>NW_026622874.1:87361657-90081657 GCF_023065955.2 Ursus arctos
ACGTAAGGGCCAGGGGAAGGCCGCCCCAAAATGTGCTGCTTTTGCATATTGGTTATTTTAAATAAAAGTGACTTAAGAGACGGCCAGTGTCAGAATGACTCTCAGACCTTCCTCTGTCCCCCTGAAAGCAGGAGATACATTTCCCGGGTAAAAGGTCCCCTCCCTGTACCGAGAGGTAAAGAGACACCCTTATCACCAGAGATAAAACATTTAGAGCCAAGGGGCGCCTGGGTGGCACAGCGGTTAAGCGTCTGCCTTCGGCTCAGGGCGTGATCCCAGTGTTCTGGGTTTGAGCCCCACATCAGGCTCCTCCGCTGGGAGCCTGCTTCTTCCTCTCCCACTCCCCCTGCTTGTGTTCCTTCTCTCGCTGGCTGTCTCTATCTCTGCCGAATAAAATAAAATCTTTAAAAAAAAAAAAAAGACATTTAGAGCCGAGAGGGTCATTATTTATTTTTTTTTTTTTACTAATTTACCAAGTTTTCTGTCTCCTTTCAACTCCTCACAGTTTTATTGTCTCTTTGTCTAAAAGGATAAAAACTACCTGCCTTGGTCAATTCGTTAGGTCTCAGTTTCATGATGGGGCCTTCATGCGCACATAATAACACTTTGCTTTTTTTCTGTTGTCAATCTGTCTCATGTCAATTTAATTCTTAGTCCAGCTGGAAGATACTGAAGGCTAGGAGGAGAAGCTTTCCTTCCCACCAATAACAAACCCGATAAGGGAAAGAGGAAAGTAATCTTAAGCAAAGATAGCACACCCAGACAAATTAAGGTGGAGACCACAAGGAGATTGAGGATCTTTTTTTTTCTTTTAAAGATTTTATTTATTTATTTGAGAGAGAGGGAGAGCGCCTGCGAGCATGGGGGAGCGTCAGAGGAAGAGGGAGAAGCAGGCTCCCCACTGACTAGGGAGCCCGACATGGGGCTCGATCCCAGAACCCTGAGATCATGACCTGAGCTGATGGCAGACGCTTAAGTGACCGAGCCACCCAGGTGCCCAAGATATGGGGTTCTTACAAGGTGGTAGTCTTCGTCACGACATAGGATGGGGTAGGTTCCAGGCTCAGGTCCTTGTAAATGAGTGTTTTCGCTTCATGAATGTCTAGCAGGACGCTCAAATGTTTGCAGGATGTGGGACAATTCTGCATGCGACTGTCCTCCTCAGCGTCTCTGTCACGGTGACTACTAAGAACACCCCCACAAATTCCCCATTACTAGCCGCGAGATCTTGGGCTCACTTCTGACTTTCGATCTGCTCATCTGGAAAGGGGAGATGGTGACAGCACTGCTAGGGGTGAGAGGGCTTGGTCGCAAGCCAGCACAGGGTGGACTGCTATATCCAGCAATCTTCAAAGAAGGGAAACCAAAGCTCAGAGAGATTTGCTCAAGGTCATGAGGCTGGTGAGTGGTGGAGAATCCCCCACCCCCACCCCCACCCCCGAGGTCTACCTGACCCCAGTTCCAGCCTAGCCTGGTTCTAAGCACAGCCGGCCAAACACTGGCAAAGGTTCGGCAACTGTGTGTGTGTGGAAACACCTGTCAGGGATTCCTTCTTCCAGCCCGCCCTGCTTTGGACAAGGCTGGGTGCTAAGAATGCCCCATTTTACCCTATTACCCTTATTTTTTTAAAAAGATTTTTATTTATTTATCTGACAGAGAGAGAGCACAAGCCAGGGGCGTGGCAGGCAGAGGCAGAGGGAGAAGAAGTCTCCCACTGAGCAGGGAGCCCGGTGGGGGACTCGATCCCAGGACCCTGGGATCATGACCTGGCTGAAGGCAGACGCTTAGCCGACTGAGCCACCCAGGTGCCCTCCCCCCCATTACCTTCATTTTCTTGTACTTTCTCCATATTGTACATTCTGTCATCACTAATTTTTTTATTTTACTTCTCCATGATTTGGCCCCACAAGAATGCAGTGCTGGTTTGGTTTATTTAGCGGTTAAAGAAGTAGGCTGTGCAGCCGGACCACCTGGGTCCAAAGCCTGGTTCTTGTACTTGTTAGTTTTGTGCCCTTAGACAAGTTATTTAGCCTCTCTGTGCCTCAGTTTCCTCATTTGCATGAGGAAATTAATAATAATACCTACCTGGTGAGATTGCTGTGAGGATTAAAAGGGCCAGTTCTTGTAAAGGCTCAGCACAGTGCCTAGAACAAAGTGGTCAATAAATGTCAACTCTTAGCGTTATCATCGCGAGGGCAGGAATTTTGTCTATCCTACTGTATCCCCCAGGCCTGGCACACAGTCAGTGCTCAATAAATGATCAGTTGAATTCATGAAGCTATTTTAAGATCAGTGGGTTTCTAAGCTTCCATGTGCTCTGCTCTGGGGGAACTGAGAGGTCCAATCCTAGTCCCATAGAAGACCGTAAAGGCACTAGGACCATCCTTCACGGAGCCAGAGAAGAACATCTCCCCGGCCTTGATCCTGCACTTGCTGGAAGAAGAAAGTTCAGATCCTGGGGTGGGGAGCAGGGCAGGCGCGGGGGGGGGGGGAAGGGAGAAGAGACTTTGGGGACCCCATGGCATGGACCTGAGAAGGTGACTCGGTGGGAAAAGGTGTATATGTATAATCAGCCACGAGGAAGTTTCTTTTCTTTCTACATATGACATTCCAGGAGATTTCCAGGCACACCTATTATAACCCAGTGTGATCAGCGTGAAGTAAACTCAGGGGGCTGGGGAGCTCTCAGGAGGGTACCCAACCCAACGGGGAGTAGGGATGGTGGGGATGGTGTGGGGGTGGGGAGAGAATCAGGGCAGTCTTCCTAGAGGCAGTGAAGCCTCAACAAGAGTGACTGACATGGATGCCTGGGTGGCTCCGATGGCTAAGCATCTGCCTTCGGCTCAGGTCATGATCCCCGGGGTCCTGGGATCGAGTCCTGCATCAGGCTCCTTGCTCAGAGGGGAGCCTGCTTCTCCCTCTGCCTGTCACTCCTCCTGCTTGTGCTCACTCTCTCTCTCTCTGATAAATAAATAAATATATAAATAAATAAATATCTTAGAAAAAAAAAAAGAGTGACTGAGAGAGACAGCAAAACACACCCAGCTCCACAAGTTAAACTCTCCAAGTCAGGAAAGCCTGGATAGCCCCGTGGAGATGCAAAAGTCCTTGGCTCAAAGGACCAGAGATTCCCAGGCCGAAGGCAGGGTATGCAATCAGGCTGGGCTGGTGGCATCACTGTGTACCAAGGAGATAAATAAAATCTTTTAAAAAAAAAAAGAAAGAGGGGCGCCTGGGTGGCGCAGTCGTTAAGCGTCTGCCTTCGGCTCAGGGCATGATCCCGGTGTTCTGGGATCGAGCCCCGCATCAGGCTCCTACGCTGGGAGCCTGCTTCTTCCTCTCCCATTCCCCCTGCTTGTGTTCCCTCTCTCGCTGGCTGTCTCTGTCAAAAAAATAAATAAAATCTTTAAAAAAAAAAAAGAAAAAGAAAGGAGAAAAGAAGGGTACGTGGCTCCTGCTTACACGTAGACATTAAGATTTTCCAAGCCCTGTAACTTACAATGCCTCTTTAGAGGCATAGTATAGACTTCTTTTTTTTTAATTCTTTAAATAATTTGATATTTAGGGTGATTTTTAAAAAGATTTAATTAATTAATTATTAGAGAGAGAAAGAGAGCGAGCGGACAAGCAGGGAGAGCAGCAGAGGGAGAGGGAGGAGTAGACTCCCCGCCTAGCAGGGAGCCCAATGCGGGACTCATCCCAGGACCCTGGGATCATGACCTGAGCGGATGGCAGACAGACGCATAACTGACTGAGCCACCCAGGCACCCCAAGCGGCATAGTATAGACTTCTAGTTAAGCTAAAATTTTTATATCAATTGGGTCATGTCACGGAGCTCAGTGGCAGGAGGGGAGCAATGTCAGCAGTCTGACGCTCTAGTGTGAGCCATCTCACGCATCTCACATCTTTGGTCTCTAATTGACCAAAATCATCTACTTTTTATTATCACCATAATTCGCAACAACTTCAGTAGTACAATATGCCTCCCTTGCCCCTCGGTACCTGGTATGCACCCACACACGCATGAAGAACAGAACCAGGTGGATTTCAGAAATAACTGAAGCAACCATATTAGCCACCTACTCAGCTCACGTTACTGTATATTCTCCGTTCAATTTCACTTTGTAAACCCAGCTTGAGTAGTAAAAAGTACATACGTAACAGCAATGTTTATCTTCGTAAAATGATGATATTTACCTCCAGTGAAGAGTCTTGTCTCTTCAAGTCTCAAATCCGTTTCTCACTGGGACCGTGGTGTCTGATGTCCAATGCTGTCCCTTCTGTGTTCACAGGCTCACCTTCTCTGCTGGGCAGTCTGCCATGTTCTGGGTGCAATAAACACACAGAGGTCTTTAATGTCCAGCTGTCTGTTCAAATAACCAGGTGGATGGGGCACCTGGGTGGCTCAGTCGGTGAAGCATCTGCCTTCGGCTCAGGTCATGATCGCAGGGTCTTGGGATTGAGCCCTGAATGGGGGGAAAAAGAATCCACACTCAGCGGGGAGTCTGCTTCTTCCTCTCCCCCTGCCCCTCCCCCTGATTGTGTTCTCTCTCTTTCACAAATAAATGAATAAAATCTTAAAAAAAAAAAAACCCATGTGGACAATATCACCTTGTAATTTCTGGTAAGGGTTTCTTGGATAGGACCACAATCCTCAATTGTATGGATCCCAGTCCAGGTTTTATGTGATTTAGCTGACTCTGTCTAACCACTCCTGGATGGTGAGGTGCTCCTGGGACCCCCTCTAGAAGTACTGGTCTTCGAAAGTGGCATCCTGCCTGAGGAACGTCAAGAGAATCCTGGGGGTCCCTCAAAGCGATCTCTGAGTACTTGCTTCGTGGCCTGGTCAATCTGATACATCATTCCACACTAAGGGAGGAAACTCTATCCAAATAATATATTCAAATAGTAAAGACCATCATCTTGCAGTTTGAGTGGGTGGTGGAGGGTAGGGAATGGCTGTAGAGCTCCGGGCTCGTCAGGGGCAGGATCTGGTGCCCCTTGCACCAACCGCCCCCTTCCCTGGAGCCCTACTGTTGGTGGTCCCAGGTCCCAGGGGTTCCTGCAACTTGAGAAGCTGCTGCCACCCACGGAGCACGAGCCCCAGGCCAATCTTTCTAAGCAAAATTATTGTATTGTAGTTATTGCAATAAAAAGGGAGGGGAGACTAGGGGATGGAATGTGTACCACACTCTCCAGAGTGGTCCTACCCTAGACTGGCATTATGGAAAATGTATACTTTCTCCATTACAGATTCTAGATCTCGGCAATGTGTGGCTTCCTACAGTGTAGACCTATTTTAGAAGCGAGGGGGATTAAAGCAATTTTTTAAGAGTTAATGTATTGTATCCCCTTCCTCCCTTGGGTTCCAGGCACACAATGCCACCTTCTGGTCATGCTGTGGCTTCTTTTTATGCGTTGGGGACGAAAAGCAGTAAGCGTGGACAACTTGCTCCGCCTGTCTCCCATGGGAGGTCAGATCCGACTGACCAGCCTGTCACCAAACCAAATGAGACCTGGTTCCCCCAGCGCTCAGCAAGCCAATGAAAACTGACACCGAGCTTCCGCAGTGAAGGATATCAGGCGATTTATCGGTGTGGTGCCATTCAGGGAGCTAATGCTCCAAGTCCCAGACCCATGATGGCTTACAAGCGAGGGTTTCTAAGGGCAAAATTGGGGGTGGGGGGGTACAGGGTGGGGGGAGGGTCTTCTGAGAAGGTGGATGCTGTGGATTGGAGGCCCATGAAGTCATGTTAACGCATGGGACTTAATTGCTTCTGTGCTGCTTTGTCTGGTCCCAGGAAGGTCTGTTTGTCCCATCTTTTGAAAGGCTTGGAATCTGAAACATATCTTTGTTCTTTATGTTGGAGATTTCATGAGGTGCATCTGGTCCTCACGTGCTCCGGATCGTGCCCATGCCCGTATGTGCTCAGACTACTTGTATGTGCATAAGCTAGTTGGGTTGAATTCCTTCACGTTCCTTTGAATGGTAAGCCAGCATTCCTGTCTCTTGGGTGCCTGGGGATGATACGACCTCTAGTTAGTTCTATCATCAGAACCAGCAAGATGGATGTGGGCTTCAAGCCTTTTTTTGTTTTGTTCAAGTGGGTGATGGGTAGGCATGAACAGGGACAAGGTGAGAGAGGGGTAGCTGGCTTTCATAGAAGGTGCCTGAAGTCCCTTTGTAAAAAACCAGTTCTGAGTGGGGGAGAAAGCAAAGAGAGGGGAGAGATGTGAGCATTGCCCTCAGCAGTGGAACTCTGTGAAGAGAGGGATTTGTTAAAGGATTGTTAGGGAGTCATGCTATGTAACTCCCTCTGCGTGTCCTCGAGAGACCTTCAGTCACGAGCCCTGTGACTTCAAGGCTTTTTAGAAAGGATTTCAGATGTGATGCTCTGATGCAATGAGACTAAAGGATAGACCAGAAGGGCCCAGTCTTCTTTGCCTCTGTGGCTTTCTTACAGAAAGGGACTCTGCTGCCCAAGCAAAGGGAGTGTTCTGGTCAGCACCACAATTCTAAATCTCCCCATATAACTTAGTGGGTTCTGGTTTACACATCAGTCTCTTGTGAGTTGCATCAGTGTGAGTCTACCCTGAGAGGTTGCTAGCGACATGGAATTTCTGGTTCTGCAGAGCTGAGGACCAAATTCTATAGCAGTCACCCCCACCAAGCTGCTGCCCCCTCAATGGCCCTTCCTAAGCAGACAGAACACCTTCATTATCTCTTTGATCCAACAAATATTTTTGTTATGTGCCAGGCACATGTGCTAAAGATACAGTAATGAACATAAAGAGGTATGAGGCCAGCCTTCATGGAGGTTATAACGTGAGGGGTGAGAGGTAGGACAGACATAGATTTTGGCATAAACAAATGTAAAATCATGACATTGTGTTACCGTCACAATTACAGGAGGTCCACACGGTGTTCTTGAGGGATCATGACCCAGGGATGTGACCCAGTCAGGGAGATCTGAAGATGAGTAGGAGACTTGGAAGTAAACAGAGGAGGGAAATGTGCTCCACAAAGCCTTTGCAGAGAAGGGGGAGGACCACGGCACTTATGGAAGACCTAAAGAAGAGGCTGGAGGGGAGAGGGAGGTGGAGAGTGTGGGGAGAGGAGGCGGTGGGGCCAGGTGGATAGGGGTGCCAGCTCATGCACACCTTTGCTTTTTAAGAAGAGTGCTCCTGGGGTGCCGGGGCGGGGGGTGCGGCTCAGTCCCTCAAATGTCTGCCTTCGACTCAGGTCATGATCCCTGAGCCCCGCAAGGGGAATCGCCACTCACCTGGGAGTCTGCTTCTCCCTCTCCCTCTGCCCTTCCCCTGTTCATGTCCCCTCTCTCTCAAATAAATAAGTAGAATCTTAAAAAAGGAAGAGTAAAGGGAAGCGGGGGGAAAGAAGAATGCTCTGGACAAATGGGGGAGGGCAGACAATTCAAGGGGCTATACTCAGTCTTACTGAGTATGCTCAGAGAAATTACACTTTCCAGAAAAATCCTCACACTGGCCACAAGAGGACATGCATGAGGCTGTTCACTTCAGCCAGTAGTTGGAGGCAAGTTAGATGTCCATCACCATGGGTCCAGATAACCACAGTGTGAGTGTCCATTATGAAATATTGCACAGTTATTCTAAGTAACAGGCACACACAGCAACAAGGATAATTCTTAAAAGCATAGTGCTGAGTGGGGAAAAATAAGAAACTGAATGAGCTTAACAGCACAATATCATTTAGGTGAATTAAAAATACATGCAAACTAGACAACATGCATGTTTGACAAAGACACTCTTACACACACCGGGGAAGGGAGGAGGAGTACCGAAAAGAGATAAAGGCCATAAACAGATAAAACAAGAGAGAGGGGAGACAGAGCCCAATGATTATAGTCTGTCGTGAAGCAAGCAATGAGTAGCCCAACCTCTACATCTGGAAATAAACAATGAACAAGTCTTGCAGTTGTTCAGGCAAGTGTCAAGGCCCCTTAAACTATGGCACATGTGGTGGAGATGAAAAATGGATGGAATATGTGAAATGAATGAAACACAGAAAGCATATGTAACAGTGCCAGGTACACAGTAAGTGGCCAACAAGTGTGAGCTGTTATTATCTATTATTTCACCAACCAACGTGGAATTTCTTGGTCAGCGCTAGGAAATTTAGCGATAGGTCCCTTCCATTCATTCCCCGTAGGAGGGTGACCTTGCCTAAAGCAATGCATTCTTGACTGATAATACCCTTTTCTCCACTATAAACCTTTCCTTTTCTTCAGCTTGGTGGAACTCCTTTCTCCTTGTCAGATGGGATGCTGCCTGATCCATGAATCTTAAATAAACCCAATTTCACCTTTTCAGTTACTCAGTTGAATCTTTGTTGTTTAACAGTAGAAACATCAAAGATTACAGATAAATTCAAACAAACAGTTGTGAGCCCCAAATCTCTCGGGAGGAGTAACTAAGGTCCATAGCTGACATTCTGGAGAAATAGCTCCTGAGACCTCTACAAATGCAAAATTTGTGAAATCCTTGCCAGATAAGCTTCTTAAAATGCAGGGTGTAGAGCTGTGACTGGATAGACGGTCATTGCCATTCATTGAGATAGAGACCTCAAAAAGAAAAACAAACTTGATGGCAAAAAATGATGTGTTAATTTGGGGCTGAAATAGTTTGTGTTGAAGTCTGAGATTCTTCTAAGTGCATACAAAAATATTGAGGGCCTATGGTGTGCCCTCACAGGTACCAGGAGTGCTAGGTATTGGGGATACAAAGGTGAACAAAACAGATGGTTCTAACCTTACTGAGCTGGCAAGTGTATCAAATAAAGTATATACAATGTAATTCTAAACTTTGGTAGGGGTTATGTAAGAAATTATAAGATACTAGGATGTAAACTAATGTAGTTTAATATTTACTCATGTCCTTAATACGTTCCTGGGAACGTAAAAGTGCCATTTCTGGGTCTACGGATCTGCTTGTTTTATTTAAACATTAAAAAAAATAGACGTTATCGTTTTGGAGCAGTTTGAGGTTTAAAAAATTATTTTGATTATTTTACAGAGGCTTGGGGGAATGAGAAAGGATACTGAAACACAAGGGCTCTAGTTTGTTAAAATGTTCAGCGGGCGAGTCGGGCATAGCATTATAAGGTAAAAAACTACATATCCCAAGGAGCAGCGCGGCACGTCACAGAGGCAGGACGGCGCATGCGTGGAGGGGGTTCGCGTTACGACTGGCTCATAAAAGGAAAAAAGCGTGTGTGGTTCTCGACGTGCCGCGAATCTTCGAACGTAAGCGCGTTTTGATCTTCAGGCTTTGAAAAGCATTCGAGGGACGCGCCCGCGCCTGCCGTCGTAATTTCCAGCGCGACGTGCCTCTTCCGCCCCGTGGCTTGGCAGGTGGGGATGGGTCGCGGTGTGGGGCCCCCGGGGAATGGCGGGAGTGGAGGGCCAGGGTCCCTCCCGGTTGGTCCCCATTCCCGGGCCTCCCTGAGGCGGCTCTCTAGGGGCGGTGCGCACGCGCCCTGGGCGGGGAGAGGCGGAGCTTGGGGAGGGAGGGCCCGCGCCGGCGGTCTTTGGGATCTGCGCGTGCGCTGGCCGGCTAGGCGAGGAGGGGAAGCGGGCGTGCGCCGTGCGGGGCGCGGAGGCGGCGGAGGCGGCGGAGGCGGGGTGCTCAACTCAGGTGCGAGAAGACAGTGCCTGAGGATGAGCCCCTGTTAACGAGATAACTTTACTTGCCCTCCAGAGACTTCCAGTTGCCGCCCCATCTTTCTGCGCCCGCTTGCAGCGTGAGGTTTCAGCCTCTAGCTGGCGCCTCATCTCCAGGTCTCTGAACCCGCCCCAGTCTAGGCCCTCGCCACTCCGCTGAAATAGCACTTTGTAGAAGCTACCAGTGATCTCTCGGTCGCCAAATTCAGTGTTAAGTTCGTTCTCACTCCTGTAGCAGTGGTCGATGCGGCCATCACTGCCCTTCCTTGAAGCACGTTCTTCATTTGATTTGTGGAACCTTCTCTTTTTTAGCCTCAGCTGTAGCTCTCCCCTCTGCTGATTTCTTGTTCTTTATCTTTAATGGTTGTACTGCCCCAAGACCTCATCCTAATCCCTTCTCTGAGTCCACTTCCTAGGAGCTATCCATTTCAAGACTTGAAGTACGAATACCGTCTATTGTATTCTCCAATTTTGATCTTCAATCCAGTGCTCTGCCTTGAACTCCAGATTCTTATATTCACCTCTCTAATGACATCTCTTAAAATGTCAAATCGGCATCTCACACATGTCCAGTACTGAAATTTTGAGTTTTACCCCTCACATACCTTTACCTTCCCCAGTCTTCCCATTCTTTTAGTTGCTCAGGCTAAACACTGGTTTTTGTGCCCCGACCCTTTCCTTCTCCAGTGTATTAGTGCGATATTTGCCCTTGAGGCTTTGAAGTTTCACTACTGGCACTTATTCTCTCAAAGAGATATTCTCCCAAAGAGATATTCTCTTTGGCACTTAGTCCTTTTTGCCTGGGAATTTGTGTTTTCAGTTCTTCAATATTGCCTGTCATTGTTTATTCAAATTTATCCGTGTATCTGTTGTGTTCTCTGTGTCCCTTTTAAAGTGTTTACTTCACCGACCTTAAGTATATGGAACTATTTGTTTAATGTCTGTGTTCCTTTCTGGACTGGATTTCGTAAGCAAGGCAGGGACGCTTTGTCTCATTCACTACTGTATATTTCTCATGCCTGGCACAGAGTAGGTATTTGACAAATATTATTGAGTGAATGAATTTATAGAGAAGTACCTCTTCTCCATAGATGGGGAGTAGATTGTCCCTCTTAGAGTATAATAGCAACTAATTGGGGTGCCTGGGTGGCTCGGTTGGTTAAGCGTCCGACTCTTGATCTCAGCTCAGGTCTTAATCTTTTTTTTTTTTTTTTAAAGATTTTATTTATTTATTTGACAGAGAGAGAGACAGAGAGAGAGGGAACACAAGCAGGGGGAGTGGGAGAGGAAGAAGCCGGCTCCCAGCGGAGGAGCCTGATGCGGGGCTCGATCCCAGGACTCTGGGATCACACCCTGAGCTGAAGGCAGCCGCTTAACGACTGAGCCACCCAGGTGCCCCTCAGGTCTTAATCTTGGAGTCATAAGTTCGGGCCCCAAGTCAGGCCTGTCATTGGGCTCTATGCTGGGCATGGAGCTTACTCAAAAAAAAACAAAGGCAACTCATTTTTTTTTTTCTGGCATTGGAGAAAAGGTATTGACTAGCCAAGCTTCAGAATGGTTGAAAGACGATTTTAAGAGATTTTCACGATTCAGTTTGGTTCAGTAATCTATTCTGAAGACTTAATAGGTGCCAGGCCCTATGCTAGTTGCTGGGAACGTAAAGACGAATACAGCTGCATGTCAGTCTTCTAAGAGCTCATGGTCTGCAGGAGAGACAAGTAAGTGAGACAGTCTCTCAGCGTCTGTGTGACAAGTCCAAGAACGATGCGAGAAGTTTGCGCACTGTCCTTTGGAAGTTTTGACTGCCGTTGGCCTCAGGGCAGATGAGTGGGGCCTGGGGCAGCCAGATCCCTCTGCCATTCTTTTCTGGCTGCGAGCAGCTTTGTTCTTTTACACCAGTATGCCATGCAAATGTGACCGTAAGTATTCTGTTCTGCGTGTGCCGTGGTGTGAAGAAGGTCGGCAAGTGCTGCTGTGGAAGTGTTAACTTTGCTACCAGTTGATTTGGACCCTGAAAGATGGGCACATTCGACACCCAGAGAGAAGTGGGGGAAGGACCAAGGGGCATGTCAGGCAGGCCTGACGGAAGCACAGAAGTGCGTGCTTGCTTGGGATGCGGGCCCTGGAATTGCTCACTCTGGCTACTGTGTGCCAGTGCTCTTCGAGAGGGGCTGGCTGTCCGGGATCTGAAGCAGTGCCTTGAAAGTGTTTTGTAAGAGCGCCTGGCTGGCTCCGTCAGAGGAGCATGCGCCTCTTGGTCTTGGGGTCAAGAGTTCAAGCCCCATGTTGGGTACAGAGATTGCTTAAATAAATAAACTTAAAAAAAAAAAAAATCTAAAACAGAAAGTGCTTTGTAAACCACAGTGTGTGTTTTATAAACACCTGGCCCAACCGTGAGACACCCTGTTCTCAGTGGGTAGGTCCATCAGCCTCCATAGTTTCAGTGACCCCCAACTTTCTAGAGCTGGAAACGGGGACATGCAGTAAGTCACAGGCCTTTTTAACCTCATTTCTAAATTTGTATACAGGCGGTCTTACAAAGATTCTATTTATTTATTTATTTATTTATTTATTTATTTATTTTTACCAACCAATATGGAACCTTGATTTTTAACGTAATTTCTGCACATCTGGAGTACGAGAGTAATCCTTTTACAAATGGAACCGATTGCTAGAATAAACGACGACAAAACCACACTGGTATTTCATGTGACTCCACTGGAGTGTAAGATTCAAATCCAGCCAAGAAGTTTGTTATAATCTCTTTCAGCTTAGCATCTGACTGTTCTGAGATCCTTTCATCAGTCCTTATATTGCCCAACAGGGCTTGGTGCTGGCTGACAACATGAGCCAGGCACGCAGGCTCAAACTCCGTGATCTTGCTGGGCTCCAATTTATCAAGACACCCTCTTAGACCCGCATAAATAACAGCCACTCGTTCTTCAGTAGCCGTGGGAGAACACTGTCCTTGCTTCGGCAGCTCGGTCGAACACCACGACTCAGGAGCTGTCGAGTGGCAGCATCAGGGTCAGAACCGAGCTGGGCAGAAGCAGCAACCTCGCCATACTAAGCCGATTAGAGCTTCGTGGTACCTGCCGTCTGCTTCATGGCCCGGTTTGGGCAGCAGATCCCACACGGGACACAGACAAACCAACGTTAACGTCAGGGCAGGTACCTTTGTAAAGCAATTCTGTTTCCAAAGCAATTCTGTTTCCCGGAAGATCTGTCCGTCAGTGATGGAAATGACATCTGTTGGAACATAAGCAGCACATCACCAGCTTGTGTTCCTATGACTGGTAAAGCAGTCAAGGAGCCACCACCGAAAGAATCGTTCACTTTGGCTGCTCTCTCTGGCAGACGGGAGTGTAGGTAGAACACTTCACCAGGATAGGCCTCGACCAGGGGGCCGGCGGAGCAGCAGAGACATCTGACGGTGAGCAACAGCCTGTTCGGATAAGTCTTCGTAGATGATCAAAGCATGTTTGCCATTCTATCTAACATATTCTCCCGTAGAACAGCCAGAATAAGGGGCCAGGTACGGAAGGTGAACAGAGGTGTCAGCTCCGAGAACAGGCTCTTCAAGTGTAGAGGGCTCTTCAGCGGCGCCAGTCTTCTGAAGACCAGTGTTAGAGGCATGGAAGTTCCTTGCAGCGGTGAAGGGTGATCCCAAAGCATTTTTGGGGACCAGCCCGGCCTGCCGAGGGAGGGGGAGGGCCATGGCTCGGCGACGCGCACGGAGAGCATCTTTGCAGCTTCTCCTCGGTGATTCCCCTGCAGCCGCAGCCTCCGGACTGACTGCCTTACAAAGATTTTAAATGAATCTTTGAAATGAAATGAATGAAAATGAATCTCCTATAGAATTTTGATGTATCATCTGCATTGGAAAAAAATATCCAATTTACGTCACTCCGGGGTTTGTGGTCTCTGTGTCTGTGGACTGGAAGCCAGTTTGTTGAACATTGAACCAGCAGGATTTGGATGTTGATCCTATGAGGGCTGTTCGAGCCTTAACATGTAGGTCGTAGCGTCACATCTGGATTTGAATCCCACTTCTACCCCTTATTACTTGCGTGACCTGGGTAAAGTCACTGATTTCTCCAACACTCCGGCTTCCACAGTGCGAAATGAAGAGTAGAGCACTTACTCTGCGGGACCGTTAGGAGAGTTAGAGGGGGTCATCTACATAAAAGTGCCTAGCACATAGTAGGTATTCAGTAAGGACTGATTACCTTTATGTTTCTACCTCTTTATCAGATGCCATCATGAATCACCACCTTACTGGTGATACTTTGAGTATCAGTGATCTTAATAACCTAACAGTTGGTTGACGATTTCCAGTAGCTGAAATTGTTCTGCTTCTGTGATCTCTTTTGCTATTGAATAAGCCGAGCTGGTTACAAAGCTTGAAATTGGAAGGGAAAGCACAGATTTCAGAGTTTGCAGTTTTGCAACTACCTGTATTTCCCGAGTTACCGGGCATCGTTAAACTAGTCTGAACTTCAGTTTCCCCAGCTGTAAAGAGGGTGTGCTTATGGGGAGGCTGTAAGGTTTCAGTGAGAATCCCCTGTGTAAGCTTTGGTCTGGAAGCATGGTAGGTACTAGGGGAAAGAAATCAGCATCTCCTTAATTTTTTTCAAACCAATTGATGAATATCGATCGTTGGTGGTGGTGGCCAGATTGAGAGTATGGGATCTTAATGTAGGGTCTTAGATGCCTTCCTTCCCTTTGATTGAGAACAAAGCTCTTATTGTCTTAAGCCCTATAGGATTAATGTTAGAGGGGTTTAAGTTTAGGATGTTTGGATTTGTTTGTATGAGGCCTTGGCTTCTAGAGAGAAGGCTAGAGAGCAGGTTTGACTGGGTGGTTAGCAGTTAAAAGTCCTTTGTGCCTAGAATTACGTATTAGACGTCTCAGTTGCAGTTAACAAAAAGTGAACCCAAACTAGTCCAAGCAGAAAAGGAGTATCTGTTAGACTCTAACTGAAAAGGCCTGGGTATAGCAGCTTCAGGCACGGTTATATCCAGAAACCTATGTCACCAGGACTTTTTATGTCTTTCAGTGCTATTTCTCTCCATGTTGGCTTCTTTCTCAGGTAGGCAAAAGCCTCCATCAGTTTCAGGCTTCCCTGCTACTCTGTTCACAGCCAACTGAAAGAAGGTATGTCTTTGCAGATGGCTCCCAGCAAAAGATCTTAAGTTGATTTGGACCAGACTGGGTCACATACCTCTTCCTGAGCCAGTCATAGTGGTCAGGGAGAAGGGAACACTCACATCTTTGGAGCCAAGGCGAAGGACAGTCTCCCAAAGAGGAATTGGAGTGCTGTTACCAAAATGGAGAAAAGGTTATGGGCAGAATGCTCAGAGGTCGCTTCCTGTAGTGGTGGAGTAGCTCGTATCAGGCCAGCCCTCCCGCAAATAACAATTATAAACTGCGCGCCCACACGCACAAAACAAACAGGCAAAAAACACCCCTCTAACTGGACTAAGTGGAGCAGGAGTGGATGCCCGGAAGAAAGGGGTGGCGCTGGTGAGTCTCCTGATTGTTGTTGTTGTTTTGTTTTTGTTTTTGTTTTTTTTTTTTTAAAGATTTTATTTATTCGACAGAGACAGAGACAGCCAGCGAGAGAGGGAACACAAGCAGGGGGAGTGGGAGAGGAAGAAGCAGGCTCATAGCAGAGGAGCCTGATGTGGGGCTCGATCCCACAACGCCAGGATCACACCCTGAGCCGAAGGCAGACGCTTAACCGCTGTGCCACCCAGGCGCCCCCTGATTGTTGTTGTTAATGCCTCGTCACACGAGAGAGGCTCATCTTGGAAACAAGATAGCCACGCAGGAGGAATTCCAATTTTTTTTTTATAGGTTTTATTTATTTATTTGACAGAGTGAGAGACAGCCAGCAAGAAAGGGAACACAAGCAGGGCGAGTGGGAGAGGAAGAAGCAGGCTCCCAGCGGAGCAGGGAGCCCGATGTGGGGCTCGATCCCAGGACCCTGGGATCACGCCCTGAGCCGAAGGCAGACCCTCAACAACTGAGGCACCCAGGTGCCCCCCAAATTCTTGATATAAAAGTCATTTAACCTAAGTGTCCCATCAGCTGGTGAATGCAAAAACAGAATGAGGTCTGTCCATACAATGGGCTATCAGTCAGCCGTTAAAGGAGTGAAATACTGACGCACGTACACTAGGGATGAACCTTGAAAATATTGTGCTCAGTGAAGGAAGCCAGTCTCCGCAGGCCGTATACTGTGTGATGCTGCGTTGTCAAGTGGCCAGAAAAGACAGATCCGCGAAGTCCAGATCGTAGAATGAACAGTTAGTTACCCGTGGCTGGGGGGAGGGAGGACTGGGGAGTGACTACAGATGGGTACCGGTTTTGGGAGGTCATGAAGATATTCTAAAATGAGGTAGTGGTGATGGTGGCACAGCCTTGTGACTGGACTAAAAAGCCACTGAATTGAATGTAAAGGAGGCCAAGTAAGCGCCTGGGGAGGTGCCCAACGTCGTCAGCCACCGGAGAAGTCTGGAGTAAAACCACGGTGGAAATCCGCTTCGCGCTAGCGAGAATGGCTAAACGCTTGTTTTAAATATAATGAAGATGACAACACTGTACATGGCAAGAGGTCGAGCAACTGGGGCTTCCGGTGAGAATCGTGATGGCATCAGCTGGGGCCCTTGGACTCTGATAACGGGCAGCGTGGGCTGGAAGCCACTTCCTCCCAGCTTGGAGCTCTGGCCTTTCCATCAGGTGTGGTTCCATGCCCGGTGCTTTGTTCCCAGAGGCTCTGGCACTGGGGGTGTTTCCTGGGGGCAATTCAAGTTCTCAACTGACTGGATCTGGAGCTAGTTTGTTGTAAAACTGTGAAGTGGGGTGGTTCTCCCAAGCCGGGCACCGCCCAGGAGCCAGGGCTCAGACAGGAGAGCGCTCCTCAGCGGCGTGGACTCCATGCGGCCCATCACGTCAGGCTTGCTCTCCCCCGGCTTGGGATGCATCAGTGTTTTCTTGTGCTTGGGCCTTTGACGGCTTCGCTCACTTTAGCATAGTCCCTGTTTTTTTCCCAACAGTTCCCTGACCCCCACTTCCAGACAAGGAGTGGGTAGCTCGTGTTCACTCAGCGTACACATTGTGCCAGGCACCGCCTGGACCTTCCTTATGTTGTGAATCCTCAAGTGGGTGCTCTGGTTTTACTCAGCCTCGGAAAAGGCTCAGGAGTTCCCCAAAGGTGCCTCTGTGGCCTCATGAGAACTTAGCAGCTGTCCTGTCCCTGTTCCCCTTCTTGGAATGCGCCGAAAGTACGCATGTCGGTTCATTTGTCTGCTGGCTATCTTGCAAGCGGCGTATTTCATTTCTTTGTATGAGTTTATACTGCTCTGAGAACTGGGTGTGCTGCCTCCTCCTGTGTTTCCCAGAGTACTTGCTGACAAACAGCTGCCAAGCCCTCCCTAGTTCAGGCTTCATTTTGGGTGCCAAGAGACGAAGATGAGTAAAACTCTGTTCTTGTACTTAAGGGGCTGGGAATGTGAGAAGTGAACTCCCACACAGATAGAAACCAGCTTTACAAGAGCATATGCCCACTGATCGCCGTTATATTGCTTGTGCAGGGAGTGGCACACAGAATGAAAATCATTTTAGGTGGCTGGCACTTGCTTTAATGGTTCTTTAATATTGTTATACTATTTTTTTTTCCTGTTAATTAAGAAAAAGTGGAAGGAGCGGTGTGGCCAGAGTGCCCTGGGGAGCCAGGGGAGTTCCTGACTGCTGCGTGGTTAAGGAGTGCCCCCCAGGAAGAGGGGGCATAGAGCAGAAAGAACATGCTGGCGTTTGTCTATTCGGTCCTGGGGGAAGGGGCATCCGGGTAGTGGAAGACCTTGACCGGCCACTTGCTGAGTTGGTGACCAAGTGGTTCCAGAGATGGCAGCGGTTTTTCATAAAATCATGAAGTGAGGTTTTCGCAGGCAGGGCGCTACCCCGCAGGCAAGGCGACCCTCCAGGGCGCCGTTACCCGTGTCAGCACTTCTCAGGATTTCACACTGGATAGAAACAAGGGGAGATGAAAGCCTTTGAAAAACCATCGGTAACCATTCATACATGAGGGGATCCCGATAATTGGTGTAGGGGCTGAGTGTCGGAGGGTGAAGGTCTCCAGAAATGGGGCCCACCTCCCCACTGCTGCCTGCTTTGGTGTTTGAGCTACTCCCTCCCCTCCAGGCCACGTGGGTCAACTTTTCCAGCCAGTGCGCTGTTGAGTGTCCGCCTCCGTCTCGCGCGCGTGTGTCTGTCTCGCATCTTCCGTTTGCAGACGGTTCGATGAGATACCACGCTTCGTTCCCCCTGTGTTTCCATGGGATGCCTCTGGAGAAACACCAAAGAAACAGTAGGGGTTGCTTCTAGGGGTGGGAGATTTCATTGTACTTCTGGTATCATCTGAATTTTTTTATTATGTGCATATATTTCATATATATGTATATATTACAATATTCTTTTTCTTAAGAGAAACAGGCTTTGTGCCCAACCACAATGAGGCATAGAGATGGGATGATATTGTGATGTGATGAGAGCCCCAACTAAGACAGTGACAGGTGTGGTGGAAGGGAGGGGCTGGGTTTGAGAGAAATTTCTGAGGCAAAATCCCTAGAATTTGAAGAGGGTGGATCAGGGAGGTGGGGGTGGTAGACGATCCAGAAGGAGGAATGGGTGACTCTGGGATCCACAGCCTGGGAAGCTAGCTGGGCAGTGCTGGATGCCATCAGCCCACATCTGGAAGGCAGGGCAGAGCAGGAAGTATGAGGTGTCTGGTTTTGGACGTACTGATTTTTTTTTTATGTTTTATTGAGTTAAAATTCACATACCATATAATTCACCCATTCAAAGTGCACGATTCATTGTTGGGTTTTTTAAAGTATATTTATAGACTTGTACTACCATCCATTATTTAATTTTAGGATATTTTCTGGATGCATTGATTAAAAGTGTTTTTAAACTGTAGACTATTTCTAGCATACAAAAGTAGAGCGGCTCATGTAAGGAATGTCTCTGTCGAGCATAGGGATTTGGGGTCTTCTCCGACAGAGTTGTCCAGCCGGCATGAACATAAGGTTCTGAATCTTGGGGAAGTCATAGGGTCTGGCTGCAGATTTGGGAGTTGGTACCATGTGGTTCATAGTTGATAATGAGGTAGGCTGCAGGAGCCAGGGGAAAAGCCTATACTTAACAACAAAGTTTGGAACAGTTGATGTGGGAAATTTGAAATGGACCTAATGGAAGGGGGGGGGGGTCAGGGCAGGAGAGAGATGGCGTGTGAAGTAGAAAAAATTGTGAAGTTCCTCCCAAGTCCTTGAGCTGATCTCTCAGTGGTGGTTATTGGTGTCAGGGGACTGTTGATGGAAGCAGAGATGTGTGCGCTTGCCTGGGGAGCTTCCGGTCCGCTTGGGGGAGAAGAAGCCAGTGAATAAGGCGGAGTCCAGTAAGAGACAAGTTTGGCTTTTTAGGGACCATCCAGCAGAACCCATCTCAAGCTGATCCTTGGAAGTGTAACGTTTGTATCCTTGGTGAGGAGGGCCGTGCCATGGACTGCACTGGGGAGGGCAGAAGCCACACTGAAGTGGCTTGAAAAGTAAAACGGGGGTGAGGTCGAGAGACACATGCTTGGACAACTTAAGTTTTTCTGTGAAGAGAAACAGGGTGGGGAGCTGGAGGTGAGTGGGGATTGGAAGCCCTTCATTTTTTTTTTTAAGATGGGCTCTCCTGAAGTATGCTCGTTTTGCTCCTACCGCACGGGAAAGGGGTATCAGATGGCCCAAGAGGAGATGGGGTCCAGAGCCCAGAGGAGGGGCTGTGCTTCAGTAAGCGCGGGGCTAGTCCTTCCCGCTCGGACGCAGAGGTGGCAGGCGCTGCTGCACGTAACTCAGTGTGTTGATGGTGGGAACAAGGTCTCTGGCTTCTCTTCTGAGCAGAGTAGGAACCCAGGACTTGAGCTGGGGAGGGGGGTCCAGACCCAGGCCTGAGGGCAACAGCAAACACACTGAGGAAGTTTGAAGTGTGGGGCAGAATCACTGGGAAGGATAACCAATTTACGTGGTCAACCCCCCATGTCCAGCTTGGGGCTTGCCCCAGTTTTACTCTGCGCGGGTGTGGGCAGGTAGAAGGCAGGTGGTTCCACCTAGGATTCCTGCTTTAGTTAGCAGGAAAAAGAACAACCCTCTTCCATGCTAATCCATCCCTTCCTGGGATCTTTCTACGGAGTATCCCAAGCAGTCAGAGAAAAATAGGTACATTGGACTGCATAAAAATTTAAAAATGTGTTTCAGAGGACAAAATTCAATAATAAAGAGACGAATAACTCAGTAAAAATGGGTAAAGGGCAGTTCTCCAAAGAAGACACACAGAGGGCTAATAAACATGTGAAAACACGTTCCATCGTTACCCACTGGGGAAATGTAAATCAAAACCGCTAGTTAACATTTCACAGCCCACCAGGATGGCTGACCAGAAAGACAATCAGACACATTGGGTCGGAACTCTCAACCCTCGGGCATTGCTGATGGGAATGGAAAATGGTGCAGCCACTTTGGGAACAGTCTGGCAGCTCCTTATAAGGTTAAACGTAGAATGACCATAGGACTCAGCAATTCCATTACGAGGTAGACCCAGAAAATGAAAACATGTCCACGGAAAAACTTGTCCACGAGTGTTCGTGATAGCATTCTTCTTCTTTTTTAAATATTTTATTTTAAAGCAATCTCTACACCCAATGTGGGGCTTGAACCTACAACCCTGAGATCAAGAGTTGCGTTCTCTACCAACTGAGCCAGCCAGGCGCTCCTCATAACAGCATTATTCTCAGTAGCCAAAAAGTGAGCACAAGTGAACCAAATATCCATTGGTTGATGGATTAATATACAAAATGTGGTGTATGCAAACAAAGGAGTATTATTCCACAATAAGAAGAAAAGAAATACAGAATGGGCAAATCTGTAGAAACAGAAAGTAGGTTAGGGTTTGCCTAAGACTAGGGGGTCCGGGTAGGGAGGTGTGTCTATCTAAAATTAACAAGCCTTTAGACTTGGATTCTGGCTATTTCCTCTAAATGGACTCCTACAATATGTAGTCTGCTGCGTGTGGCTTTTACTTAGCATAAGGTTTTCAAGGTTCATGTGTTGTAGCACAGATCAGGACTTCACTCCTTTCATTGTTGAGTAATACATTCCTTTGTGTGACTAAAACCACTCTATCCATTCGCATTTCTCCACACCCTCGCCGACACTTGTTACTGGGTCTCTTTTGGATGATAGCCATCCTGATGAGGGTGAACTGATAATCTCCTAGTGGTTTTGATTCGTGTTTCCCTGATGGCTAACGATACTGAGCATCTCTTCGTGGGCGTCTTGGCCATTCATATATTTTCTTTGGAGAACGGTCTATTCAGATCATTTTTGTATATGGTCTGAAGTCAGGGTCTAAATTCGTTCTTTTACATTTGGATATCTAGTTGTCCCAGCGCCATTTGTCAAAAAGATGATTCTTTTCCCATGAAGGTTATCTTGGTACCCTGGTTGGAAATTAATTGACTGTGGGTGTGAGGGTTTATTTCTGGTCTCTCGATTTTGTTTCATGGATCTTTAGGTCTATCCTTATGCCAGTACCTCACTGTCTTAATTACTGTAGCTTTGTGTAGTGCGTTTTGTAATTGGGAAAACTTCTTTATTTTCGAGATTGTTTTGTCTATTCTGGGTCCCTTGAATTACCATATGAATTTTAGGATGAGTTTGTTAATTTCTGCAAAGAAGCCAGCTGGGATTGCATTGAAAATGATGAGGGATAGGGGCGCCTGGGTGGCTCAGTCAGTCGGGCATCTGCCTTCGAACCAGGTTGTGGCCTCCGGGTCGTAGTCTCCGGCTTTGGGATCGAGCCCCCGTGTCAGGCTCCTTGCTCAGCGGGGAGTCTGCTTCTCCCTCTTCCCCTGCCCCTCCCCCTGCTCCTGCACTTGTACACTCTCTCAAATATGTCAAATCTTGAGAAAGAAAGAAGAGAAGAGAAGAGAAAAGAAAAAAGAGAAAAGAAAAGAAAAGAAAAGAGAAAGAAAACGATGAGGGACAGAAGCAGGAAAATGGTTACCCTTAGCCAGGAAGGCTGACCTTTGATAGGGATCAAATATGTGCTGATTGCTACATTCTTCAAGGGTCTCGTGACTGCCTGTATAGCTCACCAATAGTTAATATCGAACTGAATGATAAACACCAGAGGAATCTTGCAAAGGTAGTTTTAGAAATTCAAAGAAACTTTTGTAATCCGATACTCCCCGTGTGCCTCCTTCCCTTTGATTGCTGAGTATATAACCACCAGCCTCACACAGCCAGAGCGCAGTTCTTTCTGCCCATGGGTCCTGTCCCCGCGCTACTTAAATAAACTTGCTAAGTTGCACTGTCAACAACTCAAGAATTCTTTCTGACCATTGCGCTCAACAACCCCCACATAAGTTTGGTGGCCTGTATGGGGACAGCCCCAAAAGGGATTCGGGAGATTCAGTGCAGCTCGGTAAGTCTTCTTTACCCCAAATCTTTGTCTCTTACTGTTCTTCAGAGATCTCCTGAATAGTATGACCCTTTGGAATGTGCCTTGTCCAGGTGCTCAGGAGAGAACCTCCTTCCTTTGGCTACACTACAGGGAGGGACAACCTCCTGCCATCTGGCCGGACACCAGTACCGTGGCCATAACGGTGTTGGGCTCAGGCTCTCACTGTTTTACCGGTTCGTTGAATACTCGTATTCTTGGGCACAGGATGGCCATACATGTCATCAGACTGGCCGCTGATCTTAAGACTCCCGTGTAAGGTTTCCTCGTCAGTAACCCAGTGTGAACCTTCCATGAGCATAAAATCCAAGGTATATCTGACCATATGCTTCCTGAAAGGGACCAGAGGGAGCTGTTACCCATTTGGGGCACTCACCCGACAGGGGACCACTTAATCTGAGAGCAGGACCGAGAATGCCAAACAGCCCAGGGGTAAGGACAAATGAGAGCCATGAAGAAAGAATCTAATCTGGGCAAGAATCTATCTAATCTGGGCAACTTTCTCATGAACTTTACCCACGATCCAGTCAAGGGAGTGGTCCTGTTCTGTATGTGCCCCGCCTTCTTTCCTGTCAACAGGTTGCTGCCAAGATCCTGTCCGCGTCTCCCTCTCTTTCCCAAGTTACTTGCCGCCTCTTTGCGGCTTCTTTTGTGCATCAGATCTGTGGTGTGTCTCGAGAGGACTGGATGAATGTTGCCTGACTCTTTCTTGTACGAGGGGGCTTCTCCCTCATTCGTTTCCAGGTGGATGGCTGTGCTAACTGCCAGTTGTCTGTGGTTGGTCTCCCTCGGGACAGTGACTTCAAGCAGTATTCCCAAGCAGCTGCTGAAACTCCTTTTGTTTCTAGGAGGTTCCCCGTATTCTCTGGCTTGGCGCGGACCGCCTGTTCACTTTTCGTGGGTGGAAAGGAAACGTGCATCTGTTCTTCTGCCCCAGCTGATGAGCTTTAGGACCCGGAGTCCTCTTTCTTCTGTTCGGGCTGTTCTTCACCTCCAGCCTTGTTGGCAGCACCTCCCCTCTTCTGCCACCCCTTCCCTCTCCCCACGTTTCTGCGCCACCCTAGGCCAGGCTTGGCTTACAGAACCAGTTCTGGTAAGACCTCGGTGCCTCTGGCGCCGTTGGCTCCTGCTCCTGCCCTCACTGTGGAGGAGCAAAGAGCACCCCAAGCTGTTGCACCACCGCCTTACAAGGTTCAAACTGAAGCACCCCTGAATCAGCATGAAGAGGTCCAGGAGTTCCCTTGGACTTAGACCACGCTGTTCAGATTTCCCCATCGGGGGCCCCAAGTAAAATTGACAGTGGGGAACAAATTGATTGACTTTCGGTGGGCCCAGGTGCAACGTAATCTGTATTGAAGCTGATTTAGGTTTGTTAGTTTAATTAAGATGGACGTGTCTTTAGCATTATCAGCATTAAATGTGAAAATTTTACTGAGGTTTACTAAAGGTAAGATAAGCTCGTGGTATCTTTGCTGTAATTTGTCTTCAAAAGCTGGCCTAAGATGATGGGTAGTTTTACCCGTCTCAAAGCTTTCATGGCTAGTTGTTAAGAGCGGGTAGGTTGGGGGCGCCTGGGTGGCTCAGTCGTTAAGCATCTGCCTTTGGCTCAGGGCGTGATCCTGGCGTTCTGGGATCGAGCCCCACGTCAGGCTCCTCTGCTGGGAGCCTGCTTATTCCTCTCCCACTCCCCCTGCTTGTGTTCCCTCTCTCGCTGGCTGTCTCTCTCTCTGTCAAATAAATAAATAAAATCTTAAAAAAAAAAAAAAAAGAACAGGTAGGTTGAATAAATAAGAAGGTTTCTGGGGGGGCT
Source organism: Ursus arctos (assembly GCF_023065955.2). Lineage (NCBI taxonomy): Eukaryota > Metazoa > Chordata > Mammalia > Carnivora > Ursidae > Ursus > Ursus arctos. Next base: position 87,385,734 of record NW_026622874.1, read on the forward strand.
CAGTCAGTTAAGTGTCCAACTGCTGATCTCGGCCCAGGTCTTGATCTCACAGTCATGAGTTCTAGCCTCGCACTGGACTCCACGCTGGATGTGGAGCCTACTTAAAAAAAGAAAAAAAAGGTTTATAGGTAACACTTTTAAATGGCTTTCAAATCCTTGATAACCTGAATCTTTCAAGTTTTGCTAAGTTAAACAATACATTGGATTGAATTCACTGACAATCTAAGTCTTGTCCCCGGCGACATAAAATACTACTGCATTGTTGACTGACCACGGGTCTGTGCTTCTGGCGACTTATCGCGGAGAACCTGACAGAGTTGCTTTCCTTACCCATCCCATCAGCCTTAATGACATTTAACAGAATTTTAACTCAGAAACCTTAGTGTCCAGTGAAAATTAAGTAATAACCAGTTGTGAACTGTCTGCTGCCCCAGAATTCTTTAGACTGGCAATTTATGAGTACAGTGCATAATTTCTAAAAACGTATGTTTTCTCCATAGCACAGTCTTTCAGTAAAGCGTAAAGCATGTTTACCAACAGACTCAACTCTGTATTTAGGCAAGTAGGAAATGTGTAAGAAATGAGAATACAGGGGCTCCTGGGTGGCTCAGTCGGTTGGGTGTCTGCCTTCAGCTGGGGTCATGATCCTGGGGTCCTGGGATCAAGCTGGGGAGTCTGCTGCTTCCTCAGCCCTTCCCCCTGCTCATGTTCTCTCTCTCTCTCAAATAAATAAAATCTTAAAGAAAAAAATATTTTAAAAAACAAAACAAAATGAGAATACATTTTGTTGAGGGGAAAAAAGTAATTTTGTCCTAAAATGAGACTGGTTATTTAGAGAGAAAAGGCTTAGGACAAAATCGGAATGAAAAAGAAAGTTGTAGAAGGTTTGTGAAGGCAGATCTTTGAAAAGAACTTTGTAGTCAGGACTAAGATTGAAATAGATGGATTTTTTCTTTTTTAAGATGTTATTTATTTGTGGGAGAGAGAGAAACAGATTCCCTGCGGGGCTCAGTTCAGCACCCTGAGATCATGACCTGAGCCAAAGTCAGACGCTTAACCGACTGAGCCACCCACGCGTCCCACAATAAATGGGTTTTAAAAGTACGCTGGTATAAGATTGATGCTCTGCTTTCGTTTTCTCAGATCGTTGGTGTGCTCATGATAAGAAATTGTAAACAAAGGTTTATTCTTCTTTATGTGCCCAGAAAACCAACGCTTCTATGTTTTGTCTTTATCAGGTCTTTGATTACTTAAGAAAGTAGTCTTAAACAAAGAGAGAAGAAAACTTCTCAATATTAGAGGAGCTAAGTTTTGCTAACAGCCCTATAACCACCTATAGAATCTCACAGCCAGCTCGGTTAACGAAATCCTGAGTTTCATGGTGATCTGCGATCCTGTTGAGGCATAGACTTTGAAGCTTCCCAAGATTCAAATTCTAAATAAAGCCCTTTTGACTAATGAGGCTGGTTTATGTGGTGTGTTAAGTTACTTGGGAAGCACCGTCAAGAGCAGTGATGAGAAACCTCGGGTTCTGTTGTTCGGGTAAATGCTAGTGTGCCTGTTGTAGAAATTATGCGAAATTCCTGAAGCCTTAATATGTTCCGGTGTGAGGTCATCCCTGGACCCTCTGAGCTTCAGCAGGCAGCAGCCATTAACGGGGTCCCTTCTGTTCGCCCCTCGCCAGGCCCTGGTCCGCCCCATGGCTCTGGTGTCTGCTGATTCCCGCATCGCAGAGCTGCTCACGGAGCTCCACCAGCTGATCAAACAGACCCAGGTAAGAAGCCGCAGCCCTTGGCGCCTGGAGGGCAGCACGCGAGCCGCAAGCCATGGGGCGGGGAGGCGTTCACAGACTTTGGACATGCAGGGACCAGGTGACCGATGAACCGGGAGAGGAGGAGAACGTGGGGTGAGCGCCAGATTTTCTATCAGCGGCAGGACATCGTGATCCTCGCTGTTCCCTAACAGCTGTGATGAGATAGGAGCCACATACCGTACAGCTCACCCATTTGAAGTCTACGATTCCAGTGGTTTTCAGTCTATTCACAGAGTCGGGCCACCATCACCACGATCAGTTTCAGAACATTTTCTTCATCTGACAAAAATGCCCTGTACCCATCATGACCCCCCTTCTCCCTCCAGCCCCTTATCCCCGCTGAACGAAGATGCCCTTAGCAGGCCGGGTATGCCAAGAGTGTAGACGTTCTCTCCCAGGAGCCGGTCAGGGGCCTTGTTGGGAATGTGCAGGGTCTGAAAACACAGGCCTGCTGAGTTCGTCTTTTACGGCGCAGCCGCCCCCGCCCCGGCCCTCGGCCTCGGCTCCTTCGCAGCGAAATGATAGCGGAGCCTCGAGTTAGTACGGCAGCTGCCCGGGAGAGAGCGCGGCGGCGTGAGGACGGGTATGCCTGGCCGTGGAGGGGCGGGGGAGACTGCCAGAAACAAGCAGTCTGTCCCCTCGAGCCGCTGTATACGTTCCCATAATCTGCGCTGATCTGATTACCCCTTCCCGCCTCATCCAGTACTGTCCGCGCCTTATCATACATCTGCGTAAAACTGTTCAGCACAGAAATCAGCCGACGGTGAGCTGAAGCCAGTTCTTCCTCGGGCCCCTCGTTGCCCGTCAGCGTTCCCGTCCGAGGAGACTCTGGCTCCGGCTCCCGGCACATTTGCCCCTCAGTGTTAGCACATGACTTCTGGACGTGAGGCAGCTGAGGCTTACTAGCGTGGCCGGCGGGTTGCGCCCCGTTCAGCTACGGTCATGGCAGAGTTCAGTTTCGCTACAGAATGAGTTAGTGAGAATCACAGAGCTGTTTGGTATGCCTTCCCAACAGAATGGCCTTGCCCATTTTCCAGGTGCCGTTATGGACGATATTTTTGCTTTATAGTATTTTTACTTCACAGTACTTGCTTTATTCCCGTTGGCCACTATTCAGTTATTTCTCGGTTCTGAGTCGTCTGGGGACAAAGCCAGCGCCCTGTTCAGCTCACAGGCTTCTGCTGAGACTGCTTTTCATTGTGTGTTCTCCTATAGCAGGGCCCACCTCCTACTTGGGGGGCCCCAGGTGGTACCCAAAATGACAGTCCTGTCTCTGCCAGCTGTAGAATGTCTTACTTTGATCTGTTCTTGGGTCAGGGCAGTTATAGTGCATTGATATAAATTACAATTGGAGCCCAACACGGGGCTTGAACTCACGACCCTGAGATCAAGAGTTGGACACTTCACCGACTGAGCCACCCAGGCGCCCCCACCCAGGTTTATAGTTACACAATGACCCATCTCCTGGGAGCCATGCACCACATGGTCCTATGGCCCAGAAGGGAGCGGTCCTGGGATTGCCTTCCCAAATGATGTCCTTTGTAGTGGGATGTAACCTGAAAAGTAAGGGTCATAAGATACTGGCGTACGCATTTCTGGGGCCTCTGGGCTGGGATGCCGGGTGCCACAGCAGGACGAAGGGCCGTCCTCCTGCCCTGTTGACCTTATCCCTGCAGGAAGAGCGTTCGCGGAGTGAACACAACTTAGTGAACATCCAGAAGACCCATGAGAGGATGCAGACAGAGAACAAGAGTAAGTCCCTGGGCTCAGAAGAGAAAGGGGAGGACAAGGTCGGGTGGCTGAGACCCAGAACGTGGCTATCACTAGTTGCAGACAGGACTTTTGCGTGTATCTACATAATCCAAAACGAGCTTCTCCTTAGCCAGAGGGACAGTTTTCCCTTTGGCTGAGTGACCTAAGGTGACCCAGGAAACAGATGACAAACTACCTAGCACTAAGGAACCTTAAAATCCCTCAGCTCTAGGGACTGGGAAGTCAGTGTTAAAGCTGCACCCAGGGGAACACCTTTGAGTGCACAAGCACCCCGGTTAGCTGGTGTTTTCTAAAGAGAGAGCTTCCCTCCTAGCATCCCCTGCATGTGCCCCAAAGGCCCTCCTGCTCAGCCTCCTGGGTTGGTGCTTTCCAACTCCGAGCAGCTGTGAGAACTGTTGTCTGTTTTCCTGTGCGCCGAGAAATAGTTTCTGCGTGTGTCATGCTACGGCAAAGGCTAGAAAGTCTTCTGCCACATGCAGTGATGGCGTTTGTACCATATGAAAACGTGAACTCGTTAAACATGGGACCTGGGCCTCAGGGGGCACTTCTGAGCCACCAAAGCTCACGTCTCCGTCCATGGCCTCTGCACGCCTCTGGAAGTCCAACTCGGGTGCATGGAAGCAGCACCGTGGGACCGCCAGCTGCGCCCTTGCCCACGCCTCTTCCTCTGCTCGCTTTGCAGTCTCTCCCTATTACCGGACAAAGCTGCGTGGGCTCTACACGACCGCCAAGGCGGATGCGGAGGCTGAGTGCAAGTGAGTCCTGTCCCCTCCCCTTTGCCGCCCACCCGTGTGCTGGGCTGCAGGAGCCTGCGGACCCCAGCCCCCGCCGCCTTTCCGGCCACAGATGAGCAGATTCCCGCTCCCCAGGCTGTCCCTTGGGGCCCCCCGCCTTCCCGCTAGCCCTGCTGTTTCCTAGATGCAGGGGCCGGACCCTGCAGGGCCTTTTCCTTGTCAGGTGACCGGCAGCAGTAGCTCCGCTGAGACCCAGTCGCTCCATCATTGCCACGGGGATCATAACTGTCTACAGAACTGTCAGCACGACACGAGATAATGTATCTAAATTGCTCACACCAGTGGTTTTCACACTCTTTGACCATAACCCATGGTAGGAAATACATCTCTGTCGTGGCTTCATCTTCATTCTAAGACCTCGTCATTGTCGCTATAATAATACTAATCAGGACTCCTGTGTGGCCGCGCTGAGCCAGCTACCGTCCCAGCTACTTGACGTATTTAGCTCATGTAACGCTCAGAGCGACCGCAAGGTGCTTGGACGTTACCCCCATTGTACCAGTGAGGACAGTAAGACACAAGGGGTTCCATAATCTGCTCAAAGTGACGCAGCTAGCAAGTCAGGGAGCCCGGTTGTAAACCCAAAGTTCACATTCTTTAATACCGCGCTAGAGCGGTGTAACGATGGCCGTTCCACAGCACACGCGTGTATTTTATATGTACGTACGTCACAGAGCTGGAGCAAGAAGCGCAGTTTGTACTGGGTTTTTTTTGTTTTTACTTATTTATTTTAAGATTTGATTTATTTATCTGAGAGAGAGAGAGCATGAGAGGGGGGAGGGGCAGAGGGAGAAGCACACTTCCCGCTGAGCAGGGAGCCCAGTGGGGGGCTCGATCCCAGGACTACGACCTGGGCCGAAGGCAGTCACTCAACCAGCTGAGCCACCTAGGCGTCCCTGGTTTTTGTTTTGTTTTTTTGTTTTTAATTTTTTTTTTTTTAAATCAGAGAGAGAGAGTGAGCACAAGCAGGGGGAATGGCAGGCAGAGGGAGAAGCAGGCTCCCTGCTGAGTAAGGAGCCCGATGTGGGACTCAATCTCAGGACCTTAGGTTCATGACCTGAGCTGAAGGCAGCCACTTAACCAGATGAGCCACCCAGGCGTCCCACAGGTTGTATTGTTACCCTATATATAGTCTGGGTTTTGTTTTGTTTTTTAAGTAATCTATACACCTGACATGGGGCTCGAACTCCCGACCAGAGATCAAGAGTCACGTGCTCTTAGGACTGAGCCAGCCAGGCATCCTCTGTTCTGTTTTTTTTAAATGCTGGTTGTTACCCCAGAAATTAATCTCACAAGTCCCTAATGAGTCGTGGCCTGCTGTTTAAATACTGCCTTGCACGTGTTATGGCCGCACCCTAAGTCCTCCCATCTGGCCCTTCACAGACCCTGCCTTGTACTCACGGTCCCAGATTTCCTTTGCCTGCCATCGTCTTTATTTTGCACATCTTTGCTGGTGCTTACCCTTTGCCTGGTGCTGGGCAGTCCCCATACAGAGACACGAGGATAGCGAGGACCCAGCCTACGAGGGCAAACGGTCGAAAGGAGAGGCACCCTAAGAAAACAGTGACCAGGACAGTTGTAGTTGGTGGGCCAGCCATGGTGGGCTCACTGTGCCTGGGGGCCTGCAAAAGCCACAGGGAGGAGGAGAGACTTGAAGTAGGGGTCCGGGGGAGACACGCAGAGGCCATGGAGGAGTGCATACCGGGCATGCGCACTCGGGGGGGGGGGGGTCGGGGAATGAGAACCAGTCCTCTGTGGCTGGGGAAGGGCAAGGCTGGGGAAGGGAGGGCTTCCAATAACTGGAGTTTATCCTGGAGGCCATAGGGAGCCAGCGAAGATGTAAAGCAGGAGAGAAACCCTGGCTGCTGCATGGAGGGCAGACGGGGTGAGATTCAAGGCCAGTTAGGAGACCAGGCAAGAGATGGTGATGGAATTGAGCCAAGACAGTGGTCGTGGGGATGGAGAAGCAAGGGTGGGTTCGAGGGCAAGTTCTGAAATAACACTGGGGGACCATTTGGCCAAGGGGAAGCTGAAGATTCCAGGCTCTGCAGCTTAGACAGAGGGACCTGACAGGGCTCGCCATGCTGGGCTGGGGCCGGCTTGTGCAGGAGGAGACACCGCGCCTTCGGATTGCTGTGTTGTTTACCGGCTTCCCGGCCCCCCCTTCCTGCCCCTCTTCTGACGTGCACATTTGCCATCTGGCTGTCAGGCCCTTTTCTACTCATCTGCCCTGGAGTATGGCTTGTGTCAGCTTGAGTAATGCACGCATTTGAGAATAAAAGGCAAAAGGGCCCTTCCCACTCACTGCTGGCAAAGCCACTGCTTCTGAAACCAGTTTGGTGCGGGCTCTTTTCTGGTATTGACCCACCCGGAGTTAAACATTTATAAGCTCCTTTCAGAATTGCAGGGGCCAACCTTTTGCAATCCTGCCGCCATTTCACTTTTTGACTCTCAGAAGTTCCTACATTCATCACTAGATCCTGTCCCCGTGGGCACCAGGCGCCATGCTGGGCACGGGAGCGCGTGAGAGGCTCCCAGTCCGGGTGGGGAACACGTCTGCGTGTGTCCCTGCAGCAGTCTCCGCCACCCACACGTGTCTAAGGAGAGGTGCCAAGAGCCCGCCTCAGGAGCTAGCCCCAGACCCGTTGACGCATCGCCCTTCTCTCTTCCATGTGCGCCAAGGCTGCCCCCCAGCTGGTTTTCATCCTCCTGTTTTGTAGAAAATAGAGAACCCCTGTCCTTTAATTTAACAGTTGGTCTCTTTTTTTAAAAAAAAAGGCCTTGAGTTGGCACACTGGCAGGAGGGATCAAAGGGAAACAAGATCAAAGATCCCACTTTCCATAAACAGGTAGCCATTTCCAGGTGGGATCAAATCATTTTCTAACCTTAGTGCAAAAGGCATTTCTCGACAGTGGAAGGGATGGCGTCCTCAGTGGTGCTTGGGCCGCAGGCGGCGGGTAGCTGCATTAGCCGGAGTTCCGGCTGGGGAAGACAGGGTAGGGTAGGGGCGGCCGGCTGGGGCAGGCAGAGCTACGGTGCCGCCGTGCAGGGGCCCGGGCAGCTCGGGGGCTAGGAGGTCAGGGGCGCAGAGGAGAGAACGAGGCCACCGTGCCGGGCCCTGGACAGCGCGGTTGGCTGGGGGTGCTTGCAGCCCGGGAGTGTCCTAGCTTGCTGAGAGCAGAGGCGCCACCCTAGTCTCCGTCGGAAGGTGGTCTCTTGCAGTGTGTGCGGGGTTGTTCCCATTTTCCCTTATGTGATGAGGAAGTCTCTACGGGAGACACTGATGATGTAAATATCCCATGTCCTGGCAGACGCCCGGCTTTGGCATCTGTTTATGATTCCTGCCTAAAACAATTGGGATTTTTTTTTTAAGCTCCCCACGGGAGGGGCGCCTGGGTGGCTCTGTCAGTTGAGCGTCCAACTCTTGATCTCAGCTCAGGCCTTGATCTCAGAGTTGTGAGTTTAAGCCCCACATCGGGCTCCACGCTGAGTGTGGGACCTACTTAAAGAAAATAAATAAATAAATAAATAAAATAAAGCTCCCCAGGGGATTCTGATATGCGGCTAGGGTTAGGACCCACTCCGTTACTGTCTCACAGAGTCTGGCTTAGGCCATGCTTCATAAAACTGTGCTCTTCAGCCAGGTCCAGCAGCAATGGTCAGACTCCCGAGTTCCCTTTGGCCTCCTGGCTTTTTCTCTGCTGCTCTCCTGGTGCCCGACCACACCCGGCCTCTGGCCCTGCCGGATGAGCTCCACAAGAGCCCGGGGCGTCCCCCGAGGCTGGCCCATCTGTGAGGCGGTGTCTCCCTCCTGTCGAATGAAGGCCTTTAGAACCCTGGGGGTACTTACTAAAGGTTGACCAGAGGAAGTGCCCCAGGACAGGAGGAGAATAAATGACCCCAAATGGAGTCTGGGCTGCTTTTTCCTATTGAAATATTCTTTGGGGGAGGCCTCGAGATCTAGGATAAAGAAACCTTCCTCCAGAGAGGATTGTGTTCACTTCTGCGGGATTGCCTGGGCCCCAGCCACCCTGGAACGCTGTAAAGGAACTCCAGAGGTTTCCTGGGGCTGCAGCCTATCAGAGACCAATTCCCTCCACCCTCAGCCCCGCTCCGAGCCCAGAGAATGCCCCACAGTCCTCTGGAGCGTCTCCTTTGACTTGTCCCAGCTCGGGCAGACGCCGAGCTTTAACTTCTATCCTCCGAATGTCCAGACTGTTCGAGGGGCCAGCACTAAGGCATGGCTTCTTCAGCCTCAATCAGATGCGGCTGGCTCTGCTGGGGTTACCGCCTGGGGTCCTCTTGGATTCTTTGGTGCGCGACCTCTCGCTACCTTGTCCGTTCTTTCATGCCTTTAAAATGTAAACACAGGAGCCCCTGGCGGGCTGTCTGCAGAGCACGCAACTCTTGAACTTGGGGTTATGGCTTCGAGTCCCACATTGGACGTAGAGATTACTTAAAAATAAAGTCATAAATGAATATAATATTCTAACTAAATATCATAAAATTAATTCATTGAAAAAACAGGGTTTATAGTTTTTGGCAGTAGGGCTGGTCTGAGTTGCCCAGCCTGCTGTAAGCAGAAAAGGAAGTCTGTGCTTTGTGCTTCATCCAGACCTCTTCTCTCCCTTCTCCCCACCCTCAGCATCCTCCGGAAAGCTCTAGATAAGATAGCGGAAATCAAGTCTCTCTTGGAAGAAAGGCGGATTGGTGAGTTGGAGACAAGCTTGGCGCTTCCGGAGCAGGTGGAGTGAGGCTCCCTGAGAGCAGCCGTCGTGGCTCCCTGCGGGAGCGGGGGCGCCTCAGCCCCGTGGGCTCGGTCCGTGGACTTCTCACGGGGAGCGCGTCTGGGCAGCCTGGGTCTGGGACGGAGTGGAGGTCCTGGCCGGCGCTCGGAGGCAGGGGCTCCCAGTGTCCCTGTGCAGACCTGGGAGATCTCACCCCGCCCTCGCATGCTTCTCTCCCCCTTGTGCCTGGGACAGTTGCCTCCTTCCTGCCCCCCCCCCCCCCCTCTGCGTGTGGTAAGCTCCTTCACATGGAGTTCACACAGGGGGTTGGCTTCCAGATCCCTTCAGACCGCCGCGGCTCTCCCACCTCCTCCCCTTTCACTGAACCCACAGCGGGCAGACGCCTTGCCCGTCAGACACGTCCCACTGCCGGTTGGGCTTGCGCGACGGTGGCTGGGGGTGTTGAGCCACGCCCGAGGAGGTCAGGGGTCCGCCCACCTATGGCCGTCCTCCTAGTTCTCTGTTGAATGACGACACGGAGTAGCAGGGTACACACAGCATGCCGACGGCTCTGTGAAACGTTCGCTGACTGGACAAACGGATGTGACCGGCACCTCAGAACCCTTCTTTTGCCCTCTCTAGTTCCCTCCCCACCGCCCCCCCCAGGAGGTGCACTCACCTGACCTCTCACGGGTCCTTTCACCGTGGGCGTCTAGTGGGGGGGCAGGGATCACGCTGGGCCCTGGGTGGGAACTTGCACCAGTGCGAGCGTGGGGCCGCGGGAGCCCTGGCCCTGGTGCCTCAGGGGCGCGCTTCTTCCCACAGCGGCCAAGATCGCGGGCCTGTACAATGACTCGGAGCCCCCTCGGAAGACCATGCGCAGGGGGGTGCTGATGACCCTGCTGCAGCAGTCGGCCATGACCCTGCCCCTGTGGATCGGGAAGCCTGGTGACAAGTGAGGGCAGGCCCGGGGTGGGGGGAGCTGACGAGAGAGAAGAGCTGGGACTAACACCTTATTCCAACCCTCAGGCCCCCACCCCTCTGTGGGGCCATTCCAGCCTCTGGGGACTACGTGGCCAAACCTGGGGACAAGGTGGCTGCCCGGGTAAAGGCTGTGGACGGGGACGAGCAGTGGATCCTGGCCGAGGTGGTCAGCTACAGTCACGCCACCAACAAGTGAGTGGACGCCCGCCCTCGGTCCGCTCTCCCGTTACCCCCTGCGCTCGCTGCCCCTCGCCCCCTCTGCAGGCTGGGAGAAGAGCCTCCCCCAGGGTGCCTGTGGGGACAGGACGGCTGTGCCTCCAGCTCCCCGGGCTGCTTCCCCTCCCCACGCCCCACCCTTCCCCTCCCCGCCACTCCCGGACTTGCACCGCGCACCTCCCCGCAGCCACCGTGTTCTCTCTGTTCTGCAGGTATGAGGTCGATGACATTGATGAAGAAGGCAAAGAGTGAGTGCGCGGGTGAGGGAGGGACCCGGCAGCTGCTGGGAAGGAGCCCCCCTGCCGGCCGTGGGTTGACCTGAGCCCCCCTTCCAGGAGACACACGCTGAGCCGGCGGCGCATCATCCCACTGCCCCAGTGGAAAGCCAACCCGGAGACGGACCCCGAAGCCTTGTTTCAGAAGGAGCAGCTCGTGCTGGCCCTGTATCCCCAGACCACCTGCTTCTACCGTGCGCTGATCCACACGCCCCCGCAACGGGTAAGGCGGCCCCCAGGGGACAGACAGACCAGGACGCCAGGACTGGGCTGAGCGGATGGGTCACCGGGTCACCTTCCACCTTCTCTGAGCTAGGAGAATCCTACGGGTTACCCTCTCCTGCTTCCACTCTGCCCTGTCCCCTAGGGCAGTGCCAGCCAACCCCCCCCTCCAACCTTCAGGGGCCTAGCCGGCCTCGCGTGGAATGGGACCGATGTACCCTCTGGTCTCACCTCACTTTTGCGCTGAGATGGGCAGCACATGCCCAGGGCCTGTCCTTCACCCTTGGCTGTCGCACCACTGCCCTTTCTCCATCTGAGGCTGTGCTTCCTCATGCTGGTGACCCATCCCCTGATGGCAGTTCCAGGCTGTTCTCCCCTCTTCCTCCAGGAGCCCTGCCTGCTGCCCTCTGGGTTTTCCTTGATCCCCCTAACAGAGGGTCCCCAAAAGCTACCAGATCCCCCACATAGACAGCAGGTCTCCCTCCTCCCTGCTCTTTGTCCCCTGGCCCTTTGTTGCCGAGAAAAGGGCTCTGTCGTAGCAGGGACTAGGTTCAGAGTGAGGATGGGGACAGGAGAGGCTGGGAGCCCGTGTACCAGAGGTTCCCGTCAGTCTGGGCTGGGGGCCTCGCCTGGGGCTCTCTGACCAGCCCTTCCTGTCTGCCCCCTGCCACAGCCCCAGGATGACTATTCAGTGCTGTTTGAAGACACCTCGTACGCAGACGGTTACTCCCCTCCCCTCAACGTGGCCCAGAGGTACGTGGTGGCTTGTAAGGAGCCCAAGAAAAAGTGAAGCGGGCTGGCGGACGCACGGTCTCCTGCCACCCTCGTAGGGGAATGCAGCAAAAGATTTCATGGCTAATAAATATTGTTCCCCTTTGCCCACATCTCCTTGGTTTTGTTTTTTTCCAGGCCCTTCTCCCCTTCCCCATAACCGGGCAAGTTGGGGAACTGGAGGCCCCCGGGGAGGTGGCTTCATTTGGTCCCAGCGGGCATTTTCTTTCAGCTCAGGTTTGCTAGCATTAAAGGCTCTCGGTGTCACACACACAGAACTTTATTCTTGAGGCTGGGAGTGTCACGGCAGCGGGGCCTTCGGCGTGCCTCCCGGGGAGCCCCGCTCACAGCTCTGTGCGGAAGCTGAGGCCGCAGCCCGCCATCTTCTTGGCATAGTCGGCGTCAAAGCGCTCGTTCTGGGCCACAGTGAAGGTGGTCTTCCAGTCCCCTGACATGCCTGTGGACAGAGAGGAGGACGGCTGCAGGCCCCGGCCGCACAGCAGGCTCCGGGTGGCTCGGGCCAGCTCTCGCCTCCGCTTCCACGCGTGGCTCCCCGGACGCCCGTCCCGCACGGGCACTCACCTTTCCTCATGAAGGCCGAAATGCTGTGGTCCATGACGTCATGGGGCAGGGTGCTGTAGTTAGCCATGGCGTTGTTCTTCATCTCCGAGAAAGACGAGTGCTTGACGATGAGATCCACCGTCTCCTCCGGCAGGGAACGCCCCACGAACTTCAGGATCTTCTGAATCTCCCTTTTGGGGTTCTAGGGCAGCAGAGGAGCTTTTCAGTGGAGGCTGGGATTGCTCATTGAGCAAACAAAAGGGAGGGCCCCCCAACTCCCCGGGATCTGGCCACTTCTGCCTAGAGACCACTCAGCCCCAGGTCCTGGACTTGGGTCCTCTTTCCCTGGGGCACAGTAGTTGCCCTGCCCTGTGACCCTGATACAAGCTCTTGTTTGCATCTTGATGGGTGAGGCCAGGGACGGTCCTCTTTCGTTACTGTGGCTGTGGGTCACTCGGGTCTGAGATCAGAGCTATACAGCCTTGCCGCCCTGGTGACGCTGCAGCTCCGGGTCCCGGGCAGGAAGGCGGGCTGGGGGCCCTGGGGGACTGGTGGGGGGCAGGCGGCCGAGAGGGCCTTGGCAGGTCCCTGGGGCATTCCTGCCTCTCCACGTGTGACCTGGACGGAAGCGGCAGCAGGTGGCCTCACCTCTTTCATGTCCTCGTAGAAGAGGTAGAGAACAGGGTGGGTGTGACTCAGCTCCCACCACTCCTGCACGTGCTGATACCAGGACCCGTAGGACACTGGGGGAAGGGGCAGAGACATGGACACACAGGCTGGCATTAGCTTTGGCTGGCTGCCACTCAGCTCCTCCCCGCTCCTTCCTCCAGACTCAGGCCCACCTTCCCCAGCCATGAACTTCTCCAGGAAGTTGTCCCAGGTCTCAGGGTCAGGGTGCACCTTGGCCATGCGGTAGAAGTGGTAAAAGGAGACAGCCACATCCTTTGCATTGCGGGCCACGTAGACCACCTGGAGGCACAGATGACCCCCCACACACACACACCCGAGCGTCACCACCACACAGCGAGCCAGGCGGTTCTGCCCTTCACAGCATCCCTTCGAGGGCAGTTAGCTCTTGGTCTGGCCAAGGGGGAAACAGGCTTAGAGGCTGACTTGCCTGGAACCATACTCGATGCTAATCTAATCCCCTCAGTGCCGCCATACCCAGATCTGGAACAAGGTGCGCCAGATCCTCACCAGCCCCGTCCTCCACGGGCCTCCTGCGGAGAAGACCGCCTTTCCCAGCTCTGCACAGAGGAGTCTCCCTTTCACCGACCCCATCAAGGGATGAAGCAGACCGTCTCCCCCCTTAAGATGAGACCTTCCCAGCAGACAGGGCCAAAGCTGGGATGGCCCCAGCAGCCTCTTGCCTGGCTTCCTCTGCAACTCACCTTGACCTTCTGATCCAGCAAGGTCTGGGGGAGCAGAGCCAAGGGCAGGTGTGTCTTGATGATTCGTGGAGCTGGTGTATCTTTCAGGGCCTCCAAACCTGTGCCATGGGTAGGGAAAGCTCTGCTCAGCCGGAGCCCAGTCCTGCCCCCTTCCTCTGCTCCACTGGTCCCCAGAGCCCCTCTACACACCTGTGGGGACCCCTGGAACCTTGAACTCAAGGAAGGGAACCCGCATAAAGATGGGGGCCCTGTGACACTTCTGTACGTCGCCGCCTTGGTAGATCATATCCAGGATCTCGCTCACCCAGGTGGTGCCTGGAGAGCAGGGAAAGGCGAGGTGAGCAGGGCTGAGGGCAGGCCCCTGCCGGTGGCCCAGGACAGGAGTGGGTGACCCTTGTCCCCTACCAGATTTGGGGTAAGTGCTGATAAGCAGGTCATCGGGCTGGGCTTGGAAGTCCTCCAGGGACTCCATTGCCTCTGCAAACCATTTGATGAGCGGGACCCCCTTCACATACTCCAGCGGCGGGCGCAAGTTGTCCTGGACGAGCTCCATCTGCGGCGTCAAGGGCCCGAGCGTGGCCGACTTGCCTTAACGACATCACAACGTGCCATCGGTTGAAATCTTGCTTTAAGGTGAGGGGCTGGGGCTGGCTTGCCTCTGCACACAAAGCTAGTGGGTGGTGGCAGCTGGGGTTCAAACCCACACGTAGCGCTCATGCAGCGGGTCGCGGCCCTGGCTGCCCCTTTGCTTTACCTGCAGGCCTTTTAAGAATCCCTGTGCCTGGGGCCACACCCCAAACCAATTCAATCCCTCTCTTGGGCCCGATCCCAGTTTTTGGAATCTCCGGGAGACGCCGGTGTGCCCTTGAGAACTACTGCTCTGGCACCCGCCCGTCCTAACTCCCCGCCTGCCGGTTCTCCCCCTACTTCTGCGGCGGCACCGTCCCCGTGAGCAACCTGGGCCCCTCACACACGGGGACATGCCAGAGGCCAGCGGGGCCTGTGATCCTACCTGCCAAACCACACTCTCTTGGCTCGGGGATAAACAGAGCCAGCTGAACGTGAGCTTGTTTGGGGGGCCAGAGTCTGGTATGCGGAGGAGCAAAAGTGAGGAGTCAGCAGAAGAAGGAAGGGGGGTTCAACCCGGGGTTGTGGTTGGCTGATGGAGATGGGCCATCCAGAGGGAAAGGGTGAGGATGCCACTACAGGCAGCCGCAGAGAGACAGGAGCCAGCCCTGCCCAGCCCACCCCACCTGGGAACTCACCAGACCTCTCTGGATCTTGGTCTTGTGACTGCTTTGCGCTCTGGCTCACTGGGTGCCGTGCGGTGAGAGCAGAACTGCTCTCTGAGCTGAAGGGTTTATAAATCCGAAGTGGGAGGGATCTGGAGCCGGTCTCCAGGAAGGAAAGGGTGGAGTTAAGAGTGGGAGGGCTCCCCTGTGCTCCCCCCCTTAGCACCCCAGCCGGAGCCAAGCTTAGACTGGCCTGAAAACCCAAAATGTGGGTTTAGTATGTAGAAAACAAAGGGAAGACTGAAACTAGACAAAAGAGCCCAGTAAGTTTTCACTTTAATTTTGGGGGGTTTTTGTTGTGTAATCTTCGCTCCTGATCTGCCCTCTGAACTCTACCCCTGCAGGGCCGGCCAACTGACAGCTTGTTGATAGACCCAGCCAGTTTAGAGTGGGCGGAGCAGAGAGGATAGGTGGCTTCCTTGGGAGCAGGGCCACTCACCTTCCTGCTGGCTCCAGGCCAGTCTTGAAGACGCCAGAGGTTCAGGCTGGGAGGGGCCCCCAGGCCCCCAGCAGCGCAGGCATTCCAGCACTGCTAGCTAGTCTGACCTCTGACCACAAGGCCAGTACAGGGCAATGTTGGGGGGGGGTCAGGGTGATAGGGGTTGGGGCGGAGCAGAGGAGGCGGGGCAGGCCTCCTGAGGCAACAGGGAGAGAAAAGGGCAAGAACGCCGAGTCTCCTAACCCTGGGAACGCGTCCAGCTGCACAGCTCTGAAGACTTCAGGGAGACTCGTTCATGGTTGGTGACAGAACCACGGCCCCCACAAGGTGCCTTCCTTTCACCGGGTTTGAAGGGGCTCCCAGACAGCGACAAGAAGGAGTTGGGGCTTGCAGGGCCACAGGGCCCCATGGGGTAGTGTATCCCCCTACCCACCCCACTCTTGGCCTCTGTCCTGATTATTTGGATTAAAGTCCAAAGTCAAGCTGGGCACTGGATTTGGATGGGCTCTGAGTCGAGGGTGTGGGTCTCCCAAGCATGCAAAGAATTGTGTGATGTCAGAAGCATGGGGGGGGAAGCTGAGGCACGTGGGCCTCCAGGTAGAGGAGAGGCTGGTCCATGCAGGTGAACGGTCCCTCCCCACTCTGCTCTTCTGCTCAGGCCCCAGTGACTGGCAGGGTCTGTCTCCTAGCTCCAGGACCCCTCCTCCGCTGCACAAACACCAGAAAGTTCCCTTAACTCAGACTCTTTATTGTACTCAAGTAAAAGGTACCCAGACCCGCAGGGGCGGCGCAGACAAGGAGAAGGCGGAGGGTCGGGGGCGCTGCGGGTCAGGTCTCCAGCATGTCTGTCCAGTGCTCCTGCGGAGACAAGAAGACTGGTCAAAGGCAGCCTCGGGTATGGGATGGGGTAGGGAGGCTGGGGTCAAAGCCACGTCTCACCTCTTCTGATTCCAAGTCCTCCTCTTCCTCCTCGGCGCCCATCCGGCACAGCCAGATCAGGTCTCCCCACAGCAGTGAATTCTTACAGCTACCAAGGGATGCAGTTGGTAGGAGATACAATCAGGATCCCAAGTCTCCTCCAGGCTAGGCCCTGGGTGCCAAGATAAGGACTCAGCTGCCCCGGCGCCTGGACTTGGACAACTGGCACCATCTTCCCAGAGCATGACCAGGCTGGGGCGGGGGTGCTGGACTCACCCAGGGCACTGGCCCTCTAGGGGCAGAAGCTGCCCCGGCTCTTCTTGCAGGAACTCCTCTGCTAGGCAGATCACGTGGGCTCTTAGGCGGCAGCCAGGGTGGGGGCAGCAGAGGGGGCCCTCTTCATCCTGTCCGAGGTGGCAGGCAGGTAAGAGAGAAAACCAGGAGGAATGATGGAGCTAACAGTCACAATTTCTATGGACCAGACACTCTTCCAGAGGCTTTACATTAAACAACGCTAGGAGGCACATACCACTACTATTTGCATTTTATAGATGAAATGAGGCATGGAGAGGTTACAGTACTTTCCCACAGGGATTAAGCTAGCCGATCCCTCCCCCCCCCCCCCCCCGCCCCGGAGCATTAGCAGTGATTATAGAAACAGCATTGGCCACTGCAGCCAGACCTATAGTTCTTACCGGCTAAGTGATCTCAGGCAGGCCACTTAATGCCTGAATGGCAAGGACTCAATTTACATTTCCTGAGAGCTGAGAAGTCAGGCCCAGCATCTCAGTTAATTTGTTAAATATTTATTGGCCACCTGTTGTTTAACAGACCCTTGACTACGGCAGTGAACAAGAACTGCCTTGTACTGGGGCAGGGGAGATACTGACAATAAGATAAATAAAACACCTACTATGTTAGACAATAAGTGTTTAGGCTTTATGAGAAAAAAACCAAAAAGGCAGGGGAGTGTACAAGGAAGAACTGCAGTTTTAGATGGCGAGCCAAGGAAGACCTCATGGAGAAGGAGAAGGTGGCATTTTATA
This sequence comes from Ursus arctos, assembly GCF_023065955.2. NCBI lineage: Eukaryota > Metazoa > Chordata > Mammalia > Carnivora > Ursidae > Ursus > Ursus arctos. Next base: position 87,402,957 of record NW_026622874.1, read on the forward strand.
AAGACTGAAGTGAAGGTCTAGGTCTAGGGAAGAACCTTCCAGTCAAAGGGGAAGGGCAAGGGCCCTGAGCAAGAGGGTACTGGTTTGGAGGAACAGCAGGAAGTACTAGCATCCCCATTTTAGTCATGAGGGCAAAGGGTGTCAGAGGGCTGCCCGGTCCTGAAATAAACAGCTGGATCCCAACTCGTTTGAACCCTAGTCTCGCAGCGACCTGGAGACCGGGTGGGGCGGCTCACCTGGAAGGAGCGCGCGCACAGGGCGCAGCAGGCCTCGGTGTCTTGGTCGGGCTCGGACTCCGCGTCAGCTGAGGTACCGGAGCGGCTCCTCGGGGCCGGGGCGCGGGGCGGCGGAGGCCCGAAGGCCAGCGGCATGTGCGGCGGCGGCGGCGGGCACAACTCACGTCGGAAGTCGGCGCGCAGCCAGCGCACGGTGAGCGGGAGGCGCGCCCAGGGCGGCGCGCGCAGCATGTGCGCCAGCACGCGCAGGTGGAAAGGGAAGGCGGCCTCGCTGCGCACGCGCGGGCCCACGTGCGCCAGGCGGCGCGAGGCGTGCGGGTGCTGCCAGGCCCACTCGAACTGCGGGCAGGAAGTAGGGGCTTCAGGGCCGCCCCCGGCTTAGGCCCCAAGCCCCCCCCTCTCCTCCCACCGCCCTCCCCCCCCCCCCCCGTCTCCTTTCTTACCCGAAGGGCGGCCACGGCGGAAGGGAAGCCGTGCACGATAAGCACCATCTCCCTGGGGACGAGAACGAGGACGTGGCCCATGAGACCCCGCCCCAACCGGTTGGTGTCAAGCCGAATCCCTTCGCCATGGTTCGCCCCCAGTCCTACCCGAGAGTGGAGTTCTCACGCCCGGCTTCAGGCCCATTCCGCGAGGCTCCGCCCCCTTTGTGGAGGTACGTCCCTTCGCACCTGTCAACCTCAGGCCCCGCCTCCAGCACAGGTACTTAACTGCCCTCCTCAGTTCCTCTTCCTTGCAGGCTCTCTCTTTTCCAACCCCCGCCTTGTTCATCAGCCCGCTGTCACCGGACCAAGCCTAGATGATCAGTCCCCTTCCTACCCAACCCCTGCCATAGTCCCACGGCTGAGTTTCACAGGGCTCCGCCTTCCCACCGCGCTCCTCCCCTGTGATAGGCCCGCCCTCGTCACCAGGGCCCCAACCCCAGCCCGGCTTTCAGCCACCACAGTGCCCCGCCTCTCTCGGCAGGCCTCTCCTCCTCCGAGCCCCGCCTCCTCCTTGAAGCCCTTCTCCAAACAGAAATCCAGTCCTTCTTACCAAGGCCCGCGTCCGCTGGTCCGCCAGGCCCCGCCTTTTTTGCGGCCCCCGTTGTGCTGCTGGACCCGACGAGCAGGGTTGACGGTGAACCCCACGTAGACGCGCCCCCGGTGCCGAGGGTTCAGGCAGTAGAGCAGGTAGACGCCGAAGAAGCGCCCGGGCCTTGCCGCGTCCCCCGCAGGGCCCATCGGGACTTGTGGGTTGATTGCTGGGGCCTGTGACCTCAGGGAGGGCTGAGCTGCCAGGGCAGCAAAATGCTTGTCTCGGAGAAAGCGTTTGGGGGCGACCCCGGGGTACCGTAGAGGCCGCAGCAATGCAGGTTCGCGCACCCTCTCCTGGCTGCAGTAGGGTGTCCAAACGGGCCCACAGAACCCAGGCTGGGGTGCAGGCGGCGGACACCTGTAAGCGCTCGACCCCGTCCTTGTGCAGACTCCGACTGGCGGGCTGACGGTAAGCGCGGAAACCCAGGACCGTTGGAAAGCTGGGCTTGCGTGAGGGCGGAAGTGCTGTGTTTACGGACGCTTTAGTAAGGGCGGAAGTAGAGTCCTCAGCGGAAGTGGCGTCAGTAAGGGCGGAAGCAGTGTGGCTGGGGTCGGAGCGGGGGTTCCATCCCGGCTAGGCTGCCGCCCTTTCTGGGTTACCGCAATGGAACTCAGCGCCGAATACCTCCGGGAGAAGCTGCAGCGGGACTTGGAGGCAGAGCATGTGGTGAGTTGTGCGGCCCGGTTTCGCCCAAGGGGGAAAGCGCGCCTGAGGGGCGGGTTTCACACTCTCCCCACCGTTCTGCCCCATAGGAGGTCGAGGACACGACTCCCAACCGTTGCGCGTCCAGCTTCCGAGTCCTGGTGGTGTCGGCCAAGTTCGAGGGGAAGCCACTGCTTCAGAGACACCGGTGAGGCCTCGGGAATACCTCGCTCAGCGCCATCCCAGCGCCGGGACCCCAACCCTGGCCACTCCCCTACACCTAAGTCCCTCGCCCCCGTCAGTGCGGCCCTGCACCGTGAACCACGACCCCAAGGATCCCGCCTTCGTGGCCCCTGTATTGAGACTTAGGCCCTCTGCCTCTTTGGTTCCCAGGTCCCGGGGACACAATTTGGAGGACACCTCCAGTCTCCTGGGTCACCCTACCTTAGGAGGCTGCGACTCAGGCCCCGGCCTTCCATTTCCTAACCCCATCTCTTCCCCCAGGCTGGTGAACACGTGCCTAGCGGAAGAGCTTCTGCACATTCATGCCTTTGAGCAGAAAACCCTGACCCCAGAGCAGTGGGCCCGTGAGCGGCAGAAATAAGAGACCAAGGCCTGCACAGCCATTAAATTATGAATCAGGGCCGGCTTCTGTGTCAGTGTGTTGTGTGTGGGAGGCTGGGAGGGATGCTGAGCTTGAGTGTAGAGCCTGGTTTCTCCCTGCCCTGCCACTTTCCATTGTCTTACCTTGGACAAGTCCCTCACACACAGGCCTCTGTGTCCCCACTTACAAAATGAAATTAAAGTCTCTTCCAGGGCAGGCGGCACCGGCCTTCTCTGTAATTCTTGGTAGAACCTTAGGGCCACTGCTGCTGTTCATTGGCCATTACCAGGGGTTCCTGCCCTCTGCCAGTTTTCAAGATGCACGGATGAAAAAGTACCCAGGGCTTCAGGGCACTGGCCAATTTAACAAACTTCCCCCACTCCCCAACATCACCCTAATGTCAGGGGAATAGAGGATCCTGTGCTTCCCTGCAGGTTACCCAGCCCCTCACAGTCTCAGGGGAGGTGGTACCCCAGCAGGGACACTGAAACACTGGAAATGCTGTTGTTTTCTGGTCCACTGGAGAAAATCCAGTGTCCCTTTAGCCCAGGGCTTTGTGTGGCCACAGTTGTCCCTGAGGAGACCATGAGCGTTTCAGGAATGGAGCTGTGGGCAGGAGATAGGGATAGGGTTAAAGCAGGAAAATAAGGCCACCTGAGCCATAAAATTGGGGCACATGATGCCCTTGGTATCAATCTTAAACACAGGTGCCAGGATTGGTTAAGGCCTGGCACAGATGGGGTCCCTGGGACCCAGGAGGGTAGCAAGTGCCCCAGATGGCGCCAGGGCTCTTTGGGGGTGAGGGCTTGCAGTTCTTAACCATCCCACCCCTCTGTTCCCCTTTTCAGGGCCAGTTTCTTGGCCCCTAAATAACCATCCCACTTCCTACCTCCCTCTTGTTCCTATCAGAAAAGCTGGAAGTTATGGTGATGACAGGTTAACCCTTCTGGGTTCCTAGGATCCTTTCCTGGCCTTTCCTCGGCTCCCTTGGGCCAGGAGGAGAGCTAGTGACAGAGTACTTAAGTACGACTTCACTAGGAGGGCACATCACCGCTGCTGTGCAGGAGAGGCTCAGGGAAGGAATGTCGCTTTAAGAGGCCCACGTTCCAGATTTTCTGCTTCTCTCTTTATCATACCCCTGATAAGATCCACCCAGTGCGTTCACAGAGCTGCGATGCTATCCCTCCTTGTTATAGAGCACCTGAGGCCTGGAGAGAAGTGACTTGCCCAGGGTCACACGGCTTGCATAGAGATTGAGACTCAGATGGGCCCTGCCTCTCTCTCTATGCAGGTGGTGCTGGAAGCTGGGGGAGGGCGGGTGAATGAGGCCCTTAGTCCTTGCTGTGGTCCCTGTGTGGTATGAGGGGAGATCTGCTGGGGCCAGGACACCCATCCCAGTAGCCCTGGCCTGGCCTCACTGAGTTGGACATCAGACACCCACTTCTAAGCCCCCACTTGACAGGGCCTGACAGGTCTCTTCTGTCTGGGGAGGATCCCAGAGTGAGGTACTGGGAGGCAGCAACTTGGCAGGAAGACTAGGGACCAGAAGGGGGCGGGGCTCATGACTCAAGGTCTGCCTCCCGCAGGCCCCTCTCCTGCTCTATGCCTCCGTGTCCTCACCCGTAAACCAGGGTTCGGTTCTAAGCTTGGCCTCACAGAAGATCCTCTGATGTTGTGCAGTTTGAAACACATCCTGTAAGCGCCGTCTAGGTGTCATGTGAGTTTTGGTTCCTCACCAGTGACAGTGACTGGACAGTCGCACACAGCCTGTGGCAGTTGGCCAGGAAAGGCAAATTCTAAGTCATTGTGGGAATTTTTGAGGCTCGCCCCAGGCAAGGCCTTGCATAGCTCAGACCCTGCCAGCTCTCAACCCACAAGAGCGTGGGACGGCTCCCACCCACCGAAGCCTGTTTTTGTGGCCTCAGGTGCTCAAGAGGCGCCCCCCCGCCCCAGCTCCTGGTACGGGCCAATCTCATCAAGGCAACCGAAGGGGCAGCTCGAGGGCAGGTCCGTTCAGCAGACCCAGCATCCAGGGGACCATCCGAGTCAGAGGTACCAGAAAATAAAGCCATTTTATTATTATTTTTTATCTGCCATCATGGCCTGAGGAGAAGGGTGTGAATGGAGGGAGGGAGGCGATGCCGTGGCCCCCGCTGAGGCCCTGCGGTCCTCTACTTGGCCTGGACCGTCTCCTCCAGCCTATCCAAGCGCTTCTGTAGTTCCTGCACCGTGGCCTGGAGCTTCCTCATTTCCTCCTCCAGCCGGGCTACGGCATCCTGGGGGAGCCAGCCCCACATCAGTCCCAGGCCCATCCTTCACCCGGGGAGCCCCCCACCGCCCTACCAAGAGCTCCAGGGCGTGGCCCTTCTGTCCCTCAGCTGCAGGCCAAGACACCTGAAACCTGTTTTCTGAGGCCTGAGGATTACCCGCTCCTGGCCCCCAGAGGGTTGCTCTCCCCGCAGAGGGTCCCCAACATGAGTGTAGGATGGCCCGAACACCAGCCTCCTTCCGGTGGGACAAGGACCACATCAGTAGCAGCCCCTGCCCTGCACATCTTCCCGTCCTAACTCCCAGATTCCCATCCACTTCTCACCGAGCTGGGGGTCCCACTGGCCTCTGGTACTGTCTTCCTGCGCCCAGTGTCCAGGCCCCGGTTGACCCTCAGCTCCCGGCTCTTTGGAGGCACGTAGCCGTCCTTGAGGGAAATGAGGAGGGGCCCAGCATCCCGGCCCCCCAGCCACTCCTCAGCCGTGAGGGCAGCATCGGGCCCTGCGGTGGGTGGGTAAAGGTCCTCCTGGAACAGGTCCGACTGTGGGCAAGGCCAAGGCTGGGTAAGAGAGTGCTTGGGCCACACCGCCACCCTGCAACCGTGCGAGGTCAGTGCCTGGCCCGGGGCCCAGGAAGGGACATGGGAGCATCACCTTTCTAGGCACTGTCATGGCAATGGGCTCACACCTCCGCTCGTGCAGCTTGTAGAATCTGTGGAAATAAGAAGGTGAGCAGCGCCCGCGCATGGCTGGCCCAGAGCTGAAGGTCCGAGTGGGGTCAGCACTGCCCAGGGAGCATGCTCAGGTCAGGGTCAGGGGTCAGTCACCTGGCAATCTCACACTTGTTCACCTCCAGGCCACGTTTGGGCATGTAACCCATGCCCCGCTGGGACTCCTTGGAACTGAACATGGAGAGATAGTGCAGGAATGGGGCCTCGGAAGTGATCTCGAAGTAGCGGATGGAGCTGTCACCCTGCGGGCGGCGGATGCAGACGCGGGCATCAACGCCACGGCGGCCTCCAGCCAGGTCCCTTCCGAGCCCTCCTCCCTCCACCTCCCACCCCCGGCCCGCGAGTCCCTGCCCGACGGGGACACCTTGCCGCAGAGGTAGACTATGTTGGTGTCGGGGTCAAAGAAGGGCAGCAGGACGCCGCTGCTGGTGTCCAGTTCCTGCAGGGACAGTGGCTCCTCCAGGTGCTTCTGCAGCGATGGGGGAAACGGGGAACAATGAGCTGGGCCAAGCCGGGCCTGCGAAGAGCTCGGGGCACAGACTTGGGGAGGGCCCTCTCTGAACAACCAGTGGAGACTTGCATCCCACAGAGGGTCAACTGAGGCCCATGGCTCTATCTGATCGGGCAAGTGGCAGGGCAGACACTAAGCCTCCAGTCGCGGCGGGTCTCCGCTCCCCGGCCGGCACGCACCGTGTCCCACAGCGCCACCTGCCGCTCACTCATGCGGCTGAAGCCCGTGGTCAGGATCTTCCCGTCTGATACAAAGACTGCACGCACAGGCCGGGTCCCTTCATGGGGACGGTCCTTCTCCTGGAAGGAAAGGGACGCGGTCAGTCAGGTACCCACGCACACATCCTAAGCACCAGACCCCAGCTGAGGGCGAAAGAGGGACCTGGCTGATGGTGCAGAGGCGGGTAAAGGGCCTGGGATCAAGGGTCATGATTCAGGGCAACTCACGGCAACAACGGTGCCTTTGCGGGGCTCGATGATGCGCACACGCTTGTCACGGCAGGAGGTGCAGATGAGGGCGCCGTCTCGGCTCCAGTCCACGCTGTAGATTGTGTCCGGGTGCACGTCGGAGCCCAGTGTCAGCACAGCCACCCCGGTGCCCACGTCCCACACCAGGATCACGTTGTCACAACCTGGGTGGTATCGCCAGCGTTAGAAACCGCGAGCCTCTGTCCCTTGCCGTCGGGTGACCGGCCCACCCCTCTTCTCCCCCCAGGCACCTGCACTGAGCAGCACGTTCTGGGCTGTGGGGTGCCAGGCCACGATGCCCACGCGCTTGGTGTGGCCCTCCAGGGTGACGACAGGCTCCCGCAGGGGCAGCGTCAGGCCCCCATCAGGAATCTCCCACACCTGCAGAGAAGGGGCGAGTGAGACTTGGGGGTTCCAAATGTCAGATCCAGTGCTAGAGCTCCCCCAGCCCTTGTGTCCCCCCACCGCTCACCATGACCGTGCAATCCTCAGAGCCGCTGGCAATGACGTTATCGTTATGCGGGCACCAGGCGATGTCTAGCACTGGGGCCGTGTGGCCACAGACCATGGGGACATTCTTGTCCACACGTCCAGTCTAGGGGGCAGAGCAGGGCCTCTGAGGGAGGGACTTTTGCTTTCCAAACCTGATCCAGCCTCCCCACAACCCTTCAGAGAGGCACAGGGAGGGAGGCAGTGGGGTCCCTGGGAGGTGGAACAGGGCCTAGGGTGGGAGGCTTTGGTCCTCTGCCCCAGTCCCAGGGGTGTCTGGGCAACTCAGAAGGGCTGTCCACAAGTAATGCAGGATGAGGGTGTGGGGCTGGGTACCAGGGGGCACACTGGGCCCTGGTCCTGCCTTACTGTCAGACCCTGGCCAAGGTCCTGACATCTCCACCCCCACCTTTCTCACCAATGCCCTGGGTGCTGGCACTCCCACCCCAGCTTCCCTGAGGGAGGCTTTCCAGGGGATGACAGGCCAAGGCCCGGGGCAGGGGAGGTTGTATTAAGGTTAGGGACCCCAGGAAAGTGTGGGGATGGGGAGGGGTCCTTCCAACAGGATAGGGACCGGGGAAGTCTGTCCAAACTGGCCCCGGGCAGGAGCCGAGGTTTGGAAATGGCCGCTTCCGGGGACAGCTGCTGCCGCAGGGCTTCCTGTGTGAAGAGCGCCCCAGCCCTCGCCCCACAACCACTTCCTCTTCTCTTGGCTTCCATCGGCCCTTTTAAGGTAACAACTTAGGACCCATCTCCCCTTCCTGTCTCACCCCCCAAGAGCACAGGAGTGTGCTGGGGGTGGGGGTCAGCAGAGCGGAAGGGGGTACAGCAGGTACAGAGGGAAGGCAGGTCTGGGGGATGGGAGAGGGCCTCTCACATCATCCCTGCCTGCAGCCAGGGGGCCAGAGCTCCCGGGGGCTCAGACGGGGCCAGGCCCAGAGCCCCTCCCACCCCGAGAACACCGCTGGGTCTGCCCGGACCCGGTGGAGCTCTCTCAGTGCTCCGGAGGGGAGAAGGCCCCGGGTCTGCAAGACTTGCTGGATGACCTTTCTGGTGTCACCTGAGCTTCAGTTTCCACGCGACCACTGCACGTAGGAGCTGGAGGAGGCTGGAGGCTCATGTGGCCCAGCTCAGTTTTACAGCTGACAAGGCTGCAGCCCAAGAAGGCTTGGTGACAGTCACCTAATCAGGACCTCTGTGGGGCCACTGGAGGACCAGAGGCCCCCCTCATGTGGAAGGCTACTGGCCCAAGGGCTCCAGGGGCTCACCTTGCCCAGGGGCAGCACCAGGAAGGCCCCTCCCCCACTGGCCTCGCAGATCAGGGCCACAAACTTGGGGTTGACAGCACAGAAGCCACTATCCCAGGTGGTCTGTGAGACGCGCACATCCTCATAGCACTGGTCGGCCTTGGCTGGCTGTCCAAACACGTGGCGGAACTTGCTGGAGCGGACCACCTGCCGGCTCATCCTGGGGGGACACGTGGGTTTGAGGGCTTTTCTCCCTTCAGGTCGACTCTGACCTTAGAGTGTCGCCCGTGTCCCCCAGGACACCCCTCAGCCAGTGTTTAAGGTCTCAACTAACTTCCCCAGCATCGGCTCCCTGGGCTCCCTGCCCCCTCCTCTGGACTGCCATCTTGTCTCCCTCTTGCTCGCCCTCCTCACCCCTTCTCATTCCTGGCCAACCTGCAAGGCCCACCTTCTCTGCCCACCCTGGGCCTCGCGTCTATACCTTCCGCCTCTGCGGCAGAGCCCAGCGTGGGGTAGCACCAAGGGCCGATCTGTCGACTGCTGCCGGATATGGCCCCCCCTCCAATGGCTCACATTCCCACCCTCTGGGGGCTTCGGTGGCGACAGCCTGGAGGGGGGGTTCTCTCAGTCACAGCAGCCACACCTCACATCCCTCACACCCACATGGGGAGCTTCCTCCCTCACCTCCTGGCACAGGGCTGGGCATCCAGAGGGGAGCAGCATGTGGGCCTGCCCAGGAGGAGGGTCTCTGGGCTCCAGAAACAGCAGATGGCTTGGGTCCCATTCTCTCCTCCCCACACCTCTGCCTCTCGAGTCTGCCTAAGCAGGTGCCCTTAAGTACCATCTCCACCCGCTCTGGAACTATTCAGGGGAAGGGAAAGGCGGCGCTGATTCTCTGAGGTCCAGCAAGGATGGTTTTCCCCCACCGGGCCGGGTGGAGAGCGACTGAAGCCTCAGGGATCACCTCTGGCTCCCCAGGCTACAGGCCCCATCCCGACACCCAACTGCATCACCTTCCCGGCCGTGTAGGGGCCATGCCGCCTGCTCAGAGGGCACCCTCCCAGGCCTCTACCCCACCTCCCGAGCTTTGCCCCTTAGACTGCCTTTGGCCCTGGCCCTTCTCGCTGGGCACCCCGCTGCCCTGGCCTGCCCCGTGAGGCTCCGGGAGGCTCCGGTGCGCCTGCCCTGGAAGCAGGTGAGGAGCCTGTGTGAGGAGAAGCAGTCCAGGGGCAGGGGGATCAGACCCAGATGCGAAACCTGGGCCTGGGGAGAGGGGAGCCCCAAAGCCGAGCTTGGGGGACAGGAAGCCATCGCCCCACCCTGCCTCCTCCCCCACCGCAGGTACCAGGCTCAGAAACCGCGGAAAGGGGAACTTGGTCTTTTCTTGTTTTGCTCTCAACCCCTTCCTGTCTCCAAGCTCAGGGCAGCTGCTCGGCTCACCCCACCCTGCCCCCACCCCTGACGCCCGTTCTGGCGCGAGCCAGCCCCCCCCCCCCCCCGCTCCCCCACCTCCATCTTGGCTGCGGTGGTCCCTCACCCCGGCCTGTGCACAGCGCCCTGGGACACGCAGATGGACCCTCCCACGCACACCCCCCTCCCCCGGGCGAGTCCCCTGCACGCGCGGCGCGGACGGCTCGATCCCCTCTCCCAGCGGCGCGCTGACAGCCCGTCCGCCCCCACGGCCGCCTTCCGCCGAGCTCACGGATGCCCCACAGGTGGCCCAGGGCAGCGATGCCCTGTCCCTTGCCCGGGGACCCAGGCTTACCTGCTGCTGAGAGATGAGTGACCCGCCAAATGGAGGAGGGAGAGGAGGAGGACGAGGAAGGAGCCGGCGGAGCCAGAGACAGCCCGCTGAGGATGCTCTTGTCAAGACAATGAATGAGAAGCGGCGTCTGCCCGCCTCCTTAGGGGTGGCAGCGCCCCTTTGGGCGGAGCTCTTAAAGGGGATAGCCCTTCTCGGGGTGGAGGCACCGCCCCCACCCCCACCCCCCGCCCGCGGCCGCCTCTCCCTCCGTCGGTTCGGCCGCGCCTGCCAACTCAGAACGCAAGCAGATGCTGCCGGCCAGTCGCTGACAATCTAATCGGCACTTTTGTAATGTCAAAATGCAAAAATACCCTGTTCCTTCTTCCCTCCTTCAGTCCGCCCCCAGCCCACTCGCCATCCTGTCCCTGGAATTCACAGAAGTCCGGCCCCCGCGCCCGCCCCCAGCTGAGGCCGAGCTGCCTTCCGCCCGCCTACCCCCTCTTCCCCCCCCCCACCCCGGCCAGGGATGGAGAGCCGAACCCTGGGGTCCCGTCCAGGCTCCTACATTTACAAACGGTGGCCTTGGCAGAGTCACCTCTCCTCTCCCATCTCCTGTCATCATCTGGGAGCACCTGGGACCCGCCTGCCTCACAGGGAACAAGTGAATGACTCTGGCCTTACAGAGGCTTCCTCCTGCAGGGGGGCAGAGGTCGGTGAGTCAGGGTCCGGCTCCTGTCCCCAGAGAGCTCTCAGCAGCCCAAGGCCGGCTCCAAGGATGCCAGGCAGAGGAGGAAGCCAGACCCCATACTCAAGAGCAAGGAGGACTCCGTTGTCATCCTTGGATTCGGAGAAGGCCTCGTGCAGGCCGGGATGAGAGGGCAAGAGAGGCCTACTCCAAACTCAGACTGCTTTCCAAGCTGGGCTCCTGGCTGTCACACTACCGAGTGACCTTGGGCAGGCTCCGTCAGCCTCAGCTTCTCCCTCTGTAAGAGTCACACCTACCTCAAGTGGGGAGAGCAAAGCGTTATGTACCCGGTCTGGAGTGTAGCAAGTGCTTAATGGATGTGGGCTCTCCCCATGGTTACTATTCGCCAGGTATCTGGGCTGGACCCGACAAGGTGAGAGGGGGCCAACAGGCACCACCGAAGGAGGCCTGGTGGGCTAGGAGCAGCTGAGCAAAGGCCCAATAACGTGATTCTTCAAGGGACTGGTTCACATCCCACCGCCACCACTGATTGGCTGCATGCTCTTGGCCATGAACTCTAACCTCTCTGAACCGCAGTTTCTTCATCTGTAAATGGGGGATAAAGACAATCTGTCCAGCCCGCTTCACAAAGCGATAAGGCTCAAGTGAGACAACGCATGTAAAAGTGTTCCACCCGATTCAGTCGTAGGAACCTGCGGGTCCTGCCACTGGACGGAAGCAACTGGACGGGGATGTATGGTCTCCACCGGAAATGGTAAGAATAACCGCTGCGTTTACCGTGCGCCCACTCTGCGCGGGGCACTGTCTTGGCGCTGTGAATCCTTTAGTCCGCGCAGCACCTCTAGGTGGCAGACCCCACTTCGTTTTATGGAGGAAACAGGCACACACTGCCCTCCATCCTGGAGCCCTCCTTTTCCAGCAGAGGAAGAGCGCGTTGGCGAGATACCTGAAAACCACGCCCCGGAGGCAAGAGCCTGGCAGGCGTGCAGAGGGACAAGCCGGGAAGCACGGATGCTGTTCTCACTCCCAGCGGGTCTGCAGCATGGGGCGGGGCGGACAGGTATGGGGAGGCCGGTGGCGGGAGTTATGTTTCAGCTTCTCCGCCAGCAGATGTCCGGAGAACACAAGACCAAGCGTCCGTTCAGTGGTGGGTGGTGAAGGCCCTGCCCCGAGGCTCCTCTTGTGTCTACGAAGGGGCTGAGCGCTCCCAGTGAGGGGCGTTGGGACAGTGTACCTGGTGCGTGCTGCTGAGCTAGCATCTCACCAAAACCCTCTTTATGGTGGCCGCAACTCGAGTTTCCTTTGGGGGACCAACCTTTCCTCACTGGCAGTCCCTGAAGTTCAAGACGGGGTCCAAGGTGGGGCACAGGGCTACGGTTCTCCCCCCCCCCCCCAGTTAAAGCAATCTTTTTTGATTGGTTCAGGGATGGGCACTTGATTCAAGGCTATGCAATCAGAAGCAGATTCGTTGGAGCTGCTGGGAAAAAGAGCCGTCTTTCCACTGGGGGTTAGTAAGCTGATAGGCTATACGGTCAGTGCTAGTCGTGACTATCTTGTCGCCATATAGGAAAAGTTGGCCGGAATCAGCCCACATGGACAACTGCAGAAGCGAGATATGAAGACTGACGTATTCTTGACATCATTTGAGTATCTGGATCAAACTGTGCCTGAACCCCTTAACCTTTCTGTCACGTAAGACATGGGTTCCTTTTTCTACGTAGGCCAATAAGTTGGATTTCTGGCACTTACAACTGGAAGAGCCCTGGTGGGTACACCCGCTCTGGAGAGGAACGGGACCGCTCTCAAGAGGCTGTAAAGCATGTTGGAGTCAGACAGACCCGGAGAACCGCAGCTTCACCATGTCCTGCTGCCCGGGCAAAGGGACGTTTCCTCACCTGTAAATCATGCACACCCTTGGTCACTTTCTAGAGTGTGTGCCCATCCCCCAGCTTCAACAATTATCAACACATGGCCAGTGTTGATTCATTTCGTCCACATAATTTTCTTGGCATCTATTAAAACAAATCCTAGACATCATAGCATTTCAACGTAAATACTTCAGCATGCCCCTCTGACAGAGAAAGACTTCTTTAAAAACTTGTAGAATTTTTAGGGGCAGCTGGGTGGCACAGTTGTTAAGCGTCTGCCTTTGGCTCAGGGCGTGATCCCGGCATTCTGGGATCGAGCCCCACATCAGGCTCCTCTGCTGGGAGCTTGCTTCTCCCTCTCCCACTCCCCCTGCTTGTGTTCCCTCTCTCGCTGGCTGTCTCTGTGAAATAAATAAATAAATCTTTAAAAAAAAAAAACCTCGTAGAATTTTTAATAAAATTGAATTAACTTTATAGATTAATTTAGGAATGAGATTTAGACTTCCATCCATGACTGCAGCTTATTGGCCCACATATTTATGTCTTCTGTTAATATTAAAGAACACTGTAATATAATCTTGTAATTTTCGCTGTAAAGGTCTTATAATCATTAGATTTTCCCCCATAGGCATAGTATGGTTCTGTGGCGATTCTGAAGGGATTCTTCTTATTCTAGTTGTAACCTTGTTTCATTTCCTTCTAAAATCATCTTTATCTACAGTAAGATACATCTTTCTTTCCATATGATAAAACACACTCATTTTAAGTTCAGGTTCTGTTAGTTTTGACAACTGTATACACCCAAGTAATAAGCTCCATAATCAAGATATGAAATATTTCCATCTCCCCTAAAAGTTCCCTCAAGCCTGTCTATAACAAATCCTTATCCTCAGCCCCAGGCAACCACTGATCTGCTTTTTGTCAGTAGGGAATTTTCCATACAAATGAAATCATGGAGTATGAGTCTGGCTTTTTTCACGCAGCATGTTTTGAGATTCATCCATGTTATTGTATGTCAGATAAAGATTTTTATCTTACCTAAGCACAATACCCTTATGTAATATATAATTACACAGAAAAAAGTTAGCAATAATTTCTTACGTTCACCGTTACATGATTACCTTAAAAAAAAAAAAAAGGACTCAGCAGTCAATCTTAACATCACTAAAAGTAGGACAACCAGACATTAGGTACCTCCTATAAGATGAGGCAATAACGGGCGCCTGGGTGGCTCAGTTCGTTAAGCATCTGTCTTCCGCTCAGGTCATGATCCCAGGGTCCTGGGATCGAGTCCCACATCGGGCTCCTTGCTCAGTGGGGAGCCTGTTTCTCCCTCTCCCTGCTGCTCCCCCTGCTTGTACTTTCTCTCTAATAAATAAATAAATAAAATATTTTTAAAAATGACACAATAAGCATGTAGTAACACCTTTGTAGTTTTCTTACCAAAATCATCATTATAATCATCACCAGCATCTTGAATCTACTCGACCCTCTAGCTCTAGCTAATAGTTTGTAGGAAATAAGGGGGATAGAAGAACAGGCTAGATAACACCATGAGGAAGCAATTATGTAAATCTCGAATGTGAAAATGTGTGAATCTAGAAACGTGTAAACATTTTATAGGACAAATTACCTGGTTTCAATAAATAAATGGCATTAAGAGAAAAAGAGGGAAAACAGTAAAAGAGTCTTTAAAAATATCAATTAGGGCATCTGGGTGGCCCAGTCAGTTGACCATCTGCCTTCAACTGGTTCCAGGGTCCTGGGATCGAGCCCCACGTGGGGCTCCCTGCTCAGCAGACAGCCTGCTCACTCCTCTCCCCCTGCTGCTCCCCCTGCTTATTCTCTCTCTCCCTCCCTCTCTCTCTCTCTGCCAAATAAATAAAACAAATCAGCTGTAAAAGGAGACTTTCAAATTAGTTTCTGTCACTTACAACCCAGAGTCCTGACTGCTCCAGGCAGCTCTAGGTCCCCGGTCAGCACTCACATTCCACCCCTGGGGTCTCAGGAGCCCTGTGAGCTACTTTATTGTCCCGCTTTTCCAGATGATGAAATCGAGGCTCCGAGGAGATAAATGACCTACCCAAGGTCACACAAACTAGGCTTCAAATACAAAGCTGCCTGACACTGGAACCCAGGAGTCCATTCAAACTGTCCAGGCCACCATCAGAGCAGATGGGTTTACAAACTGGAGCGCAGTCGGGATGGCCAGCTAGGGACGAAGCACGGCGGACACTCCACAGATGGCCTGACGGACGAATGACGTCACATTAAAACTGGATCTTGAATACGAGTTTGCCAGGTAGAGAAGGGAAGGGAGAGGGGAAAAAGCAGTTCCAGGAAAGGCAAGGAAGAGGCAAGGACATTTCAGGGAATGGTGAGCTCTTTGCCGCGCTGGAGCCTCGGGTGCCTGGGCTGAAGGGGAAGGCGCTAGAGCTAGGGGTTCAGCAAGAGGCAGATCTCTTCTCAAGGAGTTCGCTCCGAAGACAAGGAGAAGCGCCCACAAGTCTGTAAGCAAAGAAGTGACGGGGTCTCGTGTGTCAGGGGTCCCTCTGATAGCCTGGTCCTTGCTCCTGTGGCCCCCAGGCCTCCACTCAGCTGGTCCTCCAGCTGCCTGCAGGCTCAGCCCTGACCCACATTTGAGAACCAGTCCTGGCAGGAGGCATATAAGGATGCCGTTTCCACAGGCTCAGGCCTTAGCCAACCTTGCCAGACGCTTCCAGCGGCCGTCTGCTCAGGCTGCCTTCCTCACATTCGTGAGATGGTCATCACTCCTATTTTATGGAGAAAAGAGGTGAGAATTCTTTCAACCCCTCTGCTCCCACCAGCAACAGCACCTCCGGTCCCTATAAATAGCCCCAAACTGTAATCACGGAGATGTCCTACTTGGGCCCTAGGCCGACTCCTCCTTCTTGGGACACATCCCATTTCCTCGGTGACCTCACTCTGTCTCTCACCCCCTCTCCCCTGCACTGCCAAGTTCTACTCTCCACAGACCCTTTCTCTTGGGTGTGTACAAACAAGCTTAAGTGCCCTGTGCCTTTGGGGGAACCTCTCTGAACTTGGCAGCCTCAAACCACTTCCCTATCTCACTCCCGCTCTTCACCATCAAGTTTCCTGAAAGAGCTGTTTACGCTCACTGCCCTCACTTCCTCATCTCCTGCTTACTCCTTCACCTCCGTGGGTCTGGCTCCGTTCCCACCATCAGACACAGACTTGCCCGCACCAAGTCCACCGATAACGTCCTGATCATGAAATCAAACGTTCTGGTGGTCATCTGACGCTCCTGACTCCCCCTCCCTCTGGAATCTTCCCTTGGTGTCCCTCTCCTGCTTCCCTGCACTGTTCTGCAGCTTTCTCTCTCCACCCTCTGCAGAGCGGCTCCCTTTGCTTAGCTTGCAAGGTGCTCCCAGGACTCTGCTTCTCCTGGCTCCCAAATTCCCCCCCACTATCTCATCCATAGCTACAGCTTCAGCTACAAACTTTTTATTAAAAAAAAGATTTTATTTATTTATTTGAGAGAGAGACAGAGAAAGCACAAGCAGGGGGAGCAGCGGAGGGAGAGGGAGAAGCAGGCTCTCTGCTGAGCAGGGAGCCCGATGAGGGTCTCGATCCCAGGACTGGGGGATCATGACCTGAGCTGAAGGCAGACAATTAACCGACTGAGCCACCCAGGCACTCCTCAATTACAAACTTGGACACCCCCCCCCCAATCTGTCTCTGTGGCCCAGGCTTGCCGCCCGTGCTCCCTTGTGCTGACTGCCAACTGGAGGGCTTAACCTGCATATCAGGGAGGGCCTCCCAGAGGAAGCAGTCTTGACCTCAAATCTCTCCCTTTCCCTCTGTGCTCAGACCCCTGTTTGAGTTGTGTTGCTTGGACCATCTTCCGCTCCCTCTTTAAGGACATCTATGGCCTTCCTGATCATAAGACACCCACCCTACAAAACCCTACCAGATCCTCAAGCAAAAAAGCTGAAACTCCCCCAGCATGGCATCCAAAGCCCTTCCTGATCTCCCCCTTCTGGCCTTGCTATTCACCATTACCCAAACTCAACATGCTCTCTCACTCCTCTGCTCCGGAGGCTGGACCCTCATATGTCTACAAGGGGAGGAGAGGAGGTGGCCGGTCCAGTTACCTGTGGCAGAGAAAACGACTCCAGAACTTTGTGACTTCACACTATTAGTGTTAAGTGTGGGTTAGGGTTAGGGTTTCGAGAGGGAGTGTGCCGAGAGAGAGTGCTCCAAGACGGTAGGCCAGGTGACGGCCAGGGGTCCTTCTACCACATTCTACCGGTAAAGCAGTCCCATGACCAGCCCCGGTTCCAGGGGAGAAGAAACTGACTGCTCCTTTTGATCCGGACAGTGACAGAGTTTGCAGGCCAGGTGAATGACAAGAGGGAGCGGAGGGGCTGTGGCTGCATTAGCCCTTTGTACTGCTCAGGAATGGGGGCCCTGTGAAGCTAAACCTGACTTTTCGAGACAAGTTAGAAATATGGATTTTTATATGAAAGCTCCAGATCTTTCAATGTTGGCAGCTCATTCAAAAATGTCTAAAAATGTTATATGAGCAAAGCTAAATATGTCTTTGGTTTGGATGTGGTTTTTCTGGCCAACAATTTTTGGACTCTGTTCTTTGCCCTTGGCGCAGGCCTGAAATCTCTCTGTTTGCTACCAAAGCTCTTATGTACCTTACTTATCCATTAAGACTCGGGTCAAGACTCCCTTCTCTGTGACGCCTTCCCTAACACCCCCTCCCCCCACGGCCAGTCCTAGAGTCGTTTCTTTTCGCCCCTGTGCGAGTGGCCCCTGGTGCATTCCTCCATCATGGTAATCCATATATTGGATAACAGTTATTTACAGGTCCAACTCTTCCACCAGATTGAGTTTTATCTCCCAGCACAGGACCCAACATTCACTAAACAAAAATCCTTCTTTGTTTCCCAACACTGCTAATAAGCCACCAACTCACACACACTCTCCCTTCACCACCGTCTTCCCTGGCCGGTCCACCCTCCATCCCGCTGCCATCACCCCAGTTCAACCCCTCCTCACTTCTGCCCAGAATGAGTCCAAGAGCCTGCTAGCAAGTCTCCCCCGTTCCAGTCTCCTCCATTGCTCCCAATCCCTGCCCCTTGGCCAGACTCCTCCTCCCTGACACACAGATCTGACCATGTCAACCCCATTTCAAGATTCCTCCATTATTCTTTAGGATAGAATCCACTCCGGCGGCTGGGTTGGTAGATCTAGGTTTTGTGCCTGTCCGTTAGAGCTGGTGCAGGAGTGGAAGTCTCACCAACCCATGTCAGCCTTGGGTCTTTTTCTGGAATCCTTTCTGTCACTATGTGAGGAGAGCCTTCCCGAGAGTAAGGCCAACAAAGGAAAACCAAGTGGGAGTGAGGAGTGGGGAAAGGAAAAGATACAGATTGATCTGATGACCCTGCTGAGCCCCTTGAGCTAATTGTGCCTGAAGACAAATACATTCCAGGCTTTCCAGTTCTCAGAGTCGTGGTGACATAAACAGCCTGCTGGCGAGGCTCAGGGGCCTGGTCTGACTGATCTGAAAAGCAGAAACGATATGCACGTCTAACAAAGGACACTCAGCAGAGAAGACTCCATTTTGATTTACGTCCAACGTGCTGCATTTTCAAAGAACCAGACCCACCATGGATCAACTTCCATTTTGAAACTGACAAACCGAGTTCACCACGCATGAGCTCGAGGGAGAACATTATTCCAAAGCCTTGTCAGCCCCCGGCAGGGTCTCTCCAAGGGATACAAATCCCCCCTGTAGCCTCTCTTGGGAGCTCTTGGGACACTAACACTAGAAGGGACCTTTGCCAGCTCCCTCTTTTTATGGGTGATGAAACCAAGATCCAGAGACCGGTTAGTTAGAGTCTGGACAAAATTTTCCACAAAGTAAATTCGGGGTGGAAGAAAGAGTAGTGTTTGGCAGGCAAAAACACACACCGTAGGAGTCTCATAGTACATAAATAATAGGGTAATGACATTTTGAATGACAGAAAAGTTCTTATGTTGTTATCAGAGTTGCAGAAAAGCATGTGTGCCTTTTTTCATTGCTAGAAGGCAATGTGTATTTTTAATATATATATAAATATATATATTAAAATACATATATATGTATATACATATATATCTTTACACATATACAAAAAATACACATATATATATTTACACACACACACACGCAGTTGCAGTACTATTTAAAAGCTAGAAGGAAACCTTCCATTTGGAAAAACTGAGGGCTGGAGAGTGAAGTACCCTCTAAAATCACCAACACGTTGTAGCAGACTCCAGGACCAAGTTAATGATTTTTCTCACCACACCCCAGCGGATTCCAATGGCGCAGGAGACACGTGTTGATTTTGCATAATCCTCTCTTCTCTACTCTAGTAATAGGAACCGGAATTTCCTTTGGAAGTCTGTAGTGATGCGATGATGGTTGCCTACCCAAACCTCCTCCATTTCGCTGCAAATGGTTAGTGTAATGCAATCATGGAAATCCTATTCCTCATGCTAGTGATTGGTTCAGAAATGATCATTTGTCTCAAATTGGCCAATGAGACCGGAAGAAGTCATTAGGCATGGCTTCATGTAAACCTTTCCCTGCTCACAGAAAAGATACACTGGTGATCCCTTCCTTCCAAAACTTGTTATTATTCAACTCTTTTATTATAACCACCTTAGTGGCTATGAAAATGGAATCTCATGGGACTTTTTATGTGCACTTTTCTAATGACTAATGATGTTGAGCACGTTTTCATGTGCTTATTGGCCATCTGTATATTTTCTTTGGAGCAATGTCTATTCGGATCCTTTGTCTGCTCTCAACTGGGTTGTCTTTTTAATACTGAATTGTAAGTTTTTAAATATATTTTGGATATAAGTCCTTATAAGCTGTATGATCTGAAATATTTCCTATTCTGTGGGTTGTTTTTTCACTTTCGTGATGGTGTCCTTTGAAGAACAGAAGTTTTAAATTTTGATGAAGTCCAGTTTATCTATTTTTTTCTTTTGTTGCTTGTGCTTTTGGTGACTTATCTAAGAAAGCACTGCCAAATTCAAGGCCATGGAGACTTATCCCTATGTTTTTCTCCAAGAGTTTTATAGATTTAGCTTTTTACATGTAGGCTTTTGATGGATTTTTGAGTTAATTTTTGTATATGGTGTGAGGTAGGAAGTCCAAATTCATTCTTTGCATGTGTGTATACAGTTATGCTAGAACCATTTGTTCAATGACTACTTTTCCTCCATTGAATTGTCTTGGCATCCTTGTGAAAAGCCAATTGACCATAGATAGATGGATTTATTTCTGGACTCTATATTCTATTCTACTGGCCCATATGCCTATCCTTATGCCAGTACTACACTGCCTTGATTACTGTAACTTGGTAAGTCTTGAAATTGTGAGTTCTCAAAATGTGTTCTTTTTCAAGATTATTTTGGCTACTCTGGGACCCATGAATTCCTATATGAATTTTAGAATACACTTGCCAATTTCTATTTAAAAAGCCACTGGGCGGGGGGAGGGCGCCTGAGTGGCTCAGTCAGTGAAGTGATTGCCTTCGACTCAGGTCATAATCTTGGAGTCCCAGGATGGAGTCTGCATTGAGGTCCCCGCTCAGTGGGGAGTCTGCTTCTCCCTCTGGCCCTCCCCCCGTCTTGTGCTCTCTCTCTCTCTCTCTCTCTCACTTTCTCTCAAATAAATAACAACTTAAAAAAAAAAAGCCACTGGGGTTCTGGAAGGGTTTGTGTTTAATCTGTATATCAATTTAACAACATTATGTCTTCTGATCCAGGAGCATAAACTGTCTTTCCATTTATTTAGATCTTCTTTAGTATCTTTCAACAATTATTTGAAGTTTTCAGAGCATATGTGTTACTTTTCTTTTGTTACATTTATTCTCAATCATTTTATCCTTTTGGTACTATTATAAATTAATTGTTTCCTTAATTTCCTTTTTGGATTATTCATTGCAAGTGACCATACCATAACTGATTTTTGCATATTGACCTACTATCCTACAACTTTGCTGAACTCATTAATTAGTTCCAGGTTTTTTTTTAATTATGGTGAAAAAGACATAACATGAGACCTACTGTCAATAATTTTTAAGTATATAGTACAGTATTGCCAACTGTAAGCACAGCGTTGTACAACACATCTCTTTCCATCTTGCATGACTAAAATTCTGTACCCATAGAACAGCAACTCGCCATTTTCTCCTCTCCTCAGCCCTTGGCAACCACCATTTTATTTTATTTTATTTTATTTTATTTTATTTTTTTAAAGATTTTATTTATTTATTTGACAGAGATAGAGACAGCCAGCGAGAGAGGGAACACAAGCAGGGGGAGTGGGAAAGGAAGAAGCAGGCTCATAGCAGAAGAGCCTGATGTGGGGCTCGATCCCACAACGCCAGGATCACGCCCTGAGCCAAAGGCAGACGCCCAACCGCTGTGCCACCCAGGCGCCCCAACCACCATTTTAATTTTTGTTTCTATGAATTTGGACTCATGTGGTTGTCTTTTTTGTAACTGGTTTGCTTCACTGAGTGTAAGGCCCTCAAGGATCACCCACGTTGTAGCATATGACAGGATTGTTTTTTATGGCTGAATAATATTCCACTGTATGTATATACCACATTTTCTTTTTCCTTTCATCCATCAGTGGACACTCAGGTTGTTTCTATATCTTGGCTCTTGTGAATAATGCTGCAAATGGACTTGGGTGTGCAAAGATATCATCAAGTTCCTGATTTAAATTCTTTTTGGATAGGGGCGCCTGGGTGGCGCAGTCGTTAGGCGTCTGCCTTCGGCTCAGGGCGTGATCCCGGCGTTCTGGGATCGAGCCCCACATCAGGCTCCTCCGCTAGGAGCCTGCTTCTTCCTCTCACACTCCCCCTGCTGTGTTCCCTCTCTCACTGACTGTCTCTCTGTCAAATAAATAAATAAAATCTTTTAAAAATAATAATAATAAATTATTTTTGGATAAATACGAGAAGTTGGATTGCTTCATCATTTGGTCATTCTGTTTTTTTTAGGAACTTCCACGCTGTTTTCATAGGGGCTGCTCCATTCTACATTCCCATCAACAGTGCACAAGGGTTCTGTTTTTCCGTCACCCTCACCAACACTTATTATTTCCAGTTTCGTTTTTTTTTTTTTAAAGATTTTATTTATTTATTCGGCAGAGATAGAGACAGCCAGCGAGAGAGGGAACACAAGCAGGGGGAGTGGGAGAGGAAGAAGCAGGCTCATAGCGGAGGAGCCTGATGTGGGGCTCGATCCCACAATGCCGGGATCACGCCCTGAGCCGAAGGCAGACGCCCAACCACTGTGCCACCCAGGCGCCCCACGTTTTGTTTTTTATAATGACCGTCCTAGTAGGTGTGAGACGCTGCCTCTCTGTGGTTTTGACTTGCATTTTCCCGATGATTAGTGATGTAGTTCTCATTTTTTAATAGGTAACTACCTTAAGGTGTTCTATATACAAGATAATGTCATCTGCAAATAGAGATAGTTTTACGTCTTTCTTTCCAATCTGGATGCCTTTAATTCATTTTCTTGCCTGATTTTCCTGGCTAGAATACCCAATACAATATCACACAGAAGTGGCAAGAGTGGACATCCTTGTCTTGTTCCTGAACTTTCGCTATTAAGTATGATGTTGGCGGTAGGATTTTTCATAGACGCTGTTTATCAGGTAGAGGAAGTTTCCTTCTATTTCTAGTTTGTTGGATGTTTTTATCATGAGAAGGTGTTGGATTTTGTCAAAGGCTTTTTCTGCATATGTTAAGATGATTATGTGGAGTTTTCTCCTTTATTCTAATAATATAATATATGACATTAATTTATTTTTAGATGTTAAACCAACCTTGCATTCCTGAGATAAACCTCACTTGGTCATAGTGTGTTATCTTCTTTATAGTTGCTGGATTTTGTTTGCTGATAGCTGTTGGGATTCTCACCTCTAAATTCATAAACAATGTTAATGTATAGTTTTGTTTTTATTGTGATGTCTTTGTTTAGTTTTGGTATCAGGCTGATACTGGCCTTTTAGAGTGGGCAAGTGTTCTCTCTTCTATTTCTTGGAAGAGTTTACAAAGAAACGGCATTACTTCTTCTTTAAATGTTTGGTCAAATTCACCAGTGAAGCCATTTGGGCCTGAGCTTCTTTTTGTGGAAAGCTTTTTTTTTTTTTTTTTAAACCATTTTCATGGTTTTTTTTTAAAGATTTTATTTATTTATTCGACAGAGATAGAGACAGCCAGCAACAGAGGGAACACAAGCAGGGGGAGCGGGAGAGGAAGAAGCAGGCTCATAGCAGAGGAGCCTGATGTGGGGCTCGATCCCATAACGCCGGGATCACGCCCTGAGCCGAAGGCAGACGCTTAACCGCTGTGCCACCCAGGCGCCCCTGTGGAAAGCTTTTTTGTTAGTAATTCAATTTCTTTACTTGCTGTAGATCTATTCAGATTTTCTATTTCTTCTGGAAATTTGGCAGTTGTTGTCTTTCTAGGACTTTGTCCATTCCAATTTAAGTTATCTAAATTACTGGCATACAGTTCTTCATAGTATTTATTTCTGTAAGGTTGGTAGTAATGTCCCCAAGGTGTCTAATAACAAATTGGCTTTAATTAAATAGAAGCTGCAATAAATCGGTTGAACCTCAAATAACTTTTTTGGGGTCAGGTGCTACATTTTAAGTCTCTTTCATTGGGGTGCCTTTGTGGCTCAGTAGGCTGGGTCTCTGCCTAAAGCTCAGGTCATGATCCCAGGGACTTGGGATTGAGCCCCACACTGGACTCCCTGCTTGGTGGGGGGTCTGCTTCTCCCTCTCCCTCTGCCCCTCCTCCCTGCTTGTGTTCCCTCCCTCCCTCTCTCTCTCTCAAATAAAGAAATCTTTTTTTTATCTCTTTCATTTTGCTGATAAGAAAAGCTCTCTGTAAAAATAGACTTCAGAAATTCCTGATCAGGCTTAGCAAAAACTTCACATGTGACTTGTCCAGAATAGGCAAATCTATAAAGTCAAAAATTAGGTTCATGGTTGCCAGGAATGAGGGGTGTAGGAAGGAGATAGGGAGTGACTGCTAATGAGCGTGGGGTTTTGTTCTTGGGGGGATAAAAATCTTCTGAAATTAGATAATGGTGATGGATATACAGCTTTGTGAATACAGTGAAGAATGAAACCACTGAACTGTACACTTTAAAAGGGTAACCTTTAGGGGCACCTGGGTCAGCTCAGGTCGTGATCCCAGGGTCCCCCTGGGATCAAGGCCCATGTCAGGCTCCTTGCTCAGCAGAGAGCCTGCTTCTCCCTCTCCCTCTGCCCCCGACTCATGCTTGCTCTCTCTCTCTCTAGTGGTCTCTCTCTCAAATAAATAAAATCTTTAAAAAGGTAAACTTTATATAATATGTATTACATTTCAATAAAACTGTTTTTTTTTTAAGATTTTTTATTTATTTATTTGACAGAGAGATAGCCAGTGAGAGAGGGAACACAAGCAGGGGGAGTGGGAGAGGAAGAAGCAGGCTCCCAGCAGAGGAGCCCAATGTGGGGCTCGATCCCGGAACACCGGGATCACGCCCTGAGCCAAAGGCAGACGCCTAACGACTGCGCTACCCAGGCGTCCCAAAACTGTTTTTTAAAAAAGATATGTGTGGCTTTATATGTGGCCTTACTCTGTTCCTAATTTTAAGAAAGTAAATGCTTTGTTTTCCTACCATTCAATGAAAAGACATAAGAACTCTCTTGCTGTCAATTTATTTTGCTACCATTTAAAAATATAAATCCTTTTTGTAAGAATTATGAAATATATTTTAATAATTATGAGAAATTATTAATCACGGCTAGTGTGGGAGTTTAACAATACTTCATCCATTTTACTTTCTTATCGTTTCAAATGAACCTGTTTACAAAGAAATTTATGAGATTTCCCATTCAAAATTTCTTTTATTCCTTCAAACTGTAAAAAGCTGGTAAAGCTTTCAGTTTTTGAGGTAGCCAACACAATTTTCTATCTTCCTTCTGCAGAAGTTAAAAAAACAACCTTAAATTAAAACAACAGAAACAGTTCTTACAGCAGTATCTAGACCTAAACATATCTTGGAACTTTGTTAATATTTCACAACTACTCCATTGCAAAATTTTGTACTGGCCTTGCCAACATTCCTAAAACTGGTTTTCTCTTGAAGCTTCTATTTCAAAGACTCGACTGAAGAAACAGAGTATGTCCCCCACGTCTGGCCTCGACCTTCTGGTGCCATGACCAGCTGTGGCGCCAACGTCACGTACTTCCCCGTCAGGGTCAGGATGACGACTGGAGAAGTATAAGAATGGGGGGACTTGGCACCTATCTGAGTTGAGGGGCCTTTCACATAATACCTGGCACTGTTTCTTTGTGTTCGAAGCATCCCTTTTATTGTTCAGTCACAGAATAGGAAAGAATTGATTTTTCAGTGTTTTCACAATGAAGACTTTTTCATCTCAAAAGCAATACCAGGGGCACCTGCGTGGCTCAGTTGGTTAAGCATCTGCCTTTGGCTCAGGTCATGATCCTGGGGTCCTAAGATCGAGTCCCACATCGGGCTCTCTGCTCAGCGGGGAGTCTGCTTCTCCCTCTCACTCCCCCTCTGTGCTCTCGCTCTCTCTCTCTCAAATAAATACACTAAAAAAACTTTAAAAAAAAAAAGAAATATCTGCTCATTGTACATTAAATCCTGAAAGATCCATAAAGAAATAATTAATCATTTCGCCACCAACCCTGCATTCTCATTGCCCTGAGGTAACCAGTGTGAACAATTTTTTTTTCTAAACTCCCCCCCTTTTTTTTGTTTTTAGTATAGTTGACACACAATGTTAGTTTCAAGTGAGATGACGGCAGCTTAATGTGTATTCCTGCACACCTGGTAAAGAATGTCCTAAACGTGGGTATTTCCCAGACAGCCAAAAAAAGTCCTGGCCAACCTAAGCATTCCAAGGAAGATGGGCCTCAACAAGAGAGTAAAAAGAGAAAGCCAATGGACTGGTATTAGTGTGGGAAATCTTTTTGAGATGATGGAACTCCAAGAGCAGATTAAGGTAACGGTTGCATGACTCCATGAATTTGCTCAAAGTCATAATTTGAGTACATAAATGGTGAATGTAGATTATACCTCAATGAAGCTGGGTTTTTCGTTTTTGTTTTTTAAAGCAGCCAGGGAGAGAGGAGGAAAACCAGCATGGGTGTGAGAGAAGGACTTGCCCTTTGGAAGCTGCCGAATAATGCCTCTTCAGGGGTGTCCACACCCGGCCCCTGGAACGTGTGAACACGCTATCTTACAGAGGTAAAAGGACTTTGCAGATGTAACTAACTCTACAGACCTTAAAATAGGGAGAGTATCCTGGATTATCCAGGTGAGCCCAATCTAATCACAGAAGCCTGTAAGAGCCGAGAACTTTCCCAGCTGGAAGCCAGAGAGATGTGGCAGAAGAGGAAGTCAGAGATTCGACACGTGGCTGCTGGCTCTGGGATGGGAGGCGGTGTGCAAGTGTAGGAGTGAGGTCTGCAGGAGCCAGGGGGGCCCCTGGCAGACAGCAGCCAGGAAACGGGGGCCTCAGTCCTACCTACAACCACAATGACCTAGATGCCGTCGACAACCTGAATAGGTGGATTCTCCACAGAGCCTCCAGCGTCCAGCTGGCCGCCACCTTGATTTCAGCCTGGTTGAATCCCAGAGCAGAGAGAACGGTTGAGCCAACCTTGACTTCTGAACTACAGACCTTGTGAGACAATACATATGTGTTATAGTCTCTAGGTTTGTAGTGACTTGTTAGGGCAGCAATAGAAAACTAAGAGGCTACCTAAGCTATAAATCTGATGGCAGATCCCTTTTCAAACCTTTTAACAACCTTTATTGTCTAAAACCAAATAGAGTCTACTCTTAATGCAACATGGATGGTCCTCGGTGACCCGACCCCTGAGTCACTCACTAGCCAGAGGCTAAATATCCACATGCACGCACCCTGCTTCTTCTCATCTCCCTTCGGCTCCGTCGTGCGCCTTTCTCATTCTTTTGGACTATGCTCGAGCCTCACCTCTTCCAGGAAGACTCTCCCGTCTGGGTTCCATAGCACCCTCTGGATAGTTCCATCACTATAATACAGTATGATAATAATAATAATACAGTGTCTAATTACACTTATAAAGTATTACAACAAACTATTTATGTGCACATACTCCCCACTTAGGCTGTAACTTCCTTTCGGGGCAGGATCAAGTCTTACTCATCTTTGCTTTCCCCAAGGCCCTGTACACAGTGGATATTCAATAAATACTATTTACATGTCCCATTTGGAAGAAGAAGTCTTGGTAACTAATAAAGAAGCTCATTATTCTAGAAACAGGTTCGATCCAGAAGTGCTACTGACATGCCCGTTCATTTGTAAGGAAGCGAGTGGGGGTTGGGCTTGCGTCCCCGAGATCCATTTCCATGAACCCGGACTATGAGCTTGTTAGAACAAGCTCCTGTTATCCTCCTTGCAGATGTCTTACAGAACACTGTTGTCGACATCTGTGGCCGAAGAAAACCTCCCTTTCTATGTGGATGTCAGAGGTAGCTCCTCACGGCCACGCCCACTCACGGTTGCCACCTGGTTATTCATCCGGATGCTGTCTGTGTCGGGAGGGCCTTGGCATATGAACCTACCAGTCAGGTGACTAAAGTTTCCACCCGGAACCTTCACCAAGCCGAACCTGTTAGGTTTTCCTAACTAATATCAAGCGGATGGGTCTCGGAGGCATTTGGCAATCGCTCTTCCTCTTCTCTTGATGATCAATGTCAGTGACTCCTTTCTGCCGCTCGCATCACTGGGTATTTGATTTTCAGGACGGACTTATATCACGGAGAAATCCACCTTGTAGACACATGACTCTTCACCATGTTCTTATGACTTACGATCACTTATTGCTACCAGCACACTTTCTCCTTAGTACTTCTAACACTGATGAGGGATGGCAGGGTTCACAACGTTGGTAAAACACCTCCAAGCCAAGCACGAACCCAGGAAACACGCCAAAGACAAAGCTATAACGCTGACGCTGAGTAGTGCTAAAACGCTCGCACACAACCACTAATTCCATCTGTAGGTTCAAGCCGGGTGGGCACGCGCTTTTTCTCGGGGACAGCTTGGTTTTTTCCTATAAAGATTTAGACGTCGAACAAGCAGAGAAAACTGTGCTTCGACTTGAAATTAAAACTGTGTTATCATGTGAGAGCACGCACCTTTCTCCGAGGCAAGTATTCAAAATGTTCACCACTGGCTTCCACAGACTGTCGAGAACGACAAATGCTGCACTGACAAGCATTTTGTTTTCTACGCTTTCTCTCTGATCTCCCTTTTTGCACACACAAGCACCGGGTAAGCTCTGTCTCAACTCTGTCCCGTAACCTAGAGGTGGCTGCGTGTGTTGGGAGATGAGTTTCACATTTGTGTCGCCAGCATTGCTGAGCCCTTGGTCACATTTTCCTTTTCCTCCACATCCAGTCACAGTCCTCAAACCTCAGGTACGACCCTGACATCCCGGACTTCTACTTTTTCACCCACACTACACCTGGTGCAAATCGTCTGACATCACGGATACCAACCAGGGATCTTATCAGGAAACAGTACAAATTATCACCTTTTATCTATTTTTGTAAATGTCCTCATGAACATTCAAATGTGTAAATGTTTTCCTGTGACACTCCGACGCTAACATGACAGACTACTCTATTCCGGCAGAAAATCCAATCTTCTTATCCTAGCCCTCGGGATTTCTTTTTAATCTGCCCCACACAACTCTTACTCTTGACCCCTTCCCTTGAGGCAAAATTCACTATCTCTGGCTTTTGGCTTTCTCATCACTCCCTTCTACCTAGTCAAGCCCAGCCCATGCCCCTGAGATCTCCATTTTTTCCATAAAGCTATTCCTCTTCGGAACTCTTGAATTTCAAGAATCAGACAATTTAGTCACAAGCCAACTGGGTGTCTCTACATTCTACTTCAAGAAGAGATTTGTTGTTAAAAATTGGATTAAAGTTACAATGGTACGTTAAATACAGGTATTAACCTCTGTTCCTGCCACGTAATAACGTAGCAGGAAGAAGATTTTTCTAATGCCACAAACCTCAGAGCACAGTGAGAATGGGAGAGAAGACGGTAGAACACAATTTTCAAAGGTGGTTAGTAGATGGGCACGTGGTAACCGGTTTACTAGAACTAAGAAAGCAGAATCTGGAGCTGGCAGTGGAAGAAAAATAAGTCAACAGATTTCCTTTGCAGAAGCCTCCAAGGACACAGAGATGGGCACCTTCGGCAGGAAATGGAAAGAGCTTTCTGCAGGGAATCTGGCCAAACCAAGAAGAAAGACCTGAAGACACTGACATCAGGAGCTCCCACATGGCCAGCTGGGTCTCTGCGGGGAAGGCCACAGGAGGGGGCTACCCACACATGCAGACCTTTCGTTTGGTTTGTAACTATCCCGTGCTTACGACCCCAGGATTCACCAGACATGTGCAGAAAGCATCCAATATATAAAAAACAGAGGCCAAATGCTTGAGTAGATAAACAAAATAGGATACACACACACACACACACACACACACACACACACACACACAATTAAATATTTTTCTGCCTCAGGAAGGCAGGAAATTCGGACACATGCTACAGCATGGACGAGCCTTGAGGCCCTTAGACAAAGGGAAATAAGCCAGTCACAAAGAGGCCAATGCTGTGTGATTCGTTCACATGGGGTACCTGGAGTGGTCGAATTCAGAGACAGGAAGTAGAACGGTGGTTGCCAGGGGCCGGGGGGCCAAGGGAATAGAGAGTTGCTGTCTAATGGGTACAGAGTTTGGGTTGACGAAGATGAGAGGAGTTCTGGAAATGGGCTGCCCAACAACGCGAACGTACTTAACACCCCTGAGCTGTATATTCCTTGGAGAAGGCTGAGGCGGTAAATTTTATGTTATGGGTAGTTCACTCTTATAAAGTCCCAAATAGGCAGAACTAAACTGATGCTTGGATCGCTCTCTGGGGGGGAAGGACTACCAAGAGAAGCAAGAATGTGGTCATCGCAACCGTCACGATGGTCACTGGGCCTCCGAGGGAGGGACCCACCTGGAACTGGGACTGGGTTTCTGGGGATGCTGGCAATCTTTTCTTTCTTTCTTTCTTTTTTTTTTAAAAGATTTTATTTATTTATTTGACAGAGATAGAGACAGCCAGCGAGAGAGGGAACACAAGCAGGGGGAGTGGGAGAGGAAGAAGCAGGCTCATAGCAGAGGAGCCTGATGTGGGGCTCGATCCCATAATGCCGGGATCACGCCCTGAGCCGAAGGCAGACGCTTAACTGCTGTGCCACCCAGGCGCCCCAATCTTTTATTTCTTGATCTAAGTGATAGGTTTTCTTAGTACGCATTTCTACTGTAAAAGAAGAAAAATGCATAGGGAATGCATTTCCACACTGATGGGGCCCAACACAGTAAATGGAAACATCCAGACCAGGAAGTTGTTGGTTTGTTTTTTTGTTTGTTTTGTTTGTTTTTTTAAGTAATCTCTAGGCCCCGTGTGGGTCTCAAACTCAAGGCCCCAAGATCAAGAGTTAGTGGCATGCTCTACCAAAGGAGCCAGCCAGGCGTCCCAGACCCAGAAGCCGAGAACCCCGGCATGCTACAGAAGATCCCTTCCTGCTTCCATACAGACGGAACAGTTTTCTAATAGCCACGAACCCGAGTGGAGCTGGATTTCTCAATGTTGACAACAGGAGTCAGAAGACAGAGCTGTGCATTCGAAATACTGAGGACAAATGTTTCCAATCTTGAATACTCTATCCAAGCTCTTAAGCGTAAAGGTAAAATAAAGACATGTTTAGACATCCAAAGTCTCCAAAATGCACCCTTACTGATCAAAGTACTAGAGGACGTGCCCACCAAAACAAGGGATAAAGCAAGAAAGAGGAAGACGTGGAATCCAGAAAAGTAGGGATCCACCTCAAGAAAACCATGAAGTTCCAGTAGGTGGTGAATAGAGTTGGGGCCTGGAGCAGAACCACCCCAGCGGGAAGCAGGTCAGAAGGCTACGGAGATGGGTCTTTAAGAAAATAAAACCAGGGGCGCCTGGGTGGCACAGCGGTTAGGCGTCTGCCTTCGGCTCAGGGCGTGATCCCGGCGTTCTGGGATCGAGCCCCACATCAGGCTCCTCTGCTATGAGCCTGCTTCCTCTCCCACTCCCCCTGCTTGTGTTCCCTCTCTTGCTGGCTGTCTCTATCTCTGTCGAATAAATAAATAAAATCTTAAAAAAAAAAAAAGAAAAGAAAACCAATAGGAAATCTAATGTGTTTGAATGTAATGAGATAGAGTTTGAGATGGAATTCGTGTTGTGCGCACAAGCAGACGAACAAAACAAGAACAGGACGTAATTATTAACTCAGTGGCAGGGAAAGGGGGGAACAAGAGGTGCAGGAAAAGGAAAGCAGCTGCGTGGTTCGGCGGTGGAGAGCGTTCACATAGTTACAGTGACGTAAACTCGGAATATCTATGTAACCAAAACTGTGTGTGATACGGTAACATGGCGGGGGGGGGGGGGGGGGGAGGTGAAGACAGGAAGTGTAGGAAGGATGAAAATGTTAAAGGCTTAGCTTCCAAGATATCACAGATAATGCCTAAAACCGAAAAATCAAGAAGCAGCAATATGGGCATGCTATTTTTTTTTAAAGATTTTATTTATTTATTTGAGAGACAGAGAAAGAGCAGAGGGAGGGGCAGAGGGGGAGGGAGAAGCAGGCTCCCCGCTGAGCGGAGAGCCCGAGGGTGGGGCTCCATCCCAGGACCCTGGGATCATGACCTGAGAGGAAGGCCGACGCTTAACCGACTGAGCCACCCGGGTGCCCTGAGCGTGCTATTTAGATATATGGAGACTAGAAAGGAATCCGCTAACGAGGATGAATATAGTGCTTCTGGGGAACAGGAAACAAGTGATGGAGGACCCTGGTTTTTCATAATAAGCCACATAGAATTCCTAAACATGCATATATGTAACTTCGGAAAATAAAGAAGTAAAAAACTCAGTTAAGATGGAGGAGAATTGTCTCACTCACCGTATGTCTGCATTTTTATAAGAAGCATAGATTTATTCTCTATACAAAGATGTTTTAATTGATCAAAAGAAGAAATTTGTTAAAAATAAATATTTCCAGGGACACCTGGGTGGCTCAGTCAATGGGGCGTCTGTCTTTGGCTCAGGTCATGATCCCAGGGTCTGGGAATCAAGTCCTGCATTGGGCTCCCTCCTCAGTGGGGAGTGTGCTTCTCCCTCTTCCTCTGCCCCTCCCCCCATTCATGCATGCTCTCTCTCTCTCTCTCTCCCCCTCTGACAAAAAATAAATAAATAAATAAAATCTTTAAAAAAAAAAAAAAAGGAAGAAAGAAAATAAATATTCCCAGTTACTGGCTTGGCAACCGTCCAGCCAGAGACCTATACTTCACCTTTAAAAATAATTATTTGTAAAGCGAGGCACTTTTAAAATATGGCTATAAATTCTTTTTTTTTTTAATGGCCTTAAGCAATAACTATTTTTTTTTTTTTTTAAAGATTTTATTTATTTATTTAACAGAGAGACAGCCAGCGAGAGAGGGAACACAGCAGGGGGAGTGGGAGAGGAAGAAGCAGGCTCATAGCGGAGGAGCCCGATGTGGGACTCGATCCCGGTACGCCGGGATCACGCCCTGAGCCGAAGGCAGACGCTTTAACGACTGCGCTACCCAGGCGCCCCTAAGCAATAACTATTTTATGGAGCTTACAATTCTGTGGGTTGGCTGAGCAGTTCTTCTGAGCCATAAATTCTTTGACACGTCACCCGTCACAGGTGTGGTCTAGGTGCTTCTCCTTCATCTGGGCAGGCTGTGGCTGCTTCAATAAACAGCACGGTGGAAGGGATGGTATGTGACCTCCAAGGATGGAACTCCCAGGCAAGAAGTCCAACCACAGCTTGCCATAACCATGCGAGTTAGGACAGCCATTGGCACTATGGCTGACAGTCCCATTTGAGCCTGTCCCCAGCCATCTCAGTCCAGATGACTCATCTGAGTGAAGAAGCCATCTTGGAAGTGGGTCCTCCAGCCACAGCTCTTCCAACCCTGGCTGGAAAAGTCACCCCCAGCTGTTCAAGTCATCCAAGCTGAGGCTGGACATCGTAGAACAAAGTATAGCTTTCCCTGATATGCCTTTTCCAAATTCCTGACCCACAGAATCAATAAGTAATAATAATAATAATAAAAAGGTCATGTTATGCCACTAAATATTGTGCTGGTTCGTTACATAGTAATAGATAGATGCAACAAAACCTAAGGGAAGGGGTGCCTGGCTGGCTCAGCCAGTAGAACATGTGACTCTTAATCTCAGGGCGGTGAGTTTGAGCCCCACGTTGGGCACGGAGCCTACTTTTAAAAAAGGGGGGTAAGGGAAAAAGCAGCATGTAATTATGTATTGATGTACTCAGCATGAATAAGACAATGCCTATGACTATTCCAATGCTAAGTTAATCACTGGATGCTAAACAGATGATGCATAAATTAGACACTGAATGCTAAATTAATGAACAATTATCTCATTATGTGTACTAAATCTCTTTCTTTATGTTCCAATACTAAATTAATATGTGAGGGTTTTTTTTTAAGACTTATTTATTTATTTGAGAGAGACAGAGCACGGGAGGGCAGAGGACGAGGGAGAGAGGGAATCTCAAGCAGACTCCCCACTAAGCATGGAGCCCAACATGGGGCTCCATCCCATGACCCTGAGATCAAGATCTGAGCCAAAATCAAGACTTGGATGCTTAACTGACTGAGCCACCCAGGCGCCCCAATATGCGTGATTTTAATGACCATTTCCAGAATATCCATTTCCCCCATCTCCTTCATCCCTTCTAGATCTTGATGAAGAAGCAATGGGGGAACATTTAAAGGAACAAGAGTGGCTGCATAGGAGACTATGACAGAGGCTAGAAGAAGAGCCACAAACTCAGGGATAACACAAAAGACTGGTATAAACCTATAGGATCCGGTGTCACGATGGCTCTAACTCGGAATGAGCTGAGGTTGTGAAACATACTATAGACAACAAAAAGGGTTTTTATAGCTATATTTGGAGCAAGAAAAAGGAAGAAATGAGCCCATTGCTTAGGGTTGATGGTGTAATATTAACAGATGACCAAGAGAAAGCAGAACCTCTCAACTTTCATTTGGTTTGTCTTCTATAAGAAGAATGAGGCTCAAGATTAAAATTGCCGAAGGTTGGAGTTAGGAGGAAAGTGATATCCCCAAGAAGTGAAGAATGATAGGAGAATACTGACTCAATTGAAATGTTCAAGACCTCAGATTTGGACGCAGTCCATCCCCCAAGATCCTGAAAGATACGGTTTTGGAAATACTGCAGACAAACTCTGAGAAATTTTAGAAAATAAGAAAAGGACTGGGGATAGGTAAATATCCTGACTTTCAAGAAATTTTAAAAAGTAATTCATAAAACCATTCCCCAGTGACTTTGGTATTAGTTGCCCTGGCAAGGTTCTAGATACTATATTCTTCAGATCATTTGTGAGCACCAAGTGGCAGGAGCAGTGAGAACTATTCATGCTAAATAAACCTCGTTTCCCTTTTTCACAGTGTTACGATAGGGTTACAACACTGTTAGACAGGGGAACCTGCACGACTTCACTTGCTTTCTGCCTTTATTTCAAGGAAGAAACACAGTCTTTTAAGACATCGTCGTAGATCTTATAAAGAAACCTGAGCACATGTACAGGAATTTAATGGATCTCTAGTAGTTTGAACATTAGTATTAACGAAATATTGATTTTGGTGATGTCCTCAAAAATAGCAAAGAAAGGACCTATGCAAATTAACTCTTACATAAAAGCAATGAAAACTCCCACAAAAATGGCCAGGATCAACTTTTTTCGAAACTCTGGAAAGTAACCAAAGGCTTATAACAACTTGAAGAATGCTCATTCAAGAAACATGGCTGAATCTTGGTAAGAACAGTGAACTTTGTGATATTTTAACTTGCCCTAGTCCTGTCCCCCACTCTCCAGCTCTGTTGCAACCTTGAAAAACAGCCCACATCCCTAGTGCAACCTGGCAGCCAATGAAGGAAACAGCACAGAGATGGAGCTCTTTCCAATTCTTACTCCCAAAGAATTGTCATTATTGGCACTGTCTTATGGTTCTGTAGAAGAACCACACTTACAAGGCTGTCTGTATTTGGCTTCAGCTGAAGCTTGCCCAGAGTGAAAAAGCTTCTCCCCAGGAGGAATTTGCTGAAAACAGTTACAGACAAGTGTTTTAACTTTGCAGGTCCTGGAGGCAGTGGACAACTGGTAGAGCAAACAACAGACTAACCAAAAGGCTTTAAAAGAAAAGCTGGGGGAGATCAAAGCTCTGAGATGACAATTTGAGGAGCTCTGTATACCCAATCCCTCCAAAAATGAAGCTGGTGAAAATTATTTTTTAAAAAGAAACAAAGTCTTCGGAAACTGTCCTAATGACATTTAGCCAACAAAGACACATTTATTTAAGAAAACCTACTACTACTTGGTAAGAATAGGGAGAGTCTGTAGCATGTGAGCCACAACCAATTCCCTCCTCCCTCTTACTCTCTCTCTCCTCAACTCAGCTTCAGGGAAATTCCATTCTGAGCAGGTATGATAAAAAAAGACAGGGATCCCAGGATGCCTGGCCGGCTTAGTTGGTGGAACACGCAACTCTTCATCTTGGGGTTGTAAGTTCAAGTCCCCCATTGGGTGTAGAGATTACTTAAAAATAAAATCTTAAAAAAGAAAAGACAGGGTTCCCTCTCCCCTCAGCTCCCAGTCAAACCTTACCATATCTCACCAGAAGGAGCAAGCTGCCAGCATTTCTCATCCCCTCCAACTCCAACTTGAAGAGGTGAAACTTCTGGTGAGTGTGGCAGAGAGGTAGAGGGCTTCCTTCTCCCTCCCAGACCCTATTGATAGGATGGAGGCTCTGTCCCAGGTGTGACAGCCCAAGAATACCGGGTTCTGCTTGCCCTCATCGCTGCTTGCTCGAAGAGCAGGGATCCCATGCTGGGAGTGGCAAGCCAAGAAGACCAGAGGCTACTGCCCTATCCAGTGTCCAGAGTAGTGCCTCGAGATGTTGCCCAGGGGAGAGGCAGTTCATAAGAAAAGATACTTGGAAAAAAAAGAAAAGAAAAAAAGATTTGAGGCTCTCTCCAAAGGAACTAACTTTATTCAAGACACAATGTGTGAAATGTCAAGCCTAAGGACACTCTCTAAAATAAAACAAAACAAAAAAACCAACAGCTCCCCTTAATTAAGAATCATAAGGCTTGGGGTCCCTGGGTGGCTCAGTCAGTTAAGCCTCTGCCTTTGGTTCAGATCATGAACTTGGGGTCCTGGGATCAAGCCCCACACCGGGATCCCCGCTCAGCAAGGAGTCTGCTTCTCCCTCTGTCCCTCCCCATCATGCTCTCTTCCTCTCTCTCTCTCAAATAAACAAATAAAATAGTAAAAAATAAAAAGAGCCACATATTTAAAGAATAAAAAGCTAAACCATAGGCCATTCAATTCAGAGAATCTGGGAAAGAGACAGCTAAGAAAAGCCCTCCTAAGGTCAGAATGAACCTCAAAGCCCAGCATCACAACTTATCCCCCGCCAAATTTACTTGGATCAGAGTGCTGAGCAATATATCCCCCAGGGCACAAACAGTAGAGCAATCCGTCAGTAATTAGTGGATAACAAGGAGTGTGTAATACCAGAGGAAGCAGACAGCTTAACAGAGAAGTCAGGGAAAGAGAGAATCAAAGAGAACCTGCTACAACCATTGTCATCCCAAAGTGACTGTGCACGTGCCCAAGGCGGTGTCCTCTGAAGAGCGACACCAAAGGTTTCAGGCTGAGGGGAAATAGGCTTAACTAAAATAGCCTAGTCAAGTCAGAAAATAAATAAACAAACCCCCAGGGAGGGGGAAGGGAATCTGTATCCAGAGTTGCTATATTACCTAAAATGTCCAGTTTTCAACAAAAATTATGAGACATGCAAAGAAAGAGAAAAGTGTGACCCACACACAAGCAAAAGATCAGGTAACAGAAACCCCCTGTGAGAGGAACTGGATGTTAGATTTTTTTTTAAGATTTATTTATTTTAGAGAGAAAGGGAGATGGAGACAGAGAGCACAAGCAGGGGGAGGGTCAGAGGGAGAGAAAATCCTCGAGCAGACTCCCCACTGAGCAAGGAGCCTGACACAGGGCTTGATCCCAGGACCCCGAGAACATGACCTGAGCCAAAATCAAGAGTTGGCTGCTTAACCGACTGAGCCACGCAGGTTCCCCTGGATGTCAGATTTAACAGACTTCAATGTAGCCCTTATAAAAATGTTCAAAGAACTCAAGAAAGCCATGCTTAAAGAAACAAAGGAAGGTATGGTGATAATGTCTCATCAAATAGAAAATATCAATAAATAGGTAGAAATTATTTTTTTAATTAATAAAAATTTTGGAGTTGAAAAGTATACTAATCAGGGACGCCTGGGTGGCTCAGTAGGTTAAGCGTCTGCCTTCAGCTCAGGTCATGATCCCAAGGTCCTGGGATCAAGTCCCGCATTGGGCTCCTTGCTCAGCAAGGAGCCTGCTTCTCCCTCTGCCTGCCGCTCCCACTGCTTGTACTCGCTCTCTCTCTCTCTGACAAATAAATAAAGAAAATCTTTTAAAAAAGGAAAAGAAAAATGAACAGAGCCTCAGAGAAATGTGGGATACCTTTAAGAGTACCAACATACATGTAGTAAGAATACCAGAGGACAGGGGCTCCTGGGTGGCTTAGTCATTAAGAGTCTGCCTTCGGCTCAGGGCGTGATCCCAGAGTCCTGGGATCGAGCCCCTCCTCGGGCTCCCTCCTCCACTGGGAGCCTGCTTCTTCCTCTCCCACTTCCCCTGCTTGTGTTCCCTCTCTCGCTGGCTGTCTCTCTCTCTGTCAAATAAATAAATAAAATCTTAAAAAAAAAAAAAAAGACAGGAGAAAGGAACAGGAAAAAAAAGTTGAAGAAAACTTGGCTACACACTTTCCAAATTTGCTAAGATTTGCTAAAATATGAACTCTAAGTAGGATAAGTACAAAGAGATCCACACCCAGAAACATTACAGTAAAAGTATTGAAAGACAAAGTCTTGAAAGCATTAACAGAAAAAAGGAGTCATCATATGCAAAGCAGCTACTATGAGATTAACACCTGACTTCTTGTCCAAAACAATGGGGGCCAGAAGGCAGTGGGATGACATACTCAAGGCACAGTTGAGTCTCATTGTTCATGGTAGTTATATCCTATAAAGTCATTGTGGACACTGAATTAGCAAATACTGAACCCTTGCTCCTATGAGGAAATACTGGGTTAAGTCCTGCCAGGCTCTGGTCACTTATTTTTGAGAGCTGATCAATATAAGGTTGACCCCTGAACAACACGGGAGTTAGGATGCCAACACCCCACATAGTCAAAAATTCATCTATAACTTTTGACTCCCCCAAAACTTAACTACTGACAGCCTGCTATTGACCAGAAGCCTTACCGATAACATAAGCAACACATATTTTATACACTATATGTATTACATATGGTATTCTTACAATAATATCTAACTTTTTAAAATTTTTTTGGTATTTCAAGGTACATGGTTTGTCTGTGAGTTTTTTAAATTGTAAATTGCAATCTCCAAAAAATTTTCTAATGTATTTATTGAAAAAAATCCATGTATAAGGGACTCATAGAACGCTTGGATGGTTTAGTCAATAAAGCATCTGCTTTAGGCTCAGGTCATGATCCCAGGGTCCTGGGATCGAGTCCCACATTAGACTCCCTGCTCAGTGGGCAGTCCACTTCTCGCTCTCCCTCTGCCTTTCCCCACCCCACCCCCCGACCCATGCTCTCTCTTGTGTGCGTGCTCTCTCTCACATGTTCTCTCAAATAAATATTTTAAAAATTAAATTAAATTTAAAAATGGACACATGTCATTCAAACCCGTGTTGTTCAAAGTTTCTATAATCCTGTTTTATGTGTTTCTGCTTAAAGACACCTTATTTAATATATATTATTGATTCACTAACATTGAACTCATGGCCATCGGCACTATAATTAATGCCTGAATGAACCTTCTCTAGCACATGTATTTTTCTCCTAAGGCATATCATGGCATTCTTGCACTTAGGAACACTAGACAGCATTTCAGAATTTTAAATTGCTATTTAAACAGCAAACACACCACCAAAATGCACAAAAATGCAAGCTCATGGCACTAAACAGACCATGACAAGGACACTTATTTATAGTATAAGAGCTGAAATAAGAAGGCGGAGCATCTAAAGAAACACACTGATAATAATACAATAATCGTAGGGGACTTTAACACCCCACTCACTGTAATGGACAGATCATCTAAGGAGAAGATCAACGAGGAAACAAGGGCTTTGAATGACACACTGGACCAGATGGCCTTCACAGATATATTCAAAGCATTCCATCCTGAAGCAACAGAATACACATTCTTCTCTAGTTCACATGGAACATTCTCCAGAACAGATCATATATTGGGCCACAAATCAGGTCTCAACTGCACCAAAAGATTGGGATCATTCTCTGCATATTCTCAGACCACAATGCTTTAAAACTTGAACTCAATCACAAGAGAACATTTGGAAGGAACACAAATACATGGAGGTTAAAGAGCATCCTACTAAAGAATGAATGGGTCAGCCAGGAAATTAAAGAAGAATTTTTAAAATCCATGGAAGCAAATGAAAATGAAAACACAACTGTTCAAAATCTTTGGGATGCAGCAAAGGCGGTCCTACCAGGGAAGTACACAGCAATATAAGCCTTTCTCAAGAAACAAGAAAAGTCTCAAATACACAATCTAACCTTACGCCTAAAGGAGCTAGAAAAGGAACAGGAAATAAAGCCTAAATCCAGCAGGAGAAGAGAAAGAATAAAGATTAGAGCAGAAATCAATGAAATAGAAACCAAAAGAACAGTAGAACAGATCAACGAAACTAGGAGCTGATTCTCCAAAAAAAATTAGTAAGATCAATAAACCCCCCTGCCAGACTTATCAAAAAGAAAGGACAAAGGACCCAAATAAATAAAATCATAAATGAAAGAGGAAAGATCACAACCAACACTGAAGAAATACAAACAATTATAGGAACATATTATTAGCAACTATATACCAACAAGTTAGGCAATCTGGAAGAAATGGATGCATTCCTAGAAACACAAAAACTACCAAAACTGAAACAGGAAGAAATAGAAAATCTGAACAGACCCATAACCAGCAAAGAAACTGAAGCAGTAATCAAAAATCTCCCAAAACACAAGAGTCCAAGACCAGATGGCTTCCCAGGGGAATTCTACCAAACATTTAAAGGAGAATTAATACCTATTCTTCTGAAGCTGTTTCAAAAAATAGAAATGGAAGAAAAACTTCCAAACTCTTTCTATGAAGCCAGCACTTCCTTGATCCCAAAACCAGACAAAGACCCCATCAAAAAGGAGAATTACAGACCAATATCCCTGATGAATATGAATGCCAAAATACTCACCAAGAGACTAGCCAATAGGATCCAACAGTACATTAAAAGGACTGGGGAAAAACTGAGAGCTTTTCCCCTAGTCAGGAACATGGCAGGCATGTCCACTATCACCACTGCTGTTCAACATAGTTCTAGAAGTTGTAGCCTCAGCAATCAGACAACAAAAAGAAATAAAAGGCATCCAAATCAGCAAAGAAGTCAAATTCTCACTCTTTGCAGGTGACATGATACTCTATGTGGAAAACCCAAAAGACTCCACCCCAAAATTGCTAGAACTCATACAGGAATTCAGCAACCTGACAGGATATAAAATCAATGCACAGAAATCAGTTGCATTTCTATAAACTAACAAGGAGACCGAAGAAAGAGAAATTAAGGAGTCGATCCCATTTACAGTTGCACCCAAAACCATAAGATACCTAGGAATACACCAAACCAAAGAGGCAAAGAATCTGTACTCAGAAAACTATAGAGCCCTTATGAAGAAATTGAGGAAGACACAAAGAAATGGAAAAATGTTCCATGCTCATGGATTGGAAGAACAAATATTATTAAAATGTCCATGCTACCTAGAGCAATCTACACTTCAATGCAAACCCTATCAAAATATTCATCAATTATTTTCACAGAGCTGGAACAAATAATCCTAAAATCTGTATGGAACCAGAAAAGACCCTGAATAGGCAGAGGAAAGTTGAAAAAGAAAACCAATGCTGGGGGCATCACAATGACTGACTTCAAGTTTTATTACAAAGCTGTAGTCATCAAGAGAGTATGGACTGGCACAAAAACAGACACATGGACCGATGGAACAGAACAGAGACCCCAGAAATGGACCCTCAACTCTATACTCGACTAATCTTTGACAACGCAGGAAAGAATATCCAATGGAAAAAAAGACAGTCTCTTCAACAAATGGTGTTAGGAAAACTGGACAGCCACATGCAGAAGAATGAAACTGGGGACGCCCGGGTGGCTCAATTGGTTCGTTAAGCATTTGCTTTCTGCTCAGGTCATGATCTCAGGGTCCTGAGATCGAGCCCCACATCAGGTTCCCTGCTCAGTGGGGAGTCTGCTTCTCCCCACCGTCCACCATCTGTGCTCTCTTGAGCTTTCTCTTAAAATATTTTTTTTAAATGAAAAAAAAAGAATGAAACTGGACTATTTTCTTACAACATACACAAACATAATTCAAAATGGATGAAAGACTTAATGTGAGACAGGAACCCATCAAAATCCTAGAGAAAAACACAGGCAGTAAGCTCTAGGACCTCGGCCACAGCAGCTTCTTGCAAGATGCGTCTCCAAAGGCAAGGGAAACAAAAGCAAAAATGAATTATTGGGACTCCATCAAGATAAAAAGCTTTTGCACAGCAAAGGAAACAGTCAACAAAACCAAAACACAGCCTATAGAATAGGAGAAGATATTTGCAAATGTCTTATCAGATAAAGGGCTAGTATCCAAGATCTATAAAGAACTACTCAAACTCAATACCCAAAAAACAAATAATCTAATCAAGAAATGGGCAGAAGACAGGAGCAGACATTTCTGCAAAGAAGACATCCAAATGGCCAACAGACACATGAAACAATGCTCAACATCACTCAGCATCAGGGAAATACAGATGAAAACCACAATGAGATACCACCTCAAACTAGTCAGAATGGCTAAAATTGGGGTGCCTGGGTGGCATCTGCCTTCAGCTGTTGGTTGGTTAAGTGTCTGCCTTCAGCTAAGGTCATGATCCCAGGGCCATGGGATCGAGTCCCATATCAGGGTCCTAGATCAGTGGGGAACCTGCTCCTCCCTCTGCCTGCTGCTCCCCCTGCTTGTGCATGCTCTCTCTCTCTCTCTCTCTCTCGCTCTCTCTCGCTCTGGCAAAGAAACAAATAAAATCTTTTTTAAAAATGGCTAAAATTGGGGCGCCTGGGTGGCACAGCGGTTAAGCGTCTGCCTTCGGCTCAGGGCGTGATCCCGGCGTTCTGGGATCTAGCCCCACATCAGGCTCCTCTGCTGTGAGCCTGCTTCTTCCTCTCCCACTCCCCCTGCTTGTGTTCCCTCTCTCGCTGGCTGTCTCTCTCTGTCAAATAAATAAATAAAATCTTTAAAAAAAAATGGCTAAAATTAACAAGTCAGGAAATGACAGATGTTGGCGAGGATGCAGAGAAAGGGGAACCCTCTTACACTGTTGGTGGGAACACAAGCTGGTGCAGCCGCTCTGGGAAACAGTATGGAGGGTCCTCAAAAAGTTAGAAATAGAGCTACCCTATGACCCAGAAACTGCACTACTAGGGATTTACCCAAAGATACAAATGTAGTGATCTGAAGGGGCACCTACACGCCAATGTTTATAGCAACAACGTCCACAATAGCCGAACTATGGAAAGAGCCCAGATGTCCATCGACAGAAGAATGGACAAAAAAAGATGTGGTTCATACACACAATGGAATAGTACTCAGCCATTAAAAAAAATGAAATCTTAACCATTTGCAATGACGTGGATGGAACTAGAGGGTATTATACTAAATGAAATAAGTCAGTCAGAGAAAGACGATTATACGATTTCACTCATATGTGGAATTTAAGAAACAAAACAGAGGATCACAGGGGGAAGGAGAGAAAAATAAAACGAGACAAAATCAGAGAGGGAGACAAACCTTCAGAGACTCTTAACTCTAGGAAACAAACTGAGGGTTGCTGGAGGGG
The DNA here is from genome assembly GCF_023065955.2 of Ursus arctos. Lineage (NCBI taxonomy): Eukaryota > Metazoa > Chordata > Mammalia > Carnivora > Ursidae > Ursus > Ursus arctos. The sequence goes on from NW_026622874.1 coordinate 87,445,910, forward strand.
AGGTGGGTGGGGGGATGGGGTAACTGGGTGATGGGCATTAAGGAGGGCACGTGATGGAATGAGCACTGGGTGTTACATGCAACTGATCAATTACTAAACTCTACCTCTGAAACTAATAATACACTATATATTAATTAATTGGATTTAAATAAAATAAAATTTTTACAAAATTAAGAAAGAAAAGAAGGCAGAGCACCACTTTGTTCAACCTCAGCTTGGAACATGCACGTCTGCTGATCTCAATTTTTTGCTGTTCCGCACATGCCCACAAATGACCGCAAAAGCACCAAGAGTACTCGGTCTGTGGTTACAAATAAAATTTAGCAAGTAAGCAAATTCGCAAATACAGAATTTGTGGATAATAAAGATTAGCTGCCCTGAAAGAAAAAAAATCAACCAATAAATTTTATATCCAGCAAAACTACCTTTCACAAATGGAGGCAAAATAAAAATATTTTCAAACAAAACTGAGAGAATGTGTTGTTAGCAGACCTGCCTTTCAAGAAATACTAAGAAATGTACCAAGCTGCATGCAAGTAAACCCAGATGGAAATTCAAATCCACACACAGAAAAACAAAAGTACCAATCAAGGTAATTAAGTTATTATGTCAGTATGATGCATATTCTTCTTTTCTTCTCTTAAATGATTTCGGAAGCAATTGTATAAAACAATACACATAGAACTGTATTGTTGGATCTATAACATATAAGAATCTAGTATATTTGGGGGCGCCTGGGTGGCACAGCGGTTGGGCGTCTGCCTTCGGCTCAGGGAGTGATCCTGGCGCTCTGGGATCGAGCCCCACATCAGGCTCCTCTGCTGGGAGCCTGCTTCTTCCTCTCCCACTCCCCCTGCTTGTGTTCCCTCTCTCGCTGGCTGTCTCTATCTCTGTCAAATAAATAAATAAAATCTTTAAAAAAAAAAAAAGAATCTAGTATATTTGATAACAACAGCTCAAAGGTGGGTGGGACCAAAGTTGTATTGGTGTAAGTAAATTACACCAGATGGTAACCTGAATAAATATAATAAAGTCTAAATATACACTTGCCTTCCTTTCTTTTCTCAGCTTCCTTAGTGACATAAAATCATATAAGCTTATAACAATGTATTGTCGGGTTTGAAACATATAGTAACATGTATAACAATAATAGCACAGAAAAGAGGAAGGGGAAATAGAATGACATAGGAGTAACATTGTATATCTCAATGGAATTAAGGTAGCATAAATTTGATGTATATTCTGATTAGTTAATATGTATGTGGTAAGCCCTAGAGCAACCATTAAGAAAATAAGTAAAAAATACAGTAAAAAATTTTAACAGAAAAAAATGACACATGAAAACATGTACTCAATGCAAAAGAAAGCAATAAAGGAAATTTAGTTTGAAAGATACAAATAGGTTGAAAGTAACTGAATGGAATAAGATATATCATGCAAAAAGCAACCCTAAGAAAGCTGGAATGGCTACACTAATATCAGACAAAACAGACTTTCTAGAAGATTTATTTATTAGAGGGCGCCTGAGTGGCTCAGTCGAGCAGCTGCCTTTGGCTCAGGTCATGATTCCAGGGTCCTGGGATTGAGCCCTGCATGGGGCTCTCTGCTCAGCAAGGAGCCTGCTTCTCCCTTCCCCTCTGCCTGCCACTCCCCCTGCTTGTGCTCTCTCTCTCTCTCTCTCTCTCTCTCTCTCTGTCAAATAAATAAATAAAATCTTTTTTAAAAATAAGTAAAGATTTATTTATTAGAGAGAGAGAGAGTAAGGAGAGGAGTAGAGGGGAGAATCTTCAAGCAGACTCCCCCACTGAGCATGGAGCCCAACACGAGGCTCGATCACAGGACCCCAAGATCATGACTTGAGCCTAAACCAAGAGTTGGAGGCTCAACCGACTGAGCCAAGCAAGTGCCCCCAAAGTAGACTTTAATACCAAAAAAAAAAAAAAATGGTACTACAGATAAAAGGGACATTTTATAATTAAAAGTCAACCCATCAGGAAGATGTAGCACTTACAATCATATGCCGACCTAACAAAGAAATATATGAAGCAAAGGCAGACAAAATTAAGGGGGGAAATATAAATTCAGCAATAATGACTGGAGATGTCAATACTGCACCTTTGCTAATGAACAGAATTAACTAGACAATAGTGAAACAAGGACCACCTGAGCAGTACCAAACAGAACGGACCTAACAGCCACCTACAGAACAGCAGCACGTACATATCTTCTCAAGTGCACGTGGAACATTCTCCAGGATGGACCATGTGCTAGGCCATAGAACAAGCCTCCATAAATTTAAAAGGATTGAAGTCAGACAAAATATGTTCTCTGATCACAATGAAATGGGAAATTAATAACAACAAGAAATTTGGGGGGGCACCTGGCTGGCTCAGTTGGTAGTGTATGCAACTCTTGATCTCAGCGTGGAGAGTCTGAACACCACGTTAGGCATAGAGATTCCTTTTTAAAAAAATAAATAGAAGCCCAACCTCTTAGAAAATCTGCTATTGTATATCTTTTTTTAAAAAAGAAATTTTGGGGGGGGGTGCCTGGGTAGCTCAGTTGGTTGAGCCTCTGCCTTCGGCTCAGGTCATGGTCCCAGGGTCCTGGGATCGAGCCCTGCATTAGGCTCCCTCCTCAGCATGGAGCCTGCTTCTCCCTCTCCCTCTGCTGCTCCCCCTGCCTGTGCTCTGTCAAATAAATAAAAACCTTAAAAAAAAAAAATTGGGGAAATTCACAAATATGTGGGAATCAAACAACATGCTATTTAAATTATCAGTGAGACAAAAAAGAAATCACAAGGGAAGTTAGAAAATACTTTGAATAACAAAAAGAAGAAAATACTTTGAGATGAATGAAAATGAAGATACGACATATAAAAACTTACGGTGTGCATCTGAGAGTGCTTAAAGGGGAGCGGCTATAAATTTGAGCCTATATAAGAAATGCCCAAATTAGAAAAGAGAAAGATCTGTAAACAATGACCTAATTATCCACCTTTAGACACTGGAAAAAGAAGCACAAACCAAACCCAAAGGAAGCAGAAAGAAAGAAGCAATGATTAGACTGATGGAAAATAACCGAAAGACCAAAGATAAACCCATATATCTATGGTGAGCTGGTTTTCAACAAGGGTGCCAAGACAGTTCAATGGGGAAAGAACAGTCTTATCAACAAATGGTGCTGGGATCCCTGGATATCCACATGGAATAAGCTTGGACTCCTACATCACACCATATACAAAATATCTAAAAGTGGATCAAAGACCTAAATATAAGAACGAAACCCACAAAACTCTTAGACGAAAACACAGACATAAATCTTCATGACCTGGGAGTAAGCCACAGTTTCTTAGATACAAAACCTAAGCACAAGCAATAGAAGAAAAAAACAAATTGTATCTTCTCAAAATTAAAACATTTTGTACTTTAATTAAATGAAAAAGACAATCTATTAAATGGGAGAAAATATTTGAAAATCATGTACCCAATAGAATACTAACAGAATATATAAAGAACTTGAACAACTCAACAACAAGAAGACTAACGTCCCAATTTTTTTTTAAGATTCCATTTATTTATTTGAGAGAGAGACTGAGAGAGCAAGCACGAGCAGGGGGAGGAGCAGAGGGAGAGGGAGAAGCAGACTCCCCGCTGAGCAGGGAGCCCATCACGGGGCTCAATCCCAGGACCCCGAGATCATGACCTGAGTCAAAGGCAGACGCTTAACCGACTGAGCCACCCAGGTGCCCTAACATCCCAATTTTAAAATGGGCAAAGGACTTGAAGAAACATTTCTCCAAAGAAGATATATAAATGGCCAACAAGCACATAGCCATTAGGAAAATGCAAATAAAAACCACAAGCCACCACTTCACATCTACTAGGATGGGTATAATAAAAAAGACAAATAATAAGAGGTGAGAAGAGAAACTGAAGCCCTCATACACAGCTGGTGATAATATAAAAGGGTACAGCCCCCACGGAAAATGCTGCGGCCGTTCCCCAAAAAGTTAAACATCAAGTTACCATGTGATCTAGCAATTCTCCTAAGTATACACTCAAGAGACCTGAAGATACATGGTCATACAAAAACTTGCACAGAAATGTTCATAGCAGGGGGCGCCTGGGTGGCTCTGTCGTTGTTAGGCGTCTGCCTTCGGCTCAGGGAGTGATCCTGGCGTTCTGGGATCGAGCCCCACATCGGGCTCCTCCGCTATGAGCCTGCTTCTTCCTCTCCCACTCCCCCTGCCTGTGTTCCCTCTCTCGTTGGCTGTCTCTCTCTCTGTCAAATAAATAAATAAAATCTTTAAAAAAAATAAAAAGAAAGAAAGAAATGTTCATAGCACCATTATTCGTAACAGTCAAAAAGTGGAGGGGCGGGCCGCCTGGTCAGTTAAGTGTCCAGCTCCAGGTTTCGGCTCTGGTGGGGATCTCGCGGGTCATGGGATGGAGCCCCGTCAGGCTTCGCACTTGGTGAGGCGTCTACTTAAGGGTTCTTTCCCTCTGCCCGGCCACCCACCTCTCTCAGAATAAATAAGTACATCTTCAAAAAAAAAAAAAAAGTGTAGGGGTGCCTGGCTGGCTCAGTAGATTGAACATGCAACTCTTGATCTTGGGGTCGTGAATTCGGACCCCACGTTGAGTGTAGAGTCTACTTTAAAAAAAAAAAAGGAAACATCCCAAGATCCATCAACTAATGAATGGATATATAAGAATGGTATCTCCATACAATGAAATATGATTCCAGCATAAAAATTGAAGCACTGGGGCGCCTGGGTGGCACAGCGGTTAAGCGTCTGCCTTCGGCTCAGGGCATGATCCCGGCGTTCTGGGATCGAGCCCCACTTCAGGCTTCTCCGCTAGGAGCCTGCTTCTTCCTCTCCCACTCCCCCTGCTTGTGTTCCCTCTCTCGCTGGCTGTCTCTCTCTCTGTCAAATAAATAAATAAAATCTTAAAAAAAAATTGAAGCACTAATGTATGCTACGATCTGGATGAATCTTTTTTTCTTAAGGTTTTATTTATTTATTTGAGAGGGAGAGCAGGAGCAAGGGGAGAGGCAGATTCCCTGCTGAGCAGCGAGCCTGATGCGGGGCTCCATCCCAGGACCCTGGATCATGACCTGAGCCGAAGGCAGATGCTTAACCGACTGAGCCCCCCAGGCACCCCAATCTGGACGAATCTTGAAAACATGCTAAGTAAAGCAAGCCAGGTGGAAAAGCCACATATTACATTATTCCATTTATAGGCAATGTCCGGAATAGGCAAGTCCGTAGAGACAAAAAGCAGATCAGTGGTTGGCAGGAGCTGGAGGGAGTGGGGGGAGCAGGCAGTGACTGCTAATGGGTACGGGGTTTCTTTTTGGGGTGATGAGAATGTTCTAGAATTAGATAACAGTGATGGCGGCACAACCTTGCAAATACACTAAAAATTACTGAATTGTACATTTTCAAATACTGAATTTTATGATGTATATATTATAACTGAAAAAAACACTTGGTTTCAAGGAATGAAGTATTAACATACAGAAGAACACAGATGAATCTCAAAGGTATTACACTAAGTGTAAGAAGTCAAACACCCCATAGTGTATGATTCCATTTATAGGAAATCCTAGAAAAAGCAAAACTAGAGTGACAGAGGGGTGCCTGGGTGGCTCAGTCGGCTAAGCATCTGCCTTGGACCCATGTTATGATCTCAAGCTCAGTGGGGAGGCTGCTTCTCCCTCTCCCTCTGCCCCTCCCTGCCCCACCCCCCTCGTGCTCTTCATCTGCAGGCTGAATATGGCCTTGGGCCACCCATTTGCAGCCTCCAGTCTGGAGCCAGAGGAACATGGGTTCCAGTCCCAGGCCTGACACTCATCCCATGTATGGTCTGGAGCAAAAGGCCAACATCTACCTCGCAAAGCTAGTGTGAAAATCAAATAAGATCATGTGCTTCCCAAAAAGCTAGCGCTTGGGAAGCACTCAGTTTCCCCCTCCAATTTAGCCATCGCCCCCCCCCCAGCACAAAGGAGCTCAATAAATGCATGGTGATATCATATAATCCAAGCTTCTGCAGGTAATAGAAGTATACTTCATCTCTCCAGGGCTCTGGGAAGTAAATAGACAGAAGCAGAAAGAGAAGGGACTCTTACAGCCCCCACCCAGCTCATCGCTGCACTCCATCCCCTCACAAATGAATGTGCAATGAGAAATTGTGCTAAGTTCCACACGCGAAAAGAACCCCACGAGGGAGGCCTATGAAGAGCAGATATTTCAGACTGGGGGTTCAGGGACAGGCTCTTTGTGGAAGAAAATGAAATATTGGCCCAATACAAGGGAAGCAATACTCCCACTGCACTCCCACCGGCTAGGCTACATATAGAAAACAGCGTTCTATTTTGGATGCTGCATTTTAACAGGAACACAGTCAACCCTGAGCTCATCTAGAAAAGCGCTATCCCAGCCGATGAAGGCTATGGACACCAGGCCATAAATATTCAGGTCCGTCATTCAACAAATCTCTATTGAGAGCAAAACACTACTTGATGCTGGAGAGGGTTTAAAAGTAAAGACGCCAGCACTGTGGCCTTCAGGACGTTTTACGACTTAGTAGGGAGGGCAGGACGAGTACATAAATAAATATAATACAAATTTGACATTTGCTCTAAGAAATAAGACGTAGAGATACAGGGGAGCCTGGGTGGCTCAGTCGTTAAGCGTCTGCCTTCGGCTCAGGTCATGAACCGGGGGGTCCTGGGATCGAGCCCCGCATTGGGCTCCCTGCTCAGCGGGAAGCCTGCTTCTTCCTCTCCCACTCCCCCTGCTTGTGTTCCCTCTCTCACTGTCTCTCTCTCTGTCAAATAAATAAATAATCTTTTTTAAAAAAGAAAAGATAATTTCAAAAAGAAAAAAAAGGAAATATAGATACAACACATGCAGGTAGACAATACCAGGATGTTTCCTCCCCACGAAAGGGTGGTATTTGAGCTAATTCTGGAAGTGGAAAGGATTCCTTTTACTGAAAAACCCATGCCACGGAGGGAGCACCCATAAGAGCAGAAACAGCGTAAGCAGAGGTGCCAAAGCAGGAATGTGTACTATGCAGGCCAGTGAGAAGTCCAGTTTGGCTAGAGCAAAAGGTTCATCTAGAAAAGGAGTCCAAAAAGATAGATTCGGATCAAACTAAGTAGAGCCTTGGAAGTTGGTCAAGGAATTTGGACTTTGGTAGTTCATGGGAGGAATTAAGAATTTCTAATCAATTAGCCAAGGTATAGTACATTAAATTTAAATTTTAAATAAATAAATAAATAAATGTCTAATCAGAAACATTGTAATGGACACTGCGGTGTTGCCTGGTTAACGCTTTCTGGGGCCAGCACCCCGATTTTCCGTGGGAAACCATCCCTCTCCTCACCTAGTTCATGTCACACAGGTAGAGATGACTAAATCCCCAATTCCACACTGATTGATTTAGGCATTGGTAAAAACCAATGGGAGTCAAATCTGGGTGTGTTTTTTTTTTAATATTGGTTTATTTATTTAAAATTTTTAAAAGATTTTATTTACTTATTGGACAGAGAGAGAGACAGCCAGCAAAAGAGGGAACACAAGCAGGGGGAGTGGGAGAGGAAGAAGCAGGCTCCTAGCGGAGGAGCCCGATGTGGGGCTCGATCCCAGGACTCTGGGATCACGCCCTGAGCTGAAGGCAGACACTTAATGACTGAGCCTCCCAGGCACCCCAAATCTGGGGTTTTAGTGACAAGAAGACAGAGAGACAGACAGAGGTAAGCTTTTCCTCCTCCTGGAGTTACTGGGGGGAAAAATCAGACTTAAATCTGGAACGTCTGGCGCTCCTGTCACCATGAGAGGAACCAGCTGAGAATGGAACCAATTCAGAAGAAGGCAGAGCTTAGGGTTGGGACCCAAATCCTAATGATATTGAGTCCCTGGACCCAACCCCACCTTAATATCTACCTCTAAACTTTTCAGTAAGTCAATGAACTTCCTCTCTTGTTTAAGTCGGTTCGAGCTGGGTCTTTGACCTCTTGCTACTGAAAGATTCCTGCTTAATACAAACCTCATAAGGGCTGAAGAAAGGAGACCAGTCAGTACAATGGTACATGGGAAATACAATGGTGAAGGCAAGTGAAATGAGGAATCACAAGGAAACATAAGACAAGCCCAAACCTAGGGACATGCTACAAAATAACTGGCTTTAATCTTCCAAAGTGTCAAGGTCTTGAAAAAACCCAGCCCCTCAAAAAAAGACTAAGGAACTTTTCCAGATTAAAGGGAATAAAGGAGTCCTAACAACTGAACACAACATGTGCTCCTGGATTGGATCCTGAACCAGAAAACAGAGATTCGTGGGACAATTGGCAAAATTTAGGGGAAAAAAAATCTATAGGTTAACTATACTGATGTTAATGTCTTGATTTTAATAATTGCACTGTTTATTTAAAATGTTAACATTGGGGCAGCTGGGTGGCTCAGTCGTTAAGCGTCTGCCTTTGGCTCAGGGTGTGATCCCAGAGTCCTGGGATCGAGCCCCACATCAGGCTCCTCAGCTATGAGCCTGCTTCTTCCTCTCCCACTCCCCCTGCTTGTGTTCCCTCTCTCACTGGCTGTCTCTCTCTCCGTCAAATAAATCAATAAAATCTTTAAAAAAAAATAAAATTAACATTTAGGGTTTGTTGATGAAGGGGTATACAGAATACTTTGAAATGTTTTTGCAACTTTTTGGTAAGTTCTGAAATTATAAAAAAAACTTAAAAAGGAACAAAATAAAAATATGCAATTAGGATTTGAGCCGCAGTAGCGATGACGGCCTCAGGAGCTATGGTGGTAATAAAATGGCAAAGAGTTGGCTGGACAAATGAGACATGAGAGGGTCCAATGCTGAGACTGCTGGCGGAAGTGCAGCAAGGAGAGTCTGGAAGACAAACAGCCTTAAAGTAAAAAGGACACATTTCACTGGCTATGGAAGCATCCACGAGCCTCCAGGTGAAGCTGTCCGGCAAATGCTGAAACTCTGCCACTGGAACTAAGGCGAAAGGCAACAGCTAAGGGCAGAGATTTACATAAAGGAAACAGCTGATACCTCCAGAGTATGACATAACCAAGGGTGATGCCACAGAGAAAGGAGCCCAGTGGGGCAGGCAGTGCTGACCACAAAGATTTCAGAGAAGGGGCTGTGGCGCCCGGATGGCTCAGACGGTTGAGTGTCTGACTCTTGGTGTTGGCTCAGGTCATGATCTCAGGGTCATGATCTCAGGGTGGTGATCTCAGGGTCGTGAGATCGAGCCCCACATCAGGCTCCTGCTGGAGATTCTCTCCATCTCCCTCGCCTTCTCCCCTACTCCCTCATGTGTGGTCTCTCTCTCTCTCAAATAAACAAATAAAATAAAATAAAATAAAGATCTCAGAGAAGGGGTCATCTGCAGAATGGTTATTCCAGAGGAGAGATGTCTGAGTAGAGCTCATCTCTAAGATAGGAGAAGTGATGAAAAGAAACAAACAAAAAAACTATTTCAGAGAGTTTTGGGGTTAAAGAAAATAAAGGTCAGTTCTTAAGTCTTTATAAATTATTTTTTAAAAGATTTTATTTATTTTTGAGAGAGAGAGCAAGCACAAGTGGAGGGGAGGGGCAGAGGGAGAAGCAGACTCCCCACTCAGCAGGGAGCCCGATGAGGGACTCGATCCCAGGACCCCGGGATCATGACCTGAGCCGAAGGCAGATCCCCAACCAAATGAGCCATCCAGGCGCCCCATAAATTATTAAATGTGTTCTGACCCCTGTTGCTGCACATTTGCTGCCTTCTCGGGTTGTGCTGACCAGCTGAGGTGGCTGAAATGGGAATGCAAAATTGTGCTCTTCACATGTTACCCTGGGCTAACTGCCCACTGGCCTCTCTTGTGACCTTGACATCACAGATAAGAGCTAGTTTAAGCTTTAGTCTGGGTAGATCCAGAGGACAGAACTAAGCCAACGGCAGCCGTTAGGAAAACTCTAACAGCGCAGTGAGCTGTGACGTAATGCACTGTCTGATGGAGAAAATTATTCCAAAAGCTCCTTCCAACTCAGTAGTTTGGTAAGCTTCTGGGGTTTTTTCTGTTAAATGTTCATATGGCTGCTGTAAGGATGACGGGAGACAAAATACATAAAAGTGCCTGCTGCGGAATAGCTGTTCAGCCTTTATTAGCCGAGTATTGGTCTGTGAAATAGACCACGAAATCCCAAGGAAGTACCAGCCTCAGCCACTAGAGGGGGATCTGAGCCACACTCCTCTGAAACAGACGCAAGCTTGATGTGGCAGGCACCACTCCCCAGGCACCAGCCTTTCCTCTGCTGGGAAACGCGGTCCGCTCAGGAAGCCTGACTCCACGCTGAACTCCATGGTGCTTTCTCTGAGTCATTATATTCTCCCACAGTTGCAAAATGATCTGGCAAAAGTCCCTCAAAGCCTTTTAACTGCTTACTGAGTAACATCCAAACTCCCTGCCCGAACCAAAGGCCTTCCTCAATCTGGCCCCAACCTGCCTCTCCAGCCTGAACTCCCTTTAATCGTTTACACTGCAGCCACACCGGACAAATCATGCTCGGCCTCTATGCCGGGACTCACGCTGCTCCTTTTCAAAGCCTTCCCTCTGTGCCAACCTTCCCAAACCCTACTTCTTTTTCCATCATGCAAATGCTATCTCCTCCTTAACTCCGTCCTCGATTCTCTAAGAAAGAGTGATGTCTTTGGGCACCTGGGTGGCTCCGTCGGTTAAGTGTCTGACTCTTGATTTCGGCTCAGGTCATGATCTCAGGGTTGTGAGATCGAGTACCATGTTGGGCTCCGTGCTCAGCGGGGAGTCTGCTTGAGATTTTCTCTCTCTCTCCCTCTGCCCCTCCCCACATAAAGAAAGAAGAGCGATCTCATGAACCCTGAGCTCACACACCAGATATGACATCCATCTATCTTGTATTACATTGGTTTATGTATATGCAACTTTTCTCTTCAACAGATTAGAAACTCCACAGGTGGCGAGACCAGAGGGTAATCTGCCCAGGGTAACACAGTGAGTAAGCGGTGAAGACTGGATTCTAACCGAGAAAATCCAGAGACCTGTTGCTCTTAACCACTAATTCACAACTATATAGTAATCTTTCATCAGCCACAGTGCCCAGTTCAGAGCTTTGCACACAATACTACTCACAGCTTATCAAATGAATAGCTAAAAACAAAAACAACATACCAAAACAAAAAAACCAAAACATTGGTCTAATTAGCATCTTTTAAACCTTCACTGACTTGTAGGCTATTGGGAACCAGCAACTTGGTCTCATTAATCTGAATTAGAGTGCCTGGCTGTAGATCTAATTATGAGCAATTTCAGAATCATAATTACTGTTCCCTTTGGTCTCTTGATCTGTAATGCATATAAGGATCTACTCCCAGCTTCTAAGGGATTAAAAAAACACAACGTGATTACTTACAACGTGATGTTCCAGCTCACATCTTCTCTATGAAGTGAGGGGGATGGACTGGATGGCCCCCGAGGGCTCTTTCCTCAGTGTTAACAGTCTATGATTCTGGAGATTGAATGGAATTTAAAAGAGCCTCTGCTTCTGTGTCAGAAGATATCATTTTGAGTCTCAACTCCCCAACTCAGATTCCTCGTCTGTAAAATTTGATTCATGCAGTCAAAAATCTTTGAATATCTGAGTGTCAGGCACAAGGAGGGGATACAGTAATGAGCAAGACCGATGTGGCCCCTGCGACCTGCTAAGAGAATCAGATGACACCTATAATATGGGGCTGTCCTACAGAAGCAGCTCAGCTGGTCCAAACATGGTGTAAACTACAAAGTCGAGGACCCAATCAAAAGATGATGATCTTGCCAGGATTCCAGTTTTACCAAGTCCAATGACAACAAAAACGTTACCCAGTTTGCTGTTTTTTTGAGGAAAGCCTGATAGTGTATTTTTGCCAACCTAGTCAACCGTCCTGCTGCAGTTCCACGGAAGGGTGGGCTGAGGTTATCTGCCATCACTTCAGGCACTGCCCCGCTTGGGGGCAGGGGCCAAGTCCCTAGCCGACTCTTGCAGGCCTCTGTCAGAAAGCCTTTGGGCTGGAAGTCTGGACCTGTGGGTTCTCCAGCTCTAAGTCCCCCAGCCCCGGCTCAGGCTTCATTCAGTGTCCTCATCTGGTGAAAGGCAGGCCACACCTGTGAAGAAACCATCTCCCACGCTACTGGGAAACACGGAGGGGGACCGCTTTATCATCGGGCCGGGCCTGGCTCAGGGAGGCCACACTCCAGAGGGCTGGCTAGGGTTCCCTTGGGGTTCTATTTCGAGCCCCCGGCCGCAACTCAACTCGGGCTGCAGCAGAGCTGGGGGGGGGCGCGGGCGACTCTGTCCTGGTCCAGCTCCCGCACACACTTGCTGGGTGGCTCTGGGGAAGGTCACCGGGCGGCCCTGCCGGCTCTTCTGCATTCGACGGGAGGGTGTGGACCGTCTCCCCCGTCGCCCCGGGAGCCCCTAGGCTGCCTGGAGCAGACGGAGCGGGCGGGGGCCGGGGACCACGGCAGCAGCGGAGGGAGAAGCGTGAGCGCGCGGGGCGCAGGTCACGTGGCGGGCGCGGGGGGCGCGCGGGGGCGCGCGGGGGCGGGGCCTGGCGCGCACCGCTCCGCTGGTGGCGAGGCGGGAGGGAAGGGGCGGGGCCTCGGGCGGGGCCGCCGTGGGGGGAGGCGGGCGGGAGGGAGGGGAGGAGTGGAGATGGCGGCGGCGGCGTCAGGGGGGCGGGGGCGGGGGAGCCCCGGGGAGCTGATGGGGTCGGCCCGGGGGTCTCGGGGGAGGTGGAGGTAGTGAAGGGGCAGCCGTTCGACGTGGGCCCGCGCTACACGGAGCTGCATTACATCGGCGAGGGGCGCGTACGGCATGGTCAGGTGAGGGGGGCGTTCCGGGAGGAGGGGGGCTCAGGAGGTGGGGGGCCGGGAGGGATGATGAGTGCCTTCTGGGCCGGGGAGACTCCCAGTGTCCTGAGGAGGCGGGGGGCTTCTCCAGGCTGGGGGGCGTCCCACGGAGGGGGGCCTTGGGGGTGCTTTCTGGGGAGCGGCGCCGCGTACATTCTAAGGGGAGGGGGCTTGGAGGCCCCAGAAGCGACCATTCTGTAATGAGGGGAGGGACGTCTGAGTGTACGCGGGGCAGCTGTGGGGACTTTGGGGACCCTAGGGACACGGGTTGAGGCGGAGACACTAAGTATTCTTAGGGAGGTGATATCCTTAGTGAGGACCGAGTGAAGGACCCTGCTCTGGGGAGAGGATGCCTTGGATTCTCCCAGTGAGGCCTGCCAAGGAGTTCGGGAGAGAGAAGAGCAGAGCTCAGGGGCTAGGCAGGGTGGGGCAGGGCTTTGGGCCTGGAGCCAGGGGCCCAGTGAGCCATGAGGGGTCCAGGAGTGTGTCCTTGCAACTTTTAGGGGGGGTCCGTGAGCGCTCTCCTCCCCAGTGTGTGCTCTGGGCCTTTGTTCCTCTGGGAACAGCTCTCCTGTCCAGGCGCCTCGCCCTAACACCAGTGCCCTCCTCATCCCTTCTTTCCCTGTCCCTCGATGTATCTGCCTCACTGGACGTCCTCCCCTCACCTCCCACTCCCTGGACCTGTCTTGGGTTGAGGGAGCCCATCCTGGAGAGGGGAGGATGAGAGGTCAGGGCAACTAGAATGGACAGGGTTGAGGAGAGGGGAAGTCAGTGAGCGGTCAGTCTCTTCCTCTGTTTGTGAAGTCACTGAAGGGCTGCCTGGCTGGGCCCCAGCTTTCTCCCTGGAGATCCCAGGCCTTCACAGCAGGAAGGAACCAGCATTGTTTATGACTTGGCCAGAGTCCTCTCATGCTCCCTCCCCTCCCTGCTCAGGCCTGGGTGGGGCCACCAGGCCTGGACTCCCCCTATGTCAGGCCACACCAACATCTCTCTGGCCCTCTCAGCTCAGCTTACGACCACGTGCGCAAGATTCGCGTGGCCATCAAGAAAATCAGCCCCTTCGAGCATCAGACCTACTGCCAGCGCACACTGCGGGAGATCCAGATCTTGCTGCGCTTCCGCCACGAGAACGTCATTGGCATTCGGGACATTCTGCGGGCGCCCACCCTGGAAGCCATGAGAGATGTGTATCCTTCACCTTGGCCAGATGGCTGGCCAGGCACGGCCTCAGAGCTGGGCTGGGAGAATGTTGGCTTTCTTTCTGTTTCCTTCTTCCCTGCCACACTCCAAAACAAACCCAGTAAATGAAACTTTCCAGCAGAAAAGAGACCACAGGGTGTAAGAGGGCTGGAAGGCCGGAGGTGAATCCTAGCCTGCCGCAGCCAGGCTGTGTGGCCTTGGGCAAGTCTGTTCTGCGGGGCCTCATTTGGGGGGAGGGTGGGGAGGGTTGGGCTCTATGGGAGCTTTGTCTTTTGACATCTGCAGTTCTGTGACGTGACCCAGCCTCTGCCCACAGTCAGTTCTTGTTTAACAGACGATGATTCTTTCCTCTCTGGGTCCCCAGACTTGAAGGACGGCAGAGAGGAAGAAAACCGCCCATTTCCGAGGGCCTACTATGAGTGAGGTGCTGTGCATGCCAAGTGCTTTGGCATTTCTGATTCTCCCTCCCAGCTGCTATAGGAGATGGGTCTCACCAGCTCCATTTCAAAGATGAGGAAACTGAGGCTCAGAAAGCCTAAAATCAGGTGCTGCTGTTGCTGCCTCCTCCAACCCTCCCCTGGATGAGAACTGTCCTTTCTCTGGCACTTCCTGCTCAGAGCCTCACCCCAGTCACCTGTGGACTTGCACTTTGCCCAGGGAGGGACAGCCTTGCCTTTATTGCCCTCCCCCCACCACCCCACATTGCTTCCCGAGCTTGTCGTCCACTTCCTGCCAGGCCCTGTCGTTCGTGGCTTGTAGCACCCATCACCTCTCCCCACCCCACCCACCCCCAGCCAGTCCCAGTTCTCCACCCAAACGTGGGGATCTGTGCTGCACCGTCTGCAGCCCCCACCACAAGCTGTGGGCAGGAAATCTCCACACTCGCCCCCAGCTCGCCGTGTGACCTTAAGCAAGTCACTGCATCGTGCTGGGCCTCCTCACCTCTAAAACAGCGGCCCAGAGGTCTCCAGAAGGCCCTTTCGAGGCTGATTCTAAAAGGCAGTCCTGACTTACTCTTTCAGAGACCAACCAAATGGCATTTATTTATTTACTTATTTACCTAACGTATGTTTAATTTTTGTTTTCTCTTAAAATACAAAAGGACATTTACTCCTCTGTCTTCTGATGTATGGCCAAGCACGCTTTGAGGAGGAGCGTGCTGTTGGGAGTTTCTCCTCATTCGTCTTGCCCAAACCATTCCCATAAGGCAGGCATTTATTTTTAAGCAAACATTTATTGCACGCCAGATGGTGTTCGCACTATCTCATTTAACCCTCTCAACAGCCATGTGGCATTTATAATAGCAACACTAGTTCATGTTTGCTGAGCACTGACAACGTGCCAAGCTCTGGGCTGGGCTGGCTCGTTTACACGGGTCATGTCACGGAATCTTCATAGTTACCCTCCCAAGAACCATTCTTTCCCCTACTTCCCACATGAGGAAATGGAGGTGCAGGCGGGTTGAGGTCCTAAGGCCAGTGAGCAGTGGAGTGGGGGGTTTCAGGCACCAGCAGAGTGACTCCAGAGCTGTCGCTCCTAACCGTGAAGCTCTCTCGCCGCCTGCAAGCATATGACCCCTGTTTTCCCAAGAAGGAAACTGAGGCCACAGAATGGAAGTACTTTTGTTCAGGGCCGCCTGCTGAGCTGCAGCCTTGAATCTGAGCCTTGTGCAGCTCATGCGATGGGCTGGCAGATCTTCTGAGTCTGAGGGGCACTAGCTGGAAGGGGAGGTGAAGCCTAGCCACCAGAGCCTGTTCTCCTTAACCCAGTGCCTCCCACTGCCCCCACCTGGGGGGTCTCCGGTGCCAACCTCAGCTACATTGTGCAGGACCTGATGGAGACAGACCTGTACAAGTTGCTCAAAAGCCAGCAGCTGAGCAACGACCATGTTTGCTACTTCCTCTACCAGATCCTGCGGGGCCTCAAGTACATCCACTCAGCCAACGTGCTCCACCGGGATCTAAAGCCCTCTAACCTGCTCATCAACACCACCTGCGACCTTAAGGTCAGAGGATTGGGTGCCTGTCCCCTCCTCCCATGGGTCTGGGGCTCCCAGGTGACCAGTAGCCCCCTCGAGTAGAACATCACAAGCAAAGGGAGCGGCGTGGGCAGAGGCGTGGCGCTAGGACTGCCTGGGCCTTGGGCCTTGAGCGCCAAGCTTAGCAGCCTGGGTTGGCTTCCAGATCTGCGATTTTGGCCTGGCCCGGATTGCGGACCCTGAGCATGACCACACCGGCTTCCTGACAGAATATGTGGCCACACGCTGGTACCGGGCTCCAGAAATCATGCTTAACTCTAAGGTAGGGGGGCCACCCACCCCTGAAGGGAAGGGGCCAGGTCCCAGAAAGTGCTGGAGACACCTCTGAGCCAGGCATGACTCCCATGATGCAGGATGTCTGCCTCCAGGCCTTGTCACATGATGCCAGTTCTTAGGCTCTGGAAGGAGGCTGAGCATTAGGTCCTCCAGGCCTCTGCCCTCTTCCTTCCTGGCTGGTATTGAGTCTAGATTGGATAGTGGCTTGGCCCAGACAGCAGCGCCCTGTTGAGGCTGGCCCAGGAGCCCACTGCTTTCTCCTCCTCCCTAGGGCTACACCAAGTCCATCGACATCTGGTCTGTGGGCTGCATTCTGGCTGAGATGCTCTCCAACCGGCCCATCTTCCCTGGCAAGCACTACCTGGACCAGCTCAACCACATTCTGGGTGAGGGGGGCCTGGCCAGCTAAGTGGGAGGGAGATGAGTGGGAGGTGAGGTTTCTTTATAGCCAGGGTCCCACCACATGTGGAGCCCCTACGGCCTCTCACAGTATTTCAGTGAGATATAGACACGATCCCCATTCGATAGATGGGAGGAGCCCACTAAGCCCCACACTTAGTGCTCCTATCAGGATTTGAACCTGTGGCTGCCCCCATCCAGACCCCTTGCCCTTCATCACCATAGTGTTGGCTGGGAGATGACTGTCACGGCTTGGAGCTCATTGGTGGGGACTCCTGTTTTGGGTGCCTTCTGTTCTGAGAAGGGAGAGGAGAACTCTCACCGAGGCACCTGCCTTACCCACAGGTATCCTGGGCTCCCCATCCCAGGAGGACTTGAATTGTATCATCAATATGAAGGCCCGAAACTACCTGCAGTCTCTGCCCTCCAAGACCAAGGTGGCCTGGGCCAAGCTTTTTCCCAAGTCGGACTCCAAAGGTAAGAGAGACTCGGGGGCTGGTACTGGATAGAAACTCCGTGCAGAGGAGGGTACATGAGCCAAGCAGATGCCTGAGTAGACAGGACCCTGGGCACGAGAAGCAAAGCAATGCTTCTGGGAGCTCTTCCAGCCTTCTCTTTGACCCCTGACTCCTGCCCTTACCTAGCCCTTGACCTGCTAGACCGGATGTTGACCTTTAACCCCAACAAACGGATCACAGTGGAAGAAGCGCTGGCTCACCCCTACTTGGAGCAGTACTACGACCCAACAGATGAGGTGGGCCAGCCGCCAGCAGCGGGGCTGCCGGGTCGGTGATGGGTAGGCGTCCCTCAGCGCCCGGCCTGAGCCTGACTTCTTTGCCACCGCAGCCGGTGGCCGAGGAGCCTTTCACCTTTGACATGGAGCTGGATGATCTACCCAAGGAGCGGCTGAAGGAGCTCATCTTCCAGGAGACAGCCCGCTTCCAGCCTGGGGCGCTGGAGGCCCCCTAATCTGGACAGACACCTCTGTTCCTTGGGGCCTGGTGAGTGCTTCCTACTGCCCACGCACAGACTCACCCCGATACCGGTGTGTGCAGCACACCTCCATACAATCACAGGCTTGTTCACGCCCACGAGGCAGGTGCATGGTGGCAACAGAAAGGCTAGAGCCTGCCCAGGCCACAGACCGCAGCCCTGAAGGTCTCCCACCTGGCAATACCCTGCACCCCGGCACCCTCCAGCCTCCATGGCTGGAGGTCCCCGAGTGCCCCTCTCCCTGATCTGTGGACAGGGAGCCAGGTTTTGGCTCCCCGGTGTGGGCAGAGAGGCAGGTCGGGCAGTAATTGCTTTGGGAGGAGCCGGCAGTACCCAGCCTGACCCAGATGCCAAGTTCCCTCGCACCTGATGCCCGGGTCAGTGGTTCTCACAGCTGCCCACACAGCTCTCCTTCCTCGAGTCTCTTTCCGTCCTCCCGCCCAGCAGCAGCCCGATGGAAGGAAGGCAAACACCCCTACGCTCCAGCTCCAGCCCTGACACTTAGTAAGAGCCGTGCAACATTGTGCAAGACCCCTCAGCTCTCTGTGCCTCAGTTTCCTGGGGAGAGCTCTGAGGACAACAGCAGGCACAGAGCCCTAAGCACTGTTCTCGGGTGTTTATACGCATTAGCTAGTTCCACCCTCCAGCTGTGCCCTGAGCTAGGCACTGAGGCCCCCCCACATACAGTTAAGGATGACCAGGCCCATCCCGGGCAGGGCAGCCGTGAGATGAGATGAGGGAGGTGGAGGTCAGGACTCTGGCACGTCCTCTGGTGGGTTCTGACGGTTCCTTTCCCACCTCTTTTTTTTGTTTAGGCCCTGCCTCCTGCCTGCCCCTCCCCTGCCGGACTGTTAGGAAATGGACACTGTGCCCCGCCCAGACCCCCGGCAGGCCCCCGGGCAGGGCAGAGGGCAAGCCTGGCCACCTTCCCCGGCTTCGCTCTGGTCTCCTGCTTCAGGCAGGCCAAGGCTCCCTCTGCCCCACCTCGCCTCCCAGGACCTGAGGGGCTCGGGTGGCCCCAAAGCAAATTGCCCTCTGCTGCTTGCCTTCGTCTACCCCAGCTATCCCAGCCTCTGGTAGTTCTGGAATGGAAGGGCTCTGGCTGCCCCGGGACCTACTGAAGGGCAGTGGGGGGATGGGGGTTACTGAGTAGGGACTCGGGGCAAGCCCTGACCCATTAAAACCCCACCCTATTTTCCCTGAAGGAATATTCCTAAGGCTCAAGGGCTAGTACCCCTGAGGAGCAGGGCTCAGGCCTACACCCCCTCCCCCAAAGTGGCCACGTCTAACACCCCTGCTGCCTCCGTGTGTGGGTGAACAGAAGTGGAGCGGGGGGGCCCCGAGGAGAGCCTGGTGCCCCCGCCCACCCCTGCGCCTCTATCTAATATATAAATATAGAGATGTGTATATGATGGCCCTGGCTCTGTCTGTATCCGCCGACACCCCCACCCTGACCCTTGCTTTGAGGACCGATGCCCCTGCCCAGCCACTTCCCAGCAGTGCGCCTTTATACAATCCTGGTGATCTTTGGCTCCCCAGCTGGCCAGGGCTGAAGATGGGATTGTGAGGAGCACCAGACTCCTAGACAGAGTGGGGTCAATTTTCCCCTTAGTCACTGTCCTCTCCCATCCCTAATGGCTTCCCGTCGAACTGGCTGGGGGTGATTCGGGGGTGACTCAGGGGCATTCTCCACACCCCCGGATTCTCTGGAAATGGCTCGGTGTGGCGTGTTGGATACCCTGGCCACAAGCACCCATGGGAGGGGGGAAGGTTGTAGCTGACCCAGGGGTGGTGGGGAGTTTGTTTCCCACAGTGTGGCCAAGGGGAGCCTGGGTCCTGGGGTCTGTGAAGGGTTTAGAGGTGGGAGAGTCCTGGCTGCCGGAAGCCTCTCCTCCTACCTCCCCCCATCCCCAGCTGAGCCCTGCAGCCTGGCCCCAGGCCAGGAGCAGGCTCAGCAGGTCCCAGGGGTGTGGCAGCGACCAGGACCAGCGGTGGAGCCAGACTACACCGGCCGGCTGTCAGCGGAGGCAGCACAGTCCGTCAGGAACGTCAGAGTGCACACAGCAGGAGCCCCGAGAAGCAGCGTGGCCATGAGCCCGGTGCTGTACTATGCCCTGCCCGCCCTGGGCAGCTATGTCATGCTCTCCGTCTTCTTCCTGCGCCGGCCTCGCCTGCTGCACACGCCCTGGGCGCCGGCCTTCCTGCCGCGCCTGGGGGCCCACCGAGCAGGTGAGCTGGGTGCGGGTAGAAAGGGAGGATGGTGATGGCGGCTAGGGAGGGTGGAGTCGGGAAGCAGGGAAGCAGGGAAGCAGGGAAGCAGGGAAGCAAGGTGCCGGGGTGGACAGCAGCGGGGGAGGGCTGGGCGGCAAGCTGATGGAAAGAGGCAGAGCCCGAGGGAGGAGGAGAGCAGGGTGGCAGAGCTGGGTGGGGAAGGCGGAAGAAGAGGCAGGGGGTGAGGGGAGAGGAGGGAGGCCAGGCCCCTGGGACCCACCCAGCTGCCCCGCACAGGATCGGGAGAGCGACTGGAGCACACCATGGAGGCCATGGAGAAGTGAGTGCGTGCACCTGCCACCCAGGCTGCCGGCTGCGGTCGTGCACCGCGTGACGCCAGGGGGCGCCACTCCCTAGTTCAAGGGACCAGGCCCCCCTGGAGGTGTGCAGCGCAGAGCCTGTGCATCCTGCCGTGAATTCTGCCCCTAGCTCCCCTCTGCCCTGGGCCCCCCGCACTGACCTTCGCTCCCATAGCTCCATGGCACAGCGATCCGACTTCCTGGAGCTCGACTGCCAGCTGACCCGGGATGGCGTGGTGGTGGTGTCCCACGACGAGAACCTGTCTCGCCAGTCAGGCGTGAATAGGGACGTGAGCAGCCTGGACTTTGAGGTGGGCCTCGCCCTGGCCCCCCACCGTACCCAGAGAGCCACCGTGCTTCCACGTGGGCCTTCTGGTGACTTGCCCCCTGTTCTCCCCAGGAGCTGCCCCTCTACAAGGAGGAGCTGGAGGTTTACTTCTCACCAGGTAGGAGCGTGACCTCACCCAGTGGGGGCATAGCGTCAATCTCCTGCCCTCTCTTCCCCTCTGGGACTCTGTCCCTCCTGTTGGATTCCCACTCCATCCCACCCATCGCGGTCTGAGCCCTCTCGCACAACCCACCCAGGCCACTTTGCACACGGGACAGACCGGCGCATGGTGAGTCTGGAGGACATGTTCCGGAGGTTCCCTCGGATGCCCATGAGTGTGGAGGTCAAAGCAGTAAACGAAGAGCTCATTAACAAGGTGGGACGACGGGCAGGGGTGGCCAGGGGCCCGGGGCTGGAGAGAGGCCTGACTCCCCTTCATCCCCTTCTCCTCCTCCTCCTCGCAGGTAGCGGGCCTGGTGAGGCACTTTGACCGCAGTGAAATCACCATCTGGGCCTCGGAGAAGAGCTCAGTCATGAGGAAGTGCCGGGCTGCTGTGAGTCCCTGTGCCTTCCCTACTCCAGCGGCCCCTCCTCCCGGGAGCTGGGGGCTCCAGGGGCCTAGGCTGGACAGGTCTGGGGGGTTGTGGAGGAACTGGCCCCAAGCAGGATCTCAAAGGGGAGGATTTGGAGAGGAGAGGTGCTGGGAGAAGTGTGAGCAAAGGCATGCTGGCGGGAACTGGGGGGTGCAGTTAGGCCTGAACACTGGGCCAAGATCACAGCTTTGATCCTGCAGGTGGTAGAGCTTCCTGAATGTCCAGCACTGTTCCCCGGGCAGCCTGAGGCTCCTCTCTGCTTTCCCAGAAGCAGGCCTACAGCCTTCTCATTTCCCCTTGCCTCCCAGAACCCCGAGATGCCGTTTGCCTTCACGATAAGCCGAGGACTATGGTTGGTGCTGGTCTATTACCTGGGGTTGCTGCCCTTCGTCCACATCCCGGAAAGGTTTTTCATCTGCTTCCTGCCCACCATCATCAATAGGTACCCACAGGGTCCCCGTTTCCCTTCTGCATCCTCCCCCAGGCCCCCAGATGCTTCTGTCCTCAGATAAATACCCCCCCCCACTTCAAGCCCCATGACACAGGGTCCTCAGCTCCCTGACCATCCTCAAGGACAACCCCCAAGGTCCTCTGAAGACAGTGGTTCTCAGCGAGCATTCATGAATACTAAAGGGGGGGGGCACCTCAAACCCCTTGAAACTCTATGCAGATGCATGTTGATGTGGATGGAGTTTTTGGACAAAGTATTCATTTATTCATCCCTTCATCCAACAAATATTTATTGAATGTCTACTCTGTTCCAGGTGCAGTTACACTAGTAAATAAGATTGGGGGGGTGATAAAGCCCCCTTGAGCTTACAGTGTGGCTGGGAGACAAATACTTATCAATTATAGTATCATTCTCTGATTCTCAAAAGGAAAAGCAAGCTTTCTCCTGCTGGGGGACCAGGATTAACAAAGTAGCAGCCGGGTAAAGTACCAGGAATTTGGATACTTCGCCAGCTCTTAAGCCTGGCCCCTTTCTGAGAACTCTGGCAGCTCTAGTGTTCTCTTCTCCCCTCTGTTGTCCTGAGGGAGGCTCCCAGCCAGCCCCCACAATCCTTTGCCACAAAGACATCACTAGGCTACAGAACTTCGTGTACATAACTTTTTATACAGGGTTTGCAAAGTGTCTTCACATCCTTTAGTTGATGAGAGCTTTACCTTGCAGCAACCCAGAAGTTACAGGACTCGTGACCCCCACGGTCCCCATGGAGAATCTGAGGCTCAGAGAGGTTCTGTAATTTGCTCAAGGCCACACAGCTGGAAGCGCAGGGCCCGAGTTTGCCTGGGCCTGACTCCAGAGCCTGCGCTGGGACATTATAAAGGGCCTCCAGAGTCTTCCCTGAAGTGGGCCAATCAGGGCAAGTAGCAGACCCGCCGAGCATTGTCTGGCCACAGGAAGCCGGTCAGGCCCAACCAGGGGACCTTCAGGTCGTGCATCCAGCTTGGGAATCAAGCGGGGTTCTGGTCTCGGCCCTGGCCCCAGCACAGATGTGCTGTGACACCTTGGGCAGGTCACTCCGGCTCTCCAAAACTGAGTTTCCTCTTGTGTAAAACGGCGAGGCGGGGGGCACACTCTCAGTGTATGGAGGCACGGATGTGGGAGCAGACTGTCACGGAGCGACAGGGGACTTGTTCATCTGGGCAACTGCAAAGGTTCTTCTAGAGGAGCCAGGGTGACACTGGCCAGGGGTCACTATCACCCCAACCCCATGATAGAGTGAGACGCAGGGGACTGACCGTGACACCACCTCTTTGCAGGACCTACTTCCCATTTTCCTCCCCTGGGCTGAACAAGCTGGCAGCTGTGGTTTCCAAATGGTGAGGGGGCAAGAATACTGGGGGGCGGGTCCCCGTGGAGACCTCCCACTGCCCTGTTTAGCCCCCTCTCATTGTGGCCTCTGCCACCCCCTCCCCACCAGGTTAATCATGAGGAAGAGTCTCATCCAACACCTGGAACAGCGAGGAGTGCAGGTGAGCCTTGACCGCCACCCCCCTCAGCAAGTGGGTGGTTCACAGTGTGGGCCTAGCAAAGCATCCCCGTCACAGCTCTGCCACCCACCAACCGGATCACCTGGCAGGTCACCTCTGGAGTCTCAGTCTCTTGATCTGTAAAGTGGGGGCAATGGTGTATTCACCTGGTACTTCTTAATGCTTGAGAAGTGCTAGCCATTATCATGACGATGTGGGTGATGACGGTGTATTGAACTGATGTCCCGATTCCTGAGGAGAGGGGGAGTGGGGCTCGGGAAAGACCAGAGAAGGGAAAAAGCAGCCCAGCCTACTCCCCGGCCCTCCCCTGGGCATCCACTTTGACCAGGTCATTTAATTAGCAGACCTTTGTTGAGAAGGCTACGCTACGTCGCAGGCACTGCGGTGGCAGGGAGCTGACCATCGAATCGGGCAGAGGAAGGAAGTGAGGCAGACAATCACAGGGCACCAAGGGGACTGAAGGGAAGCAGCGCTGTGGTCTGTAGGGTCCAAGGAGGCCTTCCGGAAGAAGTGAGGAGCTGGTTCGCAGGGAGGGGAAAGGGACAGCATCTCCGGCAGGAGGCTCAGCATGCGGGCCGGGCGGAGCCGGAGGCCAGGCGGGTGGGAGGCACTGACGGGGGTTCCAGCAGGCTGCAGTGTGGAGGAAGTGGCGCAGGGGGAGCTGCGGCAGGCAGCAGAGGCTGAAGCAGGCAGCCTGTGAGCGGCAGGAAGGAGCCGGGACATCAGCCTGGAGGAAGGGAAGCTTTCGAGGGCCGGAAGCAGGGGAGAGGCCTGATCCAGTTGGGTTGACTCCACTAAGGGTCACTCTGGCCACCGTGTGGCGAAGCAGAGTCTCGGGAGGCAGGTGCTGTCACTGCCAGGTGTCGGGCGTCGCTGGCGGAGTTCGCGGACAGGCCAGGACTCCGCTGCCCAGCCGTGGGGGTGACTGAGGCACGGGGATGACACACCTCCTTCAGATTAGCACCCCCCCCTGCCCCCAACTCCGAGGGTCTTCACTGCAACTCTGGAGGTTGGACCATCATTCCCTTTCGTCACGGTGACTTGCCCAGGGCACGATACCGTCTCTCCCCACCTCCATGCCCACAAGAGGACGCGGGCCACAGGGCAGGTGTAGAACACGGGGACAGTGGCCTGCTCGCAGACGTGCCACAGCAGCTCTGCGGGGGAGGAAGAGGGGCTCCGGTGTGCGCAATAGATCATTTGCCTGGTGTGCGTACTCTCACCCCGTCCGGTTCCCGGCAGCCAACGGGGAGTCGCTGAGCAGAGTCTGGGTGGTATCTCCACCTGACACATTCAACGGACGTGACTGACCTCCAGAGCGGAGGTAATAGTCACGTGTAGTAAAATCATTAGGAAGGGAAGAGTTTTGAGTGTTTATTACCTTCATTTTTAAGATCATTTATGGAATTCCAAGTTTATATAATTGAGTATTTCCTAATGGCTCTATTTAATAAGCAGCTTGCACAATTCCTGACGATCGAACAATCCGCCCCGGCATCCCACCGCTGGGAGGTCTCCACGGAGGAGGAGAGCTCCCAGCATCTAGATGCGAGGGCAAGTTCCAGGGAAACCGTGTGGAACTATGAGCCCCTCCGTCCCCACTCAGGTGATCTTCTGGTGCCTTAACGAAGAGTCGGATTTTGAAGCAGCCTACGGCCTGGGGGCCACCGGCGTCATAACCGATTACCCCACAGCCCTGAGGCGCTACCTGGACAACCACGGAAGAGCTGCCCAGGCCTCCTAGAAAGCCTGGAGTCTCTCCCCCTCTCCTTTATGCCTCTTCCCCAATAAATATCTTCTTTCGAGTCACGTGTTGGTGTTTAGGGGGCACGGGTGGGAGGAGATCCTAGCCCACTGCAAAGATGGCAACTGAGGGCAGAAGAGGCCAGCCTAGGGCCAGAGTTTGGGGCCCTAACCAGCCTGACCCACTGGTTCCACGACATTCCAGACCACACCCTGTGCCAGCCTGGCCTCCACTCTCCTCAGGAATGTCCCTTGCAGGAAGGAGCAAGGCCTCCTGCCCCTTCAGAGCCTCGGGTTCCATTCTCCTGAGGCTGTGAAGAGCCCTAGGCACACAGCAAGGGACATCATCTGGCCCTGTGGGCCTCCTCGCCAGGCTGCAGAGGGCAGACATGGCCTTAGGCTGAGTCCTCGGTGCCCATCTGCTGCCTCAGCCGTTCCAACCTTCCACTCCCAGATGTGAGCCAGAAGCTCCCCCAAACTCCTCAGCACTCTCCAGCCCTAGTACCTTATTCACTGACCAAGTCGCATTTCACCAACATTTGACTACTCTAGGCCAGTCTGCATCCTGGGGCCACTGCAGGAAATAAGAAAAGTCTAGTAGGGTAGAAGCATCTAGTAGGTAGAAGCATCTGTAAACTAACGCGACCTGCAGAGGCAAGGGCATCAAAGGAGGCTGCCTGGAAGAGGTGATACTCAACACTAGGAACTGCCATGTTCCGAGGCTCCGGCTCCCAGAGGTCTAACGCAGATGGGCACCCTTAGCTCTTCTGTTCCAAGAGCCTTCCCCTGGTGCCTACCAAACAGAATCCGACCGAAGTGAAGCCCAGCTTTGCCTCTTCCCAGCCGGATAACCTCGGCAGAGCTGCTGGACCTCTTTGACCTCGGCTCCCGCGTAAAATGGGAACAATAGCAAAAGCTGCCTCATAGGATTGCTGCGGGGATTAAGAGACTGGGGCACGGGCGGTGGTTAAACGCAGATAATTATGGCTATTATTTCCCCGGGGGCGTGCGTCCAGACACCATCCCCCTCCTAACCCCGCGCCAGGTCTGGCACCGCAGAGCCGGCCCCTTCGAGCACCGCGGGAGGCCAGACGCGCCACCGGACCGGGCGGCGGGGCCGGCAGGCTGGGTTGCGGGCCGCAGCCGCATTTCCGGGCCGGCCAGAGCCGAGAGCAGGGGGAAGGGCAGCCCGGGCCTGCGCTGGCCGCTGTGTGACGCGCCCCCTCATTTGCATGCGGCGCGCCGATTGGCCACGGCGACCGCCGGGACCAGAGGCCGGCCCCCTCCCCCTCCCGCCGCAGCGGCGGCAGCAGCTGGTCTCGGTGTAAACAAGTCGCGGCGGCTGCGAACCCGGGCCGGGGGGGACGGCGCCCACCAGGAGCGCCCCCCACTCCCAGGCCAGGCCACCCCGGCGGACCGGGCCCCCGCGCGCCCAGGCGAGGTGAGGCCCGCATCGTCCCGGCTGCGCGGCGCCCCGCGCCCCCCGCCCCGCCAGCGAGGACTGCCCCCTTTCCCCGGCGCCCGCCCCCCAGCCCCGCGCCCCAGGTGAGCCCCGGGGTCTCAGGTAAGGCTCCGCGTTGCAGGTAAGCGCCCCTCGGCACAGACGAGGCCTCGGCGCCCCACCCCCAGGTAAGAGCCCCTCCCCTCCTAGGTGACCCCCCCACCTTCAGTGAGGGCCTCTGCCTTCTCCAGGTGAGGGACCCTCTCCGCAGGTGAACTCCCTGTTCCTCAAGTGGAGCCGCTTCCCTCCCCCACCCCACCCCCCGCCCTTGGCAGTTCAGGTGAGGTCCTAAGGACCATCCAGTTCCCACCCCCTCCATACTTCCCCCTAAACCAGAACTGACAGCTCATCCACTCTAAAGCCCCTTCCTCCAGCTTCAGTTGCCAGGTCAGCAGGGGTGAGGCCGGAAGTAGATGGGTGACTCACCTCAGGCTCCTCCAAGCCTCAGTTTCCCCGTGATGCAACTTGGGGCCTCCTCAGTGAGTCAAAACGGAGCCGGCTCTGGCCCCTGGAGAAGCTGGTGGCTCTGGGGAGAGGAGACAGCAGCCAAGTGTGACAGAGAGTCCCCACGGCCCTGGGTGTGCCTGCATGTGTGTGGCCCGGGTCCTGACAGCCCACTCCCTCCCTCCCCGGCAGGCACTGGGCTCCCTCTGCTCCCCGTGGGCTGCTCCCCGCGTGGGGCCACTGCCCCCGGCCCCCGCCATGGTGCGGATTTCAAAGCCCAAGACGTTTCAGGCCTACTTGGATGACTGTCACCGGAGGTATAGCTGTGCCCACTGCCGCGCTCACCTGGCCAACCACGACGACCTCATCTCCAAGGTAACCAGGTCCCGGTTGGGGCTAGAACGAGAGGCTAGAAGGGGTACCTGGCAACTCTCCACCAATAGCCCTGACTCCCTTCCTTTCTCCCTCCCCCCCCTTTAGTCCTTCCAGGGCAGTCAGGGGCGTGCCTACCTCTTCAACTCTGTGTGAGTATTCGGTCCCCCTTCTTTCTTTCCCTGACCTCTGTTGTGACCTGTGACCCCTGGCATCATGCTGAGACTCCCAGAGTGCCCTGATTCAGGTTGGAAGATGTGATCGCCCTTCTCTTGGATGCTAAGGACAGACACAGTTGGATACGAGCTAGAGGGGGGCTTTGTGATGGCGGGACCCTCCCTGGGACTGCCCCCATGTCCCCGCAGGGTTAACGTGGGCTGCGGGCCAGCCGAGGAGCGGGTGCTGCTGACAGGCCTCCATGCTGTCGCTGACATCCACTGCGAGAACTGCAAGACGACTTTGGGCTGGAAATATGTGAGTCTGTGACCTGTGACCTCAGGCTACCCTTTGACCCAACCTCACATCACCTGTTCCTCCTCACAAGCAGTTATGCGCTCATGTTTCAGCGCACAGGCCCAGCTCCCACCAGTCGGACTGTCTTTTCATCCCCTGACCATGCTCTCTTCTGTCACATCCTGCAAGGGCTTTTAGACTTTTTCTCTCCGCTCATCCCTCTCCTCACAGACACATGCACCCCCCTTTTAGAGATGAGGCCATCAGCAGAATGACCATTTACTGAGTGCTTATGGGCCACGCACTGTTGTGTGTGCTTGGTACACATTAGCCCATGCCGTCATTACAACAGTCCTATAGGTAGAGTCTATTATTAACTCCACTTTCCAGAAGGAAAGAAGGCCCAGAGAGGTTAGGTAACTTCTGCAAGATCACACAACTGTGAGGAAAAGCATAGGGACCAGAATCCTGGTTGTGTGTTCTGTTTGTTTTTAACTCCATGTCCTTGACAGCCAGCTTCCACTGCGGGGTTAGAGAAGTTCAGGGGTTTAGAGAAGTTGCCCAAGACCCCACAGCAACATGGAGCTTGGGTCCACGGCCTCCTTTTCACTGCCCTCATTGCCATAGCTGCTGTCCAGGGTCTGATTTCACTACCCTGAGTCTCATTGCCTTATCTGGCAGTGGAGGAGAAAGCCACCACCTCGCACCCAAAATTGTTATGGGGATCAGATCAGATGCGGCAAAAGAAGATGCTCTTGGGGAACGGCAAGGGCCAGGACTCCTCAGGCATCCCTTGGAGCTGTGGTGCCTCTTTGGGGGGCGGATGGCCCAGGCGGGCTGCCCTAACCCGAGTTCACCGTTGGCCTTGCCACAGATTTCCTTTGTGTCCCCAGATGGGTGGCTCAACCTCTCTGGACCTCTGTCAGATAAAGAGATGGCCTGATCCAGAGGTCAAAAATTCAAGTGCTGCAGGGCCAAGCAGATACTGGGGGTCTGCAAAAGGGGCAGGAGAGCTCTGGGGAGGGAGGGGACAGTCTCTGCCAAACGAGTGAGCCTGGCCCACCTGTGTTTTCGTATTTTAAGGTTATTTTTACTGAACTATCTGCTGGCCAAACAAAACACATGTGTAGGACAAAACTGGCATTTAGCTACCAGTCTGTAATCCCTGGATCTTTTAGAAACTTCCGTATCCTCTCTGTTGGAGCCAACAATAGTACTTAAAAAGTACCAGTAATTCAGAGAGTTGGGTCTGTCCCATTAGTGAGAAACGTGGCTCTGTCATTTACCAGCTGTCTGTCTTATGGCCAGGTGGTTTGGCTTCTCTGCATGACAGTTTCATTATATGTAAAATGGGGCCAGTCATACCTGCTCCCCAACCCTGATCCCTTTTGGTAAAGCCCTTGCTCCGGGGATGATGTCTTCTCCCCTCTTTTCAGGAACAGGCCTTTGAGAGCAGCCAGAAGTACAAAGAGGGGAAGTACATCATTGAACTCAACCACATGATCAAAGACAACGGCTGGGACTGACCCCTGCTCCTGCCCATGTGGCTCGAGCCCGGCTGGACGCCAGGGGGCGCCACTGGCTTCCCTCCAGGAGAAGGGAGCTCTGGACCCTCAGGGCCCCTACAGAGGAAGGATCCAGCTCCTGTACATATATTTTATTGCATGCACTGTGACCTTGGGGGGAGATCAGAAGGTGGACGACACCCCCGCACCTCCCTGCGATCTGGCTGGCTTGGATCTCGTTTTTAACCCCTTCCTGCCTCTCCTGCCCTATAGATATGGCCTGTGTGCTGCTCCCCCGGCCCCATTGCACCGTCTGCCCTGTGAACTCCTCCCACCGGGCCCCTCTTACCCCACGCGTGTCTGCTCCCCTCGTTCTGTAGCGTTTGTACATAATAAAACAATGGAGTGGAGACAGCCCCAGGCTCACGTGGAATCCGGGAAAGGGGGACTCAAATGCTGATTTCTGCCTCTGTAGACCTGTTCTTTTCTGGGCCCCACATGGCATGGGGTAGGCACTGCGGTCAAAGCCAGGAGTCTGCGCTCCGGGGGCTCAGCCATCTGAGACCCAGGACCCATCTCTGCCCATGGAGCTTCCCGACCCCACTCTGCCTGCCTAGGCCTTGACCTCGGCTGATCTGCGCCTTCTCGGCTTTAACGTTTTGCCGCCGCCTAGAGGCAAGCTCTCCTGGGAGGCAACCGCGCCGCCAGTCTCGCCGCCCTTCTCGTCGCGACTACAATTTCCAGCGGCCCCAGCGGCATCTGAACGTCTGCTGTGCACCGAGTGTCGGCGCTGGGCCTGCTGGGAAGTGTAGTTCCGAGGGTTCCCCAGCGCGGGACCTTCTGGGAAACCCCGGCACAGG
The DNA here is from genome assembly GCF_023065955.2 of Ursus arctos. Lineage (NCBI taxonomy): Eukaryota > Metazoa > Chordata > Mammalia > Carnivora > Ursidae > Ursus > Ursus arctos. The sequence goes on from NW_026622874.1 coordinate 87,476,123, forward strand.
CCTTCAGAGACTGTTGAGCTGTGCGGGCTTCTGCGCTTCGGAGACTCTGCGGAGGGTGGAAGTCTTGCAGAATGGGAAGCAGGAAGGAAGGACTCCAGGGTTCGGGCCTCGGCTGCGGACTCCTCCAGGTCCCCAGTGCCCCGCGTAACAATAAGCTCAGGCCCAGTCCCTCCAGCCCTGCTCTTTCCCTCCAGTCCTGCTTCATCCCTCCAAGCTCTGACCTCCGAGGGAAGGGGGTGGAGGTGGGGGTACCTGCTAGAAAAGTCTGGGGCGCCAAGGTCTACCCCAGGACTCTAGGCTCCATCCCAGGGTCCAGGCCCCGCCCCTCAGTAGCTTATCCCTAGCCGGGGCTCCCCCCGTGGGAACGGGGACCAGCTGGCCGGAAGCGCCAAACTGCGTCCCTGTCGAGCCCCGGGGATCAATCAGGCCGAGGAGTTAATTATGTAATGAGGGGGCAGGGGGTCGGAGCTAATGAAGCCTGGGGTGGGGGGAGAGAAGGGGAGGGTACCCAGGAATCCGGCCCCCTCTTGGACCCCTTCCAGGCCCCAGGGGTCTCCACCCCAGCCCAACTCCCGGGCCCCAAATAGGGGAGGGGCTGTGATCCTGGGTCTGGAAGGGGCTGAGCTGTGAGCTATAAAGGGGGCATCTCTCAGCACCGGGGGACTGACTCTAGGCAGCGTGACCTGAGGCCAGGCAGGACTACTCCATGTACCATCCACGAGAGTTGTACCCCTCCCTGGGGACAGGCTACCGCCTTGGGCCCCCCCAGCCGGGGACAGATTCCAGCTTCCCGCCTGCCCTGGCAGAGGGCTACCGCTACCCTGGTGAGCATGGGGACCAGCTCCTGTGTAGGGACCGTGGGGGGCTGTGGCCCTCTGCTGGCTCCTCATTCTGCCCCCGTCTCCAGATCTGGACACTCCCAAATTGGATTGCTTCCTGTCCGGGATTGAGGCTGCTCCCTGCACCCTGGCCGCTCCCCCACCCCTGCCCCCGCTGGCCCCCGCCCTGGGCACTGAGCCGGCCCCCCCCAGCCCCAGAGGCCCTTCATTCGCTCCCTGGAGTCAGCCTGAGCCTGGAGAACCGGGAGCTGTGGAAAGAGTTCAACTCTGTGGGAACAGAGATGGTCATCACCAAAGCTGGGAGGTGAGGGCCGGGCCAGGGTCAGAGGGCCCAGTGTGTTCCTGGTGGGGTCTGTGGGAAAGGCAGGGTTCCTGGCGATGGGGCTAGGTTTGGGGGTTGCTAGAGGGTCTAGAGCTCTGCTTGAGTTCAGGGTGTGAGTGTGGCCTGGGTCAAGGGTCACTCTAAGGTTGGATCGGGGTCATTCGTGGCAAGGGCGAAGGGTCAGTCTGTGGAATCTGTAGCTGGTTTAGGGACCAACCTATAGCAAGGGTCCTAGGTCAGCCTGGGCCTGGGTCAGAAAGTCTGGCTGGGTTATAGGTGCATTTGTGGCCCAGATCAGGGGTCAGCCTGCGGCGGGAGCCAGCGTTCAGACGACGGCTGGGGTCAAGGGCCAGCCAGTGACCAGCATTCAGGGAAATCTGGCCAGGATCGGGGTCAGTATATGACTAGGTCTGGAGTCACCCTGGAGGCAGGGATGCGGTCAGCATGTGGCCCATGTCCTTCTAGGCCGGGAGCTCAGGCCCGAGCATGCTAAGTCCTCTGCCTCGCTGCAGACAGGACATTTTTTTCCCCGAAGCAGGTTTGGCCAGCGGTGTAGACTGGTGCTGGAGATTAGGCGAGGAGAGCAGAGTGGGGGGCAGCAGACTCCTGGAAGGATTTTAGGGACAGAACTGTGTCACCACGGCTTCTGCGCATGGAGTTGGAGGGGCGAGGAGTCAGGAGTCCTGGCTCTGCTCCTAAACCGCTGTGTGACCCTGGTCAGATCCCCTGTCTGTCGTGTTTCCCGTGTGTAAAATGGGATGCTCGAAGACCCTGCGTTCTGAATTCTAATTCCACCTTCCCTGACGGGTCTCTGACAAAACCGGGTGAGCTCGCGGGGGGCACAGCCACCACTGTGCCCACTCCCGGCCAGTGGGTAGCACCAGGCCTCTCCCATCCCCTCCCCCGTCCAGGCGCATGTTCCCGGCTTGTCGAGTATCAGTCACTGGCCTGGACCCCGAGGCCCGCTACCTGTTTCTTCTGGATGTGGTTCCAGTGGATGGGGCTCGCTACCGCTGGCAGGGCCGGCGCTGGGAGCCCAGCGGCAAGGCGGAACCCCGCCTGCCTGACCGCGTCTACATTCACCCCGACTCTCCTGCCACGGGCGCACACTGGATGCGGCAGCCTGTGTCCTTCCACCGTGTCAAGCTCACCAACAGCACCCTGGACCCCCATGGCCATGTGAGGCCCCGGCGGCTGGGAGGACAGGCTGAGGGGTGGGGGTGGGGCCCCAGGCAGGGAGTGATCTCGGTGCTTCTCTCCCAGCTGATCTTGCACTCCATGCACAAGTACCAGCCCCGCATACACCTGGTGCGGGCAGCCCAGCTCTGCAGCCAGCACTGGGGGGGGGTCGCCTCCTTCCGCTTCCCTGAGACCACATTCATCTCTGTGACAGCCTACCAAAACCCGCGGGTAAGTGACCCCGCTTGAGGGGGGTGGTGGGCCCTGCCCCGGCCCGCGGGAGCTTTGACCCTGGATGTGTGTCCCCAGATCACACAACTGAAGATCGCAGCCAATCCCTTTGCCAAGGGCTTCCGGGAGAACGGCAGAAACTGTAAGAGGTGGGCATTGTTCATTCATTCCCTCGCTCATTCAGCAAATGTTCGTGAGCTGACCACGGTGTGCCAGGAACACAGGAGTAAGTAAGGACGTTCATCACTCGTGTTTCCCATTGAGCACCTGCTGTGTGCCACGCACAGTTCCAGGCGCTGGAGATCCATCCGTGAACAAAACCAAAGCCCCTGCCCTTATGGGGCTGATACTCTAGGGGACAGAGGAGGCAAGCAAACAGACATAAGTAAAATATTACATGTTAGGGATAAGTTCTGAAGAGAAAAGAAATGAAGGAAGAGAGGAAGGACCGGAGCGAGGTATGCAATAGATTAGAGGCCTGGACAAGTCCTAAAGGGTATATAGTGGGCATCTGAGGAAAGGCGGGCCAAGAAGCAGGAACAGCCTATGCGAGGGCCCTGAGGGAGGGTGCGCCGGTGGCGTGGGTGGAGGGGAAGAGGCAAGTCAGAGGCGAAGGGGAGCCGCGTTCTGTTGGGTACTAAAGGTTTAGTTAGGACTCTGGCTTCTATTCTGAGTACGGAGGACCACTCCCGCGGAGCTGTCGCTTGCCCTCGAGGTGTGTCAGGCAGCCATTAATCAAAGGGTCACCCGAACACATGTAAACTGTGGACAGATGTCATGAGGGAGGTTGTGTCATGCTGTGGGAGTTCGGGAGGACTTCCTTGAGGAAGTGAGACAAGAATGGGAACTGAGACAAGGATGAGCTCAACAGGTGAGCAGGGGCAGACAGAAGAGGATTCCAGAATCGGGCGGCAAGGCAGTTATGGTGGCTTGGCAAGCCAAGCGGGATGAGCGGGGTTCAGAGCATGCCCTGGCCTTCTAGCTTGGGAGCGGTTTCGCAAATGCAATACATGCAATAGGAAAGCATTGGAAAGTTTTAAGGGGGAAAATCGAGCCCAGTTCCGCCGCTTTCTAGTCACTTCTCTGGCCTTCAGTTCCTTCATCTGTAGAATGGGTATAATAATGGCACCTACCCGACAGGGTCCCTGGGAGGGTGAAATGCCTGGCAAGTGCTATTATTACCACCATCATCACCATCACCATCACCATCGTCGTCATCATCATCATCATCATCATTGTCACTGTTCTCCAGGGAGCGAGATGCCCGTGTGAAGAGGAAACTGCGGGGCCCAGAGCCGGTAGCCGCAGAGGCCTATGGGAGTGGAGGTGAGCATAGTCTCAGTAGTGACGGGGGCCAGTCCTCAGGCGCCAGTCTTCCTTAGCCCAACCTGTCCCCTCTGTCTCCCCAGATGCACCAGGCGGTCCCTGTGATTCCACGCTGGGTGGGGACATCCGCGAGTCGGACCCAGAGCAGGCCCCGGCCCCCCGCGAAGCTGCCCCAGCGCCAGCCCCTCCGTGTGGTGGCTCCAGTGCCGAAGCCTACCTTCTGCACCCCGCGGCTTTTCATGGAGCCCCCAGTCACCTTCCAACCAGGTGAGTGGGACGAGGGCACGGAGCTGGGCTGTTCTAAGTTGGGGTCCCTTGCCCCTGTTCTGACACCTCTCTTGACTTCAGGAACCCCAGCTTCCCTGAGGCTCCAGACTCGGGGCGTCCGACCCCCTACTCAGCTGCGTTCCTGGAGCTGCAGCCTGGGCCAGGGGGCTCAGGATACCCAGCAGCTGCACCCCCGGCACCCTTCGCCTCGCACTTCCTCCAGGGGGGTCCCTTCCCCCTTGCCTACCCCGGCCCTGGGGCTTACCTGGATGTGGGCTCCAAACCAATGTACTGAGCTCTCTGGGGGCCCCTCTGCCTCCCTCCCTATCTTCCATCACAGACCTCCGCTGCCCTTCCCCCAGGCCTGCAGCCCCATCACTTCCACTGGCCCCATCCCCCACACCAAATGGCTGCCTGGGGCCTCCCCCACCCCACTTCACACTTTGATTTCACTCCCACCCACCCTGGCTTCAAAGCTCTGGCTAAGCTGCTGGGAGTCCAGCTGGGGCCAGCTTCCCCTTCCAGGCTCTCACCTGGGTGTGAATGAAGGGAGGCTCTGCCTGGCCAAATGGGGCCGCTGCCCAGCTCTCCCACCTCCTGGGCCTCACCCTTGGGCTCCGCAAGTTGTGCCCCCTCACCCCAGCGCAAGCCATACCAGTCTGTTCTCAGGACCAGAGTATTTTTGTTAATAAAACTCCAAAGGCCTCAGTGCTCTAGAAACGTCAGCTAATGCTGTTGAGCCCTGGGCGGGGCTGGGCAAGCGAAGGTTCTGTGGGAAGACCTGGGCCCCGATTCCGACTTGCCAATTTCCTGCTGCTTGACCATCGTGCGCGTAAATCAGCAGCTCTGGGACTGTTTCCTTTCCAGGGAAATGGGGAAATCTGAATGTCCTGACACTCACTTGTTTTGAGAATTAAATAAGGCCGCTTCTGAGAACCCAGCTCTCTACCTAGCACGTGGCAAGCCTCCGGGGAACAGCTGCTGTCACTGGATCTAGCCCAGGAGGCTCTGGGGCAGTCAAGGTCCTCTGTGCACCCCAGGTCCCAGGCCGGCGTTGCTGGTCATTACCCATCAAGTCGGACACAAACCCAAAGACCATTTTTCTCCTTTTATTAGAATTTTTCTTTTTTTCTCTCAAAATTTTTTATCTAAAAACAAACAAAAAAAAAAAAAAAGGAAAAAAGAAAACCAAAAAATTATTGGAAACTCCATGGTTCAAGTGGGAAGAAAGGAGAGGAGCGTGGAGCCGAGGCTCCGAGCCTCTCCAGAGAAAGTCCTCACCCTCGAAGTGCCCTCTCTGGGGGGAGAGCAGAGCTGAGATAGCCCCCCAATGCCCAGCCTCCGTCTGGAGAAGAGGGCAGAGTCACAGTGGTCCGAGGGCCAGAGAGGCTGGAGGGGCAGGGGCTGGAGGGATCACAGGAAGTAATCGGCCACGGGCTTCTTGGAGGGGATGCCCCGGGTCTCTTGGGGAGCAGCCTCGAAGATGATGAAATCTTTCTGGAGGTGCTCATCCAGCTCCAAGATGGCTGCCACGTTCCCACAGCTGGCAGGGGGAGGCGGTAGCGTCAGAGTGGGTCAGCCCGGCTCCCCACCCCAACCTTGACCTCCCGGCCCGGGCAGCTCACCGGTAGCAATAGTTGGGTGCTGACCACACAGTGAGCACAGTCTCATTGAAGTGCCACTTGTAACCTTCCATCACCAGTTGGTGGGCACGGCAGATCATGTCAATGTCATTGGCCGCGTTGAACTGGGCCACCACGTCACTGCCGAACAGGTAGCCAGCCCCACGGGGGCTCACGCCCCAGCCTGTTGTGTCTGAGGCAAAGGAAGGTAGGGATGGGGGGAGACGGCGCCCTCAAGGCATCTCTGGTGCCCACTGCCCTTCGAAAGAGAACATCCCATCCCCTTCTCCAAATCAGGCCCCTGGGGCAAGAGCCCAGGGCCGGAGTGTGTTCTGGGGGATCCTGGAGACAGGACAGCAAATGCCGGAGCAGAGAAGCTCCAAAGGAGAAAGAACTTTCGGACAGTTGGAGCTGCCCCGTCATCAGAGTGACCATGTGATTTACTGGCTAAACAGGTGTACCCGAAAGTGAAAGGAGGTGCTGATAATGACCACGAGGGTCCAGCAGGTGTGAAGAGGGCTGGCCCGGCCACCTTGGGGGTGGCGGCCAGGCAGTTGGGCAGGGCAGGGAGGGAGCGGAGGCCGTGCCGTCACAGAAGGAGCTCCGGACTGGTATTTGGGAGACTCAGCTTTCAATCCCGGCTCTGCTCTAGACGAGCTGGGGGACCCCACAAAATGAGGGATCCTCAGGGGCCAGCATTCTGGGAGTCTACCCTCTGCAGAAGCCCCTTCACACTGAGGGCACGGATGACCTTGTCCCAACAAGCCTCTCAGCGAGGACACACACGCCCAACCCGTCTCCGAGCTCAACGCACCAGCTGCCCGTGCCCGCCCCCCCCCCGCACGCAGCGTGCCCGTGAAGACCAGCCCCGCTCTGCTCTTCCCCACCGTCTGGCCCGACCGTCCCTTCCACCCTTTAAACTGTCCCTTTCACCACAGGACCCCCTCAGTCTCCTGCCAAACTAAGGGAAGAGCCCGCCTGCCCCTGCCCGCCCCACCCCCGCCCTCACCTTCAGGGTCGGACCAGAGCAGGTCACACATGGGCCCATCGTGGGGCACCTCTTGCTTCCGGTCAATCGTCCGGATCTGGTCCAGGGTCTGGATAGACGGGGAAAGGCCCCCGTGCACACAGAAGATCTACAGGGCGACAAGACAGGAGCGCGGGCAAGCTGAGCCCAGCGCCTCCCCCACCCGTCCCACCCCTGCAGGGCCCGGCGGCCGGCCCACCTTGCCATCGATGATGGCCGACAGGCTGAGGTAGTCGAAGATCTCCGTGCAGTAGCGCCACACGGTCACCGAGCCGTACTTGCGCAGACACTCGTCGTAGAAGCCGTAGACCTGGGTGATCTGGCGGCTCTCGTGGTTGCCCCGGATCAGGGTGATGCGGTCAGGATAGCGAACCTGCGGGCAGCCACCCGCACGGGGCTGGGCTCCGGGCTCTGGCCGTCCCTCGTCACCTCACCCTCCCTCCCGGACCTCCTCACGTGTCAGCCCCACCCAGTCCTCTCACGCCTGAGTCCTGCCGCACCCGCCTCGTAGGCCCCAGTCTCTCCTCCAGGGGCTCCAAAGCTGACCCCTCTCCATCAGCCACAAACTGAGTGGCTCCTCTTTCGCCACCGCGTCCTTACCCGGACCCCCGGGGGCCTTGTCATCTCGCCCACCAATGGAGACCATACCTAGGCGAACTCAACGCCCTGCTCTTTTCTGAACACGGGGGGCCTCTCTTCCCTCCCCTCCAACGCGCCGCTCGACTCCCCCTCCAGGGGCCCCATCAGACGCCCCCGAGTCAAGGAGAGCGGCTCTGCCCACCCCCTGGCAAGCTGGACCCCAGCAGCACAGCTCAGAGCTGGGGGCAGATGGGGCAGGGGACGAGGGCACAGACAGGTCAGGCTGGAGGTGGCCCAGCTTGGGCACCCGAAGCCCGGGCTCCCACCTTAAGTGCCAGCAGCAGGAGGAACGTTTCGACGCTGTAGAAACCACGGTCCACAAAGTCTCCCATGAAGAGGTAGTTGGTCTCAGGGACGTCGCCACCCACCTGGTGGGGGGAGAAGATTCTGCCTGGTCCCAAAATGTCCCCCACCGTGGCAGCCCGTTTGCCAGTCAAGCAGTGGCCCTTCTTTCAGAGGGCCCACCTAACTGCAGGCCTCTCGCCCACACTCCACGCACCAAATTCAAAGCTGCCACTCTCAGTGAGAGGGGTCTTCCAGTCGGCCCCCAGGTTCTCTGTCCCACAGTCTCCCCACACTTACTCTGAACAGCTCCTTGAGGTCATAGAATTGCCCATGGATGTCGCCGCATACCTGGGAGGTGAGGACAGGGGGGTCGGAACTCACACAGTCTGAAAGCTCTGCTCCCAGGGCCCAGCCTTCAAAACACGCCCTGCTTCGGGAGCTCCTCAGCCCTCCCGCCGAGTCTCTACTTTCCCGGGCCCAGAATCTACTCTCCTACCTGACTTCGCCGGGTCTAGAATCACACCCCATCCCACATGCAGCGCCCACTATTCTGTGGGAAGGGCCAGAGCCAGGTTGTTCCAGCTAGACCTGTAGCTTCTGGAGGACCTGGCCCTCTCCTCCCCGTTCCCCTCAAAGAACCCAGAAGCAAGCTCCTAGTAACAGAGAACACCCAGGAGCACGTGGAGGAGAATCACTCACCATACCAAGAGGCCTCCTATTCTGGCCAAGAGCGTCCCCCCAACAAATCAAAAGAGCCTTCCCATAACATCCGCTTCGTACAGCAAGGCTCCCTTGAAGATGGGAGAGCGAGCGGATACACGGGGCTGTCTGGGCTCTCCGGGATGAGGGCTGGGCCTCGGCAGCCCGTGAGATCAAGGGGAACGCACATGCGCCTCCGAGAGCGAGCCGGGCTCTGGGAGGACAGACGGTACTCACCGTGACTGGCGAGTCCACTCTCTGTACGTTGCTCTCCTCTACCAAGATCTCTCTGGAGACAGGAGAAGACCAGGGTCACCACAGCCAAGCCAGCCTGGCCCAATTCCTCAGCTTTTTGGAGGGGAGGACATGAAGTAGTCCTTGAACCTCTAGGGGCAGGAGTGAGGTGTGCACGACCCCCAGGACGGGCTGGCCGGGCTTCCCCAAGGCCAACAGGCCAGAACCCAGACTCTTACTGCATTCAAAGCCCTTCCAAGGATGCAGTGGCCTTTCCAAGCCTTGACCTTCCCTGCTGCCTTCTTTCATACATCCGGGGCACATTCCAGAAAACAGACCTCCTCTCCACACAGAGCCCTCTGCTCACGCTGCTCCCTCGGCCTGGAGCGCTCTGAGACCGTGCCCCCCGCTGAGCTTACAGTCCCTCCCTGCCCATCACCGAGGCGTTGCCCAGACTGTCCAAAGGCACCCAGTCCTCAGACACACCGTCAAAGTGACACGCGGGGCTTTCTCCTTAGAGGGAGTGACAACTTTGTTCTTTCACTTCTCCCTGCAGTGGAGCCTATTACTACTTGAGGGGATGTGACATAAAACCACTCGGTCAGTTACAGACAGGCCATGGAAGAGGTGCCGCGCTTCCGGATTTCGACCTTGAGGCCAGCAGCAGTGACCATTCCAGGGCACGCCGTGCCCCAGGACCGCGGGAGGAGCTTTGCATCGATGACACACTCGAAGAGCCAACCCCAAAGGCAGGCACTGTGACACCGCCCGCTGCCCAGATGAGTACACTGGCCACAGTCGCACAGGGGGGACTTGAACCAGGAGGCCCGGCTCCGGGGTCTGGAGCCTTTATCAAGCTGCTCCGGTGTGGGAGGGCCCCGGGCACTCGCCTACCTCTTCCTGCCAGCCTCCTCCCAGGAGACTCGGAGCTTCGGAGAACCCTGGTTTTACCTATGCCCCTGAGGGTACTCTCTCTGACAAGGGCGCCTGGAGGGAAATGTGCCTGCTTGGCTTTCTGGGAATGCGAGGAGGCCCTGGCAGGGGTCTGAGGGCGCAGCCGGCAACCAGGCCCTCCCACCGGGACAGCATCTCATGTCCAACATCCTTCCACATCAACTGCTTGTGCTGACCTTCCCAGCTGACCCAGGAAAGTTCTTTTCATCCTCATCTGACAGAGAAACTGCAGCTTAGAGGGAAAAAAGGGCAGGATCAAGGTCACGAAGCTGGAGAGTGAAAGAAGGGCAACTCAGGAGCCCAAAGTCCTAAGAATCTGTGCCAGCCTCACCCACAGATTCCAGGTCTAACGCCCCCCGACCCATGCTGGCAGGGCCCAGCATGGTCTGGGGACAAGGGCCAGCCTCCGACCCTAGCTCTGTCACTCGCAGCACAACATCCAAACTTTCAGGGCTCACACCTGCCCACCTTTACTTCCGCAACAAATGCCACCTTTAGGAAGCGCCTGCTGAAGCCCCAGTCCCTGTCCCGACGTGCAGAATCCCACTGGAGCTCCATAATGACATCAAAGTCTTGGAGAGGTATAGTGACTTGGCCAGGGTCATATTGTTTATAGGTGACAAAGCTGGAATTCATACTGAAGACCACCTGATTCCAACCCTCCGGTCTAGGGCTCAGTCCGTTAAGCATCTGCTTCGGCTCAGGTCATGATCGCAGGGTCCTGGGATCGAGCCCTGCATCGGGCTCCTTGCTCAGCGGGGAGTCTGCTTCTCCCTCTCCCCCAACTCATGCTCTCTGTCTGTCTCACTCTTTCAAATAAATAAACAAAACTTAAAAAAAAAAAAAAAAAACAACCACCACCCCTCTGCTCTCTTACTATACTGACATAAAGAGAGAGAGCGCACGGAGGCTAGCTTTCTAGATGCAAGCACTAGCTACCATCACCACCAAATCAATTCAGGCCCTCAGGGCACGATGAGTCTTACAGGAAAAAGAACGGTGCCAAGTAACAACTGGTTTAAGTTCCTAAAAATGCCACTCAAGACCGAGGGAACAGGGATGACTACAAACACTTTGGGGCTGGTCCAGTCAGGGAAATTTTCTTTAGATGGCAAAACACAGAGAGTCACAGACAAGCATTTAAAACGAGGCCTTGCCTGTTCGTCAAACAGGCCTGGTCTGGCCGCTGTGGGTCTGTCTGAGGTAAAGCCAAGCGAGAGGCCGAGAGCCGCCAGTTCAGAGCCCAGCTCTGCCACTTTCTCTCTGGGTGACCTCAGTCGAGTCACGAGGCCTCTAGGAGTCATGTTAAAGGGAGCAAATAGTTCCAACCTCACAAGATTGCTGTGGGAAGACAGACGTTGCTTGTCAGTACAAGGCCTCTTGTACAATAGCGGGCCTGCTGTTCCACAAATGTAGGGTCATTTTGCTGGCTCCTTCCCGGTAATCTCCAGCGTGGTGCAAGCCCCAAACGGTACCTCAGGGGAGGCAGGTAAGTGGTCTCCTCACTGATGCCCAAACATCTCAGAGCCTCCACTCGTGCTCTCATCCTGCCGGGAATGTCCTTCCTCCCTGGCCCTGCTCCCATCCGCTATCCAAATTAGTTGCATCTTTCAAGGCCACCTCCTCTTAGAAGCCTTCCCCGGTGATGTCAGTCCTTATCGGCAACGCCCTCCCTACACGGTAGGAACAGTAACACCTAAAAGCTGCTGAACACTTACATTGTACCGAGGTGCTATGCTAAGCTCGTCCCAAGAACCGACTTACTGGTTCTTCACCACCGTCTTCTTAAATACTCATTATTCCCACTTGACAGATGAAGAAACCGTGCGGAGAACTCAAGATCACCAACACTGCCAGTAAGTGGCGGCGCTCACATTCCAACCTAGAACCATCACATTCCAAAGCCGGAGCTCTCAACCACATCATCCTGCTTCCCACGGGCCTCCCTTCATGTCAGGTTTCATTCTACTCTGGCTGATTTGCTACCACTTCACCCTGAACACGCGGTAATCCAACTCCACCATCTTGCATTAAGGCCTGAAAAGAGACAGGACAGGGAGCGCTGGCTTCAGCCTCCATCCTTTTCTTGCTGGTTGACTCTGAACGTAAGAGTCCTCACCTGCAAAAGGAGGACAATTCCACCTGCTTTTAGGGGTTGCTCTTAGAATTAAAAAAATTTTTATAAACCACAGAGTCTTTAGCTTTCCTGCCTTGAACTTTTGTTCTTGTGGACACTCCCTTTTATCATCTTATTCTTCAAGGCCTTACGCCAAAGTTCAATTCCTCCAAGACACCTCTGTTCCCCCGACAAGTAGGGCTGTCTCCCTGAGCTTCCTAAGTACTTCTTATAACTCTCTAACGCCACTGAAAACACATCACCTAATACTTTAAGTGTCTTTCTCCAGGTCTGTCTTTTCCCAACAGGCTGTTTGCTCCTCGAGGGAAGTGGCTCTATTCTGCTCCTCTCTGGGAAAGATTCCAGGATGAACCAGGCCCCAAGTTCTCAGCTGGGTCTGCCTCAGGCCGGAACCCCGGGACAGCGGGGCCACCCGGCTCACCTGGCCTTAGCGCACAGGGCCTTGACTTCGCTCTCTTTGATGAGCTCGCAGCGGCGCAGTTGCTCGATCTGCCGGTCCAGGTCGCTGATCTCCGCCATGGCCCACCCCCCCGGCGCGGGTCAGAGCCGGGGCCGCCGCCCCCTCCGCACCGCACAGGGGTCTCCTGAGAAAGGCGAAGGCGAGCCCGTGGATCAGACTGCCCGTAGCGGGCGCCGGGGGTGGAGGTAGGGAGGCAACTCGATCCTGGAGCTGGCCCGGCCCCCCCACCCCCGCCTCCCCTCACATCGGCCCCCGGACCCCCAAAGTCCCACGGCCCTGGCCGCTCCCCGCTAACTCCCGTCGAACCCCGCGGGCCCGCGCTCGGGACGGTGGCCTAGAGGGGTCTCGGACTATTACCGCCGCCGCGACTCCGGCTCCCGCTCCCGGGATCCCTGCCTTCCTCCTTCCCTTCGCTTTGGGCCGCCGCCACCGCCGCTTCTACTTCCGGCCCCGCCGCGGAAGCAAAGGGGGATCAGTTCCGCCGCGCGCCGGAAATGGCGTCATACACACCCTCCCCTTCCCGCGCCGCGCCCCTAACCCCACCTCTCGAGCCTAAGAATGGAAATGAGCTGAGGAACCGGATGTCGGCAGCTTGCGAGCCGGGGTGACCGCGGGCGGAGGGGGCCGCTGCTAGTCGGGCGGATGGACACTCAGTGCGCTGCGCGGCACTCTCCGTGAGGGAAGAAAGTGAGCTGCGGCCCCGCTTGTAACTTCGTTGCACGCTTTGATTTCTGTTTGCGTCGGCCTCCCGCGTTACAATCCCTGAGGGTCGCCCTTGCAGCCCCAGTGCTTGGAACACGGCCGGGCAGAGTAGGCATACCTAAATACGTGTTCAATGGATGGAGGAATCCTGTCCAAATCTCCTTCCACAGCCCCGGAGAAATCTGCCAGAGAGGACCTCTGAAGTGAGAGGCAGAAAGGAAGCCACCTTGCTCACACCTAGCCTTCGCCCCGGTCAATATGACCTCCCTGATTCCAGAACAATCCCCGACATCCCTCAGTTGCTTCCTATTGTCTGCAAGTTGCATTCCTTTTTTTAAGGAATCCCTTCTAGTTTCTCCTCCACCTATCACTTACACGCTCTGGAATTCACTGTTATTATAAAAGGTCAAAAGCCCCAAATTGACATTTGAGAGGACTGGTCTGAGAGCATACTTTATGGTGTCTGAGGCTTTGCACAGGCTGCTCCCTTCTGAAAAGTCCTTTTTACTATCTTCCGTTGACCTTAAGTTTTTATTTGCTTTACTTGACTTGGTTTCACAGGGAATTGAGTGAGGCTAGGCACAGAAGTGAGGCCAGGCACAGAAGTGAGGCCAAAGTTTAGAGGAGTACTAAGAGTGGGAGAGGAGCACTAAGAGTGGGTTTGGTGTTGTATGTAGGCAACATGCAAATGTGCATTGAAGGAAAGGACCAAGTCCTTAAACTCCTAGAAGGTCCTAGTAAGTCAGCTCTATGACCATCCCTATAGGGATTCGGTTAAGTCCAGAGAGACCACAAAAGTCAAGGCTATTTTTTTTCTCTAGAGGGACGGTCAGACAGGAAAGGGCCCATATCGGGAAATTCAGGAAATGGCAAGAGTCACAAGGTCCCTGGTTATGACCAGGATCTAATTTGTCAGCTCGGAAGACCTGATGCATTAACTGCTACCCCCCAGCCTGGGTGACCGGGGAAGGGTTCAGGGCATGGCACAGGGGGTTAAGGGCAGGGCCTTTGTTCTGGCTTCCTGGAATACAGCAGCTACGTTGGCTCAGGGCTTAACCTGGAACCCGAGCCCCAGTTGTTTGTGTTGCTGAGGTCGCTGTTAGAAAGGGATTCCAGGTTTGTCAAGGGCTTCCCCAGCCCCAAGAAGATTAAGAAGCTAGTTCTAATCCTATCTCCTGTTAAGATGGGAAAACAAAGCAGCTCAACAGTGTATATGAAGGACATACGTATTAACAATCTTTTATTCATCAAGAAAGTGCCATCTCAAGCAGTACGGCCTTAAGCGTGAGTACCGACTCCTACAGATCACTTGTGTCACCAGGCTCATAGCACTCGGGAAATGTTGGCTTTTTGTCAGCAACTGTTTTTGTCAGAGGGGGCTTCTGCACCTGTAAATTCTGGGTCTAAAAGTGAGGCTGAGCTAACGGTTATACACATAGTCCCCAACTGTGAGCCTTAACGGTTGCTGCAGGCAAAAGGGGGAGGAGCCCTCGATGGTGGGAAGAAAATTTCACAAGCCCTCTTCTTGAAGCCCTGGGCAAGCGTAAAACGAAGCAGAAAGGTCCTCTCCCAACCCATTTGATTTTCTCCTGCCTCACAAGGAAAAACAGAAAACAGGGACTGTTCAGCCTCTGCCACCTCCCCTGGCCCTCCCCTGGCCTGAACACCAGACACGAACAGCAGACTCCCCCTTAAATAGTTGTTTATTGGCAGTGGGCTGGAAAGAGCAATGGAGTTAGCATATACAGACAACACCACACACCAATGTCACGTGGGAGGCGAAAAGTGATGGGAGAGAGCAGCCTGGAGCCCCGATGAGGCCCCCCCTCTTCAAGAGTGAGTGTGGGAGGGGGCGGGGGCTGGAGTGTTGAGGGGGCAGCCTTAGAACACCTCCGCTTAGTAGGCATGGTTAGAGATGAAGAGGGACTCGCTGGCTGCAGCCCCGGCCTGACCACTTGGGGTGTACTTTCCTTGGCAGGCGAGGCTGTTGGCCTAAGAGGGGAGAGGAGCCAGAGTGAGGTCTCATCAGAATTCCATCCACCCCGGCACCCTGCCCACCTCCCTCCAGTCCCATCCTTACCAGGGCTCGCTTGACATACTCCTCCTGGGCAGCCTTCAGGTTCTCCTTCTTCCCACCCCAGGCCTTCAGGGCAGAAGCCTGCAGAGCTCGGCCATAGGAGAAGGTCAGGGCCCACGGCTTCAGCAGGGGACACTTGTTGATGGCGTTGAGGTTGATGGATGCCTCCTCCTCACTCTGGCCTCCAGACAGGAAGGTGATCCCTGTAGAACAAGGGGGTAAAGTGGGGTAAGTGGCTGTAGGCGAAGACCTGGGCACTGGTAGAAGCCGCTAGAAACCAACCTAAAAATCTGACCAAATGGGCGTAAGGATTGTGGGTGCAGTTCATCTACCTCCCAGAGGTCAAGATGAGGATGTGGGTCTCACCAGTGACAGCGGGGGGCACTGTGCGTCGCAGTGCTGTGACAGTTGCCATGGCAATCTCCTCATGAGAGTACTTGTGGGTGCAGGCGTGGCCTGGGGTTACCATGTTGGGCTTCAGCAAAGTGCCTTCCAGGTAGATGTGGTGGTCACTCAGAGCCTTGTAGACGGCAGCCAGCACCTAGAGCAGAGCAGGGCCAAAGTGGATTGGGGTGGAGCTGGGGGCAAGGTGGGGACAGGGGTCAGCCCCAAGGCCCTTGCCCCAGGCAGGCACCTTACCTTCTCGGTTACATACTGACAGCGCTTCAAGTCGTGGTCCCCATCAGGGAGGATCTCAGGCTCCACGATGGGCACAATGCCATTCTGTGGGGTGGGGGACAGGGCAGCCGTGAGGCCTCCTAACCTGGAGCCCACCTACAGCTGTCCACAGCCATCAGCCAAGATCTTCTCTCCATGATGACACAGACTCATGGCTTCACACCCCTCAGCGGACTGCAGGAGACACGCATCTCCTCCGAGCCACCCACACAATCCCTATTCTGCTCCTCTGCTCACAGAACCCACAAGTATCCTCCACGGGCCCCAGCCTGACGCTTGGTGCGGCTCCAGAACTGTTGCCTTGGGTGAGGGGGTGATATGTATCCTGACAGATGGGTGGCAGGCTAGCTGACACTCTGGAACCAGAGGAGGTGGGAGGTGGCCTGTTAGGGACCTGCAGGCCCACCTGCTGGCAGATGCTGGCGTAGCGGGCCAGAACGTTGGCATTTTCCATGATGGCAAGGGCTGAGGGGGTGTGTTCCCCAATCTTCAGCACACAGCGCCACTTGGCGAAGTCAGCTCCGTCCTTCTTGTACTGGGCGCAGCGCTCAGACAGCCCATCCAGCCCTGGGGGGGAACAGAGGAGTCAGAGCACGGCAAAGGAGGGGGCAGCTGGCACCCAGACGGGTAGCGGCCTGGAATGGGTTGGTCTGGAGCGCGGGGAGCAGAGCAGTTCTCACCTTGGGTGGTGGTCTCGCCGTTTGTTCCTGCCAGGGGCACCACGCCCTTGTCCACCTGTCCCGGGAAGGTGGGCAACAGTGTAAGACGGGGAAGCAACCTCGAGTACTCCACTCTGCCCTCAACTTCCCTTACTCTCTCAAATGGTAATCTCGCTTTGCAAATGTCTTCACGCAGTTACACTACCTGATGGCAGGAGGGAAACTACGTGGGGATGTGATCGGACAGAGCCTGGGCTCCTAGCACTTACTAACTCAGTGAGCCGCACGCTTCACTGCCTTGAGCTTCTGGGTTTTTGTCTGTATGACGAAGGGAATACCGCGCTCTGGGAATTACAAGGATTAAAAGTGCCAAGCAGGGGTGCCTGGCTGGCTCAGTCGGTGGAGCCTATGACTCTTGATCTCGGGGTTGGTTTTGAGTTCAAGCACCATGTTGGATATAGGGATTACTTAAAAATAAGATGATTTAAAAAAAAAAAAAAAAGCCATGCAGGTCCCAAAAGCTTCTAGCTTTTGTCACATAAGCTTTGGAGGTGATCTGGGCGATCCCACCCAAGTCTCCAGACTCCCAACCCAATGCCCACCCCCAGCGTACAACTCTGGCCTTCTTTCCATGAGATCTATCTCACCTCTCGCATCCTGAGACCCCGCCCCTCACCTTGATGCCCACAACACCGCCCTTGGATTTGATAACTTGGGGGAAGGGACGCCCATCATCTGTCTTCTGGTAGAGTGTCTCGTGGAAGAGGATGACGCCCCCAATGCAGGGGTTCACGCGGTCGTCAGCAGTGAGCAGCAGCTGGCGGTAGAAACGCCGGTTCTCCTCGGTGTTCTCAGTGCCGATGGACTGTAGCCGCTTGGCGATGCTCCCTGGAAGGGGGCAGCATACGGAAATAAGGGGATCAGCCGGTCACCCTCGGCCCTAGGCTCTCCTCCTCCTGCGTCCTGCCCATACCAGTGGACTCATCTGCAGCCAGGATGCCCTTGCCCGGGGCCACGATGCGGTGAGCGATGTCAGAAAGCTCTTTCTTCTGCTCCGGGGTCAGCGCTGGGTACTGGTAGGGCATGGTGCCGGTCAGTTCCTGGGCAAGGAGGCAGATAGGGGAGGACTGGTTAGCTGGGTCTCACTGTGGTCTCCCGACCAGCAGGGCCCCTTGCCTGGAGGTCGGGACCTACCTCCCCTGCTCCATACCGGCAGGTCTCAGGCCACTTCCTGTCCCCAGCCCTCCCCTACGCCCAACTTCCCTATACTAGGCCTGCCTCCTGTACCTTTCCTAACTCTGCCTGTTGCTGGGTGTTTCCCAGCTGTGGTGGGTGGGGTTGCGTATTGACATCTGGGGCAATGCAATAGGCCAGAGCCATGGACAGACAGGTCGTGTAGAAGCTGGACCCTTCTGGCTTGCGCTCTGCCATGGGGTCACCTTGCCTAGAAGCAGAACCGAACCCGAGTATTTTAGAATTTAGAGGGGATACGCAGGCAGAGGGCCCAACCCAAGGACCCAGAGAAGGGAAAAGTTCTGTGCTTCAAGTCCCACAGCACAAGGGCCAGAGCTGAGATCAGAACCCAGATCTTCTGACTGCCAGGGCCTTCCAATCCACCCAAGATCCCAGGGCTGGCCCAGGCACTAAAGCCTCAAGGACACCCCAAGGTCAAGCTTCTCCGCCCAGGGTTGGGGGAAGGCGTTAGGAAAAGGAAAAAAGGTGTTAGAAGAAAGGGCAGGAGGGTAATCAGAAGCCCAGGAAAGGGGTGGGGGGGGGGTGGCGGAAAGGGGTAAGGTTTGCCAATCTCACTGCTCATACAGGGTGAGAGAACTGTAGCGAGGCAAGCGCCCCACCCCTTCCCATGAAAATGCTCCTGTCTGCTCGCACGGCTGCAGCTGTTCCAGGCTCACAATCAAGGTCACCCAATAAGGAAAGACACGTTAAGTGTTAACTGGGCATCAGGCGCCTCCAAGGGGTTTCCCCTCCTCGCCAGGTGCGCCCACATCCCAGGGCAGGGCCCAACCACACTTTCGGGAACCCTGAGGCAGTGTATGAGCTGGCCCCCACCCCTCGCTGCCTCTTAGGACCCCCGCCGAGGCAAAGGGGCCATAATCCTTTGCATCTGGGGTGCCAGCAAGAAAAGCAGAGAGAGAGAATGGCCCTTCATCTCGTCCCGCTTCCTCCCCCGCCATGACTCAGCGCGGGGAGCCGCTGCGTTGCGCAGCAAACCGAGGGGGCTCGATAAAGTTGCGGAGTCCGGGCTGGGAGCAGAGGTATGGGTGGTAGTGGGGCGGGGGAGATGCTGGGACCGGGGTTGGGGGGAGGGGGGCTCCGACTGCCGACGGCCCCCGGGATCCTTCTCCACGGTCCCTGACCTTCGCACATGGCGAGGGGTGCTCACCTGGCACGCGAGGGGGCGGGTTTGCGGGGTGCGGCGGTGGAGGGCTGCGGGCCGGCGAGCAGACTGAGGGAGCGAACGCGGCAGTCGTCACCAGGACCCTGGTTCTGCGGCGCGTTCCAGGAGGAACGCAGCCTATTCAGCTCTTGAGGGGGCGGCGCAGAAGGCGGGCAGCAGGGAGGTGGCGCCGGGCTTTATAAAGGCACCACGCCAGCCTCCGCCGGGTTTTTTCCCTTGAAGGGGGCCGGAGGCGCCCCGGCGTCCAATTGCAGGCGAGGAACGGTGGAGAGGCCGCCCCCGAAAGGCGAAGCCCTGAGGCGGCGCTTGGGCGGGGACAGCGCGGCGAGAACACGATCCCTCCCCCGGCCCCCTAGGACGTGACTCGGGCCACATCCCGCGGGTCGCCGAGGCCCTCCCCTCCCTCTCCCTTTTCCCCCCAGTTGGCGCGTTCTGGGGCGCCGTGACTCAGCCGATTTGGGGCACCGGAGGAGATGGGGAGGGGGGAAGCGGGCGCAAGAGCCTGAAAAGAGGAAGGCTCAGCCTCCCCGCCTAGGCCCAGCGCGGCGGCCCGGGGCAGCCCCAGCTTCCGGCCTGCGCTGACGGCCGCGTGTGTCACGCCGTGGCGGGCCCGGAGGTCGGGCGTCTGCCGGCCTGCGAACCTGCCGGCTCGGGGGCGCGGGGCCACCCCTCCCCGGGCCACCAGCCCACGCGGAAGAGCGGCTGCCCCGGGAGGAGCACGAGAGGACGGCGGGGCAGAGGTTCCGGGCGGCCCGCCCGTGCGGGTGTCGGCGCCCTGGTGGCGCCCGTCCCGTTCGGGGCCCGGAGGGCCAGCCTCACCGCGCGTGCGCAAGCGCTCTCCGCCCCTCCGCCCGCCGCCGACGCGGACCGGCCTGCAGCCGCCACCGCCAGCCCCAGCGAGTCTGGGGATGCGGCGCCGGAGTCCCTGCGAAAACGTCTCCCTGGGCCGACTTCCCCCTCCAAGTCCAATCTGCCCCTAGCTGCTCAGCCCCTAAATACATTCCGAGCTCCTCATCCTACTGGCCAGGACCCCCCTCCTCATCCGGACCCCTTAGGCCCCACTCCACCCCTGCTGCGTCCCGCTGGCGCCCACCTGCGAGGAGGCAGAAAGAGCGGGCAGAGCCTGGTCAGCAGCGAGTGAGCCAGGCCGCTCCCGGGCTGGGTTATAAGGCAGCTCCTGCCCTCCCCCCAGCCCATGTCCCCAACCTCCTCCGGTGACCCCTGCCCTTTCCTTGCCACGGATCCCCTGGCAGGGACCTATATTTAGGGAAACCTGAAGCCCCTGACATTCATGCCAGCATGAGGCCTCAAGTGAGGGAAGGGGGAGGAAGCCCTGGGCCTGCCCTAGTTGGGGGCTAGGGGCGGGCCCTGCCCACTCACCGGTACTTCAGAGGAAATTTCCTTGGAAATCCAGCCCGAGGCGCTCAAAGGTTGTTAAGAGAAATCAGTCTTTGCGCAGGAATCTGTGGAGAGGGAGAAGAGGAAAGGAGACTGAAATCTGTGGCCCTCCTTGCCTCCTTCTCTCTTCTCCCTCCCCGCCGGGCCCTGATGGTGGTTCTTGTGATTCTGGGGAGACCGTTCCTTTGGAGGGAGAGCAGATGCAGGCATGACACTCACCTGAAGATAACCAAGATTCCACAGACAAGGTGTGGCTGGGGTACCCCTATATCCTGATACTCAAGGCTCAGGTTTGACCCATGAGGTGCTCCGTGGCCAGCAGTGTCTCCCACTCACACCTTCGATTATAATAGTTTATGTGGAGAGGCGGGCAGGGTCACCTGCCAGAGCGCTAGCCCCTTTCCCTCCTGGCCCTCCAAAGGGGCTGCAGTCCAAATGGCCAAGGGCTCTCTGAGTCCTGCTCTGCAGGGAGCCAGGCTCTCCAGGGCTGGTTCAGAGGCCGAAGAGCTAGGCAGGCCATTTGTGGTTCCAGTGGCCTGGAGAAAGGTGCCTGAAGGCAGGTCAGGGAATGAGGCATGTGGGCCCTGGGGGCTGGCCACTCCCCAAGGGGCAAGGACTCTGGGTCCTCATCGGAGCTTGATCTCGAAGCAGAGACAGTTGAGGCTCTGGCAGTCAGGAAGTTGGCACGCGCAGGCACAGTCACAAAGTGGGCAGCAGCGGGGGCAGCGAGGGGCCCAATCCTGAGGGAGAGGAGAGAGGGGTGAGGGAGGCAGGCAGGAGGAGGGGTGACCAGTCCCCTAAGCTCTTTCCCTCTCAGGGGAGAAGGGAACAGAGAGGCCTGGGAAGCCCCATTTGCCCAGTGGAACAGAGGGTACCATCTACCATTCCTGGGAACAAATCAATTCCCTGCACTGTTGAGAAATCAGCAAGGCGGCAGTGTTCCAAACAACTGAGTTCAGGAGCTGGAAGAGACTATTCAGGGCATTCTTTCCTTCTTCCCATTTTATAGGCAAGGAGGCTGAGACATCAAGTAGCCCTGTTCCATTAAGTCCCAAGGTTCAGCTCGAAGTTGGTTCTACTATCTCCTTGGTTCTGTGGATTTCTTCCTTGGCATGAGACCCAACTGTAGGACCTCCTTCATCATTTCTGAGCATCTGCTCCCTGAAAGGCAGACTGTATTCATGAATGATTCTGAAAAACCTCAGTTGTCTTTGAAAATGGTAATTGGCAGATTTTTTTTTTAATGTTTTTAAGAGTCACCTCTCTTTTATCAGAACCTTGCGCAGGGGGCGTCTGTATTTACGAAAGAGGAAATAGAGCCTCAGAGAGGGAGATCCCCCTTGACCCCACTGCCTCCCAGGGTGAGGAATATCAGCTTCTTTCTGGGTCTGTGGGGACAGGGACATGTCACCATTGAGCTAGCATGAGGACTCGGCCTCGGCAGGTACGTGTGATACAAACGAATGTTGAACGAGTGGATGAATCAAACCATTTCCCCCCCCCCGGCTTTGGGCAAAGAAGAAAGAAGAGGACTTTTCAGCTCCGGGGGGGCAGGGGGAAGGGTTTGTCTCTTGGGGAATAGGACAGGATGTCCTTCGTGACAAGAAGGGAGAACCGGTCTATTTCAGCCTACTTCTCTCCTGCCTGGTGACAGGGGTGATCTGCGACTGCTTCACGCATGGACTGGAGTCAGGCCAAGTGGCTGGAGTGGGACACACCCAGGATGTGCCAGGAGATTCGCTCCTTGAGGCCTGGGGCAGAGCTGACAGTCACAGTTGCACAGCTCAGTCAGATACCCGGCCAAGCCAGGAATAGGGGAATGACCTTTGAAACAGCTGAGGTTTGGGGGTGCGGTGGCAGATGACCGGTGAGATCAGATATCACTAGGGGCTCCAGTGAGGGAAGGGGATCTGCTGGCTGCAGGGACAGGGGTCTGAACTGGGCTGGTGCTGCTGTCAGCAGAATTGTCTCTAGATGCTAGAAGCATCGTGGCGGAAGGGAGAGCGAAGCGGTTTCCTTGTGTCTGACGAAGGGGTGGTTTGGGGCGTCCCTGGGGAGTCCTAGTTTGGGATGAAGTGGGCTCTGTGGGTTTTTGGAGGACCACAGCGTCATTCTGTGCGCAGCACTGGTGGCTGAGAGAGGCTCCACCGCCCTCACCTCAGAGGAGAGGGTATTAAAAGCATTTCTGGGCTCTGTCCACTGGAAGGGTTTACAGCTAGTCATTAATAACTGTCTAATGGATTTCTCGACTCTCACAAGCAGCCATGTGGCTTCTGGAAAGAATCTGCTACTTGAGTACATACACAAGAATGCCACGAGCCTGTTAACCCTTGTGTCTCTCTCTCGGCTCTGCAGCTTCTGCTCCAATTCCTTCCCTGTGACTTTGGGACGGCCAGCCGTCTCTGGCGGTTAGAGCGCAGGCCCAGGTTTGAGTCAAATTCAGGCCCAGGTTTGGCTCACTCGTGTTTGGAGCCTCCGTTTGGTCATCTTGGAAACAAACAGAATGCCTGCTTCAAAGGCTCCCGGCGGGGGAACCAGTGGAGGGAACTGGGCACAATGCTGGGTACCTAGTGAGCACTCAAGAAAAGGCAGCGAGTCCTGCCACAGCTCTGCACGCCCCCCGCCCCGGCCAGACCTACTGGGTGTGGGGCCCAAACGCCTGGCTTTGTGTCTGTCTCATCCACAGTTCTGATCACACCCACGGCTGAGGACCAACCATCGCGCTATGTGCCCCTTCGCTTCTCTTGCTCTAGCATAACTGCCTACTTCCTCCCCCTGTCCTTCGCTGCCCTGGAAGCCCCGTGTGGATTGGGACCCAGTCCCGCTTGTTTCACGGAGCCCCTAGGGCCTGGCACAGTGCCTCAACGATGACTACGTAGATCTTTCGTAGGTGGAGGAATGGGGTGAACGAGTGAATGAGAACCTTGCCACATGCTTGGTGAAAGCAGCAGAGCAGGCAGGTGTCTCCCACAAAGAGGAAGAGAAACCTGGGTTTGTGTCCCGGCCTGGGCCTCAGGTAAGTCACTCCAGCCTCTGGAAGCCTGTTTCTGAAGGCTGTGAAGTAGCCAAGAGCTTTGCGTATTTGTGGTTGTTACTGTTACGACAAGGAAACTGAAGAACACACACTTTACTGTACTTTGTGCGAAGACAGCTCAAGGACAGAACGACCCTGCCCTGCCCTGTGCCGTTCTAGAATCCTTCCTTCCTGGCTCTGGCAGAAGCCAGGTAGATCAGGTCTTGAGGTCTCCAGGTCTGAAATTCCCTGCACCTCGCTCCACTGTCACCCTGACCGAGGAGAGGCCTGGACTGACAGAAGGGGCAAGGGGCAGCATACCCCGGGCAGGGGGCCAGAAATCGCTTCATAACTGAGCATTTCCTATCAAACAGGGAGTTTTTAGGACCCAGGGTTATCTTCTTTTTCCCCTTTGCCCCCTTAGCCTCAGTCCTGGGCTCCCTTTCCCAGCTACCCCTAGGAAACCAGAAGCAGATTTTTTTGTAAGGGGAGAGCCCCTTGCCCCATAATTTCCTTCAACACTCAAAATCTCCCCCGGGAAATTTGACCAACGACAGTCAGCCCAAGTTATGAATTTGCTTGGACTTTTATCCTCCCTCTTTCCTCCTGGGGAAGGTCACCACCTCAAGGGCAGGAGCTTCACTGTCTAAATCAGAGCCCAAAATAGGAAGGTGGTCGATTACATTTACCATCTTTCAACCCACAAAAGCAAAGATGGCCTGTCCTCCGGGAGCCAGGCGTCTCCCCGAGGATTCTGTTTCGACACACAATGGAGCAATTCGCTGTGTAAGACTCTACCACGTAACATTGTAGAAGTGACCGAACCTCCCTCAGCCAGCTCCTCCCCCCGCAAAAGGAGGCTAGAAATACTTACCTGTCTACATCCACAGGCACAGAGGAGGTCAAGGCGTGATGCCAAATCAAAAAGGGTAGGTAGCAGGAGTATTTGTGGCATGACCCCATCTTGGCCAAATAATGGTAGGTAACACAGCAGTGATAGTCTCTTAGGACGTGAGGGGCACACACAAAACATAACGACTTTGGTTACAGAGCTGGTTTATGCGCCGACTGGTGCTTTCTACGTATTTCTACACGCGCACTTTGTAATCAATGCTTTTTGTACTCAGAACCATATATATCCAGGTTTTTAAAAATACCCAGCTCTCAGGGTTGCTGAGTAAATGATAATGTCAATAAAGTGGCACTCAAATCCTCCATAAAGGATCTGGGCGTCGTACTCACTCAGAGAGCAGCAGCAGCTCTGTGCCAGGTTGTTTTTTCTTTTAGAAAGCAAGTCAGTATGCCCTCCAGGTGACCCACCTGTCCCCAGCTGCCACCCTGCTTTCTTTTCTGCAAGTGGCTTTCAGCACCAGAAGGTACGTGATGTGCTGTTCATGGCATCTTTGGCTGTCTCCCACTGACCCAGCCCCCAGAACGGGGCCGGGCCCAGAGCAGGGGCTCAGCCTCCCATGTTGTTGCACACCACCAACGAAAGAATGCCCAGAGAGGGCCCAGGTCAGGGCTCAGGGGGTCAGGGCTGGGACGAGAACTCACAGCTTCGGTGGGCTGGGGGCAGCAGGCATCCAGGCAGTGGGCTGGGCTAGGCAGAGGGAAGTCGCAGGCTTCGGCACAGGTCCAGCAACAGTCCTGGGGCCTGGAGGCGCCTTGCTTCTTGCAGGGGGAGCTGCAGTCTGTGCAGCAGCCCTGGGCCTACGCGATGGAACGGGGCAGGATCTGGGCCAGGTGGTGGGGGGAAGTGGGGGGGACACGACACGTAGGGATAGGTGTGGGGACTAAATGGCAAAGGAGCCTCTGGGTCAGGGCCTGCAGATGAGGGCACTACCTGACCACCTCCTCTTCCCCGGGGCCCACCCTTCGGCCTCCACCAGGCCCCTCACCAGCAGGCAGTGCCTAGCCAGCAGCACCGCGCCGAGCAGCAACAAATAGGTCCCCACAGCAATGAACACGATGGCAGGGATGGGGAGCAGCAGGGAAGGACTGCTGACGGGAGCCGGGGTTGGATTCCATGGACTAGAGGAGGCCTGGACAAGCACAGGAGGAAGGGGTGACAAGGAGGTGGGAGGGGCTGTGGGAACACAAAAATACCAGGAAGGACACCCGGAGGAGGTGGCCGGGATGAGGGAAGGAACAGCCACCAGATGGCGGGGAGAGAGTCATTAGGACTACACTATCCTGGTCCCCAAACGTGACTTTTCCCTCTCATCCCCATTTCAGGACCATCAGTACCTGTTGGTCATTCGAGAATTTTCCAAGACTTGTTGATCTTCCTCTCAGAATGCCTCTCCATACATATCTATTGTCTCTGAGTCCTCTGGACTACTTCGCCATCCCTCAGGCCACGTTACTGGCCCCTAAATGTCTTCCAATCTGCGATCTTGCCCCTTTCCACACCAGCTGTGTTGTGTATCGCACCCTCCCTTACAATCCATCAATGACTCCCACCGACTCAGTCCAAACCTCTTATCTCAGGGACAAAGCCCCAGTCTAGCCCTGCCTACTCCTCCCTCTTTCCTCCTCTATACTCCGGCCAGACTGAAGTCCTAGCAGCTTCCCAAATGCCTGTGCTCTCTCCCACCCGCGAGGCTCTGCCCAAGCTGTTCCCTTGGCCTGGGATGCCTTTCCTCCTCGGTGACTTGGCAAGCTTCTCATCTTGCCAGGTAGAGCGGGAATGTGCTCTCCGTGTGAAGTCTACTCCGGGCACTCTCTCACAGCTCTGGTCCTGGGCTCGAAGGGTCTATGTTGGGTAAACAGCCCCCTCTCCAGTCTGGGCTCGGGCTCCAAGGCGAGTTTAAGGCCCTGAGGGGGCCGCTCCAGAAAAGGGTAAGGGGCCTAGGACTCACGTCCATGGGTCAGGACAGCGCCAGTCAGTCCAGGAGCTGCAAAGGAGAAAAAGTCCTGTGTCTCAGAGTCTGAGAGGGGCCATTGGACTGGGGTGCCCACTCCCCCACCCACCCAATTCCCGCTTGGAGAAACTGAGGCCGAACGATGGCTCCTGGTCCATCGGGGGTCCGGGGATTCGAGGCGGCGTCCCCCTCGCAGGCCCCAGCCTGACCCTGGCTACACCCCTGGCTGTCCCCACACCCCGGCTCCCTCCAGTGACCGGTCCCCATCACCTGCACCCTCGGGGCCGCGGGCAGTTCGCGGATTCCGCGCCAAGCTCGTCCAATCGGGCGCGGCGGCTGCACCGCCCAGAAGCTCCCGCTGCTTCTGGCCGTTGCCATGGAGATCCGAGCGCCGCTCGTACGGCGGCCGCCGAGACCCAAATTCCTTCTCCCCGCCGCTCTTCCCCGGCTCGAACCTCGGAGGCCACCAGCCCCTCTTGGTCGCCGCCCGCCGGGTTTTCCCGCTATTCCTGAACGGAAAAGGCGATTTCCCGCTGCCACCTGCCCTGGTCGGGTCCTCATCCCTTGCTGGGTCCTGCGGCGCTGCAAAGGGGACACCGACCCCCCGGGCTACACCACCAACGTGCTGTGTGGCTTTGGCCAAGTCCCTGAACCTCGCGGAATCCATTTCCTCCTCTGTAAAACAGGGAAACTCCTGCCTTACGGGGAAGTTGTAAAAATCAAAGCTACTCGTCAGTTGTATAGCATTCTGCTTTTTTTTTTTTTTTCCAACTTTACCCCACTCATTTTTTATTGACAGTGCTCGAGTTTAAGACTTGGGTGGGTCTCCTCCCCCTCAGGTCACTGTCAAAGTGATTTCCTCCCACCACCTTGCATCTTGTCCTTTTTCTATTTTAAAACCTCCAAAGGGCAAAGTCCAAATGCTTCGCTGTCAACCTCATCCAGTCTGGGCCCCTCCTATCTTCCCTTTGCTCATCAACAGCAAATCTCATCTAGGCTCTGGGCTTCCGGCAGAGAAAAAGGCAGACAAATTTCCTGCCCTCCTGGGACACACGTTGCACTGGGGGACCAGGGTCAGATAATCTGTAAAGAAAAAAGTAAGACTGTTCTGTGTTCCATCATTCTTCCAGTCTTCCCCCATAGGATCTGTTCATGGTTCCTGAGCCAGTGCAAGGGGTTCCACAGCTCCACACATTTGCAGATACTGTTCCCTCTGCCTAGAACACCCTTCCTGTTTCCCCCGGAAGAACTCTCTCATCCTTCAAGCCTCTGCTCAATTTTGTCTCAGGGAGGTCTCCCTGCCAACCTCAGGCAGAGGGGGCTGCTTTGGGCATCTTATTCGCATGCTTATTCCAGCAGTGATGACAAGGTGTTTGAATTCTCCCCTTTGGTGCCTGGCTCCCTGGTTAGACGGTTAGACGGCAAGTGCCTGGGTCTGATTCATCCCCATAGCCCAAGCCCTGGCAGTTGGTGTGGTCCCGGGGGCCTCTAGCGAGTACTCACTGATTCTATGAACGAATCAAATCCAGCCATCCACCAATAAAGGGTTGTTATCGAGATGCCCTTGTCCCGTGGCTCACAAGCCACTCGGACCTCCCACTTGCATTCCTGCCCTTTGGGGTTCTACACATACATGATTGGACTACGTACACTCACGTAAGCACAACGGGGCCTCAGACTTCATCCACGATTAGTGCATCCGGGTATGTTCCCCTGAAAGCAGTGATGTAGGAAAGAACGTTAGGGTTCTAAGCCAACGGCCAAGAAAGAATTCTTGAGACATCTTTGGTGCAAAAAGGTGATTTTATTAAAGCACGGGCATAGGACTCGCGGGTAGAAAGAACTGCCATGGGGTCATGCAGAGTGGCCCATTATATACTTTCAAGTTGGGAGGGGGTTAGGGATAGGGGAAGTTTCTAAGGAATTTTGGAAGCAAGGTTTCCAGGACCTTGGGGGGGCTAGCTATTGTTGGGGAAAGGTCATTTATTACTGTCTAATAAAACTTCAGTCTTGAGACCCTTCAGATGTATATTGGTGGGCCATATGCTTGGGGGATGATTGCCAACACGTATCTTGGGGGGTTTAGAGATAAAGGAAGTTTCCAAAAGAATTTTTATACATTAAAGTAAACTTACAAGACCCTGGGAGGTAAGGGGTGGGGTGGGCTAGGATTGTCTTTTGCCCTCAGCAAATGTCAACATTGAGGAAGTTGAGTCCCTAGAGGAATGTCACTCTGCCTGTTTCAAGGACTTGTCAGTGGGCTGTAGGTGGTAAGGAAATGAAATAATTATTCTTCGGCCTTTGTTTCCCACATCAGCAGTACCACCATATACCTACTTCTGTCTATGTCCTCCACCCCCGTGTACTTCGCCTCCACCACCGCCCCTGGGGATTTCTGGCACCATGAGGCAACCCCAGAAATCGCCAGGGTTTGTGTCCCTGGTCCCAAATCTCCTTCTCACCTTCAACCACACGGACAGAGTCCCACCCTCCTCCTCTCCCACCCCCCCCACCCTCCCAGAGGGAGCTTCAGACCCAGGAGACAGGAGGCTGGCTGTCCCCAATATCACCATTGCTGATTCTAAGGCAGAGTCAGATTGCCTTCTTGGGGCTGTCTTCTTGTCTAACCCATCTTCTTTGCAGAATCCCGAGGCCCGAGATGAGGCCAGTTCCCACCCCTGCCCTGGGAAAGGCCTCAGGCGACACAGACTCCCTCGCTCTGTTCTGTTCCTGCCAACAGGGAGACGTCAGCCTTGGCAAGGCCTCTGGACACGTCCATGGCCTGCAGTGGACAGATTCACTGATGGTATTCTGTTCCTACCATGGGCTCATACATTATGCAGGATGGTGGACAGTGCACCGGGCCTGCTCTCTGCAAGACAAATCAATGGGACGGGCGATGTATGCACCCACTTTGCCAAGGCCACTTCCGCCCACATCACACCATTTGTTGGAGGCAGGGAGAAACCGATTTCGTGATAGCCAAGTAACCATAAGACCTCGCTCTCCCTAAAGTTCAGAATTGGAGATGTCGGATACGATCATGTGGAGTCTTGCACTGCCCCAGGAAGGAGAGAAAAAAGATGATGTACTCTCAGTCCTCGTGGGGTGGGTGGGAGATCTGAGACCCACCGAACACCCAGAAGATGAGAGAAATTCAGCCCGGCCTGCAGTCAGGCGTGGGAACGGAACCCAGCTGCTCTGAATTTGCTCTTAGACTTTCGGCCCCTCCTAATGGACATCTGACTATATTGCCTCCCAGAGACTAAGAGGAGGTTATCAGCGTCCTGTTAGGAAAATGAAAGGCCTGTGCTCAGGTAGTTATGCCCAGGGAATAATAAGCCGAGGGAGCAGAACTAGAGCAAGCATCCATCAAGCCCTCTTCCCAGACTTCATCTTATTTAATCCTAACAGTAGACCTAAGTGGCATGAACCATCATTTCCGTCTTATTTTAATTTAATTTTTATTTATTTGATTTGATTGATTGATTTGAGAGAGAGAATGGAGAGAGAGAGAGAAAGCAGGAGTGGGGGGTAGGGGGTAGGGGCAAAGGGAGAAGGAGAAGCAGACTCCCTGCTCAGCAGGGAGCCTAACACAGGGCTCGATTCCAGAACCCTGGGATCATGACCAGAGCCAAAGGCAGATGGTTAACCGACCGAGCCACCCAGGTGCTCCCCCGCCCTGCCTTATTTACATTTTGTAGATAGAAAAGAATCCTGACCCGGTTGAAAAAGAAGGTCAGGCAATGGATTCTAGTCGTGCCACTGGGCAAGTCAGCTGACCTCACTGAGCTTGAGTCTCACTTATTGGGAAAGTGGGGTCACCTAAGATCTGAGAGGATGCGTGATGATCGGAGGAAAGGTATGTAGAGTCCCCGGCATAGAACAAGGGCTCATAAAAAAATAGGACGAGAACAACCTGGAATGCATATCACAGTGAGAATTTACAAGGGGCCACATAGGAAGCATGCTTTACACACATCTCATTCACTTATCCTAGCAGCCCAAGGGAGAGGTACGACTGCTTCCCCCCTCCCCCATCCTCCTTTTAAGAGGTGATAAATCACTTGCATGAGTTCTCCTGGCTGGTTGAGTGACAGAGCTAGGATTTGAGCCCAGGCAAGTGGAACTTTGTGTGTATACACCCGAGGCTCAGAGAGGTTCTGACACTTGACCAAGGTGTCACAGCCAATCTATGGGAGAAAAAAAGGCCTGGCCAGGCTCTTCCTTTTCTCACTCCACTCACCAGTCGTGCCCTTCAGCTTTTTCTACTGCACAGATAAAGGGTGGGACTGGACTTGCCTAGAACAGTGCCTAGCCTGGGACAGGTACAATAAAAGTACTAAATAATAAATGTTCTGGCGCGCTGGGCGGGACTCTCCCCAGAGCACGGGTAGGGGGAATTGGACCCTTCCCTGGGTATCATGCGGGAAACAGGCCACTTTTGGCTGCTTATTCTTTACTTATTCACAGCCTTCGGTGATATCACACCTGCACGCCTCCCAGGGCCGGCGCTGCGCAGCACCGAGGCAAAGGGGATGCACGAGACACCATTTGGAAACAGGAGCCTGGAGTAGCAGGAAACGGTAAACTCCAGGCCCCGGGTGAATTGTGTGGCAGGTGTGTGAGCACCGAGTGGGGGTGAGAGACTCCCTTGGGGAGCCAGGCTGGGGTGGGAAAGCGGCTGGAGTCCCTGGAGCCTGGATGGGCACCTAGGGAGTGCCCCCCATGACGCCCCTCTCTACGGGCGCGGTCCTGAGGGCTGCACCCCCCTGCCCCCCAAAACTGGCACGGTCTCCCTCTCTCCTCCGGGGAGTTCAGGCACCCCTAGGACGCCCGGACGAGGGATCACGGTGTGTGGAATGCGACCGGTCTTGGGTTTATTTTACACGCTACACCCGTCTGCAAAAAATCAGGCGCGCGCACGAAAGCTATTCTCTTTCCAGTTCCTCTTCAACACTTCTGATTATTCCAGGAGCCGGTCTCATTTTGCTGCCAGAAGCCCTTTAACACCTCTCTGTCCACACTTATCTTGCCATGTCTCATCTATAACAAAGAGAGTGCAGCCCTCCAGCTCAGAATTCCGAGCAGGTGAAAGTATCTAGCTACAAGGTTAGAACACTTTATTTTTTCCATTGTATTTATTTTTTTGTTACCTTCATTTACAGCAAGTGATACTGGTTTTCTATTTTCGATAGTGATAGTTTCCTTTTAAAGTACATGGTTAAGAATGGGTACTCTGCCAATCGGACTACTAGGTTCAAATCCCAGCTCTGCCACTTAACTGCCTGTGTGACCTTGAGCAAATCACACCACCTCTCTGTGCCTCGATTCCCTCCTCTATAAAGGGAAAGTAATAATGGTATCTCCTCCTTAGGTTATTGTGACAACCCATTAGTTAGTATATGTATAGGGCACGGATTGGTGCCTGACATCCAGTATGCGCTTTATCGATGTTTGCTATTGTTAAGTCAAATGGGGTAAAAACAAACAGACACACACAACCCCGAGGTTTAGAGAAAACCTCTTTGGACCAGTCCCACCATTTTCCATGTCAGAAAGCACAGTTTTGAAGAAGATAATTAAGTAACTGAGCTAGGATCTCTGTAGGTCTCTGGATCCCTGATCCATTTACCAGCCACTTCAATCTTCAGTAATTAATGCAACCTCTCGCTGCCTGCATCTGTGGAATGGGACTTTCGCTGGATGTGGAGGCGGTATGTGTAAAAGTGGCAGTATGGTGACTCCAGTGCATTTCGACGCGGCTAATATCGCCCCCAAGGGGACAGAAATAGGTTCTTGGTGGCAAAAAAAAAAAAAAAAAAAAAAAACAAACCAAAAAACTTTTTAGTATCCTAAGCACAGATATACAGTAGAACTGTGTTATCAAAATTTCATGATGAGTGGTGATTAGGAGACAAATTGTCTAAAAAAGGCTGCGTAGGGGAGAATCATGAAAAAAAAGAAGTTGAGTGCTGTAAACCAAATTTTTCCAACTTGAGTTGTTACCCATAGTGGGTTATGCAGTCAGTGCAAGGGGTCCTGATTAGACAGATGGTGAGGAGAGGATGGTGGGGAGAATGGCCACTCATTACGCAACTAAAGGCTTCATCTTTTTTTTTTTATTTTAAGATTGTATTTATTTATTTGACAGAGAGAGACAGCCAGCGAGAGAGGGAACACAAGCAGGGGGAGTGGCAGAGGAAGAAGCAGGCTCCCAGCAGAGGAGCCTGATGTGGGGCTTGATCCCAGAACACTGGGACCACGCCCTGAGCCCAAGGCAGACACTTAACGACTGTGCCACCCAGGCGCCCCTAAAGGCTTCATCTTTAACGGTCTTATCTTGTGCGGCGTCTGGGTGGCTCAGTCAAGCGTCTGCCTTGGGCTCAGGTCGTGATCCCAGGGTCCTGAGGTCAGGCTCCCTGCTCAGCGGGGCGTCTCCTTCTCCCTCTTCCTCTGCCCCTCCCCCCTGCTCATGCGCTCTCTCACACTCTCAAATAAATACATAAAATCTTAAAAAAAAAAATCTTACCTTGCTTTGGGTTCAACCTTTAATTTGATGTTCAGAGTCCTACCCAGAGGGGGAAAATGGAGTAACTAAACAAGCAAGAGCCATTCACAGAGATAAGCTCTGAAATTGTGACTGATGTCTACACTGTATTAAAATGATATCTTTTTTGTCTTTAACCTTGCAGTTCCTTTAGGAAAATGAGTTTATGGGTTTTCTATATCTGTTTAACATTATAGAGACCAATGCAGTCAGAAAATAGGATTTTAAAAATCCTACCTTGTTCACTTCCTGTGTAACCTCGGACAAGGTACCAAACCTCTCCGTGCCTCTGTTTTCCCATCTCTGTAAAATAGACACAATAATAAACAACCCGCAAAGCTGTTCCTCCGTTAATGAGGAAATGAGTTGATATTTTTAAGCGCTCAGATCAGTGTCTGGCCCATAGTAAATGCTCCATAAGCGGCATTTAATGACCTGGAATTATTATCATACCAGCTTCACGGATGAAGAATTGAGGTCCCCAGAGATTGGCCCACCATCATTCAGAGCCTAAATTTGTTTAGCATTTTAAAAATTAATTCCAGCTTAATTTAAATAAAGTGCACACATTTTAAGGGTACGCCTTGGGCACGCTTACCTATGTGTACACTCGTGATCAAAATAGGGGCATTCCTTAGGGCGCCTGGGTGGCACAGCGGTTAAGCGTCTGCCTTCGGCTCAGGGCGTGATCCCGGCGTTGTGGGATCGAGCCCCCACATCGGGCTCCTCCGCTATGAGCCTGCTTCTTCCTCTCCCACTCCCCCTGCTTGTGTTCCCTCTCTCACTGGCTGTCTCTATCGCTGTCGAATAAATAAATAAAATCTTAAAAAAAAATAGGGGCATTCCCAACACCTCAGAGGCTCACTGGGGTCTCCCCTCAGTCAATACCTCCCCCGCCCCAAGTTGAGCGCTATTCTGAATCTTCACCGAAGACATTCTGCCTGTTTTGAACTTCATCCAAATGGAGCCATACAGTCAGCTTCTTTTATTATCCGCAGTCTGAATTTGAAGCCCAGATGGTCCCACCCTAGAAATTGCCATCTTAACTATTATCCTATATTGTGCCGCCTTTTAAAGCCAGGACTCCTTAGGGTGTTCTTATTCTCCCCCTCCTTCCTTTTCCTGACTCCTTTTTCAGCTCTGCCCGAAACAAAGGTGTCCGTCAAGCCATCGACGAATTCTAATTGGTCAGTTCTGCATTAGAAGGCCCGGCACAGTCCCGCCCCGCCAGAGGAGGGCCCTCGGCCAGGACGCATATATAGGGCACATGTGTCAAGAGGTGGGCCAATGGGAGGAGAGCGTGTTCTAAACCGTCCACCCGTCCACCAATGGGAGCGTGGTGTTCCCGCCCTCTTCAACTGCCCGGCTGCCTCAGCCTCGTGCCCTTGCAGTTTGACACCTTTCTTGTGTCCTAGAAGAAGGGGCCCTCGAAGCTGCCTAGGAGATGCAGGATGGCGGGCCCCAACTCCTTGCACCCTCCCTGGGCCTCCTGCACCCCTCCCCTCCCTGTGGTGGATGGGAGGGGAGACTTTTCCAGACAAAAATAACATATATGTAAATATGTATGTTTTCAGGGGTTCTGTTGTTTCTTGGGTTTTTTTCTCTGTTACTGGGATAATGCCTTGGTTTTTTCTTTTTAAAAAAGTATTATTTTTCAATTTCAAATATCTTTACAATTTGAACACCCTCTGGTTTTTCTGAGTTCTGGGTGCTGATGAGAATCACCAGCCTCCCTCTGTAGCCTCCACCTTGCCCCTCAGAGGTGAGAACCTAGGAGAAGGGAGAGGGGACTGGAAGAGCTTGGGGGCGGGCAGAGAACGAGATGGGTTGGAGATCATAAGAAGGAGTAGGCACATCCTTAGGGTTGAAGGATGAAGAGAAGAAATTTTAAGGTGTGATATGGATTGGGAGGTGTGGACCAGCTCCAGGAAAATGAATGAAATGCTTGGAATGGGTTGATTTAAAAAAAAAAATTAGGATGCCCAACTGTCCTGGAGGAGGGATATTTAAAGTGCAATAAAGATCCCAAAGTGGGGCACCTGGGTGGCTCAGTCGCTTACGCACCTGCCTTGGATTGAGGTCATGATCTCCCAGTCCTGGGGTCCTGGGATTGAGCCCCACCTTGGGCTTCCTGCTCAGCGGGGAGTCTGCTTCTCTCTCTCCCTCTGCTCCACCCCCCCCCCCCCCGCCCGCTCCTGCTCTCTCTGTCCTTTTCAAATAAATAAAATCTTTAAAAAAAAAAATCCCAAAGAGATTAGGGAAGAGCAATGCCTCATGGGTTACAGATGAATGGATCCCATGGGCCGCTGAGTTATCAGGGTGAAGGGAGTCTCTGGGTCTAAGGGACGCTGTGGGTTCTCATGCTCATCTTTTCTCACCTTCTCTACCCCAGACAGGCATGACCCTGCTCTTTGTACTGGGCTGCATTTTCTTCCCACTGAGCTTCACTGCCCTCTGCTGGGGCCTGCAGAACCACCCCACCCTGCGGATGGAGAGACCCGAGGCTGTTTTGGTGGCGTCCAAGTAAGAGGACAGGGTGAGGGCGTCCTTCCTGGGCCAGGGCTGGTGGAGCTGATCTCCTGCTTTCAGGAAGAGTTAGTGGTGACAGCAGGAGCAGTGTGTGTGTGTGTGTGTGTGTGTGTGTGTGTGTGAGTGCGTGTGCCAGGGGTAGATTAAAACTCAAAAGAAACTGGCTAGGGGATCTTTTGCAAGTTATTTAACCTCTCTGAACTTCAGAGCCCCCCCCCCCCAACTTGTAAATGGGTTACTAAGAACACCCACCTTCCAGTCTTCATGGAGACCTTGTGCGAGGATAGGTGAATTCATGTCTGTGAAATAGGGGTGGCCAACTCCTGCAAGGAACAAGGCTGTAGGCTCTGTGGGGATGACTGGTGAGCTGGAGGACTCAACATTCAGCCCACTGAATGAAGCAGCAGCTGCTTGGCTCCCACCAAACATTATGGAGCTAGAATATGGGCTCCATGTTGTCTGACTTTCTCGTTCTTTCTCAAAAGAAGTTGAGCTTCGATGTGAAATCACCTAATTTGCAAACACTGACAAATAAGTTAGAATTTAAGAAAATACTATCCCGGCAACACCAGACTGGCTAAGCAAAGCATGTTTGTGGGCCAGATCGGGCCCTTCCGCTGCCAATTTATGACCTGTTTGACACAGCTTAATACACGTGTGAACTATCATGGAAACTTAGGTAGGAGAGGGAGCAGACAGAAGGCAGAATTTACTTGGGTGTCTGGGTGAATTCCTGGAGGACAGAAAAGTGTCTCTGCCGGCTGTAGTTCAGGTCATCCAGAGAGAAGCCACGACTTGACCAGGTTTGTAGTCCTCAATCAAGTAGTTATGGTGCCCTACCATTGCCCACCCACCCCCAACTCAGCTTTGCTCTTTGGCTTTGGAGCTATCCAGTTTTGCCAGTTCTCATAGCTGTGTTATCTTGGGCAAGTTTTTTGTCTTTTTTTTTTTTCCCTTCAATCTCTGAACCCGTTTCTTGTCTATAAAACAGATATTACCATCTGGGAAGATTAAATAAGAACATAAACCACATTGCCTCATGGTCAGCACATAGTAAACATACACAAGTTGGGTCCTTTTCCCCCTTAGAGGAAGCCCTGAGGTCAAGAAGCTAGATCCACTATTGCCCCTAAATTGTCCCTAACTCCTTCTGCCAAAGGCCAGAGACCTCTCAGTCTATTCCTTCCGCTGACACTAGAGGGCAGCACAAAATTGCATATCCAGCCCTCAGCCTCTCTTTTGGGGAGGAAATGGAATGGTCTTTGGACAGGCAAAGACAAATTGTGGGGCTGCTTATTGAGGTGTACCTTAGGGTAGGCCTGGAAACCAGAGTACGATTTGGGTACAAGGCCCCAGGTCATGCAGAAGTCCGTAGGACGGTGGAGTTCAGGACAGGAAGGCCAAATTCCAGGAAGCAGCACGAAAGGGTGAGAAGCAGCTCAGAGGCCAGCGGGGTTCCAGCTGGGCTTCGGACATGCAGCGTGACCCTGGCCAAGTCACTGTGCCTCGGTTTCCTTGTGGTTGAATGAGGGGTTTGAACCACCTAATCCCTGGGGTCCTTTCCCACTGGGAAACTGCTGTTCTGTGAAGTCCCCAAGGAAGGGGAGTCAGGAAGATAAGAAACCTGAAGAAAAAGCGAGTGACCAGTGCTTAGGGGAGGCCAGGAGAGGCCAGGCAGCCTGAGGGACAGGGGCAAGAGCATCGTCCCATTCCAGGTGGGTTTTCAGAGAGGCAGGGTTTCCTCACCCTCTTCAAACCCTGTAGTCACTCTAATACCCAGCATGGGAGGGCTCCGGCCTCTTCTAAATATGTCACCTTGGGGAGGGCCACCGTAGGCTTCAGGACCATTTCTTGACTTGCAAGAACGGGACAAGTGCTGTTACCTCAGGGCTATTACAATTGTTAGACAAGATCACCGGACAGCCTTGCAGTGAAGATGGGCTCTAGGGGCACCTCACTTCTCCCTATAGTTTTCCCCCTTCCCATTGGAGTGAAGGATGTGGGGGGGTCTCTGAGCCGGAAGGAGGCTGTCTGGAGGTGTTTTTATTCTCATCCAGTGCTTAAACTCATCCTTCAGAGACAGCAAGACGCACCACTTTGTCTCACTCCCTCCTCCAAGGAATCCTTTTCCTCTCTGCTGGAGTGGCACCCCTAAACTGGGACCCCAGCAGGCCACTTGGGAGGCACTGGCAGAGAAGAAATGGCAGGCATTTGCCATGTGCTGGTGGGAAACAGGGTCAAGCCCCCATCTGGGGGCTCAGAGCCCCCTCCCAGCTGGCCAGGGTGCCCAGGGCCACCTTCCTCCCCAAGAGGAGAGCCGACCCTCCACTGGTCCATGTCCCCAGCAGCCCCCTATGCCGCAGCTGCTGTCTCTTTAAGGGCCTCCCCCTCCCTCTTTCTTTGCTCCCCCCCATCTCTGTCGCAGCCGCTGCTGTGGCTCAGAGCTGCATGGGGAGACGCTGCTGCAGGTCCGGTTTCTTGGTGTCTGGTCGGTGCCATCATTCCCCACCCCTCCCCCGCCCTCCCCAAGCTGGTGACTCCCCCCTCCCCCTCCCCCTCCCCACCGAGGGGGCAGGGGGCTGGGCAGGAACTCGCTATAATGCCCCGTGCAGCCTCCCGGCCGGGCGGCAAGGACCGTGGCGGCAGCGAGAGGCGGGAGAGCAGTGCTGACCGCTGACCACTTGCCCAGCCGCTCCTCTTGTCTCCTTCCCTCCCTCCCTTCTCCCTCCCTCCCTCTCTCCCTCCTTCTCAGGGCTGGCACCACAGTCCCACCCCGCCTTCTCGGGTCCTCCCAGCCTCTCCACGTAAGCCCCCCCTCCCCACCTGCCTCTTCTCTCCCTCCCCTCCCCCACCCACATCCTCCTCCTCCGGTACCCTCTCCCTCTCTGTCCTCTTATCAAGTCCTCTCCTCCTGTCTCGCTTCCAGCCCTCTGGCCAGCTTCCTCCCGCTCCCTTTCCCGGATCCTCCCTCTACCCAGTCTCTCCCCATTTCCCCAGTCTCATTTAACTCCCTTTCTCCCTTCCTCTGGGCTGACTCGCCTGCCCCATCCCATCCCCGCCCTGTCCCCTTTGTGCCCCTTTTTCTTTTTCTCTCTCCTTCCCTGGCTTGGTGTCCCTTCTCCACCTCTAACTCCCTTCAGCTCGGCCTCCCTGTCCCCTCACGGCCGCCAGCCTCCCTGCCCGAGGCCTGAGCCACCATGCTGACCCCAATGGTGGCTGGGGGGGTGGTGTTCCCCGGACTCTTCCTCCTCTCCAAGAACACGCTCCAGCGGCTGCCCCAGCTGCGCTGGGAGGAGGCTGACGCGGTCATTGTCTCAGCCAGGTAAACTGCATCCCTTCCCCTCGGCCCCTCTCCCCTTCTCAGGCATTATGGGGGTGGAAGGGACCCCAGTCCTTCCCTGGACCCTTGGCCCATTAGGGACTGGGGGTTCCTGAAGTGGTTGGTGGGCTTTACCTCCAAGCTTCCTGCCCCCTTCACTGCCTTACTCACTGTCCCAGGAGACCTCGTCCAAACCCAGCCATCTGGTCTACTAGTATCCAGACTGCTTTTCTTCCCTCTCCCCCATTCACCCTCCCACCCTCCAAAACAGGACCAGCATGTGACTAAAACATTCCTATAAGATATTAGGGAACAAGGCGAGGGGCAGAGAGCTGTGTATTAGTCAGGGCACATGTATGGGGGTACAAAAGATAGAGGAGTGAAGGTAGAACTCCGTACAAGCTGGAATGAGGGCCAGAGTTGGGGAGGGGAGCATGGGGACAGTCAAAGAGTGAGCGGGAAAGTGGCTGGGGGAATATGGGGTCACCAAGGAATGGCGTGGTGACTGGAAGGCTGAGTGCTGCGAGAACAGGCCTGGGGCACCCCCTTGCCATCCAGGGCTGTCCCTGAGCTGCCCCTCCCCAGGAAGAGACCTTGTTATCAGCATTGTCTCACCTCAAGATGACCTCCCTGGTGTCCTCCTGAGAAGAGGGCCACTCAGTGTCCACGACTGACCAAGGGAGGAGTGGGGTGTAATGAGTAGCAGCAGCGGGGGGGGGGGGGGTCCTGGAGCCTGAGGTTGGGGGTGAGCCCTGGGCAGGCTGGCCTCAGGCAGAGACAGGCAGAGAGTGGCCCGAGGCGCAGTAGCTGGACAGTAAAGAGGAGAAACCGAGGGCTGCATCCCCTTCTTCTACCTCTGCTCCCTCTTTCTCCCTAGGCTAGTGTCCTCTGTCCAAGCCGTCATGGCCTCCACCGCTGGCTACATCGTTTCCACCTCCTGCAAACACATCATAGATGACCAGTAAGTGCCTCAAGACCACCTTTGCCCAAGTTCCTGCAGCCCATGTGCGTGTGTGACTCCCGAGGACCCCAGGTCTTCTAGGGGACTCTTTCAGTGGTCCCCAAGCCCTTCACTTGGGACTGAGCAAGTTAACTGCATTAGCTGCAACTCAACACCTAGGGATAAATTTATCCATGTCCTGTCCTTAAAGGTCAGAGCCAGGGGGTAAAGGAGTGGGGATCAAAAAGGATTGTCAGCGGCTCTTAGGCTTCCTGCCCTCTCATATCGTAGTAGGTCCTGTGTGCCCTTTCCTCCCCACCTCTTCCCCCCCTTACATCCCTCAGACCCCTTTTCTAACCAGCACCCAACTGGGCTGCCTCCCTCCTCATGCCAGGCTCACCCCTCAGCTCCTCCCAGAATCCAGGTGTCCAGTCCCAGCTCCGTGCACAAGAGGGAGACAGAGGAGAGAGATGACAGAGACAAGGCCACTAATGGTTCGCCCGTGGGGGGTGGGGTGGGGGAAGGGGGAAGAGGCCAGACTTTGGCACTGTAGGCTGCTGCAGTGCCTGGTGCTTGCCAACAAAGCCCAGGCCTGAGAGGTGGGGCCGTAGGAGGAAGGAGAGGGGCCCTGTCCGTGGTGCTGACGGGCCGGCTCCAGGTGACCCGCGGGCTGCTGCAGATTGCTCATTGGGGTGCTGAAGAAGCCCCATGCTTCACTTCTGGCCCTGACCCCCTTCTCTGGCAACTGTGGGGCTGCAGGAACATTGTCTGGAGGACCCTGACCTGGCGGTGCCCCTCTTTCTCTCCAGATGAGTTCCCTTTCTGTGGAGGGAGGTACATCCCTTCCTGGAAGGGCTGCCCTGACGAGGCATTGAGCTGCGTGAGTCAAATGCCTAAAGCAGTCTGGCTCTTGCACAGTGGGTGCTTAACTCTTCTTCAGGTCCCATTTGGTAACTGGGCTTCCTCTTCCCCTCCGCCCTTCTGCTCCACCCCTGGGTCTTTCTTGCTCTCGCCTTCTCAGTCAGAGGTCACCTTTCCACTTTTATATTTCCTCTCCCCCCACCCAGGGCTGTTCTTGTCCTTTCCCCTGTAATCCTCAGGTGGGTGGGGAAGATCAGGGTTAATCCAGGGACAACAGCTGTTCCTACTTCTGAGCACCTAACTGCTGAGAGTGTGGGGACGGGTTTAACTCTTCAAGTTAAACCAAGACTGGTCCCCCCACAGGCCACATGGCTCCTGGGGTGGCTCTCCCAGCTATTCTTGCTCCAACTCCCTTTGGGCCAGTTGGACCCCTTTCCACCAGGGCTGTCCCTGCTTTCCTGCCCTGTGTGGCTAACCTGGGCTGCTGCTCCCTCACCTCTCTCCCTTTCTTCATGCTCCAGTATGAGTCTCGGGTTCTCTTTGCCCCAAATCATCCCTGCTGGAGTGGACTGCCTGTCTCCTTGCAGACCGGTCTTCCCAGGGTTTGCAGTCTGTCTCCATCTCACCTGATCCTTCGCTGGCCTCCCCCCGGGCCCTCATTCCTCCTCTCCCTTGGGCAGCTCCTCATATATGGTCTCAGCTCCTTTTCTGTGTCACTCCGGCTGACTTTGCTTTCATCCCTCCACCTAGCTGGGCCAGTTTCCTGACCTTGCACTCCCACCTTAGACCTGCCACGGGGCTATAGCATTTAAGAGAAAGTGCTCAACGGGCTGAGTCAAGAAGAAAAATGCAATATTGCATATTCAGGCACTTTTCATTTTTGTTTACTCTCAAAGTACACAGAACTTTCTCTGTTCTTGGCTCCTTTTGCTCAGCATTTTCTCCATTAACGCTTGGCTGTACCTGAAAAAAACAAGAGGTTGGGCGACATTCGGGCAGAATTTGCAGGCCTAACAGCACCACCAAGTCCCCAGTGTGGCTTGTCTGTGACACCTGTCTCGAATCTTCTAGGGACAGTGGAGCCAGACTTCCCGTGGTTGGTTATTCCTTGGCCAAATCACTTAGTCTCTCAGTTTCCTCATCTGTAAAAGGGGGGTGGGAACCATCCCCACTTTGTGTCGGGTTTTTGTGGGGAGTGAATAAGTTTATGCATGTAAAATGTTTTGGATATTAGAACAATGCCCGCGTGTCAGTGGATGTCAGCCAAGACGACCCCTCTCCGCTGCTTTTGCCTCTTCTGCTGTTATTTGTCCTAACCTCAGCTGTCTCTCAGATCTTGCCTGAGCTTGCTCTCTCACTCTGTCACTGCCCTGTGGTCTGTGGCTGTCCTTTGTGGTCTTTTCCCTACCTCCCCTCTCCCCATATTGCAGAGAGAGAGAGAGAGAGAATATGAATGAACGAATGATGAATGAAGGAACATGAAAAATGGGTGGGTTCTGAGGTCAGAGAGCCCGGGTTTGATTCACAGCACTCCTACCTGTCAGCGTTGTGACCATCCGACCTTGGGCCAGTGTCTTGCTCTCTACCCTTGGGTTCCATCACAGAACTCGAGAGTCCCGCCATCTCAGGGTTGCTGTGAATATCGCTTGCGATCTGACTCCCGGTGGCCCATCCAGCGCTGACCCGGGCACCTGGTCGCTGCTCTAGCCATCTCCTTTCCTCTCTGATCCCCGCCCCTCTCTCTCTCCGCCCAACAGACACTGGCTTTCCTCTGCCTACACGCAATTTGCAGTGCCCTACTTCATCTATGACATCTACGCCATGTTCCTCTGTCACTGGCACAAGCACCAGGTCAAGGGGCACGGAGGGGACGAAGGGGGGGCCAGAGCCCCGGGCAGCACCTGGGCCGTGGCGCGCGGCTACCTGCACAAGGAGTTCCTCATGGTGCTCCACCACGCCGTCATGGTGCTCGTATGCTTCCCGCTGTCGGTGGTGAGTTGGGGTGCTGAAAGCCAGGGCCCCCTGTCCTGCTCGCGCCAGCACTGCAGGAGCCCGGGAAGCCCTGTGGCCGGGTCCCCCAGCAGCAGGGCAGACCCAGGATGGAGAGTCCCCACAGAGGGTTTC
Source organism: Ursus arctos (assembly GCF_023065955.2). Classification (NCBI taxonomy): domain Eukaryota; kingdom Metazoa; phylum Chordata; class Mammalia; order Carnivora; family Ursidae; genus Ursus; species Ursus arctos. Next base: position 87,518,474 of record NW_026622874.1, read on the forward strand.
CTGAGCCCCAGACCAGCCCCAAATAGCAACAGGGTCTGGGGTCAGCCTGGCCCGGGCTGGATCTGCCCAGCCGTGATGCCTGGGAGCCCTGGTTGCCGGTCTCTGCGCCTCAGTTTCCTCATCTGTAACTTAAGGTATAGAGTCTCCCTGGCAGGATGGTTGGGGGGATACGGTGACGTCATGCTCGCAGCTTTGCCGATGCACACAGGTGTTCAGACTTTCCAAGTTGAGCATCTGCCAAAGTGGCCCCAGAGAAGAGGGAGGGAGTCCAGGGTGAGGCCCGCCTAGTTCCTCCCTCTCCTTCGCAGGTGTGGCGTCAGGGCAAGGGAGATTTCTTTCTAGGCTGCTTGCTGATGGCTGAGGTCAGCACCCCCTTCGTCTGCCTTGGCAAGATCCTCATCCAGGTGAGAGGGTGCCTGAGGGTGTGTGAGCCTGGAGGGAGGGCGCTTTCAGGGACCTTCAGGGATTCTTGAACGGGCCAGGTCTGGGAGGGGCCCCAGGCCCGGGGTCAGGGGCGGTGGGGCCCAGGGTGCTGAGGAGGGGAAGGGTGCTGGCGTTGGGGCACCCGCTCTGCACCCCTCCCCCCTGCTCTCTGACCTCCCCCCGTCCCCCCCACAGTACAAGCAGCAGCACACTCTGCTGCACAAGGTGAACGGGGCCCTGATGCTCATCAGCTTCCTCTGCTGTCGGGTGCTGCTCTTCCCCTACCTGTACTGGGCCTACGGGCGGCACGCTGGCCTGCCGCTGCTCGCCGTGCCGCTCGCCATCCCGGCGCACGTCAACCTGGGCGCCGCGCTGCTTCTGGCCCCCCAGCTCTACTGGTTCTTCCTTATCTGCCGCGGGGCCTGCCGCCTCTTCCGGCCCCGGGGCTCCCCGCCGCCCTCTCCCTGTCAGACCCAGGACTGAGGGTGGGGCCGGGGGACCCTCCCCACCCCACCCCACCCCATACCTTGGGGATGGGGCTCTGGGGCTGCCGGGCCTGGGGGTGGGAGCCAGAGGCCTCTTGCCCTGACAGCCCCAGGACCAACAGGTGTACTGCAAAGGGGTGGGACATCTCCCCCCGGGGGCAGAGGGTCAGGGACCAGGTGAAAGGCAGGGAGGGGGAGCCTCTTCTCCCAGCAGTGCCTGAGCTGAAGATAGCAAACCCCTTCCTGCACACCCCTTCTCCCATCACCAACCCTGGGGCCCTGGGGAAGCAAAGGACAGAGGAAGGGGACATCACTTCCCATCCACTGAGGGCTAGAGGGCCGTGGGGAAACTGACTCAAGGGGACCAGGACTCAGAGAATGTGGGGGAGGCCCTGCTGCCAAGGCCATCCCAGCCAGCCCCCCTGCTGCAGACTCTTCTCAGTTCCCACACCATCTGGGAGGGAGGGGACACCTTAACCTCCCCCCGCAGGCCTTGCTTGGGGCTAGCTGCCTCCACTGCTCCTCTCTCTTGGGGAGGCCAGCCTGAGGAGTCTTATTTATTTTATTTATTTGCCCAAATCCATACTAGTCTGTGGGGGTGGGGGGAGGGAGGTGGCTGCTACCCCCAACCTTCCTAGTGCTGAGCAACCCCGGGGGCGGGTGAGGGGGCACCCCGTCCCTTCCCCACTAGGCTGCACATCTTGCCCTCGGGCCCTGGCATGTCCCTGGTGCTACAGACCTCTCAAGGCTTCCTCCAGTCTGGGGTCAGGGGACCCTGGGAGGTGCTTTCCAGACCGCTAATAAAGACGATCTGATCTGCGTGAACGCCACCAAGGCCCTCTTCACCCAGTTCTTTGGTGCAGGGAAGGGTGGGGGGTCTGGGGGTAGAAAGCACGGATGACCCCAGGATGGGGCAGGACCCCCTGCCTGGTTACCGAGCAGTCAGGGAAGAGAAAAGCAGACTTTTATTCAGCAGGAGAGGAGGGCGGGTTTGGGCACTCAGGGCAGAGTCCAGGGCCCTTGTCCGGCTCCTCAGGCCCCTTTCTGCCAGGTCCTATGGGATATGAGATCAGAAGTGGGAGGCCACACTAGGCTTTTGGGTCCTTCAGCCTCTCCCAAGGCAGGCTGAGGCGGGAGGGGTCAGCAAAAATGGGAGTGGCAGGGGAAGGGGGGCCTTACATGTGTGTGCAGAACTGGTAAAGGAGGAAGAGGAAGGCCACCACCAGAGCGCCCACAAGGATGTGATGGAAGAACTCGGAGTTGGATCCTGTTAGACAGGGAGGGGGACATGGGGACCCTGGCCTCCTTTCCAATGGAAGGGCCAAGGGCAGTTCTTCTCCAGGCCCTGGCAAGGAAGGAAGCCCCTTCTCAGGCGGGTTCATACCTGAGTTAACAAAGATGACAGGTTTCTCTCCAATAAACTGGGCCACGGCCAGGAGCCTGGCTTGGTCTGAGTCTGGGTAATCAAAGAAGTCAGGTCTGTCTATGAAGAGCAGAGACTCTGCTCCCCGGGCCAAGGTGTTGGCACTCTCCCGGCTGGGTGCTAGGGAGCAAAGTCTACGTCAAGAATCAAGCAGGCCCCTGCCCTCCACCCCAAGAGGCTGTAGCCGACCCAGGACCCTGTCAGGCCACACAGCCTTAGTGTGCTGGGGAGGGGCTTGGTTTTGTTCCAGGAACTTCTCAAGGATCGGCTGAGCTCTCCATGCGAAGGCCCATGCTGGATGGGGAGGGTGGGAGAGACATGTGGAGGGAGAAGAAGGCCCTTGCTTGGCCTCCCAGCTCCTAAGGCAGATTGACCCTTCACCCCCAAGACTTCCTCCTCCCCACTGCTCCCAGGACAGCTTCCCACCTGTTTTTATGGTCCCCAGTCCAACCAGCCACATCCATGCCCATGCCCACTGCCACAGCCCCATGACCCTTCCACTCCTGTGACAGGGGTGGGGGCTCTGTGATGTCACAGCCTGGGGCCATTCTGAGCACAAGCTATGGGGTGAGGGGAGAGAGAAAGTGCTGGGAGCTGGGACTCTTCCCCCCAAGTCCCCACATCCGAAGAAGACATTTTGGGACCCCCGCCCCCAGGGCCTTCATCCTTTGGGGTGAGGCTGATGATAAAACAGTAACAGGGGCAGCCCCAGCATTTAGAAATAGGAGGTACTTGGGGCAAGCTTGCTGGAAGCTGGGACTAAGGAGAACTGCAATCGTGTAGCAGGCACAGTCTTTCCTGGGGTGGGGGCAGGGCTAAACACCTCCCGTTACCCCTGGAATCCACTCTCTCCATGGACGCCCTTGCCCACCACAGCTAGCCTGCCCTCATTATACGGAAAAGGGAACCAAGGCATAGAGGGGCAAATATCATGTGGGCGACGCACACTTCCCAGAACTGTGCATTGTCCTCTCTGAGGCTCCCCCCTGCCTTGGGTCCCCAAATTCAAGGGCATAGGAGTCACTTAGTACTCAGCTGAGGACGACCCTGGGGTTGGGAGCCAGGAGAAATAACAGGCTTGTCCCACTAGGTGGCAGCAGTGTTCACGGTTGCCCGTTTCCCTCCCACCCGCGAGGGCACCGCTCCAGCTCCTCCAAGCCCTCCTCCCGCCTCTTCCCGCAGGTGCTGCAGGAAAAGGTACTACTGAGGGAATGGCGGGCACTGGGGTTGTCGGAGAAAAGGCCCCGCCTATCTCGAGGCAGGTCTCTTGGTCACCCACGGAGCCCTCGCAGCCTCCTGTCTCTGGGTGGGCTCCCCCAAGGGCCTTCCCATTTCCCATTTCCAATCCCCGCTTTTCTCTATTTGTCACTTCCCAACAGCCACTGTCAAGCCTGCGCGCCCCTCTCAGCCTCTAAGAGTTAGCTCTCCTCTGATTGGCAGGTGGGCCTGTCCATCACAGATGTGTCCCGCCCCGCCCAAACCCAAGGACACTTCAGGGTCTTCTTGGTTTGACTACACAGATGCCTGTTCTCTGTCAGTCCCAATTCTGGGACTTCCCCCAAATGAGGCATGTGTCTGTGGCGCGTTGGGAGGCCCTCTGTCCTATGATGGAGGCCCCCCCTTCCTCCCGTCCCCCACCCTTCCTCTTTTTTTGCCCTCAGGGGCTACCCTCTGGGTCTCCCAACAGTAGCCCCACGGAGGTCCTTGCCCTGCTCAGCTTCTATTTCCTAAACAGTAAAGCCCAGGGAGGAGAAAATGGGGGAGCAGGAGACAGACTCACATCTACGGGACCTGCCTCTTTCCCGTGCACGTCTCTCTTCTAAGAAAGAGGAAGTGACTTATCCAACATCAGGCATGTGAGGGGTCGAACCACCTGGCTCCTGACAGCCCAGGCCTGTGGGAGGCTGCCACCCCCCTTTAGTGGGGAGAAGGGGATCCGAGCCTTTAGCCATTGGCGTGGATCTTGCAGTTTCCTCACTAGCCCCAAAAGAATGAAGCTGCCCTCTCCACCAGAAAAGGCCCTTTTGACATAGGCAGTGATTTCTCATTCATTTATTCATCCGATCATTAAGTAAATGTATTGAGCTCCTGCTCCGAGCCGGCTCTGTTTATGGGTTAGATAGAAATCACCAGGGCACGGTCTCAGCCCTCAGGGATCACAGGGGAAACACCTCTTGGATGCACATCATTAGAATATAGACAGACAACCCCTATGGGGCTGTCTACACTTGCTGTCTCTGCTCCCTCACCTTTAATGTATTCTTCAACCCCTCCCGACCTGGCTTCGTCCTCACCACTCCACTGAAGCCACTTTTGCCAAGTCTACCAATGACCTCTTAACTTGCCAAATCTAATGATTACTTCTGTTCCTTCCAGTCTGTCTCCAGCAGAGCGCGCATGCCCCTGCCTCTTGGCGTGGGAGCCACACTCCCCCGTTTTCAGGGTTCCTCCTTCTCCAGCCAGCTCAGCCTTGGACCTTCTCTTTTCTGTCTATATTCTCTCTCCCTAGGTGATCTCATTCAGTCTCATGGCTTTAAATACTATCTATATGCTGGTGAGTCACAAATGTATATTTCCAGCCGAGTCCTCTCTGAGCTCCAGACTCCTCTACCCAACTTCCTGCTTCGTGTCTCCCTATGTCCAAAACCATCTCCAACTCAATAGATCCCAAATGGAGCTCTTGGTTCTCCTATCCCAAACTGGGCTCCTGCTTCCCATCGCCGCAAACGGGTCTCACCGTTCCTTGAGACGCTCTGCTCGACACAAACACCCAAGGAGTCATCCCAACCTCTCCCTCCCTCTCTCCTGACAGAGCCGTCATCAAGACCTGTTGGCTCAACTTCCAACACAAATCTCCAATCCATCCGCCTCCCTCATCCTCCATTGCTTTCCACTCTTTCAAGTCAACCCCATGCCCCCCCTGGTATTTCGACAGCCCGTGGACTGGTGGACTGCTCTCTGTTCACTCTTCCCTCAGAGAGAACAAACTAGAACACTCAGATCCACTACTTTAAACCCTTCAATGGCTTCCCGTGGTGCCTGTGTGAGTTATGACCTTCTTACCCTGACCTGCGAGACTCCTGCCCAGCCCCATCCACCCACCCAGCCCAGCTCCTGCATGATCCGCCCTTGCTCAGCACACACTCCAGTCTTGGCACACACCTGTGCCTAGGACACAGCCCCCCCTCCCCCGCCAACATGAACTGGCTAACTTCTCCTATCTTCCGGGTCTCAGCTGAGACCACACTTTGAGAGGGAGAGGAACTCCCATGGCCTTGGGATTATCCGCCGTCCATCTCACTGCATCGGAGTTGTCTGTGTATTTTGTCCATTTCCCCTACAAGGCCGTGAAGCTAGAGATCACTGATCTGGGTCATACACTTGCACCAAAGCATACAGTAGGTGTCCAATAAATATTTATTGGCTGAATGGAGCGATGAAAACCTTTCCAGCCTGTGGACCAGCGAGGGTGCAGCACTGTCTGCCATTTGCCCTGCAACTGGCTCGAGCTCTTGCTTCCTCCTCATCTTGTCTCAACAGGGCTTTCTGGAGGCGCACTGCTGGGCAGGCCTTCTTGGCCAGCGTGCTCCCCCCACTCCCTGCAGGCCCGGGTCTGCCTCTTGCCAAACCCACCAGCTCCGGTCCTGGACGGGGTCTCCCTTGGTCCTGCCTCCTCTCTTATCCTGGATAGCCCCACAGGAAACCTGATGGTTGCCTTTAAACAGATATTATTTTAATGTATTCGTTTGAATAGGGAACAGAGGCGACTGGTACAAACTTCAAAAGGTACAAAAGCATAGAAAATAAGTCTTTCCTATTCCTGCCCCGCCCCCCACAGCAATCTCCTCAGAGCCTAATGTAGTTACCACTTTCTTGGGCAGCCTTCCAGGGATGAGTTATGCACAAAAACCTAAACACATATAAACTCTTTTCTCCCCATTCCATTCATACTGTTCCGCACCTTACTTTTTTAGGTTAAGCCGAGATTGGGAAGATGACTCCGTACAAGTACGTGCACACAAGTCCACGGGCCTCCTCCTTTGCTGTGGCTGCATCCTCTTTCATTGTATGAAATTGTGTCGGAACTGATTGAACTGATCCCCTGCTTGTGGACATTTAGGTTGTTTCCAGTCTTTGGTCATTGCAAACATACCGTATTTAAGAACCCTGAACTTCGATTCTTTTGCTCATCGGCCAGCATATCTGTAGGATAAGATCCCAGAAGTAGAATTTCTGGGTCAAAAAGTCTGTGTATTTGTCATCTTGGTATCCAGCGTCAGAATGGCCTCGGGTGGTGGGGGTGGGGGTGGGGGTGCCCATTTTCCCACAGCGTCGCACGCATTGTGTGTTAACAGATGCTCTGAGTTTTGTCATCTGGTAGGTGATAAGTGCTGTCTCAAGTGTGGTTTGACTTTGCATTTCTCTCTGTTTTTAAAAAAATCGTGTATTTTAAAAAAATACACATAATATTTCTATCTTAACCGTTTGCAAGCATACGGTTCAGTAGTGTTAAGTATATTCACATTACTGTACAACTATGCTTCTCTCTTACTTTTAAATCACAATACTTCAGGATACCAGTTTAGTGGTAGGCCCAGCTTGGGGTAGCCTCCATGGCACTCCCTGGTGGTGGGGGAGACAGAATGTAAACAGGCGCAAGAACTGAGCCTAAGGTAGCACTTTGGAAGCTAGGGGGTGGGGTGGAGATGCTCCAGGAAGGCTCCTAGGAAGAGGTGACCCAGGATGACCCTGGAAGGAAGGGAAGCTCTTCCAGGCCTGGGTAGGTCCCGTGAGCAAAGGTCCAGAGGCCTTAGGGATCCAGGTGCGTTCTAGGAACCGCAAGTAATGTTCCTGCCGGACAGCCACGGATAGGAGAAGTCAGGGTCTTGTGCCGACGGGCCTTGAAGGCCACTGTGAGCACTCTGTCTTTGGGAGATGGCGAGTTTGGGGCAAAAAAGAGCAAAGATCCAAGGCTGGAGTTTGACAGGCAGATGGTAGGGTTCAGGTGGGAAATGGCAGACTGGTGAGGGACAGATCTGCAAGGCTCCGCAGCATTCAGAACGAAGCTCCACGCCCCTCCCCACCTGATGGACAGAACTGGAGATGGCAGGGGGTGGGGTGAGGGAGGGTGTATTCCCAAGGGAGATGCCATCCCTAAGAAGGGGACCCCGGCCTTTGCGGGCTGAGCTGGGCCACAGGAGAGACGCCTGAATAGCTACAGAGAAGGGGCGTGGGGGAAGCCACGGTCTCGGACCTGTCCCCTCCCTCCGACTGTGAGGTTCCCCAGGCCGGCTTGGAGACCCCCAGATCCCAGGCCAGCGAGCACGGGCCGATCAGATCCCCTCCGCCGGCCCACCCCTGGGTCACTGCGGATCTCTAAGCCCCGCCCCTATGGATATGGGGAGGAGAGGGCCAGACAACCTACTCCCTCCCCTGCGTCCGCTCCGTGGGGGAGGGGCGTGAGGATGCGCGGGGGGCGGGGGAGGAGGAGGAGCAGGCGTCGCCATGGCAACCAGGCGGGTGGTCCGGCCCCGCAGACCCAAGAGGAAAGCACGGAGACCGCGGGGGAGGGTGGCGCCGCTGGCTCCGCGCGGGGGCAGGGGCGGGGGCCCGAGGTCTCCGGAGAGTTGGGGAACACCGGGCAGTTCTCACCGCTGGTTCCCGGTGGCGCAGACAGCCCCTGTGTCTGCGAGTGTGTGCATGCGAAGTTCTCCGGGGTGGGTTAGTGCATGTGTGCGAGCGTGCGCACGTGGGCGCAGGCGTGTGCGCGGGAGTGCCCGTGGGTGGGTGTGTGTGTGTGCACTCGCGTGCGTCCCGGACTGTGCCCCGCGGGCGCGGGCGGGAGAGTCCCGCCCCCTCCCCAGCCTCCGGCCGCCCCTCCCCGCCCCCCGCCGCCTGCGCCGGCTGCTTCCTCGCCTCCACCTCGCTCACCCCCTCCTCCCCGCACTTTCTCCTGCTCTCCCTCCCTCCCTCTCGGCTCTCAGCGCCGGACTCCGCGCTCTTCTCGCTGGCCGCCGCGGGAGTCGCCGGCCGCCACCGCCCAGCCTGTACCTGCCGTCCCCCCCAGTGCTTGGGCACCTGTTGGAGGCACAGACACAGGTGCAGAGGGCTGGGCCGCCGGGGGCGTGAGGGTGAGGGAGCGCGTGTGTGGTAGCCTGTGTGCCGATGGATGGGGTGTCTAGCTCCCTGGAGGCTGCAATTTCTGGCTCCTCTTGGACAGCCAGTCTCAGGAGGAGGCATCCGAGGCAGGGGTCCCCGCGTGGGGCTGCAGGGTAGGGGGGGACCAGGCAGGCAGGCAGGCAGGCAGATCCTGGGGCTGAATGAAGGGACAGTGGGCCATGAAAGCCTAGAGGGGTGGGTGACACCCGGACCAGACTGGCGCCTGGTGCAGAGGGATGGACAGAGCCTCAGAGAGACAGAGGAGGGGGCCTGCGGGGCTGCTTCGGAGGGAGGCAGGACCCAGGGGCAGATGGCATCCCAGGATGAGGGGCAGGAGCTGGGAAGATGGCATTGGGACTTGTCCAAAGGTATGTGGGCACGGCCAAGGTGGAGCCAGGACCTATCTGGGGGAGTGGGCTGGCAGCCCAGCCCCGGTGCAGCAAAGCGGGGGTCTGGAGGGCCCAGGCCTCCTGCCTGGCCGCCAGTGGCCCAGGCCACCCTCTCCCTGGACACCTGGGAAGGGAAGCCAGGGAGGGCCCCACCAACTGGGGAGGTTGCCGCCTGGCCCTCAGCCAGCAGACAGCAGGTAAGAGGAGTCCGCCTGGGGCTCATGCTCTCTTGGACCTCCCTCCCGCAGCCAAGGGTGCCACATGAGGGGCCGCAGGGGCGACCGCATGACCATCAACATCCAGGAGCACATGGCCATCAACGTGTGCCCCGGGCCCATCCGGCCCATCCGGCAGATCTCTGACTACTTCCCCCGCCGGGGACCAGGACCTGAAGGCGGGGGCAGGGATTTCAGGGAGGCCCCTGCTCGCCTGGCCCCCCTGGCCCTGGCCCCTCCTGCAGCCCTCCTTGGGGCTACCACACCCGAGGATGGAGCTGAGGTGGACAGCTACGACTCGGATGATACCAGTGAGTCTGGGGGCTGGGAGGGCCCGGGGGCTGAGGGGGGCTTCCGGGGGGGCCGTGAAGAGGGGCTGGGGCCCTGCTGGGCGTGTTGGGGGAGGCGGGCTCTGCCACCACGGCTGCAGTCAGCGTGGAGATTACAGTTTCAGAAAGGCTCAATATTCAATATTTCTGCTGAGACACTCAACCACCCACACAGCCCCAGTTGCGGCCCAGCCAGGGACCCAGACGCTCGCGCACACACTTGCAGGCTGACAGACACTGACACGCACACACCTTGGCCAGCACCGCAACAGCCAGCCTGCCCACTGGTCTCGCGCACACACACCTGTCCTTACACCCTGACGCAGGCTCCCTCTTCCCTCTTTCCCAGCCGCCCTGGGCATGTTGGAGTTTGACCTTCTCTACGACCAGGCCTCCTGCACTCTGCACTGTAGTATTCTCAGGGCCAAGGTGGGTGCTCCCTGCCTCCCAAGCCCTGGCCCTGTTTGCCTGTTTCCAGGTCCCCAGGTTGGACCCCTCCTGCTCCCCCGACCCCTATCCCCCAGCACCCATCTTCTTGACTCTCCACACCCCCCGAGGATCTACGCTGCAGAGGAAGGCAGGGAGGGAGGCTGGAAGCGTGCAGCCCTCTTCCCTTCCCTCCCCTGCCTTGCAGGGCCTCAAGCCCATGGATTTCAATGGCCTGGCCGACCCCTATGTCAAGCTACACCTGCTGCCTGGGGCCTGCAAGGTAATGGCCTCTTCCCTCCACCAGCCTGATCCGGCTTGTGGGTCTCCTCCTAACCTTCCCCTGCCTTTGGCCCCCATGGGTCTGGGGGGGCATGTACTGAGAATCCCCGTCCCCACACCTCAGGCCAATAAGCTAAAAACTAAGACTCAGAGGAACACGCTGAATCCCGTGTGGAATGAGGATCTGACGTACAGTGGAATCACGGATGATGACATCACCCACAAGGTGCTCAGGTGAGGGCCCCATCCCCCCCCCCATTACTGAGGACTCCAGCTCGTCACCTCCTCTGGGGGCTGTCACTGGCACCTTCTTTGGTTGGTTGATCTGCCTCCCATTAAGCCCCTCAGGTGCTCAGGAACAATCACTGGCTCCCCAGCCCCTTTGGCAGCAGGCCAAAATGTTTCCCTGGCTTTCCTGCTCTCCAAATACCTCCTCCTGCTGCTGCTCCAACAGATGCTTGCCCACTGTGGGCGGGTCAGGTTCCAGACTCCTGACCTTTCCATGGAAAGTGCTCCCCGCTGTGCCTCCTCCTAGAAGCTTTCCCTGGTTGCCAAGAGCCCTCCTCAAAGCCCCCGACAAGGCAGGCCTATGTAGCAGAGGTCTGCCCATTCTGTTGCCTGTGCCCCCCTGACAGTGCTAAGGAGTGCAGTCTTCAGGGACAGGAAACTTACTCCATCATCCCAGGAGGTGGAGCTGTGGGGACTGTAGTCCCTGACCGGACTGAAGGGCAGCACAGCCCAGGCTTGTGAGGCCTTGAGCTGTGTTTTTGGCAACAGGGAGGCTGGGGGACGGTTGGCATTGGGGCGGGGGCATGGTCAGGCTTGGGTTTTGGAGATCACCCTGCTGGCTGTGAGGCCGACCTGGGGGGAGCCTGACCCCAGGAAGCCTGGCCCATTTTTCAGATGCACACACACTAGGCCTCAGTAGCTGAGTGCTGGCTGGTGCCCAGCCCTGCGCTGTGCACCTTTACCCTTATTGCCCTTGATCCCGACAGCTGTAGGAAGTGGGTACTACTATCTCCCTTTCATAGACGGGAATTGAGGCATAGGGAGGTTAAATGACTCAGCCAAGGTCACACAGGTAGCTAATAGGTGGCAGAGGTGGGGAACACCCCTCCATGACGGAGCTCCCCAAGAGTGTCAGGACAGAAGGAAGTGCACGGAGCTGCAGAAGGGGACGAACGGAACTGAAGGCAATCATAAGATTTTGTCAGACAGAGAATGTGAGCACATAAGCAGGGGGAGAGGGAGGAGCAGACTCCCCGCTGAGCATGGATTCGACCCCAGGACCCTGGGATCATGGCCTGAGCTGAAGGCAGACGCTTAACTGACTGAGCCCCTCAGGCATCCCTAAAAACAGTCATTTCTTAATTGCTGGGCTCATGGGACTCTCCCAGGCTGGTTCTCTGCTCCATACAGACAAGGCCGGGAGCGCCAGGGGAGGTGTGGGATCTCGTCCGACAGCCCAAGGCTCCTCTAGGCGCTTCTAGCCCCTTGCACACTGAATCCGTGACCCACCATCCACCAGTGCCGGCCCTGGGCATGCTGTTCAGCTGGATCCCGTCCCCAGGCTCTGAATGGAGGCAGTGGACGGCGGTGGTCCTCAGGATTTGTGAGGTCCCGATAGGCCGGGGATGGCCTGGGCAGCTGGAGAGGGAGGCATGGAGGAACGGGGCAAATCACAGTATCCTCCTCCCGCCCCAGGCCGGGTGCTCACCCCACAGCCTGCGGGACAGGTGAGGCGTAGAGAATTTAGGGCAGAGCTAGGACTGGCTTCAGGTGCTCAGGGTTCGGTTGGAGGACATTTCTCCCCCACCGGAGCAGGCTCAGGCACGCCAGGGGGCCCTGACCCTGCAGTTCCCTGCCAGGATCTCCGTCTGTGACGAGGACAAGCTGAGCCACAACGAATTTATCGGGGAGATCCGAGTACCCCTCCGCCGCCTCAAGCCTTCACAGAAGAAACATTTTAACATCTGCCTTGAGCGCCAGGTCCCGGTCTGTGTGGGGCTGGTGGGGTGCTGGGCAGGGGGCGGCCCTAGCGAGGCCAGGTTTCCAGAACCTTCTCTCTGTCCCCTCAGCTGGCTTCACCCTCCTCCATGTCGGCGGCACTGAGGGGCATCTCCTGTTACCTGAAGGAGGTGAGGTACCTCACAGGGACCACGTCGGGGGCGGGGGTGGTGGTGGTGAGGACGCAGGCTGACCCCCGTGTCTGCCCCACAGCTGGAGCAGGCCGAGCAGGGGCCTGGGCTGCTGGAAGAGCGCGGGCGTATCCTGCTGAGCCTCAGCTACAGCTCTCGGCGCCGGGGGCTGCTGGTGGGCATCGTGCGCTGCGCCCACCTGGCTGCCATGGACGTCAACGGCTACTCCGACCCCTACGTCAAGACGTGAGGCTGCCCTCCCTTCCCCAGGGAGCCCGACCTCTGCGTGGCCTTCCTCTGGGGCCTGCCCTGTCCCTGACCGCCCCGCTCCTCCACCCCACCCTCCTCTGCAGGTACCTGAGGCCTGACGTGGACAAGAAATCCAAGCATAAAACATGTGTGAAGAAGAAGACTCTCAATCCGGAGTTCAATGAGGTGAGCGGGGCAGGGCCCAGAAACCAGGGGGCCGGGGGGGGGGGGGGAGGTCAGGCTGGGGCAGGGCCTCACGGAGGATGTGGCCTTGCTCTGCCCCAGGACTTCTTCTACGAGATGGAGCTCTCTGCTCTGGCCACCAAGACTCTGGAAGTCACAGTCTGGGACTATGACATCGGCAAATCCAACGACTTCATCGGTGAGGGAGGAGCCTGACGGCTGGGGCTGATGGGGGGGGGCAGGCTGGCAGAGAGATGGGCCCTGACTGTGCCTGCTTCTTGCTGCCTCCCAGGTGGCGTGTCCCTGGGGCCCGGGGCCCGGGGCGAAGCCCGGAAGCACTGGAGCGACTGTCTGCAGCAGCCGGACGCAGCCCTGGAACGCTGGCACACCCTGACCAGCGAGCTGCCCCCCGCGGCCAGTGCCCTGCCCTCAGCCTGAGCGGGACGGCACCTGCCCAGCGCGGGCCCCGCGGGGCCGGGGCCAGTACCCAACCTTCGCACGAGTGTGTTGCACGTTTACACGGGGTGGATGCCCCGCCCCCCACTACCTGTTTTGTGAGAGTCCGCGTGACTGTGGGTCTGTCTTCTCGTGAGGGACTGTGGAGATCTATATTCACATATGCAAACTTCCTCCTGCCTGACTCGCTACCACGCAAATATGCAAACACCCGTCCTGGGCAGGCCCGCAGGGGGCTGCTGCTCCTCTCTCCTGCCTCTCCAGGCTGCCCCGTCCCCCTCGGCCCACAGGGAGGAGGTCGGATTCGGGGGGGTTCGGAGGAGGAGAATGTCTCCAAACAAGAGAAGGACAGAAAAAAAAAAACAACAAAAAAAGAGCCACTCCTTTAATACAGAATCTTCATTAAAAACCAACCAACCAACCTAGCCCTGTACAGCTGCCCTTTTAAATGGGGGGCCCCCGCAGGCTCTCTGCCTCTCCCAGAGGTGGCAGATGCTCCCGGCCACTCATTTAAAGAACTGTCCCCTGGATGGGGCCGGGATGGGAGGGCAGGGCCTCTGCCCTCCCCCTGGGGACCCACCTCCCAGGGGACATTCGTGCATGTTTACGCCTCTTCTGATTGTGTCAGTGGCCGCCGCATGGCAACTGGGCATCAATAAACGTCTCTGCGGAAGCTGGGGGCTCGTGTGTGCTGGCATCGGGCACGGGGCAGGGGCTCGGCCACAGAGGGGGTCACTCCGGGATGTCGATCACCAGGTCATCGTCCCCGTCCAGGGCATCGTCCCCGCTGCCCGCGTCGCTGAACATCTGCCGAGGGACGGCGCTCAGGATCGTGGGGGGAGGCATCTTGGGTGGGGGCAGTGGGGCCAGGGCTGCCCCCACCCCGGCCCCAGAACCCCGGCCCGGGAAGGTCAGCGGCCCTCCCACAGGGCAGTCAGGGGGTCCCACCGCCATCTGCAGCAAGGGGAAGAAACACAGGGAGGGCTGGTCAGAGAGGTACTGGACCTCCAGAAGGCTGCCAGGGCCTCTTAAGGCAGTTCTGGGGGACAGGGAAGGGGGTGAAGGCTCACGCCAGGGCTAGTGGACACAGCCGGGCCAGCCAATGCTGGAATCGGGGTGGGGGGCCTGCCCCACCTCAGCCCCTTGAGTCTCAACCCAGCGAGTGCCTGCAGGTGAGGGGTGGTGATGGAGGCGGTGATGAGGGTGGTGGTGGTGGTGGGGGGTCTTACAGGAAACCAGGAGGGGAAGGCCAGGCCCCGCCCTCTCCGGGAAGGCACCTTGGCTGCGCCTGTGAAAGCACTTAGAGCCGGTCACAGCCCGCAGTGCCTGCCTGCCCGCCTCTGGACACCTCACACCCCACTTGCCAGCACTGGCCTCCTCTCCCTACTTCGGGACTCACTGGTTAGGTGGAGGGTGTCCTAGGTCTTCACCCCCCGCCGTGTGAGGCTTCTCTTATATCTTGGATGGGCCCCTCCTTGGGATCCCCGCAGCCAACGGCCGAAGCCAGGCCCTCCTCTCTGCTCACCTGGGCTACGGTACCAGCCTCCTAACTGGACTCCCTGCCTTCAGCCTCTCCCAGAGCCAGCTCCTCCTCCACACTGCAGCCAGAGTGAGCTCTCTAAAACACAAACCTGAGCGTGTCATTCCTCCCCTCAAGGGACAGGCTCCTCACTGCCCTTGGGACAGGCGGGAAAGTATGCCTGAGAACAGGAGTCCCTCCACCTGGAGTGTCCTCTTCTACTTATCAAAAGTCTTGCTTTGTCCTCTGAGGCTGGGAAGTGGCCTCTTCCTGCCCAACCCTCCAGCCCCCAGCCCCTACCAGGAGTCCCCTCCACAGAGAGCTCCGTGGGCCTCATGCTTTGCCTGTGGGCCCAAACTGAGCACCTGCTACGTCCCAAGTGGCTGCCATTAACGGTCCGTTCCAACCACCCTGGAAGGGGAGAGGAGGGGAGGGAAGGGAAGGGAAGTCACGGGCCAGAGGAGGAATCAGAGACTTGCAAATGGAGACTTTGAGGCACAGGCCTGCTGGTCCCCACTGGGCAGGGTCCCGTCTGGCCCCAGGTGGCAGTGGCAGGAAGCGCTTAAGTGTGTCTTTACAGGGACTGCTTGCACACCTTCCGCCCTCACAGCCTTCCGCCTGCCTCTTCAGGAGCCCCCAGCCCCGCTGCTGTCCTGGGGGGGGGGTGATCGGCCCGAGCGGGCTTTTACCTCCTGGTCAGTGCCTCAGGGTACAGGACTCGGCCAGGACGGATGACAGACAGGAGGCCCAGCTCCATAAGGACAGCCCCCCTCCTCTGGCTGCCACCTTTGGACCCTCACCCTAATCCCTAAGTCCCACCCCGGCCTGGCCTTCCTCAATGGCCTCTGTGTGAGCCAGAGCAGCTCCTGCTTATCCGCAGCTTACTAGAGACCAGGCACTGGGCTATGTGTTTTCTCTCCCTTAACTCACTCTATTCTACACCAACCCTACTGAACAGAGAAGCAAGCTGAAGCTCAAAAGGTGAAATGACTTGCCCAAGGTCACACGGGGAGTGCGTGGAAAGCTCAAACCCTCTCCGCCTGACTGAGACTCAGGCCCTTCATTGACCTGCTCCTGTCTTCACGGCTGTCCCTTGTCTCCTCAGACCAAGCCACCCAGAAACTTCAGTGACGCCCCACCACTTTACAAGGACCTCCTGGCTCTGGGCACCCAGGCCTCTGTGATCCCCCCTCACCCTATGTTTCTTTCCACCGTCCTTCCCCCTCCTCATGCCTGCGCAGCCCAAACAATACTTCTGCCACATCCTTGTCTTCCTTCCACTCTTGCTGAGCCTGCAATTTCCAAATCTCACCTCCCCTGGGCTCAAATGTTACCTCTTCTTTGAGGCCTTCCCTGATTTACCCCCTCCTCCATCACAGCAATTGATCCGGGCCTCTCTCAACCAACCGTTTCTCTCCTCGATGCCACAACTCAGCCCCCCATCACCTCTACGTCAGGACCCAGCACCTCAGAAAGCCTCACAGCGTCACACCACACCTGTGCCACACCTCTACCCAGCCGCTCCAGGCTTTGCCGCCTCCGGCCTTCTGCACCATCCTACCCTACAGGCCAGAGGCCAAACCCTGCTGAGCAGAGTGCACGGAGAGCATCATCACCCATTACCTACCCACTTTTCACGCTCAAGGGCCAAGGTCATATAGAGGGTAAGAGGCAGAGCTGGGATCTGAACTCCAGAACCCGCACTCCTAACCACCACAAACGTGACCTCCCATTTTGCCTCCGGCTCCAGTCAACCCAACGTGAAAGCTGTCCTGTCTAGTCCCAATTCCACTTTGACTCGGAGCTGGAAGGCCAAGGGGCCTTCTGTGCCCGCATCTCTCCTGAGGCTCAGCACGCGGGCCTCTTCCCTTCTCCACCACATTCTGCCCCGACAATCACACCCGCCTGCACGCTGAGGCCTTCAAAACGTGCACCCCACAAGCCCCAGGCTCGAGTTCTCCTGTTGTCTCGCCGGCATTTCCAGACAGCATCTCAGCAGGTCCAACCGAACTCCTCGTCTTCCCTCCCAAGGCTGCTCCTCCCAGGCCTCCCCATCTCAGAGGGAGGCCAGCCCACTTCTTCAGTCGCTGGGCCCCACACCCTGGAGCCGCCCCTGGGCTTCACTTTTTCCCATAGCCCACGCGGTCTTCCCATGGCTCCGTCCTTGAAATCGAGGCATCAGCCACTTTCCAGCCACTCTACCTGCTTCACGGCAAGAGCCTGCTCGGAGGTCTCCCCCCTTCCAGCCTGACCCAGCACCTCCCGGGTCCATTCTCCACACAGCAGTGAGTCCCGTCAATCAGAGAAGACTGCCCTCTGCCCGACCTTCTGCAGCGGCTCCCCATTGCTCCCCACTGCATTCACGGTACAAGCAAAGTCTCTACAACACCGGGAAGGCGTGCCACCATCTTGCCCTTGGTTGTTTCTCAAACCTGCTCACCCTACCCTCCATCCCCTCCCCTGCCTCCAACCACAATGGTCTCCTTCCTGGTCCGCAAATAGGTGGGGGACACGCCCTCCTCGGGGGCCCCTGCACAGCTCATCCTCCCGGAGACACCTTTTCAGAGAGCCACACTGCCGCTTCTCATTTCTTAAGCCTCTGACCGAACACCGTCCCAGACCGCCCACCCACGGACACCGGCCCCTATCTGCTCTGGAGGCCCCCCCCCCGCCCCCGCTGGACCTGGCCCCGTTTCTCGGTACAAGCACCTGCTTATCTTGTCTGTCTCCCACCTCTCTCGCTAGAATGGGAGCTCCATGGGGGCGGGGATTTGTGTCTGTTTTGTTCTCTAGTGCGCTAGTGCGTCTGCAGCACCTAGAACAGGGCCTGCGACACAGCAGGTTCTCTGGAAACACTTGCTGGGTACACGTGGTTTGATCACTCATTTACAGACACAGAAGAGGAGCCCTAGAGGGTCAGAGAGGACTGCTCAAGGTGATGCTGTTTTTTAACGGGTGCAGTCTTCACCTGACTCCCGATCCCACAACTCTGCCTGTCCTCGGGGGCTGCCTGACATCACAGACCACAAACAATGAGCCTGGCCCCCATGAGTCTTCGTTCTGAGTGCCCCAAGCCTGGTCCTGCCCTCCTTTTTCTCCACATCAAGCCTGTGGGCCAGGATGTCTCTGATCCACCCCTCGGTGCCTAGCCCTAGGTTGGGCCCCCGGCAGCCCCAAATTGATCCTTGGAAGTTCTTGGACAGGCCCCAGCCCCTGTCTCGAGCCTCCCTCAGATGGCGGTCCTCCTGCCGTTCTGGCCCCTCCCTAACAACCCCCATCAGGGTACCTTGAGTTTCCGGGGCAGGCGGGGCCGTTTCTCCCGCTTGGGCCTCAGGGGGCTGGGCTCGGGCAGCTGCAGGGCCAGGTAGTCAGAAGGGAATGGGGGGTAGGGGGGGGAAGCCAGCTGCAGGCAGGAGTGGGGGGATGGAGATGGGAAATGGAGTGGATGGGGTGGGGGGGAGGGAAGAAACGCAAACAGGAGAAGGAATGGAAAAACAAGAGGTGGTGATGAGTGTGGCTCCTGAGAACAGAAGGGGAGGGGACAGCAGCAGGACTGTGTCCTGAGTTCTGCTCTCCTCAGTCGTGCCTGTCCCCCATTCCTAAACCAGAGAGAAGTGGGCAGCCCCGACTCACACCCCTCCAATGGATGCTTGCTGGCCACACCCAGACAGATGTCCCAAGAGTTGGGCCAGCCTCCCCCTGAGGCCTGTCTGCCCAACAATGCCCACCTTACTCCCAGGCGGTTCAGTTACCACTTCCCACCCTTGACTGCAACTCACCGAGCTCAGGTATGGGGAGGGGGCCGTGGAGGCCTGAAGGGGAAACCCCGTTGAAGGAGGCAGGGAGAGGCTGGAGGGGGAGGGGGCACCCCCCAGCGGAGGGCTTCTCTTCCTGGATAAAGGACAGGGGAGGAGAGGATCAGAGGCAGCTCCAAGGCCCAGGCGCCCCTGCCCACCTCCACTTCCAGAGAAGGATGGCTTCTTCTCACCTCTTGGGGGCTGGCGTGTCCGACAGCTTGGGTGTTCCCTCTGTCTCGCTGTTATCTGAAGATGCAGTGGCGTCTGAGTCTGTGAGTGGGGAGGGCTGGTCAGAGGGAGGGTGGGGGGCTCCGGCCTACTCCCCAGAGGTGCAATGTCAATTCTATGGATGGGCCCCGGGGAATCTGACCCCCAGCTGGCACATACGTGCTCTTCTGGGGAAGCCCACAGCTTCCTAAAACAACCTTTTACAACTGACTTTCTGCCTGGACTCTACCTCGTAACATGTCTGTCAAGCACTTAACTGGGTGCTAGACTCTGAAAGGCTCACCACCACTCCATGTTCATAACCATCCAAGGAAGAAGGTGAGGGCATCATGTCCTCTTTCCAGATGAGGTCATCGAGGCTTGAACCCCCATCTCTGACTCATTGACCGTCTTCTCCCACTCTCCTTTATGAGCCTCCTAAGCTGCCTTCAGCTCCTGCCTCTGCTCCACCCCGTGTCCAGGGTCCTGCAGAGCTACCCTTCACATCTCTCCTATCTTTATCCAGTGCTCCACATCCCAACGACCACCAGCTCAGGCCAAAACATCAAAATCGCCAGCTTAGCAATCTCACCTCTCCTGCCACCCACCGTCCATGCCAACTCCAGAATGATCTATAGGGAAAGCTGATCCCAGCCTCCCTGGTGATGTCCCCTACTGCCTGCAAGCATTCGGAGTGCTTCTTAAATCTGGTCTCAAGCTACCTTTCTGGTCTCCTGACGGAACTGTGCTCTTCCTTCACATCATTTCCTCTAAAAAGAAATTTATCTCCCAGTTCTGCACTTCTACCTAGAAGGCCCATCGTTCACTTAACAAATAACCGATACATGGGATATAGGCTGTTCCCAGTTTCTCCGCTCAGATCCTTTAAGAAGTAAAATTAAACACCGCCTCTCTGAGAAGTCTTCCAGAATCCCTCAGGCTCAGTTAATTGCTGGCTCTCCCCAAAACTCTCCACTCTCACTTGTCAGGGCGCTCCTCACACTGTGCTAAGATGTGTCATATGTGGGTGTCTCCCTGACCAGACGGTGGGCTTTTCCAGGATACGAGTGGCGGCTTACGTCTCTGGCTCTCACTCCTCAAGATTTTTCCCACTCTGACCATGAACATGCTGTTTTTCTCATGGCTCCTGTCCTGAAGTCTCCCTCAAACAGGAAGTTACTTGGAAGACCTCAGGGAAAGAACAGGCAGGCAATGAGAAGCAAGACTAAAAGCCAAACTTTTTTTAGTCTAGGTTTGCCTAGGCCTGCGTGAGCTGGCTCCTGCCTATTTCTCTGACCTCATCCATCACCTACCATCCCATCATACATAAGCTAAGCCATTGTGTGTTCCAATAAAACGTTATTTACAAAACCAAGTAGCCTGGCTGCCCATTGTCTGCTGACCCGGCTCCAGACCAGTGTTAAAGGCACCATGGGGACAGGTGATCGTATATGTCATAGGTTATGAGGACCCCACGCTGGAATAGGACCACAAATGCCCACCTTAGCACTTTTTCAAACTGTGGGTCTCAACCCATTAATTGGTCATGAAGTCAACTTATTGGTTTGCAACCAGAATTAAGTTTTAAAAAAAAAAAGGTAAAGAAAAAAGCAGTCTAAAAACCATCAGAACAAATTACATACGATGACCTTCAGGTTGTCTCATTCTGTTGTCTCATAAGCAAGTATGTCCGTGGGACCTTGGGCTGACACGATAAGAAGTGCTCAGAGTGGAGTTTGGAAACATTGCTTTGCATGCTTCAGCCCTTTTGCTCTGCAGACAACCTGGTCCCATCTCATGTCAGGGCATCTGCACTGGCCATTCCCTCTGCCTGGAAATCTCTCACTTGTATCTTCACAAGACTGGTTTCCGCTTCTTACCTAGGTCCCAGCTCAAACATTCCTTCTCAAGAAAGGCTTTTCTGGAGCTATTGACGCTGTCATCTGCTTTTGCGTTGTCTGCAAACTAAGAACGGCTTTTACGTTTTTAAATGTGGGGCGGGGGTGGGCTCAAAGGAAAAATACTACTTATGACATGTGAAAATCACATGAAATTCAAATTTCAGCATGCATAAATAAAGTTTTATTGAAACACATCCATGCTCATTTACTTACATATCACCTATGGCTACTTTTGCACTACAACAGCACAACTGGGTAGCTGCAACAATTCTGCAAAGCCTGAAATATTTTTTATCTGGCCCTTTACAAAAAAAGCTTATCAACCCCTGCTCTATTCTGATCACTACCATAAAACCCTCATTTTATTCCTTTCAAATCTAAGATCCTAGTTTCTTTGCCTTCCTGTCACCTCCAGCTAGACGCAAATTCCACTGTATCCCCTGTGCAAAGCAATAAATGCTTGGGTGAAAGAATGATAGAGGCGGAGGGCGAGCAATAGATTTAAGAACCACCGGAGGTTTTATCAGCCTCCGCAGCCTATAAGGAGGGGCCCAGGAAGATTGCTGAAGTGCCAGGAGCCACATCCTCTGCCAATTTTTCATGTCCTTGCTCACCAGAAGAATCTTCATCCACGTTCTCGTACTGCAGAAGTCGGTCTAGGAGGAAACTAAGAGAAGAGACGGGGAGAACAAGTGTTTATTCCCATCTCAGCAATGTTCTCCTGGACCCTGTCTCTTCTGGCTGGCCCGCTGGATCCTCGCAACAGCCCCAAGCCAGGCGCCATGCATTTGTGGCCCAATTCCAAGGATGGGGTCCGAATGTAGATCCACAAGAGCCACATCACCCGCAGACATTCCCCCTTCCCCCCACCGTGTCCCACCTCTTATCCCGGGACACCTTCAGCAACTTCCTCTGCGCCTTCCTCAGCTCCTCCTGGAAGCACTCGTGTTCCTATATCACAGGCAAGGTGGACGCTGAGCCAACGGCCATCCGTAAAGGGGCCCGGAACCCGGCGACAGCTGACTCCGCTCCCTTTACACGTGGGTAAACTGAGGTCCTACCAGCGCCAGGCCTCAACCCCCACAACCTCTCACCCCAGCACTCACGTAGATGAGGAACTTGAGCTTCCGCTTCAGGTTCCGGTATTTCTTCTTGTAGTCCACTTCGCCGTCCGCCGGCCCGTTCATGACCTGCCCCGGGAGCAGTGCCCAGCAGTACTCGGGCGTCCCGCTACCCAGAGCCTGCACAGCCCGGCCTCTCACGCCTCCGCTTCCGGAGACTCCGTAAGGCTGTGTCCGCCGGGACTACAACTCCCAGCGTACCCCGCGCCCAAGACTCTTAACCACAAGGGCTGCCCTCTTATGAACACCAGGAAAAGAACGTAGCCTCCAGGGGCTACGCTGAAGATGGCGTCGCAATGATGTCATAAAGATGGCGGACGCCGGAGGTACCTTTACGGATTCTGGACGTACTTAGCAATCGCAAGCCACAAGGCTTTCCCCCAGGGATTCCTAGTCTTCAGGCGAGAATATCCTTTTTCATATGTCTGTCGAAATCACAGCGGCCTAGCTAGTGCCCGTGACCACGGACGGAGGCAGTGTCGCGGGTTGATTACGTTACACCCGAAAGCTGCCGGCGCCGAGCCGGTTTCTAACGAGAACTTTAAAAAAACGACTGATCCTAAGGGAGGAGCCGCGAACCCCTCCAACTGCCTGCGGCAAGCAAGTTTTGTCTGGAAAAGCTCTCGGTCCAAGCGACCCGCGACCGACCCCCAACGGTCCCTCCCCTCTCGGCGCCACGACCCTGCGAGTGCGCAAGCTCCTGTCAAACGCAGTGACGGAGGCCGAAGAGAAAAAAAGGCGGGAGCCACCAATCCTGGGTGGAGCAAAATGGCGCGGGAGAAAGAGATGCAGGAGTTCATCCGTGGCTTCTTCCGAGGCCGTCCGGACCTCAGGTGCACTAGAGGCTGTCGTTGGGGTTGGAAAGGGCAGGGGCGGGGCGGGGACTCCGTCTTGACACATGTCTCCGCAGCACGCTCACGCACTCCATCGTGCGGCGGAGGTTCTTGGCTCACGCGGGCCGCGACCACCTGGAACCTGACGAGAAGCAGGCGCTGAAGCGGCTGGTGGAGAAGGAGCTGCTGAAGGTGCAGGTGTGGGCGCGAGCCTGGGCCACCAGAGGCGGGGTTTGTTGCTGAGGAGGAGGGGCCTGGGAGGGGGTAGGGAACGCAAACTTTGTGCACGTTTTGCCCTCTCACCCACGCAGGTGGATGAAGCAGAAGCCAGGGAAGAGACGCTAGATCTTGCCAAGAAGGCAAAGAGGCCTCCCACCCCCAGCAGTGGCCTCGGGAGGAAAAGGTTCCGTTTCAATTCGGAGTCAGGTTAGTGCCTTCTGCATAGTTGGTTCATTTAAAAGGTATTTACTGTGCGTGTATTATATCCCAAGGCATTGGATGAGGGCCCAAGGCCAGTGAGTCGGGAACCAGGAACGGGGGGGTGGGGTGGGATGGGAGGACTGATTGATAGCTGTTTTCTGTTGCCCTTCCCTCCATCTGTCAGAGGCAACCAACCCCAACTGGAAGAAGGGACAGAAGGAACCCATCCCAACCTTCTTTTCTCTCCACATTCCAGAGCCCGGCTCTGCAGCCTCCAGTCCAGACTGCTTTGGCCCCCCAGCAAAGAATGGGATGGCGGCAGCGGAAGTCAGTCCAGCTGAGGAGGAGAGTCCAAAGCGAGCCTCAAAGAAAGCAGTTGAGGAGAGCAGTGATGAGGAAGAACAGCAGAGGGACCTGGCTGCAAAGACTGGATTAGAGAAGGTGGAGGCCAAGGAGAGCAGTGAGGAGGAGGAAGAGGGCTCTGCCAGAACAAGTAAGGTCTCAAAGGAAGAAAGCAGTGAGGAAGATGAGGAAGAGGAGGAGGAGTCTAAAGGCAGGATTAGGAAGGAACCTCTGACAAGGAATAAGGAGGCGCCAGGGAAAACCTCAGCCAGTAGGAAGCAGGCCAGTGAGGAGAGTGAGGACAGTGAGGAGGAACCTATCCAGAGGACAAGAAAGAAGGCGGAGGGAAAGAAAGGAGCTAAAAGCCACCAGGAAAGTGAAAAGGACAGTGAGGAGGAGGACATCCTAGCCAAAAAGAAAGATAACAGAGAGGAAGAGGAGGAGAATTGGAAAGCTGGAGCCTGGGGCAATGGAGGGAAAAAGTCAGCTTGGGAGGAGAGGCGCTGTAAGCAGAAAAGCAGGGCAGCAAGACTGCTGGGAGACTCAGGGGACAGAGAGGAAGAAAAGGAAAAAGCAAGAGCAGGCAGTGGGAATAACAGCGGGGAAGACGAAGAGCCCCTGGTGCAGAGGAAGAGAAAGGACAGGACCCCACAGAAGGGTGGGAAAAGGCAGAGTGGAAGCAGCGAGGATGAGGAAGACAGCTGGAAAAAGGTGAAACCAACTACTGAAGGCACTGGAAAGACCGCCAAAGTGGGCAGTATCAGTGGTAAGGCAAGCGACTCGGAGAGGGAGGTGAGCGACAGTGAAGCAGGGGGAAGCCCTAAGAGGGAGAGGGAGAACCACTCTTTCAAGAAGAGCTCCAGGAAAGGCAGGACACGAAGCTCCTCCTCCTCTTCCACAGATGGCAGTCCGGAACCCAAAGGCAGGAAGGTGAGGGTGACAATGGGGTGGGAGGCCACCTTTAGGGAAGAGGGAGACCCTGACTCAAGTCCAGAAGGTTTGGCCTTCAGCTGCTGTCTTTCCTGGACAGGCTGGCTCTGGTCGCCGCGGTGAGGACCACCCAGCTGTGATGAGGCTAAAGCGTTACATTCGGGCCTGTGGTGCCCATCGCAACTACAAGAAGCTGCTGGGCCCCTGCCGCTCACACAAGGAGCGCCTCAGTGTCCTCCGGGCAGAACTGGAAGCCCTGGGCATGAAGGGTGAGGCTGGGTGTGCCCTGGGGGCTGCAGGAGAGGGCCTGGGCTGCTGGGGAAGAGAGGATCACCAGCCTTTTCTGCCCCAGGTAACCCTTCCTTAGAGAAGTGCCGGGCCCTGAAGGAGCAGCGGGAGGAGGCAGCCGAGGTGGCCTCCCTGGACGTTACCAACATCATCAGTGGTTCAGGTGAGGGGTTTCCTCCCACTCTCCAAGATACAAAAATCTCTGGATTTTTCTCAGACAACTGATCTCCTGCTTTTTCTGCCCCCCAACCCAGGCCGGCCACGAAGACGCACGGCTTGGAACCCTTCAGGTGAAGCAGACCCCCCAGGGGAGCTATACCGCCGGACTTTGGGCTCAGAGGATGAGCAGCCCCGTGCCCCACCCCCAGACTGGTCACATATGCGTGGCATCATTAGCAGTGATGGAGAGAGTAACTGAGCTCCTGCCCTTCCCCAGGCGGCTTTCCACATGCAGAAAGCAGATACAGCACCCATAGCCCCCATTCCAATCTGTGCCTGCAGAGCAGAAGCAGCTTTCTTCCAAGAAGACTTTGCACCCCCCAGGGACACAAGTTGTTGGGATCCTATTTCTCACGTTCTCAGTTTAAGGCGTTTACAGGGGTTTATTTTTTAAGACTCAATAAAGGAGTTTGAATCACCTCATCAAAACTGGTCCCCACTTGGGGTGCCTGGCTGGCTCAGATGGAGAAGCATGTGACTCTTGATCTTGGGGTTCCTGAGTTTGGGGTGTAGAGATTACTTAAATAAAAAAAATTAAAAAAAAAACTGGCCCCACCCTCCCTCCCTGTCCTTTGAGCCAGGAAGGTGAGGAGTGGCCCCTGTCCCCACCCAGTCTGGTTCCCTTTTATTTCCCCCAGCTTCTCCAAATGAAGTCCCCACTTCCAGACCCTGCCATCCAGTCTGCCACCAGACTCTATCAGAAAAGAGTGTGGCTCCTACCCCCCCTCCTCCAGCCTGACCAGCAAGGCCCTCATCATCCTGTTTTAAGCTGTGTTTCATGCCTAGCTGGGAGGAGCGTCTGAATAACTGGCCTTAAGAAAAATGTGAGAAACATAATGAAATGACTTGGGGACAGCTGGTGTTTACGTCTTCCTTCTCCCCTTCTGGAAACAGCCACTTAGTCCCTGGGCCAATTCTTTTCGCCTTAAAGGGGTGGGTGCAGGGCGTAGACCTGACCAATCCGAGTACCTCAGGCCTCTGGCATACTCGCTGTTGAGATTGCTGCTAAGATGTAGGTCTGGAGCTGCCGGGAGCCTGTGTATGAAGTGAACCTTCTGAAAATCTTTGAAGCCCAAGGCAAAGGGAAATAGAGGCTGAAAGACTGATGAATTCCTTTAAAGCTCTGGATCCAGCCATGCCCAAAGTCATTAAAATCACTGAAATTTTTAGTTACACAGCCCAATAAATTCCCTTTTTTAAATACAAGGAACACTATCACCTCCCACCGAACAGTCCTTAATACACAACTTGGACAGAAAGGGTGAGTCCCGGGGTCTGTTAGAATAACCAACAGTTTATTAAAAGCTTGCTGTGGGGCTCTGTGCCAACCCCATAGCTGGGAGGGGCTCCCATGACTGCCCCCTGGCCTGGGAGCAGCCCCTTCGGAAGGTCCTTCCCTTGTTCCCCTGCCCCAGCTCTGATCTCAATTAAAAAAAAAAAAGATAAAGGACAAGACGGCACAGGACGTCAGACAGCAACGGGGGGAATGGAGAGACCAGGCAACCTGACCCCAAGACCCCATCCTGATCCTTCTTTCCTAGGAAGGCCTTTTCCTTCTGCTCTCCCCACCCCAGACCTGCTTTGCCACACCCCAGGTCTGGGGGGGCCTGGCATCCCCGGTCCACGGCCCCATTACACGGGGTAGTATAGTTCTTTGAATATAATATATCTAGACCCACCCTTCCCCTCCCCCAGGGGACCAGATGAATATTTGACACACACACATCTCCCTCCTTTCCCGAGGCTGTGATGGAGAGAGACCCTGGCACCATGGTGGGGAGGCAGGGGCTCCCGGTCAGCCTTGAGGCACCTATGCCCAAGCTGGCCCTGGGCCACTGGCCAGCCCGAGAAGCTCGTGAGATGAGGAGGTCTGAGGGGAGCTGGAGCCAACATCCTGTCCCCCACCCTTGGGTGGGCCTCAAGCTTACAGCCCTCCAGGATCAGGCTCCACCCACCCCTGCCCCTGCCCCTGTCCCATTCCTCTGCTCATCCACCCTGCACTTCAGGAATAGAAGTGGGAGGAACCATTGAGGATGTGGGAAGCGACACTGGTGCTACGGCTCAGAGGCCCAGGCACTGCAGCGGCAGGTGGGCCCACGTTGTCACTGCCACTGCCCCCTGAGGCTGCCCGCCGCAGGGGCTGAGGGCTGTTTCTTAGCAGCAGCAGGGCTCCACCACGGGGTGTACCACTCTGTGTGGGGGGCCCCAGCCAGTTTGGGGGACCTGGAGGAGCCAGCAGAGAGGGCTGACGCCAGGCTGGGGGGGGCATGCCTGGTGGAGGAGGACCATGGCTCCAATGTGCCCCCGATCGGGGAACAGGACGGGAGGGCCAGGCAGGGGCAGGGGGTGGAGCGGGATAGCCCTGGGCAGCAGCCTCGGCTGGGATGCCCCCCAGAGCCATACTGGAGAAGCCCAGCCTCATGCTCTCGGCATCGAAAGCCTCGATCTCACGGGCCTGCCGCTCGAGCAAACTCCGGATTCGCTCGGAGCGCCCTGTCTGCAAGGCCAGCAGCTCCTCTTCCACCTGGGACACCCAGAAGAGAGGTTAGCACATCCGGGGGCGGGAAGTGGGGAGCCTGCCCTCCCAGAGCGTCCTGGCGTCAGAGCCCCCTTACCCGCTGCTCCAGCAGTGCCCGCCTCAGAGCCACCCTCTGCTCCAGCTCCCGCAGCTCCCGCTCATGCTGACTCTCTGTGCGGATCTTGATCTTGCTCTGGTAGGCATTGAGCAGCTCCAGCTCCTGTTGAAGCTGCTGCCGCAGGGCCTGGAATTCTGCCTCCTGGGTCTCATCAAGCCGCAGCTGGCAAACAGGAAGAGCTCATTTCAGGGGCCTCCTCCCCCCCCCCCCACAATCCTCCCCTGCCCCAGGTAGGCCTGGGCCCTAAGGTTTCAAGTAGCAGCCAGTCTCAACATCTATCAGAATGAAAGATCGTCATACCCTGTGACACAGCAATTACACTTCCAGGAATTTATCCCCCAGGTATACTTGCACATGTGCTCGGAGGTGTTCACTGAAGCGTTGTAATAGCAAAATACTGGAAACAACCTAAATGTCCACCAATAAGGGATGGGTTAAAGAAATTATGGTACATCTATACCATGGAAAATTCTACGCTGTTTCAAAAATGAGACAGGTGTACTGACATGGAAAGATGTCCAAGAAATATCAGGTGGAAAAAGAAGAGAACAGTATGTACAATACGACCCCATTTCTGTTTAAAATTGTATGTCATTTTCCAAATACGCATAGGGAAAAAAATCTAAAATACAATTACTCACAGTTACCTCTGAGAGGTGGGATTGGGTGAGAGAATGGCAATGAATAGGGGGCACTTTGATGTTTTACACTATGTGTAGTTTTTAATTGGCCCATCCCAGTGTTGTTGTGTGATCACTCTTAGAACAACAATCTTCAAAATCCTCCAGAAGTCTGAGTAAATCGGCCCAAGGGCCACAATCATTTTGATTTGCTCCCTGTTAACACATTAAACTAACTCAGGCCCAGGAAAAAATTATAGCCACTCTTTCCTTGGCGTTCTTGGTAGTCAGGCTGGCTTTGTCAAGACCTTAAGAAAATACTTGAGAGAGACAATAAAACCATTGCGGAGAACTCTAACAGTGGGAGAGTATCCAAGTTTCCCCCAAGAACAAAAGCCCCGTCTTTGTCCACACTCTCCCATTCCCACTCCCCATAACTAAGCTGGGCGTACAGAGGCCAGCCTCCACCATGCTCCCTCCCTGGACCCCAGGCCTCACCGCCTGTGAGCTGAGCATCTCTGAGATGGACTGGTCGTACTGCTCGGCTAGGATTGCCAGCTTGCGGGTCTGTTCTTCCTTGAGCCGCTTAAGGAGGCTCTTGTGCTGAGCTTTGGGCGTGGTCTCCAGCAAGTGTGCCCGCAGGGCCTTGTATTGCCGAGTCTGGATCTTACACGTCTCCTGGAACTGCTTCTTGATCTGCAGCTCCTTAGACTATGCAGTGGACGGACCAAGGGGAGATGGGGGCAAGGGAGAGGAGGAGGAGGAGGAGGAGGAAGAAGAGGAGGAGGAGGAACAACCAGGGAGAGGGGGAGAAGAGAGAGAGAGAAGAGGAGACAGAAGCAGAGACAGGGAGAGGGAGAGAAACAGAAAACATGTTAGACAGAGGGGGCGGGGGGAGTTGTATACAGACAGACATGGAGAGATGGGATTGTGTTGAGAGAGATCAGGAAGATTCTCAATGGGCAAGAGATACAAAGTAAACAAGACAGGTGCCAAGAACATGTTCAGAGTTGGGTAGAAAACTCACAAGAAACAGCAGGAGAGTTCATGGACAGGGAACTGAAAATCTTTAGGGTACTGAGTGCACACAAGAAACTCTGACCATGCAAAGAAGGAGAAAATACAACCCAGAGACAGAAGCCAAGAGAGCAGATACAGAATGTGCATAAGAGTGAGAGAACCAGGTCACACAACACACCCATGGAAGAGAGCAACACGGCTAAGGAAAGACAGAGGAAGTCCCAGGTTCAGCACCTCAGGGTGGGAGGGAGGGAAGGAGGATAAGCTCCGAGCTGAGAAATGGATAAGGAGTAGCCCCATCTTGGGCCACACCAGGGAAAGGGGCAAAGGAGATGGCCAGAAAAGGCCTGACAAGTTCAATGGGCCAGCAGGTGCTACCCTGACCAGATCTCCACATTCCAGCCCGGCCCCTTATGTACTCAGCTCCCACTCCCAAGCCCAAAACCAATCCCATTTCCATGCGCCCCAACTCTGCCTGGTCCCCCAAACTCACCACCCCCTACTGTAGTGGGTTTGTAGTCCCATCCCCACGCCCTCTAGGGTAAAGCCTAATGCCAGGAGAGAAATTCAGCTCCCAGACAGGAGGGAACCACATAGGGAATGGGTTGGGAGAAAAGGCAGGGGATGAGGACCAAAGGACCCGGAACCTAAGGGCTCGCTGGAAAGAATCCACCAACAGGGGAACTATGGGACCAAGAAGTCTTGTGGAAGCTCAACAGGGGCTCAGACCTCCGAGCTGGTGGTGGTCATGATGCAACGAAGCTATGAAGGCAGAGAGGATGAGGCTGAGGAGTGAAAGGGGTTAAGATAACGTAGATGGGGGTGAAGAGGTCATGGAACTGGGGGCCAAGGGTCCAGATTGGGGGCATACCCGGGAGGCTAGGCGGCAGGACAAAGCAGACAGAGGCAGCCTGGGCCAAAGGTACAGTTCCGCTCAGATATTTTATTTGTGTTTGTCTTTTTCTTTTTTTTGGTGGGGGAAAGGGGACAGGTTGGAAGGGAGACAGAAAAACAAAATCAAAGAGAGAGAAAAAAAAAACATGACTTCCCACCCACCGCCACCCCCCGGCCCCAGGCCTGAGTTGATGAGGGTGAGGATGAGCACACACACAGCGGGAGAACAGCAATAATTTAGGGTAGGGGAGGAGTGTCAGGAGAACACGAAGTGTAACTTCCGGACTCCACGGTGGAGGAGGCTGCCTGTCTAGAGGTCCAAAGGACTGGGGTGAGGTGGGGAAGCAAACTAAGGAAGGAGGGGTGAAAGGGAGGAGAGGATTGGGACTGGAGAAACCTCACTGAGTAGTGGGAGATAAAGTGCTCGATGCTCTAGATTCGGGCTGAGGAGGAGCTAGAGTTGGTTACCTCCAGGGAGGCAGGGCCCGGGACTGGCGGGTTCGGGATCGCCGCCCAGTTAGAGTCCCAGGCGCTGGTTGGCGAGAGGCAGGAGGACCTAGCCGGCGCTGGCTGCGTGGCAGCAGCCGGGGAATACGGCTGGGCCTTTCACCCCGGAGCAGGCCCCAGCTGGCCAGTGTATGGATGGCCCAGGGGGGCAAATGTGAGGCTAAACCCTGGCTGGCCCGTGCCAGGCGCCAGTTCCAGCCCTTGCACAGGGTCCAAAACCTCGCCAATAGGGCCAGTGGGTGTCGGGCAGCACGGGGATTACCCCGCCGGGGCCCAGGGACAGGCAAACGGCTGCGAAAGCCACCCTTGTTGGTTTTGGGGTAGAGTGCAAACAGGCCCCGGTCCCCCACAGACCCACAGCCCTGTAGGGCACGAAAGGCCATGGGCGATAGGTGCAGCAAAGCCCACAACCAGAGTCGAGAGATACCCCGGTGCATCCGGGGGCCCTGCTGCCGCACCCATTTGCCCCCAGCTGCGAGAGCTGCCAGAGGTATAGCCAGGCCTGGCCAGGCTAGGAGCCAGGCGGCCCCAAGGCCCAGAGGGACACCCATAAGGCCACGGCGCCAACTCAGACCCAGGACGGCCCCCAGTGCGGTGCCCTGAGCCAGGAGTAGGAACAGACTGGGGGGCAGGTGCAGAGCCGTACAAAGAAGTAGGTAGGAGGCCCCCAGGCCCACCAGCCCCACCTCAAGGGCCAGCAGCGATGCCTGCAGGCCACCCCCGCCCTGCGCTGCCAGCAGTGGGAGTAGCAGCAGAAGTAGTAGGGGCAGGAGGCCAGAGGAGGACCCCACTGCAAAGGAGAGGCCGGCCAGGAGACCATGGGACAGAAGTCCAGGGAGCTGGCTAGCAGGGCCATGCCTCAGATGTGTTGGAGGGGGTTCAGGCGGGATGTCTGGTGAGGGACAGCCATCTCCAGGGTCCCTCGGGGTCCTAATTGGAGCTCCCTCTTCCTCTTCCTCCTCCTCAGGGACTGGGGTCAGTGCTGGGCCTGGGATCCAGCCAAGCTCAAATTCCTCATCCAGGAGACTCCCATCCTCCTTCCCCCATAACCTCCATTCCCCAGCCGCCTCCTGGCCTACAATGCTCCTCTCCTGGGGTGCCAGGGATGGGACTCTAAGTTCCTCTATCTCCTCCTCAGGCAGACCCCAAACTTCCTCATCAACCAAACTCCTATGTTTTTGTGGACCAGGACTAGGGGTCCCTGATTCTTCCCCCAATATCCTCTGTTCCTCTGGCTCCAAGGTGGCCCCTTCCTTTCCCAGAATCCTTCTCTCTGGAACTGCTTCCTCCTCCTCTCCCAGAATTCTTTGGTTCAGGACTGCCTCCTGGCCAGATGAGCAGGGCTGCTCCTTTCTAGGGGTGCCTGTGCTGGGTGGTCCCAGAGCCCCAGGAATGGGGAGCGGGAGGCCCGGGGGACGCTGGCCTGCACGTACTTTGAGGCTCTTGGGCTGCTGGCGAACCTGGGCCGCATGCTTCTGCCGCAACTCTTGCTCACGCCGCTTGTTGTACTCCAGCTGGTTGCCCAGCTCCGTCTGGTGCTGCAGGCGGGTGAGCTCCGCCCGTGTGCGCTGGACGGCCTGGAGCTGCCGTAGCTCCAGCTCCCGCGTGGCCTCATGTTGCCGCAGCAGCAGTGCACACTCCAAGTCCTTCTGGGTTTGCTTCTTGTTCAAATCCTGAGGTAGAAGGGAGGCAGGGCCCAAGCCTGGTCAGGAAGCCTTGTTGGTATCAAGAGAGCTCCAGGACTCTCTGGAAGAGGGAGCCAAGCACAGGGAACTGAGGGGTGCAGGGGAGCCAAGCTCCTGGCTAGCCTGGGAACAGGAGCCTAGGGAGCTCCAGCAGGTCTGACAGGCATGAGGAAACAAGGGGTGTGGAAGAGAAGCCAAGCCGTGACATGAAAGAGGGCAGAGGGGAAAGATGACCCTAAGCGAAGCAAACGGAAGGGGTAGGCGCCTGTGCTGCGGGAGGGAATGGGGGATGGGGTGGCCTACCTCTCGCAGCAGGTCCTGGTCCAGGCTGTGGCGAGCCAGCAGCATCTTGCGCTTATACTGGCGACACTGAAGCTCAAAGTACTGGCGCTGCCGCCGCAGCAGACCTGCCTCCTCCTCCGCCTGGCACTGCTGGAGCTGCTCCTTCTGCCGCAGAAGCCACTCGGCCTTCTCCCGCTTGGGGGTGCTGGGGTTCTCCTGGAGCTCCTGGGCAAGGCAGTGGGGAGGGCAGGGGGTCAGGGCGCCTCACCCACCACAGGCCCCACCCGAGGCGATGGCCCCATCCCACCTCTTTCAGCTGCTCCTTCCGAAGTTTGTAGGTTCGCTTCTGTGCCTCCAGCAGGGCGGCCAGCTCCTTCTTCTGCTGCCCAAGGATGTGCTGCTGGAACTTACGCTCCTCGGCCTGGGCAGCTCGAGCCTCCTTCTCTCCAATGGCCTGGTGCCGCCGGGACAGCTTTTCTGCCTCAGCCCCAAAGCCAGCCCGCTGGGCCTCAAGCTCCCGCTGCAGCCGCGCGCTGTGCTCCTCACGTTCACCCCTCAGCCGTGACTCCAGAGCCAGCAGCTGTTTCTGGTGCTGTCGTCGCATCCGCTTATAGCCGCTCAGCTGCTCCCGCAGCGCGGAGTCCTGCTCGTGCTCCTGGATCTGGCGGCTGACCTGGGGCAGGAGAGAGGATGAGGAGTGGGGCTCGGCCCTGCCCCATCTCATTAACACGATCGTCGTGCTCTACTGGAGAACACGCGTTTCAGATTCATGGGTTTAATTCTCATTTGGTGCTTTCCTCACACTCGGCCCCTCTGAGCCTGCTGCCTCCATAGGATGATGGACACACAGTCTATGTCACAAACCGCTGAGACCCACACAGGGCCCAGGACAAAAGTGGCAACAATTCAAATTAATTCAAAATCAGACACGCCTGGGCTACACTCCCAGCTCGGCCACTTACTAACCGTGTGACCTCAAGCAAAGTAATGACATTATGCCTCCGCTCCCTCATTGGCTAAATGGAGCAATGATACCCTTCCATAGGAAGCTGTGGAAATTAAGTCTGATACAGATGTCATAGTGTCTAATAAAATGCTCTGACCTAACAAGTGTTGGCTTCCTTCCATTTCAGCAAACACTAAGGACTCCTTACACAGTCCAGGTATGGAGCTAGGAGCTGGACCATGAGATGTTGGAGTATCAAGAACACTGGCCTGGATGTCCCCATCTGAGGTTTGGAGCTCAGATCCCATTGTAAAGTGGGCATGACTCCAACTAGTCCAGGTGGCTAAGTCCCTGGAAGTCACAGACCTCTCTGCACAGTACCACCAAGCACTAAGCATCACAGGATCTGAAGAGCTGTCCTAGCACAACAGTCAACCATAAGCATTAGCCATAGAATATACTAGACTAACCACCAGCCTCCAAGGGAACTGATGTTGGTGCTTGCAGTCAAGCAAGAATGTAACCTAAAGGTTTATTGAACGTACGGATGAAAAACTATGTTTTATGAAAACTCTATCCATCTTTTCCTGTGAACTGAGAAAAACATAACCATGACTTGATTTTGGGAGGACCAAGGTCCTGCTTAATTTAAAAATTTGAGAACCACCAAAGGTGTTTGGGGAAGCGCCTTGGACAACAGCACGCCTGAGTCACGACTGCCTTATCTCTCAAATGGGCTTGTACCCTTTCCCTACAGAGGAGCTGGAAGGATGAGATACAGGTATGGGTGTGAGCCTGAGAGCCAAACAATGGTATGAGGCAGACACTGGCCACCATTCCTTGCCCTCCAGGGGCACAAAATCCAGCACACCCATCATAATGCCATTTAGGAGCAACACAGCACAGGGATGTGAAGCACCTGGCTGGCCAGGAGCCTGGGGAGACACCCCAGGACATGCTACTCAAGTCTAGCCAGGAAAAAGGAGTAAGAGTTTCCCAAGCTAGGAATACCCACATTGGGCAATGTGACCAAAACAGTCTGTTGCGAGAAGACAGTGGGGAGGGTCGAGGAGAGAAGGCAAGAGACAGCAACAGAAAGTGAGGGTGCAATCTGGACTTAATCCAGTGCCACAGGTGGAAAAAATCATCTCTGGACTTAGAGTTTAAGGCATCCAGGCTGAGGGAGGATGGCCACACTTACCAGGGAGGCAGTACGGATGGTGGCAAAGTGGTCCCGGTTGCGGCAGTAGGCCCGGCGGCGGGCAGAAGAGGTGGTAGAGGTGGGAGCCGGGGCTGCCGGTGGCTGGAGAGGGCTGGGGGTCATCTCTGGCTGGTAGGGGTCATCATACAGGTTGTCAGAACCCTAGAGGAAGGGAAGGTAAAAGGAATGCCCAAGGTTCAGGGCCCTAAGGGAGTTCCCTGGAGACCCAGTGAGACTTAGAGAAGGAGCAATCATGCTTGGGAGGGAGAACTGGGGCTCAGCCTGCTCACCATCAGGCTTACTGAGGGTGAGCTGCATACCGGCAGTCGGTGGATGATGGAACTATGGGAGGTGACCGTGTGCTCCCCTTCCTGCATCATAGCCATCTCTCGGGCTTCGGGCCCTTCCTCTTCCTCCTCCTCCTCTTCTTCTTCCTCCTCCTCCTCCTCGTTGTCTGAGGCATCCGCTAGGCTGTTGACTGAGCTGCTCTGACTGGAGGCGCTGATGGACATGCTGGGCACTGAGTGGCTACTCTCTAAACTGGTCAGCGTCCCAGCCCGGTGCATATAGGGCTCGGCCTCCTGTGGACAGGGCGCAGGCTGTTGGGCAGGGAAGGGGAAGGACAAGGGGTGTGTATATGGAGGCAGCACAGGGAGACAGAGGGTAGGAAGAGGGAGAGGGAAAGTGAGCCAAGCAGCTGCTAGGAGGCCAGCATAACACAGTGGTATAAAAGGGTAGCATGCTAAGCTGGGTCACCTCCTCTTCCTCTGGGGCCTCAGCACCAGGGCCATTGGGTGCCTCCTGGAACAGTATCTTCTTCATCTTTCGGTACTGCAGGTTGTCTAGCTCCCGCACAGCATCCTTAGTCCTCTGGATTAGGTCCATGATGACTGTGGGTGGCCGCTCCCGGAGCACAAAGCGGTGCTGAGAGGAGAGAATGCTGAGGCCAGCTGCCGAGCACCCTGCCCCCCTCCCCCCCCCAATATCCATGGGCTTTGGCGTTCCCTCTGCCCTGAGACACTTCCCTGGGGCCCATGCCCACCATAAGCTGATGCTAGCCTTGTCTTAACCCTGCGCCCACATGAGTTTTCACCACCCAATCACTACTCCCAGGACAGGCTCCTGTTCCTCCAGGCACGGCTGACAGACAAGACAGTCAGGAGATCTGGAATGTAGCTCAGGTCCTCTATCAAAGTGCTGTGTGCCGCTGGACACATCATGAGGCCTCTCTGAACCTCACAAGGTATCCCACGATTACAGAACAAGTAGGTCAAACTAGACTGTCTACATCAGTTTCCAGCTAGGTCTCCTTAGGCCCCCATGGATCTGTGAAGGGAATGGGGGCCCCTCTACTGTTGATAACTCAAAACACACCTAAGGGAAATCATACATTTACCCATGACAAGGCTACACAGGCTTTTGGCTTGAATTACATCAGATCAGTGTGGTAACCCTGGTTATCGCATGCAGACCAGAAGCTCTGGCTGGCAATTATGTACATCTTTGATTAATAAAAGATGGGAAAACAAATTATTACTTAATAAATAAATAAAGGCAGTCTGGTAGACAAAATCTTGCAAAACACAGAGTCCATTGGGCACTGGGAATGGGGGTGGGAATTCATAATGAAGTTCTTGGTGGAGAAAGAACTGGGAATCACTAATGTCACTGAGGGGGTTCTCAGGTGATTCTAACAGGCAACAGTTCTAGGAGAATGCTAGGCTAGTGAGCCCTCACCTTCAGAAGAACCTCTGAGGTTGGTCTGTCTTGAGGGATTTTCTGAAGACAGGAGTCAACAAAATTCCGGAAGTACTCAGACCTAGAAGTCATGGGAGGATAAGGGAGGGGTGGGAAGGCCATGAGCCAGGCAGCCTTACTCTATGTATGGCCTAACCCCTGGGCCCAGGAATCCCAGTTCTCACCAGTGTCCTGACTGGAGCACGGGGGACTCGTTCTGTGCAATGTGGTATAAGGCACTCATCGCATTCATGTTAAACAGCGGTGGTTTCCGTTCCGCTACAGAGAAAGGTCAACAGGGAGAAGGTGAGAGGTGGTAGGTGGGCAGAGGAGGCTGGAATGGAAATCAAAAGATTTGGGTCTACACCCCAGCTCTCTGACTTCCTTGCTGCATGACCCTGACCAATTCTCACAATCTCAATTAATTCCCTCTGTAAAATGTAACACGCATCCTCTCCCCTGCACACGGTGGAGCAGGGATCAAAGAAAACAACGTGTGCATAAGCACCAAAGGAAGAAGAAGGAAACACAGTTATCAGCCCAACTAACATTTATTAGGTTCCAAATAAAAACAAAAAACTTGCTAAGTGTTATGGGGAAGTTAAGGAAAAACAAGAGACAGGCCCTGTCCTCAGGGAACTTCCAGTCTAACCGGGAAGGAGACAGGAAAATGGCTGGGAAGCTGGGTGTGCATGGTGGGCCCTCAAACTGGTACATAGGCAGGGGAT
Organism: Ursus arctos; assembly: GCF_023065955.2. Lineage (NCBI taxonomy): Eukaryota > Metazoa > Chordata > Mammalia > Carnivora > Ursidae > Ursus > Ursus arctos. Next base: position 87,555,464 of record NW_026622874.1, read on the forward strand.
TAAGGGTAGGTCTTTAGAAAAAGGGATATTGGAGCTAGGCCTCAGATTAGAAATTACAAGCCAGGTGCTCCTTGTGGCCCAGATAAATGTTTTGTGTTGTTTATGTTTTTTGGCCTAAACAGTGATTTTCAAATTAAATTCCAACCTAACAATTTAATAACCACCACCACCACCACCATCATCATCTAAATTTCTAGTTTCTCCTAAAAAATTAGATCTGGTGAAAAGGAGCTAACATTCCTACATAATGATGGGCTAAGCAACAGCAATCTCCAGTTTGCCAGAGCCTTCTCCACATTGCTTCTCTGATACAGACTATCAGCTGGCATTTATAATCAGGACTAATTGTTTCTTCAATAGTAGAGAAATATTTCTCTGCATTCACATCTCTACCAAAAACTAGGAATAAAAAGGACAGCTCTCAATTTTTCTTCTACCTGGCCTGTTTCACATATTTGCATCACCTGTCTGGCTGTGGCCTCAAATGACAAATGCAGACATGTGGAGATGGAGGACAAGGATATGTCCAAATCTCGGACTTCGGGCAGAAGACACAATACAAACCAAGGCAAGAAAGTGGAAAAGTTCATGGCATACTCAGGGTGTGCTCATGAAGGGGAGAGCGAACGTTCAGGAAGCGGAACCTCTAGCTTGGTGGAAGGAAGGGTGGGGATGGCGTCAGTCTTGAAGGCAATGGGGAGCATTAACGGCTTTGCAGAGGGGAGCGAAGCAACAACACCCAGCTAGGGCAGATCTCTCTGACATAAGAGAGACTGGAGAGAAGAAGAGACTATTGGTAGGAAAGATCACTGCAAGAAGTCATTGATAAGAAGAGCTAAGGGCATCTCTTTCTTGGGCAACTACTTGTGCCTAGAACTGTGTTGAAGGCTTTACGAACATTACCTCACAAATAGTTGTTTCAGTAGTGTAAGCTGGCAGAGATGAGAACCTTGATAGGGCTGCAAGGCCTCATGAACTCACTTGAACCTCTCTGGCCTTATCACTCACTGCTTTTTACACGGCATTACCTGTAATATTCCAAACAACCGAAGCTAGTCTCAGCTCCCCATGCCTGCTCTTACCTATCTGGAATGCTCTTCCCTATAGTCTTCACACAGCTACTATTTGTCTTACGGTTCTGCTTACACAGCTCTGTTACAAGGAGACCTTCCTCAGCCCCTGAACTACGTCAAGTCCTTTGTTTTACGGTTGTACTGTTCCTTTAACTTCTCTTTTCAACTTCTATCACACTGAGAGAAAACATGCTTGTTTCCCCAACTAGAATATAAGTTCCATGAGGGCAAGAACCTCATTCCCTGCTATATCCCCAGAACCTGCTAGCATAGCATGGCACACAGTGGGCATTCAAAAAAGATATAGGGGCACCTGGGTGGCTCAGTTGGTTAAGCGTCTGCTTTTGGCTCAGGTTATGATACCAGGATCCTGGCATCAAATACCACATCGGGCTCCCTGCTCAGCGGGGAGCCTGCTTCTCCCTCTCCTTTTGCCTGTCGCTCTCCCCCCTGCTTGTACTCTGTCAGATAAATTCTTAAAACAAAAAACAAAAAACAAACTAGAGTAGTGGACAGGAAGGGAATGCTCCGAAATCTTCAGGTCTAAGAGCTGGCAGGATTTGACAGCTGGCCTGAATTGGGGATCAAGGGTAGAGTCAAAATGGACAGGAGCTTGAAAGCCTGAGGGTGAGATAGTATGGGGATGGTAAGAAAAAGAGAAAGGAGTGGGAGAAAAAAGAACAAAGGAACAGAGGATGTTGTCCTTACCCAGCTCGATGCAGGTTATCCCCAAGGACCAGACATCCACCTTGCCATCGTACTGCCCCTCATCCATTGCCAGGATCACCTCTGGAGCCATCCTGGGAGAAAGGTCAGGAGAAAGAGGCTGATCACCCACCCAGACTCTGCCAACTCCTGCTCCCAACATCCTGGGGACTCTCTCCACTCACCACTACCCCCACTCACCAGTATGGGGTGCCCACAAAGGAGTTGGCGGGTGCCATGATAGATGCAGAGCCGAAGTCCCCCAGCTTCACCAAGCCTGGCTCTGACAGCAAGATGTTTCCAGCCTTCACATCCCTGCCAGAGACAAAGCACAGGGTAAGGCATGCACCTCAGGAAGGCTGGGCAGGGGCTTTAGCACAAGTTTCCAAGAAGGCCATAGCCCACTGAATGAGGACTGGTGCAGAGTGCACCCCCTCCCAGCCATTGTCAGTGCAGCTTGTACCTATGGATCATGTTGTGGGAGTGCAGATAAGCCAGGCCCTGAAGGGCCCCGTGGGTCACAGCTGCAATCTCCACCTCCTGAAGGGGCTTCTTGTGCACTGGGGAGTGAGGGAAAAACAACAAACTGAAGGGAGCCCAAGGGTGGCGCTGGAACAAGCTCCCCTGCTCCCTTCTCCTAGAGCTTCTTTGCTCTTCTCCCTTCTCCCACTTGTTGGTCAGAGCCACTTACCTTCTAGAAGGTCAGAAGCTGAGCCCAGGCAATACTCCATTACCAGCTAAGAAAGGATTAAAGGGTCAGAGATAAGCGTATCTGGCCACCCCTGCCCCATCTCCCTTGGGCAGAGATCCAGAGGGTTTCTCTGCCTATCCTCCACTCATGCATTGCCCCCGGGGGGTAAAGACAGAGAAGGAGGACAACTGAGAAAACAACGTGGTCATGGGAGAGTCCCTAGAGCCAGGGACTCCTCTAGAAACAGCCCAAGATACCACCACTCCCATCTGAATCCCTTCGAAACCCCATTCTATCTCCATTTCCTCCAGCCCATGTGCCCCTTTCCAACTACTAACAGTTTATGCCAATCTTCAAACCAGCCTCTCCTTCTGGACAGGCACTGCTATTCACGGGTTCGTCTGAGGACTAAAGAAGTTGGGGGAGACCTCCTCCTTTCCAAGGTCCCTATAATGGCACCTGGAACAGGGCCCACCCAAGAGACTAGGACAAAGATGGGGGCAAAGATCAGGCCAGAGTCAGGGGGCTAGCTCACCCAAGCCGTGTGCTCCCTCAGGTAACAGCCCCGGTACTGAATGGTATTGGGGTGCCGGAGCTTCTGCAGGAACCGCACCTCCTTGATGATATCCTGCCACTTCTAAGAGGAGGTCAGGGGAGGAGAGGCTTACTCAGCCTGCACATTGTGACTGGGGTCCCCTGACCTGGCCCCCACCAGTCTTGTCAGACCTGACCTACCTCATTTGACTGCTTCCCACTGTAGGACATCTTCTTGATGGCCACCACTTCACTATTCCGGACATCTCGGGCCTAGAAGATCAGACCAGAAGGTGGTGAAGGCCCCTAGTAAGAGCTGGGCAGTGCAAAGACTTGTTGGCCCAACAGGAGAGGGCAGGAAAGGCTGGTGTGGTACAGCAGAGTAGACGGCTGTGGACCCACAGCAGGAAGAATACAGTACCCGTCCCTATCCCTTTCTCTTAAGCCCCAACTCACGAAATACACAGCTCCAAAGCTGCCATGGCCGATTTCCCGGAGATCAGAGAAGAGCTTTTCAGGGTCATCCTTGAAGAAGAGCTCAGCCACATCGGGGTCCTTCAGGCTCCCGGCCCGGCCCCCAGCTGGCATGATGGCCCCTGGGGGCCCTGAGAGTGGGGCCTGACCTGGAGAATGAAGAGCAGACCCTCAGAGCAAAGATGGGACACTCAGAGAGAGGAAGGGGCCTCTCAAGTTTCTGCCTTCTCTTCCCCTAGCTCCCTGATGAGGGGGAGGCACTGCAGAGGAAGGGCAAGGGGGAGATTAGGAACAACATCAAAGCTCCAAAAAAATGAAGTTGCCCTGGCAACCAGAGCACGGGGGCCGGGTCCCTGGAGTCCCTAAAACTGCTAGGAAGAGTGAGAGCTAAGCATCCTCACCACCCCCAGCCCTCAATAAGATCCATTTCGCTACAACCCTTACTTCTCCCCTCAAGAATAAAAGATCCCGCCTCCCAGCCAGAACCCCAGATTCCCAAGTGTCCTGTCCCACAAGTCCCATACCCCAAATATTTCCAGGCACCTTCCTGTTCCCCTTGGCGTCGAGGCCCCCTCCTCCCTCAACCTCTCACACCCTGGAAGAGAGCAGGAAACAGCCAGGCTGGAGGCAGTGGAAATCCGGCCATTGTTAGAAGTGGGTACTGGCCCAGAAGGCCAGAGGACTTGCTCTCAAAAAGGGCTAGGGACACCGGTAGGGAGGAGATGTAAGACGGGAAGGACAGGGATAGAAACGGCATCTGGCTTTTTGGGGCCTCTCTGTGACCTGGGCCATCTTACTTGTCCAGTCCCATTGCATATGCACCATGCACAGGTACAGGACATTTGTGGCGTACAAATAACATTTACTGAGCAAGTTCAGTAAGCACCTTACATGCATCTCTCTCATTCAATCCTTACCACAACTTTATGAGGATTTACTATTACCCCTATCTTGCAGATGAGGAAACAAACTCAGAAAAGGTTAAGCCTTGCCCAAAGCTGGTCCCCTACTGCTATGCTTTTAGAACAGCCCTGTGAAATAAGCAGGGCAGAACACTAATCACCATTTCACAGATGAGGTGACTGAGGCATAGAAAGGAACCAGGATTTCTCCAAGGTCAGAGAACAGGAGCTTCTCTTCAGTCAGGCCAGTGTGCTTTTTTACTGTCTTAGCAACTCACCTCAAGCTCATCGCCCTCCTACAGGAAGCCTCCCTTGACCACTCTGGCCTTTGGGGAGAGCGCCTAGAGCACCCAGCCCAAAACCCAGAAAAAGCTCCTGCAGTACAAGAAAGCCAAGGACCCCACCCCTTTCCCCCAGGGAATTCCAGGCCAGGCTCCAGGCTAAGCACTTGTTGGAATTTAGGCACAAAAGAGCCTTCAGCAGAGTTGGACTCCCAAGGGCAGAGTTCTAGCTCCTTTAAAGCACCTAACAATTTAGCATGTAATTATATTCTGTCGTGCATTGTTTCCTGTTGTGTTGTTAATTTTGTCTCCTTAGCCCAACTGGAAGTTGGAGGGCAAGAAGCCTGACTCTCCGGTGGGCCCCCAGGGTGCAGAGGGCTCAGAATAGCCTAGGAGATTGATTGACTGCCCTCAGCCAAGCCCTCAGCAGCTCCCAAGCTGTTCAAAACAGGCCCCTTTCTCCATTCTCCTGCCAGCACCCCTGCCAAGCACCCCTCACCCCCACCACACACCCACACACAAAGGCAGGTGCTCACAACTTGCCAAAGCAATCTTCTTGACCTCTTTACCAGCACCCAGCCCAGAATGCCAACCCAGGACCCCAAGCCACATATAAGGGATGCCAACAAAACATCACACAGGGCCTCTTCCTCAAATAATGAACATCTGAGCGATTACCAAGGTCTGTGCTAAATCACAGCCACCTTCTAAAATGGACAATGTTATCACCATTCTGCAGATGAGGAAACCCAAGTCTGTCTGTCCCTAAGCTACACTACCAGTACATCTCATCAGCAACATAAAACAGGGTTTTGAGTTAAGTTCTTTATGCTTGGTCTTCTCTTTGGTAAAATGGATTACAGCATAGGGCTGTTGTGAGATTTTTAATGATATCTCAAACCTAGGAACACTATGCAGACACTTAGCATATGGATTTTTCCTTCCCTGCCTCCAGGGTCACCACAAGGATTTAATACTTTGGGGATCATCCTACCCCAGCAGCTTGGCTTTAACTGTGAAGAGACCCACTATGGCTATCATTTGTCAAAAGAGAGAGCCCTCTCAGGAACCCAGGCCAAAGAATGGAATCAGGGTAAAGATGAAGGTCACAGTAGAGAGAAAAATCCATGAGACAGAAGACAGGAGCCAGAGCCTCCCAACACGAAAAGCTTCTGAGAAAAGCCCTCCCAAAAAGGAAGCTCTTCTCCCCCTCATTCTTAAATCTCACCCTAACTCATTCTCCTCTGGATCCCTGGCCAAGAAGAGATGCCAAGAGAGAGGTAAGGAGCAGGGGCAAAACTTGATCAAGAACCTGGGTTTAAATCCTGATTCTGCCACTGTGTGACCTTGGGCAACCTCTCTGGGCCTCAATATTCTCAACTGTAAAATGGGAACACAGCAACAAAAGAGGCCCCCACAGGGTGGAGGGGGAGGTGTCACATGAGAGAACAGATGTAAAGCACTTTGTAAATGACAGATCGCTTGACAAACGTATGAGATTACACCATCAGCAAGAGGTTGGAAGGTAACGATATAGCTAGGAGAAAATACTGCTAGGCATTCCTGAACACAAATGCACACACACACACTTCCTTGAAAGGACAAGAAATCCAACCAGACCATGCCTAAAAAACAGGTAAGTGGACCCACCATGGAGATCAAAGGCAAGGGAATCAACACCCCAAAGCAATCCAGAGAAAGGGGTATAATCACGGAGAACAGGTAGCTGTGAGGGGCAAAGTGAACATGGGAGAAGACAAGAATGCAAACCCATATGATCAGTTCAAGCACCCTAGGGCGTGACCCCCATGACATCAAAGACCCTGGCACCTGAGGTCCCTCATCAGGCAGACATAATGAAGGAAGAGGAACAAGGTGGCAGCAGAAGGCACGGCTAGCCAGAGGCTGACCACTGGCCCACTGGACTTCATCCTGAGGAGAGGGCCTACCCAGGCCCAGTTCCTCAAAAAAGAGCACCCTTTCTTCTCAATGCTAGACACAGGGACCCGCGCCCCTGCACCCCGTGTCTCACCTGGTAGGGGTCACTATGGTGCCCCAGCGCTTCCGCCTCCTCCTGGGGTCCTCCAGCGGCTCTGCCAAGCAGGGAGAGGGGCAAGGAGACCTTTCCCCTTGCCACCTCTTCCTCGGCTTTCGCCCTTCCTGAGGGGCGGGCCCGGGAAGCCTCCCCTGGAGGGGAGGGGGTGACAGCCTGATCTGACCTCGCGGTCCAGTCCTCCTCCTCCTCGAGGGCGACAGTTGCTGAATTCCGGATTTCTGGTTGTGGGGTCTGAACCCCAGATATTTGAACGAAGGGAGGCTGAATCTGATATCTGAACGCGCGGGGAATGAACCCCGGATACTGGTGCACGCAGGGGCTTGAACCCCAGATTTTTGAAATCCTATGAAACAGAGCCCCAGGTTTAGAGAGATTGAGACCCGAGTCCTGGCTACGTGGGGTCTGAGGGGCAGATACCCGGATATTTGAGAAGCGAGAGGTTAAGCCCGGAAATTCGCGACCGAAGGGCCTGAGCCCCAGGTCTTCGGCCACCGACAGGGGGCCCACCCCGAGGACGTCCGGCCGCACGGCCCCTCTCACGCCGGGGTCCGAGGGTGACAGCCTTCACTCCCGCCCCGGCCTCCTCCCTTTTCCCTTCTCTCTCCTGAGGGTAGCTGAAAGATTGTAGCTAAGGACGGTCCCCGCGCCTTCTCTCCCTCTCCTCTTCAGTCTCAGCCTCTCTCCGCACCACAGCCCCGGTCTCGTCCCGGTCTCCCTCTCCCTCTTCCTCCCAATTCCAAGATGGAGACCGGGCGGGAGCGCGCAGGCGCGGTAGGGACGCCGGGCCAAAGGGGGCGGAACCCCAAATGAAATAGCCCCGCCCCTCTATCCTCACTGCCGGGGCCAGGGAGATGGGCAGCCACCGAGTCAGAGTGCGCGCGCGCTCCGCCACGCGGACCCTGGATGGGAGGAGGCGGGGAGAAGGGCTAGGCTTGGAGGGGGAGGAGCTCAGCACGCAGTCCGACAACTGGCCGTGGAGAAGGCTGCGGCGCATGCGCTCGCCCCGCCTCAGCGCTGAGCCCGAGCTTGTTGCTAGGGGAAGCTTTGAGGGGGCGCGAGTGGAAGGAAAGAAGAAGCCGGGATCTGCGCCTGCGTATAGGGTAGCGGTTGGGAGGGGCAAGGGAAGGAGGCTTGCTGGGCTCGGAAAAGGCGGGAAAATGGACTGCTCTGGTTAGTAACCATACAGCCAGGACGTGGGCTCCCAAGTTCGAGGAATCTTTGCTGGGAAAACTCAAATCTGTCAAATCCCTTCAGGAAGCAGGCCTTTCACAATTGCATGACCTACCCAAGGTCACACAGCATTTACATCAAAGCATTCCCATGACCATACCCACCTGATTCTCTCAACTACTTGGAACTATGGGTTTTCTTTCATAGAAGAACACAAGGCATAAGGTGGCAGAGGTGGCGATCAAAACCAAGTGTTTTCCAAAGGCAAGTCACAATAGAGGACAGAGCTGCAGTAATCCATGCCCTATGCCAGCCTGTATCCCAAACTGAAGAGTCAACAAGGAAAAGTCCCCCAAACCTGTCTACCCTAAAATTCCCACCTCAACCCAAACCCCAATAAACACCCTAGGCAACATTGGGCAAAAAAGCCTTTTATTTTCCCCCACATTCCAGCTTTCCATTTTCTGTAACATCTCTTCCAACTTAGAACAAAGTCTGGAGAAGTTGATTCACACCTGGAGAAAAAGAAGATTAAAAACAAGGGCACAGGGGTGCCTGGGTGGCTCAGTTAAATGCCTGCCTTTAGCTCAGGTCACGCTCCTTGAGTCCTGGAATCAAGGCCCACGGAGCCCCACAGCGTAGGGCTCCCTGCTCAGCAGGAGTCTGCTTCTCCCTCTGCCTCTGTTCCTCCCCCTGCTTGTGCTCTCCTGCTCATTCTCACTAATAAATAAATAAAATCTTAAAAACAAACAAAAAAACCCAAAAACGGGCAGATCAGAGGGCTCCTGGGGGAAGCTCTGGGATGGCTGCAGAGTGAGGAAGGAGCAGAGGAAGTGGCGACTACACATGGTCACAGGCACTCATCCCGACTGAGTGGGCAGCCTCAGGACCCCAGGATCAGCTAGGAGCCAGAAAGCCTTCATGTCCCAGTCCACTCAGATCTAAGAAAAGCTAGGAGGGTTCCACAATCTCCTATCCCAAGTCGGTGGAGCTTAGCCCTGAGCAAAATAAGCAAAGCTGATCTCGAGCATCCAGTTCCTCCGGCCAGAGCCCTTCCCTAGGCTTGGGCTATTCTTACTTCTCCCATGGCTCTCTCCTAGAGTACAGCAGCTAGTTGTTGAAGCTGAGAACAGTTTAAGAGCCTGATGCACAACAGATAACTCTCAAATTATACGACCTCCACCTGACAAAGTGAGACTTTTTTACAGAAATATTTTTTTCCTTAATGAGTGGACACATGGACTAGTTAGCCAATATGTTTCCCACCCACTGCCACCTTTGTGAGGCATGTTTCTCCAAAGATCCTGTTAGCAAAATCAACTTTTCCTAAATGCAGTGAAGGCTGATGGAAAAAAGAAAGTGTATGTAAAATGCTTGGGCACATACTATGTGCCTAGTAAATGGGCATCATCAATCCTTTTGCGCTGTTCAAGGTGAGTTTTACAAAATTTGCATCATAAAACTGGGTATCAGAATTTCAGGACAAAAGCAAGGCAAACATAATTCATATCCAGGATGCATCAGCAAATCTGAACCCTGTTAACTCACCACTGTTGCCAAAAAGCTTGGATGTGAACTACAGCTATGGATGAATCTTAAAATCATAACATTAACCTCAAGAAGTCAGTCACAAAAGAATATGTATGATTCCACCTACATCAAGTTCAAGAACAAGTAAAACCAAACCATATTGTTTAGGAATGACTCTATCTCAGTTATAATCGCCACCTCCACCCCATCCCCTGCTCCCACAGGACTGGGGTAAAGAACCTTACCTGAGAACAAGATGGGAACTAGGCCAGTGCCCTCAGAGCCGGGTTCTAGACCAGTGGGACTCCCGGCGCGGGTGGAAGCACACAGCAGTGAGACAGCAGAGAAGGCCACAGAAGAGAAGCAGGAAGGAGCCCAAAACAAGCAGTCTGGAGCCACACAGAGCCAGTTCCTCCTAAGGGTGGGCAAAGGGAGGGAAGGAGGAATGAATGAGAAGGAGGGAGGGTCGGGAATCTTCCCCTGGGAAGACATCTTATTCCCGGGGCCAAGAGCTACAGAGAGAAGCCCCCCCCCCCGGGGGGGGGGCGGGGGCGGGGAGGGCTCTCTACATCCAGGGACCAACTAAAGGGAAAATGTAATTTCTATACAAGCTAATTGTCTCAATGGCCTATGAACTGCTTTCTTGCCCAACCATTGAAGTGAACCCCCATAATGTGTCCACTACTGCCCACATTTTAAATATGCACAAGGAGGCCAGGTCTGGAAACCAGAATTTGCTCTGATTCTAAGCTCCCAGGTGATGCTCCTCACCAGGGTCTTTGCAAATGTGAGGGAAAAGCACACAGCAGCCTCCTAACTGGTCTGTCTCCTCCACTCAGTCAGTCTCTCTCACCCAGCACCACTGGCCCCCATGGCCTGCAGTATCAAGTCATAGCGTTTTAGCCTGGAGTTACGGTGCCTCACAATCAGGCCCCTGCCTCTCTCCTGTCTCTTCCCCTCAGTCATTCCTAAGCCCTCCTCATCGACTCCCCTCAAAGGCTGAACACTTTTCAATCTTTAGGCCTGTGCACCTGCTGGTCCTTTTGCCTGGAATGTATTTCCCCTCTCCTGAGCCCCCTCCATCACATTCTCCGCCCCCATCTTCCTCCTCTTCAAGGGTCATCCTGAAAGGGCAGATAAAGTCTAGGACTGCAGTCAGAAGGCATAGGGTGCAATCCTGGGTCTGCCACTTAACCAGTTGTGTGGCCTTGGGCAATTTACTCCCTCTCTCTAAGCCTGTTTCCTCATCTGTAAAACGGGATAATAACAGCTACCTCAAAAGGCTATTTTAAGATCAAATGAGATAATGAACCTGAAAGCACTTTGTACATTATAAACTAGTGTACACAATTCTCTTTCTTAAATGCCACCTTCTCTGTGAAGCACTCTTCATAAATGTTCAAGTTAGGGTTAATTGCTCCTTACCCTGTGTTTGAATAACACTTTGCTCACATCTCCATGATAGCGATTAGCCCATTCCACCTCTTATTACAGCTTCTGCATTCCTTTAAGGTGGAGATCATATTTTATTCTGTTTAAAGACAATTGTTAATAGTAATAGCTGTCACTCATCCAATCTCTATTATGTAGCAGGTGTTGTACTGGGCACCTGACATTCATTCTCATTCATCTTTATTTGTTGGCATCAGGAGATATTATCATGTTTTCCACTTTACAGATGAGGAAGCTGAGGCTCAGAGAAGCTCAGATGCTTGCTCAAGGTCACACAGCCTCTGAGGCAGAATTATAGAGCCTGTGCCTTTTCTACTACGTAACTACCCCAGCAGCCTTCAAGGCAGAGCATTCAGCACGGCAGTCTGTGAAACCCCAACAATCTGAGGCTCTTACCGAGGTGAGCAACTTGGTGAGCACAAGGCCTTCGTGGCTCCAAACCCTGACACACTCCTCAGCCATTCTAGGACTCAAGGTGGCATTTCCTGCTCCCTCCTCTGAGCAGGAGAGGGGTGGCTGGCTGGAGGGCAGGATTCCTGGAGCAGCACTAAAATACAGGCAGGTTCCTGGGGTCCTTTCTGTGGTCACCCTGGCAGTAATGAGGACCAGCTCTCCTGCAGAAGATCCTATGAGAGGCACAGGAGAGGCGGTGGAAGAAGATGGAGGGTGGGGTGGAAGCCATCCATCTTCAGACTTCCATTCATTTCTAAGGCTTCCTTAAGTACCAACTGTTTTGGCATTGAGTCTATTCAATAGAGTACTCTATATACTATCACTGTGTCATTGAGAAATGGCAATAACTGTGTACCAACATAAACAAAAAATTAAGTTTCTTTACAAACAATAAAACAATCATGCCAATACTCACAAAGTTGCAGTGAAACTGGGGCAGATACACATGGCCAACGTCAGTCTGTCTAAACGAGTCTGTCCTTTTTAAGAAAGTAGTTTCCTACTAAGTATCAAAATCCATGAAAGGGTTCACACCCCATTTCAAATTAGCGGGGAAAGGATGGTCTATTTAGTCAGTGGCCTTGGGACAATTTCCAGTTGGGGAAAAAAAAAAGTTAGACTCATCTCACACTATAAAATAAAGTCCAGATGTGTTAGAGATCTATACAAACAAATTAAACAAAACAAAACCCAAAGAAAATACAGAAGAATATTTTCTAAGTTTAAAGTTAAAGCCTTCCTAAAAAGGACACAAGACCTACAAGCTTGAGTAAACAGTGAGAGCAATAAACTTAATCTTGTAATGTGAAGGCTTCTCAATGATGAAAGAAAACTTAAAAAAAAAAAAAGTAACAGAATGGATGAAAATACCTATCTACTTTTTGTGAAGACTTATTTATTGGGGGGAGAGGCAGCAGGAGAGACTTCAAGCAGACTCCCCTCTGAGAGAGGAGCCCATGGGACTTGATCTCATAACCCATGAGATCCTGACCTGAGCCGAAACCAAGAGTTGGATGCTTAACAGACTGAGCCACCCAGGTGCCCCCAAATGGCTATATTTAATTGGCAAAAAGGTTTACAATCCAGAATATATAAGGATCTTCTAAAAATCAAGAAGATAAAGATAAGTAACTTAAAAGACAAACGAGCAAAGGATACAAACAGGAAATTCATGGAGGCATGACAATGGCCAATAAACCTACAAGAAGATGTTCAACCTCGCTAGCAATCAGAAGAAACTAAATGAAAACAATCAGGAAATTTCTTTGCTCATTAAATTGGTAAAAATAAAAAAGACTGGTAATAATGAGAGTTGCTGAAGATGTGGCGAAATGGGCACTCTCAATGAGTGACACCTTTTAGAAGACGATGTGGCTGTATCTGTTACAATTTTAAATGGGTCCAGAATGTGACTGAGAAGGTGCCCCTCAAACTGTGGACACTGGAGGGGAGGTGAGATGGATTTTTACATGTGCTTTGTATACTTCTTTGTGGTCTGAATCCACAACAAAAAGAATTTATCTATTAAAAAAAGGTCGATTCCCTTTGACTCAGTAATACCACTTATAGAAACTCATCCTAAGGAAAGGATTCAAAAGAAAGATGCCAAGTATACCAAGATGTTTATTGTGACTTCACAAAAAATACCAAAAAAAATAGAAAGCAACAGAGATGTTTAAGACTAGGAAAAGCATTACAAATGATGGCCCAACCACTTAATGGATCACCTTACATCCATTAAAATAATAATGTTCAGGCCAGGCAGTAATAAAAAAAATGATGTCATAAGTGAAAAAAGAGAAATACAACCAGTATATATATAAATCAGAATGACAACTAAGAAATGTACATGCAAAACCTTCTAAGAGAACCACCCCTTGTTTCTCTATATTCCCCAGATCACATCAGTCACCAAGTCCTGTCAATCTACTGCCAATGTCTCGCTCAGATCAGTCTTTCACGGCAATTGTCTTAGCTCGGGTCCTCATCATCTTTCCGTTGCAACCGTTACCTTCCACCTGGTCTTCCTGCCATTGGACACACTTCTACCAGGCAGTCAGCCAAGAGAGTATGATCTTTTTAAAAGAACAACAACAACAACACCTTACTATTTTCCTGACAAAAATTTTGAGTTTGCCCAATGTACGAGATAAAATTCAACTACCTGGGTTTGGCACAAAAGACCCTCCAGAGGATTCTGTCCGCTTCCTCAAACACATCTTTTGCCACTCATTCGACACTCCTTCCCCTGCACCAGTCAAACTGAACCCCTTGAAGTTTTCAAACATGCCATTACGATCCCCGTCTGCAAGCCTTTGCATATGCTTGTCCCTCTGGCTGGAAGAGCACACTCCTAACCCTCCCTTCAAGCCTCAGCTCAGGCACTGAACCTTTGGAAAAGCCTATCTTCGCTAACCCTGCTTGACAGACTCCTGAGGATGCCCACTTTATCTTGTGTGGTACTTCACATACTGAAAGGTATTTACTTCTATTCACATCTGTATCCTTGCTAGACTGAAAGCAGCCTGAGGCAAGGGCCCATGTCCTACACGTCTCTATATTCCCTAGGCTTGGGACATAGTAGATGCTCAATAATTATTGCTTCGATGATGCAATCATAGGTGGATTATTTTCTGTCTTGTCCAGAATAATCTTTGATGATATTATTCTGTTTGTAACCATTATAAAAGAACAGGACTTGTTTGCAGAAGCAGAATTTGAGAAGCTGATCCTAAAATTCATATGGTAATTAAAGGGCTCTGGAAAAACCAAAACAATTTTTATTTTATTTTATTTTTTTTAAGAGTTTATTTATTTATTTGTCAGAGAGAGAGCACAAGCAGGGGGAGCAGCAGGCAGGGGGAGAAGCAGACTCCCCACTGAGCAAGGAGCCCGATGTGGGACTCTATCCCAGGACCCTGGGATCATGACCTGAGCCGAAGGCAGAGGCTTAACTGACTGAGCCACCCAGGCGACCCCAAAACAATTTTTAAAGAGAAGAACAAAGTTGGAGGACTCACATTTTCTGATTTCAAACTTAATACCAAGCTGCAGTAATTAAAAGAGTGTGGTACTACCATGAGGATAGACACAGAGATCAATGGAATAGAACTGAGAGTCCAGAAATAAACCTATATATACATCCACGGTCAACTGATTTTCAATAAGGGTGCCAAGACTATTCTAAGGGAAGGAACACTCTTTTCAACAAAACATGCTAGGACAACTGGATAGCCACTTGCAAAAGAATGAAGTTGGACCCCGTCCTCACACCATTCACAAAAATTAACTCAAAATGGATCATAAAGCTAAATGTAAGAATTAAAACTATAAAATTTTACTAGAAAATAAAGGGGTAAATCTTCATGAGCTTGAGTTGGGCAAAGGCTGCCTAACCAAGACACTAAAAGCACAAGCAACTAAAGAAAAAATAAACTGGGGGCGCCTGAGTGGCTCAGTCAGTTAAGTGTCTGCCTTTGGCTCAGGTCATGATCCCAGGGTCCTGGAATCAAGTCCCGCATCGGGCTCCCTGCTCAGCATGGACTCTGCTTCTCCCTTCTCTCTCTGCCTGCTGCTCCCTGGCTTATGTGTGTGAGCTCTCTCTCTCAGAAAAATAAATAAAATCTTTTTTTTTTTTTTAAAGATTTTATTTATTTATGTGACAGAGAGACAGCCAGCAAGAGAGGGAACACAGCAGGGGGAGTGGGAGAGGAAGAAGCAGGCTCCCAGCAGAGGAGCCCGATGTGGGACTCGATCCCGGAACGCCGGGATCACGCCCTGAGCCGAAGGCAGACGCTTTAACGACTGAGCCACCCAGGCGCCCCTAAATAAATAAAATCTTAAAAAAAAAAAAAAAAGAAAGAAAGAAAGAAAGAAAGAAAAATAAACTGGATTTCATCAAAATGAAAACCTTTCTGCTTCAAAGAACACCATCAACAAAGTGAAAAGACAATCCAGAGAATGGGAGAAAATATTTACAAATCATACATCAGGTAAGAGATTTGTATCTAGAGGGGCACCTGGGTGGCTCAGTTGGTTAACTGTCTGCCTTCAGCTCAGGTCATGATCCCAGGGTCCTGGGGTCCAGCCCCGCATTGCGCTCCCTGCTCAGCGGGGAGTCTGCTTCTCCCTCTGCCTCTCCCCCTGCTTGTGCTCTCTCTCTCTGTCAAATAAATAAATAAAACCTTTAAAAAAAATAACAACAACAAAGAGACTTGTATCTAGAAAATATAAAGAACTCTTATAACTCAATAATTGAAAGACAAATTATCCAGTTTTTTTAAAAGGCAAAACTCTGATTATAATTTTCTTCAGAGAAGATAGACAAATGACCAATAAGTACATGAAAAAAAAATGCTCAGTATCATTAGCCATGCCAATCAGAACCACAGTGAGATACTATTTCCCAATGACTAGGATGGCTAGAATAAAAAGACAGCTAATAACAAGTGTTGGCAAGGATGTGGAGAAATTGGAACTCACACACTGCTGGGGGAACACAAAATGGTGCAGCCAATTTGGAAAACAGTCTGGCAGTTCCTCAAAAGATTAAACATAGAGTTACTTTTAGGTATTTCATTTCCCCCGGGAGAAATGAAAATGTATGATCACACAAAATCTTGTATGCAAACGTTGACAGCAGCATTGTTTGTAATAGTCAAAAAGTAGAAATAATCCAAACGTCAATCAACGGACGACTGGATAAATAAGATGTGGAATATCTACACAACGAATGTTATTCAGCAATAGAAACACAAAGTACTGATACGTGCTATGACACAGATGAACCCTGAAAACATACTGATTGAAAGAAGCCAGTCACAAAAGAGCACATGAAATGTTCAGAATGAGCAAATCTACAGAAAAAGAAAGGTAAGTGGTTGCCTGGGTCTGGGAGGTTAGGAGGAAGAGGGGAGCGACTGCTAATGGGTACAGGATTTCTTTTGAGGGAATGAAATGCTCTAAAATTGATTGTGGTGATAGTTGCACACTTGTGCGACGGTATGAAAAGCCACTGAACTGTACATTTTAAATGTGTGAATTTTATGGTATATGATCATATCTCAATAAAGCTGATGCACATATATTTACAAAATAAAAACAGGAAAAATTACCTCAAGTCTGTATATGACAGACTGTATAAGACACTTTCCTCTACTCTCATTCTTTGATCACACACGAGTACATCTGGACATTAGAGACCTCCCCCCTGCCACACACACATACACACACCCACACACACGCAATTCACAAAAGAATCTTAGAATGAGAGTGTTGGAGAGGACCTCAGAAACCAGAGAGTTCCACCTTTCTCTTCTCCCTTTTGATCTCCCCAATTTCAGATAAGGAACCTGAGGCCAAATCTCACACAGGCATCAGTGGCACCCACTGACTCCCTCCCCTCCCCACATCATTTTCCCAGAAGACTCTAAGCTCTCTGGGAATGGATGATGTCTAATTTTTTCTGTATCTTCCATAGCACATAGAGCTGTGGTAAGAACAGAGCAGGCACTCAGGACACTTGCTAAATTGAACAAGACATGCTTCTTGAATATCCCTGAGGAAAAAGAAGGTGCCACTAAGAGGAGAAAGCAAGAGGGATGAGAAAGAACATTAGGTCAAATCTACCCCATCTTGTTGCACCTCCAAGGATAGACTCAAAAGACCTCAGACCTGGAAGGGAAGAGAGAAAACACTTACACGGAACCCACAAAGTGTCACCATGTTCACTGAACGTATCTAGTCCTTACTACAGCAGAAGTGACTAAGGCCTTGGGATATGCCCAAGGTCACCAAGCTGGGGAGGTCAGAGACAGAACCCAACCGTAAGTGTTCTGAAGCCCAACCCACAGTCCTCCTTAATCTCACCTTTCAATCCCATCTGACTACCCCGGACCGTGGCTTGGAATGTCTGTGTCTTGTTCCTGTCTGGACCATCTCCGAAGTTCAAGGTGGTCAGTAAGCCCACGACCTGAGGCCCATGCCACTTTCCTGTGACTGTCCCATTCATGGGGCACAGGGTCAGCTGGCCAAAAGATCTCAAGAAAGAGACCCAGTCCTGTGTGCAAAAGAAAAGTGGGAGAGAGGTGAGAGATTAGCAGCACAAGCAGGCCTGTGTGAAAAGGATGAAGAACGTACTCACCTGAGGAATGTCAGGGCTGCGCAAGCCAGTCCTATGGGTGAGGAGGAAGCTGCCTAGGCCCAGGCCTGAAAGGCCAAGAAGCAGTAGGATCAAAGTGGCACAGACCAGTGGTGGGTGGTGGGCCAGACAGAGATGCAGGTTGTGCCCTGCCTGGCAGCTGCCCATGGGGAGGAGAGGGGTCCGGGCCTCCACGGAGAGCCTGCTGGAGGACAGGAAGGAAGAAATGGACAAGAGCCTGCCAGTCAGAAGGCACTTACCCATTTTATTCAAAGGCAAGCTAACACTGAAAAGACAAGGGACTTGCCCAAGGCCATACAGCCAGTTAATGGCAGAGCCAGCACGAGAATCCAAAGCTCTTAACTCCAAGTGTTCATCCCCCTGCAACACTCAAAAAATGTTTGCTGTATTTCATTTCTGAAGTAATCAAGGCAGAAGCAAAGCAGAGCACACTGTGCTGGAAAGAGGAACCCAAAAGGAGAATTCTCAAGGGGAGAAATTCAGGAAACAGCTGCTCTGGGGCTAGGGTTTGGCTGAACAGTTCCATCCAATAGCCTAGACAAAGGAAGTATCTGATGAAAAGAACTCACTCTGGAACAAAAACGTTTCAATCTGTATCCTCCACTTACACTCACTGGCTATGTGAGAAAAATCAGTTAACCTTTGTGAGCTTACGGATCTGTGAAAGAAGGCCAAATAATGAGGACTAAATGGGACAGATAAAGCAGTTTTGCATTGTACTTGGCCTTGCAGGAACTCAACAAATGTCCATTTCCTTTCTATTTCACTGTGTCATACTGATCTTTAAAACCAGGTGAAGCCAGGCAAAAAATACTGTGGTGGAAACTGAGGTTCGGGGACTTTCACAGAGGAGTGGCAGGGCCAAGGTCTGAAACCCGTCCTCTGCTTCCAGGTAGAGTGCCCTTTCCCAAGCGAGAAGCGACAGCCTGATGAAAAGGAACATCTGGAAGACGGGATAAACATATGGGGTGGGGGGAGAAGGAGGGCTCCAGGGAAATGCAGGTGTCACAAATGCCCAGTCCCTGCCCTGCCTCCCGTCCCGGCACATCTGGAAAGGGGGAAAAAGCACCAAGGGGGAGGGCAGAGCCTGAGTTCAGCTGCTGGTGGTGCCCCTGGGCCTCCCCTTCCCCCGCAAAGCCCCTCCTGCAGGCACTCAACACCCGCAACATCCCTTCCCGGTCCTGCGGCGTCGGGTCCGCCTGCCCCTCCCTCTCACCGCTCGGAGCCGGGCGGAGGCCGGCGCCCCCCGCGACGTCACGCGTGGAGCAGCGAAGGGGCGGGGTCCGTGCTCCCCCACCCGCCCCCACCCACGCGACGGGGATTCGCATGCGCGGTGTCCACGCGGGCAGCAGCTCGGCCCCTCCCAGGCTGGGTGGGGGCGTACCAAGAAGGAACACAGTGAAGGGGCAACGGAGAAGAAACTACTCCGCGGTAGGTGAGTAAAAGGGAGAGACAGCAAAGGAGCTGGTTGTGGGGACATTGTTAGACTTGTAAAGCCTCACCCTGGAGACACTGTGGTGCATTTCAACGAGAATCGCGTCGCAAGCATTTTTCTGTTGCTCGTTGCCCTCCCGCGCCAATCGCACAGCCCAGCCGCGCCCAGGTTCCGGGTATGAAATTTGGGGTCCGCCCGGGGGCGGACCTCCAGCCCTGAGAGTCTGACGTTCCGGATTGTTTGGCCTCCGCTCTTCTCTGCAGGCGCAACGTCTGCAGCTCACGCTTGGCCCCTGGTTTTGGTGCATCCTTAATACATAGGATCCTACAGTTGCCAGACTGTTCAGTAGAGACTATCTCATTTCATTTCTGCGCATATTTTAGAGATGAGAACACCGAAGTCCACCTTACCTTAAATAGCAGGAAGCCAAGAATCCAGGGTTCAAATCCTAACTTTGTGCCTGCCTCTGCACAAGCCATAACCGTGCTCTTTTGGGGAGCTGAGTTTGTTAAAGGGGTTCAACCCACCACCTCACAGGTTGGATGGGAAGCTTAAGAGGCAAAGTGTGGGAAAACATGGGCCCAGTGTGCACTGAGCACAAAACCGTGCTGGACAAAAGTTCTTTGAAACAAAATCTTAGTCAACTCTACTGAGGCTCCGTTAAGACAGAGACCAGGTCATTTCTGTACCACCCGCCCCCCAAAATTTATAGCCCCAAATCCTTTCCCATATGGTAAAGAAAATATTCAACAAGGGTTGCCAGGATCATGCCATGAGGTAAATCTAGTCTTTTCAACAAGCGGTATTGGGGAAACTGGATATTAACATGTGAAAGAATGAAGTTAAACCTTTGCCTTACACCATATACAGAACTTAATTCATAATGTACCAAAGAACTCCCATGTAAGAGCTGAAAGAATAAAATTCTTAGAAGAAAACAGGGAAGCTTCATGACATCGGATTTGGCAATGATTTCCTCGGTATGACACCGAAAGTACAGACAGCAAAAGGGGGAAAAAAAGGTAAGTTGGACTACATCAAAATTTAAAATTTCTGTGCATCAAAGGACACAACAGAGTGAAAACGCAACCCATGGAGTGGGAGGAACTATTTGCAAAGCATGTATCTGCTAAAGAGTAAATAATATATAGACTATGTAAAGAACTCTTACAATGCAACACAACAACAAAATCCTGGTTAAAAAATTGGCAAAGGACTTGAAGATATTTCTCCAAAGATATACAAATGGCCAATAGGCACATGAAGAGAAACTCAACATTACTAATCACAAGGGTAATGCAAATGAAAACCACAATTACATACATCTCACAGCTATTGGATGGCTACTATTAAAAAAAAAAAAAGGAAAATAAGTGTTAATAAGGCTGTGGAGAAATCAGAACCCTTTTGCACTGTGGGGGGGAATTTAAAATTGTACAACCACTAGGAAAACAGAATGGTGGCTCTTCAAAAAATTAAAAATAGAATTATGAGGGGCACCTGGCTGGCTCAGTCAGTGGAGTGTGCGACTCTTGATCTCGGAGTTGTGAGTTTGAGTCCCACATTGAGATTACTTAAAAAAAAAAAAATCTAAAAAAATACAGAATTACCATACTATCCAGCAATTCCACTTTGGGGTATATATCCCAAAGAACTAAAAGGAAAATCTCTTAAAAAATATTTGTATACCCATGTTCATAGCAGCATTATTCACAAGAGCTAAAAGGTGGAAGCAACCCAAGGGTCCATCAACAGATGAATGGATAGAAAAAATATGGTATATACATACAATGAAATATTAATCAGCTTTTAAAAGGAAGGAAATTCCGATACATGCTATAACATGGATAAACCTTGAGGATATTTTGCTAAGTGAAATAAGCCAGTCGCAAAAAGAGAAATACTATAACATTCCACTGATCTGTGGTACTAGTGTAGTCAAATTCATAGAGACAGAAGGTAGAATGGTTGCTGCCAGGGGCTGAGGGTGGGGGGAACAGGAATGGGGAGTTACTGTTGTTTAATGGGTACAGAGTTTCAGTTTTGCAAGATGAAAAGAATTCTGGAGATGAATGATGGTAATGGTTGCACAAGGTGAATGTAACTAACACTACTGAATTTCTATACTTAAAAATGTACACATAAAAATGGTTAAGATGGTAAATCTTTATGTTATATATATTTTGTCACAATTAAAAATAACAATCATTAAAAAAAAAAACCTTGGTGTGTGTGTGTGGGGGGTGGAATTTATGGCATAGTCTCCTAGAGTATAGTGGCTGATGAATGCCATTGATTGACTTACTTGAAATTATTTTCAAGCACAGGAAGTATTTTCTTCTCAAAGGAAAAATAAGTGTGGCTGACAGAAAATTTTAACCTAAGAATTGGAAGACACTCAGTGGCTGAGCAAGTTCAACAATAACCACCCCCACCCCCACTTTACTTTCCAGATGCTAAACTGATGTCTGGAAAGGTTAAGGGACTTGCCCCAAGTCTCCCAACCCATTAAGCCTCAGCCAGAACTAGAGCCCAAGTGTCCCAACACTGAATCTAGTCCTTTCCCACCAGATCCTCTTTGCTCAGTCCTGCCAAGAGATCTCTCCTGAAAACCTACAGAAGTTTCTGCCCATCCAACTCTCAGTCATACCTGGCCCAGTCTGAGCCAGTGAGGTCACCTTTCCCTAGTCTTAGTCTTGTCTCCCCAACCAGTACCTCAGTTCCTGAAATAGTATGCTCCACAAGCCCCAGGTCTTTTCATAGTTTGAGCACAGTATTTACTCAGTAAATATTTATTGGTTAATGTATTGAAAACAGCTTCTGACAGGCCAGTTTCCCCCTGAACTTAACCAATTTTCAGTGTCATTTTAAGATTGGGAGCACATCTGCCCACGCTGAATGTTTGTGAAATTTAGGTTAAAAGGTAAAAGAAAGTTTATTGGTCAACAGTTATTTTTTAGTGCCTACTATGGTCCAGGCATGAAATTAATATCCGTATAGCAAAAACTTTGTCAATGTTTCTACTTAATGACAAGTCTAATTTGTAGGGTAAGATAAGGCATGAAAGTGCCCAGTGTAGTGCTGGTACACAATGGGAAGTCAACAAATGTGAGTTTCCCTTCATTATTCTTGTACAGCAGAGTAGTTAGGCATATTTGGACAGCAGTTCTTGTAAATGACCACAATTGATATTTACTTATGTAGCCCAATGAACAAATTCTGCGGACCAATAGAGACAAACTGGATAGAGCAGGGAACTGCCTGAAGGCCTGGGAATCAGGGTAAACGGATGTAAACAAATGTCTTATATAGCAAACAAAAAAGTTGGGGTGGGGAGGAGCACAAGAGGACACAAAATTGGTTGTGTAATCCACCAGCATTATACCAATGTTCTGACTTGATGATCCACTCGTCAGATCCTGAAGGTGGATGTTACTGGAGAAAACTGGTCCTAGACAGCTTAAATAATTTAAACAAAGTCACACAGTAGTAGGAGGCAGAAGTTGGCTTATGATTCAAGCCTGACTACAAACGAATGTGAGAATCTGCAAATTTAATAATCAGAAAGCCAACTGAGAAGGGAATCACCCAGGCTTTGGAAGGAATGGGGGGAGGGTTTCCTCCATCATTCCATAATGATAGATTCTTCCCTGCGCTCTGGCCCAGATAAAAGCTCTCAGGGAGGGGCACCTGGTTGGCTCAGTCGATTAAGCCACTGCCTGGAGTCCCAGGATCAAGTCCTGTATTGCGCTCCCTGCTCAGTGGGGAGTCTGCTTCTCCCTCTGATCCTCCCTACTCTTTTTTTTTTTTTTAAGATTTTATTTATTTATTTGACAGAGATAGAGACAGCCAGCGAGAGAGGGAACACAAGCAGGGGGAGTGGGAGAGGAAGAAGCAGGCTCATAGCAGAGGAGCCTGATGTGGGGCTCGATCCCATAATGCGGGAATCACGCCCTGAGCCGAAGGCAGACACTTAACCGCTGTGCCACCCAGGCGCCCCTGACCCTCCCCACTCTTGTGCTCACTCTCTCTCTCAAATAAATAAATAAATAAAATCTTAAAAAAAGAAAGAAAGAAAGAAAAGCTCTCAGGCATCTGTTTCATTTTTTTCCATCTATATTATCAAGCCCTAAAAACTCTCTGGAGTCACAGACCACTGTGAAAATCTGATGAAAGCTTTTTATTCAGTCAGATATCCATTCAATAAACATCTCTGAGCTACCAGGCAGTATTCTGTGAGCTGCGAATACAATGGTGGACAAAGTATTCAGGATCCCTGGCCTCCTGGAAAGTAAAATCTGCCTATGGACGTTCTCCCTGGAAAAAGGCCCTTTTGCCTGAATGTTTACAGAGAGTTTCAATCAGCAGAACCTCAGTTCCTCTTGGAGCCCATTGTTAGACAAGAGCCTCTACTTGTTTCATAAGATTCCTTCAATCGGGACTTCAATTTTGTGTTTAGTTTCATATCAGGACTGCTTGATAAAATGAATCTTTCTCCTTTTACTTCTTGTTTTCATCCTGTGTTATTCATCTATTCAATCAACTCATTCATTCATTCAACAAACATTTGAACACTTGTTTAATGCCAGGCACTTGGTTAGGCACTGAGGGAAGCCATATTTTCTACCAATGAAAAGCCTGAGACAGATGCATAAAAAATTATGATAAAAGTCAAATACCATAATAGATAGGTGATACCATAATATAAAATAACAATAACTACTCTCTCCTGAATAACTTCTAAATGGGTCAAACATTTAATGACCTTCAAATGTCAGCTTATCAATAACAAAACCAAATCAGCATTATCCCTACTTTACAGTGAGAAAACCAAGGCTTAGCAATGTTAGGAAACTTGCCCATGGTTTTCAACTAGTCAACAGCTACATGTAATACACACATACAAGCGCACACACATACACACGATACAAATATTGAGAAAAAAATAGGATATGTTTGCAAACCCGAAATAAGATAATTTCTATGGCAAGCCATAAATACCAGAAACTGTAAATGAAAATATGGATCAACTTAACTATTTAAAATTAAAAGCCTCTGCAGTAATCTCTTGGACATAGGCCTTAGCGACATATTTATGGATATGTCTCCTCAGGCAAAGGAAACAAAAGCAAAAGTAAACTACTGAGATTACACCAAAATGAAAAGCTTTTGCACATGAAGGAAACCATTAACAAAACAAAAAGGGAACCTAGTGAATGGGAGAAAATATTTGCAAACAACATATCTGATAAGGGTTTAATATCCAAAATATATAAAGAACTTCTACAACTCGCCCACCCCCCAAAAATCAATCCAATTTAAAAATGAACAGAGGACCTGGATAGATATTTTTCCAAAGAAGACATACAGATGTACAACAGACCCATGGGAAGATGCTCAACATGACTCCTTATCAGGGAAATGCAAGTCAAGACCACAAGGAGATATCACCTCACACCTGTCAGAATGGCTTGTATCAAAAAGACAATAAATAACAAGTGTTGACAAGGATGTGAAGAGGGAACCCTCATGCACTGTTGGTGGGAATGTAAAATGGTGCAGCCACTGTGGAAAACAGTATGACGTTTCCTCAAAAAATTAAAAATAGATATACTGTACAATCCAGTAATTCTACTACTGGGTATTTACCCAAAGGAAATGAAAATGCTAATTTGAAAAGATACATGCAACTCTGTTTACTGAAGCACTATTTATATAGCCAAGATATGGAAGCAAGTGTCCATCCATAAATGAATGGATAAAGATATGGTACACACGCACACACACACATACACACAATGGAATATTACTCAGCCTCAAAAAAGAATGAGATCTTGCCATTTGCAACAACATGGATGGACGTAGAGGGCATTTGCCAAGTGAAATAAGTCAGAGAAAGAGAAATACCATATGATGTCACTTAAGTGTGTGATTAAAAAAAAATACAAACAAAACCCAAACAAAGTCTTAAATACAGAGAACAAATTGGGAGTTGCCAGAGGAGAAGTGGGTGGGGAGATGGGCTAAATAAAATAAAGGGGATTAAGAGGTACCAAAAAAAAAAAAGTCTCTATTTGATGAAGGATTTCATACAAATTAGAAGTAGGAGAAAATAACTGCAATATGTACTAATAGTCAAGGGATTAGTGGTAGCTAATAATGCCCCCCTACCAGGTGAAGTTTACATAAGGTAAAATGCACAGATCTTAAGTATGAAATTTCATAAGTTTCGACAAATATATGCCCATGTAAACGCCCCAATCAAAACATAAAACATTTCCATCACTCCAGGAACTGCCCTCATTCCCCTTTCCAGTCACTCCCCATCTCCTCTGTCCAAAGGAAACCACTGTTCTCATGCTATCGTCAAATACTTAATGTTATTTCTTTAAATGCCAAGATCTCTCAACTAGGTTTTAAGTTTCTTTAAAGGTAGACCTGCCTATTTTTTTGCCGTTTTTTTTTTTACTGTGATAAAATACATATAACATAAAGTTTGCCATTTTAATCATTTTAAAGTATACATTTTGGTGGTATTACATTCATAATGTTGTACAACAATTACCACTATTTTTTTCCAAAACCTTTCATCATCCCAAACAGAAATTTTGTAACCCTTAAGCAATTACCCATTACCCCCTTTTTTTTTTTTTAAGATTTATTTATTTATTTATTAGACAGAGACAGCCAGCGAGAGAGGGAACACAGCAGGGGAGTGGGAGAGGAAGAAGCAGGCTCCCAGTGGAGAAGCCTGATGTGGGGCTCGATCCCAGGACCCCGGGATCACGCCCTGAGCTGAAGGCAGACGCTCAACGACTGCGCCACCCAGGCGCCCCTACCCATTACCCCCTTGACCAGACCCCAGTAACCTCTTTTCTATTCCCTATTTCTATGAATTTGTCTAATCTAGGTATTTCATATAAATGGAATAATATAATATTTGTCCTTTTGTGTCTGGCTTATTTCTCTTAGCATAATGTCTTCAAGGTTCGTCCATTTTATAGTATCTGTTAGAATTTCTTTTCTTTTTAAGGCTGAATAATATTCCATTGTGTATACACACCACACTTTGTTTATTCATTCATTTGTAGATGGACACTTAGATTGTTTCCATATTTTGTCTATTGTGAATAATGCTGCTATGAACATTGGTGTACAAGTAACTGTTTGAGTCCTTGTTTTCAAATCTTATATGCCTAGAAATGGAATTGCTTGGTCCTATGGTGATCCTATGTTTAACTCTGAGAAACTGCCAGACTGTTTTCCACAGCGGCCACACCACATTCCATCCCCACTAGCAACATGCAAGGGCTCCAATATCTCTGCATTCTCACCAACACTTATTATTATCTTCCTGGATTGGAAGTGGTGTCTCATTATGGTTTTTATTTGCATTTTCCTAATGACTAATTACATCGGGCATTTTTCATGTGCATATTTGTCGTTTGTATGTGTTCTTTGAAAAAAAATCAAGTGCTTTGTCCATTTTTTAATTAGGTTGTTTGTGGTTTTGTCATTTGAGTTGTAGGGGTTCTTTATTCTGGAAATTAATCTTTTATCAGATATGTGATTTGCAAATATTTTCTCTCATTCTGTGTGTTGTCTTTTCATTCTCTTGATGGTGCCCTTTGATACACAAGTTTTTCTTTCTGATGAAATCCAATATTTCTATTTTTTTTTCTTTTGTTGTCTGTGCTTTGATGTAATATTTAAGAAATCATTGCCAAGGTCATGAAGATTTGTCCCTATATTTTCTTCTAAGAGTTTTATAGTTTTAGTTTTTTACATTTAGGTCTATTATCCATTTTCAATTAATTTGTGTATATGGTATAAGGGTCTAACTTCATTCTTTTGCATGTGGATATCCAGTTTTTCTGGCACTATTTCTTGAAGAGACTGTTCTTTCCCCCATGATCTTGGCACACTTGTCAAAAATCAGTTAACCATACAGAAACATGGCTACTGGCCAGTGTTTCAAGACTTGCAAAATATGGATCTAATCATTTTTTAAATTTAAGTTAAATTAATTAAACATATAATGGATTATTAGTTTCAGAGGTAGAGTTCGGTGATTCATCAGTGTTATATAATACCCAGTGCTCATTAGAACCCGTGCCCTCCTTAACGTCCATCACCCAGTTACCCCATCCCTCCCCCCCTCCCCCCAGCAACCCTCAGTTTGTTTCCTATGATTAAGAATCTCTTATGGTTTGTCTCCCTCTCTGGGATCTAATCATTTTTCACAAACTTTTTTTTTCACTCCAAGAAAGTCTTTGTTATCTACCTTGTTTCTCACTGGCTTCATTTAATTTACATAGAAATATTTACCTCTATTCATTAACAATATAAAAACAAAGTGACCTTAAAATCCTCCTGTAAAAACAACCTTGTCAACAACACCATTGTCCAAATCTTTTTGATTGTGCACTTCTATCAGGAAGAACTTTTTTTTTTAATATTTTATTTATTTATTTGACAGAGAGACAGCCAGCGAGAGAGGGAACACAAGCAGGGGGAGTGGGAGAGGAAGAAGCAGGCTCCTAGCGGAGAAGCCTGATGTGAGGCTGGATCCCAGAACACTGGGATCACGCCCTGAGCTGAAGGCAGATGCTTAATGACTGAGCCACCCAGGTACCCCTATCAGGAAGAACTTTTGAGCCTATACTTTTTATATATATGTTTACTTGTAAAGTTTTTTTCACAATATTCTACTAATGCATTATTTATTATAGAAAACATGCAAAAAATAGAGAATAGAAAAGTGTGAAAAAAATCAATTGACTTGAGATGTGAGGGTTTATTTCTGAGTTCTCAATTTTATTCTATTGGTCTATATGTCCATCCTTATGCCAATACCACACTGTCTCCGTTACTGTACTTTTATAGGAAGTTGCAAAATCAGGAAGTGTGAGTCTTCCAACTTTGTTTTTCCTTTTCAAACTTGTTTTGGCTACTTGGGTTTCCTTGCAATTCCATATAAATTTGAGGGTTGGCCTTTCCACTTCTGAAAAAAAAAACCACCATTGGGATTTGATAGAGATTTCACTGAATCTAAAGATCTCTTTGATTAGTATTAGCATCTTAACTATTTTAGGTCTTCCAATCCAAGACACAAGATGCCTTTCTATTTATTTAGGTCCTCCTTAATTTCTTTCACCAATGTTTTGTAGTTTTAAGTGTACAAGTCTTACACCTCATTGATTGAACTTATTCCTAAGTATTTCATTCTTTTTGATGCTATTGTAAATGGCACTGTTTTCTTGACTTGTTTTTCTGATTGTTCATTCCAAATAGTGAACTTTTATTGAAAGTTTGCCATGTACCAAACATGGTGCTATGGCCTTTATAGGGATTTATAGGAACTTTATAGGTCTTTATATGGATTATTCCATTTGAATCTCAAAAACTACACAAAAAACATACTATTTATTATTACCACTCACTTTTTACTATGTACACGTGTAGTAAAAATAGATAATAAAGGGCCTGGAAGGGCATATAGGACCAGTCATTAACTTTAGGGGTGCAGGTAAGAGTAGTAATTTTGCTTTGTCCTAAAAAGGAATTTAGTTATTCCTAATGTAATTTGAAAATAATCTCTTTCTCATCAATGGCTTCAAATTATCACCTATACACTGATTATTCAAAAATCCCTATCTCTAGGCCATAAATTGAAGTCAAGTTTAAGGTCCATATTTTCAAATGTCTTATTTATTTTTATTTTTTTAAGATTTACTTATTTTATTTTAAGAGAGATAAAGAGCACGTGTGCGTGGAGGGGAGGGGCAGAGGGAGAGGGAGGGAGAGTCCCAAGCAGACTCTCAGCTGAGCACAAAGCCTGACGTGGGGCTCGATCCCACAACCCCCAGATCATGACCTGAGCCAAAACCAAGAGCCCAACGCCCAACCAACTGTACCACCCAGGCGCCCCACAAATGTCTTTTTTTTTTTAAGATTTTATTTATTAGAGAGAGAGAGAGTGAGTGAGAGAATGAGAGATAGGAGGTTCAGAGGAAGAAGCAGATTCCCGCTGAGCAGGGAGCCCAATGCGGGGCTTGATCCTGGGACTCCAGGATCATGACCTCAGCCAAAGGCAGACACTTAACCGACTGAGCCACCCAGGTGCCCCTCAAATGTCTTTTTAAAGGCTCCTTTCATTTGGGGCACCTGGGTGGTGCAGTTGGTTAAGCATCCAACTGGTGATTTCCACTCAGATCATGATCTCATGGGTTTTGGGATCAAGCCCATGTTGGGCTTCATGCCCAGCAGGAGTTTGCTTGAGGTTCTCCCTCTCTGTCCCCTTCTGCCCCTCCCCCCACTTATGCACACACTCTCTTTCTCTAAATAAATCATTTTTTAAAATTAAAAAAAAGCTCCATTCATTTGAATGCCCCCTGTGTGCCATGAACTGTTCTAATAAGTTCTGGGGATCTAATAGTGTGAACACATCTCTGGCTTCAAGAGTTCATACCTTTGTCTATTCCACATGTCCTACAGGCACCTCACTTAGTATATTTGAACTGAGCTCACAGAATGACATCAATGAAAAGGGTAGGATAGAGACTTCTAGGAGCCCATCCTCCCCAGAACTACCAAAAAACCCAGAAAAAAACTGTTAGAATGAACATATCAGAACTCTGGAAGATAGTCAAAGGTTTATTGCAATGATGTGAATTCTTAACCAACAGAAAGGTCACAGAAACTGGGTAGGAGAGCTTTGTGGAGTTTTAACGTTAACCTTCCTTCATCCCCTTCCTGGCACAGTGACAGTCTTGATGACTGTTCCTGGTGCGGGTACCTTGTTCCCAAGGAATTATATTTGTCTGTTTTGACCTGCTATGGGTTCCCTGAAGGACTGATGCACTTATTTTGTCTAATTCAGAACACCCTCAGGGCAGAGAAGCAGTTACATGGAGGACCTTCCCAGAAAACATAAAAGCTAAATGAACAAGCCAGTGCCACTTGGGGCAAAAGATAATAGATGAAGCAAACAACAGATATACCAAAAGCCAGTGAGGAAAAAAAAAAAGGGAAATGAGAATCTTGGGAAAATAGGGCTTTGAAAAGCTCCCAGGGAAGGATACATGCTCAGAAAAGACATGAGAAGACCATAGGTTTCATTTCTGGCTGGCCTTTAGGTTCAGCACAAGCACTAAGTGAAGGCAGAGTGGTGAGTGGCCTGGCTACGTGCTCAAGGAGTGCCCCAACACAGAGACGATCTGAAAAGACCCAAAAGTATTTTTTTCTTTGATTTTCCTTTCCTCTCTTCTTCCCCTCCCCTTCCTCCCCCTGCTCTCTGTTCTCTCTCCACACCGTAATTTCAAAATGTTTAGTTTTCAGAAAAAATTACAAAGCATTAGTAATCGGGCTCTCTGCTGAGTGGGGAGTCTCCTTCTCCCTCTGCCCTTCACCCCACTCATGCTCACTCTCAAATAAATAAAATCTTAAAAAAAAAAAGTTAACAAAATTGACAAAACTTTAGCTAAATTAACTAAGAAAAAAAAGGGACAACTAAAATTACTAAAATAAAAAATGGAAGTGCCAACCTTACAGAAAGAAAAAAGGGGTGCCTGGCTGGCTCAGTCAGAAGAGCCTATGACTATTGATCTTGGGGTCATGAGTTTGAGCCACACATTGGGTGCAGAGATTACTAACATAAATAAATAAACTTTTTTTACAAAGAAAGAAAATGGGGCACCTGGGTGGCTCAGTCGGTTAAGTGTCTGCCTTCAGCTCAGGTCATGATCCCAGGGTCCTGGGATCGAGTCCTGTGTCAGGCTCCCTGCTCAGCGGGGAGCCTGCTTCTCCTTCTCCCACCCCCTCTACTTGTGCTCGCTCTCGCTCTCTCAATTAAATAAAATTTTTAAAATCTTTAAAAAAATAAATAAAAAGAAAGAAAACAAATTATGAGAGAATACTACAAACGGTTGTACAGTAACATATAGAAAACCTAGATGAAATGGATAAATTACTGGAAACGCAAATTGTCAAAACTGACCAAAAAGAAATAGAAAATCTGAACAGAACTGTAACAAATAAAGAGACTGAACTGGTAATTAAAAAAATAAAATAAAACCTCCCCACAAAGAAAAGCCCAGGACCAGATGGCTTCACTGGTGAATGCTACTAAACATTTAAAGAAGAATGAACACTTAGAAAGAGAAGAGGAGAGAACACTTCCTAACTCATTCTGTGAGACCAGCTTTACCCAGATACCAAAGCCAAAGATACCACAAGAAAACTACAGACTAATATCCTTTATGATTATTGATGAAAATACCCTACAAAACACCAGCAAATCATATATATTTTTTAAAGAATTTATTTATTCGACACAGAAAGAGAGAGCACACAAGCAGGGGGAGCAGAAGAGGGAGAAGCAGACTCCCTGCTGATTGGGGAGCCTGATGTGGGGCTCGATCCCAGGACCCTGGGATCAGAGCCTGAGTCGAAGCCAGATGCTTAACCGACTGAGCCACCCAGGCACCCCTAGCAAATCATATTAAAAGAATATTATACCATTACCAATTTGGATTTATCCCAGAATGCAAAGGTGGTTCAACATACAAAAACTAATCAATGTAATACACCACATTAAATAAACACATGTGGGTGCCTGGGTGGCTCAGTTGGTTAAGCATCTGCCTTTGTCTCAGGTCATGATCTTGGGGTCCTGGGATCAAGTTCCACATTGTGCTCCCTGCTCAGCGGGGAGCCTGCTTCTCCATCTGCCTGCCACCCCCACCCCACTTGTGCACGTGCTCTCTCCCTCTGACAAATAAAATAAAATAATAAATTTAACTAAGGAGGTCAAAGACTGTATACTGAAAACTACAAAATATTGGTGAAAGAACTTGAAGGAGACCTAAGAACATCCCTGTTCATGGATTGGAAGACTTAATATTGTGAAGATGGCAACATTACCCAAAGTGATCTCCAGATTCATTGCAATCCCTACCAAATCCCAACGGCATTCTTTAAAGAAATAGAAAAACCTATCTTAAAATTCATATGGAATCTCAATGGACCCCAAATAGCTAAAACTGTGTTGAAAAAGAACAAAGTTGAAGGATTTACTGTCCTGGTTTCAAAACATACCACAAAGCTACAGTCATCAAAACAGTGTGGTACAGATGTAAGGATAAATGCATAAATCAATGAAATCGAATAAAGAATCCAGAAATAAACCCTTACATACATGTTGAATTGATTTGCAGCAAGGGAGCCAAGACCATTCAATGGAGGAAGGACCATCTTTGATAAATGGGCAGAGGAAAACTAGATCTTCACAGGCAAAAGAATGAGGTTGAATCCTTATTTTATACCATGCACAAAAATTAACTCAAATGGAGCACTTGGGTGGCTCAGTCCATTGAGTGTCCAATTCTTGATTTCAGCTCAGATCATGATCTCAGGGTGGTACAATCAAGCCCTGCATTGGGCTCCATGCTCATCGTAGAGTCTGCTTGAGATTCTCTTTCTCCCTCTGCCCCTCCCCCTGCTTGTGCTCTAAACAAACAAACAAACAAACAAACAAACAAAATCTTTTAAAAAATTAACTCAAATGGATCAAAGATCTAAACTTAAGGGCTAAAACCACAAAAATCTCAGAAAAAACATAGGGGCAGGGTACCTGGGCGTCTCAGAGGGTTAAGTGTTTGCCTTTGGCTCAGGTCATGATCTCGGGGTTCTGGGATTGAGTCCCACTTCAGGCTCCCTGCTCAGCTGGGAGCTTCTCCCTTGCCCTCTACTGTTCCCTCTGTACTGTTCCCTCTGTTTGTGCTCTCTTGCTCTCTCTGTCAAATAAATAAAAACTTTAAAAAAAGCATAGGGGCAAATCTTTGAGATACTGTATTTGTCAATGATTTCTTGGATGTGACACCAACAGCACAAGCAACAAAAATTAAAAAAAGATAAATTGGACGTCATAAAAATTTGAGTTTTGTGTATTCAATAATACTACCAAGAGAGTGAAAAGAAAACCCACAGGAGAAATATTTGCAAATCATGCATCTGAAAAAGAGTTAATATAGAATATATAAAGAACTCCTAACCAGTCAACAACAGCAAAAAACAACCCAACTTTTAAAATGGGCAAAGGACTTGAATAGACATTTCTCCAAAGGAGATACACAAATGGCCAATAAGCACATGAAAAGATGCTGAGCATCATTAGTCATTAGGGAAATGCAAATCAAAATCACAATGGCATAATACTTCACATCCACTAGGAAGGCCAGAATAATAGTAATAAAGAAAGGAAAATAACACATGTTGGTGAGAATGTGGAGAAATTGAAACCCTTGTACGTGGCTAGTGGGAATGTAAAATGGTAAAGCTACTGAGCAGGCAATCAATAAATTAAACATAGAACTACCATATGACCCAGCAATTCCACTCCTAAGCATATATCCCCAAAGTTGAAAACAGGTGTTCAATCAAAAACCTATACATTAATGTTCACAGTGTCTCTATTCATAACAGCCAAAAGGTAAAATTACCCAGCTGTCTATCGACAGACAAATGGATAAACAAAATGTGTGTACGTGTGTGTGTATATATTACACATATATAATATATATTTATATTTTTATAAATAATTTATATATATATAACAGATGTACACACACATGTGTGTGTATATATATATAAAATGGATGTGTATATATATATATACACATGTATATATACAATGGAATATTATTTTATGTAAATTTTTGGAATATAATATAATGAAATATAATATATGAAATATAATATAATGGAATATTATTATATATAATACATATATTACATATAATGGAATATTATTGGTCATATATATATAATGGATAGAAAGATAAATGGATAAACAAAATGTGTGTGTGTGTGTGTGTATATATATATATAAAATGGAATATTATTCAGCCTTTAAAAGGAAGGAAATTCTGACCCTTGCTACAACATGGATACACCCTGAAGATATTATGCTAAGTGAAATGAGCCAGTCACGAAAAGATACATACTGTATGATTCCACTTATATTAGGTCCCTAGAGTAGTCAAATTCACAGAGACAGAAAGTAGAATGGTGATTGCCAGGCACTGGGGGGAATGGGGATTGGAGAATCACTATTTAATGGGTATGGAGTTTCAGTTTGGGAAAACGAAAAAAGTTCTGGAGGTGGACGGTGGTGTTGGTTGTATAATGTGAATGTACATACAGTTCAGCCACTGAACTGTATACTTTTTTAAAAATTTAATTCAATTAACATCCAGCTGAACTGTACATTTAAAGATGGTTAAAGTGGTAAACCTTATGTTATATATATTTTACCACAATAAAAGATGGAGAAAAAAAAGAATAAAGTACTGATACCCGCTACAACATGGATGAACCCAGAAAACATTATGCTCAGTGAAAGAGGCCAGACACAAAAGGTCACATATTGTAGGATTCCATTTATATGAAATATCCAGAATAGGCAAATTCATAGAGACTGAAAGCAGGCAAGTGGTTGCCAGGGGCTGGGCAGAAGGGTCTAGGGAATAACAGTTTAATGGATCTGGGGTTTCCTTTGGGGTGATGAAAATATGTTGGAACTAGATAGAGGTAATGATTCACAACATTGTAAATGTACTTAATGCCACTCTTTAAAGTGGTTAAAATGGTAAATTGTATGTTATATGTATTTTGCCACAATTTTTATTTTATTTTTAATTTTAATTTTAATTTTTATATTATTAAAAGACTTTATTTACTTATTTGCCAGAGTGAGAGAGAGGGGGAGAGAGAGAGAGAGCGCAAGCAGGGGGAGCAGTAGGCAGAGGGAGAAGCAGGTTCCCCACTGGGCAAGGAGCAGGCCTCTGGGATCATGACCTGAGCCGAAGGCAGATGCTTAACCAATTGATCCACCCAGGCATCCCTATTTTTATTTTTTTAAAGGTTTTATTTATTTATTAGAGAGAGAGAGCACGTGCACGCATGTGCGCATGGGGGGGGGGGCAGAGGGAGAGGGACTCTCAATCACAGGACCCAGGACCCTGAGATCATGACCTGAGCCGAAGGCAGATGCTTAACCAACTGAGCTACCCAGGTGGCCCTTGCCACAATTTTTAAAAACACTGAGCTTATTACATTTGCTTAGTGTACCCTCTCTTGCTGTGTCTTCATCTCAGGTAACAGTATCATCATCTACCCAGTCTCCCAAGCAAGAAAGCTCTGAGTCAGCCTTGACTGCACCCTCCCCCTCACTCCCCACATTCCATCCATCATCAAAGCTGGAATCCCTCCCTTCCTCTCCATGCCTACTGCCTTTGATGACTTCAGGATCTCATTATCTCTCATTGGGACCACAGCAGCTGCCTCCTCACCCTTCTCCCTGCCTCCAAGTTTCTCCTCCCTTCAATCCATCACCCACGTTGCCTACTGGTTAGCTTCCTAAAAGAGCAATCTCAAGATTCCGCTGCTCTGCTAAAGACCTCTGCTGACTCCAGGAGTAAGTTCTAATTCCTGGTGCATGTAAGATCTTTCACTACTTAGCCTCAACCCTGCCTTCCAGCATCACCTTCCATTTCTCACTCCAGGCCTTCCAAACCACCATACTTTTGCTGGTACCGTTCTCTCTTCGTGGAACACACTTACTTCTACCTTGTACACGCTTTCTTCAAGACCAACCTTTAAGGGCACAGCCTCTGTAATGTTTTTCCTCACTCTCAGAATGGAGTCCCCACCCTCATCATGCCTTTCCCAACACTGTGCATTTCAGCTTTCTTGTAGAAAGTCTGTCTCCTTTGGATTGCAAATTCCTGAAAGCAAAGTCTGTTTCCTCCTCATCTCTATAACCTCAACACTCACCTGATGCCTGCCACGTGGTTGTCTCAAAATGTAGGGGAGTTCCCTCTCCCATTCTCCTCAGTAACTGTTCCAAATCTCTCCCACTCTCCTTAAATCCTTTACCCAACCTCTGAAACTTCCATCTGAGCTGTCAGCAGATGACCTCACCAGAAAGAGGCCATCAGCCATGAAATCCTTGAACTTTCTGTCCTTGCCACATACCCCCATGTCCCACATACACACTTCCCTGCATACTCATCCAAACTTTCCTCCCTGCCTCTGTTCACAGAGGAACATGCATGTGTCCCTCCTCCCCCGCAAGGCCAATCCCCTCACTGTGCTCTAGATCTCCTCTCAATTCCTCAGTGCTTCCTTAATCATCCTTCTCTGCTTTTCCACCTGTATTCATTCAACAAAAATTTACAGAGCAACTCTGTGCCTGGATGCTAGGATTATAGTGGGGAACAAATTAGATAATGCTCCAGACCTCATAAAGCTTCCACTGAAGTGAGCAAGATAGACAATTAACAAGTAATTTTGAAATGGATGTGAAGGAAATGAATATGAAGACACAGGGAATAAGAGGTCATTTTAAATAAGGAGGTCAGAGAGGTATTTTGTTTTGGGGTGTGTGTGTGTGTGTGTGTGTGTGTGTGTGTGTGTGTAGGTGACATTTGAGCTGATGCCTGAAGTTTTCTGTGTGAAAGACTGGGAGATGAGCATTCCGGGTAGAAGGAATAGCAGTGCAAAGATCCAGAGAAGAAAGGACTGGCTTGTAGGGAGCTGGGGTGACCACAATATGAATGAGGGGAGGATGGTGTGAAAAGAGGTTGGAGAGCTACTCCAGGGCTGGGGCCTTGTAAACCATTGTAAATAAACTGGAGTTTATTATAAAGAGGAATGGGAAGCCAATAGAGATTTTTAAGGAGGATAATGATATGATAATATATGCATTTTTAAGTGATCGCTCTGGCTACTAGAAGGAAAACAGGCCGAAAGGAGGCAATAGTGGGAAAGAGGAAATTAGGAACAATTCCCAAAGTGCAAGGAAGATATGATGGGCTAGTACCAAGGTCATCGCATGGGATTGAAGAAAAGTGGTTGAACTGAAGACACCAGAGGCAATAGGACTTGGTGATGGAGGGAAAGAGAGAAATCAAGGACTCTTCTCTACTGGTGCCCTACCTCATTCAAAACACACTCATATGCATGGTTTTAACTATCCTCTGATGACTAATTCTAATGGATCCAAAATCCCAAGAGCAAACCTTTTGGCTAGCATATCTAACATCAGCCTGTCACCTCCAACTCAGCATATCTAAAAGGACTCATAATGAGCCCATGTTCTATCTGCAACTGCTCTCCTCCACCTCCACTGTCCCCTGTCTTGGTTGCCACCACAACCTGTACTCTCACCAAGCCCAAAACCTCGGAATCATCCTTGCCTCTTCCTGACTCCTGAACCCTTGTATCTAATCAGTCTGAAACTTCACTGCCCTACAGATAGTTCTCAAGTCCACTTCTCCCTCTGCCTTTCCATTGCCACTGCCTTTGTGCAGGCCCTCAACACCTCTTTTGCCTGGACTATTGAAACCATTTCCAGACTTGTTCCCCGGAATTCCTTCTCTCAGATGCAGAATGATCATTCTGAAATACCAGTCTGATCATCTCCCACTGCTTTCATAGTAAAGTTCAAGCTTCTTGGTTTGTCCCATAAGGCCCTTGGCAGTCATAGTCCTGCTGACCTCTGCGGTGCCGTCCTCTACTGCTCTAACCCCCTTGGACTGTAAACCCCAATGAGAACTGAACATTTACGGTTCCCCAGACATAAGTTGCTAATTCGAATATTTATGCCTGTGTTCAAGCTGTTTCTTTCATGTGGATCACTCCTCACCCTCATCTGCCTGAAAAACCTGTACGCATCATTTACATGTTGATTTATATTTCTGGTCTAGACCTCTTTCTCTCAAACTCCACATTCATATATTTCATTGCCTACTTGACATCTCCACTTTCATGTCTAATAGGTCTCAGGAACTTAACATATCCCGAACTGAATACTCGGTCTTTCCCCCTGAAACTTGCCTTACCTTCAGCCTTCTGATCTCAGTTGAAGGTAACTCCATTTTTTTTTTTTTTCAGTAGCCCAGGCCAAAACCATTAGGGTCATTTTTAACTCCTTTCTTCCTCTCTCTTGCCACTTCCAGTTCTATGGCTCCACCTTAAACACATATCCAGAATCCAACCACTTCTTACCATGTCCACTACTACCATGTTGGTCCAAGCTTCCATCACCTCACATCTGACTTACCAGACTCTCTGCTTCTACACTTGTCCCCACCCCACAGACTAAATGCAACATCCAGAATCTTTTTTTTTTTTTTAAGTAGGCTCCATGCCCAGCATGGAGCCCAATGCAGAGCTTGAACTCATGATCCTGAGATCAAGACCTGAGCTGAGATCAAGATTTGGATGCTTAACCAACTCAGCCACCCAGGTGGCCCCAATCCAGAATAATCTTTAAAAAAAAAAGTTTTTTTAAAGGAAGATCATGTTACTTCTCTGCTTAAAACCATGCAATGACTTCTCATTTTACCTAGGGGAGAAACCAAAGCAGTCTCAGTGGCCTAAAAGACCCGTATCATCTCTGACCCCCTCTCCTACTATCCTTCCCCTGCCTCCTTGCTGCTCTTCAAATATGTCAGGCCCACACTTACCTGAGAGTCTTTGTGCTGGCTGTTGTCACTACCTGGAAAGCTTTTTCTTAGATATTTCCTAACTAACTCGATTTTGCCAAGTCTGTTCAAAAATCACCTCCTTGACAAGGTCTTCCTGACCACCTTACTTAAAATTACTATTCACATCCCCCTCTACCGGAGACACTTCTTATCCCTGTTATGATATTTTGCTTTTTGTTTTTCCAGAGTACCTTTCACCTTGCAACGTACTATATAATTTACTTATTTATTATGTCTATTTGTTATTGACTCACTAGGACATAAGCTTCATGAGGACGAGAATCTTTGTTTTGTAACTAATATATCCTAAGAACCCAGAACAGTGTCTGGCACATAGCAAGCACTTAACACGTTTGTTAAATAAACGAATTCTTCATTACTTATCTCTGATATTGGGTTCTTCACCAAGTTTTCCCTAGCTGTGAACAAACCTCACTCTCCCTCAAACAGATGAAATGAACACTTCCCTTCATTGCGCTACCTTTGTACCTTGTATCGTTGTTGCATTTTCCAGATAATATTGTAGTTGGCATGTCTAGATTATGAGGGCAAGGTTTAGGACCTGTCCTATTAATTTCCACATTCTTGTGCTCAGCTCAGGACCTGACAATAATATACATGTATTATTTTGATGAATAAACTAATAAAGCCACACCAAGATTGAATGTCTGGAAATACCCTGTTGGTGAGGGTATGGGAAAACAGGCCCACCCTCAGTGTTGGTGGGAGTCTAAATTGATTTAAGCTCCCTGAAGGACAGAGTGAAATTATCAATCAAGGGGAACATAACCTTTGACCCAGAAATTCTACCTTTAGGAATTTATCTGATAAACTTATTCATGTATTTCAAGATGTATTACAAAGATACTCATTGCAGCATTGTTTATAATATCAAAACAAAGAAAATCAATGGAATGGTCCCATCAGGGCTGTAATAGAATATGGCGCATCTGCTGAATACAATGAGACATAGCTACATGTACAGACCTGAAATAGGTTCCCCTGTGGAAACGGTTTAATGTAGGAAAACATATAGTATGTTAATATGTGTTTCACAAAAAGGAGGAGACTAGATACACACATGCTTATATATGCATAGTGTTTTGGAAAGATAAAGGAGAAACTCTAAACAGGGGCTGCCTCTAGACAGGAGAATCAGAGGTCAGGGTGGGGGAAGGGAAACCTGTTTTATACTGCATACTCTGTTATTGTTTGGATTTTTTATCGTGTGTATCGGCTTTTCATAATACTTAAAACTTTTCTAAATAATGAAAAAAAAAGCCTCAAAGGTGCATTTTGGGCAAGGATGGAGAAGAGAGGCAGCCCTCCATTATGCTTCAGGTGATTGATTGATTGATTGACTGAAAAATGACAGATCTTTTTTAGGAGCCTCTGTCCCAAACTCTCTCTTTCTCTCCTTCTCTCTGTCGGTCTCTGTCTCTGTCTTTATCTTATTACCTTCTTTGGTCATCTCTTTCAAAATGAGCAGCTTTGCCAGAGAGACGTCTTGTCAGCAGAATGGTCTGGTGGTAAAGAGGCCAAGACTGGGCCTGGAGATCTGGGCTGGGAACCTGATCTGGCAAGGAGCCACTCCTTGAGCGATGTGGCCATGGTGCAGTGGACTGTGCCCAAAGCATCTTGACTCAGGCTGTTAAGATCCACATAGTACATGAGGGGCAGTCAGAGACTCTCTGTAGTGGCTATATTCAAAATCTGAGTAATCAGTTTCTTGCAGCAAGGCTCAGCGTGACATTATGAGCACAGGAAGACAATCTGGACTGCAAGGGCCAGCACTGGCCAGGGGAATCTGGGATGCAAGGGGTTAGGGCTAACTTTAGCCTTAAGGAAACTGTTTTGACATTCAGGGAAACTGAGGAAGAAACTTAGGTCCACAGAGCAAAGGGGAAAGGCAGGGGCTGAGTGGGCTTAAGATTCCCGGTGCTCACCTCAGGCAGCCATAGGTCCCTGGGCTTTTTGGAGAATAGAGTGAAGGACATATTGTGTGGGAAATGGCAAGGATACAGAAAGGGAAGCGAGTTAGTGGGGTGTAAACTCCAGCCCTTAGCCTAAAGCTTTTTCTATTCCCTCCCATTTTCACAAGCCGAAGTTGTCATAGAATTGGGTCCCTTGTTCTATGATTCTAGTGCTGGAAGGGTCCTGAAAGGTTCTAGCCAATGCCCTGGGTGATGGTAGAATCCTATATTCTAGGCACGATTCATACACTCACAGAACTTGTAAAGCCTTCAGAGACCACGGGACCTGGTATACAAGGCCCTTCTCCTGCTTTCTGCTCAGGAATAGCATGCCTGGAAGAATTTTCCCCACAGCCTTTTTCTGCCTGGCCCCAGTCCCAGCTCCCAGTAAGAAGGCCATACCTGAGACAGCTCGGCTTTCTCCTCCTCCAGAGCCAGCTCAAAGTCAGGAGGCGGCACACTGCTGTGAAGCCCAGAAGGTCTCCCAGATTGCTCGGTAGTCAGACCAGCTTCATTAAAATGAACTTTGTTCCCCGGGGATTTGATCATGGAGGTGTTATTGTGTACTTGATCACAGTTCCTATGGCTACAGGCTCACAGTGGGAAGGAACCGGTATACATCAGCATCTTCCTGTAAAATAGGGATTTGACCTCATTTATAGTCAAACATGCAGCAGGCAACCTTGCAAATGGCACAGCATGAATAGAATTCAGAGAGTTCTGAATGACTTAAGTAGAAAAGAACATTAAATAAAACAGTACATGTGAAAGTATGTGTTCAATCTCTGGTTCAGCTTAGGTACTTAGTGGTTGTTAACTATTCATAATATTAATCTTTACATCCAGAAGGGGATTAGCCAACTGAAAGGTTGCCAACTGGCAGCCCTTGGGCCAAATTCAACCCATACACCTGTACTGTATTTCAGACTGCTTAAACTTGTTTTGAGTTAACTTCTTAAAAATCAGTATCTTTCAGTAAAAAAAAAAAAAAAAGCCAATTGCCAGTTTCCAGTGACAATGCCCTCCTGTCAAAGGCAACCAAGAATACACCTATAATTGAACAAAGTTGGGTTTATTAACTCATTCAATGAGGGAGACCACACAATATGGGAAACTGTAGGCCATCTCAGTAAGCATATGTTAGACATGACTTCTTATAGGACTTGAGATTGTGTTAGGTTTTTGGGGAAGACTCAAGGAAAGGGACTTTGCTGTGGTTTGAATGCTGTGAGGAAGTAGGGATAGTTCTGTGATTGGATATCTTTAAAATTTTTACTTTATTTATTTACTTATTTATTTATTTATTTATTTATTTAAGAGAGAGAGCGAGCACAAGCAGGGGGAGCAGCAGGCAGAGGGAGAGGGATAAGCAGGCTCTCTGCTGAGCAGGGAGCCTGATGCAGGACTCAATCCCAGGACCCTGGGATCATGACCTGAGATGAAGGCAGATGCTTAACCAACTGAGCCACCCAAGTGCCCCTGGATATCTTTAAAATTTTTTATCTAAAAGGTGGAGAGAAAGGAGCAAAACTAAAGCTATAATTCATAAAGGAGCATAATTATCATATTAGCCAGAATGGAGATATTTGGTCATTTCTGTTTGGATAATGGTCTCGTTTTTGTCTTGATCCATCACAGTGGTGGCCTTGTCTTGCTGTGTTGGTGTTTTGTGAAACTGTTTATGTTCATCAAGAGAAAACCACAGTCTAGTTGTCATGTCATACCTGCTCCTAACAACACCAAAGCCCAGATGACAGTGCCAGGCCAGCTCCAAGCTGTCAGACGATGCTTACTCTTTCTCGGTCTCCCTCTTAGCCCAGGGCAGATGGAGTCAGCCTCGGGACTTTAGTCTACTACCTAGCTCTTCACCATTGCCAAGACTTTGTTCATTAGGAGATTGTGGAGAGAACATCCATAGTTAGACGTATGTCGGTCTCACCTTTTCCTTTTGTTACAACGTGAGTTGTTGAGTCCTCTGACATGATGATGGTTGCACAGTAGCATTTAAGACTCTGAAGGTGGTACATCAGCCAACTACATTCCAGAAAATTACCAGAAACAAACTGGTTATTACTTCTTGTAATAGGCCCTGAAGACAGGGGCCCAGGTTATCAAATCCAGGCATGAAAACATGCCCGAAAGTCCAGCTTGTCTTTTTTAGAAATTCGAGTGACTTTTTTTAGCATTGTCACAGACTTTTCTACTTGACCTGTATTTATGCAGGTGCAGCAAGAGGTGTTTGCTAAAGCATAACTTTTCCTTTGGTTAATACATTTAAATTTAAATTGGTTGTTGGCTCCCAAGTAGATGTTGTGTCATTTATGAGGTCTGCTGAGGTTAGAGACAGATTTTGGATCATCTTTTCCAGTAGTATTATCCCTCTCTGGGAAGTGAAGCTCATATTTGTATGCATTGATAAGGGAGTAGGTTATCCCTCCTGGGAGTTTTCCTGAGTAGCTTGTTCTTGTCTTATTTCAGAGATTTCTAGGTATCACTGTCAGAAAAACATGATCCACTGGAGAGGTGGTAGTTGAAAATATCTGAGAGGCTCTAACAGTCACCCTGAATATACAGGATAAGTTAATGTGCAGCAGCAGGTAAAAGCTTGATATATAAGTAAGAAATAGGACCCCAGTGAGGCATAGGTTGAATTGAGGGATAAATATCCTTTATCACAATAAGCATATACAATTTTTGGACTCTTGAGGTGGACAGATTCCTTGAGCGGAGTTACACAATTACTATAAGTAGGTTAGAGTGTCTGTAGCAAGAATAGAGCCGACATTAGTTCCCATTCCGGATAACCTAGGCTTAACTGGTATAGATATAATGTCCTCAGCAAAAGCATCTTGTTCAGGTCCAATTTTTATAGGACCAAACTTTGGAATTCATTATGTGAGGAAAACTTAAGACCAGAAAGGACTTGTGGAAGGCAATCTACCTTCTGAAATATTTGAAGCTATTACATTTTTTTGTCAGCAGGATTAGGTGGGGAGGCAACAGATCCAGCAATGAGTTAAATTCAGAGCAATACAAATAACAAGTGTTGGTGAGGATGTGGAAAAAATGGAACCCTCATGCACTGTCGGTGGGAATGTGAATTGGTACAAGCACTGTGGAAAACAGTATGGAGGTACCTCAAAAAATTAAAAATAGAAATACCATACAATCCAGTAATTCCACTGCTGGGCCCTTACCTAAAG
Organism: Ursus arctos; assembly: GCF_023065955.2. Lineage (NCBI taxonomy): Eukaryota > Metazoa > Chordata > Mammalia > Carnivora > Ursidae > Ursus > Ursus arctos. Next base: position 87,599,109 of record NW_026622874.1, read on the forward strand.
AAAATGAAAACACTAATTCGAAAATATATATGTACCCCTATGTTTATTGCAGCATTACAATAGCCAGGATATGGAAGTAATCTGAATGTCCACCAATAGATGAATGGATAAAAAAGATGTGATATATATAAACAATGGAATATTACTCAGCCATATAAAAGGATAAGATCCTGTCATTTGCAACAACACAGATGAACCTAGAGGGCATCATGCTAAGTGAAACAGACAGAGAAAGACAAATAGCATATGATTTCACTCATACGTAGAATCTAAAAAAAGCAAATGAACAAACAAACAAAACAGAAACATAAATACAGAGAACAAACTGGTGGTTGCCAGATGGGAGAAGGGTGGGAGGGATGGGCAAAATAGGTGAAGGAAATAAAGAGGTACAAACTTCCGGTTATTAAATAAATAAGTCATGCAGGTGAAAAGTACAACATAGGGAATATAGTCAATAATAATGCAGTCAATAATACTATAATATTGTTGGATGGTGACTACACCATATTACTGTGGTGAACATTGAGTAATGTATAGAATTGTCCAATCACTACATTGTACACTTGCAACTAACATATTAATATTATATGTCAGCTATACTTTAAAAATAGAAAAATAAAAATAAATTTAAAAAGGTATATTGTAGGGGCAACTGGGTGGCTCAGTCCGTTAGGTGAGGGTTCTTGATTTTGGCTCAGGTCGTGATCTCAGGGTCCTGGGATTGAACCCCTCATTGGGCTCCATGCTCAGCAGAGAATCTTCTTGAGGATTCTCTATCCTTCTTCTGCCCTTCGCCCAACTCTCTCTCTCTAGAATAAATAAATCTTTAAAAAATAAAAATAAAATAAAATGGTATACTGTACTTTACTTAGATTAGTGATAGATAATACTTAATATGTGATTTTAACACTTTTATAATATGCACATTGTGTAAAATAATTAAACACTGCCTACCTGTCGTTAAAAAAAACTCAGAGCAATAGCTAAGGTCTGAGAAATATGCAGCAGCATCATGTTTTTTAAAGATTTTATTTATTTATTTGACAGAGCAAGCGAGAGAGCACAAGCAGGGGGAGCAGCAGAAGGAGAGGGAGAAGCAGACTCCCTGTTGAGCAGGGAGCCCGATGCGGGGCTCAATCCCAGGACCCTGGGATCAGGACCTGAGCTGAAGGCAGACGCTTAACTGACTAAGCCCCCCAGGTACCCCGATACAGAAGATCATATCAAGAAAACTTCAGTCAGGGCGCCTGGGTGACTCAATCAGTTAAACGTCTGCCTTCGGCTCAGGTCATGATCCCAGTGTCCTGGGATTGAGCCCCACATCGGGTTCCTTGCTCAGCGGGGAGCCTGTTTCTCCCTCTGCCTGCAGCTCCCCCTGCTTGTGCTCTCTCTCCCTCTCTGTCAAATAAATAAAATCTTAAAAAAAAAAAGAAAGAAAGAAAGAAAGAAAGAAAACTTCAGTCAGTTAAAGAGGGGGTGTTAAAGACAATAATAGGTAAGATTTCCAAGAGAACAAAGGGTATGGAAAAGGATACTGAAGAACTAAAAAAAATCAATCTTGTTCTGTTGTCTTTTGCAGAAGCTGTTCAATTAGCATCTTGTTCCATCATCTGGGACAGACGCTGCCCACAGTCAGCAACTTCTAAGAGATTTGCTAAGAATCCTCAGTGTGAGGTCCCCTAATGGACTAGATGCCTAGTACTCAGGAGAAAATAATATATGTCTTCTTATTTGGGGAATATAAACCCAGGGATCAACAACTTGGAGTTTATTGTTGTGTCAGTTATGTCTTAAAAGTCCTTTTTGTAGAGGCTCATGGGCAGTTTTTTTCTTTTCCAGAAGACTAAATCCCCAGGTATCAGAACCTGCAGAGCTGCTTAGGTGGGTGTTTTGGTAATACATCGCGTTCTTATTGGTGCTAAGTCTAGAGGTATTATATGAGTCCCTGCAGAAATTAGTCATGTAAGTTTACAGTGGGAGCAATCTAGGATTGAAGTAATTCCCAGATGCATGGGGCAATTAACTCAGAAGGAAATAACCTGTGGATCCTGGAGGGAATCGATCATGTTGTACTACGGGCAGTGGCAAAACTTGGGGTTTCTGAGAGTTTTGATAATTATGAGTTTTCAAATTTCTTTAGTTCTCTTATTTTTGCTAAAGGTGGTGGATGATATAAACAGTTTATTTTTCCAAGTAAATTAAGAAAATAAGGGGAAATGTGTGTTTTTCTGTTACCAGAGAGATAAATTGAAACACCCTCCTTGGGAATTTTTAAATCAAGTCATTTTTTTCCTCCACCAGTATGTACATAGCTCTCCAGCAAGAGAAAGCCTCAATCCATCCTGAGAATAAATAAAAATAACCAGGACATTTTCATAGTTCATTTGGAGTTGTTCACAGGGCCTGGAGGCTTTGGTTCCTGCTCATGTCCTACCCTTGTAGTACTGTGGGGAGTACGTCATTGGAGGTTAGGGTATGTGTTGGAAACATCCTCTGCATTACCCTGACAGTCACCCCCACCCATGCTGGTTCAATGTTGTCAATTTATCTCTGTTATGTCAGCAATATCAAGAAGCATTCTTGCTAAGCTCCACTTTGACTATGCTTACCTCTTAGATAACAACAAAACATCTAAAAGTTCTTAATATGCTGTCCATTTTAGAGGGAGATGTCAGGAAATCTCGGTTTCTTTTTAAAAATTTAATCACTTTTTATTTGGAAATAATAATAGAATCACAAGTAATTCCAGTAATTCTACTGCTGGGCATTTATCCAAAGAAATGATAACAATCCCCATGGTAACATCTTACATCACTACAGTACGGGGTCATAATCAGGAAAGTGCTACTGGTACAATCCACAAATAACTCTGATTTCACTAGTTTTATGTGCCTTCATTTGTGTTTGTGCACATATTGAGTTTTATCACATGTGGATTTATGTCACCACCACCACCAAGATAGAGAACTGTTGCTTCACCACAAAGATCCCTCATATTATCCCTTTATAGTCACATGCATCCCCTCTCCCTCCCGACCCCTATCCTATCCTTTGGCAACCACTAATCTGTTCTCCATCTCGATGATTTTGTCATTTCAGAATGTTATATAAAGGGAATCATACAGTATGGAACATATTGTGATTGGCTTTTTTCATTCAGTAAAAGTCCCCTGAGGTCTAAATTGTTGAATGTTTCAATAGTTTATTCCTTTTATTGCTGAGGCGTGTGATAACCAGTGGCTGGGAAGCCTAACAAGAGATGGTAAGGCAAGCCAAAAATTAACAGTAGCAGAAAGTTAGGATGGAGGAACAAAGTGTTAGTGTTACCAGATCCCAGGACCAGGGTCACCAGATCCAGAAGCTGGAATCACGGCCAGCCTCTCCCGTGGCAGCTGGACCCATGTGAAAGCTACAGCTATCACAGGGGAAGCTGCCTGACATGGGGCTGGGAGTGAGGGTGGACGAGGGTGCTGGGAGAGAAATACCCTGGCTTCTCCCTTCCTTCTTCTGCTTTCCATTCTCCCTCCATTGCTTTTCATTGCTTGAACTGGAAGCCAGCTGACACGGCTGCCTGAGAGGTGTAGCCATTACCCAACGAAAAAAACCAAGCACATCAGGGACTATAAGGAGTGGATCTGAGGGCAAACAGGCCCAGAACCTGCACAATAGCACATGTGCGTGTTCAATTTTACGTAATAATGCCACACTGATTTTCTAAGTTAGAATTTCTATTACTGATGCACCTTGAAGTGACGAATTAATCTGAAAGTATAAACCAATAACAGTATAAATATTTGTTTTTGTTTTTGTCTTTCATCAGCTTGCAGGATGGGTGAAGGTAATTAATTTACCATCTGAACTGATTCAATATCTGGGACAAGCTTATAAGGATAAATCCAAGATTGTGATAACATAGGCTGCTTGGAATTTTTTGATTTTTTCTTTCTTTTTTAAATTATTAATTGTGGCAAAATACACATATGATAAATCTTATCTTATGGCTTAACATCTTAGCCATTTTGAGTGTAGAGTGCACTTTTAAGGTATCGTTCAGTGGTGTTAAGTGCATTCACATTGTGCAACCATCACAACCATCTATCTCCAGAACTTTTTTCATCTTGCAAAACTGAAACTCTGTCATTAAATAATGACTCCTCATTCCCCTCTCCCCCCAGTCCCTGGCAACCACCATTCTATTTTCTGTCTCTATGAATTTGACTACTCTAGAACCTCGTAACAGTGGAATTGTACAGTGTTTGTCTTTTTGTGACTGGCATATTTCACTTAGCATCAGGTCCTCAAGGTTGGTGGGTTGCTTCTACTTTTTGGCTCTTGTGACTATGCTGCTATAAACATGGGTGTGCATGGAGGAGATAATGCTTAGTGAAATAAGTCAAGCAGAGAAAGACAACTATCATATGATTTCTCTCATCTATGGAACATAAGAACTAGAACGATCAGTAGGGGAAGAAAGGGATAAAGAAAGGGGGGGTAATCAGAAGGGGGAATGAAACATGAGAGACTATGGACTATGAGAAACAAACTGAGGGCTACAGAGGGGAGGGGGGTGGGGGAATGGGATAGACCGGTGATGGGTAGTAAGGAGGGCACATATTGCATGGTGCACTGGGTGTTATACACAACTAATGATTCATTGAGCCTTACATCGAAAACCGGGGATGTACTGTATGGTGACTAACATAATATAATAAAAAATCATTATTAATAAAAAAAAAAATAAAAAAATAAACATGGGTGTGCAAATATCTCTTTGAGACTCTGCTTTCAATTCTTTTGGGTATATGTCCAGAAGTGGAATTGCTGGTTCATATGGTAAATCTATTTTTAACTTTTTGAAGAGCCGCCATACTATTTTTCATATGGCTCCACAAATTAATATTCCTATCAGCAGTGTACAAGGGTTCTAATTTCGCCATTTCTTTGCCGATACTTACTATCCACCCCCGTTTTATAGTAGCCATCCTAATAGAAACGGAGTGGTAACTAATTGTGGTTTTGACTTGCATTCCCCTGATGATTAGTAATGTTGAGCATTTTTCATGTGTATATCTTCTTTGGAGAAATACCTATTTAAGTGCTTTTTAAAAAATATTTTTCTTATTTATTTGAGAGAGAAAGAGAGCGCGTGCATGCTCACAAGCAGGGGAGGGGCAGAAGGAGAAGCAGACTCTCCACTAAGCAGGAAGCCCTACATGGGGTTGAATCCCAGGACCCTGAGATCATGACCTGAGCTGAAGGCAGCCCCTTAACCAACCCAGGCGCCCCTATTTAAGTGCTCTGCCCACTTTTTAATCAGGTTAATTTTTGGTTGTTGCTGTTGTTGAGTGTAGAAGTTCTTTATGTATTCCAGATATTAACTCTTTAGCAGATACTGGACTGGCAAATACTTCCTCCTATTCCACTAGTTGTCTCTTCACTCTGTTGATTGTGGCCTTTGATGCACAGAAATTTTTAATTTTATGTAGTCCAGTTTATCTATTTTTTCCTGTGGTTTTGGTATCATAGTTAAGAAATCATTGCCAAATCCAACGTCATGAAGCTTTTTCCCCTATGTTTTCTTCTAAGAGTATAATTTCAGGTCTTATGTTTAGTTCTTCCATGCATTTTGAATGAACTTTTGTATATGGTGTAAGGTAAAGGTTTAACTCCGTTCTTTCTCATGTGCATATCCAGTTTTCCCAACATCATTTGTTGAAAAGACTAGCCTTCCCCCATTAAATGATGTTGGTATCCTTGTTGAAAATCATTTGCCCATATGTTTGAGAGTTTATTTCTCTATTCTATTCCATGGTCTGTATGTCTATCCTATGCCAGTTGCCACAGTTTTAATCTATAGCTTTGTAATACATTTTGAAACCAGAAAGTATGAGCTCTCCAATTTTGTTCTTTTTCAAAATAATTTTGGCTATTCAGGGTCCATTGAGATTCCATATGAATTTTAGGATGGACTGTCCTATTTCTGCAAAAATCACTGCTGGGCTTTAGATGGATTTGGGTGGTACCAACATCTGAACAATATAGTCTTCCAACTCATAAACATGGATTTCAATTTATTTGGGTCTTCCTTAAGACCTTCCTTTCAGCAACGTTTTGTAGTTTTCAGTGTACAAGCCCTTTGTCTCCTTGGTTACGCTTATTCCTAAGGATTTCATTATTTTTGATGCTATTGTAAATGGAATTATTTTCTTAATTTCATTTTCATATTGCTCATTGTTAGCATATGGAAACAACTGATTTTCATGTGTCAATTTTGATTCCTACAACTTTGTTAAATTCCTTTATTAGCTCTAATGGGTTTTTTTGTGGAATCTTTAGGGCTTTCTACATATAAGATCACGTCATCTTTGAACAAAGATAATTTTACCAGGGCACCTGGGTGATACAGTTGGTTAAGTGTCCAACTGCTGATTTCGACTCAGGTCATGAACTCAGGGTGGTGAAACTGAGCCCCGCGTCAGGCTCCACACTCAGTGAGCGGTCAGCTTGAGATTCTCTCCCTCTCCTTGTGCCCCTCCCCCTTCTAGCTCTCTTTCTTTAAAATAAATAAATCTTTTTTAAAAAGATAATTTTACTTCTTCCTTTCCAATTTGGATGGCTTTTTTTTCCCCCCAAATTTGGATGACTCTTAATTTTTCTCTTGCCTAACTGCTCTGGCTAGGACTTCCAGTACTATGTTAAAGAAGTGGCAATAGCAGGCATTCTCATCATTTTCCTGATGTTAGAGGAAAAACTTTTTCAGTCTTTCATCATTAAGTACAATGATATTAGGTAATTGGTATTTTTCTTTCTTAAATAAGATTAATCAACAAACACCATTAAAGCGGGGAGGTACATGGGAATCTATAGAAGGTCCTTCCAGGATTTGCTAGTTCCCTAACAGAGAAGAACAACCATGGGCTTCTCCTTCTTCACGTAAGAAAAGGAGGGTGGCTGGGCTTACAGGGTTGTAGTAATGGACAGTAATGTGTAAAAGGAAAATAATAGTATTTCATAGGCAGATAGGCCACCAGCTAAGAACTATTGAGTGTTTTCTGTCAGAAGAAGAGTAGTCTTTAAAATAGGGATCCATATAGTTAGCAGAAACCTTAGAACTAAATCAAGGGAAAGTTTCACATGTTCTACTATTGTTTCTATAGCTCTTAGACAAAGTAGATATGCCTTGGCTATTGGATCTAATGAAAAACTGACATAAGCAGTAGGCGTCTGATGATCCCCATGTAATTGACCAGTATCCCTAATGCTTGTTCAGACTTTTCATGAACAAAAAGGAAAGATGTTTGTGAATCTAAAATCCTGGAAACAGATCTTTTCATAGATAGCTATCATACCAGTCTTTATGCTTAAGAATGATTATGCTTTTTTTAAACTGAAAAGTATATAATCATTGACAGATATTTATATTAATTTATATTTACTCATGTGTAAATAACTTAGGAAGAAAACCTCTCTTCGACCTAGTAATTTAAAAAAAATGATGAGTGTAGAAGACAAAAGAGCTCTCATAATCGTTTTGAATTCATTAAAATTTGGAGAATTCCAGATAAACCTAATTATTCCCAGTGTTCCTCACTTTATAAAGTAAAGAAGATCTCTGTGTTACCTAATGGCCATTTTAGAAAATCCAAAGATAGTTTAGGCATAAAAAAATAGCCTATTAGTCTAAATTTGAGGCCTGAATTTAGAAAAGGTAAAATCCAGAATAGTTGTAGAGGAAACAATATGTAAGAAACAAATAGCTAAAGAAAAATATTTGTAGGCAATGTAAAAAGACACAGCAATGAGCAACAATGGTTATTAGGAACTTTACTTTTTTCAAAAATAAGGACTCTTCAAAAATGACCAAGAGTATATTTAAAAAGCACCAAAGAGTTAAGAATCCTAAAATTTTTATGGCATCACAAATGACCCTGAGAAGCCAAAGTAATCTTGAGGAAGAGGAACAAAGTGAGAGGTACCACAATTCCAGATTTCAAGCTATACTATAAAGCTATAGTAATCAACAGAGTATGATACTGGCACAAAAATAGACACATAAATCAATGGAACAAAAAAGACCCTAGAAATAAACCCACACGTACATGGTCAATTAATCTACAACAAAGGAGGCAAGAATATACAATAGGGAAAAGACAGTCTCTTCAATTAATGGTGCTGGAGGAACTGCACAGCTACATGCAAACCTGGACCACTTTCTTACATCATACACAAAAATAAGCTCAAAATGGATTAAAGACCAATATGTGAGACCTGAAACCACAAAATTTCTTAAAAAAACACAGAGGGAGTAATCTCTTGGACATCAGCCTTAGCAACATTTTTCTAGATATGTCTCTTCAAGCAAGGAAAACAGAAGCAAAAATAACCGCACAGCAGTGGAAGCTATCAACAAAACAAAAAGGCAACCTATTAAATGCAAAAAGATATTTGTAAATGACATATCCAATAAGGGAGTCATTATCTGAAATATATAAAGAACTTATACAACACCAAAAAAAAAAAAATCTGATTTTAAAATGGGCAGAGGATCTGAATAGACATTTTTCCAAAGAAGACATACAGATGGCCAACAGATACATGAAAAGATGCTCAACATCACTAATCATCAGGGAAATGCAAATCAAAACCACAAGGAGATATCACACCACACCAGTCAGAATGGCTAGTATCAAAAGCACAAGAAAAAAACAAGTGTTGGCAAGGATGTGGAGAAGAGGGAACGCTAGTGCTCAGTCACTGCAAATGTAAACTGGTGCAGCCACTGTGGAAAACAGTATGGAGGGCCCTCAAAAAATCAAAAATAGAAATATCATATGATCCAGTAATTCCACTACTGGGTATTTATTCAAAGAAAATGAAAATACTAATTCAAAAAGATATATGGGGGCGCCTGGGTGGCACAGCGGTTGAGTGTCTGCCTTCGGCTCAGGACGTGATCCCGGCGTTATGGGATCGAGCCCCACATCAGGCTTTTCTGCTATGAGCCTGCTTCTTTCTCTCCCACTCCCCCTGCTTGTGTTCCCTCTCTCGCTGGCTGTCTCTCTCTCTGTCAAATAAATAAATAAAAATCTTAAAAAAAAAAGATATATGCACCCCTATGTTTATTGAAGCATTATTTACAATAGCCAAGATAGGGAAATAACCCAAGTATCCATTGGATAAATGGATGAAGAAGATTTGGCAGGTATATACAATGGAATATAAGCCATAAAAAGGAAAGAAATCCTGCCATTTGTGACAACATGGATGGACCTTGAGGGTGTTATGCTAAGTGAAATAAGTTAGAGAAAAAGAAATACCATATGATTTCACTTATATGTGGAATCTAAAAACAAACAAACTCATAGAAACAGAACAGATTGGTAGTTTAAAGAAGCAGGGGGTTGGGGTGGGGGAAATGGGTGAAGGTGGTCAGGAGGTACAAACCTCCAATTATAAGATAAATAAGTTCTGGGATGTAATGTACAACATGGTGACAATTTTAAAAAGAAAAAATATTAAGGTAAATAATATATGAAAACTAGGATAATTTACTTAGCTTTTAAATCAATACAAAATGGGTGCCTGGGTGGAACAGTTAGTTAAGCTCTAACTTTTTTTTTTAAGATTTATTTATTTATTCTAGACAGAGAGAGAAGGAGCATGAGCAGGAAGGGCAGAGGGAGAGGGAGAGAAAATCTCAAGCAAAGTGCAGAGCACGACTTGGGCTCAATCCCACAACCCTGAGATCACAACCCAGCTGAAACCAAGAGTTGGAAGTCCAACTGACTGTACCACCCAGGCACCCCTAAGGGTCTGATTCTTGATCTCAGCTCAGGACTTGATCTCAGGGTCATGAGTTCAAGTCCTGCTTTGGGCTGCATGCTGAGTATGGAGCCTACTTAAAAAAATCAACATAAAAAATAAGAAGGCTTAAGTCATGAGAAAACTAACCCTGATCTTATACTAACCAATATATTGTGTTGGTATTACTTTTATATGGTAGATTAAAATTTAAAGACATTGGATTAGCCAAAAACTCTTCTTTTATCTTAGAACTAAGGGCCTTTTCTTATCTTGCACTATAATAAAGCCCATTACATAAATACACTTTTCAGTGCCCACAAAGTAAACATACATTGAGTAACAATTCATTTAGACATGTTTGACTGTTTAACTATACTAGATGTTCCTAGAGTGTACACATTCAACAGAATAATTTTTTGATTAGTTAATCTTTAAAGTCTTCCAAGAGAAGAAAATGAAGAGCAAAAAAAAGTGAGAGGGAGCTACTTTAGACAATTATACAATTATCACTGTAAAAGGCTAATCCAGGTTTCTCCCGCAAGGAGAAGGAAAACAGCTTAAATGCAGAAAAACACGTTTTGCTTGCTTTTTTTTAGAGAGAGAGAGAAGAGAGCATGCGTGGGGGAGGGGCAGAAGGAGAGGCAGAGAGAGAATCTTAAGCAGGTTCCACACCCAGGGCAGACCCTGATATGGGGCTCAATATCACCCCACTGAGATCATGACCAGGGCCGAAATCAAGAGTCAGATTTAACGCTTAACCGACTGAGCCACCTAGGTACCCCCAAAAATACATTTCTTTTTTTTTTTTTAATGATTTTTTATTATATTATGTTAGTCACCATACAGTACATCCCCGGTTTCCGATGTAAGGCTCGATGATTCATTAGTTGCCTATAACACCCAGTGCACCATGCAATACGTGCCCTCCTTACTACCCATCACCGGTCTATCCCATTCCCCCACCTCCCTCCCCTCTGAGGCCCTCAGTTTGTTTCTCAGAGTCCATAGTCTCTCATGCTTCACTCCCGCTTCTGATTACCCCCCCCCTTTCTTTATCCCTTTCTTCCCCTACTGATCATCCTAGTTCTTATGTTCCATAGATGAGAGAAATCATATGATAGTTGTCTTTCTCTGCTTGACTTATTTCACTTAGCATTATCTCCTCCAGTGCTGTCCATGTTGTAGCAAATGTTGAGAATTCGTTCTTTCTGATAGCTGAGTAATATTCCATTGTATATATGGACCACAACTTCTTAATCCAGTCATCTGTTGAAGGGCATCTCGGCTCCTTCCACGATTTAGCTATTGTGGACACTGCTGCTATGAACATTGGGGTGCATATGGCCCTTCTCTTCACTACGTCTGTATCTTGGGGGTAAACACCCAGTAGTGCAATGGCTGGATCATAGGGTAGCTCAATTTTGAACTTTTTAAGGGACCTCCACACTGTTTTCCAGAGTGGCTGTACCAACTTGCATTCCCACCAACAATGTAGGAGGGATCCCCTTTCTCCACATCCTCTCCAACAATTGTTGTCTCTTGCCTTGTCTATTTTTGCCATTCTAACTGGCGTAAGGTGGTATCTCAGTGTGGTTTTGACCAAAAATACATTTCGACGTATACGTACACACACAAAGAAGAATGATGGTCCAGCCTATTTAAAAAAATAAGTTAGGAACTTGGGAATTTAATAGAGCTATACAATTAAAAAGTCAGCATTTATTAATCTCCCAAGTATGGAAATGAAATAATCACCTATGTTAAACAAAATAATCTCTTTCCCTTTCTTTTTTCTTTTTAAAAAAGAATTTATTTATTTATTTGTCAGAGAGAGAGCGATCACGAGCAGGGAGAGGGGCAGAGGTAGAAGCAGGCTCGCCGATGAGCAAAGACCCTGATGCAAGACTTGATCCCAGGACCCTGGGATCATGACCTGAGCCCAAGGCAGACGCTTAACTGACTGAGCCACCCAGGCATCCCCCCCCTTTTTTTTTCTTAAAGTAGGCTTCACAAGGGACTCCTGGGACTCCCTGGATTCCCCTGCTCCTGGACTCCCCTGCTCAGTGGGGAGCCCACTTCTTCCTCTCCCTCTGTCCCTCCCCTTGCTCATTTTCTCTCTCTCTTTCTCATAAATAAATAAAATCTTAAAAAAAAACCAGAAAAATATTGACTGTTTAAAAAAAAAAAAGTAGGCTCCACACCCAACGTGGGGCTTGAACTCACAACCTTGAGATCAAGAGTAGCATGCTCTACCAACTGAGCCAGCCAGGCGCCCCATAAAATAATCTCTCCTTTTAACAAACAAGACAATCTCCTTATGAGGGTTTCTTCCTTTGTTTTGTTTTGTTTTGTTTTGTTTTGTTCTGAGTTACCTCTCAAATAAACAATCTTGTTAGGGGCCACTGCAATTCTAACTTGTCCTTAGTGAGATTGTGTCAGAGAGGTAAGGGTACAGGTTAGTGTAACTGCGAGACAGAAGCAGAAATTTGGCCCAGTTTTCGTTGAGACAAGGATCCACAAGGATGGTGCTCTGCAAACTTGTATCTGCGGAACTTGGCCAAAGGCCAATTATCATTGACAGGGGCCAGAGACAATGTCCTGATTCTGGGCAGAAGAAATGAAACAAAGCAATTCCCAGCGACACAAACAAAAATTGAGGAAGAAGTCCCTATAGCAATTTAAAATGGCAATCTGAAGGGCACCTGGGTGGCTCAGTTAGTTAAGCATCTGCCTTTGGCTCAGGTCATGATCCCAGTGTCCTGGAATCAAGCCTCAGCAGGGAGTCTGCTTTTAACTTCTTCCTCTCCCCCCCCCACATGCGCGCTCTCTTGCTATCTCTATAAATAAAATAAATAAAATCATAAAATCATTAATTACTGAATGAATTAATTAATTGAGTCATTAATTAAATGGCAATCTGAAGCAAAGTTTATCCAAAAGATCCTGGTCTGAGGATACCTTTTGAATTCCATAGCCTCTAGGCTGTAGTACAGCCTTATTGGACATTGGTTGTTGGAGTGATTTTTCTGGTTTGTTCTGGTAACAAACGACACTCAAGCATGCTAACTAGTTATATGACCTGAGTGGTTGACATCTCCAGCTTCTTAGAGGGACAATCACTAGAGGTAGAGCAGTAACAGATTTGTGATGCCCTTAGACATCCAGGGCTGCATACCTGTCCTTTCCCTAGAAATGTTTCCTCTTATAGACCATGGCATTGAAAACACTAGGACAGATCATAGGAGCAGGCATAAAAAGCCAGAAAACAATTTTACCAAGGAAAAATAAAAATCTAATTGGATAACCATAAAACCAAAGGGGACCTTATTGTAAGGAAAACAAAATAATTCCAACACTGAAGGGTCTTAACAAAACATCAGAGCTCACATTTAATGAGAACTTACCTCCCAGCCATGGGCAGGATGGCACCTCAAACAGTTAGAAACACAAAGGGTCTCAGATGTGCACATTATTACTAGAGTTGAGTGTCCCAGTTCAAAGTAGTGAGGGCTTCAGCTGAATCTCTGTGGATTCTCCATTTCTGACAATCCCCTCCAGTCAAAGACCAGCAGCAGCACACCTGTAGGTGAACAAAGGAAATGGCTCATCATGGGGAACCCACCATGGACCTCTCAGCAAGAATGTGTTAGGAAGGACATAGAGGATTTGGGCTTGTGTTAGATGATTTTCGAGGAGGGGTTGAGAAGGGATATTTGTTCTAGGTTGGATGTTGTCAGGAAGTGGGGATAATTCTTTTTGGTTATCTTAATAATTTTTATCTGGAAAGTAGGAGGAATGGATCAGGGAGTAAAGCTGTTCTTGGTAAAGAAGCAGCAGTTACTCAAACTGTGGGGGTAGAGGTTATGTTTGGTCATTTTAATGGTTTGGACAATGTTCTTGTTTTTGTGTTCAGACATGATTATGAAATGGTCTTTCTCTCAATCCATCAGAGAGTGCCTTTGTCTGATGTTGGTGTTCTGTGAAATTGTTGATGCTCAAAAGGATAACACCATAGTCTAGCTGATAGTGCCAGGCCGGCTCCTAGCATTACCAAGGCTTCCAGAGGGAGAGTGTAAACTAGCTCCCAGCAGCCATGGGGTGCTTTTCTCTTTTTTACCAACTACACTTGAAAAATCAGAATTGGCAACCCGTTTTGGTAAAACATGAGCTCTCTGGGTCACCACGGGCCCCATTACACCCCAATACCTTATAATGCCCCACCCCACTCATTGTCCCCTGGCATTGAAATCTGCACCCCCTCCCTAAGCAAAATAGCAACCAAGCCTAGAGAAAGGTGACTTGCCGAGGATCACCAGTGAACTGGTGGCAGGGTAGAAATTACAACTGTTTTAATTTTCCTTCCGCAAACCCCCATGCTAGACATTAAGATCTTTTCTTATATCTCTGAAGTATCAGCCTCTCAAGGGAACGTAGATCCCGTCAGATAAAACACCTCTCGGACACTCTCTTGTCAATAACGTGTTATCTTATTCCTTCTTTTTTCCGGGACTGGGTGTCTCGCGATTTTAGCTGGGATTCTCAGACCTCTGCTTGGCCGCTGCAGCCACCCCTGACATTCATTCTGCTCCTCAAAACCACCACGCGTGTTCCTGCCTGGAGCTCTCCTCCTTCACACCTCCAAGTGGCCCGGTCTTCTCAGCTTCAGCTCCGCATCCCCTCCTCAGGGACGCACTCCCCGACGACCTTACCTACTCACACCCTGCATGCCCTAGCACTACTGTCACCTCCTCTAGAAGGCCACCTGCGTTTAGCCTCTTTTACAAGTCTCCCTTGGGCTTTGTTCGAAGCTCTCCTCAGTCTGTCAAAAGCGCGGGGATGGGAGGCGGGAAACCTTGCCCTCACGCCCGCGAAGCACTCCGAGGGCAGAAACCCAACCACCGGGCGGAGACCTCGCTTTCCACAGCAGGTCTGTGGCGGGGCGCGGCGTCCTCCAACCAGGGTCCGGGACTCTGGGGGAGCGCACCTCGCGCCGACCGCCACCCTGCCGCAGGCGGCGCGCTACCTCTCAATGGTCCAAAGCCACCACGCATGCTCCGCACCGCCGGCGCGCGAGGTCGGGGGCGGGACCTTGGCGCGCCTGCGCAGCTGCTCGGCCCCGGCTTCCGGGCGGCGTCGGCGCGATGGGGCTGAGGGCCAGTGCAGCTGAGTAGCGGCGGCGTGTGGGCGTGCGGGCCCGGCGGTCTGGCCCGAGGGCTCGGGTCTCGGGCTCTTTGGGAGCCGCCGGAGGGCGCGGAGAGAGCCTAGGATCGCCGTCCGCCGCCACTCCCTGGTATGTCGGCCGAGGCCTCGGGCCCCGCGATGGCCGAGGCCCCGTCCCTCGAAGCTCCTAAGCCCTCGGGTCTCGAACCTGGCTCCGCCGCTTACGGTCTGAAGCCACTGACCCCGAGCAGCAAGTACGTGAAGCTGAACGTGGGCGGCTCGCTGCACTACACCACGCTGCGCACCCTCACGGGACAGGACACCATGCTCAAGGCCATGTTCAGCGGTCGAGCGGAGGTGCTCACCGACGCGGGAGGTATGCCGCGCCACCCTCACCTGTGTGCTCCTCCATCCTCCAGATCCGCGTCCGCCTTCCCTCGCCCAGTCTCCCCTACCCCTTCTCAACCGTCCAGTCAGCTCATTTCACCTCCCTCCAGCCCCGAGTCCCGTCTCATCGCTCCTTTCTCATTCATAATCCCCCTCCTCTCTCAGTCCTTTACCCCGAGCAATAATCAGCATTTATGGAACATCACACGCCCCCCTCCAACAGGCGCTCTGGTAAGTAATTCAACATGTCACTTCAGAATTTTTATTACCAGGCCCCTCCAGTTCTCCCACCCGTTATTCCTCAGCTCAGACGACTTGGGAACCAGCCCTGCTGTCAGCAGCACCCTTCCAGGCAACCTTCATGTTCCTTCCAACTGCCCAGCCTTAATGTTTGCCTCTCTACCTCAGCACTGCTAACTAGCAGCCTGGAGGAGTTGTCTGTCTCTGTGTCCCTCTAGCACAGGTTCCCGTACGTTCTAGGGATCCATCTGTAAATGCAGATTGTAGGAAAAGTCTGTTTTGGGGTTTGCCATGGACACCAGAGAGGAGGGTGGACAGTTCTCTTTGGCAGGTGAACCTACCGTTCGTGGAGTGTTGCATTCAAGGTTGGGACGCAGATGCCCAGGTGGAACTGTAAAGTTTTTGTGAGGGTGGGGGAAGGTATTCAGAGACGGTATAACAAGGATTGTAAGAGCAAGAAAATTAAAATTTGGGTGGTGGAGTTCGGTCTTTAAATATATGAAGTTGAAGAATTTACTTATTTATTCAAGTATTTGTAAAGTGCCGGTTAGTGCCAGAGATACTTTGGTAAATGAATCAGACAAGGTTAGTCTTAGGGACTTCACTTTTTTTATAGGGGCAGGAGGAAAATAATAAGCAAATACACATACAAAAAATACATGTAATTGCAGATAGTAATAAGTTCTGTGAATAATATAAAGGTTAAAATGGTAGTGAACTGGAGGGTGGGGTAGATATTTTAATTAAATAGGATGGTCAGAATTAATACAAAAGTTTAGAGTTTGTTGATAAGGTAATCTGTAATTTTCTCATGGTGGGAACTTTTTTCAATGTAGAACAGATTAGGAAGGGAATTAGTTCTCTGTGTCTACGAGTGTTAAAAAGTGTCTATGGGAGAACTCACTGGATATGCTTTAAAGGGATTTTCTTGGAGATGGCAGAGGTTTGAGACAGATCAGTATTCAGACTTGTAGCTTTGGAATCTGTTTTTGATAAAAATTTAGTAGCTCCAGGGCCCCCTGCAAAGCCATTCTTCCTCCTGCCTCTCTCCATTCCACCAGGTTGGGTGCTGATTGACCGGAGCGGCCGCCACTTTGGTACAATCCTCAACTACCTGCGGGATGGGTCTGTGCCACTGCCTGAGAGTACCAGAGAACTGGGGGAGCTACTAGGCGAAGCACGCTACTACCTGGTACAGGGCCTGATTGAAGACTGCCAACTAGCATTGCAGGTGAGGGGCCCTGGGTCCCACCCTATGCCCATGTCTATGGAGAGCTGCCCAAGCAGTTAGATACTGGGACATTAAAAAATAGAGGGGAGGCATGTGGGGTACTGTCTGGAGAGGCTGCCTGTGGCCTAGCTGTGACTAGCCATGACCGCAGAAGATTCGGGGGTGCCTTCCTGTGTATCCTTGCTGCCTCAAGAAGGACCTCCCTCACCGCCTCATGCCAGGACTGTTGCAGTAGTTAAATGACTGCTCTCTCCTTGCTGTTCCTCCCTGGCTAATCTGGCAATCATACCACCACCCGAGTGATGATCCTTAAACACAGTCGAAATCTATTCTCCCCTCTGCTCAGAAATCTTAAATAACTCCCTGTGCCATAGGGGGGAAAAAATCTAAATTTAAATGAGAATATTATGACCTCCGTGTTTTGGTCCTGTGCTGGGAGGCAGCATTCCACTCCTAGCCAGGTTTTTTGTTTATTTGTTTTCATTTGTTTGGGTTTTTTTTATTAACTTTTTTTTTAGCAATGAAATCTTAGAAGCGGAGCTGCTCCCAATAAAACAGGTTGGGGATTCCACAGCCCCAACTTCTGGGCTTCTCTTCTGTGGATCTCTTAATGTTCTGAGGAGCAGAGCTTAGAAAGCACAGCCAGGACCTGTGGGTTAAGTGTCCCCTCTACCACAGCTGACTGAGTGACCTTGATTGAGTCATTTCCTACCTCTGGCGTTCTGTCCTCCTGTTCCAAAAGATAGGGAAACAAGAAAAATAGGTACAGTGTAATGAGTTTTACATAAAGCCCTTTATGCTGTTCTATTTTTACAATGTTAAAAATGTCCTTTCTTTTATGATACAATATTAATAGGAGATTATGAGTTTCTTTTTTGATGCCCTTTATATATTAAAAAGTGGCAACTATGAACAACTTTCTGTTGTCTTGGTGAATACTTATTGGTTCTTGAAATACAAGTATAGAGTTCCTTTGGGCAATATCCATGTTTTTCAAACTGCATCCCATAGGAAAAAAATGCATCTTATACTCACATATGTATAACTTAAGTAAGAGTTTTATAAAATGATACATTTAGTGAAATACACAGTGCTATATTGTTTTCTTTCTTTTGAATGCTCTTTGGGACTCATTAAACTTATTTCAGGACCCATCAGTGGGTCACCACTTGCAGTTGGAAAACCATTGAACTAGATGATCTTGAAAGTGGGTTCCTGCTCTGTAGTTGTACATTTATCCAGTGTTACCTCACACCCACTGTGCGTTGGGAGTGATTCTGCTGTCTGCTTGTGTGTACATCTTGTACTCCTGCTCGATACATAGGCAGGAGGTTGGGGATGCATCCAAGGTCAAAGAGCCAGCCAGTAAGCCGCAGAGCTCGGATTCAGCCCCAGGTTATCTGACTCCCAGGCGCGGTGCTTTTTCCTCTGTTCCGGTTGCCTCCTTTCCAGGTTTCCCTGATACCGTTCCCATCCTCACCCCACTCAGAGTTTGCTTATTCAGTTGGGGGTTTTGGTTTTGGTTTTTAAGATTCAGGTATAGAGAATTGAATTCATCATACTCCTCAGTGTGTGGTGCTTAATCATCATTGTTCTCTACAAGTCTTTTCTCTTTTTATTTTTCCCCTTAATTCCCAGCCCTTTGCCCACTTCCCTTTTACCCATAGGTACCCCTCCAATTCTAATGTTTTGATACATATACGTGGATTATGTTTGTACCCTTGAAAAGCTAAAAGCTTCGTTTTGTATATGTACTCGTTTTAAATTTCCATAAATGGCATTGAGCTATGGATTGTGTGTTCTGTTTCTTAATTCACTTCTTTCAAGATCTGCTGTCTGTACATTTAGTTCTTTGCTTCTAACAACTGCACAAGAATCTATGGCGTGTGTTCACCATGTTTTATTTATACCTTCCCCTGAGGTTGGAGACCTAGATTGCCTCCACCATCCTTCTGCAAAACGGTGCCACCTGCCACCATCAACATCCTTATACATGTGCCCTTGTGGATCATAGGCCAGGGTTTCTCATGTTTGTAGCTGGGAGTGGAATTGCAGGGGCCCAGAACACATACAAATGAATTTCAGCAAGTATCATCAGATTACTCTCCAGAATGACGTAGCACTTTATAGTCTTGATCAGCAGTACGTAAGGGATCCCATTTCTGCATATTCTCAGCAACACGTGGCATCAGCCAGTGTTGTAATTTTGCCAATCTGATTAGTATAGAGTGATCTCATTTTAATTTGCATGCCTCTAATTACTAATGAGATTGAGCATCTTTTCATGTGCTTACTTGCTTTTGTGGTTTCCCCTTCTGTGAATTGCCTATTCATATTCTTTACCAGATTTTCTACTGAGTTTCCTATCTTTTTCTTGTTGCTTTGTAGAAGATCCTTGCATATTTCAGTTTAGTTCCTAGGGAGAATTAAACCCTAAAGCATGTATTGTACACAATAAATTTACTTTACTCATATGCCTCTAGAATGGTACTATTTGCCTACCATCCTCGGAAAAGTTGAGAAAATAAGTACTCACGTTATTTATTTGTTGGATTTTGAGAGTCAGGTGAGGAATCCTAGTTGAGAAAGTCTGTTTCAGATAATTTCTAGTCAGTTTTAGTTGTCGCCAACATTTTCTCTTAAAATGTCACCTGTCTGTGGCGTCTTTTGTTGAATAGAAATCCTTGATTTTTTTATTATAAATAGCCACTTATTTCCAAAGCAGTATATATATGTATTGTAGAAATTTAGAAAACACAGATAATCAAAAAAATAAAAGCTCCAAATATCCTTCCAGGTCTCTGTGTGTGTGTGTATGTGTGTGTGTGTGTGTGTGTGTGTGTGTGTGTGTTTGCGTATTTGCCAAAATATATATGATCGTGCTATATGTGCTGTTTTGTAATTTGCTTTTTTTTATTTGTTAATAATTGCCATCTTTCTGTGTCAATAAAATTTCTTCTTATCTAACATCCAGAGTATACACAAATTTCTGCATTTGTTCCAGAAACATCTTTTATAACTGCTTCATCTAAACCAGGACCCAGTCTAGATCCTTGCATTACATCTGGTTATTATGTTCTTTAAATCTCTTCCAACCCCAAACCATCCCTTTTTTGCTCATGGCTGACTTGTTAAAAGAGACCACCAACTGTCCTGCACAATGACCCACTTTCGAAATTTGCCTGATTGTTTCCTTATGGTGTCATTTGGTTTGGTACTATACCCTGTTCTGAGTTTTCTGTAAATGAGACAGTAGATTTTTTTTTTTAAGTTTGTTTGTTTGTTTGTTTGTTTTAGTAATCTCTGCACCCAACGTGGGGCTCAAACTCACAACCCTAAGATCAGGAGTCACATGCTCTTCCAGCTGAGCCAGCCAGGCGCCCCAACAGTAGATTTAAAGGCTTGATACTAAACATTTTAATTAGAATACATTTTAGGTACTTTTACGTATTTCATGTTGTGTTGTATTGAGAGATCCATAATATTGCTAATATGACCCATCATTAGTAATGCTCAGAATTGGCCCCTAGATTCAGGTGATGATGATTGGATCCTCCGTTATAGTACACTTCCTTGTTGCCAGTCATAAAGTAATTTGTGTGGTGTTGTTTAGGCACTGTGTGAGTGGCAGTTCCCTATCAACCACACACCAATTGAGAATCCTTACCTGAATCAATAATTTCATTAGGGTTGTAGAGTAATTATAATTGTCATTCCTTCAGCGTTATTACCTGGGATTATGTATAAAGTCACAGTTTCCATTGTCAACTGGAGAAAATCTTGATTTTAATGTCAAGTTCCTCTTTTTTTTCTTTTTTTTTTTCTTAATGGTATATCCTTGTAGAGTCTTGTTTAAAAAGGTTTTTTTTCCATTCTGTCTACATCTTTTATTAGCTTGATAGTTTTATCTTTCATATATGGGTCTTTTAATCTAAATGGAAGTCACTGGTATAAATGTGAATTATGAAGGGATTTAAAGATTTTTTTTGTCCTCCAGAGAGTGAGCTAGTTTTTCCAGTGCTATCTACTAAACATTCTGTGGTAGCCAGTGTCCAAGATAGCCACCAGCAATTCTTGCTTCCTCCTCATTCAGGCTCTTGTATAGTCCCCTCCCACACTGAATAGAGCTAACCTATGTAACCAGTAGGATACTGCGGAAGTGATACTGTGTGACTTCCAAAGCTAGGTCATGAAAGACATTGCAGTTTTTGCCTCTGTCTGGGATCACTCTGGGGGAAACCAGCTGCCGCATGAAGATACCCAATCAGCCCAAGGGAGAGTTTACTTGGTGAGGGACGGAAGCCCCCTGTCAATAGCCAGCACAGACTCCCAGCCATATGGATGAACTATCTCAAGCAGATTCTCTAGGCCCAGTCAAGTCTCCAGATAACTACAGCCCAGGACAACATCTGGACTCCCAACTTCATGAGAGACCCTGGTTCAGACCACCCAACTAACCAAGCTCAGGTTCCCAACTCACGAAACTATATGTGATAATAAATGTTTATTGTTTTAAGCTGCTAAATTTGTAGTAGTTTGTTACCCAGCAAAGGATAACAGAGTAGGGTTCTGGGGTAACAAAAGCCTAAAACATAGGAGTGGCTTTAGAACTGGGAAATGGGCACCAGTTGGCAGGACTTTGAGGAGAATGTTAATAAAAGCCTGAAGAGTTTCAAAGGGTCTGTTCGTGGAAGCCCAATGACCTCAGAGGAGGCTACGGGGTGGCGGGGGTGGGGGTGGGGATGTTACTGGAAACCGGTGCAAAGGGAACCATTGTCATGTAGAAGCAGGATTTTGGCAACACTGTCTCCTACAGTAATGTAGAAAGTAGAAAATGTACCTCATGAACTGGGTGATGTAGCTAAAGAGGTTTCCAGAAAGAATGTTGAAGGGGCCACCGGGTTTCTTGTTGCTGATAGTAAAATAGAAGAGGAGAGGGTAAGCAAGAGGGAAAACAAACAAGGAGGCAGGAATTACTGGGTTTGAGAAGTCCCAGCCTTTCCAGATAACACATGATGTTACAACTCACAAATGGTTTTCTAGCAAAGATCAAATACAGGGCATTCTCAGTAAAACATAGTCTAAAGATGAAGCCGAGGATGTGATTGTAAAAGTCTTTGTTAAGACTTCAGAAATATCCCAGAAGATGCCTCGGAGCACTGTTGATCAAACAATAGTGCTTCTAAGAAGCTGGAGGGTGGTGCCCCTCAGCAGTCTCAGCACATACCCAAAGTAGAGGAGAGCATGTCTCACAAAGATTTTACAAGAATTACATTGGCAGAAACACTGCCAGCTTGGAGCAAAATGACAGAGACTGTTCAAGAGAAGAGGCTTTTGGGCCCCCAAAGCTCTACAGTCAGGAAACCATGGAGCTGCAAGCAAGGACTGTCTTTCATGGAAAAGGAAGGATGATTCAGGGCAGAGGCAAGAGCGTGAAAAATCATTTCTGGCAAGAGTAGGCATCAGAGATGCTAGATTGCAGAATTTTCTGTGAAGCAGTGACTATTGTATGCCACCTACCTCCCCCCAAACATTTGAACAAGAGTCCCCCCCTGATTATCCTAGTGCCTGTTCCACCACTGCGTATATGGGAGGTATATGGGAGAGAGAATTTGGGTCTTTAGTTCACAGGTCTTCAGATCAAGAAGAAATGTACGTAAGGAGCTAGAGTTAAGGAACTACACCCATGGAGCCTCATCCCCACCTGGACTGATTTAGGTGACGGGATTCTGTACTTTAAGCTGATGCTGTAATGGGATGAGACTTTGGGGATTTTGGAAGGGGGTGAGTATGCTTTTCAATGGGAAGGATTTGAAGCAAAGGGGCCAGAAGGTGGCCTGTGGAGCCAGCCTCCAAGGCAGTCCCCAATGATTCTTACTCCCTAGTATTCATTCTTTCGTGTAGTCCCCTTTCACACGGAACAGGGCTGACAAAACCAGGTCATAAAAGACATGGAAGCCTCCACCTTGCTTTCTCGGATTATTTGCTCTGGAGAAGCCAGCTGCCATGTTGCGAGGACACTCAAGCAACCCAATGGAGAGGTCCAGATGACCGGAGTCGGATGTTTCCTGCAGATAGCCAGCATGAACTTGCCAGCCATGTGAATAAGCTTTCTCAGACACAAATCCTCCAGACCCAGGCATGCCTTCAGATTCCTGCAGCACTGGCTGACTTGGCTACAACGTCAAGACAGACCCCTATGCCAAAACGACCCAGCTAGGGCACTCCTGAATTCCTAACCCACAGAAACTGAGATAATAAATATTTATTGTTGCTTTAAGCTGGTAAGCTTGGGGATAGTTTATTACACAGCAATAACCAATACACACTCCATACTTACCCCACTGATATGTGGTGTCCCCTTTATAAATATCAGTTCTCACATATACATCAGCCTGCTTTCAAACTCTCTTTTGTGTTCCATTGGTTTTGTGTGTGTTCCCCAAAACCAAAACCACACTGTTTTCATTAGTATGGCCTTATAGGATATCTTAATACAGGATAGCATCAGTCCTTCCTCTTGGTTCTTTTTAAAAATTGACCTAAGTAATAATAGACTTTTATTCTCCCATATTAATGTTAGAAAAGGTCTTTTTTTTTTTTTTAAGATTTTATGTATTTATTTATTTATTTATTTATTTATTTGTCAGAGAGAGAGAGTGCGCACACAAGCAGGGGGATCAGCAGGCAGAGGGAGAAGCAGGCTCCCTGCTGAGCAAGAAGCCAATACAGGACCCTATCACAGGACCCTGGGATCGTGACCTGAGCTGAAGGCAGATGCTTAACTGACTGAGCCACCCAGGTGTCCCTAATGTTAGAAAGGTCTTATGAGTTTCTCAAAAAAAAAAAAAAAAAAAAAAAAAAATCTGGTATTTCTGGTTGAGAAAAAGATCTGGTTGAGAGAGGTGAAAGGGGTTTTGGCATAAAGATTCTGGAAGACAGAAAAGAGGAAAGAAGCCCATGTATCTGGTTCTGCCTCAGACCTCATCCCACCCAACCAGGTTCATTTATTAACAGACTCTGAGCATCCACTGTATACTAGGCACTCCCTAGGTGAGAAGAGACAGATCAGAAGTAAACATACGAGAAAATGTGAGGAACTCAGTGCTGTGAAGAATGAGCTGCTAACGTGTAAAGGAGGTAGACGAGGCTGTTTTAGTCAGGGAGCTTTAGGAGACGGACCAGCACTCTCTGAGGGGTACTGTTTTGAGTTATCTGAATGGCATGAAGGGGCCAGCCGAGCACACAGCAGTGTCGACCATTCCAGGCAGTGGGAACAGCAAAGGGCCGGGTGGGCACAAGGAACAGGCCGTGGGTGAGGCTGAAGCCCAGCAAGCCAGGGAGAGTGGTGGAGACAAGATCAGACAGATTGGATCCCGCAGAGCTCTGTGGACCACTGAGTCTGGATTTTCCCCCAAAGGCAGCAAGCAGCTTTGGACGGCTTTTAAGTGGGGGAGTGAGTGACCTCTGGTTGTGCTGTTAACCACCTTGCGCTTCTTCTCCAGCAAAAAAGGGAGAACCTGTCCCCGCTGTGCCTCATCCCCACGGTGACATCTCCCCGGGAGGAGCAGCAGCTCCTGGCCAGCACCTCCAAGGTGAGGCCCCTGAGCCCTGGAGGGTGGAGGCGGGGGGCCTCTCCCTGCAGCCTGACCCCCACCCTTGTCCATGCTCTCCCCCACAGCCCGTGGTGAAGCTCCTGCACAACCGCAGTAACAACAAGTACTCCTACACCAGGTGACGGCCCGGGGTGGGGAGGCGCCCTGGGGAGGGGGCGGGCTCAGGCACAGTCCCGATGATGGGGTCCTGGGTGAGCCCACCCAGGGTGAGGGGGCCGGGGCTGCTCAGAGGGACAGAATGCCCGTCAGGATGCAGAGTCCAGCCCCGAGTGCTTTGGCCAGGTCCTTTTCACCCCGGAGGTTCAGTGGGCTGACCTGCAAACCGTTCCGGCAAGGATTAGATGAGAGTGGGTAGCATTACGAAGGGCATTTCCACAACAGACGTTGCTTTCGCGCTCCACACCTTAACTCCCATAATCCTCACGGTTGTTCGAGGTAGTACTATCTCCATTTGACAGATGAGGGAACTGAGGCACCAAGAGGTGAAGAAACTTGCCTGGTGTCACTTGGTTCAAGCTAGGACTTTAGGTGAAGACACCAGCCGCCCTGCCCCCCCCCCCCCCCCCCCCCGCCTGTGCGGGTAGCCCCTCTACTGTGCTGGGATTCGCTTGGCAAATGCTGCTGCTTGACTGAGGCCAGCTTAACCTGACTCTGGGGGGCGGAGGAAGTTCCCTGCTGGGCGCCAGGACCTGAGTGCAGGGTAGGTGGGGCCCCTGTGCGGGGGGGGGGGGGGGGGGGGGGGCGGACAGGACGACAAGACCAGAGGGAAGGAAGCCAGGGTGCTAAGGCCTCCTGGCCCCCTGGTCCTCAGCACTTCAGATGACAACCTCCTTAAGAACATTGAGCTGTTTGACAAACTGGCCCTGCGCTTCCACGGGCGGCTGCTTTTCCTCAAGGATGTCCTGGGGGACGAGATCTGCTGCTGGTCCTTCTACGGGCAGGGCCGCAAAATCGCCGAGGTGTGCTGCACCTCCATTGTCTATGCCACGGAGAAGAAGCAGACCAAGGTCAGAAGGGGTTCAGGCCCTGGTCAGGGAGGGCTGTGGTGGTGGGCAGCCCCAGGACCCCGGCCAGCGGCAAGTCCTGGGAGTCAGGAGGTGCAGTTCCAAGTTCTGGGGTCTCATGTAACCTTGGGCAAGTTACCTTCCTCCTGGGGGTCTCTGTT
Source organism: Ursus arctos (assembly GCF_023065955.2). Lineage (NCBI taxonomy): Eukaryota > Metazoa > Chordata > Mammalia > Carnivora > Ursidae > Ursus > Ursus arctos. The sequence goes on from NW_026622874.1 coordinate 87,624,715, forward strand.
CCTCCATGAAATGAGGGTGTTGGATTACAGTGGGATTCTTCACGCAGCCCATTTGGGTCTCAAGGCAGACTTGAAGTGGTATGTTGGTTCGGGAATGTGTACACGTTTCTCCATATAAAAGGACCATATTTCTTAGAATGTCCGAAGGGTCCGTGGCCCAAAATAGATTCTTAAAACCTCAGGACTGTAGAACACATGGGTCTCTTAGAACACACTGAGTTTGTAAGTCCTGCGTCATTCACACGGCAGTCATCAGCAGATACTTCTTGAGCACCTCCTCTGCACGAGGCACCAGGCCTGGAATCCAGGTGAATGAAAGGCCCAGTAAAGCACCACCCCTCGGTTGTGCCATCTGCTCCCTTCTGACCTTGATATGAGGGAAGTGCCTCAGATACACACGTCTCTGAGCCCCCAGTGCTATTTCATACCTCCCCACCTTTGCACACTCTGGTCCCTCTTCTTGTACTTTTCCCCATCCCCATCTGCCTGATGAACTTGTGCTGAGTCTTTAAGACACAAGCTAAGCACAGCTTTCTTTGGGACACCTTTGCTCATGACCTTTCAACCCCTCCCAACCCCAAAGTGGGTCATACTTCCTTCTTAGTCTGCAGCAGGCAGGAGGGTGTCACAGCAGCAGCAAGGGGTTAGCTCGTTGAGGGCAGGGCTCTAGCTTCTCTTCCTGTCTCTCTAGCAGTAGACAGGCGCTTATCACGCAGTGGAAGCTAGGAAGCATTTATTGAATGCATGCATGAATGAATGAATGACCCAACTTCCAAGAAGTTTCCACTGGAACTAGGAAGACAGGAAGATAAACCAGTAATGACAATGCAGCTTGTTAAGAGTTACGTTAGCTCTGTCCTCCAGGCCACACGACACCTCCTCTGTCCCTCTCCAACACCTCCTCACTTCACCCCTTTCTACTCTCTCTCCACTCTGCCTCCCTCCTGCTGGTCTTCAAATACTGTACTAAGTGCGCACCTGCTTCGAGGCTGTTAACCTTGCTGTTGCCCTTTCTCTACTTACCCACCTGGCTCCTTACCCCATTCTCTGACTGTTGGTTGAGTGTTACCCTTTCAACGAGGCCTCCTCTGAACGCCCTCTCTGAAGTTGTAACATTCGTGGCTATGACCCTCCCTACCCCCTTTTTCCTGCTGTATTTTTTCCTGTAACATCACCATCTGAGTTGATATTTGATTACATGTATGTCCGGGTCCTCCCGTAGAATGTAAGCTTCCTGCAGACAGGAACTTCGTTTGGTTCACTGCTGTATTCCCAGTGCCTAGAACAACACCTGGCATGGTGCTGTCACTCAGTAAGTATTTGTCAAATGAAAGAACATACCAAGAGACTTGGCAGCAAAGGAGAGAAAACAAGTAACTTGCCTGACTTCAGAGCTGAAGGATAAGTATGACTTCGCTGAGTAAAGAATTTGCCAAGAGGAGAGCTAGTCCAGGCCAAAGAACGTGTGCTTGCGAAGGCCAGGGGGTATGCCGGTGTGGGATCGGCTGCGGCGGGGGCTGTCTGTGTACCTGCATCAGAGGGTAGGAGCTGGGGCTTGCTGGCCTTTTGCAGGTGGAATTCCCAGAGGCCCGGATCTTTGAGGAGACCTTGAACATCCTGATCTACGAGACTCCCCGGGGCCCAGACCCAGCCCTCCTGGAGGCCACAGGGGGTGCAGCCGGAGGTGGTGGGGCAGGCCGAGGGGAGGATGAGGAGAACCGAGAGCACCGTGTCCGCAGGATCCATGTCCGGCGCCACATCACGCACGATGAGCGTCCTCATGGCCAACAGATTGTCTTCAAGGACTGACCTTTGACATTTCTTTCTGTTTTCCTCCTGCCACTGGAACGCAGTTCCTCTCTCTTTCCCTCCCCTTCCCAGACCTTTGCCCCGGCTTTGCTGGCCAAGTCGTGGGTCCACCTTCTGTCCCTTCGTTGCATGGTACAGTTCACTATAGCCCTCTTCCGTTCATTCCCACCTCCCTGCTAACAGCACGGTACGTTCCAGCCCCTTCCATCAGTCAGAACCCTTCAGAAGACCTGCATTTGTTGCCTCATCCCATCCTTGTCCTGCTATCTTCCCACACCAGCTGGTTTAGAATGATTTAGAATTCCCTTTTTCTCTTTCTCTCTCTCTTTTTTTAGTACATCATACATGCCAAAGTGTCAAGCCAGCCCTTACTGACACCCACCATGTTCTGAGCCGCCTCCCCACCATTGTGCAGCGTACTTTCCCTCCCTCCTCCTTCCCCCACCAGTCCCCCTACCCCTTTAACTTTGTACTAGGCTGGCCTGGGCTTGCACCAGCTCAGCCATCTTCTCAACCTATTTCATATTATTTATTTTAATTTTCTATTAAATTATTGGAATAAAGTTGAGTTGAGGGTCTGGTGCTGGCTCCGGGGCAGAGGGTCAAGGAGATGGCTTGTGTTAAGGAGGTACTTGGCTAGTTGGCTAGGAGAGGACAGGAGCACCTGCCCCAAGCCTTTAACTGGGCTGGTAGCTGGAAGAAGGTAGTCAGGAGTTAGGAGAGGACTTAAAATCTGTATTTCAGTGTAGGCTGGCCAGTTCCCACCCTCAGCCCCACCCCACCCCCTGCAGCGGAGAGGAGGTCCTGGCTACCACTCAAGCTATCCCTGAGTGCAGCACCTCTCCAGCCCAGATGTCTTCAAGGGTCTGGTGCGAAGACAAAGTCAAGGGCCTGGCGCTCGGCTCCGGCCACATTGGGGTGCCAAAGGTCCACGATGAAGACCACTCGAGGCCCATCTTCGGGGGAGCCTAGGGCACATGGGGATGGAGACAAGAGAGGGACTGACATTAACTACTTACCTGCCAGAGCACCCACCATATACTCATAACAGCTAACACTTTGTAATTAAGTGCCAGGCTCTGTTCTAACCCCTTATAGATGTTAACTCTTAATCATCAAAACAAACTGCAAGTCAGTACAACGATTATTCCCATTTTATACGAAGTAACTGAGGCACAAAGAGATTGATTAATTTGCCCAAGTTCACACAGCTAGTCGGACAGGAACCCGGGTGGTTCAGGCCCAGGGTCTTGTTAACCACTTTGCTGTGCACCTCCGTGACCTCATTTAATCCCTGCAGTCACCTATAAAGAAGGTGATTGCCCCACTTCACAGGTGTTGGGGAAAGTTCTATGACTTGTTCAAGGTCATGCAGCTGGAAAATGGTAGTGCTAGGACAGGGAGCCAGTTGGGCTTGATTCTGCAGCCTCTAATCTATTCCCCTTCACTCAGTCTCTCATTCCTCCTAGCAGAACGGGAGCCCATTACCATTATGAGCCACTGTGTGCAGGAAGGAGTCATCCACCAGTAGACAGTGCCCCTCAGCCCAGCACTGGGGCTCGCCCCCGACCACCAGCTCACAGCCGGGAGGAATCTTCAGGCCTGTGGAAAGAGACCCAGGCATCCAACACCCCTGCCTCCATCAAAGGGGCCCACCCCATTCAGTCAAAAAGCAGTTTGAGGGTCTTAAAACGCCCCACATGGTGTCCCTCCTTGCTCTCTGGAAGGTGTCCCACATGTAATTGCAATACAGTACCGGATGAAAGAAGTGCTGGGAGATAGGGGAAAGGCAGTGCAAAGCACAATTTACTTGTTCCAAAGGAAAGGGAAGGCTTCCTGGAGGAAGCGGCATCTCTTCTTGGGCTTCTGTCAGTTTAGCTCAAGAACCTACTTACTGTATGCTCGGCCCTCATTAGTATAAAACTAATGGATCCATTTAGGCTCAAGGACCACAACAGAGTAAAGTGTTGTGAGGAAACTGAGCAGCCAACTCAAATGATGGGGAATAGGAAGACCTCCCAGAGCAGGTGTGGCACTTGAAAGTGGGAGCCCTGAAGGCTGAGTAGGAGTTTTCCAGGAGGTAATAGGTGATAAGGGGAAAGACATTCTGGACTGAGGATCGCATGAGTGTGGCATCTGCCAGGATCAGCCAGAAGGCTCTCCTGATCTGATGCATGGTGGGAGGGAAGGGGAGGAAGGGAACAGGTGGGAAATAAGGAGAGAAAGAATCTGGACTTGATCCTGAGGCCAGTGTGCTTTGAAATGGAGGACACATCAAATTAGTGGCACAGGAAGTTATTTTAGGCCACACAAGGTTTTAAATAACACTGCATTAAATAACAAAATTGTTTCCTTTTCCATTTTCTCTCAGTCTTCAGAAAATGAAGAAGGGAATCTCAGGTTGGTGCTACCATAGCTTTAACACCCCACTAATACCGCTCCCTTCTAAAGGAAGAGAGGGTAGGCTTCAGTCTCAGACTGGAGTATTTAGCTAGAATATTTAAAGCTTTTTTTTTTTTTTAGTTTGTTTTTTTATGAGTACTTTCTATCTAGTGCAAGTAATACTGATTATCATTGTTCTATAAAGATTCCTTTTAAACAGACGAGTGAAACAAAATGTAAGGGGAATCAGTACCAAGAAGCATAGTCCAGATGGTAAATGACAATGGCAAAGCTTATGAAGATGGTTGACAGGTCACTGAAGGTTAGGAAATGCTGCTGTGGGCAACAGGGAGTCAGGGAAGATTTCTGAGAAGAGAGGCATGATCAGAAGCACAGTGTAGACAGGAGCAGAGCGGAAAGTCTGGAGGAGGAATCATGGAGGCAAGGAAGTTGTCTGTAGGCAGCATCTACTTACCCAGATGGCATCTGACCCGGGCATTGGTGGGCCCACAGCGACCCTCAAGCCGGGCCCCAGGCAGGAGGACAGAAAAGCCAGCATTGCCGAAGGTGTTGGCACTCATAAAGCTCCGCAGCCCCCTCAGTGCCCGATAGGCCCCTGGGCACCGGCGGCAGTTGCTGGGTTGGCACCGGCCTGCTTGGTACAGCAGGAGCTGGTAGCACCCAGGGGCCAGGGGTGGGGACCAGCCCCGAGGCAGAGGAGTAGTCCCTGAGAAGTCCCAACTCACAGCCCCAAAGTCCCGCAAAATGGCAGGGAAGCTGCTCTCCAGGAGCTCCACGTCATGCCGCTGGGCATCCCGTGGCACGAAGGGGGCTGAGGGCAGGTCTGGCAAAAAAAGCAGGCCTGGGCGCTGAATGCCCAGGACCCCTGGCCCTCCCCCAGGGCCTGGGCCACCTTGAGCTGCCCGCCTCACCCTACCCATGCCAGCCCAGGAGTAGCGCCTGGCATAGGCCCGCAGGCGACGGCTCACTAGGCCTTCTGCCCTGGGTCCGTCCCCAGGCTCCCCAGAGCTCCCTGGGCTTGGCCTGCCCTTCTCAGAGCATCCCCTAGGCCCTCCACCAACACCCCCAGCCTGACTCCCAGCGCCTAGAGCCTGCGTGTCTTGGGAGCCCAGGCGGTAACAGTACCAGAGGAAAAGGGAAGTGAGGGCTCCAAGGAGCAGGGTGAGGGCTGAGGAGGCCAAGGGTGATGGCCACACAGGCATGATGGGCAGAGAGGCCCTGGCCAGGAGGCCTGGGGCATCTTCCAGACCCCAGTTTCCCTGTCCTCCCAGTTCTCCACCGGTTCCCTCTGTGGCTGCTCCCGGGTTACCCCCTGGGCTGTTTCCCCTCCACATTTCCCACTCTTGATTCTCTCTCCTGAGGTCTTCTCTTCACCTTCTATCTCCCTCTTTCTCACCTCCTTCAAGAACCTCCCAGTCCTCCTTTCTCTTTCTTTCCTTCTATTGCTCTCCCCTTCTACCTCTTCTTTCTCCTTCAACTCTCTCCTCTTCCTTTCCCCCCACCCCCTCTCCTTTCTCCTTCCGGCAGTTTCTCTCCTTCAGCCTCTCCTTTCCCCACCCTCTCTGTCTCCCCTCTCCTTTCTTCTCTCCTCCCTCTCCTCCCCGCCCCTCTTTTAGCTCTCCCTCCCTTCCTTCTAGCTTCCCCGGACAGCAGTTCCTACCCCACCTGGACCCGCAGCCCTGGGAGCCCGCAACCAGTTGTCCTCCGCAGCGGCTTCTCTCTCTCCTTCCAACCCCTTGTCCCCTTCTGCCCTCGCTTCTCACTCGACCCGACCCGCGGGTCTCCTCTCTCTGTCTCTGTCTCTTTCTCTTTCCCCGTCTCTCTCTGTCTCCCTCTCTCCCTCTACCCCTCCCTCCCTCTCTCCTACTCGTTCCTTCCTTGGCTCCCACTCACCCTGACGTCACCCCTCCCCACAGTCATCTCAGCTTAGCTACCCCCGCCCCCACCCAGTGGCAGTCGCATCTCAGCCGGGAGGGGGGGGTCGTCTCCGGATTTGTCTCCCCTCCCCGCCCCGACGGGGCGCCACGTGGGGCGCAGGGGGCACTGTGCCAAGCTCCAGCCGCCCCGCATTGCGAAAAGAAGGGGCGGGGGCTGAGGGAGGGGCGTGGCAAGACAAGGGGCGGGGCGAGCGCGTAGACTGATGGACAGGGCCGGCGCTCGCGGACTGAGGACAGGGACACTGCGGCCCATCCGTAGGTCTGCTGAGCCCTTGACCAGTTGGCCTGTGACTCCCCTCCCCCCTCCGCCTCCACTAGAGCCAGCCCCCCATCTCTGGGAGCCTGATTGATAGTGAGGGCGGCTTCAGCCAATCGCCCGCGGCGTCGGGGGCCGGGCCGCTCCGGCGGGGCCGAGAAGAGCTGTCCGCTAGCTGGTGGTGCTGAAAAGGGCGCCCAGAGGCGTTGTGAAGGAGGTCAGGAGGAAAAAAAAAAAAAAAAAAAGTTGAAGCTGCCTGGCAGCTGGCCGGGGTCATGTATGTAAGAGAAGGGGTCTCTCCTCCCCAGATCTTGGCCTGTCGCCCCTTTGACTTCTCATAAACGTGGAAATTTGCCATTCTCCTGGAGGAGGGGAAAGCCCATTTCACATGAGCTGTAAAAGGGAAAGGGAAGTCCCGTGGGGAGGGGGGAAGTATCTGGATGTGGGCAGGGGGCATATAGGGGAGCTGAGCAAGCGTGAACCCAGCTGTGCCGCCCCTCGGCACCCTGGGAAGAGGAGATTTAGATTCCAGATGTGCTGGAAAGGCTGGGGGAAGGGGTTGTAATTACAGCTAGGACCAGAGTTTCCTTTGCCTCCCCTAGGGGCCGCGGGAGTGAGGATTACGGTCTGGCTCATGTGGTCCCTCCTTCCTCCATCTGCACTTCCTCCTTCTCCCTCCCCACCCCCGTCGCCCCCAAATAAATCCCAGGCCCCTCCCTTCGCCCGTCCCCAGGATCTGACGTGGGCTCGACACCTTTCTCAGCTTCTCCCTCCCGCAGCTCCAGTGCCCGAGCCTCGGCTCTCCAGGTTCCGCAACCCCCTCCCCTCCCCACCAAGCCCCGCTAGAGCACAGTAGGAACCCTCCCGATCCTCGACCCCACCCCAGACCCCCAGAAGCTGTCTTGCCTCTCCCCACTCCCCCAGCTTGGGATCCAGCTAGCTCGCTGGACCCAGGCGCCCGAGCGAGCGAGAGGGTAACCCAGGCGACCCAGCCCCTTCGGCTTTCTCGGTCCCACCCCCTGCAGCCGGAGCCGCGCCCCCTCTTCCACAGAACCGATAGCAGAGGACAGAGGAGATTGGGCAAGGAGGAGTGGGATCCAGGCGACCCCCAGCCCAATTCTGCCCCTCCATCCCAAGAGGCAGAGAAATTTTCTTCCTTGCTAAAGGCTAGCAGGAAAAAAAAAGAAAGGAAGGAAGGAAGAAAATTAAAGGGAAAGATAAAAGGAGACGGAGGAAAGGTGACAGCTAGATTATTTAGGAGAGGCGCAGAGGAGAGAAATCGGTGTGAGTCGCCATGGGGACTCCCAGGGCCCAGCACCCGCCGCCTCCCCAGCTGCTGTTCCTAATTCTGCTGAGCTGTCCCTGGATTCAGGGTAAGGACGTGGGAGCGTGGGGGTAGGCCCTGGGACGGTCCCCAGCTGGGTCCTCTACCATCCTTTCTCTGAACATCCTGGGCTTTCTGAGCTTCTGGGGGAGGGGAGGGGTACAGCTGACAGGGAAGGGGCAAGTCAGGGCTTTCTGGCTTGTACCTGGAGCCCTAACCCCCAATACTGAGAAGGTGGTGAAATGAATGAGGGGAGCTTTTACCAGCATCTCAGGGGTTAAATCCAGGAAGAAGGGCTGGGGAAGTTGGGGGGATGTCTGCGGAGGCGGCAGAAGCATGCAGGGTACCTGGGTGGGAGATGGAGGTGCTGGGAGAGATGCCAGGCACTGCACACGCAAATGTTCTTGGACGTATGGACAAAGGCAGATGAACAGAGGCAGTGCTCAGAGCCCAGATATTCAGTCCTCTATTCTGACCCCTCACCAGACTCCAGGGAAGCAGGCAGAGACTGCAGAGAATGAGAGAGAGGAGAGAGAGAGAGAGAGAGAGAGAGAGAGAGAGAGAGAGAGAGAGAGATAGAGAACCACACTGCAGAGATAGAAACCCAGAGAGAAAGCTGGGCATTGCGGAAGCAAGGGCTGGGAGGTGCTACCAGACCCTCCGCAGAGCTCCAGCGTTGGGGGAAGAGCACCATTGAGGGGAAAAGGAAGGTAGCACTGTGGCCCCGCTCCACTCTGCGGGCGCTGTCCAGGGTTCATAAGAGCCAAGATGCTCAGTGAAGGCCCAGCCGGGGGCGGGTTGGGGGGGGGGAGGAGGAAGTGTAGGAGTGCGAGGGGCAGCTGGGAGCCCCTCCTCCAATCTTGGCTCTCAGCCCAGTCTGGGACCCTCTGAGCTCCTGCAGGCCCAGCTGACTGAGGGGGGAGGAAGAGCTCTGGAAAAGATCTTTCTGGAGAAGGAAGGAGTGTGGGGCAGTGGAAGGGCTCACACAACTTCATCTCCTAGGTCTGCCCCTGAAGGAAGAAGAGGTACTGCCAGAGCCTGGAAGTGAGGCCCCCACAGTAGCCTCTGAGGCTTTGGCTGAGCTGCTCCATGGGGCCCTGCTGAGGAGGGGTCCAGAGATGGGCTACCTGCCGGGTGAGGCTCCCAGAGTGGCAGGAGTGACACAGAGAAAGAGGGAGGGACATTAGCTCGGGGAAATGGGGATCCAAGCCAGTGACACTCAGAGAGGGATGGTTAGAGAGAGTCAGAACAGCATAGACAGAGAACCAGGGCAATTGAGACCAAATGATCAGAAGCCAGAGCCAGACAGAAAAACAGACCATCAGAGAGACAGATGGAAACTCAGAGAACCAGAGTGTAAGGAATGGGAGAGAGAGACAGAAAGAAAGAGAAATGAAGAGAGTAGCAGATTTAGAATCATACGATTAGAGAGCCATAAGAATACTAAACAGAGAAGAAGAGTTCCAGAGAGAGCAAAAGAGAGGAAGAGGAGGGGGAAAGGGGAGTGCAGAAAGGGAGCTGGGTCTGAACGGGAAGCATGGAGAGGCTCAAGGAGACTGTCCAAGAGCGGAAGGGTCTGGGTAGAGAGGTGGAGAGGGAGGGGTGGGGAAGTCAGGCTGTGGAAGCCTTGGGAGAAGGTGCAGAGTTCGGGTGCGGAAGGGAGAGGTGGGGGGCCTGCACCTTGTGGGGGAGGTCTTTTGGGTTCAGTGGGGGAGCCCCCAGTTTCCCGCAGCCCTGCTGTTCCCCACCCATGGCCCACCAATTTGCTCCTTCTGCACCCTGACTTCCCTTGCACTGTCCCAGGATCTGATCCAGACCCCACACTAGCCACCCCTCCAGCCGGCCAGACTCTTGCAGCGCCCTCCCTGCCACGGGCCACTGAGCCAGGGACAGGGCCTCTGACAACAGCTGTAACCCCTGAAGGGGGCAGGGGGGCAGGCCCCACCGCACCAGAGCTGCTGACCCCGCCCCCGGGAACTACGGCCCCGCCCCTTCCTGGCCCCGCCTCCCCAGGCCCGCCCCTCGTGCCTGAGGGAGGAGAGGAGGAGACCACGACCACCATCATCACCACGACAACTGTTACCACCACGGTGACCAGCCCAGGTGAGGCGTTTGAATGGGAATGGGGACAGTGTGCAGGAGCATGAATGCGGGAGAGGAGGGTGGGATGCAGGGAGAGAGGCTGCTGGAAACGCGGGGAAGAAGGAGTCTGGGTACAGATGGGAGAAGGGCTAAAGCTCAATAATAACGAAGGCTGGCATGTGTCTACCCTTGCTGGGTACCAGCACCGTCCCACGTGTTTTATCTTTATTACAACTGGGGAAGGGAGTTGTGGGCATGGGAGGGAGAGGGAGCAGCAGATAAAGATGGGGAGGGGTGCTGGGGACAAGACAGGTGAAGGCTCCTAGAGTTGCTTGGCTGGGAGGGCAAGAACACAGGGATTCACTCAATTTCGGCCACTTGTGTCCCTTTAGTTCTGTGTAATAACAACATCTCTGAGGGTGAAGGGCACGTGGAGTCTCCAGACTTGGGGAGCGCGGCCAGCCGCACCACGGGCCTCCTGGACTGCACATACAGCATTCACGTCTACCCTGGCTATGGCATTGAGATCCAGGTAACTGGACTTTGAAGCCCCCAAGCCCTTTCCTCTGGGCCCATGTGTGTGCACAGATCTGGCCTGGGAACCAGAGAAACTTTTCTGACTCAGATGCGCCTGTTTTCTGAGGATCTCAAAGACTCTCCTGGAGTTCTATAATCTGGCCAGTCACGGTTGTATCTGGGCTGCCACAGACAGGGGAAAGGAAGGCAGACGGTGGGAGACTTAGGGGTCACCCACCCTGCCTGACTCGCCCTGGGTCGGGGGGGTGTCTGGGTCTGGCTTCTTTAGGTGCAGACGCTGAACCTCTCTCGGGAGGAGGAACTCCTGGTGCTGGCTGGTGGGGGGTCCCCGGGCTTGGCTCCCCGACTCCTGGCTAACTCCTCCATGCTGGGAGAAGGACAGGTCCTTCGGAGTCCAACCAACCGGCTGCTCCTGCACTTCCAGAGCCCACGGGTTCCAAGGGGCGGTGGCTTCAGGATCCACTATCAGGGTGAGGAATCTGGGGAGCTGGTGGAAGGGCAGGGGCCACACTGGGCACAAGGGACATCCCTGGGAGGCTTCTAAGCACAAGGAGATGTCAGGGGCTTTTCATCCTGACTAGGACCCTGGGGGGCAGAGCCCTCAGAGGAGATCTAGACACACTTATTTCATACACTCACAGACCTGTGTCTGGGTGTGCACACATCCGGGTGGCAGTTCCTCCATTCACTCGACAAAGGTTTATTGAGCACCCATTTCATACCGGCCCTGTGTTGTCCTTGGAGAGAGGAAGGAACAAGCCAGATATAAGTCTTCAAAGAACTCAGAATCTAGGTAAGGAGATGGGCAAGTAATCAGGATGATTATAATTCAATGAGATAAGGACCTATATCCCAATGATGAAGGAAACACAGGCAGAAGGAACAAATTTCAAAGGGACCTAAATTTCTCCTAAGGAATATAGGGACACCTTCTTGGAGGAGGTAACAAAGCTGGGACCCAAAAGATATGCTACTAGGGGAAGGGTGGGAGGGGGAGAAAAAGGAAGGAATGGATCCGTCCAGCTGGATGGAAAAGCATGACCCCCTTGAGGAGTTGAAGTAATTCAGCATGGAAGATAGAATTGTCCTAGCTGTGTGACCTGGGGTGAGTTACTTAACCTTTCTGTGCCCCACTGTCTCATCTGAAAAATGGAGATCATAATACTTGGCTCATGGTATGATTAGGAAGACCAAATTAACTAATAATACATGTCAAGTGCTTAAAATAGTGTCTGGTACACAGCGAGAGCTCAGAAATATCAGTCACTGCCACAGAAAAGCCCAGAAAGTGGTGGGAGAGAAGCAGGCTACAAGAGACCAGCCTAGGAGGTAGGTTGGATTCAGATCATGAAAGGTCTCATCAGCTTCAGTAAGAAGTACAGACTGCTTTATCCTGCAAGGGACGTGGAGACATTTTGAAATGTTTTAAGCAAGATAGTGACAGCCTCAGATTTGTGACCTAGAAAGATCCGCTGACTTTGGGGGGTGTGGGAGGGGATTGTATCCATGCACGACTGCATTCATGAGCACCGCCCACAGACAACCTACACACAGGTGCACATCCGTACTCACCTGTGTGTACGGGAACCTTCCCACAGTGCAAGTGTATGCGCTAGCATACATATGTGTGTGAGGCCAGGGGCCTGGCCCACTGTGCCATTCCAGACACTGCTGCCATCTCCAAAGTCCCTTCCTGTGCTCCTCAGAAACAGTGAGGGAGCTGTGTTTTGGGCCATTGTCCCCTTCACATCACCTCATGGCCTTGCCTGCCTCTTGTGTGCAGCTGACCCCAGATCCCTTGTGGGCCTTTTCAGGACACACACAACCCGTATCCCTGCCTCACACCCTTTCCAGTTTCTCCTGAGGCCTCTGCTTGGGCCCCAGACACTCATGTGCACAAGGTGGAGAGACCTATTCGTGGAGGGGCCAGTGAGTTGGGGACCACGTAACTGGCGGTCAGATCGGCAGGGAGCAAAGGCATTCCTGAGGGCCTAGGGCCGATGGCTGGACTTCCAATGTTACAAAATGGCTCCCTGCTGGCTCCCTTAAGCAGCCACTTCCCTAGGGCACTGAAAATAGGACTCTTTAGACAAAGTGGAACATTTGGGGAAGCAGGGCTATTGCATAAATTGGCCTTCATTACCTGCCTCGGTCTTCCCTGCTTTGCGGCTTCTCCAGGCACCTTTGGGACCCAGGCCCTGTTTAAGCCCTCCCCAGTCTGCCCTAGCTGGGGCCTCTGGTCCAGAGTGGCCTCATTAGCTTCTCTGAAAGGCCAAAGGCTCCATCACTGCTCACCCCACGCCCAGCAAATGTTCCCATTTACAAAACCCTGGCGCCAACTCTTCGTATATGTGCTTCTCGCAGCACCCCTGATGGTGGCTGTTGGCCACGCCACCTCTGAGAGGAAGAAAGGCTGTACGGATGGTCAGCCCCCCGCAAGTACACTGCAGAGTTGGAAGGCCCATCCTCAGCCCTGACTCCCAGTCACTCATTCATCGAGACTGAGGGGCAAGTGCTTAAGATTTTCTGAGCACTTTCAATGTGTGAGGCGGTCTGCGTGTTCCTTTCCTTTAACTGGAAGGCCAGTTGTCAATGATAGGACTTATTACTGCTATTTACAGGTGACAGGCCCTCGAGGTGGCATCACCTGCCCAAGGTCACACAGCGAATAAGTCGTGGAACTAGAACTGGAAGTCAGGTCTGCCCGTCTCTTAATCCAGGGCTCTGTTGTACTATTGCCTACCACCTCTGGGCTGCATGGATTGGTCACTTAGGCTAGGCTTTTGGGAGACTAAATAAATAAGGCCTGGTTCAGTCTCACCATGACGGTAGACAGCAGTGCATGTGATGATAAAATTATGCATGTGCAGGTGTGGAGGCAAGAAAGAAACTAACTCTGTGGGAAAGGGGAGGGGTCAGGAAGACTTCCTGGAAGAGGTGGTACTTAAGTTACTCCTTGAAAGATGAGAAAGAGAGGGAAAAAGGCTTTGCAGGTAGGGGAAATGATGTGGAAAAATATGAAGTCACAAAACTACATTGTGTAGGCCGTGTGGGCTGCGGGTGCTGAGAGCTGAAGCTGTAGGTGTTGGGCTGGACACAGCAGTGGAAGGGGCTTGAATGTCAATCCAAAGCATTTGGGCTTGATTCCGTCGGTCGTGGAGAGCCATCAAGAGGCTAATATTTATTTAACCACTGTGTTCTAGAAGCTTTCGGGGTTTATCTCATTAGACTGCGGACTCCCAAAGGGCAAGGCCTGGTTCTTTTTCACCTCTCTGCGCTAGTGCCCAGCCAAGGAAATGCTTGTTGAATTTGAAGTAGGGAGACCAGGTCTCTGACAGAATCACTCAGGGCTGGAGAGTCAGCAAAAGCAAAGACCCAGGCAAGCTGGTACCTCCCAAGCATGGCTACCCAGAGCCTGCCCCTCCTGCAGAGACCCAGCTTTGGTGCACCCTCTCCAGGAAGCCCTTCTTGGTGAAATCTGCCCAGTCTGAAACAGACACACAGAACTGTGTCAGGACCAAATTTAGAATCCACTGTCTACTGCCAAGTCCCTCCCTCCCTCCCTTCCTTCTTCCTCCCTTCTTCCCTTCCTTCCTTCCTTCCCGCCTTCCTATCCTTTTCCAGTTTACTTATTTAAGTCATCTCTACACCCAACATGGGGCTCAAACACATGACCCCAAGATCAAGAGTCCCACGCTCTTCCGCCTAAGCCAGCCAGGTGCCCCCCACCCCAAGTCACTTTCTATTTATTTATCTCCTGTGATTCCACAAGAATTTCAGGAGGCTTTCAAAAAAGAACACAGCAAAATTAAATAAAATAAGAAGGAAATTGGTACCAGGAAGTGCTTATTAAAGATGAAAAAAACCAGAATGTGGACGGACAAGCCGTCGTTGCTAGGGACAAGCCTGAATCTGGTTCTGAGCTTCTTGGCAGCCAGCACAAAAAGAGAGATCACTCAGTTCTCACTGCAAGAGAGGAGAAGAGAAACCATTTCCTTAAGGAAAGCAAAGCTCTTCCCAGCACTTGGCCTTCCCTGGGGGGTTCACTGAGGGTGCACTGAATATTAAGGTCTGCAATGACAAGATAGCCAGAGTTCCTACAGGAGTTTCATGTGGTACGTCTGGATGAAAGCAGAGGGTCTACTCCCACCACGCACCTCAGTGGAAGAGAGCGTGAGTGCGCAGAGGGGAGAAAACGCTATGAGGCACTTAATAACCCATTGCTACATCTGGAAAATGGGTCACAGCCTTACTCTGGCCACCTCACAAGCACTGCATGAACTCATTTTAGAAGCTAAACAAGCTCTGCAAATACTATTTGTTATTACCAGAGCTGGATGGGTTCACGGTGGTGAACTGAGTTGCCTGAAGTCACTCCAGCAAAGGGGTGCTAAATGCCGAATTTCTTGAAGTCTCAGATTCTTCATCTATAAAATGGAGGCCAAAGTGGGTAGATTACAAAGACTGGGGGAGAGAAGGAATGTTGAGGTTACCTCTTGGTGAGACCAAGTGCCCGAGTGAGAGCTGCTGTATGGAGCCAGCCTGTGCCGCTAGGGGGACCTGGGAAGAGGGAAGGAAGTGCTAGGGGACTGGTGAGAGAGGGGAGCATGGGAAAACGAGTCCTCCTTCTCACTGTTCTGCCTGACCTAGCCTACCTCCTGAGCTGCGGCTTCCCTCCCCGGCCGGCCCATGGGGACGTGAGCGTGACAGACCTGCACCCTGGGGGCACTGCCACCTTCCACTGTGATTCAGGCTACCAGCTGCAGGGGGAGGAGACGCTTATCTGCCTCAACAGCACCCGGCCAGCCTGGAGCGGTGAACCCCCCAGCTGCATGGGTGAGTCTCCTGCACGATAGGTGGGGCTTCTGTCCTGGGAGCCCCATTGGGAGGGTACTATCTTGGGGGTCTCTGTCTTTGGGGAACACGCATCTTGAAGGGGTTTTGCCTGGAAGACGCCCTATCCTGGTGTCTCCATCTGGAGCTCTTTACACAGGTCTCTACCCTTGGAGAATCTTCATCCTTGGTTGAGGGGGAGGTCTCTATCTGGGGATGTCCTACCTAAAGGGTTTCCATCTGGGGCGTCACCATTCTCGAGGTCTGTTCTTTCGGAGACTCCTCGTCCTCAAGGAAGCCATTCTGGAGGTCCATATCTAGAGGGTCTCCATCCTGGAGAATCTTCATCCTGGGGATCCCATCTTGAAGATTTCCCATTTAAGGGCTTCAATTTTGGGGATCCCTAACTCCCCATGCCAGGGTGTCCACATCTGGGGAGGGTTCATATTAGCAGAATTTCCATCCTAGGGGGTGTCCATGCTGGGGGGTCTTCTATCCTAGGGCTGCTTCCCTACCTGGGTCCCGTCCTTGGAGAAGGTCTCATCCTCTGGGATGAGCTTGTAGGGCAGAGACCACCCTGAGGCCAGGTCCCAACCAAAGGTGGGGATGTAACAGCTCTGAAGACATGAGGATAAGTCACCTTAACATGTGGCCCCTCTACCCCCAGCATCCTGTGGTGGCACCATCCACAATGCTACACTGGGCCGCATTGTGTCCCCTGAGCCTGGGGGAGCGGCAGGGCCCAACCTCACCTGCCGTTGGGTCATTGAAGCAGCTGAGGGACGCCGGCTTCATCTGCACTTCGAGAGGGTCTCACTGGATGAGGACAATGACCGGTGAGGGTCTGGGCCTTGGGTCAGAGGTCCCCACCTCCAGGAAATAGGAAGGTTGCAGTGGGGAGTCAGACAGACCTGGGGTGGATGCCAGTTAAAATGGGTGTAAACACAGATTAGTCCCTCCCCTTTCTTAGGCAGTACGTCTGTGCAAACTTAGACCCATAGGCCCTGTCTGTGCCTCAGTTTCCTCTGCAGTAGAATGGAGATACTAGAACCTCCTTCTGAAGGCTTCTGTGAGGATAAATGTGTTAAGATATGTGAAGTGCTGAGAAGGGTGCCTGGCACACAGTGGGCCCCGTAAATGTCTTTGTCATTGTCATCAGCATCGGTACCGTCTCTCGCCTAACGAACGGCTACCTCAGCTCTGCCACTAGTTGCTCTGTGATGTTGGGCAAGTGACTTTTTCTAGGCCTCAATTTCCTCATCTATAAAATCAGGGATAATAAATCGTACTGACTCAAGGGCTCTTGTGAAAAGTAAATGAGATAAAATGTGTGAAGGCTTAGCATACATGGTACCTAGTCAATGCTTGAAAGCAATAGCTGTGAAAGTGAGTTAGGAGAGCCGGCAAGAGCCGAGGCAGCTTCTGAGGGGAAACTGAGCCCCTGGCCACCCTTCTGTCCATTCCAGGCTGATGGTGCGCTCAGGGGGCAGCCCCCTCTCCCCAGTCATCTATGACTCGGACATGGATGACGTCCCGGAGCGGGGTCTCATCAGTGATGCCCAGTCCCTCTATGTGGAGCTGCTTTCAGAGACACCTGCCAATCCCCTGCTGCTAAGCCTCCGATTTGAAGGTAAGTATCCTCCCCTCAGGGACCCCAATTCCTGCACTTTCCCCTCTTGCTGATGGCCAGGTACGGTCACAAGCACATACCCTCTCTGCTCATCTCTGTGTTCGGAACTCTGGAACCAAACTTCCTCCCCACCCGAAAACTACAAGAATCCCCTCTTATGGACCTCTTCTAATTCCTGGGGTGGCTTTTCCTGTTTAAGTCTCACGGATGGCTGGATCCAGGTACACAGCCAAGAGACCAGGCACCTTCATCTCTCAGGGCTTTCCTATGTTAGATTCACTGTCAGTCAGGCTTTCAGTCTGTGGGGCACCTAGCAGTTCCAGACTGACGTACCACCGACGTAGTAAGTCCATCCGAAAGAGAAAGGGTCCCACTTTCCTAAGAGCTTCAGCAAAAATGCCAGGAAGGGCTCTCATTTCCCTGGCTTGGGTCATGTGTCTACACCTGAGCCAATCAGTGAAGCTAGGGGCAGGTGGTGTTATGATTGGCAGATCCACATCACATGAACCATCCATAGTCGGCCCCAGCCTGACCTCATAGACTGGAAATGGGGGAGGCATGTGTCCCAAAATGAAAGTAGGAGTGCTGTGAACAGAAGACGGGGGACTAGATGCTTGATAGGTAGAAACAAGGTCAGTGATCATGGGAGAAGAGGCATTTGAGCTGGGCCTTAGTGGATAGAGAGAATTTTATTTTATTTATTTATTTTTTAGAGAGTGGGGGGTGGGGTGGGGAAGGGCAGAGGGAGAGAGAGAATCCCAAGCAGACTCCACGCCCAGTGTGAAACCCAACGTGGGGCTCAATGTGACAACTATGAGACCATGACCTGAGTAGAAATCAAGAGTCGGACCCTTAACTGCCTGAGCCACCCAGGTGGCCCTAGGATAGAGAGAATTTTAAAAAGAGGGAGAGTTGGGATGAGCATCTCAGGTGAATGGAACAGTGTGAGCAACAGTAAAGAGGTAGAGAAAGGCCTGGTAGGTTTGGGAAACAGAATTCCAGTGTGGAGCAGAGGCTTTGTGCGAGCAGTAGCAGGAGGGAGACACAGAAAGTGAAATGCTCAGAGATGGGAGGGGCTGGTTTCTGGTATGAGCACTGGGCCCTGATGGATGCCTAGGATTTGGACATGACACCTCATCAGGTGTAAGTAACAGTGAACTAGAACAGCAGATCTGGGAAATGAATGGCCTGTTAGATTTGAAAATGTGAAAAGAATTCCCAGGTTTGAGGTCTGCCTGCCTAGTTGTGGGCCATTGCTGCTCCAAGGAGCTCCAGGTTCCTCTCCACAGATCATTTTGCAGCTGAGATATGAGCACGTGGGCAAAACCGAAAATGCTCTCCAAATGTTCATTTTTGCTGAGTTAGTCCAAAGTCAAAATTGAGTAGCTTCTGCATTCCCTGTACTTTTGGATTCCAGCTACAGCATGGATAATCAAGGGTGGGGAGAATCTGGGTTGTTTTGTTTTTTAAGATTTATTTATGGGAGCACCTGAGTGGCTCAGTCATTAAGCGTTTGCCTTTGGCTCAGGGCGTGATCCCAGGGTCCTGGGATCGAACCCCACATCAGGCTCCCTCCTCTGCTGGGAGCCTGCTTCTTCCTCTCCCACTCCCCCTGCTTGTGTTCCCTCTCTCGCTGGCTGGCTCTCTCTCTGTCAAGTAAATAAATAAAATCTTTTTTTTTTGAAGATTTTATTTATTTATTCGACAGAGATAGAGACAGTCAGCGAGAGAGGGAACACAAACAGGGGGAGTGGGAGAGGAAGAAGCAGGCTCATAGCGGAGGAGCCTGATGTGGGGCTCGATCCCGTAACGCCGGGATCACGCCCTGAGCCGAAGGCAGACGCTTAACCGCTGTGCCACCCAGGCGCCCCAAATAAATAAAATCTTAAAAAAAAAAAAAAGATTTATTTATGGGGCACCTGGGTGGCTCAGTTGGTTAAGTGGCTGACTCTTGGTTTCAGCTCAGGTCATGATCTCACGTTCATGAGATCAAGCCCCAAGTCAGGCTCTGGGCTCAGTGGGGCATCTCCTTGAGATTCTCTTTCTCCCTCTCCTTCTGCCCCTCCCCACCCCTGCACACACACACTCTCTCTCTCTCTCTCAGATTTATTTAGAGAGAGAGAGAGACAGAGAGCATAAGCAGGGGAGGGGCAGAGGGAGAGCGAGAAACCACGAACAGACTCTGATGAGTATGGAGCCCAGTGCGGCCTCCATTTGATCTCATGACCCTGCAGTCATGACCTGAGCCGAAACCAAGAGTTGGACGCCTAACCGACTAAAGTACTCAGCTGCCCCTCTAACTGTTATTTTTGAGGAGAGAACACACCTGCATGAGCCAGTTCTCCAAAGGCAGCCTTTCCCCTCCCTCCTCTGCAGTTTCCAAAACCAAGTGGCTCTGGCTGGGAATCAAGCAATCTGGGTTTGAGACTGGATTCTGCCACTGCCCTACTGTGTGACATTGGGCAAGCGACTTTTTTTTGTCTGTGGACCTCCGTTTCCTCATCTGTAGAATGGGGGCTGGGATTTGACTAGCCTAGGGGTTTCCCTCCAGAGGCAAGGAAGGTAACATAAATGTGTGAGTGAGAAGGGTTAGGGTCTGGGGGAGACTGGGGAGTGAAAGCTAAGCCCAAAGTCATTCCATTTTAAACAGCCCACTGAGTGGCCAAACGACATTTGAATTCAGCCCAAGCTCCCCCAGTCTGAGATCCCCTGATGCCTGTCCTCATGCTTACTTTCTGCGACTGACCCCTCTCTAGCCTTTGAAGAAGATCGCTGCTTCGCTCCCTTCCTGGCACATGGCAATGTCACCACCACGGACCCTGAGTACCGCCCAGGGGCACTGGCCACCTTCTCGTGCCTCCCAGGATATGCACTGGAGCCTCCTGGCCCCCCAAATGCCATCGAATGTGTGGATCCCACAGAACCCCACTGGAACGACACTGAGCCAGCCTGCAAGGGTGAGCCCTCCGCGTCCCTAGGAGCTCCTTCCGTCTGCAGACTACCCCTGAGCTGGGGATCTTAGGAAGGCCATTCAGGAGGGAGACTTGCATATCCAAACCCAGTAAACCCAGACCTTGGGTAAATCCTTGTCCTTTTCAGAAATAGTTTTTGTAGCTGAATAACTGGTGGGTTTGTTACAGCAGTTAGGGGTCATGACCCAAACGTTTTGAAGAGCTCTAGCTGGAGCTAAGCCATGCGATTGGGGGGGGGGGGGGCGGCGATAATGCATAGGCTGGAGAGTGGGCGGGGTTAGGTGGGCGGGGTTAGGTGAGAGCAGGGCCCAGGATTGGGCACAACAAACAGGTGGGTAACAGGTAACAGCGAGCTTGTGAGGCGGTCTGATGCACACAGCTGGGAGTGGTGAGGCCCTTGGTGAGTTCTGAATCTGCCCCCCTTCTCCCCCAGCCATGTGCGGAGGGGAGCTGTCAGAGGCAGCTGGTGTGGTCCTCTCTCCCGACTGGCCTCAGAGCTATAGCCCCGGCCAGGACTGCGTGTGGGGCCTGCACGTCCAGGAAGAGAAGCGCATCTTGCTCCAAGTTGAGATGTACGTTCGGGTGCTGCGGGGGTGTGATGGGTGCGGGCTCAGTGAAGTGTGGTATGACAACACCCTAGCCTGCGCCGGGAGCCTGGCTGGCTATGCAAGATGAAAGAGGGGACTAAGGGTTCAGGATGGGGGTGTGGGTTGTCCGGTAGACCTAGGTACAAATCACTTTTGATTTGTTCAGGCGACTTTGGACAAGGACATGGGTAATGCAGCCTTCTGCAGGAGCTGTAGTGAAAAGGGGGTGTCTCTGACTTGGTGTCTCTCACTCTTTGGCTGTTTCTGGCCGCCCCTGGAGCGGTTTCCAGGAGCCCAGACCCGAACTGCGTCCTAGTCACCAGCACCAGAGGTGGTGGTGGGTGTGGGGAGAAGCCAGTGAGCTGATGTGGTATGAGATGGCCATGTGACCGGACAGAACCAGAAGTGGGCATGGTCCCAAAGTGGATATGGACAGGGCCTGGAGTTGGGCCGGTGGTAAAAGCATGGCCTGTGATTGGTCAGAGCTGGACTTGAGCGAGAAGGTGCAGCACCTGGGGAGGGAGGAGGGACCAGAGAGTGCGAGGAGTTCCTAAGGAGTTGGGCTGGGAATCCGGAAACAGGAACTGGGAAGAGGCACAGAATAAGTGGAACCCGGAGCAGCTGGCATAGAGGATAAGGCCGTAATTGGTCAAAGGTTGGCCAGACCTGGGATGGGGGAATGTGGACAGGGCTGGACAGTAGGTAGGGTTACTAATGAACTGAGTTAGGGATTGAGCAGAACCGCACAGGAGGGGCCAATCATAACTCAGCCCGCACAACTGGTTCCACTCCCTGCAGCCTGAATGTGCGTGAAGGGGACATGCTGACACTGTTCGATGGGGACGGTCCCAGCGCCCGAGTCCTGGCCCAGCTTCGGGGACCTCAACCGCGCCGCCGCCTCCTCTCCTCTGGGCCCGACCTCACGCTACAGTTCCAGGCACCGCCAGGGCCCCCGAACCCGGGCCTGGGGCAGGGTTTCGTGTTGCATTTCAAAGGTACCGAGGTCTAGGGTCCTGAATTGAGCAGGGGTCCGGCAGGCCAGAGATCCCGGAAGGAGCGTGGTCCCCGAGGCTGGAAGGGAGCCCTGAGTCGGTCGCCCGACAGCCTCCAAACTCGCTGTCTCACCCCTGCAGAGGTTCCGAGGAACGACACGTGCCCAGAGCTGCCACCTCCGGAGTGGGGCTGGAGGACGGCCTCCCACGGGGATCTGATCCGGGGCACGGTGCTTACTTACCAGTGCGAGCCTGGCTATGAGCTGCTCGGCTCCGACATTCTGACCTGCCAGTGGGACCTGTCCTGGAGCGCAGCGCCGCCCGCCTGCCAAAAGAGTGAGCCCGGGCCCCGCCCAGGTCTCTCGTGGCCCCGCCCCTGCCCGTCGGGGTTGCGCCGCTCCGCTTGGGCCCCGCCCATCCCCTCCGCGTCCAGCTTCCGTACCTTTTTGCCCCCCCCCCCCCACTCCCGGTTTCACTTCCCTTCGCTCTGGATTCTGCCCGGATCCTTCTCAGGCCCCGCCCCTTAACCCTTTGGGTTCCACCCCTCTGATCCTGGGTGTCCCGAAACTGTCCCCTCTGGACCCCACTCTCATCTCCGGTCTGCGTGCCTCTCGTGCACTGTTCTGGGCTCTGACCCCGGTTCCTCTGGGTCCCGCCTCACTGTGGTCCCGCCCCCACCATCTCAGCTCTCCGCTCCATTCTCCCCCTTCTAGACCCAGCTCCAGTCTCAGTCCCCAACCCGTGACATTAGGGGGTCACTTGGCTGGGGCCTAGGCTGGTCGGAGAACTTGGTTCATTTTAATGTAGTCACTGAAGCCCCATGCTGGGCTGGGGTTATGCAGAGGGGCTGGGGTCCCTCCCGACCCTGGCCGAGCTCACAGTCCAGAAGAGGGACAGACACTTAAACAGCTCAGGATATTACAGAGCCCTAACTGCTGGGTGATTTGGGGCAAAGTACTTAACATCTCTGAGTCTTGGCTGCCTCGTCAGCGAAATAGTAATAAGGGCTGTGAAGAGTTTTCACACAGTACCTGTGCGTGTGAACGGTTCAGTAGCTGCTATAAATATGAAGAAGCGCGGTGGGAAGGGGGGGTGCTCATTGTTCCAGGGAGGGGACAGGAGATTTCACAGAGAAGGTGATATTTGAAGGACCTGGGAGTGTTTATGTCTTAGAATAGCAGAAAGGGGTGGCGTCTTGTCATTTTCTCCAAATTTTGGGAAGCCTGCCACAAGGATATGGGATAGTAGGTCTTCCACCCGGCCCCGGGGGGCAATGGTGGGACCGATGAGATTAAGTTCAGGAAGGCAGATTTGGGCTGGACACAAGAAAAACTTTCTGGTTGATGCAGCTCCCGATCTCTAGAAGGATTCACAGGATGTCCAGCCTGAAAGCCAGACAGGACAGGGGAAGGGATGGAGGCAGGGCCCAGAGGGGATAGGGCCTGGCCAAGGCAGCACGTTGAGCCTGAAGGTGAGCTGAGACCCAAGTCTCTGAATCTCAGCCCAGTGCTCTGGGGCTGTGACCCGCCCGAGGGACCATGGACCAGTTATTTGACCGCCCTGAGCTCCGCGAGATGAGTCACGTTGAGCCCTCAGGATCATCAGGGTATAGGATACTATGTTTGTAAAGCATTTAGCGGAGGTCCATATACAACAAATGGCTCTACTTGTTACTTGCACAAGGGTGTAAACGGCACCTGCAGGGCAGGCTGTGCGAGTGCGTGGAGGGCGCTGGGAATGACGGGAACGAGTGGAGCGGGAGGGCTGGGCCCCTCTAAAGAGCGCAGCTGCTGTCCCGCCTAAGAGCCACCGTGCGGGGCTGGCGGCGCTGGGATGCAGCTCATATGCTCTGGTACAGGGGCAGGATATTTCACATTTCATCCTAGGACGGGGGCCCGGCTTGCCCCCACCGCTCTTTTCCGGAAGAAGCCTGAAATCTAAAATGCACCGAATTTTACATTTGTCCAACTTCTGATCTCCTCATTTGGAGGAGATGGTGGGAGGTTGGGGTTTGCTTAGCGGGAAGATGGCCTACAGCTCAGGCGTCTCCCAGCGCTCAGCTTCCGGGAGATCTTTTAAGGCCTGAGCTCCCGCTGAACTTGCCCTCCTGCCAACAGTCATGACTTGTGCCGACCCTGGTGAGATCACCAACGGGCACCGTACCACCTCAGACGCTGGCTTCCCTGTCGGCTCCCACGTCCAGTACCGCTGTCTGCCGGGGTACAGCCTGGAGGGGGCGGCCGTACTCACCTGCTACAGCCGGGACACGGGCACACCCAAGTGGAGCGACCGGGTGCCCAAGTGTGCCTGTGAGTCTGGGGACGCCCTGGGAAGGGTGGCCGGGTGGCCTGCTCAGCAGTGAGCTGGCAAGTGACTGATTTATCCCCTGCAGTGAAGTATGAGCCGTGCCTGAACCCAGGGGTGCCGGAGAACGGCTATCAGACGCTGTATAAGCATCACTACCAGGCGGGCGAGTCTCTGCGCTTCTTCTGCTACGAGGGCTTTGAGCTCATCGGCGAGGTCACCATCACCTGTGTGCCCGGCCACCCCTCCCAGTGGACCAGCCAGCCCCCACTCTGCAAAGGTGCCTGGGCAGACAGGGCAGGAGGGCGCACAGCAGGGTCTGGGGAGTGACGGGACTGGGAAAGTCAGGTAGCAAATCTGAGAGCGACGGTAACCTGCTGAGCTCCCCATTCACCTCCTGTGGGCTCTGATCCTCGAAGGGACATCAGTGGTCCTGGGGAATCTCAAGGTCATGGAATTGTCCTAAGGGACGTAGCCGAGGGGGCTTTGGCTTGGAAGTCCCTGGCCCTCTGGATAGGTCTCAAATTCCCCATTTTTGACAAATTCTACAAACCCGATTAGTTCAGACAGACCAAGAACCCTGAACTTTTAGGGGTCTGGAGAAGGAGGAAGAAGGCCCTGCCCACTCCACACACACCCCGCCCCCCACCAACAGAAGGATAAAGTTTAGGTTGAGCAGAGGGCAGAGAGAACCAGGCTGTCCAGCCCAGCCCCACTGGGCTCCCGGCCTCTACCCAGCCTCCTTCCCTCCCTGGCTCAGACCCCGTCCCCTCCCCCTCCTCTCCCTGCAGTGGCCTATGAGGAGCTCCTGGACAACCGAAAACTGGAAGGTCAGTGAGGGCACAGGTGGAGACCCAGGCCTGGCCAAGTCGGGAGGGCAAGGCAGAGGCCGGGGCAGGAGGCCAGGCCCCGGAGGGGTGAGGCCCAGGGCAGGAGGCTGGGAGAGGCCAGTGGGCTGGGCCCAGCCCCAGCTCACTGGCCTCTCCTCTCCCCAGTGACCCAGACCACAGACCCATCGCGGCAGCTGGAGGGTGGGAACCTCGCCTTGGCCATCCTGCTGCCCCTAGGCCTGGTCATCGTCCTCGGCAGTGGCGTTTACATATACTACACCAAGTAAGTACCCTAGTCGGGGAGCTGCTGGCCAGGGCAGACGTCCTGCCTGCCTGGCACAGAAGCCTGGGTGAGGGGGGGGTGGGGGGCTCACCTCTCGATAAGCCCCTCTATCTCCTCCCTCTCCCAGACTACAGGGAAAATCCCTCTTCGGCTTCTCGGGCTCCCATTCCTACAGCCCCATCACTGTGGAGTCAGACTTCAGCAACCCACTGTATGAAGCTGGGGTGAGCCCTTCCCCTCCCCCTGGAGAGCCACATCTCTCGGCTTCCCCAGGGCTCCAGATCTTCTCTCAAAGTCTCTGTAATACCCGTCTTGGGGATTTCAAACTCAGCCGCCTACAAAGGCTGCCTCAGTGAACACAGGAAGTCAGGTGTGGACGGTCGGGAGGGGCGGCATGGTGGGGACTGTGGCTAAGTGACCAAGCTGTGCCCCATCTAGTCTATAGTGGAAACTTAGGCCCAATCGCCAGGCCTTCCAGTTGTTGAAGACAACCCAGAAACTCAGATCTGTGTGTGATTTTAAGATACCGTGAGAGGAACCAAATACCCACAGGCCAGATTCAGCCCTGTTCCCACCCCATGGTTCCCAAACCTCATGATAATGTTATTTTAAAAACCCCGGGTCCTTCCCCTCCCTGGTGGACGCCTCCTCCCATTTTCTTCCCTCTTCCATCCCATCCCCGTCCAGCAACTGATCCCATCTCTCTGTCTCCAGGATACACGGGAGTATGAAGTTTCCATCTGAACCCCAAGACTAAGGCTGCAGGACCCAGGACGCCCCTCCTCTCCCCATGCTGGGCAGGGAGGAATACAGGACCTTGTCCCTGGCTCCTTTCCTCCCTGCCGTGTAAATAGTCTCCTGGTCCCACGAGGGGGCTTTGATGGCCCCAGGGACCCTACCGTAAATAAACCAGCATCCTGCCGCCAGAGCCTCCTCTTCTCAGTTGCCAAACAAGGGGCCTGCCCCTCCCCTCCCGCCCTACTGGCTTTTGGACCCTGGGAGGGGAACTCAGCTCCCCTGCAACTCCTGGGGCCTCTTTGGCCCAGGGCACCCCCCAAGGACTGCCTGAGAGCTCTGCTGTTCCCTTGGCCTTGAAGGCTCTTCCCAGATGCTCTGGCCCCCAGGCCTCACCCCTGGGGTCTGGAGGGTCAGAAGAAGAGGGATGAAGGGGGAAAGCAAGGACAAGGCCCCCTCCCCGCTTCATGCCATCTCCGAACCCACAATCTCCCCACCTTCGCTTCTGGATTTTTGGTTTTGAGCAATAAACAGAAAACCACCATTTGTAACTGGGCTGGTGGGGTATGGGAAGGTGGGTCACATAGTGGCCTGGAGAGGGGCCTGGGGAGAGCGGACCAGTTTGGAAAAAAGATGGCGCTCCAAGGCGGGGCACAGGGCAATGTCAGGGGGGCTGGCCTGGGGTCCAAACGCCCAGCTTTCCGCTCGGCCTGTGCGGAGGGTGAGCCCCCTCTGGGCCTCAGCTGTCTCTTCCCCTCTGCTTGATGCTTCTAGGCCCTTTTAGCCTGGAGAGAGCTGACAGCAGCCGCCTCTCCTGCTTGGCAGGACGCAAACAGCTGTCTGTCTGTCCCATGACCAGTTCACCTAAAATGCACGCCCCTTTTGAGAACGTTTGTATGCATCCACACGTACCGTTCTTTTCCTCCCCCATCTTTTTGGCACTCTAAGTATATCTGCTGTTACCCGTCTACTAAGTAATGGTCAAATTTGTAGCATTTCATAAAGAATGAGCTTGGTTTTGTACGCTATGGGGGTCCTTTTCCAGCGTATCCACTTTTAAACATTGTAAGGAATTTATAGCCCATTTCTCTAAAGAGCCTCCCAATTAACTGAATTTCACTTAATTCAAATTTTACATTTAAATATAATGAAACATTTTTAGGACACTCCAAAGAACACCGCAATACTCAGAGGAGGCTGAGTTTCAGAACGTGATGCGAACTGATCCTTCTAAGAGCGTGCGTTTCTAGGCGTTTCTTCCACGCCGGGCATGGTGCTAAGCACTTTGTACGCGTTATGTTTTTACCCTCTACAAGGAGCCCACGGGACAGGGATAATGACTCCCATTTTTTGGATAAGAAAACTGAGGCTCAGAGATGTGAACGGACTTCCTCAGGAGGCTCGAATAAGTGGCCAGATTCACCCCCCCCAAGGTGGCCTCACTCCCTTCTGGCCAGCAGTGCGCGTGACGTGTCCCCCCAGGCACGAGGCCCCAGAGCCCTAGAAGAGGCCTCAGCACTGACACTGGTGGCAGAGGTGGCTCCTCAGAGGCTAGGGTGGCCCCTCTCAGATGCCAGAGGCCTAGACGTGTAGGTGCTGGAGTGCGGCTAGGAGGCTGGGTTCCGGATCCATGAGCTCATCTCCGCCAAGAGGCTGACAGAGAACAGGTTGTTAACTGCCCGAATTAAAGCCATTCCAGTAGCATGGAACATGCCGTTTCACCCATATGGCCACACGTCTGGCCAGAAAAAAAAGAAAAGAGAAAGAAGGAAGGAAGGAAGGGAAGAAAAAAGAAAGGGCCACCCTCTCACATCTCCACCCCAGAGAAGCCACTCCAGAGCACGGCCTGGGTTGGGAGGAGGGAAGGACCTCTCTCTGTCTTTTTATTAAAGCCTTTGATTTCTGGTGATGTCCTTGCCAGCTGAGGGTGGAAAGGTGTGAGATGGTTCCAGAACACCTGGGAGGCTTCGAGTGTGCAGCTGCTGCTTATGACCAGGAGTTCCCAGCAAACTAAAGCATTAGTGACTTGTGAACGAGGAGCTCTGATGCATGTTCTAGAAGGACACAATGGGGGAGAACATGAGAGGCTAAGGGCTGCACCAGAGAAGGTTGGGGTCATCCTCCAGGTGTCAAGCTGCTAAGCAGAGCTCCCTAGAAAAGAAAAAGAACCTTCTGATTCTTTGGACCCAAGGCTCCCGTCTTCTCCTTCCATCCTTCACCTCTCCATCCAACCCCCATCCCCCCCACATCTCTCTATCCTACCACCATTCCCCATTTCCCCCACCCACGCACCCACCACCCATCTATCCACGTATTTCTCCACCCACACATCTACCCATCATTCTACCCATGCACACGTTCTACTCATCCATCTGTCCCCCTGTCCATCTATCCCTCATTCACCCGTCTACCCACTCAGCCCTCTTCCACCTAATCACTCAGCCCCCATTTAAACTTCTCAAAAGCAAGGACTCTAGGGGGCGCCTGGGTGGCACAGCGGTTGAGCATCTGCCTTTGGCTCAGGGCGTGATCCCGGCATTATGGGATCGAGCCCCACATCAGGCTCCTCTGCTATGAGCCTGCTTCTTCCTCTCCCACTCCCCCTGCTTGTGTTCCCTCTCTCGCTGGCTGTCTCGATCTCTGTCGAATAAATAAATAAAATCTTAAAAAAAAAAAACAAAAAAACCAAGGACTCTAGCTTGCTCACTTCTAGACTCCAGTCTCCACAGCAGTGCCAGCACATATGAAGTGCCTAAGACACGTTCAGTGAATTTATCCATCCGTTTATCCATTCATCCATTTGCCCACCCTCTCCATCCACTCACCCATTCCCTGACTCAACATTTTGCCCACGTACAAAGACTTATAATTCAAGGGGCAGTTCAAAGATCTGTAGGCTTCCATGTTCTTGAGGATGAGGAAGGAAAAGTCTCTTGGGACCATGGGGTGCTGCCCAGGGGATGAGAGGGTATTATCTCAGGATGAAATTCTCAATCAACTGCCATTTGGGAAGGAGTAGGAAACCACTGCATGAGCAGGTAGGGCCCTTACAGAGCATCTTGTCCAAGGCCCGCATTGACATATGGGGGAGAAAGGAAGCAACTCGCACAAGGCTAACTCTCAGGCTGATAGCACATGAGCTGTTAAGGCCCAGGGCTTTCCGGCTACTTCAAGCTGCTTCTAACACCAAAGCCCAATTAGGAGAGTTCAAAGGTCCCAAAGGCACTAGAAGGCCAGCTCCCTGAGGTTAAGAACAGTGGCCTGTTCTCAGCTGCAGTGTGCCACTGGTCTTGGTCATGAATATTGAGGTAGCAGCCCCAAAGAACTGACCATCGCTAAGACCTGGTGGACCCAGCACATACTAGACTCAATAAACATCTGCTATCAGCTCCTTCTCTGCCTTCCTCACGACCCCCTCTCTCCTCCTCCACCAACACCTTACATGGAGAGATTCTTCCGGACTCCAGCCTCAACACCCTCTTCCTGCTTACTCTGCATAACACCCCCGGGAGCAACCACACAGCCCTCAACTGCCGACTCCCTCCTAAATCCAATTTCTATCACCAGCCCAGACATCTCTGGTGAGTTTTGAAGCCTTATTTCCAACTATCTACACGGTATTTCCACCTGGTCTTCCCAGGGGCACCTCAAACTCAATCCATCCAAAGGTGGGAGCACGGCAGCCATGGTCCAGGAAGATGGAGGAGGCTGGCGTGACTGAGAAGAGGGAGACTAGGCGAGCAGTTGTAAGCAATGAGGTCCGAGAGACAGTGGGGTGAGGGAGGAGAGAGGCCCTGTAAGCCACTGAAGGACTTCAGCTTTTCCTCTGAAACAGGGAACTGTCGTGGAGTTCAGAGCAGTGGCATGTCATCATCAGACTTCAGGTACAGAAGCCAGAAATGTAGGGGCGGGTCATCTGATTTCCTCTTTTTTTCCCCCCTATCATTTCTATTCAATGACCAAACTCAGTTTTCCTGGTCTTTATTTCTCGTATCTGCCCCTCTTCTCATCTCTACTATTACTGTGACAATTCCGGACCCGATCATCACTAGCTTAGTCTCTTGGCATAACTGCTAACTGGCCTCCACCTCTGAGCTCCCCTTTCCAGCTCACTCTCCCCACTGACCACCGGAGTGACTGATCTAAAATTACAACCTCCCTTGATCAAATCCTCTCCAGGGACTCCTGATCTTAAGGCACGCACGCCTAAGGTCTCTGAGTAGACCCTGGCTACCATGCCTCTGTACTCCAGCAGCTAAACTGCCTCTGATCCCACTTTCTCTCCCGCCCTAAGAACATACACTGACATACTCCCACTCAGTCTACTGAAACTCACCTCGTATCTTTGCTCATACAAGCCCTGCCCCTTGGAACACCCTGAACAACCCATTTTTTCCTGGAAGATTCTTTCTTTAGATGTCACCTCCACCCGGAAGTTCTGTGATTCCGTTCCTTCCTGTTCCCACCAAGGCTGGGATAAGCGCTCTCCTGGCTGTTTCCAATTCTATGACAGGCACTGATCCGTATCATGTGTAATTGACCACCTACTTGACCAGCACCATGTTAACTGTGAACTCTTCAAGGGCACAGACTGCCCTTCATTTCTGGGTCCCAAGCTCCTAAAACCGGGACTGGCATATCCTGTGAACTCTAAATGTTTGGTTAATATGGAACAGCCTTGCCACTCATGGACTCAGTATATACCTTGTCACGAGGGGATGGCAGGAGGTGCGCCTTGGTGCGGGTACGGTTTCTGTCAGAACTAGAGAAGGCGGAGGGAAAGGGGAGGGCTGAGAATTCGGAATTCGAGGATCGGAGCAGAAGAGAATCAGACTGCACGGTTTCAAAGTCCCCCTACCCTGCTAGGATGTTGGCAAACCCTCGCTCTCTCCCCTCGGGCTCCTCAGCCTTCTCCCAGGACAAAGGGCATCTCCCTTGAAGCTTCACTCACCGGGTATCCGTGCCTCTGGTCTTGAAGAACACTGGAAGTAGAGGCCCCAATCAGAGAAATTATTACCCCCACGGCCAGAAAGAGATGTGGCTAGGGAGGAAGGTGCCGAGGTGTTCCTGGCCAGCAGTGAGGAGTGGGTACTGGGGGAGTCGGAGGGCGGGAGCACTACTCAGTCCAAGGGCTGGCTGTGAGATCAGGGAGACGGGCCCGGGTTGCTGGAAAGGTCAGCTGTGGTTGGGAGGGGTTAGGGACTGGAACTCGGGGTATGGTAGGGTCTCTGGACACAGTGGTCCTGGAGTGGGGGGGTCACCGTGTTTGGATATCTGAGTCCCTCGGTCTTGTGTCTGTTTTTTCTTCGTGGGCACAGAGTTCATGTGGCAGCCAGCGATAAACAAGGCCTCGTTGGTGAGTTCTGTGCTGATCCGGGTCAGGAATTCCTCAGATCGGGATAATGAAATCTTCTGCGAAAGGGGAGATTGGAAGGGCTCAGGCTTGGAGTTCCCACATGGGAGTCCTGGGTCTGGGGGCTCCCGGCCTGGGAGCTCTGGGTCTAAGGTCTGAAGAGGGCTGATTCTTGAGATTTGGCTGAGAAGACACTGGTAGTGGGGGGGCAGTCTTTGAGAACCTCAGGGCCAAGTGCTGGGGGCTATGGGCTCAGGGTTGAGGCTAGAGTCTCAAGACTGGAGGTGTCAGTGCCCTTGGCCTAGGAGCTCTCCATCCACTTCAGCTCATCCCCATGCTCACCAGACCTCCACCCAAGGGGGTTGCAGCTTGGGGCATCCTGCTGCCCTTCTTCTCCTCATTCCTGGTAGGTGTGGATGCCATCCCCCTGGAAACAGGTGAGACCTGTGTTAGGCTGAGAAACCAGCCCACTTTCCCCAAACCCATCCCACCCCATTCTTCAAAAGGGCCAGATTTAAATAGGGCCCTTAAATGAACTATCCTGCTGCCTGGTTCTCATCCTGGAAAACAAAACAAAACAAAAAAACAAAAACAAAAAACAAACAAACAAACAAAACACCTTTGCCTTAAATCTCCCTGGGGGGCGGGGGAGTGGGGTGGGAACGCCCACAACAATCCTCTCCCTCCACTTCTCCCAGGGGCACTCTCCTTCCTCCCACCCGAGGCCCTTCCCCAAGGCAAGGCAGCCAGCCGGCTTGCTGCCCCCGACCTGGCAGATGAGTTGAAATCTTGGGCAGGAGGGAAACAGGAAGGGCTAAGGAGCCCCTAGTTAGGTCTCAGGGGACGGGGAGTAGGAGCTGGGGAGGAAGGCTGGAAAGAGGGGGTGGTGCAGCTACCCGTTGCTATAAAAACCTTGGTGTCTGCGGACGTTCTGCAACCCCGTTGCCAGGATATTAGGGATTCTAGAACCAAAGGCGGGGGCCGGGGGGGGGGCGGCATTTTTCCAGCATGTCGCATTCGCTCCTCTGGTCTCCGTTCCTCCTCCTTTTGGATCCCTCCTCGGGAATGGTGACCCCAGCGCCAGAAGTCTAGGAAAGGGGAAGATCACACAGGGTGGTGCCTGGGACCGAATCCTCCTACCACTAGGGGCGCGCAAGAAGCAACCCCGATCTCGGCCGTTCCCCACGCGCCCC
This sequence comes from Ursus arctos, assembly GCF_023065955.2. Taxonomy (NCBI): domain Eukaryota; kingdom Metazoa; phylum Chordata; class Mammalia; order Carnivora; family Ursidae; genus Ursus; species Ursus arctos. The sequence continues at coordinate 87,656,775 of NW_026622874.1, forward strand.
TCGGCCCCCCGCCCCCAGCCTCTCTAGCCGCCCTCTCGCTGCCTGGAGCCGCGAGAGCAAATGAGGCCGGAGATAGGAGGCGGGGCAGGAAAAATAAAAAACTGTGGGCTGTACTAAATAACCTTGCCCTTCGGGGACGCATCGACCCAGGAGGGCGGAATGCTTCCTTCTTGTCTTTGTCTCCAGGAAGCTATACCCTCCGGAGAAAGGAAAGGAGAAATGTCCATAGAGGCCTCCTTCTCTTTTGACCTCTCCTTCTCAGTGCCCCCCTTTGCTCGGCGCCGAGGCTTCTCTGCGCCCCCTGCTCCCTCTCCGCTTTGGTACGCGCCGATGGAAAGGGGCGGAGGGAGGAAAAGGAAGCGGGCAGATCTTAAAGGGGCCGCAGCCATTTTTAAGCCTTTTTTTTTTTTTTTTTTGTCATCCGGTTTTGCGCGCCCGGGCGCAGCTGGGGGTGACAGGGGCTACTGCTGGAGGCTGGAGGGCCTGCCCCCAGGGAGGGCGGGCTGTGCGCGCCCCTGCGCCCGACGCACCTCGGGGCCGGCCCATGCTCCGGCGGGCTGCGAGCTCTAACACCTGGGACCGGGCGGGGACGGCGGGGGCCTGCGCGCTGTGGGCGCGGCCGATCCGCGGGGCCGGAGGGTGAGGCCGCGCGGCGGGGCTGGGACTTGGTTGCCACCTCCAGATCGGGCCCGGGGCGGCAAAGGGGCCGCCGCGATGCCAGGTGAAAATATCTTCCTGTTTGTGCCTAACCTTATCGGTGAGTGCTGCCCGCGGCGCGGGGCCGAACGGGAGGGCTCGGGGGCTCGGGCAGGGTCCCTGATCCCACTCTGTCTGCCCCCGTCCATCCCAAGGTTATGCCCGGATTGTCTTCGCCATCGTTTCTTTCTACTTCATGCCCTGCTGCCCCCTCACGGCCTCCTCCTTCTACTTGCTCAGCGGACTTCTGGACGCTTTCGATGGACACGCTGCTCGAGCCCTTAATCAAGGTGACAGACACCTCCTCCCAGCCAGTCTTGAGGCCCAGCCACCCTCTGTCCCCTTTTCCTGCCTCCTCAGGACCTCGGGGTGGGCGGGAACTCGGGAACCTGGGGGCTCCGTCCTTCCCGTCTCTGAAGAAAGCAGAACAGAACGGCCTACTTTCCCGGCAGAAGGGATTTAAGCTGGCTGTTGAGAAGAACTTACTGACAGGGTGTGAGATAGCAAGACTGGGCATGGCAGTGCTGAAGGTCTCCCTGAAGAAAAACCCATTCAACAGGTGTTTCCTGGGGGACTACTGTGTGCCAGGCACAAGGAATAAGGGTTCCAGAAGCCACGTTTGGTGGGAGAATGGAGAGGGAAGAAGGATGGTTTTTGCCAGGTTGATTAATTTTTTAATCTGTTCTCCAAACCCACCTGCAAGACCTTCCCCAAGACTTCAAGTTGGCTTGTCTTGAGCCCTGGACCCTCGGTTCTGGGATTGATGAGCCGCAGAGCTCGCTTGCTCATGCCCTGCTCCCCCCCCCCCCCCACCGCTCCGTTCATGTCGCGGTGACCCCTGCCCACTGACCTCACACCCCACAGATAGCAGCAGCCCGTTTTCCTCCCCAGGCAGTGGACGCTGGGCATTTTCAATCTTCTTTTAGACTCTGCATCAGAGTGACATGCTAGATCTGGTTCCTGTCACAGACCTACTGCCCCTGATGGCCCCTTCCCACCTAACAGCCCGCATTTTTCAGGGACCCGGTTTGGGGCCATGCTGGACATGCTGACGGACCGCTGCTCCACCATGTGTCTGCTGGTCAACCTGGCCCTGCTGTACCCACGGGCCACCCTTCTCTTCCAGCTCAGCATGAGCCTGGATGTGGCCAGCCACTGGCTGCACCTCCACAGGTCTGCGATTCTGGGGGTGCTGGCCGGCTGAAGAAGACACTACAGTGCGGAGGGAGGGGTGAGGCTATACGGGAGGGTGTCTGGAAAGGCTTCAGGGTTCCTGCGAGGTCTCCCCCTTAGCTCTGCTTTGTTGAAGGACCTTGGGCATAGGCTCTGTCAAGTCCGGTCCTGCTCGCAGGTGGAGTAGGCAATCCCCGAAAGTCCTCTGATTGGATAGTCCGAGAATACGGCTGGGGGCTCTGGAATGTGGTATTTGAATCCTGACTCTGTTAGGGAATGACCAGCTAGGTCGTTGTGTGGTGTTGGGCAAGATGCCAGTTCGCAGTCGAGCCCCATCTCCTCTGTGCTCAGTAGAGGCAATCCCAGCACCTGCCTCCTGGGGGTTCATAGGATTAGATGGACGCGCGTGGTAAGGAGTGCTCATGGACTCCCCCTGCTTTCTCCCCAAGTTCTGTGGTCCGGGGCAGTGAAAGTCACAAGATGATTGACCTGTCTGGAAACCCGGTGCTTCGAATCTACTACACCTCCAGGGTAAGCATTTCCCGCCCCGCCCTTGTTCCCTCAGCTTATGCCAAGGCCTGGGCTGAGCCCGGGTCCTAGGTTAGGAGAAGACACGAGCCCAAGGAGGGACACAGCAAGCCAGGGGAGACTCTGGGGGAGAGAGGCCTGGAAGCGGAGGTGTGAAGGAGGGTAGGATTGGTGGGGAGGGTCTGTGTGAATTGCCGAGGCCAGCAGAAGGGAGGTGGGGGGAGAGAAGCCAGATGGGCCTGTGGAGCCAGTTCTCAGCAAGCCTTAGGCCGTCAAGGAAAAAGCCTTAGGCCACGTGGGCTTTATTCTGGGAGCACAGCTAGTGTCTGAAAGGATTTTTAAAGAGAGAAGCAATATACTGAGATGTCTCCCTCACCCCACCCGCACTCCTGCTTCCCAGTGGGGTATGGTACTAGGGTGCGGTACCAGGGTACGGTCGGGTTCCTCCCTGCTGCCCATCCGCAGAGGGTTCTGGCCCCTGTCCCTTAGCTGGGGGAGGGGCGGTACCACTTAAGCGCCCTCTTGCTGTTTGTGCAGCCCGCCCTGTTTACCCTGTGTGCTGGAAATGAGCTCTTCTACTGCCTTCTCTACCTGTTCCATTTCTCCGAGGGACCTTTAGGTAGGAGGCGAGGGGCCGGGCAGGAGGGTGGGAGGAGGTCCTGGCCTGCCCCAGGGGATGGCGGCCTGGGCCTCCTGTCCCTCACCTGCATCCCCCTTTCTCTGTATCGCCCGTGCTCCCTCCCGCAGTTGGCTCTGTTGGTCTCTTCCGAGTGGGCCTCTGGATCACCGCCCCGATCGCGGCGCTCAAGTCTCTCATCAGTGTCATCCACCTGGTCACTGCCGCCCGCAACATGGCTGCCCTGGATGCGGCCGACCGAGCCAGGAAGAAGTGACCCCAGAACCTCCAGCCCCTGGCCGCCCACCTGCCCTGGGGAGTCTCGCTAGGCCGGGCGGCTCCCCGCTCCCTCCTGCAGGGCCCAGGCTCCCGTCTTCCTAATGTGTTGTCTGGCCTGCTGGGAAGGCGGTCGGCCTCTTGGGTGATGCCATGTTCTCCAGAATCCTGAGGACCAGTCCCACCCCTGGGATTCCGAAGGACCTGGACTTCAAATCAGGAAGGATGATTGGGAGGCTCCGCCCATGCAGGCAGTGCTCCCGGGGCAGCAGGAGGCCTGAGGACCCGGCCTTGTCGCACCTGCTGGCTCAGCCCAGGGATCTGGACTGGCCTGGGTCTTTAGGGACACTTGAGTGAGAGAGATGGGGTAGGGGCCAGGTTTCGCAAAAGGCAGAGAGTCAGAGCTGCGCCCCTGGCCCCAGGAAGCCTAGGGTACTACGGCCAGGAGAGAAGGGAGCGTGTAGACTCTTTCCCATCCCAGTCTCCTGCATCCGGTCTATCCTGACTCTGAAAATCTCCAGAATAGGGGGCGTGGGGGGGGGGGAGGGCTTCACTCTCCAGGACTTGGTTTCCTTTGGGATACTCCTGGACCAGGGCCTGGTTGAGGGGAGCTGGGGGGAAAGGAAGATAGATCCATCTGGATGCTTTTCTCCTAGTTGTTTCCTGACCAGCTCTGCCCTGTCATTCCACCGTGACCTCAGAGAGAGGTCCCTGCACCCCAAGCTCATACCCTGTCTTTGCCACCTGCTTTCTTTTCTTTATGACATTGTCACTGGCTGTCTCCATTTTTTTGTATACCTCACATTTTCCACCCCCACCAGACTGTAAACTCCCTGAGGGCCCAGACTTCTCTTGTTCCTTCTCTATCCCCACAATGAAGATGAGCCTTAACGGGGCATATCATAGCCGCTTAATAAAATTCACGAACAGATCAGTTGGTTTCTCAGAGTGCGATCCTTAGATCACCTGTGGATTATTATTATTTTTTTAAGATTTTATTTTTTTTTTTTTTTTTTTTAAAGATTTTATTTATTTATTTGACAGAGAGAGACAGCCAGCGAGAGAGGGAACACAAGCAGGGGGAGTGGGAGAGGAAGAAGCAGGCTCCCAGTGGAGGAGCCCGATGTGGGGCTCGATCCCAGAACGCCGGGATCACGCCCTGAGCCAAAGGCAGACGCCCAACCACTGCGCTACCCAGGCGCCCCTTAAGATTTTATTTATTTGTCAGCACAAGCAGGGAGAGCAGCAGGCAGAGGGAGAAGCAGGCTCCCCTCGGAGCAGGGAGCCCAATGCAAGACTCGGTCCCGGAACCCTGGGATCATGCCCCGAGCCAAAGGCAGACGCTTCACTGACTGAGCCACCCAGGCGCCCCGCCTGTGGATTATTTCTTAAAAATTCAGCTGCTTGGACCCTGTGCCAGACCTTTAGAGTTGGCATCTCTAGGGATGGGCCCGGAAGTCTGCTATTTTAGTAAACAACAGGTGATTAATTCTTCCCCATAGTGTTGAGAATCACCGTTCCCTCTCAGGCAGTTTTGAGGCACCCACTGTGTCCTAGACATTGTTCTGGGCTTCTGTCCCTAACAGCTATACCCCTGCCATCTGAGCTTTCTCTGCTGTCTGGCACCAGCTTGCTTTTCAGGACTATATTCGGCCTCCCATATGCCAGATCCTGTGCTGGGGGCTCTTTGCAGATGTTACTCCCTTCGGCCTTGTAATAGCTTGGCTGACAGGCCGTTGTGTCCCAGAGCTGAAATTCAGCAGCGGGGTATTGGGCCTCAAGGCCTGTGCTAGGCCCAGGGCATTCGGTCAGTCCTTTTGGAGGTCACAGGCCAGCCATGGGGGAGGTGATGATGCAGTTCCCGGCCATGCTTGTGGGGGGATGGGAGAAGAAAGCGCCGGAGCGCTTAGGTGTTGCTGAAGGGGTGGGTATCTGGAAAGCTGCTAGGGGGCCCCGGGGCGGGAAGGGTTACTGTGCAAGAGAGGCTTGTTCTCAGCTGGGAAAATGGGGAGGCCAGAGAGCACACCCAGCAGTTGCGGGGAAATGGAAACAGATGGAAACAGATCGATGTGCCGGGGACACTGAGTGCTAGGAGCTGGGAGGCTGGCGAGCGGGTGAGAGCTGGGCCCGAAGCCAGCCAGGGCTGCCCGAGGAGTCCAGGAGGGCATTTGGACTTTATGGAACCACTGAAGGGATCTTTCAAAATAATCAGTAAAGTATGAACTCGTATGCATTACAAAAAGGTGACACAGTCGGCCACCTTAAGCTCTCCCTTCGCCCTAGGGGTGACCACTGCTACTCATTGCTCACGTGTCCGAACAAACTCTTCACGTCTACCCACACGTATTTCCAGATTCTCAAACTCACTCTGTGTATGTGAGAGCTCTGCTCTCACGAGCTACTGTGGTTCCAAGTGCTTTCCGTGTGCATTCATTCCCCCCTTTCGCCCCCAGCCAGGCTAGCCTGAGTACTCACGAATACAGCAAGCCCTTACTGTGCCCATTTTCCAGAGAGGACATCGAGGCCCTCGGAGGAGTCCAGCTCGGCCAGCTGGGCCCCAGAGCCCGCACCCTTAACATTTACCATCCACGGCAGCCGTCTGCCCACTGATGGCTCAGAATTCCATCATGGATTCGTCTAACCAGGTCCTGCCCCCGTGAACAATGCTGGTAAGCGGCCCGGGCCCTCCTTTGAAGACATCTGTGGGATACACATGGGAAGTTTGCAGCCGGGCGGTGGCTGGGGCAGAGGCTCGAGGAAGCTATGAGTCAGAGCAGCGCTGCCCCTCCAGTTCTTCACGTGGCCCCCCTGCCTGGCCTGCTCCCAGTCGAGGTGGGAGACCGCCCGCTGCCCTTCACCCTTTGTGAACCCTGCTCTCGCCTGCAGCCAGATGGGTCCTCTGAGCCCTCGCTCAAGCCCCACAGGCCTGCCTCCTTGGCTCTTCGGCCCTGACCATTTCTGGTGACCCCAGGAGTCTCTAAGTTACATAAACCCCGCAAAGCCATGATCTAAACAAGGGGGAGACGTGGGCAGGAGAGTGTGTCTTGCACTCAAGTGGAAAACACTCCTGCGGCCTGACGCCCCACACGGTAGGGCCTGGAGATTGGCCTCTGCCTTTGGTCCAATGTCCAGTGGCTCCACTGAGCTCAGGAGTGAGCAGAGGGACCTGGAGGAGGACAGTGGGGAGAGCCTAGGCTGAATTCGATCTAAGGAACATAGCAGAGTCATACATGGTCTGCGCCTTCGTGCGTTTGCAAAATTCCTATGTTAAAACCTAATGCCCGACGTGACAGCGTTTGGAGACGGGGCCTTTAGGTCATAAGCCTTCACGAATGGGATTAGTGCCTTCTCGAAAGAGGCTCCAGAGGGCTCTCTCGCCCCTTCCACCAGGTGGGGACAAAAGCCAAAGGGGCCGGCTCTGACCAGGCAAGAGGGTTGCCACCAGAACTTGGCCATGCTCGTGCCTCCGTGTTGGGAGTCGGAACTGTGAGAAACACATGACTGTTGTTTATAAGCCCTCCAGGCTGTGGGGTCTTGCTATCGCAGCCCGAGTGGACTAAGACATAGGTGCAGCAGGAACTTTCTGGATCTCATCTATATGCTTTCAGACTAACCGAATAACCACCATGCAAGACATTCCATTTGCTCGGTCACTTGGCGGGTCCTCGGGTGAACCTAACTGAAGGAACAAACCTCAGGGCATACAGCGGTTCCGCCATGACCAAAGTTTACTTCTAACTCATGCTAAGTCCTAATCAAGAGCTCCTGAGGCAGAGATTCAGGAACTCGGGCTCTTCACATCTTAGGGTTCCACCATTTTCCACACAGGACCCCCCGGAGCGCCTCGCTCGCTCGCAAGGGGCAGGCACAGGAGGTGGGCCTGGAGGACTGCCCGAGGTTGGTGTCTCTGAGGCGGGGAACTGACATGTCCTCCTTCCGTCCCCTTCCATTGGCCTCAGCTCGCGGCCCCTTGCCCCAGCAAGGGAGGCTGGGAAAGAGAGATTAGGTGCAGGCCAAGGAGGAAGAGGAACTAGGCTGGGTAAACAGCATGGTACGTCTTGAGTGTGATTTCACTGGTTTCCTTTGGCAAGGGGTTTTGAAGGCAATTATCTGATCTGGAACTCAGCAGAAGAAAAGCCAATTGCTCGAGTGCTGGAGAAACACGGGCTGTGTTGAACTTCATCAGAGATCACACTGTTCTGTATTTCACGGGCAATTTAAGGGACCTTCAAGGGTGAAGTTAGTACCGAGGGACCGGCTTAGAATCCGGCTCTGGCGTAAGCCGGAGCCCCACGCCATGGCCAGCAAAGCCTGCTTGCCGATCATGGAGGTGTATCTGTCTCCCTCACCCTAGTCAGTCCCGTGCCTGTCGTCACGCGTACAATTTATTGTTTTATTTTTTTAAAGACTTTATTTGACAGGAGAGAGAGAGAACACAAGCAGGGGGAGCAGCAGAGGGAGAGGGAGAAGCAGGCTTCCCGCCGAGCAGGGAGCCCGATGTGGGCTGGATCCCAGGACCTTGGGTCATGACCTGAGCCGAAGACAGACACTTCACGGACGGAGGCCCCCAGGCGCCCCACATGCGTACGATTTAAAGAACAGCTTCCCAGGGGCACCTGGGCGGCCCATGGGTGAAGCATCTGCCTTTGGCTCAGGTGGCGATTTCAGGGTCCTGGGATGGAGCCCCGCCTAGCAGGGAGCCTGCTTCTCCCTTTCCCTCTGCCCTTCCCTCCTACCCTCTGCTCGAGCTTTCTCTCATATAAATAAAATCTTAAAATAAAGATCAGCTTCCCTTATTGCTTTACTAGATTCCACAACCTCGTGGGGGTACACACAGCGGTCAGGGACGGGCTGGATGATGCTATGGTTAACATCCCCCTCCCCGGATTCCAGTTCCCTCTGAGGACACACATTTCTCGCTCCTGCTGCGGGTCTATTGTGGGTCTGCTTCCTGCCATTGTCTCTCTGGGACCCATGCTGACAGAGGAGCCTCTATTTGGAACATTGCCCGTCACCATGGAAAAGGGAAAAGAGAGGACAATGATGTCCCTGCCCCTTGCAGTTGACTGGCTAGAACAAGGGATGTGGCCACACCTGGTGGCCATTAGAGATCCATGTGGAGACATCAGGTCATCAGCTGGAAAGGAGTCCAGAGCATAGGGGTGAGGTCAGGGATGGGGAACTGAAGCCCATGGGATAGAGACGCTCTAAGGCCACGGGGCTGGCCAAGACGGTGAGAAAGAACAGGGTTCAGGGTGACCCGTGATTTAGAGCAGAGGAAGTGGAGGTGGCCAGGGAAACAGGGGCAGGGCCCCGGAGCTGGGGAGGAGGTGGCGTAGGACAGGTCATGGGGGCCCAGTGTGCCGAGTGACGGGAGAGGCTGCCCGAGGAGAACCGAGCCGCGGGGTCTAGCACCAGGGACGCCCCTGGTGACGCCGATAAGAGCAGTTTCCAGGAAGGGAAGGGGTGGAGACAGCAGCTAATTGGAGTGGCTTGAGAAGATAACGAGAGGTGAGGAATGGAAACTAAGAAATGTGGCTGCAAAGGAGAGAGAGAGGAGTGGCTGCCGGAGGAAAGGCAGGGCTAAGGGAGGGCCCGGCGTTGGTTCTGTGGGGCGGAGAACAGAGGCCGCTCACCTGCCCGGGGACAGGGGGCCCAGAGAGGGAGAAGCTGACGGTGCGGGCCAGAAAGGTGACCCGTGGAGGAGTGGGCTCGGGGGGCTGGAGCTCGCCGGGGTCTGGAGCCCACGGGAGGCGCGGGGCCCAGGGGAGGCGTCCCCAGTGGGAACAGGAGGCAGGACAGAGTCCAGGTGCTGGTAGCTTTGCTAGATCTGCTGCTGGGAAGCGGGGAGGCCTCCTGCCCAGTGTGCTTCTATTTTCTCTCCGAGGTGAGAGCAAGCGGGTGGGGACGTGGGTGGCTGGGAGGAGGGGTGTGAGCGGTTGTTCCGAAGGAGAGCTCACACACAACGGAGAAGCGGAGTCAGAGGCCCCAGGTCTCCCCTGAGATTTGTTGCCTTGAGCTTAAAATGAGATCAGTCGGCGTGTGGGATTCACCTCCCCCAGCAACACGCCGCTGGTCAGAGGCGGGCAGAGAGGGTGGTAGTTGGTTTAAGAAGGGATGGGGCCGAGGATCCCTTGGGAAGAGGAGAGGTGGAGTTAAGGAGGGAGGTTTCTGGTGAGTGAATGACCGGGAGCACCGGGCAAGACTGAATGAAAGGGTGGGTGTCAGTGTTGAGAGGGTGGCTGGGGTCACGGTCCCTGAAGCCTCGAGTTGGAGGAACGGTTTGGGAAAGGTGAGGTGGCAGGAGCCCAGGTTTCAGAGGTGGTACGGTTAGTCGACAGGACAGGGTCACAGGACAGCCCCGGGAGCTGGCTGCTGAGGGCAAGGCACATTCCCACCAAGGACAGAATTGCCTGCCATCACCTGTCCCCAGAGGCCCTTGGCCAGGAGCATCTGGTACCTGGCACACGTTCATCACCTCCCTCAAGGGAAGACAGTCGGAAGCAGGGCTGGCGGGGCTGACGCCCTTGCCTGTTCCGTCAACTGGGAGCCGGTCCCACCAAGCGCCGGGGCTCCCCAGCCAGCCCCTGGCCTCAAGCGCAGACTTGAGCAGAACCGCTGGCCGCACGAATGCCACTCAACTCAGAATGAGGCCAGGCTCGTGGGGTCAGGCCTGAGCGCGGGAAGAGGAGTAAGACCCCAACACAAACCAGCAACCCTGTTCAGGAGGGAACGGCCCCGAACGCTTGCACAGGCGGAAGACCTCAGAGGAGTTGCCTTCTCCAGCCACCCAGAAAGGAAACCCCAGCTTCCGCCTCCTCTCTCCCCCTGCGATTTTTTACTTAGCCCAGACCTGGTTCCTACAGCTCTCCCTGCACCAGGGGCTGGGGCACCATGCCGCCACCTCTTGAGGAGGATTTGATCCTGCCCGGATTTTTCCCCAAGAAAGGGCTCTGCTCTGGTTGTGGGAGGAGGGTGGAGAGAGGGAACGCCTCCGTCTGCTCCGGAAGAGCCCATACCAGAAGCCCAGGGACCACTCCAGTGGTGGGGGCGCAGTGTGACCAGCAGGTGGCGCCAGAGGGAGCCTCCCAAGTGTGGGGCGCGGGATGCAGGGGTGCAAGGTCCGGCCCCAGACTGTGTGATTCCAACACTGGCCGGGCTGGCGTGGGAGCACTTAGCAGTGGGATGTCCCCCAGGGCTGGAGCTACCCCAGAGCGGCCGGCTAGGCAGGCGCGATTCTCTCCCCTGCGGTGTCCTGTCCCCCACCTGGGGTCCAGGAGAGCTGACCGTCAAAAGACAGTCTGGCTGTTAAGACTGTGGGGTCACATTCCTACCCGTGTGACTTCAGGGCAGTCCTCTCCTTGCCTCTGTTTCCTCTCCACCTGACAGAGAAGGACAGTTTCTAGCAGGTACCTGGAGATTTCAGGGGTATCCATTTAGCTCCCCCGTGACGCAGACTGGAGGCCCAGGTTGTTTCAATGCCCAGAAGTTTTTATTCATCAGTGCAGCACGGAGCTAAGGCACGACGTGGTTGCCTCCAGCAGCCTGAGGGGCGGGAGTGGAGGGGAGAAGCAAGCCCTCCCGGGGGCCGGGCATGCCAGCCGCCTTCTGGGCCGGGTGCTGGGCCTCAGAGCCAACCCCCAGCAGACCTAAGGCTGTGTTGAAGAGGTTGATGGGAGTGGAGCCGTCGGTGATGAGGGTGGACTTCAGGCCCAGGCTCTGGAGCAGTTTTACCTGGACGAGCAAGAGGGAAGCGAGAAGGTAGAGTCAGGCCCTCGTCCCTTTCTCTCGTCTCCTCGGCCACCATCCACATGGCCCTGCCACTGCAGCTGCGACCCAAGCCATCCCCACTCGAGTAATCAGGGGTAACAAGGGAGGAGCAAAGGGGAGCCTGGAGGTTTCACCGGGACTCAAGAGGCCTGGCTGCTCCTGTCTTGCCTCCTGCCGCTCACCATTCCAGCCTCGGTTGCGGCCATCGGTCCTTTCTGTTCTTGAACACACTGAGTTTTGTTCTCTGTGTGTCTGCCCTTGGACCCTCTCCCAGGAAGCTCCTGTCAACTCTTCATTGACCTTAAGTATCCCCCACTCAGAGCGACTCTCCCTAAGCCACCCAGCATCACCCGCTCCATTTCCCTCAAAGCACTGGCCACAGACTGGGGCCCCAGGGGCTGCAGCTCCCTGCCAAAGCTAGCACAGTGCCCGATAGAGCACACCGGACACGGGATAGGGGACAGTCCCATCTCCCCATCCCCTTGCCCCTCTACCCCTAACATCTTTCCAGATACGTCTGCCGCCCCCAGCGCTGCCTTCTTGGTTTCAAGTACGGTCCTGAGAGAGAGAAAGAGAGACACACACACACACACACACACACACACACACTCCCCTGCTCCGTCCCCACTCACCTGCATCTCTGGCCCGGCCACGGCGAGGTCCCTGATGGTGCTGGGGCCCAGGGCCTCCGTCATCTGCTTGAACTTCTTCACCTCCACCTCAGCCAGTTGCTGGGCCTTGCTCACCTCCAGCTCCAGCTGGGCCCGGGCGTAGACCAGTTCTAGCTCTCGCACTTTCTGCACCCGCTGGAGCTCGGCCTCCTGCAAGGGGGAAACGCAGCATTCTTTCCCTTGTGGGGCCCCTGGGAACTGTCCAGGAAGTCCCCCTCACCAGCGGGAACGAGGGAACGGAGGCCCAAGGTAGGGAACTGCAAACTGCTCGTCCGTTAGCTGTGGACCGGGGCTGGGCTACCTTTGAAGTCAGTGACCTGTGGGAGGCCTTAATCTAAGCCTTGGTTTCCTCATCGGTCACATGGAGCTAATACTTACCCCTTAGTGGGATTTCAAGCATGAAATAAGGCCACGTAAGACAACGTAACAGTTGGCACGAAGCTGGCCAACGTTCGCACGTACTTTACACACAAGGTGGGGGGCGTTCCACCTGCCCCCCGCCTGGGGGGTAGACAATGATTAAGTGAACAGATACAGGGCAAAGGACTTTATAAACCACGACATACTTCAATCAGGCGTCTGACTCTTGATTTTGGCTCAGGTCACCGTCTCGGGGTTGTGAGATCAAGCCCCACGTGGGGCTCTGAGCGGGCACGGAGCCTGCTTAAGATTCTCTCCCCGCCTCTGCCCCTCCCCTGATCCCCACTCCCACTCTCTCTAAAGAAACAGATAAATAATTAATTTGTTAGGGGTTTACATTTCAGATCCCTGGCATCCTACTTATCCTCAGGGACTGCAGTGACGGGGCCTCTTCCAGACCCCAGGCCCCGGCCTCGCACAGGCATCGCCCCCACGCACCGTCTCAATGGCCAAGGCCTCCGCTTTCAGCTTGGCCTGCAGCACGGAGCCTTCTCCCTCGATGCGCAGGGCCTCCGCGCGGGACTCGGCCTCCGCCTTGGCAGTCCCCGTGCTCTCCACCGCCGTGCTGGAGGGGCAGGGGAGTCAGGGGACAACCCAGGACAAAGCCCGGCCCGGCCCCGACTTATGCCGTAGCAGGTGTCACACGCGCCCCCCTCCTCCACCCGTTGCTCTTCCGAGACCCGACCCTCTTTTCCTCTGGTTCCCAGCCCACCTCAGAGCCTCCAGCTCCAAGAGTTCCCTGCGAGCTTTTTCAGCTTCAGACTGGTCCAGGATCTTCTGCCTCTCCAGCTGGCCGCGGGCTTCCTGCTCTAGTCTCTGAGCCTCGTGCCTGCACGGGAGAGGGGACTGGGAAGACGCTGGCGCGGGGCCCGGTCTCCAACAGGAGCTCCACGGGCAGGGCCGGCCATCTACTGGGCGCCCGCGGGCAGCACTCAACGGGCAAACGGAAGAAGGGTGCGCACGGCGAGCCTGGCACGATTCGAGGTGCAGGGGCCCGTGGCCGTGACCAAGGCCCTGCTGTCACACAGCTGACCTTCCCGTCAGGAGAGACAAATGAACGCAGTTCATTTCCAAGTGACAAGTTCCCCGAAAAGGGGTGAAGTGACAGCAAGGCTGAGCAGAGAGGGCGGGGTTCGGGTGCGGCAGGAAGAAAGGGGCTCTCCGAGGAGCTTCGGGCTGACGCCGGAGAAGGAGCCTGCCCAAAGCACTCTAGGGGAAGAGCATTTGGAGCAAAGGGAACAGCCCGTGCAGAAGGCCCTGTGGCGGGAACCCAGCTGCACCAACGAGGGGCAGAATGGAGCTGGAGGGACGCGAGCACAGAAGGCCACAGAAGTTTGGGTTCACAAGCAAGGCGGGGTGCCACAGGGGCAGGGTGGGCCATGCTATCTGCTAAGGGTGACAGCAGGCCGACTGTGGGGGGATGCCATGTCACCCAGGTCCCGGCTGTGGGCTGAGGGAGGGACCGTGGAGATGTCTGGCCCACAGTGGGCATTGCGGGCCGGGGGCTCCCCCCCAGGCCTCACTTACTTGGCAGCCGCTTCCTGGGAGTTGGTGGTGATCTCGATGGCCAGCTGGACACTGCGCTGTAGGGCGTCCCGGGTCCTCTGGTCCACGGGCTCCACCGACTGCACGTCCACGCTGCTGACCACCAGTCCGTTTTGGGGGAAGATGGCCTGGTCCCGAGGCTGGGGCAGGACCCTGCTGTCGGGCCCCTTGGTTTCCAGGGTCTCAAAGCCGAAGACGGCCGTGCGAATGATGCGGGCGGAGTTCTTGTGGAAGTCATCGAAGGTGACGGAGGCCACGGCCCCCCGCACCCGGGACGCGATGGCCTTGCAGGCGTCACCCACGAAGTCAGGCACCGAGAAGAGCTTGGCTGTCTCTTTAGGGTCCTTCCGGTCACTCACCTCGAAGTGCCTGTGAGCAAAGAGGCCCAGAACCGGGAAACCATTTTCCTCCAGGACACAGCAACTCTCTGGTCTCTGAAGAGGACTCGGACGCCCACCCCCCGTGACCGGCTGGGGTCTCTCCCAACAGAGAGTGAGAATCAGTACCCACCACGCACCCAGGTGAGGTCCTGTTTAATTCTCTCAGCCCCCCCCCAGGAGGTGGCAATGGGCGTTATCCCCTCTCACAGACGAGGAAAGAGGCCCGGGGAGGTGAAGGGACAGGCCCGAAGTCACAGGGTAAGCGGCAAGCCGGAAAGCTGGGCTCAGGCAGTGTGGCTCCGTGGTCTGTGCTCTTAGCTGTCCTGCCCCCAAGATGTCCGCGGGCCTCTGCCTGTCATGGTCCTGGTCACCCGGCCAAGAAGTGGCTGAGGGGGAGCCTAGCTTCTGGATGGGACTCTTTCCCCCACCCCACCCCCCAGCTCTAGACGCTGCCATTCCAGCTGTAACTACGTGCCGGGCACTGTTCCCACCCTCACTGTACCCTTTCAATAGCCCTGGGAGGTGCGCGGTTGCTGTTCCAGTTTTACAGACTGGGAAACTGAGGAAAGCACCAAGTCACTTGCCCAGGTCCACGGCTAGCGAACGGCAGGGCTGGGACCCCGGCAGCGAGCCCCGGAGCACGTGCTGGGACACCTGCCCACACGTGCCACTCCGACTGGGCGTGTCCAAGGGACATTGGTAGAACCTGGCCGTGGCGTGGATGGCTGCACACGGGCTGAGTTTAGCTGGGGCGCTCCTCCAACCACATCCACCAAACCCTGCTCCCAGGAGGGGAGTCTGCACCTTCCCATCCCCCCCACCTTGGGCATCAGACTGGGTTTCCCTCTTGGCCATGGCAGAGTCAGGCATCCTGCCCCCACCACGAGCCCCGCACGGTGGGAGGCAGCGTTCGTCCTCGGGTCCCTCCCCAGCCCTCACCAGTTGTAGGCAAGCTGCAGCTGCAGCCTGGCATGGTCTGCGGTCTCGATGGTGATGACATCTGTGAAGAAGTCAGGCCCGAGCAGCAGGCAGAGCGCACGGCGAGCGTGGGGACGCTTAGGCCTCCCGGCCGAAAGGGACAACACAGTGAACTGCTCTTCAGGACCTAGTGACACCAGCTCAGGCCCAAAGACCACACTGCAGAGGGAGCAGGGAGTCAGACACATGGAGAGCCCCTCACCCGGTCACCTGTCCCACCTCACCCCCCACTGGCCCCCCCACCTTGCCCCCACACACAGCGGGCCCCCCCAGTCACCTGTCCCACCTCACCCCCCCAACCACCACCCCCTGTCACCTGTCCCACGTCACCCCCCAACCACCCCCCTGTCACCTGTCCCACCTCGCCACCCCCCCCCCCCCAGCCAGCCCCTCACCGAGCTTTCTTCTCCCTGTAGTCATACACCTGCACGGCTGCGTTGTGAGGGACCCGGTAGCTAACCACACGGGTCTTGTTCCGGAGGGTGGCAGACTGCGGGGTCTTGGTCGTCTCCTTCTCGCCCCTGTCTGCCAGAGGGTCCTGCCCCTTGTTCAGCAGCTCCTCTACCCCAGCAGGCAGCTCCTTCTCCCACAGGACTTCGTCCTGGGTCAGCATGTAGGTGCTCCCAATCACAGCACGTACCTGGAGAGAGGGCAAGGCGGAGGAGGTCACCGGGGAAGGGAAAAGGGAGAAGGCCCCAGCCGGCCGTCCCAAAACAGAGCTGGTCGCGGGGGCAGTAGAGCGTGGTGGTTGGGCTCGGTCTCCGGACTGGGGCTGCACTCAGATGCTGGTGCGGTCGTCTGGGCCAGACAGCCGTGCTTTAGGTCCAGGGCCACAGAACGCACCCACCACCGGCCACCTCCCAGGCTCCAGGAGTAAAGGACATTTCCCACATATAGTGCTGAGAACCTGGCAATGGTAAGGGTTCGACCTTATTTCTTCTGGAATCTTCCCTCTTGGGGCAACCTGGAGGGCATCCTGGGGACAGAGGTAAATCCTAGGACATAGGCAAGATCCACTAACATTTCCTAGGATTCCGAGCTCTACTTCCAGGTTGTATTCTTAGAGAAAGAGGTCAGAGATGTGGTCCTAGGTCAAACCAAGGTCCACGCTTCAGATGAAGGGGCAAAGGGGAAGGATTCCATTGGGATAAGCACATGGGAGAGGAGGCTGGTTCTTGGGGTTCCTAGGCCGCTCCCCAGTCAGACCTTCATGCTGGGGCCAGAGTCCCCTCCTAAAACCTGGCTCATCTTTTCCCTTGGGTGTTTCTCAAATTTCAAGCGAGCTATTTAATGGGGTGCCTGGGTGGCTCAGTCGGTTAAGCATCTGACTCTCGATTCTGGCTCAGGTCATGATCTCAGGGTCATGAGATCGAGCCCTGCGCTGGGCTCTGCACTGGGCGTGGAGCCTGTGTCAGATTCTCTCCCCCCTCCCTCGGCCCCTCCCCACTCCCTGTTCTAAAACGGAAAGACAAAGGGAAGGCAAATACTCCACCGAATGCCCTCATACCTACCAGCCAGCCAGCTCAGATGCCACCACCAAGGCTGTCAAAGTCCCCTCCCCTGTCCCCACCGTGTGCCTCTCCCTGTCGGCCCCACGCAAGCCCCCACCACGGCCACACGGCGGTGATGGTGCCCACCCCTCAGCCATTACCCTTCCGGTCTTGACGTCCTGCACGTAGATGCCCTCGTTCTCGTCCAGAGGGATGGCCTGGCGCTCTTCCACCACCTCCACCTTGGCAGAGGGCACGTATTCCAGCGGTCCGCGGATGAGCCAGCGGTCCCCAGCCTGGTGGGAGACCTTCTCTCCCTCTTCTCCCTCCTCCAGGGGCTGCAGGGCCCTCAGCAGCAGTCCCTGCTGCTCCGAGAGCACGTACACATCCTGGATGCCTCGTTCCAGCCGCTCTCCCGGCTGGAGGAAAAAGGACTTCTCGCCCTAGTGGACAGACGTGGGATTAGGAGCCGGTTGCCGCCCAGGGTTGGGCCTCTGGCGGCACCTGCTACGGCCACAGGCTTGTGTTGAGAACAGGAGCCCAAAATCCTCCTCCCCACACTCCCACTGTAACACCGAGAAGCACGGTCTGGGCCAGGAGGTGCTCGACAAATGCCTACAGACCTCATCTGATTGAGCCTTGCCCTTGATGAATTCCGGACGCGGTCATCACTGGGGCCCTCACAGCTCAACAATTAAGAAGGAACCGCCTATTGCTCAGTTTCTCCCATGCCTTGGTTTCCTGAGATGATGTAGTCTGGGCATTGGCAGACTCCGTTGCTGGGCCAAATCTGGCTTTTTTTTTTTTTTTTTTAAATTAACTATACGTTTGAGATACAATCTATATACCATAAAATTTGTTCATTTAAAGAATACAATTCAAATCACTGAGCTCTACCTCTGAAACCAATAATACATTATATGTTAACTGAATTTAAATTTTTTAAAAAGGGGGAAAAAATAAAGTGTGCAGTTCAGGGGCCCCTGGGTGGCTCATTCGGTTAAGCGTCTGCCTTTGGCTCAGGTCAGGATCTCAGGGACCTGGGATCGAGCCCTGCATCAGGCTCCTTGCTCAGGGGGGGGTCTGCTTCTCCCTCTCCCTCTGCCTGCTGCTCCCCGCTTGTGCACACATACGCTTTCTCCCCGTTAAATAAAAATCTAAAATAAAATGAATAAAAATAAAATCTTAAAAATAAGTAAATAAGGTATACAGGTCCATTGTTTGGGGATACCCACAGAGTCGTCCAATCACCACGATGATCTGACCCCAGGGCATTTTCATCACCCTGAAAAAGCCCTCACTCAACAGCAGCTTACGTCCGTCCATCCCTACTCTAACCACTGATCTGTTTTCTATCACTATGGATTTACCCATCTGGGACATTTCATATGAATGGAATCATGCAATATGTGGTCTTTCACGTGCGGCCTCTTGCTCCGCACGGCGTTCGCGCACCCGCGTTGCGGCAGGTGTTAGTACATGCAGGTGATTAGTGCACGAGCATCGTACGCCTTCGTGCCTTCGTTTCTTTTTATAGCCCAAGGATATTCCATTGTGTGGCTAGGCCACAATTTGTTATCCATTCATCCACTGATAGACATTCGGGCTGTTTCTGGAAGCAAAACGTTACCGGAACACAGACACACTCGTTCATTTACAAGCGGTCTACGCTTTCGCTCCAACGGCACAGCAGAGTGGTTGCAAGAGAGGGACACCACTCACGAAGCCTGAAATACCCGCGGTCTGGCCCTGCAGAGAAATGTGCCCATCCCTCCCAGGGTGAGGCCGGGGCGTGGGGAGAAGCGTAAACCAAGAGGTTTGTTTCGTGCAGGATGAGGACAAAGTTTCCAGGACAGCAGGCACGGACGGGGCCCCGGAGGTGCTCCCAGAAGAGACCGTCTGTAAATCTCCCTGAGATTGGGGGCCTCAGGAGATCAACAGGACAGGGTCTCAAAAGATAAAACTGGGTGTGCAAAGGCACGGGGCGGGGGGGAGCCCAGAATAAGCGTGATGCTTCTAGAATGTGTACGTAGGGTGGGAGGAGGGGAGGGAGCGGTCCCGGGGTCTCAAGCCCCTCAAGGGCAGTCAGCCTCCCCGGAGAGCAGGACGCATTTACCTTGACCACACGCTTTTGCCCCAGCTGGTTCTTGCCATCCGGGCCGACCGGGTCGAGAATCACACAGTAGTTGCGGGGGCCCAAGGTGGTGATGGGCACGATCCCCAGCACCTCCTCATACACATCTGGCACGTGGGCCTCCGTGTCCTGCACGGTCACCAGCCACTCCTCCCCGGTGCGGCGGCTCACTCCCCTCAAGTCTCGAAAGTTCTGTAGAGCCCGGAGGTGCAGGGCCGTCTGGGGGACAAGATGTAGGGAGCATGTGAGGAAACTGACCTCCAATTCCCTCAGGGGAGCTGGGAGCCCCACTGGCCACTCCCCCCACCCCCTACCCTGGCCAGAGCACAGACCTTCTCTGTGAGGATCACGGCATCCACCAAATCCAGAACTTCCTCAAACACGGCCGGGAGGTAGGCGCCCACCGAGCGGACCAGCCATTCTTCTCCTGGGCCAAGGGGGGAGGCGGGAGGGTCAAAGGTCACCCAGCCTGCTCCCCAGCTGCCCCTTCCCGCAGCATAGACAACCAGGACCTGCCGGCTCTGGGGGTGAGAGGCCACACCCTCAGGCTCCAGGGCCTGACAAGGGTGCATATGTTACTTTCTTTCCTGAGGCCAGAGAAAACCAACCCCTAGCCAGGACAATAAGAAAAGCCGGCTAGGGGCCCAAGCTGCTGCCATGCCTTCTCTGGGCTCCAAAGACCAACTCCTCCCCTTTGCCTGAAAGGGGTAGAACTGCCTCTAGGAGAGCTGGAGACATTGTCTCGCTTCTCGGACAAGCAGGAATGCCTGGCTACAGCCTTGCCCTTGCTGGTCGTAAACCCCGGCGCGTAACCTCACTTCCGCGCCTCAGTGAGGTCATATGGAGAATGGGAATCGTAGGGCCTCAAGGTTGTGCGGGGCTAAGTGAGTTCCCATTTGTAAAGCATTTTGAACCACACCTGACACAGACGGGTAACATCACATTGGCCGAATACGATTGCTAATTGTATATGAACACCTGCTCTGTTGGTCTAGAAACAGATATGACTGCCACCCCTGGCCCACGGTGAAGGGGAGGGGGAGGGAAAAGCCAACACGTTCATGATCAGAGGGTCAGGGCAGAGCCGGCGTGAGGCTGGGGTGGGGAAAGCAGCCACGGGCGGTTCCAAAAGCTTCTAAGAGATACCAGGGAAGCACTTCCTCCCAGGCTGCAAGGGCCACCCCCAACGCTGCAGGCAAGACAGGGCCCACCCACCCCCATCAGCACCCCTCATCAACCCCACCTGTCACCCTCTCCTTGCCCTCCCGGTCCCAGCACTCCTTGCGGGCCCTCAGCCGCAGGGCCTGGTTCTGCCTGACGACTGTGGCCTGAATGATCTCCAAGACCTCCACTTCCTTCCGGGGGATATAGGTACCTGGGAAGGGAAGACGAGGCAGAGGGTCAAGGCCAGCAGGTATCAAAGCTATCATGGGAAGACAGGGAGCCTCGGACCCGGACTCCAATCAATGCAAGGAACTCACCAGGTCCTTCAAATAGCCACTCATCTCCTGCCACCACCTTGTCTCCATTCTTATCCTCAAAGTCCAGCAACGCCTTGAGATGGAGGGCAGTGTTGGGCAGAACCACCTGCAGTGGGCTGATGTCCTACAAGGGGAAGATGGGAGGTCGCGGCACATTCAGTACTGTGGCCCCAGGAGTCAAACCCGATCCCTTGGAGGTCAGAGGCCACAGCGTCGATCTTCCCGTGGCCCCAGATAAGCCCCCAGGTGGAATGTACAAAGGAAAGGGTGGTCCCAAAGCCGTCTGGTCTGAAGAACGGGACAGGTGACAGAGGAAGCAGACGCGCTGCCAAAGAGCCAAGGACACACATTCCTCTGGAGGAAGTGCTTAGACGTGGTTCTGAACTACAAATCTAGACAGGAAACGGGGAAACACCTCAAGGCCTCGCATGCACCAGGGCCCTCTATGAAGTGTAGTGAAGTGGGAAGTATGAACAGCTCTAACAGGCACATGGCTTTGTTGTCAGGGTTGCCTCATGGTCACAAGACAGCTGCTGTACTACAGCCATCACGTCTCCCTTCATCAGGAAGGGACACCTGGCAACAAGTATCCAAACCTTTCAGAGGTTTGTAGAAATGTTTCCACGAGTAGGACCTCACTTGGTCTTTGGTCTGAGGGAGGGAGGAGAACACGCAAAGAGCCTCACAGAGACGTGCCCAAAGTCACACAACTAGTAAGGAACGGGATCAGGACTTGAACCACAGTCTAAGTGAAGCCTGCCGGCCACTCCTTACTCCGACCAGAGTGGCCTGGGGTGGAGAAGGTCGGGTAACTGCACTCTCCCCACTGACCACACACGGGGTCAGAGGCAGAGCTGGAGGCTCGCAGGGCAGGCAAGCCCTTCCTTGTCCCTTCCATGTGCACAGCACCCAGGCCGTTGCGGCGGGGGCAGCCTAGCCCTGGCTTTGTGGACGGCACGTTCCAGCAGGTGACAAGACAGACACAGACCGTCCTCTTCAAGCAGACCGTGGACAGTGTCACGAGAGAGAAGGCGAGAGAGAGAGAATGCGAGAGAGAAGGCGAGAGAGAGAGAGAGAAGGCGAGAGAGAGAGAGAGAGAAGGCGAGAGAGAGAGAGAGAAGGCGAGAGAGAGAGAGAGAAGGCGAGAGAGAGAGAGAGAAGGCGAGAGAGAGAGAGAGAGAGAGAAGGCCAGAGAGAGAGAGAGAGAGAGGCGAGAGAGAGAGAGAGAGAGAAGGCCAGAGAGAGAGAGAGAAGGGGGAGAGAGAGAGAGAGAAGGCGAGAGAGAGAGAGAGAGAGAAGGCGAGAGAGAGAGAGAGAGAGAGAGAGAGAAGGCGAGAGAGAGAGAGAGAGAGAAGGCGAGAGAGAGAGAGAGAGAGAAGGCGAGAGAGAGAGAGAGAGAAGGCGAGAGAGAGAGAGAGAGAGAAGGCGAGAGAGAGAGAGAAGGCAAGAGAGAGAGAAGGCAAGAGAGAGAGAAGGCAAGAGAGAGAGAGAGAGAAGGGGGGAGAGAGAGAGAGAGAAGGCGAGAGAGAGAGAGAGAAGGCGAGAGAGAGAGAGAGAAGGCGAGAGAGAGAGAGAGAGAGAAGGCGAGAGAGAGAGAGAGAAGGCGAGAGAGAGAGAGAGAGAGAAGGCGAGAGAGAGAGAGAGAGAAGGCGAGAGAGAGAGAGAGAAGGCGAGAGAGAGAGAGAAGGCAAGAGAGAGAGAAGGCAAGAGAGAGAGAAGGCAAGAGAGAGAGAAGAGAGAGAGAGAGAGAGAGAGAAGGCGAGAGAGAGAGAGAGAGAGAAGGCGAGAGAGAGAGAGAGAGAGAAGGCGAGAGAGAGAGAAGGCGAGAGAGAGAGAAGGCGAGAGAGAGAGGTTGCAAAAACTCAAAGGAAGTTAGGAAAGGCCCTCTGGAAGTGGCATTTGACCTGGGGTTCAAAGGAAGAACTTGCTTCTGACACAAAGGTGTGGGAAGGGGAGGAAACGGTGCACATTCTGGAAGGAGCATGTCGGCCAGCGGGTTGTCACCTCCCCCATCTCCTCTATCATCACTTCCCACCTGTTCCATCGAAAGCTACGTCTGCCTTTATCCATCGCTGCCATTCCCCAACATTTCTCACCTGAACAATGGAAAGGTCTTAACTGGCCTCCAGCTGCCACGTCTGTCTCCTCCCAGTTCATCGCCCACACCCCCGCAGGCTCCCAGCTCCTGACTGGGTACCCAGCAGTATCATCACGTAAAACTGGGAATGTGGGAGAAGAACAGATTGCGGGGGCGGGGGGGGGGACTGGCAGGTTTGCATGTCCAGGAGGAGGTGGCCGTGGGACACCCAGGAGAGAACTTCCTACAGGCAGCTAGGGGCTCGCGGCTGGGCAGCTCCCAGCGATGGTACTGGGCTTGAGGTCTCCAGCCTCGACGGAGGGCTCAAGGCCGAGAGGGCACGAGAGGGCACGCAGGAGGTTCGGGACAGAATTTGAAAGCAGAGGGGACAGGGGAGGAGGCGGGAGACATCTAAGAAGACGAAAAGAGACACCCACAGAGTCAAACAGGAAGACGAGTTTTAGCAGGGGCGAGGTGGGAGGAAAAAAAAAAAAAAAGAGAGAGACAAGTTTTAATAAGAGGGCAGGTGGACAATGGTTGTGGCTAAGAAGGCCCATGAGACACAGCATGGCCCCTGGGGCGGCAGTTAGGAGGCCTTAGGGCTTTGCCAAAGCGAGCTTGGGGGAGGTGGGGGCGGGGGCCAGATGCAGGGGCTTATGAGGAAATGGGGCAGAGGACGTCAAGTACAAGGAGTTATCAGAGTACGTAAGAAAGGAAAGAGAAAGCAATAAATAGCTAGAAACTGGGTTTCTACAGGGCCACTCAAAGGTTCATGCTTTTAGTATTTAGTGTGCATATCCTGGGATCCGGCAATTCTTAAATAGTTTTTGTTTTGTTTTGTTTTGAATTTTAAGTAGGCTCCATACCCAACGCAAGGTTTGAAACTCATGACCCCGAGATCCAGGTCAAGTCCTACCGGCTGAGCCAGCCAGGCCCCCCAGTATCTTCTAACTCTTGAAAAGCAGCAAACCGTAGCGTGTGCTAGGACACACAGCCAAGTACATTCATGGCAAAACTGGTTTTCCTTATAAATTGGAAACACCCTAAAAGAAACTCAGGAGGAGAATGGCTGAGCTTGTGTTCGTCGTATGAAGTTCCCTATGACAAACGAGACTTGTGCACCAACATGCAGACGTTCATCAAAATACAGCGGCAGGGGGCGCCTGGGTGGCACAGCGGTTAAGCGTCTGGCTTTGGCTCGGGTCATGATCCCGGGGTCCTAGGACAGAGCCCGGCTCTCGTAAGAGCTGTAGTGATCAGAACAATATGGAACCGGCACCAGAATAGACACATAAATCAATGACACAGAAGAGAGAGCCCAGAAATAAGGCCATAATTATATGGTCAATTAATCTTCGACAAAGGAAGCCAGAATATGCAATGGGAAAAAGTCTTTTCAACAGATGGTGTTGGGAAAACCGGACGGCAACACGCAAAAGAGTGAAACTGGACCACTTTCTTACACAAAAATTAACTCAAAATGGATTAAGGACCTAAATAGGAGACCTGAAACCATAACAACCCCAAAAGAGAACACAGACCGTAATGTCTCTGATATCGGCTGTAGCAACATTTTTCTAGATGGGTCTTCTGAGGCAAGACAAAAAAAAAAGCAAAAATAACCCACTGGGACTACGTCAAAATAAAACACTTCGGCACAACAAGGAAACCACCAACAAAACTAAAAGACAACACACTGGACGGAGAAGGTATTTGCAAATGGCATATCTGACATCCAAAATATATGAAGAACTTAGGCAACTCGACACCAAGTGGTAACCTAATTCGAAATGGGCAGAAGCCATGAACAGACACTTCTCCAAGGAAGACACACAGATGGCCAACAGACTCATGAAAAGTTGCTCAGCATCACTCACCACCGGGGAAATGCAAATCAAAACCACAATGAGCTATCACGTCCTGTCAGAATGGCTGACATCAAAAACACAAGAGACGGTAAGTGCCGGCAAGGGTGTGGAGAAAAAGGAGCGCTGGTGCACGGGGGGGGGGGGGGGGGGGGGGGGGGGGGGGGGGGACGGGACGCAAACTGGTTCGGCAGCTCTGGAAAACAGTATGGAGGGTCCTCAAAAAATTAAACCCAGGACTGCCCTACGATCCAGTAATCACACTACCGGGTATGCACCCAAAGAATATGAAAACACTCATTCGAAAGGGTATGTGCACCCCAAAGTTTATTACAGCATTATTTACAACGGCCAAATTATGGAGGCGACCCAAGTGTCCACCAATAAAGGAATGGATAAAGAAGACAGGATACATATCTACAATGGAATATTACTCAGCCATAAAGAATGAACTCTTGCCATTTGCAACGATGTGGGTGGATCTAGAGAGTATCCTTCTAAGCAAAATAAGTCAGAGAAAGACAAATGCCCTATGATTTCACTTATATGTGGAATTTAACAAATTAATAAAGAAAAAAAAAAAGACTCTTCACTATGGAGAACAAACTGATGTCACCAGAAAGGGGGGGGAGGGGGGGCTGGGGAAATTAGGTAAAGGGGATTAAGAGTGCACTTACTGTGAGGAGCCCTGAGTCACGCATGGAATTGTTGAGTCATTATATAATATTGTATGTTAATTACACTGGGATTAAAAAAAAAAAAAGATACAGAATGATGAGCTGGGTTCCCGGGCCAGCTGATGGAGGCTGCAGCAGGTAGAGAAAAGTGAAGATATCAACTAAGGGAAGGGGACACAGACCCAGGTCCTGCCAGATGGCCTTGACTCCTAAGTATATGAGGAATCTGTGTAAGAGTGAGAGGACAGAAAATAGGAAGAGAGGACAGAAAATAGGAAGAGTGAGAGGACAGAAAATAGGAAGACAGAAAATAGGAAGATAAATATTTAGAGGCACACAGAGAGAAGTAGAGAGAAAGCTGGTTAGGAAGGAAGAGAACCACTGAACAGGGCTTGGGTTGGAATGAACTGCCTAACCCAACAGCGACTTGTAATCCTGTCGTCTTGGGGGATCTGTCCCCGCTGCCGGGAAATCCCTCCTGAGTTTGAGAACAGAAAGGACAGGCGGGGGCCACGCTGAGCCAGGACCAGGATTTGCCATGGGTCCTGCACACAAGAGACTGTTAAAACGATATGCTCCAGTTGGAGTAGCAGAGAGAGACCAGGAAGAAAAGCCCCGAGGGGCCATGAGGGCCCAGGAGGCCCAGGAAAGGGAGGCTGCTGGTGAGGGGGTTCGGGTTGAATTGCCAAGGGGAGGGGGAAGGAGGCCAGAGCCAGGGGCCACCTCAGTGAAGACCCGGAGAGAAGCCATATGGGCAGAGAGGGGCAAGAGTAGAATGGTGGGTAGAAAGGGAGTGTCTCCAGGGCGCTGGGCTCTGAAGAGGGAGAGGCCCTGCCCTCCTGGCCTGGAGGATGTGGGGTGTGAGAGAATGAGCAGCGGTGGGCTGGGGATCCTAGGGAGCTTTAGACACTGGTGTTGATGACCCCCCCCCCCCACACACACACACTGCTCCCCACCCAGAGGGGGCCTGAGCTGAGCAGAGGTACGACCTAAGGCTTTTTAGCTTTTGACAGTTCCAGACTCTTACACAAAAGTTGCAAGAATAGTACAAAGAACTCCCGGAGGCGCCTCGCTCAGAGTCCTCAAGGGTTAACATTCTCATTACTCGCCAGCACTTTCTAGCTCTACTCGCACGCTCCTCTCCCCAAGGGGCCGCCACAAGTGGGCAGGAAGGTCTAACTCCCTCGGTGTTGCCAGGAAGCTTCCGGATCGAGAAGCACCGTTGCCAGGAAGCTTCCGGATCGAGAAGCACCGGTTAGTAGAGGAAACCAGAGTAAACCAGTATGAACTGGCAAGGAGGTGAGGGCAGAAGAAACAGTTAGGAACGTGAAGGCTGCGGTCCCACTCGCTAAGGGCAACGCGGCCAAGGGCCCGGCCAGCAGCGCAGGCCTGAGGGGCAGTCACCGGCGTGGGAGCCTGGACCTCGTCTTGCCCACCACCGCGGGCCACCGCCCGCCAGGGTCTGGCACTGTTTGGGTGAATGGGATGCTTCCTCTTGGCAAAGTCATGGAGCACCAGACTGGTCAAGAGCTTCTCGCAGGCTCTGAGCCTGGAAAGTCAGGTGGGGAGATGGGCTGACAGCTCTGAAAGCAGGGGCAAGTCTGTTGTGGGCCTGTGGGACGAAGCAGAGAACTCGGGCCTTGGTGAGAGCCGCCAGGTGTCCCCCGCCCCCCTCCCACAGCCCCAGTGGGTTTCCCTCCGGAAGGCAGCGCTGAGCCCCGGGACAAGGTCGAATGGCCATGGGGGGGAAGCCAGCCAGGTACCTTTTCCCAGCACCTCCCCGCGGTACAGGGGGGAAGGGGGTCCTGGGTCAGCCGGATCTCTAGGTCGGCGTGGCGGAGCCGTACTTGCCCTGTGACGTCGAACAGCACGGCGCCCTGGGGATCCCGGGACACGGGGTTGGCCACTGTGGCAATAGTGGCGTGGGGGGACAGTCACCATGGCGCAAGGGGGCAAACAGGACCCTGTTGGAGGGGGGAGAAGCAGTGTGTGAGGACCCAGGGAGGCCCTGTTCCCACTTCTGAAGGGGACCATGACTGGTAGAGAAAGCTCCCCATCACCCACACCAGGGCCAACCCTGCCTGGGGACAGGAAGGAGACGGGACGGTCGTGCCAGCCAGACGAGCAGGTACCCCATGGCCCGGGTCCCAGCACCCACCTCTCATTGTCCTGCCGGATGTAAGTCTTTGGGCCGACCTCCACGCGGGACACGTTGCTGTTCTGGTCCAGCACGTGGATGTAGTGGTACGGGGGGGATGCGGATGATGGACTCTTCGGTTGCCATGGTGACTGCTGAGGCCAGGGCAGCAGGCTGGCAGACAGGTGGGGAGTGGATACAACAGGATGAGCACAGGGGGGCCTGGCAAAGGCAGGCGTGAGCCTGAGGCCCGGCTGGGGACGGAGAATTGGGCCTTCCTCCTCCGGTTACGTCATTTTGCCCCGTACCATCCCGCGCCGGCCTCTTCCTTCTCCCCACTCAGAGCAACCCAGCGCATCGAGACCCCTGCCGAGAACTGCATGACATGGATAAGCACAGAAGCCCAGGGGTCCCTGCCTATTCCTTCCCCTTCCCAAGCTGCCCGCAGCATGTGAAGGGGCTTGAGATCAGAACTCGGGAGGTGCAGTGGCCTTTCCTGGCACAGCGGGGAGCAGCGGCTCCGAGGAGCTCCCCGGCTCTAAGGATTCAGGCTCCTTCATTTGAGGGGATCCCGAGGCCCAGGCTGTATTGAAATGTTAGTCCACAGACCAATATTTACACGATCTTTGCACACACACACACACACACACACACACGCGCTTAAGCAATCTGGGATGAAATGTTCAGACATGGGTCACTCTCAAGGGAGGGATCCCTGGTGAAACAGGCACTGCAAAGAATCAACTGGATTAGAAACACCAAATTATTCTAGTCCTTTCCTCCCCAGTTCTCACTGGTCTGTTGCCACTCTCGGTTTCCTAGAGTTGTGGGTCGGGGTGGGAAGGGGAAGGGAAGAAAGCAGTACGTACCCCACCTACCCTCACCCTACCTGCTTCTGAATCCTGGGTGGCTCCAATCAATGCCTGGCTTGTTCAGGAAGGTGGCACCTCCACCCCATCCCTCCCTCCAGCATGCCTTGGACTTTGGACAACCTATCCCTTGGAGTCACATAAGGGGAACCGAGTTTGCTAGGGGACTCAAAGCCTTGTCCTCGGAGACTCTGGTCAGACATTTTTGAAGCCACCACCAGAAAGAAGGGACACCTCCTCTACTCCACCATTCGTCCAACTTCCAACCTGAGTGAGGAAAGGGGAAGCGAGGGGGGTGCGGCTTGCCACGGGAGAAACAGGCAGAAACCACAGAATTACAGGACCGAGGCAAGGCCCAAGAGTTTTGTCATTTACACCGTCTGTAAAATTTCTTTTTCTTTTGGTTTAGCAATTATGAGTTTCCACAGACTCCTGATTGCCGCTTCTCTTGAAGAATTAGGGCCACGCCCTCTGTCCCCGCCTAGCAGACCTGGATAGAGCCAAGTCACAGCTGCCCCCTGTGGATGGGACACGGGCTTCCCTGCCTACCCCAGTCCCCACCTGTTGTCCCTGCTGTCCTACACCTGGGCCACTGCACTCACATCACCTGCTGGGCTTCTGCTTAAAGCCCTCTACCACAGCACCAAGAGAACTTTCTCTAATCAGGGACATCTTCTAACCCTGTGCTGTGTAGCCACTGAATACTTGCAGTGTGACTAGGGTGAGGAACAAAATACTAGATTTTAATGAAGGTGGCCGAATAAGGCTGGTTGATCCCAGGTTACACAGTGTAGCTCGAAGGGGTGGAGTTCCAGGTAGGGACTACGAATCATTCAGGGCCACCCAGCAAATCAGTGGTACCACTGGGATGAGAATCCCGATGGAATGGCTGGTCCCGTCCCTCCCCTGGGGCAGCAAGGGACAGTGGTTAGGGGCCGGAATCAGCCAGACTGCCCCCCCCCCTACAGTTCTGATTTCCTGCCTTGTACCGTTTCCTTAATGTCTTACCTCATTTTGAAAGCTTATAGTTTTGACCCCTTTTCCTCGTATGCTTTTCCACAAAGGAATGTTCTCCTGCTCTCTCTCGCAACTTTGTATGGGATTTGACCTTGATACTTTTCTGTGGCTCCTTCTTATGGGAAGTTCATTTCCCTTAACTTGTAGGAGTGGCTTTTCTAACGTCAGAGCTCCCCCTTCTGTTGTGTTCAGGTAGGGTTTGAAAATACAGGGGCTGGCTTTCCGCTTTCTTGGTTCTCCTCCCTACTCTCACCAGGCCCTTCCTGTTCCTTCCTCTCTGCTGCCCAGTCCCTCCCAGCTGTGCTTCTGAAGCTGCTCCCTGATGAAGGCCCTGAAAAGCCCCCAGGATCCCTTACTGAATGGGTAACCTCGGACAAGTCCGTTGCCCTCCCTCTACCCATTTCCCAGGCCTACACACTGAGAATGGATAGGGCACCTACCCGAGTTAGGAGGGCTGAGATCATTATAAAGTAGTTGGAACAGAGCCCGGCTCTTCAGAAGCACGATAGGGCTTACTGCTGAGGCAGAAGGAGCCTGCGGCCCAGCTCCCTTATCAGGGGATGTGGCCTAGCACCAGAAGCTCCCTGTACCACCTGGCCTTAACTAACCCCCCCCTTGTTGACTGGTCAGAAAGGTGGTGAGTCTCCTGTCACCCCAGCTGTGGGGCTAGAAGAACAGCAAAGAAGGGGGATCTGATGGCCAAGTGAAGCCTTTTCCAACTGCTCCTTTGCCAAGTTCTCTGCAGGGTAGAAGCCTGGCCAGGAAGCCAGATGGGGGAGAGGAAGGGCTAGGGCTATAAACGGAGGTGTGGACAGGGCTCCATGAGGCCCCCCCAGGGAAGATTTGAACTCTAGAAGGCCATGCAGGGCTGGGAAGCAGGCCCCAGGAGCAGCCTCCAATGACTCCTTTTTGGACAATCCCCCACTCCCTACGGCTAAGGCCTCTCCGCCATCTGTCACCCCAGCTGGGCCCAGTCAGGGGGGCTGAGAGCCTCGCCCAGCTCAGTGAGTCAGCTGAGAATCATCCTCCTAGCTGGCCTGCCTGGGCTTCTGCCTCGTGCCAAAGCCAAGGCCTTCAGTACCAGGACCCTGTCTTAACCCACCAGGCCCGACAGCTGTGCCTTCCACCCAGACCACCTGCTCCTTACCCAAGAGACTTTGCTCTTTTCATTTTGTCATCTGCAAAGGCAGCCCCGAAGTAAGGCCTCTCTAGGGAACCAGGGAAACCATCCGACTCAGACATGTGTGTGACAAGTCCCAGATTTAGACTTTTGTGGTCTACCAGACGACAGGTACCGTCAGAACATTTTCTTCCCAATAGATCAGGACCCTTAAAAAACACCGGTCAAGGACTGTGCTGATCTTTGGAAGTTCCTGCCCAGAGCTTGGGTTTGGCCCCCATATTCCAAATCCACCCAGGCCTCCCTTCGGTGCCTGCTTCCAGGATCTGCCCCCTCGTCTGCTTTCCGGGCACATGGCCAGCTTTGCCCGACCACACTTCCCTCAAGGGTCATGAGACTCCCGCAAGAGCCAGTCAACTTTTGCCCAAAGTCTCAGACACCACACCACACCCACGAAGAAAAGAGGAAAGTAACGGGTGGTGGGGCAGAGAACACAACAAGCTATAGGCAGAAGTGGGGTTCATCCTCGAGGCAAAGGGGGTTCTTGACCAGTGTCTTGGCTCAAACGGAAACTTAACACTACAGCAAAACTTCATGAGTTGCTTTGGTCAGTACTGGTCAGAGATCTTCGGGGTCAACTGTGAGCGCCTGGCACTGGGACTCCAAGAGCAGGGACCAGCTTTCTTATTTCTGCCTGTGCGCTGGTCTGCGGCGAGCGGCGTCTGGCAGTGTCTGAAGCGTGTTAGTGAGGGGGCTTCTCGGTCCTCACTCCAGAGCTGCTGAATTGGCCGCATTTTAACTAGATCCCTGGCCATTTGGGCGCACATTAAAGTACCAGCAGCCCAGGCCTCAAGCAGCCACTCTCAGCCCTGGCTGTATCTGAGAATCACCTGGAGGTCTTTGAAAACCACTGATCCCTGGGGGATTCTGACATCAGGGGCCTGGGGTGGGTGCAAGCATTGCCTCCCACCCCCCTCCATCCCCCCCAGTAGGCTCTCCACCCAGCGTGGAGCCCAACACAGAGCTTCAACTCCCGACGCTAAGATCAGGACCTGAGCGGAGACTGCGCTGGATGCTAGGGGCGCCTGGGTCACTCCATCGGTTAAGCAGCTGACTGTTGATTTTAGGGTCATTTTAGGGTCGTGACATGGGGCACTGCATTGGGTTCAATGCACAGTGTGGAATCTGCTTGAGATTCTCTCCCCCCCCCCCCCGCCCCTACTTCTTCCCCCTCCCCTGCCACCCCCACAGGCTCTCTCCCTCTAAATCTTTTTTAAAAAAGAGTTGGATGTTTAACAGACTGAGCCACCCCGGGGCCCGGAGCACTGCCATATTTAAAGCTCTCGCACAGACTCTAATGCCCAGCAAGGGTAAGCTTGGTCCTGATCCTGGGCCACTTGCTAGCTGAGCCTGAGTCTCTTAGACTGAGAAGTGGGAAGAAGAGGGACTATTTCCTGGGCTGGACGAGATAAGCGGCCACAGGAGGTCTCTAGTGCAGGGGAGTTCAAAGCGTGGCTGGGAGGAGAGAGAATCAGGAGGAGCTCAGATTAGGCTAGTCCTCAGGGCCGGGCACTGGGTTATTCTCCTCCAGCCCCCTGGCCAACACCAGCCCCTGCCCCGAGCAGGCCGCAAGGTGCAGAGGAGGCCGGTGACTCAGCCTGCCACCATCACCTCTATCAAGCTCAGGTTTAGGAAAATGTTCACGACGCTCAGCATAAACACGGGCTCATCTCTGCAGTTTCCCTGATTGTAAACATTCTAGACTTTGTCTGGAGCATGCAGGAGTCCCATGACTCAGGGACTGCACAGAAGCTTATACACCAGCTTAGTTTAGGGAAATTATTTCCAGCTTTGGGGGACTAGAGGGGAAATTTTTGAGACGGTCTCACAGCAATCACGTTTAAGAGCAAAGTTTCAGGAACTTTTCTTCCTAGGAAAGAGGAAGAGCTCCTTCCTTCTCTGCGCTCTAGTCCAGCTACCTTGTGGCAGGAGCAGCTTGGTGGCTTCACGGGGGACAGCACAGTTCTGCCAGCTCAGAAGGCTTCTTGCCCTACCTTCACCCTGCCCCCGGAAACTGGTAATTAATGCTCAGCACTGAAGGCGAAGACTGCCTGGTTGAGAAGTGACCCAGGAACCAGGCTTCAGAGTCCTGATGCAGATCAATGTTTTCTAAATCGCTCCATCACAGGACCCAGCTGAGAGCATCCCTCCTGCTCATGCTGATTCCCAGGCCTCACCCAGCCCCGCGCCATCCAGCTTCGGGGGAGAGCCTCCAGAACGTGTAGCTTTGGCAAGAGCCCCTAGATAAACAGCTCCCACTTATTAAGGACTTAAGTGGTGCCAGGTGTTGTGCTAAACACCCTTAATTGATTCATCTGATCCTAGAAGTTAAGGAACTTTGCTCAGGATCACACAACGATCCGAGCACAGGGTCAGGATTCCTCCCGTAACCCTGGCTCCAGAGCTCCCGAACCAGGAAGTAGCCTGGCTTCTCAGGCAGAAAGGTAAGATTCTGAAAACAAAAGGAGGACTCCTGACCTGGGTGGGGCTGAATACTCTCTAGGAGACAGGCATTCACAGGGGAGCATTTTCGGCAAGGGGCGGGGGGGGGGGGCAGCCTCCATCCACAGAGAAGGCCCGAGTTATCTTGGAGCCCTCATGAGGTCCCTGGGCCATCCCCTCAAGGTGGCTTCTCTACCAGCTCCTGCCTCTGGAGAGCTGCCCACCCAGAGAGCTTCACCCCGGGTCAGGCTGGGCGCCCTGTGTGCCAAGGGCAGAAACGGGCAGGGATTCGCAGGGAGCACACCGGCTGGCACGCCGTGTAACAGCCAGCTTTCTCCTCACAACCCAGGGTCGGCCGGGCAGGGAGCAGACAACACAGGGAATCTGCCTCAACCACCATCCCCCACCCCTCCAAACTTCACTCCCAAGGGCCAGCCCTAAGATCTCCAGGGCCCCAAAGAGTTTTGCATTCCTTCATGTTACCCTCCCAAAGAAGCAAAGAGCCTCGCTCACCAACCTCCACACCTTCTAGAAGTCAAGCCCACCTTAAGACTGTTTTGCTAACCACTTCCCACAGGGTCCACAAGGCCCACCCACAGTTGGCATAGCCTTAAGTGAGGCGATAGAAAAGCCCCAATATTTGGCAGAGAGGAAGGACTGCGGGGGGGGGGGGGCAGGAATCACATTCTAAAAGCTCAAGAGGACAGGCCAGAGCCCAGGTGCCCAGGGGGAGGCAGCAGGGACCCAGGAGGGAGTCTGAATGGCCCCAAGTTTCCTCTGCCCTTACTTCTGATATGGGAGCCTGAAGTCGAGAGGCCTGAGATTTTGGGGGGTCCGGGAGTGTTGGCAAGTAACAAGTTGACCTATCTTTACTTCAAAACACAGGAAAAAAAAATCCGACAAGGAAAGCAAAACCTCCCAAGGGTAACCCCCACCCACCTTCTTCCTCCTCGGGCTGAGAGGTCTTACCTGCCCCGGCAGAAGCAAGCAGGCAGGACGGGGCTCGGAGAGCCTGGAGGGACACAAGTCCCCACCAGCGATTTGGGGGCGTTGGGAGCGGTGTGGACACCCAGGAAGCGTGCCCGCAGCCACAGACCCCTCAGATGGGGGAAGCTCCGTGGCCCAGCCCTAGGGATCACTTCCCGGCAGGGCAGGCTCGGGGGTGGGGCTTGGCCATTTAAAGGGCCCTCGCAGCTGGTTCTCGGTGTTTCTCCTCTGGGCGGCTTCTGCACAGCTGAAGGCACTGCAGCTCTTTCAGCCCTCGGGAAGCTCCTGCCTCAGAGCCAGCTGGCCGCGCTGGAATGAGACTGGAAAGGGTCAGAGGACCTGAGACTGAGACGGGGGTGGGGAGGTGGGGGGTGGGTGGGTGCTGAGTGCGCCTCTGATCCACGTGGCTTTCATTTCAACTTCCCCATCTGGGTGACTGCGATCCCGCCACTCCGCCACTCCACAAAAACCGGCCGGGCTTTGCTGCAGCCCACCCTCTAAGAAAACATAACTTTGCAGTTTTTTTATTTTAGATTCAGAAAATTCAGCCCAAGTCTCCAAAGAGATGTTCAAGAGAAAGCATAAATAGGCACACACACATTCTCTTTCTGGCAAGGGGCAGTGGTGGGCATTTAAGAGTCTCTCTCCTCTTGCCCTGTGTCCCAGCGCCCTGGGTTAGGGAAGGGGGGCCCAGAAGGCATATGCTCTGCACCCTAAGGGCAGCGGCAGCTCTCAGTATTTCCGCTGCCGGGGGAAGAGAGTGCTCCCTGAGGACCGGAGTGGGGGGCTGGCGGGGCTGGGGTCCTCTGAGTCCAGGCTGAAGAGGTCCCTGCCAGTACGAAGGATCTGCTCCTCTAGCTTCTTGTGCCGCTTCATGTCGGACAGAACCTTGTCCAGGCGGGCCTCCCGTTTCTGGCTCCGGGTGGAGCTTCCTGGAGAGAAGGAAGGTAAGAAAAGCGGATGGGAGTGAGGTGCTGTGTACCAGATCTGCCTAGATGTTACTAATTACTTGGGGGGGCTCATTAAACATACAGATTTCCAGGCCTCTGTCATGGAGGCCCTGAGGTTTGGGGTTGGGCCTCAAATGGGGTAAGCAGTGAAAGTCTGAACTATGAGAAGGGACTAGTAATGTGAGGACCAGGGTAAAGATATCCAGGCAGGGGGAAAAGCAAGTGCAAAGGCCCTGGGGGCAGGAACAGGGAGGTCTGTTCAAAGAAGAGTATACAGAGCTGGGCGGGTGTCAGGGAGACAGAAAGATGTGGTCGAAGAAATGACTTAGAGGCCATGATGAGGGGTTTGGATCTCTTAGTTTAAATGGAAATAAATGTCTGGAAACCTTGGGGGCCCAGGCAGTCAGGGGAATTGGTGGTGTTTGGATTCTCTCTTGACATGCTCTTTCCTCCAACAATAGAATTCTTTGGAGAATTTTAAAACAGAGTAGTGACATGATTTATATTTTGAAAGGATCATTCTGGTTGCTGAGAATGGAAGCAGGGAGACCAGTCAGCAGGGAGAAGTCAGGAGCCACCACAAATATTCAGGCAAAAGAGATGATGACTTGGGGCGCATGGGTGGGTCAGTCGGCTGGGCTTCCGACTCTTGATTTCGGCTCCAGTGGTGATCTCGGGGTCCTGAGATCGAGCCTCAAGTTGGGCTCTATGCTGGGAGTGGAGCCTGCTTATGCTTAAGATTTTCTCTCTCCCTCTGCCTCCCCTGCCCCCACCCCATGGGGTGCGCAGGCTTGCCCTCTCTAAAAAAAATAAAAGAGCAAGAAATGACGGCTTGGACGAGGATCGGTGTTGAAGGTGGAGAGCAGCAGATGAGCTTGGAAATTTGGAGGCAGAGCTAACAGGACCTGGGGCTAGCCTGAATGTTGGGATAAGAGAAAGAGAAACCAAGAATGGCTCCAGGGTAAATTCCAGGAAGGCACAAGGGGTGTGAAATCCCATCAGATTAGAAGACTACACAGAAGTACAGGAATGAGGATCTAGATAACAGTGAACGACCAGGAAGATGTGAACTTCTAGTCAGGTGGAGATAAAAGGAATGGGAACCAAGACAGAATCATCTGTGAAAGTCTTGTAAAGGAAAACCGGGTACCTTTCCAAGCTGTTAGAATCGATGCTCTGACAGCTACAAGTCGCATAGCAACCAAAGCACCAAGCATAGGCCTCTTTTAGGAAGTGACCTTTTAGGTCAGTGGGAGTAGACATCCTTCACCTCCCCCCTCCTCTCCCCCTTTGTCTGTACCTGGGGTGCGTCTCCGGTCAATCAGGGAGTCCTTTGGTGTCATTGGCTCATCGTCAAAGTCAAATTCTGTAGGCATGTGCGGTCTGGGACAGGTGGGAAAGAGAGTGAAGGGTGAGGGTGGTGTCCCCTCCCCATTGCATCCCTCCACTTTCCATGCTCCAGAGTCCCACCTCCCCTCCCCAATTTCTTCCTGGCACCAAAGGAGCAAGCCCCAGGAACAAGGTGGAAGGGGTGTGCCCTCACTTTTCCTCTTCCTCCTCTTTGGCCTCAGGCTCCTCATCGGATCTCTCCTCTTCACTCTGGGCCTCAGGCGTGGGTGGCCGGCGGGGGCAGGATCTCAGCCTGAAGCTCCAGGGTACCGTGAGCAGCCAGAAGTTCATAGAGCCGCAGGATTTCCGAGGGGGGGAGGCATCCAGGCCTGCCCATCCGAGGGGAGCTCCATCTCCTCATCGCTGCAGGGCACGCACCAGTCTTCGGATTCTCCCTTGGCATGCTCTTCCCCTTCAGCGCCGGGGGCTTCTCCCTGCACCTCCTCGGCCCCGGACCCCTCATGCTCGGTCTCCTCCCGGCCTCCTTCCCCCTCTTCCTCGGCTTTATTGGCCGAAGCAGAGGAGCCTCCAGTATCCTCCACGGCCAGAGCTTGGAGGCCAGAGGTCACTTCCCCTTCTTCAGACAGAGGAGCCGCCGTGGTGGCCGAAATGTCTCCATGACCACGAACAAGGGACATAGACTACTAGGGGAGGGGCCCTGCGATGATAGTAGACGCAGAAGTACTAAGGCAGGGGGGTCTCCCGCCCCCCTCCCCCAAGGGATTGGGCTCCCCAAGAGTTCAGGGATTGTCCCCGACCAATCAGGTTCCAACAGCGGTCCCAGCGACGAGACCGCCGGTTCCCAGGAGGGGGCGCTGAGTCCCCTCCAAGGACCCCGCCCCACGGATCCAGATACGGTACTCCAAGACTCCCAGGGACCAGCGGAAACCACTCTCTGGGCCTCAGAGGGGCGGAGCCGCTCTTCTGGCCTTCACACCGCCCCTCTCCACACCTGGAGCCGGCGCCCTCTCCCCACACCTCGCAGGTCAGCCGCCTCAGCCGCCGTACGCACCTGGAACTAAGACCCGCCTCCCGGGCTGCGCAGGGTCACAGTACGCAGGCACACAGAGATGGCGCGGATGGCTCCGCTCTAGCCAAAGCTACTTGGGAAAGGAAAGCAAGGGGAGGATTGCACATGCGCAGGTAGGCTCGGGCACAATTGGCTTCGGCCCACAGTAAAGATGGCCACCGGGATGGCGCATGCGCATAAATCTAGGCGGTTCTGCCCGAAAGAGGGCAGTACCGCGGGCCCCGGCGGCGGACGGACGTAAGGACCAACTGAGGCTGGAGGCGAGTCTCATGCAGTGTCCGTTTATTGGTGTTTCAGACTCATGCAGCATCCGGCATACAAAAAGGGAGAATCTGTTTGATGTATCCTTTTTTTTTTTTTAAGACTTTTAGTTTTTCCCCCCACGCCTTTTTTTTTTTTTTTTTTTTTTTTTTTTTTTTTTTAAGAAAACAAAACCCGCCAACTCCGAACAGCGTCGTAGCTCGGTCCCTGCCTCCCTAGCGGACCGTCGCGTGCAACAAACCTCCCTCGTCCTCTTGGAAAATAATTATAGAGCTCCCCGCCCCTCCCTCGCTCCCTGCATCTGGGAGCTTTGGTCCTATTTCGGGGTTCTTTCGTTACAAACCACGTGAATGACCCCAGCCCCGACGCCTTTAAGAAACTCGCCGAGCGGTTTAAAAGCCCAGGTGGGGCTGGTCAGCTCCGGCTGATCAGAAAGGGTCAACAGCCGCGCCCTTCCTCCTCCCAGGTGCATGCTCAGAACAGAGCGAGCAACAGTGCACGACACCCCTCACAAGTCCCCAGACAAGGCCTGGCTTGCCGGCTCTGCGACCCAGAGGCGCCCTGGGGGCGTCAGGACCTGGGTGGTCCCAGCAGAAAATAGTCGTAACCCGGGCTGAGGAGCCCTCCCCTGACACCGCTCCCCTCCCCCAGCCTGATCTAAATGCTGGAGTTTTTGCAGAGAAAACGGTAGCAGGAGGGAGGAGGAGAGGATCCTGAGGGGAGAGGAGCCAGGAAGAGGAAGGGGGCAGAGGGTGTGGAGGGGGAAGGGGAGATGATAAAGGGGAGAAGGAAGAAAGGAGTGGGGGAAGATGCCAAGACAGTGAAAGTTGAAAGGGGGACACCAGGGCTAAGGTGCAAGGAATTGGGGAAGTTGGGAGGAGGGAGTGCAGGGAGGCTCGGAGCGATGCAGGGAGGCTGAGAGCAGAGAGTTTGGGAGACGTTCAGGTCAGGGAGATTTCCAGAAGTGCAGGGAGGTTTCCAGAAGTGCAGGGATAGGGAGGCCAAGAGGCTGGAAAGGATGCAGGCAGAAGTGCAGGGAGGTTGGGAACAGTGCAGGGAGAAGAGAGGCCTACGGTCGGCACAGAGAGTCGGCACAGGAGCCCGGCAGGATGCAGGAGCAGGAAAGAAGCTGTAAACAAGGCCGCTCAGGCTCCCTTGGTCCCTATGGGTGCGGGCCTGGGCCATCGATTGGGCTCCCCCCAGGGGAAGATGGGCCCAAGGCAGCTCCCAACAGGAAGAAAAGTCTTGGAATGCGGGGCAGAGCCCCTCACTTATACACTGTGGGAGAGGAGAGGGAGGGACAGACAGAGACGGTGGGGGGAGAGACAAGGAGAGACAAAGGAGAAGTAGGGAGGACAGACAGGAGAGAGCAGGGGCAGGGGTTAGTAAAGCTGCCCTTGCCAACCCTTCCATTCCTCCCAGCCTGTCCCAGACCCCCACTCACCGCCTAAGTTGATGACGCAGGAGGCGATGATGATGAGGACCCCCCCTACCAGCGCCACGATGCTTAAGAGCTTGGCCACGCGGCCCAGACGCTGGGCCCCATCCACGTCCCCCTGCTGCAGGCTGTTCCGGGACTGGGGTGAGGGTGAGGGGTGGGGCATCGTGGGCCCAGGTCAGGAGAACGCAGCCCAGCAGGGATCAGGTGAAAGAGTTGTCCAGAGGAGACAGGCAGGCCCCGTGGACAGTGGTTAGAAGGGGAAAGAGGGTTGGAGAGGCAGGGGCGGAGGGCACAGGTCAGCAAGGCTGTGTGAAACATGTCTTGACCTCCCTCCCACCTGAAGGGGTAAGGCGGTGGTGGCTCAGAAGGGGAAGTCCCAGGGAGAGGCCAGAAAAAGCCCCAGACTTGGGAAGTGAGATCCATGCAGAGAGGAGAGGGAAGGCAGGGCTTCTCCTGGGGTTCTGTCCCAGTGCTGGCAGGAAGCTGGAAGCCACAGCAGGCCTGGGCCAGGGTCCCGTGGGGCTCACCATGACAGCATAAGCGAAGGCCACGATGTTGACAGGCCACATGGGGCAGAAGCAGGACAGGATGGCGAGGATGATGTAGTCCCGAGGTTTCTGGCTGCCTTCACCCCCCTCCACCCCAGACCCTGCCAGCTGGGAGCTGGGGGTGGCGGCTCAGGCTACCTCGGGGAGATCCTGGATGCCCACTGTGAGCCCTTCCTAGTCGGTCCTCCTCCACCAGCTGCTGCAGCACTCGGGGAGGAGCCCCATTGGCTGGGTGGGTTTTTGTGGAGGGTGGCGAGTGAGGCTGCGGGGCTGGGCCCTCTTCCTCGCCCCCAGCCTGCAGGGGCATCACTGCCCCGTTCTCTTGCTTTTCCCCCACATTCTCAGTCAGGACCTCAGGGGTGGGGTCCTCCTGGGTAGGGGGCTCGGGCTGAAGAGCTGACTTGGGGGTGGGCTGGGAACCTGGCTGGCAGTCTGGCTGGGGGTCTGACTGGGGGTCCAACT
Organism: Ursus arctos; assembly: GCF_023065955.2. Classification (NCBI taxonomy): domain Eukaryota; kingdom Metazoa; phylum Chordata; class Mammalia; order Carnivora; family Ursidae; genus Ursus; species Ursus arctos. The sequence continues at coordinate 87,696,265 of NW_026622874.1, forward strand.
GGGGAGCAGGCTCTGAGGCTGGCTCAAGTGGGGCTGCAGACCCCAGATCGGACCCCTGGTCTGCAGTGACCTCTTTATTCACTTCTGGTTTGGGCGCTGGCTCTTGGCATGCTTCTTCGGGGCTGGGGTTGGCATTTGGTTCCCCTCCTGGGCTTGAGCTGAGGTCTTTGGCCTGGGCTGTTTCTGGGGCCCCAGTTGGGGTCTCTGTGGTTTCTGGGGCCAGCCCAGCTTTGGCTTCTGAGTCCACAGGGGCCCCAGTGATGTCTGGGCCCCGCTGCAGGCCCTCTGGCTCATCTGGGACCCCAGCTGGGACCTGGAGAGGGCCAGTTTCGGCTTCAGAATGGCCAGGCCCTTCTCCTTGGGTTTGGGGACCCTCTTCTATCCCCTTCATCTCTGAGCCCTCAGAGCCGCTGGCTGCCATCTTGAGAGGGGAGAGAGGAGAGGATCTCGAGGGAGAGCCTGGAGCAGCAGAGACAGCAGCAATCCTGAAAGAGGAGGAGACAGGTTTGGTGTGAGGAGGAAAGGTGGCTCTCAGCACTGCAGCTGGAGAGGGCTGTGCTCCTGTCTTAGGGCCAGCCTCGGGCTGCCTCTGGGGAGAGGAAGAAAAGTTGGGGTTTCCTTTGCCTTGGGGTGGGACATCCCTGGGGAGGAGTGTTCTGCTCAAAGTCTTCTGCTTGGAGAGCCCTGGGAAGATTAACCCTTTTGTAAACAGGACCCTCCCAGGGTCCCTTCCTGGGTCCGACGGACAAGATCCAGCCTCTGCGATCCTAGCAGATGACCCAGCACCCCGAAATCAACAAGCTGTGCAGACGCTTGTACACTCCGACAGGCAGACAGGCACACTGGGCAGAGGACCGACACTCACATTCCAATCCCCCTGCAACCTCCCTTCCTCCCCGGGCGCCCGGCCGGTGCAGCTTTCTCACTGCGCGCCTGGGGCGCAGACGCCCCCGCCCCTCCCCGGGGGACCTGGGCTTCTCCTCGGAGCCCCTTCTCGGCCCCTCTCGCAGGGATTCCCTCGCCCCCGGGGGACCGGCGCCTCCTCCTCCCATTGGCGTGGCGCGCCCAGCACCACCAGGCAGTCCGCCGGGCGCCCGCATTCCGGTGCAGCGCTCCCGGCGTCCGCCGTCTGTCCGCGCACTCCTCCCCGCAGCCTCTGTCCATCCCCGTCTCACCTCGACGCCGGCCTCTAGACTGCTCCCGCTGCTGCTGCCACCGCCGCCCCGTTGCAGCAGCCGCAGCCCGGGAGGGAGCGAGTCAGCGAGGGAGGGAGGCGGCGGGTCTCCCCTCCCCTCTGCTCATCCCCTCCTCTCGCTCCTCTCAGGTCCCCTCCCCTACGCTCCGCTGCCGCCGCGCACCGCCCCCGCCCCTCGCTCGCCTCCCGCCCCTCCCGGCCAGCCCAAGGGAGCCACGCGTGCCAGGCCCCGCGTTACCCGGGCAACCGGCCGGGCAACCACTCGCGCCCCCTCCCTGCCCCTTCCCACGCGCGCTTCTTGGGGGTGCCCCCTTCCCAAGCCCCGGGCCCCTCCCGCCAACGGTCACCGGGGGTCCTGGCAGAGGCAGGGGGCTGGGGGAGACGGAGAGGGGTCTGCGAGGAGACAGGACCTGTGAGACAGGCGGGACCCGGTGGTGGCACCGCTACAAGCGGAAAGAGGGGAAGGGAAATGAGGCAAACTTGGGGAGGCTGCTCAGGAGGAGCAGGGTGGGGTTCGAAGAAAAGGGAACCTGCAGTACAGGAAACCCCTCTCCCCTCGAAGCAGCAGCAGCAGAAATGGGTGCTGGAAGGCTCCCGGTGCCTGGAGCAGGACTCAAAAGGGAATTGCAGGGCAGAGGCTGCAGGGGCAGTCTGGAACAGGAGGGGGCTGGGCCCCGGAGCCCGTAAGCGCTGAATGGACCACACCAAGAGCGAAGGGAGCAGGTGGGGGGGGGGGGGGGAGAAGCGCAGTTTTTCTTGGCACCCGCACCGCTCCCAGTCCCGGGGCTGACGTCCCCATCCTTTCTGCAGCTCCATCACCCACTGCCACCTTTCAGGGCCTTAAGGGTTGTGCAGGTACTCGGCAGGGGTCTGAGCAGCAGGCGATGGGCGTGAGTGGGGGAGAGCAGCATTTGTGTCTGGTAACTGCTGGGGCTTCTCACCCAGGCCTCTTCAAACCTCCAGTGGCTATTCTGGGCCTGCCCAGATTGGGTATTCCCTGGAGACCTGGGAGTCCTGGAACCTGCTCTCCAGTCACCGGAGCCCTGGCCCCACCCTGAATCTGGGCTGCAGCCACGGGTGCTGCCTCTGCCGAGGGAGGAGCCGGAGCCCCAGAGCCACACAGGCCCAGGCCTGAGCAAGGCTGGGACTGACACCAGGCCCAGGGAGAGACGCCTTGGGGGGTGGGAAGTGGGGGGCTTGGGGAGAGCAATCCATCCACTCCAAAGTCAAGAGACAGGTTTTTATTTAAAATTTATTGTAATGGGGTCCGCGCAAAAGGAGGGGGTGAAGGGTGGGGAACATGCAGGGGACACAGGAACACGATGACATGGCCAGGGCCACAGCTTCTGTCGTGGGGGAGAGGGATGAAAAGAAAAGGCCAGGGCTGGAGCTGGGGTGGAAGAGGGACAGGGGAGACACTGTGACTGCATTCCCCCCACCCCCAAGAAGCACCTCTAGTCCCTGGATCCCCCCGTTTACCCTGGCACCCTAAAATTCCATCTCTTGTCCTGCCTCTGGCCCTAGTGGCTCCTTCTTTTGCTCCCCTTGACTTGTTTTCCCCTGACAGATTCTCAAGTAGGACGATGTTTAGGGCCTGACCCCAAACAACCCCACCTTATGAAGGTACTACCGTTGCCTTCCCTGCTTCTGCCCCTTCTCCAATCTCACCTTTTCCCCTCTCTGGGACAGAATCTTTGATTCCCCTCCTTCCTCTCCTCCCTCCCCCTGGAAAAAAAAAAAAAAAAAAGCACCAACTCCCCAGGGAGGGGCAGCAGACAGTAGTGGGGGGGATGGAAGGAGGAGAGCAAGGACCATCAAGGAGAAGGCTCACAGATCCCTGGAAGGGCAGGGCAGGGGGTTACAGAGAGGAGACGGGGTGAGGGCAGTGGCCGCTCCTGTCCTCTGCCACCCCTGCCCACTATCCAGGGGGCTTCAACACAACCGAGGGGACAGGTGTGTGTGGGGTCAGGTCTGATAGGGAGAAGAGAGGAGCAAGAGAAACAAATCGTTAAAACCTAGCGAATTCCCCTAAGAAACATCTCTTCCTCCTTTCCTTCTGGAGGCTCCTTGGTTGGTGGGGAAGTAGTGAGGAGTTGGTAGGAAGAGAGGGGAAGAGGAGACGGTACCAAGGGACTTTCCTCCACTTTCCACTCTCCCCGCCACCAACTTGGAGCTCACCAGGGCTGAGAGGGAAGTGGCTGAGAGCTCACAGGCACCCCCTCGGCCCCCGAGAGGGAGCCCACGGCTGTGGGGGGGGCTGCCACCGCTGCTGCCGCGGCTGCTGCAGCCGCTGCCGCTGCCGCCGCCGCCATAGGACAGACCTCACCGGTACCTGCAAGGGGAGAAACACCCCATCACAGCGCAGTCCGATCAGCAAGAGCCCCTGGCCCCAGACTCGTTCCCAGACTGCCTCCCCTGGGACACAGCCGTTGCTCACTTCCTGTCTGGTCCCCGGAGGCTTCCACCTGCATCCTTTCCCAGTTCTCCTGAAGGGCCCTCCCTGTCCCCAGAAGTCTCCCTAACTTCAGTGGGGGATGGGCGTCCCTGGCCTTCCTGAGATCCCCTACTGGGCCCTTTGAGCCCCCTCGCCCCACACACCCCATCCCACCCCCCCCAGCCATGCCCCACGCCTTGCCTGGTGGGTGCGGGGTCCCCCTCAGCAGGTGGGCTGTGGCTGGGGGGCGTCTCCCGGGACAGGGGGGGCGGCCCCCCCCAGATGGGTCTGCATGTGGCCGGCCAGCTGGGCAGGGGTCTTGCAGTGCACGCTGCACAGCTTGCACAGGATGCGGTCAGCCCGCGGGGCCTGGAGCCCGTGGTCCTTCACCGCGTGGATGCGCAGGTATGCTGCTGTGGTGAAGCCTAGTGGGGGGGGGGTGGATTGGGATGGGGGGACGGGGGGGTCAGCCAGGCGGAGACCCCAGAGACGGGGTTGTTCTCCTAGGCTGGGGACGCCCTCCTCAGATGGCCCTGTCCTCCTCCCACCACATACATCCTTGGTAAACTGGGGCCAACTACTCTGTGGGGGCCGGTGGGGCGCAGCGCCTCCCTCAGCTTGGGGCCTGGGTGAGTGGTGTCAGCTTCTCAGCCGCGGGACCCACAGAACCTATTTTCCGTGGCTAGGGGGAACCTCTCCCGGGGGGGGGGGGCAGGACACTGATTTCTAGCCACCTGAAGAGTTGACCCTCAGCAGAGACGGCTGTGTCCCCTCCCTCCAGGGCCCCAGGGTCTCAGCCCAGGTACTCAGTGGATGCGCGATGCTGCTCGAGAGCAGCTTTCTCTGCCAGCAGCTTTCTCTGCCACGGGGCAGGGCGCAGGCTTGTGAAGCCCCTGCCGGCGCCCTCCGCTCCCCGGGAGCACAGCGCGTGGCCGCGCCGCTGAAACCCTGCCTCCCGACCCTCGGGAACTGGCTCTCCCGACTGCTCCTTGCCCAGAGCAACCCACCCCCAGAGGCTGACTCTTTCTGGTAGCTCGTCTCCTCCAGTCAAGACCTCTTAGAACTGAAGGCGGTTCAGCCGACCCGACGCTGCTCCGTTCGCTTCCTAAAGGGCTCTAGATGCCGTGAGCGCTTGGCTACAGCACCTTTAAGCCTCGTCTGTGGAAGGGCCTGGGGCTCCGTCCCCACCCTTTGTCCCTGGCCCTCCCAGCATCCCTCAGCATGTACCTTTGTTGCAGAGCTCACAGACATGGTGAGGGCCCTGGCTGTGCACCTTCATGTGGTCCGAAATATAAGCCGAGCTCAGCATCTTGCCACACACATGACATGGCACCTTCTCCTCGTGTCGTACTGTGTGCGCCCGCAGTCGGTCCTTCGTAGCAAAAGCTGCCTCACATTTCTGGGGAGGGGGGAGGGGCGTGGGGGGTGTCAGGAGAGTTAAAGCTTCGGGGAGTGGGGAGAGGGGGGCGAGAGGTTAAAGGAATCAGAGCCCTGGGGGTCTTTGATCTGTAGGAAATGGGAGTGCGATGACAAGGTCTTGAAGAAGGGATGAGAAAATGGAGTGAAAAAGCAAAAAGAAGAGAGAGAAAACGGGGGTCTGAGAGGCTGAACTCAGACAGCTACAATGAGGATCAAAATCATGAAAACCGGGACAGGAGGAGGCGGGCTTCCTACCTCACATTTGAAGGGCCGTTCTGTGGAGTGCACTTGTCTGACGTGACTGTTGAGGTGATCCGGCCTGGGAATACGTTGGGGTTGGGGTTAGGGCCCTGGGGGTGGGGACGTGCTCCCAAATCTGCCTAACTTAGGAGCACACCCGGCCTTTCCAAGGATGCCTGCATCTTCGCCCAAGCCCCAGGCTTCGGAGTCCTGGAGCGGCAGGAAATCCCTCCCCCTGCCGCAGGGCGGGCTGGTCCTCCTCCCACGCGAAGCCTTCCTACTACCGGAGGACCCACCTCCTCGGCTAAGTACCACCCCCTGCTCCCTGGTAACCAGGAGAGGCTTTCCTCCCTCCTCCCGGGGAGTGGCTCCCGGTCCCCATCCTCAGAAACCGCCTCCCTCCCCGCCAGCCAAGGCCAGGCCACCTCCGTTGCCGTCCCTCCCTCCCCACCCGCCCAGTGGGCGGCCGAGGCCCCGTGCACACCGGGAGAAGCTCTTGCCACAGTGGGAGCAGTTGTAGGGCTTGTGCACAGCGCCGTCATGTGAGCGCACGTGGTAGCTCATGCGGTCCTTGCGCTTGAAGCGCTGCTGGCACACCGGGCACTGGTACGGCTTCTCGTCCGAGTGCGACAGCTTGTGTCGGTTCAGGTGGTAGACGTCGCGGAAGGCCTTGCCGCACATCTCACAGGCGTGGTTCTTCCGGATGCGCTTTCCCGAGGCGGTCGTGGTCACCACGCCACCCGCGGCCACGGCGGCCGCTCCGCCGCCCGCACCCGCTTCTCCCCCTCCCCCGCCGGCTCCGCTCAGCTGGGGCACGCTCAGGAGGCTCAGGGGCACCATGGTGGGCATCTTCATAGCACCCGAGGGGACCCGGCCGGCCTTGGCTCCCGTGTGGATGGCCTCGTGCCTCCGGAGGTTGTAGCCGTTCTTGAACTCCTTGGCGCACAGAGCGCAGATGTAGGGCCCCTTGCTCTTTGTCTTCTTCTCCAAGGCAGAGGCGACCGGGGCCACGGCGACCGTCGAGGTTGGGGCTACGACGGCGGTGGCCGCGGCTGCGGCGATGGTGGCGGCAGAGACAGGGGGCGCGGCCTCGGCCGCGGGCGCCGACACCGGCGGGGGCGGCGGCGGGGGCGCCGGCGGCTGCTTCAGAGCCGCTGTGTCCACTGTGGAGGCGGTGGCCGGGGCCGGGGGCGCAGCAGCGACGGCGGCGGCGGCAGCGGCAGCTGCGGCGGCGGCCGCGGCGGCGGCAGACTCCTGGGCGGCGGCGAGAACCGGGAGCAAGTCCACCTGGAGGGGCTCGGCCGCCGGGGGCTGGGGCGTGGGTGGGGGCGCCGGCGCGGCCTGCGAAGACAAGGCGCCGTGTGGGCCGCGGCCGCGGGTCGGCGCCCTCCCGGCCCGGCCCGCCACGGCCGGCCCCTACTCACCTGGAATGGACTCTGGGCGCAGCCCTGGGAGGCAAAGAAGCGGGACTGGAGCTCAGCCCCGACCTGCAGGGGGTTCTGGGCGTGACCCTGAGGTGGCGGGAAGGAGTTCATGAGGCCGCCCACCCCCCGGGAGTCCAGGCCCAGCACGGGGAAGGGGGGGGGCCAGCAGCGTGCAAGGGAACACGGGGAACATGGCCTCGGCCACGGCGGGGCCCCCGGGGCTCAGCGGGGGCCGGGGGCGCGGGCCGCGCGGGGCCCGGGCTCGGGGCGCCGCCCCCGGCCGGCCGGGCTGGGCCGCGCCGAACGCATGGCCCGCGGGCCGCCCCGCCGCCCGCGCACCCCGGCCGGCGGGAGGGAGGGAAGGAGGGCGCCTGGCGGGCCGCGGAGCGCGGCGGCGGCGGCGACGCCCCCTGGGTGGGGGCGGGAGGCCCCGCGGGGCCGGGGGCCGGGGGCCGGGGGCGGGGGGCGGGGGCCCGGGCGGCGGCGGCGGCGGCGGCGGCGGCGGCGGCGGTTGGAGCCTGGCGGGGCGGGGTGGGGGGAGCGAGGGAGCAGCCTCGGCCCCCGCCGCGCGCGCGCCCAGCCGGCGCCTCGGGGAGGGCGGGGGAGGGCGCGAGGGAGGGAGGGGGACAGCTGCGCGCGCACCGGGCGCGCGGAGGGGGGGTGGGACAGGAGGGAGGGCGGGCGGGAGGGGGTGTGGGAAGGGGGGTGGGGGGGCGGGGGGAGGGGGTTGTTACCTGGAAGATGAAGCTGCTCCAGTTGCCGGGATCCATGGCGGAGGGAGGGAGGGAGGTGGCTCGCGCTCACCCTGGGGCGGGAGGAGGAGGAGGCGGCGGTGGGGGAGGGGGAACCCAGGGAGGAGGCGCGCGGGGCGGGCGGGAGGGGGGAAGGAGGAGGAGGGTGGGGGGAGCGGAGCACACTGCGCGCGGGGAGGGCGGGCGGGGGGCGCGAGGACACACAAGAGGCTGGAGCGGGCGCGAGCGCGAGCGCGCGCGAGGCCAGCGGGAGGGGGGAGGTACGAGAGGGACTCTGGCGGGAGGAGGGACGGGGGAGCCACCCAGCAGCCCGTGTCGCCCCAAGCGCGAGACCCCTGAGACGGCCGCTGATTGGCTGATGATGGCGCAGGTGGTGGGCGCGCGGGAGACAGGGCGGCTTCTCTCTGCCCCCCCTCCAAAGATTCCACCCCCCTCCTCCCTCCGCCAGCGGCCGTTATTTCGCGCGCACGCGCATAAAACCGCTGTCGTTGCTGAGCGGGAGAACAGGGGAGCGCGCGCCGGGGTACGGATGGGGCGGGGCTAAACTCGAAGCGCGCGCCCGCCTAACGGTCGTCGTCCTCGGGCTTTCGCGTTACTTTTTTGTTTCCTTTCGGCCACCGTCCTTTCCCCCTCCCCACTCCGGCGGTTTATTTACAATCCTGCCCCGCTTCATTCCTGCCTGGTTTTCCCAAAGATGGCGCCCAAAGAAGTTTCGCGGAGGAGCTTGTGGCCCATCCCAAGAGCAATTATACCCCCGGCCCCGCCCCCGCAGTCCCAAGAATCAGGCTGAAACACCGGAGTAAAAATTGTATTTACACGACACGCAGTTATATGAGGATTAAAAAAACAAAAAACAGGAAAGGAGCTGGCGGTCAGGAGGGGCCTCAGCGCTGGCTCGCGGCGAGACCCAGGATGTTCGCCTGCAACACAGGAGTGAAGGGGAGAGCAGCGTTAAAGCGGGGGCAGGGCACAGGCCGGGAAGAGGAGGGGGCCAAGCGGTGGGCTCACCTTCAGGAACGACTCCATCTGTTTTCCCGATATGCCCTCCACGCGTTCCAGGTCCTCCACCTGGCAGGACGGCAGCGATGGGAGGCGAAGGGGCCTCGGGGGTGTTGCGCTTCTCCCCTCCGCTCCACCCCCCAACTCCATTCCAGGGCCGCCCTCCCTGGCCATTACCTGGCTGAAGGGGCCATGGAGCTCCCTCCAGCCACGATGAGCTGGGCCTTCTTTTGGCCAATGCGCTGCAGGCTGCGCAGATCGCGGGCAGAGCCTTCGTTCAGCAGATCTAATATTTTTTGGCGCCCATGGGCCAGTAGCTCTGGGCTGATCTGTAGCTCCCAGCAGTTCTCAGCCTTCTCCTCTGGCTCTGAGGCATCCAGGGACTCCAGCTATGAGGCAGGGGGAGGTGAGTGACAGAAACAGTTTGCTACTCAGCCCGTGGCAGCAAACTGCTTTAGACTCCTCTGCCAAGGATAGGAGCCGAACAGCAGCTACCTCCCCGCCCTCCCTAAACTCTCTTTCCCTCAAGTGTCTGTCCAAAAACCCTTCTCTCGGGTCATTATCTCTGGGCTGATCCTCATTTTATCCGACTTGTGAAAGAGCGGTAATAGTTGTTGTGAAGCACACAGTAAGCTCTTAAATTCGCCTCATCTCTAAAAAGGAACGAATAAGCTCTTTTTCACTCCTAGGAAGGCACACAGAAGGTGCTCTATAAATGACAGCCACGCCCCCACCACATCAGCTGTTTTTAGGTAATTCTTCCAGTGTTGCCTCATTTCTTGAGTGCTTAGGTCATTTTTCCCAAAGTGGGCTCTTAAGTTTGTGGAGTGGGACCCAGGCTACACACTGTTAAGTAGCTGCTGAGGGTGAGGTGAGAGCCGCCAGGAAGAAAGTGATCTCTGCTAGGTAACATACTGCATTTCACCCTAAATGCCCTGTAAGGTATCTCCACATTCAGAGGATAAGCAGCTTGTAAATAGCTGGTGTTTTAACTCCATGGCCAGCGCACTTGCCATTAGAGCTCACTACCCTTACTTCTCCGCTCCAACTGTAGCTCACGCTGCCAGCTGCTCTCACCTTTCTCTTCCGGCCTTTCTTCTTCAGGATATGGATCTCAGCATTTGGGGATGCTGCCTGCTCCTGAACTGAAGGCAAGAATTGTGAACCGGAATCATGGGAGAGGCTAACTTTTCACCCTCCCTCACTTGGTTCTCCTATTCCTGATTCCCCAGGTCCCTTCCAGCCCAAGTGAACCTCTTCTTTTGTAGTTTCCATATGACCTTTCTTACACCTGTATTTGAAAGCAGTCTCAGCTGTTATTGCATGGTAATGAGTCATACCCCTGTCATTCTGCCCCGACAGTACTAAGTGCCTGAGCACAGAGCACCCGAGCTCTATTTCGGACGTCCTCACCACCACCCCCGTCCCTGGGGTTGCAAAATAGTGGGAGCACATGAGTGACACGATGAAAGCTGTTCCGAACACGTCCCAGGATCTGTCATCTGGGCCCTCCTGGCCCCCACAGCCAAACTTACTCAGTTGTAGGGGCATCACCACAGCCTTTTTGAGGGGCTTCGCTACGGTGACTGTGCGGCGGGCAAGCGGTCGAAGCATTGCGGGAGACGAGTTCTCTTTATCCTTTGGGTCCACAGCGTCCTGGGCCAGAACCCTGGCTTCCAGTTCTTTTTGCTTCATCTTAAGCCTCTGTTGGAAAGGATCAGAGAAACATGTGACCCAGACGAACTTTCAGACAGCTGGAAGGAGATGGGTTAGGAAAGTGAGTGCAGGGCTCTGAGGCCCTAGCTGGCACGGTGACGACCAACGAAATAAGCTACCAGGAGACAACTGGAGCTCAGTAAGGGCTTTCTAATGATCTGGGCTGCTCAGAGGTGGAACAGGCCCCTTTGTGAAACACTGAAGGGAAGGGACTCTTCAGACAAAGTGCTAACTTAATTTGAGCTGTATTTTAGGAAATGACAAGGTCTTACAAATTTTTCCTTTCACCTAGATTTTCACAACCTCACCTCCTCAAAGCTGACCTCAATTATTTTTCAAAGTCCGGCTACATTAAGGACATTCAAGCAGAAGCCGGAGAACAGGGATTCCAGTGTTAGGTAAAAACTGGATGCTGGTCCAGCCTTCCGGTGCCTTTCCCTAGCTGAAGATGCTCAGACTGCTTCTAAAGGCCAGTAGGAGTGCCAACCCCCACCTCCCCAACACTTACCTCAATCTCCAAATCCTTCTCCTCCATTGTCTTCATGAGCACCATCCGCTCTCGCCTTGGGGTGTTCAGCCCATGGGTCCCCTGGCTCCCCTGGGAGCCCAGCAGACGGTCCAAGCTGAGGAGGCGCTCCAGCACAGCGGGGTCCATGCTACTCAGCTTCTGTAGGGGGCTGAGCAGACAGAGGTTACTCCACACCTAGTCCTTCTCTCATCACCCTCTCCACAGCAGCAGGATTCCTCTCATGATGCTTTAAGTTGCCGTAGTCTGTGGTTCCAGACTCTGGTGTGAACTCGCTGGGCAATCCTGAGCAGGTCAAGCAGACTCTCCGGCTGTGCGCTCCAACAGGTGAATGAGGATCCACCACTGCTTGCCCAGGAACCTCTCAGGGATGCCAGGAGATCCGACAAGACAAGCACTTCGTGCACACCTGAGTTCCAAGTGTTCCGGCTCTAAGACGCTGCCCCACCCTGCCCTGTAGGCACTCACTGACAGAAAGGAGAGGCAGAGACAATGAGAAGGTGACAGCAAGGCTTGTGTGCCGGTTTCTTTGAAAGAGCAGTTGGGGAAAGATTCACAGAGGTCATCAGCAGGGCTTTGCAGGCCACTGAAGGCCAATTTGAAGTCCACCTCACATGCCAAGCCTTCTTCCCAAGGGCAGTAGGAAAGGCCTCTTCAAGCTGAGTCCTGACTTAATATGAACATGACAATGCCTAACATTTATTCCTTCTGTCTGGAATTGTTTCCCTCCCGATTATCATTCAAAGTCAATTTGATACCACCTTTCCCATGAGCCCCAACTTGATCGCGTATCTTCCTTCCCATACTGTGAGCTAGCTCCTCAAGAACAGGGACTGCCCTGTTCCTTGGGTGCAAGCGCCTAGAAAGAGCAGGATCAGAAAATCCGGGTGAACACTAGAGGTCATTTCCTCCTGGCGGTCACAGAAGCAGCAGCTCCTTCCTCACCACACCCTGTCCTACCTACCCTGCATCATCTACTGATGTTCTCGTCTCCTTTCCCTTCCTGAAAACTGAGCCCCCGAGGTCAAGGTCTGACTAGGTCTGACGTGGCCCATCTCTGAGCTCACCCATGATGCCCATCCGGCAGAGACTTTGCCTATTCACATGTAACATGCATGTTCAGGGGCGTGTGTTTCTCTGAGTTTATGCACATAAGAGAAGGGACAGCCGACAGACAGCTTGAGAAGGACAAGATTGAGGGTTCTCAGCAAACACTCTTTTCTGTATGCCATCCATCCTCGGCTACAGCAGCCCCCCCGGGGGGCAGAGTATGTACTAATCCTTGACCTCCTCAGGTCACCTCTGTTCACTAGTCTTCAGACGTACACAGTTGAGAGAGGCTTTATTTGGGCTTGGGTAGAAACCAGGCAAAGGTAAAACTGCAGCTGCCTCCCTAGAATTAGCGGGGTCAGTGGCCAGACAGAAAGCAAGACCACTAAACAGCAGTGACCTAAGGATTCACACATCCTGGGCCATGAGGTGGGGCTAGCAGAACCAGAGAGAGAGGCCGCACATACAGAAGGGACTAAGAGACTTTGGACTGAGGTCAGCAGCAAAGTTAAGACAGCAACAGGCTCCTTGCAGAGTCATGGAGATGCTAGACTCTTGCACAGACTGAGAGGTCTCAGAGAGACACAGCTCTTCACCTCTTGTCTCTTTGCTTTGCTCTTATCCTCTAGACCTGAAAGACCCGATCCAGATTACCCCTTGTGCCAGAAGTTCAAGTGCTCATCCTTGAAACAGCTGCCCCCAAGTGCGAGGTTTTGCTGACTGCCTAAAGGGGTTGGAAAATGGAAAGGGAGGGGCTAGAACTCAAGGAGCAGGCTTCTTTCAGGCCCTGGGCAGCAGCACCAAGGCTAGAGATTGAGCTTAGCACTTCCAGTGAATTCAGTGGAGTAGGATTTGGGGTGAATTCGATGAGAGAGGAACAAGTTTGCAGCTCAAGAATCTGACAGGCTAAATTTACCCACTACTCTCTGCACCTAACCCAGACATGACAGTAAAGGGGACCTCCCCCAGGCCCCTCCTCCTCTGCTCACCTGAGTTCCTGGGAGGCAGAGGCTGGAGCTGCTGGGGGCTCTGGACTCCCAATTTCTTCTTCCTCGGGGCCACGGGCTCTCTTTGCCTCTGACGGGCCTAGCAGTTCTTTCTGGGACAGCTTAACAGGTGCCAAGACTAGGAAAGATGTGGGGGTGGGTCAGCCCCTGTGCTGATGCTGGGCAGCTTCAGCACGCGCCCCAGTCGTCCAGATCTGCCCTCTGAACTCTTGCCAAGCCCAGTCCTCACCACGAAGCTGCAGACTCTCATTGGTAAAAGGCCGGTTGATCACCTCCTTGGACCTGGCAGCAAAGTTGAGCGCAGAGACTGTATCTAGGTAGAAGCGTCTCTCAGGGGCAATGTTGGCAATGAGGATGCTGTGGGCTGAGCCACCCAGAGAATCCTGAGGGATGGGGATTGGGCAGGATAGGCAGATCAGAAGCCCCACGTTTCTATTCCTTGACTGCAGTTCCCCCGCCTCCCGGCACACCTGAGAACCAACTTCTCCAGCCCCTTTTCACCCTGAGATGGGTGGCCTGACCTGCAACAGGCGAGTGAGCTTGCTGTCCCGGTAAGGCACACGAGGCAGGCCCTGGTTCAGCGCATCCACCACCTTGCCCAGTACAAAGAGGGAGGAGTTGATGGCCCCGCTTTCCTTCAGCCGCAGACCCTTGTTACCCGTGCGCCGGTTGTCCTCGGAGCCAGCCAAGTCAATCAGGTAGAGTTTACCCTCCCGCTGGCGAAAAGGGGCCAGACGTTCCCGCTGATCCACCTGGGGTTAAGAGCAAGGGCCCCCAAACTTAATTCAGCCTCTAGGGGCTTCCCGGGTCTTCCCCAGTCAGCGGGCCTCACCTTCACCAGGAGCACAGCATGACTGCGGGAGGAGCGCTGGTTGAGCCGGGTGGCTCCTACAGTCCGATTTCTACTGGCTGGCAGGAAGTGCCGCTCAAAATCAGCGAAGCTAGTGATGGGCTTCTGCGTGAGGCCCGGAATCAGGATGTTTCCCCGACAGTCTTCTCGGATCACCAGGTCTCCTGATGCAGGGTCCAAGAGGTCTAATACCTGTTGGAGCAGGGAGAGGTAGGGCCCGTTCTCCAGACACAGGCTGCTTACTTCCTGGGCATCCGTCTCCTCCTTCTGCTGGACTGTCAGAGGGGTACCATCTGCTACCCCAACCTCTGTCTTTCCAGGTCTTGCCTCCTCGCTAGGGCAGAGCTTCGTGGTCAAGAACTGAATCTTATTTTGTTTGACCTTTGTCTCTCCCCTCCCCAACCAGAGTGGGGCCTCACCTTCTCCTGATAGATCTCTACGTAGGACATGGTGACAGAGAGAGCCCACGGCCGGCCCTCGCCGCCCTCCTCCCGTGTGAGCTGTAGGAGGTCCATGAGAGCCCGGGGAATCACTCCAGGTTGCTCGGGGCTGCCCAGCATTGTGTGTGTCTTCCCTGGGGAAAGTGGAGATTGCTGTGAGACCTTCTTCCCCACTCCCGAGCCCTCTCGGACCCAAAGCTGTTCCTTATCTGACTCCCTCACCTGCCCCCGTGGGCCCATAGGCAAGCACACTGGCATTCTGCCCTTCCAGCAAGTGCCTTAGGATGGGCTGCACTGATCCTGCATAGATGTCCTGCTGAGAGCTCTTCTCCCCATAGAAGGCATCGAACCTGCCAGCAGGAGAAAAGGAGGGAATTAGTGGAGGATTCCAACCTCACCCAGACTTAGAGGGTAATACTGGCCTCGGATTTAAGAGTCCTATCTCTTTTCTTGCATAAAGACCTTAGAAAGCACCCACTGAACACCTGTTTTGCCCCAGTCCCTGTACCAGTGTTAGGAATACGGAGATGAGTTTGACGCCCTGCTCTGGGGATCTCTGTAGTCTGGTGGGATGGAAAGATACCCATACTTTGCTGTGATTCAGGAAATAAAGAGGAGGACATGCTAGAAAGAGTAACTGATTCTGCTTGAGGAAAGAGGATTTTGCCAGAGAGGGAAGAGAACGATATTCCAAGTATCAAAAATAGTGCACGGACAAGGCATGGTGTAAGAGGGCAAGGCTTCCCGATCTTCTCCCTGACACAGCACTCATGGAAAGTAGGATCTGTGCACCAGAACGGGGCAGAGGATACTGCGGAAGATGAGCTGAGACTCCACACACCTATGGTCCGCTCTCGGCACTCCGGAGAAGCCGTAGCTGAGGCCACAGCAGAGATGAGTGTTTTAAGGGGACTGTGTTGGGGGAATGAGGCTGGAAAGAAACACGTCAAATTGCCAAGGGCCTAGAATGAGGTTGTCAAACTTGTTCTGTAAAGAGCCAGAGAGTAAATATCTTAGGCTCTGGGAGCCATGTGAACCCTTTTGCAGCCCTCCACCGCCATTAGAGTCGGAAAGCAGCCACACACAGCATGTAAGCGAACAACGGTTCCAATACAGCTTTGATTACAAAAGACTCCTGGTCAGATCTGACCTGCAGGCCGTAGTTTGCCACCCCCCAGCCTCGAATGATAGGCCAAAGAGTCTGAACTTTCAGTCTCCAATGGGGTTTTAAAGTAGCTGCGCCTAGGAGTTCTGTCCCCAAACCTGGATGGTCCTCTCTCACACCACCCAGCCGCAGCCTGGGTTGGCTGGCTGTTCTGTGCTCCTCCAACCCTTCCCACCCCTCCCCTGACCCTCGTTGGGGCTCCCCTGCTCACCTCTGCTACTCCCTGCCCTTCCCTGCTTTATGCCTGTTTCCCCCATGAGGCTGTGAACAGTAATGTGTCTGGTTCGGCCTTCAGCCTTTCCCCCAAGTATCCTACAGAGGACCTGTCACAGTGGGCACCCGTGAACGTTTCTGAAAGACCAAATGAAGGTGTGAGGAACTCAGCTGTGCTAAGGAAGGAGCGAGGATCCTGAAGAGGCAAGTCTGAGAAACCGTGTGGGCGGTGCTAGGAGAGAGAGGAGGGGCGGGAGGGCAGAGCGGCCTGAACCTTACTGGTATTTGAGAGTCTCCTGGTGGTTCCTCCAGTTGGCAATCTCTAGGGAACAGCTGTCCAGGCCCCGCACACAAGGGGGATCACCTGCTCCATCTGTCCCATCCACAAATGGCCGCAGCCGCACAGCCACCCTTACTCGAGCTGGAGGCGGGCGCCGGCCAGCCCCCACCTTGCTTAGCCGACAGCGACCAGCCCCTAGAGGAGAGAAAGTAAGTCCTTAGGCATGAAATTCGGTGGTAGCCGAGAAGCAGCGGGGGGGCCGGCCTTGCTGGAGGTAAGGGCAGGAGTCTTGCAGGAAGAGCCACTTGATACCCTGAGCTCAGAAGGACGAATAGCAGCTTGCCCAGAGTGCGGTCGGAGTCGGAGGAGAGCGATTATGTACAGGTCGGGGACTGCAAACCATACCACGTACGTAGCAAACATTAACATTTATTAGGCACCGACTACATGTCAGGCATAGTTTAATCTTCACGGTGTCCCTGAGGTAGGTTCTACTCGTACCATTTTACCAATGAAGCAGCTCGTGGAGGTGCAGCCGCTCGTCTGAGCCCCTCAGTATTTATACCTGGGGCCTTGTTTCATAGCCCACATTTTGTCTTTTTGCTCCTCAAAAGAATAAGCAAAGCCTAAAGACAAAACCAAACCCCAGCACCTTCAGTAGATTAGAGACCCTCATAACCTTGACAGAGGGGCAGGGAAGATGGACTGGAGGTGGAGGCTGAGGTCCTGGGGACACCTTGGGAGGGCCAGAGGCCCCCAGCTCGTTTCAGGGAACCTCTTTCCCCCCTGGCTGTACTGTGGGTGTCCCCAAGCTTGGCCCCAGTTCCTTCCTTGCTCTACAAGTAGGTCCAGTGGGGTGTAGATTGTCAGGTTTACACAAATGACCTGGAAGATCTTGTTAAAATGCAGATTTCGGGGCGCCTGGGTGGCTCAGTCGGTTAAGCATCTGCCTTCGGCTCAGCTCATGATCTCAGGGTTCTGGGATCAAGTCCCGCATCAGCTTCAACAGGGAGCCTGCTTCTCCCTCTGTCTGCTGCTTTCCCTGCTTGTACTCTCTCTCTCTCTCACAAATAAATAAATAAAAATCTTAAATAAAAGAAAATGCAGATTTTGCTTCAGTCCCTAGAATGCCTGAGCTTTTTTTTTTTTTTTTTTTTTTTAGATTCTGCGTTTCTAACAAATCGCCAGATGATATGGATGCTGCGAGGATTAAGAGTTGACATTTGGCAACCCCCCTCGCAAAACCAGTCAATGAACTGCCTGACTTTTCTGCGCTTGTTTCCTACCTGAGGTTTACAACACATACTTATATTTAAGTGCATACATACACAAAACTGTTAATGATGGTTTTCTCTCGATGGGAATTATGCAGGTTTCTTTTTTATGTTACCCAGGTCTGTAATGCTGTAATGTTTGCATTAACAGAAATACGTAACATTGTGGACATCTTTGTTTCAAAGGAATAAAGTTGAAAGTCAGTCCCCAGTCCCTTTTGTCCCAACTCAGTGTGCAGAAGGCATTAACGTGCAATCCTTCTCTAGTGTAAGCTTTCTGTTTGGTTTGCTTCCAGTGAGTAAATCTAAGTCATTAAAAAAAAAAAAAAAAGGATAATGAATATTTTATCAGAAAACACGAGATAAAACTTTTATTAAAAAGCCTGTTTGGGGCGCCTGGGGGCTCAGTCAGTAGAGCATGCAACTCTTGATCTTGGGGTCATGAGTTCGAGCCCCACACTGGGTGTAGAGATTAATTTAAAAAAATAATAAAAATTTAACAACAACAACAAGCCTCTTTATTTTCGTGAAGACTGAATGAGCTGAAAAATATCTTAGGAGGAGGGTATTTCTCTGCTTTATGTTGGATGCCCCACTGTAGCTCACAGCTAACAGAATTTTTTTTTTTTTAAGATTTCTTATTTATTCATTTGAGAGAGAGAGAGAGAATGAGTGAGCGGGAGCGAGAGGGAGAAAGAATCTGAAGCAGACTCTGCACTAAGCACAGAGCCCGAAGCAGGGCTGGATCCACAATCGCGAGATCACAACCAGAGCCGAAACCAAGAGTTGGACACTCAACTGAGTGTTAGGCGCCCCTAACAGCAGAATTCTAACCTACACCTCTTGGCCTCCAAAAATCTGCTTTCAATGCAGATGCCATATTGCCTGTTATATATAACCTGGGAAAGTTCCTGGCAACTCTGACTCTCTCCTTTTTGCTAGTGGTAGCAGCTCGTTGTCAGGCCCATAGGCCTCATATAAGGCAAGGGCTGGTGTATGTGTCCAATGCAGAAACAGCAAGACAAAAAGGTGGACAGACGACCCCTGCTGAGAATCTTACACATAGTAAGGCATACCCATAAGTAGATGGCCTACGAGAACCGGACCTCTGCTCCTTCACCTGCCAAATGAAGCCAGTAATTCCACGTTATGGTTTACAAGGCACCGGAGGGATCTAGTTTTCACTTGATCCTCACGACTCCTGAAAGTCAGTAGCAAGTCAATAGAAACCTCCAGACATACCCACGTAGATGAGAAAATTAAGGTGCAAAGAGGTTCACTGACTTGTCAAAAATGTGTGCAGGGGCTGCTCCTTGCCTATCTTTCCCAGGGTTTTTGGAAGAACAGAGAAGAGGGCAGATACAGAAGCATTTAGGGAAGTTTAAGGAGAAGGGGAAGTCAGTGGTGATGCAGAAAGAGTGTAGATTTGGGTCAGACAGAGCTGAATTTAAATTCTAGCTCTAACACTTATTAGATTGTGACCTTGGGCAAATGACTTAACATCCATGTGCCCTGGTTTGTTTATAACATGGGGTGAGGTGGGCCTTAGAAAGGCTTAATGAGAGTGAAGAGAAGTAACATGTAAAATGCCAACGCAGTTACTAGCAGGCAGTGAGTAGGTTTGTTACTCAAGGTAAGATAGCCTGGGTTCAGGGGCGCCTGGGTAGCACAGCGGTTAAGCGTCTGCCTTCCGCTCAGGGCGTGATCCCGGCGTTATGGGATCGAGCCCCACATCAGGCTCCTCCGCTGGGAGCCTGCTTCTTCCTCTCCCACTCCCCCTGCTTGTGTTCCCTCTCTCGCTGGCTGTCTCTATCTCTGTTGAATAAATAAATAAATAAAATCTTAAAAAAAAAAAAAAAAAAAGATAGCCTGGGTTCAAATCCCAGCTCTGCCACTTACAACTCAATGAATAAACTGGGGGAAATGATGGTCTATTCCTGTGCCTCAATTTCTACACCTGTAAAATGGGAATAAATAAAAATACATACTCATTGGGTTGTTAAGGCAGTAAATAAGCTAATTGATGTAAAAGAGCTCAGACTAGTATTTGGCACATTGGTAAAAGCTCAGTAAGTGTTTTATTTCTTATTCCTCCTTCATTTTCCAAATGTGGAAGCCCCAGTATAGAGAGGTTGGCTAACTTGCCTGTGGTCAACAGCTACCTAGTGAGAGAGCTTCCAATGAAGGTCTAACTCCAAAATTCATTCTATGGGCCCCCAGTTCTCCTCGGCCTCTCCTCTTTGTATGTAACCCCATGGGCCTTGGAGTCAGAGACAAGTTCCACCTACCAGCTGTGTGACCTTGGGAAGCCTTCTTAACCTCTCTGAGCCTCAGTTTCTCTTTATAAGAGTATCTACCCTCATAAGATTGTGAGGAGCCACAGAAAGAAGGTACATACGATGTTTGGCTCGGTGGCTGTGGCGGGTGCTCAGGAAATGTTAGCTATTGTTATTATTACACTCCTTCACTCTTGCTACTCACGATCCCAGGCAGCAGCTCGCTTCTGCCCTCACCATTCTGCAGGGTCACCGATGACCTCCTTACTGCTAAATCCAGCAGACATGCCCGGCCCCCATCCTATTTGACTTCCCAGCAAGATCCAACACCCTTGATCTGCTTTCCTTTGAGAAATAGACTTTCCCCTAGTTTCCATGCCAGAGAGCTGAGGGAAACCGCTCTCTGTTCACCCCATCTAAGTTTCTGCCAGTCTTAAATTTTCCTAGGCTCCTTCTATCCTCTCTCTAGCACACAGTTGCTCAACTTTGGCACTATTATTTTGGGCTGAACAATTCTTTGTAATAAGGCTGTCCTGTGCATTGTAGGACATTCAGTACACATATGCTAAATACACATATGCCGGTAGCATTCCGTGGGCCACTGCCCCGCCCACCCGTAACAACCAAAAAAGTCCCCAGATATTACAAATGTCCCCCTAGGGAACAAAATTGCCCCTACTCGAGAACTACTACTCTGATTCATTTCATGGGCATGGTCCCCTGCTTTCTGGGTTTTAATTACTATCTTGAAGCTGATGACTCCTAATCCACACCTCCAAACCAGAGCGCACTCTCAAACTTAGGATCCACGTTCCCAGCTGCTGCCCTGACACCTCCTCTGAGACGCTTCGCAGGTACTTCGAACCCCACTTGTCCTAAACTGAACCCTTCTCCATCTCCCCGCCACTTGGTCCTCCTTCTATGCTCTCTAGCATAAATGAATGGAACCAACCCCAAAGATGGGAGTCTTCCTTAACTCCACCTTCTCTCTCACCTCCTACATCAGTTACTCATTAACATCTGTCAATTCTGCCTCTTTAAAGGAGTCCACTTCTCTCTATGCCCACTGCACGATCTTTGCCAAGGTCGTCATCATCTCACCAGTCTTGCCCCTGTTCTGTCTCCAGTCTCACTCCCCTCCATTCGTTCTCTCTCCTCTTCCTCCCTTCCTTCCTTGCACGGGAAGGTCCAGCTGTCAGCCACAATGACTTTCCTTCAGTTCCTACAACATGCCAAGTTCTCTCACACCTTTGAGCCCTCACACATGCCAGCCTCTCTTCCTGGAATACCTTCTTTACCACCACTGCCCCCTCATATGACTGAGATAAACACATCTTACTTCCTCTATAACACCTCTTATAAAATTACTGCCCCACTAAGGTGTTCCCATGGCTACCTGGCTCCTCCGTCTAAGCACTCATCACGTTTCACTGTAGCTACAGATTTGTCCATCTGTGAACTCAGTGAAAACAAGTCTTACTCTGGTCACCTTTATATCCCCAGTGCCTGGCACGGAGTAGCTCTCAAGGAGTATCTGCTGAACTAAGATTTTATGAATGAATTAACACAAAGGATTGGCGGATTTACTTCCTGTTTTCATCATAAAAGGGGCTCACTGACATTCCTGTCCCAAAGCTCACAGTCCAGGGCAGAAGGAAAGAAGAGGCACATGTAAACAACCGCTTATAGTATAAGAGTCTCTCCCTTTCATAATAAATGCAACTTTAAGGATGGGCAAGGATGGGTGCCTGGGAGGCTCAGTCGTCTGCCTTCAGCTCAGGTCATGATCCTAGGGTCCTGGGATAGAGCCCCACATCAGGCTCCAAGCCCAGCAGAGCCTGCTTCTCCCTCTCCCTCAGCCTGCCACTCCCCCTGCTTGTGCTCTCTTGTCAAATAGATAAATAAAAAAAAAAAAAAAAGAAAAAAAAGAAAGGAAGGAAGGAAGGAATCACTCAGTGGTCTTTTCATCCAGCCAAGGCCTGGTAAACTCCTATCCAACCTTCGAAACCCACTTCAAATATCACCTCCTTAAATCAAGTCCTCCCAGAATATCCAAGGGTTTACTTACTATGCACCAGACCCAGTGAGTCTTAGAAAGGTGAGGGGCACCTGTGCTCCAAAAACAACAAGATCGGGTGCTGGGGCATAATGGTTAAGAGCAGAGGCTCTAGAGTAGAACTGCCTGAATGCAAATTCAGACCCCAATATTTACTAGTTGTGTCAACTCGAAGCAAGCCATTTAACCCACCTATGCCTCAGTCTTCTCATCTGTAAAACAGGGACAGTAACAGCCAACCACCTCATAGCACTGTGTGATGATTAAATGATTCATCACCATAAAGTGCTTACAACTGTGCCTGGCACGTAGCCAGGGCTCAACATGTGTCTGACATTCTGCTAAATAGCTTTGTTTCTCCACAATGCCAGACAAACAGCAGGACACTCAAATCAATTACTATGGTGCCCACCATGATCACTGATCAGAACTCAGTGTACAGGAGGAGAGCAGAGACATATGTAAACAAATACTCACATAAAAGATTCCGAATGCCCCAACGACCTTTTCAACCCTAAGATAGCATTGACTTCCACGGCTAGAGCAAAAGGAAACAGTCCCTTATTTCCCTGGTGCGTGATCTCAGCACATCTTATGCTGTCAACTCACACCCAGCTGCGGGCCGGTCGGAACCTCGGCCTGCCCTCCTGCATTTC
Organism: Ursus arctos; assembly: GCF_023065955.2. Classification (NCBI taxonomy): domain Eukaryota; kingdom Metazoa; phylum Chordata; class Mammalia; order Carnivora; family Ursidae; genus Ursus; species Ursus arctos. Next base: position 87,718,237 of record NW_026622874.1, read on the forward strand.
CCAGGGATCTCCCCTCACGCAAACAGCACGTCATACACACAACCCTTCCCCCAAAACGCGCATCCAGCTCCTTTCTCTGGTCCTTACCGTTAAGTGTCAGCTACTTTTCGCTCGCTTACTCACGTCGTCTCCCGAGATGGGGTCACTGTCCCCATTCGACAAAGACACTGAAGCTCACAGAGGAAAAGTGCGCTAGGCTCAAACAAAGCTCTAGTGTCGGAACCGGCTCTTAACACAGTCCACTGACCCGCGCAAACAGTGAGCAGGAAACAGCGAGGGGGCCTGACCACCTCGGCACTCCCACACTCCCACCTTCCCCTCCCCGCCCCCGCGCCATTTCGGCCTCTCCCCAACACTTCGCGGAACCCGGACCAGACTCTGGCGCATTACCCCACCAGGCTCGACTTCGGCGCCCCGCCCAGGCCGGGCTCGCGTACCTGAGATCGCCGCCGCCATCTCGCGTCGCCTCAGCTGCGCCGTGCCCCCCGCGTCCATTCCACTCCCTCCGTTGGCCCGCCTCTCCCATTCGAATTTCCCGGGGCCCCGCCCTCTGTCCAGGGCTCCACCAATCACGTCTACTCGCCGCCGGAAGCCCCTGCTGGTGGTTCGCAACTATCCCGCCCTCTAGGGTTCGCCTCGGGGACCGGCAAGACAAAGTTTCCCATGGCGGAGGACGCATGCGCGCAGGCTGGCCACCCAGCAGTGGACGTCGCAGCCCGCGGTCCCGCTCGAACTCTGGCGCCGGAGGCACCGGCGGCGCTGGCCGTCGGACGAGCTGCTGGGCGCGGCTGGGCACTGGACTCCCCGTACCTTCTGGCTTTCGGGTTTCCAAGCATAGATTTGCGTAAGTGCAGACTTTTCGCCTCGTTTTTCCCCCTCGAGCATGAATTTTGGTACCAATCAAGCAGTGATCGAAGGCACTCAATCGATTTACCCCCAAGTTTCTCTGCATTGAATACAGTTTTCGCTATTTTGGTGGCAGAAGGGGTGATTATTTGGAAAAGGAAGACGTTGGTGGAAACACGGGTTATTCTAAGTGACCCTCACTTTCTGCAGTTTCTTGCCTTGGGTTCTTTCACGCCCTGTGGGGTGGGGGGGGGTCATTTTTGTGGATTTCGGGACTTGAACTCAGTGCCAGTCAACGGTGCTTTACCGTCTGGTCACTTTTGTCACTTATGTAGGTCTGGACCACGCTGTGTGGATGCAGACAGCCATGGTGCACTCACCTCTTGCTGAGCCCAAATCCGCGCTGTCAAATCTGAGCGCAGGAGACCAGCTCAGATGTTCCTTACTTTGTAACTCAACACATCCGCGTGAGCGTTAAAGGCGTGTTCAGTATTTTACCTTGTCATCTTCACCCACGGTTGCACCCACCCAATGTCCTGTGGTTCACCCCTCTGTGAAGTAGTTACCTGTCCCTTCTGGAAGCTTAACCAGGGATGGGTATCCCATCTTTGAGCTCCTGGTAGGGCCCTGGTTTTTAGAGATTATGTCCAGTCTATTAAAAAACAAAACAAGTGTTAGACCAGGGGTTCTCAATTTTGTAGGCCTTAGAATCCTTTTACATTCTTAAAAAGTGAGGTCCCAGGGGCGCCTGGGTGGCGCAGTCGTTAAGCATCTGCCTTCGGCTCAGGGCGTGATCCCAGCGTTCTGGGATGGAGTCCCACATCAGGCTCCTCCGCTAGGAGCCTGCTTCTTCCTCTCCCACTCCCCCTGCTTTGTTCCCTCTCTCGCTGGCTGTCTCTGTCAAATAAATAAATAAAATCTTAAAAAACAAAAAAAAGTGAGGCCCCAGGGGTGCCTGACTGGCCCAGTCGGTAGAGCATGCAACTCTTGATCTCTGAGTTGTAAATTTGAGCCCCATGTTGAATGTAGCGATTACTTAAAAAGTAATTTGCGAATCTTAAAAAAAAAAATTGAAACCCCAAAGATCTTTTGTTTAATGGGTTGTGTCTATTCAGTAGTTACTGTATTTGAAATTAAAGCAAATTTAAAATATTTATTCGCGCACTTCAAAATTGCAGTAGCAAATCCATAGAGACAGAAAGCAGATCAGGGCTTGGCGAAGGGCTGGTGAATTGGGACTATGGCTAGTAGGTATGGAGTTTCTTTTTGGGTGATAGGAATGTTCTGGAATTAGTGTGATAGTTGCACTACATAGTGAATATACCGAAAACCACTAACGTGTACACTTAAAAATGGTAAGTTTTATCTCCATTTAAAAATCTGCCTGAGGGGCGCCTGGGTGGCACAGCGGTTAGGCATCTGCCTTCGGCTCAGGGCGTGATCCCGGTGTTGTGGGATCGAGCCCCACATCAGGCTCCTCTGCTATGAGCCTGCTTCTTCCTCTCCCACTCCCCCTGCTTGTGTTCCCTCTCTCACTGGCTGTCTCTCTGTCAAATAAATAAATAAAATCTTTAAAAATAAATAAATAAATAAATAAATAAATAAATAAAATAAAAATCTGCCTGGAAAAGTACAATAGCAAACCCATTACATAAAATATAAATAACATTTTAATTTTAAAAATAACTCTTCCAAAGGAAAAAAAAATAGTGAGAAGAGTGGCACTATTTTACATTTTTACAACTATAATGCCCGGCTTAAGAGAAAATAGCTATATTCTCCTATCTGCTTCTGCGTTCAGGATGTTGTGATATCAATATGTCATATAGCTTCTTGAAAACTCCATCATACACTCCAGAAAGGATGCAAGGGGAAAGGGCAAATGGCATCTTAGTTTTATTATGAAAATAGTTTTGGTCTTGCAGACCCCCTCGAAGGTGTCTCAGGGGCCACCAGAATTCCCTGGCCCACATTTGGGAAACCACTGACTTACAACGACTGGCAGTTTGGTCTTCCCCACACTTCAGGAAGGGCTCTTCCGGTTTTCATATTTGTTGCTAGTCCCCAGGTAGTTGGTAAGATACCTGCCAGAAATGGTGGAAAGAGCATAGGTCAGGGGGTCAGGATTTCTAAGGTTGAATAAATAGCTTAGGTACAGGGCTTCGGTGCCAGACCGCCCAGGGTAGAGGCTCAGCCTCCTTGCCTCCATTTCCTCAGGTGTTAAAAGGGAATAGTGGTTGAATCCGCTTCCTAGGGTTGTGCTCCTGCCTGGTGGAAATTAGGTTGTTAAATACCTGACAGGCGAAGAGAAAGGAGCAGTGGATTTTTTTTTTTAACTAGACCCTTAGGAAGCAAAGGAGAGCAGAGCAAAGTCATGTAGCATTTACACCATTACGACTGGAGTCCTTCAAGCCTCAGAAGATCCTAAGTGAGGATCATCTAGGGTGAAAGGCAAAGAGACAGAGATGGAGAAGGGAATTGGTGCTGGAAAAGAAAGGACCAGATCTGGGGGGCCAGGTAGAGAAGGAGGACTCCTGAGAGAGATAATAGAGCACCTCAGGTGGCCAGAAAGCCTTTCCAGTCTGCCCCAGGGGGGCACCCCTTTCCTTCACTTCCTATACAATTACATAAAAGCCACTGAGGGTGGGGAGGCTTCCCAAAAGGGCTCAGCAGAAGTGCTGCTGAGCAATCCATAGGCCCTTTCCTAAAGCCCCCCACCCCCACCCCCCAGGTCAGCTTTGAAAGCTGCTGTGCCTGGGCCAGTTTGATGCTCTCGCTGAAATGAGGCTGGCCCTGCAGAGGGTTCCTGCCTTGAGAAGACAAAACAGAGCAGTATATTCACATTTCAAACAAAACAAAATAATGTAATCCCTAGAGCAAGGATTCTCAAAATGTGGTCTGGGGGCCCCTGGCCTCTGCAGAGTTAAAACGATTTTCATAATAATACTAAAGCTATTTGCCTTTTCACTCATTCTCTCTGGGGTGTACTGTGCGTTTTTCCAAAAGCTCCATGCTTTGTAATATAACAGCAGTTTGAATGCAGAACTGGCTTAACTAGCCTGTGATGAAAAAGTCAGAAGAGCGATTGCATTTGGGAGTTGGGGGCAGGAAGTGACTGGGAAGAGCCTAGAAGGAATTTTGGGGGAGTCTGCTTGTCCTTCTGTTCCCCAACCCCCAAACACTCCCCAATGCTTGATAGAGGAGTTTGAGTTCCACAGGCGTGCATACATTTGACAGAATTCCTGCACAGAAGCTAACATGATTTTCTAACTGTGGGATCCTCATATCAGAAAATCTTGTAAGATTTTGTTTCTGAGATGTTTGAAAATCATGGACATGTGGAAAATGCCCAGATTTTGACATCAGAAAGACCCGAGTTTGACCCTGACTCTGCTCTCTGCTATGTTTGTGATTTTGGACATGTGACAGCATTTAACAAAGTGCCTGATGCATCATGGGCACCTAATAAATATTTGTAATATGACCGAAGGCACATAATTTTTCAGAGCTCTAGTTTGTACTAAGTCCGAGAAATCTCACTTTGATTTGCTCCACTAAGATTTATAGGGTTTCCGGGTGAATTTTCTCCGATGGCACACTGAAGCAGGGAAGAGAAAAAAAACACATGCTTTCGTTTGGGTTTGCTCAGTTATTACCTACTAGAGAATAAGCACGAGTGTAGGGTTGGAGGGGAGGTGACACAGCGACCAGTGACATCTGCCATTGTCACTCTCAAACCTCTTACACACGTAACTGATTTCTGTCTTGGTGACTTCATCTGAAAAATGAGACTACCCTTACTACTTTCCAGCAGGATTGTTGTCACAATTAAATGAGGTAGTTTTTCAGAATGCCTGGACTCTTAACGGATGATGCAAAATAAACGTAAGTCCCCTCTTCCATTTTTGGTCTCTCCCTACCATTTCCCCTGAAATAACCACGCCGGCAAACATGCACGGCGGCTCATACAGTCTTCCTACCGGAAGTTATCCGCGAACGTTCCCGCGCATGCGCTGTGTTACTAACCGGCTATCTTTGCTGTCCTTCCCCAGCACACCCAAGTCCACGTGCTAACACCAAGGATTGTCTTGTTTCATTGCCTGGGCATGAAGTTATTGGGCTCAAAACGTTCTTGAAACCCACAAGCTGTAGGCTAAGGGGAGTCTTCCATTTCTTGGATAGTCGGGTTCTGTTGGTGGTTGTCGTTTGCAAATTTGACCTTTGCTGCTCCTGGGTGACTGCATCAGCTTGTGCAGACTGGGGCTTCTCCATCCTCAGGAATGCTCAAGATGCCTGGCACTCTGTTTACTTAAAATGGCTCTTTCCCAGCTACGTTCTGCCATGGGAGCTTGAGGGCTCAGTACCAGCCACTGTGGAGTCCCTGATGATCCGCACGAGGAAACAGTCATAGTTATATATCACCCAGTTAATTCGGTGACCTCCTGTAGGGAGGGTCTCGAGGAGGGCTTTTTTTTTTTTTTTTTAAGATTTTATTTTTAAATAATTTCTACACCTAACGTGGGGCTTGAACTTACAACCCCAAGATCAAGAGTCCCGTGTTCTACCGACTGAGCCAGCCAGGCACCCTTAGCTGGTGGAGGGGCATGTATAGTGGGGTCGGGGAGGGGTGTTCTTTTTGAGAGATTGCCTTTCAACTCCAGATTGCCCGCAGAGGAGCTGTGGGCTCTCTTTGTAGCTTGTGGGCCTTTGGGCCCTTCATTCCAGGCATGCTCCAGCACTCCTTCCTTGGGGAGACCTCAGACATGCCCCTGTTCCGGGCCACCTTCTTCATACACATAGCTCAGTTATCCCCATATAGCATTCAACCACTGCACAATGAGGCCAGTTGTTTTCATATAACAGTAAAGTCTTACAAATTAGATTTCTGGGATGTATGAGCTCAATACATCTTAGAGAGCATATGACCCAGAGAAGCTAATTTTAAATGGGTGATTGAAACCCAGAGAGGTTAAGAAATTTGACTGAGACCATGTAGCTGTGCAGGGGTAGGACTTAGCTTTCCCAAGTCCCCGGGCAGTACTCTGTCAACTCACTGTGACCTCTAGTAGCTAATAGCTAAGTTCCCAGCATTCCTCAATAATCATTTTATCTGATTTTGGCGCGGCAAACTCCCTCACTGCCTGCCACGTCCTGACTCCCCACCCCAGCCCTCCTAGGTTTTCTCAGGCGCACCAGCTAGTTTATATGTCAGTTTGGCTATAGGCTGTAGCAGAGCATTCAATCAAAACTAAGCTAGGTGTTGCTGTGAAGCTGCTTTGTAGACTCGGTTACCATCTACAATCATAGGACTTTTAAGTGATGATCCTGGGTAAGCCGGGTGGGCCTCATCCAGTTAGTTGAAAGGCTTAAAGTAAAAGCAAAACTGATAGTGCATGGTATCACTTATGTGGACTCTAAAATCAAAAGTTGAGCACAGGGGTTCTTGATAGGCTCGATGGATAGGGCAACATTACTCTTGATCTCAGGGTGGTGAGTTCAAGCCCAACCTTCAGAGTAGAGATTACTTAAAAAAAAAAAAAAAGTTGAATACATAGAACCGGGTAGAATGTGGTTGCCAAGAGCTGGGAAGTATGGGAAATGGGGAGATGTTGGTAAAAGGGTACAGACTTTCCACTGTGTCGTATGGTGACTGTAGTTGAAAATACTGTATTGTATGATTGCAATTTGCTAAGAGAGTAGAGCTTAAGCATTCTCACCAAAAAAAAAAAAAAATTTAAGGTAACTCTTGATAAGATATGGGAGGTGCCTGGGATCAAGCCTCACATCGGGTTCCCTGCTTAGTGGGGAGACTGCTTCTCCCTCTCCCTCTGCCCCTCCCCCTTGCTTGTGCTCTGTCTCTCTCAAATAAATAAGTCTTTTTTAAAAAAATAAATAAGATATGGAGATGTAATATACAATGTAGGGAATATAGTTAATAATATTGTAACTATTTTATAGATTTTATTTATTTGAGAGAGAGAACAAGCATGAGCAGGGGGGTCAGGGGAGGAACAGAGGGACAGGCAGACTCTGTTGAACACGGAGGGCTCGATCTCACGACCCTGAGATCACAACCTGAGCTGAAACCAAGAGTTGGTTGCTTAACTGACTGTGCCACCCAGGCACCCCGACCACTTCATAATGTATATAAATATTGAATCACTATGTTGTACACCTGAAACTAACACAATATTGTATGTCAACTATTCTTCAATTAAAAAAAAATTTTTTTAAGGTAACTGTGAGGTGATGGGTGTGTTAATGAACTTGATTGTGGGAGTCCTTTCTCCATGTGTACGTATCAAATCCTCACGTCATACACTTCAAAAATATTAGAATTTTATTTGTCAATTACACTTCAGTAAAGCTGGGGAAAAAATTCTAAAGAAAATGAAGTTACTAAAAGTGTAAATTTTGATAATGTAGCAAATTAATTTACAAGGAAGCAAAAGAACAAAACTGGGGTTTCCCTGAGGAAGAAGAAATTCCACCCGAGGACTGCAGCACTCCCTCCCGCCCTGGAGTTTCCAGACAGCCGGCCCTCCAGATTTTGGACTTGCCTCACCCGCCTCCACAGTTGTGGACCCAACTCTTTGCAATAAATCCCTTTATCTGTAGGGGCCCCCTGGCTGGCTCAGTCAGTGGAACATGTGACTCTTGATATTGGGGCAGTGAGATCGAGCCCCAGCATCAGGCCCCACGCTGGGCATAGAGCCTGCTTAATATTCTCTCTCTCCCTCTTCCTCTGCCCCTCCCCCCCTGAAATTAATTAATTTTAAAACAAGGCTAATTTTTCCTTGTACTCCTCATCTTAGAGAAGATCCCACTCTTCCCAGTTGCCGATACTAGACATGGTAGTTCTTCTAGACTTTCCTCCTTCACGCCTTCATTTATTCAAGCTCTTCTGAAATCACCCTCCCCCTTGAATCTCTCAAATTCCTCCCTCTCTTCTCTTCCTCACATCGTTGCCTTTGTTCAGACATCCGTCATCTCTGATCTAGACCTATTCTCTTAGTAACTATTACCCTGCTTCACCTTCAATCCATTTTCCCCACTTATACCAGAAAAAAATAACTTTCTTATAAATCTTATCAATCCCTTGGGTGAAATTTTAATTGAATGGCTTCATGTAGCCCATAAAATAAAGTTTCAATAGTTTAGCATGACGTTCATGGTCCCTGCCTGTCCATGAGGCTTCATCTTGGTCCAGTTGTACTTTACATTTTAGCTGTGCTAAACCACTTGTCATTGTCATATGTTCATATTTCTGCATAACCTGGAGCCTGCACCCAGGACTAGGTTCCTATACACATGGGCGCGTGCACACGCGCGCATGCACACACACACACACCCCTTCCTTCACCAAGTCTTCCCTTCAACTAGAGGAAAAGAACCCAACTTTCAGTGGTCTTTGTATATCGAAGCACCTAGCAAAAAATATTTGATGAATGTATGATTAGCTCAGTTTAGCAATTTTCAAACTTTATAAGAAAAAATTTCTTTTAATCAAATCTTGTACAAAAGCATAATATATAGACTAGACAAAAGCTAGGAATCCCATTACGTCATCTTCTTCTGCTACTTCTGCCTCCTAGGTGTGTGCTTGTACCCCTGGCCCCCTGTGAATGCCGCTGGTTTAAAGCCGGTCCTGAAGTTGACCAGATAGCTGGTCTGTCCGACTCAGCCATACAAGGCAACAAAGTACTGACACGTGCCACAACATGGATGAACCTTGAAAATACGCTAAATGGGAGAAGCCAGACATAAAGGCCACGTTATTGTATGATTCCCTCTACATGAAATGTCAGGAATAGACAAATCCATAGAGACAGAAAGTAGATGGGTGTTTACGAAGGGCTGGGAGAGAGGAGCAGGGAGTCTCTGCTTAATGGGGATGAGGTTTCTTTCTGAGCTGATGACAGTATCCTGGAATTAGAGATGAAGTTTGCACAATCTGAATGTACTAAAAACCACTCAAATAACACACTTTAAAAGGGTGAATTTTATGTGCTTTATATCTCAAAAAATAATAATAATAATTACAGTGATGTCATTATTCCATTCCATGGAACTGTTAGAGCCAAATAAAGAAATTGTAAAAACAAGCTAGGTATGAGTTTGCTTCTGTAATGTTACTATTTCTTTCTGAAATTACATGTAGGGGGGCGCCTGGGTGGCTCAGTCGGTTAAGCCTCTGCCTTCAGCTCATGCTCGTCATGATCCCAAGATTCTGGGATCAGTCCATGTCAGGCTGCTTGCTCAGCAGGGAGTCTTCTTTCTCCCTCTGCTGCCCTTCTCCCTGCTTGTGCTCTGTCTCTCTCTCTGACAAATAAATAAAATCTTTAAAAAATAAAAATAAAATTACGTGTACATAGTTGTTATCTTTTTCTGACCTGGAAGGAATGTGACTCTGGCACTCCCCATGCTGTGAATCAATCTTTTGGGAGCACTGAGTGACTTCCCCCACCCCCAACCACGACCACCACCACCAAAAGACAAAACAAAAGCAAAGCACTGTCACAGTCTTAGGACTGGCAACCAGAGTCCTAAGAATTCTCTCCAAAGCAACTTTATGACCTTGCTGTATCTCTGTAGCCACTCTGTTGCCTCCTGAACCCCTTACATTCACGGGAACCGACCCTTACGTTCCTGGGAACCCACGGTGGAAATCTGCCCTTCTCGTAATGCCCTTTTTTTGAGGCTGGTATTGGCAGAGAAGCTGTTGAGGTGGTGGCTTTCTAGGGAAAGAAGCGCAATTTTGAGCAAGCTAAGTTCGGCAAGGACACAAGTGCTTCCGGGGAAAGGTTGGGGGGGAAGCTAGGCTGTAGTAATGGCAAGGTCCTTGACACAAATGTGGGCCAAGCTTCGGAAGTCAGGTGGATTCTCAGAAAAGAGCAAAGGAAAATGGCCAGCAAGTGAGTTAAGGTCAAGAGCTTTTTAGTGGAGAGGCACTATCTCCAGGGGAGAGAAGGTCTAGAGAGTGGAACATCTGGGGGGCTGGCGATCCGCCACAGCTACGCCTTCCCCTCAGCCCCAGAACTGCAGTTTGGGTAAACAGTCTCAGGAGCTATCCTTGAAAACAAGAGTTGGTATAAGCCCAGATCTTATCTCCTCTTGATAAATTATGAAGAAAAGCCCAAGACGTTTACACCTCTCTCGCCCTCTCCCTCCCACTCTTCCCCAGAATGACGTCAGACAGATAACCAGAAACGCGATTCGCCCAGCCACAGCCAGAGTCAGCGGTCAGATCCCAGCTGCACACAGCCACAGACACGCGGGAGCTAGGTCCTTTTATTGTTTTTATTGCGCCATGTGGATGAGGTTAGCGGTGAAGAGGTTCTCAACACCCCCACTGCGGGCGGGGCCTGGGACGAGCTGGGGCTCAGCAGCTGCTGCAGTCACTGGGGTAATCATCCCAGTGCAGGCCGATGGCATTGATGAGGGCACCGGCGCGGCCACTAATGAATCGCAGCACAGTGTTGGGGTACAAGGGGACAGCGTTGAAACTCGTGCCTGTGTCTTTCCCAAAAGGCAGGTAGCGGCCCTTGTCGGTCACGAAGACCAGCTTCCTCAGGTAGTACTTGTACTTGCCAGACACCTGGATCACGGACTCCCCAGGGTGCAAGAAGATCTCCTCCAGGTCCCCCTGGGTGCCGCCCACGTAGTCACTCCACACTTTGCCGTAGCGTACCTGGAGACTAGGCGCCGGGCGAGGAGGGAAGGAAGATGGACACTGAGCGGGCTGATCAGAATTCAGGGCCTCTTGGCCAACCCCTGAGATCCACAAACTGGTGACGGGGTGATGGGCGTCCCGCCAGTCCCACAGGGTGTGAACGATGAGCGAGCCCTTGAGATCATACAGAGAACTTCACCTCCTTTTGCCGACAAACATAGGCTCGGAAGGGAAGAGTAACTTAGCCAGAGTCACCCAGACCAGTGTTGGAATCTAGATCCCCACTGTGCCATTCATCCCCCCTCCCCCGGCCCCATGAGAAAGGAGCAGATGGATCTTTCTGGAAGGCTCTCATGAGGGCAGAGACTTTGTTGTCCCAGGATGTAGCCCAGGATCAGAAGGATACACATTTTGGGGAGAGGCATCAGCAAAGACAGAGGATGTCAGAGGGGGCTTCCCCCTCGGGTGGGGCCCACCCAGCCAGCTTCCAGGTGCCTGAGCAGCCACAGTATACGATCTGCCCATAGTATAAGATCGCAGGTGCGGGGGGGGGGGGGCTGTAGGGTTGGTTGTAGCAGCGCTGGCCTCAGATCTCTGTCCTCTAACCACTTTCGCGTGTCATGTTACCCCTGGGACTCATTGACCGGAACAGACGTGACCCAAAGTGACTGAGAACTTTCCCGTGTAGCAAGATCAGAGAGGATCCCCAAACCAGAGAAACACAAAGAATCTTACCCTACAATGTAGTATCTGTTGACCCGGACCCGGATGGCGGTGATGGGGCCTTCCAGCTGGTAGCCAGAATGGGAGAATCTCTCTCCTCCGCCACCTCCATACTCTCCATTGTAGGAGGAGGCCCTAGCCTGAACTGGGGGGGACAGTAGGAGTCGGAGGGAGAAATCTCAAGAGCTCAGTTCCTCCCCACCACCCCTATACCTCCCACAACTCAGTGCCCGCCACTCCAAGTCAGCCTCTGAACCCTTGGCCACCAGCAGTGCAGGGGGCTGCCTTCCCATAACGCTAGTGCTGGGCTCCTGGCTTCTCACTTACTGTCATTGGCCGAGGCTGATGCACAGAGAAGGGCAAGAAGAGCAATGGTCAACATTCTGGGGCTGGAGCGGGAAGAAAGGAGAAAGTCAAGGTTTAGCCTTTTTCCTTCAGATTTCATTGAGCCAGCCATCCCCGACCTCCCGTGGAGACTCAGCCTTCTTTTCCTTCAACTCAGACCTAACTGACCCAGTCTTGGGCTTTGAAAGGATTGTCCCCAGTCTCTGGTCCGGCTCCTGGAGGACTATCTTCTGTGTCCTTAACCCCTCTGTCCTCCCCGGTCTGGAGGTAGCCAGCTCCCTCCAGCTCCCTTCTTCCATCCCAGATCAGAAGATGGATCCTAACCCTCTTATCTGGACCAAGCTATGATAAGCCCTGTTCCCTCCTAGCACGAAGCAGGAAGAGTTTGCAAAGAAGATTCTCCAAATCCTAGAGATGGTTGGGTGTCCCAAACCAGGGGTCTGAGCAAAACCTAACTGAAATATCCTTGGAATGGCCTGGCCTGGCCTGGGGGACATCTGGGGCAGAATTCAAATTCTTAGCTTCATGCTGGTCTCAGATCAGAAGGAAAGGAGCATTTTAGAGCTGCGTCTCTGTGTCACCGGGGGGTGGAGGTGATGATAGGTGAGACTGCTACCACCAGCATCAGAGCCGGTCAGGAGAAGGGGGATAGACTGAGAGATACAGAAGGAGTTTGGACCAGCTCAAGATAGTAGATTCCAGATGCCTGCTCTATGTGTCATTACTCTTCCTCCACTAACACAAATCTGGCCACATCGATTCCACCAGCATCCCAGGCATCCCCAGTCCTTCCACCGAGACCCAGATATCTTTGCACCTCACTCAGATGCAGATGCCCCCCAGTTAGCTGACACCCAGGTCTCCCCTGCGGCTCAGTCCAGGCAGGCTCCCACACAGCTCAGCCTGAATTCCCCCTAACTCGAACGCAGCCATCCCTGTCACCCCTTAGCTCAGGCCTCTGTCACCCCTTACCTGGCAGTTTCAAGTGCAAAGCAACCCCCCTGCAACTTTCAGATCTTTTATATCAGGTCCAAGCCCTCCCCCTGCTCTTTATCGTGTGAACCTCACCTCCTGAGCAAATATGATCAATCTCTTAGGGTCAGTTGTCAGGCAGGGTCTGGAACTTCTTATCCTGCCTCTCCCCCCAAAGGTTACAGGCCACGGGGTGGGGTCCACTCAGGCCCAGATCTCAGGACAGGCAGAACAAACTTGAGAAAAGGTCACCAACTGAAGGGCCAGCAGCTTTGGGTGGGCAAAGTTACTGATCATTTCTGGGTGTGGTCTAAGCTTCTGCCTCTCCGCGTTGGCGTTCCGCGGGTGCTCTCACCTGCAATCTGTCATCTTTCAGGATAAACATTGTCCTCTCACGGCATTTGAAATACAGATTCTCCTGGAAAGGAATTACACTCCCCAGGCCCTATACTTAGGAGTGCTTACTATCTTCCAGACAATTTTTTCTGTCCTCCCTGTTACTTCATATGGAGAAAAAAAACAACAACATATAGAAAAATTGAAAGAATTATACAGTGAACACTCATATACCCCCATGTCAATTCTACCATGGTTAATATTTTGCTGTATTTGCCTCCCCCCCCCCCCATCTATCCATCCTCAACCGGCCAGACTGTTCACAAACCTTTTCTGAGAAACCATGATGTTGCATGAACACCTGTAGATTCCCCTCCTGGGAACAGACAGTCTGTCCAGAGGGCAAGGGGAAGCTAAGGGGGAAAAAGTAGACAAGTCCTCCTTTGGGGGCAGGCTCAGGGCCTCAGGACTTCGGGGAGCCACGGCTGAATCTTCCAGGGGCTATTAGGACAATTGCTCTTTCCTGTAGGTCTGAAACCTCCCCAGGGTTGATGTCATAGATTTCTTCTCTTTGGAGGCCCTTCCATTACACCTAACTCCCCGGAGGAATCCTGAGTCCTACTTCCTGACCCCTCTAGGACTGGCTCTTTGACCCTCTGAGTCAGCAGGTCCTCCCCAGCAGAGGGAAGGATGGAGCCCAGGGAGGGGCTGAAGTCATTAGCCTCAGTTATTAAGTACTAGCAGCTGGACACACAGAGCACCCACCCATCACAGGCTCACCATCTAGGGCTGAGGACTCCTCCCAGGAAAGCAAGGGAGCCCCACCCTAAGGAGCTGGAAATAGGACAGGGCTAGTCCCCTGGCCGTTCCAGAGCAAGGAGGGCAGCCAAGGATGTGTTGTGTGACCTCTCGTCTCCAAGTTCAAAACACACCTGTCCTGCTGACATACCTTCTTCTTGATTCCAGATGTTTTGTTCTGTCTCTTGTCCTCTCTGGTTTTTCTTTCTTTCCCAGTTCTCTCTGTCTTGAACTTTCCCCCGCATCTCCTGCTCTGAGGATTTTTCTTCATATTCCCTCTCTCTCCGTGCCTTTTTCCTTCTGCCTCTTTTCTTTGTCCTCCTCCTCCCCCAAACCCTCTCTTTCCTCTGTCTTGTCTCTCTTCTTCCTCATGAGGAGTGTATCCCACAGGATGGAACCAAACACCGCCTATCAAAGATCGTAGCTCTGTGCCCTCATCAGGGGTCACACGCATCCCCCCGACCTACATGCAGGGAAAGTCCAAAGCCTCCCCAGGCTTTCTGCTGTTGCAAGGGCAGCTCACATTCTCTCCCTGTCTTCTCTGCCTTCTTGGCAAAGCAACTTAACCCCACATATTTCCGGAGCATCTGTCTGCTGGAGGCACCGTTCTAGAAGCTGGAAAGACAGCTATGGAGGGAGAGTGGAGTCCCGGCTACCCGCTTTGGCTCCAGGCTCCAGGGGGGGGGCCGGCGGACAATGGAACAACTGTCAGCACAGGACAGGCCATGAGGAAATACAGCAGAGCCAGGCGGGAGCAGGGCTGGGGAAGCTGCTCCCCTGCCTGGGAGGCCGCCCACCGGGGCAACCTTCGCGAAGACATGACTGAAGCGATGGGGAGAAGACTGATGTTTGGGGCAAGACTGGGCCTGGCGAAGGCTCCAGGGCCGAAGCCCTGAGCAGGGGGCGTGCGGGGCAGTGTGCGGGTGGGCGGAGTAGAAAGCGGGGGCGGGGAGGGGGCGGGAGGCTGCGGCAAGTGTGGAAGCCAGGGGGAGGGGAGGTCCGGGCAGCCGCCAGTGGGCAGGTGCAGGGCCTGGGAGGGAGGCAGTGGTCAGGAGTTTGGATTGCTCCTGATGGTGAGGGGAGCCGATGAGGGGGTTTTGCCTTTTAAAAGGAGCAACTGGAGGGGCGCCTGGGAGGCTCAGTCGGTTGAGGTGGGACTCTTGGTTTCGCTCAGGTCGTGATCTTCGGCCGTGGGATCGAGCCCGCCACCGGCTCCCACGGAGTCCGCTTGTCCCTCTTCTAACCCCTCTGTCCTTCCCTCGCTCCCTCTCAAAAAAAAAAAAAAAAAAAAAAAAAAGTAAAATATATATTTTTTAAGATTTTATGATTTTATTTATTTATTTGAGAGAGAGAGCACAAGCAGGGAGAGCAGCAGAGGGGGAGGGAGAAGCCGACTCCCTTCGGGGCAGGGAGCTGGATGCGGTGCTCCATCCCAAGACCCCGGGATCATGACCTGGGCCGAAGGCAGACCCTTCACCGACTACACCCAGGGCCCCCAAGAAAATATTTTTTTAAATAAAAAAGTAAAAGTGAAGACTGGAGCTCGATGGGGGGGGGGGGTTAAGACTGCAGGTCGACCCCAAAGCAGGAGTCGCGGGAGCTCTCACACCCCCCCCCAACTCCCGCCACACCAGGCCCCCTGGAGCTACGCTCCTCCCTTGCTCCGCGCCCTGAGAACTACTTTCTCTCCAGACAAAGCAGCTTAAGTCCTGGTGCAAATTCAGACCCCAGGGCGGGGGGGTGGGGTGGGGCGGTGAGAATCTTCCGGCTCCGTCCCACCACGGATTTTCCAAAATGTATTTCCAAACAATGGCAGATCTGTTTCCTGTTCAGAAAATAATTCTCTATCTCCTCCTGTATGGCTTGGGTCTCCCAACTGGCTTCATTTGAACAAAGGGTTTTACTAGAAAAGCAAAATGAACATTTCGTTTCTGTTCATCCTTCCCCGTTGCAGTGAGGAAACTACAGTCTTGCGAGAGAAGTGACCCCACTGAGTTGCAGAGAGGGTCCCTCCACTCCCTACCCTCCTGTCCCCAGTGCCCCACATGCCAGCCCCTATGGTGGCCTGCAGTTTACTCCTGCCACTCCTGCTGCCTAAATGTTCTCCGCCTTCTGCTCTTCTAGTATCTTCTATGTTCAAGACATTCAGCCATAGCACCCCCCCTGCACCCACCACCCCTCTGAACCCCTCACCAAGACTTCAATCACGGGTGTCCCCTCCGCAGCCCCTCTACTTCAAACAGAATTCCTTTCTCTGGCCTCCAGCTGTGCTTCCTAGGGCACTAGCCAGGCTCTGATTACCCTGCGCTGTAGTTTATCTGTTTACACAAGTTTCTGCTGGGAAACCTGGAGCTCATTCCAAGGTGGAGACAGTGTCTTTTCCACCTCTGAATTCCGGGCTCCTGCTTCCCACCTGGCACAGAGAAGGTGCCCCAGAAATGACTGTCGGATGCCCTGGATGCGGTCAGAATTCTATTAAATGTTCCTCCTTTGTCTTTTCATGCCTGTGTCTCTCTTCTGGCAGGCTCCTATTTGGGTTTTCTTGTTTCTTATTTCTGAATCTTCTGGTGAAATTCTGTGTTCGGTAGCATACTGGACGTAAAGATAGAATTTCAAGTTGAGGTCCTCCATCCAACACTCATGAGGTGGGTGAATGTAAAGAAGTCACTTTTTTTTTGGAGCCTAGATTTCTGCCTTTATAAAATGAGAAGAAAAAAAAAAGTCTTGAGATCAACCAAAATCCAAGGACAATGTTTTTCAAACAGTAGGTCTTAACTCACTGGTGGACCACAAAATCATTTTAACAGCTTTGAGACGGACATTTTTTTTTAAGTTTTTTGTTTTGTTTTGTAATCCGTACACACAAGGTAGGGCTGGAGCCCGTGACCCTGAGATCAAGAGTTGTGCACTCATCGGACTGAGCGAGCCGGGCACCCCAAGACCAACATATTTTAAAAGTGGAATAGAAAAGAAAGTGAGACCATCGCATGTAACAAGTCTAAATACTGTTCCCTGGGGGCACCCGGGTGGCTCAGTCAGTGAAGCGTCTGCCTTCTGCTCAGGTAATGATCTCAGGGTCCCGGGATCAAGCTCCACATGGGGCTCCGTGGTCAGTGGGCCGTCCGCTTCTCCCTCTGCCTGTTGCCCTCCCCCCCGCCCCCGCTTGTGTTCTCTCACTTTCTCTCTCTGTCAAATAAATAAATAAAATCCTTAAAAATTTGTTTTAAATGAATAAATACTGTTTCCTGAACTATTGTTTCAGTTAAATACTCTATACTGTGTGTACTGGCTCATGATATAAAATGTTCTTTCCTTCTGTGAATTTCTGTTTAAAAAAAAACAATCCTTGAAAAAAATAAACTTTACCTCTCTCAAAGGGCTGAGTCTCTGTATACCAACACAACCCAAAACAGCCAGGCTAGAAGCGGGTTGGGACACTTCTAGGGTAGTAACCAGAGCAGCTCCAGAAACCCACTCAGGTAGAGAAGCATATGTCGGTAATTTTTTTGTGACATGTAATTGACATGGAACATTATCAGTTTCAGGTGTACAACATAATGACTGGACTGGTGTATATGTTGCAAAGCAAGTTAATCATTTTTTGAAGTCGGAAACCTACAGTGATGGACCAGGAATTCCCGGACAGAAGGTTGTATTAGAAAGAGACGAGTCTTAAAGCTTGGCCCCTGCCCTTACTCATTCCGTGACCTTGGGAGCTTCCATTTGTTCATCTGCTGCCGAGGTGAAACCAACAAATTGTGTCAAGCCCCTGGCACAGATCTCACTCGTAAGTACTGAATAAATGTTTATTTTTTCTCTCTCTTTAATTCTCACAAAACATGGCCTTTTTTTTTTCTTTTTAAGATTTTATTTATTTATTTGTTAGAGAGAGAAAGAGCATAAGCAGGGGGGTAAGCCGGCTCCCCGCTGAGCAAGGAGCCCAATGTAGGGCTCCATCCAGGGACTGCTGGGATCATGACCTGAGCCAAAGGCAGACACTTAACCATCTGAGCTACCCAGGAGTCCCACGGCCTTTCTTTTTATGTCTCTTTCAGATAAAGTTGATGAGGGCGGCCCGTGTCCTTCTTGGCTCTGGTTACCTTTATTTTATGGTTTAGCTTAGTTCAGATCCTGGAGATCTTTATCAAATGCTTGATAAAACTTGAAAGAAACTTTTTTTTAAGTTTATTTTTTTAGTCATCTCTACATCCTACACGGGGCTTGAACTCACGATCCCGAGATCAAGGGTCACATGCTCTTCCGACTGAGACAGGCAGGTGCCCCTCAAAGAAAGAATTTTCTGTAAGTTGATTTGAATGACTCAAGTTAAAGTCACTTGGGAATCTCGTTTTAATTTCCTTTTATTGAGCTATGCTTACATGGTAATTCTTTTTTTAATCTGTGTGTATGCGTGTTTTTGTTTTTTAAGATTTTATTTTAAAGGGGCGCCTGGGTGGCTCAGTTGGTTGAACGTCCGACTCGCTTTTGACTCAGCTCATGATCTCAGGGTTGTGGGACTGAGCCCCACACCGGGCTCCACGCTGGGCCTGGAGGCTGCTTGGATTCTCTCTGTCCCTTTCCCTCTGCTCCTCCCCACCTCGCTCACGCTCTCTCTCTGTCTCTCTCTTTAAAAAAGAAAAAAATAATAATTTTTAAAAATTCCAATGAGTATTTTAAAAAAAGATTTTATTTTTAGTTAATCTCTACACCCAACGTGGAGCTCAAACTTACAACCCCGAGATTGAGTCAAGCCAGCCTCGAGCCTGTAACCACTGTTTGCCTTCAGCCTCCATATCTCGTACTGAATGTCTTGATCAGTTGCAACTCTTTGTTTTCCTTTGTCCCCTGTATTTGTTTTCCTCCTTACCAAGAATAATCGCCCTCCGGAACATAGAACAATATCAAATATTGATACAACAATATCACAGTGGTAATGAGGCGAGGTCATTTCACCAGGATGCAGTCATTCTTGCTGTGTCGGGAAGGATTCATCTGACAATCTGAGCGGATTTTGTTTCTTTCATTATTATCACACGAGGCTCGGTCTTCTGCTCTTGCCCTTGCTGTGTTCTGCCAATGCATGAAGCTGGCTAGTGTGGGGTGCCTTTGTGGTGTTCGGGCACAGACGGGCTGGACCGCTCAGGAGCCGGGTGCCTGGGGCGAGTTATTTTATTTCTCTCTGCTTCTGTGTTCTCATCTGAAAAAACAAACACACATTCAAAAAGGCGATAATGCTCGTACCTGCTCTGAGGGTTGCTGTGGTTCTGAAATGGTTCATGTAGCTGAAGTTCCAGAACACTGCCTGGTGCAAGGAAATGCTTCTGTTTCTCATGGTCTAAGGAGTGGCTCCGCCCTGTGGATACAAGAAAATCGCAAAATACCTAATTAGCCCGCACGTTTTACTTTATTCATTCATTCATGCATTCATTCATTCATTCATTTTTACCCCTCATGTTTTTAGTTATAAACCTAAACCCTGTATTCCTAGCATTCCACTCATAGGCTTCAACCTCGTTCTTTTCTTTTCCCGATTCAATGCTTCAACCCACTGCAGGGGAACTAAAGCCCCAAAGCCCCAAGCTTGTCCGCCTGAGGCCAGATTTGCTGATGTTAATGCCTCACAGCTCAGGCCCTGTCACCTCAAGGTTATGAGCTGTCATGTGTCTCCTCTACCATCATCACCTTTTCCTGTCCGCTCGGCTGGTAAAAGAATAAGGGCAAAATGGTCAACTAAGCAGAGGGCGTTGAACACTGAACATCACGGAAAGCACTTAGTGTGATCGCGCTGGGGAAATGGAATCGGAGTGTCCTGCCCTGGAGGGGCTCGCCCCCCAGTGAGGGCCAAACCTGATCAAACTGGTCTTCAGAACTCCGTGCGGGAGCATTGCCAGACATCTAAGGATTCGGTCAAGCACAGAGGAGGGGACTAGAATCCTGGCGGGGGCCATGAAGTGTGGTCATAGAGGCCAGAAATGCACAGTGAAAAGAGACGAGCAGGCTGGGGTCTGGCTCTGCCCCTTTCCTTGGGCAAATTACTTAAAAGTCTCTGCATCTCAGTGTCCTGATGAGAGAAGGAAGGATAAGGTCCACTGCAGGGCTTATTTTAGAGGATTAAATGAGACATACCAACGTGCTTAGTCAGGGCCACCTGGCTGGCTCAGTCAGGGGAGCATCTTGGGGTTGTGACTTTGAGCCTCATTTTGGGTAGAGATTACCTAGAAAAAGAGAAGGAATGTTCTTAGTAAATTGCTAGGCACATCAAAGGCGCACAGCCCAGAGGAGTAGCGTTGGAGGAGTGGAGACATGGAAACGAGGTAGGAAAAGCAGCACAGGGGACAAAGTGGGACACATCATCCTTCACGGGGGAAGGATGTTGTCAAGGCAGATCAGGCTCCCAGGGACTGGAGGGAGCCAGTAAGAATCCCCAGGCAAGCCGTGAACAGAGCCAAGAGTGAGCATGGCGTTCATGATTGCTAACCTCTCCTTTTTGGGGTGGGGATAAGGAGCCGAAGGGGCCAACCCCAGTCTCAGGGGCTGAGAATGAACAAGGAAGTGAGCGGGAGCTCCCGCCTGAAGCTGTCATCTTTCTGCACAAGAGAGAAACGCGGATACGCGGATGACAAGAGTTGAGGTTGGGCCAAGCTCCTTAGGGAAGCTGTGAGAGGTCTGGAAGAGCAGCTGTAGGGAAGGGAAAGAAGAGCATTGCCCAGACTCACAGGACAGCGTGGCTGAGGGACCAGGTGGAATGAGGGGGCGCTGGTGTGGTGAGTCGTGTGATTTTCTCCATCGGGGCTCACTAACCTGGTAACAGGACAAAAAGAGGGCGGTTGTATTGATCCAAAGGCAGAAGATTTACGAGGAGGGTGTGGCAGACGACAAGGCTGGCAAGTGTCAGAGACCGGATGATTGGAGCAATACACCTCGGAGTCAAGGTCATAGAGGAAGTGGACTGAGATAAGGGAGGGCTGGTCAGGGAGGGACTCCAGGATGTGGGCTCCAAGTAAAGTATCAATAGGATGGAGCAGCAGGTCGAGTCGGGGAAGGGGAGACTCAGAGACCAGGGAACCTGATGGGCGGCGTAGAATAATCGTGAGTCGTAATGAGATTTAAGGTGGGTCTCGAATGTGAGGGTAGATGGTCTTTCAGAGATGAGAAGCAATATTAGATCAAGATGGAAGGGGACAGAAGTGCTGAATGCCTACTTTTATGAGGTGCTTTATATAAACTATCTGCTCTTACCCCCTAAACAGCCCCTCAAGTTGGGAATTTGGGAAAAATGGAAACCAAATAGATTGCCAAGGGTCTCACAGCTGTTGAGCCAGGAATCTCCGATTTAATCCTAGGGCTGACTGGTTCCAAAACCCAGGTTCCCCAGATTTCCCCCAAAGAGGTGACACTTGGAACCTCCTAATTCATTTTTATCACTTTTTACAAGTTTATTTATGTAAATGATCTCTACACCCAACATGGGGCTCGAACTCATGACCGCGAGATCAAGAGTCGCACGTTTCTCTGACTGAGCCAGGCAGGCACCCCCAATCTTGTCATTTTTCACAGCTCTCAAGGTTGGAATCTCTGACTCTTGGGATCCTGAGCAGCCAGTCAGTGCGAGGCGCCAGGCCCTGAGCAGTGATGGAACACTCCTGAGCTCAGCCCTGTCTTTCTTCCCGGCTGGCAGCAAGATGGCCCTGGGTGAGGGCTGGGACTGTCGGCGGGGTAGGCCCCACTGCAGAGTGGGCGATGGTGAAGGGGAAAACAACAGGAAGTAGCTGGACTCTCTTGTCTAAGCTCTGGCTGTGTTTCCTGTGATTGACCTACTCAGTAAGTCATTCATTCAGCAGGAGAAGGAGGTTGGAGAGGGTCAGATCTGCGCTCCGATTCAGCTGCGGCCCTTGAGTGGTGTGACGTTGGATGACGTTGACCAACTTTCTCAGTTGGCCCAGAATTAAAGGGTTTTCTGGGATGTGGAACTTCGGGTGCTAAAACCAGGATGGTCCTGGGCTGCCTGTCTGGCTCAGTCGGTAGAGCGTGCAACTCCTGATCTTGGAGTTGCGAGTTCAAGCCCCACGTTGGGCATAGAGCTTACATTACATAAATAAATACATACAGGAGTGCCAGATGGCTCAGTCGGTTAAGCGTCTGCCTTCGGCTGGGATCATGATCCCAGAGTCCTGGGATCGAGCCCCATGTCCGGCTCCCCACTAGGCAGGGAATCTGCTTCTCCCTCTTCCTCTGTTCCTCCCACCCCTGTTCATGTTCTCTCTCTCACTCACTCTCTCAAATAAATACAATCTTAAATTAAAAAAAATACATGCGTACCTAAAACCAGGATGATCCAAACACAACTGGGGTGGTGGGTCACCCCAGATGGGCTACTGCAACCTTTCTAAGCCTCAGTTTCCAAGTGTATTCCAGCTATCTGCTGTCTGCTTCTCTGCTCCTCACCAACTGGGGTTGTGCTTTTCAGAGAACACAGAGCAGGGAACATAGTTTAATTCCATCTGGTCGGAAGAAGCTCAAGGTTGATTGTAGTCTCCTTCATCTGCTGAAGCTGAACAACTTCTTCTTCTTCTTCTTCTTCTTCTTCTTCTTCTTCTTCTTCTTCTTCTTCTTCTTAAGATTTTATTTATTTATTTGAGAGAGAGCACAAGCAGGGGGAGCAGCAAAGGGAGAGGGAGAAGCAGGCTCCCCGCTGAGCAGGGAGCCTGACACGGGACTCGATCCCAGGACCCTGGGATCATGACCTGAGCCGAAGGCAGACGCTTCACCCACGGAGCCACCCAGGCGCCCCTATCGAGTGAAGCTTTTTAAAAAAAACTACCAAGGTGCTTCTGATATCCAGCCACGGTTGTGAGGTTCTGCCCGGTGCTGTCATCTCCGCATCACCTAGAACCCTGATTCGCCAAGTCTGGGCCGGCACGCCAAGGCACTCCCAGGAGATGCTGCCCTCGCGGGCCCTCAGGCCGCTGTGGGCAGTGAGGTTCAAGGGCAGCGCTCACTGTCCAACAGCGCTCTCTGGGGGGCGCGACGTTCCGTTGCCGCGCTGCCCGGTCCGCGGCCACGACCAGCTGCATGCGCCTACCGAGCGCCTGAAATGCAATTAGTGAGACTGAAGCACTGAGTGTTTTAGTTTATTTGAATTAAATTGAATTTGGAGAACCGCATGTGGCTGATGACTACTGGATTGCACAGAACAGGCCTAGTGGATCTCAGGGAGCGGGAGGGAGGATCTGAATCGCTTGTGGCATTTCCTAACCCACCTCGGTGCGACTGTTCTCACACACACACACACACACACCCGTTCGGGCCCTCAAACAGCAGAAGAGAAGGTGGGGGAGGGCAGAGGGATAAAGAGAGCGCTGGAGAAGGCCCCACGGGTGACTCTGGAGCGCGGTCCTTACTCATCCGGTGAGAGCCCTGCCAGAGAGCCGTCCAGTGACCTGCTCCGGGGTTACGGCTCTCCCCGAAGCGTAGTGCCCTAAGGCAGTGATACTGACTTTTCTCATAAATCTGTCTTAAAGAGGGCACAGTGGGGAGTGCTGGTGTAGGCTGCACGTCGGGAGGAGTGAAGGCTGGGCGAGAGTCATCTGAGCAGTGGCTCACTTACAGGTGGGTGGCTGATGTTGGCTGTCATCGGGACTGTAGCTGGGAAGGACTCTGCCCTTGGACCAGGGCACCTACATGTGTCTTGGGCTTCCTCACACATGGCGACTGGGTTGCAAGAGGGAGCACTGAGATTAGATAGATAGATAGATAGATAGATAGATAGATGACACATAGATAGCAAGCCCAAGCCAGGTGGGAGCTCTGTCCCTTTTTAAAATTTTTTTGGGGTGTCTGGGTGGCTCAGTCGGTGAAGCGTGTGCCTTCCATTCAGGTCATGATCTCAGAGTCGTGGGATCCAGCCCCACATCGGGCTCCCTGCTCATCGGGGAATCTGCTTCTCCCCTCCCTTTAAGCGTCTGCCTTCGGCTCAGGGCGTGATCCTGGCGTTCTGGGACCGAGCCCCACATCAGGCTCCTCTGCTGAGAGCCTGCTTCTCCCTCTCCCACTCCCCCTGCTTGTGTTCCCTCTCTCTCTGGCTGTCTCTCTCTCTGTCAAATAAATAAATAAATAAAATCTTTAAAAAAAATTTTTTTTTAAGTAATCTCTACACCCAATGCAGGGCTTGAATTCAGAACCCCGAGATCAGGAGTCATATGCTCCACCAACTAGGCCAGCCAGGCACTGCCCCCCCTTCTAAAAAACTTATTTAATTTTTTAAAAGTTTTTTTTGTTTGTTTGTTTGTTTAAATAATCTCCGCACCCAATGTGGGGCTTGGACCCACAATCCTGAGATCAAGAGTCACGTGCTCCACAGACTGAGCCAGCCAGGCACACCCCCTCTTTTTTTTTTTTTTAAGATTTATTTATCTATTTTAGGCAGGGGGAGGGCAGAGGGAGAGAATCTTTCAGGCAGACTCCCCACTAAGGGTGAAGCCGGAAGGGGAGATCGATCCCACAACCCGCAAGATCACAGCCTGAGCCAACGCTCAACCGACTGAGCCACCCGAGCGCCCCCTGTCCCTTTTTTTTAACCTAGACTTGGGACATGCTGTCTCTTCTACTCTCTTCCATTCATTAGAAGCCAGTCACTAAGGCCAGCCTGTGTTCAAGAGATGGGGCACGAGACTCAACCCTGTGACAGAAGGGATGTCGAGGGGTTTACAGACATGTTTCAAAACCACCACACACACTTAGGAGGGAAGAGCCCCAGGGACAGAACTCCGCACGCAGCAGCCCACAAGCCGGCTGCCTAATCTATGGGAATTAAGTCTTCCCTCGCTGGTTCCAGGTACCGTCAGGTTCCTCCCCGAACACTTAGCCCCAGGAGCACCCCATCAACCCAGAAGACACCCCCCACCCCAAGGCCTGTTTCATAGACTTCTGACCCAGAGACTTCTCTCTTGCACATACTCCTTGAGTAACTTCCTGATTTTTGTTTTCAGAAATTCTTGAGCCGTGGAGTGGGAGGAACCTGACCGTCAGGACATCTGGGTTCTGATCCCCGCCCAGCAGAAGATTGTTTAAAAAAAATTAAAAAGCTGGGGCACCTGGCGGCCTCAATCAGTGAAGCCCGTGACTCTTGATTTCGGGGTTGTGAGTTCGAGCCCCACGTGGGGTGTAGAGATTACTTAAAAAGAAAAAAAGAATGCAGGCTTTGGGAGTGAGGAGATTGCGAGCAATAATTTCCTTCTCTATGTTTCAATTTTCTGTATTATTATTGAAAATTTGTATTATAGTAAAATACATGCAACATAAATGTTACCATTTTAATGATTTTTAAGCGTACGGGTCAGTAGCATGAAGTATGTTTACACTGTTGTGCACCCATCACCACTGTCCATCTAGAGAACGTCTGCGTCTGGTCAAACTGAAATTCTATACCCATTAAACAACAACTCCCCAATCCCCTTTCCCCCCCAGCCCTGCACAACCACCATTCTACTTTCTTTGTCTCCGTGAGTTTGACTGCTCTGGGGACCTCGTAGAACTGGAATCCTGCAGTATTTGTCCTTTGGTGCCTGGCTTATTTCACTTAGCATGCGGTTTTCTTTTCTTTTCTAAGATTTTATTTATTTGTCAGAGAGTGAAAGAGAGAGCATAAGCAGGGGGAGCAGCAGGCAGAGGGAGAGGGAGAAGCAGGCTCCTCGCTGAGCGGGGAGCCCGATGCGGGACTGGATCCCAGGACCCTGAGATCATGTCCTGAGCCGAAGGCAGAGGCTTCACCAACTGAGCCTCGCAGGCGTCCTGAGCGTATGGTTTTCAAGGTTCAGCCTTGTTGTGGCAGGTGTCAGACTGTCCTTCCTTTTTAGGGCTGGAAAAATATCCCACTGCATCTATGCATATATGTGTATGTATGTACAGATCACATTTTGTTTATCTATTCATTTGCTGATAGACATTGGAGTTTTTCCCACCTTTTGGCTGTTGTGAATAACACCGCTCATAAACACTGATATGCAAATATCTGCTCGACCCTCTGCTTTCAGTTCTTAGTGGCGGGATCACCAAGTAATTCTATTCTTAATTTTTTAAGGAACTAGTTAAAAAATGTTAAGCTTTTTTTTCTTTTTTCTTTAAGTGATAGGAGAGTTAAGTTGAGAATTAAAACACGCAGGGGCGCCTGGGTGGCTCGGTCGGTTAAGCATCCAACTCTTGATTTCGGCTCAGGTCACAATCTCCGGGTCATGAGATCGAACCCTGAGTCAGCCTGCATGGTGACCGTGGGGGCTGCCTGGGGTTCCCTCTCTCTTTCTCTGCCCCCCGCCCCCCCCCACCCCGCTCATGTGAGTAATCACACGCCCTCGCTCTCAAAAAAAAAAAAGAGTCAAAACATCCAATTTTGATTCCAGATCATGGCTGATCTTCCTGGTTTTAATAATGTGTATCTTTCTAATGTTTCTTTTTTTTTTAAAGATTTTTTATTTATTTATTTGACAGAGATAGAGACAGCCAGCGAGAGAGGGAACACAAGCAGGGGGAGTGGGAGAGGAAGAAGCAGGCTCCCAGCAGAGGAGCCCGATGTGGGACTCCATCCCGGAACGCCGGGATCACGCCCTGAGCCGAAGGCAGACGCTTAACCGCTGTGCCACCCAGGTGCCCCTCTAATGTTTTGTTTTTTTTTTAAGGAAAGACTAAAACGGAACAGACGTAATTTTCAGATTTTATTTATGTACTTATTCAGTTACTTAGATTTTTTAAAACTTTATTGTTGTAAATACATGTAACAAAACTTATCTTAACCTGTTGTTCTTTTTTTAAGATTTTATTTATTTATTTATCTGTCAGAGAGAGAGAGAGAGCACAAGCAGGGGGAGAGGCAGGGAAGAGGGAGAAGCAGACTCCCTGCAGAGCAGGAAGCCTGATGCGGGGCTCGATCCCAGGACCCCGAGATCACGACCTGAGCCGAAGGTAGGTGCTTAACCGGCTGAGCCACCCAGGTGCCCCTAATCTGGTTTTTTTTTTTTTTTAAGTTTATTTTTTTTTTTTAGTAATCTCTATGCCCGACGTGCGGGTCAAACTCATGACCCCGAGATCAAGAGTCGCATGTCCTTCCAACAGAGCCAACCAGGCGCCCCAATCTTAACCATTTTTAAGTGTCCATTTCAGTGGTATCAAGTTTGGGTTTTATTTGAAGGCTTATGATCTCATCAAATTATAATCACACCAGGTTTCAGCATGTGTCATGGGGCCCGGAGCCTCTGGACTCTATTTCCACCTACTCCCGTCCCATGCCACACTTTGTGCTCCTTCCAGCCCTTTCCTCAACCCCGCCAGGACAGAGCACTGTGAGTCAGGCTGCCCTTGTGACCATCTTGTAAGACACTAACGTCTCACTGTATAGTCTTATGGATTTTTTTTTAGTCTTTTTCAATAAATGGCTGTCATTTTGCAAAAGAAAATATTAATCCCGAGTAAGAGGTGTGTTGTGTTCGGTTGCTTGCCAGACTAGGAATTTTTATTTATGCTTCTCCCGTCCCTCCCACATACACGGGTTGTGTGACTTCGGGCACGACACAACCCTCACGCGGGGCCTGCTTGTCATCTGTCCGCCCACAAGTCAAAGTAGACAGTCGCCCTCCGAAGGGACCCAAGTGGCTGACGACACTCCTTCATGTCCCGCTCCCAGGCTCCTCTGACCCCTCACCCCAGGAGAAAGGACCGGGATGGCAAACCTCCAGAGCCTTGGAGATAAGCCTAAGCCGGATTCTGGATTCTTCCCAGAGGCCTTACTCTGCTGCTACCCACGCCTCACCTCACAGATGTCTTGCAACCAACATTGAGGCCACATGGTCTGAAGACAAAGAGATACATGCCCACAGGAAGCATGGGGAAGGCTGGGTCAAGCAGGAGGGGGTGTGGGCTGAATGGAGGGAGCAGGTTTGGTGGGGCCCTGTGGGCAGGCCAGGGACAGGGCAACCGCATGCGGGGGAGCCAGGAGCCTCGGTGCTCTGGCAACTGACCTCTTTCTTGGTCTCCGGGAGAATGTTCTGGGGCCTGGCTACGGGGTGAGACTGAGTTCAATACAACCACTGCCCGTTTGGCCCCACCTCTCGCCAGGAAGCGCCTCCCCACCACATTGACCACATCCCCCCAGGTCGCCTAGGAAACACACCACTGGGGCTAGAGGAGTTGGGGCACTGTTGCCCAGCAACAGGTGGTGCCCTCCCTTCCGCCCTCCTTTGAGGCAACTGCCCGGCACCGTCCTCCGCAGGGAGGAGTGCTCTGAAGGGAGAGCCAGGAGCCCTGGGGCTGCCCCGAGGTAAGGTGAGGCGCCAGGAGGGCCCCTGCAGGTGGAGGGCCCAGCGGGCAGAGACGAGCAAGGAAGACAGGGCTGGTGGCTGGGACAGGTGACACCTAGCACGACAGCAAGCAAGGTGGAGCCCGTAGTAGAGAGCAAGACGCACTCCACGGAGAGTCGTGAGGCCACAGGAACATCCAAGGTGCCAGCCAGCAGCCGGGGGTCGCACACACACAGGGTGGAGCGGGCGGGGAGGAGGAGAGCTTCTCATTTCCTTACCCACCACTTCCTCTGAGGCCCAAGGAAGACCTGGGCCGCAGGGGGTGGGGGCGGTGCTAGACAGGAGGAAAGAAGCCCTCGGGGCCCTTAGAGTTTTGTCTGAGGCACCCCTGGGTCTGAGAGGGAACCAGGGCTTCTGGAAGTGAGCGGGAGTGTCCGGCTGGCAGCCACGGAGGGACCCTGGCTCTCCAGCCTTTGCCTCTCTCTTGCCCTTCTAGGTCCCCTTTGCTCTTCTGTCTGCCCGGGTCTGTTCCCCGGGCCAGACACCGAGCCCCTTGGGCCTCTGCCTGTCTCCTCCCTGTGGTCTGGACGCTCACTGCCTCTCTCTCTCTGGGCTGTGCCCACCCCATCTCATCTGCTTCCTCTCCCTACCGCTGTCTCTCCAGATGCCTTCGACTCCACAGCAGCCCTCTGGGCACACGGTGGGACTCCCTGCGGCAGAGCTGGGGTCGTGGCCCCCACTGGCCTGCGGGCCATGCATCCCCATCATGCTGGCCCTGGCCTCCCTCGCCGCGCTCTTCCTCCTAACGACAGCCGTGTTGGCCGAACGCCTGTTCCGCCGCTCTCAGCACCCGGACCCCAGCAACCACGCACCCACCCTGGTCTGGCGCCCGGGAGGAGAACTGTGGATCGAGCCCCGGGGCACCCCCCGAGAGCGCTCAGAAGACTGGTACGGCTCTGCGGTCCCCTTGCTGATGGACCGGGCCCCAGACCCTCCCACCCCCGGGGGCACCTTGGAGGCCCGTGCAACAGCCCCCCCTGCCCCTTTAGCCCCACTCTCCCCTCCCAGCTCCTTGGTCCCCCGCCCCCCACCCAGGGTCCCAGCCCGCAGCACCTTCCGGGGGCCCCAGGCCTTGGACGAGAGGCCCTGTGTCCCAGGCTTGGTGAGCTGGGCTGAGCCAGAACAGAGGCCAGAGGCCAGCGTGCCCTTGGGGAGCCCCCAGGCCCAGAGGCAGCGACTAGGAAGCCCTGATCCTGAGTGGGGCCTCCAGCCTCGGGTCACCCTGGAGCAGATCTCCGCTTTCTGGAGGCGCGAAGGTCGGACCAGTGTGGGGTTCTGAATCCCCAGGGCCTGGAGGACTGAACCCCGAAAGACCCCTGGGGAAGGTCCTACCTCAGAGAGTCTCTCCCAGGCCTCAAGGCCCTGCAGCTCCAGCCCAGGACCCCACGCTGCTACGTGGGCAGCAGGGGAGAAGGCCCCCCACCACCGCCTGCCTTTTACATCTGAATTTCAATTCCCTGGATCTGGGGCTGCTCAGGCTCCCTGTGGGCAGAGCTGGTGCTGCAGGGGAAACCCGGGGCTGCGGCACAGAGAATCAGAGAATCGGGGTGGGCCCGACTCTGCCAGAAGCCACCAAAATCACGTTGCAGATTAAGATCTCAAAGTACCAAAGAGGCAGAAAATATCATCATCACGGAGGCGTCCACCTCCCTTCCTTGCGCCCCTAAGATGCTGAGACTGGAGAGCGGGGGTCCCGTGGATGCGGAAGAACAGGCTGAATGTGGGTGTCGAGGGTCAGTCCCGCCAGCAGGAGAGGACAGGAAGCCAGCCTCCCAGAGCCACAGATATGCCTCCAGGAAAACACACACAGAGGTCAAGACCAGGCAGAAGATCCTCTTATTACATCTCACCTGTGGCTTTGACCCCCAACTCGCAACACGGAACTTGGTCAGACAAACTGGAGAGGCCCCTTCCTTGCCTACAGCTGGGACCTCTCGTTAACGGAGATCAGCAGACAGCCCTGCGACTGCCAGCCGAGGAGATGTGAGTTCGATCCAACGTGGAAAGGAAAACCGTGCCAGGGTAGAGAGCCGCTCCTAATATGCGGCCTCTGGCCACCCTTCCTCCCAGCTTGCTGGATCGGTCAGGAGAGATGGATGGGCCCCAAAGCAGGCTTATTTATAACGCTCCACCCTGGAGAAATGGAGCTCAGAGATGTCCTTGGCTCTACAGCCGTCTGTCCGAGCAGACCTCCACTCTGGGAGACGAACCAGGAGCTGGGGAGAGGGGAAGGAGTCTCCATTCCCAGGGGTCCGACTTCCCCAACTTCAGTCGTGAATGTTAGGATTTTTGCCGTTGCCACTTTACCGCCGGTACTATTATTTACTTCATGTTTTTCTTTAAGATGATTTACTATTTGCTTAATAAATTTATTTGAAAAGGAACCTTTTTTGTATCACTTCTGCAAATGGAAAACCAGTATCACTTGCCAGAAATAGAAGGTAGGACACGAAAAGCAATACATGGTAAACAAAGATATTACGTGGGCATTGTTCCCTCCCCCCTGCAAGCATTCATTGACTCAAAAGATCTGCTCTTTCTTTGTTAAAAGAAAAGAGAATCTGTGGGTCTGCAAGTGTTAGGAAAATGTTAGACATTCTCATCCTGCAACCTCCCCTCCCCTAACCCCTCCCTGGAAGGATGACTGAGAGTCCTACACGGGGAACAGCCACCCTGTGCTTTTTAATGGCCAGGAACCTCCCCGGTTCACACCCCGGGAAATGCTGCTGGCCAGGGGCCAAGAGTCAGCTCTTCCTGCTCAGGAGGGCGGCCAGCTCTCGGGCTGGACCTCCCCTCTCACCCTGGATGCCGGAAGGAAGGAAGTTGAAGTAACAGCAGGGCACTCTGAGCCAGGCCCTGGGGGGGGGGGGGGGGCTGCTCTCCAGGGTTTAGTCTCTCCAGTGGCAGGGGCGGGGGCTGGACGGGTGACATAAGACAGGGACACATAACTCATCCAAGCTAGGGATCGGGGCTCCTCTCCCATCTCTGTCACTCAGGAGCTGGATAACGTTGTCACTTCTCATTGTCACCATCAGCTGACCGGACTGGGTTGTGAGGACTCTGCCCGTGGGGAGCGAACAGTCCACCGGGGAAACACAGCAGACACGCAGCATTCAGAGCGCAGACGTTCACATGTCGAGGGCTCAGCAGAAGCAAGGCCCCGGCTCTCCACCTGGCTTTGCCACCCACGCACGGGGAGACTTCAAAAAAGTGGCTTTTATGTTACTGGGACTCACATTCTTTCTCTGCACAAGCAAGTTGAAAGTTGAACAAGGTGCCCCATGGGGACTTTTCTAGCTTGACCTCTAAGGACGCTGTGACATGAGGGGTGCGTGCACGCACGGATGGATGTGATCTTCCTGCCGTGGAGCCCAGCCTGCTGTCCCCAGAGTCATCTTTACGTTCCCAGACCCAGACCAGGGGCCACATGTACCAGGAGCCCAAGGAAAGGGGGACGGATGGCCAGGCGGGGCGTTAGTTTCACCCTTGGTCCTTTCTCTTTGTTTTAAACCTCTGCCAGCCATTCATTTTTAACGCCCTCGTTACTTTCTCATGTTGAGTCCTTCTTTTAATTCTTCGAATAATTCCGTTGTCTGGCGTTCTAGGGTGCTTACTTTCATCCATGACGGATGGTTTCCTCTTAAGTTTCTAATTTGGGGCTGTGAACTCAGAGTCAGCAGGGCCTTATCAGTGGGAAGCCATGGGATCAGGGTTGAGGGTGTCTTTCTAGAGAGGTTCTGGGTTTGCTCCTGTCAAGGACGCTCCAACGGTATGACCGACCCTGACCGTGTTATTTGTTCACTCTTTCTGGGCTCCCATGACCCTGCAGATGGTGTAAACTCGAACCCCAAATCCAAGCCAGAGCAAGCTGTCAGCAGCAAATTCCCGGGAGAGATTCTCGATCGCCATCAGATCTCAGGGTGAACCGGACAAGGTTCTTCTGTGCCCTCTGAGCTGATGGAAAGCTCTTTCAAGGAAGGTGTCCCCCTCTAAGGGGTGGAGCTGCGTGTTAGGGTCTCCGATTTCAATGCCCCAGGCAAGACATCATCACCTGAAAACCAAGCCCCTGAGTTGCCAATATCGATAGCCTCAAAAGCTCTGATTTTCAAGTTCCTCTTTGTGTGGGGATTCCCCTTACTTTCTTGAAACCCAGCTGCACATTCTAAAGGATGTTTACTTGATTCTATGCCGAATTCCTGCATGTTTCATGGTGGGGCTACACCTTCGGGACATCACAAGACCCAGACTATTTCCTCTATAAACAAGTTCAAATCTCTTCCACCTTAAAACAACCAGCCAACCAACAACCAATTCTCCATCCTTCACCACGCGTGACCTCGCACCTCCTTCATGGCCAAACTTCTGGAAAGAGCTGTCTGTCCTAACAGTCTACGTTTTCTCCACTCCCCAGCACCTCCAGCCTGCCGTGGGCTCCGGCATGCCTCCAGCACTCTAGAGAAACTGCTCTCACCAGAATCATGACCTGCATATATTTTTAAAGATTTTATTTATTTATTTGACACACACACACACACAGAGAGCACAAGCAGGGGGAGCAGCAGGCAGAGGGGAGAGGGAGAAGCAGGCTCTCCGCGGAACAGAGAGCCTGATGCGGGGCTCGATCCCAGGACCCTGGGATCATGACCTGAGCCGAAGGCAGACGCTTAACAACTGAGCCACCCAGGCGCCCCACGACCTGCATATTTTAATTAAAGGACACTGCACAGCCTCCTGTAGGCAGCATGAGACGTCCTGATTCTTTTCTTTTCTTTTTTTTTTTTTTAAGATTTTATTTATTTATTCGACAGAGATAGAGACAGCCAGCGAGAGAGGGAACACAAGCAGGGGGAGTGGGAGAGGAAGAAGCAGGCTCATAGCAGAGGAGCCTGATGTGGGGCTCGATCCCATAACGCCGGGATCACGCCCTGAGCCGAAGGCAGATGCTCAACCGCTGTGCCACCCAGGCGCCCCCCCTGATTCTTTTCTTGACAGGTTCTCTTTGCTTGGCTCCTGTGCTTCTACACACCTGATTTCCCTTCCCTCCCTTTGGCCATTGTCTCTGACTTGTTTGCTGTCCGCCTTCTCCAGCGGTCCTTTCTGGGTGGCTTCTGTTCTGTCTTGCCACGCTTCTCTCGAGCAATCTCACTCATGCCCGTGGCTTCACCTGCTCCTCGTACCTGACAATCCCCAAGTCTCCACCACTACGGGCCGCAGATATGGTCCTCCTATGTGTATGCTGTGCCGTTATTGTAAAGGAATAGAAACCATGGGAGAGAAACAAGATGACTAACGAGAAGATTATCTCAGGGCCACTCCACCGCGATCCCTGGGTACACAGTCAGCATACATCCCCGGGATAAAACCAGAAAAAAGGAAACGACAGGAGTCATGAATTCACATGGGTAAAGAGGCCAAGCAGGAGACAGGTGGCCAAGTGGAGCAGGGGACAGAGGTGGGAAGGGACCACGTGCGCGTCTGTAGGGACAGCAGCCACCCAGCTCTATGAATCATGTTTGTCCTGATTTTCCAACAGAAGCTAGAAATCTGGGTTTTTGGGTAAAATCAACCAAAATGTTGGCCACTTTATATATGTGTGTGTATTCTAATAAAAGCCAAACGAAGCAAGTCTGTGGGCCACGTGTGGCTTATGAACCGTCAGTTGAAGATCTCTCTCTTTTTAATTTTTTTTTAAATTTTATTTATTTATTTGACAGAGAGAGAGACAGCCAGCGAGAGAGGGAACACAAGCAGGAGGAGTGGGAGAGGAAGAAGCAGGCTTTTAGAGGATGAGCCTGATGTGGGGCTAGATCCCATAACACCGGGATCACGCCCTGAGCCGAAGGCAGACGCCCAACCGCTGTGCCACCCAGGCGCCCCAGATCTCTCTCTTTTAAAAAAAAATTTTTTTAAGACCTGAAATTTAAAAAAAGGGAGGGGGTGCGCCTGGGTGGCTCCGTCAGTTAAGCAGCTGCCTGCAACTCAGGTTATGGTCCCAGGGTCCTGGGATCGAGCCCCACATCAGGCTCCCTGCTCAGTGGGGAGTCTGCTTCTCCCTCTCCCTCTGTCCCTCCCCACTGCTCGTTCTCTCTCGCTCTCTCAGATAAATAAAATAAAATCTTTAAAAAATATTAAAAAAAAAAAAAAAAAGGAAAAAGACCTGAGATCAAGACCTGAGCCGAGACCACAAGCTGGATGTTCAACTAACTGAATCCCCCAGGTGCCCCTCTTTTTTTTTTTTAAGATTTTATTTTTAGGGGTGCCTGGGTGGCACAGCGGTTAGGCGTCTGCCTTCGGCTCAGGGCGTGATCCCGGCGTTATGGGATCGAGCCCCACATCAGGCTCCTCCGCTATGAGCCTGCTTCTTCCTCTCCCACTCCCCCTGCTTGTGTTCCCTCTCTCGCTGGCTGTCTATCTCTGTCAAATAAATAAAATCTTTAAAAAAAAAAAAAGATTTTATTTTTAAATAATCTCTCACCCAACATGGTGCTCGAACTCAAAATCCCAAGATCAAGAGTCGTACGTTCCACCAACTGAGCCAGCTGGGCGCGCCTGGAGATCTCCTTTAAACAAACTCGAATAAGTGCCTGGAATGGGTGTGAGGGGTCCCTCTTTGTCTTGGCCTTTGGTGGTGCAACGTGTGGCAGCCTGCTCCCAGATGGTCTTTTTTATTATTATTTTTTTAAATTTTTATTTTATTTTATTTTATTTTATTTTATTTTATTTATTTATTTATTTGACACAGAGAGAGACAGCCAGTAAGAGAGGGAACACAAGCAGGGGGAGTGGGAGAGGAAGAAGCAGGCTCCCAGTGGAGGAACCTGATGTGGGGCTCGATCCCAGAACGCCGGGATCGCACCCTGAGCCAAAGGCAGACGCTTAAAGACTGCGCCACCCAGGCGCCCCGAGAAAAAACATTTCAGCCCCTCACCTGGCTGCACTCTGGATCACCTGAGGAACTCTTAGAAACACACAAGCCAAGATCCCCGCTCCTCCTCAAGGAGGAGTGACAGGGACCAGGTTTACCCTCCTGCCGGAAACAACCACCACCACAACAAAACCAGACAAAACACACAAAACAAAGGTTTTCGAAACACTGGACATCAAACAGTGAAAGACAGTAACAGAAACACTACAATCCCAGAGAGAAGAAAAACAGGGAAGGACACCAGGGGAAGTGCCATCTTTGGAGGGAGCCTTGCTCAGGGCCTTTTCCCACCAGTCAGACTAGAAAATGTGACGAGGC
Source organism: Ursus arctos (assembly GCF_023065955.2). Lineage (NCBI taxonomy): Eukaryota > Metazoa > Chordata > Mammalia > Carnivora > Ursidae > Ursus > Ursus arctos. The sequence continues at coordinate 87,753,518 of NW_026622874.1, forward strand.
TTTGGGCAGGGTATTCTGGAAGGGTTTGACTTCAGGAGTGGGGAGCAATCAACCCTAAGCTAAGCACTGCTCTGGGCCGGCTTCACAAATCACACAGACTACAAAAATACCTGGCCCTGAGAAGGGAAAACTCACAATGTTGAGCAAGCGATCAAAGATTACCAGGCAGGTAGAAAGGCAGGAAACATATGAAGAATGATGAGGAGAACGATTAATCAGTTAAAACCAACTCAGAACTGACAAAATAAATTAAAATGAGCAGAAAAGGACATTAAACGACTATCATAACTGTATTTCATATGTTAAAAAAGTTAAACAGAGACATGGAGATATAAAAAAGACATAAATCAAACTTCTAGAAATGAAAATTACAAGGTCGGGGGCCACCTGGCTGACCCGGGGGAGCATACAGCTCTTGCTCTCGAGGTTGTGACTTTGAGCCCCATGTTGGGTGTGGAGATTACTTAAAAAAATAAAAAAAAATTTTTTTTTTAAAGAAAATGACAGTGTCAGAGATGGAAAATACACTGAATGGGATCAGCTGTAGATTAGACATCGGGGAAGAAAAGATTAGTCGAGTGGAAGGCAGAGCAATAGAAATTACCCAAAATGAAACATACAGAGAAAAAGAATTTTTTTCTAATGAAAAGCACATTAGTGAGCTGTGGAACAACCTCAAGCAGCCTCATATGTGAGTAATTGGAGTTGAAGGAGAGGAGAGACAGAGGGACACAGAGAAAACATTATACACCTACATATCCAGGAAGCCCAACAAATCTCACACACAAAGATCTACACCACGGCACGTCGTAATCAAATTGCTCCAAACCAGTGATAAGGTGAAAATCCTAAAAGTAATCAGAGACAGCTCAGCATCACTAATCATCAGAGAAATGAACATCAAAACCACAATGAGATAACACCCATTAGGATGGCTATTATAAAAACAAAAACCAAAACCAGAGGGGGTGCCTGGGTGGCCCCGTTGGTTAAGCGTCCCGCCGTTGATGTTGACTCAGGTCATGATCTCAGGGTTGTGAGATGGAGCCCTGCGTCGGGCTCTCCGCTGGGCATGGAGCCTGTGCTGCACACACCCCAGTCTCACAAACAAACAAACAAACAAACAAACAAACCAGAAAATACATGTTGGCGAGGATGTGGCAAAATTAGAACCCTCGTGCACTGTTGGTGGGAATGCCAAATGGTGCAACCACTATGGAAAACAACATGGTGGTTCCTCAAAAAATTAAAAATAGAGCAACCAGGGAGCCTGGGTGGTGTGTAGTCAGTTAATGTCCAACTCTCAGTTTTGGCTCAGGTCATGATCTCAGGATTGTGGGACTGAGCCCCCCATTGGCTCCACACTCAAGTGCAAAGTCTGCTAAAGATTCTCTCTCCCTCTGCCCCTCCCCCCGAATAAATAAACAAATCTTTATTTTTTTTTTAAGATTTTATTTATTTATTTGACAGAGAGACAGACAGCCAGGGAGAGAAAGAACACAAGCAGGGGGAGTGGGAGAGGAAGAAGCAGGCTCCCAGTGGAGCAGAGAGCGTGATGTGGGGCTCGATCCCAGAACGCCGGGATCACACCCTGAGCCGAAGGCAGACGCTTAACAACTGAGCCACCCAGGCGCCCCAATAAACAAATCTTTAAAAAAAATAAAATAAAAATAGAGCTACCATAGGATTCAGCAATTCTACTTCTAGGTACATCTGCAAAAGAATTGAAAGCAGGGTCTCAAAGCACACCCGTTTCATAGCAGCACTCTGCATGGTAGCCAAGAGGCCGAGCAACACAGATGTCCATCAACAGATCGATGGAGAAACAAAATGTGGTCTCGACATACAATGGAAATATTACTCCGCCTTAAAAAGGAGGGACATCCTGGGGCGCCTGGGTGGCGCAGTCATTAAGCGTCTGCCTTCGGCTCAGGGCGTGATCCCGGCGTTCTGGGATCGAGCCCCACATCAGGCTCCTCCGCTGGGAGCCTGCTTCTTCCTCTCCCACTCCCCCTGCTGTGTTCCCTCTCTTGCTGGCTGTCTCTCTGTCACATAAATAAATAAAATCTTAAAAAAAAAAGAAAAGAAAAGGAAGGACATCCTGTCACAGGCTACGACATGGATGAAGCTTGAGGACAATATGCTAAGTGAAATAAGTCAATCACAGAAAGATAAAATACCGTGTTATGCCTCTTATAGGAAGTATTGAAAGTAGTCGAATGCATAGAAACAGAAAAGAGAATGGTGGTTGGTGGGGAGGGAGGAGCAGGGGAGTTACTGTTTAATAAAGGTAGAGTTTCAGATTCGTAAGATGAGAACGTTCTGGAGATCTGTTTCACAACAATGGGAATATACTTCACCCTGCTGAGCTGTGCACTTAAAAATGGTCAAGATGGTAAGTTGTATGCTATCTGTGTTTTATCACACACCAAAAAAGTAGCCAGAGATAAATCCAAGGAGACAGAGGCAGACTATCACAGGTCGGGGGAGGAGGGCAAGGGCAGTGACTGCAGACTAGGACAGGGCTTCTTTGGGGAATGATTAAAATGTTCTGGAACTAGCTGGTAGTGATGGTTGCAGAGCTTTGTGAAAATACTCAAAACCACTGAATTGTGCATTTTAAAAGGGTGAAGTTTATAGTATGAGGATTATATTTCAATTTTTTAGAAAAAGCAACCAAAGAAAAAAGACAACTACCACGGAAGTACAAAGATAAAGATGACATCAGGTTTCTTGTCAGAAGCAATGCGAATGAGGGGCGCCTGGGTGGCTCAGTCGGTTAAGCATCTACCTTCAGACCAGGTCATGATCCCAGGGTCCCGCATCGGGCTCCCAGCTCAGTGGGGAGCCTGCTTCTCTCGCTGCCTGCAGCTTCCCTGCTTGTGCTCTCTCTCTGTCAAATAAATAAATAAAATCTTTAAAAAATATATTCAAGGGGCGCCTGGGTGGCTCAGTCGTTAAGCCTCTGCCTTCAGCTCAGGGCGTGATCCCGGTGTTCTGGGATTGAGCCCCGTATCAGGGTCCTCCGCTGGGAGCCTACTTCTTTCTCTCCCACTCCCTCTGCCTGTGTTCCCTCTCTCACTGGTTGTCTCTCTCTCTGTCAAATAAATAAATAAAATCTTTAAAATATATATATATTCGAGGGGCGCCTGGGTGGCACAGCGGTTAGGCGTCTGCCTTCGGCTCAGGGCGTGATCCCGGCGTTGCGGGATCGAGCCCCGCATCAGGCTCCTCTGCTGGGAGCCTGCTTCTTCCTCTCCCACTCCCCCTGCTTGTGTTCCCTCTCTCGCTGGCTGTCTCTATCTCTGTCGAATAAATAAATAAAATCTTTAAAAATAAATAAATAAATAAATAAAATAAAATATATATATATTCGAAAATTATATAGTGGTGATGATTTTAAATATACTAAAACCCACTAAACTGAACACTTCAAAAGGGTGAATTTCACGGTATCAAATTACATCTCCATTTTCAAATGTTAATACATCAAGAAGAGGGGATTCGATAGATTATTTAAAGTCATAATGATAACCAATAGAAAGACCACCACTAAGAGTAAAACTAACAGGGGGTCCCGGCTGACTCAGTCAACAGACTGGGCAACTCTTGATCTCAGGGCGCAGAGATTAGAGAACTAAATAAATAGATAGAATTTAGAAAATGATAAAACTAACAAAAATAAAGAAAAGATAGAAGAGCGCATAAGCTAAATTCTTCGTCCTTCACGACAGAGTCGATAGAGCTTTAAAAGCTATAAATCATCTTTACAATTCAAGAGATCCGCCAGAAGAATCCAGAACAACTCTTTAAAAGTGGCTCTCTCCAGGGAAAGGGGGTGAATAGGGATTTTCACTTCTTCATTTTATAACCTGATAACTAAATTAATTAACAAATGAAAAATAAAGGCGAAGATAAATTCACTGTCAGAAAAGATAAAGGAACTGACAGAAAAGCTGTCTCCTCCTTCTTTGGCCCCAGTGCACTTTTCATCCATTGGAATTAATTAAATGGGAATTTAAAAAATGCCAGGCTTGCTTTAGCCCCTGAAATCATCTGTCTGGGTAGTTAGTTTAACAAAAATATAAAACTGTGTTACATACAATGCTTTACCTAAAATGCTACAAAACCTCAATGAATTCCCCTTCTGGCTCGTAACATTCTAAGAAAAAGCAAATCATGGGAAAAAAATAAAGATTACATATGTTTGGTTCTCGGTGAGATTACAGTTAAGGGGTTATTGTTGTTGCTTTTTAACGGAGGAAGAATGATTTTTATCCAGCCTCTAATAAATCAGCATTGTCCTTCACATATTGATATCCCAAGAGAAATGCTTTTCTTTAGCTAAAGAGCAACCAAATATCAAGAAGCAAGGGGCTTGGGACGCCTGGGTGGCTCAGTCGGTGAAGCATCTGCCTTCAGCTCAGGTCGCGATCTCAGGGTCCTGGGATCGAGCCCCGCGTTGGGCTCCCTGCTCAGCCGGGAGGCCACCAAACTAGAGCTACACACGAGGGTCTCTGCCCCTGATCATTTTCCAGGAGGGCTGTACTGGATTCCAGGGATCGAGAGAGCACGCCATACCTGAAATGAAGAAAGCCTCATCCTCTGGCATCAATCCGAGGTATGCAGTGATCGGTGGAGATGTTATTTGCGGCCTCATGGTGAGATTCCCTTCAGTCCTTTGTAGTTTGGTCTTACAAGCCGAGCTACTTAGGGCCTCAGCAAGCAGGTCTTAAAATGTGAGTGAGTAACTGCCCAAATGATCTATTACTCAGGAAGAGATTGGAACAAAGTCCAGAGGTACTGAAATATTCATGGCATGTTACCTACCATATTGTCTTGAAGGGCTAGCGATAAATTAATACACGTGTCCACACCACATAATACCACAGTGGGATTTTTTAAAGACCCAAAGTAGAGTTGCTCTCAGATACTAATAATGTCTTGCCATTTTTAAACGCCTTTAGTTTTTAACTCGCCCTGGCCACGCTCAAACTCATGCCCAAGGAGTTCACTGACTCTCTCAACCTGGTTTGACCTCTTGCCTTCCCGGACCCCCCCGGACTGAGTGCCCCCCTTGGCGGGTAGGTGGAGGGCTGGGCAGAGGGGTGAGTAGATGGAAGGGGGTGGGCTGGTGGGCACATGGAAGTTGGTGAGTGCATATGAGCCTTGGGAATCTCTGGAGCACACGGGGCCTTGCAAAGTCGCTGGGAGACCCGGAGCAGTTGGCTGGGGCTCTGGTGAGGGGATTAAGCTGGAAAAGTGGGTGGAAGAAAGAACTGTTGCACACCTCTTCTCAGCTTTAATCCTTGAGCAGGTGCGCTGAGTGTTCATAGCCTCCCCGGCTGTTATCTTTGGAACCCAGAAAGGAAGATGGGCGCAGAGAAAGGAAGGCGGTGTGATCGCAGTGCCCTCTGGTGGCCATAAGGGAAACTTGACATTTGGAATTCTTAGGTACATATGTTTTCATTGTCTATTTCTGCCAACCCCGCACCCCCACTAGACTATAAAGTCCGTGAGGACGGGGACTTTTGTCTGTTTACTCATTGTTTTATCCGGTGTCTAGAATAATGCCGGGTACATGGTAAGTGTTCAATACATATTTATTGAAGGAGCGGCTGATGGATTTCCAACCCTGTTCCACCACTTTATTGAGGAACGACACTGAGCATCTCTCTTAACTTCGTAAGTCCTCAGTTTCCTCATGGGGAAAATGGAGACGGTCACCCCCGCCCCTCATGAGCATGGAGGGAAAGAGACCTACCCGGGCTGAGCAAGGGCGCTCAGCCAATGGGCCCTTCTCACCGACCAGCCAGCGTTGGTGATACACCATATGCCTGCTCAGCACCCAGTTTGATGGGCACACTCGCCATAATGAGCATGGGCCTCTGCTGGGCATGCGGCAGCTTGGGGAAATCATCCAAACCTAATGCCAGGCTGGCCAGGCAAGAAGGAAGTGTAGCCAGATAGATAGGCTGATACCAGGTGAGGTGTGAGGTTCCTCTTCTCCCAATCCCACCCCCCACTTCCATCTCCCCACCCACACAGCCACACCCAACTCTTCCTACTGCCCTGAACCCGTGGGGCTCCATGTGCCCTCTGAGCCTTTGCACATGCTGCTTCCCCTGTCTGCAGTCCCTTGTCTCCAACCCCATTGCCATGACCCACATTCGAGACTCAGAGGGGCTGCGTCAGCCTCCTCGTCGGCTCCCTGCAGCCCCCTCAAACGCATCCTTGTGTGATGGACTCAGTCTACACTGCAAATATGCTTATCTCACTTCCCAGCTTCAGTCTCATTGTTCTCGGGACAGAGTCCAAGTCCTCCGACCTACCATCTTGTGGTCTGGACCCAGCCCAGCTCCTAGCTATCTTGCCTCTCTTGATCCCATCTTCAAATCTTCCACCAAACAATCCAAGCCATTTCCTACCTCGGAGACTTTACCCTTGCAGTCCCCTCTGCCTGGAAATCCACTCCCTCGCAAGGAAGGCATGGGTTGCTTTTGCCTGCCCAGGATCTGTTTCCTTTTCCTCTGCTAATGGGATCCCCTCCCAGCTCTCGGATCTGGGGGTGCCTGTAGGGCTGACCCATTTCTGCATTCCAGGGTGAGCTTGAGATTCAGCTTGCTAGAGTTTTGTGGGGTTTTTAAAAAAGATTTTATTTTATTTTTTTGAGAGAGGAAGAGGGAGGGAGAAAACACAAGGAGGGGGAGCAGCAGAGGGAGTGGGAGAAGCAGGCTCCCCGCTGAGCAGGGAGCCCAACGCAGAGCTCGATTCCAGGACCCCAGGATCATGACCTGAACCGAAGGCAGCCACTTAACGGGGTGAGCCACCTAGGCTCCCCTGAGTCCTTTTTTCCTTTCTTAATCGGGATTCTGCAGGTGCGCCACACATTTCCCAATTGGCCGCAGCCCACTTCTCTTTTTGTCTTATTCCAGCTTCTCCCATTTATTTGGGTCCTGGAGGTGTTTGGGTTTGAGATTCCTGGTACACTTCTCCCTTGTGTCTCTGTCAGGCTCTGATTCCCTCCTTGATCTCAAGTGTTTCGCCTTCCCATTCCCAGCGCATCTGTGAATCCTGATTTCCTTATCTTGACACCCAGAAGTGCCCCTGGTTCTGTGGGCATTTAGTTCCGCCCCTTGGGGGGGAGGCTGAATCTAGGTCCTCCGCTTAGACCCTTGAGTCCTGACTTAGCAGGAAAAGAAGCCTGATGTCTGAACGCCACCTGCCCCATCCTTTATTCCCTCAAACGACCTTTGCTGAGGCCCCAGCTGCTCTATGCCCCCCTCCTTTCCCAACTAATGATAGCGCTATGGGGTCAGAACCCAAAGGGCCTTCAAGCACCAAGTGGAGGAAGCATGGCAGAGTTTGTCGGGGACCCCAGACCAAACAGGTGGTAACAGTAGCCAGAGGTGAGAAGCAAAACACTTACTAACCAGTACCACATGGGCATCAACCACGTAGAACGTTCCAGCTGAATCTCAGGTCTGATGCCATATATACTCAAATATAAGATTCTGTTGACTATAGGGGCGCCTGGGTGGCACAGCGGTTAAGCGTCTGCCTTTGGCTCAGGGCGTGATCCCGGCGTTCTGGGATCGAGCCCCACATCAGGCTCCTCCGCTATGAGCCTGCTTCTTCCTCTCCCGCTCCCCCTGCTTGTGTTCCCTCTCTCGCTGGCTGTCTCTCTCTCTGTCAGATAAATAAATAAAATCTTTAAAAAAAAAAAGATTCTGTTGACTATAAAATATACATACTATTACTGGAAGAGAAACTTGTCAATCTATGACCAATGCTTGCTTTCCTTTTTTTTTTTTTTTTTTTTTTTTAAGATTTATTTGAGAGAGAAAGAGAGCCTGCGAGCGTGCACATGGGCAGGGGGAGGGTTGGGGGAAAAGCAGCTTTTTTTTTTTTTTTTTTTTTTTTATCACTTTCAGTTCCTTTCTGGCATCGGTTAAAAGAGCTCTCTTGGGCTCATTTTAACATAGATTGTTATCAAGTTTTATCTACAAGCCGCGTGCATGCGCCATGACGGCCGTGGGATGACCCACGCCCGGCTGACAGTGTCCACCAGACTCCGTGCAAGACCCACTTCCACTTCAGAGAAGGTAATGTGCGGGAAAAAAGGTGCATCTTAGAGTCGATGAGCTCTGGCAATTTCTAAGAGTTAATGAGCACTTGCGACGTGTCAATTATCACCCAGAGAAATCTGTAAGGTTGATCCTTTATTAGACCCATTGGACAGATGAGCAGGGGTGAAGTCAGCCCCTCCGGCTCAGGGGAGCAGTAGGCGGCCGAGGCAGACTTCCGCCCCGAGAGTCGGGTACTAAACACGGGCAACCTTGAGGGTCCCCAGAAACCGTGTTATTCCACCGGCAGTGGGGTCCTCTTTGGCTTTAGGACCTGTAGGCCCGGCACACTGGAGCAGTCCCCTCCGCAAACAGCTTGAGGGAGAAATCAAGGGCGGGGGCAGCCTGGGTCAGCATCCCCAGAGAGATGACGTCGATGTGGGGCCCGCAGAACTGAGGCAGGTTGGCCAGCGTGATGCCCCCACTGGCCTCCACGCCCACACCCGGGAAGCGGGCCTTCAGAGCTGCGGCCGTGGGGTGCAGCTCCTGTGGGACACAAGCCGAGGGGAGGTGAGGGTCCTCCCCCCCCCCCCCCCCCCGCCACGGCCCCTTCTCGGGAAGCAGACCCCGCCTCACCTCAGGCTTGAAGTTGTCCAGCAGGACGAGGTCCGCTCCGGCCTCCGCAGCCTCCACGGCCTCCTGTAGACTGCTACACTCCACTTCCACCTTCAGGGCGAAGTCGGCCACCTGCCGAGCCCCTCGCACAGCCTGCGGGGGCAGGCCCCAGGGAGAGAGTGAGCTCAGTGGTGCCTGGCACAGGCCACAGAGCAGGGCCTGGCCTCCGAGAGGCCCCAAGAGGATAACGAGCTCCGGATTAGTGAGAAGACCCAGCAGCCGCTGGTTTCTCTCCCACTAGGGGAAACCACATGAAATGACCACTTGCGTGGATCAGAAAAATGGCCAAATATCAGCAAGATTTGGCAGCTGGACGGGAGTTCAATCTGACTCAAGAATATTAAAACTGGAAGGCAGCTCTTTCTGCCCACGGGTCCTGTCCTGCTATAATAAAAACACCTGCTTGCACCGAATGAATGAATGAATGAATGAATGAATGAATGAATAAAAAAAACTGGAAGGGGTCTTCAAGAACATTTTAAAATAGGAAACCGGTCCAGGGAGCTAGAATGACCTGCCCAAGGTCACAGCGCCACCAACACCAGGTTCCCAGCAGCTTGCCTTTCGCTTTTGAATTTCTCAGCAAGTCCCAGAGCGCCTGTGGGGAAAAGTCGGCCATTCATGCATCTGATGGATAGAGCGCCCAAGGGGTCAGGGGGGTCTAGGACCCCCGACTCCTGGGCTATCACTGTTCACCAGGACCTAGTGGGGTAGGAGGTGGGGTCCCTGGTGGAGCGGGAAGGGCTGCGGCAGGGAGGTCCGGGCGGGGCCAGGCCAGGGGCTCGGTCTACACATACCTTTTCCACACCGCCAGCTGCCAGCACGTGGTTGTCCTTCACCATCACCAGCCCCCCCAGGTCGTAGCGGTGAGCAGCGGCCCCGCCCACCAGGAGCCCGTACTTCTCCACCAGCCGGAAGCCGGGCGTGGTCTTCCTCGTGCCTGCCACGTGCCCGGCCCAACCAGCCTCCCTGGCGGCCTGCACGGCGGCGGCGGCGGCGCTGGCGACCCCACTGCAGCGGGCCAGCGTGTTCAGGGCCACCCGCTCCCCCAGCAGCAGGCAGTGGGCGGGGCCCCGGACCTCAGCCACCCTGGCCACGGGCACCAGCTTTGAGCCTTCGGGGAGAAACCAGGAGACTTGGCAGTTGACTTGGGCAAAGATGGCATCGAAGAAAGGCCTCCCAGCCAGTACCCCGGGGGACTTGGCCCACAGCACCGCCTGCGAGGGGGCTGCCCCCGTGACCAAGGCCGCGTGGTTGGGACCTGGGCAGTCCTCTCGGAGCCAGCTGTCTGCCAGGGCGGCCAGAGTGGCGGGGGGGCAGCAGTAGCGCCAGGCCTGGGAGGGAAAGAAGGAGAAGAGGGTTACCTTTTGGCTGCCTCTCTGGGAGTCAGGGGCTGCTGTCAGAACATTTAACCACGGGGGGCGCCTGGGTGGCACAGCGGTTAAGCGTCCGCCTTCGGCTCAGGGCGTGATCCCGGCGTTACAGGATCGAGCCCCACATCAGGCTCCTCTGCTATGAGCCTGCTTCTTTCTCTCCCACTCCCCCTGCTTGTGTTCCCTCTCTCGCTGGCTGTCTCTATCTCTGTCGAATAAATAAATAAAGTCTTAAAAAAAAAAAAAACATTTAACCACGGGCGAAACTGGGGGCTTAGCCAATCAGGGCGAAGATCTGGGTGGGGGCCCGGGAGAGGGCCTTGTGGGCTGGACAAGGCTGTCAGATTAAGCAAATAAAAACACAGGACACCCAGTTAGATTTAAATTTCTGACAAACATCAAAGTGTTTTGTGTGTTGTTGTTTTAAGTATAAACATATCCTAGGTGATATTTACAACATCCTTACACTTAAAAATTATCTGTTGATTCTCCGAAATTCAGATTTTACTGAGTGGCCTATATTCTGCGGCAAGCCTAGCGCTGCATCCAGAGCTATTTACCAACTAGAGGAGAAGGGCCCTGGACTCGCCTGCAGCCTTTGCAGCGGCCCCGGCGGGATGGGAGTGTGTCCGCTCCGCAGCCGCACCGTTTTACAGCGGGGAGGCCAGCTCCTTACAGATGTGGAGACTGAGTAAAGGCAAGTCGGCCGAGGTCACACAGCAAACTGGCGGCAGAGTCCGACCTACGAGGCCCGTGGTCATGGCCGTCTGTCCCTCCGCCTTTGCACCTGTTTCTTGGAGCACCCCTCCCCCCACGTTTGATGTCTCAATGAACTGTCCTCTCTCTAGAGATGGGGGCGATACAAGGAAGGCGCGGGGAGAAATTGGGCTTGAGCCCTTGCTCTGTGAGGCACAGCTTCAGGAGTGTGGGTGAGTTCTTTCCCAGTAAAAAAAGAGTTGTGCGCAAGTGGTCCTTCCCGCCCGCTTATAGGGCTAACCCGCCCCTGAGGTCTGCGGAGCGAATGGGGGAGCTCAGGCACGGTGCAACATCGCCATCTGTCGGCCAGGAGAGGACCTGCAGCCTCATGCGCTGGAGCCCTGGACGCACCGCGCTTCTCCTCGGGAGGAGGGGAGACTGTTGGATGGCATGTTAGGGGGTTTTACTTGGATAGTATGTTAGGGGGGTTTGTCTTGCTTCCTCACTTTTGCTCCAAGTTGAAGTTAAGACCAGGAGTTCTGGCTTGCTCTACTCCCAGAGTAAGGCCCTTCTTGCCCCACCTTTCTTCCCCAAAGCCAAGCACCCCATTTTCACTCCCTTCCCCCAACCTCAGTGATTGTACCTGGCCCTCCTCTCCCACATTGTGGTCGAAGTGGCCTCCATTCTTCGCTCAGAGCCAGCTGTGCCCAGGCTAGGTGCTGGGAACAGTCAGTAAAAGTCACAAAGACATAGTTCCCATCTCCACTGTTCACCAGCCAGCTGGGCAGAAAGCCCCTGGACCTACAGCCGAGATGCAGAAGCTCCACTCCAACCACCCCTGGTGCAGTGAAGTTTGCTTTTTTTTTTTTTTTTAAGATTTTATTATTATTATTTTTGCTTTATTTATGTTTGCTTTATTTTTTTTAAAGATTTAATTTCTTTCTTTCACACACACACACACACACACACACACAGAGCACAAGCAGGGGGAGCAGAAGAGGGAGAAGCAGCTTCCCCGCTGAGCAGGGAGCCCGATGCGGGACTTCATCGCAGGACCCTGGGATCATGACCTGAGCTGAAGGCAGACGCTTAACCTAACTGACTGAGCCACCCAGGCGACCCTGATATTTGCTTCTTAAAGTGAATGCGAATCCTTCCACTGGTGAGACTATGACACACAAACCGTGAGGCACCCCCACAATGTAAGTCCACTCGGCAATAGAGGAACCAACTACCGACATACACGCTAGGGACACATTTCAAATGTATTATTCCAAGTAAAAAAGCCCTTTTCTAAAGGCCATGTGCTATGTGAGTTCATCATCCATCTGACATTTTGGAAAAGGCAAAACCATAGTGAGAGAACAGACTGGTGGTTTCCTGAGAGTGGGGGAGGGGCTGGCCACAAAGGAGCGGCACCAGGGAGTTTGGGGACAGACTGAACTATTCTGTATTTTGTCACTGGTGGTGGCGACGGCACTGATGGATTTGTCGAGACTTGCCGAACTATACACAGAAAAGGGTCCATTTTACTCTCTATAATTATACCTCATTACACCTGACTTTAAAATAAGACAATAAAAAAGTAAATCCCTCTCCTGCTGAAAACCCCACTTTCATTCTATTAGCTCCAGCTGATACTTCTCTGCAGTTTTCATTTATTCTTTTGACAAATCCTTCTTGAACGCCTGCTCTGTGCCAGGTCCCAATTGCTGGGTGACAGGGTGGGCAGTTCTCCTTCTTAGCTTTCAGGCCTTAGCCTATGCTCTTCCAAGGTTGTGCCTCTGCCTGGAAGTTCCTTCCCTTCCCCCATCCCAGACTCCCCCTTCACCTCCACTCCTCTTTCAGGTCTTCTCTTAGATATCACTTCCTTGGCAGGGGGCTCTTGCAGACCCCCTATAAGGTCACATGCTCAGTCGGCTCCTTGTTCTACAGCCATGCTCTACTCTGGGGGCTAAAACGGGTGATCCAGAGAGTTCTCTGCTCCATCCCAAGTGCCTAACACACAGAACCATACAAATGTGTTGCTTTTATAGGTCAAAAATGGCCAAATGTTGGCCATTTCATATTGTTTTCCTTAATACTAGGTGTTCGGTGATACTCACCCAAGCAGAGAGACTGCACAGTGGAATGAATCAGAACGCAGACTCTGGGACCACACGGCCTGGGTTCCAATACTGCCTCGGCCACCTTCCGCTAAGTGATCTTGGGCAAGTAATGAACATCTCCGGGGCCTCAAAGATGCCTCCTTTGTGACAGGGATAGCAAAAAATAATCACCTCGTAGGGTTGTATGAAAAGTAAGTGAGTTACTATTTGCAAAGCTCTCGGGAACACGGTCTGGCGCACGGCAGGTGTTTGCTGAAGGACGACTGAGCATTTACCAAGGGTTGCGGGAGCCCAGCGGAAGAAATGACTAAGTGTCTGTGAGGAAGGGGGGTAGTTTTTGTGGCCCTGAAGAATGAGCAATGTTTGCCAGGCAGAGTGCTGAGGTGATGGGGGTGGGGAGAGAGACATTTCGGGCTGAAAAAGCAGGTGTTTGACATTCAAAAGCAAGAAAATAGAGAAATGCCGTAAGGGCGGGTTTCAGGGGAACGATGGGATGGCCAGAGTGAAGAAGGCCTAAATTATTTAGTTGAGCAATTTGGACAGATCCTAGGGGCCATCACAGAACTTTTAAGCACCAGGGAATTTTTTTTTTAAGATTTTATTTTTAAGTAATCTCTACACCCAGTGTGAGGCTCGAACTTATAACCCTGAGATTAAGAGTCACACACTCTACCTACCGACCGACTGAGCCAGCCAGGTGCCCTAAATAAGGGAATTACAGAATTAGGATTTTGTTCTAGAAGGGTCACTTCAGCCACCGACTGGAGACAGGTTGGGAGGTGAAAGGAGGCCGAGGCACTCGGCCAGACAGAAAGAGATGAAGCCCTGAACTTGGGCAGGAACCGTAGGAGTAGCAAAAGCAAAAGGGAGTAGCTGGGGCAAAAGGGAGAGCCGTTTCTAAGGTGGAATCTGCCCAAATGAGCAGCTCGTGAGATGTAGAAGCCTTGGGTTTCGGCCGTGGGTAGCTGCAAACTGCCACAAGGAACCATTCAGGGTGGAGGATGGGGGCAGCAGAAGGCAGCACCCCGCACGCCTCCGGGGTGCCAGCCGTGGGCTCCACACGTCTCTTGGGCTCTCGCGTCTGAAACTCACCACAGGGCATGACTCCCGTTGTACAAGCACCGAATCTGAACGTCAAGGAGGCTTGGGCATTGTGACGCAGCTGATGAGCGGGGGTTGGGGGGGGTGGGGAGTGACTTTGGCTTTGCAGATGTAAAGGTTGACAAGCCAGCAGGAAATGTGCATTGGCGGTGTCCTGATGGGGGGTGCTGGCATTCGGAGAGACCCTGGGCGAGGAACGGGGATTTTGGAGCTGCCAGCAGATGTGGGTGGTAACTCAGCATAGCCGTGGGTGAGATCACCAGGTCAGGTAAGAAGTGGAGGGCTCTGGGAAGCACCAGTATTTAAAAAGAGAAGCAGCACCAGGAGGGAGTGGGTGTCTGGAGCCAAGGGTTTCAAGTCGGAGGATGTGAGCAGAAGCAAGAAGAAGGAAGGCTGCAAAGGGGCGTAAGCTGTAGCAGCGGGGATGCCGTTGGCGGAGCCATCTCAGGGCTGTGCAGTGGGGGTGGGAGCCACAGCATCCTGGTCAAGGAGCACATGGGAGGCGAGGAAGTGGGGGTGATGGGTGTGACCACTCTTCTTGGCAGAACTGAGAAAGCAGGGACCCACCTGAGGAGCTTTTCAGACTCTCTGCTGCTCAGCCCCAGCCCAGACCCACCGAATCAGACTCTTTCAGGGCTGGTTTGCAGGCATCCAAGTTTGGGGAGGGCTCCCCCCTGTGATTCACGTGCACGCGAGGGTTAAGAATCAGTGCTGCCAGGCACCTGGCTGGCTCAGTTGGTAGAACCGGTGTTCACGTGAGACCACATACTGTGCCTCCATTTACAAGAAATGTTCAGAAAAGGTAAATCAAGGGCACCTGGGTGGCTCAGTCATTAAGCATCTGCCTTCGGCTCAGGGTGTGATCCCAGAGTCCTGGGATCAAGCCCCACATCAGGCTGCCTACTCTGCTGGGAGCCTGCTTCTTCCTCTCCCACTCCCCCTGCTTGTGTTCCCTCTCTCGCTGGCTGTCTCTCTCTCGGTCAAATAAATAAACAAACTCTTAAAAAAAAAAAAGAAAAGAAAAAAAAGAAAAGAAAAGAAAAGAAAGAAAAGGCAAATCAAGGAGACAGATATCGGAACAGCATTCCCCAGGGTTGGGAATTAACTTTACATGGCATGGGGTTGTATGGGAGTGATGGAAATGATCTGTGGGGCTGGCCATGCAACTTAGCAAGTTTACTAAAAATCATTACATTGTTCACTTAGACAAAAGAAGCAAGAACCGATGCCCGGCCAAAAGGCAGGAACCACCCTGCAACTACAGTGAACCAATGGACCCAGGCACTGAACATCAAAACTCAACGTCAAAACTCAATGTCAAGAAGAAAGACAACCAGATCCTGGGTGCTCCCGACAGGACAGCACACCACCATCCCGAAATACTCTTGCCCAAACAGCTAACCCAGAGTCAGATCAGACTTCCAGATGCAACCATCAATTTATAAGAAAACCAGAGGACGGAGGAACACGTGAAACTCTACCACGGGAATATAGCCGCAAAATTCACACCATAGGAAACTATCAGAAGACAACCTAATTTTTCCAACAAATACATTGCAAGGAAAACAAAGGATTAAAAGAATCTTAAAACAGGGGCGCCTGGTTGGCTCAGTCAGGAGAGCGGAAGACTCTGGATCTTGGAGTCTTGAGTTCAAGTCCCATGTCGGGTGTAGAGATGACAGAAAAAAAAAATCTTTAGGGGCGCCCAGGTGGCTCAATCGGTTACGCATCTGCCTTCGGCTCGGATCACGATCTCAGGGTCTCTCCCTCTGCCCCCCTCCCCCTACTTGTGCACATACTCTCTAATAAATAAAATCTTTAAAAAAAAATAAAAATAAAAATTTTTAAAAATATTTTACTTATTTGACAGAGAAAGAGCAAAAGAGCACAAGCAGGGGGAGCAGCAGAGGGAGAGGGAGAAGCAGGCTCCCCACTGAGCAGGGAACCCAATGCAGGGCTCCATCCCAGGACCCTGGGATCAAGACCTGAGATGAAGGCAGATGCTTAACTGACTGAGCCACCCAGGCTCCCTTGAATCCTTTTTTTAAAAGACATATTCATTTATTCGAGAGAGAGCAACTTTAGAGCACGGGGTGGGGGGAGGGGCAGAGGGAGAGGGAGAGAGAGTCTCAAGCAGACACGGGGCTCAATCTCACAACCCTGAGACCACACAACCCTGAGATCATGACCTGACCCAAAACCAAGAGTCAGACGCTTAACCGACTGAGCCACCCAGGCAGGAGCCACCCCCCCAAAGAAAAAGAATATTAAGACTCATGTTAACCAATCACAAAATATGAATCTTATTTGGATCCTAATTCAAAGAAATTGAAATCAAATTAAGAGCATTTATGAGACAACTGGAAACCTGGACACTGACTGGATGCTTAATAACTCTAAGGAAATTTCAAAAAAAGATTTAGATGTAAAACAATTTTAGCTGTGATCATTGTATTGTGGTTGTAGCTAAAAGAAGAGTCCTTATCTTTTTTAGAAAATACATGCCCAGATGTTCGTGTATGAAAAGACTTGAGAGCTGGTTTTGCTTCAAGGTGATCCTGAAAGCTAGAAAATAGATGTGTTGTGGATGGAGCCCGGCCGGCCAAAAGTTGGTGGTCGTTGAGGCTGGGTGATGGGTACATGATGGTTCGCCATACTTTTCTGCTTACTTTTGTGCATGTCTGAAATTCTATATCAGAAAGAAAGAAAGAAAGAAAGAAAGAAAGAAAGAAAGAAAGAGAGAGAGAGAAAGAAAGAAAGAAAGAAAGAAAGACAGAAAGAAAGAGAAAGAAAGAGAAAGAAAGAAAGAAAGAAAGAAAGAAAGAAAGGGAGGATGGAAGGGAGGGAGGGAGGGAGGGAGGGAGGGAGGGAGGGAGGGAGGGAGGGAAGAAAGGAAGGAAAGGAGAGCGAGGACCCTCATTTCACAGAGGGTCAAGGGAAGTTTTCCTTAGGAGGGTAAGGCAGTGGTTCTCAACCTTGGCTGCACAATGGAATTCTCTGGGGAGCTCAGCAAAAAGCTGATGTGGGGGCCCCACCCCCCAGAGATTCTGGCTTCACTGGTCTGCAACGTGGTAACCTCCTTCTGATTCGTAGCAGAGCTGAGAGTGTCGAACTGCAGGACGGGGAGTCATCACTACCATGCACGGGTGCTACCGTATGCCAGGCACCTGCCACGTGGCCTCGGGCCTGGCACTTCGTCACAGATCCTACCCCAGCTCCTCAACGGAGAGCTCATTTGTATTTACCGATGGAGACGGGAGGCTCAGAAATGTAAAGGAAACGACTTACAACTTACGGAGCAGAGCTAGGAAAGGACAAAGCCAGGAAATGACCCGTGTGGACCCAGGTCGTCCCCCCCATATAGACTCCACCAGCGGGGGTTACTCTCTTGACCCATTGGGCCTCGAGACCCATTGTTTGGCTTCTCGGTTGTGGAGTCAGAATGTTACCCGCTCCCTGTTCCGTTTGTGAAAAATAAATTCATCTGGTTTGCTTCAGGCTCCCCGCTCTCTCCTGCATTTCCAACAAACGGGATTCCAGAGGGAAGCTTTGAAACTAGGCTCTTCTAATTAGCAGTCTTACGGAAAGGAACTTCAGAGAAGGGAGCTGTGTTTGCAGGTGCCTGAGGAGACATTCCCCAGAAACTGCCACCCCGAGGGGACAGCTGTCACGCCCTGTCCTGCCTTCTACCCTTGCGGTTGTTACACGTAAAAGTTCTCTCGAGATGCCTAGACTTTGCAGATTATAGTTTTACCCTGTGCGAGGTAACCTTGACCTCTTAATTGGTTGACCAGAGTTTTATTGAAATTGGCATCTCTGGGGGAACCCTGGTTCACTGTTGGGGGGAATGCAAACTGGTGCAGCCACTCTGGAAACCAGTATGGAAGTTCCTCAGAAAGTTAAAAATAGAGCTACCCTACGACCCAGCAATTGCACTACTGGGTATTTACCCCAAGATATAAACACAGTGATCTGGAGGGGCACCTGCACCCCAATGTTCATAGCAGCAATGTCCACAACAGCCAAACTGTGGAAAGAGCCCAGATGGCCATCAACAGATGAATGGATAAAGATGTGGTTCATATATAAATGGAATATTAGCCATCAAAGGAATGAAATCGTACCATTTGCAACAACGTGGGTAGAACTAGAGGGTATTAGATACTAAGCAAAATAAGTCAGTAGGAGAAAGACAGACACCATATGATTTCACTCATACGTGGAACTTAAGAAACAAAACAGAGGAACAGAGGGGAAGGGAAGGAAAAAGTAAAAAGTTTATTTATTTATTTTTAAGTCTACTTATTTATTTGTAGTAATCTCTACACCCACCATGCGGCTCGAACTCATGACCCCGAGCTCGAGAGTTGCATGTTCCAGCGACTGAGCCACGCAGGCGTCCCCATGAGAGACTCTTAACTACAGAGAAGAAACTGAGGGCTGCTGGAGGGGAGGTGGTGGGAGGATGGGGTAACTGGGTGATGGGCACTGAGGAGGGCATTTGATATAATGAGCACTGGTGTTACATGCAATGGATGAATCACTAAATTCTACCCCTGAAACTAATAATACACTATCTGTTAACTAACTTGAATTTAAATAAAATTTTAAAAATTGGCATCCCTGTTTCTGAGGGGATGCAAAGGTTCTCGGGATATTTCTTGCACTTCATTCTTTCTTTTAAAGTTTTTTTTTTTTTATCTAAGAAATCTCGGGGCACCTGGGTGGCTCAGTCAGTTAAGCTTCTGCCTTCAGCTCAGGTCATGATCCCGGGGTCCTGGGATCGGACTCCCTGCTCAGCGGGGAGCCTGCTTCTCCTTCTCCTGCTCCCCCTGCTTGTGCTCTGTCTCTCTTTCTTTCCGTCAGATAAATAAATAAAATCTTTAAGTCATCTCTACCTCCAACATGGGGCTCGAACTCACAACCCCCGAGATGGAGAGTCACATTCTCTTCCAACTGAGCCAGCCAGGCGCCTCTCCTGTACTTCTTTCTTTACAAATAATATAAAAAACAGATAAAGTGATAACTCTGGCAGAATATAGGAAGATCTTCCCCATGGGCACTTTCACTGTTCTTGTCTGGATGGGTGACAGACATTTACTGTTTCCACGTGGCCCTCACTGGATGGGGGCTCGGGGCCGTGAGGCACTGGGCCAGAAGCAGAGCCCCATACCTTTCTCTTTGCTTCCGTCACTTAACCTTGTTTCTGTCTGGGATGGATGGGCACAAAGGGGGGCTCTGTGAACACACTGAAGATGACCGTAACCAGTGTTTGCTCTTATTTTGTGTGTAATGTGACCTGTGCCTGTAGCTTACGGGGCTGGTCTGTGTTCCAAGTAAAACCAAGTCAGGAAGGGGGTGCCTGGCGGGCTCAGTCGGTGCCTTGTGCAACTCTCGATCTCAGGGTTGTGAGTTCGAGTCCCACCCTGGGGGTAGAGATTAATAAATAAACAAACACACAGCAGCTGACACTTTCACGGTCCTTCTGTAAGCGCTGTGCCAAGCATTGTACATATATTGGCACACTCGATCCTCACAACAATCCTATGAAGGAGGTCCCATTATTTCCCCCATTTTACAGATGAGGAAACTGAGGCACCGAGAGGCCACATAACACACCAGAAGTTCACAAAGTGCACACACAGCTGGGAAGTGGGGAGTCAGGGTCACGAACTCAGACAGGATGGCCCCGGAGTCCCCTCACTGACCCCACCGCACCACAACGCCATAATCTAGCCCTAAGTGGTATTTTTTAACTGCTACGTGATTATCAAGTCAACATTCGCAGCAGAGCTCTGCAAACCGCACCCATGGCTCCAGGGCTCTGGCCCCTGGTGTAGTCAGAACATCCGGGTTGGGAGTCAAAAACACCTGGGTTGGAATCCGACTACACCACCTACACCCTGAGTGACCTCGGGCGGTTTGCTAACCTCTCTGAGAGTCAGTTTCCCCGCAGAAATCCCAGGGTTTTCCCCGCAGTGACAGCCCTCCCCACGAGAACACGCGAAGAGCCTCCTCCCAGCCTCCGGGTCCCTGGTCCCCGGGAGAGGACAGGAGGCACTAGAAGAAGTGCCTGGTGTGGAGCCCCAACTCCTACTTCAGGGACGCAAAGTGCCCGGGATGCCACAAAATTACTGCCGTCTTTAGCCACGCACAAAGCGTGGTTTTGTGTGCTGGCTGTGCCACTGTCCTTAGCCAGCCTACAGGAGGAAAAGCAAGGCTTTCAGAGGATTGCTCCTTCAGACCCAAGCAGCCCTAAAAGCATCCCGAGTCAAGATGAATAGAAACGATCCCAAAAAACAGATTTTGGATTGAGAAGACGAAAGAAGAGGGGAGGGGAGGGATGGGGTGGGGCGGGGAGGAGGGGAGGAGAGGAGAGGAGAGGAGAGGAGAGAAGAGGGAGGAGGGGAGGAGGGGACGGGAGGGGAGGGGAAGGGAGGGGAGGGGAGGGGAGGGGAAAGAAAAGACTGGGATACCTGAGTGGCTCAGTCAGTTCAGTGTCTGCCTTTTGTTCAGGTAACTATCTCAGAGTCCTGAGATCAGTCCCACATCAGGCTTTCTCTCTTTCTCTTTCTCTCTCTCTCTCTTGCTGTCAAATAAATAAATAAAAAATTTTTTTAAAGAAAAGAAATCGCAACCACAAGGAGGAGGGAAAGAGATGACTAGCCAGCGCCTGGCCAGCTGTCTCTGAACCCGGTGCGGTGCGGGACCCCGGGCGCCTTGTTCTTCCCGCTGTTGATTTGTTGATCCATGCGGCGAACACCAGATGGAGACAGAGGCTGGGGAGCACAGCAGCTTCCAGCGGAAGTTCTTTTCTTAGCCCTTCTCTCCCTAGAGAAGAGAAATGACCTCCAAATAGGGCCCAACAGGATTGCCCATCACGCCAGTGGTAACACCATGGACGGAATTTCGGAGCGGACCCCTGCATTAGCGCAGCAAGAGGAGGGCTGAGCCGCAGGGTGGGGGGGACTGAGCGGGCCCCGAATGACAGGAGTGAGTAGGGTTTGTTCCACAGGCAATGGGAAAATCACTAAAACTTCAGATCAGAAGTCACTTGGAAGGGGGCCTGGGTGGCTCAGTCTGTTAGGCATCTGCCTTTGGCTCAGGTCATGATCCCAGGGTCCTGGGATCGAGGCCCACATCAGGCTATCTGCTTGGCGGAGAGCCTGCTTCTCCCTCTCCCCTCGGCCTGCTGCTCCCCTGCTTGTGCTCTCTCTCTCTCACTCTCTGTCAAATAAATAAATAAAATCTTAAAAAAAAAAAAAAAAAGAAGTGACTTGGAAGTTTAAATAGTTAAACTGTGCCTGGTGTTCTTGAAAGATGCAAGATCTTTCAAGATGCTGTCACAACGGCCCTGGTAAGGAGCAGTGGGCCCTGGGAAGGGTGGTGAGGGTGTCGCTCCCAAGGCTCTAAGAGAAAGAACACGGTACCCGCGCGCGCACACACACACACACACACACACTTAGACTGGTCCACTCCCTCCCTGCCCCGCTCACACTTTGGCCAAGTCTGACCTCTCTATCTTTGCCCACCAGCCTGCCATCTGCTTCTGCCCCAACTCTGTCCTCGCCCCTCCTTGCCCCCACGTCCCCAACTTTTGCTTCACCCCTTTGACTTTCTACTCCCTCCTGGCTTCATTCCCATGGGGGCATGGACCCGGGGCCAGCCGGGAGTTACGCACACATCACCCGGGTAAAGCAAGGAAGCGAAGGAGGCCTCCACCAGCCTGCTCCCCCCGGGGGAGGTGGGGACAGAAAAGGAAGAGGTTTAGCTGACGCTCAGGTGAAGGGAAGTCCATAGGACGTGGCCACTGTCTGGATATTGGGGTGCGAGCGAGAATGAGCCGTCAGAGGTGACCCTGAGGTTTCCGGTCCAAGCAGGACGATGGTGAGGCAGGAACAGACGTGGAGCGGATATGGGGGGTGGTCTTTGAGTCTGGTGGAGACAGACACACGGACGCACAAGGCTTCCAAAGATGGAAATGGGGCCTGGGGAGCGCTCAGCGCCGAGAGCCAGACATGGGGAATCAGCACCAGCACCAGCATGACCACACCAAGGGATTTCTGTGTAGCAGGCACTTGACGTGTATTATCTCACTTAACCCTCCCCGCAACCCAAGGGGAGGTAACGTTTTCACTTCATCACTGAGGAAACTGAGGCACAGTGAGGAGGAGCATTTTGTCTGAGGTCACACAGCGAGCAGGTGGCAGGGATGGGGCTTGAACCCAGGCTCTGACTCTAAGGTCATTTCTAAGCCAAAAGCTGGTTTGGACCCCCCAAAAGCTGGTTCCACAGCCCAGCCAGAGGTACCAGGTGTGTGGGGCCTGCAGGAACCCCAAAGCAGGAGAGGCAGGTCCGAGCTGGGGAAGAAACAGCCCAGGGTCGGGAAAGGGAAAATGCAGAGAGTTCAAGAAGGGGCTTCCTGTCCTCCAGGCACCAGCCAGATAGCTTCCATGAGTCCGTCACTTGGCCTCCCCACAGCCTTGGGAGCTGGGAACTAGAATGATCGTTTTACACATGCACGGAGAGGAGATGAGGCTCGGAGAGGTCAGGTGCCTTGCCTGAGGTCACAGAGCCTGTTCCTGGCGGAGCCCAAATTCCAACAGGAGTCTTCTGACTCCAGAGCCTGGCCCCTATCGCCGTGCACGTGACCTCCTTAGCGACATCACCCCCGCCCCAGGCAGAGTCGCTGGGCTCGAGCCCCCTCCCCCACTGGGCTGCAGAAGGGACAGGACTTTGCCTCCCCTCTTCCCCTCCTGCTAGCAGGGGGCGAAGTCCAGAGCTGCTCCCCAGACATGGACTCCTCCAGACCACCCGGACCTTTCCTTTCCTGGGGCTCAAGGCCCTTTGTCCCCAGAACTCAGCTGGGGGCTACAGAAAGAGAAAGAAGACGCTTTCCGGAGACAGAAGAGGTGCTTGGGGTTCAGAGAGGTTGGAGGGAGATAGGCAGGCAGAGTAGATGGGAGGGAGGAGAACGGGTCTCCTGTGGTGGGGGAGAGGGGGTAAGGGACTGAGATTCCTTGGGACGGGGAGGGAGGCAGGAGAGGGGAGATGGTGACGCAGGGACAGAGAGGAGAGGCCTCGGAGGCTCCTTTACCTTCAGGGTCCATGCCGGCTTGGAGGTGCGGGGCTGGTGTGTCCACTGCTCGGATCCAGCGTTTGCAGAGGCCCAGAGGGGGTGGGGCTGCCAGAGGAAGGAGGAAGGGGCCGGTCTAGCCAGCCCTTCTCGGGTTCTCTGGAGCTCCCTCGCGCCCTCTCCTAGGACCCCTGGGGGCTGGACTTACCTTGTCCTTTCGCTTTCTGCACAGCACAGGAGGAACTCCCCCTTGTCTGACTCGAAGTCCTCTCTTCCCCGAGCGAGAGGCCCAGTTCCCTCCACACACCCAGCCCTCTGCAGGCTGTGAGCCTGCTGGTGTCAGCTGGAAAGCTTCTTTGATGGGTGCCCTGGGAGAATCCTGGGCCTTGGTCCTGGGTTCAGACGCTAATTCCATCCTTTTTGATCGTGAATACCTTTTTACTTTTTTCGGAGCCTCAGTTTCCTTAGCTGTAAAATGGGATAATTTCTCCCTCATGGGTTCAACTGATAATCAAGTGAGAAAACTCTGTGAGTGACAGAGTAGAAAATCAGCACTTTCTTTCCTTTAACTCCTCTTTCCAAGGTCCATCTTGCACCTTGGACCTTGCTTGCCTCAGTCTAGTCCCAGCCTCTGAACTATTTTCTCCTGGATACCATTTTTATCCCGGTTTCGCTCTTAAAGTTTCTTCTTTTCTTTTTTTAAGATTTTTTTTTTTTTAATTTGAGAGAGAGAGTGAGAGACAGATCACAAGCCGGGGGAGAAGGAGAAGCAGGCACCCCACTGAGCAGGGAGCCCGATGCGGGGCTCGATCCTAGGACCCCAGGATCACGACCCAACCCGCAAGCTGACGCCCAACTGACTGAGCTACCCAGATGCCCTTAAAGGGTCTTTGCTGTCTCTTGCAAGCCCTTCTTCCTACATTCAACGGCACACTTTGGTGTTCCCTCGCTGTGATGGGACTGTTTCTCTTCTCCTCCTGGGCACACAGCTAAACTACATTTCCCAGCCTCCTTTGCACTGAGGCTCCCCTGGATAGGCAGAGCCGTAAAATGGAAGGAGTCTGGGTCCCTGAATGACCTTACAGAAGGCCACCTTCCAATACCAGCATTGGACTGTCACATAAGCAAGGAAAAAACTCCTGAGTTACACCCCTGAGATTTGGGGGTTGTTTGTGACAGCAGCTAGCCTGCTCTGACGGCCTGAGATTCTCTCCAGGCACGCTTGCTGAGCTCCCTTCTCGTGCTGCACAGTGAATGACATAGTTTATGCATTTATTCATCGGTGCCACTATTTAATCTGCTACCTAAAATCAGGTGACTCCCAACTCTCTCTCTAGCTCTGACTTCCCTCCCAAGTTCTAAAAATGAATTCATGGGGCGCCTGGGTGGCGCAGTCGTTAAGCATCTGCCTTCGGCTCAGGGCGTGATCCCGGCGTTATGGGACCGAGTCCCACATCAGGCTCCTCCGCTATGAGCCTGCTTCTTCCTCTCCCACTCCCCTGCTTGTGTTCCCTCTCTCGCTGGCTGTCTCTCTCTGTCAAATAAATAAAAATAAAATCTTTTTAAAAAAATGAATTCATTATGTTCTCCCCCGAAACTGCTCATCTCTGCATTTCTACATAATGCTATCCCCATGTCCTCCACCTCCCAAGATAGAAATCTTGAAGCTTAACCTCATTCTTCCCTCCATCACCCAATAGCCAATTAGGTCTAAAATCTGATTTTCTGAATAAGTGTATTTCAAACTTGACCTTCTTTTTCCCCTTAGGTCCAACCCCCATGATATCCAAATTGTACTACAATAATGCTCTCCCCTTGGGCTGTATTACCTTCAGGCCACCCTCCCGATGCTAGGTTCACTCAAAAGACAGATCCAAGAGGTACCTGGGTGGCTCGGTCAGTTGAGCGTCAGACTCTTGATTTCAGCTCAGGTTGTGATCTTGGGGTCGTGGGATTGGGCCCTGCATCGGGGCTCCATGCTGGGTGTCGAGCTTGCTTGGGATTCTCTCTCCCTCTTCTTCTGCCCCTCCCCACCTGATTGCATGTGCAGTCTCTCTCTAAATAAATGAATAAAATCTTAAAATAAAAAAAACCCCACAGATCTAAGCTTGCCACAAGTTTACTTAAAACCATCATTTGTTCACTCATTAATTCCTTTATTCTCCATTCGGTAAACACATCTTCGGTGGCTATTGGGTGCCAGGCCCTGGACTCTGAAACCGCAAAGATGACCCATGGATTTGGAGGGACTACACTCTAATGAGCGAGGGACAACTTCACATAACTACAGCCCAGTTGACGTGCAGTCGCATGACATGCTGTAGAAGAAATGCTACGTCTATTGGGGCGGTGGTGACATTTGAGCTGAATCTTGACAGTTGAGGAGTTTGGCGAGAAGTCAAGATGTGTGTGTCCGGGGCAAGCTGGGGGTGGGCCGCTTCAGGCGGGGGCACCTGCAAATGTAAGACTGGGTAAGTGGCTCTCCTCACCGCCAGCCTCCTGGGATGGATCTGGCCCATAGTGGAGGTGGGCCATCCAGATGCCACGAACTCGGCAGGCAGCTATTGAGCACCCGAGGAAACTGAGGCACACAGGCCTCCGTTTGCAGCTTATTGTCTGGAGCAAATAGATTGTCTTCAAAGTACCCTGGGCTGCTTCTGTCTAACGGCTCTACCCCAAACCTCCCCTCGGAACAGGACGGCTACCCACCACGTCGGATCCTCAAGCAATACCCTCTTAGAGTTTGAAAGTTTTCTCTCTACTTTGGGCTGGGTCTGCTCTACTTTGGAAATCTCAGAACCTTCTGGTTATATTCTTCTCTTGTTTTGTTGACAGTTCCAGGTTAATCTGCCTCCAGGCACGGTTGCTGAGCTTTGGGGCTCAGAGATGGGATCTGTTTCCCATTGCCTCAGCCCAAGGGCTTGGAGGACTCAGAACTGACAGGCATCCCCTCTCCCTGCAGCCCACCCTTCCCAGGTTCTGCCCGCCAAACTGAACACGGTCCAGGGTCCGAAATAGGGATGCAGGGGACATTCAGGTGTAAATATCCATTTTCAGAAATGAAATGTCCCTAGAATTGGGCATGGAGGCCCTTTTCCTGTCTGCAAAAATGAATTGCGTTCATAGATTTCTCAAGACCTTCTCTATCTAAATCCTTTTACCATCTGGAATTTTCATTCTGTATGACAAAGCTTGATGTGTAACCATAATCTTATTGTGCACTTTTTCCCGTCTGCACAGAATAAATATTTTTAACATTTTAAAGTATATCCCTCACACACACACCAAGAAAATCACATGGCATTTTCAGGGAATTACCAGGAATTTGATGAGACTGGAGGGCATGCACCAAGGACTGACCAGGCAGTGTCCAGATCCTGAAGGAGTCTTATTCTTCATGCCAAGGCTCTATCCGGACTGCTGTAAGAGGTGCAGGGATAATCTGGACACAGTGGCCTTTGAGAAGGTTCACTGGGACCATCACGGACAGAGGATGAAGTGATTGGGGTCAAGAAACCAAAGAGAAGACTGGGCAGGACCCAGGCAAGGTGTGTTAGGGCCTGGGAGAAGGAATGGCTCCAAAGGACTGTGGAAGAAGGGTCAGAGGAACTTGGCACCCAGTAAGAAAGGACAGGAAGGACTGGGGTTTCATGATGGTTCTGAGAAGCGCTGGAAAAGTCTAGAACAGACTTAGGTTTGGTGACCTTCCCACTTCTTTCAGAACTGAATTCAAACTCCCTCGCCCTTCCCAGCGGGGCTCCAACCTGCCCTTCCAGCCTCCTCTCTTTGAACCAGACACCCCATCCTCTCAGCGAACACCTTCTTGTGAATGTTTTCTCTAATTGTAAAAGTGATAGGCATTTATTATATAAACCTTGGAAATACAGAAAAATATGAACAAAATAAAAATCGTTCATAAACCTCTCACCTGGCAGATAACCACAGTAAACATTTGGGATATTTCCTTCAAATCTTTTTTTCTATAAATGTCTATGTTTTTACATTTTCTTTCTTTCTTTTCTTTTTTCTTTTTTTTAAAGATTTATTTGTTTGAAAGAGAGAGCTCGAACGTACGAGGGTGGGGAGGGGCAGAGGGAGAGAGAGAATCTCAAGCAGACTCCTCACTGACTGTGGAGCCCGGCACGGGGCTCGATCCCATGACCCTGAGATCGGGACCTGAGCCGAAATCAAGAGTTGGTCCAACCGACTGAGCCACCCAGGTGTCCCTATGTTTTTGCATTTTCATTACAAAATTAGATTCATATGTATTTACAGATTAGTAGGTTAGGATCCGCCCAGGACCCCGAAACCAGTACTAGTTCAGAAAAGCGCTGGCATGTGTCCATCGAGAGGGGGTTTGCTGACGGCCTCCCAGTTCGTGACAGTCTTTTCTCAACCTGAAATTGGGGCGCTTGGTTTGGCAAATCTGAAACAACAGTCGCGGTGTGTCTGAGGGACTTGGGGGGCTCGCTCCTGCTGCTGGGGCTAAGGCTCATCCAAACAGCACCCTGTGACAAGTGGGGAAAGCCCCCCAGCCCGCTGGTGGCCAGCTTAGCTGGTGAGGGCTGCATTTCCATCCCAGCTCAGCCTGTCCCCAGACCAAGCACAGGTGGCACAAATCGGGGTGGCTGCGTGGGTGGCCACATTCTCTCTCTTCACTGCCCCCCCACAACAGATGCGCCCAGGCTGTTTCCAGATCCCTCCACGGGGCAGCCACGCTCCTGTCCTTCCCAAGTACCTCTCTCATTGTAGGTCAACTTGTCTCGCAGCCACTGAGCCTTCTGACTCAACAACTTCCTCTTTTGCAAATTTCCTCTTTGTCCTGGGGAAAGTACCAACCGCCTCTGGTGCCTATGGGCCCCCCTGGGCTCTGGCCTGGGATGGGGTCTTGTCCCCCCTGCCTCCCATCCCATCCCATCCCGGAGCCACAGGGGGAATCCTGGTTCTGGGGGCCTGTCAGTCTCACTGATTCCCCTTGGAGGAGGGAAGGAGCTCGCCCCCGTGGAAGACGAGATACAAACACATTACATGGGTAACAGCAAGCTCCCCGCTTTCAGCTCTCGTCTCTCCCTTCCTGGAGAGCGGGCAGGCAGGGGCGGGGGAGGCTGTGAGCAGGGCAGACAGCGGCTGAGCCAAAGAACCACACTCAAGTCACACATGCAGCCTTTCTATCAAGCCCCACATTCTTTATTGGGCTACAGACCGACGTAAATCTGCTACCTCCCCCCCACCTGTGCAAAGACGAGGGCCCGAATGTTCTCCGCGGTTCTGCAGCCTCGGCAGCCCCTGCTGCCCCCTCCTCCCGCGGGCTGTACTCACCACCACAAGCGCACACAGAGCCAAGGCCTTGCCTCTTGCCGCCAACGGCGCCCAGGCCCGGCCGGCGCAGGTGCGGGCGTTTCTGAGAATGACACCTGCCCGGAAACTCTTCTCACCTCTGCCCTTGGCAGGAGAAGCAGTTGCCGCCTCCGGCCGCCTCAGTCCGCAGGTGGGGGGCCAGGGGTGTCACCCGCACTCCCGGGAGCACGGCTGGGTGACTCCAGGTGGCCCCACACGGAGCACCGCACAAGCCTGACCCAGTAAGACTGTCCTAATCTATGGGGCCAAAAGTACTTTCCAGAACGATCCTAGGTGGGAGCTTGCTTCCATCCTCCTTCCTAGACTCTGGTGTCCCTGGATAGTCCTCTGCGAAGTCATGGGTCAAAGACGTGCTTTATGGGGACAGAGCAGCTCGGTGTCGAGGACAAAAACACGGAGGAGGCGCTGGGGAGAGGTCAGAATCAGCGAGGGAGGGTTCCTGACTCAGTCCGAAAGCGTCCCGTGGGTGGGGACCCTCTGGGCACCCGGTGTGGGCGCCGGGCGGCAAGACCCCGGGGTTGAGAAGCCGGAGGAGGGTTCGGGATGATCAGTGGGGGAGACGAGGAGGCCGGAGCTGATGGAAGCTGGGAACGATTCTGCCCTCCGCTCTCGTTCTTCACAAGCACGGAGGGGCCTCCGCCTCCCCGGCTTCTGGCCCCCCCGAAGCCTCCTCCTCGCTGCCCACCAGCGGCTCCTCCTCCTCCGCCTTGAGCAGGGGGCCGGCCCCAGCCTTCAGCTCCTCCAGCTCCAAGGAGCACCGCGGGGCCTTGCCTCCATCCAAGAAAGTGGTGAGCATGGGCTGCCGGGCGGCCCCCTCCCCCGCAGACGCCCCAGAGCCCTTCTCGCCCCCAGACCCCGCTGCGGGGGCTGTCAGGGCCTCCTCATCCGACATCTGCGCTGGCCCAGCCCAGGCGTCGACCACCCCATTGCGCTTGCCAGCCCTGCTTAGTGTCAGCACCCCCGTCCTCCTCTTCTGCCTCTGGCGCCACAGCAGAAGTAGGACCAGGAGGACGATGACCACCAGCAGGGCCACAAGCACAGCCACCAGCAGGGTGCCCTTTGTCCCCTGATCTGGAAGTGGGGTACTGCTTGTGTTTTCGGAGGACGACGCTGAGGTAGTCACCGTGAGCTTTTTCACCGAGGAGATGGGGGAGCCACTGGTCCCCTTGGGGGTCGTCAGAGAGCCTGTTGCCGTGGCGACAGGGGGTCCATTGGTTACATCAAAGATCTCCAGAGAGCCAGTTGCCGTGGTGACAGGGGGTCCACCAGCTACCTCAGAGGTCTCCAGAGAGCCAGTTGCCATGGTGACAGGGGGTCCATTGGTTACATCAAAGATCTCCAGAGAGCCAGCTGCCATGGTGACAGGGGGTCCATTGGTTACATCAAAGATCTCTAGAGAGCCAGTTGCCATGGTGACAGGGGGTCCACCGGCTACATCCGAGGTCTCCAGAGAGCCAGTTGCTGTGGTGACAGGGGGTCCACCGGTTACATCAAAGATCTCCAGAGAGCCAGTTGCCATGGTGACAGGGGGTCCATTGGTTACATCAAAGATCTCCAGAGAGCCAGTTGCCATGGTGACAGGGGGTCCACCGGCTACATCCGAGGTCTCCAGAGAGCCAGTTGCTGTGGTGACAGGGGGTCCACTGGTTACATCAAAGATCTCCAGAGAGCCAGTTGCCATGGTGACAGGGGGTCCACCGGCTACATCAGAGGTCTCCAGAGAGCCAGTTGCTGTGGTGACAGGGGGTCCACTGGTTACATCAAAGATCTCCAGAGAGCCAGTTGCCATGATGACAGGGGGTCCACCGGCTACATCAGAGGTCTCCAGAGAGCCAGTTGCCGTGGTGACAGGGGGTCCACCGGCTACATCAGAGGTCTCCAGAGAGCCAGTTGCCATGGTTCCGTTAGTCATAACGTGGAGTGCCAGAGAGTTTCTTCGCGGTTCAGCAGGGTTACTCTCTGCATTAATTTCTGGGTTTGATGATTCCTTAGTGGAAACTTCCTGGAAGACTGTTGGCTCAGGTACCTGGAGGTCACTGGTGGCCGCAGCGGAAGGCTCAGGGAGGGACACTTCACTGGCTGTATAGAGGTCTGGGGTAGATGCGAAGATCTGGGGTTTGGTGCCGTTGCCCTTCTCAGAGACCGTTGTTGTCATAGGGTTGGGGGTCACTGAGTTGAGGTTTGGGGCCTCAGAGACAGTTGAGACAAAAGAAAGAGAGGACTCTCCCGGTGCAGACATCTCCAAAGTGGCTGTGATGTTTGGAGGCTCTGGCATCAGCCCTTGAGCCCAGATGCCCCCCAAGAGGAGGAGAAACAGGGTCATTCCCATGACAGCAGGCACGGGCAGGAGTGGAGATCTGGGGTGGGGAAAGTGGAGAAAGACAGACATAGAAAGAGCTGAGAGGGAGAACCTGGCCAGGCCCTCCCCTTCTGCCCACTTCCCTGCTAACTGCCAGGCCTAACTTGTGGTTTAACGGCTTTTTCCACCCTTGCTTTTACTATTATCAGAAAGAACAAGGGACCAGACGCTGGCGGCTCTGCCCTCAGCTCAGACCCACAGGTCCCTTCGGGCCTTGGCTGCTTGCACCCCAGCAATGGCCACCCCTCCTGGCCTTCCCTGACCCTGCTCAGCCCCGATGACTCCTGATCCTCGTTTCCCATCATCTACCAGGGTCTTTCCAAGCCATAGCGTATTCCCAGGTCCGCTCAGGCTCTTGAGCCCCAGGTCGCACCCCTTACCGGCTCACTTGATGAGGGCACTTGGCCAGGCCACTTCAACTCCTCCTGGAGCTGGAGCAGGACTGGGCAGATAGGCCCCAGGGGGAAAGGAAGTGGCCCTGGCTCCACCCACCCCACCCCAGCATCCTGCCCCACCCGCCCTGCTCCCACAGCTGCCCTGTGATGACGGCTCCATCACTTGCTCTCTCTAGGGTCTGAGATGGCGCTAGGGGCTCTGGGGTCTCAGCTGAGGCAAGAGGGGGTTGTGGTGGGTGGGGGGTTCTGGAATGGGGACTTAGCTGGGAATTGGGATGGTAAGGGGTGGAGCTAGGCTAGGGATGAGGGTCAGAGCCAGGGTGGGGCAGAGGCGTGCTTGACAACAAGGGGGTGTGGAGGAGGACATGGGTGGGGAGGGTGGTTTCCTTTGCATTGTGGTCCCCAAGCTGTTGGGCCCAAATGTGTAGGGTAGCACCATTTTCTTCCCCGAGAGTTCCCAGGAAGTACCAGGGCAAAAAGAGGCCCTGACTCTGGCTGGAGGCAGTGAAAGCCTTTGCAGGCTGTGTGCAATCCCTGGTGGGCTCTTGATGACTTCTCAAGAAGCTGGGGGGTCACCACAACGGCCCCCAGCTGTGGGTACTGAACTAGACCAAGGTGGTCTTCCCGCCGAGCAGGGAGCCCAATGTAGGGCTTGATCCCAGGACCCTGGGATCATGCCCTGAGCCGAAGGCAGACGCTTAACAGCTGAGCCACCCAGGCGCCCCACAACCCTGATATCTTGACCTGAACCAAAATCAAGAGTCTGACGTTCAACCAATTGAGCCACCCAGGCAGCCCTTATTTTATTTTATTTTATTTTATTTTATTTTTTCTCTTCTGGTTTCTTTAATGATTTTTAAAAGGTTTTATTTATTTGTTTGAGAGAGAGCATAAGCAGGGGGAAGCAGTAGAGGGAGAGGGAGAAGCAGACACCCCACTGAGCAAGAAGCTCCCTACTCTCTTCTGATTTACAAGCTTTGACTTTCTGTGTATGTCTGGTTTTCGGGGGGCTTTTGCCTTTCTTTTTAAAAAATCAAAACCGATTTTTATATTGTGAAAACAATGGTAGATGTACGTGATAAATGATTGAACAGGCGCCTCTCTGGGCCTGGGGTTGTACCCTGCTCTCGAGCTAACGAGTTAGTCTGACGCAGATACATGAGACACCGGGTCCGAGACGGAGGAATCCATTACTCACCACAGAGCAAGCAGCAGGAGCATAATGTTTGCCTCAGTTCCCCTTGCCCTCAAGTCCCACAGGTGACTCAGAGGAGCTTGCTTGAAGCTGAGGAACACTGCACTTGGGGCACGGTCCTCTATTTGAGCAGGTGGAAAGCGGGCTTCCTTCTCTCCAGGGAGACATTACTCCACCGCTCAGAGTTACTCACCGCAAACGCGGCCCTGAGAAATTGCTGGGAGGGAGAGCGGCTGGGACCTGGCCGTCGGGGCCTGCTCGCCGGAGGGTGCAGGGTGCTCAGGGCCGGGGGATTGCCTCTCCCCACAGTCAGGATGGTATAAGAGGAAAGTTCCACACTCTGCCACGGGAGAAGTGTTCCCAACAAAATTGTGTCTTGTGACTGAGTTTACACGAGCAAGTATGCATGTCGTTAATTATCTTAAGTCTTTTGTACATCCGGTTCCGTACTTACTGACGAAAGAAAGAAGGAAAGAGGAAAGAAAGAGAAAAGGGAAGAAAAGAAAACATTCCATTGTCAGACATCTAGGTTATTTCAACATTTTTCTGTGGCTAACAGAAAAGTAGAAATCATTGGCTGAAAACTAATTGAAGGTTAATTTTTTTTTAAAGATTTTATTTATTTATTTGACAGAGAGAGAGACAGACAGCGAGAGAGGGAACACAGCAGGGGGAGTGGGAGAGGAAGAAACAGGCTCATAGTGGAGGAGCCTGATGTGGGGCTGGATCCCAGAACGCCGGGATCAGGCCCTGAGCCGAAGGCAGACGCTTAACGACTGCGACACCCAGGCGCCCCAGGTTAATTGTTTTTTAATTCTAAAAAAGTCAACAAACACATTTGTAAGACTACACAAAGATTCCCAATTTCCCAATCTTTACAAAATTACTAAGGCGGGGGGAGCCTGGCTGGCCCCGTCAGAGGGGTGTGGGGCTCTTGATCTTGGGGTTGGGGGTTTAAGCCCCACGTTCGGTGTAGAGATTACATAAATAAATAAATTAATTAATTAACAAGACAGACAAAAAAAAAAACCCTAAATAGCTCAGAGGAAAAAACTTTTTAAAAATGATTTAAAAAAAATAATAAAAAAATTAGTGAAGCAAAATGCATTTTTGGCAAAATGTCATTCCAACCAAATTGCCACTGAAAAGTTGTGTGGGGCTCTATGTGGGGCCCCCATTCTGAGCAGAGCAGAGAGGAGAATGGGTGCGGGCTTCTGCTTTAATGCCCAAGAAACAGGGTCCTATCAGCACAGGCTGTAGACCGTGGGGTGGAGGGAGAGATGATGAGAATTCGAGCAAGGCATGGTCATTGGCCTCAAGACGTCACAGAAGAGCAGCACTTAGAAAAGCCTGGGAGCAGCAGTCCGCCAGGGACAGAACCAAAGGTTCTCTGGGCGTGGTTCCAAGCGCTCCTCACCGCAAGCCCATCGTACAAGCGGGGAGGCCAAGGACAGAGAGATTAAGTAGCCTGGCCTAGAACAGGCCAGGCTCAGTGCCAAGCGCTTCCCATTAACAGAGCCTTTGCTCTTCAGAACTACTCTCTAAGACGCATGTCGTTACCCTCATCTCACGGGTGCAGAAAGCGAGAAACAAAACAGCTCAGAGACTTGGCAAGGTCAGGCAACCAGCAAGGGCTAGCGGTGAGCTCTAAACCAGGTTAGGGCGCCTGGGTGGCTCAGTTGGTTAAGCGTTTGCCTTCCCCTCAGGTCACGATCCCTGGGTCCTGGGATCGAGCCCCGCATGGGTCTCCCAGCTCTGCTGGGGGTCAGCTTTTCCCTCTCCCTCTGCTGCTCCCCCTGCCCGTGCTCTCTCTCTCTTTCTCAAACAAATGAATAAAATCTTTAAAAAATAAACAAATAAACAAAACAGGTTGGCCTAAGGGTCCAAGGCCAAGACAAGGATCGCCCAGTTAGTACCAGGGTCGGTACTTAATTACTGTGCTGCATTTCTAGACAGGTTTGTGTATAAAGAATTCAAATAAGAGAAGGAACGTAGACTTTACAAATGACCAATCTACAGCAACCGCATAATTGATTCAAGTAAGAATGAGTGTTAAAACTGTTGAGTAAAACTGGGGCAGCAGGGAAGGGGTGCGTATATGATATGTTTGGAGGCTTAAAGCATCTCCCCCCAAGGTACACGTTCATTACCAAGGAAAAGGAGCCACTCCATGGCTTCGTGGTGGAGAAATCTAGCAGACATCATCTTAACTTGGGTAACTTAGTAAAAAAAAATTTTTTTAAATAGACTTATTTTTAAGTAACCTCTACAACAGGCTCGAACTCACAACCTTGAGATCAAGAGTCACATGCCCTATCGACTGAGCCAGCCAGGCGCCCCAAACAAGTGATCAAACTTAACATCACTTGTTAGTCATGGAGCAAGCCGGCATCAAGAAGGTCCAGACATGACGCCCTCAGAAGGACACAGCACGCTTCTGTCGTAGTCCCAGAAACAACGCAAATCCAAATTGAGGGTCGTTTTACAAAACAACTGCCTTGTACTCTTCAAAAATGTCCGGGTCAGGAAGGACAAAGAAAGCCCTGAGACATTCTTCCAGATCTTAAAAGAGTAGGGAGATGTGATGACCAAATGCATTGCGGATGGGACCCTGGAATGAAGGGGGAAACGCGGAGAGGCACACGGGGCGGGGGGGTGGCACAGACTGCAGAGGCGACAATGATATTGAACTTGGCTGAATCGGATAAGTGTAGTCTGTTTATGAAAGAGAACATCCTAGTTTGCAGAAAACACGTAGCTGAAGTTTGTAGGCACGAAGGTGCCCAAGGCAGCAACTTCCTCTTAAAAATTTCCACACAAGTAATAAAAATACTAATGTAGGAGATAAACACGAAGCGTGTGTGTCAAAGTGTCATGGGTAGTGGGGGGCGCCCAGGTTGGTGGGTGTGGAGATGTGGGGAGAGTGGGGTGCTCAGAGGAGCCACGGGATGGGGTTATTCCTCAGTTACATTCTTTTTTTTTTTTTTTTTTACATTTTATTTATTTATTTGACAGAGAGAGCACAAGCAGGGGGAGCAGCAGAGGGAGCGGGAGAAGCTGATTCCCCGCTGAGCAGGTTGCTCAACTTGGGGGGGGGGGGCACGACACTCAATCCTAGGACCCTGAGATCATGACCTGAGCCGAAGGCATATGCTTGGCCCACTGAGCCACCCAGGCGCCCCTGAGTTACATTCTTCTAGAACAAACCAGTATGCGCATGAATTTTAACATTTTCCTATTTAAAATTGTACCCTTCCCCTAGTCTGCTCTCCCCATTCCCTCCACCCCACCCCTCCTTTCTCTCCGCAACACTTCACACTTTCTCATTTGCTGTATCTACTTTCTTGGTTCTGTCTTTCTGCCCCCAGAACGTAAGCTCCCAGGCAGTACGAGCGTGTCTGCGGCTGTACCGGCAACCCCTAGAGAGTGCTTCGTACACAGCAGGCGCTCGGCGACCGCGGAGAGAAAGAGAGCGCATCCAGCAGGCCCGAGGCTGGGCGGGAGCGTGAGGGGGGGCGAGGAGAGGTGCAGGGAGGCGGGCACCGGGAGCGCCAGGGCTGTGAAGGCCCCGCCCAGCCCTGACCAGAGCGTCGGGGAGGCCAACCCACGTGGTCTAGCGATGCAAGTGACTTGTGTTCTAGGAAGATATCTCTTCCCGCCCAGGGTTTGGACTTGCAGCCCCGACTTTCTGCGGGTCTTTGAAGGGCCATTTCCTGCCAGACACCGCAGCTGATAGGAGTTGGCGCAGGGGAGCCTGCCCCTCCTTGCTTCGAAGCGGGCCACCAGGGAAGCCACCGGAGAGGGAGAGGGGACCGGGCACCTGAGCTGCGTCATCTCCTCTCTGTGTGGCCTAGGCTCAGTCATTGCAGCCCTCTGCCTCAGTTTCTTCATCTGTAACATAGGGATAATAATGCTATTTTTCAAAGTTTGGGGGAGGATTAAATTAGCTAGTGTGGGGCCCCTGGTGAGAACCTAGTATATAATAGCTGATGTGATAAGAACCGAACTGGTAAGTGCGATTCTGATCTTCCAGGTCAGGGTCCAGGCCTCCAGGATTTGGATCCAGGGTTCCAGGATTTGGGCTTGCTCTGGGCCCTGGGGCCCTTTCTTCCCATCTGTAACCCTCTCCAGAAACAGGGCAGGCAGCAGCCCTTGTCCTCCGGGGAATTTCCATCTGGCCAGAGAGATGTCTACATACTAATTTATTCACTGAACATATTTTTAAAAATTTTTATCAAAGTAATGATATTATAAGTACAGAGAATTTATCACAAATGACAATTCTCCTCCCCAAGTCGTGGTCCTGGAAAAAAAATTTTTTTGTAATGTTTTTAACTTATTCTAGTCTCCATTCTTCAGATGGGTCCATATCCCTAAACACCCTGCTAATTCAGCGGTTTCGTACTGTATCCATTTTGCCTGTCATCATCTACCAGCTTCCAGCTCGATGGCTGAGCATTTGACCCACTGGCCCTGTCCTACTTCCCAGGTCAGCTACAGCCTTCTCTTTCCAGGCCCTTTGTAACTGTAACGAAAGTTGCGTTTTTTTAAACAGTAGCTGCTTACGGTCATCCGGTTAAGCTCCACGGCACAGTGATAGGGGAGTGGACTCGGGGGCCAGAGTTTCTGAGCCAGACCCAGGCTCAGCCACTGGCTGAATGTGTGATCCTGGGCGACGATGTGGCCTTCCTGTGTCTGAGGTTGCTCATCCATGAGAAGGGATGGACTGTATGCAGCTGTCCTGAGGATTAAATGAGCGAAGACACGGGCGGTGCTCAGAACAGTGCCAGAGCCTCTAAATGCCACGTACGCGCGGGCTGTGATAAATCCGCCATTGTCACTTTGTGGCTTCCCTTCCTTTAGCTCTCTTCGGTCCAGTTTCTGTTATGCGTACATTTGCTTTTATAAGGCCTTTTATAAGGCTCTAGGTAGCTCATACTCGCGTTCTCTTCTTGCATCGGCTACAGCTGTGCTATGCGATACGGCAGTCGCTAGCCACATGGGGCGATTTTATTTAAGATCAATGAAAATTAAATAAGATTTAAAATTCAGTTCCTCTGTTGCAACTAACCAGCTACATTTCAAGTACTTGAAAACCACATGTGGCTAGTGGTTACCTTGCTGGATAGCACCCCAGTAGCATAGCTGCAGTATCTCACTGGCTGGTCCAGAATTTGTGTCTAACAATGAAAAACTATTAATTGTCTTTCCTTTTAAAGGTTATGTAATTTGGGAGGCACCTGAGTGGCTCTGTCGGTGAAGCATCTGCCTTTGACTCAGGTCATGATCTCAGGGTCCTGGGATCGAGCCCCGCATCAGGCTGGGGAGTCTGCTTCTCCCTCTCTCTCTGCCCCTCCCTTTGCTCGTGTTCTCTTTCTCTCTCTCAAATAAATAAATACAATCTTTATTTAAAAAGATGATATAATTTCATTCAGTGAACAGCCAATACTTTACTATGATTATCTACCCTGAATTATACATCTTTTAATTTTTCCTAGAGTTTCTAATTGCTTTTCATAATTTCTTGCTCCAAGAGGAGCCCTACCTGCCCCCTGCCTCTCCCCATTGCTTCACAACTTCATCCTAGAACTGGTGGTTATGTCTCTCCCAGGTGGGATCCCCCATTTCCTGCACCCCACATCCTCCTCTTTCAAAGGCTTATCCCCTCGTTTTTATATTTATTTATTTATTTATTTATTTATTTATTTATTTATTTATTTTAAGTAAGCTCCGTGCCCAATGTGGGGATTGAACTCACAGCCCCGAGATCAAAAGTTGCATGCTCTATCGACTGAGTCAGCCAGGCATCCCTTCATTTTTGCTGGAGCACATCCTCAAATCATTTCCTAAGAAAGAGGCCTTCTTAAGAAGAAGGTAAACTTTCTGATTACTCTTTCCCCTAAATATGTCTTTATTTTATTCCTACACTTGCTTGATACAGAATTCCAGGCTAAAAATTATTTCCTTAGAACCTAGAAGCATTGTCTTATTTTCTAGTAGGAACTGAAAACTTGATTTTACTGAAGAATAGTTTGATGCTAATCCAGGAGTTTTTCTCAAAAATAAAAAAGGGGGAGGGGACTTGAAAATCCAACCTCTAAGTTAGGAAGCCCTACTCCAGTACCTAAAGCCCCAGTTAGTGTTTTAGTAGTCCACTCTGAAGGATAGAGGGACTTCGAAGAAATACCATTCAAGGAAGTCCTGCAAAGTGGAAAGAAAGCACCAAAATGAAACCATCCCATCAACCATTCTGCCCCCCTCCCTCCTGAAGAACCCCATTTTGTTCAGAGGCCCACCCTCCATGCAGATCGGGAATACTGAGCCCTCCTTCAGCTCCAGGAAAAGCCTGATTAGGGGCACGTGGCCGGCTCAGTCACTGAAGTGTGTCCCTCTTGGTCTTGAAGTTGTAAGTTTGATCTCCACGTTGGGTGCAGCGATTACTTAAAAATAAATAAATAAACTAAATAAATAAACAAATAAATAAATATTTAAATAAAGAAAGTTTGATTAATCTAAAGGAACTAGCCTCACCCTTGCTCATGATTAGAAAGGGAAACCTGACCCATTTATAGCCAGTGAGATGAAGGAATGGAGGCTTCTTGGAAAGTTCTTCTTTACTTGTAAAATAAAACCAGGGGCACTGATTTCCCTCTCCCTCCCACTAGAGATGATTAAAGACCCGTCCAACAACTCTGAAAGGAACCAGCCCTTAGATGATAATAATGTGAGTGGCAGAGCAGGGAGACAAAGAGCATGGGATCCCTGAAGCATCGTAAAGCTGGATCAATGGGCCCTGAATAACACCTGTCCCCTTCTGTGGTCTTCCTACAAATTGGATCTTTAGTTATTTGTAGTTAAGAGCATTGAGGCACCGGGGTGGCTCAGTGGGTTGAATGTCGGATTCTTGATCTAGGCTCAGGTCTTGATCCACGGTCGTTGTGAGTTCAAGCCCCATGTTAGGCTCCACACTGGGCGTGGAACCCACTTAAAAAAAATAACATAGTTAAGAGTATTATAAGTATATAAACAAAATGAAAAATAATCTTTGAGGAAACAGTAGAAATTATATAAAGAAAAAGGAAGGGAGGAAGGAAGGAAGGGAGGAAGATAGATCTGATATTCTTGGAGAATTTGAGAAGATATTGCTTCCTTAAAATAAGAATAGGATGCTAATAAGAAGAAATAATTAGAGTATAAGACTGAATTCTTAGAAATTAAAACTGTGATATTGAATTAATAAAAGTTCTAGAATATAATATCAAGAAACTATCCCCAAAAATAGAACCCTGCAAAAGTGGAAGGTGGGGGAGAAAATATGGAGCTAACATCTAAGACCACATTATTTCAGGTAAAGTGATGGGCTATAACAAAGAGATCCAGTAATGTGGTCAAAAGAACAGAGTAGATTATTTCTCTTGAATGGAACGAGTCCAGGTTAAGTGGTGGTTTGGTGAGGCAGGTCTGTACCTCACATCATTCAGGGACCAGACCACTTCCTAGTCACTTTTCTGCCATCCACTGGTGCTGAGATAAATCTGCTGTCTGGAATTTTAAATGGCAGGAAGAAAAGAGAGTATGGAGGAAGCATGCCTTGCCCATCTTCTTAGATGTATGCCTAGAAGTCTTTTCCTCTTTTTTTTTTTTTGAGAATTTTTAATTTAAGTAATCTCTACACCCAACATGGGGCTTGAACTCACAACCCTGAGATCAAGTCACATGCTCTCCTAACTAAGCCAGCCAGGCACCCCTGTATGCCTGGAAGTCTTAAACGTCAATTTCGTCAATTTCAAAACATTCTGTTGGTGAAAACTTAGATGATCATGCCGAACTGCAAGGAAGGCTGGGAGATGTAGTACGGCCCTGTTCGCAATGGGAGAGGGGATAAGTGGATTTTGGCAGACAATGAGTAAGTAGCGCTCACCGCAGAGACACAGCAGATCAATTCAAGAGGCTCAAGCCAACCATGCCAGGAGACCATCAAAAAAATGCAAGAGGGATAATTATCAGAAATAACATAAGACACTCAGCTGAAAAACATGCACCTTCAGACAGATCCCAGTAAAAGTCTACTTGGTTAAATACAGCCCTATGTATTTTATTTTATTTATTTTTAAGAAGAATTGGTAGAAAGTCTTTTATTTATTTATCTTTTTTAAAATTTATTTATTTATTTATTTATTTGAGAGAGAGAGAGAGTGCATGCAGAGGGGCAGGGGGAGAGGGAAAGAGAGAATCTTGAAGCAGGCTCCACAAACAGTGCTGAGCCCAACTCAGGGCTCAATCTCATGACCCCAAGATCTCGACCTGAGTCAAAATCAAGAGTCGGACGTTTAACTGACTGAGCCAGCCAGTTGCCCCTTCCTGTGTATTTTAGTTTATTTTTTGATACAATTTGTTCTTTTTGATACAGATTGAAACACCTGCCCAATAGAAGAAGACTCGTGCCCAGATGCTTCATTATCCCAAAGATGGCACTTATGACTGACCTCTTTCCTAAGGAGTAGAAGGCAACTGAGTCCAAAAAACATGGATGAAATCCGAAATGAAAAAGTGGACATTACAAATGACAATACAGAACTACGAAGGCTCTTGAGAGACTACTATGAACAATTACATGCCAACAAACTGGACGACCTAGATGAAGGGGATAAATTCCTAGAAACGTACAAACTACCAAGACTGAACTGTGAAGAAATAAAAATACCTGACAGACTGGTCACCAGAAAGAGATTGAATCAGTAATCACAAATCTCCCAACAAACAAATGTCCTGGACCAGATGCCTTCACTCATGAATTCTACCAAACAGTTTAAGAAGAATTAATACCAATGGTTCCCAAACTCTTCCAAAAAAAAAAAAAAAAAAAGAGGACAGAATACTTCCAAACTCATTTTACAAGAACAGCATCACCCTTATACCAAAATCAGACAAGGAGACTACAAGAAAAAATTATAGGCCAATATCCCTGATGAACATAGACACAAAGATTCACAACAAAATATTAGCAAACCAAATTCAACAATACATTAAGAGGTTCATATGCCATCATGAAGTGGGATTTATTCTAGAGATGCAAGGATGGTTCAACACCCACAAATCAACCAACATGATACCACATTAAAAAAAATGAAGGGTGAAAATTATATGATCATCTCAATAAATGCAGAAAAAGCATTTGATAAAATTCAACATCCATTTATGATTTTAAAAAACTCTCAACAGGGGCGCCTGGGTGGCACAGCGGTTGGACGTCTGCCTTCGACTCAGGGCGTGATCCCGGCGTTATGGGATCAAGCCCCACATCAGGCTCTTCCGCTATGAGCCTGCTTCTTCCTCTCGCACTCCCCCTGCTTGTGTTCCCTCTCTCGCTGGCTGTCTCTATCTCTGTCGAATAAGTAAATAAAATCTTTTAAAAAAAACAAACAAACTCTCAACAAAGTGAATACAGACCATAATATCTCAACATAATAAAGGCCATATATGACAAGTCCACAGCTTACATCATACTCAATGGTGAAAAGCTGAAAGCTTTTCCTCTAAGATCAGGAACAAGGTAAGAAAGCCCATTCTCACCACTTTTATTTAACATACTATTGGAAATTCTAGACAGAGCAATTAGGCAAGAAAAATAAATAAAACGCATCCAAATTGGAAAGGAAGAGATAAAACTGTTTCTATTTGCAGATGAAATGATATTATATGTAGAGGATACTAAAGACCACCGAAAAGCCGTTAGAACTAATAAGTGAATTCAGTAAATTTGCAGGATACAAAATCAATATGCAAAAATCAATTGTGTTTCTATACACTAACAGTGAATTATCAGGATGGGAAATTAAGAAAACAATCCCATTTACAATTGCATCAAAAAGAATAAAATACATAGGAATTAATTTAACCAGTAGATGAAAGACCTCTACACTGAAAACTATAAGACACTGATGAAAGAAATTGAAGGTGACACAAATACATGCTCATGGATTGTTAGAATTAATATTGTTCAAGTGTCCCTACTACCCAACACAATCCACAGACTCAATAATCACATTGAAAAGTTCCAATGGCCTTTTTCACAGAAGTAGATCAGCAATCCCAAATAGACCAAACAATCCCTAAATTTGTATGGAACCGCAAAAGACCCCAAAGAGCCAAAGCAATCTGGAGAAAGAACAAAGCTGGAGGCATCACATCATGGTTCCTGATTTCAAACAATATTATGAAGCTGTAGTAATCAAAATAGTACGATATTAGTATAAAAACAGACACATAGGGGCGCCTGGGTGGCTCAGTCGGTTAAGCGTCTGCCTTTGGCTCAGGTCATGATCCCAGGGTCCTGGAATCGAGTCCCGCATCAGGCTCCCTGCTCAGCAGGGAGCTGGGTTCTCCCTCTCCCCCTGCTGCTCCCCCTGCTTGTGTTCTCTCTCTCTCATTCACTCTCTTTAATAAATAAATACAATCTTAAAAAAAAAAAAAACAGACACATAGACCAACTGAACAGAATAGAGAGCCTAGAAGTAAACCCACACACATATATGGCCAGTTAACTCATGACCGAGAAGCCAGAGTATACAAATGAGGAAATGCTAGTCTCCTCAATAAATGGTATAGGGAAAACTGGACAGCACGTTAAAAAGAAAGAAAACAGACCCCGCTCTTACACCATACACAAAAATCAACTCAAAATGGATGAAAGATTTGAACGTTAAGACCTGAAATCATAAAACTCTTAGAAGAAAACATAGAGGGTAAACTCCTTGACATGGGTCTTGGTGAAGATTTTTTGGATTTGACAACAGAAGCAAAAATAAACAAGTGGGACTACATCAAAAAGCAGAACCTAAGAAGCTTCTGCACAGCGAGGGAACCATTGGCAAAATGAAAAGGCAACCTACCCAGTGGGAGGAAATTTTTGCAAATCACATATTTGATAAAGGATTAATATCCAAAATATATAAAGAACTCATACAACTCAATAGCTAAAACGAAACAAAAACAATTCAATTAAAAATGGGCAGAGGTGGGGCACGTGGGTGGCTCAGTCAGTTAAGCGTCTGCCTTCGACTCAGGTCATGATCCTGGGGTCTCTGCTCAGTGGGGAGCCTGCTTCTCCCTCTCCCCCTGCTCATGCTCACTCGCTCTCTCTCTCTCAAATAAATAAATAAAATCTTTTTAAAAAATGGGCAGAGGAGGGGTGCCTGGCTGGCTCAGTCAGTAGAGCATGCAACTCTTGATCTCAGGGTCGTGAGTTTGAGCCCCATGTTGGGTGTGGAACAACTTAAAAAAATGGGCAGAGGATCTGAATAGACATTTTTCTGAAAAAGACATACAGATAACAAACAGTTTCATGAAAAAGTGCTCAACATCACTCATCATCAAACCACACGAGATATATGAGATATCACCGTACACCTGTTAGAATGGCTATTGTCAAGAAAAACACAACAACAACAAGAAATAGGTGTTGATAAGGACGTGCAGAACAGGAAATGCTGTGTGCCATTGGTGGGAATGTAAATGGGTGACACCACTATGGAAAACAGTATGGAGATTTCTCGAAAGTGTAAAAATAGAAGTATCACGTGATTCAGCAACTCTACTTCTGGTATTTATCTGAAGGAAATGAAGACACTAAGCTGAAAGATATCTGCCCTGCCATGTTTATTGTAGCATTATTTACAGTAGGCAAGACATGGCAGCAGTCTAAGTGTCCATCAATGGGTGAACAGAAAAAGAAAATATGGTATATATATATATATATGGTATACACACACACACACTCAGACCCACACACACACTGGAATATTATTCAGCCATAAAAAAGAAGGAAATCTTGGGGCGCCTGGGTGGCACAGCGGTTAAGCGTCTGCCTTCAGCTCAGGGCGTGATCCCGGCGTTATGGGATCGAGCCCCACGTCAGGCTCCTCTGCTGTGAGCCTGCTTCTTCCTCTCCCACTCCCCCTGCTTGTGTTCCCTCTCTCGCTGGCTGTCTCTATCTCTGTCGAATAAATAAATAAAATCTTTAAAAAAAAAAAAAGAAGGAAATCTTGCCATTTGTGACGACATGGATGGACCCTGAGGGCATTATGCCAAGTGAAATAAGTCAGAGAGAGAAAGACAAATATTGTATTGGGCTCATTTATCTGTGGACTCTAAAACAGAACAAAACAAAACAAAAAAATGAATTCATCAATACAGAGAACAAATTGGTGTGGGCCAGAGGGGAAGGGAGGAGGGAGTTGGGCAAAATGGGTGAAGGGGGTCAAAAGGTATAAGCTTCCAGGTATAAAATAAGTAAGTCCTGGGATGTAATATACAGTTTGAGGACTATAATTCACACTGCTTTTTGTTTATTTGAAAGTTGGTTGGAGAGTAGCTACTAGAAGAACGTTTGTAACTGCGTCACAATATATGTTAAGTAGGTTATTGTGATCGTTTCTCGATGTATGCAAATATTGATATGCT
Source organism: Ursus arctos (assembly GCF_023065955.2). NCBI lineage: Eukaryota > Metazoa > Chordata > Mammalia > Carnivora > Ursidae > Ursus > Ursus arctos. Next base: position 87,798,382 of record NW_026622874.1, read on the forward strand.
ATATTGATACAAATACATTAGGCTGTACACCTCAAACTAATATAATATTGTATGTCGATTGTGTCTCTATTAAAAAAAAACAACAAAGAACATAGATGATGAGGTAAAATAAAAATGAGAGAAAGAAAATCCGAGCCCAATAAAGGGCTAAGAGAGGGACCAACTTCACATTTGACTTGGAGCTTCCTGGGGCTAACCCTGGAAGGGACGATTTACATGATGAGATCCCTTAGTCAAAAAGGAGGAAACACGGTAGTTAGTTCCTCTGAGGAGTCCGGAACTCACTTCTAAAATTAGTTTTCATGTGAGAACATACCTCATGCCAGTTGATGTCGTGGATGTAATGGCGGATAGACAAGGCATCCGTCATGAGGGAGGGCCTGGGGCTTGGGGTCACACAAACTAGCTTGAAGATGTGCGCCTGGGCACATTTCACTTCAGGGTCTCAGTTTTCCTGCCCCCTCCTTTTCTCAGAGAGAATGTGGAAGTGGGGAGGGGCAGAGGCTGAGGGAGAGAGAGAGAGATTCCCAAGCAGGCTCCACACCCAGCTCAGAGCCCGACTCGGGGCTCCATCTCACGACCCTGAGATCATGACCTGAGCCAAAATCAAGGGTCAGACGCTTAATCGACTGAGCCACCCGGGCGCCCCTTCCTTCCCTTTTAAATGGAAATAAAGGCTCTATGTCACCATGTTATTTAATTTGTTCATTTATTCCACAAATATTTACTGAACGCTAACCATGTGTCAGGCGTAGGATATAGTAATGAACCAAGGCAAATATCACTCCTCTGTCTTCCCGGAGGTGAGACAGACTCTAGAAAAATACATGATGTTAAGTATTGTGGAGGATCATAAAGCAGGAAAGGGGTGACAGGAATTGCACATTTCTATAGGAAGGCCTTTAGAGAAGGTGACATTGGGCAGATACCTGTGGGAAGTGAGGGACCCAACCATGTGATCCCTGCGGAAGGGAATTCCAGGGGAGAGCAAAGCCAAGTCAAAGACCCTTTTTATTTTTTATTTATTTTTTTCCAAAGTTCCTTTTTATTTATTTTTTAAAGGTTTATTTATTTTAGAGGGTGGGGGGAGGGGCAGAGGGAGAGGGAGGGAGAGAATCTCAAGGAGGCTCCCCACTGAGCACGGAGCCTGACGGCTCGATCCCAGGACCCTGAGATCATGACCTGAGCCAAAATCAAGAGTCGGACACTTAACTGACTGAGCCACCCAAGTGCCCCAAGGCCCTTTTTAAAACTGGGTCATGTTTGCTGTCCTTTGAGAACCCCAAGGAGGCCAGTGGCTTGAGGGGAACACACCACAGGTAGAGGGGGGGAGGGGAGGTCAGAGAGGAAACAGGGCCGTATCCTGTGATGTGATCTTAAGGGCTTTTGCTCTGAGGCAAAGGACAGCTGTTGAGGGGCTCTGTCGTTGAAAAGGCCCCTTCTGGCTGCTGCAGGGAATGTGGGGGGACAATGAGGGGCTGGGGGGAAGCAGGGAGGAAGCTCTTGCACCTGGCCAGGACAGAGCCCACTGGGTCTGAAACAGGACGATGGGAGACGTGGAGAGAAGTGGTCAGTTGCCAGACAGCTTTTGAGGTAGAACCGACATATATTATACGGATGTATACATATATCGGATTGTTGAATATATTGGAAGTTTCCTGTATTGGATTTGGGGGTGCAAGAGAGAGGCTCGAGGACAACACCAAGGTTTCGGCCTGACAAACTGTAAGAATGGAATTGCATTTTCTGATATGGGAAGGCTGGGGTGGAGCGGGTTTGGGGGAGAAGATAAAGAGTTTATCTGGGGACATGTTAAGTTTGGGAAGCCTATTAGACACCCACGTGGCGGCATCAAGTGAGCAGTTCTGAGGCTCATAGATTTGGGGGACATCAACATTTGGGTGGTGTGTGTGTTTTTAAGATTTTATTTATTTGTCAGAGAGAGAGAGCACAAGCAGGGGGAACAGCAGGCAGGCCAGGCAACAGGCTCCCCGCTGAGCAGGGAGCCTGATGCGGGACTCGATCCCAGGACCCTGAGATCCTGACCTGAGCCGAAGGCAGACGCTCAGCGACTAAGCCACCCAGGTGTCCCTGGATGGTGTTTAAAGCCATGAGTCTAGACAGGTTCACCGCAAGAGTAAGTGTTAAGAGAAGAGGCCCAGCATTGACATGTGAGATGGGTACTGCTCCCATTACAGGGAAGACCATAGGGGCTCAGAGAGGTTAAGTCTCTTGCCTAAGGACACACAGCTGTGTGTGTAAGGGATCGAAGCTTTGGGGCTTGCTGCCCTGGGCTGGTTGTGATCTACCTTCCACCCCCCAGATCCTCTGCTCTGCTCCACGCCTTAAAGGATCCTTTGTACTCTGGCTTCCACTCGGGTTTGGCTAAAGGTAGGATGGATTGGGGATCAGAGGCAGAGGTCGAGTGAAGACAGGACATTTTTTCCCTGCTCCCTTCCTAATCTGGGTCACAGCTCTGGCAGGGGCTTTGTCTGCATAGCCACGTCTAGCATCTGTCAGGTGGCCCCCTGTGATATCGGGACTCATAATAAGAACTATATATTTGGTCTTCGTCCCTGTGTCTGGCACAGTTCCCCACATCAAACACACACACACACACACGCACACACACACACACACACGCAGGCACACGCACACACGCGTGCGCGCGCACACACGCACGCACGCACACACGCAGGCACACGCACACACACACGCACGCAGGCACACACACTGGAATTGGTGATCAGGATTTTACCCCGTCCTCTGTATCTCCAGCTTCCCCTAGTTTCAGGGACATCATTCCCTCCCCTCCCCGGACAGTCCAGGGACCGCAGCCGCCCTCCCTGTCATTAGCCCCTGAGCGCGTGCACATTCCTTGTAGGTTCTTTCAACCAACCCCACCTCTACACGAAGTCCTCAGAGTAAAGTCTCTAGAATCGTTTTTGTTTTTTTTAAAGATGTTATTTATTCATTTGACAGAGAGAGAGAGAGCACAAAGTGGGGAGGAGCAGAGGGAGAGGGACAAGCAGACTCTGCACTGAGCCGAGTCCAACGCAGCACTCGATCATCAGACCCTGAGATCAGAGCCTGGGCCAAAACCAAGAGTCAGGCGCTTACCCGACTGAGCCAGCCAGGCGCCTGGGAATTGCTTTTTCTTTTCCTTTCTTTTTTAAGATTTTAATTATTTATTTGAGAGAGAAAGAGAAAGAGAGAGAGCACGAGCAGGGGAAGGGGCAGAGGGAGAAGCAAATTCAGGGGAGGCTGACTCGGGGCTTGATCCCAGGACCCTTGGATCATGACCCCAGCCAAAGGCAGATGCTTAACCGACTGAGCCACTCAGGCACCCCTGCTTTTTCAATATAAGCCTTGGAAAGCTATTTGAATTCATTTTTTTTTTAAAGATTTTATTTATTTATTTATTTATTTGACAGAGAGAGAGGCAGCCAGTAAGAGAAGGAACACAAGCAGGGGGAGCGGGAGAGGAAGAAACAGGCTCCCAGCGGAGGAGCCTGATGGGGGACTCGATCCCAGGACTCTGGGATCACACCCTGGGCCGAAGGCAGACGTTTAACGACTGAGCCACCCAAGCGCCCCAAGCTTTTGAATTCTTAAAACTATGTGCAGTATTATTTTGATAGGAAAAAAAAACCCCATAATTTTAAAATAAAAATGACTTTTAAAAAGAGGAGTTTCCTGGGGCACCTGGGTGGCTCAGCCGTTAAGCGTCTGCCTTCGGCTCAGGTCATGATCCCAGGGTTCTGGGATCGAGACCTGCATGAGGCTCCCTGCTTGGCAGGAAGCCTGCTTCTTCCTCTCCCACTCCCCCTGCTTGTGTTCCCTCTCTCGATGCCTCTCTCTCTGTCAAATAAATAAATAAAATCTTTTTAAAAAAAAACTACTTTAGGAAGTTAGTTTGGAAAACAGCATGGGGGTTCCTCGATAAATTAAAAATAGAATTACCATATGATCCAATAATTCCACCCCTGGGTATTTACCCAAAGAAAATGAAAACACAAAATCAAAAAGATCTATACACCCCTATGTTTACTGCAGCATTATTTACAATAGCCAAGATAGGGAAACAACCCAAATGTCCACTGATAGATGAATGGATAAAGAAGATGTGGTAAGGGGCGCCTGGGTGGCACAGCGGTTAAGCGTCTGCCTTCGGCTCAGGGCATGATCCCGGCGTTATGGGATCGAGCCCCACATCAGGCTCCTCCGCTATGAGCCTGCTTCTTCCTCTCCCACTCCCCCTGCTTGTGTTCCCTCTCTCGCTGGCTATCTCTATCTCTGTCGGATAAATAAATAAAATCTTAAAAAAAAAAAAAGATGTGGTTAAAAAAAAAAAAGACAACGAAATATTACTCAGCCATCAAAAAGAATGAAATCTTGCTATTTGCAACCACATGGATGGATCTAGAGTATATTATGCCAAGTGAAATAAATCATAAGAGAAAGACAAATACTATATGATTTCACTCCTATGTGGAATTTAAGAAACAAAATAAATGAACAAAGAAAAGAAAGAGACAAACAGAAAAACAGACTCTTAACTACAGAGAACAAACTGACGGTCACCAGAGGAGAGGTGGGGGCAGATGGGTGAAAGAGGGCTTGGGGATTTAGAGTACGCTGGCCCAAGACATCCCTCCAGTAACCCCCATGCCAGTCACACTGGCCACTCCTTTAGGAAACTCCTTGGGGCACCTGCCTGGACCTGTCAGTGGAGCATGTGACTCTTGATCTCAGGGTTGTGAGTTCAAGCCCCATGTTGGGTGTAGATTCCTTAAAAAGAAAATCTTAAAAAAAATAAAATAAAATAAAAAGGGAACTCCAGAAAGCCCCACTTTCCAGGTAGTGACAGGTTTATACCTGGATAACACTAGTACCCCTCACCCCGTGTTGTCATGTATGTAACATGTATATCGTGTATATACACGCCCATATGTGTAACGCATAACACCCTATGCTATCAGGTAATTAACATGTATATCGCGTATACATCATGTATGTAAAACAGCCTAGAGTCTACGTGCACATTATTAGTGCTTAATAAATTTGGAAGTTTGGACTTCTCCAGTGGACGCCAGGTAGGTGTCACGTATCCAGCCTCCTCATGGATCCCGGATTAGCTGGCAGCCCTAGGATCACAGGGAGCCCATGGCCGGGATATTAAATAGCCAGGCTCTTTCCTCCATCCTGCTCTCCCTTGCCTGCCTCTCGCCCACATGGCTCAAGTGCTCATGAACACGGAGAATAGTGCCCTCTGCTGACCTCTATAGAGAACTTCAGGTACATGGTGGAAAACGAGAAGCGGCCCACTACTGTCTCTACTGTCTATTGGGTACAAGATGGGGTTGGGTTGGGGGACAGCATAGTGTAATTAAAAAGCTAGACTGGGGCTTCTGACCAGAACGAAGAAACAGGGGCCAGATATACCTGGAGAACAAAGGCAAAAGAAAAAAATTAAATTTCCTTACAACCTACAGCCCATTGACAATTCAAGACAAGGACTGACCTTCTAGGAACTCAACTTTCTCAATGTTAATACCTTGCTAAGGGCAAAAGGCAACATTAGCTTGACATTAGCCCAACCCCCAGGATCCTGTAAGTCTCTTTTAACATATAAAAATTCCTTTGGAAACTTCCAAGTCTATGACCCACCGATATACATTTGAGGGGTCTCATGACTAAGGTTTTACTAGGCAGTAGTAAATGACCTTTTCCTAAGAACAGCTAGCCCCTCAAGGTTCTGGAAGCCTTGCTTTCAAATTCCTTAGATACTTTCGCTATCCCTAACCCCCTCCCAACCTGAAAGTATATAGTCAGTCACTCCTCACAACCTCAGTGCAGCTCTTTCTGCCCACGGGTCCTGTCCCCAAGCTTTAATAAAACCACCCTCTTTGCACCAAAACACCTCAAGAATTATTTCTTGACCATTCACTCCCAAACATCAATACCTGCTTATCTTAAACAAGAAAAAAGAACTTTCGGTCACTGGACAACAGGCAATGCAGGATGGAGAGCCCTCTGGCTTCCCTGGCTTACTTGCTGGAGAGAATTTCCAGGCTGTCACACAGGAAGAGGGGACGGAAACGGACTCCAGCAGTCTCCCTGGGGTGAGGAGACAGAGTTCCACAGGGAGACTCCCCAGGGCGGAGAGAGAACTCTAGACCCCGGCAGAGGTTGCCACACACCCGCGGGGTAAACAACCCCCAGGGCTCGCACCCGCCCACCAGAGTGAAAAGATCACCAAACCGCCCAGTCTAGTAGAGGACTCGGGAGGGCATTGCCTCAGCAGTGCGGCCATATTAACCCTAGACGGAAGGCTCTTCCGGTCCCGCCTGACGTGTAAAGGCAAAGCCTTGAAAGGATCCAACTGTTTCCAAGGCATTAAGACCCTGCAAACTTTTTGGACGAGTAACAGAACCATTTACAGAACAGAGTTCAAAGGAGGAGATTTTCACCTCTGGTTGAGTGAGGAGGTCAGGAAATCCTCTCCCCAGAAGCCACTGCAAAGCTACACAAGATAAGCGAAACAGCCACTTGAGGGCTCTGAGAGCCGCCAAAGGCCGACTACGATCTGAGAAGTGTAGGGTCTGGAAACCCACTCAATTTTGAGTTAGAACAAAGGGAGTCAAGGGCGTTCTCTCTTGGGGCTCCTCCATCTCTCCCCCTTCCCAGCCTGGGAGGTACAGAGGTTCTACCAAGGTGGGGTGGGCCTGAAGATTGGCAGCTTCACTGCTGAAAGGGGTTTATTTGATTTGGACACATGGACGATGGCCATGCCCCGGATGTTGCTGGAGGAAGCGGCCAGATCAGAGGCAAGTGAGTGTGGAGGGCCAAGGCTCTATTAGCCTGATGTTGTAGTTGTGCTTGAGGCAAGCATACCCCCTGCTGAGGCTGTGCGTGCTTGCTGCGGAGAGAGCTCACGTGATCCTATCCATACACTCTTGGCTAACCCTGGGGCTGCGAGCGAGCGCGGGAGAAAGGAAAGCAGGGGTCATCTTGAAAATGGCCTGAACTCTGTACTCTCCTACCCACACAGAGATCCATTGGTAGAGGACAGAATTCTCCCTGGCTCAAGGTGACAGTACGACCTCTGTTCAATAATTAGCTGACCATAGGGGAGCCTGGGTGGCTCAGTCGGTTACGCGTCTGCCTTTAGGTCAGGTCATGATACCAAGGTCCTGGGATCGAGCCCCATGTCGGGCTTCCTGTTCAGCGGGGAGTCTGCTTCTCCCTCTCTCACTGCTGCTCCCCCTGCTTGTGCTCTCTCTCTTTCTCAAATAAATAAATAAAATCTTTAAAAGAAAATAATGAACTGACCATTACACTACACAGACACAGGGGCATTCCTAGGAATCCAAGCTTAAAAATAAAAACAAGGGGCGCCTGGGTGGCACAGCAGTTAAGCATCTGCCTTCGGCTCAGGGAGTGATCCCGGCGTTCTGGGATCGAGCCCCACATCAGGCTCCTCCGCTATGAGCCTGCTTCTTCCTCTCCCACTCCCCCTGCTTGTGTTCCCTCTCTCACTGGCTATCTCTATCTCTGTCGAATAAATAAATAAAATCTTTTAAAAAAATAAAAATAAAATAAAAAATAAAAACAAGAATTATTTTCAATGGGGCAGAGACATCAGCGGTTCCACCACGGGGGAAGCAGATTTCACAAGTTTGGCCTAGACAAATTATTAAACGAAGAAACAAACAAAAGCCAATGACAACAACAACCTGTAGAGGGCATCAGAATCCAGTCCAAACTCGGGAAACAGGAGTCATCAGTAGAAGCAGTCTCGGAGTGTCTGCAGGGGCTGCATTGAGCAGAGGAAGACTTTGAAGAAGCTATTATAAATACGTTCAAAGAACGAAAATAAAAAGACTCAAAGGAAAGTACGACAACAAAACAAATCATCTTGATAAAGGGATAGAGAAAATGGTTTTGAGAGAGAGAATGGGGGAGGAGCAGAGGGAGAGGGAAACAAGCAGACTCCCAATGTGCAGGGAGCCCAAGGCAGGGCTCGAGCTCACAACCCTAACTGAGATCATGACCTGAGCTGAAATCAGGAGGTGGTCGCTTAACCAACTGAGCCACCCAGCCGCCCAAGAATTTCTTTTTTTTTTTTAAGGAATGCAGTGCTAGTACGTGCTACATCATGGATGAGCCTTCAAAACATTATGCTAATTGAAAGAATCTGGACACATAAGGAAAATATTGGGGTTTTGGTTTTTTGGTTTTGTTTGTTTGTTTGTTTGTTTGTTTGTTTTAGAGATGGAGGGGAGGGGCAGAGGGAGAGGGAGAGAGAGAATATTAAGCAGGTGTGGAGCCTGACATGGGGCTCGATCTCATGACCCTGAGATCATGACCTGATCCAAAATCAAGAGTGGGCCATTTGACTGATTGAGCCACCCAGGTGCCCCCAAAAGGAAAAATATAGTATGACTTCACTTATATGAGGTACCTAGAATACACAAATTCATACATAGAGACAGAAAAAAACAGGGGTTATCAGGAGCTGGGGGAAGGGAAGGGTGGGAGGTTGTTTAATAGGTACAGAGTTTTTGTTGAGAAATAAATAGTAGATGTACTTAACATTATTGAATTTCACACTTAAAAATGGTTAAAATGGCAGGGCGCCTGGCTGGCTCAGTTGTTGGAGTGTACAACTCCTGATCTCAGGGTTGTAAGATCAAGCCCCACGATGGATGTAGAGGTTACTGAAAAATAAAACCTTTTTTTTTTAATTGTTAAAATGGCAATAAATAAATAAATAAATAAATAAATAAATAGATTCCAGAGTTGAAAAGTACAGTAATAACTGAAAGTTAAAATTCACTAGAGGGGCACCTGACTGGATCAGTTGGTAAAGCAAGCAACTCTTGAACTTGGGGTTGTATGTTTGAGGCCCAAGTTGGGTGTAGAGATTACTTAAAAACAAAATCTTTAAAAAAATTCACTACAGGGGCTCAACAACAGATTTGAGGCAACAGATGACAGAATCAATGAACATGAAGATGGGTCAATAGAAATTATCCAACCTGAAGGGGGGGAAAGGCAAGAAAAGATGAGTCCTTACTCAGAGATCTGTGGAGCAACATCAGATATACCAACATAAACATAACAGGAGTCCCACTAGGAAAGGAAAAGAGAGAGCAGAAAAAACACTTGAGGAAAAAATTGCAGAGCTTCCAAGCTGAGTTCCACCAGAGTTCCACAGACCAGGATGGTGGCACACCCCATTTTCATGGGAGCAGAATCTCCTGAGCTTGGAAACTTTCCAGACCCCACCCTATGTACTTCTTCATCTGGCTGTTCATCTGGTTATCTGTATTCTTTATAATAACCTTTATAATAAAGTGGGAAACATAAATTAAGACTTAGAGCAATGTAGTGACTTGTCCGGGTTCACACAACTAGTAAGTGGCAGAGATGGAATTGAAAGATGGGACTCTGTGACTGGGAAACTAAACTCTTAACCATTTTGTCACAGTAGATGTCACCACAAGAACTCATAGAGTACTTTATCAGGGAAAAGGGAAAAAAGAGAAACAATGGCCAAAAACTTTCCAAATTTGATGAAAAAATAATCTACACATCCAAGAAGCTCAATGAATGCCATGTAAAGTCAATATAAAGAGATTCACAGTCAGACACATCATAGCCAAACCATCAAAAGAGAAAATAATAAAGAGCAGCAATGAAAAAGACTCGTCGTGTGGGAAGAAGCATCGACACTGATCTACACAAACTTCTCATCTGAAACAACGGAGGCCAGAAGTCAGTAGAATGGCACAGCCAAAGTGCAACAAGCCAAAAATGAAATTAAGAAAGTAACTCCACGAACAACTTTGCGCCAGTAAAATTCAATCACATAGATGAAATGGACAAATGCCTTAAAAATAGCAAATTGCCAAACTCAACTCAAGAAGAAATAGAAAACTTAAATAGCCCCACATATAAAGAAGGAAATTGAATTTGTAGTTAAATCTTCCCATAAAATTAATTGGAGCTCCGTGCCTAAAATAAAAGCATTATTTCTGGAACCAGTACAGACCTCTAGGCACTGAGAGGAAAGGTTTTTCTCTTTCATTCCCGGAAATAGTCTTTCATCATACAATGTTTTTTTATTGTTGTTTTACATGAGCCAACTTTCAAAATATTTGGAAGCAGAAAGGATTCGCTCTCAGGTTTCTCATCATTGCTTTGCTGGTGAACTTAATAAAACCAATTCAGTTCATTCACATTTCCCATATACTGGAGATAATAAATAGAAATATTCAGGGGAAAAAAATTCCTGCAAAGAAAATTCCAGGTACAAATGGCTCCATTGGTAAATGTAGTAATTCTACATAGTAGTAATTCTACATAGATTAAACATTATTTCCATCAAACCCCAACAAGGTTTTTTGAGAAATTGACAAGCTGAGTCTAAAATTTGCATAGAAATACCAAGGACCTAGACTAGCCAAAACAATTTTTAAAAAGAAAAAAGTTAGAGGATGTTCACTACTTGATACACTCACTATAAAGCTACAGTTATCAAGACAGTATGGTATGGGGGGCACCTGGCTGGCTCAGGCAGTAGAACACGCAATTCTTGATCTCAGGGTCATGAGTTTGAGCCCCATGTTGGACTTAGAGATTACTTTTTAAAAAATAAAGAAAAAAAAAGACACTATGGTATTCATATAGAGATAACCATAGAAGTCAATGGAATAGGGGTGCTTGGGTGGCTCAGTCAGCTGAGTGTCTGACTCTTGATCTCAGTTCAGGTCTTGATCTCAGGGTCATGAGTTCAAGCCCCGTGTATGGAGCCTATTTTAAAAGAGAGAGAGAGAGAAAAAGAGCACCTGGGTGGCTCAGTCAGTTAAATATCTGCCTTCAGCTTGGGTCATAATCCCGGGGTCCTGGGATCGCGTCCCATGTCAGGCTCCCTGCTCAGCAGGGAGTCTGCTTTTCCCTCTCTCTCTCTACTCCTCCATCCCCGCTTGTGTTCTCTCTCTCAAATAAATAAATAAAATCTTAAAAAAAAAAAAGATTCCGGGGCGCCTGGGTAGCGCAGTCGTTAAGCGTCTGCCTTCGGCTCAGGGCGTGATCCCGGCATTCCGGGATCAAGTCCCACATCAGGCTCCTCTGCTGGGAGCCTGCTTCTTCCTCTCCCACTCCCCCTGCTTGTGTTCCCTCTCTTGCTGACTGTCTCTCTGTCAAATAAATAAATAAAATCTTAAAAAAAAAAAAAAGATTCCAATCAATGGAATAAAATCTGTAATTCAGAAATAGATGAACATGTATGTGGTTAACTGATGCTTTGAAAAGGTGGCAAGGCAATTTTTCAACAGGAGAGAGAATAATCTTCTCTACAAAGGGTGCTGACATAACTGGCTAGCCATAAGCAAAAAAAACGTGTGTACAAAAGTCAACACAAATGAATCATAGATCTAAATGTTAGAGCTGAAACTATAAGACTTACAGAAGAAACAGAAAATGTTTGGGACCCTGAGTTTGATAAAGATTTCTTCAATAGGACACAAAAGGGCACAATTATAAGGGAAAAAAATCAAAAATTAAACTTCATCGAAATTGAAAACTTTCACCCTCCAAAAGACACTGACTAAAAACAAGTTAAAAGACAAGCCATAGGCAAAGAAATATGTGCAAAATACGTATCTGACAAAGGCCTTGTACCTGAAATGTATATAACTGCTACAAACTCAATAATAATAAAACAAACAACACAATTTTATAATAGACAAAAAAATAGGAACGGGGTGCTTGGCTGGCTCAAACATGTGACTCTCGATCTCAGGGTTGTGAGTTTGAGCCCCACGTTGGGTGTAGAGATTACTTAAAAATAAAATCTTAAAAAAAAAGAATTGGAACGGACATTTCGCCAAATATTCTGGCTGGACTTTGGGATCCCACAGACCCGGGTTCAAATGCTGGCTTTGCCACTTTCAGGCTGTGTGACGTTAGATAGGTCCATTCACTTCACCTCTAAGAGCCTCGTTTTTCTCATCAGCAAATGGAGGGAACTTGTAACTAAATAGTGGAGAGTCGAGAAGATTAAACATACTATTCCTAACTTATTTAGATACTTAAGAAATGCCAGATGCCCTTTTCTTCCCTTTCAAATACAGGTAGGTTGAGTTATCTCATTTCAAGCCTGGGAAAAGCCGACATTGTGATTAAGCAAGACAAAGAGGTTGAGACAGAGAAACGTGTCCAAAACAGGGCACTGGAGCTGCCGCCCCTGGGGCTGCAGAGCAGAGATACGTGGGGTAGTCGGTGGAGACCGGAAACCGAAAGCAAGAACAATAGTATCAGAACAGGAAAACCAGAGGCTGCCCAAGCAAATCTCAGGCAGCACGAGCGTCTGCAGTAGGGGTTGCACAGGCTTGTCACATGCCATGTTTACACAGGTAGGAGGGGTCTTACCTATAGGGCAGGCTGGCCCACGCCAGCCTTCTGGAGAACAGGGGGCCTGGTGGAGACAGGGTAGCAGCAGCCCCCACCAGGTCCGAGGGAGATGTGCACTGCGATGGTCCCTTGGAGGGGGCTAAAGCCATCTGGGGGCCGCTGAACCTGCCACAGAAAAGCATACCCTTGAACCTGGGGAGTGGCCGAAAAGGACCAAGGGGCAAGCCTGGCCTCCACGCGCAGTTCAGAAGTGGCTACTGACCGAAAGGAACATCACCTACCCTTAGGCCTCGTGTAAAACATCTCCTTCCAAATCCACCCTTGAAAGACATTCCTCTGGGTGTGAGTGTCCAGAAGGGCTGGGCATCTCCAGGGCTTCAGCTTGGTTTGAGCTGGGAGCAGAATGGAAGGCAAACTGACTGGGAGCCTGGCGTTCAGTGACCCCACCTGCAAAGGAGGGATGGAGCCCGCCAGGTGGGTCTGGAAGGGATGACAGATGTCTCAAAGGCATTAAGCCCCACCCCTCAACTCCATGGGCTTTGTGGAGCCTGACTCTTTGCTTCTTTTAATTCCTTTTTGCCGTCCTCCATGGTCTTTGTCTCCCCCAAAACCCCACAGATCCTCAGGACAGACTGTGACACCCTAAGCCCAGACTCACCTTCTCCCACTCCTGCTAGTCTTCTGGAAAATGGCCTACCAAAGACAAAAGGCTGCATTTCAGAGGTTCTCATGTCCTCGATACAGTGATGACATCTGCAGCTTTGAACTCGAGCCCCCCCTGGAAATTTGCCCATGGCCCCAGGGACACCCCAGTAAGAATGACCCTACCGACCCCTCGGCCCTGCTCCCTGAGGCTCTTGGATCTAGACACCTGTACACTTCCAGGTACCCCTTCTGGGGCAGCAAATAGCCCCACCAGCCCCAAGTTTCTGGTCCTGCTTAAGAGGGGAGTGTCCCACACACGACTAGGAAAGACTTAGCTCATTCCCTATTCATTCATCAACCCTGATCCCCAGTCTCAGGCTAACTGGTGGCGACAGACCAGGAAAAACTGCTCTGGGTATGGCGTCAGGCTTCTGTGCCATTGGGCACAGTGGAAGAAATGCTGACCAACCTGGGGGATGGGGAGTGGGTTGGGAAGCCTTGTAGGAAAAGGGGGCTTCGGACCCAAGTACGACACGCATCTATTAATCAGTCTTTCCCAGATAGAGAAGAGAGAAAGGCATCACTGTCCAGGCCTGGAGAAATGAAAGTGCCCTGTTCTGGGAGGAGGCTGGAGCCTGGAGTCAGGGGAGAGAAGGGAGAAAGAAAGCAAAGGCAACGTGGAGCTGGAGGGGCTGGAGCCAGGCCATGGCGACCTTCTCACCAGCTTCAAGTGTTGAAATTCATCTTGAGGGAAATGGGGCCATTAAACATTTTCAGTAAAAGGGAAGGGACTTGGCCTCCATGATCTTCCTCCCCAAAACCCCGATAACCCACATCAAAGCATGAGAAAAATACCAGACAGAAAAAGGCCACATTTGAGGAATATTTTACAAAATATCTAGTCAATACTCTTTTCCAAAACTGTCCAAGTCAGCAGAAACACGTCTGAGAGACTGTCAGACCAGAGGTTAAGGAGACATGACAATTGTATGTGAAGGGGAATCCCAGAAGAGATTCTAGAACAGACAAGGGACATTGGGGAAAAATGAGTAAAACCCAAAGAAAGTGTGAGGTTTAGTTAATGGTAATAAAGCATATATCATACAGTGGAATATTATTTAACAATAAAAAAGCATAAAGTACTCTGTTATGTGTTACATGGATGATTCTCGAAAACTAGCTAAGTAGAAGTAGACATGGGAGACACAAGAGACCACATGTTCAGGAGTCCATTTGTACGAAATGGCCAGAATAGGCAACTCTACATAGAGACAGGAAGTAGATTAGCAGTTGCCAGGGGCTGGAGGATGAGGAGGGTGGGGAGGGACTGCTGGCGGGTGGGGTTTCTTCTAGGGTACACAAAGATGTTCTAAAATTGGATTGTGATGATGGCTGCACAATGCTATGAATATACTAAAACACCGCCACTGAACTGTACACTTCAGATGGGTGCGTTACATCTCCATAAAGCGGCTGGTAAAAACGGTCATGTTGGTGCATTAGTTGTAAGGAAGGTACCACTGAGCGCCGTTAGTACGTGAAACTGGCGAGCTCGCTGTACTGCTTGGTACACTTTCTGTAAATCCACAAAACAACTGTAAAATAGAAAAGGCTTAAGAAAAATTACATACGTACGTATGTACACACAGATGTACACGTGCTGTTTTAGGAAGGGCAGGGGAGTTAAGCGCTGATGGGGCGTGAAATAGGGACAAGGCCACAGGGGGACAGGCTGAATGGCTCTACGGGGTTTGTGAGCTTCCTGCTGGGGCTGTAACAACCACAAATTTAGTGGCTTGAAAACACAGACTTTGTCAGGATTCTAGAGGTCAGAAGTCCACACTGGTTTTCACTGGGTTCAAATCCCCAGTAGGGCTGCCTTTGGTCGGGGCTCTGAGAAGACTGTTTTCTTGCCTTCCCCAGCTTCCACGGGCCACTGCATTCCTTGGCATATGGGCCCGTCTTCCATCTTCAAAGCCAGCAGCTCTGTGTAACACCGTCACCTCCCTCTCCTTGACCCTCCTGACTGCCTTCACCTTGTAGGGCCCTTGTGATGACACTTTGTAGGACCACCCACCCTAACAATCCAGAACCACCCCTCCAACTCGTTGATTTAATCACACCTGCAAAGTCTCTTTTGCCACATAAGGTCCCATATTCACAAATTCTGTTGAGGATATGGACAGCTTTGGGGGACCATTATTCTGCCTACAGTGTCATTGGGGAGGTTGGGGCGCCTGGGTGGCTCAGTGGGTTAAGCATCTGACTCTTCATTTCAGTTCAGGTCATAAGCTCAGGGCGCCGAGATCAAGCCCCACGTCGGGCTCTGCATCAGGCTCCATACTGGGTGTGGAGCCTGCTTAAGATTCTCTCTCCTCCCTTCGTCCCTCCCTGCCCAGCTCTCTCAAAAATTTGGAAAAAACAAAAACAAAATGGTGAACACAGGAGGACGCTGTGAGGGGAAGATAGGGTCGGCTCTGGATAGGTGGAGCCTGAGGTGGCCTTGGCCTTCATCTATTCACCAAACACTAAGCACCTCCCCCATCAGTCACTGGGGCTCTAAAGGGGACCGCTGTGTTGCTTCTCACTTCTGAACGTCTCTGGAATCAGGGTGCACCTTTTAATCAATGACATCTTGTAAATGTAATTGGCAAGGGTTTCTTTCTTAAGGACATAGAAAAGACTTGTTAAGAGGCAATGAACACCAAGTCTGGGCTGGCACTAGCACGGACCCGATTATTACAGAAGCTGGAGCCCTCACTGGGGCACCAAGTATCCCTGGCCTGTCCTCGTCTTCCTGCTTCCCAGCCTGGCTCCTTCCACCCAGGGCTCTGGTGCTCAGCAAGCCCGCACCAAACTCCAGCAGAGCCCTGGCCACACGGGCTCAGCTCTGCCACTGCCGCGGCATCCGGGGAGTGGCCCCTTGTTCCAGGCACACCCGAGTCACAGCAGTCATGCCCGGTGTGGTTCTCCACCTGTCCGCACACTGGAATCACCTGGGAGCTTTCAGAAGCCCCAGCCACCAAGCCGCTACTTAGACCAATTCATTTAGAATCCGAGGAGTCATTTTACAGCTCCCCCGAGACTCCAATGTCCAGCCGAGGTAGAAAAGTGGAGGGCTCCACCTCATTTGGTACAAGAGAGAAGAGGCATAAGGCAGCCCTGGGGAGAGGTGGGAGGTGTTAGGTCCAATTATACCTGCCTGTCTCCCTCCCAACCCCACTCCCCAGAATCTCAATTCCTGGAAAGGGATCAGCCCCCTAGTTAACACTCAGTTCCTTCAAGGTACTAGCCCCATACCAGGCACACTGGGGGAGCCCAGGAAATGGAAGCTTCAGGGCCTCAAAGGTACCAAGAAAGGTCTGGGAAAGAAGCCCCTTGGGTCTGGCCAGCCCTCTGCTTCGCTGTGCAAGCTCCAGGGAGGCACTGCCCCTCTTTGTGTCCGTTCAATGGTTGGCTCAGGTGGCCTTGAAGGGCCTTGAGTTTGCCTTTCCCCTAAGGAGCCTGAGACCCCTGGGGAGCCAATGGATACCAGGCTTCCTACTCACCCCCGACAGACGTCCTAGCCCTTCAAGGCCTAAAATCTCCACTTCTGGTGCTCTATCTTTTACTGGCCGCAAAGATAGACGCTGGGGTTCTAAAAGCCGAAGACCTAAGAACAGCAAAACATGAAGCCTGCTCCCAGAATACTGGAGAACAGCACGTGAGCAAAGGGATTTTTTACACGGTGCGCACAGTGAAGGTGGGGCCGCCACAGGCCACCTGGGAGCCCTGGCTCTGCCCCAGGAATGGTACACGAAGGTGAGGTGGTTCAAGAGATCAGAAAATCCCAAGAAAGAACTTCATGAGGAAACACTCATGAGGCGAGTCCAAAGGGGCTCCGAAGGGCCTTGGCTTCTGGCCATCAGCACAGCCAAGGCCCTGATATACAACTAAAGGCTTTTATTGGGAAAGGAAAATTGACTGAAAAATGGCCCCCAAAATCCTCACTGCCTGAGGCAGCTGGGGCCTCCTCCAGAGAGTCCAAGAAAGAAGGGGACACCAAACTGGGCCCTCGGCAGGCTCAGGTGTAGAGGTCAAAGTCAATGCGTTTGGAGTTGTAGAACTGTCCACCGGGAGGGTCCAGCTTCCGGCAATAAACACCATCTGCGAAGTAGCCTTCGTTCACCCAGGTCTGCAGGAAGAGAGAGCAGAGCTGGGAAAGGACTGATATGGGGGGTGGGGGGCACAGGAGAAGGAAGGAGGAAGGGGCTTACCTGCATCTGGGTGCTGGTGAAGGGCCCGTACAGCTCAGCATCCCCCGTGTTCTCCCACTTATACTCCCACATCACGTCCACCAGACCATCTCCCGGCAACTCTGCTTCTAAAACAACAGGCAAAGCCATCTGGGCCTCAAGTGCCCTGCCCCCCTGCCCCCCTCACCCCTCCTCTGCCTTCCAATCTTACCTCCCCTCTGGGTAGGGGTTGGAGTCTCCAGCTCCCCCTCTGCCACTTCCTCAGCAAACATGTCCAGAGAGGGTGGGGGCGTGGGTTCAGGGGGTCCCTGGGTCCGGGACCCCAACCCCTTCAGCCGCATGGCTAACCGTTCCCTTGTCTCCTGATATACACCAAGGTTGCCCCGGGCCACCATCTGGTCAGCCAACCCGGAGAGCCGATCTAACCGCTGGGGGGAACTAGGCCGCCCAGCCCCCTTGCTGCCCCCTTTGCCACCTCCTCCTCGGGCCCCCAGACGCCTCAGTGCCCCAGCCACTGTCTCTCTTGGCAACAGCAGCTCCAGAAGGCCCTCCAGGAGAGCTTGGGCACTCATTGGGGTCTGGCCCAGGCTGTCCTCTTCCTCTGAGTCTGACGGCGGGCGCTGATCAGGTGGCCGCTCCCTGATCTTCACCTATGATATGAAAACAGGGGGGTGTTATCTCCAACAAACTGTGAACAGGGCCCAAGCCCAGCACTTGCTGCCTCCGGGCCCCCGGCCCTGTCAACCCGTGGGCCACACCCAGTCAATGTTGTCCAGCCAGCTGTCTCGGATCTGAGCATCCCGGTTCAGGAAGTAGTTGCCATCGGCATCAAAGTGGCCTTCCTCCATCTCCTCCTGCAGGTTGAAGGGTGTGATCCGCACACCTCCCTCACTGGGGAGTGTGGCTGCTTCCTGACCTGCACCAAAGACACAGGTGTCCCACACTGAGCAAGCGAAAAGAGACAAAAGCCTTCCTTGCCCCACATCCCCCAAAGCTCTATCTGTTCCTCCAGCAGCATCAGTTCTTGGGTTTAGCTCACCTTCCACATCCTCTGAGGCCAGGATGTCATATTTGCTGGACCCCTCATCATCATCGTCCTCCTCATCGCTGTCCAAAGAGTGTTTGCCTTTGAAGCGGCTCCCAGGACCCCCTGCCCCAGTCACAGGATCCACCAGCTGCGAGGAGGAGCCAGCAAGTTGAGAGAGACAGGTTACTATCTATTCCTCAAAGTACCTTAGGTAGGTTTTTCTTCAAAGCCTTCTCTGACTGAAAATTCTCCAAACCCATTTCCCAGAGAACATGGAAAAGCTAGCCCTTTTACCCGTTCTTTGTCCCCACCAGTTTTCTTTCTCTTCTAACTTCTAGTTCCCTTTCCCTCCCCTCACTCCTCCCCACAATGCAGGAGTCTGACCCCCTCACCTTCTTCTTGGGGACACTGATTTCATCCTCATCATCCTCATCTCCCACGCCTTGGAAAGTCACTTTCCTCTTTGGCATGACTGCACAGAGGGGCCTTCCCCAAGCTGAGCCGAGGTGAAAGGGTGCTCGTTAAAGGAACTGGGCGAGGCTACTCACCGCCGAAGGGCCCCCAACACAACAAATAATCACCTGGTACGCACTAGATCCAGCTTGGGAGGAGAGGGAGCACAGAATCAGGGGCCGAAAGGAAAGTTGGCAGCCAGGAGGCCCCCGGGACTTGGTATGGTCCAAAAGAGTTGCTGGAGACCGGCCGGAGAGGCGGACGCGCGGAGGGGCTTCCCACGGGCAACCCCCACCCTTGACGAAAGGAGACAGGTTCCCCCCACAGGCACCCCCCATTCCTGGCCCCCGCAGTCCTGGGTGCGACGGGGCTCCGCGGTTTGACACCCGCTCCTACACCCCCAGCTCCCTCAGAGCCCGCGGGGCCCGGGCGGACCCAGGACCTGGCCTCCGGGCCGCCCCTCTCCTCCTCGCGCCGAACTCCCAACTCTGCGGGGTAACCCCCAACTGTCTTGGGCTAAGTGTACAAATCAGACGGGCGGCAGAACCGCGAGGGTTCGAGGGGCCCCACCCGCGCGCGCTCACCTAAGGATCCACAGGAGGCGGAGAGGAAAGAAAAAGAGAGAGGTTTTCACCAGGGCTACGTCCGGGGCACCGGCCGCCATCACCCGGAAGAGAACTGCGGAAGGCGCCAGAGAAAGCCGGAAGTGGCTTCACTCGAGTTAGAGGACTAAGTGGAGAAACGGGCGGAAGTGCGCACTGAGCGGGGAAGACCACCCCGCCCTTGCCAGAATGACGTGAGCAGTGTGGGGCGACAATGGCGAGAACAGGAGACGTATGAACACCTAGACCCTGATCAGACGAGAGGGTTGGCCGGATGCGGTTTCGACTCCCTCGTATAGCAGTTAGAGGCTCTGGGGAGAACGTGGAGCGCAGTCTACTTAAAGGGAAGCCCAGGACCGTGATGGAGGACCAAAGTGGGACAGTGGGTTTCGGCCTGTTTCCCTTTCCAGGGTTGAGTCACCCTTCCCCAGGATTGGCCAAGAGCTTTTTGCCCCTCACCATCTCCTTGGGAATCCTGCCTTTCCACTCAGGGTCCAGTTCTGTCCACTTCTAGGTGCGGCCTTGCTCTTCCCCTCCGAGGAGAGGCCCGGTTCTGATGGCCCGCCTGGAGGCCGCGGAGGGCTCTGGAGGCGTTCACCGAACCCAGCTCTCTTTAGGACCCAGGGGAAGTCACTTACCCCACGCCTAACCCCTGGGCTAGTTCCTGGTTTCTGAGGTGGCAAGAGCCATCACCGGAAAGGTGACGGTGATACCTGTGCCCAGTACCCAGGCCAGAAGTCTCTTGTGCCCTGATATCAGGTAGGCCTGGAAAAGGAAAACAGTGCCTCTCTCGAACCACAGCCGCAGGCAAATAGGAGCCCAGGCCGGCGGTCCCTGCCCTGGGTCTGTAAACTGGCACAAGGGGCAGAGCTGGTGGTGGGAGGTGTGGGTCCCAGTGCTGTGGGGGCAAGACCTCTACCTCTTGAGGACAGTGTCTTAAATCCCACTGGACTAGGACCATCCCTCCTCTCTCCTGCCCCCAGGGTTTGCTCCTAGATTGGACTACCATGAAACTGCACCAAAAATCCGTGCTCAGTTTCTTCCGTGGATGCAGAACACAGGCTCCAGACCGGGAGGGCATCTTGCTAAAGAAGGGAGCCCGAAATACCAGCTATCAACGCCGCTGGTTCATCCTCCGGGGAAACCTCCTCTTCTACCTGGAGAACCAGGCAGACCACACACCCCTGGGCATCATTCTCTTGGAAAACTGTCAGGTGGAGCCACGCCTTGGGGCCACAGAACCCTATGCCTTTACCATCCTGACCTCCAGGGTTGAGGGCACAGGTGGGCGTGCCTACAAGCTGGCAGCAGAAAACCAGGAAGAGCTGGAAGCCTGGCTGTGGGCGCTGGCTGGGGCGAGCTGGAGGCGGCTGGTGGTGCTACTACCCCCCCTGGAGGCCCAGTACCGGGAGCTGTGCCAGGCAGCTGGCCAAGAGCCCAGCTCGCCCCCAGAGGTCGGTGGCTTCCTAGCTGCCCTCAGTACCCCCTCCAGCTTCCAGGAGTTGCACGAGCACTTTGGGAAGGAGATCCGGGTGCTGCAGGTGGTACGTAGAAGGCCCCAGGCCAGTGACAGTGGAAGCAGCAGATCCCCGGCAGAGGAGGAGCAGGAGCTCGGCAGTTGTTGATGAGTGACTGAAAGACGGACCAAAGGCCAAGAGGTACCTTCCTGCCAAGACCAGCCAGCTGCTTCAGTAGACACCCAGATGCCGGCCTGCTCCATTGTTTCCCACCCCCTGCCCAGTCCTTATTCTAACCCCCATCATCAAATAACAAAGCAGGAGACAGGCCCAGGTACAACAGCAGGTTCTTTTCTGATTCTTCAAAGCGCCGCACAGGGTGGGAATAGAGACAGAAGAGAATGTAAACATTGGGTTCCACCTCCTGGAGCTCAAGGGAAGACCCCTTCCCCAGATAGGGGCCGGAGGGGAAACAAGGTGAAAGATGGGGACCCTGGTGGAGACAAAGCAGTAGAAGCCTGAGAATACACAGGAAGATGGGTGAAGAGGAAAGACAGCAAGGAGGATGGCAGGTGGGGAGAGGGGGGACATTCCCTGTTCCAGTGCATGTCCCCTTAAATAAAAGAGTGCAAGAACATTGTGGAAGGAAAACTAAAGGAAAGAAGATAGAGCGAACACCCCCACCCTGGACCCACCAGGTCCTCTGTACATAATTACAACACAGAGATGTCCAGAAGTAGAGCGAGGAGAGCCTTGGCCCCCAGGCAGGAAGAGGGGGAGACCGGCAGAGCTGAAGAAGGGAAAAAGGAACCCAGCTCCACTCATGGATAAGGGGAGCAACTGGTGTAAGAATCTGAAAACTGCTGATTCCCATCGCCAAGTCACCCCTGAGGTGACAAAAGGCCAATCAGGACTGCACCTGGGCAGGACCCCAGAGGGAATTGGGGCAGGAGTGACAGAGACCCCAGCTGGGCCTAACTGGAGGTGAGGGGCTCCAGACTTGTTCACGGCTGCCCCGAGGAAAGGCAGCTGCCCCGTGCACTCACTGTCCCAGCTGTGTAGGGATCAGCAGCTGGCAAGGAGTTGGGGAGCCAAACCGCTTTCCCCAGAAAGAGTGACAGCCTGCCCAAGAAGCTTGGGGCAGCACCCCAGGCCAGGCCTGCTCTTGACTGAGGAAAAAAGAGGGAGGCCATGCAGTCCAGCCCCGAGACAGAGGTCAGAAGTAAGCATCCTGCCGGGCCTCAGATGCCGAGGACCTGTCCCCACCATCCTGGGGGGCTGGGGGCCCATCTGCCTTTCGACGCAGCGAGAGCTTCCTGCCTTGGGCCTTCTTTTCCTGCTTCTGTCGTTCCTTCTCCTGCTTCTGTTGCTCCTTCTCCTGCTCTTTTTCCCACTTCTGCCGCTCCTTCTCTTGCTTTTCCCGTTCTTTCTCCTGTTTCTGCCGCTCCTTCTCACGTTCCTTTTCCTGTTTCTGCCGCTCCTTCTCCTGCCTTCGAGTCTCCTTGCTGGAACCCAGCGGGGTGCTGTTGCCAGTAGGCGAAGGAAGGGATGGATGCAGTCCCTCAGCGGTGACCACAGGCCCTGGGGCAGGCCCAGCACTGGCCCTGCGGGCAGGAGGGGGTGGAGAGGGGGCCCCCCCAGCTGCCCGGGAACCTCGGCTCTTGAGGCCAGGGAGGCTAAGAAGGCTGGAGGAGGGGCCCAGGGGTGGCTGCTGCCGCCGCCGCTCCTCATGGATGGCCCGGGAGCCGTGTAGTCGCCGAGAGGGCCGATACTGCAGCTCCCCCCGGGTTTCCCGCCACTTCTTGAGCTGGGCCGCGTTCTCTCGCTCAATCAGTGCTTCTGTCACCGGGAGGGTGGTCACCTAGACCAAGAAGGAATGGGTAGCAGAATGAAGGGGAGGGTGAAGGGCAGGGTGGGACGGGCTGAAGCAGGTGCGGGTGGACTCCGGCCACGGCCTACCTCATGCACCAGGAAGTCCTCCTGCATGCACTGCTGGGGCAGGTTGCGCAGCTGCTCCATGGTCTCGTACATGCCCTGGCAGGAGCGCAGCTTCTCCACCGAGCCCAGCGTGTGCCGCAGCAGCACCAGCGCCACCCGGAAGATGATCTTGACGCCTGCAAGGGCAGAGAAATGACAGCATGGGCGATCAGGGCTGGGATCGCAGCCCGTCCCATGTAGAAGGGCCTCACAGGCCCTATCCCTGTCTTACTGCCATCCTCACAGATGAGGAAACGGAGGCCCCACGGAGATGAGCTGCCATGGGTTTCAGGTTCCTGGGAGGGAGCGTAGGCGCCAGGTTGATGGCAGAGCCAAGACCAGGCCCCAGTTTCTCCAGCCCCCGGACTGCATACAGGGAAGCCTAGGCCCCAGACGTACCTTCTGGCAGCAGCCCCCTCTGTGGCAGCCACCGTGGAAACCCCAGACCCCTCATGGCCTGAATGGCTCCAGAAGTACCTTCACAGAAGAACATATCCCAGACACGCAGCACTGACGCCCAGGGCAGGGTGCGGGCGAAGATGCACATGAACCACTCGGTCATGTAGAGCACGGGGTCAATGCGCTGCCGCCGCAGGTGCCGGTGTGCCAGTGGGGAGGCCCGGCGCAAGAGCGCGAAGAAGATTTCTCCGTCCAACTGAATGGCCTCCTGCAGGTGGGAGAAGCAGTGAGAAGAGGCCTTTGGTGACCCCCTTGGGGTAGCACTGTCCCTAGGAGGGGATCCTCACCTCGGTGGGAGAGGCCCAGAGCACAGGGACAAAAGGGCAGCAGGTGGGACAGGACAAGGACCTCCCTGCAGCCTTGGGTGCACCCAGCCTTCAGACACTCACCAGCCCTGCACTGTAGTAACCGGGGAGGTACTTGTCGCAGATCTGCACCAGGCACCAAAAAGCTTGCTGAGGAGGGCAAGAACAACGGGGGAGGGATGGGACCTGAGAAACAGGGAGCAGAGCGCTCCCCCATCACCACGGCAGGCCAAGGTCCTCCCAGGCCCTCCCCAACCAGGACCGGGGTATGCGGACCTCAGCAGGCATGTGCATGAGCAGCACGGCAGCCACTGGGGCCTGGGCCTGGCAGTAGCCCTCATCAGGCCGGTAGATCGTGTAGGCCTTCAGGATTCGGTACAGGTCCTGTTGCCTGTGGGTATTGGACAAGATCATGAGGGCAATCACAGGAGCTGAGGGCTCTCTGCCCCAAACTAAGCCTGCTCCCCCTAACCAACCCCCTTCCAGACCCCTCCTAGATCCAGTTCCAGATTAACCTCAGAGCTTCACCACCACACACCTCCACTGAAGTTCCTGGTGCTGCCCATCAGGGTGAAGCGACAGACTCCAACCATAGCCAAAGCATTCCAGGCTCAGCCTTCCACCCTTGCCTGCACACTCCACATGCTTCCTACCCGTTCCCCCACACCGGCTGTGTTCTCTCTCCCTCCTTCATCTGCCACCATGCCATATCCTTCAAGGTCACCTTCTTCCGGAAGCTTTCACTGCCCGAAGCAACAGCCCTCCTGTCACACTGTCTGAATGCTTTTAGCGCCCCGGAGCAGGGGCTCTCCCGGGGCAGGGCCCGCCTCATCTGCCTCACTGGATTGAATCAGGTCCCCGCCACCATGTCCTGGGCCCTGGTTCTTGGTGGGCCCTGGTTCTTGGTGAAGGCTGGGGAAGCCAGCTGTGCCTCAAACCTTTCTGTCTCTGCATCCAAAAGAATAAAAGCTCTGCCCTAGAACTGCACCTCTTTCTGGAGGCTGCCCCATGTCTGGGAATTCCATTCAGTCAGCCCCACATTGGAAAAGAGAGCTCTTCATCACTCCCCATGGCTAATCACCACATCTTCTCAACACTACCTCTTGAATTTCATTCAGGCCTGTTCCTTTTCTCTGCCTCCACAGCCATTCCGTAGCTCAGACCTTCATTTCTTACCCAGAAAAAAGTAAAAAATGACCCCCTCTATCTGAAAATGCAGTCACTGAAGTGTGATCTGCACTTGTGCTTTATCTGCATACCTCCCCGCTTTTTTTCACTTAGTATTTTTTCTCCACTTTGCAACAGCATCCATGAACTGTCAGGTTGGATGCACTAGTTATTTTACCCAATACCTATTAAAGTAGACAGGTAATTCCCACAAGCTCCCATGCTTCATTCACCTACCTACATGCATGTGTCCCTGCTTCCTCCCCCGTTGCTGTGGGTGAAATGTCTGTGGTCCTTGCCAAACACAACCTTTCCACTTGGGCACGGCACCCCATCCACTCTCACCTCACGGGCCATCACCCCAGCAAGCCTCCCACCTCTCCTGCATCATCAGTTTTTCTCTCCCTACTAGATCATTCCCATTGGCATACCAACATCTGTTCTTTCCTCTTGCTTAAAAAAATAGTCTCTTGACCACCACCCTTCCCCCTCCAAACACCACACCATTTCTCTCCTTACCTACTCAGCAAAACTTCAGGGTACAGGCTCGCTGTCATCAAGCTCTTCCATTCTGCAGTCAGGCTTTAACCCACTGCCCCGTGCAAAACTGCCCTCATCAAGGTCACCAATGACCTCCACTGCGCTGAGTCCCGAGGTCAATCTGCAGACTTGACTTTACTTGACCCACCAGCAGTTATTTCATACAGCTGGTCCTGAAACCCCTCTTCAATTTGCTTCCAGAAATCACACTGCCCTGGTTTCCCTTCTACCTCTCCAGCTTCTGCTTCTAGTCTCCCTTGCAGGTTCGTTCTCATCTTTCCATTCTTGAAACGCTGGAGCTGCTCAATCTTTGACCTTGCTGCTTTGATGACCTCACCCAGTCCCAGGGGTGAGATTTAGTCCCACCTAGAGGCTGACAATGCTCAATCTCCAGCTTACCTTCACTTTAAACTTCTCCCCAAATTCCAGACTTGCATATAGCATACATCCAACTTATCTGACATCTTCATCTGGACATCTAATTAGTATTTCAAACCTCACATTCCAAAACTGAGCTCCTGATGTACCCCTCTAACTTCCTTTTTCCCATTTTCCCCATCCACATCAGTACATAACAATTCCATTTTTCTAGTTTCTCAGGCCCAAAACCTTAAGAGTCAGCCTTAATTGCACTCTTACTCTCGCTCACTCCTTCTCCCTCTCTCTCACACACTCCACATCTAATCCGTTGGCAAATCCTTTTGACTCTACCTTCAGAAATACCCAGAACCCAACCACTTCTCCCCATAGTTCCACGGCTACCATTCTGGTTTATCTATCATGGTCTCTCTCCTAGATTATGGAAATGGTCTCCTCACAGGTCTCTCTGCTTCTGTCCTTGTCTCCTTATAGTCTATTCTCAGCACAGCAGCCAGAATGACCCTTTTAAAACACAAATCAGATCAGATCACTTGTAGCCCCATCTCCATTCTCACTCTCTACTCCCCTTTCTTGCTTTAAACTCCTCTTTCATACTTACCACCATTTCACAGGCAACATACTTTTCCTTCTTTGTCTTATTTATGTATTGTCTATCCCCACTAAAATGTAATAAGCCCCATAAGGGCAGGAATTTTTGTCTCTTGTTAACTGCTGTCATCTTTGGCTAGACCAGTGCCTGGCAGATAGCAGGTATTAAGTATTTGCTGAAAAGATGAACCAACTGATGAAAAAAAGTCCACCTGAGAGCCACCTAATACCATCTTGCATACTACTAAGGACTGACAGATACACATCTCAGGGAAGCCGGGTATATAGAACAAAAGTACAAATGCCTTGGAACAGTTTTTAAAGGACCTTGGTGACCTGGCCCTAAACTGCTTTTCCAGCCTCAGCTCTACCCAACCGCACATCCCAGACAGAGCTTACATAACACTGGCCAGGAAAAACCTGCCTCCTGCTCTGCTCCCGTCTATCCTTCAAAACCCAGTTCAAATGCGACCTCTTCAATAAGTCGTAGGGCCTCCCATCCCCCCTGCAGCAGCCCCCCAGCCCCAAGTCAGAATCTCCCTCCCAGGACGCTTCCTTCAATATGGCTTGACACTCAATCCATTAAAGACCACTCTCCTAGAAGCCCTGGAGAGCAAGAACTGCTTTCAACCCAGCCCTGTATCCACTTGGAGCCTTCTACCAATGTTTGCTGCCTGACCCATGTGGTCAGGCCATCTTACCCATGCCCCCCTCGAGCAGCAAACATCTCATGGAAAGGGAACTGGCGGTGCAGGTCCTTCTCAATCACATCCAGCCACTTGGGGTCCCCAGGCGCCCGTTCCAGCTCCTGCAGCGGGACAGCAGGGATTATCTCAGGATCTGGGGGGACTGATGATACCCTTCACACCATGTCACAACCCCATACCCTGGACATACCTCAAACTTGCCAGGGTTCTGCTCCAGGAGTTCCTTGCTATTGGACAGGTACTGCCAGGCCTTGGCTCTGAGGGAAGAGGGGATCCCCTTCCGGCAGCGCAGCTTCACCTAAGACAGAATGGCAGGCAGGCCAGCAGCTTCAGGGGCTGGCAGAGCCTCCAGGCTTTCCCCAGCAGTCCTCAGGCTTCCTGGCACACCCCTCACACATCCCATTGGCTTGACTCCACTGGACCTGGCCTGGCCTTCTATCTTTAAAGCTACTCCTCCCCCCAGGCCCAAGTACCGCCTGCCCCCAATGTGGTCTAGAGAGCAAATACTAACATGGCTTCCCTGGAGCACATGAGCCCTCCCTGCCCCCTTCCCAACCTGTCCATCGCCCTGCCCACCACTCAGCCTTCCAAACCTTCTGGAAACGCCGTGACAGCCACTTATCCCAGTTACTGAACATCTCCAGCCATTTGAGCTCCCGCTGCCGAGCCACATCTACAGGAATGGAGCTCTCTCTGCAGGATGAAGGGAGTATGGAAGGGGTCAGTAGCGGTAGTGTACAACATGGATTGCTGGTGGAACTGAAGCAGGCCACCCCCCCGTTTCAAAATGAGAGACTGGACGTAAAAGCATTTTGTGAGCTACCAAATATCAGGACATCTGGCCACTTAGCCATCCAAGTGCCTAGCTCATCACACTGAAAGGACTTCTCTTTGGAAGGAATCTCTGGTGTTCTCATGTTGGATCTCTATACATGTTGGGTGTGTTCAAATCCTGCTTATGGCACATACAAGTTTGGGGAGAGGGTACAGAATATTTAAAAACCCCACTTCGCATTAGACCTGGGTCCAAGTTCTAGCTTTACCACTTATTCATTGTGTGACCTTGGGCAAGTCACTGAATTCCTCTAGCCTCAATTTCCGCATTCGTAAGACAGAGAAGTTACAGGAGATAACAAATGGCAAGTGCTCAGTAATGGCAAGTATTACCCATAAAATGAAACACAGAACCAATATATCTCTCTGCCTCCCTAGAAGGAACGGAGTTTCCTCCTATCAGACTCTTGAGATCTCCCAGGCCATCTGCAATCCCCTCCACCTCCTTCTCCCTGAAATCACCCTAGATTCCCAAGCAAATGAAGTCTTCCTTGCACTGTTTGCCCATTGTTCTGTCACAGCCTCACACTCAAGATGCCCCATGAGTCTTGAAACAGTTACTTGTAGGAGCTAGTACCAGGAGGTGAGTGGAATGGAAGAAAGAGCTTGAGTTTCCAGACAGACCTGAGCTCAAATCCCAGTTCCACCCATTAGAAGCTGGGGGATCTTGGCAAGTGATAACCTGACTCTCTTCCTTTTCTATAAAAAAGGGATGTCACCACCTACATCACAAAGTTATGAGAGGGCTATTGAGAAACCACATAAGGACTGGTAAATGGAAGGTCTCATTAAATACTAGTTTCTTTTGTCTTAGAAGCCCCTTAAACACCTCTCATTAATTTCTAGCATAAGTCAGTTCCAAACTCTACTAAGGATCAGGAAGAATAAGATAATATCTTTCCTGCCCTCAAGAAGGTCACAAGCTTGCAGGGGAGATAATTGCAATGTGGTATGGGAAATGCAATGATAAAAATGCACAGAAGAGGCACTGACTGGAGTAGGGGCAGTGGATATCAGAAAAGGCTTCCTGGAGGAGGAGACATCTGAGTTATAAGCCATGAAGGACTGAACAGAACACACTGAGACAAGAAGGGGGAGAAAGGCATTCCTGGCAGGTGGGAGTATAAAGGGGGAAAGACTACAATCCGTTCAACAGGACCACAGTACTAAGTGCACGGCGAGGAGTGGTGAGACAGAAGACCAGAAAGACTGGCAAAGCCAGATACTAAGGAGCCTATCTGCAGAATAAAGCATTTGAGACTTTATCCTGTGGCCAGTGGGGAGCCACTACAAGCTTTTAACGTAACATGTGCCTCAGTTAGTCTTGCCTCAGAAGTATCCAACACAGAAGATAGATTTTAGAGGGACAAAATTACAAAGCATAGAAGTAGCAACCAGCACGGTGCCTGGCACACAAGAGGGGCTCACTAAAATCCAACTCAATCCAAGTTCCTTAGGGCGGTGTGGTACTGAGGAGAAAGTTGGTCACACAGATCCAGATGTGAGTGGGGCAATTCGCTCAACTGCCTCAATCCTGTTTCTTCACCTATAAATTGGGTACGACAATGCCTCCTCCGTGCATGGGAAAATACCAAGGTCAAACTTCAGATGCCTTCCTAAGACCATGAATGTTGGTGCTTAATCAAAGGTTCTCTGTTTTTTTTGTTAGATTATAAAACATGCTTAGAACATCCTCCCAAGTGTCCCCCCCAACCCCAGGCAGGTGCCCCCCACCCAACACACACATACACAATTAAATCCTACCCATTCTTCAGCATTCGGACCAGCCTCAGCTGACTTCGGAGTGGGCAAAAGACACCTTTCCTAGGTGCTCACAAAATCCTGTGATGATCTCAAGGCTAAACCTTACATATATCGAAACCAACTCTTAAAGTATTTGTTTCTCCCTCTAGATGATGGGCGCCTTGAAACAACTATTTTATCCCTAGTACCCAGGGCAAGGTCTGGCACCTGGGTGCTCAGGTGATGCTGTAGGTTGAACTGACCAGCAGGTTAAAAGGGTACAGGAATATTGCGCAGGATCCAGAGAGAGGGAAGGAAGAAGTCAGAGGCAATCGCACTCCTACATCAGGAGTGACTCAGGCCCCTGGAGGGAACTAGGAAAGAGTAAGCCGGGCTGGGGAGATGAGGAAATGGGGAAGAGGCCTCCCCCAACCCCTTTCCTTCAGTAAGAACACAAGACTGCCCTTCTCTGTTTTGCAGAGGAGCCTTGGCTTCAGGGTCTCCCCTCCATCAACCAGACTTCCCCCTCTCACCGCCCCATCAGACCTAGGGCTACGGGGGAGGGGAGACGCCTCCATCCCTCCCAGACTCCTTCCACTTCAGGGACCAATGAACTCTACCAGAATGCCTGCCCCGCCAGGTCTCCAGAATATCTGGCCCATAGCTGGAGTTTCACATCAAGGACCTGGGACGACCTTAGGTATCATGTCATTCAAACTTTCACTTTATAGAGAAGGAAACTGAGGCACGGAAATAGGGAAGAAAGCTCAAGGGCACACAACACACTAAAAGCAAAGCTCAGACCCACAACTCCTGACACCTGGTCTGAAACTCTAACATGAAAGTGCCATCAAAACCTCAGGATGCTCTAAGCACCACAGGGATCACCAAGAATCTCACTCCTGCTGGAGCCACTCCCCTGGAGCCTCAGAGGAGGCTGGGCTGCCGGAGTCTGGGCAAGGTGTATCATTTCCTCCTCCCCAACCTCTGCTTCCCTGAAGCAGTGCCACTGGGTGCCCACTGGGTACTCACAGACTGCCCGAATACTGGCTGCCCCCAAGGAAGCCATACTTGTCCGTCTTGCGCAGGGCCAGCCCATTTATCTCTGAGTCTGAGCCCATGGAGCTCACATCATCTGCCAAGGACTCCAAGGTCCCAGACATGAGGCTTACGGAGTCCAAGTAGCTCAGAGTGTCCGGGGCCTGCCCTCGAGGCCCAGAGATGCCCGGTCCCAGGCTAGACGTGGAGCCTAGGTCCTGAGAGTTCTCAGCAGGCTCCGGAGCTGGGGTGACCGTCACGACAGCTACCAGAGCCTCACATGTCCCTGAAGGGCCCGGGCCAGGCCCTGAGGGGTCCTCGGGAGCCTGTGCAGTTGATGCTGATGTTGCCGCTGCAGCTCCATGTCCACTTGTCACCTGTCCTGCTGTCACTGCTGCAACCCGCGCAGTCACTCCTGAGGCAACTGTGGTTCCCGGCTTGGGGGCAAGCGGGGGTTTGGCGGTCAGAGCCCCAGGAGCTGTTCTGGAAGGGGTCCTGGTGGGGGTCCCGGTGGGGGTACCTGGTCCAGGAGCGGGGGAGGTTCTAGCCTCCTCCGTCTTCGGAGAGTCTGCCCCGGGGCCCAAAGCCATGGACATCTCGGCTCCTGCCACTGCCCCGGGCACCGGGGGTTCTGAGCCAGGAGAGACCTGCGCCCTCGCGGCTTCGGGTGAGGCCTCCAGCGTCAGCACCACCACTGTGCTGCTCGTGACGGTCGAGGCTGGGGCCGCGGCCGGGGCCGAGGTCTGGGCGAGCCCCGGTACCCAGGCGGGCAGCGCCTCCCCGGGGGCCACCAGGGTGACCGGGGCCGATGTGGCCGTGGTCACTGGCGGCCCCGGAGCCACCACCACGACGGGTCCGGCCCTGGAGCCGCGGGGCGGCGGCGAGGGGGCCGCGGGGGCGCCATGACGGCGCGGCGGGGCCACCAGGGGCGCCGGGCCCGTCTCCATGGCCGCGGGCCTCCCCTCACATCCCCCCGCCGGGGCGGCCGCAGAAGGCGCCGCCCCTCAGGCCGCTCCGCGCCGCCCGCCAAGGAAGGGGAGAAGGCTAAGGGCGCGGCCTGGCGCGCGTCGGGGACGGGGGCGGCGCGCGGGCAGCTGCCCGGCGCGCGGAGGCGTGGCAGGAATCCCGGGGCGCCAGGAGCGGGGGTCCCCCTTGCGCCCTCTCACCCCTGGCGCTCTCTCGCCGCCGCCCCCTCCCTCCTGCTTCAGGCGAGCGGCCGACCTCGCGCCTGCGCACATGCCCCAGCGCCGGCTAAGCGGCCAGCGTTTCGGCGTTTCACGCCTGCGCGCGGGCAGTCCCATCGCGCTCCTTTTTTCTCCCGCCTCGTCAGAGTGTTTGGACGAATAATAGGAGAGAGGGAACTGGGTTTCTACCAATCGTTGGAAGGGTGGGTGGAGTTGGAGGTGGGAAGGGGCTGGGTAATTTGGAAAGAGGAAATGGAGAAGGCGGAGGCGCCCCAATGAGAGGGCGAGTGAAGGCAGGAGGAGGTGGAACGAAAGAGATAACTAATAGAAAAGCGGGAAGCTGAACCTCCTGGCCAATAAAAATGGCTGGAGAGTGAATGACCACGGAAGGAGGCGGGTTCTGCGCGAGAAGAGGCGAGCCTGGCCAATGGAAACAGTAAAAAGGGAGCCAATGAAAAGGGGGAGTAGGCGGAGGTCAAGTTGACAGACAGCGGTGTCTCTTTGGGCAGTGACAGACAGCATCCGCAGTCAATAGGAAGAGCTGAGGAATTCTTTAGGTCTCCCAAGAAGGTCAAGAAGGAATGACAGCTGGCGGGGGGGGGGGAGGGGCGGGCCAGATTGGCTATTAATTTGCATCCTGAGCCAATGAGCGTATTCCCTCATTTTAGCACCAGGGAAGGAAGATAGACGGCTGTATCAGCCAATGGAAGCATCCAAAGGGTAGGGGAGCTGCCAGTAGGCGGTGCCAGCCCAGGGATATCGGTGACAACCGGAGACAAGCGCAGGAGGGGGTGACAGTTGGGGACAGCGCCGAGAGGGGGCGGGGGCCAGGGACATTAGAGCAGCCCTTAGCCAATAAGAGCGCCGCGCTGCTTTGCTTGAGTCCTTTTTGGGCTGCCATTCTCTCTCTCTCCCCCACCTTAAGTAGGCTCCACAGCCAAGGTGGGGCTTGAACTCACGACCCTGAGATGGAGAGCCGCATGCCCTACCGACTAAACCAGCGAAGCGCCCCCTGGTCTCCCATTCTCCATCCAGAGCCGCCTCACTCTGATGGTCTGTGGGACCCCATCACAGATCCAGTGCCCTGATCAAGTACTCTCAACCTCCACTCTGTCTCTAATTTTCATCTCAGCTTGCAACCAACCTCAACACTCAAAGCCCAGACGACTATAACCAGAGCCCCCAAATCATCTAAGGGACCCATCTCCCTGGATCTTCCATTTCCGATGGGAATCCCAAGCCCTAAGTCCCTTTCCTCAGCCCCTCTCCCCTCTATATATCCCAGCTCCTCCCCAGAATCCAGGATCTAATTCTCATCCCCTGAGTGCCTCCCCCATTCTAGTGGGTATCCTAGACCCCAAACCATGAATTCCCAGTAGCACAAACTCCCATATCTGTGTTCTTATTCTTTGGGGGACCCGGGACCTGTCCCATCAACTCCTCTCCCATCACAGCCACACCTCTCTGTACTCCTCATTTTCTGCTAAGAAAGCAGACCCCAATCTCATGAGCCCCCAGGCTACCACAGATCACAAACACAAAATCCTGATTTTAGGAGTCCCTCCTCTCTCTGACCCCCGTCCCTTTGGGCCTCAGGGTTAGAGGCCCCCCAACTTCCATACAGAGTCCACCATCCTGAAGTTTCAGTCAGGCCTAGCTCCCAATGTCCCAGGTCCTCCTTGGTTTCTGAGTTCTCTTAGGCTACTGGCTCCCAGCTCAGACCCAGATCCTGTGTCCGAGTTACAGCTACAGCTCCTTCTCCTCGATTTCCCCACTTTCCATTTGACCCAAGCTATCTGAGCACTTTCCCCCTTCCCCTCTTTGGAGTTTTTCTCCCCTCCCAGAACCCAGGATTAAGTGGGCTCCTCCCTGGGCCTAGACCCCCATGGTAACCGTATAAGGTGAGACAGCTGTCGATTGAGGCAGGGAGGGGCCAGTGTAGGAGGCCAAGGGCAGCTGCTAAGTTTAGGGTGGCTCCTTCTCTCTTCTTAGAGACAACAGGTGGCTGGGCCCCAGTGCCCAGAAAAGAAAATGTCTTAGAGGCTTTGGCATGAGGCTGGAGGAGGGCAAAAGGAGGAGGCACCTTCCTCAGGACACCGGGTCCTAGAGGGAGCAAGAGAAGGAGGAGATGGGTGTCCTTGCCAACCTTGGCCTCCTGGGGCTTCCTCAGCCACTATTTCCCCAGGAGAGGGTACCTCAAAATCACACAGTCAGCCAAGCTGGTTCTTGCCCAGAATGGAAAAAGGGGCCACTGGCACCATCTCATCCACCTGGGAGGAGGTGACCCACTAGCGTCCCCCTTGGTGCTTTGATACCAAGATTGCAAGACCCTCCAATCTCTGGTCTCCGGCCTGCACCCTCTGCTCCAGCCCCATCACCATTCTGGCAACCCGATTTTTTACTTCTCCAGGACTTTGTCCATCTGTGCTCTCTGAACAGCATGCCTGCCCCTCCACTTTCACCAGACTCACTTCTCCTGGCCTTCATAAAGTCATCTCCATACCCCCACACGGGGCTGCTATGCCCTCTACTTTTGCGCTCTTTTTTTTTTTTTTTAAGATTTTATTTATTTATTTTGACAGAGAGAGACAGCCAGCGAGAGAGGGAACACAAGCAGGGGGTGTGGGAGAGGAAGAAGCAGGCTCCCAGCGGAGGAGCCCGATGTGGGACTCGATCCTGGAACGCCAGGATCAGGCCCTGAGCCGAAGGCAGCCGCCTAACGACTGCGCTACCCAGGCGCCCCTCTACTTTTGCGCTCTTGATCAGCTGTTATGTCATTTCCTGCCTTTATCTTGTCTCCACAGCTAAGCTGTAAGTCCACCAAGGCAAGGCATAAATATTAATTGTGGTGATTATATTTCACTAAACTGTTTCCAAATAGTGTTCATATCCACAAGTTTTGTGGGATGGGGAAAACAAGTCCCAGGGAGTTGAAGCACACAGCCCAAGATCTGCTCCAGGCTGTCTAGCCTCTTTCTACCTGGTCATTCCATCCTTGGCATCTTTTCTTGAAACCTCCTCCCTGCCCCCACCAAAGGGGATGGAGAAGACCTTCTTGATTCTTCGGCTTCCCTAGACAGCTGTCTGTCTCCCTTTCAACTCTGCCACCACCCCACACACATACATACACTTGACTGTGAACTTCACAATAGGAGTGGGGGACTGTGCTTGCCAAGGGACACCCATGAAGCATAGCCCAGTGCCTGGCATACTTAAGTGCTCAGTCATTTTACTGGCTTTAAATCTGGAGGGGCGCCTGGCTGGCTTAGTTGGTAGAGCCTGCAGTTCTTGATTTCTGGGTTGTAAGTTTGAGCCCCACGTTGGGTGTAGAGATTACTTAAAAATAAAAAAATCTTTTTAAAAAAATACAAATAAATAGAAACATAAAAATGTTAATTTCAAAATAAGGGATGTGTTTTAGGGGCGCCTGGGTGGCACAGCGGTTAAGCGTCTGCCTTCGGCTCAGGGCGTGATCCCGGCGTTGTGGGATCGAGCCCCACATCAGGCTCCTCCGCTATGAGCCTGCTTCTTCCTCTCCCACTCCCCCTGTTTGTGTTCCCTCTCTCGCTGGCTGTCTCTGTCTCTGTCGAATAGATAAATAATAAAAAAAAAATAATAAGGGATGTGTTTTATATAAATAACTAAATCTGGACCCACCCCACTTAGGGGTACAGGGGCCTGGTTAATTTTTTTCCCAGTACTATGCCTCTGTTTGGGTCCTCTCTGAACTCTGGCACATTCGAACCCCCTTTCGGGAAAGAGAACATCCCTTCCTGCCCAGGTCCTAGTGAGACATGCATCCCAAGACCCACTCCCTCCTCCCTCCCTGGGCTCCAGCTGCTGCTGGCCCTCCAAGAAAGGAGAGGCCCTGAGCCGGGCTATTTTGGTATCTGGGGTGGGCCCCCACAGGGCTAAGGTTACCCTGGTATGTTGAGGGCTCCCTGGGGCAGGACTATATAACCCCAGAGGGACCGCCACAGGCTGACTCTGCTCCTTTCCAGCCAGAGCCACTGCTTGCCCCCAGGAGACTGAAGACATGGTGAGTGGGAATCCCCCAGCCCCTACCCAGATCCCTCAGACCTCAAAGCAGACTCACTTTTTAAAAGAAAGTAGCTGATTCCCAGTCCAGTAAGAGTAAACAGATGAATCCTCCTTTTCATGGCATTGCTAATGAGGAGCGTACAGAACGATGGCCTAAATGACCCAACCAAGGATCATCTGCCCAGACTCTCCACTCGCAGGAGACCCATCCCTCTCAAAGCATGCTCCATACCTTCCTGCACTCCCTCTTCCTAAAACCCTCTGGGACCAGTCAGGCAAGGATTCCAACTCCCATTTTATAAACAAGAAAGCAGAGGTTCAGATAGGGTGAATGAGTAGATCAGGGTCCCACTGCAAGTCTGGGACTCAGAAGAGGCAAGCTCTGGGCACTGAGAAAGGGACTTGTTGAGGAGTCCCACTTGTTGGGAAGGATGGAGGATAGAAATTTGGGGATGCAACCAAAGCAAGGCCCCCCAGCAAAGAGGTTATAAGGAGGGAAAAGCCTAGAACCAGAAGAGTTGCTTTAGAAAAATGACTCAAAAGACCCTGAATCTAATCAATTGCCTCCAGAGTGGAGGAGGGATTGGCCCATGGACCCCTTTGCCCATCCCTCCTCCTCCCTCCCCCCAGGCACCCAAGAAGGCCAAGAGAAGGGCAGTGGCAGAGGGCGGAAGCTCCAATGTCTTCTCCATGTTTGACCAGACTCAGATCCAGGAGTTCAAGGAGGTGAGTAAGGGGAGAAGGGAGACTGAAGACTGACCAAAGGCACCCCCCTGCCGCCCTTCCCCCCAACACCCCCTCCCTGGAATGTGCACCTGTTTGGGGGGAGGGGAAGGGCTTAGAACTCCTTGCTCCCCTCCCCATTTGGCATGCAAGAGAACAGCTGGCTGGGGGCCAGAATCTGATCTGCTGGGGTAGGGATGATGAAGCCTGGCCATGGGGGACCCAACCCCTCCCTGCCCCTGCCTTCCACAGGCCTTCACCGTCATTGACCAGAACCGTGATGGCATTATCGACAAGGAAGATCTGCGGGACACCTTCGCAGCCATGGGTGAGCCCCTTATCCCACCCATAAAGATTCAAGGCTGCAGAGTACTGGGAATTCAGAAGCCTTGGGTTTCAGCCCTGTTGGCTCCACCCTGGGCCTCAGTCCGCCCCGACAACAAATGGGTGGGAGGATCTGAATTTATGGGAAGGATCCACCCTTGGCCACAGGACCCCACTCCAGCTTCCCCCACCCTACTCTAGGGCGTCTCAATGTGAAGAATGAGGAGCTAGATGCCATGATGAAGGAAGCCAGCGGTCCCATCAACTTCACCGTCTTCCTGACCATGTTTGGAGAGAAGCTCAAAGGTGAATGAAGTGTCCTGGGTCTAAGCCCCCAGCTGCCCTTCCCCAGACCTTTCAGGGACAGACCCTTCAGGGATCCTTCAGCTTCACCGGCCTTCTGATCTTCCAGGTGCCGACCCTGAGGACGTGATCACTGGAGCCTTCAAGGTCCTGGACCCTGAGGGGAAGGGCACCATCAAGAAGCAGTTGTAAGTGACCCTCTCCAGCTGCTCACATGCAGAAAGCCTCCTTAAATTCTTCTTTTTTTAAGTTTTGTGTTTTTTTTTTTAAGATTTTATTTTGGGGGCGGACAGAGGGAAAGGGAGAAGCAGCCTCCCCACTGAACAGGGAGCCCGATGCGGGGCTCAATCCCAGGACCCCGGGATCATGACTTGGGCCGAAGGCGGCTGATTAACCGACTTAACCCTGGTCCCCAAGCCTCCTTAAATTCTTACCAAAGCTTAGGTATAAGGGAGGGGATAAGGGAAAAATTGGGACTGTGGAAATGGGCGATAGGATTACATTTTCACAGCACATATGGGAGGGGAAGAGCAAAAGCGGGGAGGCCAGACTGTTTGGGCGACCAGTGAGGGATCTAGAGTGACTTCGGTTTTCAAGTTGATACTAGGAATGGCAACCAGGATGAGGTGGGAGGGAGTGGAAAGGAACCACGAAGCCCAATCTCAACTCCCCATATGTCACCTCTCTCCAGCCTGGAGGAGCTGCTTACCACGCAGTGTGACCGCTTCTCCCAGGAAGAGGTGAGCGGGGGAAGGTCTGGGAGAAGCAGAGGGAGGGGGCAGGGGAGCATAGTGAACCTGTAGGAGACGCCCCTGAATCTTTCCCCAGATCAGGAACATGTGGGCAGCCTTCCCCCCTGACGTGGGAGGCAACGTAGACTACAAGAACATCTGCTACGTCATCACGCATGGCGACGCCAAGGACCAGGAGTAAGGGACCCTCTTAGGCCTCTGCTGGCCAACGCCTTGCTGCCAGTCCGACCCCCACCCCGACTCTAATAAAATTAAACTGGTCTTTGTTTCTTAGCGGTGGCACCTTCAGTGCGTTTGTGGGAGGGGTACTTAGGTGGGACGCGGGGCCGAAGCGCTGGCTGGCAGGAAGCCAGCGCCCAACAAATGAGTGAGTAATTAATGACCGAAGGTCTGGGTGGGGCGGTTCCGTTCCACCCGCTACACCCCCCACTTATTCCCGCTGGGAAAGGAAGACTCGCGTGCCCTCAGGAAAACTGTTTATTATTATTATTATTATTATTATTATTATTATTATTATTATTATTATTTAAGATTTACCCATTTATTTATTTGAGAGAGCGCGCGAGCAAGGAGAGGGACAGAGGGAGGGGGAGAGAGAAAATCTCTAGCGGACTCCCCGCTGAGCAGGCAGCCCAAGGCCGCTAGATCCCAAACCCTGAGATCGTGACCTGCGCCGAAATCAAGAGTCCCACACTGTAACCGACTGAGCCACCTAGGAGCTCTGGAACTGTTTTTATTGAAGTCACAACTTGGGTGAAGAGCGGCGGGGTGGGGGCAGGGGGCGGGGCTGGAGGCTGGGGCGGGGTCGGGGTGGGGCGGGGCCGAAGGCGGGGCTACAGACTGGGGACTGGGAGAACCTGTGAGCCCCTGAGCCCCTTGCGGGGCGGGCCTCTCAGGCTGGGGCTCCAGGATTGGACAGGAGACCGACTGAAGGCGGAGCCGAAGTAAAGCAGGGCGAGGCGGGGTCCTCAGAGAGCTTCCGACTGCTCTCCCTGAGTCTGGCTCTGCTGCATCTGGGCCTGCATCTTCTCCAGCATCTCTTGCATGCGGCGCAGCTGTAAGGGACAAGATTGTAGGCGTGGGATCGGGGAGGCCAGAGAGGGACTTCGAAGAGGACTTGGGGCTTTGTGGGGAGGACGAGGAGCGAGGCAGTGGCTCACCTCTTCATCTTTCTCGCGGATCAACTTCTCGGTCTCGGCCAGAGGCAGCATGGGCAGCGGGATCTCTGTGGCGCTCTGGCGGGAGAGCTTACTAGGAGGCGGGGGAAGAGGGACAGGAATCAAGGGCGGGACCCTCGGTTGTGGGTCGCAGAAGCGGAGCAGGGCGTGGGGCGAGGCTGGGGTCTAGCAGGCAGGGCCATGTCCTTTCAATGCCATAAGCAAAGTGGATGGGGAAAGATTCTGGGAGAGTGGTCTGGATAGTGAAGGCCGGGTCGGGACAGTGAGGGTCCGGCCTTGGGAGCCCCTGGGACTCAGGTCGGGCTCTCACCTACGGCTGGCTCGATCACGAGCCCCAGGGCGGGCCAGGCTCTGTAGGCAGCGCGCCCGGTAGCCCTCGTAGAGCAGATCGTGGGTCACCTCCTTCAGGTCCTGCAGGTGTGTCTGCACCAGCATCCGTCGCAGGTTCAGGAAGTCGCAGTGATGTGGGTTCTCCACTGAGGGGCGTACCGGCGAGCGTCAGGGAGCTTTGGGTCCAGCCCTACCGGCCAGCTCGGGTCTGCCCGGAGTCCTGCCCCCGCTTTAGGTGAGGGTCTGCAGTCCAAGGACCCCTCTTTTGGCCCTTAGGACCCCCGGGACCAGAGATCTCCCTGATTTCATATATTGGGTGCGGTTGACTCAGAGGCGTTCTGGGCTCCCTGTTGGCCTCAGAACGCGTGCCCAACTTACTCACCCTCCACGGTACCCCAGGAGTAGCGGCGTCCCCTCACGGGACGGGTCCCGCCATCCCTCACGACCTCGCAGGAACCAACGACTGCGAAAGGGATGCTTTCCTGGAGGACAGGAGTCAGGGATCACCATTGGACCCCCCTTGGCAGAAACCTCCTCCTCAGCCTCCCCCTCCACATCCGCCTCCCCTGCTTCTTTGCCCCTTCCTCCTTCGCCTCTGCACCTTCATCTCCGCATCCTGCCTCTTGAAGTCTTCATCTTCATCAGAGTCACAGTCGGGGAACTGGTAGATGTTGATTTCCTCCTCTTTCAACTGCTCGCGGATCTGGGAACAGACATGCACAGAGGGAGAGAAACACAGAGGCTGTGAGTAGCAGACATCGCGTGGCTGGACACAGTGAGATGCAGGTTCCAGGTGGCCAGAGACAAAAAGGAAGAGGTGAAAGACAGAGATGGTAACATACAGGAGGCCCCAAACCAAAATCTCAGAGGGGCGCCTGGCTGGCTCAATCAGTAGAGCATGTGACTCTTGATCTGGGGGTTGTGAGTTTGAGCCCCACATTGGGTGTAAGATTACTTAAAACCCTGGGGCACCTGGGTGGCTCAGTGGATTTAGCATTCAACTTGATTTCAGCTCACATCTTGATTTCAGGATCATGAGTTCAAGCCCCTTGTTGGACTCCGAGCTGGGTGTGGAGCCTACTTAAAAAATAAATAGAAATTTGGGGCACTTGGGTGGCTCAGTTGGTAAGCGTCTGCCTTTGGCTCAGGTCATGATCCCAGGGTCCTGGGATCGAGTCCCACATCCAGCTCCCTGCTCAGCGGGGAGCCTGCTTCTCCCTCCCACTCCCCCGCTTGTGTTCCCTCTCTTGCTGTCTCTCTCTCTGTCAAATAAATAAATGAAATCTTTAAAAAAATAAATAGAAATTAAAAATAAATAAATAAAAATAAAATCTTTTCAAAAATATCTCTGACAATGAGAGAGATATAGATGGTAAAAAAGAGACAAAGACACCCTAACAGGGATGGCCAAGGCCTGGAAAGATAGTAAGATGAGGCAGAAACCAAAGGCCCAGGAGAGGAAAACCTAAGCAGAAACAGTAGGAGAAGCCTCTGAGGTTACCAGACGGGTCATTATCCTGGGGCTGCAGGGATATCAAGAGTCATCATGTCTTTGCCACCACCCTCAGACAGGCCTTAGCCAAGCATCCAGTCCAGGGATTTTATTCCGAGCCTCCGGGGACATGGCTCCTTCGGCCAGCTTACTGCCCACCTTCCTCGGAAACTTTCTCCCACAGTGTAGCTTGACACATTATGCTTCCGAAAGGCGATCCCAGGATCAAAGAAGTCAAAGCTGAGTTCAGGTTTGATACCGACTTCTGGCTTCATGTAGGACCAAAGATCAGAGGTCACCAGACATACCTTCTGCTTGAGGGCCTGGGTTTCCTTAGGCATCAGGGCGTCTGCTTTGCCAATGACTGGGATGATGTTGACTTTTTCGTGCACTGCCCGGAGGAAGGCCACATCTAGGGGCCGGAGCCTGCACGGAGTGCTAGGTCAGGGCTCAGCCTGAGGCCACAGAAACCCTCCCCACCCCTCCTCAAAGACCCCCACCCCCCAGGGAGTCCCCCAGACCCTCGGCCGAAGGGGGAGATGAAGTAGAGGCAGCAGTGGACACGGGAATCCTGAATGTTCTTCCGGTTCAGGCCACTCTCATCCCTGAGATACTGCTCAAATTGCTCCTCAATGAAACGCACCACGGGCAGCCAGCTGGGGCGCGGGGCAAGAGAGTAGGGTCAGAGATGAGGGGCCACAGGGCGGGGGAGGGGCCAAGGCTAACCAGGACTGTGGGCATGGGAACTAGTTTCTGGGGCTCCCACCAAAGTCATCAAAGGCGATTGGCAGGGTGTTGGTCAGGTGTTGGAAAGCACGGGGCACGCTGGGCCACATGGCCACCAGAAATGGGTCCCACCTTCTGGGCAGGGCAGGGGCAGAGAAGACCAGCCCTGGAGCTGACCCCTCAGTCTTCACAGAGTAGCCACATCGGGAAGCTTAGTCCCCGCTCCTTCCCCTGCTCCTCACCAGTCCGAGCAATCCACGGAGTCCCCAAAGCCAGGTGTGTCCACCAGGGTCAGCTTCACCTTAATGCCCCCCTCCTCGATCTCCACGCCCCGGCGCTCAATGGTCAGCGTTTGTGTCAAGCGAGCTGTGGGGACGGGGAGAGGTCAGGGAGCTGAGTAGGGGTCTGAGCCAGGACTATTTGCTTCTCAGAATCACAGTTGCCCCCACCCATTTTTCAGGGGAGTCTCAGAGGAAAACAGTGAGCTGCCCAGAAAGTCCCCCAGAAAGTCAGGAGAGACCCAGATGAAAAGAAAAGAGTGCAGTGTGGGGATGGGAGAGACAGAGTCCCTGGAGAGGACAGGAGGGTCTCACCACTGGCCTCTGGCAGTTGCCGGTCCTCATAGAGATTGGTGAGGAACAGGCTGTTGATGAGGGTAGATTTTCCCAGGCCTGACTCCCCTGTAGACAGGACAGACCCACCCCACCTGGTCAGGTGAGGAGACAGCCAGGGTCTCTGGAGGAAGCCTCCCCCTCCAACCAGTCCCCTGTCCAAAACCCATCAGACCTGCGACCATGAGTGTGAAGTCAAAGCCCTTCTTGACGGACTTGCGGTGCAGCTGGTTGGGGAGGGCGGCGAAACCCACATACTCCTTGTCCTGTTGGTGGGGGGCAGACAGTATGAGGCCGCTGGGAGCAGGAGGCAGGGCCCCCAAGATAACCTGACCGTGTGGGCGAGGGGAAGTCAGCCTACTGTGGGTCGACCTGGGCCTGGCTACTCTGGGGGTTGGGGGCTGAGGACAGAGACGCCTGTGTTCTGGGGCAGAAGAACTCACCATGGCCCTGCTAGCTGTCGCTGCACCTGCTGTCTCTACCCACTTCCTCTGGTGGGACAGGAAGTTGAGTGTGGCAAATAAGGGGGCGGGCAATGTAGGAAGCTGAGATGCTCGAACTGGTGGGGAAAACCAAGACCAAGAATACCTGGAGTTCTCACTTCCTGGATCCCTTTGGCTATCCCCCCCATGGGAAGCTTCAACACCTCAGTTCTCTGCACACCTTTTTTTTTTTTTTAAGATTTTATTTATTTATGTGACAGAGAGACAGCCAGCGAGAGAGGGAACACAGCAGGGGAGTGGGAGAGGAAGAAGGAGGCTCCCAGCGGAGGAGCCTGATGTGGGACTTGATCCTGGAACGCTAGGATCACGCCCTGAGCCGAAGGCAGACGCTTAACAACTGCGTGACCCAGGCGCCCCTCTGCACACCTTTATTCCAAGCCCCCACTGTAGCCCCATCACCCTGGTGGGAGATGGGGTGTAGGCAGAGAGAAAGGAAGCAGATTGGTGTCTCTTGCAAGTGAAATGAAGGCTTTGACTGGGATGGTTTAAAAAAAAAAAAAAGTTCCCAGGGTCTAAGTGGACCACAAGTCATAATAGGATTAGGGGTGGAAAGGGCCATCAATTTTCCTTACCAGCTCATGCAACTGATTCTTTTTCTTTTTGTCATGCAATTAATTCTTTTTTTTTTTTAGGATTTTATTTGTTCATTTGGGAGAGAGAGTGAGCACATTCGCTCAGCACATGAGTAGGGGAGGAGGGGGGAAATGGAGGGGTAGAGGGAGAGAGAGAAGCAGACTCCCAGCTGATCAGGGAGCCCACCTTGGGGCTCGATCCCAGGACCCAAAGATCATGACCTGAGCTGTAGGTAGATGCTTAAACAACTGAGCCACCCAGACGTCCCTACATGCAATTGATTCTTAAAAGGACTTCAAGTCTTTGGACACCACTGTCAGTGAGAACTTCCTTTAGAATCCTGACCAGAGGGCACCTGGGTGGCTCAGTCGTTAAGCATCTGCCTTCAGCTCAGGGCGTGATCCTGGAGTTCTGGGATCGAGTCCCACATCGGGCTCCCTGTCCTGCTGGGAGCCTACTTCTTCCTCTCCCACTTCCCCTGCTTGTGTTCCCTCTCTCGCTGGCTATCTCTCTGTCAAATAAATAAATAAAATCTTTAAAAAAAAAAAAAAAAGAATCCTGACCAAGGCAGTCCCCTGCTCTAGCCCCTTCAGGGGCTTCCCAGTAACTTCAGAATTAAGTCTGAGTTCTGGCCTGGCAGCCAGAGCCTTCCACATCTGGCCTCATCACCCATCCCTCACTCATCCTTGGAGAGTGCCCACATCCTTCACTCTGCCCACATTGAGCTTTTCCTTCTGTTCTTCCAGATCCTTCAAGGGTTTGATTCAAAGATCTCTTCTTTCTCCTCTAGGAAATCTTGCCCAACGACCCCAGGCACCGTCATTTTCCCTCCTCCAAACTCTCTAACACCTTCCACAGATCTCTCCCCAATGTTTGCATTTGTCTATCTGTCCATCTTTTCTACTGGCTGATCTGAGGTCATGGACCACGTCCTCTTCATTTCTATATCCTCAGCGTCTTGCCCAGGGCCTGCCACAAAGCAGGGGCCAATCAATAATATGCTAGATGAATGTGAGCATGACGTGATGAGTGAATGAAGTTGGTCAGGGCCCAAGGCTAGCAGAACACGTGAAAGGAGCCTTGCTTTAAAGCAGAAAGCTGGGGCGCCTGGGTGGCACAGTGGTTGGGCGTCTGCCTTCGGCTCAGGGCGTGATCCTGGCGTTCTGGGATCGAGCCCCACATCAGGCTCCTCTGCTGGGAGCCTGCTTCTTCCTCTCCCACTCCCCCTGCTGTGTTCCCTCTCTCGCTGGCTGTCTGTCTCTCTGTCCAATAAATAAATAAAATCTTAAAAAAAAAAAAAGCAGAAAGCTCTGCAAACCTCAGTTCTCCCACTTACTAC
This sequence comes from Ursus arctos, assembly GCF_023065955.2. NCBI lineage: Eukaryota > Metazoa > Chordata > Mammalia > Carnivora > Ursidae > Ursus > Ursus arctos. Next base: position 87,843,042 of record NW_026622874.1, read on the forward strand.
GGGACCTTGGGCGAGTCATTTGACCTCTCTAAACTCCACTTTCCTCATGGTAAAATGAAATACACACATTTCCACTTGATTATCAGGACTCCGAGTCGTTTCAGATGAAATGACCTTTGCAGTCAAGCAGCCGTATACACAAACCCTGGCTTTAGCCTGTATGAACTGAATCACTCCATCCTCGTTTTCTTTCTCCACTCCTTGTGGTTCTATTTATTATTGCCCTGTTAGCCCCTGTTGTGGACTCAACTGTATTCCCCCCGCCTCCCCGCCAAAATTCATGCACTGGAGCTCTAACCGTCCATGTGACTGTATTTGGAAATAGGGCCCTTAAGAAGGTAACTGAGGTGAAAGGAAGTCATAAGGGTGGAACTCTGATCCAATAGTCTGGTGTGAAGGGACACCTGTGATCTCTGCACAGGCCCAGAGGAAAGGCCATGTGATCCCATGAGGACACAGTGAGAAGGTGGCTGTCTGCGACCCAAGGAGTCTGGAAACCAACCCTGCTGGCACCGTGAGCTTGGACTTCCAGTCTCCAGAACTATGAGAAAATCAATGTCTATTGTTCAAGACTCCCAGCCTGTGGAAGTTTTTTTTTTTAAAGATTTTATTTATTTATTTGTCAGAGAGAGAGACAGCCAGCGAGAGAGGGAACACAAGCAGGGGGAGTGGGAGAGGAAGAAGCAGGCTCATAGCGGAACAGCCTGATGTGGGGCTCGATCCCACAACGCCGGGATCACGCCCTGAGCCGAAGGCAGACGCTTAACCGCTGTGCCACCCAGGCGCCCCCAGCCTGTGGAATTTTGTTACTGCAGCCGGAGCAGACTAGTACAGCCTCGTAGCTCACTCCCATCCCCCACCCCTCAGGCGACCACCGTAATGTGCTTTGTATGTAATTTTTTGGTTTGTACACATTTTGGAAAATGTGTAGCATACAGGGCATGTTTAAACAAATGGTTATATATATTTGAACATATATTTGTTAACTTTTTCATCCAGCTTCTGTTTCTTAAAAACTTTTTTGGGAACGCCCTGGGGGCTCAGTCGGTTAAGCGGTTAAGCATCCGTCTTCAGCTCAGGTCATGACCCCCGGGTCCTGGGATGGGGTCCTGTATCCGGCTCCAGGCTCAGCAGAGTCTGCTTCTCCCTCTGTCTGCCGCTCCCCCTGCTTGTGCACTCTCTCTCTCTCACACACAAATAAATAAATAAAATCTTTAAAAAATTTAAATTTAAATTTAAAAAACTTATAAAAAGCTTAAAAAAAATAATCTATACCCCCAACGTGGGGCTCGAACCCATGACTGTGAAATCAAGTGCGGCACGCTCCTCTGACTGAGCCTGCTGGGCGCCCCGTTCAGCACTCGTTTTAAGATCCCTCTATGTGGCCCCGTGTATATCTTGTCAATACTCAAACTCATTTCTATAACTGTCCCCTTCACGTAACCTTGGACCTGAAGTCCAGGACCTCTCTGGGCTTTACTTTCTTTATCTATCAAATGGCATTGGAATCTCCTGCCACCTGAGACTCCGAAGTTGGGCAAGAGTCAGAGGATTATAGAGACATCGTGATTAAGAGATGTGTGATCTTGGGGGGGGCATCTTTTACTTCTCTGTGACTTCATTTCTTTATCTGTTAAATGTTAAATTAATTCTATCTCTCAGGGTCACAATGGGGATAACATGGTCTAATACACATAAAGCGCTTCGTTCAGTATCTAGCGTATGAGATGAGCTCCCACAGAACTCCAGTTGTTGCTCGAGTCCCTTGAGCGGAGAGCCGTGACAGTGCCACCTTCGCAAACCTAGTGACGGCTCCTTGCTGAGGACCCAGACGGTGAATCAGTCAGGGTTTTGGCGCTCTGGGGACACAGAGACAGCCACCAGTTAAGTGTGCCAGAGAGCACTGGTGCTAAAAATGTCGTGCAGCAAGGAGATAAACAGAGGACTTCAAGACGCCGAGGGAAGGGATAATTATACCCCTCCTCACTCCACCGCAGCCCTTCCTCCTACATTTCTTATCAAGCTGAGCAGGCCTAAGGTCTTAATTAAAACTCTGAGCTCCTCCCCCCTTGCGCTGTCCAAGTAGGTTTGACCCATGACCAACAGGGGTTTAAATTGTGCAGGGAGGGGGGGTGTTAGGGTGGGGGGACACTTATATGGAGATTTTTTTCAATAAATACAGTACTATAAAGGTATTTTCTCTTATGATTTTCTTTCTTTAATTACTTATTTATTATTTTAAAAATTTTGTTTATTCTTTAAAAGATTTCATTTATTATTTATTTGAGAGGGAGAGAGCAGAAGAGCACGAGCGGGGGAGGGGCAGAGGGAAAGAGAAGCAGACTCCCCATTGAGCAGGGAGCCAGATGTGGGGCTCAATTCCAGGACCCCAGGATCATGATTTGAGCCACCCAGATGCACCTTTTTTTTTGTTTTTTTTTTAAGATTTTATTTATTCATTTGAGAGAGAGAGAGAGAAAATGAGCAGGGGGAGGGGCAGAGGGAACCGGGCAAGCCGACTCTGGGCTGATGGGGGCGCAGAACCCAGGATTGGATCCCAGGATCCCAAGATCATGACCTGAGCCAAAGTTAGATGCTTAACTAGCTAAGCCACCCAGGCAACCCTCTCTCATCATTTCCTTTTTCTTTTTTTTTTTTTTAAAGATTTTATTTATTTATTTGACAGAGAGCCAGTGAGAGAGGGAACACAAGCAGGGGGAGTGGGAGAAGAAGAAGCAGGCTCCCAGCACTCCCGGTGGAGCAGGGAGCCTGATGCGGGGCTCGATCCCAGGACCCTGGGATCACGCCCTGAGCCGAAGGCAGACGCTTAACAACTGCGCCACCCAGGCGCCCCTCTCTCATGATTTTCTTTTTTTTTTTTTTTTTTTTTTTAAGATTTTATTTATTCATTCGACAGAGATAGAGACAGCCAGCGAGAGAGGTAACACAAGCAGGGGGAGTGGGAGAGGAAGAAGCAGGCGCCCAGCGGAGGAGCCTGATGTGGGGCTCGATCCCAGAACGCCGGGATCACGCCCTGAGCCGAAGGCAGACGCTTAACGACTGAGCCACCCAGGCGCCCCATCTCTCATGATTTTCTTAACAACATTTTCTTTTCTCCAGATTACTTTGTTCTAAGAACACAGTATGTAATACATGTAAGATACAAAATATGGGTTAATCAACTGTGTATGTTGTTGTTGAGGCTTCTAGTCTAGTAGTCAAGTTTCTGGGCAGTCAAAAGTTATACGTGAATTTCCGACTGCAGTGAGGGTTGGCACCCCTAACCCCTGCATTGTTCAAGAGTCAACTGTGTATCCAACTGGTTTCCAAGACCTTCCTAGCAGAAAAATTGGTCCCCTTCTCTCTATACCCCCTACCCCCTTGCACCTGTCCTGGCTTCAGACTGATGAGGTCTTCCCTGAGTTATTCAACAGCCTTTAGGAAAAGAACATGTATAATCATTTAGCTGCTGCAAAATCAACATATTCCCACAGAAAAAAACAGAAAATGCAAATGGATTAGAGATATATGCATCTAATATCACTACCATGATATAACCCCATTTTGATTTTTATCCTTCTAGATTTTCTCCCATCCCTACTAATATGAATACACATATTTACAAAACTAGGATCATACTATAACTTTGGAATCCTATTTTTGTCACTTCATGTGTTCTATACAACTTTCTACAATAAATACACATCTATAATTTTTAACACATGTTCACTTATTTTTATGAGAATGACATTTAACAATTTGATGAGTGCTTTTTCTTTTCTTAAAGTTGTATTTTAGGGGCACCTGGGTGGCTCAGTCGTTGGGCGTCTGCCCTCGGCTCAGGTCATGATCCCAGAGTCCTGGGATCGAGCCCCGCATCGGGCTCCCTCCTTCTCTGGGATCCTGCTTCTCCCTCTCCCACTTCCCCTGCTTGTGTTCCCTCTCTCACTGGCTGTCTCTCTCTGTCAAATAAATAAATAAAATCTTTAAAAAAAATTAAAGTTGTATTTTAATTCCAGTTTACAGTGTTATATTGTGTACAGTATGATCCAACAATTCTATACAGCACCGGTGCTGAATACAGGTGCCCTCCTTAATCCCCATCACCTATTTAGTCACCCCCCCCAACCATCAGTTTGTTCTATAATCAAGAATCTGTCTCTTGGCTTAGTCTCTTTTTTCCCCCTTTGCTTGATTTTGTTTCTTAAACTCCATGAGTGAAATCATATGGTATTTGTCCTTCCCTGATTGACGTATTCCCTTAGCATTCTACTCTGGCTCCATCCATGTGGTTGCTAACGGCAAGATTTCATTTTTTATGGCTGAATAATATCCCATTGTATATACACACTACATCTTCTTTATCCATTCATTTATCAGTGGACACGGGCTGCTTCCATAATTTGGCTATTACTGTAGATAATGCTATGAACATCGGGGTGCATGTATTCCTTTGAACGAATGTTTTTGTATTCTTTGGGTAATTACCCAGTAGTGCGATTGCTGGATTGTAGGGTGGTTCTATTTTTAACCTTTTGAGGAAACTCAATACTGTTTTCCACAGTGGCAGCCCCAGTCTGCGTTCCCACCAACAGTGCATGAGGGTTCCTTCTTCTCTACATCCTTGTCGACACCTGTTTCTTGTACAGTTGACTTTGGCCATTCTGACAGGTGTGAGGTGAAATCTCATTATAGTTTTGATTTGCATTTCCCTGATGATTGGTGATGTTGAGCATCTTTTCACGTATCTGTTGGCCGTCTGTACTGTGATTTTTATAGATGTTTAGTAGTCAGATTGATTTCCATTTTTCTCAGTGATGACCAATGCTGAGCTGGGATGGACATGTTTATGGCGCTATCATTGTGTATTTGTCCAACCATTTCCTTAGGCTCTTCTATAAGGGGAATTACTGAGTCAAAGGAAGTCACATCTTAAGGCATTTTGCATATTAACGAGTTGCCCTACAAAAAAGGCTCTTGGCTTGTAGAGATGACATGAATTTCTGGTGACACAATATTTCATTTACATGCTTATTACTCCAACAAATTATGTCTAATCATTCATGCAATAAGATTTGGGGCCTGTTCAGAGAAAGGGAGATCCTACCTTGAGATTCCTATGGGGCAGTGTATAGTAGTTCTTTTTCATCTTGCCATCAAACCTGCATAGCTACCTATGGTCCCAGCAGGCATCCCTGGAGGGGCTTCTCTATCTTTAGGCCTGAATTCAGTTGCAGACCTAATAACGCCAGGCTTTCTCTTCCCAAAGTCAAAGTTAGCTCCGTGAATGAGTAGGGGGTGCAGGCTGGCCACCTTTCAGGGGAAGGTTCCTCCAAGAAGGGCTAGCTCTCTGCCATTTGGCACCCTCTTACCTCTCTGTTTTCCAGCACAAGTGCCTGGCACATGTGGGTCCCCAGGAAACGTTTGTGGAACAAATGAATAAACGTACCATTCTATCTTCAGCTTCCACTGCTTTCCTATTATGTAAACTCATGACACAACAAAACACAACTATTTTGAGGCGCCTGGGTGGCTCAGATGGTTGGGTGTCTGCCTTCAGCTCAGGTCATGATCTCCAGGTCCTGGGATCAAGCCCCGCTCAGCAGGGAGTCTGCTTCTCCCTCTCCCTCAGCCTCTCCCCCAGCTCATGCTCTCTTTCTGTATCTCTCTGTCTCAAATGAATAAATAAAATCTTAAAACACACACACACAACCATTCTGTTTTCCTCTTGCAGGTTAGGTCTTAACCATCTTTGGATCTCGAACTTCTAGGACATAGTAGGTTTTCAGTTAGCGTGTAGGCAGCTGTTCATTTCATTCTTTCTGCCTGGAATTCTTCATTCAGCCCCCACTTCAGCCCGCTCTGGGTTTTGCAGAAACCTTAGCTGCTCTGAAAGGATTAGCTCAAAAATGCCACTTTCCTTCTTGGTTGCTCCAGCCAAAAGAGTAAAGTGCTTTTGGCTAAGCACTTTACCCATATAACACATATGAATTCTCAACCATTCAAATTAGCTATTATCATCCCCATTTTACAGTTTAGGAAACAGAAGTCATTTCCCCAGGGTCAAACAATAGTACATGACAAGGTCAGGAATCAGACTGCAGCAATGGCCTTGAAGACAGTCCACAGCCACTAAACTCAACGGATCTCTCTCCGCACTACACTCCTATCGTATCTTGTTCATCAGGTTGGTATAGAATCCGTCTCATCACCCGCACATCTTCATATTCTACTGGACCAAGAGCTCCCTGGGTTCCTTTGTATTTTCAGGGCCCAGACAGTGTCTAGATATTGGTTGGTGATTCCTACGTATGTGCTGATTGATTTGTGGTCCTGCTTTCTGTCCTTGTCTAACATCCCTGCATACCAGGCACCCAGAACCATGCAGACTCCTTCCCACAGCTTAGAATTCTTCTTGCTCTCCCACACTATCTTGTAGTGGTACGTGGAACTCTCTCATGCCCTCCCAATTCTCTCTTTTTCATGATTTGTGTGCTTGCCCCTGTACACTGGTAGCATTCAAGGACAAATCTTACATGTGTTTCATCTCTATCCCAAACTCTTGGCTCAGTATTAAGGTGCTAACTAAGTGTGAATTAATATACAAACCTCAGTCACCCCTCCCTATCATCAGATCATCAAGGCACACTTCCAGGCACTCCCTTCTTCCCCAAAGGCAATCTTGCTTAGAGAACAGATACCTGGGGTCATGCCCCCGGTCCACTGGAACACAGACCCAGCCATGGTGGTACCGAGCTGGGAATCAGGGTTTAACGTTTAAGGTTCTCCCTGGGTCTGGCCTTTGTAGGTCTGTCGACCTGTCCGCTAGTCTCCTCATGGGCTCTTTCTTTGTGTCTCTATCTCTTTGTCTCTGCCTGTTTCACTGTCCTTTGTTCCTCTGCTTCGGGGCCTGCTTCTCTCCAGATTCCCTTCCTTTTCTTACAGCTCCTCCGTGTGCTTCAATGACTTTCTAACTATCTCTTATGTTTCTACATCTGTCTCTGGCAGCCAATCTCTTGCTCCTGCATTTTTGGGCCGCCGCAGTCTCTCGGTCTCTCTCTCTCTGCCTTTGTGTCCTCTCTGAGTCGGGGCTCTTAGGTTACGACTTTGTGAGTCTCTGGCTCAGGGTCTCCGCTCCGCGCCTCGGGCCTGATTTCAACTGGCCGCCTCTCCCCATCATTTCTCTGGAGTCTGCCTCTGTCCTCTAGCTGCTGCCCCGGCCTCGGTCTCCCCCAGCCCAGCCCCCCTCCCCACCCCACCCCCGGCCCTAGGCCTCTCGGACCGGCCCCGCTTTGTTTCCTGTGTCTCGGCGCCCCGCCCCCGCCCCGTCTGGGGTCTCCGCCGCCCTCCGCCGCCCTTTGTTTGCCTGGGTCTCTCCCCCACCCCTTTCCCTGGGTCAGTCCTCGGATCTCTCTTTGTGTCTCCGGGCCGGGGTGGCTGGCGCAGTCGGCCAGCCCCGGAGGTCGGCGCGGGTGGCCCGACACAGCGACAATTAAGAAGAGTCTTCGGCCCTCATCACCCTACTCCAGCCCAGGAGGTACACGGTTAATACCACCGAGTTCGGGCAACTGTCCTCGGCTTAGAGTAGCCCTGTCCGCGGCACGCGGCCTCCCGCCGGCCACCGAGCTCCGGAGGACGCGGGTGGCCCCACAGGCTTGCAGCTCCTCCCAGGTCCTAGAGCGGCTCGGTGAGGACCAGCGCTTCCGCTTCCCGTCCCCGCCCCCGGCGGCCGCCCCCGGGACGCCTGGGTCCGAGCCCCCTCCCCATTTGGCGCGGAGCCCGCATCCCGGGGCCGCCGGCGGCTCGGGTAGCGGAGCCCCGCCGAGGAGCTCGCGAGGGCGCCGGGGTGACATAGCCGGAGGCGGCCAGGAGGAGAAGGGGGCGCTGCGGGCCGGAAGGAGCAGCAGGTGCAGGGGCGAGCGGCGGCGCGGGCGGGGGTCACCGGGAGCCGCGCCCCGCACCTCGGACCCGGCCGCTGCCCGGTGCCCGCGCTGGCCGGCAGAGGGCAGCGGCAGGGCGCCGCGGGCCGCACATGGCTGTGTGACCGTGGGATTGTGTCTGTCCCCTTGCTCAGGGCGGCGTGCGGGCGATGGAGCGCGCGGTGGAGCCCTGGGGCCCGGATCTCCAGGGCGCAGAGCAGAGGGAGCAGCTGAGAGGCGCCCGCACAGGTGAGGGCCGGGGCGGTGCGCCGCCAGGGGCAGGTAAAGGCCGGGTGGGGACTCCGGTGCTGGGCTCTGTCTGGCCGAGACCCAGAAAAATCGGACGTGAACTGTGCTTCCAGGGGAAGGGGGGAGGGGAGCAAAAACCGAGGTTAAGGAGCGAACGTTTCTGAGCACCTACTGTGCGTCAGGCCGTGAGGCGCGTCATCTCAAGGACTCTCCCGGCTCCTCGACAGTCATCACCGGCCTCACTGCCTCTGCCCTACTTCAGGCCTCGTTTTATCTCATCCTGACAATTGCAACAGCCTCCCCTCATCCCTTTTCTCTTCAGTGATGCACTCAGCAGCCACACTGATCCAAGTCCGGGTTTAATCCTGTTTCTCTTCTCAAAAACCTTCCCTAGCTCCCTTCTGCCTACTACTCAAAAGCCTAGTGTTCCATCTAGGCCTTACATGCTTAATCTAGTTCCAGCATCCCTCTCCAGCGTTACCTTCCATTCCTCTCCATGGTTTACTCTTCTCTTTTGCTGTGAAAGCTTGGCCCTATCTCCTTATTTCTTTTCTGTCTTGCGACAGCAGTTATTCTAAGCCCACAGTTACAATTATTTGTGCTTGATCTTCTCTCTCCTACGCATTTTAAGGGACAGGTGTGCGTCTGGGTCCTCTCAGGTACACGCAAGATGACTGAAGTAATAAATTACAGAATGGGCTAATATAAGAAGATATAATAGACATAGCAAATACTAGGTTTTCCAAATAGAGACAGTATAATGTGGTTAACACAGGCTTGGGAATCAGACAGATCTGAGTTAGAAACGTGGCTTTGCTACTTTCTAACCTTTATAACCTTGAGCAAGTGACTTAAATTCTTTGAGTCCTTATGTGTATAAAATGGGAGTAGTAATAGCAGTTATCTCATAGCATTGTTTGCAAGGATTCAGTGATGCCTAGTTCAGTGACTGACACATATTAAGGGCCTGTTATAAGGAAGTTACCCTTGTCAGCAATAATAAGTGTGTCAGAAGTTCAGAGAGAGGGAGAGCATCCTTGTGACCACAGACTGTCAAGGAAGCCTTCCCGGGGAAGTTGCTATCAAAGACAGGGCTGAGCCAAAGGGCAGCGTCTGCTACTCCCTTTTCTTTCCCCAGGTATAGGGAGTGAGAATGTGGAGATTTCTCAGCCGGATGAGTTTGAACATACCCCACAGGAGGATGACTTGGGGTTCAAGGAAGAGGAACATTTGGCCCCAGGTCATGAAGTAGGAAATGCCTCTCTCAAACCTGGAGGCATCCAGACCTGGGATGACTTATGGGTCCAGAGAGAGGGCCCAGGAAAACCTCAGGCTCGGGACAGAGGTCCCCGGCTCCTGGGAGAGCCACGCTGGGGCCAGGCTAGCGATCGGGCTGCCGTGTGTGGTGAGTGCGGCAAGAGTTTTCGGCAGATGTCAGATCTGGTGAAACACCAGCGGACCCATACGGGGGAGAAACCCTACAAGTGTGGGGTCTGCGGCAAGGGCTTTGGGGATAGCTCTGCCCGTATTAAACACCAGCGAACTCATAGTGGTGAAAAGCCCTACAGAGCCCGCCCACCAGCCCAAGGCCCCCCAAAGATTCCTCGGTCCAGGATCCCGGCTGGCGAGCGCCCCACTATCTGCGGCGAATGCGGCAAGAGCTTCCGGCAGAGTTCTGACCTGGTGAAACACCAGCGGACACACACGGGTGAGAAGCCCTACAAGTGTGGCATCTGTGGCAAGGGCTTCGGGGACAGTTCTGCTCGCATAAAGCACCAGCGGACACACCGAGGGGAGCAGCCTCCCCGGCCCGTGGTGCCCAGACGGCAGCCTTCTCGAGCAGCTGTGGCAGCCACGCAGGGCCCCAAGGCCCAGGACAAGCCATATATCTGCACCGATTGTGGCAAAAGATTCGTGCTCAGCTGCAGCCTTCTGAGCCACCAGCGCAGTCACTTGGGGCCCAAACCTTTTGGCTGTGATGTGTGTGGAAAGGAGTTTGCCCGGGGCTCAGACCTGGTGAAGCACCTGCGGGTGCACACGGGAGAGAAGCCCTACCTATGCCCTGAGTGTGGCAAGGGCTTCGCCGACAGCTCTGCCCGGGTCAAACACCTCCGCACCCACAGCGGGGAGAGGCCTCACGCCTGCCCAGAATGTGACCGCACCTTCAGCCTCAGCTCCACCCTTCTCCGCCACCGCCTCACTCACATGGAGCCCCAGGACTTCAGCTTCCCAGGCTACCCCTTGGCCCCGCTGATCCCCAGCCCACCCCCCAGCTCAAGCCCACCCCCACCTCCTCTTGGCACGAGCCCCCCACTGACACCTCGAAGCCCTTCACACTCGGGTGATGGGCCTTTTGGCCTGCCTGGCTTGGAGCCAGAGCCCGGGGGCCCACAGGCTGGGGAGCCACCCCCACCCCTGGCAGGTGACAAGCCCCACAAGTGCCCTGAGTGTGGCAAGGGCTTCCGCCGAAGCTCGGACCTGGTGAAACACCATCGCGTGCACACAGGGGAAAAACCCTACCTCTGCCCTGAATGCGGCAAGGGTTTTGCTGACAGCTCTGCCCGAGTCAAGCATCTCCGCACCCACCGGGGTGAACGGGCTCGGCCACCACCACCGTCCACTCTTCTGAGGCCACATAACCCCCCTGGCCCAGCGCCCACAGCCCCTCGACCCCGAGTCCGAGCGCAGCCCTCTGGACCCAGCCAGCCCCATGTGTGTGGCTTCTGTGGGAAGGAATTCCCCCGGAGCTCAGATCTGGTCAAACACAGGCGAACACACACTGGGGAGAAGCCATATAAGTGTGCAGAGTGTGGCAAAGGTTTTGGTGACAGTTCTGCCCGCATCAAGCACCAGCGTGGGCACTTAGTCCTGAGGCCCTTTGGGACAGGGGATGGTCGGGCAAGGCCCCTTAAGGAGGAGCCACCAACAGGACTGGAATGATGGGGTCCAGGGAAAATGGAAGCCCAGGAGACCAAAGGGAGGGTATCTGCTGCTTAAGCAGAGAATAAAGGGCCGGGGAGGTGGTGGGAGGGAGAAGGAGGGGAAGAAATGGGAGAAAGGAGTGAATAGATAGAAATAGAAATTGGAGATAATGACCTTGAAGCTCAGGAAACTCCTGGCTGGGCTCAGTCAGGACCTTTACAGTGTGGTCTATACCCCCAGCTTCTAGAACACTGCCTCGTATTCTGAATAGTGTAGGCACTCAATACTTAATGAATAAACTGGCCTTAGCCTGAGGGCCCTTAAACAACTCTAAATTCTGCTGCCTCTTAATCTGTTAAGAATTGATCCCACCCAACCTTGCCCCTAGGAGACCAGCACCCTGGCCAGCACCAAACAGGGTTTATTTGACCTTATGAGCCGCGACAGTGAGACTTCAGTTTTGGGTGGTATAGAGGCAGGGGCATCTTGAACCTTCTGGTGGGAAGAGTACTGCTGTGTGGATTGCTGGACATGGTCTTAGCCAGGAAGGGTGCTGTTGGACAGCCCAGACCTATCTGCCCTGGAGAACCCCAACCCACCCTGACACCTGGACGCTGACAGACTAGACCAGAGACAGCAGAAGGAGCAGTCATACACTCGATGCCAAGCCCAGGTCCTGGTGGACGTCAGCAGAGAAACTGGCTGGGAGAAGGGCAGGACTGGAGTGAGGAGAGGCCAGGGAAGCTCCAAGGCAGGACAGCCACATCTCCGTGTATCTCCTCGCCAATAAACTTTCTTGTCTGAAACTTGGACTCTGCTTGTGTATGTGTGCAGGGTGATGGGGGCGGGGGGAGTGTCAAAGCCTCACCACAGGTGAAGCCATGTGTACACTTGGGAAGGTCCCTTGCCCTTTTTGAGCCCGTCAAATAAAGAAGTTGGAATAGTCAGCCGCTTTCCAGCTGTGACATCTGGTTGGAAAAACGGCCACCGGGTCTGTCGGCTGATGGCCCAGACCTGAGTTCTGGCTGCCCACAGGCGCCACCTGCGCCACCTACGCCACAAAGTCGAGCGCGACCCCTAAAGGGAAAAACGGGGCGCCACGGGCCGGGGAGGGCGTGGGCGTAGGACGGTGAGCGCCGTTGCTATGGCGACAGGTTGGCGGGGGGCGGGGGAAGGTGGCCGTCTGTCTAGTACAGGCGCAGAGGTCCCCGACACTGAGGCTCTGCCTACTGGGAAACCCCACCTCCCTGAGACCCTTTTTTTATTTGTTGAGAGGTCATTTGACTGCATAGTCCAAAGGGAGGGCAAAGGGGATGCCTTTTTATCCCCCGGAAAATGCAACCATATTTTCCCAGCGACCCATGCGTCATTAGGAGCAAGACTCCAATTCCTAGCTTTTTCCGAGGAGGGCGCCAGTAGGGAGGAAGGGAGAGAGGAACTGACCTGATTGGCCAGGGATAAAAAAGACGAGGGCAGTTCACCCATCTAAGAAATGAAGTACAAGACCACTTTGCAACTTCGCGGGTTGGGCGTCTCTGCTAGTCTCGGTGGGGGAATGGTCCCTGGATGGAGACTCTCGCGAGATCTTAACCATCGGCCGGGCTTCCCTAGAAACCAACGAAAGCTGGCTGCGGCGCCCTTCCTCCGGATCTTCCCACCTCTGCCAAGTTCTTATATGTACTCGAAATGTTGCGTTTGGGCCTGGGGTTTTTGGCCGCTTCGGTCCTTAGGTGCACCCACACCCGTAGGCCTGAACGGAGGCCTTTGGGGGCTTTTGGAAGATCGCCCCTGCTGGTTTCCGTGTTTCCCCTCCCTACCAGTCGGCCTCCAAGCCGGCCTGCAATGATCTTTGTAAAATTCCATCTGCTTGTGTCGCTCCCCATTAAAAACCCTGCCGTAGCTCCATATGTCGCCTCTGTAAAAAGTAACTCCTTGACATTTAGGTTGGCATTCAAGGTCTTCCGTTTGTGTGGTTTCAGCCCTATGCTTCTTAAATATTGCTTCGTTTACTTGGAATGCTCATGACCACCCACCCCCCACTTGTTAACCTCTCCAAGTCAGAACACTTCAAGCATTACTTTCTCCCAGAAGCCTGCCCTGAACCTCCAGCCTGAGTTAGAATCTACTTCTTCTGAGCACTTGAAATATGGAGAGCTTCTTGATGATGACAAGTCACTCAACAGCATTACCTACCGTGTGCTGGGTATGGGGGACAGGAGGATGAAGAAAACAAGGTCTCCGCCCTCAGTTTCTATGCAGAAGACAGAGGTTGGACAAATAATTACAAGTGTAGGAAGCACTGTGCAGGAAGCATGCCTACAGAAGAGAATCCTACCTGATTCAAAGGCCTCTCCAAAGAAGTGAAAACTACGTTGAGACCTAAGGACTGACTTGGAGTAAGCTGAGAAAGGAGGTGTGAGGGCTGGTATAGGAGCTGGAGTCTTCTGGGCAGAGAGTAGACTGTGTTCCCAAGTCCTTGGGCATTGAAGAACTGAAGTAAAGTTCTAGTGAGTCTGAAGGCAAACAGTGAAATGCAGAGTAATGAGGTGTACGATGAAGACTTTTCCAAATTCAACTTTCTACCTCCCAGTCCCAGCAGGAGCCTGGCACACAATAGGCCTCACTAAATACTTTGGTGAGCAGTGCCCTTGGCACATGATGTGCTCTTCGCAAGAGTTTACAGGCCCACAAGCTGCTACCTCCTTGTCAATATTGCAAACTCCCACTCATCTTTGAAGGTCCTTCACATTTATCTCCTCAGCGAGGCCTGCACCCAATAACTGCTTCCTTCCCAGGGGGTTACTATTATTCACTCATCTTACTATCCTGCCAGAACACTTATACACCTACTGCTTTCCCTTTCATATATATATATTTATTTATATTTATATTTATTTATATTTATATTTATTCATATATATTTATATATATTTATTTTTTATCACAATCTTTTTCGCTAGACTACGAGATTCTCAAGAACAGAAACTAGATCTGAGTTCAGCTATATACGAGTACATGTTTGTAGAGCAAATGGACAGAAGTCCTTTCCCTCCTCTTGCAAGCATCTGTTCCAGAGCCCTTCCACAGCAGGAGCCCTTTCCAGTGGCGACTTTTCACTGTTGCCAGGTGAGTCTCCTCACAGATTGCAGGTCTTGCCTTTTGCTAGAAGTGGGGTTCCAGCCATAACCTGGCCCCTCCTTACCTCGCCTCCATCTCTCATATTACACTTCCCCTTGCTAACTCACTTGGCTCCAGCCAAACAAACCTTTCTGTTCCTCAAATGTGCCAAAATTATTCTCACCTTAGGCCTTTGCAGTTCTGTCTAGAACACTTTTCCTCCAGATTTTTAAATGGCTAATCCTTTCTCATCATTCAAGATTCATCCCAAGTATTATTTCCTGAGATGCCCTCCCTATCCACGTGAAAGAATCCCCCAGACGGCACCTGGGTGACTCGGTTAAGCGTCCGACTCTTGATTTCAGCTCAGATCGTGATCTCAGGGTCATGAAATTGAGGCCAGCATCGATCAGGCTCCATGCTCAGCAGGGAGGCTGCTTGGGATTCTCTCTCTCCCTATCCCTCTGCTCTTCCGCCCCCCCCCCGCTTAAATAAATAAATAAATAAGAGAAAGCCCCAACCATGGCCACTCTATTGCATCATCTTGCCCTAGTAATTTCATTATCTGCAGTTATCTTGTTGACTTGTTTACATTTTTTACACCCTTAAAAGTGCTATAGCAGCCAAGATTTTTGTCTGTTCTGTTCACTACGGCATCTCCGGTGCCTAGAATGGCGCCAGGCACGTATCAGGGCCCACACAACCAAAGCGGAGATCTTGAGTGTGAGTATCCAGGCATTTGCCCCCTTTTCCTTGCTCTGAGGAAGAGCAAAAGTTTGACCTGATGTAATCCTAACATCCAAATTTTGTCCTGGCCTCTGAAGGCTGAGACTCAGGTTTGAGTACTGGCTCTGCCACAAATTTCCTCGTGTAATTTCATTTCTGAAAGATAGTTTGGTGTAATAGAAAGAGCATGAGCTTTGGAATCTTCTACTTACCAGCTTTGTGACTTTGAGCAAATCACTTCAATTCTCTAAGCGTTGGTTCATTTGTCAGAGAGAGACAATATTATTGATCCCCACAGGGCTGTTATAAAGAGACATAAGGACTGCAAGCACTTCCTGAATGTTATTTCTCTTTCCTTTCTTTCTTTCTTTCTTTTTTTTTTTTTTAAAGATTTTATTTATTTATTTGACAGAGAGAGAGACAGCCAGTGAGAGAAGGAACTCAAGCAGGGGAAGTGGGAGAGGAAGAAGCAGGCTCCCAGCGGGGGAGCCCGATGTTGGGCTCGATCCCAGAACACTGGGATCACAACCTGAGCCGAAGGCAGACGCTTAACAACTGCGCTACCCAGGTGCCCCTCTTTCCTTTCTGAATCTGAGGTGCCTCTTTCATAAAATGGGAGAATTGGGTATCTTTTTCAAGACAAGTGGGAAATACCGATCTTTAGGCAAAATAGCCCAATTTTTAAATTTGGCAATTTTAAACGTGTAAAAGACCTCTATTTTTTAAAACTAATTTTTAAAAGTAAAAGTACCCTGAGGGCCAAACAAGATAGTTCCGTGGACTGGATTTGAGCCACTGGATTTGGGCTACTAATTTTCCACTTAGGCTATTGGTTGTCCGGGGTGCCATGACAACCCTTACTGTGTAACTTAGGCAAATCAGTTTTTATCTCCCTCAAGTTCCATTAGCTCATCTGTAAAATGGACCCACCCTGGTGTGTAAAACGCTTAGCACAATGCTGGCGCGTAGTAGGCACACCACACAGTAAGTGGTAGCGGTAGCTGGGGTGGCTGTTGATTTGAAAACTACGTATTCAAAAGGGGCAAGACATCCCAGAGACAAGGACACTGCGAAGGCGACGCTGGGAAAGGAGAAAAAATGGGAGAGGAAAAAAGAGGGAAGGGAAGAGGTGAGCAGGCAACAGGGTCCGCCCTCCAGGCGGGGCGCCAGCGAGAGGCCCAGGCCGGGGCGGGAGCGCACGTGGCCTATTTTGGGCGGAGCAGACGCGCCTGGCCGCAGCGGAGACCTCCGAGGCGGCCACAGGAGACGAGGCTTGAAGGTAGGTTACAGCTGGTCTGCGAGGACCTTGGACGCCGGAATGGGGTAGCCCGGGGGTCTCTGGGAGTTGGGGTACAGCGGAGGGCGCCAGATGTGGGCTCGCCACCCTCCCGGGGCAGTTCTGGCCGGACGCCTGGGTCCTCTGGGCCCCTCCCCCTAGGGGGCGGGGTTAGGTGATCTGACCAATGAGCGGCAGTTCGCGAGGCCCCGCCCCGCCCCGCCCCCGGAGCCGCGGCCTCGCAGAGTGCCCAACCGCCCG
This sequence comes from Ursus arctos, assembly GCF_023065955.2. Lineage (NCBI taxonomy): Eukaryota > Metazoa > Chordata > Mammalia > Carnivora > Ursidae > Ursus > Ursus arctos. Next base: position 87,859,512 of record NW_026622874.1, read on the forward strand.
GCGCCCTGGCCAGGGGCTGTGCGAGCGCCGAATCTGCGGCGGGTGAGTGCGCACCCCCCAGGGTCTCCGCCCCGATCCCGCCCCCAGCCCGTGCCCTAGTGCTCTGGACCGCTGGCCCGGGAGCCGGGGAGTGACTCAGCGTGGGGAGGGTGGCGACTTGCTGGGGCTGGAGATTCGAACTGTTCAGGGCCTTGAATGCCGGGATGAGTGGGGAGAACGAGTGTCTTCGGAGCTGGTCCTGGGGCCTGGGGCCGGCCTGGGGTGGAGGGAAGAGGGCACCGCAGGGCGGGAGAAGCCAAGGCTACATCGCCTTGCTGGGGTCAGGGCCATGGGGTGGGGGGCGAGGGGTGGAAGGGGGTGCGAATCCTGAGCTTTTGACCCAGCGCCTTGCCCTAGGACACCAAGATGCCTGGGGAACAGCAGACAGAGGAGGAGGAAGAGGAAGAGATGCAAGAGGAGATGGTACTGCTGGTGAAGGGTGAGGAAGATGAGGGTGAGGAGAAGTATGAGGTGGTGAAACTCAAGATCCCCATGGACAACAAGGAGGTACGTGTCCCACACCAGGGGGCTTGGTTACCTTAAATATGGTTAGGTCCAGCCTTCCTCAGACAAACCAGCGATCCAGCCCCTACTTTCCTCTCAGTCTTAGACATAGAATCTCAGGCTTGGTGGCCCATCCTTCTGCCTTACTGCCCATGCTGCCATCATACAGATGTCACACCTACTGTGCTGGCTAGCCTCGGTTCCCCATGGAGCTTAATGTCTAGCGGGATTGGACTGACAAGTAACCATGCAGCTACAGCCCCGGGTGATGGGTGCAGGCACCAGAGGCATGGAAGCCCAGAGCTGGGAACTGCACACTTCGGGTTGGGCAGAGGGGTGGTTAGGTAGGCAACAGCAACAGTAACAGCTGACTCTTAGTAGCATTTGCTATGCACCAGGCACTTTCTAAGTACTGCAGATCTGTAATGTAGGTAGTTTTTGTTCCATTTTACAGGTGAGGAAACTGAGGCCCAGGAAACTGGACAGTTTGGTGACTAGCCCAAGGTCTCAAAGTTAGGAAAGGGATGGCTTAGCTGAGACCACTGGGGATCTGAGGTTTAGAAGGAATGGCCCGATTCATTGCTCAGGGAAGTGGGTGGGGCACTGGGAGAAGTGAAGGCAGGTGGTACCGTCGTGTTGTAGCATGGATGAGAGTAAGGTGGTTGGCAGGCTGGGTGGGACCTCTCCTCTGGGTTTTACCCTAAGGGTTTTGAGGGTTTAAAGAGAGGAGTTTTAAGGAGATCTGAATATGAGTTAAATTTCCCTATGAGAGATCCTAAGTGCCACTAGGAATGTTTCCACTTCCCAGAACCCTATAGAACTCTCACCCCCAGTCAAAGGAGCCCTGAGTCCGTCTGGAGGACTCCTGTTGGGCCGCGTTTCTGGGCTCAGGCTCCCTCTGATTTCTTCCTGCAAGGAGCCAGTTCTCTGGGAAAGACAGTTCTGCTGCCCCCTAGTGGGTGTGGTGGGCCCTAGGGGGAGGGGGCCGGCTGCTTTGGCAACCGATTCCAGTCAAAATAACTGTTTAGTTCCGTTTTCCTCCGGCCTCCTTGGCCTGTCATCCTAGCTCAGCCTGCCTCTCCTGGCTCTGTGGATCTTCTGATCTCCACCTTTGTCCTATAAGCTAAGAACCCAGACTCTGGGGGCATGTGGCTGGCTCAGTCAGTAGAGCATGAGACTCTTGATCTTGGGGTTGTGGGTTTGAGCCCCATGGTGAGTGTAGAGATTACTTAAAAAAATAAAATCTTAAAAAAAAAAAAAGAACCCAGACTCCAGAGCTTAGATGGACTTCCAACCCTATCACCTTCCAGCTGTGTGACCTTGGGTAAGTTTCTTAACTTCTTTGTGGCTCAGTTTCCTCTTTGTAAAAGGGAAATCATAACAGCATCTACTTCTTGAGGTTGTGAGGACTAAATGAGTTAGTGCTGGAGAAGAGATAGAACTGTGTCTGGTGCCTAATAAACACTATGTAAATATTTGCTCCTGATAGTCGTTCTTCTCCCTACAGTTCAGGACCTTGGACTAGGTCATCCTTCTGGAGATTTTTCAACTCCTTTTTATCAGTGAACTTTCTGGGCTGAACTGCGGGGCTGGGAGTGAACAGGGAAACCAACCTGGGGGCCTAGACAGAGGACTGAGGGCAGACAACTCAAGGCGATGGTGAAGGCTTCATGGAGGTGGGGGTTGACTTGGTGCTTGAAGACGCAAGTGGTGATCTGGCAAATGGAGGAGGAGAAAGGGCGTTCCAGGTGGTGGAACAGCAAACGTAGAGGCTCAGAGGACATGAGGCCAGGAGGCCAGAGAGTAAAATGGCGTTGGAAGCCAGCATAGGAATTTAGGCAGAGCGTCAGATCGGAGGAGGGACATGACTGGATTTTCTATTTAGAAGAATCATTGGCTGCTACGGGGAGACCAGGCCAGAAGGGCTGATAGCCTGATCTAAGGTTGTGACAGCAGTGGAGAAAAGATGGAGAGAAGGGGATATTTGGGAACCCTGATTGGACTGGGTGGAGGTAAGGATGAGAAAGTGGAGAGTGGGCATGTCTAATCATCAAAGGTATGTAGGGCTAGACTCTACATGGTATCACGTAGCAGTGAAAAGCATCGGTTCAAATCCTAATTCTACCATTCACCAGCCTGGCCTTGGCTTTGTCATCTGTAAAGAGGGGTAATGAAAGTTAAGGTCCTCGAATGCCAGCCTGAGAAGTGTCATCTGGGTTACTGGGTCTGGGGGAGGAGGTTGGAATTGAGGATCGCACACAGACACCCTACGAACATTTAGCACTGTGCCCACAGCATAGCTCATTAACTTCCCGTGTGGTCTCCTTGAGCCTCAGCTCCTAAAAATGGTGATCTCAAAATCTCTTTCCAATGCTGATATTCTGTGACTTCTTGCTATCACCCACTCCTGTGGCCAGTCGTTGTCCAGAATAGGCTTTAATTATGCCGCACTCAGGGGCTGGAGTATCCTCTCACTGCCTATCAAAATCTGGTCTCTCTTTAATGAGTAGAAAAGATTTTCTAGAAGGGTCTATGCACATCCAGTCCTGTCTCTCTTTGCTTAAACCCTTGAATGGTTTCCTGTTTCCTTCAGGATAAAGTCTCAGCTCCTAAGCCTGGCATTCAAAGCTCCCCATCATCTGACCTCACATCCTGGCTTATCTCTAATCACTCAGTACCCATCCCATGCCCTGACTTCAAACACACCCGACCCTTTCTCATCTCTAAGACTTTGCCCGTGTGGTCTTTCAGCCTGTACAGTCCTCTTCACCTTTTCCACCTGCTTTCTCCAGGAGAGGCTCTTGTCTCTTGTAGATCAGGTTTCTTGACTTTTAACTTTTCAAACAAACTTTTAACAAATCACCTGGTGATCTTCTTAAAATGAAGATTTGCTTCTGCAGGTCTGGGGTCAGCCTTGAGATTCTGCATTTCTAACGAGTTCCTAGCGATGCTGATATTGCTCGTCTGTGGACCACAATTCCAGTAGCTAGGAGCAAGAGAATAGGGTCATTATTTTATCCTTTGTACCAAAAAGGGGAGATTCTGACTGCTAAAAGAGCCTCGGGGAGGAAGACAAGCTGTGTAGGCGATCTCCACCTTGTCAACAAGAGAGAATTGTATCACGGCTAAGAGAATAGGTATTTCGGACAAGGACAGACTCTCAGTTCCAACCCTGGCTCTGCCATTGATGAGCTGTAGGGTCCCTTATTTCCTTGCTCAAAAATGGAGCAGATAGTACCTAACCCAAAGGGTGATGAGAGTTTAACACGAGAACATGGGTGGAAAGCACTTAGCACAGTTCCTGGCACATAGTGAGTCTTCAATGAATGGTAGCTGTTGTTCTTAAGGAAAGTAATGGCCAGGGGGAAACAGACATGTTTGCTCTGATTTAAAAAAAAAAAACTAAGCAGGAAGACAAAATCACAAACTTCAAATATTTGGATTTTTCCTATTAACGCTATTACATTGATTGTAAACTCCTAGTACCTATTGTTATGGTGCAAATACCGTTCTAATGTTTAAGTCTGCTAGCTGTAGAATTTAAGACATAGAAGGGCCTTTGATGATCACCTAGCCTGGTATTTGCCAAGCTTCAGTGACGTGTATATCGCCCACCTGTTGTGCTCTTTTATTTACTGCTTTTCTTCAGATAGGTTCACATCGCTTTGTTTAATTAAACCCGCCTTCATCTACACAGTGATATTGATGGGATTGTGGATTTCATGTGATCTGTTGTTTTTCTAATGTCCGTGAAAATAAATACATGATGATTATAATGAGAGACTTTCCCCGTAACACCTAGAGTCCTCTTGCATCTTGCGTGTGCATGCTTCAGGTTGGGAAATTTTGATCTCACCTAGCCTACCTCGCCTTCCTTGGGACACGGAGGCAAAGGAAGAGAGTGACTTGCCTGGGGTCTTAACGAGCTAGACTCTGCCTGTCTTACCAAGATTCTTCCTGGTGGGTTCCTGGCTGGCTTAGTTGGTAGAGCGTGCGACTCTTGATCTCATGTGTTTGAGGGTCACGTGTTTGAGCCCCACGTTCAGTGCAGAGGTTACTAAAAAAAAAATTTTTTTTAAATTCTTCCTGGGGCATCCAAGGCCCCTTGTCTTGAAGCTGGAGATACTAAGGCTACTCGTATGAAGAATTCCTTTCTCATAAGTCAGTGAACCCAATATAAGGAAGCCCCAGGCACATCAAGCCCTTTTACAGAAGGGTGCCAAGGAAAAATGGGCCAGAAAAATGTAAATGTAATGAGAAAAATCCTCTCCACAATGGCTGACATGTTGAAATAAAGCCAGTAGGTGTCAAAACCAAGGCAAGATCGAAAAGCATGACCTTGAATTCAGACTGTGCCAAACTTGCTGTGGGGAGTTTCTTGATTTAAAGTATCAAGTTGTATTTTAAGCTTGAATCCCTCTTGGAGAGCACCAGGGACTTGGAGTCCAGCCTCTGTCACATCTTGGCTGTTCTAGTGAGGGGAAGCAGTGTAGCCTTCTGGGTAGGGAGTGAGTGCTCTCGTGTCTGTCCCAACTCCGCCCGGCTTTGTGAATCTAATCCCAATGAGCCTCTGTTTTCTCAGCTATCAAAAGATAACACCCGATTCAAGGGGGGTGACAGGAAGCTTTAATACGATAATGTACATAAAATAGCATTGTCAAAGCCTTACACTGTAATGTTATCACTGTTATCGTTATATATACTGTTTAAACCAGAGTTCCCATGGCTGGCCACTAATTTCCCAAACTGTCTTGTTTTCCAGTTTCTGAGTTGGTTACCTAAAAGCTGCCTTTTTTACAAAGGATCTTGAAGGACTTGAAGTTGCCCTCCTGGCAACTTCAGAAAGAAAAGAGCCTTCTGTTCCTTGTCACTCCCCTCTCTTAACAGTTTCTTTTTAAAATGAGAATAGTAGTAACTACTTTGTGGAGATTGAATATGGGGAGAAGCTAACACTTTCTTGTCCTTAATATGTGCAAGGTATTTCATTTGGTCTTCAATTAATTTGCCTGTCTGGTTCATGGTAGGTTCTCAGTATATCCGATGAGCGTTCTCTTTTCTAAGAAGTGGGCAACGTGCCCCCAACATTCCTCTTCACTCTGCTGTTAGCACAAAATGTTTTCTCTTCCCTCCCTCTTACAAAGCATTTCTTTTCTTTCTTTCTTTTTTTTTAATTTTATCTCTAGAGGCTCAGACCTCATGAAACCGGCTCTTTTTCAGAATTTTCCATTTCAGGCCTTGCTTTCTTCACAACTTAAAAAATGATAGGTACTTGGGGCGCCTGGGTGGCGCAGTTGTTAAGCGTCTGCCTTCGGCTCAGGGCGTGATCCCAGCGTTCTGGGATCGAGCCCCACATCAGGCTTCTCCGCTAGGAGCCTGCTTCTTCCTCTCCCACTCCCCCTGCTGTGTTCCCTCTCTCGCTGGCTGTCTCTCTCTGTCAAATAAATAAATAAAATCTTTTAAAAAAAATGATAGGTACTTGCTCTGAAAAGTTTATTAAAGAGCCTGGACTCGGTGCCGGCCTGGCTTCTAAGACACCATGCCCTCCTGGATCTCCTGCCTCACTGACTGCTCCCGCTCAGTCTTCTTGCTGGCTGCCCATCTTGCTGCCCCAGGTTCTCTCTGCCCATTCCTGGGGTGATTTCTTCCGGACTCCGCTTTAAAAACCATCAATAGGCCGACAGCTTCCCAATGAACATCTCGAAGCATAGGCCTCTTTCAGCTCCAGATGTGTCCAGGAGAACTGCATATGTGCTCCGAACCAAATTTCACCTACCACCTTGCTTCTCCCGCTGCCCTCATCTCTGCAGACGGCCACTCCACCTTTGCAGCAGCCAAACTCAAAATCCTTGGAGTCATTTCGACTCCTCTCTTTCATTACACCTCCTATCCAGTCTATTATCCACTCTGTTGTCTCAAACTGCAAAATATATCCAGAAGCCGACCACCTTCACTTTCCACCTGTCACCTGCGTCTGAGCCACTGTCTGCTCTTCGGAGATGGCTGCAGTACAAGTAGCCTCCTCACTGGGCTCTGCTTCTGCTCTCTCCCCTCCCTGTTCTCAACTCAGAAACCTGAGCGTGACTTTTAAAACGAGTCTGATCTGTTCAGATCCCTGCTCCAAACCATCTGCCATCTCTATTGGCTCCCCATCTCGTTCATATTACTTGCCCCTAAGCCAAGAGATCCCCTGCAAGACCACCCCATCCATCACTCTCCCCCTCAAGCATTCTGCCTTAGGCACTTTTCCAGGCCATTCCTGGAACGCAACAGGCAAACTCCCCGCAGGGCCTTGCTGGTCCCTCTGTAGCCTGCTCTCTCACCTGCATTAGGTCTTTGCTCACGTTACATAAGTAAGGTTTCTAAACACTCCTATTTAAATGTACAGCACCCCCATCCCCGCCCCAATACCAGCACTCTTTATCCATTAAAAAAAAAAAAAATTAATGTCGAATCCCCAGTGCCTAAACAGAGTCCGGCACATTGTACGCGCTCAATAAATGTATGTCGAATTAATAACGAATTGCTAGAATGAGCCTAGGCCTTGTGATACGTGCGTTAACAGACTATCTCACTTAAAGCGCACAACCGCCCTGAGGCGGGCACCGCCGCGTTGTCTGTTGTACAGCGGGGAACTGAGAGGCTGCAGCTTGCGGACACCCAGGCCCCCGGCTCCTGCGCCCGGCAGTCAGGGCTGACGTGTCCCCCCTCCCCCTCTCCCCGCAGGTCCCGAGCGAGGCGCCAGCGCCGTCGGCCGACCCGGCGCGCCCACACGCGTGCCCGGACTGCGGCCGCGCCTTCGCGCGCCGCTCCACGCTGGCCAAGCACGCACGCACGCACACGGGCGAGCGGCCCTTCGCGTGCACCGAGTGCGGCCGGCGCTTCTCGCAGAAGTCGGCGCTGACCAAACACGGCCGCACGCACACGGGCGAGCGGCCCTACGAGTGCCCCGAGTGCGACAAGCGCTTCTCGGCCGCCTCGAACCTGCGGCAGCACCGGCGGCGCCACACGGGCGAGAAGCCGTACGCATGCGCGCACTGCGGCCGGCGCTTCGCGCAGAGCTCCAACTACGCACAGCATCTGCGCGTGCACACGGGCGAGAAGCCGTACGCGTGCCCGGACTGCGGACGCGCCTTCGGCGGCAGCTCGTGCCTGGCGCGCCACCGACGCACGCACACGGGCGAGAGGCCGTACGCATGCGCCGACTGCGGCACGCGCTTCGCGCAGAGTTCGGCGCTGGCCAAGCACCGACGCGTGCACACGGGCGAGAAGCCGCACCGCTGCGCCGTGTGCGGTCGCCGCTTCGGCCACCGCTCCAACCTGGCGGAGCATGCGCGCACGCACACTGGCGAGCGACCCTACCCGTGCGCCGAGTGCGGCCGGCGCTTCCGTCTCAGTTCGCACTTCATCCGCCACCGTCGCGCGCACATGAGACGCAGGCTGTATATCTGCGCCGGCTGCGGCCGGGACTTCAAGCTACCCCCTGGCGCCACGGCCGCCACTGCCACCGAGCGCTGCCCAGAGTGCGAGGGCAGCTGAGCCGCCTTTCTTGTCGCCGCGGGGCTGCGAGCGTCCGGCTTGGGGGGGCGGACACGCTGGGACCCCTCACCTGGGGCTACATTAACCAGGACCTCCCCGGCTCACGACCCGGGGCTGGGAAAGGGTGGGATGGCAGGCCTGGCTGCCTTGGAACTGGGAGGCAGGGAGAATCCCCTAACTGGGAACCCTGGAAACAGTGCCCACTCCCCGCTCACTACAACCCCTTGACCCGTGTTAGTGAATAAAGTATTATATCCTCGCCCCACCCGTGCCTGTGAGTGAGGTGGGGGGAAAGGAGGAAAGTTGGCGTTTTACCCAGGCTTAAGTAACTTGAATGAGTTATGGAGCCAAGTGGGGCTACAGGCCCAAAGGGGTTCCCTGAACTGGCTTTATGTGTGGGGAGTCCTCGTAACTTCAGGTCTGGAAGGGTCCACAAATACAGCACATTCTGGCCAAACAGCCACTGCACTGTTTGGTGAACAGACACGAACTTCCTTCTAGGAGAGATGGGCTGACTTCATTTCCTAACTTGGATGACTGTGGGCGATGTCCGGAGGGCACAGGATGAGCAGGACAGGAGTTGAAGTGGTGGCAATTGTTACAACCCAATCTGGACACATTGAGTGTAAGGTAAACGCAGAGGAGTCAGAGAGGTGACTGGAAATATTGGCTTGGGGATATCAGGCCTGGAGTGCACGATACCACTTCTAGAAGAGGTACCCAAGCAAAGTCCGAAAGAACAGCCAGAGCTGTTTCGGCCAAAGCTGAAAACGGAAGCTTCCTGTCCGGGAAATCTAAACGAAAGTGTTCTGTGGAGGGAGTGGTCAGCTCTGTGAGATGCTATATGTGTAGCTCAGGGAAAGTGGTGAGAGGAGTGAGGGTGAAAGCCATCCTTGAGTGGGCGAGAACATAGGAGAATGAGGAAGCCCAGTGGATGGGTGTAGACAACTCACTTTCAGAGGCTTGGCTGTGAAAAGCAAGAGGGGAATGGCTGGGGGTTTGTTGGGTTTGTTTTGTCGATAGGGAAGAAACGCGATTATACTTTATGCTGGTGGCAGAGCTGATAGAAAGGAAGAGAAGCTGGTTATATAGAGGAGAGAGCAGATAACTCATCATGGAGAGGATACACAGTAAGAGACCAATAAGGATAAGGTTCCTGCTGTCACTAGTAGGGAGAGGAAAGGTGCGTTTGGGAATACAAACCCGAAGTAGTTCTAATCCGGATTGTGTTTTACGTGGGAAGTAAGAGGTCACTGGTTAAAAGGGAGTGAGGTCAGTAGTAAAAGGAATGAGACCAGTAAAGAGAAATGCCTCATTTTACTGATGTGGAAATAGGCTCCTAGGGGCAGCAAAAGTAGTTCAAAGGCTTTTTTTCCAGCATTACTCCACACTGTGAGGGAGGCAGGCCATGGGTATCCCCAAAAGGGAAGTGATGTGCCTGAGATCTTCACACGAGGGGTAAATCATATACACCCGACACTGTCTTTAGGTGTATAGGTGGAAATAGGCCTTGGGAGGCCAGGGGAGGAGGCAGGAGGCCCTCTCCAAGATGAGAGGAATCTCTGTTCTCCACATCAGACACTTGACCCTGATTTGTGATGAGGGCCCAAGGGAGAGGGGCATTAGGCTCTCACAGGGTTCAGCGTTGGGGTCTTGATGGACAAGGATGGGTTTTAGGCCCAGGCCCCTCTTCACTGTGGACATTTCCTGCTCTGGGCCCCTGAAAGTCTTGAGTTGAAAAAGCAAACAGATAACTGCAAACTTAGAAAGTCCCTCCTATGTGCCAGGCACTGCCCTAAGCACTCTACTTAAACTAACTCAAACCTTACAACCCTATAAGGGAGATACCATTATTTTCATTTTAGATGAGGAAACCAAGGCGCAGAAAGATGAAGTAATTTGATGAACGTCATCCAGCTTGTAAGTATCAAAGATGGCATTTGAACCCAGATAGCCTGGCTCTGGAATCTGGGCCCTTAACCAACACTACATAGAGCCTCCAGTCCCTTTAGAGGTCCAGCAGGGCTAAGGGAATTGCATGACCTCAGACAGGGATCTTGCTAGAAATCCAATCTCCCTGCCCTGTCGGTGGGAGTTGCACTAGAGAAACATGGCAGCTGGGCTCAGAGGCATCCCTGGTGCCCTTCTCCAGTATCTGCTATGATAGAGCCTCCCTAGTCACTCCAGGAAGAATCTAGAAGTTGCTAACCAAAACTTTTATTGGGAGGGAAAAATACCAGGAGGCTGTCTTCTGGAGGTTCTTGGGCCTCAGACCTTAGGAAGTAGGGCCCCCAGGCCCCTGATCTGTTAGGAAAGGACTAGAACAAAGTTCCATGGCCAGGCCACTCTTTGCTTCTCAGATGCCATGCTGAGTTGCAAGTCCTGTGCCCATGTTTCTAGGTTGAGGCCTGGCCTGTGGACTCACAGTCAAGGTCCGCAGGCCCCACAGCTTGGTCTTCAGAGGTGGCCCCATGGGGCAAGTCTGTATACTTGAGGGCAGAGCCCCGGGACAGATGTGCTGGGTAGCGCTGGCGGTTGAGGTCCATCTTGGAGAGCACCGCTTGGGGCAGATCCACACGGCATCGGGCTGCTAGCGCTACCAGGTAGATGAGGACGTCACTAAGCTCCTCTTGAAGGGCTGCCCGTTCCTTGGGGGGCCAGGCTTGGGGGCCAGGCTCTTCATCGGGCTTCCACTGACTGGGGGCAGAACACACAGGTAGGCACAAACACAGATGCTAGCTATAGACCATGGGCTCCGCCTCTCTCAGGAGCACCCCAGTCCTTGCAGCAATGCACTCCTATCTCTTAGGAAGTTCCTTCAAGGACAACTCAACCCACCTGGGCCCTCGGCAGAGTCGGGGTGGGGAAGAGACCCCAGCAGATGATTCATACAGACCTCTGTGTCCCAACATGCGCCGAGGACTGGCCAAGAGAACCTTTCACTTGTTAAGTCCCAATTCTACTTCTCTCCAGCCCTAGCCACTGCGACTCCAGATTAATCCCCAGACCCGGACCACTGGGAAAGCTTGTTAACTCACTTCTACTCTTTCCCAGTACCATCTTTTAAAACCACAAATTATGTTTTGTCCTTCTGCTGCTAAAATTCCCCCAGCTGGGGGCGCCTGGGTGGCTCAGCCGTTAAGTGTCTGCCTTCGGCTCAGGTCATGATCCCAGGGTCCTGGGATCGAGCCCCGCATCGGGCTCCCTGCTTGGCGGGAAGCCTGCTTCTCCCTCTCCCACTCCCCTTGCTGGTGTTCCCTCTCTCGCTGTCTCTGTCAAGTAAATAAATAAAATCTTCAAAAAAAAAAAAAAAAAATCCCCCAACTGTACTTGGAATAATATCCAGACTCCCGACCATGCCCTTCAGGTTCTGCATGAGCTGTCTGTCTCCTGCCCCTTCCGGAGTCATCGTCCACCCCACTTCCCCTCTCTCCACGCCTAAAGCCACTCTGGCTTGTTCTGTCTGGCAAACAGGCCAAACTATCACAGGGCCTTTACACTTAACTGCTCCCTCTGCTTTAAATGCTCTTCTCTCTGCTCCCCCCAGATCCTTCCCATGGCTGCTCTCTCCTCTTCTTCGGGTCTCAGCATAGACGTCCCCTCCTCAGAAAAGCCTTCTCCTTCTGTTACTTTCTTTCTCATCACCTTGTGTTATTTTCCTCACAGAACTTATTGCAATTCCTGATCTTTTAAAATTAGCTTAGGGGCGCCTGGGTGGCTCAGTCAATTAAACGTCGACTCTGATTTCTGCTCGGGTCATGATCTCAGGGTTGGGAGATCGAGCCCCACATCAAACTCTGTATTGGGCGTGGAGCCTGCTTCAGATTCTCTCTCCTTCTGCCCCTTCCCCTGCTCGCTCTCTCTAATAAATAAATCTTAAAAAAAAAATTGGTTTATTTATTGTTAGTCTCCTTGCACTGTGAAGGCAAGAACCATGTTTTTTGGGTTTTTTTTTCCAAAGCTTTTATTTTTAAGTCATCTCTACACCCAGCGTGGGGCTTGAACTCACAACCCTGGGATCAAGAGTTGCACGCTCTACCGACTGGGCCAGCGAGGCGCCCCGGGAACCATGTCTATGTTGTTCAGGGCTTCCTTCTAGAAGCCCTAGACACAGCTGACGCTCATATACGTGTAATGAGTGAATGGCTTGCCCTCACCCATATCTCTGTGCTCTCATTTCTCCATCCCCACAGTGACTGCCCTGGTTTAGGCCTGCCTTACCACCTCTTGCCTGGTCTTCAGCCTCCTCACAGGTCTCCCCTGCCCCAAGTCTCTTGGTGACCCAATCCCCCCTGCAGAAAGGCCTTCTGTCCAAACTCCATCACTTCCTAACTCCAGCTCTGTCACTCTGGGTTCCTATTGCCACCCCTCTCTTCCACAGCCCCATCACTCACTGTGTAGGTCACTACTGCCTGTGGGGCACCAGGCACATGGGACAGGCCAGACGACAACACAGATACAAAATCCTTGCTCTCCCTTGAAAAGCTCACCCTGACGGAGTCTCAGAATCTCCCCGAATTTAACTTGCCCTTTCCCACTTCACTACCTTCACAAATGATTCTCAAGTCTGGAATGCCGCTGGGGGATCTTCTAAAGAACACCCTCCTGTCCACCCCAGAGGCTGCCACCATCCCTTATGACCTGGACCTGCCCTGCTGTTTTCACACCTTTCTTTTTCCCAGAAGACTGGATGCCCCAAGAGGGCAGGGACAGGAAAGCCATCTCTATCCCCAGGTACAGCAGGATATTTAATGATCAGATAAATGTTCCCCGCTCCCATAACACACAGACTATTCCAAGAAGACTTCATCTACTCACAAGAGCTCTGCCAGCTCCCCCACTTCCCCCACCAAGGCCAGTAGGAGGTTCCTAGGCTGGTGGAATTGGCCCCAGTCTCGTTCAGCAGCAAACTCAGCATGGAGGCGGCGGCTGGAAGAGAAGAAAGGGGTGGAAGTCCTGGTCCCAGGGTTAGAGAACCCAAGAGAAGACGCGGAGCCCAGGCGGGCATCTCGGTGATATGCAATGGGGGCATAAATATCAGGGGTTCTGCAAGGAATTCCTTGGATGGCCTTAAGCAAATCATTTCTTCTCTCTGGGACTTGGACTCCTGGTCTACAAAGTGGGTGCGCCCTACACAGACCCTCAACTCTATCGAAAACTAACAAAACCCTCTTTTCCATTATTCCACCTCCTACTGCTGCTTCTGCAGTTTCCTCCACCTGGAATATTCCTCTCTCTGCATATCGAAATCCTACCGATTTTACAAAGTGCAGCTCCAGGGACACTTCCCCTAAGAAGCCCTCCTTGATTTCCTCCAGCAAAAATAATATCACCCACCTCTCAGCACCGCATTTGCCCCCGTCCTGCCACTCACTCCCGGAGGGCAGAGGCCGGGCAGAAGCAGCATCTTAAGTAGCAGCCCAATTTCCCCAGGGCTGGTTCTAATATTACTCACCGGGCGTCACCATTTCCCCTGCCTCTGGTGTGCATCACTAAGCCCATTTTGCAGACAAGGAGGTTAGATGACTCGCCCGAGATCAGCCAGTCGAGCTGGGACCCCAGCATAGCTGCTAGCCTTCTTCCAGACCACGTGGAGGGACCCTCCCCAATAGGAGAGAGTAAGGGGGCGACCTCCCCAGGTTGGGCTGGGACGGCTTACATGTCCTCGAGCGTGGGCTCCGGGCTGAAGCTGAAGGGACTGGCAGCAGCAGTGCCGTCTCCCCCCATGTCCCCACGCGCGTCCCCATTCGCCCGAGACATGCCGCCCACCAAGCAGCAGTCCGGACGCGCTGAACAACACCGCGCGAAGCTCGGAACCCGCCTCCAGGGCCCCTGACCAATCACAGGCGTTCACGACTGCTTCCCGGGGCGGAGCCGCAGGAAAGACCAATTACTTCTGTGGACTTTACTGCAGCCCGCCCTTTACCCCCCGGCCTTGGATTCTTCGGTCTGGGCCGAGCATCTTAAAGGTATAGAGGCCAGATTCGACCGCGAAGACACAATGGACGGAGGGCGAAGAGGGCGCAGGCGCGTCGCCTCGTTTGTGGGCGCCAGATGGCGCCAAAGAGAAATGACGAAGCAGGGAAGGGGGTGGGATGCTCCCTGGAAAACCCCAGAAATGGAGGCTTTAAGCAAGAAAGGGAAATTTATTACAAGGATACAAGAATGTCTCCAGGATATAGAAACTAGGGTAACCGTTCTAAGCATCTTACATATTTAATCCTCACACCAACCCTAGGAGGTAGGTAATATCATCGTCATCCCCATTTTACAGGTAAGGAAACGGAGAGATCGAGTAGTTTAACTCAACAGCTAATAAGGTGGTAGCCAGGTTTCAATTCTAGGCAATTTGGTTTCGGAGTCTGTTTTATTAACCCCTACACTATATTGCCTCAAACGATGATAAGTACCTTGGGAAAAAAAATATTTAAACACTTTGAAAAGTGGGGGCAACGTTAGCTTGCATGGTCCAGAGAAGAAGGGGTAAGCCCTTTGGTTGCCATCACAACCGCCTTTTCCCCTCCTGCATTCTTGCACGACCGTGATTTTATTCTGGTGTTCGTCCTCGATCGGTTTACTGGTGAGCCTATGGCCTAGTTCTTGACAATGCGAAGTTAGGAAGTCTGTTGGAGACTTCCGGGAAGGGTTCTCAGTTGTTTGTTTTTCTCAGTTCTTTTGTTTAAAAAGCACAGGATGTTTCTACCTTTAGATGTTAGTATGTGAAGGAATCTTTATGTGGAGGGCTAGCCCACAAACTGGGATTGGCAGATGGGAAGATAGAAAGGACCTGGATCCTTGATAACATTGTTGGGACACTTATTTTCCAGAAAGGTCCTAATTTAAGACTCTGGTTATATAAGAAAATAAATCCCTTTATTGGTTAAACCACTTTTAGTTGGGTTTTCTGTTACTTGTCTCTGAGAAAGTGACATTTAATCTGAGCAAAAATCAAAGGGAATAGAGCTCTAGGTAGAAGGAGCACCAGTGCTTGAAGCAGGAAAGCCTTGGCATGTTCTAAAGACGAAAAGAATTCCAGTGTGGCTGGAATATAGCGAGCAAAGGGGAGAGTGGTTGGACAAGAGGCAAGATCAGATTGATCAACTGTGGATTTTATTTTCTATTTTATTTTATTTTGGATTTTAAGTACTATGGAAACCCTTTGGAGGGCTTTGGCAGGGGAGTTATATGATCATATTTTGTATTTATGAGCCCTCTGGCTGCTGTGTTAAGAATGAATTAGAGGAAGGTAAGGGTAGAAGCAGGGAGATGAGTTACGGCCGTTGTCCAAGCAAAGGATGATGCTGACTCTGGGCCAGGTTGATGGTGAGTGAAGATGGAGAGAAGTGGATGTATTGGGGAGATATTTCTGGAGGTAAGCTATAGGCTTTGCTGATTTTGAATTAGAGGTATGGGAGAAAGGATAGAATCAAGTATGGCTTACAGGTTTTGAGTGTTGAGCAACATGGTGGATGGTGGTGACTCATCAGGGGATGAGGATTGAACACACATGGTATCAGGAGTTTGGTTTAGAACAAAGCTAACTGAAGCTACATATCAATTTGGCAGGTGGATTTATGAGACTACGGTTTAGAGAAGAGATCGGGGCTAGAGATTCACATTTGGTAATCTCAGTCATTAGACAGTACTTAAAGCCACGGACTTGGAGAAGAATGACTAGTACAAGAATCTAGATAGACAAGACTAAGATTTGGGGTACTCCAATATTTAGCAGGTGAGCAGAAGAGAAGAGGCAGGGGAGATAACAGGAAAATCGAGAATGTGGTGTTATAGAGGCTAAGAGAGGAAAGTGTTCCAAAATGAGTGGACGTCTGATTTGGGTACTACTGAGCTGCAGGGTAAGAAGAGAAGAGAGCACAGAAATTGCTGCTGGATAAGGCAGCATGGAAGTTGGATACGGGAGTTGGGAGAAAAGAGGGAGTCCCGGGTAGCTCCTGGGTTTCTGGCTTGAGTAAATGGATAGATAATTTTGTCATTGGCTGAAATGAGGACACAGAAGCCCCAGGAGTTGGGGTGGAAGGGAAGATAATGAATTCAGTTCGGGGCCTGTTGAGTCTAAGATGGTTCTAGAACATCTAGATGATGTCCAGTAGGCAGGTGGATACAGGTCTGAAGTTCAGAACATTGATCTGCCTACAGATCTGGGAACTGAAAGTACTTTCCATAGCACCTACCCTGATGTTTGCTTAGTTTCTCCAGACAAGAATCCAGTCTTTTACTGGAATGTAAAATACAGCTTTCTTAGGAGTCCTCTGCATCTCAGATTTTTGAGGAGTCAGGGACCAGGACTTCTAGAGCTCACAGGTCAGATGGTCCTTGGTGATTGACAGGAAGGAGGAGACACTCTTTGTAGGTCTGCCTCTGCCCTCCTCCTAGGAGCTTCTGACCGAGCTTGCGAGGCTTTTGCCAAGCATCCCAGTTCCTTGCTCCATGGCATTGTCCTTGGAAGACCAAGCAAACCCAGCTCCAGCACAGCACAGAGTTGGAGGGGTGGCGAAGGCCCTCGGGGTGGGGGGGGGAGGGAACAGACCTGAACATATAATGGTCTCATGATCTGGACCCTTCATCCAGACTCTTTCTGTACCCTCACCCCCACATCCATTCGCTTTTCTCCATTCTCCTCAGACACATCTTAGCAACCCAACCTCCCTGCTTTAGTCAGGGCCTCAATGTGCTTGGTCTTGGCTTTTGGTTCACATTCGTGATTAGCCTTTATGGGCCTATCCCTTTAGGGACTGGGTGCCCTAGTCTTTTGGACCAAAGGTGTTTTCCCAGTGTAAGCTAATAAATGTTTAATGACAAGATGGGCAGGCTGGGACAAGCAAACATGAGCGTGCACGCACAGCCCTTCTGCTACGCAAGAGTTTGGCTGCCGTCGCCACTGGAGCCAACCATGTGCAACTGGCCCCAGCACGGCTTTTGGAAAACCCTGGAGTGGAGGAGGTGGTGGTGATTGGAGCACAAAGTAGCAGAGACCCATGAGCTGGGTGGGTGGTGTTGGGGTAGGGGAACCTGGGCTGCTAAGGTCCTAGAGGCAATAGAGTATGATGACAAACGAAGAGTCAGGTGGTTAGGAACCCAAGCACCAATGCCCTTGGGAAGATTGTTTCTTTTCTCTGAGCCACGATTTCCCTCTCTATGTAATGGGGCTCTGGCCTAGGCGGCTTCCAGGGACCCTCCCTGTGTGTGCTGGCAGGGCCGGGACAGTGTGCATTTTGTTCGTATCACAGTGCTGTTCTTATTGGAGGCAGAGCCATTGACCTTGTTGGTTTTGAACTGGGGGATGGCGGAAATGATGCTGTTTAATTAAAAGTGTTTGTTCTTAC
The DNA here is from genome assembly GCF_023065955.2 of Ursus arctos. Taxonomy (NCBI): domain Eukaryota; kingdom Metazoa; phylum Chordata; class Mammalia; order Carnivora; family Ursidae; genus Ursus; species Ursus arctos. The sequence goes on from NW_026622874.1 coordinate 87,876,935, forward strand.
TAAGTTTTTCAGGAGGAGTCATGACAGAGGCTTTGAGAAATCTCTAGACTAGCCCATTCAGGCCAGGGAGTCCCCAAACACCTTTGGAAACCCTTCCTAGGGCGCCTGGCTGGCTCAGTCAGTAGAACATGTGACTCCTGATCTCAGGGTCATGAGTTCAAGCCCCACACTGGGTGTAGAGCTTACTTTTAAAAAAGAGAGAGAGAGAAAGAAGTCCTTCCCCAATCTATGTATCCAGCCTTATTCCCCTACACCCATGCTGAAATCCAGCCAGATGATCCCCACTCTCCTCCTCCCTAATTTTGCTCATATCTGGAATGCCCATTCCCCCTTCTCTGCATATCCAAACCCAAATTCTACTCATTCTGCAGAGCCCTGCTTCAAAGCCACCTCCTCTGGGAAGCCTTCCTAAACTTCCTCCAAAAAGGAAGTAATGTGACCTTCTATAGCACTTAATCCATTCTAGTCCATATGGCACTTACCATTCTTCGTCTCGATTTTGGGGTGATGGGTGTCCCTGTCCTTGATGTCCTTTTGGATTGAGTCTCCTGGAGAACAGAAGCAGTGTCAGGCTTTTGTTTCCCCAGGGCCTAGTACTTGAATAGATTTAATAAATACTAATTTATAGGAGCATGTCTCATGGGATCCCCTCCATGACTCCCCTGCGGTAGGTGGGTATGACTGTGCCTATTTTACAGATGAAGAAACTGAGGCCCAGAGGCTTATCTGAGATCACCCAGAAAGGTGAATGCTGAAGCTCACCAGCAGCCCCCAGTGCTCCTCAGCAAGTGGAAGAAATCTCCCTACCCCCACAAGGGAGTAAAAGAGGCAGCTCAGTATTTTTCGTATGTGCTGAGGTCACCTTGCGACTCCCTTTTCTTCTGTCCTTCTGTCTTATCCCTTCATCTTCTTTCTCTTCCTCTGTCTTCAACTTCCTCTCCTTTTCCTTTTCTTTCTCTTTTCTTCCGTCGCCTTCCTTACCTCTGTATCTGTGATTCTGTTCTGATTTCTACCCGAGGCCCTGCCCCTCCACCACCTGCTGCCTCTGTTTCACTGCCCAGCTCCTCCCCAAGGAAAAATGGTTGCCTATCTTGCTCTCAACCCCCAACCCGTTCTAGGTTACCTAAGAGGACACAGGCCAGGGACGCATCCCATCATTTCCCTCCCCCTTTGTACCGCCCGCTCCAACCAGTGAGAGAGCTGTGTGTGTGAATAAACAGAACCAAGGCCTGAATTTCTTCTCCAAACCCTTGTCGTAAGAGATTGGTGATACCAGCCTCCACCACTAGGAGACGCCAAGAGCAAGGAAAGTGTGGACATTGAGGGTGCTAGGGTCCCCGGTGTGTACCCTACTCACTCACTCATTTATTCAATATATTCTGAGCACTAACTATGGACCCGACAGTGTTCTAGGTCCTGGGGATACGGACCATCCCCTGCCATTTTGGAGCTTACATACTAGCAGAAAGGGACACTTACAAAGTAAACGAACACATTCTCCAGATAATTACAGATTAGGGTTAGAGCTATGAAGCCAATAAATGATGTGACGAGTTGGAGATTCCGTAGGCGCTGGCTGATGTCAGAGAAGGCTTTTATAAGGTTTAATTTGGGCTGAGACAGGGTTGAGGGTGAGCCTGCCAGGTAGAGAGCCTGGAGGCGAGGCTCCAGATAGAGGGAACTACAAGTACGAAGGATCTTGGTTTGTTTGCAGCGCCACAGGAAGGCTAAAGGGCTCGAGTTCAGCGAGAGAGGGAGGGCGAGTGGCATGAAATGAGGTCGGAGATAGCTAAGCAGGGGTTGTACGGAAAATGATTTAAAAGCTTTGAGTAGGAGTAAAGCTGGTTGAATTTTTAAAATCGATTCATTGTTATAGTTAGATAGTATGTACATTACAACTATGTAAATACTCATTGCTGAATACTGTATATGATTACATTGCATTTGTCACACAAGGTTTTATTTTTTGTGGGAGTTGATAACTGCCTCATTTTTTTTATTTGCTCGTTTTCGATATAATTATCACTAATTCTCTTTACACCTTCCATTAACCCTCCAATGTAATTTTTCACAAAATCAAATGTATCAGTACTCAAACAGGTCCATTTTCCTTTTCCTGGGAGCCTTCAGGCTCCTCTTCCCGAGTGATGTGCCTGTTCCAGGCTGCTGGCTTTCTAGGCCCGCTGTACAACTGTTACCTTGAAACCTCCCTTCACCTTCTCCTGTGCTGGCTTGGGTTCCCGAACCCCATGCTTTTCTCTTTCCCAGTTTGCCCCTCTATTTTCCTAGAGCACATCTTCCAGTAGTTTCTTGAGAAAGAGTGCATGGGATGAATCCACTTTGATACTTTGCATGTCGAAAAATATCTTTATTTTCCTTGTTTGTAAAATGTGGCTAGGTATAGAATTATACAGAGAAAATCATATACCCTCAGGATTTGAAGGCGTTACTTCATTGTCTTTTAGCTTCCAATTCTCTGTTGAGAAGTCTGATACCATTCTTATTGCCAGACCTTTCTACACGCTCTTGCCCTCCCTCAGAAGGTTTGGGGAGAGCATAATGACTTAGAAGCATGGACTCTGGGGCATCTGGCCGGCTCAGTCAGGGGAGCATGCAACTCTTGATCTTGCCATTGTAAATTTGAGCCCCACATGGGGTATAGAGATTACTTAAAAATAAAATCCTAAAAAAAAAAAAAAAATGGACTCTGGACTCACACTGCCTAGCAGTTGGCCTGCGCAACTTTCGACAAATTTCTTAATCTCTTTGCACCTCAGCTTCCTCATTTGCAAAATGGGGTTGTTGGCAGTTCAAGTGAATTAATATCTATGCAACACTTTATCGCTGGTATTTTAAAATTTAATAAAATTAGTGTAGGTCGTTTTTCATTTGCTATGCTGGGAAGTCAAGAGATGTGTGATATTTACAACTTTTTAAATTTTAGAAAAATTTCTTGTATCATTTCATGTGTTTTTTTTCTTCCATTTACTTTATTACCTCTTTTTGGAATTCCTCCTAGGTGTGAAACCTCTGGGCTTACCTCTCGTTTCCATACTTTTTTTTCCCTATTGTGCATCTTGTTACTGTTCTACTTTCTGATAAATTTCTTCGACTTTATCTTCTAAGTATTCTACTGAATTTTAAAAACCTTAGGTATATTTTATATTCTAAATGCTTTGTTCTCTTACTATCTTTTTATGAACACTTTTATCTTCTTAACCGCTTTTTCTTTCCTTCTGCTCCCTGTTTTCTCTTCACTGAGTTTTTTGTTTTCTTTGACTTCTTTTCACATTAGAGGCTTACCTCAAATGTCTGGTGATCCTTGACTGCTTATATTTAAGAATGAGGCATTGAAAAGAATGTGCTTGAGTGAAACTTTTCAACTGGCAGGCTTCCTGGTACAGGGATTTTCACTGGGGGCTCCCTAAATGTTTACAGGTCTTTTTTCTGGGCGTATTCTTTTTCTCCAGAGGAGCAAAGGTGGTATAAGCTTCCTGGACAGTGTTTTTAATAGTTAAGGTGAGGAAGGGGGCTGGGGCAGTCTCGTTTTTCAGGCTTTATTCTCGTTTTTGGTCAGGCCCCCTGTCCTTTACTGTGGTGTCCCCAGCTTTGCAGTAGTTTTAAAAATTTTCCAGACCGTAAACCTCCCTTTACCTACAGAGGTGAGAGGCAGTCATCTGGCTATGTGACATGGGGGAGAGGTTTGTGAACCTCAAAGATCTAATTGTAATTACCCTGTACAGAAGCTTTCAAACAGTGTCTGTTTTTATCCCCACCCTTGACCCCTTAGTACCTCCAGAGCACACCTCCTTGCTTCCTGTTAGTATTCCCCAATTCTAAAGGCATTTACTTGGGCTTCCTCTATTCTGCTAAGTCAGTTACCCTTCTTCCACCTACTTTAAATCTTCCAAGTGTTAACCCCTTTCTTTTGCTATTTCCTCTCCCACCTGCTTGTCCTTGTGTTTATGCTTGTTTTGAGTCCTTTGCTATCAACACAGAGGGAGGGTGCAAACCTAAATCTAGGTGTTAAATCCTCTGGTCCAGAATCAGGGAAAACATTCTCACACTCTACCTGCCAGACTCTAAAATGTATCAACTGATTCATTTTATAAGACTGTAAAAGATTCAGAATTCCAAGAATCCAAACATTAGCCAGAAGAATTTTTCCACAAAGTCCTTTTTATTTATTTCACTAGAAATTACTCTTTATTGATTAAATCTCCAGGAATTTTCAGCACAAGATCGAACATCTTAATGACCACCAAGGTTTGGGCTCTGGGGTTTGTTCTGCCTCTCCCAGTCCTTAAAGGGGTTTAGAGGGAGAGACGTCATTAACAGAGACCAAATCAGATGGTTGCAGGTCCTCCTTTCCCAGTCATTGGACAAGCTGCTCAATTCTTGTCCAGAGCAGGAAAGAGCCAGTACTTCAGAAAAATCTAATAAAGAATTTGACAATGCAATGTAAGATCTCTCTGAACAATTTAGATTTATCAACAGTATTGGTCCAAACTTATTTGCTTCTTATCTAAATCATTTTGCAATTTACCTTTTTTTTTTATGTGTAATTCTTATTAAATAACCTCACTCCCTGTGCAGACATGAATCAACCCAGTGCCAAGAAAAAATCCCTCAAACCAGAATAGCCTCATCTTGCTCTTGGAAAGAAGTAACAGAGGTTTTTCTGCTCCTCCTCCACATACTAGATGAACAAACCTGCCCCTAAAGTCCAAAATGTTACTTCTGGCCTTGGAATGTGCAGCCTGTGGGGGGCTGATTCAAATCACCTTGAAAGGGCCACTGGAACTACTATGCAGGCAGCCTTCTTTGGAAATTTCTTCTTAAAATAAAGTTCTGAGAATCGTTCATGATTGTGTACAAAGGCTCTAAGGTCCAAACAACTTCTGCTATTCCATCTCACGAACTAGGCTCAGAGGAGGCATTGGAACTGTCAGGAACGAGAGCAGGAGCAGTGGCCCCACGAGGTAGGACCTCAATAACTCGAGGCTTGTCAATGATCCGGGCTGTCCGGTTTCCCTTTTCCACAATACCGACGATCCATGCTTGGTGACCCTCTCCATACTTGGAAGATTTTATTTCAGAACAAAAGCGAGCTGCTTGTTCTCTTGGCAGACAAATCAGTAACCCCCCAGAAGTTTCCGCTGAGGTTCCTTGAAGGAGCCCAAAGCGCCCACTGGCCTTGCTGATGGCAGCCATCTTGGCAATAATTGGCAGATTATGAATCACAAAGGACACCTCATTTCTTTGTTGTTTCGCAAGGTTCTGAGAGTGTCCTAGAATGCCAAAGCCTGTGATATCTGTGGCTGCGTGTGCGTTAAACGTGTGCATTAATCCAGCAGCAGTCCTGTTTAGGGTAGCCATATTGAACATGGCTTCCTGATAAGCCAGCTCTACCTCTTCTCTGGAGACCACCATATTTATTTTATTCCATCTCTCAGGATTATCCAGCCATTGGTGGGCATTGACAGCAACTTGGGTTCCTAAGGGTTTGGTTAACACGAGCACATCGCCAACAACTGCACTGTCAGGCATGATGAATTCATTTGGCTGACATACCACAGTGGCAACCCCACCGACGATAATCCAAGGGTTTACCACCGTCTGTCCACCAGTCACTGCAGTCCCTCCTTCCTCAGCAGCATCGCGAAAGCCTTTGATCATGAGTGGTGTTATCTTTTCTCGTTCCTCCTCGGTCATACTCTGGCTGACGCTGAGTAACATCAACATGTTGTCACATTCAGTAATGCCCATGGCGTAGAGGTCACTCAGCACGTTGGCACACGCTATGCGCCCCATCATGTAGGGATCTTCCACCAAGGGGTAAAAGAAATCCGTGGTCTGCACCAGTGACAGGCCCCCGTGTCTCAGGGGTATGACGCAGGAGTCCATCCCAATGCCCAGGGCTGGAAAGGTGGGGTTGGGTTCGGCCCCGGCCGGCAGGCCGCCTTCCTGGGCCGCCTCTTCATGGCCTCCGACCAGGCCCAGGCCCAACGGGGGCCGCACGTCTGGCCGCGTCAGTCCCGCCAGGAGTTTGAGCAGCGTCTCCTGCGGGACCTTGCAGCCTCAGCCCTTCATGCCGGAGAAGCCCGTCAGCCGCCAGCTCGGGCTGAGGCCCAGCGCCTGGGGCTCGAAGGGCCGGTAGCTCGAGAAGCCCCGGCCCAGAGACAAGCCCGCGGAGCCCGAGCCTTCCGCCGCCGCCACCACCTCTCCGCCGGCGCCCGTCACCGCGGCTTCCGCCATCGCGCCCGCCGGGCAGGGAGGGAAAAGAGGAGAGGCGAGCTCCCTTCTCTTCTCTACTCCAGTGACTACGGACTAACAGTCTGATATTACCGCAGAGATTCTCCCCGGCACGACTCGCGCCACCGGACTCACGCCGCCGCACCGCGCGCTCCTGGCCTTCCTGAGGGAGGAGCCGCCGGCCTCCTATACTTATAGTCCCAGTGATTGACAGCCGTACCATCCAATGACGACCTCGCTACCGAGAGGCGGGCTTCCTTTCGTCTAAAAGATAAATTACAAATCAACCAGCAGCTTGCGAAATTGGTCCCGGCGAGATGACCGGCGAGTGTTGTGGTTCGCTCCCCTAGTTGTGATTTAAACGATCTCTTGGGAGTGGCTGGCGGAACTTTGCTCCCCTAGAGGCAGTTTACCAAGGGCAGCATTTTCGAAGATGAGGAAGATCGGTCACTGGGCAGATTTCATGCAGGTCAGAATTGTCCGAGGGTCATTTGACAGCGCTCGTGACCAATCCAGGATAGGAAAATAGCCCAGGGAAAAAATTCGGAAAGAATGATGAGAAATTAGATATTAAGTTACTACCATTAAGCTAGCAAATCCTCGCATCCAAATCATGAAATGTTAAAATGGGCTTCAAAGAATTTTAAGACTCAGGGGGGGCCTACCTGCCTCAGTCGGAAGAGTATGCGACTCTTGATCTCCGGTCGTAAGTTCCAGCCTCACATTGGGGGTAGAGATTACATTTAAAGAATAAGATCTTAAAGTCTTTTAAGACTCTTAAATCCACCACTAACTGTGTGAGTCACTTTTCCTCTCCCAGCATCAGTTGACTCATCTGGACAAAAAAGTGGCTTATCTTGTTCTGTTCTAAAGTTTCTATATATCTTTAAGTGAGTATATATGAGAATCTGTGATGTATCCATTAAGAGCAATTTGCCAATATCTATTAAGCATATAACTGCACATAATATCTTTGACTCAGCAGTTCCAATTCTCGGACTTTATCCTACAGATGTACTCACAAGCTGTGAGTGGGAAATGATAGAGTTGTTTTATTTTTTAATTTTTTTTCTGTGCTGTTTGTAATATCGACCTACTGGAAACAACTTTAATGTTTATGAACTGTGATTAAAATAAATCGTGGAATAAATAAAATCTTTTTAAAAAATAAACTAAATCATGGTACGTCTATATAATAGACTACCCAAGCAACTCTAAAACAATGAGAAAACGTTGATGTAATTATATTGATAATAGTTACAATCCTAAGAGGCACAGTTCTAAATGCTTTAGTATATTAACTACTTAGCCCTTACAATAACCTTTGAATTAGGATTCTTTCCACATTTTACAGATAAGGAATATAAAGCACAGAGAGATAAAATGACCCACTCAAGGTCATAGCCAGTTTAGAAAAGAGCTGGATATGAATCCAAGCATTCTGTTCCAAAGAGCACCAGGCGATATTGCCTATGATGTTTGTTAAGAGAAACAAGCAAACTTCAGAGCAGTATTTATATAATACTATTATTTGTTGTAAAGGGGGGAAATATATGCAATGGCGATATTTCTGGGAGGAGAATCACCAGAAACCGGTGAATTGATTGCCTCTGGGGAGGGAATGAGGTGGTTGGGATGGGAGATTCTTCATTGTATTGTCTTTTTGTTCTTTTAACATTTGGAACTTAAATTTTTTTTTAAAAATATTTGAGTGTATTACATACTTTAAAAAAAGAAGAACAACCTGCCTATGGGACTGTAAATTGGTGTAACCATTTTGTAAAGGAGTTTGGCCTTAACTGATTGAATCAAGCATGTGCAAACCCATGCATTCCACCCATAGGTGGAACTCCCCAGCAATTCTACCCATAAAACATGCCCTAGCCTGGGTGGCTCAGTCGTTAAACGTCTGCCTTCGGCTCAAGTCATCATCCCAGAGTTCTGGGATCGAGCCCTGCATCGGGAAGCCTGCTTCTCCCTCTCCCACTCCCCTTGCTTGTGTTCCCTCTCTCGCTGCCTCTCTCTCTAATAAATAAATAAAATCTTAAAAATAAATAAATAAAACATGCCCTGGAGAAACTCTTGCAAAGGTGCCCCAGGAAACACATGCAAGAATGTAGGAGCTCTGGAGACTGATTACACAGCGATGTGAAGGTACTTAACACTACTGAACTATCCACCTAAAAAAAGGTAAGATGGTAAATTTCATGTTACCACAATCAAAAATTTTACCACAATTAAAAATATAAAAACATAGGAGTACCTATAGCTCTTACAGCAAGTCATTACATTTGGTGTTTATTATTCTGCAATAAGTATTAAGTATTAAGGAGTAAATTGGAAGAAACTCGAACGTTAAAATTAGACTGAGCTGCAGTCTTGGCTCTCCTAATGACCTTGGGCAAATTATCTAGCCTCTAGGAACCCCAGTCTCACTCCCTAAAAAGTAGTCCTTTCACCTGAAGGTAATGATAGACACCAGATGGAGTTTTTTCTGAGAATTAAATTTTAAAATGTGTGTGAAGCTCCTAACACAGGTCCTGGCTGATGGTAAGCTTCACATAAATGATAGAACCTAGCATTCTACACTACTGTTAACGTGGATGTAGGGGCTGGAATTTAAATTCACAACACTTAGAACATCTTGGAATTTTTAAAAATAAAAACAAGTCCAGGGCGCCTGGGTGGCACAGCGGTTGGGCGTCTGCCTTTGGCTCAGGGCGTGGTCCCGGCGTTATGGGATCGAGCCCCACATCAGGCTCCTCCGCTATGAGCCTGCTTCTTCCTCTCCCACTCCCCCTGCTGTGTTCCCTCTCTCGCTGGCTGTCTCTCTCTCTGTCAAATAAATAAATAAAATCTTTAAAAAAATAAAAAATAAAAAAAATAAAAACAAGTCCATTTGTCTTCGTAAAGAAAAGGCAGACTGTAACGCCAGAACCCTGGAAACAACCCATGGGTCTGTTAACAGGGAATGCATAAATGAATCGTGGTATAACTACACAATGGAATATTGTGTCTCTGTGAAAGTGAATGATAGGTCTAGGCATCATCAGTACGGGTAATCTCAAAAACAAAATGTTAGGAGCAAGAGGCCAGTTACAGAAGAATACATCAGCTATTTATATAGAGTTCAACACCAGGCAAAACAATAATATATTGATAAGATATGCAAAACAAAAAAAAAAGTTTTTAAAAGTAAGAGAGTGGATGATGAACAAAATTTAGCGTAGGGATCACTTCTGGGGAAGAGGGCCTAGGGCACCCGTACGTTAAGTTCTGTTCCTTGGGCTGGGCTGTAGAGACATGATGTTCTTTAAACCGTACACATCTATTTTCCCACTCTCTTTTTGTAAGCTGTGTGTCAACATTAAAAAAAGAAAAGAGAAGAAAATGTGTTATATTTCAGAATTTAAAATTAATACTAAAGGATTAAAAATAAATCCCCGAATGAAAAATACTAAAGGAAAAACGAGATAATGAAAAAGCAAGAGATGTGGAAGCAAAAGACCTCTGGATTTTGTCTGACCTTGGGATTCACGGTCCGCGACCTGTCTGCCCTTGAAGAAGTGATACGCCTCTGTACACCTTAGTTTCCACTTCGGTGAAATGAGGGCCATCATCTCTGCTTAGGATCTGGTATAAGGATCGTATGAAAATCTCAACTGTGAAAGTTCCTTTGCAAAATGTCCAGTGTGCTGTACTTGTGAACGATCTTCCTGTCACTAAGGCAAACATGAAAACGCCCTAGCACGTCTGTAGTCAGCTCACCTGGGTTAAAAAGTGACAAGATCAGGTGCCCCTGTTTATAAGCTCTCTTTGTTCTTTGGACTTTCTCCTCTCAGCTTTTAGGACAGTTTGTAGTTTTGTTTTTTTTTTTAAGATTTTATTTATTTATTTTACAGAGAGAGAGAGTGAAGGAAAGTACAAGCAGGGGGAGGTGCAGGGGGAGAGGGAGAAGCAGACTCCCTGCTGAGCAGGGAGCCCCATGCCATGTGGGGCTCGATCCCAGGACCCCAAGATCATGACCCGAGCTGAAGGCAGATGCTTAACTGACTGAGCCACCCAGGCATTCCCCCCTCCTTTTTTTTTTTAAGATTTTATTTATCGGCGCCTGGGTGGTTCAGTTGGTTAAGCAACTGCCTTCGGCTCAGGTCATGATCCCAGGGTCCTGGGATCGAGTCCCACATCTGGCTCTCCCTGCTCTGTGGGGAGCCTGCTTCTCCCTCTCCCTCTGCCTGCCACTCTCCCTTCTTGTGCTCTCTCTCTGTCAAATAAATAAAATCTTTTAAAAAATAAAGATTTTATTTACTTGAGAGAGAGTGAGAGAGAGCACAAGTAGAGGGGAGGGGCAGAAGGAGAGAGAGAGAAGCAGACTCCCCGCTGAGCAGAGAGCCCCAACGCTGGGCTCGATCCCAGGACCCTGCGATCATGACCTAAGGCAGCTGCTTAACCAATTGGGCCACCCAGGCGCCCCTGTAATTCTTTATTCATGTGATTAGGCCACGAATGTCTGCCCCCTTCGTCTGTAAGCTGCACAGGGCAGGGGCTACCCTGTTGCGTCCACCCTGGCTCCCCTGGCATTGTACATGGCAATGACATGTGATGAATGAATACGTCATTTTATGCAACTGGGTTTGCTAGGCCAGGCATGGTGCTGAGCGTTTTCACTTACTCATCTCCTCATTGAAGCTCATAGCAGCCCCAGGGAATTGGCATTATTAGCTCCATTTTAGAGATGAGGAAACTGAGGTCCCTAATAGGTCAGGAGTCCTGCACAGGGTCACCTAGGGAGAATACAAACCCAGCTCTGTTTGACCTGAAGGCTGGGGCTCTATCCCTCATCTTGCCCCTCCTCTTGAGAGTACTAACAACTCCCATCATGCCCCTCGAGGAAGCAGGACCGTTTGGAGGGAAGGGCTCATCCCTACAGCTCCCTGCTGCTTCTATTTGGAAGCAATGTTCATTCAGGCCAAGAAAGTCGTGAATTTGCCTTGGTCGGGGACCAACCCACCCGGCTCCGAACAAGTTCATGTGCCTTTGTGAAGGTGATCCACACGGGTCCTTCGAGGGGGATCCTTGTGACTGTAGCATTTGAAAGCATCCCTTTCATCTCATTCTTGTTTTTCACCGAGAGATCCATTGAACCGTATCTATAGCCTGGGTTAAAGCTATGGGTCAAAGATTGCAAGAGTAAAAACCTGGAGGTGGGGCTGGGAAAGCAGGCAAAGGAGAGAGAGGTTTTATTTATTTATTTATTTATTTATTTATTTATTTAGATTTTATTTATTTATTTGACAGAGAGAGAGACAGCCAGCGAGAGAGGGAACACAGCAGGGGGAGTGGGAGAGGAAGAAGCAGGCTCATAGCGGAGGAGCCTGATGTGGGGCTCGATCCCAGGACTCTGGGATCACACCCTGAGCCCAAGGCAGATGCTTAGCGACTGAGCCACCCAGGCGCCCCAAGAGAGAGGTTTTAAAGAACAAAAAGGTCTGAATACCAGCCCATCATTTGGTTTTCACATACAACAGAAGCACTGGGGCTAGTGCTATAGTATTTTTTTCTCATTATGATAATTTCCAGTTATAACACTACACTTCAAGATTCAGTACACTCAATTTTTCATTTTTTCAAGATTTTAGTTTTAAGTCATCTCCACACCCAGTGTGGGGCTCAAACCCACAACCCTGAGATCAAAAGTTACACGCTCCAGCCAGCCGGGCACCCCAGACTCAGCACACTTTATTTTTATTTTTTGAAGTTTATTTATTTAAGCAAACTCTACATCCCTAATGTGGAGCTTAAACTCACGACCCCAAGATCAAGAGCTGTATGCTTTACTGACAGCCAGCCAGGCGGCCCAGGTTCGGCACACTTTAAAGAATTTTTAAATTGTGGTAAACTATACACTCAGTGGTATATTTCTAGTATACCGAAAATACTTCCCTAGGTTTAGTAGACTTTTTTTTTTTTTGGTTTAGTACACTTTTTAAAAAATATTTTATTTTATTTTTATTTTTAAATTTTTAAAAAGATTTTATTTATTTATTCGACAGAGAGAGAGAGACAGCCAGTGAGAGAGGGAACACAAGCAGGCGGAGTGGAAGAGGAAGAAGCAGGCTCATAGCGGAGGAGCCTGATGTGGGGCTCGATCCCAGAACGCCGGGATCACGCCCTGAGCCGAAGGCAGACGCTCAACCGCTGTGCCACCCAGGCGCCCCTATTTTTAAATTTTTTAAAGATTTTATTTTTAAGTAGTCTCTACACCCAAGGTGGGGCTCGAACTTAAAACCCTGAAATCAAGAGTAGCACGCTCCGTTGCCTGAGCCAGAAAACTTATTACAAGATCATTACGTGTCATTGGAGAAAAATCACAAAATGCAGCTTAGCAAAAAGGAAGAAAGTTAAAATAACTCGAAATCCCTCCTCCCAGAGAGAAGTACTAGCAACAGCCGAGCAGTGAATTTTAGACATTTTCCTCCAAGGTGTAAGGAGAGCCACTACCTCATACTGGACTCCAGGGGGCGCCCTGTCACTCCCTCCAGGCGAAGAGGAGCTGTGTGCTCTGTGTATTTGCACGTACTTTCTAACTTTTTAAAACAAAAACTAGATCATTCCAAGTATTTCTAGTAAGAAATAACATAATGGATGAAAATAATCTGGCATGTAATAGATGCTCAACACTCCTGCTGGGTTCATTCATAAATATTTATTGAAAACTTTTTTCCCCAAAGATTTTATTTATTTATTTATTTATTTATTTATTTATTTATTTATTTGAGAGAGAGCACAAGCAGGGAGGGGCAGAGGAGGAGGGAAAAAGAATCTGAAGCCGACTGCACTGAGTGCAGAGCCAGAGGAGGGGATCGATCCCATAACCCTGAGATCATGACCTGAGCGGAAACCAAGAGTTGGATGCTTAACCAATTGAGCCACCCAGGTGCCCCCTATTCATTGAAAACTTTTGTGCACTAGATACTGAAGCTATAACAACGAATGCCAGGCAAAAATCTCTGTCCTCATGGAGCTGACATGCTAATGGAAAGAGATAGCAATAGGTAAGATCAATCATTTGTTAGTTAGAGTTAGATATTGAAGAGGGAAAAATGAAGTCTGAAGAGAAGGAGGGTAGGAAGTCTGGTATGTGGATATGCTTTGTGTAATTGTCGCCAGGGAAGGCCTCACTGAGAAGGTGACTTTGAAGTACAGGCCTGAGTCAAGAGAAGAATAGCATGCATTTCCCAGATATCCGGGAAAGAGTGTTTCAGGTGGAGAATGGCAAGTGCAAAGGCCCTGAGGCAGGAGTGTACCTGGGGCGTTCTAGGTGCAACACGGCTGCCAGGATGACTGGTGCACATTAAGTGGAGAGAGCTGAAGGAAATGAGGTCAGATAGCTGCGTCACAAGGTTGGTGGAGAGGGCACAGGACACAGGGCCTTCAAGGTCAGTGTAGGACTGATGTAATCTGACTTTGCTATAGCTTTTACTCTGCATTCAAACCCTAAAGGTCAAAACATTCCCCATTGGTCCGAGCCCCCACCACCCTGGTCCAACATCCAGGTCAGTGTCCCCATCCCTGGCCCCTGAACCCAAGCCTGACCCAGGCCAGGCACAGCCTCAGTTCCCAGTCCCCACCTCCCCTGGGTTTGCCCCGTGGGGCTTCCAGCAATGGGCTCTAACCTTGGGAAACTTGAGAACTGACACCCATGTTCACAGCCCCTCACACTGTTAACCATCTTCCATCACCTTCTGGGGCAGGAAGTTTCATCTTTGCATCTGGGGTAAATGTGAGAAGCCATACTGAGTTACCTCTTACCATAAGAATCTGAGAGACATAGGACAGAAAGAGACTCAGTGATGGCAGAACTCAGAGAATGGAAGTTTGGAGATGGAGATAAAGAGCAAGGAGGTGATTGGGAATGTGCTGAGGGAGGGATTCATGGGATAACTTGCCAGAACAGCATTCCTGGCAGAAAAGCACCCATGGCAAAGGCCCCAAGACAAGCAAGCCTCATGTGTTGGATGGAGGCCAGTGTGGCTGGTGACAAGTGAGCGAGGGAGAGAGAAGGAGGAGGTGATGCCAGAGAGGCAATGAAGGGCCGGATGTGCAGGGCCCCTAGACTAGGGGATGGCCTTTGTTTTTGGCTCTGGGTAAGACAGGAGCCACGGGACGGTTTAGACCAGAAGAGTGACATGGTCACTCCGGTTGAGGTGAGGGTGGACAGGGTTGGCAAAGTGGATACACAGAGACAGTGAGGAGGCTCCTACAAAAACCCAGGGGAGAGACGATGATGACTTGGTTACATCGGAGATAATGACAGGTGCTCATATCCTGGATATTTTTTGAAAGCAGAACCAACAGGTCTCCTGATAGATTAGATGCAAGATCTGATAGGTTGGGGCGCCTGGGTGTCTTAGTCGGTTAAGCATCTGCCTTTAGCTCAGGTCATGATCCCGGGGTCCTGGGATCAAACCCCACATCGGGCTCCCTGCTCAGTGGGAAGCCTGCTTCTCCCTCTCCTCTGCCCCTCTCCCCTGCTTGTGCGCGCACTCTCTCTCTCTTGCATGCACTCTCTCTCTTTCTCTCAGATACATAAGTAAAATCTTTTAAAAAAAATATCTGATGGGCCATGTGAAGGAATTTTGGACTTTTTGTCCTAAGAGAAAGAGGAAGTCACAGGACTGGTTTTAAGCAGGGAGGTGGCATGGCTGTATTTGTGATTTTGAAAGATCACTCTGGCTGCTAGATCAAGAACAGACAGGAGGGGAATGATGCGGCAGAGGATGGTGGTGACTTGCACTAGGGTATAGTAGGGTATGGCATGAACAGAGCATAGCATAGTTCTTTCTGCCTCAGGGCCTTTGCACTGGCCACTCTTGCCCAACAGCCCTTCATGCCCAACAAACACTCTTATCTTCAAGACTTCGGGAGGTCCCTCGCCTGTGATCCCATAACCCTGTGATTTCCTAGATTTAGCAATTATCATGCTAGATTTTCTCTAACATCTGTGAGCTCCTCACAGCTGGAACCATGCCTCACTGGATTCCAGGAGCCCAAGGCCCAGCATGGGCTCTGGAGCAGTGAAGGCCTTAGAGAACATTTGTTGAATGAATAAATGGAAAGAATGTGAATGAGGTGAGAGGTTGACATCCTGTTATTTGGGGTTCATCAAAGCACTGCAAATCCTTTATTATTATTATTTTCTGATTATTAAAGTAATGTGCTCTTTATAAGAAAAAACTACATATATATAATGAAAGATCTCTAAAACCTCATCCTTTATACTCTAGAAATAATTCAAGACATCTCTAGAATCTAGAAATACCTACATAGAGTCCAGTAAATACCCTCCCCCCCCCATTTTTTTAAGCTTATTTAAGTAATCTCTTCACCCAATGTGGGGCTTGAACTCACAACCCAGAGATTAAGAGTCATGTGCTCTTCCAACTGAGCCAACCAGACAGCTCTCTTTCCCCACCAATTTTTTTTCATGTATACACCAAAAAATGAAGTGTTTAAGATGTAACACACAGTAGTGGGGTGCCTGGGTGGCTCAGTCGGTTAAGTGTCTGCCTTTGGCTCAGGTCATGATCTCAGGGTCCGAGCCCCCCATCGGGCTCTCTGCTCAGTGGGGAGTCTGCTTTCCCTCTCCCTCTGTGCTCTCTCTCTCTCTCAAATAAATAAATAAAATCTTAATAAAAAAAGATGTAACACGCACTAATAATTTGCTTTTCTTCTCCTTACATATAATGACAATCTTTCTACGCTAGCACAGGTAAATCTACCATATTTTGTAAAAGGCTGGATAGTATTTCATAAAATGGACTTATTTCACTGGTATAACCAACTTCCTATTATTCTTAATCAATTTATTTTCTCCTTTTTTAATTGAAGTATTTCCTTGAATGTCCTCATTGTATTTATTTCAAGGCACCAGATTTTAGGAGGATTGTTGAAACGGGTGTTCCTCCTGGAGTGGTCAGAGGACTTGAGACTTTGTCTTATGAATATTCAATATATTCATATATATTGAATATTCAATATAATTGAGGATGTTCAGCCTGGAAGAGAGACCCGTAGGCCTTGTCTACATTTCTGAAGGGGCTTCCAGATGGGAAAGAGAACAGATTTGTCCCAGGCACTTCAGCTGGGCAGAACCAGGTCTAAAGCATGGAAGCCACTAGCATGTAATACAAGACAGCAGGTTCCTACAAGCAGAGCTTCAGGAGACGAGTGGATCTCCTTGGGAAGTCATGAGCGTCCTGTCTCTGGAGGTGTGGAAGGAGAACCTGGTTGAAGATTTAAGAGGAAGTAATATTTAAGGGACTTTTGTGCAGTAGGCCAAAGTTGAATTAGGTGATATCTGAGAGTCCTTTCAAATCGAAATTTTGTCACTACACTTAAAAAAAAGATATTTATTTATTTATTTACTTACTTACTTGAGAGATTGAGAGAGAGAGGAGGGAGGGAGGGGCAGAGGGAGCAGGAGAGAGAGAGATTCCCAAGCACACTCCCTGCTGAGCGTGGAGCCTGACACAGGGCTCGATCTCATGACAGCAAGATCATGACTTCAAGATCATGACCCGAGCTGAAACCAAGAGTCAGACGCTTAACCAACTGGGCCACCCAGGCGCCCTGTTACGACACTTCTAACCGAAGGTATCATAAAGGATGGCCCAAAGAAGTTGGCGCGATGCCTCAGGGCTGGGAAGGTTTGATGAGGCAAAGGGGATAGGTTGGTGAGAGATTAAGGGGGAAAAGGAGGGCACGAAGCTAAAGAAAGTTATGGCGTAATATGGAGCTTTACCCCAGGTAACTAAGAACTTCAGAGGTTGAGGGTAAGGTGGCCAGATGCTGGTTTGTGTTTAGGACCCTGTTTCCTTGGCAATAGCCGATTACTGTAGGTTGAACATTTCAACCCAGCTGGGCCAGATTTTCTTTCCTAAGAGTGTGGACATTCAGAGTATATGGAAAGTTGGGCTGAGGTCGGCACCGAAGGGCAACCTTCTTCAAGCTTTGTGGAAGGGGTGGAGAAGGGTGCCCTCTTCCAGCCACCTGGAAGACCTGATCGTATTTGGGTTCTTCTAAGGGCTTTGTGATATCCTTCAGACAGATGTATTTGTCTGCTTTCCATCAGCTCAGATGGGTTCCTCTGACTTGCCACGACATGACATTTGGCCAAGACCCTCTAAATCAAGAGAGAGTCACCCAAGGCTTTGAAGGGAGTCGTCCACAGCTTCTGAAGGAGCTTCAGGAACATTCAGCTGGAGGACCAGTGGCAGAAGGGGTTGAGAAGAGTCTGATAGGTGGTGAGACCAGGGAGGAGGCCTTCCTCATCACTCAGATAATCAACAAAGCCACTGCTTCCCCCAAACACTCCACCTCATTGAACAGTGCAAACACGTCATGCAATGACAAGTCTTCTGGGTTCTATTTGACTTGTTTTCTAAATGGACTCAAGCTACCTAGTCAGAAGACAGGAAAGGTTTTCCTTTTTCCCACAGAAGTGGAGCGATGGCAGGGAGTTCACTTTCCTTGGTGTTAACAAATAAGATAGGCTGGGGTTACCTATATCCCCACTGTAGGCCAGATGTGAGTTTTGGTCTTTTGGGGAGTTCAAGAACAACTGGGGTGTCTGGAGAACTAATGGGGTGACCCAGTAGAAGACCTATTCAAGAGGGAGCGTAGGCGTGCCCTGAGGGTGGGGGGGCTCAGACTAGAATGAGCTTGACCCAGGAGTGAAATTTTGGTTGTCAGAGGGGGATAGTGGTCCTTCCTGTACATATAGCTCTTACGCGGGTCAGTCTGGCTCAGCTCCCTGAACATCAATCAGTGAGAGAGAGAGAAAGATTGGGACAGAGACAGAGACAGACTGAGACAGAGAGACAGAGAGACAGAGAGTCATAAGTAAAAGTTGAAAGAGTTGTTTTACCAGCTTGTACACACTGGAGCCCAAGCAGGTGGAGCTTGGGGTAACTCCAAGCGGACAGCGAGGCTCTTCCTGACTCCAGTACAGCTTTGTTGTTTTCGGGGCTTGGGGCGAATAGCCAAGAATTGTTATATCTACGGTTTTGGTTATAGAACAGCCAAGATGGGAAGCCTGGAGCGGCTCGCATACAAGGGAGTGGAGCCCAAGTGAAATATGTCTGAAGACTTGCTGAGATAGCAGAGAATTTGCAGGAAGCTGGAGATCTTGTCCTAGCAGGTGGGGGTAATAAGCCAACAACATGGGAGAATTACCATTTGAACTCACAGACTGGTGAGCCCTGCAGAAGCCCGAGCTGTGTAGGGAGGAGGGAACCGAGGTCCAGAGAGGTGAAGGAGGGTATTAGCACGACATAGCAAGACAGTACTGCTTGGAACTGGTTCCCAGGCTTCTGGCCCTGAACGATATGCTCTTTTGGACACAATCGACCATATGCCGAGAGGCTGGAAGTGGAGCCCCTGGAGTGAGGTCACCCAGTGACAACAGGGCCCGTGGACTGCATGCGAATACTCAAGAATGCCATCTGTAGAAAATCCCTGCCTGTGCTGCATTCAGCTCAGCCCTCCCTCAGAAAATCCCAGGTAGAGTTTCTAGAACGTTAGAATGCCCTGGTGCACCTAGCCATGAGATCATAAGGGCCTTGGAATAGGGTGGTGGCTTCTGAGCCCTCCCCCAACTCCACGCCCCTCTGGGCCTCAATGACCTGCCCTCCCAGCCTCCTTTCCCAGGCAGTTTCTCGCTCTAAACCTCCTGGCAGGTGGGAAGAAGGGGAAAGAGCACTGTGGTGAGCCAGATATTTCTGTTAGAACCATCCTGACCAAAGTGGCCTATGTTACTGTAGCCAGGAGGAAGTGGTGTGTGGGGAGCCCAGGCTAGGAGGGAGCAGCTGATGGCAACCAGCAGCCTTTGCACCAGCAAATCTTTGGTGTGAATCTGAAAAGAGAACTTTGCCCTGGTTTGTCCTGGGTTTGTAGGCAGTTGGGCCTGGTGGACTGGGGGTGGGGGGTGGGGAGGCCCCAGCTTGCTTTTCCTGCCGCCCTCTCCAGCAGCCAGGGGCTCAAACATGCCCGGAGGCTCCCTGCTGCCACACCCTTGCTTATTCAACATTTTATTCAAGGAAGCAGCACAAGAGAAAGTGTTCAGCATGGCCAGACTGTGGACTGGAACTAGGGAAGCCATCGGGAACGGAGGTAGCCCTCCAAGCTGTCACCACGCCTTGTGCGTAGACCTCACAATTATCTCTCATGACATCTATTTCTCTCTGTGTCTGCATCATTCTCCCCTCACTTGTGAACTGGCTGGTCCCCTCTGTGTCCCCCAGTTTCTGTTTGAAGGGATCCAACTGATTGCTAACCCGCCACCAGCTTATTATTTAATTTTACATATTAAATTAAATATATAATTTAATTTGGGCCTCCACTGTCAACTCTCCCAACCTCTCTTTCTTGGATAATACAGCTTTTTGCTCCTAAGAGTCTAGACCCTGGGAAGCAAAAGCCTCTTCATTATCCTTAGGGGCAAGAGGAGCCCCACGCATTCACTCATCAGTAAATATTTTCTGACTACACATTTGCCTACTATGCTCCAGGCTGTTTTAGGTACTGGAGATATAGCAGTGGATAGCAACAACAAATAATAATGCTGTCCCGGGGGAGTTTATATTGTAATAGTGAAGATGGACAATAAACCAGAGGGATAAGTAAATTAGATAGCATAAGCGGAAGTCTACAAGTGTTAAGGAGCAAAGTTCAAAGGAGATGATCCAAGAAGGAGCTGTGAGGCTTTTTTGGGAAAGCCAAGCAAGAGAACAGCAAGTGCAAAGGCCCTGAGGCAGAGGTGTGATGGAATGAGCGAAGAGCCGGACGGCAGTATAGTTGAAAAGGAGTGAGCAAGAAGGGGACTGGGTTTCAGAGAGAGTGAAATATCTGATAGGTTAAGGCTTTCTAGGCTACAAGGAGAACTCTGGCTTGTATTTTGAGTGAAATGGAGAACCACTGGAGGGTTTTGAGCAAGAAAGTAACATGATCTGATCTCTATTATCAAAGGATCTCTCTGGCTGTTGTGTGGAGAACAGACTATAGCAGGGGCAAGGTTGGAAGCAGGGAGACCAGTGAGGGGACAGCCACAAAGTCAAGGGATGAGGTAATGGTGGCTCAGACCAGGTAATGAGCAGTGATCAAGATGAGAAATGGCTGGACACAAAGTCTTGTTCACTCTCTCGAGTGGAGCAAGAGAAAATTCTCTCATTGTTTTCAGATGAACCCCTAGAAAAATAAGGCATAATTGGAATCATCTTACCTTACAAAGGACACAGAAGACCTGAGCCTTCCAGGCCACTGAGTGTGTCTTAGATGCAGAGATTCTGGGTACCCCAGAACTTCCCAGTCGGGGTTCTCATTTGTCACTCCCCTGTGAGATGATGTGCTTGAGTCCATTTCCATGGAACGATGGAACAGTTGGGAAGTGGAACAACCAAGCCATCCTGAGGAGAACTGGTGTCTGTTGGGTTGAGTCTATCCGAGGCGACCTCAGCCCTGGGCATTGATCTTGGGTACGGCCAGCTGTCGCCGTGCCAACACCATCAGCTTCTTTTCTTTTCTTTTTTTTTTTAAAGATTTTATTTTATTATTTTTTTAAAAGATTTTATTTATGTATGTGACAGAGAGACAGCCAGCGAGAGAGGGAACACAGCAGGGGAGAGGGAGAGGAAGAAGCAGGCTCCCAGCCGAGGAGCCCGATGTGGGGCTCGATCCAGCAACGCCGGGATCACGCCCTGAGCCGAAGGCAGACGCCCAACGACTGCGCTACCCAGGCGCCCCTAAGATTTTATTTTTAAATAATCTCTACACCCAACATGGGGCTCAAACTCACAACCCCGAGATCAAAAGTTGCACACACTCCACCGACTGAGCCAGCCGGACGCCCCAGCACGATCGGTTTCGTACCATTCATCTGATGCAGCCGAGATAACATCAAGCAGAAAGCACCCTCTGAAGCTAATTTCCTCAGGAAGGGTGACAGTATGGCGGATGCTCTGAGTTTCATAGACTCCTGTCTAGATGCTTCGTCTATTTAAACCCTGATGAGTCATTGGCTAGCAAATTTGGACCACAGAGTATGGAGGCACGGTGAGGCCCTTGAAAGCCATGCCAACAAACTTAGACGTGATCTCGTGTATGCAAAAGGGGCATCATCCGAGGTTTTAAAGCCTAAGAGAGACATGCTCAGGTTTCTCGAGGTTACGCTGGAATTCCCCATGAGGTAGAACCTTCTCTAGAGGCAGGGGAGTGAAGAAGAAAGAGCTGTAATGGTTGTAAATTGTTCCCATGGGAACTGATGGGGATTTGAACAAATGGAATGGAATTGAGAGACCCAATTAGGCCCTCAGAGAACTGACAATCTGAGATATGATGGAGGCCCGTGACTAACGAAGTGTGTATGTGTGTGTATGTGTGTGTGTGTGTGTGTGTGTGTGTGTGTGTGTGTGTGTTAAGGAAAATCCTGCCTCAGGACTTCCTCACGTGGTCCCAGCCTGAGATCTCTGCAACCCAGCTCTTCAGGGGAGTCACGTGCTCTCTCCAACATGGAGGGCCTGACACCCTAGAGTCCTTGGGGCTTCCTTGTACTTTTGTAGCTTCCTCAGCCTTACAGTCCTCAAAGAGAAGGGGAAAAAATATCCTTTTCTTCTTTTAAACTGAAACCCAGAATCTGATAAATATGTAAATGAGTACGCTTGCCTACTGAAGCATGCACCCAACCTACGATCCAAGCCGTGGAGACTCTGAGATCATTTCCTGAATTCCTTCCATTCTAGGTGTTATGACTGATACACTTGAAATTTCTATGAACTTCAGCCCTAATTTAAGAATTTAAATTTTGAAGACGGTCTAAAGGAAAACCTTCACTCTAGAAAGGGCCGATTTGACTATTAAATCTGGATTAGATATTCTGTAGTGAGATAATTACAATTTTTCCAAACAGGTCCAACCTGTTCGGTTAATTACTAGAACTAACAATTTTACTTATTTATTTTTGTCACGAAGAATGTACTGCTCTCAATTGTTACCAATGGTTATTTTTGAGATTTAGAAATGTGGGGGGGGGTGGATATTAAAAGAGAGGGTTTATCCTTTTACTTTACATGCTTCTGTAATGTTTGAATTTTTAAATGTGTATTTTTTTTGTAATTTCAGAATAAAACAGAAGAATTTGATTAGATGTAAATTGTAACTGCTGCATAGAGGATCAAAGGAGTCCGTCTGAATTATCTGATTTTAACTGAATTTGAAAAAGACTATCTGATATTATCTAAGTACCAGGAGGCAACTTGTCAGGTTGCAGCTGCCTAGCCCCAGGTGATAGATAATTGTGTGTGCAAAAGCCTTCTCCAGGGGCCGCGACCCTGGCAGTGGCCTGGCAGGCTGAGCCGCGGATCCTCACAACACAGGGAGAATCTGAAGGTCCTTCCTACTTTCACAGAAGCAAGTACAAGTTCCTCTACTGTGTTGCATTTTTAATTATTTTTATTTTTCTAAAATTACGTAAGTTATACATCCTCACTGTAAAAAAAAATTCAGACAATACTGTAATATGAAAACCTTATTCTTTCAGAAATAACCACTGTTTGGAGTTTGGTTGTGTGTCCTTTCGGATTTTATACACACACACACACACACACACACACACACACTTCAACACCTTTTTTCCTTTTTTTTCTTTTCTTTTCTCTTTTTAAGTAGGTTCCGCACCCAGCGTGGGGCTTGAACTCACAACCTTGAGATCAAGACCTGAGCCGAGACCAAGAGTCAGATACTTAAGGGACTGAGCCACCCAGGTGCCCCTTCATTTTTTATTTTTTATTAAGATCGTATTTATTTATTTATTTGTTTGAGAGAGAGCGAAAGCGACAGAGATCACAGAGGGAGGGGGAGACGCAGACTCGCCACTGAGCAGACAGCCCCATGCAGGGCTTGATCCCAGGACCCCTGGATCATGCCAAAGGCAGTGGCTCAACTGACCGAGCCACCCAGGCGCCCCGAACTCCGCCATTTTAAAGAAGTATACAATTCAGTGGTTTTTAAAGATTTTTTAAAAATTTATTTAAGTAATCTCTACACCCCACGTGGGGCTCAAAATCACAACCCCAAGATCAAGAGTCACATGCTCTTCTTACTGAGCCAGCCAGGCACCCCCTATTCAGTGGTTTTTAATATATTCATAAAGTTGCACAATCATCACCACTAATTCCAGAACATTTCATCACCCCAAAAAGAAACCCTACACCCATTAGCGGTCACTCCTCATTCCGCACTCCCCCCACCCATCCTGGCAACCATTAATCTATTTTCTGTCTCTACAGATCTACTTACTCTGGACGGTTCACTTAAACGGAATCACACCGTACGTGTCCCTTAGCACCTGGCTGCTTTCCCTTAGCATCATGTCTTCAAGGTTCATCCACTTTGTGGCATGGATCAGGGCTTCACTCCTTTTTCCAGCTGAATAATATTCCATCGTGGGGACGGACCATGTTTTGTTCATCTAACAGTCGACAGACATTTGCATTGTTTCCAGTTTGGGGCTAATATGAATAACGCTGTTATGAGTATTCATGGATACATTTTTGTATGAATCGACATTTTCCGTTCTTTTAGAATTGCTAGGTCGTATGGTAACGCTGTGTTTAACTTTTTTTTGAGAAACTGTTCAAACTTTCCCACAGCAGCACCCTTTCACATCGCCACTGGCAACGTACAAGGGCTCCAATGTCTCCACACCCTCAATACGTGTTCTTTTCTTTCTTTCTTATGCTAGCCATCCCCGCGAGGGTGAAGTGGTACCTTATTTTGGTTTTGATCGGCATTTCCCTAAGGACTAATGACACTGAGCATCTTTTCTATATCAGTGGTTGGTTTTATGTCATCCTCAGAGGCGCCTGGGTGGCTCAGTCAGTTAAGTATCTGACTCTTGGTTTTGGCTCAGGTCATGATCTCGGTGTCCTGGGATGAAGTCCGTGTTGAGCCCTGTGTCAGGCTCTGCAGGCAGCGAAAGTCCGGCTTGTCCCTCAGCCCCTCCCCCAACTTGCGAGCCTGTGCGCGTGCGCATACTCTAAGAACTAAAATAAAATCTTCTCGATCATCTTCGGAAGAAATGTTTATTTAAATTCTTTGCCCATTTGAAAAGGTGGCCCATTTGTCTTTTCACTGTTGAGTTACAAGAGTTCTTTGTATATTCTGGATACAAAGCCCATATCAGATACATAATTTCCAAGTATTTTCTCCCATTCTGTGGCTATTCCTTTTCTGTTTTTTCTAAGAGAAATAAGTTACTAAATATACTGTCTGTAACTTGCTCTTTTTCTTCAGTGTATTATGGGCATCTTCCAATGTCAAGAGAAAACTCTGGCATTCTTTTCTTTTCCCTACCTTATTTTTTTCCTTCCTCTCGCTCTTTTTTTTTTTTTTTTTTTTGGTGGCATTCCATTATGACTGTACCACAGTTTGTTTGACCAGTCTTCTGCTGAGCTGTACAGAGTCTTCAGTTCGTGTGTTGGTGAAAGACAAGGAATGAGCAGCTCTTGGGCAGGCGAGGCAGCCATCTACCTCCTGTGTTGTCTGCTCCTGGATGATGTGAAAATGCAAGCGGGCACAGGAAGTGTCTCTAACCTGCTTATACTTCCTCCCAACCCATGCGGTTTCACAACCCCTATAGGCTCACCCCCACCCAGTGTCACCAGCCTGGCGCCTCTGTGAGAAAGTCCCAGTGCAAGAGGCCCTGGGGCATTATCATTTCCTTCTCTCACCCGGTCTGGGTTGCCAGCAAATCCCCAGCGCTCTCTGAGACTAGAGTGTTGGATTAGGTCCCTCCTGCCGCTGGAAAGATGAACTCCTGCGTCATCGTAATGAGGCTACTGCTATCTGGGCCTTTTCTCTTTGGTAGGCAAGGGAAAAGGGGACGGGAGGGAAGGGCCGTGTGTCTGTGGCCAGGGAAACGGCAGGGCTTTGTGGGACTGGAGTAAACGAGCCGCTGCTGGAGGGTGGCCATAGGTGATAAGTTAGGATAAGTGAGGCTCGGGAATCTCGGAGGGAGAAGGCGGAGAGCAAAGAAAGAAAGTCAGAGTCCAAAGTCGAGGCAAGGTCTGGAGGGAAAAACGGAGAAGCGAGAGACAGGTGGCAACAGAGAAGCGGAGTGGGATGGCTAATGGGTACCTGGAGCTGTCGCTGGGGTGTGGTCCTCTTCGTGGCACGACCGTGTACCACCATCTCAGCCCTTTCCTCTTTCTGGGCCTCAGTCCATTCCTGCCAACAAATGGCCGGGCAGCTTCTCGGCCATCCTAGGACGCGGCGGAAAGAAGCCTGATGCCTGGAAGGAAAGCAGAGCCAGAAAGGACAGTTAGGGACTCGGCAGCGGATGCGGAGGCTGCTTGAGGTGGGGGATGACACGGGGAAACCTGAGAGCTAATGAAGAGCCCGGTGCACGGTGGGGTGGACAGTAAGGGAGCGTTAGATGAGAAGCAGCTTCCCAGAGAGCAGGGGATCCTGAAGCCATGAGTCTGTGGACAGAAGCCGGAGGCTAATTATCTTGGGTCTCAGGCCCAAGGGAGAAGTGGGTGTGTAGGCGGAGGCACCCTGCCATGGGGCAACCGCATCGCCCGAGGGGCCCCTTCCATCTGCCTCTATCTCACGGACCTCCGCCTTCTCATCCTTCCTTCCCTTGCTGGGAGGTCAAGCGGGCTCTGGGTAGTAAGGCTCCGCGGCTTCCAGATTTCCCCGGAGTCAAGGCCCTGAAAGGGGAAGCCCAAGGGGGAAGGTCCCCCTGGGGCTCCGGGGTGCTGGCGGCCTGCAGGAGGAAGGAGCCAGGTCTTTGTGGGTGGGCCGCCCTCTGGGGCACGTGGGCGGCGGCCAATCAGCGCTCGCGCCTCTGGGGGCACGTGCCAGGACTGGCCAGCCGGAAGTGGCTGACCTCACCCCCTGGTCTCCTCCAGCCCCGGCCTCAGGCTACAACTTGGAAGTGCGGCACGTGCAAAACTTCTCCTTCCCACACGCCGGGAGGCATTTTGGGTACCGCGTCCTGCAGGTTGGAGACGGGTGAGAGCTGCCACCCCGGACCCTCCCTGCCCCGCAGAGCCAGGACAGGCGACCGGGACACGAGCCCCGGGGGTGGGGGGCAGATCCGGGGAACCGCCGGGCCCTGGGGTCTTCCTGTCTGCAGGAGTCGTGGTGGGATTTCCCGGAAACAGGAGCGAGGCCCTCGGAGAGTAGGACGAGGACAGTCCATCGTTAAATCTCCGCATGAGTGCCTGATAAAAGGGGAAATATCCCAGCCCCTAAAAGGCGTTGCAACACTTCTAGATTCCCCACTGGTGCTGACTAGACACTGAGCGCCTTGATGGCAGGGATTTTGTTTCTCTCTTTTCCCCCCTCATCCCTAGTACATGCCCCAGCCTAGCACATAGTAGATAGGCCATAAATGACTTTTAAAAGATATTTTATTTATTAATTTATTTATTTATTTATTTGAGAGAGACGGTGAGAGCACGGGCAGGGAGGAGGTGCAGAGGGAGAGGGAAAAGCAGACTCCCCACTGAGCAGGGAGCCCAACACCGGACTCAATCTGAGGACCCCGGGACCATGACCTGAGCTGAAGGCAGAGGCTTAACTGCTTAACGGACTGAGCCATCCAGGTGCCCCCATAAATGATTTTTGAATCGATGACTGATTGAATGAACTCACAATAAGTCATTCTGGCACATCATTCTCTGCATCTCAGTTTTTCTAGACTATAAATAGAAAAGATCCTTAACTTTCTAGAAGTTTGATGTATTCCATAGGGAAGAGGGAGGGGCTGAAGAGCCTCCCTGAAAGGGACTGGCTTCACTGTTTTGAGATGCTTGTGGATCTGAACCCCTCTAATGGGTAGGAATGGGTGGGTACAGACGGGACAACTCCATCTCACAGGTGAGATTTCTCATCAGGGTTGTCGTGGGCGCTCCAGGTGAGGGGAACAGCACAGGAAACCTCTATCAGTGCCAGCCAAACACTGGCCACTGCCTACCTATCAGCCTGAGTGGTGAGTAACTGGTGAGGGGCCTGGGAGGAACGGTGTCCCAGGGAAGTCGAGGCTGGGCCCACCATACCTGGGTTACCTAAGTTCCTTCAGACCAATCTCCTGGTGCCTGCAGGTTCCAACGATACCTCCAAGTACTTGGGAATGACCTTGGCAACAGACTCCACAAGCGGGAAGCTTTTGGTAAGAATCTTGTGTAGTGTGATATCAGTCAATGCGAAGAAAGACAGATTGAAAAGAAGGAAGGATCAGTGGCGGAAAGATCCTATAGAGGATTACAGGCATCAGAGAGATTCAGACTCAATCAGGGTTTATTAAGAACCGAGTATGAGCCAGCTATTTGTGAGACCTTATTTATGTCAGTTTTTTTCCAGATATGAAATGTGGCCATTGATATACAGAGATGATATTTGGTGGTACACACACTTTTAATGTTTTATAGTTATATTTTTATTTAATGGTTTATAAGGAAAAATACAACACATCAAATTCATGATTTCTTGGATCAAATTGCTTGGGAGTAAATTTAAAGTGAGTAAAATATTAAATAAATAAATAAATAAATAAATAAATAAATAAATAAATAAAAAGTCTGCATGATGTGCCCACATGGCAGAAATTGGGAAGTGGTACACAAGTGCCTAACATTTGGGAAACACTGCTTTCTCTCTTTTAACCTTCAAGACACTCAGGGGAGACAAGGATCAGTATACACATTTTACACACGAGGAAACAAGACCCAAGGGGTTCAGAGGCTTGACCAAGGTCCCATGGTTTTAAAGAGGTAGAGCCAGGATTTGAATCAAATTCCCATTTGATTCTAAGCCCCTTGATCTTTACCATTCATCCCAGCAGCATCTTCTGACACAGGTATACGAGAGATAGAAGGCTGGCTGAGTGAAATCTTTAGCCAGCGTTTACTGGGAGCTCATTTACTTAGCTACTATTACGTGACAGCCCACGTGCTAGGCTCCGATGGGGTCAGAAGAATGAGATACAAAGATGACATGAGCCCCGACTTTCAAGAAATTGCAGTCTGGCAGGAAAGATGGTCATTAATGAAAGAAACAACATTGTATATTCTGGGAATAGTGAGTGAATTGCCTTAAACCCTTCAACACAGGAGGTGTGATTGGGAATGGCAGGGGATAGGCCTGGAAATGTCGGAGACTGTCCAACTGCGAACAGTATGAATGCCAAACTCAGGAGCTTAGACTCTATCCTATAGGCAGTGAGTATCCCCTGGCACGCAGCCTTGGCGGTAGGGATGGAGAGGTGGCGATAAGACCCGGAGGCGGAATTACCTTGTCTTGGTCACCAGTTGGATGCAGGGAGTGAGGTCAGGGGATGGTGACTCTGAAGGTTCTTGTTCTTGGCTAATGACGCCCAGAAGACACACAGGAAGAAGCCCCAAACCCCTTTTTACAACCTTTGCTTCCTTCAGGCATGTGATCCTGGGCTGTCTCGGACGTGTGACCAGAATGTCTACCTAAGTGGCCTGTGTTACCTTTTCCAGCAGAATCTGAGGGATCCTGTGCTGCAAGGGCGCCCTGGTTATCAGGGTAAGGAGCTGGGGATCCAGTGGGTAGAAATCTCTCCCAGGTAGCTGCCCATACAAAGGAAGCAGCATGGGCAGGCCAACCCATGGAGACACTTTACCAAGTCCCTTTGTGTCTGGCCTCGGTAGAATGTATAAAGGGCAACGTGGACTTGGTGTTTCTGTTTGATGGTTCAATGAGTTTGCAGCCAGATGAATTTCAGAAAATTCTGGACTTCATGAAGGATGTGATGAAGAAACTCAGCAACTCTTCCTACCAGGTAAATATTAATTAGTTTTCCTGTTTGCAGGCAATAGATGCCTACCGGAGCTAGCTTAAGGCATGAATGAAAAATTTAGTATGGGGGTCTCCAGACCCTCAAGGTTCTGGACCTCTGGAAGAGACAAAAACTAGGAAGTAGAAAGTGTCTGGGATTCTCTTCAGTTCTCATTTCTGTTTCTTTTTGGCTTTTGCTTCCCTCTTCTCTCTCCACACCCTGACTCCCTCAGCCTCTTTGGATCACATGGGTGGGTGGAAAGCTCCGAAGTCCACATGTGATTAAACTTTCAGGAGGGTTTTTTGTCCTCTCCACCAACCCCTCCCTCTGCAAATTCCAAATCCTTGGAGAACAGATTCTGGGCTAGCCTCAGCCGAGTGGCCCTTTATGGCCCAACCGGCTGTATCCAGCTTAGCAGGGTCACTCAGCAGAACCATCCCCCCCTGGGAAGGCAGGCCGACCCAGAGGACAGGAGCTCAGCAGACAGCTCTACGTAAGGGATCAGAGGTTTATTTAATTTTATGTCTGTGTTTGTGCATATATCACCTCATTTTCAAAAGAATGCTTTGAGGCAGGTGTGTGCAGCTGGGTTACCCAGCTCCCGGATAAGAAAAAGGCTGGAAGGGGTGCCTGGCTGGCTCAGTTGAAGAGCACGCAACTCTTGATCTTGGGGCTGTGAGTTCGAGCCCCATGTTGGGTATAGAGATTACTTAAAAATAAAGTCTTAAAAAAAAATAGATTGGAGCAGACAAGTAGGAAGGGATATGTAATGACGTTTCATTTCTTGCTTCTTTTTCTAGTTTGCTGCTGTTCAGTTTTCCACAGACAGCAAAACAGAATTTAATTTCTTGGATTATCTTCAAGCGAAGGACCCTGATGTTCTGCTGGGCAAAGTAAAACACATGCGCCAGTTGACCAACACCTTTGGTGCCATCAACTATGTTGCGTGAGTCCCCTTTTGTAAGACACAGCCCACCCGTCAGTTGCACTGGCTTCTTCAGGCTGCAGGGTATAGGAACTCAACAGGTGGGCTCAGCAAGGGGCAGGTTATTGTAGGAATTCAAGTGGAGCAATTTTCTTTTCTTTTTTTATTTTTTTGAAGATTTTATTTATTTATTCGACAGAGATAGAGACAGCCAGCGAGAGAGGGAACACAAGCAGGGGGAGTGGGAGAGGAAGAAGCAGGCTCCCAGCGGAGGAGCCTGACGTGGGGCTTGATCCCAGAACGCCGGGATCACGCTCTGAGCCGAAGGCAGACGCTTAACTGCTGTGCCACCCAGGCGCCCCAGCAATTTTCTTTTATTTTTTTAAAAATATTTTATTTATTTATTTGAGAAAGAGAGACAGCATGAGCAAGGGGAGGGGCAGAGGGAGAGGGTGAAGCAGACTCCCTGCTGAGCAGGGAACCCAATGCAGGACTCGATCCCAGGACCCTGGGATCATGACCAGAGCCAAAGGCAGATGCTTCACGGACTGAGCCACCCAGGCGCCCCTAGTCCAGGTTCTTTCAATTGTAAGCAACAGAAATCTACTTTATACTAACTAAATCACCAAGGGCAATTCTTGGGAGGATGCAGGGATAGCTCATGAGCCTTTGGGACAGGGAATATTGCCAGACCTCATGGGGAACTAGAGCCAAGACTCGGAAAGTGATCGTGAACATGGCAGCCAGGATCGAGTCACATATGAGATGGGGATCAGGTTTTGAAGTCAGCATGTGAACAAAAATCTTTACTAGTCAAAATTCTCCTTGAAGAATTCCTTGAATTGTTCATCAAATTCAATATGCTCCAGTCCCACAGTGGAAGCTAGCATATCCTGATTTCCTAAATCTACTACAGAAGGTTTTTCCCCCGGAGTTGAACGAGGTGGCCGTGTTTAAATTGAAACCTAGATGGATGCCGTTAGATTGTGTTGAAAGGCCACACTGTATATTTGATTTGATTTTTTTTTTGTTAATGATTATAAACAAGACATTCACTTTTCATAC
Source organism: Ursus arctos (assembly GCF_023065955.2). NCBI lineage: Eukaryota > Metazoa > Chordata > Mammalia > Carnivora > Ursidae > Ursus > Ursus arctos. The sequence goes on from NW_026622874.1 coordinate 87,908,044, forward strand.
TTATTTGGGGGGGAAGAAGAAAAATCAGTTTGCCTTACTCGACGATGCTCTTTCTGAAAGAGTCTCCATCCAGTCCATAGAATTGGATAGGTTGCTTGATCTGAGGATTTTGTACTTGTCTTTCATAAAGAGAACTTGCTTTGAAGAGAGTGATCAAAGGGTGAGTGTCTGTGAGCAGCTTTGCTGGTGCACAGCCAGACTCCCTCTCTGAGTGAAGCTTTCCCCGCACAGGCCACACAGATAGGGTGTCTCTCCTGTGTGGACTTGGCCTTGCAGGATTCAGCTCCCCCCTGGTGTGAAAACTCTCCCTGCACTGCCTCCAGGCATAGCGTTTCAGGCCTGTGTGGACGCTGACGTGATTGACGCAGCTCCCTTTCTGACTGAAGGCTTGTCTGCACTGATCGTATCTACAGGGCTTTCACCACTAGGAACTCTTCTACGAACAGCAAGGTTGCTTTGATTCCTGAAGCTTCTTTGGCCAAGAGCACACTCGTAGGGTTTCTGTCCAGTATGGGGTCTTTCAAGCACGGCCAGACTACCTCCTTGACTGAAGCTTTTCCCACACTCCTTGCCCCGATAGGGCTTCTCTCCTGTGGGTATTCGCTGACGTGTAAGAAGAATGCCTTTGGCCCCAAAGCTTTTTCCCCAATGAGTACACTCAAAGGGCTTCGGACTAGGGTGGATTCTCTCATGCAAAGTGAGACCACATTTTTGGCCCGAAGGATTTTCCATATTCCTGACACGCATAGGCCCTCTGTCTCACTCCAGGTGAACCTTCTGGTAGTGTCCTAGAATCTGGGGATTTTTGTTCCAGTTTCTCCCTTCTGAAAGAATTCTGGAAATCCCAGCCTGCGGATCCTGTGGCCTCCGAGGGTTCATATCTGTGGTGGGCTTCTGTCGTCACAGTCACTGAAAAATGCTACATTCTGGGCCTATCCTCCATGACGGTCCAGCAGGGTAGCTGTTGGACATCCAGTCATGTCCACGCCTGCTCAGTCCCCACCTCCTCATAGGATTCTCCCAGGGGCTGCTATTGAGCATCACAGTGGCGCGTGCGCACAGACAGACAAAGGCGACGCCCAGCCTCAGCAGTGCCACTGCCAGGCGACCGAACTACAACTCCCAGGAGCCCATATTGTATATTTTAAAAATACCCATGGGGCACCTGGGTGGCTCAGTCAATTAAGCGTCTGACTCTTGATCTCAGCTCAGGTCTCGATCTCAAGGTCATGAGTTCAAGTGCCACGTTATTATTAAAAAATAATAATAATAGAATAAAACAATTTTAAAAATAAAAACACCTAGCTTTAGACATTAAAGTGGCCATGGAAACTGGAAACGACTTGGGGAATAAGAGAATTATATCTTCCATCTCATGCTCCCCGTGGGCATCCACTCAAATTGAGTGAAAGAGCAGGAAGGATCTCCTGGGCTATGACACTGATTTTTCTCATTTTCATTTCATTCTTTGCCAAGCGTGTATAGCTGGATTTGCATAAGTTAAACACGCATGTAATGCATCTCCTCAAGACTCCACCCAAGTGTTCCCAGCTCTTTTCTTCTGAGGCTCACTTGACCTGTCATGTCTAGTTCATTCTTCTCTCTCTCTGTAGACAGTTTTGGTGGGTACGTGGCAAGCCATGTCCACTGAAAAAAAAATGGCAGCCTCGGCTCCTCATTTCAGGGGAACAACCTGAATTCCAGCTTCCGGGAGAGGAAATCTGATTGGCTGAGCCTGGGGTAGGTGTCCACGTGTCCACCCGGCTCTGCTTTATGGCATCAAGTCACATGGGACAAACATGGATTCTGGGGTCCCACCTCTGTGGGAAGAGGGCAGTTTCTTAGAGAAAGGGGTCACGATAGGATGGGAGGATACCCCGAAAGGTGTCAACTGTGGGAGCAAAAAGGAGCAGTCATAGAAATATATTTTATAGGGGTGCCCGCGTGGCGCAGTCGTTAAGCATCTGCCTTTGGCTCAGGGCGTGATCCCAGCGTTCTGGGATCGAGCCCCACATCAGGCTCTTCTGCTGGGAGCCTGCTTCTTCCTCTCCCACTCCCTCTGCTTGTGTTCCCTCTCTCGCTGGCTGTCTCTGTCAAATAATTAAATAAAATCTTCAAAAAAAAAAAAAAAAGAAATATATTTTATAAATGCTTCTTGGCCACCTGTGTGCTAGGCAGTAGTCCAGGTCAGGAGTGGGCTAATTTTTTCTGTAAAGGGTCAGATGATAAAGTTTAGGCTTTTCTGGCCACATACTGTATCTCTTGCATTTTTCTTTGTTTCTTTTTATAACTATTTAAAAACAAAAATATAAAAACCATTTTCAGCTCACAGACCATACAGAAGCAAGCTGTGGGCCAGCTTTGGCCTGTGGGGTGCTGTTTGCCATGTTCTAGGTTCTGGGAATATAGCAGTGAATGAAACAAAAATCTCTACCCTCTTGAGGTTTAATCAGGGGAGATTAATCATTATATCAGGGGAGAGAGACTCAATAGACAGGACCAGTTTGTAAATTAGATAATAGAGTAGAAGATGTAAATTTTATAAAGAAAAAAAAGCAGCATTCCATAGGAAGATGAGGGAAGGGTACATTTGAGCAAAGACTCGTTGGAGATGAGGAAGGAGCCATTCCAGGCAGAGGGAATCGCAAAGGCCCCGAGATGAGAACGTGCTTGGGGTGTTCCAAGAAGAACCAGGACACCAGTGTGACTGGAGAGAAGTAAGGAAGGGCAAAAGTAGTAGGAGATGAAGTCAGAGAGACCAGGGGAGTCTGAAGCACTTAGGGCCTTGGAGGCCATAGTGAGGACTTTGGCTTTTCCTCAGACTGAGATGAGAAGTCACTGGAGGTTTTGAGCAGAGGAGGGATCCTCTGATTTCTGTTTTTAAAAGGATCCCTCTGGGGCGTCTGGGTGGCTCAGTCGGTGAAGCGTTTCCTTCGGCTCAGGTCACAATCCCAGGGTCCTGGGATCGAGCCTGTGTCGGGCTCCCTGCTCAGTGGGGAGTCTGCTTCTCCCTCTGCCCGCGCCCCCCTCCCCCCGGCTCATGCTCTCTCTCTTTCTCTCTCTCTCAAATAAATAAATAAAATCTTAAAAAACAAAACAAAACAAAACAAAACAAAAAGATCCCTCTGGCTGTGGAGCTATTAGGCCGTGGAGGGGACAAGGGCGGGAGCAGGCAGGCCAGGTAGGAGCTATTGAAAAATCCAGAGGAGAGGTGATTGTGGTTGAAACCAGGATGGAAATCCATGAACAGGAGCCATGAGAGGCTGGGGAAACCATTTGCATCCAAGATGGAACAGAGGCCCTGCCCGCATCAGAGCTCCTCTTCCCCGCGACCCCCCTCTCCGCATTTCTCCTCCACCTGCTGCTGTGGCCCCCCCCCGTGTGACTTTCAGCTTCCCCTGCCAAGGCAGGTCATGTCTTAAGTCAGGGGTTGTAGACTGGCTGCTCCGGATTCATTGTCCCTTTCTGGTTAGCTGTTGGGTAGGGAGGGAAGGGTCAGATGGTGCAAACAGAGCTGCTGTCCCAACAGAAGCTGGGGGCACACTGTCTTGCTCCAGAGGGAGGCTGCGGGCAGGCGGGACTTTGGAGCGTTGGCCTGTCCAGTGTTCGGGACTCCCTTCTTCCCTTTATGTCGCGTGTGCTGAGAACCTACTCTGCGTCTGGGGCTGGAGACACAGCAGCAAATCAGACATGTTCCTTCCTTGAGGAACTCACGGTTTGGGGAAAACTGAAACGGGGAAACAGTGACTTCAGTTCCCTAGGAGACTTGCTGTAGGCAGAGATCTACAGGCAGCCCAGCGATGGGGGTGGCGGGGGGGGCGGTTGCCAGATGAGCTTGGTCTGGAAGCGTGACTTCCCAATTTTCTCCACCTGTGGAGCCCATTTTCTGTATTGATATCTCACCTGGATCCCCAGCATGTCTAACTGATAAAAGGGTAGCTGTCATGTGGTTGAACTAGAGAGTAGGAAGCCCAGGGTCTCTCCTCACAAAGCTTCCCCGTCACTGCCCCTGGGCTCTGGGACAACCTCCTGGCCACCCAGAATTCCATCCAAGACCATGGGTCTGGAAGGAGAGGTGTGGCAGCAGGGGTGAGGTAGGAGGTTCAGAAGAGAACTTGGAAAGCTGGGAATACCTGCCTGGGGGATGAGAGAAGGACTTTTGCATAATCAGCAGGACAGTGACTTAATGAGCTGGGTGAGTGGGGGGAGACCTCATGATCTGGGGGAGGCTTTCACACACACCCCTTCCTGGACACAGGACAAAGGTGTTCCGGCAAGACCTGGGGGCCCGGCCAGATGCCACCAAGGTGCTTATCATCATCACTGACGGGGAAGCCACTGACCATGTCAACATTGACTCAGCCAAAGATATCATCCGCTACATCATTGGGGTATGGGCCCCGGGTCCAGGCTGCTTCCCAAGTCCCACCTTCCCTCTCCCGTTCCTGAGCCCTACTCCCCTTTCTCCTTGGGGCCAGGGCCTTACCTGCGATTCTGGGGATGCCAACGCTCCACTCTCTACTCCTTCACAGATTGGAAAGCATTTTGCGACCAAGGAAAGTCAGGAAAGGCTCCACGAATTTGCCTCAAAACCCGCGAAGGATTTCGTAAAGATTCTGGACACGTTCGAGAAGCTTAAAGATCTGTTCACTGAACTGCAGAAGAAGATCTATGTCATTGAGGGTGAGTGGCGGACCCGGGGAGAGAGAGTTCAGCAAGTTGTTCCCAGAAGCTCACCTGGGCAGTCAGACTAGAGACACGCTGCGTGCTAATAACAGGCACTTCCAGAGTATCCGACACTGTGCGAAGAGCTCTCCTGGAAAAGGGCCTCAGGTGGGAATTTGGGGGAATTTGGGGGAAGGCGCTTGAGGAGCACCCTGTTTCCCTCTGAAATAAAGCTCAGCTGGGTCCAGGCTGGGGCCCAGAACTGACCTCTAGCTTGCTGGTGTCAACCAAGGCCTGTGGAAGGAGCAGAATTTCCCCCCCACCTCCCCACTCAGCTCCCTCATTTTCCCTTGTCTCAGCTTATACAAGGTGGACACGTGGGCGGGGAGCCCACAGGCCCTCTTGGCCTGGAATAAGAGAAGCTTTGGACTGCAGTGTCGGAATGCAGGACTTGCTATGGGAGGGTATTTTTCCCGGGAATCCCGGTCTGCGGAAAGCTACGTGATTCCCTCTGGGAAGGCCCCTCTGCTAGGACTTGGGCTTGGTCTGCGGTTCAGCCGAAGAAGGAAGTGGTGTATCTAATAGGACTGATAGGCTAATAATACCAATCTTACCCCCTTGGGAGGTTTGACTGTTGTATTCCTTTCCTAGGGCCGTTGTAACAAAGTACCACACACTGAGCAGCTTAAAGCAACAGAAATGCATTGTCTTGGGAGGCCTGGAGTCAGAGATCAAGGGGCGGCCCCGGGCGTGCTCTTTCTCACGGGTCTAGGAGAGAACGCTTCCTGGCCTCTTCCAACTTCTGGGGTCCGCAGCAGTCCCTGCTGTTCCCTGGCTTGTGACTGCATCACTTCTGTCATCTGTCCGTCTTCTCCCTGCATGTCTGACCTCACGTCCTCTGCCCTCTGTGCATGTCTGACTCTCTGGGTCCACATTTCCCTCTTTCATAAGGACACTATAAAATATTGGATCGTATTGGATCAAGGCCCACCCCAGTGACCTCATTTTTTTAAAAAGATTTTTATTTATTTATTTATTTATTTATTTATTTATTTATTTGAGAGAGAGAGAGAGAGAAGCAGACTCCCCACTGATCAGAGAGCCCAACGCCGGGCTTGATCCCAGGACCCTGGCAGATGCTTAACCGACTGAGCCACCCAGGTGCCCCCCAGTGACCTCATTCTAACTCGATTACACTGTAAAGACCCTGTTTCCAAACAAGGTCATATTCTCAAGGTCTAGGGCTTAGGTCGTGAAAATAATCCTTTTTTTAGAGAACACAATTCAAGCCCTAACCCCTGCTTAGCAGAGTGCGTGGTACCTCGTAGGCCCTCTGTAAATCGCAGAGCTGGTTATCTCTAGCTCTGATCGTCTATCCTGACCTGCTCTTACTCATGCTTCAGATCATATCTTAGATGTCACTTCCTCTGACAAGTTCCCGCCAACCCAAATGTAGGTTGGGGGCTTCTTTCCGGGTGCCGCTGAAACGGCTGTATGTTCCCTATCAGAGCCCCCGAGCCTTACATTGTGTTAAATTATCTGGGGGCTCCTACACCACAGGGGGGGTGGGGGGAGGTCTGTCGAGACAAGCATTGTGTCTGCTTTTTCACCATTGTATCCCTGGCACCAAATGTCTAATTGCTCCAAATGTTTATGCAGTGAACGAACAAAATCTGCACAGTAATTGCCGTGTTTCTTGAACGCTTGCAGGTTTAACGGGCATTTTTTTCTATATCATTTAATTCATTCCTCTCAGGAGCTTTGCAAGGCTGGTGGGATGATGTTCATTTTATTAATTCAGCTTTGCACTACCCAGGTACCAGGTACTGGGAATAAGGCACTCAGGGATATTGTCAACGTGGAGCTTATATTCAGGTTGGATAAAGAAAGACAGAAAACGAACGAACAGGATAATTAGAGATTATGACAGGTGCTTTAAAGAAAATGAATGAACTGGATAGAAACATTTCACTGGGGGAAGCCACTTCAGCTAGGCTTTTCAAGGAAGGCCTTTCTAGAGGCTTTATTTTTTAATGGAGGTAGAATTCACTCTGAGATGACATTTGAGCTGAGACACGAAAGATGAGAATCAAACAGCCACGTGAGGAATGTGGGCAAAGAGCGTCGTAGTCAGAGAAGAGCCAGCGGCGGGGCCCGGAGGCGGGGAAGGGCGGGCAAGCTGGAGGAACAGAAAAAAGGTCATCGTGACAGGAGTGTGGTGAGCAAGGGAGACAACGTGGGAGAGATAGGCAGGGGCCTTCCAGTTCCTCATAAGCAGCTGGGGTTTTAATCTAAAGAGCAATGGCAAGGGATGAAGGGAAATGTGTGGTCTGATAGACAGCTTTTAAAAAAGATTACTCCAGCTTGCTCTGTGGAAAAAAAGACACAAAAGGAAGAATGAAGTCAGGGACCAAATGAGTAAGCGAGTGCAGCTGTCAGGCGAGAGAGGAGGATGGCCGGGCCCCTGCGGTAGCACACACACTCTTCAGAGGAAGGGACAGATGCATCTCGAACATAGAACCATCCCGATTTGGTGACGCGGGGGGGAAGCCTGAGTGGGAGCAGAACCACAGAGCTGCATCTTGGCCAGCTTCACGTCAGACTCAGCCCAAGTCACTGCCCAGTCTGACTGTCGGGTGGGCTCTTTCTACCTGGCCCGAAGGCCGGTGCCATGCTTCTTTCTCGGTCCTTTCTCGAGTGTCCACCCTTTCTCTTTACCTGGCCCCTCAGGCACAAGCAAACAGGACCTGACATCCTTCAACATGGAGCTGTCGTCCAGTGGGATCAGCGCTGACCTCAGCCGTGTGAGTGGCGGGCCTGAAGCAGGGGAGGGGGCTACGGGAGGGGATGGCATGGGCACGTGGCTAAGCCTGCTCATCTCCTCCCTGGGCAGGGCCGTGGCATCGTGGGGGCGGTCGGAGCCAAGGACTGGGCTGGGGGCTTTCTGGACCTGAAGGCCGACCTGCAGGATGATAGATTCGTTGGGAATGAACCGCTCACACCAGAAGCGAGAGCAGGGTATTTGGGTGAGTACTTTTCTTTTCTGCTGCATTCGTTTGGTCTGAGGGGCCAGGGTCACTCAGACCAACTTTCAAAACAATCATGAAAGCGGTTAAGCAACCAGCATGGACAAACTCAGAGTTTAAATATGGCTATAACATTCTTAATTTTTCCCTTAACAACCCCTCTGCCGTGTAGTCATAATGTTTTTGTTCTCTGCATCTTATGATGCTTGGACATCTTGAGGCCTCGCGAATCCCAGAGACACCGCCCCTCCCCGGGCTGGCTAATTCCTGCAGATAGTGAACAAGGGGCCTGTGAGCAGGCCATCCACATGCCAACCAGCCCACCCTGAACCCATATCCCCACCCACCTCCTTTACCTAACTTTCACACACCCAGCCAGTATTCCCCTCACCCCGACCTAAGTCCCTAGTTAGCTAAGGATCACCCTTGTAGGCCAGCGCCAGCCAGCATTATTCAAACCATCCCATCCTGAGCTTGCTCAAGCTTGCCTACCCAGAGACCTCTCTCTGCCTTCCCCATAAATTAAATCCTGGGTCCATTTTATAGCAGCCTGCCTCATTAGTAGGGGAACCAGCAGTTCCTCCTTGAGGCTTCCTCCTCTAGAATTGTCCAGAACTCCAAGGTTGATTCACCTCAAGACTTCTTCAGAGGCCAAGCGCAGAGCAAAGGCACCCCGTCAGTCCAGTTGCAGTTGCATCTCTCTGCCTCATGGTGTCACTGTTGCGAGCTCGTCCTGCACAGTTCTGTGGCCGCTGGTCCTCGCAAGGGGATGCCAGTCTCAGGCACAGAGAGGCCTCACTCTTGCGCACAGAGGCTATAGCTCTTCCGATTCACGCTCATATAGTCATCCTGTGTCAAGGCACAGACTGGCTTCAAGAGCCCTGGGATAGGACAGCTTCCAGGATCTACCTAGGAACCCCCTCACCCAGCCTCATCCATGACCCCTGTATAGGGGTGAGCCATGTCTTTATTAAACTCGCAGAACACAAAGATTTTATTACATAATTTCCTTGGGAAAATTGGTGCCATTCGTCTTGCATCTACCCTTCTAAGGAAGGCTATCCTCCATGATTCTCTCGCTCACTCGCTCACGCACTTGCTCTAGCTCTCTCCTTTTAACATTCTTTACTAAGTATCCTGTGCCAGGCACTGGTCTAAGTGAATGACATGTGTTGACTGATTTTATCTTATTTTATCTCATTTTATTCTTATAATAACCCTGTGAGTTGGTATTTTTATTACCTCTATTTTTTTTAAGATTTTATTTTTTTAATTGAGAGAGAGAGTGCACGCACTCAAGAGCACACAAGTGGGGGAGGGGCAGAGGGAGAGAGAGAGAATCCCGAGCAGCCTCCCTGCTGAGCATGGAGCCTGATGCAGGGCTTGATCCCAGGACCCCAAGATCATAACCTAAACTGAAATCAAGAGTCAGATATTCAGCCGACTGAGCCACCCAGGCACCCCTATGACCTCTATTTTATAGATGAGGGAACTGAGCCCAGGAGAGTTTAATAACTTGCCCAGAGTCACAGAACAAGTAGGTGGGGCCCAGGTACTGTAGCCCCAAAGTCTGTGCTAGAAACCACTACACTTACCCTAGAGCACCCACATTACCTCCTTCAAGGAGCTTCGTGTCGCCCGTGTACTGCGAGCTGGCCAGCCACGTTGCTCCTTCAAGAAGAAATAACCCACAGTTTAATCTCTAGTTAGGCACCTGTCCCACTAGACACACACACACTGCATATATATGTGTAGATATGGATGTGATCATATATGTATGTATTTATGTATATTATATGATACATATAGATATATGATTGTATGTACATCACCTTGTGTCAATTATACTCCAATAAAGAAAAAAAGAAACATTTCAACTCCTGCTTAAATAAATAAATAAATCATCATCATCTTGGGTGCCCATGGTGCTACTCTCCTTCAGCTCTTAGTTCAGACGTCACTAGCATAGTGCTAAGCACTTTCTACACGTGGTCGACTTGAATCCTCAAAGCCACCCTATGAGGCCGGTACTCTCCCGTTTTCTGGATGAGAAAACGGAGGCTCGGCGCATGGTGTACTTGACCAAGATCGCGCAGCTGGGACGCATCAGCACTGGGAGTAAAACCTCGCCTCTGATTTCAAAGGGCAAGTTCCGAACCCCAGGGCTCCAGGAATGTGCACGGATAAATGGGAAGGGGGTTCAGCCTCTTCGCCCCTCCTCTCCTGGCTCTGTGTTTGTCACTCATTTGCAATGACCCTAAGCTGAGAAGATGAAACTGGGTCAGTTAGTCGTCTCCTGAGCGTTCCTACTGGGTAGGTCCTGGCTCGAGCGCAATCCCTGGTCCAGTCTCCTGCGCATTTCCTCAGGTGTCCCAGGGGAGAAGCCTCGCTGCACACACGCAGGCTGTGGACTAGGAAGATGGCCCGAAGGGATAACTCTAAACAAAATGTGGTCAAGTCTCCTGCTTTATTTTGAATATTCATACAGATTTTGCATTCTTCTTACCAATATATCTCACTTTTTTTTGAGATTTTATTTATTTGAGAGAGAGAGGGCCCAAATGGGGGGAGGGGCAGAGGCAGAGGGAGAAGCAGACTCCCCACTGAGCAGGGAGGCCAACTGGGGCTGGATCCCGGGACCCTGGGATCATGACCTGAGCTGAGTCAGGCAGATGTCCAACCGATGGAGCCACCCAGGCATCCCATTATTTGATTATTCTTAAATAGTGTAGTCTCCCTTCCCAACCTTCAGGTCAGCTGAGGCTCAGGAAGATGCACCCTGTTTCCTGGCAGCCTGGCGTCTGTGGCTGCTTTTCCCTGGGCCTGTGTGTTGGCCGCAGTTTGAGAAATGCAGCTTTGGAGCAAGATGGTGGGATTTGTGCCACTCGGAGCACACGGCTGCTTTCCTCCGGAGCAGGTCCTCTGATCATTTCGGTGCATCTTTGCTACTAACCCAGTTTCCCAGAGTCTCTGCCCTTTTTGTCCCTGGGTTTTACGTTTTTCCAGCAGCCATTGTGGTTCTAATTCCAATCCGCTGTCCTCCCTCTCTCCCTCTCTCTCTCTCTCTCTCTCAATCTTTCTCTCTCTCCGCCACCCCCTTCAGGTTACACAGTGACCTGGCTGCCCTTCCAAAGGCTCCCTTCACTGGTGGCCGCTGGAGCCCCCCGATACCAGCATGTGGGGCGGGTGCTGCTGTTCCAGGAAGCAAAGGTCACGGGACACTGGAACCAAGTCCAGAAAATCGACGGGAGCCAGGTGAGCACGGCCCCAGGGGCATCCGTGGGTCAGGGACTGGTAGGACACTGGTCGCGCTCCCTGCCGTCTGCACGCACTCATCCACTCACAGTGCAGCAGGCCCTGTGCAAGCACTGTCACATTCAGTCCCCACAGGGGACTTCCCTCGAGGTAAGCTTTGTCACCTCCGCCTGCCAGCTTAAGAAACAGAACCTTAGAGCGCCCACCTTGTCCTGACTCATACAGGCTCCACGGGGAGGGGGGGTCCAGGACTTGCACCTGCATTTGAGGGACTGGAGTGAGGTGGACATGGAACAGCTGAGGGGGGAGGAGGGGTCCAGCTCACAGGGCTTCCTCAGACATCTTCCTCTCCCTGCAGATTGGCTCTTACTTTGGTGGCGAGCTATGTGGCATTGACATGGACCAAGATGGGGAGACAGAGCTGCTGCTGATCGGAGCGCCCTTGTTCTATGCGGAGCAGAGAGGAGGCCGGGTGTTTATCTACCAGAAAAAACAGGTGGGGACCAGGACATGGAATGGAGGGGGTAGGAGAAACAGATTCCCAGGCCGACCCAGGTCCCAGTTATCCTGAAAGGCTTTCCCTGTCTGAGCATGGTGAATCAGACCTTTAGAAAAACCGACAAACGAGAGCTGACTCGTGCTCAGGGAGGGTAGGCTGTGTGCAAGGCCCAGGGCCAAACCTTTTATTTACAGGATGCCTCTCTTGGTCCTCACACAGTCCCCTTCTGGGGAACTCTGAGCTTTCCTTCATAAAAGGGAGCACTGTGGCTCAGCAAGGCTGGGTCACCTTCCAAAGCCCCAGGGTCACCCAGACAGCAAGGGGCGGAGCTGGGACCTGAGCCCAGGTCCATCTGCGGCCCCGTTCCCATTCTGTGAGGGGCCACATCCGACCCTTCTTCAGCGTTCTTCATGCACTGGGTGCTGCACCCTGCAAACTCTTGCCGAGCCACTGAGGTGGGACCTGTCACTTTGCTCCTTCCCAGCTGGGCTTCGAAGTGGTCTCAGAACTGCAGGGGAATCCTGGCTACCCGCTTGGGCGATTTGGAGCAGCCATCGCGGCCCTGACGGACATCAACGGGGATGGGCTGGTGGACGTGGCGGTGGGGGCCCCTCTGGAGGAGCAGGGGGCCGTGTACGTCTTCAACGGGCAGCACGGGGGGCTGAGCCCCCAGCCGAGCCAGGTGAGAGGCATCCCGCCTGCCGATCCAAACCCGTTCCCAGGCACCTAGAAGCCTCTAAGCCCGGACCCCACTGCCCAGCCTGTTTCTTCCCACCCTCTGGCCTGTCCTCTCCCTAGCTTAGCAGAAAATTTTCTCTTGGTCTCAGCGGATAGAAGGGACCCAGGTGTTCTCAGGAATTCGATGGTTTGGACGCTCCATCCATGGGGTGAAAGACCTCGGAGGAGACGGCCTGACAGATGTGGCTGTGGGAGCTGAGGGCCGGGTGATTGTGCTCAGGTAAGAAGGAACTGATGATAATCTCAGCTCCCGTCCTTTGAACGGCTACCCACGTAGGAGGACTCCTCTGGTCTTCCCCCAACGCTGTCTGTCAGAGAGGTTCTCTTCCTACATAACCTTCACGTCTCTCTGGTTTAAATGGCGACAATTCAGTGACAGGCTGGGATTTGAACCCAGGCCTATCTGACATTAAACCCTCTAGAGAAGGAACATCCCGTGATGGCTCTAGAACCTGGTACCTGGACTCGGGCTGAAGTTCTGCCATGTACTGGTGGTCTTACCCCAGTCTCTTAGCTCCTCGGGACCTCAGTTTCTCGTCTTTGAAATGGTGACAATTCCTGCCTCTCCCCTGTCTTCCTGTTATCCGAGGCGTCGTGTAACGTCATATAGTGAGTAGACTAGAGCACGTGCTGGGATTTAAATACCGAACCAGGCACTGGGTACAGAGTGTGTATGTGGGGAAATCAATAAAAAATCAAGCACGCAGGTAGGTGATTACAACTCGTGGTGAGTGCCGTGAGGGAAGCGAACAGCGTCTGAGAGACAGAAGAGTAGCGGAGACTGCCTCTAGATTGGGTGGCCGAGAAAAGCCTCTCTGAGGAGGTGGGACTTGGGAAAAGAGAAGGAGCCAGGCTCGTGGGAGGAAAGAGGACGGGGGAGGCAGGCTGTGCGACGCGGATAGTAACAAGTTTGGATTTTATTCTGAACGCCGTGTGGCATCAGTGAAGCATTATAAGCCTGGAACTAGCTCGATAGGATTTCTCTTTCTCAAAGCTCACTCTTCCGGGGGCCCTGGGTGGCTCAGTCGGTTGAGCATCTGACTCTTGACTTGCGTTGGGGTCATGATCTCAGAGCCGTGACTTGGACCCTGTGGTGGGCTCCGCCCTGGGCGTGGGGCCTGCTTGGGAGTCTCTGTCTCTTGCTTCTTGGGTAACACCCCCCAGCCACCACCAAAGCTCACTCTTCCGTATGGAAAATGGGTCAGAGGGCCGCTAGAAGGAACTGGGAAGCCCTCATGAATTCCCATTATTATTACTATGTCGAGGAGACCGTGATGTTGAGGTCTGCTTTTGGGGAGGAGAGGCTTCTGGATGCTGGTAGAAGGAGCCCCGGTCTGACTGGGAGTGCTGCTGAGGCCCAGGGAGAGCGTCGGTTGTTTTCCGCTCTGCAGCTCCCGGCCTGTGGTGGACATCCTCACGCAGATATCCTTCTCCCCGGCGGAGATCCCAGTGCAGGAGGTGGAATGCTCCTATTCAACCAGTAACAAGAAGAAAGAAGGAGTTAACATCACAGTCTGTTTTCAGGTCAAGCCTGTCACCGTCCAATTTCAAGGTCAGTGCCGTTTCCCAGCTCCCCAGAGCAGCTGCCCACCCCAAATGCAAGCTTACGGGCCCAGCGTCCCCCACCCTTCAACTTCTGCCTCTTCTCCCTGCCCAGGGCTCCTGGTTGCCAACCTCACCTACACTCTGCAGCTGGACGGCCACCGGAGCAGAAGCCGGGGGCTGTTCCCAGGAGGGAGACATGAACTCAGTGGGAACACAGCAGTCACTGGAGACCTGTCCTGCACCAAGTTCTGGTTCCACTTCCCGGTAAGGGAGCCATCGGGGCTGCCCTAGGAAGTGCGGGGGCGGCGGAGCTGACCGCAGCCACGGGCAGCAGCGGGTGCAAGGATCAGCTCGGTCACCGGCCAGCTGGGTCACAGGGCCCTTGGGTCTCTCTACACTGCCATTTTCTCTTATGATAGTGGTAATAATACCATTAGCATATTTTCTCTAGTCCTTAATCTATGGACACGGGCGTTTTAACATAGTTACCATTAGGAAGTACTTCCTATTTTTTTCCTGTAATTTTCCCACACATCATATATTAATGCTGCTCCCCAGCTTTTCATAAGTATTTTAATAGCTACAGAATATTCAGTCATGGCAGTGCGTCCTTGTTTGCCAGGTACACATGGTCATTTATTATTACCATTCATCACAGAAAAAGGTTCTTTTAATATCAGTTTGAGCAACTGCTGAGACACCCAAATTCGGTTTGCTTCTAACAGTCCTGTGTAAAGTAGGGTTGATGGTAAATTATCCTGATCCCTTAAATATTTAATGAGACTGGGTATGGGATTGGTGTATAAGATTTTGAAGTTCGAGGACACCTGGATGGCTCAGTCAGTTAAGCATCCAACTCTTGATTTCAGCTCAGGTCAGAATCTCAGGGTTATGAGATCGAGTCCTACGTCGGGCTCCGCGCTTGGCATGGATTCTGCTTGAGATTCTCTCTCTCCCTCTCTCTCTGTCCCTCATCCCCCCTCTAAAAACAAAAAGATTTTGAAGTTCATTTTACATTTTTCTGTTATGGGGAAATTTCAAACATATAAAAGCAGAAAAAATAGCTCAGTGAACCCCCAAATACCCATCCCCCAGTATCAACAGTTATGAACTCACTCACTGTCTTAGCTCATTCATACCTGCACTCAGTGCCCCTCTGCTTCCTTGCACCCCACCCCTACACCCCCACACCCCCACAAGATCTAGAAATTTTCAACATAAATTTGCCAGAAGTGGTAGTGTGTCATGATGGGAAGACCTGGGACTTGGGAATTGGACAGATTTGGGCTCATTTCCTAGCTCCATTCCTTAGGAAGCTTGGATTAACTCTGTTGACCTATGCTCCTCACCTCTAATGTGGGGATAATAATGCCTGCGTCTTCGGGTTGGTGAAGGAGTTCAGGTGAAGATGATTTGGGTGCCTATGAAGTGCCAGTGTGAGGGATTGGTAATAGCATAAAAGGCCAAGGCCCATCCCTGTTCTCAAGGAACTAGGATATTCTAGTTATTCTAGAATATTCTTTTCTTGTGCAACCTTTGATAATGGCTGCCTAGAACAGTTTGACAGATTCAGGGGCTTTGGTCAGGACTCAATGGGAAAAGTGGGGTGGTTGATTGGCGATGTCTGCCGTGGGAGTTGGGGCTGAGGGAGATACGTGTGCTGAGAAGCGACCCTGGGCATGCTATAAACACCTGATGCTAGAATCTCATCATTTGTAAAGTATGAACCAGGTGAGCATTTAACTGGAAGATTAAACTCACAGCACAGGTGGTATTGTCATCACCCTCAGGTATGCATTCAAGACCTCATCTCTCCCATCAACGTCTCCCTAAATTACTCTCTCTGGGAGGAAGAAGGGACACCGGGGGACCAACATGCGGTAAGAAGAGATCACTTAGGGGAATTGAGAGGAAACTGGGGAGAGTAGAATTTCAGTTTAGCAAGACTGTATTATAGAGGAATCTTTGGTTTTAAGCAATAGAAACCAAACACAGCTCACTTCAGCAGAAAGGAGCGTTCGGGAGCTTGTATTTGGCAAAGCAAGACTGGGAAGAAGGGGAACCAGAGCGAAGGCTCTGGGGGCTCTTGAGGGGAGGGAATAATGGATGGACTCTTCAGAACACGGCCCCTTTGGAGACTCTGCCGCCCAGCATCAGCTTCAGCCATCACCAGGATCCTAACATGGCTCAAGGGGCACATTCCAGGGAGGACAGTGTTCCCTGATCAGCCTTCTCACCAAAGCGTATTCAGTTGAAAGCAGGTGGTGTCCTCAAAGCCGAATTGGAGGGCCATCAGGATGTAAAAGAGGAGAACACTATGGTCGTTTGCTGGACCACACACTCCCCACCCAGGCCCAAAGCCAGGTTTCCCCTCCTCTGCTTGACACTCAGCTGGTGGTTTAGCTTCAAGGCGGCAGGATCCGGTGGAAAGAGCCTGAGGCAGCCCCCCCCAAAGATGCGGATTTTGTTTTTCCCCCCCGGCATGAATGTCTGAGCAGGTTCCGTCCCTCTCTGGGACCGTGCCCCCATCTATGAAATAAGGCGGACATGGCGAGGCCTCTCCCAGAGCGAGAGCACCTGACTAAGTGCCCTCTTGCTCCTGGCTTTTGGCAGCATGCGCTGAGCGCGCCCCCAGGCTTGCTTGCGCTCCCCAGATTTGAAGGGAACGGTGGGGTGCTCACCCAAGATCAAGGCCCCCGCCCGCCCGACGCTCACCCTGCGCTCAAGGGAAGTTGAGCGCCTGCCTGTGCTAAGCCCTATTCTAAAGAAAACATGGTCCCTACCCGGAAGGGCTTCACGGTCCGCTCCGGAGGTCGGACATGTCAACAGCCAGGACGGGCCGTGATGAGGGTGTGGTCAGGCTAGATGCGTCGTGCTGATTTCAATCTTAGGCAACATGTCCGTTGCCTAAGAGGCGCCCCGTCAAGTCCCCGGGTAGAGACGGGGAGGTGGCCATTCCAAGAGAAGGCATCATGCGAACACAGGCAACAAAGACGCCAGAGCTTGTGCGTGTTGGGAGCACAGCAGGCGTGCGACGGGGGGTGGAGGAGCACCTGCTTCCCTTTGAGACGAGGGCCTGGAAATCCATGTGATGCTTACACGTCCATCTCATTGGTCAGAACTTGGTCACGTGGCCACACCTAACTGCGAGCCTGAGCCGCGCAGCCTCTGGTCCAGCTGGCCGTGCGACCAGATAAACGGGAGGCTCTGTTTTAAAGGCAGAGGGTGAGGAAGGATGTATGGAGACAACCAGCAGTCTCTGCCGTTGCTACTGATTTGTTTTTTTAAAGCCAAGCTGCGTGGAGTAGGAACTCAGGGTAAAAAAAAGAGACTTGAGCTCACAGTTGCCAAGAAGGGCTTCCTGGGGAAAGTGTCATTGGCAGAACGAGTCGACTTTGGGTAGTGGATTGAGGAGAGGCAAAGGGAGAAGCGTAAGGAAAGGTGTGGTGGTACATTCAAGGGAGAGGAGGAGGTGGGCTTAGCTTCCAGTAGAAGGACAACTGAGCAAGGCAGAGACCCCGGATGCCTGTTTGGGGGCTGGCTGTGGTCTAGTGAGTGGAGGGAATCCAAGTTGAGAGTGGGTGGGAGCAGTCAGCAGAGGCCCCAGGACCCCAGCCCCTTAAGGAAGAGTCTGGAGGTTGTTTGGCAGGTGGCCTGGGCGTGGAGGAGGCTGGAGTCTTTGTAGAACATTCAGCTAATAACTCACAGAACACTTCTATGAAGCCATTACCCTCAGGATCAAGTCCCAACTCCCAAACGTGGCTTTAAGGCCCAGGGGAACCTGGACCCTGCTGCGGTCTCCTGCCCCCGACTCGCAGCGCTCTGGCGGGTCTGAGCGTGTTCCTGCTGCACGCACAGACGCAGTCTCTAGCCTCGGGCCATCGGGGAGCCCGTCCTCCCTTCCTCCCTCTCCATTCTCTTTGCCGGGCTCTCTCCAGCTCATCCTTTAGATTTCAGTTGAGATCCATTTCTTCAGGAGGCCTCCCTGATCCCCAGGTGGGGCATAGGATTCCCTCCTACAGGCTCTGAATATACCCCGTACTTGTCCCATCAAACTCTCGAAGATGCTGGTCGTTCCCCCACCACCCCCCCGATCAGGGGGGACGGGCAGTGTGTCTCTTTTGTTCTCTGGTGCGTGTACCCAGGGCCCAGCACAGGGCTGGCCTGGAGCAGAAGCCCTAGAAATGTTGGGGAAACTGGCCTTGATCTGAGGAGAGACGGAGAGCTGCTCTGGGGGGAGCTGGGGTCTGCCGAGGAGAACCACAGGAAGAGCTAGTCACAGGCGGACGAGCCCAGGGAAGGAGGTGGGCTAGGAGGAGCTTTGGAGCTGCTTTGTCAGGGCCAGGTTCCCCTGTCCAGGGGACACCCTGAGTCTCGCCTCCCTTGAGGGGCTGCCATCTGAGGACTGCACAGGTGGCCTTGGGGCCGAGTCAGGAGGGCGAGGTGCCGCCTGGGCCGGGCCTTGGCTCCTGAGAGGGGCCGACCAAGCCAGCCCAGCTGAGCCCCAAGCTCTGAGCCCCTCTAGCCCTCCTTCGAGAGTTCTGCTGCCTCAACTAACCTGTCTTCTCTCCCGGCCCTCCCACTGCTCAGCAGGGCAAGGACGTACAGCTCATCCTGAGACCCTCGCCACATGCGGAGACCAAGGAGGTAAGAGGGCAAGAGGGGCAGCTGGAGAGGCCAGGGTCCCTCCCTCTTGGGTCTGGGGCCTGGGCCTCCTAGTCTTTCTTCGTGGCCTTTCAGATCCCTTTTGAGAAGAACTGCGGCGAGGACAAGAAGTGTGAAGCGAACCTAGAGCTGTCGTTCTCCTCTGCAGGGTGAGGCCTCCAGCCCCCTGCGCCCTCCTCTTCCACCTGGTGTTTTCCCGAGGCAGCTCCCGGGTCCTGGAAAGAACAGGGGGCTTCGACTCCAAAAACCCCCATCTGTACTCACTAGATCTGTTCTGTGGGCCTTCGTTTCCCTCTCTGGGAATGCCAGTCCCTTGGGCACGCCTGTCAGGATCAGATGAGGTCGAATCACTCAGAGCCTGTGCATGGGAGCTGATTTTGGTGCATTCAGTTTTCTAGCCTAGCGGACCCCTCAGTTCGGACAGCCCCCACCTCTGCTCCTGCCTCCTTCACCTGGGCCCCTGTAACTTTTCCCTGCTCTTGCCCCCAGATCCAGAGTCTTGCGTCTGACCCCCTCAGCCAGCCTCTCTGTGGAGCTGATGCTGAAGAACTTGAAAGAAGACGCGTACTGGGTCCACCTCAACCTGAGCTTCCCCCAGGGACTCTCCTTCCGCAAAGTGGAGGTGCTCAAGGTAAGCGCCAAGGCAGGGCCTGCCCGGGGCCACGCTTGTCCCCACAGCTTCTGCTCCCCTGGCAGAGCCTCGGGCAGACAGCACAGCCTGGAGCTGTGGGCAGCAGCTGGCGTGCAGAAGCCTTAGGTCGGCAGGCGGGTTCTCGGCCTCATGGCCCCCCTCACCCTCAGTGGGCCTCAGATCCTGCCACCAGGGAGGCTGGGGACACCCGCAGGGCTAGTGAGCGGGCCACATAGAAGAGACTGTGACAGAGGCTCGTGGATCTGGTGACCCAAACGGTGTACACAGATTTAGTGAGCTCTGGCTCCTTCCCTCCTAGAGCTGACCTGTGTGTTTTGTTGGGGGGGGGGGGGGCGGGGCTAGGCTGTTTTAAATACAACTTTTACTTTTGTCAATTACTGGCACAGAAGTAATACACGATCACCGCAGAAAGCTGGAAATCACAGAGAAGTTTAGAGAGGACTGTCACCCCCTACTCCCACAACTCAGCGGTTACTACTTTTTATTTTTTTAAAGATTTTATTTATTTGACAGAGGGAGAAAGAGCACAAGCAGGGGGAGCGGCAGGCAGAGGGAGAGGGAGAAGCAGACTCCCCACTGAGCAGAGAGCTCGATGTGGGGCTCAATCCCAGGACCCCGGGATCATGACCTGAGCTGAAGGCAGACACTTAACCGACTGAGCCACCCAGGCGCCCCAGCAGTCACTACTTTTAATATTTTGGTGTTTAGGGGCACCTGGGTGGCACAGCGGTTAAGCGTCTGCCTTCGGCTCAGGGCGTGATCTTGGCGTTATGGGATCGAGCCCCACATCAGGCTCCTCCGCTATGAGCCTGCTTCTTCCTCTCCCACTCCCCCTGCTTGTGTTCCCTCTCTCGCTGGCTGTCTCTCTGTCAAATAAATAAATAAAATCTTAAAAAACAATATTTTGGTGTTTATCCCACTGTGTGTCTACGCACATACATATAAATTACGTCGAATATTCATTCATTCTGTACTTGTTTTTACAGATTGGCATTTTGCTTTCCATTTGGTTATTTTTCCTCGTTTTTAAAACAAATGGTTATTGTGATAAAATATATATAATAGAAAGTTTGCCATTTTAACCCTTTTCAAGCGTACAATTCAGTGGCGTTAAGAATATTCGCAATGTTGGGGCGCCTGGGTGGCACAGCGGTTAAGCGCCTGCCTTCGGCTCAGGGCGTGATTCCGGTGTTATGGGATCGAGCCCCGCATCAGGCTCCTCCACTGGGAGCCTGCTTCTTCCTCTCCCACTCCCCCTGCTTGTGTTCCCTCTCTCGCTGGCTGTCTCTCTGTCAAATAAATAAATAAAATCTTTAAAAAAGAATAAAAAGAATATTCACAATGTTGTCCCACCGGCATGTGTTTGCAGAATTTTTCCATCATGTCAAACAGAAGCTCTCGATCCATTACAAGCAGTAATTCTCCATTCCCCACCCTCTGCCCCTGGTAATCTCTCATCTACTTTCCGTCTCTCTGGATTTGCCTGTTCTGGATTTTTCACAGAAGCGGAATCATACGATACTGTCGTCTTATGTCTGTCTTCCCCGCTTTGCATGGTGTCTGTGAGGTGCTTTTATGTGACAGCAAGTGCAAATTTGCTTCCTTTTTAAGGCTAAATAATACTCCATTGAATGGATAGACCACATGTTGTTTATTCGGTCATCTGTCAATGGACATTGAATTATTCTCATCCAACAACATTAGATGCTTCCTCACGGGGCATCTGGTAGAGTGATGAGGAACTCGAGATCCGGAGTCAAGCGGACCTGTGTTCACATTCCTACCAGAACCCTGCCAGATGACCCAAGGGTGGGACCCGGGGAAGTCACCGGACTTCCCCAAGCCTCTGTCTCCTTATCGAATTCCCGCCCCGACCTGAGGCTGAGATCCGTCCTCACAGACGGTGATGAAGATGAACGGTTCTGTGCTGCTTAGCCCAGGATCAGGGCTCAAGCTCACTTTAAAATGGCTGCTGTGTGGATCTCCCCGTACCCTCGCCTGGGATCGAACAGCGCGCCGAACCGTTCCTAGCTCTTTGAACTCTTTGATCACTTCTGGATTTTCACAATCACACGTAGCATCGCGGTGAACATCTTTGGGGAAGCCTCTCTGGCTGTGCCCCCGATTCTCTGCCCCTCCCTCTCTGACAATGTGCCCAGGCCGGGACGGAGCCGGGGCGCTGGGCCCTGAGGGTTGGTGGCCTCCGGGACCTTGGCCTTGCCCACCAAGAAGTCCGTTCCTTCTCTCCTCCCCCCCCAGCCCCACAGCCAGATACCTGTGAGCTGCGAGGAGCTCCCTCGGGTATCCAAGCTTCTGACCAGGACCCTCTCTTGCAATGTGAGCTCTCCCATCTTTAAAGCAGGCAGCGGGGTGAGTGCCTCAAGGCCCGAGGAGCCAAACCGCCCGGGGGCTCTGGGCTGAGGTGGGGAGGGAAGGGTGCGGGTGATGGGGAAGGAAGCCCCCCACTCCTCCTACCCCAAAGGGAATGACAGCCTGGACCGTGGAATCAGACAAACCTGGGGTTGGGTTATTCATTTTGGGACCTTACACTCAACTCCGCCGTTTGGGACTTTGTCTCCTCATCTGGACAATGGGGACAAAACACCTATTTCTGGGGCTCAGTAACGGGTCCCTGGTCTCACAGCAGTTGGGCGTGGGGGCCGCGAGGCGCTTCCCTCCTCATTCCCCTCTCCTCCCTGCCAGGTTGCCATCCAGGTGATGTTTCATATGCTGCTGAACAGCTCCTGGGGGGACTCGGTCGAGCTGCACGCCACTGTGAGCTGGTGAGCAGGCCCCAGGCAGGCCCCCGCCACACCGCTGCCCCGGCTCGCAGACGGCCCCGCGGTCCTGGCCACGCACTTCTCCTAACACTGCCCTCTACCTTGCCCCCACGCAGTGACAATGAGGACTCAGACATCTTGGGGAACAACGTGGCCACCACCAGCATCCCCGTCCTGTACCCCATCAACATCCTCACCGAAGAGTAAGTCCTGAGCCGCCCGCCAGCCCTTTCCTCCCACCTCCGCCTCCCCACCCAGGGCTCAGCCTCGCCTCCCAGGACTCTCCTTCACAGCCTCCTCCTTTCCTTAGGCCCCCCAGAGATAATTAGAACTGATTCCAGCCACAACCCCAAGAGTTTTCAACAGCCAAAAGAGGGGAGGCCCTTTAAGAGTTCTGAGGTCAGCGGTTTACTGACGGAAGAAAAAGCACATGGGGCGTTGACCTTATTTCAGACGCTGCGCCCGCTGCAGTGCACAGCTGGGCCTCCCCTGGAGCTTACAGCCCCTCGTGGGGCGGCTGTGTCTCTCTCCACATGAGCAGGGAACAGGCAGGCTCAGAGAAGGGAGGACCTCACCCAGAGCCGTAGAGCTAAGAGGCCCTGCTGCTGGCTTCTGAATTTGGGTCTAGTCTGACTCCAAAAGCCCGTGCTAGATGCCCCCCCCGCCCCGCCGCTTCCTGGGGGTGAGGAGAGCTGGGAGAGGGAAGGAGAAACTGTTCACAGAGGCTCTTGCCCACAGAGAGCTCAGAGTCAGGTAGGAGAGGCCAAGCTCTCGTGTACACAGAATCAGTGAGTTATGGCGGGAGGACCCATGGGGTCACCAGTTGGATTTTCTCATTTACAGAAAAGGGGATGAAGGCTGAAAAGCGGAGTAGCTTTCTCAAGTTGGCTCAGTGAGAGGAGGACAGGGACAGTGACTGAGCCAAGGTCTCTGGTGCTTTTGAACGCAAATGCCAAACAATGATATTGCCTGAAGTGCGGTACAAAATTAGAGCCAGGAAAGGTGATTTGGGTTGGAGGAGAGATGGAAGAGTTCACGGAGAGGTAGGGGCTTGAACTGGGGTCTGGAGAAGAAGGGGGTTCAGATAAGGGCCAGGGAGGAGGAAGGACGTTCTCAGGAGAGAGAATGGCGTAGGCCAAACGAAGCGGCAAGCAGGTGGGGGGGGGGGGGGACAGCGGGCAGGTCTGGACATGGGGAGCTGTGAGCCTGACCCTTGTGGGCAGCAGGGGCCATGGGCGGATTCCGAGCGGGTAGGTGGCAGGATCAGACAGTAACATTAGGAAGGTCATTGGAAGGATGGCATGGAGAGGAAGGCAGAGGCTGGTGCCGCTATGTGAGAAATGAAGGGTCCACAGACCCTCGTGAGGTGGGGACGCTGTGCGGCAGGGGGCACACAGCTGCAAAGGCCCATCCACCTGGGCTCCAGGCCCGGCCCGCCACGGCAGGACGCTGGGCAACAGACTGACCCCCTCCACGAGCCTTACTTTCCAAAGGGCAACAGCAGAGCGCTGGAAGGTTACACGAGAGCATGCCTGCGTGGTCCCTGGGGGTCCCTCAGAGGCTTCCCCTGGCCCGGGCCCCTGCCCTGCTGGAGACTGGGTCCTTGTCTCCTCCTCTTTCTACCTCTGCTCTTCCCTCTCTCCACAGCAAGGAAAACTCCACACTGTATGTCAGCTTCACCCCCAAGGGTCCCAAGAACCAAACTGTCAAACACTTCTACCAGGTACGAGCCTCCGTGTGAAAAGGCCCTTCTGGGTCACACAGTTTTCAGCCCCATCCCGAGGACCGAGGCTGCAGAGACACAGCCCCATCCTCAGCGAATCCAGGGCCCTCGGCCTCATCCCGTGGGCCTTTCTAGAGAGCCTCGCAGCCTCCCCTGAAGTGCCTCCCCAGCTCCTTTCCAGCACCAGATACTTTGTGGGATCGAACTTGAGAGCCGGAAGCACTCGGAGAGAGAACCTAGATTTTCACTCAAACGTTCAATGGGCCACTCTTCCAGCTAGATGCTGGGGCAGCAGTTCAGTCGGTCAGGGCCCCTGGCCACTCCCCTGACGCAGCTCTGTGTCTGGTGCTTTTTATATATGCTTATATATATATGTGGCCCCCTGTGAGTCTCACACCAACCCGTGAGAGCCCCAGAAGGCAGAGGCGTGGCCATTCCCAGCGTACAGGTGAGAAAGCCACAGCACAGAGAGGTCGAGTAACTTGCCAGGTTACACAGCTACTAAGGGGGAAAGGTCAGATTCCAGCACTTACTTGAGTACCAAAATTCATGTGTTTCACCTCTAAGTGAATGATCTGTCACTTCTCGTGCTGTAGGCTCGGGGCTGTAATAGCAATCTTCATTGTGGGAACAAAGAAGAGGGAGGCCAGCCCCTGAGTCTCGAGGAGTCTAGGTTCTTTTAGAGGTAACCTCAGAGAGAGGAGTAGCCATTGACTGAGCCAAGGGCAGTCTCGTTTTCCTGTGGGGGAAACTGAGGCCCCAAAGAGAAACTGTCTTCGCCCAAGGCCGTGCTGGCGTCAGGGAAGCCTGGGGCAGAAGCCGAGCAGGAAAGGGACCCCAGGCAGGTAACCCCTTTAGAACAAAGGCTGGAGCCTTCTCACTTGGATATGATGATGGAGGAGAGTGGCCCCTGGGGAGGTCAGATGCCCATTTGCATAGAGAATGGCCAGTAGAGTTGGTTTCTAGTGCTGTTCACTGGGAGGCCTCTGGGTTCCTGAAGGAGGTTGGCAGACTAGTCCTTTGACCAGCAGAATAGTGGGGAAGACTTGAACAGGCATGGACCCAAGCCCCAACTCTACCACTCCATCTCTGTGTGATTGTGGGCCAAGGGCTTAACCGTCCATGCCTCGAGTCCCTGCTGTGACAAATGGCGTTTGGAACGAGAACTTGCAGGTGTCGTGAGGTTGAAGTGGGTTACTTACTCCCTGTGGAGTGCTTGGCCCACTGCCCGGGGAGTGGAGGTTGTTAATGACTGAGGCGGGAGTTGTGCCCCAGCCTGGAGATTCCCCAGCCAATGCAGAAGCCTGCTTCGTTTCTTGCCCCACTCCTCTGGGAACCAACTCAAACCCTTTGCGCTCCCCCTTCCCCCCCACCCCATTTCTCTCTCTCTCTCTCTCTCTCTCTCTCTCTCTCTCTCGGGATAGTCATCAGGGCCAGATGGCTCCAGCCACCTCCAGCCACCCCAGCGCCCTCCAGCCCTCAAGCTAAGCATTTGGCTCCCTGCCGCCTGGCCCGCCACGCAGCCACTCTTGCTAAGGGTCCTGACGACCTCTGTTCTAACTAAACCCACCTCTGCGTGGAACACTGGTGATCTTTCCCTCTTGCCCGAAGCTGTCCTGTTAGGCCTTTTTTGCCACAGGGAGGTCAGCTCGGGTCTGTTGTAAGCTCCGGTGAGAGCTGGGCGGCCGGCCCATGGGGTCTTCGTCCTCACGGTGTCCCTCTCCCCTGGCCGGTCAGGTGCAGAGGCTTCAGCCAGACCTGAAATCTTCTTGAAGCTCTGCCCTTTCAAGCTGTGTGGCTTTGGGCAGTTTACTTCACGTCTCTGAGCATCAGTTTTTCAGTCGGTAAAATGGGGATAATAGCTCCTACTTTATGGGGCTGTTAGGAGGGAAAAAGTAAGACGATGCATGTGGCTGCTCTTAGCATCGTTCTCACCATCATCCAAGGAAGGCGATAGAGCACAGCCATTCCAGTCCCTGGAGGCCCAGCCTGGGCTCAAATGCCAGCTCTGCTCCCCGATCACTTCGGACAAATGAGTCTCCCTGAACCCCAGTCCTCCCCTCCATGAAATGGGGATGACAGTGCTCCCCGCCACATTGGAAGCCCCAGAGAAATCCGAGAGATCCGGCATTCAGTGAGAACCACAGGACGCCCAGGGCGCTGAGTGTCCCGAAAATGGTGATCGTTCTTACCTGTGTCTCCCCACGCGCCCCGTCTTCACGCCGCCCTGGCCACAGCTGCTGCTCCTCGCTGGCTCCCCTGCCCGCCCCACATCAGACCCGCTCAGGGTGCCTCTCTGCCCACAGTCCGAGTCCCCCTCCCAGCTCGCAGCTCCGCACTGTGACCCCCTGCTCCCCCAGCGCGCCGGGCCCGCGGCCCGCCGGGATGTCTTCCTAGCGTCTTTTTGGGCCTTTTAACAGCCCTATGATAGAATGAGATACAAGTCACAGTCCATATGATTTACCTGCTGTTTTAAAAAAGATTTTATGTATTTATTTCAGAGGGAGAGAGAGATGGGGGGAGGGGCAGAGGGAGAGGGAGAAGCAGACTCCCTGCTGAGCAGGGAGCCCAACGTGGGGCTTGATCCCAGGACCCTGGGATCACGACCTGAGCCGAAGGCAGCTGCTTCACTGACTGAGCCACCCAGGAGTCCCTCGATTTACCCACACTGATTGATTGATTGATTGGTTTACCCACTTTTAAAGTGTACAGTTCAGGGGCCCCTGGGGGGCTCAGCCCCTTAAGCACCTGACTTCAGCTCAGGTCATGACCCCAGAGTCCTGGGATGGAGCCCTGAGTCAGGTCCCCTGCTCAGTGGGGAGTCTGCTTGTCCCTCTGCCCCTCCCCCTGCCTGTGCTCCCTTTGTCTCTCTCTCTCTTAAATAAGTAAAGCAAATCTTAGGGAAAAAAAATAAAGTGTATAGTTTAGTGGCTCTTAGTATATTCGTGAAGTTGTACAACCGTCACCACAATCTAATTTTAGAAGATTTTCATTGTTCCAGAAAGAACCTTTATGCAGGGGAGGAATCCTACAGTATGGGGTCTTTGTGACCGGCTTCCATTGAGTTCACTTGGTGTTTTCGGGGGTCATCCACATTGGAGCCCAAGCCAGTGCTTTTTTACTCTTTTTTATTGCCAGGGAATGTTCCATTGTGAGGTAGGCCGCGTTAGATTTGTCCGATCGTCGGCTGGCGGACATCTCGGTGGTTTCCACTTTTTGGCTTTTATCCACTGTGCTGCTTGACCGTTGCCGTGCGAGGTGTGGTGTAGACACGTTTTATCACGCTTGGGTCTACACCTAGGAGTGCGGTTGCTCCTCTTGGGGCTTTGTCTCAACGTGTTCCAAAGTGTATCACTTTCCCCCAGGCCAGCATCACCTCAGGGGTGCTCAAAAGCACCCCTTTCCTCAAGCCAAACTTCCAAGTCTGGGTGAATGTGTCCTTCCTCCGTGCCGCCCCCCCGCCACCTCCGCAGCTTCTGTTCTGTGTTCTCTGGTCTCCTGGGCCCCCCTGCTGTCCGGACTCGGGTGCCTCGTCTTCTTGCAGCTGTTGGCACAGGCTCCCGGCCTGGACCTCGGCTTGCCTTGCCCCCTTCTTTCTGCTCTGGGCCTGCCCAGAGGGAGCCCCCGGAGCCTGCCCTCCTCAGCTATCTTCCGTGACTCACCATTGCTTAGTTGAGGGTCCCCTGATTTCTGGCCTTGGGACTCCTGGGCACATAATCTCACCCCAAGTCTCCTTTCCAGATGTACGTCCTACCTCTCCGTCCCAGGCCCCCGACCTGCCACCGTGTCACACTCACCTGCCCCTGTCCTGACTCCCCGCATTTTTGCTTCCCGGTGCCTTCCCCCATCTCCGTCTGTTCCACGGTTAAATTCAAATGCTGCCTCTGACGTCAGACCTTTCCAGGTTAACGTACCTGATATTTTGCGAGCATCCACAAATGTTTGTCGAGTGACTAATGGTAGAGCCTCTCCAACCGGGTATGAATTTCCCTGCTTGGCCTCCCTGAGCCGTTCGGAGGTACTGCTCGAGTCACTTTCTTCTCTGCTTCTGGGTCTTCCTGCCCTCGCACAGTTGGCCCTTTCATCTAGAGGGTACTTGGACTTGTTCCCTAAATCACTCCAAGGCCCTCGCCAAAGTGAGTCCTTCCCAACCTGCATTGTGCAGGCGGTTTTCACATCCATCCTTGTTAAGCACCCTTCGTTCTTTCTTTCGCTCGTTCAAACAATGACTTTTCTGGAGGCCTGCTGTGTGCTGCGTACTGTGTCAGGCAGCAGGGACTTGCCAGCGAGAGAAGCCACAGCTGCTGTCCTCACGGAGCGCGCTGTCCGCGGACAGACAGACCCAGCTGCTTTGCCGTCTTGCTGGGGACATGGAGCACTGTGGGGACACACAGCGGGGGGAGCCTCCCTCCCCTTGGGGAGTCAGCCGAGCCATCAGAGATGCTGCTTGAGCGGTACCTTGCCGGGTGTGCGAGGGTGTGCCCCGTGGAGAAGGCCCAGAGCCACACGTAGCCCACGCTGGCACTTCGAGGACGAGCTGTCCTTGCCCGGACCTCAGCCAGGGAGGGCTGCCTCTGGAGGGGCGGTTGGAGGGGCGGCTGGCATTTAGGGCTCTGCAGTCCTTTGTCCTCTGTCCTAGGTGAGGATTCAGCCTTCCATCTACGACCACAACGTGCCTGCCCTGGAGGCCTTGGTCGGGGTGCCAGGGCCTCACAGCGAGGGGCCCATCACACACAAGTGGGGCGTGGAGATGGTGAGTACAGCCCAGAGGAGGGAGAGACACTCAGGTCGGCGGGAGTGAGCTCACAAAGGAGTACAGGTGTGGGGGAAGGGAGCGAGGAGGGATGCATCGTGTTGGGCTCAGTGATTCTGAATCTCCCAAGAGCCCGGGGGAGTGAACCAGGTTGGCCCAGATGCGGAGAGCGGGGAGGGAGGCCACGTCCTGGCCTTAAGGGGCCAGTGTCCTCTCTCTGCTCCGGACTAACCGGAGACCCCGTCTCATCATTCCAGGTGCCTCCTGTGAGCTGCCATCCTGAGGATCTGGAGACGCTGCCCGGTGTGGCTGAGGTCAGGGCCCAGGAGCTCAGAAGTTGGGGTGGGGGCCACCAGAGTGCAGGTGGGCAGACAGGCCTCTCTGACCCCTGCTCTCTTCATTCTTGGCAGCCTTGTTTGCCCAGAACCAAGTTCCACTGCCCACTTGTCTTCAAGGAGGAGATCCTCGTCCAAGTGACCGGGACGGTGGAGCTGGTGGAAGAGATCAAGGTAGCCGGCGGCAGCGGACGCCGTGGCGGGGGAGCCCCAGGGCTGAGCAGCGGGCTTCCCCGCCAGATGGGCTTCCTGCATTTTTCCTTACTACCTGGCTGCAAAGCCCTGATATTTCCACAGCGGCAGGTGAAAGAGACCCGGGATCTGCTTGAAATTGGCAGGGCTGTCTTCATGGGCCTATGCCGGTTCTTCTGGGTTCTCGGTAGGAAGTAGTGCCTTCTAGAAGTGGGCCGTGGGCCGTGAGGACGCGGCGGTAGACAACTCATTAGCCGCAGTGCACACCCCCAGGGCCCAGTGTCCTCGGGTTCTCCCCCTCCGTCAAGGTGGGGTGCAGAAGTCAGCGGGCTCTGCTCCTTGTTCTCCCTGGCCTGACGTCTCCCCCGCCGTTTCACAGGCCCCGTTCACGTTCAGCCTCTGCAGCTCCCTCTCCATGTCCTTCGACAGCAGCAAGCACTTCCACCTCTACGGCAGCAACGCCTCCCTGGCCCAGGTATGGCTCTGCCTCTTCAGAAGCCTCGGGAACAGAGGTCAGCAGAGGCTCTGGGGAACCCCAGGGCAGAGCTAGAAGAACTAGAACCAGAAGCGGGAGGGCCCCATGAGAGGTCTGGGCTGGGCCCAGAAGGAAGAGCTTCCCCGCGCTCAGAGCTGCCGGCCTTGGCAAAGGCTGTGATGGAGGCCATGGGCTCCCCGCCACCACGGGGACAAGCAGGCCACAGGGTCCCCCATCTGAGATGTGTCGGGCAGAGATCAATTTGATGGCAGCTCAGCAAAGGGTCGTCACCCCGTGCCCACTCTGAACATGACGGGGGAAGTGCTCGGGAAAGCGCTCAGGAAAGTGCTCGAAGCCCAGTGAGGAGCAGCAAGGAGTGAGTGTGGGGGCCCAGGCCACCCAGGCGGAGGGCCGCTTACAGAGCAGGAAGCTCGGAGCAGGGGAAGGGAAGCTGTACCAGAGAGCAAAGCCTAAGCCAGATTCTGGAAGGTTTTGTGTGCTGAGCTGAGATTCTGGCATTTTCTTCTGGGCCTCGAGGAAGCCATCTCAGAGCTGCCGGTGGGCCGTGTGCATGTTGGCCAGCTCGCTCGGGTGGCAGCCCGAGGAGGTTCACTGGGGAGAGGCGTCCGGGCCAGCCTGGCGATGTCGGGAGGCAGTCCCGACCAGAACTCGAAGACCCAGCCATTCACAAGCATGTCAGAGGTGCGAGAGCCTTCCCCTTACACCCCCGTCTCTCCTCCTCCAGGTCGTCATGAAGGTGGACATCGTCTATGAGAAGGAAATGCTCTATGTCTACGTGCTGAGCGGCATCGGGGGGCTCTTGCTGCTGCTGGTGATTTTCGCCGTACTCCACAAGGTGGGAGCTTCTGCGAGCCACGGGCCTGGCCGAGACAGCCAGGCTGGGGAAAGGGGTTTCGCAGGAGTCAGGGCGGAGAATATCGAGATCAGGGAGCGGGAAACCTAGAGGCGGCCTCAGCCCACTCCCTCCTTCTACCCATAAGTCTCAGGAGGCCCAAAGAGCAAGCGAGACTTCCCCCAGCCCTCCACCAGGCACTGGCAGGGCCAGGACTGGGTACCCAGGGAAGGAGGGAGCACCCACGTCTCAAGGGCGGGGCACTGGGACCCAGAGAGACATACCACAGACATGCTCTTTGCCTTTGGGGGGCTCACAGTCTAATGGGGGAGACAGGTGCACACGTGATAAGGGCTCCACTCAAGGGCCTGTGTACTGGAGCCTCCCTTTGGCTGGGGGAGTCCGGGAGGGCCTCCCAGGAGAGGAGGCATTTGAGTTGGGACTGGAAGGAGGAGTCACCAGGTGAAGAATGCGGAGGGCAGATGTTCTGCATGAAACCCACAAATATTCCAGAAAAAGACAACACAGAAAGTCGGTTTCTTCCCGCCGCACTCCCAGAGGCTTGTCTTTAACGACCGTTTCGTTTCTGTTCTTCCAGATTCTAATTTTGTTGTTTAAACATGTGTATGCATGTGAGCATGAGAGAGGCAGAGAGAAAAGTCAGTGTCCGTGTCTATAGAAAACATAAATGGAAGGCTCCCAGATAAACTGCTTGGGGGCTTGTATTTCCCCCGGTTAGTCTCTCTCTTGTCTCTGGCTGTCAGCACGATCACACCCACCTCTTGCTCTCCGACCTGCCGGTTTGCTGCTGCCTGGGTGCCCCACCTTTTTTTAAACAAGATCCCCACTGATGAGCATTCAGATTGTTTGTAATTTCTACCTATTTTTTTTTAAGATTATTTATTTGAGAGAGAGAGAGCAGAGCGAGCAAGAACATGAGTGCGGGGAGGGGCAGAAGGAGAGGGAGAAGCAGGCTCCCGGCTGAGCAGGGAGCCCGATGCGGGGCTCGATCCCAGGACCCTGGGACCATGACCTGAGCCAAAGGCACACACTTAACCGACTGAACTACCCAGGTGCCCCTAATTCTTTCCATTTTAAACAGTGACCAAGAAAGGCTCTTGGCTCCCACATCTTTGCACATTTGTCCAAAACTTCTTTGGAATTAATTCCTGGAGCTGGAATGGCTGAGCCAAAGAATATACATGTTTTGAAGGCTAGAGTACGTGGCCCATTCTGAGCACTGGGTAAGCGCGGGCCCGTGCTGTTAGTATTACTGGATATGGTCCCACCGCCCGCCCCCAATATTGGCCCATGACGTTTTCATGAGCCTAAAGAATGAGCTGTTAAACGGACAGCTCTTCAGCATATCGCCAGGAAGCCGGCGTGGCAGGTGCCCTCGGCCCATGCCTGCGGCGGGCACCACGCATCCGTGGCACGCATGACACATTCCCGTGCAGGGTGCTTTCCTGCTTTGCCGAGGCCCACTGGTCCAGAGTGTTCCGTGGACTTCCCTCACTCCAGTTTTGTCTTCCTGCAGTTTGGCTTCTTCAAACGGAACCTGAAGGAGAAGATGGAGGCCAGTGCCGAAGCTTTCAGTGGGCTCCCTCTAGAAGACTCAGAGGAGCCAGTGTCCGGGGAAGAGGCTGGGGACCCGGGCTGCCTGGAGCCCCTGCACGAGGAGGAGGCCCAGGATGCAGGCACCAAAGACTGAGGCCCAGGCCCGCCGCAGAGGGCCCGGGGCTGGACTCAGGAAGCCCGGCGCCCCTCCGCCTCTGTGTCTTGCTGTGCGTCTTCGGGCAGGTTGCTGCCCCCGCCTAGGCGTCGGGGTCGCTGTCTTGAACCTGGAGCTCACTGGTGCCTGCCTGCTCTGCGGGCTCATGCCCAGGGCCCATGAGGGCTGGGCCGGGCAGGCTCCAGACAGCAGGCCTTGTCGTGATCAGCGGGCTCGGGCTTCCCCCGGGCCTTCTTAGTATCCTCCCCTGGAAGAGACTACCTGATCTAAATTTGGAAAAACTGTCATCTCAGGACCTAGCGACACTCCCAGCCCTCCCACCCACCTGCCCTTGGATGTCCCTAGAGGCCTCAGACTCCCCGAACCTTGCCCTTCGCTCCCTCCTGCCTGGAGCCCAGTCTGCTTTCCATTGGCTGCCAGGGAGCGAATGTGACCAGTGTCACCGCGTGGCTGCTGAGAGGCCCTTACTCTGTGGCTGGAGACTAAGTGCCTTAGCAGGCCTTCCAGAGTCTGCAAGGGACCCTGAACTTGCCCGTGCTGAGTCGGGCCCCTGTCGCCCTCCGGGCCTCCTCCAGAAGCTCGCTGCCTCCCTTCCCGAGCTCCAGCTACACCGGCCTTCCTCGCCAGCCAAGCTCCTTCCCGCGTCTCTGCCTTCACCCAGACTGCTCCCTCTGCCTGGAACATTCCTCCCCAGCCCTCTCCCTGGCTGACTCTCACTCAGCTTGGGTAGCACCGCCTCAGGGCAGCCCCCGCCCCCCACCCCCGCCCCAAGGGGGTCCCCACATTACGCAGCTCACCCTAGCCTGCGTTTCCCTCACAGCGCGGCCCCCAGCTACTTCGCATTCATCTCCCAGCTCCAGCCACGGACTCCACGGGGGAAGGGACCCCACCCATCGTGTTCACCTCGGTGACATCACAGAGCCCGATGCAGGAGGCGCCTGACACAATTTCACCAAACTAGTGAGGGTGCCCGTGGGAAGAGGGAGGAAACGTTTGGGGGGGCCCATGGCATCCCCACCCTTCCAGGCTCGGTCTTCCCCGGGCTCCCGCCTCCTCGCCGCGCAGCCCGCATCGGACGCCTCGCGCCCCAGGGCGGCCCCCACGGGAGGCTGAGAGCTCAAGGCGCGGGCCGCGTCTGTCCACCTGGCTCCCGGTGCCAAGAGCAGTCCCCACCTGTGTTCACCCAATAAAGGTGACAGTCTGTCCAGGCTTGTGATGTTTTTATGCTGGTGCCCCATTGCAGCCTGGCTCAATTCAAGGAACATTTCCTTCTCGAGCCTTTCTCTAAGTGGGACCCAGACAGTTGGCTCTTTTTTTCTTTTTTTTTTCTTTCTTTCTTTTCTTTTTTCTTTTTTTGTTATGACAACGCTCAGAGACGGACCTGTATGAGGCACTGATAATTCATTAAGGTGTAAGGAAGGATAGACCCTCCCTGGCCTTTTTTTTTTTTTTTAAACAACAATTGGTGAGGCTTGATCCTGAGGCCCCCAGCTTGAGGAGGGACAGAGGGGACTCATCGCTGCTGCCCTCTTGTGGTCAGTAGAACCCCGGGGTTGGGTGCGGGGACAGGGGGCAGATTACGGAGTATTTCTCAGGCCAGCTCTCTGGGTCCAGCCCTGGGAGCTGAGAAGCAACATTTGGTCTCCCAAGCAGTGACCTTGGATGGCTCCCTTCTGCCTACAGGGGAGTAAGCGAACCTTCTCGAGCCTGGCACACAAGGCCCAGAACAGTATCTCAAAGCCTGCCGGCCTCTTCCACCTCATCAACCCCCTTCTGGTCCAGCACACAAGGAACCCATGGGGCTGGCTCATAAGGAAGACCTCAGGAAGGAAGAAGTGAGGCCCGTCTTCTCAGAGAGGGAGGAAAGAATGTTCTAATGGCCAGGAATATCACAGAAATGTTAAAAGTACAAGAAGTTAGCTGTGGGCCTCTGAAGCCTGTCGGCTTCTATGGATTCGTGCAGTATTTCTTGAAAGCTCTGTCCCAAGGGCACAGCTATGAATGTGACAGACAAGTCCCTGCCCCCAGAAACGTCACCCCAGCGGGAAAACAGAGCGAAAACGTAGAAATGTGATTCCAGGTGGCGAGAGGGGGTTGTGAAGGAGAAACAAGCAGGATAGCAGGTTGGAGAGTGATGGGGACGGTCCTCTCACACCGGTGGTGCTCTGTGACACACACGCAAAAAGGGAATATTTTCATCGGGTTGGGAGCAAAATAGCACGAAAATCTGGGAGGTTCATTTCGGGAAGAGACCTGCCCTCTTCCCACCCAGGAGTCTCTATCCCAACTCCCTTAACAGCCCCCGTCCTCAAATACCTATATGTCCTTCCCCGCCTGTGTCTTCGCAAATGCTGTTCCCCTTGCCAGCCTATCCAGTTCCACCGCCTTTCTATCCTTTAAAATCTTCCTACTTCAAAGCATTTCCAAGCTTTTCTCATCTCAGTTCCCAGGCAAAATGAGCCATTTCATCTGCACTTCATACCCCATCAGAGCACATAACACTGACTGTGTGGGCTCCTCTCTCAAGACTGGGAGGCTTAGAACGCAGAATCCAGTCTTCGCTTACTTGTCTTACCGACGCTGACCCCTCACCGGGGCTGGCCACAAAGAAGACGTTCAAAAGAGTGTTTGATTCAGTGGCCTTCCCGTGTTTTACTCTCAAGACCCCTTTAAACTCTTAAAAGCTGAAGATCCCCAAAGGGTTCTATGTATTGGTGTTTATCCAATTAGAAATTAAAATGGAGAGAAATTCAAAACATATGGACACCCAAGCCCCCATGGCCCACAAGCCGTCCTATGTTCTCACAGGCCGTGTAGCCTCCAGAAAACACCATCCTCGTGGCACAAAGTGAAAAAGTAACACCTTAGTATCGTTGGGGAAATAGTCACAACTACTCGGCCGTAGGCTTGAGTCCGGGCTCTGAGGCTTTGCAGCTGCGCCGTGTGGGGCCATTCCTTACCCTCTCTGGGACTCATTGCTTCATCTGTAAAATGGACATAATAACTGTATCTCCCTCTGAGCTGTTGTGAAACTGAGAGAACACTGGCACACCATCTAGAACTTTTAGGAGCACATCTGTGCTTGATACAGGTGGGGAATAGAAATGGTTTAGTTGTGGGGCGCCCGGCTGGCTCAGCGGCCGTGCAGGCGACTCTCGACCTCGAGGTCATGAGTTCAATCTCCACGTTGGATGGAGAGGTTACTTTTTTAAAAAAATGGCTTGGGGGCACCTGGATGGCTCAGTCGTTAAGCGTCTGCCTTCGGCTCAGGTCATGATCCCAGGGTCCTGGGATCGAGCCCCGCATCGGGCTCCCTGCTCAGCCTGCTTCTCCCTCTCCCGCTCCCCCTGCTTGTGTTCCCCCTCTCGCTGCCTCTCTCTCTGTCAAATAAATAAAATCTTCAAAAGTAAATAAATAAAATCTTCAAAAGTAAATAAATAAAAATATAAAAATAAAAATAAAAAACTGGCTTCGTTGTGCAGGATGGTGTGGTCCAAGCAGCACACTGGACCGCAAGTCAAAAGACCTGGCACTGGAGTCCCAGTTCTTACCGTGACCTTGAGAAGGATGCGTGCCCTTCCTGGGCTTGGTTTGCCCGAACTGGGGTCTGAAGTTACCTCAAGAGCTGTCAGGTGGAAGAGAGGGGTGGTGGCTGAGCACCTGAGCCCCCCCCTCGCCACGCACTTGACCTGCTTTAAATACTAAGGTTTATAAGTAGCATCTGGGCTACTTTATTCAATTAAGCACCACAGGCACCGTGCCCGGGGCCTCCCGGCTTTCAATGGCCTACAAACACGTTTGGGAGCTGAAAAAAAAATTCAACTCCCAAGTATGAAAATTAAATTGTATAATTGAAATAAATGTTAAAGGAAGTGTCTCTAAATGTACTATGTTGGGTTGTCAAATGCAGTTCTATTTAACATCTGTAGTCACATACACGAACTCTACTAAATGTGGAGTATTTTAATAGTTGCAATTATGTGTGGTTGGGTATGTGTACAAAAATGTGCATAAAGTTTACAAAGGTCTTTAAAAGACCAGGAGATTTTACTTGAAAAATAATGTTCTACATCCAAAAACAACGAAAACTTTAAAAAAACACCAAACACAACCAAACTATGTTGGACTACGTGATTTCTTTTTTTTTTTTTTAAGATTTTATTTATTCATCAGAGAGAAAGAGAGAGCACAAGCAGGGGGAGTGGCCGGCAGAGGGAGAAACAGGCTTTCTGCTGAGCAGGGAGCCTGACACGGGGCTCGATCCCAGGATCTTGGGATCAGGACCTGAGCCAAAGGCAGATGCATAACTGACTGAGCCACCCAGGCGCCCCGAACTATGTAATCTCTAAGGCTCCTTCTAGAGCTTGCAGAACGTAAGAGGCTGGATTGAAATGTCCCTGGAGAAGTTATTTGCTCTTGACGAGTTATAAGGCCCTGAGGATGGGTGTGGGGCTTGCCCTTGCGGAGCCATGGTTCCCCACCTGCCGGTGTGGCCGAGCCGCTGGGACTGATGGAGCCTGGCAGGCGTGGTCTGAATGTCTCACCTGCCTTCTGTCCACGGAGGAAGCAGGTCAGAGCTCTGTGAACTCATTTTTCCTTATCCCTGAAAACAGAATGAAAAAATCCTTGCAGGGCCATCGGGCCCTTACGAGCATTCATCTCAAGACGTTCCTGGCAGCTGGGTGATTCCCCAGGGTGGGGCCAGTCCTACTCAGCTAAGGTCAAGGCAGGCCACACCCCAGGATCCCAGACTCCCCACTGGCACCGACTCTCCATTGTTTCCTGAGAGCCAAAGTATTAGGAGGGCTGAGGCTCAGACAGGAAAGAAAAGTAGGATAAAGGCCGGGTGGGAGCAGGGTGATCCCAAGAGGCCCAGGGGTCCTAAAAAGAGGAGGGGTGTGGCCAATCAGGCCCAGGCTGGTGGGTGGGTCTGAAAGGCTGGAGTTGTCTAATCCTCGCACTGGGCCCCCTGTGTGCCCCCTACAGGTGGGGCCGGGACTGCAGGGACCCTCTGTGGTTCTGGTCACTGGGGGTCTGCACAAAGTGATGGCTAGAGGTTCGGCTGGGGAGGGAGAAGAGGGTGGCACAGCTAGACGCTGGGAGCCAGAAAGAGATGGAACACAGGCTCATGCTTGGCTACGAGAACAGAGTCTGTTCTCTGGACAAGGACAGACCCTCTGTGTTTGGTAAAAGGGATATATATCCCACGAAGTCGAAGGCTTTCTCACACCTCCCACACTGAGCTCCCTCTGTGTTTGTGCAGGATTCAAGCATGAGACAAAACCTGGGGCCATGTGGGCAGGTCATGTCTCCTGAGGATCAGATTTTAAGATTCCAGGGAAACTTGCAACATAAAGTGCTTCCCAGACAGGACCCTATGGCTTCACTGGCTGCGTGTACTTATCACTGAGTGTCTCCCACTGCCCATGCACACATTTTAAGGACGAATCTTTTACCACATAAAGATTTTTATTGAACTCAAATTCAGGGGCTCCAAAGCCTGAGGAAGACAAGGGAGGCCGGGGTTTGCACTGAGGCCCAAGCCCCACCCCAGGGCCCCACTCCCCACCCCACCTACCCTCACCCCTTCCTGACTCAACGAGGGTCTCAGTAGCTACCAATCTAAGCTACCCCACTCTAATTAAGTCGCCCTCCCCCCTCCCCCCCACCCCCGCCTAGTGCTTTGCCAAGCCAGGCACCCACCAAGGGGCATGCTGTTGCCCAGGCCAGCTCTCTGCTGACCTCTTTTCTGGATCTCTCCCAGACCTCCCACTGCCTGCTTGGCCTCGCTCCAACCCCTCTTCATAGCCCATTTCCCATAAGTCTCCAGGGCACGTAACTTCCTCCACCCTGGCCCTCGACTCCACCGTCCTCCCCCAGCTCTTCCACTATTCCCTCTAAAGGTTTCTCTAGCATCCTGGCCCCCTCTCTTCGGCCCACCACCTCCCCACCCCCCGGCGGGGCCCCAGGTCAGCGGCGGCCGGCTGCGTGGGTCCGCTGGTGGCGGATGAGGTCAGAGCTCTGGGAGAAGGCCTTGCCACAGTCATCGCACTTGTAGGGCCGCTCCCCGCTGTGGACCCGGTGATGCTGCAGCAGCGTGGACGAGCGGCAGAAGCCCTTGCCGCACACGGCGCACCTGTAGGGCCGCTCGCCCGTGTGTGAGCGCTGGTGCTGGATCAGCGTGGAGGAGCGGTTGAAGGTCTTGCCGCAGTCGGGGCAGCTGTAGGTGCGGCCCGGCAGGTGGGTGCGCGCGTGGATGGCCAGCACCGAGCTCTGGCCAAAGCGCTTGCCGCACTCAGGGCACTTGAAGGGCTTCTCGCGGGCGTGGCTGCGGGCATGGGGGATGAGTGCCGAGCGCTGCGAGAAGCTCTTGCCGCAGATGCCGCAGCTGAAGGGCCTTTGGCCGGTGTGCACCCTCTGGTGACTACGCAGGGAAGAGTTCTGGCTGTAGCACTTGCCGCACTCGGGGCAGCTGTAGGGCCGCTCGTGGCTGTGGGTGCGCTGGTGCCCGCAGGAGGTAGGAGCTGTCACCGAAGGCCTTGCCGCAGTGTGGGCACTTGTAGGGCTTCTGACCAGAGTGGGTGCGCTGGTGGCGAAGCAGGTAAGAGCTGTCGGCGAAGGCCTTGCCACAACGGGGACACTTGTAGGGCCGCTCGCCCGTGTGGGTGCGCTGGTGTTTGATGAGGTCAGAGCTCTGGGAGAAGGCCTTGCTACAGACCTCACATTTATAGGGCTTCTCACCCGTGTGGATGCGCTGGTGCTGGATCAGGGTGGAGCCCCGCCCCAAAGCTCTTCCCGCAGATGCCGCAGATATTAGGCCGGGGGCCCTGCCCACCCCGGGCCCTGCCACCCCGCCGGCCTGGCCCCGAAGGGCCCCCGTCAGGCCCAGGGGATTCTGGAGCATCTCAAACTGGGGTGTGGCAGCAGGGCCCCTGTGGGCATCTCAAAAGGTGGCCCTAGGGGTAGGGCCCCTGTGGGCTGCTCCCCAACCCCTGGGTGAAGGAGTCCAAAGGGTGGACTCCCAAGGGATGCTCAAGGGATTCTTTTCCTCGGGATTCAGAAGCATTTCTGCACCTTCCTGAAATTTGGAACTCTGAGCTTCAAATTCAGGGCTTTGGGTTTTGAACTCAGGATTCTGGGGCTCATAACCTGAGCTCTGGGATTCATACCCAGGGCTCTGGGGTTCATACCCAGGGCTCTTAGGCTCGTAACCAGGGCTCCGGGGTTCATATCCAGGGCTCTTAGGGTCATACCCAGGGCTTTGGGGCTCATACCTAGGACTGTGGGGTTCAAACTCAGGGCTCTGAGAATCTGATTCAGGGCTTCTGGGTGCAAATTCAGGGCTTGGGGGCACAAACCCAGGGCTTCGGACTCAAAACCTGGGCTCTCAGGCTCAAACCTGGGGCTCTGGGTTCAAACTCGGGGCTTTGTGGCTCAAACCCAGGGCTCTGGGGTTCAAGCCCAAAGGGTATCTCTTCGACCTCATAGTCCCCAGTGCCTTCTTGTTGAGACATTTCTTCTTCCTCATTCTCACTCATGTTGCCTGCAGGATCAGAGAATTACAGAAAACCCAGATTGTGTGGGGCCTGGAAGGTCATTTGGTTCCACCACTAGTTGCCACAAACCTCTCCCTCCTCCTCCAGCAGGGTCGCTGGCCCTGGAGCAGGTGCTGAAATTCCCACCTCCCCCTCCGCCGACCCAGGACGTCCAGTCCCCGCCCCCGCCTCCTCCAAGTCCCAGGTGTCCAAGCCCCCCGCTCTCTTCCCCTCCCACGGCCCACAGCCCCCTCTCCCGCTCCCAGGCACGCTCCTTGGAAAGGCGCTCCCTCCCTCACCTTTGAGGGACCCTTCGGGGCTCCCCAGTTCGTCAGGACTTTGCACATCCCCGGGCTCGAGGCCCCACGGCGACGCCTCCCGTTCCATCCCCGCCGGCTCCCAGTGCGGCGGCGGCGGCGATGGCGGACGATCCTGCGACCAGGCCTGAGTGCCCTGAGACCCGGGCCCTCGCCGCCCGCCTGCTCAGCACCGCCCAGGGTACCCGGCTGCCCAGCCCGGGCCCCTGAGGCCGGACGTCTTGACCCTGGGCCTCTGTGGCCGGCCGGGCCCCTCCCCTACCCGCGGCCCCGCCCCCACCCGCAGGGTCTCGCCTTGCCCTGGGGCCCTCCAAGGTCCCCTTGCGTCGTGGCCTCGGAGGTGAGGGTCTTCACGACTCGCCCTGCCGCCCCCGGATGCCGCCGCCCGCCCGCGACCCCGCCGTCTGGCCCCCCAGCCCGGGCTGGGCTGCGGCTGTCCGACCCCCTCCCCCCCGCACAGGAAGTGTCCGTCCGCGGCCAGTTTCCCCCGCTGGCTAGCGCCACGGCCTCTCTAGGAGCGGCTGGAGGTGGAAACTCGTTGGCATTAACCCTGGGCTGGATGGCCCCGGCTTTGAGGTGGGGGATGACGGGGAGCCCTGGAGCCGGCGGGAAAGGCTGGGGTAGTTTGTGTGCTATGTCCTAGGTCTCCGTCCGTTCAGGACCCTGTCTATCCGTCACCCGGGCCGTGCGTCCGTCTGTGCCTGTGGCCAAGGGCGAGGCGACGAGCGAGACCAAGGTCAGCGAGAAGGAGCGACGCTTCCCGGCGCCAGCGGGGGCGGTGTCTAGCTCCCCTCCCCTCCCGGGCCTTGGGGTCAGCTCCGGCCGCGCCTCGGGAACCTGGACGGATCCCCCCAGGCCTGAGCTTCTGAGTCTGAGACTCCCACCTCCCAACCCGAACTCTACTCCTCCGCCCCGGCGCGCCCACCCCACTCCTCTTGCCCCCTCCCATCTCGGCTCCTCCTAATCTCCACCCTGCCCCCTCCGGGAGGGCTAGGATCGTTGCCAAGGAAACAGCCCCGCCTCCGGTTTCCAGAGGCACCGCCCCTACCTCCCAGGGAGTACAGCGATTGGTCGCGGGAGCTCGAGCTCTCATCGTCCCGCCTCCTTCCACTACACCAACGGCTAGGCATTAAGGGTCGCCAGGGAACGCGAGGCCCCTTTCTGATTGGCTGGAGGAGGCAGGCGGGTTCCACCTACTCCAGCGGTCAGAAGAGCCTGCGGGAGGGCTGAGCGGGAGCTGCCCGGCGTCTCCCTTCCAGTGGTCGGGCTGGTGCTTTCAGAACTTTTCCCGTCCCCGGTTACCTTTCATTATGTCTTATCTCTCTGAAGAAAGCCAAGGGATCTGGAGACCGCCTTCCTCCCCAGGTCGCCCGCATACTTCCTTTCCCAGCACTTTCCTTTCTCCCACAGGTTTCTGGTGCTGAAGGGGCCCGTAGGCGGATCCTCTCTTTTCTATTACCTGCCTATCCTTTCCACCTTCCCCAAAGTGGGAGCCTTAGTCCCTGGTTCCCGGATTTTCTCACAGAGAGGCAGGGATCCTATGGGAGTTACTTGCAGGTGAGGGTGGTGGAGTTCAGAAGTAGAGAACCATCTGGCCTTCAAGGGAGCTAAGAACTCCCCAGTCCTGTCTGACGTGAACAGAAGCTTGTAGAAGGGAACCTGGGAAACACTGCCCTTGGTGCAACTTTGAATTAAGGGAAAAGTGATTCTGGAAAGACAATTCTTGTCCCTCTTTTTACCCTTGCTGCTGAAAGTATTTTTCGTAGCGTTCTTGACAATGGATGAGCCAAATTCTCCCTGTGTGAGTGACGAAGGAGCCAAGATTGTGTTTTCTCGTTGCCTTCTCAGACAAATGAAGGGAAGAAACTGGTTTAGGAGGAAAGACGACATCTTCCACTCTCCTGAAAAGAGATGAGGACAAGAATCTGGAGAATTGCGAGTGGTAAAAGCCTAGAGAAAACAGAGGCTGACAGATAGAGTCACAACTATCTCCCTACAAATAAAGCAGGAGTACTTGTCTCCTCTGCAGAGGAACAGCTTCCAGCTCCATGGCTCTCCCCCCCCCCCCCAACTGTCGGTCTGTCCTAAAACCTTGTGTGAAGAATGGCTCAC
Organism: Ursus arctos; assembly: GCF_023065955.2. Classification (NCBI taxonomy): domain Eukaryota; kingdom Metazoa; phylum Chordata; class Mammalia; order Carnivora; family Ursidae; genus Ursus; species Ursus arctos. The sequence goes on from NW_026622874.1 coordinate 87,949,896, forward strand.
ACAGTCCAGCACTAGATGGCCCACACGGGCAGGACACCCTCCAAATGCCCTGACTATGGAAGGAGCTGGCACTCACACAAATGAGAAACAAACATCTCCTTCATGACACACTTTTCTCTGACCTCCAACCTGCTTACCCATCAGAAAATTTACACAGGAGAGCAGCTGTTCCTTGCAGTGTGTGGAGAGGCCTCCAGCCACAGCTCTGACCCGGTCCCGTTGCCTGCAGCGCTCTCTGCAAGCCCCACATGCAACAGAAGTCCGGCCAGAGCTGCAAGCTGCTTTGGCACCTCCATTGCCATGTGGAAATCCAGTCCTCCAAGCGCCTAGAGTAAAAGAGGAGCTGACTTCCAGGCAGGCTCCTCCACCACCAGTCCTATCCATGCAATGGGCCCGACTACCACTCACCCATAGCAGTGAGAGGCTCTGAGCACAGGGAATCCTCCGATGTGGGTTCCAGTATGGCCCGGCACCAACTAATCCAAGGCAAGAGTCCACTGACATTCTACCACTGTGTCCTGGCGAGGAAAAGTTGTGTTTGCGTCCTGAGTTGGGTGGCCACTTTGTCCATAGGATCATTCATGGTGTGTGGCAGCCCTGGGACAGAGGTATTCAGTGTCCAGCCAACGCTGGTGGTCCAGCCAACTTGGCTAACACTTGAGCAAAGGTCCTCCATGTGAGGGGGACTCCTGCGTGAACTGCTCTTTCCCTGCATGCAACGGACAAACCCTCTAAGAGACCTTCTGTCAGAAGCTACGAGAGATGCTCCTGTATATTCAAGAAGATTTGAGGCACCAGGAAGAGCTCATCCATGGCACAGTCCCCATTGGGAAGAACAAAGAAAACGGGAGTTTTTGTATATGGCTAGGCCATTCTCTGACCTCAAGCATTTGCAAAACTAAAAGCAGCTAGAAAGTAACATTTTGCTCAGAGCATCATTACCAGGTGTAAGATTCCATCCCTGGAGATTCTGATTCAGTAGTCCAGAAATGGAGTCCAGGGAGCTGGCGACATTTTAGTTACTGAATGGGATTCTGTGGCAGAAAGGGCTTACTTTGAAAACTGGGTGGCTCAGTTGGTTAAGCATCTGCCTTCAGCTCAGGTCATGATCCTGGGGTCCCGGGATCAAGCCCCACATTGGGCTCTCTGCTCAGTGGGGAGTCTGCTTCTCCCTCTGCCCCTTCCCCCCTTGCTTGTGTGCTCTCGCTCTAATAAACAAATTCTTTAAAAAAGAAAAAAAAAGAAAAATACTGGCCTAGAGCAGGTTTTTGCTTCTTTGAGTCATAAACATCTTTGCACATCTCATTCCTAGAGACACACAAACATTCAAAAATATTTAGGGATCTTGGGGCACCTGGGTGGCTCAGTCAGTTAAGCATCTGCCTTCAGCTCAGGTCATAATCTCAGGGTCCTGGGATGGAGCCCTGCATCCTGCAACCCGCATCACAACCCGCATCGGGTTTCCTACTCAGTGGTGACCTGTTTCTCCCTACTCCCCTGCCGCCCTCCCCGCCCCCGCTTGTGCTCTCTCTCAAATAAATAAATAAAATCCTTTTTAAAAAAATGTTCAGGGGCATTTAAAAGCTCAAGTCAACACTTGTCCTTATTTTGTATGGCTTGGACAAGTTAGGAATGGGTCATGTGGTCATGACATTGACCTTTCACTCTGGCCACATAGTTGGGGCTCATTTCGTCTGGTTCAGACAAGCATTTCTCCTGATGCACCAAGAAAGCCCTAGGGAAACCCTCTTCCTGCCTTAAAGTGCTTTGGGGTCTGAGCCTCAAAGACCTCTGGTAGCAGAGAGAGAAAGAAAAGGGAGCCCCACCTCTGGTGGCGATATCCATGCCAAGAAATGAGGAGCTGAGTCTGAGGCTTAAGCATTTCGTGACACTCAAAAATCAACTAAATGGCAGAAAGTTGGGTCACAAGGGCAGGAAGGAGAGGAGCTGGGTCTGGTTTGGGGGCCCGAAGCAAGCTTTGCAAACTTCAAAGCACTTGGAGAAAGTAGTAATTATGGTACCTCTAATTGGCAAGTGGAGGGCAGGATCCAGATCTGGCTTTGAATCTGAGCTGAGAACTGGTGTTGCCAGCTGGGCTTTCCCCGGGCAGTGCGGAGGGTGAGGCAAGGGGAAGGTTGTACACTGGCTTCTCTTTAGGGAATTAAAAGCTGGTACAAAGGTAGCACCTGCTGCCAAGGGGCCTCTTTTCACTGTGCGTCCCCCTTGTGACAAGATGGCACCTAAGCCAACCTTTCCAGTAAAGTTGGGGTAAGCCAGGTCCTGGTGGGGTCAGATGTGAAGATTAAATAGATGCCAATTCAGTTGCTTTTTTCACCTGAACAGTGTCTTTCCCCCCAAATTTTCTACCTCTTCCTTTAGAAGTTTCTCTAGGTTGACAAATCTGGTTTCTTCCTAAGATAGGCCAGACAGGACATGGGGCAGAGTTGGGTGAAGAAGGCAGGTGCGCACAGACCAGCAGAAGGCGTCAGCCCCCGCTGTCACTCCTGGAGGTGAAGGTGAAGGAGGCAGGGACGGGTCTGCCCGTGGCTGGCTGCTTCATCACCGGGCCAAGGCTGGACTCTGACCACAGCGGAACTGGGTGGATGATGGGTAATGGAGTCACAAGGGACACGGCTTGGGAACACAGATGAGCGGTTCCCTTGGCTACTGACCCCAAATGTTCCTGGCCTCGTCCCTCTTTGTTCATGATGAGAGACACTTGAGAAGTGGCAAGCTTTGCTTCTGTTTGCCCTGGAACTCATCTCAGGCTGGTTTCTCCCTTGCCTTGCTTTGCTGTGTGGCTGTTCTGTCATCTTGTAACTGGGTTTCACTGACACCGGGTTGCTCTGTCCCTAATCCAGGTCATTGCTTGGGAGCCGTCGTAGGGAGGGAGCAGAGGCCTCCGGAACCTTGGCTGAGACACTGGCAAGGAACTCAGGAGTGATGTGGTAAAGACAGCAGTAAACCAAGAACCCCGGGGTCTCACTCTGAATGTGACCTTGGACAGGTCACCAGAGTCAGAGTCCCCAGATGCAAAAGGATAGAAGAGCTAAGATCTCTTCCAGTTCAAAAATGTGACGAGGCCCTCCTGGCTGGGTGAGGGTGGCTAAGGCCTGAACAGTAGGGCTCTCCCAGGGAGGCCCAAGGAGGGCTGGAGGGCACACTCAGAACCTTCCTCTTTAAAATCATGAATTGCCGGTCAGCCGACAGGCCTACAGTGGCGTGGCAGAGAATACCTCTCAGTTTGGGGCAAAATATAGAGTCCTGACAGCCTCCTGGTGACTGGGCTGTCCTTTCCAAGCTACGTGGTTCCCTCCTCAGGCAGTTATGAGGGCAAAATGAGTTGAAGGACAAGACAGTACTCTGTAAACCAGAGAACGTGATACAAGCAAACATCTGAAAATAAGCCTGCTTTTCCTCCTCTCCTGCTGCCCTTTCACACAGGTGCTGTCGGCCTGAATCCCTGGGTCAAGACAACATGAACGCTATCCGCCAGTTTGCAAACTCAGGTGACTCCGGGAGCCCAACGGGTCCCGTAAACAAGGGGACAATGCCCGACGGAGAGGGCCTGCTGTACCAGGGACACGGACAAGCGAGGACGAGGGCCAGCTGATGCTGGTGGCAAGCCAGGAAGGGCTGCTGGGCAGGCTGAACAGCTGCCCCGTGCCTCCTGCCAACCGTGCTTTTGTGGGAGCTCAGGTCGAGTTGCCAAATCCTTGGATATTTCAGAAGAGGCCAGAAACCTGAATTTTTGTGTGAAACATCCTTTAAAGTCTTAACCACGATTTGTAACATTTTTAAAGGCTGGTTGGACCAAAAATAATTTGTAAAAGGTTGCTAGAAGCCAGATTGAGTACATGGCTGTCCGTTTTTAACTCCTGCACTAAAGACAGTGGATACAGCAAACTTCCTTCTACCTCAATCCTCTTAGCATGTCTAAGCGGAGAAACAGCCTCGTCTTCCCACAGGGGAGATCCTGTGCAGGAGCCTACCTCGGCCCTAACGGAGCAGAGGGGGCTTCTAGAGTCTGGGACAGTAGGGAGCAAGGTGTCAGCAGATCAAGCTCGTGAAGGCCTAAGATAAGAGGGTCCTCATCCCCAGGTCCCCCTCTTGCCTGGACTTCTGTGACCTCCCTGGAGCTGCCACAGACGTTCAGGCACCTGAGCCCAACTCGGGCCTCGGGCAATGTCTATATCTTCACCCTTTGCCCTGACATCTCTGAGACCATCACCCACACTCCTGGAATATTTCTGGGTAGTGCTGGAAACCCACAGGTGGGTCCAGGTCCCCTTGGCCAGGGGCCAGAGGCACAGGTAACGCACTGGCACCCCGGCCCCTGTGCCCCCCGGCACCAGGCCTATGGACCCACTGGTGCTTGGCCATGGCTGACTTCTGGCCAAAGCACCTGCCACACTGAGGACAGGGGTAGGGGCGTTCACCGCTGTGGGTGCGCCGATGGGCTGCCATTTCAGAGCTCTGTCGGAAACAGCGCCCACAGTCTGGGCACGCGTAGGGCTTCTCCCCCGTATGGGTGCGTATGTGGCGCCGAAGGTCTGACGCGTGGGCAAAGGCGCGGCCGCAGTCCGGGCAGGGGAAGGGAGTCTCGCCACTGTGGACCCGCTGGTGCTGGTAGAGGGCAGAGCTCTGGCTAAAGCAGCGGCCACAGTCAGCACAGCAGTAGGGCTTCTCGCCCGTGTGGACCCGTAGGTGAGTGGTGAGGGCAGAGCGCTGGGTGAAGGCCCGACCACAGTCCAGGCAGCGGTGCGGCCGCTCCCCACGGTGGATGGCCCGGTGCTTGCTCAGAGAGGAGGCCTGGCTGAAGCCCTTGCCACAGTCAGGGCAACGGAAGGGCTTCTCACCCGTGTGGGTGTACGTGTGCTCCACGAGGGTGGAGCGCCAGGCAAAACTCTTCCCGCACACATAGCAACCATGACGCCGGTCGGCTCTTGGGACAGGGGGATGGGCACAGAGTGGGGGGCGACCCCGGCGAGGTGCCTTGGACGGCTGCTGCAAGCTACAAGGGAGCCCAGCAGAAGGGTGTGTCAGGGCCTTCAGCCCAGGACGCCGAGCTTCCACAGAAAGGCTCTTCTCCAGGGCCTCCGTCCCTTCTCTTTGTCTTTTCTCTTCCTTGTTTCTGGTATCTGCTGGAGGGTAAGGGGAGAGCTCAGACCCTGGCTTATCCTGGTCCTTATGGCCAAACCCCAAAGGGTGACAGAGAAGCCTTTTAGATACAGCCACCTTCTGGACCCACTGCTGCCTCTGGGACTCAGCTCGGTACAGGCAGGGAAGTTCCGAGTGACCTTTTCCTGAGCTGCAGAGGGCAGAAAAGACGCCGAGACAAAGAAGGAAGGAACAGAACACCATACATTCTACCTCAGAGCTGCGGAAATGGGGTCAGAGGGGACATTTCTGCTGGATCATGGAGGATGAGTGGATGTTTTAGGACACTCCAGGCAGCAGGAACAGTAAGAGAGGCAGGAACATGGTCGACATTGACAAGTTCACAGGGAAGGGATGCACTGCAAGGATAAATGGAGGAAGTAAACAGTGGCACCCACGAGAAAGGAGACGGCCAACGAAATTGTAACAGAAAGAAAGGACACTAAAACACAAGAGGTGGCAGAGAAGCTATGGTGTGGCAAAGCCGCAGGAGGGATGATGTGAAGCTCAACAGAGCTTCGAGACCAGCAAGATGTGAGGGGCACAGATCCGCTGGAGAGGCAGGTACGCAGGGTCCCGCAACCCAGCAGAGCCTGGGCCACACTCCCAGCCCCTTTCTAGGCTGAACCCTGCAGCGAGGCAGAGGCCTCGGCAGGGAAAGCAATTCAGGGAAGAAAATGAGGGGCAGGGAAGGTGTTTGGCAGAGGGCAGCTGGCTGGCTCGGGCCCAGAGGCGGTCCCAGGAGACGCAGGACCCCATACTTCACCTGCGTCTGCTTCTGTCAGACACTCTCCCACCTCCGGATCCCGGGCATCCGGGCCCCACAGGTCGGCCTCTTCCTCCACCCAGGAGATGAGAGCTGGCTTGGTGCCTCGGAACCCTGGGGGAGGAGAACGTAAACCCCACGCTGCCGGGAGGCCGCCCCCGCCGTCCCGGCTTCCCGGGCCTCGGGCCTCCAGCTGCCCGGGCCGGCCCCGGAGGCTGGGCGGGGTGGGCGGGGAGGTGGCCCGGGCGAGCAGGCGGGGCCTCACCGAGCGCGCCCAGGTGGCCGTAGGTCTCCCGCATCACGTCCCGGTACAGGGCCCTCTGCGCGGGCCGCAGACAGCCCCACTCCTCCGGGGAGAAGTACACCGCCACGTCCGCGAAGCTCACGGCGCCCGGTCTCCTCCGCTCGCGTCCGGCGCCGGCCGGTTCCCACGCGGGGAGCGGGGTAGGCGGCGGCGCCATGGCAAGGGCCGGGCCGGGGTCCGCGGAGCCGCCCGTGCCGGAGGACGCCCGGGAGTCGGGGCGCGGTCCGGAAGGCCGCGAGCGCCGCAGCCGGCTCCCCGAGGGCCCCCCCGGGTGGCCGAAGGCCAAGAGCCGCCAGCAGAAGGACCCCAGAGCATCAGAAAGAAATGGCGGCAACGCGCCGCCCGAACGTTGCTCCGACGCAGCCCGCCCAGATGGCACCTCCCCCGGGGTCTCCAGGTGGCTTTGTGCTCGAGCCCTCAGCCAAAATGGCCGCGACGGCGACAAGTGCTGGAGACGGCGGCCGGCGGGCCACCCCTGCCCCGCGAGGGGCCCGCACCCGCCGCGCTGGGACGTTCAGCCTCCGCCCCGCCCGGCTTTGGAGGCGGGACGCGCGCGGCGGGAGGTGCGGGCTGACCCGGCCCGCTCTGCCTTTGTGAGTGCCACGCTCCTTTTCGTCCCCGGGCCGTTCACGAGTGGGGTTCTGGGTCTCGGCCCGTCACTGGGTGACAACACACTTTTCCCAATGTTGAGAGGAGAAAAATGTAGTGGGTAAAAGAGAACCTTCTCTACTGGAAGCTTCTTCGAGCCTGAAGTTCTGGGAGCTTCTATTTCAGGAGATCGAGGGGGAGGTTGGGAGGGGGAGTAGGGGAAGGTATGTAAAAAAAGTCAGAAGGACCCACTTTCTGCAACCTTCCTGTCTCCGCACGTGCCCTGCAGGAGGCCGCTGCAACATCTGTGTGCCTCTTGCTCAAGCCCAGCTCCTAAGCTCCTGATCACAGAGCCACCTGCCCCCTTGCCCCTGCACGAATTCCCACTAGCACCACGCACTAGGCATGGCCCCAAATGAACTCCACCCGAGCCTTCTTCCCCCAGCCTGCTCCTCCTAGGGACTCTTATAAGCAAATGGCACCAACTCTCCCTATCATTTCTACCTCCAACCTCCCTCTCTCACTCCACACATTCATTGATGGCTTACTCTGTGTCCCCACATGCCTTCATAAATACCCTACTTAAAGAAGACTTGATGATTTTCCTTTGGTTGCCTAAATCACTGAATTTCACACACCTCTTGGAAATGCACCTCCTTTCACCAGGTCTGGGGTCTAGTCGGAGCTTCTCTCTGCATTGCTCCTTCCAGAGTTCTTCCTGAGGCTTCTGCCTAACACCTTGTATCTGGTCGATACTTCTCCCCACACCTGAGGAGCTGGGCAAGTACAGGTGATCAAAGCAGAGAAGGGAAAAGGAGACGAGGAAAAGCCTGGAAAAGGTAAGGATGCAGATTTGCCCAGGGAGCTGACTGAGCCCTAGCTACTCTTAGCCTCAGGCCCCTGAAGGACACAAGAAAAAAAACAAGAAAGAAAATTTCAGTAAGAGTAATGGCGTTTTATCATCTGTCAGTGCCCTCTCCTCACGGTGCTGCCTCTCACACACAGGCCTGGAAGAGCTCTGAGTGGTGCTGGAAACTCACATTGGGGTCTGGACGCTCCTGAGGAAGAACCCAGGACAGAGTTCACACCCATGTGTCAGCCCTTGTCCACGGCACCAGGCTGGCACTGGGGTCTGCTGGTGGGCCTCTGGCTGAAGCACCTCCCACAACGGGGACAGGAATAAGACAGCTTGCCTGTGTGAGTCAGCAGGTGGCATGAGAGGTACCAGCTGTGGCAGAAACAGGTGCCACACTAGCTGCAGGTAAAGGACCCCTCTCCAGAATGCACTGAGTCAGGTGAAAGGTCATGGCAAAGCGTGCCTGCCCCCGGGGCAGGGTGCTGTGTGAGTACCGAGAGTCGGGGGTTGGGAAAGGCCTGTCTACCTGGGGTGCTTTGACCAGAGGCTCAGAGACGAAGCTAGTGTCTTTCATGACACCAGCTCATGACAACTCCCCCAGTAGACTCCTTCTGCTGGCTCCTTCCAAATGTTTCATTTTTCTGAGTGGCTGTTTTGAAACATTGCGGATTCAAAACTTAATTTTTACCTGGTTCAGTCAAACTCTATTCAATGTTCAGGTGACAGAATCAACTTTCACAACGGCAGATGGGTGCCTAGCCTCTGGAAGCACCTGCCTAGATTGCATCGGCCAACTGAGGGGGTCACGGTGAGTCAGGGGCATTCCCACTTCAGGACCAATCCAGAGAGATACCCTCAGCCAGAGGAACAGCTGGTACAAGGCACAGGCACGTAGAGACAGAAAGGTGAACTGCTTCCATCCTAAACTTTAATTCCCACACTGCCGCTGACCTAGAGTTTGGATCATTTGTACAGTGTGACCTGATCTTGGGGCCACTGGATGCCTCAGTCAATTAAGTGAGAAAGAGAAGGTCAAGATTCTAGTCTCCAGTGGCTATCATAAATTCAGGCCAGCAAAAAGTACTAAGGAACATGTAGATGGTGTTTTTCTTTTCTCTTTTTTTTCTTTTTTTTAAGATTTTATTTATTTATTTGACAGAGAGAGCCAGCCAGCGAGAGAGGGAACACAGGCAGGGGGAGTGGGAGAGGAAGAAGCAGGCTCCCAGCAGAGGAGCCTGATGTGGGACTCGATCCCATAACGCCAGGATCACGCCCTGAGCCGAAGGCAGACGCTTAACCGCTGTGCCACCCAGGCGCCCCTTCTTTTCTTTTTTAAAGATTTAATTTATTTATTTGAGAGAGAGAGACCACGAGCAGGGAGCCCAATGTGGGGCGCCATCCCAGGACCCTGGGATCATGACCTGAGCCAAAGGCAGACACTTAACGGACTGAGCCACCCAGGCGCCCCTAGATGGTGTTTCTTTTTCTTTCTTTTCTTTTTCTTTTTTTTTTTAAGATTTTATTTATTTATTCGACAGAGATAGAGACAGCCAGTGAGAGAGGGAACACAAGCAGGGGGAGTGGGAGAGGAAGAAGCAGGCTCATAGCAGAAGAGCCTGATGTGGGGCTCGATGCCATAACGCCGGGATCACGCCCTGAGCCGAAGGCAGACGCTTAACCGCTGTGCCACCCAGGCACCCCAGATGGTGTTTCTTGTTCAACAAAACATTTTCCCTTCCAGCTAGACCTGGAACATCACCCTGACTTCTCCTCTTTCTCTCAGGTATCCACCTGGGGATCCCAAGCATCTACACTCCACGGCTGGGCCATATGAGGGCTGGTTTGGGGTCTGGGAATCCTGGGGAAGAACCCTAATCACTCAACAAACAATTCTTCATTCATTCATTTATTGAAAACATACTGGGCATCGTGTGTGTGGCAGGCATTGTTCTAGATGTTTTAGGTGTTGGGAGACATTGGTGAGCCAAGATAAGGTTTCTGCTCTAAATTTACACTAAGGGAGAGAGATGCCACCTATGAGCTCTGGGGGCACAGGTACAGAGATCTTCAGGCAGTTAAGAGAGCTAGACGAAGAGCTGCAGTTAAGACTTCCTGTATGGGGCAGAAGAGCTCCAGGAGGAACTTTTTAGGGGCGGCATTTGAAAAGGGCATTGAAAGACGTTAGATTACCATTAAGCCAGATGTGTGTCCAAAAAAACCAAAGATTCCTTGTAGCTGGAGCCAATGGCATCATTCTCCTGTAGGGAGGGAGGGGGTTTGAATTGGCGGTTAGCATGCCAGGGGCTTTCACACTGTGGTACACAGGTACTGAACTGTTTGCAGAAGTCTTGGGGCACCACGGAGGAGCCGGCCGGAGAGGCTCAGTTGTAAATTTCAGTTAGGCCGATCTCGCGGGGGTCACGGGAAACAAAGTCATCCTAGGGCAGGAGGAGTTGGGGGCCAGTCTGGCACTCAGACCTGCGCATCCCATCCGCCCCCTTCCCTTTTCACAGATCCCGGATGGCCGGACCTCATCGAGCGTACCCAGGTGGCTACCGGTATCCCGCAACACGTCTAGGCATTTGGGCCTCGGCGCGGGCCGGAGACACCCCCGTTCCTGGGGAAGAAATACGCGGCTACCTCCACGAAGTTCACGGCCTTTGACCTTATCCCCCTCCTCCATCCGGCCCGGCCTTGGCGGGTACCTCAGCAGGGAGCCGAGAGCAGGGCCAGGGACCCAAAAGCCCCTCCCCACCAGCAGCCCGGCTCCGGGGAGCTAGAGTCGTCCTGGCCTTCGCGGCCGGAAGTAGCCGCTGGTGGGGCCGCTCTAGGACAGCTAGAAACGGTCGGTTACGCGAACTCGGTGGTTCCACGACGGAGAAAATGAAGGCGCCCTCGGAAAAGATGGTGGCATTCCAGTGTTTTTCAGTTTTAGAGAGAAGCGCCTAACAAGGTTACTGTGGTCTGGAATTGATGACCTGGTGTACTCCGCTCTTGAGCTGGCTTCTGTTCCGCAAGCCGCCTTGGGAGCCGCTCTTGCCCACAGTTAAGATGGTCGCAGCCGCTTCGGCGTCCGTGTTCAGGCCCGGCGGGGCGAAAGGGGAGGAGGGCCCCGGGCCGCCAGGGGTTCGAGGGAGGGGCAAGGTGGCCAGGACTCCCGGGGACCTCCGCCTGGCGACTCCCCTCCAATTCCCTTCAGAACGCCCACTCAGTGACCTGGTCTTAAAAGAAAATTTATTTTTGGCAAGCTAGTTCATTTCTCAACTTTTTTTCATTTACAAGGTACAGAATATTCTGTGACGTGTCCTCCCCCAACCCTATTCTTCTATTATCGGTTTCTTGAACATGTCTCCAGATATAGTCTATCTGCTGTTTCTATCTATTCGCTAGCTCTTTAACCGAGGGCACTGGGCCGAATGCCTCTGAACGCCTTAGAGTTCAGCTACTTGACAGAAGCGGAAACTGAAGCCTGGTCGTTACCAAGGTCAGGCCGCCCCTTAGAGACTGAGCGGCTGCAGACTCCTAAATTCGAGCCTTTTCCACTATCTCGCGCTGCCTCCTCCAGGCCTGTTCCAGGAAAGCAACTGAAGACTTAGAATGCGCCGACCCCTGCTGACCTTGTGAAAACGAACTCCATTCTCCACTTAAGTGATGATGGCATAAAAAGTAGGTGAGTTACTGAATGACCTGGCTCATTTGTTTTAACGCTCCGTTTGAAGGTGCCTGAAGCCTTCCTAAATCCTCTACGGGAACAATGGCCAATTATGCAAGGGCTGCAGTTGGTTCTGTGGTAGGACTAAGACATTAATCATGTTGGTTTATCTTACTTGATCACTTACTATATGCCAGACTGTTCTGAGCGCTTCTGTCTGTGAACTCATTGAACCCGCACAATCCCTCAGAGGTAAGTGCCCTTCTGGATCAGGAAACAGGCACAGAGGGGTGACCTTGCCCCAGGCCACCCAGCCGGTAAGTGGCGGAGCCAGGATTCAAACCCAGACAGTCTAACTCCAGAACCCATGCTGTAATGCTTCCAGTAATTGAAGGTACGATCCCAGCAACCACAGAGCGAGGCAGGATTTTCAGCCAGGTTACCAAGATGCAGTTGAAATGTGGGGTAGCGTGTGCAGCAGCAACCTGGGGGGTCAGAAGAGCGGCTTCTGGCTGCATATACAATTCCATGCTGTCGTGTAAATGTAAAGAGGAAAAAAAACTTATATGATGGGCTATAAGTATTAAAAGTAAGTAAAAAGGTTGTATTTAAGGATCATGTCATGGCAAGAAAAAAAAATGTCATTTGGGTGTTTAGGAGGGATGTGAAATTGCCCCGGAAGAAGGGTGACAACAGGCTTCACAAAAGGTACCCTGTGGCAGCTCTCACCAGCGGGCTTCTCTGCTCAGGCCCTTGCTGATGGAGGTCTGGGTCGCCTGGCTGGTCTCTGGGCCTCCAGCCTTTCCCATCCATCAACACCACAGCCTGGTGTAGTGAAAAGAGCAAGAGCATCCACTGAGAAATCCAGAGATTTGGGTTCCAGGCCTACCTCTGCCTCTACTCCAGTGGTGTGATCTTAAGTGAGATCCTTCCCCTCTCTGGGCCTCAGCCTCTCTCAGAGCGAATTCTGTGAAATAGTGTTCACATAAAAGCTTGTGGAAAGAACCAGGCATTCTTCCCCACGTCCCCCAGAGAATCTCCTCAGCAAAGAAACCTATTCCACCCACAGCTTCCTAAACCCTGCTGAAACCTTTGAACCAGGCAAAAAGTTCCCCAAAGCTCCCTTCCAGTTCTAAAATGCTACAGTCCCCCCCTGTCATCGCCCCCCAACCCCGGCCATCCCAGGAACTGGCCCCTCTCTCCTCCTCCTCACTCAGCCAAAAATCTGATCATCATTCCTGGCTCCTCTGATGCTCTCAGCCCCCACATCCAGCCCACAGACAGGTCCTGGCCCTTCAGCTCCCAGTGTTTACGTCCGGCCTTCTGCCGCTCTCCATCTCCACTCTGCTTGCCCCACTGCGGTCCATTCTCAGAGCCGCCAGAGCGGGTTTGCCAATGACATCACCTTGCCACTCTGCTTGAAACCTCCCCGTGGTTTATATGAGGTCCCTAGAGTAATCAGATTCATAGAGAGAGAAAATGGAATGGTAGTTGCTGGGGGCTGGAGAAAGGAGGAGTGGGGACTTAATGTTTAATGGGTACAGGGTTTCAGCTGGGGAAGATGGAAAAGTTCTAGAGAGGGCTGTTGGTGATGGATACACACACAATGTGATTGTACTTAATGCCACTAAACTGTATACTCCAAAATATATAAAATGGTAAATTTTGTATGTGTATTTTACCACAAGGCAAAACCAAACATAACCCAGTGGCTTCCCAATATATTTAGAATCAAATCCAGATTTGGCATCGTGGCAAGCCAGAGTTCTATGACCCGCTCCCTTCCCCCTCCTCCAAGCTCATGATTCTCCTCCACTCAGTTCCTCAATCCAGCCACCAGAGTCCTTTCTGCACCTCACCTAAACTCAGCCCTACCTCATAGTATGGCACCTGCTATTCCCTCTGCCTGGAACCCCCACCCCCACCCCTGCCAACTACCAGCCTCTGAAACCCTGCACTCCCTCATTCCCACATCCTGCCACCTGACCCGTTTCCCCTTGGCTCCTTATCATTTGGATTTCAGTTCAGATGTCTCCTCTGCACCAAGACCTGGCCTGAGTATCCGTGTGCAACAGGCACTTTGAGGACATCCTCTGTTTTAGTACCTTTGTGATACTTATTGTTTACAAGTTACAATAACTTGTCTCGTGTACTGGCTTATCACTTGTCTGTCTTATCTTTTTTTTTTTTTTAAAGGTTTTATTTATTTGAGAGAGTGAGCGAGCAAGAAAGAGCACACGCAGGGGGGAGAGGGAGAAGCAGGCTCCCCGCTGAGCAGGGAGCCATATGTGGACCTGGATCCCAGGACCCTGGGATCATGACCCAAGCCAAAGGCAGATGCTTAACCAACTGAGCCACCCAGGCACCCTACTTGTCTGTCTGCTTTATGTGCTGGCTTATCCCTTGTTTTTACCGCACCCCTCTCGAATGTAAGCTCCAAAACAGTCTGCATGTCTGTTTTCCATGCCATATCTTGGCACACAGAATAGTGCCTGGTACATGGCCGGTACTTAGTAGGTATTTGTTAAATGGATAAATGCACAAGAAGGCAGACAGCACTCACTCTGTGCCCTGTGCTGACGTGGGCAGCTCTGTGCCTGATACACTATGCTGGGTTCTGCTCCGCCCTCCCTCGTGGGGCCTCTTCTCTCCCGCTCCACCTTCTCTTTGCCTCACCCCTCTCCAGCGCTGGTCATCCCTTGTCCTCCACACTGTCCCCCTCCTGCCTGATGGCCCCTCGCCAGGCCCTCAGGCTCCCTTGCTCCAGCTCTCCAAGCTCGAACCCCCTGGGACATACTTGTTCACAGCTCCTACTATCAGTCACTGAGCCACGCAGATTCTGTGGCAGAAGCCTCTCCTGAGTATCTTTCTCCCCAATCCCAAGGTCAGCAAACAAGGGCAACTGCAAGAGAGAGTCTTGCTTTTTAGCCTGGCCCCAGTTCCTGCTCACCTCTTCCTGGAAGCAGCTGCCCCACAGATCTCTAGTCTAGTCTCCTGCACAGGTCACATCTTCTGACAGAACTGGTCAAATAGCCCTGCTCCTGTTCAAGACCTATGTATGGCTCCTCAGTGCCTACCGGGTAAACCTCAAGTCCTCCTGCGGGGATCTGTGGCGTCCCCAGATGGCTGCGTGTGTCTTCTCTAACCCTTTACCTAGGTCTTTATGTTTCACTCAGGTGGAGCTGCTGACCGTTCCCTATACATGCCTAACCTGGTTGAAATCTTTCCCATCCTTCAAGGCCAGTTCGAACCACCTCCTCCAGGAAACCTCCCTTGATTCAGAAGACCTGCCCAGGTCTCTTTGTCCTCCTCACATACTATTTTGTATTCTTTTAGAATAACAGTAACCAGTGTTTTTTAAACACTAACGAGCAAGGCTCTCTTCTGTATTATCTCATTTAATTCATATATCACTCTTAGGGCATAGGTGCTATTATTATGCAGGTTTCACAGATGAAGAAACTAAGGCACAGAGAGGCGGGGCACTGACTTGCCGGAGATTAACCTCTACTCCACGCTGTGCCCATTTTTCATCCTTTCTATGAAACAGGCTCCCTTTGCCTGAAAATCTCGGCCCACTCCAATTCCTACTCTACTCTTCCTACTATTTCTACTAGAATTCCTACTCATGTTACGGGAAGTACAACCATCTCCTTCTCCAAGCTGCATTTCCTGGTGGATCACCAGCCAGCATGGGTTAGGTGGGGCCTCTGGACTTCTTCCAGCATAGCCCCAATCACCATGGAACATAGAACCTGAGTCCCAAGTGTCCCTGGAGCACAGCACAAAACCCCACAGAGGCCTCATATGATGTTTGCTGAGTGAATGAGTGAATGAATGAATGGGATCAGCCTGCCTCATCCTGGGACTCCCTTACCACTGAGTAGTCTCTCCCACAGAAGCCACTCAATCTATGGCCACTGAATGTGGACGGCACTTTCTAAGTGAAAGGTCACCGGCCTTGGTGGGACTCTCCATTTTCTGCTGAGACTCCCTTCGAAGGCAGGGCTAGGCCCCTGCCCAGACCCCAGTTCTCACCTCCCCCTCACCTGAGCCCCGCTCTGTTTTCTGCCCAGATGTGACTGCCCATAGAAAGGGGTAGATATCTAGGCACTGTGTGTTTCCAGTTTTGCTGCCTTATAGCAGTGACACTTTGAGAAAATCCCTATTTTCTCAGAGCCTCAGTTTACTCATCTGCAAAATAGGACTATCGATGTCCCTGTCTGCTACAGGCTTCTTTACATTTTCGGAAGCAGAAGATGTCGACAAGAATTCACTTTTTCAACAAATGTTTATTGCACATTTACTCTGTCATACATACTATCTTGTTAAAATTTCAGCCTTCACAGTAACCCATTGAGGTAGATATTTTTAATCTTTATTTTACAGATGAGGGAGCTGAGGCTCAGGGACAGCGTGTGACTTGCCAAAGAGACTAGATCTGTGCTTCTGTACCCTTCCCACCCACTTCACTTCCCAGGCTCCCTGCTGCTGTAAGTTAGCCAGGGCTTGACCATGCCCTGGGTCCCAGGGCCCCCTCCCCAGGCCTCAGTCCCCTCAGCATTTGCCTCTGATGTAGAGAAGCAGCAAGGGGAGGGTTCCGAGACGACGGTAAGATCCTGCTTGTACCAGCTGCTGAGATGAATAGTTGGAGAAAAGTCCAGCATCTCACTCTCTTCATTTTTTTTTATAAAGACTGGGTGGGGGAGTAGTGTTAAGTTTAATCTATTTGCATCTTTACAGGCACTTTTCTTTTTACAAGTTTTGAAACTTGAGGGATCCTTGAGGGGAGACCAAGGGAGACCAGGGAGACCAAATCCCTGCCCCAGAAGCCCCCCTTAGGGCTCAGGCAGTCCAAGGTCAGGCTCAACCCCAGCCTGCAGGAGCAGCTCACCCGCACTCCTCAAAGATGTCCGGGTAGTGTCGGAACAGCACAGGCGGGTCCCGGTCACCCCGCACCGGGGCCCGAGGCACAGCCCGGATCCCAGGCCTCCGGCCCCGCCGCCCCCCGGAGCACGAGCGGTGGATCCACTGGTGTGCTTCCACGGCAAACTTCCTCTTGAAGCGCATGCCACACTCCGGGCAGGGGAAGGGCCGCTCCCCTGAGTGCATCCGCCGGTGGCTGACCAGCAGGGAGGGGTAGGTGAAGCGGCGGCCACAGTCTGCACACACGTGGCGCCGCTGGCTGTCCTGAGTGTCCACGCTGGGCGCCGGGGCTGAGGGCTGCACACCTGTGCTCTGGTTCCAGGCAGCATGGGCGGGCGGCTGTGCTCTTGCCGAAACTTTTCTGATGGTCCAGTCAGGGCTGTGTTTCACCAGCTCTTTAGAAGGCTCCTTCCCAGGAGTCTTTCTGGGTCCCTTGGCTCCTGGCCCTTCCTCCAGGGCCTCTTCCTTCTTGTTTGGGGTGTCTCCTGGGAAACGGGAATTAAGATACATTTTATTTCATTTTTATTTTTTCAAGATTGTATTTATTAGAGAGAGCGCCAGCACAAGTGAGGGGAGCTATTTGACAGAGAGCACAAGTGAGGGGAGCAGCAGGAAGAGGGAGAAGCAGGCTCCCTGCTCAGCAGGGAGCCCCATGCGGGACTCGATCCCAGAACCCTGGGATCATGACTGGAGCCAAAGGCAGCTCAGGCAACTGAGCCACCCAGGCGCCCCAAGATATATTCTAAAACACATTTGCTTACACCATCTCAGGTTACAGAGTTCTTATACTTAGGGAAGTGGCAGAAAAGTACTGCCCAGGCTTTGAAGGATGATAAACAAGGTTCACATCTCCTAAGAGTGACTTATCCGGGCTTTGGCCTCTCATGTTTCAAATGGGAATCAATGGTTTCTTACTTCACAGGGTTGTTGGGAGGACTAAAGCAGGAGAAGCATGTTAGGCATTTAGTAAATGCTCAATAAAACAATATTATTATTGTGTTTTCTCGATTTTTTGTAGGATAAGACTTTACAGATGAGGAAACATATTTGCTCAAGGTCACTCTGCTAGGGGATGGTGACGGGAGAAGAGCCACATTGTTAATTACTGGGCAGTTTCTCTTGAACCACTTTGCCTTGCTTGAGGAATGTGAAAGGCAGACCTGAAGCCGCTTCCATTCCTAGGGGGTTTTAGTCGTTCTTGAAAAGGGGAGAATGAGTGGTGTCTTCGCTAAGAGGGCCCTAAAAACCTGAGTCTGGGACTTGGGTTCCTGATTCTCCTACTCTGGTCCTAAAATGACTAACTGTCCCAAGTTCTGAAACCTTGTACCAGGTCTGCCTTCTTTCCTCCTTTAGTATCCAACATCGGCGGGCTCTTTCATTCCTTTAAGGTTGCTGGAAGTGGGGATCCAAAGGAAAATTTTGTGAGACAGGAAGCCCTGGAGCACCAAGTGGGGGGAGACTTGGGACAATCCCTCACCTCTCAGAGCTCCTCCCAGGCTTTCCCCCTCCTCAGGATCCTGGGCGTCGGGGCTCCAAGCCTCACTCTCCTGTTCCATCCAAGAGATGAGGGCTGGTTTGGGGCCTGGGAATCCTGGGAGAGAACAGGGATCACAGTGCTGGCCTGAGCGGCTGTCCTGGGCAGATGGCATCCCCCTGCCAGGGTAAGGGCACCTCCTCAGAACTTAGGCTCAACCTGGACGGGGTCTGCAATGCTCCTGCCTGAAGGAAGCGGATGCCGGCTGGAAGCACTCCCTTAACCTGAGGCCCTGGGAATGGAGATGGCTGGTGCTGTTGGTGGAATAGTGCGGGATTAGGGCTCACAATCCTCTCGGTCCTCATGTCATCTCCCCTGTGAACCCCAGTGAAGGAGGAGGGGGGGCTCTGACCCGGGGCCTCACCGAGCGCGCCCAGGTGGCCGTAGGTCTCCCGCATCACGTCCCGGTACAGGGCCCTCTGCGCGGGCCGCAGACAACCCCACTCCTCCGGGGAGAAGTACACCGCCACGTCCGCGAAGCTCACGGCCCCGGGCTTCTTGTAACCAGGCCCGGTCTCCCCCAGTCTCAGCGCCAGAAGCGGGGCTGGGGGCGGCGCCATGGGGCCTCCCGGCCCCGAGCACCGGCCGCCTTGTCCCCGAGGCCACCGCCTTCCCGCGCGCGGCCTCAGCTTTCGTCGTCCACAGGAAGGGCTCCGAAGCTCGGGGCCCCGCCCAGTCTTGGCGTCCGAACGCAGTCGAGGGTATCGAGGTAGCAGGGACTAGCTGCTAGGGATTCGGGGGTGGTGATGGGGACAAACAAAACCCCTCGGTGTTTATTCACTTCATGGCAGCTTGGACTTAGCCGGGTTAAGGGACCCGGAAGGTGTCTTCAGAAAATATGGCGACATCCTGGCTTCAGTTGTCACTGGACGCTCTTAAGGGCGCCATTCCTTGATCATATCAAACATGGCGCCTGCTTGGCTTCTCTGGCCTCAGCGGCCACTTGCCCTCAACTACCATGGCCGCTGCAGGTGCGGGTTTTAGGCGAGGAGGAGACGGACCTCGGAGGAGAGGACGGGCGGGGGGGGGGGGGGGGTGCGGAGCCATCCTGCCCTCAAGAAAGATGGACGGATCGTGGCTTCCAGCACCGCTCTTTGCCCGCACTGCCCGGCGGCGGGTGATTGGCCCACAGACCAGGAAGAGGCTGCACCGCCAGGCCGCGGGTTGGCGGGGCGTTGGAAAACGCGTCTCGGTCACCTGGCCCGAACCTGTGGAGACTCTCTGCATCTGTGGAACTCGGGATTGTGCCCTCGACGATCTCTCTCTATGCCTCCCGACGGCGGGATCAGGAATCGGGTCCCTAGTCCCTGCGAGAGACGCACATACCCCTGGCCAAACCCTGGGGACAGCCGAGGTAGAAACCAGGTACACGTTTACCGTTGGGACCGCGGCTGCGGAGAGCGCCCGGCTCCTTGCACCCGCGGGACGGCTCTCAGTTTCTGGCCTGGAGTTTAGGGGGAGGAACTTTGCTCGGGGAGGTTGGAATCGGAGTGGGGAAATTTTACATTTGAATTTTCTGCAAATTAATATGGTTTTTAAAAAGTAATACAGAGGTTTATAATGAAAAAGGCAGCCCCCTGTACCCTTTCACTTTGTTCCCTAGAGACCACTTGTTGAACTCTTTTTATGAATCTGAATTATATCATACATACAGTAAAATGCACAGCTTTTCAGTGTGAAATTCGCTAAGTTTTGACAAATGCATACAACCGTGTTAACCATCACCCAAAACAAAATATAGAGCATTGATGAGCCCTGCATGTTTGGTTGTGCACACTTTTCAGTCATTATTACTAATTTTTGACTGTGATAAAATACATGTAACAAAAATTAACCATTTTAGACCTCACAATTCAGTGGCATTTAGGACATTAACAATGTGCAGCCATCTTTACTGCTTTCATCACCCCTGAAGGGAACCCCTTAACCTTGGAACCGCCACTCTCCCTTCTCCCCTGCCTCCATCCCTTGACAGTAACGAATCTTTCTGCCTCTGTGGATTTACTCTTTCTGGATATTTCACGTAAATGGAATCATGCGATATGTGGCCTTTTGTGTCTCGTTCCTGACAGCAAAATGCTTTCAAGTTTCATCGATGTAGCATTTATCAGTACCTTACTCCTTTTTTGTGGTTGGATAATATTCCATGGTACGGATACAGGTTTCCCCTGCTATTTCAAAGTAGAGCATTTCTATGAAACCTTTCATCAGCTGAAATGGTGTTAAAGCAAAGAAACAATTACCATTAATTTATATGGAAAATTTCTTGAGCATTCGCAGACCCCCAAAATAACCTCTCTTAGGCTTTACTGATACTTTAGGACACATCTTGCTAAAAGATGCACAAAATAAACGTAGATCAAGCACAGATGCTCACAGAGTTCAAAGCTATAGTAGTTTGATGCGGAGGGGCTGAGTGTAGCTCCCTGGGAAGGAGCTTGTTGGGGCCGCTGTTGGTGCTCGGGGTGTGAGCTGCCTCTAAAAGTAAAAATCCTCTTCAGATTTCTTTTGGCTAGTGAAAACAGGTACTAATGTAGGTTTTTCTTAAAGTGAAGTGGGCTAATGGGAGCTTTTGAAAAGTGAGGGGACACCTGGGGCGCCTGGGTGATGCAGTTGGTTCGGCATCTGATTCTTGGTTTGGCTCAGGTCTGATCTCGGCGTTGTCAGACTGAGCCCTGTGTCCAGCTCCATGCTCAGTCGGCTTGTGTTTCTCTCTCCCTCTCCCCCTCCCCCTGTGCTCTCTCCCTCTCTCTCTAAAATAAATTCTAAAAAGAGGAAAGTGAGGGGACACCTGTATACCATGTTTTTATTCATTCTTCGGTTGATGGAAATTTGAGTTGTTTTTACCTTTCATGTTGCTGTGTACATTTTATTTATTTATTTATTTATTTATTTATTTATTTTAAGATTTTATTTATTTGAAGAGAGAGAGACAGCCAGCGAGAGAGGGAACACAAGCAGGGGGAGTGGGAGAGGAAGAAGCAGGCTCCCAGCGGAGGAGCCTGATGTGGGGCTCGATCCCATAACACCGGGATCACGCCCTGAGCCAAAGGCAGACGCTTAACGACTGCTCCACCCAGGCGCCCCTGCTGCCTATCCTACCACACGCTGTCTCTCCTTTGTGTTCACAAATGTTCTTCATTGCTGTTAGTGCCCTCTCCATCTTTATATTTTCTTGCCCCACCCTTGCTGTTTTTCACCTGGAATGCTTCTGCCTTTTGGTGTGACTTCTGCTATTTCATCTCAACAATTACTTGCTTATTTTATAACTTTTTAAACTTGAGCCCTGGAGGGGCCTCACTGCACTCATTGTGGTCAATAGTGTAGAAATGGAATAAGGAAAAATGTATCTTCAGATAGGAATCTTCTTCTAAACAGAGAATCAACTTTACCTACAGAGAAACTACAAAGGATTTCATCAGGACCAAAAAATACCTTGTCTACTCAGCTACTGTAATATAAGTCACTTCTTTTTGTACCAGGGATGGAAAAAACTTAAGGAGACGGAGCTAAACAATAAACCTGGGTGTTAACTGATGAGATCGAAACAAACTTTCAAGACTAAAACTGCCCCATCCTGAGTGGCCGATGTCATGTTGTTTTTTCTGCCAAACATTATAAAAATACAAAGATGCTCTTGGTTTCAGATTGTTTAATTGCCCACCAAATTGTATATGTTTGTTCCAGAATCTCGATCAGATATAATTAAAAGAAGTTATAAAATATACAAAGATAATTCAAGTTCGTAAATTTTACTTGTCTATAACAGGCTGCATTTGAGTATTTTTAAAATATTTTATTTATTTGAGAGAGACAGAGTGCGAGCAGCAGGAGGGGCACAGGGAGGGAGAGAATCTCAAGCCGACTCCACACTGAGCGCAGAGCCCCACGTGGGGCTCCATCTCACGACCCTGAGATCACGACCTGAGCTGAAACCAAGAGTCCAAGGCTCAACCGACCGAGCCACCAGGCGCTGGGGCATTTGAATTTTAAGGGAGATCTGAAGTTTCTTGCCTAAACCTCGGCCTTCCCTTGAAGTGTTTAGGGATGAAGTATGATGCCTGCAACTTACTGGGAAATAAAATGTATAAATGAACAGATGGGGGATGGATTGATCGATTGACATGTGATAAGGCAAATGCAGCAAAATTATGGAATCTAGATTACTTGTAGAAAGGGCATGAGTGTTTCCCATAAAATTCTTACAACTCTTTTGAATGAAAAATGTTATAAAACGTTGGGGGGGGCACGTCAAACTATGACAACATGTGAGGTGCTTTCACGTTTTATCTCAGACAACCCTGTGGAGTTGCCAAGTGAGACAATTAAGGCTTAGAAAGGTTGAATGACAGGCTTAAGGCCCCACAGCTCGTGGGGACTGAGCCAAACCTGGAATCCAGGACTACCAGTTCAGGAGAGGCTATGTGTGTGGTAAAGTAACACCCAGTTTCCATTCATAACCATTTTTGGAACCCGCGGGTTCCAAGAGCAGTCTTTTGTTCAAAGAGATACTTGAGTCCCCCATGACCGTTCCTGGCATGCAGCTGTGCTCAGCGCCACCCACGTCCTTATTCCTTCAGTAGTCTCCTGATCAGAAGTACAGCTAGCAGATCAAAGTGGGTCAGAAGGACCCCTTCTTAACTGCTGACACATACAAGCATTACAATAAAAACTAGCCTGGAGATACTTGGCCTTGATGTCAAGCCTAATCACAAGTCATTTACTCTCTTAAACAAAAGCACCAGCATTATGTTTCCAGCTGCTGTGGCCCAAAAGCACATCTTTATTCAAAAGGCGTAAAATCCAGAAAACATGCAGATATCTAAAGAGGAAAACACCGCAGTCACTAATTCACAAAAGTTTGAGGGGGAAAAAAAACCTTTAGGCTAAGCTTGACACTTCTGTGCACGACGCGCATAGTGGGCACGGGGCAGGACAGTTCCCCACCTGAAGCCATTGTTCCCCTCCCTATGGTCACCTTCAGGATTTTAAGACCAAAGAGTGCCAACAGTGGCTTGACATTGCACACGTCTCCTTGCCAGATGTCTCATCAGCACTGGCTAAAAGAATCCTTGGATGGGCTTCCCCCGCTGGGGATAGGCCCAAGGTGTGCCTTCTGTTCCAGGGGATGCTCAGAGTGTGTATGGGCTCCTTTAATAGGTTCTTGCATCTAGGGGGCCCCATGTCTGAGGAACAGGAGAGATACAGGCCAGAAAGCAGAATGCCCTAAAGAAGAGAACAATCCAGGCAAGAAAGCCAGGTAGGTGAATGATTTGCTGGGAAGAAACTCCAAGTGAGACTTGGAAGTGGGAGCAGGAGCCTCAGAAAGTGGGTTCAGCCTTCAGGTGGCCTTTCAGATTCCTGCCTCCTTCCAAAGGACCAGCCCTGTGCTCCCTTACCTCAGAGCTTTGTTTCCCTTACATGCCTACTTCCTTTCCATTCCTTATCCCCCAATGCATAAACTTTGCCTTTTCCCTTCCAAAGAAAATGAGTCATCTCTCGTGAGCCCTGTCACCCACATTCTTGAAATATATCTGGAAAGTACCGGAAATGAACTGGGGGATCCTGGCCTCCCGAAACAAGGACTGGCGCCGAGAGCCCTACTGCAGGCCGCTGCCACCTCGGCCTTTTGCCAGAGCGATGGACCCACTGATGGGCTTCCAAGGCGTACTTGCGCTTAAAGCCTTTCCCACACTGTGGGCAGGGGAAGGGCCGGCTGTCAGAGTGAATGCGCTGGTGACTGAGGAGGAGAGATGAGTAGGTGAAGCGGAGGCCACAGTCTGGGCAGGGGTAGGGCTTCTCGCCTGTATGTGTGCGCCTGTGGATAGCCAGCAGGGAGCTGTAGGCAAAACGGAGGCCGCAGCTGGGACAGCTGTAGGGCTTCTCGCCCGTGTGCTTGCGCTGGTGGATGGCGAGCAGGTAGGGGTAAGTGAAGCGACTTTTGCAGTCTGGGCATGGGTAGGGCTTCTCCCCAGTGTGAGCCCGTCTATGGATGGCCAGGGAACCCCTCTGGCGGAAACGTCGCCCGCAATCAGGGCAGGAGTAGGGCTTTTCACCTGTGTGGATGAACTGATGCTGGAGCAGGTACTTGCGTTGGGAGAAACGAGCCTGGCACTGGTCACAGGGGAAGGGCCGCTCCCCAGAGTGGACCCGCTGGTGGTTGGCCAGGAGGGAGGGGTAGCTGAAGTTGCGGCCACAGTCTGGGCAAGAGTAGGGTGATTTGCGCGTTGTAGTGGCCTTGAACCAAGGCTTGACTGGGCTCCGCGCAGAGTTCCAGCAGAGCTCTGGGCAGGCAGCTCTGTGCCTGGCACCAGGTGGCCGGCTGGATGGTAACCACTCCTCACGAGACACTTTGTCACGCTCCATCTCTTTTTGCTTTGGACACTTCTTCAGTTCTTCTTTCTCTCCACTCTCATCCCTGGATCCTGAGACAGGGAAAAAGATAAAACTTGAAACTCGGTAGCACATTCCATAGTTCCATACAGTGGCCTGCCCTGGGAAGCAGCATGAAGGTCTGAGTGTATGGCGGTCTTGGGACTGGGGCCTCATCAAGCCCAGAAAGCTATCCTAGAGTAAAAGCAAAATTCATCATCTGGCTGGTGTTAACACAAGAAAGCTCTGAAGACTGGAGATACATGGAGGTGTCAACAATATGGAACCCCTAATCTGTCCGGTGACGAGGGTGGCGATGGTCCCAGCCTTCATAGAGCTTACAGTCCTGAACCTGCTTATGATCCCTTTGCAAAACAGCCATTAAATGATCTCCCTTGGTGCCATTCAAGGCCATCGCCAAAATGCCTACACTTGGACTGTGCTCCAAGTTCCACCGGAAGACCCGGGAACAAGCATTTATTATGACATGGCTGCAGAGAAAACACATCTTGATTTTAAAATCTCTGATGAATGACATTTATCATTACAGTGTGATCCACATGATATCCAAAAGGAACATTTGTCTTCATTTTATTACACAACAAAAAATCAAATTACAGATGTGTTCCTCCTTTCCCTTGGCTGCCCTGGCAACTCGGGCACTATTTTGCATTAAACTCGGGTTTTTCGGTATAATTAAGTGGTGCTGTAAGTCCCAATTTAGCTGCTCTATGAGCCATTTTGCAGTGAGACTGGAACTTTCTGGAGATGAGGTGTAGGGAGACACGATGGGGCTTTGGAGGGGGCAGTGTGTACTGTGTATCCGAGTTGGGGAAGGGGTTCTCAAAGGTCCCATACTGGGTTTGAAGTGAAGTACCTGTTATCTTTCCGCTGTCTCTGATGACAGCGGCTGGGCTCTCACCCTCTGGATCCTGGGACTCGGGGCTCCACGCCTCCACCTCTCCTTCCACCCAAAATATAAAAGCGGGTTTGGGACCTGAAAATCCTGCGGAAGGGAAACATTGGGTTCGGCTGAGAACCCGAGAGGGGAGGATGAGGGTGCTTCCCCAGTGCCCCACACTTCCAAACCACTTGTCTCTAGGGACATCAGTTCCCCCCTTCCCACGGATTACTGGGTCCTGGATGGACCGCCGGGCCTCACCGAGCGCGTCCAGGAGGCCGTAAGTCTCCCGCATCACGTCCCGGTACAGGGCCTTCTGCGCGGGCCGCAGACAGCCCCACTCCTCCGGGGAGAAGTACACGGCCACATCTGCGAAGCTCACGAACCCGGGGCTGCTTTCTCTCCTCGGCCCGCTCCCAGCCTCCCCGGGTACATCCGCAGGGAGCCGGGCCAGGGGCGGCGCCATGGGAAAGCCCTCCAGCGCTACGCCAAGAGAGGATTCTGGAACGTGTGGAAAGGCTAGAGCCTTCCTATCTTCTCAAAGGGTCCTTAAGGGCCATAGCACTGCCCTTGACCAACATGGCGTCCCTCCGGCCTCAACCTCCCTTGCCTTTCAGGTCTGCCCTTACGTACCAAGGGGAAAACCAGAAGGGAGGTTGGAGCCGCAAGCCGTAGATGACGTGCGTTGATTGGACAGCGCCGGGTGGACCGGGTAAGAAGTAAGGCCGTGATTGGTTGTGCGGGAGCGGCCTATTTGAAAGGCTGAAGGGAAGAAAGCCACTGGTCTGAAGGTGGCGGGCGCTGAGGGGCAGTCGGCTCTCTTCTCACCTGGCTTTTCCCGGACAGGACCTAAAAAAGAAGTTTTGACGGGTTGGAGCCACTCCCTTCTGCTACTACATGAGACCTGTTGCGAGCAGATGTAGGTGTCCCGGGCTGGGAGGTGAGTAAAAGCCGACGGGCGAAAACCGAGGCGGATTCTGGAGATGATGGAAGTGAGGGATGGGCTATCCCCGCCTGCTCTGGAGACTCAGGTTAAGGCTAGCCCCGGTTCCTCCCGGTATTTGATTTGGCCCATGCCCCGAGGTCACAGATGTCTTGCCTTATACAGACGCAGCAGCTGAGGAACAGAAAGCCCAGGTGACTGCTCCCCGGCGGCAGAGCCGGATTCACAGTTATTTTCTGGCTTCCAGGTTCAGCTAAGTGCTAAGACTTAGCTAAGTGCTTACTGTACCCTGTCTCAATCGGGAAGTTTGTGTTTAAATTACAGCTCATAAATGAGTAATAAAATTGGGAAACGAATCAGATCATCTCTTAATCTGTTTTTCAAACTTGTCCAACTAAATAATATTCACAGGAGCAGAGAAGGAAAGTTCTAGAGATATAACAAAAAAGTTGTCCATCCCCACAGTGAAACCACTTTGAAGACATAGGATAGCTTTACAATTCATGTGGATATGCATTCTATTTCGTAATATAACCAAACTCAATAGAATGCATAGTCAAAAGTAAGATTTGCATAAATGTTGAACGCTCTTCCAGTATAGGTGGAGTGTAAGTTGGTACAACTACTTTGGAAAACTGGCAGTATCTACTAAAGCTAAATATATGCATACCTATGACCTAGCAATTCCACTCCTCCCTCTATACCCAACAGAAGTGCGTACATATGTTTACTGAAAGACACGTGCTCAAATGTTCATAGCAACACTAGTTACAATAGCCAAAAACCAGAAACTATCCACAACAGTAGAAGAATGAATAAAAATATTGTGGAATATTCAGTGGAATACTATTCATGGAATACTATTCATGGAATACTATTCAGAAATGAGAATGAATGATCTAGAACTACATGCATAATATGGATGAATCTTGCAGGCCTGCTGTTGAGCCAAAGAAGCCAGACACAAAATAATATGTAATGTGTGATTCCATTTATATAAAATGTAAAATCTGGCAAAGCTAATCCAAGCTATTACTAATCCAAGTTTTTTGTTTGTAAAGTGCTGATAATATTCTGTTTCTTGATCTAGGCGCTGGTTACACAATATGTTCAGTTTGTGAAAATTGACCTGCACACTTGCGGATGTGTGTTATGCTTCAGTTGGAAAAAAAAAAAAAAGGTCTCCTCCCTCTAGTCTTCCTACCCCTTCCTAGAGGCAACCTCTATTACCTGTTTCTTGTGTCCTAGAGATAATTTAGGTACATAAAAACATGAATGTTTGTTGGTTTTTCTTTTCACAAGTAGCATAATAAACACACTGTTCGCTTTGCTTTCTTTTCTCACTTGATACATCTTGCAGATTGTTTAATTTCAGCACATATAGATCACTTTTTTTAATGGCTGCATAACATAGTGTTCCACTGTATGGATGAAACATTTTATTTAGTTCATTTTCTGTTGATGAGCAATGAGTTTGTTTCCAGTCTTGCTACCATAAAATACTGCAATCACTATCCTTAGATATACTTCTTTAGGCACATATATGGGCATGTCTGTAGAATAAAATTCTAGAAGCAGAATTGCTGATTCAAAGGGAAGGCTAGTGTTTTAAACCATTTGTTAATTTAAGTTATTAAGACTTTCTCCCAAATCCACAAAAAGTGTTGATATATCCAGAAGATATAATATTTATTTTGCATCTTCAACCTGCCCGGTTTTGAGAAGCATGTTTTTTTTTTTTTTTTTTTTTTAAGATTTTATTTATATATGTGTCAGACAGCCAGCGAGAGAGGGAACACAGCAGGGGAGTGGGAGAGGAAGAAGCAGGCTCCCAGCAGAGGAGCCTGATGTGGGACTCGATCCCGGAACGCCGGAATCATGCCCTGAGCCGAAGGCAGACGCTTAACGACTGCACTACCCAGGTGCCCCAAGAAGCATGGTTTTAAGGTCTTTTATTTATTCAGGTGACATCACAGACAGAGTAATGGACACCGAAGATGGCTATGTTCTTTCTAATCCCTGAAACCTGTGAATACGTTTGGCAGACAGGACTTTGCAGATGTGATCGAGCCAAGGATTTTCAGATGGGAAGACGATCTTGCATTATCCCAGTGGGTCTAATGTCATCCCAATGATCCCTATAAAAAGGAGGGGAGGCTCCTCTGGTCTTGGAGCTAGCTTGCAGCGACTGAAATGGCTAAAATGCACCAAGAAGGTCAGAATTGTCAGTAAATACAGGACCCAGTATGGTGCCTCCCTCAGGAAAATGGTGAAGAAATCAAAATAAGGGGCACTTGGGTGACTCAGTCGGTTAAGCGTCTGCTTTCAGCTCAGGTCATAGTCCCAGAGTCCCCGATTGAGCCCCGGCATCTGGCTCCCTGCTCTGTGGGGAGTCTGCTTCTCCCTCTCCCTCTGCTCCTTCACCCACTCATGCTCTCTTTCTCTCTCTCTCAAAGAAATAAAATCTCTAAAAAATTTAAAAATTAAAAAAAAGAAAAAAATTCAAAATAAGCCAGCACTCCCAAGTACATCTTTGCTCCTTCCGTGGCAAACCAAAGATGAAAACAAGAGCTGTGCCGATCTGGCATTGTGGTTCCTGCATGAAAACGGTAGCTGGTGGTACCTGGACCTACAAGACCACTTTTGTTGTCACAGTGGTCTGCCATCAGAAGACTGAAGGAATTTTTTTCATTTGAAACATTGCTAGCCCGTAATAAATGAGTTAATTTATGTAAGCAAAAAAAAAAAAGGGAGGGAGGAGGCAGGAAGATCAAAGTTGAAGAAGATGGGACAACAAAAACGGGTGGGAGTGAAGGATTGCCGAAAAGGGGACACAAACCAAGGACTTTTGCAGCCTCTAGAGGCTGGAAAAGGCAAGGGAAGGACTCTCCCCTAAAGACTGGCAAATGCAACCTTGCTAACACCTTGACTTTAGTCCCGTAAGACCTATTTTCAGACTTCGGACCTACAGAATTGTAAGAAATAAGTTTGTGTTACTCTAAACCACCTAGTTTGGTAATTTCTTACAGCAGCACTGGGAAACTCGTCCAGGTAACACTGAGGAGCTATCTCTGAGCTTCGTCAAGTACTGCACTGGGTGTGGGAGCACTCTCCCAGCTCTGAATTCAAGAACTGAAGATCTGAAGGAAGCATTACTCAAAGAGATCATGCAGAGGGAAGGAAGCCTGCACAGAAGAATACCCACTGGAGGATTCCAGTTGTATGCCATTTTATAGCAGGGTAAATGAATCTGTGGTGGGGACACAATTAGAGCAGTGGTTGTCTCTGGCAGGATGGGAATGGGTTTAACCAGAAAGGGAACTTTGTAGGATGATGGTAATATTCTGTATCTTGATAGAGGTTTGGGTGTAAGCATTGTCAACACTCAGCAAATACACACTTAAAATCTGTTTGCATTTGATTCTATGTCAGTTTATTTTTTAGATGTACTTAGGTATTCTTCTGATAAAATAAAGATTTTATTTATTTACTTGAGAAAGAGCACAGAGGGAGAGGGAGCACAGAGGCAGAAGGAGAAGCAGACTCACTGCCGAGCACAGAGCCCGACACGGGGCTCGATCCTAGGACCCTGGGATCATGACCTGAGCTGAAGGCAGACACTTAACTGACTGAGCCACCCAGGCGCCCCTCTATGTCAGTTTAACTATAAAACTCTGTAAAGCAAGTACTGAGCTCTAGTTAATGGTGTGTATGCTGAAATGTTCAGGGGTGACACATACTGATGCTGACAGTTTCTTTGAAATGCATCAAAAAATAAAATAAAATGGACTGGTGGAGAGATGGATAGTTCTGCAATAAAGCAAGTGTAGTAGAATGTTAACGCTAGAACGAGGTGGTGAGTACATGGATAGGAACCGTAAAATTCCTTCACCTTTACATTTGAAACTTTCCAAATAAAATGGGGAAAAAGAAAAGAGAAGCAGGCTGGATGTTACCCCCACAAGGCATGAATAACCATTTTTAAAAATGTACAACTAAGTGGCATTTAGTGCATTCACAGTATTTGGCAAACACCACCTCTCCTTCAAAACTTTATCACCTCTGTGATTTTGATTTGATTACGTTGACTGTGGATTTCTTTCGGTATTGCTGCCATCCTAACAATATTAAGTCTTCCAATCCATGAACACGGGGTGTCTTTCTGTGTATTTAAGTCTTTAATTTCTTTCAGCAGTATTTTGTAGTTTTCAGCGTACAAGTCTTTTGCCTTCTTAGTTAAATTCTTTCCTAAGTATTTTATTCTATTTAATGCTATTGTAAATGGAATTATTTTCCTAATAACTTTTCTGGATTGTTCGTTGCTAATATATAGAAATGCAACTGATTTTTGTGTGTTGATTTTGCATCTTGCCACTTTGCTGAATTTATTTCTTAGCTCCAACAGTTTGTGTGTGTGGAATCTCTAGGGTTTTTAGATAAAAGATCCTGTCATCTGTGACTAGAGATCATTTTACTTCTTCCTTTCCACTTTGGATACTGTTTATTTCTTTATATTGCTTTATTGCTCTGGCTAGAACTTACGACACACAATATTGAAAAGAAGTGGCAAAAGTTGGCATCCTTGGGGTGCCTGACTGGCTTAGTCGATAGAGAGTGTGCGACTCTTGATGTTGGGGTCATGGGTTCGAGCCCTACTTTGGATGTGGAGCCTACTTTAAAAATAAATAAATAAAATATTTAAAAAAACAAAAAACCCTGGGCATCCTTGTCTTATTCCTGATTCTATGGGGAAAGTTTTCAGTCTTTCTCCATTGAGTATGATGTTAGGTGTGGGTTGCTCATCTATGGCTTTTATCATGTTGAGGAAGTTTTCTTCTATATCGAATTTATTGAGTGTTTTTGTCATGAAAGGATGTTGAGTTTTGTCAAAATCTTGTTCTGCCTTGAGATGATCATTTTTTCCCTTATTATTGTGGCGTATTACATTGACCTGTTTTCATCTATGGAACATTCTTGTATTCCAGGAATATGTCCCACTGGGTCATAGTGTATAACTCTTCTAATATGGTGCTTTGGTTTGCTAGTATTTTTTCAGGATTTTTGTATCAATATTTGTAAGGGATATTGGTCTATAATTTTCTTATAATGTCTTTGTCTAGCTTTGGTATCAGTGTAAGAGTTTTTAAAATGTATTCTAGATTCAAATCCCTTTTCAGATATATCAGTTGAAAATATTTTCTCCCATTCAGTAGACTGTCTTTTACTTCTCTTCAGGATATCTTTTGAAGCCCAAGTTTTAATTTTGATGAAATCAGTGTATCTATTTTTATCTTTTATCACTTGTGCTTTTTGTGTCATACCTAAGAAACCATTGCCTGATCCAACATCACAAAGACTGACATCTGTGTTTACTCCTTATAAGAGTTTTATAGTTTCAGCTCTTACATTTAGGTCTATGGTTTGTCCATATTGAGTTAATTTTTTAAGATTTTATTTATTTATTCGACAGAGACAGAGACAGCCAGCGAGAGAGGGAACACAAGCAGGGGGAGTGGGAGAGGAAGAAGCAGGCTCATAGCGGAAGAGCCTGATGTGGGGCTTGATCCCATAACGCCAGGATCACGCCCTGAGCCGAAGGCAGACGCTTAACCACTGTGCCACCCAGGCGCCCCTTGAGTTAATTTTTTTTTAAGATTTTATTTATTTATTTGAGAGAGAGAGCAAGTTTGGTGGAGGGGCAGAGGGATAACCAGACTCCTCGCTGAGCGGCGAGTGCAACGCAGGGCTCGATCCCAGGACCCTGAGATCACAACCTAAGCTGAAGTCAGATGCCTAACCAACTGAGCCACCCAGGCATCCCGAGTTAATTTTTATATATGGTTGAAGGTAGGGATCCAACTTCATTCTTTTGTATGTGTCTATCCAGCCCCAACACAATTTGTTGAAAAGACCATTTCACTTTTGGAATTGTCTTGGCAATTTTGTTGAAAATCACTGGATCATAGGGGGCGCCTGGCTGGCTCCGTTGGTAGAGCATGGGACTCTTGATCTGAGGGTCATGAGTTCAAGCCCCACATTGGGCATGGAGCCTACTTAAAAGAAAGAAAGGGGACGCCTGGGTGGCTCAGTCATTTAAGTGTCTGCCTTCGGCCAGGATCCTGAGATCAGCCCCACACCAAGTTTCCTGTTCAGTGGTAAGTCTGCTTCTCCTTCTCCTTCTGCTCCTCCCTCTGCTCGTGCTTTCTCTCTCAAAACCTTAAAAAAAAAAATCACTTGATTGTAAACATAAGGGATTATTTCTGGAAGGACATTTTCTCTTACTTAATAAAGTCCTCTCATTTAATCGTTCCGTCCTTCAGCTGGAGATGAGCGTCTCTGCTGTGACCTAAATGGGAGTACAATGACCGCAGTGAGAATGTTGTAAGGTCCTTATACTGTGCCTGTGGTTTGGAGATTTTGGTCAACAATAGGTTTTTTCCCTCCAAAAGATAAAAACCTTTTAAATCCTTTAGCAGGTCCCTGTGAAAATACCATACTGTGTACAATAAAAGTGAAAGGCGAGTAGCTAGTATCTGACGCTTACCTGACTGAGCCACCGAGGTGCCCCAGTCTTTTTCATTTTAGATTAAAAACGGGCAGGAGCACCTGGGTGGCTCAGTCAGTTAAGTGACCCACTTTTGATTTTGGCCCAGGTCGTGATCTCGTGATCTTGGGGTGCTGAGATCGAGTCCTGCATGGGGCTTACATGGGGTGTGGAGCCTGCTTGGGATGCTCTCTCTCCCTCTGCCCCTCCCCCGCTCTCTTGCGCTCTCTAATAAATAAATCAATAAATAAATGGGCATACAGGGCTCGCTCCGGCAGTACATACAGTAAACTTGGAATGATACAGAGAGGACTAGCATGGCCCCTGTGCAAGGATGACACGCCGGTTCGTGAGGCAGACTCCCAGTGAACTGCCACCCTTTCCGGATGAACTTGGAGGGAACAATGTGAGTCAAAAGCACAACAGGCAGCACCGAATAATGAAAATTGGGGCATCTCACTAGAAAAATATTAAAAGTAAAATAAAAATAGGCATACAGCTAAAGAGGAATATTAGACTTAAGTTAAATATATGTGTTGAAAATTTAAGGGTAACTTCCAAAAGAATGTATAACTTTCAAAGAACAAGGGGTGAAAACCTGCGTAAAGAGAGACTATGTAGCAAAAAATCAGTAAGTGACAAATTGGGAAAAATATCTGCAAATTATATTCCAAAGGACTAATTTCACATTAAAGAAGACAAAGACTAACAACAGAGAAATAGGTAAACAATATAAATGACAATTCACATAAAAGAAAATACATGGGGCTCCTGGGTGGCACAGCGGTTAAGCGTCTGCCTTCGGCTCAGGGCGTGATCCCGGCGTTATGGGATCGAGCCCCACATCAGGCTCTTCCGCTAGGAGCCTGCTTCTTCCTCTCCCACTCCCCCTGCTTGTGTTCCCTCTCTCTCTAGCTGTCTCTATCTCTGTCGAATAAATAAATAAAATCTTAAAATAAAAGAAAATACAGCAATGTCTTAAAGCATTGGAAAAATAATCACTCATAACGGGAACGCAAGGTAGAATCCCATGGCAGTATTTTTCAGCTTTCAGATGAGCAAGGATCAAAAAGTTTACTGATGGGGGAAGAAAAGTTTGCTGAAGAGGGTGGGCAGGGGGAAAGAAGTGTGCTGACACTCCTGTCCCAAAATAGGCCCCCCTCATCACTTTCATGCCCTCACCCTGCACTGACCACGTCCTGATACTGTTTGTCTTTTTCTTTAGCCTGGAATCTCCATGAGGGCAAGACTGTCTTTTCCACTATTGCGTTTCCATCTCCTAGAACATTACATGGCCTGTGGCTATTGCCCAAGATACTTGTTGAATGAAGGAATGAATGATACACTGTGTTTTTGGAGGTAGAGGCATTCCCACATATGGCTGATGGGAGTGTAAATTCATTCAGCCTCCTTGGAAAGTAATTTGGTAATAATTATTAGAATTGCAGATACAACATTCATGTATTTGTTCATTTTTTAATGGGTACATAGTGTCTGGGAGGATGAAAAAGTTCTGGAAATAGGGGTGGGTTGTCCAACATTGTGAATGTCCTTAACGCCACTGAACTTAAAAATGGTGAAAATGGTAAATTTTATGTTTATTTCACCACAAAAAAATCTGCAGTTTTGTACCTTCCACAGCGATTTAAGAGACCAACTTTTTTTACTTCCAAAACTTATATCTTGAACACCATTTATAGGAGATTTGTACGAAGTATCCTGTGACTACAATATTTTATTTGCAAGAGTGACTCCTGGTTCGCAGCAGGCAGGACCAGGAACACAGACTTACCACGTGGCCACAGCTACAAGCGAGCTTACCTGATCCTGTTGGGACACCTTTTATTCTAGGGCTCCTGTCCCTTTCACAGGTATGTTGAATTTCACTTTCAACTTTGTAGGAGCATTTCCTGGTTTTGCTTTTAATGACATCTAAACCAGTAACTTTTCTGTGTTTGTTTATTTATTTTAAAGATGTTATTTATTCATTTGACAGAGAGAGAGAGAGAGCACATGCAGGGGGAGCAGCAGGAAGAGGGAGAGGACGAGGCAGGCTCCCCTCCAAGAAAGGAGCCCAATGTGGGGTTCAATCCCATGACCCTGGGACCATGACCCGAGCTGAAGGCAGGCGCTTAACTGACTAAGCCCCCCAGGCACCCCTTCTTCGTGTTTGCTGTTAAGCTTGAATTCACAGGACCATTATGATACTTTTTTTGCATTTTCCCAGTTTCTTGACCAGTTGTTCTTGGAACTTGGGGGGAAATGTATACATTTCCCAAGAAACGCCGAGAAGGAATTCCTACATGTATACACACTAGAAGGAACCCCAAGAGGCACCAGGAGCACTAGAAGAACATGAGGCATGAAAGCTAAGTTATGAGAGAACTTCAGTGGGAAAACTAAGATAAATAAGAAAAAAATTAAACTATTGATTTGCTAAGTCATGAGGCGTCTTAAAGGAGTTTCAGTGGGGCACTACCTTGTCTAACAGCCGGCTTTGGAGTGAGAGCTGGCTTGGAACCCTGGCCCTTAGGTTTACCAGATATGTGATCCTGGACAAGTTATTTAATGTATCAGTGAGCCTCAGTTCCCTCCTCTATTAAAGGGAAATAATACCTACTGTCAGGTGTGCAATTTAAGGTTACCCATTGTTTCGTGGATGCTGGCAGAAGACAAGAGACTCCAGTGTCCTAGACAAAAGACCTTATTCATGGCACAAAAGCCACCTGAGTATCATGTATAAATTGGCTCTTTTGCCTCCTAAGCCCCACAGAGGCAACAGGGAGGGGCCTGACGGATGCTGGGCACACCGCGAGTTGCGCTATGGGGGAGGAACAATGAACCTGGGGAACCTGGTGTTTTAGGGTAAGTAGTAAGCAAGCTGCTCTTTGTCCCACACAGAGACACTACTTCTCCTTCATGGTTACTTAATGCAAACACAGCCCTAAGAAATGGCTGGGGAGAGAGTAAACGAGTCGTCAGGGCCTTGTCGTTTTGGTTTTTTTCTTTCTGTACTCTAGGGTACAGCTTATTAAAGGAAAAGGATACGGATTAAAGTCAGCAAACGGAAAAGGTGCATGGGGCAAAGCCCGGGAGACACCAGACACGAACTTAGAAACTTCCAGGTGTCTTTGTCCAGTGGAGTTGCACAGGGATGCCCTTTATGCTCCCAACAGTGACTTGTGACAATACGTGTGAACTGTTGCCAACCAGAGAAGCTCACCCAAGCCTTGGTGTCTAGGGTTTTTATTGCGGAGTCAGTTACACAGTCGTGGAGTACTCACGTGACTGACCTCAGCTACTGACTCCGTCTCCCAGAGCAAAAACAGGCATTCATCAGAAACCACATTGTTAGGATAAACTCATCTGGTCAGACTGGTACAGCATGGCTCTCGAGGCCTCCGGCATACGAAAACCCCCTAAGCGGGCAAAATATTACAAGGGCTCGGAATTGATCTCCCAGGAATGAGCTAAGTGCCAGTACTGAAGATGAGCTTTCTTTGGAATGTGCAGGGTTTGAGCAACCTAGGCCGGCTGAGTTAACCCTTTTCTGTTGTTTTTTGTTTTTTTTTTTTAAGATTTTATTTATTTGTTTGACAGAGAGAGAGACAGCCAGCGAGAGAGGGAACACAAGTAGGGGGAGTGGGAGAGGAAGAAGCAGGCTCCTAGCGGAGAAGCCTGATGTGGGGCTCGATCCCAGAACGCTGGGATCACGCCCTGAGCTGAAGGCAGATGCTTAACGATTCCCCCCCCAGGCGCCCCAGGTTAACTCTTCCGTACACGGCTGATCTTCACGAGTCCGCTCCCCTGTGAACTACGGTGATGTTTTGGATCTCCGAGAATTAGAATGTGTCTAGATCCAATGTCCAGTAATCCCTGAAAACTCTAGTTACTTCCCCTTTTCCTGTGCCCTGCCACCCTGGGAAATGGCTGCAGGTACATTTGGAAAAGGCTAGAAGGAAGATAGCATGTTTTTGCCAGTATAACATAGGCCTTCATCAAGGGACTCAGCCTTTCCTCATTCAGGAGGCTCTAGGTCTGGAATCGGCTCATCTCACAACTTGCCAAAGGCAAGGCCTTGCTTTTCTGGCATACTCAGCAAGATGTGGTTCAGTGCGAGGGCCACGTGGAAGCACATCTCTGAACTACCCTGTGGGGTTCTCATACACATTAGATCAGACTGTATATAAAGTGCTTAACACAGTACCTGGCCCATCATGAATACTCATCAAACTGGCTACAGTACTGTTGCAGGAGGCCAAAGATTCAGCGAATGCGGGCTACGGTTTCAAGACATTTAGCTGAGGGGCGCCCGGCGGGCTCAGTCTGTAGTACATGCGACTCTTGATCTTGGGGCTGTGAGTTCGAGCCCCCTGTGGGATGTAGAGATTACTTAAAAATAAAATCTTAAAAAAAGATTTTTAGGCTGGCATGTGTGTGTTCCAGGCAAGAGAGGGACTCTGAAACCATAAAACTAAGAGGCGAGAAAGAGTAACAGACGTAGCAAAGTCCCCGAGAGGGCAGATGAAATCTCGCACAGCTGTGTTGGTGAGCGTAGTGCCGAAGTAAATACCGGTAAATGTGGAGTCTAAGAGTTCCTATTTGAAACCTTGGGTTTCTTAGTGCAAGAGAAGGTAGTCACTGGTTAAGGACGTAGGGAAGACTAAAGTCCTACTGAAGGCTCACTGAGGTTGGAGATCAGGAAAGGCGTCGTGCTGGCTTCTCTCCGCAGCACTGCAATTCTCCCCTCTCCACAGCTCATGGGCGATACATCCATATTGGGACAGTGGATTAGTTCATTCTTTGGGTGGCAAGTAGCAGAAACTCAAACCACGTGAAACAGAGGGGGAACGAATTGGAAGGATAATGGCATCTCCCATCTCCCAGCTGGTCATGGAATGGACGCTGGGACCGAAGTGCCTTAGGGGACCTAAGAAGCTGTAGCTCGTCTTAGCCCTCCACTGACCGCAGACTGGAACTTGGCCTCCGAGTCTTATGACTTACAATCTAGGCCCGAAAAAATTACAAAATT
Source organism: Ursus arctos (assembly GCF_023065955.2). NCBI lineage: Eukaryota > Metazoa > Chordata > Mammalia > Carnivora > Ursidae > Ursus > Ursus arctos. The sequence goes on from NW_026622874.1 coordinate 87,987,474, forward strand.
CCTAGATAAAGACTTGGGTCAGCCTGGTGATAAAGGTAGAATGGCCAGGGGTGCCTGGGTGGCGCAGTCGTTAAGCATCTGCCTTCGGCTCAGGGCGTGATCCCAGCGTTCTGGGATCGAGCCCCACATCAGGCTTCTCTGCTGGGAGCCTGCTTCTTCCTCTCCCACTCCCCCTGCTTGTGTTCCCTCTCTCGCTGGCTGTCTCTGTCAAATAAATAAATAAAATCTTAAAAAAAAAAAAAAAAAGAATGGCCAGCTCTAACACAGGGCTAGGCAGACATTCGAATAGCTGTTAGGATAGGGCAGGTCTCCATCAGAACCAAAAATTTTTACCCAGTCAAGGACCTAGACTTCTATTTTATAAACAGTGACTCCACAAGGAACATCATTTTTCGACATTTTAATGAGACCCAATCTGGTATGACCCCTGTCTTGGGGGAGCTCATCCATTCATCCAAGGAGAAACAGACAAATAGTTACAATGCAACTCGCTAAATACCAGAACAGAGGTAATTACAAACACTGTGTTGCCCAGCTGCTCTCCCACTTTGGGGCTGAGATTTGGAGAGCTGAAGGAACAAGCAACAGGGGCAGGAACATGACCCACTCCAGCTGTTGAAGAGGAGCGAAGTCATGTTCAGAAACTCCAATTTGGTGCAGCTACCCAAGGCAAAGTGGTAGGCCTTGTTCACTGAATGCGGTAAAGCTTTACTGAGCAAATACTCAGGGGTGGGTGCCAAGGAGGCATGTCAAAGATTAAGACACGTTGCTGCTGCTGCTCCGGGGAGCTTCTGTGAGGAAGGCAGGCATGAACACAACTCGATGACTGCAGACTCTTCCTGCCCTGTCCTCAATGACTTAACTTTCTACCCTCCTTGAACGGCCTCATCTGACTTACTGAGGACTCATGAAAGGTTCTGTGCTGATGTCTCCTTATTCGATTGGGAATCAGGGAGGAGTAAGACCCAGGTCTCAAGGATTTCTAGCCACTGGCTGCCTGGAACTAATCCAAATCCACTGGAGGAAGTATGAGCTGGTCCCAGTTTTACCTCTTGCTGCTGGCTCAGCTCCCCTGCTTCTCCTTCAAGTCAGTCTTCTCCTAAAGCTCACTTTGCCTATGTCCCAGACCCAACTTGAATCAATTTTCCAAACACAGGGGGCAGAAGACTTAGCTTCACAGTATGTGGTTTAAAAAAAAAAAAAAAAAAAGCTTAGGTATTTATCTGCAACCCAACGAAGCCCTGCTACAGTGTCAGCAGCCCTGAATTCAGTGCAATCTAGAGCTGTTAAAACAAGTAGGGACCAAGGAGGTGGACAGGGCACACTGTGGTGCCGGCTTATTTTTGCATGACCCTTTAAAAGGGACATTGAAAAACCGACACCTGTTTGGAGAAAGAGCACGCGTGGGAACTGAAACCCTGTCTCTAAGGAAGGACTGACCAAAAAATGCTGTTTAATTTGAAAACGTGGGCAAAGCAGTTGTGATTAAGTGATCTGAAACGCTGTCATGTAGATGAAGTATTACATACTCTGGGCAAGGCTTCTAGGGAAGAATAGGTTCTTAACCGCCTTCTAAAGATCAGAGCTATCCCACCATGAAATGACCTGCCTTGTGAGGTAGTGAGCTCCCTGTCAAGGGAGGTTTAAAGCAAGGGTAAAAAAACCACTTGGCAGGAGTGTTGAAAAAAGGGGGCTAAAGCAGGTTTCTTTAAACGTGATATGGAGGAAGGGGCAAAGTAGGGCAAGATACTGCCCCCCACAAATGGGATTCTCCTGACTGTTTGCAAGGGGACAGGTGATCCCTGTATACACACGCTAGAAAAGCAAACAGCCCCTCAGACAGATGGGAGAACTTTCAGCCCTGATATCCACACACGGACTTTCTCTCAGGATAGGGCAGCCTGGAAAACCACCACGTGATGTCACCTCTCCTAACGGGACTGTGTTCTAGACACATCCGGTAAGGCAGCCGGGGGGGTGAGATACACTAAAGGTCAGGTCTCTGTCGCAGGAGGCCTGGGCTTTTGTCCTGACTCTGCCTTGTATGACCCGGGGCTTCTCCTTCCCTTCTCTGGGCCCCTCCATGAACTGAAAGGAAAATCTACCGTCCTTTTCCCGTAACTAAAGGGCACTGCCCTTCTGGCCGGCGCCCCCGGGAGCAGCTCTGGGACTACACTTGTGCACGGCCAGAGACCACCGCTGGCGGAAGCAGCGGCCGCACTCCAGGCAGGGGAAGGGCTTCTCCCCGGTGTGCAGCAGCTGGTGCTGGGCCAGGTGGCTCCACTGCGCGAAGCGCTTAGCGCACAGGTCGCACGCGTAGGGCCGCTCGCCCGAGTGCACGCGCCGGTGACTGGCCAGGAGTGACGGGTAGGCGAAGCGGCGGCCGCAGTCCTCGCAGGCGTGCAGCTTCTCCTCGGTGTGCGTGCTGCGGTGGATGGCCAGCGAGCCGCTGCGCCGGAAGGCACGGCCGCAGTCCGGGCAGGGGTAGGGCTTCTCCCCGGTGTGCAAGAGCTGGTGCTGGAGCAGCGTGCTGCGCTGGGAGAAGCGCGCCTCGCAGTGCTCGCAGGCGTACGGGCGCTCGCCGGAGTGCACCCGCCGGTGGCTGACCAGGCGGGAGGACGAGGAGAAGCGCCGCTCGCAGTCCGGGCACGGGTAGGGCTTCTCGCCGGTGTGGATGCGCTGGTGGATGACGAGGGCGGTGCGCTGCCGGAAGCGGCGGTTGCACTCCAGGCAGGTGTAGGGCTTCTCGCCCGTGTGCGTGCGCTGGTGGATGGCGAGCAGCGAGGGGTAGGCGAAGCGCCGCCCGCAGCTGGGGCACTGGTGGGGTTTCTCGCCGGTATGCGTGGTCCGGTGATTGGCCAGGGACCGGCTCCTCCGGAAGCAGCGGCCACAGTCAGGGCAGTGGTAGGGCTTCTCGCCCGTGTGGATAACCTGGTGCTGCGAGAGGTTCTTGCGCTGGGAGAAACGTTTGCCACACTGGTCGCAAACATAGGGACACTCGCCAGAGTGTGCCCGCCGGTGACTGACCAGCAGGGAGGGGTAGGAAAAGCGGCGCCCGCAGTCCGGGCAAGGGTAAGGCTTTTTCAGATTCTGGGCACACTTGTGGCTCTCCAGGGCCAGACGGTCGGGGAAGGTGCAGCCACAGTCAGGGCAGATGGGGCCCCCAGATGTCTGCCTGGGGATCAGTCGGGGCTTGCTGGGCCGCCGGCCTCGCTTGCCCTTTCGGGGTGCCTCCTTAGGTGGGAAGACTTCCTTCTCTCCGTTCTTCTTTCTGGTTCTGGTTTCTGCAGAAACACAGGGAGAAAGTAATTTAACAACTACTGGGCCCCTACCCTTGCCTATGACAGCGTTACAGGTTAGAAGACAAACAGACCCAGCCCGTCTTCAGGGAGCGTTAGTGCCACTGGCATCCCACTGGGACACACTAGTACAGAAATGCGGAGGACATTCCAGGAGTCCCCAGCTCCATCTGGAGAAGTCGCGACGTGTTTCTTGCAGGTTCTGCAGGCTTGAGAAATTAAACATTTGTGAAGAGGTAAGTATAAGGCAGGAAGTGGGCACACGAGGTATGAGCTGACACGGACTGGGCCAGAAGGCCCCTCGAAGCCAAATGGTTCTCAAATTTTATTGTGCTCAGAGTCACTTGGACGGCTCCCTGAAACAATCTGGGATTCAGCGGGTCTGGGATGGGGCCCAAGAATTTGTATCTCTGATTCTTTCCAGAGTGATGCTGCTGCTGGTCTGCCGACCACATGCTCAGAACCACCGCTGTTCAGGACTATTATCCAATGGTTCTCAACCCTAAACATGCATGCCCATCACCTGGGGCTGTTAAAAAAGGAGTACAAGGTCCCAAACATCCATCAGAGTAAATCAATAGTTCTGGGTCCAGGAATCTGTGTTTTGTTTTGTTTTGTTTTACCGAATTCCCCAAGTGACTTAGAGATAACTGACAGCCATTTGACAACCTGCCATGACAAAAACTGAAAGGTTTTAATCAAGGAAGTATCATGGTCGGATCTGACTCTTGGAAAGAAAGCCCTGGTCTCAGAGAATCTAGCCCAGAAACGGCAGCCCAGATGCTTCCATTCACCCCTGTGGGAGGATCTGGGGCCGTTCTACTTGAACGGCATTAATCAGAGCCTTGCTTGATCCGAGGAGAACGCAGATTCCTGCACTCATTAGGGGTCACCCCGCCAAAAGGGCAGAAAGAGGCTCCTGCACCCCAGGCAGCTGTTCCCCATGAGATCCCTCAACCCAAATCCAGAAAACTCAGAGAGGTACCAAGTGTCTCAGTCAGAGCACAGTTCAGGGCAGACTGGGGACGGGGATCTTGGGAAGGAGGCCAGAGGGTAGCTCCTTTTAAGAGCTCACGGATTCATTCACAAGATAAAGAACTGCGGACCCTTAGTTTGCAAACTGACTTGTAAATCGCTCTATGGGGGACCCACCCACCACCATCAGAGAGACAAGCCCCTGAAGCTGTGAAACAGTCCCAGTAAATAAAGCATTATGCGGGGGCCAGAGGCACCCCTAGCCACCAACCCTCACAGACTGAGCAGCTAGAGGCTGTGGGCCCTGCACACGCATTGTTCACTCACTTCTTTGGACTGTTACCCCCCTTGGGCACTCCCGCGGATCCAGGGCGGCCGGTTCCCACTCATCAGTATTTCGTTCCAACCAGGAGATGAGGGCTGGTTTGGGACCTGCGCACCCTGGGGAAGGAGAACCAGTCAGACGTCCAGCTCCTAAATGAGGCTGGGTAAAGATCTACCCGGTGTCATCTCCTACCAAGCCCCTGTCCTCCTCCCCTGACACTACCTGGTCACGGGCCAGGTCCCTGGACATTCTGGACTCCCTGCCGTCGCCCCCCACCCCACCCCCCGCCCGCCCGCCCCTAAGCTCCTCCAACCCTTCGGGCCCCGCGGAAGCGAACTGGGCCGGGCCTCACCGAGCGCGCCCAGGTGGCCGTAGGTCTCCCGCATCACGTCCCGGTACAGGGCTCTCTGCGCGGGCCGCAGACAGCCCCACTCCTCCGGGGAGAAGTACACGGCCACGTCCGCGAACTTCACCGCCCTCGGCCTCCTTCCCCTTCTCCGGCCGGGTCCGGCCTCTCCTGGTCCCCGCGCGGAGAGCGGAGCCGAAGGTGGCGCCATTGGACCCCAGAAGCCGGCGCCACGGCCTTCCCTATCCCGGCCTGGACCCCTGGCGGACCCCGGGATTTGGGAGCCCCGGCCGGACCCGGGCTGAGCGTGCCCGGGGAGGCCCGTAGGGAATCGGAATCGGCCGCCTTGCGGGGCTAACGGAAACCTTTTGCTGTTATTCAGGAAACTCCTGCCCGAACTTGGGTGAAAGGCACCGGAAAATGCCTTCGGGGAAGATGGCGGCGCTGCTACCGCACCGCCTTAGCCTGGAACACAGGCAGCTTCCAGCTATCGATTTTATTGACCGGAGCGCCATGCCGGCTTCCTAACCTCTTTGCCCTCAAGTGTGATGGCGCTGCGATTGGGCTTCACGCCCTTTTTCCCCCCCATTGCACGCGCTCATTGGGCGGCGGCCGAAGATCGGGCGTTCTGATTGGGTGCTGTCGAAAGCGGCCTGTTTGAACGAAGCCAACGGTAGCGTAAGGGCAGGAAGCCGACCTTCCGCGCCGGGTGCCTGCAGCCAAGTCGGAGGCGGGCGGCGGCAAGCTGGCTCGGTGTCAGTGACCGGCCCCTCTTCTCTGGCAGGTGCTGCCTCGCTGAGGGAGGGAAGGATTTGAGTGACGGAGCCACTCCGGCCAACCCGGGGCTGCGATTACCCCGGGAGGCTTTCTCAGAATTGGACGACTTCCTCGTTGCCCTTTCGGGAGGGAAATTAACGTTGGCGTTTCCTGAGCGCAGGCACCGTTCCCCGCTTACACATTTCATCTTTTTATTTTCTTTGCCACCATCGTGTGAAGTCATGGTCATCATCCCGCTGTACTGATAAGGAACATCTCAGAGGGATACTGCTAGTTAGGAGAAGGAACAAAGATTTGAGCCCGGGACTGACCGGGCCTTTATTCAGACCGCGGAACTCGGCTCCCTTCCCCCGCACTATCCGAATTCGCTTGTCAACAGCCTGTTCTCAGGTTCAGTCTTCTGCACATCTCTCCATCCTTTATTTCTACATGACATCTGTCCAGTGTACAAAGCGTAGTGCTAGGCAGTTTGGAAATAAGTCATGCACCGTGCTCTGAATGGAGTTTAGAGTTGAGTGAGGCATATGCATCTACAACTAATAACAGTGCCGCAAGCATGTATGTGAAAGGTATAGGAAAATTGCTGATGGAACCGGTCAGCCCCCACTCTTGTGTAATCGAGCAGCGTTTCACCAGCTCAGGGTCATCTCCCAGGGGATCTATATGTCATTTGCTACATACTTCAGCTGGTGACATATCTCTCCAACCAATTAATTTTTAAAGCACCTACTATGGGCAAAACACTACCCCAAAGCCTGCAAGGAGTAAAGACAACATGTCAGGAATTCACAAGAGAGCAAAGGTAGTAAGAGATTCCAAGGAAGATGACTTTGAACAGAGGAAGTAGGAAACACGCACAACTGCAGTAAACATTGAGTTCTACTCCTTTCCAAGCAGAGTGGCCGGTTTATTGAACAAACTACTAGGGGAGCAGGTGTCAAGATTGCCAAAATGGATAAGACAGAGTCCCTCTGAATGACCTTCCAGATGGATGCATCAGGTGGGAAATGAGTTTGGGGTATGAATGGGTAGGATTTAGGGAGGGCAGTGGTGCTCAATGTACATCCGTTGAATAAACAGCTGAATTCCATGGCTGTAAAGATCTCTGGTACAAAGACAGGAATTCAGGAACGTTCTGAGTGTGCAGGGAATGAGGACACTCCCTGATGCAGTACAAAATACTGTTAGGGTAAAACTGAAGGATCAAAGGGATAGGTTGGCGCCAGACATCGGATGGCCTCATCTGCCCGTGGGAAAGCTCCAAATCAAAACTAGAGGAGTGGATTCCCTTCCGGTAATGTCTTCAGAAAATCCCTCTCGTAGTTCACTTGCAGGGCAAACTGATAGCTTTGCGTCTATGCTTTCTGCCTATACATAGTTCCGTTTGGAGAAATAAGAAGGTAAACTTAGGCTGCTAAGAAAATACAAAGGCCAGTGCACAGCAAACCATTTCATTTCGAAGGAAGTGACTGAACAGAAGGCTGGAAAGGAATCTGCGGACATTTTGCCTCAATGGTAATGATGTGCTGTCGATGATGCTGACATTGAACAGGAAGGATGACTGACCCCTGAGATGAAAAGGTGCTGAGCCCTCTTCCCGCATGCAGGAAATGGGAGGGCAGGCTAGACCCTGGGCTGGAAAGGCCCCATTTGGCCTGGCTTGCCATCATCTTGGTGGGGGGTACTAAAGCAGGACCTCGGAATCAGGCAGAGTCAGAGGCTCTCAACTACAGGGAAACATTTTGGAGAGAGGAGCACCCAGGACTTAATGTGAGAACAGAGGTTCTTGCCCCTCTTCTGTATAAATTCCTGGATCCACACTGGGCACAGGGACAAGCCGGGCTCCTCTTGAAGATTGCCCACTATAGAGAAGGATGGAGAAGATCCAGGGAGTCTGCACACCAAGAGGCTATATAAAGACCAAAGACACCTTGTTTTGGATTAAGGGCAATGGTGCTGAGGACCAAGTACGAGGTGCCGCCTTGTAGGCACATCGTTGTAGATGACCGCAGCTGAAACTCACCTTCCAGGGGCGCCCGGCTGGCTCAGCTGGAGGAGCATGTGACGCCTAAAAAAAGAAGAAAAAAGAAACTCACCTTTCAGAGTCCTTATGAGGGACAGTTATCAGATGGTAGAGTGGCTTGCCCAAAACCTGTTAGTAAAGGCAGGGATGAGATTTGAACCTAGAATGTTCTCCACATTCCACGGGCAGCTCTAAACTGGGTGCAAGGCTTTGAGATTAATTTCTCCTTGTTTCATGCTCAGTGAGAGGGAAGTAACTGGCCGTGCAACCTTTGATTATAGCACACATGGACTCCACCTTATGGACTAATGGAACCCAGCCTTTGCCTCGAATGTCGTTGCACCATAAACCCAGACTCCAGCAAGCAGTGTCAGTCCTGGGAGAAAGTCATGTCATGGATAATGAAGGAATCTTACCTTTTCTTTTCTTTTTTTAAAGATTTTATTTACTTACATGAGAGAGAGAGAAAGCAGAGAGAGAGAGAAGCAGGCTCCCCGCTGACCAGAGAGCCTGACATGGGGCTCAGTCCCAGGACACTGAGATCATGACCTGAGCCGAAGGCAGACTCTTGACCGACTGAGCCACCCGGGCGCCCCAAACCTTACCTTTTCTTAACAGATTCACGTAGTCTAGTTCCAGCCTGTCTGTGCCTGGTGAGGTAACTCACTGGAACCTTTCTGATTACCTCTATATCCTGTTCTCTGAAGGAGGACGTCAAGGCATCAGAGACCTTTACACTTTCTACATCTCCCCCTCCCCCTTCCCTCTCTCTTCTGCCTCTACTCGCTCTGTGTGGCTAACACTTGGTGACAAGGGATATCTTCCATCGTAAGCTTCACAGCACCCACACTTCTGGAATTTATCTAATACTGGACATGAACTGAGGGGTCCTGATCTCCAAGGGGGGAGGCTGGGGCACAGGTCTCCCACACCTTGGCCTCGCCATGTTTGGGTTTTGGGGGGTTTGTTTTGTTTCCTTTTTTGTTTTTTTAAAAACAGCAAGCAAGCATAGGGCAGGGGGGCGAGGGACAGAGGGAGAGAGAACCTTAAGCAGGCTCCACGCCCAGTGTGGGGCTCGATCTCACAACCCCGAGCTCATGACCTGAGCCAACATCAGGAGTCCGACGCTAACTGAGCGAGCCACCCAGGTGCCCCTTGGCCTCTCCATGTTCGCACGATGGCTTCACCGGCGGGCTTTCTGGGCAGACTTTCTCTCCCCGCGCTCAGGGCCGGGAAAGGGCCTCTCATTAGCGTGGATGTGCCCGTGGGAGGGAGACGCAGGAGGAGCAGATGCTGTAGTCGGGGCAGGTGTGGTTTCCTGGGTGTGTGCGCGTCTGTGAACAGCCAAGGGCGCGTGGCACAGGCACCACCTACCTCCCCAGCTCCCGGTGGCCAGCACCTGTGTCGGGGCCTCACGGGCGCACAGGGCCCTGCTCGGGCGGAAGCAGCAGGTGCAGTCAGGACACAGGTGTGCCGGGTGTGGAACAGCTGGTGCTAGACCACGTGAGCCCTCTGGGAACAGGGGACACTGCATGAACCCCCCCCCCACACACACACACGGGGACGGTCACCAGAGTGGATCCGCCTGCGTCTAACAGTGAGGGGACGGCAACAAGCCACCCACAGTCCAGACGTGTACAAAGCCTCTTCCTTAGGGAGGGGGCCAGCGCCCTACTTTTTCAAAAGCACCAGCCACGCTGGGGGCAGGGGAAGAAGGTCTGGCCTGGGTGGCGGGGCTGATGGCGGGGCAGGTCCCTGCACGGCGACAGCAGCATCCGTACTGTCACAGGGAGAGGCTGCTTGGCACAGCGGGCCTGCTGGGGGCTGGCCAGGAGGAAGAGGACAGCCCAGACATGGGTACGGTTTCTTTGGAGCCTGACAGCACCGTTATCCTGTGGCTCGGGAGCCCTGAGGCCGTATCTGGCCATAACTCCCCCCACACAGCCCCCCAAGGTGAGCACCCTCACTGACCTCAAAGGAGTCTTGTCGTGCTGCCTTATAGGGTAGCCCCTCTCGCACAGGCTGCATTAAGTGCCTTCACCCCCATCTCTCCCTTCTTTTCTTTACTCTTGCTTTCTGCACACACAAGAGAATTGGAACTAAAGATTGTGGGGTGCTTTGACTTACCACAGACTCACCCTGTTCATCCAGGGCAGAAGGACCTAAGGGTGAAGCCCTCACCCAGCGACGGCCCACCTGCCTCCAGCAGAAGTTTCCCATTTTCAGAAAGAGGACCATCCCTTCTCACTGCAGGCCTCCGGAACTGTAGAGGTTCTCATACGGAAGGGCTAAACTTTTTTCAGAGGGAAGCTGCCACCTTTTCCTGGTTCAAGACCTTACATATGGACATTTCAGTGGAAACATTTCTCAAAAGACACACCTCGGTGCCTTTGGAGCACACAAGAACACCCTATTTTCATCCTAAATGAAAGGTGGCAAGGCATTAAATTCTACAGAGGGCTCTAGGCAGGTTCCATGGCAGGATATGCCCTGAGAAACAGGGGCAGGCCAACAAACCAAAGTGAACCTCTGGCCTCTTTCCAAGGCCCGTGCATGTTCCAAGAACCATGCATGCTCTCTAGGCTTAAGTTAACTAAAATGAAAAACTCACTTCCTTGAGCACATGAGCCACATTTCACGTGCTAAATGGCCGCCTGTGGCTAGTGGCTTCTGTGTTCCACAGCACAGATAGAACATTCCCGTAATTGAGGAAAGCTCTATTAGAAGCTATAACCTAAGTACTCAGAGGAGTGAAGGCAAAAGACCTCAAACCCCAACTGTTGCCTCTCTCCGATCCCCTGTTGGGACCAGCGGGACCTGCTACCCTTGAACACAAGGAAGCCTCCAGGTCTGGGAAAGAAAACAGTGGAAGAGAAGGTTCGTCAGATTCTTACGAATTGGGGTCTTTAAAGAGAAGGGTGCGGTGTAGGTGTGGCTGGGTGCCTCGTCCCCTCCTCAGGATCCTCGGCCTCGGGGCTTCACACCGCCTTCTTTCTCTCCAGCCAGGAGATGAGGGCAGGTTTGGGGCCTGCGAATCCTAGGGGAGAAGAAGCCGACAGCGGACAGGGTGAGAGGTTGGAGCCTAGACAAGGCGCTTCCTGTGCAGGGGTGGGTACAGCCTCGTGAACCCAAACACAGAAAACCCTCCCCAAAAACACACTCAGGCGCATCCAGACCGAGGCCTAATAGTACCCCTTTGCGCTAAAAGGCGGAGAAGGGGAGGGCTGGGACCCTTCGGTCACGCCCAGGTGGTCCGGGGTCCTCCGCATCACATCCCTGCAGAGGGCCCAGTGCGTAGCAGCAGATCCATAAACCCTTCGCCCTCTATGATGATGGCACCGTGGGGCTTCACGCCCTTCTCCCTCCCGTGCACGGTCATTGGCTGGCGCGGGGCAGGAAGCCAAGAGCCGCGTTCTGATTGGGACTTGGCCAATCACTCCTTGGAGGGAAGCCGCCTTCTTCCTGGAGCGCCAGCCAACCCGGGGCGCGCATCCGCCGAGCACAGGCTCCGAGTCCCGCGCGGTGTTGGGCCAAGTGTGCGAAGGGACGGCGGTGCGCCCACAGCGCCGCTCTTCCTCCCGGGCCGCCTCGGCCTCGGCCTCGGCCTCGGTCTCGCCAGAGCCCCATCTGCGTCGCTGTGGAGGCTCCCTGCCGCCTCGGCACTCAGACTTGAACGACGCTCGAACTTGGATTAAGCCCGCCTGAGCGCTGCTCTAGGAGCTGGGTGCAGAGCAGGGAGCTAAACAAAGTCTCCCTGGCCATGGACGTTACATGGCTGTCCACAGCCTTCCAGGTCCTCGGGTCTCCGCTGGGTTGGACCCAAGGTTTAGTCCCAGAGCACCTGCAGGTCTCCGTGTCTCATGATGATTATACGTGCCATCTCCAACATAATGCTGGGGGCTGGAAAGAGGTGGCACCAAGGGTGCCTGCTCTCGGTGGTGCTTACATCTACTATATAAGCAAAGGTCTGGGTGCCTAAGCCACAGGGACACACTCCAGGGAATTATGGGGCCGTCTCTCCCCTCTGAGTTGAGCCCAAGAAAAAATAAGCATTGTTGAATCACTTCAGGAATAAATAAGGCAATAATACTTTCTAACTTGCTGTAACATATGAAAGAGCTAGGAAATTTACATTAAAAGCTGTTTTCAGCAGGGGTGATTGGGGTGAGGCTGTCCTCAGTATTCAAACAACTCTACTGTAATGTGCAAAGCTTGGAAGGATATACACAAGTGAGAAATATTGCACTAGACAGTTTTAACTGAATATATATTATTTAATCCTCACAACCACCTTGGGGGCAGTATTAATGTACTCATAGTCAGAGAGAAGATGATGCGAGGGATGAGCCAAGATCGAACAAGAGATAAACTGGTTCAAAGCCTATGATCTTCCTCTTACATTCTGGCTCCTGGTCCAAGCTGAAATTTGTTCTCCTGAGATCTAGAGTTAGGGGACACGCGGAGCTGACACTCGCACTACTGGAACATATTGGGAAAATGTCGGAAGTGTACTGATGGTTCCTGACCCTCAGGGACACGGGCCTGGGCTGGGGGGCGGTAACAGAGGTCTGCCACCCCTCTGACTTGTCCTGCCTGTATGATGGGTCCATTGGTGGGCTTCCAGGGCACTCTTTCGTTTAAAGGTTTTCCCACACTGGGAACAAGGGAAAGGCCTCTCAACAGAATGGATGCGCCTGTGGCTGTTGAGGACACAGGACGAGGTAAATTGGTGCCCACACTTGGGACAGGAGTAGGGCTTCTCCCCTGTGTGTGTGCGTCTGTGGATTGCCAGAGAGCCGCTCTGCCGGAAACAGCGGCCACAGTCAGGGCACTCATAGGGCTTTTCCCCGGTGTGAATGAGCTGATGCTGGAGCAGGTTATTTTGCTGGGCAAAGCGGGCACTGCAGTGGGCACAAGGGTAGGGGCGCTCACCGGAGTGGACCCGCTGGTGATTGGTCAGGAGGGAGGGGTAGGCGAAGCCCCGACCGCAGTCCGAACAGATATGGGGCTTCTTCCTAGTATGGGCACGCTGGTGGATGGCCAAGAGGGAAGGGTGTGTAAAGTGGCGTCCACACTCAGGGCACACGTACGGCTTCTCCCCCCCATGTCTGTGCCTGTGGATGGCCAGGGCCCCAGTCTGGCGGAAGCAGCGGCCACAATCTGGACATGAATACGGCTTGTCCCCCGTATGAAGCAGCTGGTGCTGGACGAGGTGAGCCCTCTGGGAGAACTGAACCCCACAAGGCCCACAGACATATGGACGGTCTCCAGAGTGGATTCGCCGATGCCTGACCAGCATCGAGGGGTAGGCAAAGAGCCTCCCACAGTCTGGGCAGGAGAAGGGCTTCTCCCCTGTATGGATGCGCATATGGACGGCCAGGTTGCCTCTTTGGCGGAAGCAACGTCCACACTGGTCGCAGGGAAAGGGCCGCTCCCCCGAGTGGACCCGCTGGTGGCTGGCTAGGAGGGAGGGGTAGCTGAAAGAACGGCTGCATTCCAGGCACGGGTAGGGCCTCTTGGGAGTCTTGTTGCACGGCGGCCCAGTGTCTGTGGACAGCTGAGCCAATGGACGGCTGCAGTTCCTGAAACCAGGAACCAGCCTGGCCTTCTTCACAGGGACACCCTCATGCTCCTTGGCCCCGATTTTGCTGCTGGCTCCATTCTTTTTCTTGCTTTCTAAAGAGACAAGAGGATTGAAACGGAATTGTTGAGCGCTTGCACGATCATGCCTGCGTTTTCTCTCACAATGGGGAGATGGAGGTGAAGGGAGCAGCAGCAGGGCGTTCCTGTGTTCTAGACCCTGTTTCAGAGCCCCCAGGCTCATTTCAGGCAGCAGCTCCCCCTTCCATGGCCCACAGGCCCTTTTTCCCCCTTGGGTAGGACTTGGGAAATGGCAGTTTTGTCAGAAGGTGAGGGATTGTACTGCCTGCTGGAAATAGGCAATCACCTGTCGTGTTAAAGCCTCTAAATGCAGGCATTTCTCCAGGGACAGAGATTTCTCCAGGGACTGGACGGGATTGCAGGCCAGTGTATGTAAAAATAGCAGTCACCCCCTGGGCCAACATTACCGGTGTCACTGAGTGAACTTCTGGCCCCTTTCTGAAGTATGCAGACACTCCAGGAACATAGAGGAAGGCTCAGTACATTCTATCCCCAACTTCTCTTCCAGCTACCTAGCTGTCCTTGACCCAAGGAAGGCACCAGGTCTCGTAAAGGGAACTTTGAAAGAGAAGGCTCAGAGGATTCTTACCAACCGGGGCCTGTAAGAGAGGCTGTCTGTGGGAAGGAGGCTGTGGGAAGGGCCTGCCTGTGGCTCGCTCCCAAGAGATGCTGCCGTCCAGCTCAGCCCCACTTTCCTCACCTATCCCAGATCCTGGGTGCCTCGCCCCCGCCTCGGGATCCTCGGCCTCTGGGCTCCACACCTCCTTCTTTCTCTCCAGCCAGGAGATGAGGGCAGGTTTGGGGCCTGCGAATCCTAGGGGAGAAGAGGCCGACAGCGGACAGGGTGAGAGATTGGAGCCTAGACAAGGCACTTCCTCTGCAGGGGTGGGTACAGCCTTTTGAACCGGAGCGAAGACCACCCCCAACAGCAGAAACTCAGGCGCGTCCAGACCCGAGTCTAAAAATCTCCGTGTCACCAAAAGGGAGAGAAGGGGCGGGCCGGGCCTCACCGAGCGCGCCCAGGTGGCCGTAGGTCTCCCGCATCACGTCCCGGTACAGGGCCCTCTGCGCGGGGCGCAGACAGCCCCACTCCTCCGGGGAGAAATACACGGCCACGTCTGCGAAACTCACGGCGCCCGGCCTCCCTCGCCCGGACCGGGTGTCCCCCTGCCCGCCGGCGAGGCGCGGGGACCGGGGCGGCGCCATGGGTCCAGCGCTTTTCCCTGCGGTTCGCCCTCGGGTCCGGGGTTCTAGACGCGGCGGAGCGGAACCCGGCCGGTGCTTGGGCTCAGAGCGCCTCCCAGGAGGCCCGAAGGGCACCAGGACCAGCCTCTCGTGGGGCCAGTGCAAACCCCTCCGGAGTTATTCTTACGGGTCCTGCAAGGACCTGGGTTAGAGCACCGGAGGATGCCAGCTGCCACGGCGGGAGCACTGCAGACGCTCACCCACCCCTCCGCTGCGCCAGGGCTAGACACCCTTCGCCCTCAAAGATAATGGCACCACTGGGCTTCACGCCCTTCTCCCTCCCGTGCACGGTCATTGGCTGGAGCGGAGCAGGAAGCCAGGAGCCGCGTTATGATTGGGTCTCGGCCAATCACTCCTTGGAGGGAAGCCTCCTTCTTCGTGGAGCGCCTGCTAACCCGGGGAGCTCACCTGCCGAGCACCTGCTCCATGCCCCGCGGGGTGTCGGGCCGCGCGTGCGAAGGGACGGCGGTGCAGCCCCGCTGCCCGGGACTCATAGCGCCGCTCCTCCTCCCGCGTCGGCTCGGCCCCGGTCTCGCCAGAGCCCCATCTGCGTCGCTGTGGGGGCTCCCTGCCGCCTCGGCACTCAGACTTGAACGACGCTCGAACTTGCATTAAGCCCGCCTGTGTTGAGCACTGCTCTAGGATCTGGGTGCAGAGCAGGGAGCTAAACAAAGTGTCCCTGGCCATGGACGTTACATGGCTGTCCACAGCCTTCCAGGTCTTCGGGTCTCCGCTGGATTGGACTCAAGGTTTAGTCCCAGAGCACCTGCAGGTCTCCGTGTCTGACGATGATTAAACGTGCCATCTCCAAACATAATGCTGGGGACTGGAAAGAGGTGGCGCTAAGGGTGCCTGCTCTCAGTGGTGCTTACAACCCCGTGAGGTAGACACACAGATATAAAAGGTCTGGGTGCCTCAAGGGCTGGAAAAGCCCCGGATTGGAGCCAGCCGTCCCAAGGTAATAAAGACATCATAATGCAGTGCAGATTTCATCCCTAGCTTAGCTGACTTCTCTAAGCATCTGAGGGCAGGCCGGTCGGCCTCTTGCATATTTCACCTCCGCTGACATCCTTTTTCCAACATACTGGTAAACCTGTGAAGATTCACGAGGAATCTACCATGAGAAAGCCACAGTAATAGCACTGACACACTCCAGGGAATTATAAGACAGTCTCTCGCGGGAGTTGAGCACAGAAAAAGACAAGCATTGTGAATCAATTAGGAAGAAGAAAGCAAGCAAGCCAGCAAGCAAGCAGGCAAATAGCTCCTCACTGACTGAAACCTGGAGAAAGAGCTAGAGAAATTACATTGAAAGCAGTTGTTTAGGGGCACCTGGGTGGCTCTGTCAGTTAAGCGTCTGACTCATGGTTTCAGCTCAGGTCATGATCCCAGGGTGGTGAGACTGAGCCCCACGTGGGGCTCTCTGCTTAGTGGGGAGTTGGCTTTGCTCCCTCTTCCCCTCCCCCTGCTTGAGCACATGCTCTCATGTTCTCCATCTAAAATAAATTGAATCTTTTTTATTTATTTTTATTTTTTATTTTTTGAATCTTTTTTTAAAAAAGCAGTTGTTTAAAACAAGAATGATTAGATAAAACTGTTTAATATTTTAAAAAACTGTGCTGTTCTCCAAACCATTAGGAGGCCTACTATTGGAAGGAAGGAAGGAAGGAAGGAAGGAAGGAGAAAGAAAGAAAGAATGAAAGAAAGAAAGAAAGAAGAAAGGGAAAAGGAAGGAAAGAAGAAAGAAAAGAAGAGGAAAGAAAGAAAGAAAACAGAACAGCTGCTGGCCAGGATGTGGAGTCACTGGGATCCTGTGCACTGTGGGTGGAAATGTAAAATGGTGCAGCCACTATGGAGAACTCTATGATGGGTTCTAAATAAATATTAAAAATAGAATTACTTTATGATCTAGCAATTCCACTTTAGGTATGTGCCCCAAGAATTCAAAGTGTGGCCTTGAAGAGCTATTTGTCTACACGTGTCTATAGCAGCAAATTCACAACAGTCAAGAGATGGAAGGAACCCAAGTGTCTGCGGACCGATGAATAGGGAAACAACATGTGGTCGATGACGTGCTGTGGAATACCATCCAGCTGAAAAAGGAAGGAAATTCTGACACATGCTACAACTCGGCTTAAACTTGAGGACGTTATACTAAGGGAAATAAGTCAGTCACAAAAAGATAAATACTGTATGAATTCACTTATAAGAGTTGTCTAAAGTATCAAATTCATAGAAACAGGAGGTTGGGTGATTGTGATAGTTGTTGGGTGATTGCCACAGGCTGAGGTGAGGGGGGGAACGGGGAGTTGCTTAATGAGTATAGAGTTTCAGTTTTGCAAGAGGAGAAAGGTCTGGAGATTGGTTGCCCAACGATGCGAGTGTACACTTAAAAAATGGTTAAGATGGTAAGTTTTATGTTGTGTGCATATTACCACAAATAAAAATAAAAAATTCTTAACCAAATATACTAGCAGACCCAATCCAGCAACATATAAAAAAGATTATATACCAGAATCGCACAGGACTAACCCAGAAATGTAAAGTTGGTTTAACATCTGAAAATCAATTAATATAATACATCATACATCAATAAAATAAAGACAAAACCCACATGATCATCTTTTTTTTTTTTAAGATTTTATTTATTTATTCGACAGAGAGAGAGACAGCCAGCGAGAGAGGGAACACAAGCAGGGGGAGTGGGAGAGGAAGAAGCAGGCTCCCAGCAGAGCAGGAGCCCGATGTGGGGCTCGATCCCAGAACGCTGGGATCACGCCCTGAGCTGAAGGCAGACGCTCAACCGCTGTGCCCCCCAGACGCCCCCCACATGATCATCTTAACAGAAGTGCAGAAAGCACTTGGTAATATCCAACACCCCTTCATGACAAAACTGCTCAAAAACCAGGACTCAAAGACAGTGTCCTCCACCTAATGAAAGACTGAATGCTTTACCCCTAAGATAAGGAAAAAGACAAGGAAGTCCATTCTTGCCACTTCTGTTCTACTCACCATTGTTATTCTCATCACTTCTCATCTCATCACTTCTATTCTATTACATCGTACTGTTCTAGCCAGAGCAATTAGGCAAGAAAATAAAATAAAAGCATCCAGATGAGAATGAAAGATGTAAAACTATCTGTAGATGACAGGATATACAAACTCTTGAGGAATTCATTGAAAAAGCCATTAGTACTGGGCTGCCTGTCCAGCACCTGTCCAGTAAGTAGAGCATATGACTCTTTATCTCGAGGTTGTGAGTTCAAGCCCCACATTGGGTGTAGAGCTCACTTTGAAAAAGGAAAAGAAAAAAAAAAAGCCATTAGTACAGCCATTTTATAAGACTGTTGATTTCTTATAAAACTAAACATGCTCTAAGCATATGATC
Source organism: Ursus arctos (assembly GCF_023065955.2). Taxonomy (NCBI): domain Eukaryota; kingdom Metazoa; phylum Chordata; class Mammalia; order Carnivora; family Ursidae; genus Ursus; species Ursus arctos. The sequence continues at coordinate 88,005,513 of NW_026622874.1, forward strand.
CAGCAGTTATGCTCCTTGGTACTTACCCAAATAAGTTAATAACTTATGTCCACAAAAAACTTGCACACAGACGCGTATAGCAACTTTATTCACAACTGCCAAAGCCTGGAAGGAACCAAGATGTCCTTTAGTAGGTGAACAGATAAATAACACGCGGTACGTTCATACAGTGAAATATTAGCACTAAAAAGACATGAGCTATTAAGCCATGAAAAGACATGTAGTAGCCTTAAATGCATATCACAAAGAGAAAGAAGGCCATCTGAAAAAGCTACACACTGTATGATTCCAACTATATTACATTCTGGAAAAGGCAAAACCATGGAGACAGTAAAAAGATCAGTGGCGGCCAGGGTTTGGGGAGAAGGAATGATAGGTGGAGCACAGAAGATTTTTAGGGTAATGATACTATAATAATTGGTGGATACATGTCATTATGCCTCTACCAAAACCCGCAGAATGTACAAAACCAAAAGTGAGCCCTAATGTAAACGGTGGACTTTGGGTGATAATGATATATCACTGCAGATTCAAATGCACCAATCTGGTATGCGATGCTGATAGTAGGGTGGCTGAGATTGGGGGTGCTGGGATATGGGAACTCTCAGTACTTTCAACTTAACCCTGAATTACTCTAAAAAATAAAATATACTAAAAATGTTTTAAAAAAATAATGAGGGGCGCCTGGGTGGCACAGCGGTTAAGCGTCTGCCTTCGGCTCAGGGCGTGATCCCGCCGTTATGGGATTGAGCCCCACATCGGGCTCCTCCGCTATGAGCCTGCTTCTTCCTCTCCCACTCCCCCTGCTTGTGTTCCCTCTCTCGCTGGCTGTCTCTATCTCGGTCGAATAAATAAATAAAATCTTTAAAAACAAAACAAAACAAAATAATGATTCATGGTATAACATGAACCTTCAAAACAGTATGCCAGATGAAAAAAGCCGGACAAAAGACCACATGTCTTATGATTCCAAGGATATGAAATGTCCAGAATAGGCAAATTGATAGACAGAAAGTAGATTAGTGGTTTCCAGGGGCTGAAGGAGGGGAGAATGGATCCTGATGGCTAAAGGGTTTCCTTCCGGGGTGATGAAAACATTCTGGAGTTAGATTGTGGTGATGGCTGTACAACTCTCTGAATATACTAAAAATCACTGAATTGTATACTTAAAAGGGACGAAGTTTAGGGTGTGTTAATTATATCTCAATAAAGCCGTTAAAAAAACCCAAACACCCAACTATGTTGTAGCTTTAAACAAGGAAAGATGGCTGTGTAAATTATTTAAAAAACAAAACAAAACACCCCAAGTCTTCCCGAGGCATTCTAGAACAGTCCCTCCCTAAGGCTCAGCCCCGTCACTTTACCCCCTCTGTCCTCCATCCCCTCTAAGGCCTTTTGCACGTCTGGGTGGTTTCCGTGGCTGCAGCTCTCGCCCAAGAACTGGTTTAGATACATTGTGAAAAATGAATGAGTGAGCCGCAAAAATGGGCAGAGCGAGCGCCCCCACGTGGCCTTAGGTCTCCGGCATCCCAACCGGCACGAGGCCTTCTGAGCCTCAGAATTCTCCACTCCCGCATGAAAAAATACACAACCGCCGCGGCGAGCCTCCTCGGCTCGGGTCCAGGTTCTGCGCTCCAGATGCGGAGCGGGGCTGCAGGCGGCGCTTTGGGCTCTTCCAGTCCCCAGATCCTGGATGCTCCAACCCCAGGGCCACTGTCTTTTCCGGGCTGAGGAGACACGGCCCCACTGGGCCCGGAGTCTGAGCTGGCCCGGATTCGGCTTCGTGTGGGGGCCAAGCTCTGGCCGGAACGGAGGAATCACGGCATCGTGGGTCACTCTGGTAGGCAGAGTGGACGACGGTACCGGAAAATGCCCCAAGAGAATATGGCGGCGACCTGCCTTCACAACCGTCGTTCAGATGCACTCGGAAGCTTGTTATTCGTTCCGGTTGACCTTATCTGTCAGGAGTCAGCTCCCAACGCTCCGCTCCGGCTCATATAATTCCTAGGCCCTTATTGGCGCTGGCGGAGAGCGGCTAGAGGACGTTGCCCCTGGCAGCGCCCACTGATTGGACCATTCCATCACTGGAACAACTAGGTCTGCGCTGGTTGGTCCCTGGGGCCAGGCTCTAGGACGCTGTTGCTAGGTAACGCCTGACCGGGGGCCAGTTCACACGCGCGGGACGAAGCGCCGCGCGGAGGTTACTGCACAGCGAGCCCGCACTGATCCCCGCCTTCTGCCCGAGTGCGCTTCGGCTCCTGCTGTGCCCCTGACCCCCGGGCCTCCGGGAGTGCTTCCTGGCTGCAAAATGAACCGCGTTCCTTCTTGGGAAAGCCAGTTCTAGGGAGCCAAGCACATTTAGGGGATTTCTTCATTATCCCGGGTGGCGCAACAGCCTTCTTGAGAATTATCGAACTCTGAGCAACGCTCCTCGTGAGGGTATGGAGCGTGGTCCCTGTTTAAGAAGAACATTGCGACTGGCTCGCTGGTACTCAGGGCTATCTGGCTCCAAGTCCAGTGCTCTTTCTAGTGACATAATCACTAGAGCTTTCCGTCCTGAGCCGTCGCAGCCGTTAAGCCGTTCACACACACTCCTGGGATAGAAGTCCTGGCCACCAGTTGGACTTCAGTGGCTTACAGAAGCGCCCTCTTCCCTTTTACCCACCACTCTGAAGGCTGATGGGCAAAGGCAGAAACTTATTCTTTGTTGTTCATGAACATCTAATAATTGTAGTGTAATGACCAAACAACCTACACGATTTGCTAGGAACTGCAAAAACACTCCAGTACGTTATCTCATTTAATCCCCGAAACAACCCCACGAAGCTGATCATTTCACTTTCTGAACGGGGCACTCAAACTCAATTCAGTAAGATAGCCTCCTCTGTAACACTGCCAAATTAAGGTGCCAGCATTAGAATCCAATGTATCCGACTTTGAAGCCCATTTACTCTAACCATTGTGCTATACAGCTACTCCTAAGCACAGCAATTGTCCAAAAATATCAAAGGAATTGGGGTCCCGGGGATGACTCAGTCGGTTAAGCCTCCAACTCTTGCTTTCAGCTCAACTCATGATCTCAGGGTTGTGCGATCAAGTCCCACGTCAGGCTCCAGGCTCAGTGAGGAGTCAGCTTGAGATTCTTTCCCCCTTCTTTTTCCTCCCCCTCTGTGACTCCCCCTGCTCATGCTCTCTCTCTCACTCTCTCTCAGATAAATAAATAAAATATTTTTTTAAAAAATCAAAGGAATGAAACATTTTTTTTCTTTGCTTTCCCCTTGCTCCTGTGTCCCACCCCCACCTAAGAAAGAGATGGTCCTTCTACTTCAAGAGGTTTGCAATGGACCCTCATTCCGTAGTTCACTCCCATTACAGATATGAGACACCGGACCTGTGATGAGCTCCTAATTCAGTGGGAAGAGCTCAGGAGAAAGAGGAACTTCTCTTGAGCCCTGGCTTTACCTCTTGGCAGCTGTGTAATGTAAGCAAGTTACTTTACCTTGCCAGTGTAGGTTTCTTTGTAAAACTGGGGTCATGCCATCTGTCTCACAGACATGTCATTGAGGTTAAATAAGCTAACTGTGTAAAGTTTGGGGCCTGGTAGGCAGTTAATTCAAGAGCGTTATTATCTGAGGGAGATGGAACTTGCCAACAAGAGAGATGCTTCCTACCATCTCCTACTATCTTGAAGCAGTGAGAAATGTCATGTGTTTATATTTTTTATTCTTGGAGAAGCCTTGAAGGTTGGAGGTATGGCCTTTGCCCCATCTGCTTCAGAGTCCCATCACTTAGCTATTTAAGTATCTCCCAAACCCATATCCTTGGTGCCCCCTCCCTCTCCCAGGCTCAACTAACCTAGACTTCTGGAAGCTATCTGGATAGTGTTTGCAATGCCCTCAGGTGAATCCGGATCGAAGAACTGAGACCCCAGTTCTTTTTGCTACTTCTTAACATGTTTCTGGATTTTTTTTCTACTACTGAGGGTGATTCTGTTGATGCTTAATCAGAGCTAATAGATGGAAAAATACTTCAGGCCCTTGGGAAAGGTGTGAGGTCACTTCCCACTTTTTCATTCAGGTGATGTCCTTGTAAGAGCTCAAAAGGGCCCAGCACTTCCTGTACCAGTAGTGAGAAATTTCTGGGTACTCTTCTGTGGCTAATCAGTTCTTAGGCCCTAGAGAAGCAACAGTCACATTCAGGAAAGAGGCAAGGCCATGCACCTTGGTGCAAATCCAACGTAGAGAGTTTCCAGAAGGCCCAGTTACAGTCAAGGCAACGTATCTGATTCCAGGGTTTAAAGTGGGGGATTAACACAGACTTGGATGCAGACTGTAAGTCCCAAGATGTCAGGGCATCGTGACTGCCATGCCATGGTCCTCAGTCTCAGGGTGAGGCCCCTGCTCTGGCACTGATATTTCTATCTCCCAAGGTTTCTTGGCTTTTCATCCCTTCCTTCTGCATCCCCTTCCTCTTATTTTCTGCTGGAAAATAGGGAGAATCTCAGAACTTCGTCTGTAACCATTTTTGGTCATGAAGGCAGTGGGCAACTTCAAAGACTTGAGTCAGAGCTCCCCTGGAGAGTTGATTAAGAGAGGTGCCCAAGTCCCCACAGTTGGCTCACAGTCCTATAGAATCTTGGGACCATTAAGCCCTCATCAAGAGCCCATCTTGTCTATGAGGATTGACAGAATGCCTCGGTCTGGGCATTATTCTCCACCTGGGAAGGTAGACTCCCCCTCAACACTCCTTTCCAATAATAGGAACCCCCTAGGGACTCTCTAGGATTAGCTCAGGAAAAGGCAAGGGTCCTGAGATACCCTATAGAGAAACTACTTCGATATCCTTTACATTTTAGGTTTCTAAAGGCCCAAGATTAGTAACACATGAGTATTCAGAAAAGTGTAGCTGGAAATCTAAAAAAAAAAAAAAGGAAGAAGAAGAAGAAGAAGAACCTACTAGATTGTAACCTCTTTTTAGTGAATGGCATATTAAAATCCTGATCTTCACCTTAAAGTGATCATGAACATCGACTGACCTCATACAACTCTACCACCGCAACCAAAGAAAATGTACCCTGAGCTCCAACACTTCGTTCATCTTTGGGACCCTTTCCAAAGAGTTTATGTTTCCTTGTGAATTCACATTTATAAAGCATTCTGATCCTATGCTCCCTATTAGCAAGGGACTAAGATTCTCTGCCTTAAGTTTCTTTTTTTTTTTTTTTAAGATTTTATTTATTTATTCGACAGAGAGAGAGACAGCCAGCGACAGAGGGAACACAAGCAGGGGGAGTGGGAGAGGAAGCAGCAGGCTCCTAGCAGAGGAGCCCGATGTGGGACTCGATTCCTGAACGCCGGGATCATGCCTTGAGCCGAAGGCAGACGCTTAAAGACTGCACCACCCAGGCGCCCCTCTGCCTTAATTTTCTTACCTATTAAATGTGGATAATCATTTCATTTTCTTATGGATGTTGTGAAGATTAAATGAAGATTAAATTTCTCTTCCCCAGTTCCCAGTTGGGACCCTCTCTCTCTCTATCATTCATCGGAGAAAAGATGTGTGGAGAAAGAATAGTCAAGGGTTCTTTTTAGAAACTTATTGTTATATTCCCCCAACCTAGAAGCAGCTTGGTACCACTTGTAATCTGAGAAAATGGAACTAACCTAGGAAATGTCCTGAAATTGTACCAGATGGTTCCTTTAGAGGGAGATCTTTGCAAGGGATGGGTCCTCGAGGCTTTCCAAGAAGTCTGACTTCAGGCATACATTGATCCCCTCAACTCAACTGACTTCTCTGGGACGTGCCTTATCTTTGGGATCCGGAGCTTCAGAGGGCCACAGATCTTCACTTTTTGTCCCACCCAAGAAACAAAGGTCCTCTCAGATCCTAGGGAAGAAGAAATGAGTCACAGATGGTATAGGAGTCCCAGAGGAAGTGTGTGTGTTGGGGGAGAGGTGGTGGTGGGGGTAGGAGTCCTGCGAGGCCCCAACTAGGCATTATTGGAACCATTTTAACATTAAACACACACACACACACACACACACACACACACACACACAAGCTGGAGGCTCGGAGAAATTAAGTGGTTTGCCCAAGCCCACACCACATGTAAGAGGAAGAATCAGACCAGAATTCAAGTCTGTTTGGTATCAGTGCCCAAGCACTTAACCACTTGGAGGCACTGAGTATGTTGCCTCTGTGATCCACAGCTTCAGGGCCTCAGAAGCAAAGCCTAGGGGGGTGGGCGCAGACGGTCTTTGGCCCGAAGGCCTTATTTTCAGGAAACTCTGAAATATAAACTTCTTTTTTTTTTTAATTAAGATTTTATTTATTTATTTGAGAGAGCGCGAGCGAGAGAGCAGAGCAGGAGTAGGGGTAGGGGCAGGGGCAGAGGGAGAGGAAACAGACTCCCCGCTGAGCAGGGAACCCAATGCGTGACTTGGTCCCAGGTCACTGGGATCATGACCTGAGCCGAAGGCAGCCGCTTAAATGACTGAGCCACCCAGGCGCCCCTGAAATGTAAACTTTTGATTTTAGTTTCTAACAAGTAGTCTGGACCCAGAAACCATTACTAGACCTTACCTTATGTATTATTTTTCTCTTATAGTTATTTCGTGAATAGCACAATTACATTGCAGTGTATTTTCGTGTTAAGAGCATCAGTGCGCTAAATGCATTTAAGATACACCACTGCTGTACTTTTTGTTCCGTTTTGTTTTGTTTTAGTCCCTCCCCTTCCCATTTAAAAACTACGACAGCTTGGGAGGGGGTGGGTATGTAGGGCTAGAACTTCTGCCTACTTTTTAATTAGACCCACGTCGGCCTGGGGCAGCGCTCCCAGGACGCCTCCTTGCCGCCCAGGGATCCTCCCCATTCGGAGCCCCAGGCCGCCCCTTAAGTTTATGAGCCACTGGAGGACCTCTCATTTTGGATCCGTACCCTGAGAAAGTACCGTAGAAAACCTGGCGACGCCAGCTTCACCGCCGCTTCCCCCAAAGCCGTGTGATGAGGTTAGGTCAAGTTCACCCTACTCGCTAGGTCAAGTTCACCTTACTGAAAACAAGCACAACTGGTGCTCCAGGGTCCCCGCTGCCCTGGGTGCTGGGGCAACCGGCTCCCGGGGCCACTCGAGCTGGGGGTGGGTGGTGGGGGGGGCCGTTCCGCGATCGCGCTCGCTGATAGGCCATTTCCAGTAGAAAGCCGGAACGAACTGCGCGGTGATTGGACCTCGGGGGGGGGGGGGCGGGAAAGTTTGAACGGCGCTTGCGCGGAGTGACCTGGCTCGGCTCCGCTCAGGAGCCTAGCTGGGCGAGTGATCGCGGTGCCTGGAGGTAAAGGCGGCCTGTGGCTGCTCTCACTTGCAATGCAGCGGCCAGAGGGACGGGGGGAGAACCCAGGCGGCTCTCCCTGCGGAGCTCGGGATTAGCTCCTCCCGGCGCGGCTTCTGTGCCGGCGGGGCTGGTGGATGGAGCACAGCAGACTTCCCACTGCCGAGCTCAAGATAGCAGCTCTATGCAGAGAATCCGAAATCCGTGTGCGCATTTAGGCTTTACATATCCTCCACAGCGGTCAGTTTTCTCCTGTAAACTAGGGGTGTTGATCCCCAAAGATCATTGTAAAAAGAATCCCACGAAGAGAAAGAAGTCCTTGTGAAAGTCAAATAAAAATGCGTGAAGGTAATGGACGCATAGGATGGCCTGGGAGAGGGTGGGAAAGCGTAGGATACATAGCACGGTAATAATTAGATCACTTTGGCTCTAGTGCAGAGTACTTGAGGGAAGGTTTTTGCAAATGTCCCCAGAAATGTTCAAGTCCTAATCCCCAACAGCTCAGAATGCGACCTTATTTGAAAAGAGGGTCTCTGTAAATGTAATCCTGTTAAGATGAGATCACACCCTAATCTAATAGAACTGGTGTCTTTATTTTTATTTATTTGTTTATTTGTTTGTTTATTTTTAAATATTTTATTTATTTATTTGACAGAGAGAGAGCCAGTGAGAGAGGGAACACAAGCAGGGGGAGTGGGAGAGGAAGAAGCAGGCTCCCATCGGAGGAGCCCGATGTGGGGCTCGATCCCACAACGCCGGGATCACGCCCAGAGCCGAAGGCAGACGCTTAACGACTGAGCCACCCAGGCGCCCCTAATTATTTAACGTAAGCTCTATGCCCAACTTGGGGCTTGAATTCACGACCCCAAGATCAAGAGAGGCATATTCTACCGACTGAGCCAGCCAAGTGCCCCAGTGGCTGGTGTCCTTATAAGAAGGGAAAGCAGACATCCAACCACAGACTCAAGGAGAATGCCATGTGACGACAGGACAGAGATTGGCTGCAGGCCAAGGAATGCCTAGGATTGGTGGCCACCATCAGAAGGTAGGAAGAAGCAAAGAAGCGTTCTGCTCAGAGTCTCAGAGGAAATGTGGCCCAGCTGACACCTCGATTTTAGACTTCTAGCTTCCAGAACTGTGAGAGAATAAATTTCTGTTGTTTGAAGCCACCCAGTTCATGGTACTTTGTTACAGCAGGCCTCGGAAACTAATGCACTTAGCATATGGTAGGCATTAATACGGGGTCATTTCCTCCCTTTCCTTGAAACAAGAATTTTGGTCCTTCCACTGTAGGTGGCAGGGAGGTATTAAATGTTCTTGAGCAAGGGAGTTATATGGTTTTTAAGATTTGGAAGAGGAGAACCTGGAGGTGAGAAGAGGCTTTTGCTTTAGTTCATCCACATCAGAGTAAACAAGGGTCTTAATTCGTGGAGGAGGAGTAGAAATGCACAGGAGTGTCCTTTCCAGAACCTTCTGTGGTCTGCTGTGTTCTAAAAGAATAGCATGGTCTCAGACTGTTCTATTCCCAGAAAATTATTTATTTACTTTTTATTTTTTAAAAGTTTTATTTACTTAAGTCATTTTTTAAAAAAGATTTTATTTATTTATTTGACAGAGAGGGAGACAGCCAGCGAGAGAGGGAACACAAGCAGGGGGAGTGGGAGAGGAAGAAGCAGCCTCCTAGCAGAGGAGCCCGATGTGGGACTCAATCCTGGAACGCCGGGATCACGCCCTGAGCCGTGGGACTCAATCCTGGAACGCCGGGATCACGCCCTGAGCCGAAGGCAGATACTTAACGACTGCGCCACCCAGGCGCCCCTACTTAAGTCATTTCTATACCCTGCAAGGGGCTCGAATTCATGACCCCGAGATCAAGAGTCGCATGCTCTTCCGATCGAGCCAGCCACATGCCACAAGAGAAAATTCTTACAGCTCCCAATCCAGGAATCCAATCTCTTGAAATTAGTCTGAGGAAGCTAAGGGTTGGTTCCAGATCCCATTTCATGCTTTTCTCCAACTTAATTTGTTTAAAGCTCTGCTCCCTCCTTCCTTCCTTCCTTCCTTCCTTCCTTCCTTCCTTCCTTCCTTCCTTCCTTCCTTCCACAAACATCCTCTTTCTCTCTTCAGAAGGGGAAAGATCAATACTCTGTCCTTTCCAAGACCCTCCAGGGATGAAGAATGGTGATGGAGTACGCCTTTGCTTTCTCTCTTCCCAGTTTCCCTGCAGCCTTACTTTCTCCGATTCTTTCTCTCTGCTTTTGACCATGTTGTTCCATATTTGCCTGGTCACGTTCTTGTTACTAGCTACCAGACCGCATCTACTTTTTCATCACCTGTCTCACCTAGGACTCATAGTTGTGCACAAGCACGCACAACACACTGCACCTGGGTTTTGTCACGCGATTCCATTAAAACAATTCTCTCCCAAGTCCTGCCAACCTCCTCATTAAAACACGAGGCCCCTTGCTTTCATTGGCTTCTGAACCCCTTTTTCTTTTGTTGGTTTTACTTTTCTGGCTTTTCTTTTGCCACAGCATTCATTCATTCATTCATTCATTCATTCATTCATTCATTTTTAAGTAGCCTCCTCACCCAGTGTGGAGCCCAACAGAGGGCTTAAACTCACAACCCTGAGATCACGATGAGCTGAGATCAAGAGTCCGACGCTTAGCTAAATGACCCACCAGGCACCCCACAGCCCTCATCTTGATTTATTTAGTTTAAATTTTTTTAAGTTTATTTATTTATTTATTAAGTAATCTCTGCACCCAACATGGGGCTCGAACTCATGACCCAGAGATCAAGAGTCACATGCTCTTTCGACTGAGCTAGCCAGGTGCCCCTGACCATCTCATTTTTTTTTTAAGATTTTATTTATTTATTTGACAGAGACAGCCAGCGAGACAGGGAACACAAGCAGGGGAAGTGGGAGAGGAAGAAGCAGACCCCCGCTGAGCAGGGAGCCCAATGTGGGGCTTGATCCCAGGACCCTGGGATCACGCCCTGAGCCGAAGGCAGACGCTTAACGACTGCGCCACCCAGGTGCCCCAGACAATCCTCATTTTTAAAGTGCCTTTCCCCAAGGTTCAGGCATCAACCCCTTTCCCTTGGTTTCATTGGTCATTCTATTCTCTAGGCCAGTGATCCCCAACTGGGAAGTGGGGGTGATCTCCGTTCCCCAGGAACACTTGGCAATGTCTAGAGACATTTTTCGGTTTTGAGGAGGGAGGGGAGTGACAGGGAGAGGACAGGGAGGGGACATGTGTGCTGCTGACATCTAGTGGGTAGAGGTTAGGGCTATTTCTACTAAACATCTTACCTTGCTCCTCACAACGAGGAAGAATCTGGTCCAAACTATTAATAGTGCAGAGGTTGAGAAATCCTCCTCTCGGCCTCCACAGCTAACTGACTGCTTGTTACTTTTCCTAGATATTTTAATTGACTGTTCAACTACGCTTCACTCCTGTTACTGGCATACCAGACCTACTGTTCCTTTATCTGACCCCTTCTTTTTCATGGCTTTCCACTGCCAATCCTGAGAGTCTGTTATATACTAGACGCTTAAGATAAATCATTGAAGGGGCGCCTGGGTGGCTCAGTCGGTTAAACGTTGGACTCTTGGCTTCGGCTCAGGTCATGATCTCAGGGTTGTGAGATTGAGCCCTGCTTTGGGTTCCGTGCTCAGTGTGGAGTCTGCTTGAGATTCTCTCTCTCCCTCGCCATCGGCCCCTCCCTCTGCTTGCTCTCTCTCTCTCTCTCTCAAATAAATAAATAAAATCTAAAAAAAAAAAAAAAGATAAACCAGTGAAAAAATAGGCAAAGATCCTCTACTCAAGGAGTTTACACTGCAAGGGGGAGAGTATAGACAATTTCCAATAAACAGAACACGTACTCCCAGATGATTGCTTTCCCCTCGCTTTCTTTTCCACTCCCATCATTCCGCCTGTGTGTAATACACTGCCTCAAATTTTTGTAGCTTAAACAACAAACAGTTATGATCTCAGTTTCCACGTGTCAGGAATTTGGGAGAGGCTTCGCTGGATGGCTGCAGGTCAGGGTCTCTCATGTGGTGGCAGGCAAGATGTTGGCCTGGTCTGCAGCCTTTTTGAAGGCTTGACGGGGCCTGAAGGATTTGCTTCCAAGTTCACTGACGTGGCTGTTGGCAGGAGGCCTCAGTTTCTCCCATGTGGGTCTCTTTATAGGCTTCCATAGAGCTACTTACAACATGTCAGCTGGCTTCCCCCAGAGCAAGTGATCCAGGATAGAAAGAGTAAAAGAGGGTGTCATTTTATGACCTGGTCCCCAAAGTCATGCACTGTCCGTTCTGCTTTCTTCCATTTATTAGATTCGAGGCACCAGGTCCAGCTCATACTCAAGAGGAAGGAATTAGGTTCCAACTCTGAGGAGAGAAGATTCTAAGAACCAATGGATATACTTGTAAAACCACCACACCTCCCTCCCTATTATATCTAGGGATATAATAACTTGTCCCCCATATATACCTACTCCCAAACTCATCCTGCACAAGACTTGCTAAATCTTCCTAAAACATCATCTTAATTTTGTCTTGTCCTTCCTCAAAAATCTCCACCAAAAAATACATGTGCCGGGGCACCTGGGTGGCACAGCGGTTGAGCGTCTGCCTTCGGCTCAGGGCATGATCCCGGCGTTACGGGATCGAGCCCCACATCAGGCTCCTCCGCTGTGAGCCTGCTTCTTCCTCTCCCACTCCCCCTGCTTGTGTTCCCTCTCTCGCTGGCTGTCTCTATCTTGTCGAATAAATAAATAAAATCTTAAAAAAAAAATACATGTGCTAAGTGACACGTATATAAAGGTTATCAGTGAAGCATTGCTTATAGTACTGAAACGTAGGAAACAAGTTAAATCCCATCAATAGGAGAGTGATTAAAGAAACTGTGGTATATCCGCAAAATGGCCGACGAGGCAGCTGTTGAGAATAACACAGAAGTGCCCTACGCACTGCCAAGGAGAAAGCTTCTGGATGTCTGGGTGAAGACCAGAACAGCGTGTGCAGTATGCTTCCTCTTACATAAACGAGGCAGAGGGAAGAACAGTAGATAAGGATATTTGCTTTTATTTATTTTTTTTAAGATTTTTTATTTATTTATGTGACAGAGAGCCAGCGAGAGAGGGAACACAAACAGGGGAGTGGGAGAGGAAGCAGCAGGCTCCCAGCGGAGGAGCCCGATGTGGGACTCGATCCAGGAACGCCGGGATCATGCCCTGAGCTGAAGGCAGACGCTTAAAGACTGCGTTACCCAGGCGCCCCAGGATATTTGCTTTTATATGCACAAAGAAACTCTGGACGATAGATAAGAATCTAATAAGAATGATTTCCTATAGGGGGCCAGGACTGACTAGAAACGTATTTTAAAAATATAAACCATGTGAATGTACTACCTATTAAGAAGTGAATTTTAGGGGTGCCTGGGTGGCTCAGTCAGTGCCTTCAGCTGAGGTCATGGGGTCCTGGGATCAAGCCCCGAGTAGGGCTCCCTGCACAGCAGGGAGTCTGCTTCTCCCTCTCCCTCTGCCTCTCCCCAGCCCCACTTGCTCACACTCTCTCTCTCTCTCTGGGTGTGTGTCAAATAAGTAAATAAAATCTTAAAAAAGAAGTGAATTTTATTTATTTATTTTTAACGATTTTATTTATTTATTTGAGAAAGAGTGCACGCACAAGCCAGGGGTGGAACAGAGGGGATTTTAAAGTCAGTAGTTTCTTATTAGCGGCAAGCATCCACTCACTCGTTTGTCCGCCAACCCACTTAACAAATCGTTACGGATTCCAGCCTGTTAGTCCCCACCTTTTCCCCCACTACGTTTTCCCTCCAGCTAAGCTGGACTTCACTGAGCTCTAAATAATCTTCACCTCCCGCTTCTTTGAGCATCCTCTCCCTAGTTACTGATCTTTATGCCCTAGTTCTGTGGCCCTAAACCAGAGGCTCTCAACAGGGGACAGTGCTACCCACTAGGGAGTATTCTGTGAATTTGTGGGGATATTTTTTGGGTCACAGTGATGGAGGACCTATTGGCATTTAATGCGTGGACTCAGGGATACCAGTTGTCTAACACAGTACCAGACAGCCTTGTTCAATGAAAAAATATGTCCCTTGTCCTCCACCATTTCCGGAATGGTCCATGGACATTCATGTAGGTCAAAACACATTTGGGGGGTGCCTGGATAGCGCAGTCGTTAAGCATCTGCCTTCGGCTCAGGGCGTGATCCCGGCGTTCCGGGATCGAGCCCCACATCAGGCTCCTCCGCTGGGAGCCTGCTTCTTCCTCTCCCACTCCCCCTGCTTGTGTTCCCTCTCTCGCTGGCTGTCTCTCTGTCACATAAATAAATAAAATCTAAAAAAAAAATACATTTATAATTATCCAAGTGCAGAACCTAAATCCATTTTATATATAAACACACATTTATAAGTATAGTTTTAGTCCTGGGGTACCTGGCTGGTTCAGTCGGAAGAGTGTGTAACTTTTGATCTTGGGGTCATGAGTTTAAACCCCACATGGGGTGTAGGGACTACTTAAATAAAACTTTTTAAAAACTCTTTAAAAAAAGTACAGTTTTTTTCCCCAAGATTTTATTTATCTTGAGAGAGAGAGAGCACGAGCTGGGTATGGAGCAGAGGGAGAAGCAGACTCCCCGCTGATCAGGGAGCCCTACGTGGGGCTCGATCCCAGAACCCTGGGATCATGACCTGAGCTGAAGGCAGATGCTTAACAGACTGAGCCACCCAGGCGCCCCAAAATGAGTACAGTTTTAATTCTCACTTTTCTGGAGAGGCAGACACCTGTATATATCAAGGAAAGATTGTATTTTGTTTTGTTTGGAATTTCACCAAGAATTGTTTGCCATTTTGGGTAATCAGGGCACAGATGGGCACACTTGAATTTGAGTCACCAATGCAACCCATCTGTGACAGTCTGAGCTTGTAGCCGCTGAAGTCATAGAAATCCTGTATGTAGATGCAAGCAGATGATGCTTCATTAGGACCACTTCACTAAATCTTATGACAAAGCCCTCCCCAAGCATTGACATATTGAGAGGTACATTATTTAATTTTTAAAGAATAATACAGAAAAGGGCGCAATTCCTAAGTGTAAGCTCAATGAATTTTCACAAAGTGAATATACCCACATAACCAGTACCCAGATCAAGAAACCAAAACATTTCTAGCACCCTAGACCCTACCATGTACCTTCCAGTCACTGTCCTGCCCAAAGTAACCACTAGTCTGATTTCTAGCACTATAGTTTTGCCTCTTTTAAATACACACACACTAAAGATTTATTTATTTATTTATTTATTTATTTATTTATTTATTTAAGAGCCTCAAGCTGGGGAAAGAGCAGTGAGGGAGAGAGGGGGACAAGCAGACTCCATGCTGAGTGCAGAGCCGGACATGGGGCTTGATCCCAGGACCCTAAGATCATGACCTGAGCCAAAACCAAGAGTTAGATAATTTAACTGATTGAGCCACCCAGGCACCCCTTAAATATATATTTTTAAGTTTATTATTATTTTTAAAAAGATTTTATTTATTTATTTATTTATTTGACAGGGAGAGACAGCCAGCAAGAGAGGGAACACAAGCAGAGGGAGTGGGAGAGGAAGAAGCAGGCTCCCAGCAGAGCAGGGAGCCTGATGCGGGGCTCGATCCCAGGACTCTGGGATCACTCCCTGAGCCGAAGGCAGATGCTTAATGACTGAGCCACCCAGGCGCCTCTATTATTTTTTTTATTAATCTCTACAACCCCAAGGTTAAGAGTCACAAGCTCCTCTGCATGAGCCAGCCAGGCACCCGTAGTTTTGCCTCTTTTTAAATGGAATCATGCTCTCTATATACATATATGCACATATGCTGTATATATGCTCTTTCGTGTCTGGATTCTTTTCCTTCTAAAATTCATATCGTTGCCTGTAATTGTAATTTTTTTTCTAAATTATGTATAGCACACTATTTACTATTGGATACATATTTTAAAATAAATGACTTTGTCTTTTATAGTGAGGGTTATATTGAGTTTTCAAAAGTAGCACTATAGGGGCGCCTGGGTGGCTCAGCTGGTTAAGTGTCTGCCTTCAGCTCATGTCATGATCCCAGGGTCCTGGGATGGAGCCCTGCATCAGGCCGCCCGCTCCGCAGGGAGGCTGCTTCTCCCTCTCTCTCTCAAATAAATAAAAATCTTTTAAAAGAAAAGAAAAGAAAATTATCACTGTAAATGTGTTACTTCTCTATTCATTCATCGTAGTAAAAAGAACATTCAGAATATTCTTTTTTTTTTTTAAAGATTTTATTTATTTATTTAACAGAGACAGAGACAGCCAGCGAGAGAGGGAACACAAGCAGGGGGAGTGGGAGAGGAAGAAGCAGGCTCCTAGTGGAGGAGCCTGATGTGGGGCTCGATCCCATAACGCCAGGATCACACCCTGAGCCGAAGGCAGACGCTTAACCGCTGTGCCACCCAGGCGCCCCTCAGAATATTCTAAAAGGTGCGCAGTAGTTCTGATAGGCTGCTGACCAAATTGTTTGCAGCCTCCTGAGTTTGTCCTCTGCTCTTCGCTCAGTTGAGGTAATCCAGCCACCATCTCCCTTTCTGACCCGCTTTCCTTCAATTCTCAGATGATTCCTCACTTTCTCAGAGAGTCTCCTCCAGCTTTGCTTCTGTGCTCTTTCAGGAACCTGTTCACACGTTGAGTTTAGCATTTATCTCACTGTGCACTGTGTCTATTTACTTGTCTCTCTCTCTGAGGAAAAGGACTCTCACTGTCTCGTTCACCATGGTAGCATTTGTGTCTGGTATGTACTTGGAATTCAACCAATGTGTTGAGCAAATAAATGGACACCTTAGCCCATATTTAGAGCCTTCTCCACGAGCCAGGGCCCTTGCTGTCCCCTATCCAGGCCTCTTTCTCTGCAGGAAAGATCATGGAGGTGTGAATCTGTGTGTGTGTGTGTGTGTGTGTGTGTGTGTGTGACCTCCCTGCCCCAACATTGTCACGCTAGCCTTGAATACCTGAGTGCTGTCTAGAGCTGACCTCCACCTGAAACCAGAGGATGCCAGGGATTGCCTTTAGACAACATGGCGGCTGTGCAGCTCAACTTCCTCCATTCCAGCTGAGCCAGCTGTTCTCACAGGCACCATCTGTGCTCATTTTCTTCCTTTCTTTCCTTCTTTTCTCTCCTCAAGCGTGAAAGGAGCATTCAACATCCCTTTATGGAATATGTCTGCAATGCAGACTTTAAGCCTCTCTTGAAAATGGCCTGCTCTCTGAAATAACTGCATGTAATTACAGTAGGGACTTTCAGATGTTCTGTTTTATTTAATGCTGAAACACTAGTATTTTTGTTGGTGACGGTATACCCTGCATCCAGTCAGGAGAGGGAAAGTACACAGTAATTTGAACAAGGACAAGTTTATTCTACAGAATTATTGGGGCAGGGACACCTGGGTGGCTCAGTTGGTTAAGCGTCTGCCTTTCACTCAGGTCATGATCCCACGGCCCCGGGATCGAGTCCCGTGCCGGGTCTCTCTGCTCAGTGAGGAGTCCGCTTCTCCCTCTCCCTCTGCCCCTCCCCGCAATCGTGCTCTGTCTTGTTCTCTATCTCAAATACATAAATAAAGTTAAAAAAAAAAAGAATTACTGGAGCACTTGGCTGGCTCAGTTGGTGGAGTATGCGACTTTTGATCTCAGGGTTGTGGGTTTGAGCCCTGCGTTGGGTGGGGAGCTTGCTTAAAAATAACATCTTAAAAAAAAAAAAAAGAATTATCCCCTATAACAGGGAAGTAGAGAAATGAGGGATTGGCATGCGTGTTAGTTTCCCAGGGCTGCCATAACAAACTAGGTGCCTTAGGACAACACAAGTCTATTCTCTCATGGTTCTGGAGACTGGAAATCCTAAATCAAGGCATCGGCAGGGCCGTACTCCCTCTGAGATCCTAGGTAATAACCTCCCTTGCCTCTTCCTGGCTTCTGACGATTGTTAGCAATCTCAGGCGTTCCTCGGTTTGGAGATGCCTCACTCCGGTCTCTGCCTCTGTTGCCACATGTCATCTTCCTGTGTCTCTGTGCACGTCTTCATATGGCGTTCTCCTTTCTATCTGTGTCCAAATTTCCCTCTTCATACAAGGACACCAGTCCCCGGATTAGAATCTACCTTAATCCAGTCATGACCTCACCTGTATCCTCAAAGAATCTATTTCCAAATAAGGTCACAGTTACAGGAACTGGGGGTTAGGATTTGAACATATACTTGAGGCGGGGGAACACAATTCTGCCCCCTACAGATAATAGGAAGTAAAGATTCTGAAGAATGCAGGAGTAGCAGATTTAAGAAGTCACTACCTCCGCTGGGGATACAGCGCCCAAGGAATAGCCTCTACCTGGGCCTCCCTGGGGTGAGATCCAGAACTTTTTGGAGACAGCACAGAAGTCGCTGGGGTGCCACCTCTGGTGGAACTTGCTGGAAATCTTCCCTCTGGGATGCCAGGGAAAACTGTTCACAGGAAGATGTCTCAGAGGCACTCCACCAGAAAACCGTCCAAGGAATATACCGGGGGAGCTGCTGGCCATTGGCCACTGCTGGCCACTCGGCCCGGCACGAGCCTGGCGCTGGAAAAGCTGCCCGCACTTCAGAAGCTGGGAGCTGGGGACCCGTTTGTCCCGCAGGGGCCTGCCAATAGGGCTCACTGGACCCAGGAAGCAAAACCCCTTTTTTCCTTCAGTGGCTCCCCAGCTGTCTACAGACAAATTTAATATGATGCCAGTTGGCAAAGAAAATCTAGTCAAAGGGCTCAGATCCCTTTCCACAAGAAGGCAAGAAGAATGAATCTGGAGCTGAGAGGTAATAAACTGGTAACTAGCATAGCGACATACCATTGTTTCAGATATTAACGGACACCTCCCTTCACCCTTCTTGATTCTCTACTTTCCTCAATCTTCTCCCCTCCTCTGACATCCTCACCGCAAGCCCTATCACTTTACCATTCAGTTCTTTTAAACTCGACACCTTCCTATCATCTCTCCCTCAAAAAAAAAAAAAAAAAAAAAAAAAGGAGACAAATATAGTACCGGTGGCAGGCGGCTCTCTAACTGGGGAAATGGAGTTAGACCAGAGGCAGGGCCAGCTTTCTCAGACCAACACAAATTCTCGCAACTCATAGTAGCTGAGCAGAGTGGAAAGCCCCTGGAGGTGGGTCTTGAAAGCTCCTCTCCTGGGGAATTAAATTGATCGGGAATTGCTGACACCCGTCTGGGACAAGTCCTTTAAGGGGGAGAGGGCTGAAGCTGCGGGAAGGAGCACAGCCGATGGCAATTTTGTATACAGGGACAGAAACTCCAGCCTCCTGGGGGCAAGCGCCTGTCTATCCCCAGGCGCAGCATGTAGGAGGTGTTGAAATCTTGTTCAATGGTTGATACCAACCAGAACAGCAACCCAAACTCAAAGCTTCCTGTCATCTTTCGGGGGTGGTTCTTAGCAAAGGAGCTGACCATCCCACCCCTCCCAATACCCTGCAGCCACAATCCAACCCAACCCATTCCACCCTGGCTGATCTGGAGCTCAGCCTAGAGGCTTCTGTGGACAAAGGTACTGAGCCGAGGTGGCTTGAGGGCCAGAAGGGATAGAGTACCGAGAGAAAGAAGAGATAGTTTTATCATCCGTATTTTACTGTAGCCCAGACTTATTTTATCAGGTAAATTCAGATGTGGCTTCTCATTTGATCTTGATCTTTAAGTCTATTTTGAGATAGGCATGACAGAGTTTATTGTTCCCATTTTACAAGTGAGGCCACCGAGACCGGAACAGTAAGGCAGAAGAGAGGCCCAGTGTCTAAAGCAGCCCAGAGTTTCTGGAGAATGAATCAGCCACGTGTCAACCTCCAGCCACATCACCTGCCCCACTGGAAGCTATGTGGGGCCTCTTGCCACTGGATCAGCACACGTTGGCCATGCCCTAGAGTGTGTACACGGGTCGTGGGTAAAGTAAGGGTTGTTGAAATGGTCGTCACAAAGAAGGCAGAGGTGAGACCACGAGGCTAGTAGGCTCACCATTACTGGCCTGGGCCAAGACTCCCCAGTCTAGATTAGATTCCAATTTGATGAACTCCAGCATGCCAACTTTGGGTCTTAGGGCTGCACCCTCCCTACCAGATTCTCGGGCCCAGGCCCTGGCCCTTTCTTTAGGCTACTTCCTTTGTACTCGGTGTTGACTTCTTTAGGAGACCCAGAAAATCAAAACTGATCAGGCATGCTCTGCCCTTGAAAGCTTTTCTAAAAGCCCTGGGGCTTAGGAAGCACCTGTTTAAGCAGAGAAGTGAGAGACTGCAGAGGGGCTCTCAATTCACCAAGGTTGAGAAGGTTCTCCAAGTACTCACAGCTGGAAGCATCACCATACCCCTAAGGAACATCTTCAGGCACCATAGAGCCAGCTGGGATCCAGGGGAGAGAGAACACCTCCGGAGTTGGCTGTAGTCCTGGGAGAGCTATCTGGATGAGTCCTTGCATTCAGAGTTGGGGAGTCTTCACTTTCCACACCAGCTCTTACTCATTTTGCTCTTTCCGTATCATCCTGTGTCATTACTTTTATCTCTAACTCCCAGGAGGGAGAATTATGCTGGGCTGGATACTCTGCACCTTCATCACAGACCCAGGATTCTAGGTTTCAGGCTTGCTTGTTCCACCAAGAAAATAAGATCAGAGAATTCTGGAGAAGGAGAACTAGTGGAAGCGCGGGCTCTGGTTTAGCGGTGAGGGTGCCTTCACAGGGCAAGAAGTTTGTGCATGCCCACTTCCTCCCCACCAGTTCAGCTCCAGGTAAAGGTTTTATGATATCAGCCTCTCAAGCAGCGGAATTCCATCCCCGATCACTTAATACTAAATACTACCGCTCCTACCACTCCTACCACTCCTACTCCTACTCCTATTACTAAGGACTGTTTCCCTTGAAACAGGGTTCGTGGGGGCCTGGAACAGAGAGGAAAGCTGCCGGACACCACCGAGCACGCCAAGGTGGTTACTGGTCCCCTGCAATGACGCCCCTATACTGAGCCCTCGGCTCGAACCACACAAACCCCCACACCTCTAGGAAGAATGTCAACGCCCCAGCCTCCTCCCAGTTTTGGCTCAGCCCAGTCTCTCCGGGACGTCGCGCAAACACTGGAGCCGAAGGTGGCACTATCCCCAGTCTCTGGCTCCTAGTCCCGCCCCCAAATTTTCTCAGCGACGTGGGGACCGCTTGAAAATTCCCAGAGGGTACCGGAACCGCCCTCAATGAGGCCTCTCTAGGAAATTGGGAATTTCACATGTCGTTAGTATTCAGTTCACGTTTATTGGCCTAAGAACTAAAGAACCGGAAGATGCCCTTAAAAAACGTGGCGGCACTCTATTCACTACAGCTGCCTCAGTAACTCAAGAAACTTGCGCTAGTCTTCAGCCACTGACTGACTGGCCTTCAGAAAATGACAGCATCCGGTCCACTTCGGTTCATCGAGGACAGAGCTACCTGCCCTCAACTATAATGGCGGCGCTGCCCAATTTGGCTTCTTGCCCCTAGGGAAGATGGCTGCCAGGTGGCTTCACTTAGTTTCTCACCACCCCGGAAGACGGGGACCGGCGATTGGGCGGTGCTCGAGTGCTCGGAGAAGAAGGCCCTCGGCAGTTGGGCAGTGCTGGCTAAGGCTGGTTTTAAAGGAGCCAGAGGTAGGAGCCGTCGAAGACCCGGGATCCGCGGGAGGCGGCGGTGAGCGGCGCGCGGGGGAGGGCACCGAGCGGCTGGAGAGAGGGCGGGAGGAGGGAGGGAAAGAAACATTTGAACCATCTGGTCCCGGGCTGGGGAGAGAGCTGGGCGGGGAGCCGGGGAGGGGGGTAGGAGGGGGTCTGTGGGCGGGACCTCCCGGGATTGGAGTGAAAGGGGTATCGGCTTGACAGTGGATCCCCGGGGATCCGGACTGGGTTCGTGATGCTCAAGCTCGGGCCGCCCTGTCTGAGTGGAGCTTTGCGGAGCGCAAACTCACAGGGAGAGGAGGATCCTCGCGGCGTCTGATTGGAGGAACCGCGCTGTAGGATTCTTTCCGCAGGGATCCAGTCTAGGGGATCTGGTGGGGCGGGGGGGGGGGGGGCGTCGGTGTGCGGGAGTATTGCTTCGGAGTTCTTGACCACTCGCTGGCAGTGGATGAGGATTGCAGGGGGTTCCGGCGGAAAGTGAGCCTCCCAGGACCGGGATCCCAGCTGATCCCGGAGATTTCAGGGCGGATTCTTCAGGGACAAAGGCCCCAGAAGCTCGGGCCGTGGGAGAACTTGGGCCACTGCAATCCAGGTGCTCCCGGCAAGTGCCAGTCAGGGCGCGGGTGATACACTGATCTCGGGCGACGGCAGCGGGAAGACACCCGCTCCGGGCGGCCAGCCGGGGGCGCCCTTTCACGCCCCAGGGCTTCGGCCCGTGGGCTACCGGGAGCCGCGGGCAGACCATGAAGGGCGGAGCCCCAGGGGAGGGGCTGGCCCTCACTCCCCGCTCCCCCGCTCCCCCCCCATCCCAGGCTGCAGCCTGGGATCCCCCAGGGACTCCCCGGATCCGCCGCTTCCCCCATGGACTTGCCCGGGGACTCCAGGTGAGAGCGCACCCCGCCCGCCTGTCTTGAGCACGGGAAACGGGGAGCCTGGCGGCTGTACCGGGGAAACCACAGAGCCAACGACAGGCTCAGACGACAGTCCTCTGCTTCTCTCATCCTCCAGCCCACCTGGCCGACCACGTCTTTGCCGCCAGCCCCTGGCTCGAGCATTATGGGGAGCCAGGAGCCCCAAACGGCCGAGACTGCAGTCTCTAGCTGCCCCTTCACCTTTGGAAAAGGCCTCTCGGCGGGTTTTGGCTGTGGTGCTGGAAGATGTTATGGCTACCCACACGGTGAGCCCCCTGAACTGAGAGACCCCTTCTTCAGTACCAAAGTCCGACCAGATCACTAGTGAGGATATTGAGATCCAAATACCTCATTCTCACACCCATTGCTAGGCAGCCTCCCTAATGCTAGAGTTCTACTTGGCTCTCACTTAATCCAACCTAGATTTGGGCAGGGTCTCTAGTGCCTGTTCCCCACCATCTACCCTGTTGGGCTGGAACCACAGCTCTACAACTCTTAAGTGTGAGAAACCCTTGCTTTCTTCCCAGCCCAACGTCTAGGCTATTCTTGGGAAGCAGGCTGAGGTCTTTGGCTCCATTGCACAGGTTAGAAAAACAGGCCCCAAATAGGGCAGTGACTCACCCAATGTCACTTCTTTTCATTTCTCCAAACAGCCTGGGTGAAATTTCTGCAGCTCAGGACACTGTAGTATCGCGCCCTGGAACTGATCACGTTTAACTCACTTCTTTGGGTTCTTGAGTGAATTCTACCCACAATCTCTGTCACTTTTGTGGCATATGGCATTAGGCTCAGGGAGGCCCTGTCCAGTCTGGTCTCATTTCATTACCTTGCTCTTGACACTTCCTCCTCAATTAGGTTCCCCTGGTCCCCCAAGAAGAGACCACCACCCCACAGCACCGCAGCAACCGGCGGGATTCTGTCCGCAGCCAGCCACCTGCCTCGCCACCCCGACAGGCCACGTGGTCCTCACAGACCAGGTGAGCATGGCGAGTTGGAGGGTAAACTAGGGGCACACCTGAGCCCCTCTGATCTTCCTGTTTCCTCGCTAGGCCTCCCGACCCACTGCACTTATGCCGAGAGCCCTTGAGCCGCATCCACCGGCCCTCTTCTACCCTGAGGCGGCGATCAAGGACAACCCCTGGCCCAGAGGAGGGCCCTTCACGAAAGGTGGACTGGGCCCCCCAGCCCACTCTGGTGGTGATGCTAGAAGACATTGCCAGCCCAAGACCCCTAGCTGAGGTATGAGAATTTTGGGAAAGGATGTCAGGGGTTCAGCTGGGATGGGTTTCGCTCAGAGCAAGGAGAACAGCGTTTTAGTTGAAAGACGCTGAGGAAAGACCTAGATGAAAAAGTCTTTGGTGTGAACCCTGGCAGGCTTCTGGACGCTTGAGAGAGTCAGAATGTGGGGAGCTAGGGAGGCCGTAGGGGGCTCCCCTGCCTCCCCCCAAATATCCTTTGTTTACATCCAGGGCTTTGCTGGTGAGACTCCCAACTTCCTCATCCCAGCGAGAAGGTGAGAGGGCTGGGGAAGGGCTTATCGAGATGGCCAGGCAGCAGTCGTTACCCCGGCAGCTAGAGCTAAGGGCGTCAGAATTTACTTGTCCAACCCTTCCATGTAGCACCTTCAGAAGCCTTAAGGGACAGGGGAGGTGCTGGCTCAGGGGGGATCCGAACCTGGAAGCCCCCTCAGCCTTTACTTTGCCCCTTCACCCCCAGAGCCAAGCCCATGACGACTGTTCACCAGTCAGTGCCTCCGTCCGGGGACTTGGATCCCCCATTCCAGCCGTCTGCTCTCCGTGAAGACCCTCCGGAGACACCACCGCCACGTAAGGACTCAGAGGGATGAGGTGTAGGGCTCTGGAAAATCCTGGCTGAGCTTAAAAGTATCAGGGGCAGAGGCGGGGGTGAGGCTTAACTCCCTCCCTGAGGGGACTCTGGTGTGTGAAGTTGGGGTATAGACTTCAGAGGCCTGACATTCAACTCCTAAATTTAGGGCTTAGTATTTTAGGTGTGGGCTTATACTTCTGTGGGCAGAGCTTAGCGTTTGGGGGAGGGGCTGAGGCTACTGAAGTAGGGCTTAGACACTTGCAGCCGAGGAATGCCCACCTGAGCCTCTCCTTTTCCTCAGCCCCGGATCCTGTACTGGAGCCCCCATCGATCCCACCGCCGGCCAGCCTTTTACGCCCCCGCCTCAGTCCCTGGGGCTTGGCCCCCCTCTTCCGTTCCGTCCGCTCCAAGCTGGAGAGCTTTGCTGACATCTTCCTCACACCCAACAAAGCCCCACGGCCCCCACCCCCATCACCCCCCATGAAGCTGGAGTTGAAGATTGCCATCTCAGAGGCCGAGCAGTCCGGGGCTACTGAGGACACCGCGTCTGTCAGTCCCCGGCCCCCTATCCGCCAGTGGCGGGCCCAAGACCACAGTCCCCCAGCACCTCTCTCTAAGCCCTCTCTGGGCCGAAGCCACTCCTGCCCTGATCTGGGGCCCCCTGGCCCAGATTCCTGCGCCTGGCCCCCTGCTCCACACCCCCCAAGCCGGTCACGGCCCCGGCGGCACACTGTGGGTGGTGGGGAGATGGCCCGAGCCCCACCGCCCCCTCGACCCTGTCTCCGGAAAGAGGTCTTCCCTCTTGGAGGAGTGGGAGGCTCTCCTCCCCTTGTCACATCTTGCTCGTCCACCGCAGCTTCTTCCTCCTTCTCTGAACCTGCAGAACCCAGGTAGTGCTCTTGATAAAACTTTTTTTTTTTATGATTTTATTTATTTGTTTGAGAGAGAGCGAGCATATGCACAAGTGAGAGGGGCAGAGGGAGAGGGAGAGGCAGGCTCCCCGCTGAGCAGGGAGCCCAACGTGGGGCTCGATCCCAGGACCCTGGGATCATGACCTGAGCCGAAGTAAGACCCCTAACTGACTGAGCCACCCAGGTGCCCCTCAATAAACCCTTCTTAAAGCCCTGGCACAGTCTGGGCTCAGCCTCCTTCCCTATTATCCAGTGGGCAGGAGATGGGGATATTGCTATAAATGTAATTTTTCCCTGAGCCTTCACCTTCTCTGCAGGTTGGGTTCAGCCAAGGGGAAGGAGCCAAGGGCCTCAGAGGACCAGGTGCTTTCAGACCCTGAGACCAAGGTAGGAGTACAGATGGGGGGATGAGACCAGTGGGAGCCTGAGGCCATGCTGCACCCTTATCCTCTGCCCTATTTTTGCAGACCATGGGGAAGGTTTCTCGATTCCGAATACGCAGGACACCAGCCCGTCCTCAGCTAAACCTTACACCAATGGGGCTGCCTCGACCAATCAGGTGAGTGGCTCATTGTACATGGAGCTGCCGTGGCCAAACAGGTATAGGCGCAGGTCCCCTGAAGTGTGGCTTTGCCTGCTGTCAGGGAACACAATCCAGCTTGGAGGAGTCAGTTTGGTCTGGACATGGTTTGCACTTAGACCTATCCGTCTGCCTTAGGCAGCACTCCTGGCCCTAGTATGTCCCAGAAACTAACATATAGACCAGGCCTTGCTTATCTTTTTTTCCAGGGTACAATAGCCCTGGGTTTTTCAATGGTCTGTGCTCTTTGCTCCCAGGTTGAACAAGAAGGAGTTCAGCTTAGAAGAAATTTATACCAACAAGAATTATCAGTCGCCTACAACCAGGAGGTGAGAAACTTTGAAGGCTTGGGGGTAATAGAGGGAAGGCTGGAGCCGGGGGCTACGCTGGTAACCAGCACCCCTCCCTGCCTGGTCCAGGACCTTTGAGACCATCTTTGAGGAACCCCGGGAGCGCAACGGGACTTTGATTTTCACCAGCTCAAAGAAGCTTCGGCGGGCCGTAGAGTTTCGGGACAGCAGCCTTCCTCGATCCCGGCGGCCATCTCGTGGGGTCCGGGCTGCAGCTGGCAGGACCCTTACCCCGAGCCTGGCCCCCAGCCCAGATGTGGGACCTCTGCTGCAACAGCGGCTGGAGGAGCTGGACGCCTCACTCCTCGAGGAGGAGGAAGTGGATAGGGAGCGGCCCCATCGGACCTAGGAGCTCCAACTGTTTGTCCATCCGTCCTGAAGCATCTGAGGCAGTTATATATTTTTCTCTATATTTCTAGTAAAGTTTTCGATATGTTTCTGATCCTTTTGTATGTCTTTAGCTGAGTTTGAGATTGATTGACGGTACTGGCTGATGTTTCTACTTTGGCCCCTGGAAGACTGGGAAATGGGGGAGGTGCCAGGGAAGGCAATGAGGGTTGGATACAGGGAAGAAGTAGGGGAATAGTCATCGGACATACTTCCTTGATTTGAGAATTGTCCTGTGTGGAGGGATACTTCGGAACCTGCTCCAGAAGATACTGTGACCCTGGACCCTGGTGAGGGTTCTCTAAATTCACTTACATCAAGGAGGCTGAGGGACCCAGAGTGGACTAAGGCCTTGATCAAGATGGCCCTGAATTCCTCCTAACATGCAGGCCAGGACTTGCTTCTGGATTCAAGAAATAAAAGTAATCAGCTGTAATTGAGCACCTACAACAATCTGTCATATGTACTTGACTTGCACAGAGCACTGTGAGAGGGAATTCACCCATTTTGCACATAAGAAAGCGAATTGAGGGGAGCCTGGCTGGCTCAGTTGGTGGCGCATGCAACTCTTGATCTCGGGGTGTCATGAGTTCGAGCTCCAGGTTGGGTGTAGAGGTTATTTAAAAAAAAAAAAAAGAAAAAAAGAAAGAAAGCTGAGTGCCTAATGTGATGTCCTCATTAAAACGGTAACCCAGGCAACCAGAGGCCAGAAGTGGCGTTCTCCATCTTTCGAAACTTAAGAGGCAGAATAGACCAGTGGCTAAGAGCACAGACTGTGTGGAGTCAGGCTTGAGTCCAAATCCTGTGTAGGAAACTAAATATGCATCAATTCCCCTCCCCCTCAGTACAATGGAGTTGATAGCACTACTTTCCTAAAAAAAATTCTTACTGCCAAATGAGTTAACATATGAGAAAAGTGGCCGGCGCACGAACGCAAGGTGTTTTTCCTTATTTGCACGCGGACACCACCAGCCGGCACTCTCCCATTGAAGGGAGCGATAACGGGACGCGGTTTCCTTCTCAGCGCGTCTGGCGCTCGCAAGGCACGCCGCGTGCTCTGGCCACCCGGCACCGCGGGGGATCCCGCTAAGCTGCCAGCCGCTCGACAGTCTCACCACGCGCGTGCGCGAGAAGCCAGGCGGCCTGTGGGCTAAGCCAAGCGGCGGAAAGGGAGAGACGACGTAACTGGCAGTCGAGAGGAACCTTCCGCGGCCGCACGCCGCCCAGCGGCCAACCGCCCCCTAGGACTCGAGCACAACATCACGATTCCTAGTCTTGACGCCGTCTGAAGACGGGCCAATGAACAGAGAGCAGGAAGAGGCGGGGTCACCTGGGGGACCGCCCCAAGCGCCTACTTCTAACCAGTCGAGTCACAAGACCTGATGAAGGGCGGGGCTAATCTGACGTATACCCAATCCAAGATTTGAGGGCGGTTACATATTACCCACTCCCCGGAGCTTGACTCCGCCCTTCGCCTTGTCGTACACTTCTCAACCTATCAACGACTAAGCTTGTGGAGGGGTGAGGGGAAGGGGGCGGAGAGTGGGAGGAGGCCGAGAGAGGAAGGAGGCGTAGGCTGAGGAGGAAGAGGGAGGAGGGGCAGGGAAGTCCTGGCGGAGAAGAGGCCCAAGACGCCAAAGGAGACAACAGGAGGGTGCGCTGGAGCTCCCCCGCCTCCCAACGGCCGTTCCGGATCCCTTACGGCGCAAGTCAGGCAGAGACGGAGGAAAGGAGGAAGAGACTTTTATGTCGGCAGACAGAGAAGCTCTACCCGTCACCGTTGCCTCACATCCGGGGCTTTGGAGGGCTGGCCCCGCGGCCCCGCCCCCCCAGCCTTTCATGGCGACCGGAGGCGGAGGCTGGAAGAGCCGGGCCTGGAGGAGGCCCCTTTAAATCTCCTTAAAGGGGTGGCCGCTGAACTCGGCAGACTACTTCGGCAACCTTAAAGGGGAAGGCATCGAACAGAAGCTGACAAACTGAGAACTGTGCTGTTGGGAGATCTGGAGCGAGTGTGGATTCTCACCTTTTCTGCCCCGCGCAAGAAGTTCTTTAAACTCAACTTAAAGGGGAAGTGGCCGCTTGGGGGGGACCAGAAGCTTAACTCCCGAGCCCTTAAAGGGGCGGCCTGCTGTTTGGAGGACCCTGGACTCCTTAAAGGGGTGGCCTCTTTTAGCCGGAGGACTCGAGACACTTTTAAAGGGGAGGTCTGCGTTTCGGGGCGAGCTTTCGGTCCCTTTTAAAGGGGTGGCCCTTCCTCTTCCTCGGGGAGACTTGTCTCGACCCCTGGCAGGGGGCGGCCACCGCACTAGGCCGGCTGGACACCATCGGGTTGTCTTAAAGGGGTCAGGGGCTGGACAGCTTGAGGCCTCGCCTTAAAGGGACGGCCGCCCCGTTTTCGCCGTCTCGGCCCCGCCGGCCCCACAGGGGGGGCCCTCGGGCTTGTCGCCCCGGGGGCGGCGCCGGCTCCCCGGGCCTTGGCCTTGGGGCAAGCTCGGGGCCAGTAGATCCTGCTTTAAAGGGGAAGCCGTGGCCTTTTCGTCCCTGTGCAGCCGCCAGCGCCGCGCCTGCGACCCCGGGCCTGCGGACAGGCCGCTTCGGGCCCCGCCGCCTCCGGATGCGGCGCTGAGGGCGGTCGCCATGGAGACGGCAGCGGCCGCGGCTCCGGGCCCGGGCTGGGCCGCGGAGGGGGAGCGGCGGCGGCGGCGCTGCTCGCGCCGAGACCGAGACCGGGAGCAGCGGCGCCGCCGAGGTCCCGGCGGCGACGCGCCCCGGGCCCTGTTGGCCGCCCCGCGCGGCTCCTCGTCCTCCTCGTCGCCGCCACCGCCCGCCAGGCCTTGGTCGTCAGCTTCGTCCGGAGAGCGGCCCGGAGGCCCGAGACGACGGCGGCCCCGTCCCAGGCCTCGGCCCCCGCGACCCCGAGCTCGGAAGCGGCCTGCCGGCTCGGGCAGCCGCGGGGAGGAAGAGGAGGAGGAGGAGGAGGGGGGCGCAGACGACGGGGAGGCCGAGGAGGAGCCTGAGGAAGAGGAAGAAGAGGAGGAGGACTTGATCGATGGCTTCGCCATCGCCAGCTTCGCCAGCCTTGAGGCCTTGCAGGTGGGGCCTGATGGAGCTGGGGACCTTTGGGGGCTTCAGAGGGGCAGAGAGAAGGGTATGGTGCCTGGAGTGGGTGGAGTTGAGGGGGGAATGCTGGCACCCCAAACCAGAGCAACCGGCTCCTCTGGCCAGGCCTCTGCCCCACCCTGGGGTGGGAGGAGGTAGAGTTAGTCTCCAGGGACCAGCCAGGTTACCCGGCCTGAAAGCCACTTTGGTAGCCTGGTCACCCCTAGAGAGGTCGGGAGCTTTCCTTTCTCCATCTACTTTGGTCCCACCTCCTCCTCCACAGAAGGATGCATCTCTTCAGCCTCCAGAGCGACTGGAACATCGGCTGAAGCATTCTGGGAAGCGGAAGAGGGGGGGTTCCAGTGGGGCCACTGGGGAGCCAGGGGACAGCTCTGATCGGGAGCCTGGCCGGCCCTCTGGGGATAGGGCCCGAAAATGGCCCAATAAGCGGAGAAGGAAAGAGGTGAGCTTGTCATAGATCCTTGTCCTTTAAAACTCTGGACAGAATGCCCTTCACGTAGACTTGTTTTCCATCAGCAATGCTATTGCCTATCATAAACAGTGATTTTACTCTCTAATGGCAGAAAAGGCAGAGCAAATTTGAGCCCTCGCTCCTCAATCCAGGTCTGACAGAGACATGCCCACAGTCAGGCTTTTCTGCTTTTGGCTGGCCATGTCTATTTCAAACGTGTTGATTATTCAGAGATGTATCAAAAAGACTTAATGGAATCCTAAATGAATTAGATATGGTCTCAGATCTCTCCAGGCAATAGCGGTCTAGCAAGAAAGAAACAATCGGTGCAAATACCTAGATCAAAACCTGAGAAGCTACGGAAGGCAGAGATCTGGGAGAGATGCTACAGAAACCCACATGAGGAAGCCACTCATTCTGCCTGGGGGATGGGAGGAGGTTGTGGTTAGGGAAAGCCCCCTAGGATGTCTTAGTCAAGCCGTGAAGGATAGTCATAAGTTTGCTAAGAGGAGAAACGGGCAAAGTTGTTTTGAGCAAAAGCACAGAGATGTGAGAATATATTCAGAAAAGGGTGAGAGCACTGGGAACAGGGGTGGGCCATAGCAGGAGAAGAAGCTAGAAAGAGACTGAGGGTGCGTTGTGAGGGACCTTCAGTTCCTTGCTGGGGAGTTTAGACTTTATCCAAGGGCCTCACCAGTCAGCCTTCCTTACCTCTGGACTCTGGTCTTTCTCAGGCCTCCTCCCGTCATTCTCTGGAAGCTGGATACATAGTAAGTGCTCTCCACCTGTACTGGCCCCTCCCCTCTCAATTCCTCTCTGAAAGTCCCCTCTCTCCCTTGGGCCCCACTCTTCTTCCCTCTTGTGACACCTCTGTCTTTCCTTTTCCCCAGTGTGATGCAGAAAGCGATCTGGACGAGAGGGTGAGTAGGGCTAGAACTTGTTGGGTGGGCAGTGTCCTAAGAGGTCTCCTACGTGCAGCAGACAGAGCCTCCCCTTGAGTGGGGAGCATAGGTTAGGGCGAGCCATGATTGGACTGGGGGGAGCATATTGAATGGCTAAATGACTTTTTTTCTTTGGTAACTAGAACTAAGTTGACCAAAGACTAGAAAGCCTATGCCTTGGTGTACCATCTTTTCCAAAGCCCTTGGAGATACCAGTGGTTCTCCGCAGGAAATTCGGGGTGGCTGTCAAACTGAGCTGCTCATTCCTGCTAGCTGTTAGTGTGCTCTCACAGATTAGAATCTGAGCAGAGACCATGATTGTGGCAGCGAGGACACTAAACCATTGTGGTCAGTGTAAGAACATGTCTTATGAAGTTCTATTTCAGTTTATTATTGGATCAGATTTGCTTGTTTTGAAATAACGTATTCTAGCAGCTCCTGCTTAACTCCTGTAACTAAATTTGTATTCTCTGTTGTGTGTCTTGTTTTAGTTTAAAAAGTTGGCTGGACAGGGACTGTGGTGAACCAGAGTTCTTGTCTGTCTAAAGGAGGTGACCACTGTCTAGTCCTAGCTGATTGTTGCCATGCAAGAGTAGGAGCCAATTCTTAAGAGAACCTGCAACTCTGAGTTTTTATGAGGAACTCCTGGATTTGTAAATAGCGGCAATTAGTTTAAAAGGTTTTTGCTGACACTTGTGGGC
The DNA here is from genome assembly GCF_023065955.2 of Ursus arctos. NCBI lineage: Eukaryota > Metazoa > Chordata > Mammalia > Carnivora > Ursidae > Ursus > Ursus arctos. The sequence continues at coordinate 88,036,773 of NW_026622874.1, forward strand.
CAAACAAATCTGTAAGTCAGGTAGGCGTGTGGGCCAGCAGTTGTAAGTGACATTTTGGCTTTGATGTGGCTACTTCTCTGTTACATAAGTGCTGCCTCAGTTCAGTCCTCCTGGCCTATCAAATTCTCAGGCTCAGCTATTCTATCCTTTGCCCCAAGCATAGGCCCCCTGGAGCCCACAGTCTTTGCTGGATTTCAGCTCAGCTCCTGGAATAGACTTGCCACACTGCCACTTCCTAGCAGGCTCTGGGGGCTGTTAGCCTTCCTGGGTGAGAGCCTCGCCTGACCAGAACCTGACCCTGTCCCTACCCTTCTTCCCCAGGTCTCCGATGATGACCTCGACCCATCCTTTACTGTCTCAACCAGCAAAGGTCGGTCTCAAGGGCTGGGGCTGGAGACAAGGGAGGGAAATTGGGTGAGTATGGGCCTCAACTGAATATGTCTGCTGTCCTGTCCTCACAGCCTCGGGCCCCCACGGCGCCTTCAATGGGAACTGTGAAGCAAAACTCTCCGTAGTCCCTAAAGTGTCGGGTCTGGAGCGGAGCCAGGAACAGCCCCCAGGGCCCGACCCGCTGCTAGTGCCTTTCCCCCCGAAGGAACCACCGCCTCCACCGGCCCCTCGGCCTCCTGTCTCACCCCCTGCACCCCTGCCGGCCGCCCCCAGTCTGCCACCCCCACCCCAGCCCCAGCTGCAGCTTCGGGTCTCGCCCTTCGGCCTCCGCACTTCTCCCTATGGCAGCAGCCTGGACCTCAGCACTGGCAGGTGAGTGGTCCAGGGGTTTGGTCTGGTCTGGAAGGACCTGGTCACTTTGGCGCCAACCCCTGCATTCTGTGGTTGGGACATGGGATGGTACCTGTGGGATGTGACTTGAAAAAAGGATTCTGAGGCTGAAAAGCTTGAGAGACACTGGGTGAAACAAACGTAAAGTGATTACTTGCTCGCAGGACTTACCAGAACCGTTTCACCCGACATTCCCGCTCAGGGAAGTCCACTTTGTGCTGTTTCCCGACTTTATGTGCTGCTGAGACCTTTGCGCAAGGCACATCTGCTAGGAACAGTGTTCTTCGGAACATACTTTGGGAAATGCTGACATGATGATGAAGGGTGCTGGCTTTGGTGTCAGACCTGGTTCAAATTCTTGCTCGGCCACTTCCGGTGGCTGTGTGACTTTGGACAAGTCACTTAATCTCTCTGAGCCTCAATTTCCTCTTTCTGTACAAAAGAAATGGTACTGGTACCTTTATCCTGGTAAAGCTGTCGAGAGGATCGATGACGAGGTCATGCAGTGTTTCCCAAAGCGTGCACGTGCATCGTTAGCGATACGCAAGATAATTTCAGCGGTTACGGGGGCAGATTTGTGTAGCTGTTAACGGGCTGTAGAAAAACACGATTAGTACCTCAACCCTTTGACTTCACACGTATTGCTCGGGCGAGGCTAAGTCAAAAAGCAAGAAACGGAGTTAAGTGAAAGAAGGAAATGGTACAGGTGGTTCCGCGGCTGCGGCAGCAGTCGGGAAGGTGGTGTGACGTGGCGGAGATGTGGATTAGCGTGTCAGGCAGGCGCCAGCACTTGGCCTCCCGTAAGTGCTCGCTGAAGGGTAAGATCGCTGATGCCATTACTATTACCGGTGCCGTCTCTATTATTGCCATCGTTACCGTCCTCGTTCTTGTTCTTGAGAAAACTAAGGCTCAGAGAGGGGCAGTGACTTGCTCAAGGTCACCCAGGGTGTTAATGGAGAGATGGGCCTAGAATTCAGGTCGCCTGACTCCTAGGCCAGGCCAGCGAGGTGCTGCTTCCACTGTCTTAGGGTGGGAACCCAGGTGGCCCGTTGTGATGAAGCGTCCAAGTGAGTGGCGTGTTTCGTGCTGCGGTTGAGTCAGGAAAGGGCAAGTCATGTGGCCAGAGACGTCCGAGGCAGCTGTGTGGAAGAGACCTGGAGAGGGAGAGAGAGGGGGTTGCCGGGTGTGGGGGGTACCTCCGCCTGAGGATGGGCTCCCTGGGCGGGGGTGGGGGTCCTGGGGGCCAGGTTCTACCACCTTCCACGTTGGAGAACCAGGGTCAAGGTATCGCCCAGGCTTCTGACCCCCTCCCGTCAGAGCTGGCACCTCCCAACCCCTCACTCATCTCCCCACTTCTCTCCCCAGCTCTTCACGGCCGCCCCCCAAGGCCCCGGCCCCTCCCGTGGCTCAGCCTCCCCCCTCATCATCCTCTTCGTCCTCTTCCTCCTCATCTGCCTCCTCCTCGTCCGCGCAGCTCACCCACCGGCCCCCGACGCCCTCACTGCCCCTGCCTTTGTCCACCCACAGCTTTCCCCCTCCCGGGCTGCGGCCCCCCCCCACCACCCCACCACCCCTCCTTGTTCTCCCCTGGCCCCACCCTGCCCCCACCCCCACCCCTGCTGCAGGTGCCAGGGCACCCTGGGGCCTCAGCTGCTAACGCCCTTTCTGGTGAGTTTGGGGTCCTGGCCGGGGGTGGGTGGCGGGGGGCCATGGCCCCGGGCTTGGGCCCAGTCGGCTTTGGGGCATCTGGACCTCAACAGACATCAGGGCTTGAGGAGGGAGTGGCTCAAGGCCAGAAGGGAAGGCCAGTCACCCGGGCCCAAGGAGGCTGACCTGGTGGCGACAGACGTTAAAGCCTTCTCCCCCTCCCCTCCCACAGAGCAGGACCTGATCGGCCAGGACCTGAACTCTCGCTACCTGAATGCCCAGGGTGGCCCCGAGGTGGTGGGGGCAGGGGGCTCGGCCCGGCCCCTGGCCTTCCAGTTCCACCAGCACAACCACCAGCACCAGCACACCCACCAGCACACCCACCAGCACTTCACCCCTTATCCCCCGGGCCTGCTGCCACCTCATGGCCCCCACATGGTGAGCTCCTCATTGGGCCGGTGATGAGGCCCAGAGACTTGGGGGGAGGGTGTGGCTTCCAGGGGAAGGTCCTGGGTCCCTGGCTGGCAGCTTACTCTTCCCTTCTCTTCCCTAGTTTGAGAAATATCCAGGAAAGATGGAAGGCCTTTTCCGGCATAATGTGAGTGTGTGTGTGTGTGGTGTGGCGTGTGGGCACGGATGCACCAATGTGTGTGGCCCTGACCGTTGGGGTCCAGTCTTCAGCTTCAGAAGCAAGAGCCTTGAGCCTGGGAGAGCTCCCTGGGGGGTTTTAGGGTGGAGGCCCGAGGATTGATGGGCAGACCAGACGTGGGCTGCACCTCCACCCCCAGCTTGGACCAGTCCCCTTCTCTCCACAGCCGTACACGGCCTTCCCTCCCGCTGTGCCCGGCCTACCTCCGGGCCTCCCGCCGGCTGTCTCCTTTGGCTCCCTGCAGGGGGCCTTCCAGCCCAAGGTGAGCTCCCAATCCAAACACCACCACCTCCCACCCCCTACAAACCCAGACACCCCCCTCCCCCCAGATCCACATGCCTTCTTCCGTTCCCCAAAGCCATGCCCATTCTCCTGCCCTCCCCTTGTGGCCCCAGCTTTCTTCAGAGCCATGCTCCCTCCCTGTCCCAGCCCCCAGCTCGGTTCGAGACCCCTTTTATGCCTGGTGCCAGTTCTCCTGACTGATCCCTCCACTCCCCTTTCCCAGAGCACGAACCCCGAGCTGCCACCACGACTGGGGCCAGTGCCAAGCGGGCTTCCCCAAAAGGGGACACAGGTGAGGGGGGCTGAGGCAGGTCCTGGGGGAACCAGAGTATCTGTTGAGGGAAGACAGGGTTGATTGAGATCGAACCACTGATCCTTCCCTTTAATGTACGGTCAGGGGTATCCCTGAGAATCTGATGAGAGGGAATTTCTGTAAATGACAAGGTTTCCCAGGCATGAAGAATAGGAATTTCATGAAGTTGCCCCAGAAATAAGATTACTAGGACAGTGGTTTTTGTACGAGTTTTCAAATTTTTTAAGTTACAAAACCTTTTTTTTTTTTTTTAAATGACATCATACCAGGAAGTCCTGTCCATAAAACAATGAAAAGATAAGCTGCCCTTTTGTGAAGTGGCACAGGGAGCAGCCTTCGAGCCTGTGGCCCTGGGAACATCGGGAAAAGCACAGGATGTATTTCCTAAAGGGGAGACTAGACCAGATACCTTGCAGTGTTTTCTAGCAGCAGTAAAGGATTTTTTTTTGTGGAGAAATCTTAAGCAGAGCCTCATGACACAAAGCTGTTAATAGGATAGCTTCTCTGGTTGAGAAACCCGTCCTGCCTGCCCGCTAACCCACTCCCCAGTCTTCTAAGCAGGGCACGTCCTTGGGGCCTGGTTCAGGAACTTAGTGCTGGAAGGGAGATGCCCAGAGCAGGAGACATGGGGAAAGGAGTCTCGCCAGGAGCAGGAAAGGTGTGAGGGAGCCACACAAGGTCTCCAGTGTTCGGGTGGGGATTAGGGACTGTGGAGGTGAGGTGCCCAGGGCAGTAAACAGGTCCGAATCGCCGCCAATGTCTGCTTTGCCATCCCCAGATCCCCGACCATTTCCGGCCACCTTTGAGGGTGAGTTTGGTGAGGCCCTCAGGCTGCATGAGGCTGGGGGCTGGTGTCAGGGTGTTTGGCTGAGGGCGGGTCTTGCTTGGGAATGAGCGAGAAGCCCAAGACGTGGAGGCAGCCAGATGTGGCACGACAGAAAGGGCACGGCTTATATGCCACAGGCTTGGGTTCCGACGTAACTGGCTGTGGGACCTTGGGCAAGACCGTTTATCTCTCTGAGCCTCAGTTTCCTAGGCCGTGACATGAACCTAGTCATCCCTCAGTTGTAGGGATGATGAGTGGGGATGTTGTGTGGAAAGGCTGGGCCGAGGACCAGGCCTGGAGTGGGCGACGAGTGAACGTTCTTTCCCTCCCTTTCCCTTTGGTTGTCCTTCTGGGGCGGCAGAAGCCAGGGAAGTGGTGCGCCATGCACGTGCGTGTGGCTTACATGATCCTGAGACACCAGGAAAAGATGAAGGTACTGGGGCTGGAGGGCTGGGGCGAGCGGGCTGGCCTGAGCCCTGGGCCTCTGCCTTTGGCAGAGCTTGGCCGAATCTTGGCCAGAAACATCCCCTCCTGTCCCCAGTCACTGCCTGAGCACTTTCAGTTAGCACTAGGTTCTCTGGCTAATCAGAGGGGGTGGTCCAAGAAGGCTGGGAGAGAGGCGGAGGCTAGGCACCCAAGCCCCATCTTGGCGCCAGCCAGCCCTTGGAGGGGACCTAGGGGTGGAGAGCAAGAGCGGGACCTCACCTGGCTCCTCACTCACCGCCCCTCTCCCTGTCCCATGCAGGGCGACTCCCACAAGCTTGACTTTCGGAACGACCTCCTGCCCTGCCTTCCGGGGCCCTATGGGGCCCTGCCCCCTGGGCAGGAGCTCTCCCACCCGGCCGCCTCCCTCTTCACTGCGACTGGTGAGTCTGGCCAGCCCTCTCGGGGCCTGAGGTTCCCTGACTATAGCCCAAGGCCCACCTTGCGCCCACTCAGCCTCACCAGAATCTCCCACCTCTCTGCCCCAGGTGCCGTCCACGCTGCAGCCAACCCTTTCACGGCAGCTCCCGGGGCCCACGGACCCTTTCTGAGCCCCAGCACCCACATTGGTAAGAGCCAAGGGCATGATGGGCAACCCCAGCCTGGTCCCTGACTTTCAGAAGTTCTGCAGCGGGGGATGGAAATTAGACCTGAGAGGCAGCTGGAATGGGGGTAGGCCTGGTGCCACTTGGTTTGTGACCTTGGACGAGTTACTCTAACCCCTCTGAGCCTTGATCTCCTCACCTATGACGTGGGCTAGAGCAGGGCAGCGTGATTGCCGGGCTCGGCCGGCTCGGATGCTGTCTCTGGAATAGCCGGTGGTCGGGGGAGTGCGCCACCTGGGAGAGGAGGATGGAGGAAGGCTGTGCGGGCACCGGCTCCTAGCAGTCTCGGCGGGCTTTGTGGGGCGATTTCACCTGGGTCTGGGTAGACAGGAGGGCCTCGAGCCTGATGGCATAGGGGACAGTGTTCCTGGAAGAGGAAGGCGTGAGGTGTTCCCGCAGTGGCGTGGGTTAGTTGTTCGGACCGGCTGTGCGCATGAGCGTAGGGTTGGGTCGGGAAGGGCCCTGCATGTCAGGTGGGAGGAGGCCAGCAGAGGTCTTCAGGCGAACGGCTTGCTGTAGAGCTGGTCCGGGTGGCTGGTACGGGGATTGTGGGGTGAGGGCTTGATCTCTCGAGCCAGAAGGCCCTGGGTTGGGGGTACCACTTACTGGCTAGATGACCGACCGACCGTTGGCAAGTCACTTCACCTCTCTGAGCCTGTTTCGTCATCTTTAAGTGGGAGTGGTCCTGTCTGCCCTGTGGGGCTTGTCGTTTGTCAGGTTCCGCAACACGATGCATGTCAAAGCTCAGTGTCTTGCGAGGCCCAGGGACGTGCTCAGCACCCTGGTGTTAAAACCAAGAGCCAGCGGCCGAGGGCTCCCGGGCCTGCGCGCTGAGCTGCCTCTTCCCTGCCAGTCTCGGCGCCCGCTCAGAGCCGGCTGCCCAGCGCTCTGACCGGCCCCCTTTTCTCCCGCAGATCCCTTTGGGCGTCCCACAAGCTTCGCCTCCTTGGCTGCCCTCTCCAACGGGGCCTTTGGAGGCCTGGGCAGCCCTACATTCAGTGAGTGCCTGGGGGGCCGGGCGGGCGGGCGGCTGTGGCAGGGGGCTGGGAGGTCCCCGAGTGGGGCCCTCCTCCTCCTCGTGGCTCCTGTCACCCTCTGCTTCACCCTCTGTCTAGACTCCGGCGCCGTCTTTGCCCAGAAAGAAAGCCCAGGGGCCCCACCAGCCTTCGCCTCCCCCCCAGACCCATGGGGCCGCCTGCACCGCAGTCCTCTGGCCTTTCCTGCCTGGGTCCGGCCCCCTGAGGCCGCGCGGACGCCGGGCTCAGACAAGGAGCGGCCTGCGGAGCGGAGGGAGCCCTCGATCCCCAAGGAGGAGAAAGACAGGTGGGCCTCCCCGCTGCCCGCGCTGCCTGCGCCCGGCGCCGCCCGCGGCCTGCTCGGACCGCTGCAGGCCCTCCGTTCTCTCCCCAGGGACCTCCCCTTCTCCCGGCCCCAGCTCCGAGTGTCTCCCGCTACTCCCAAGGCCCGGGCTGGCGAGGAGGGGGCCAGGCCGGCCAAGGAATCCGTGCGGGTGAAGGAGGAGCGGAAGGAGGAGGCCGCTGCCGCCGCCGCCGCCGCTGCCGCCGCTGCCGCCGCCGCCGCCGCCGCCGCCGCCGCCACCCCGCCACCCACCGGGCCCCAGGGCCTTCACCTGCTGTTCGAGAGGCCCCGGCCACCCCCCTTCCTGGGCCCTAGCCCCCCAGAGCGCTGCGCTGGCTTCCTGGAGCCGAGCTGGTTGGCAGGGCCCCCTCGCCTGGCCAGGCCGCCCCGCTTCTACGAGGCCGGCGAGGAGCTGACTGGACCCGGGGCCGTGGCCGCCGCCCGCCTCTACGGTCTGGAGCCCGCCCACCCCCCTGCTCTACAGCCGCCTGGCGCCGCCGCCGCCGCCCACCGCGGCCCCGGGCACCCCCCACCTTCTCAGCAAGACCCCCCCGGGAGCCCTTCTGGGGGCACCGCCTCCACTCGTGCCCGCCCCCCGGCCGAGTTCCCCACCTAGGGCCCCCGGCCCCGCGCGGGCTGACAGGTGAGGGGAGGGGAGGGGCGGGGGCCAAGCTCCATCCCCCCTTTCCTTTTGACAAGGTCCTAGAGCTGAGGTTTCAAGCCAGGGCTGGAGGGCAAAGGTCATGACCTCACCAGCCACCTCTGAGGTCATGGAACCTGGGAGCAGAAGCCCCAACCCCCACAAGATCAAGTGTCAGATGGACCCTGGGGTCACTGGGAGGGTAGAGGTCACAAGCCTCTAGAGAGAGGGGTGTGTGTGTGAGAGTGTGTGTGTGTGTGTATGTGTGTACATGAGAGGTGAGAGTGGGGGTCATTTCAGAGGTCATAGCTCATGATCTCCTGAGGTACACCATCGCCCCCTCTGAGGGCCCCTAGGCCCTTGGCCTGCCTCCCCAAGGGCTCACTAAGCCAGAGGCCAAAGTGCCCCCCCTCCCCTTCACCTACCACCCAAGTCCTCATGCCCTCTCAGGGCTGGGGGAGGAGGGGCTAACGGAAGGGGGGTTCCATGTACATATTTATCTCCCCTTCCACATAGCCCCCCAGACCTTTTGTACATTTTTACAGGGGTGCCCCTCCCAATAATCCCCCTTCCTGGTTAATTAAATCCTCAGACTGGTGCTGTGTTCCTAGCCTCTGGCCTCTCTGTGGGGGGGAGGGGGGATTGTAGAGGGAAGAGCTGGGAGGGGACAGGCAGGAACCCAGGGCTTATCCCAGGGAATATGGAGTCAGCAGGAGACAGAGCAACAGGGGAAGGGACCTGGGTACCTAGGCTGGAAAGAAGGGCAAATGCTTCCTGCTTGGCTGACAGCCCAGGTCCCCCCCCCCCTTGTTCCTGTTACCTCTGTGTGCCACCATCCCCAAAAGGCTCAATCTCTAAGCTTCAGACTCCACCTCTTAGTGGCTCAGTCCCCCTACTCCATTTCCAAGTGCCCCCAGGACTCCTGGGCCCTGCCCTCCAGAACCCTGTTCCCCAGAACCCTGCCCTAGGCCGGGGGGGTGGGCAGAGAAGGTCACCACGTACCACACACCAAAGAAGGGGGTCGGCCCGGGGGTGGGCCACACAGGCAGCTTCTTCAGCAGCCTCTCGGCGGCAGTCCCAGCCTTCCCAAAGCAGCAGGCGCCCCCAGGCTGGGGCCCAACCTAGAAGGCAGGGGTCAGTTTAACAAAAACATAACGACTTTTTTCCCCGGTGGGGCTTATTCTGTAACATGACTTGCGGATATTTATATAAAAATGAGTGTTACAATGAGGCCCCTTGGCTGCTCTTTCAGTGTGTGTGGGTCATGGGGGGCAGGGACGGGAGGGGGATTGGGTCAGGGAGGGATGAGAGAGGACAATACTACCCACGTCCCCATGAAGGGTCCCCCTCCCTCCCACCTGGGAGAGCTATTCTGTTCCTTGCGGATGGGTGGCTTGGAGCATGGGGCGTTGAGGTTTTTCACAGTTTCTACAACCCAGGAGTACATATTATACAAGATTCACGTAACACAGAAGGATAGCAACACTGAATTTCCCATTTACCTGCCAACCCATGCTAATTTCCTGAGGTCACCGCTCCCTCATTTGGTATATGCTCTTCAGGCCCGGCTCTGTGTGTCTGCCTACCCATGTGTTCCCGCGTAGTTCTGTGAGAAAAGATCTACAATTTTTTTCGAAACTTGGTTTTTCTTTTTTATATGGTCACTATAAAATGAACACAAGTGTATACTGCAAAGGGAAAGTGCCTTGTAATCTCGCCCCTCAGAGGCGACCACTTCTAATTGTCAGGAGTATCTTCCCTCCAGTTATTTTTCTAGCTGTAGGCTTCAAATACTGTGAAAACAGTGGGATCCTGTGAGATGTACGATTTTGCAACTACCTTTTTACACTTCACGTTATTTTTTGACGTGATCATTAAAAACCAAGGGACTGAACTGAGCTGGAGCCAGCCACCCAGAATTGTCGTGTTCCACTGTACCCGGCAACCTCAGGAAAGATGGCGGCCAACATTGTCTGCTACCGCTACATATGCCCAAGGCTTCCAGGGAAGGCTCAAGCCTAGACTGTTGCAACAGAAATCGGAGACGGTTGGGGCGCCTGGGTGGCACAGCGGTTAAGCGTCTGCCTTCGGCTCAGGGCGTGATCCCGGCGTTATGGGATCGAGCCCCACATCAGGCTTCTCCGCTATGAGCCTGCTTCTTCCTCTCCCACTCCCCCTGCTTGTGTTCCCTCACTCACTGGCTGTCTCTATCTCTGTCAAATAAATAAATAAAATCTTTAAAAAAAAAAAAAAAAAAAAAGAAATCGGAGACGGTTGACCAGAAGGACATGGCAGTCCTTGGTTTCAGCTTTTTCAGAAAAATCTAAAAATCTTTGGACACTATACCTGCTTTCTCTATGGCTGCCCCTTGACACGGGGCATGATCTCTCCAGATTGCCACTGTCTCCACTCTTGTCTAGGAAGGAGCCATTGTCACTGTCGAGGTACCTCCCTGGTCCTCCTACATATCTGGGTGTGGAACTCTCAGAAGAATACTTCTAGATACGCATATCCAACCTCTCCTAGGTCCCCGCAAAAGTAACTTAGGTACCCAGTCATCTCCTAGATCTGATGCTGTGCCCCCAAGCCTGAGGCATTTCCATCTCTGTTATCAGCACCCAAGTTGGAAAGCTCCCTCCCTTGATTCATGGTCCGAACTGCCTTTTATTCTTTCTACCACCATTGATCATCCCAGCCACAGATACAGAGGTAAACAGAACAAAAAATGCCAGCTCTCCTGGAGCTTACACACAGGTCCTCGGAGGAAAAAGAGCACATGACCCCAAAAGGAAAAGAGGGTGAAGGGCAGGAATCCCCAGGGCTGCCCTCCTGGGGCCTGTGCTCAGAACCACTACGCTCCATTGATTCATCTCTGCATGATCTGATCTGAACCCAGGAGCTCCTCAGGCAGAGGTAAAAGAGGAATCCAGAAAGACTGAATGCCAGGGTAAAGCAAAACAAAACCAAAATCATTTCACCATCATGAGGCTGCTGTTTGGAAATACGTTTTTTTGTTTTGAATTAACTCAGAAGTGTAGCTATGTAATCTTAAGCAATGTGCTTATTTCTGGGCCATGGTTTATTTGTAGAAGGGGGGGTAATTTGAAGATCGAATTGACTCACTAAATGATTCGGGAATGGGGCAGCACCCCATCTAGCAAATGGAGAGGTGCTCCTTAAATGGAGGGTGTTTAAACAACTTCACCGAGATACAATTCACATACCAGAGCATTCACCCAGTCTTCTGTGACTGGCTTCTTTCACTGAACATAAGCATTCAAGGTGCGACCACTGTAGCTTGCATCAGTCCTGCACTCCTTTTTACTGCCAAACAATACTCCATTATATGGATCCATTCTTCAGTGGACGGACATTGAAGTTGTTTCTTTTTTTAAAAAGGCTTTTATTTCTTTATTTTGAGAGCGGAGGAGAGAGAAGGTGTGTGGTGGGGAGAGCAGAGGGAGGGGGGAAGCAGACTCGGGTGAGCGCAGATCCGGACGGGGGAGGGCGGGGGGCTGGATCCCACCACCCCGAGATCATGACCTGAGCCTAAACCAAGACACGCAACCCACTGAGCCACCCGGGCACCCCAGTTGTTTCTTTTAACCATTATGAATAATGCTGCTGTGAATATCCACGTACAAGTTTTGTATGAATACATTTTTAATTCTCTTAGGTATACACCTTGGGTTGGAATTGTTGGGGCATATGGTAACTCTTATGTTTAGCATTTTGGGGAACTACCAACTAGTTTCCAAAGTGGCTGCACTACTTTATTTTTTTTAAGATTTTATTTATTTGGGGGGCGCCTGGGTGGCATAGCGGTTAAGCGTCTGCCTTCGGCTCAGGGCGTGATCCCGGCGTTATGGGATCGAGCCCCACATCAGGCTCCTCCGCTATGAGCCTGCTTCTTCCTCTCCCACTCCCCCTGCTTGTGTTCCCTCTCTCGCTGGCTGTCTCTATCTCTGTCAAATAAATAAATAAAAATCTTAAAAAAAAAAGATTTTATTTATTTGGGGCACCTGGGTGGCTCAGTCGGTGAAGCGTCTGCCTTCAGCGCAGGTCATGGTCCCAGGGTCCTGGGATCGAGCCCGGTGTCTGGCTCACTGCTCAGCAGGATGTCTGCTTCTCCTTCTCCCTCTGCCCCTCCGCGCCTCGTTTGTGCACGTGCACTCTCTCAAATAAATACATAAAAATCTTTTTTAAAAAAGATCTTAAAAAGAGTTTTAATCTTTTTAAAAAAGATTGTAATGTATTTATTTGACAGAGAGAGAGAGCACAAGCATGGGGAGCTGAGGCCAAGGGAGAGGGAGAAGCAGGATCCCCCCTGAGCAGGGAGCCCGATGTGGGGCTCGGTCCCAGGACCCTGGGATCATGACCTGAGCCGAAGGCAGACGCTTCACCGACTGAGCCACCCAGGCGCCCCTCGGTAATGTTTTTCTGATTTGAAATTTTAAGAAGCAGATCTTGGAGCTCAATTAAGGAGAACGGCTTACTTACCTGCAGTTTCTTGGGCAGGCACATTTTTCAAAACAGACTTTGAGGAGAGGAGCATCTGTCTAGGGGCAGAAGGAGCCGGAGCCAGTGAAGAACGCAGGTGTAGAGCCTTCCTCATCAGACAGATCAGAGCTTGAGTCTGGCCTCCACCAACCAGCTCTGTGACTTTGGTCTGTAGCCTGTTTCCCCTTTCCAAAGAAAATGACGAGCCCAGCCCACAGATTCACTGTGGCCGGTACGTGGAGTAATGCAGGTAGACGGTACTGAGCACAGAATTGAGTACACAGTGGACATTCACCAAACGAGTGTTACTTTTTTTTTTAAGATTTTATTTATTTATTTGACAGAAAGAGACAGCCAGCGACAGAGGGAACACAAGCGGGGGAGTGGGAGAGGAAGCAGCAGGCTCCCAGCAGAGGAGCCCGATGCGGGGCTCGATCCCAGGACTCCGGGATCACGCCCTGAGCGGAAGGCAGACGCTTAACAACTGAGCCACCCAGGCGCCCCGCGAGTGTTGTTACTGATTGCAGTGGGAAAGACTATAAACAGGTCCCCTATTTCAAAATGGGTAGGTTGAAGTTCAGAGAACTTTATACGATGTATGGAGTTAGGAGAAGAAAGGAGACATACACACTGGGGGAGGAGATTAAAAAAATAAACTTGATTATTATTAAAACAGTTTTAGATGTACAAAAAAGTTGGCAAAGATCGTAAGAGAGTACAGAGACTTCCTGTATGCCCCGAACTCAGTTTCCGGTATTAACACTACTAACATCTCATATTTGTTATAATTAGTCAATCAGTATTGATGCATTATTGACTTAAGTCCATACTTTATTCAGATTTCCTTGGTTTGTTTTTTTTTAAGATTTGTTTGAGAGAGAGAGAAATGAGTGCATCAGCCGGAGGGGCAGAAGGAGAGGGAACCTCAAGCAGATTCCACGCTGAGCATGGAGCCCGACACAGGGCTCGAACTCACGACCCTGAGATCATGACCTGAGCCAAAAACCAAGAGTCGGATGGTCAATGGATTTCGCCACCCAGGTGCCCCCAGACTTCCTTAGTTTTACCTAATGTCCTTTGCCTGTTTCAGGATCCCACAAAGACACCACATTACGCTCAGTCATCCTGTCTCCGTAGGCTCCTTTTGACCAGGACTTTTCTAGACATTCCTTGTTTTTGCTGATCTTGAGTTTTGAGGAGTATTGGTCAGGTATTTTAGAAAATGTCCCTTATTTAGGATTCATATGGTGTTTTTCTTAGGATGAGACTAGAGTTATGTATGGGCTTGGGGAGGAAGCAGAGGTGAAGTGCTGTTTCCATCGCCTTGAATCATGCCTTCAAGAAGACCCATCCTGGGGCTAAGGCAGTGCCGGCCAGCCTCCACTTACTCTTTCCCCCTTCTTTGCATATTCTGCTCTTTGGAAGGGACTCACTCTGCAGCCTAGACTGTGGGAGTTGGGAAATTATGCTCCGCCTCCTTGGGGGCGGAGTATCCACTTAAATTACTTGGAATTCTGTATGGGAAATTTGTCTCCTCTACCTTTCTTTATTTATTCAATCGTTTATTTATATTATGATGGATTCATGGGTATTTCTTTTCTACTTTAGGTTATACCCCAGGACTGTTTTATATATGGCTCCCCAGTTTTCAGTTGGCTCCTGTGTCCCTTTCATTGTGGGTTTTTGGTGTTTTTTTGTGTTTTGTTTTGTTTTGTTTAGCAGGCGCTGACTTTTTTTTTTTTTACTGTTTATCCTTTTGTATCTTTCCGTTTTTGTCTCATGTGCATGTATTATCTGTTCTTAAAAGTTAAAAGCTGCCAGTGTACTTGACATAAAAAGTTTGTAGCTTATAAAAGAAGGTAGACTAGGGGTGCCTGGCTGGTTCAGTCAAAAGAGCATGCACTCTTGATCTTGGGGTATGAGTTTGAGACCCACGTTGGGTGTCGAGATTACTTAAATAAAATATGATTTAAATTTTTTTTTTACTTTTTAAAACATTTTATTTAAATTTTAAAAAATTTTTAAAAAGAAGGTAGAGTAAAAAGTCTCCTTCCTTCCCCTGATCGCTCCAGCCTTGCTCCATTTCAGCTTTCATGAGATACCAACATGAGATACCATGTTGATTTTCTTGTTTATTTCTCCAGAACAACTCTTTCTTTCTTCTTTCAAACAAATATTTACATATAGTACAGGCTGTTCTGTATACTGTTTTTCTCAAGTAACCATCTCTTGCGGGTTATAGCATGCCTTTGTAAGGCTATGCCATAATGTATTTAAACCACTCTCCGTGAGTGGACCTTTATGTTCTTTCCAAAGTCTTTTACTAGAACAAGGAGTGCTGCAGTGGCTACCCACCTCTTTTGGATACCTGAGCCGATAAATCCGGAGGATACATTTCTAGGCAGAGAATTGCTGAATTGAAGAGTATATGCGTTCAAGATTTAGATGCTGCAAAATTGCCCTGCACAAACCTTGTGCCAATTGCCAATTTCCAGTCTCACCAACAACGTAAGGGAGGACCTGTTTGCCCACACCCTTGCTAACGCGGAGAACTAACAAGTTTTTTGATCTTCGCCAATCCCACGGGTGAAAGATGGTGACTCGAAGAAGTTTGAATCTGCATTTCTTTTATTAGGAGTGAAGCTCATCATCTTGCTGGAAGGTTAAAAATCCTTCATGTTTTCGTTTTCCAGGTTTTGCCTTTTCAAAGGGCTACCTCTTCCCCTCTCCCCCTGCTCTTTGGTTTTTAGGTGTTTTGTTTTGTTTTTTAAGATGTATTTATTTGAGAGAGAGCGAAAGAGCAGAAAGCACACACAGAGGGAGAGGGAGAAGCAGGCTCCCCGCAGAGCAGGGAACCTGATGGGGGGGCTCGATCTCAGGACCCCGGGATCATGACCTGAGCCAAAGGCAGACGCTTAACCAACTGAGCCACCCAGGCTCTTTGGGTTTTTTATAACTTTTGTTTTGTGCCTCAGTGAAAGCTACTCATTCATTTCTTCCATTAACAAATATTTATTTACCTACTGCATATCAGACTCTGATTTAGCAATGTGATAGTGACCAGAAAGGGCAAAGATACTTTTCTCTGGGCGATTAAAATTCTAGAGGGGTAGACAGAGAGGAAAGGAACAAATACATGTTGGTTGGCGATACCTGTTACGGAGAAAAAGTAGGGTATGGGCTAGAACGTTCCGGCGTGCTGTTTTCTACAGGTGGATTCAAGAGGGTTTCTCTGAGCGATGCTAAGGGAGAAGAGATGGGAATAAAGTGAGAAAAGGAAGCATGCAGTCGTCTGGGAGGGGCGTGCTTTCCGGCAGAGAGAGCAGCAGTGAGAAGCCCCTGAGGTGGGAACATGCTGGGTGAGCTGGGGGGTCAGCCAGAGGGCCAACGTGGCTGGAGCTGAGTCAGCGAGAGGCAGAGGGTTGGGAGATGAGGTTTGAGAGGTAAGTGGAGACCACATCATGCAGGGCCTTGCAGGCCTTCATAAGGACTTTGGCTTCTACTCTGAGTGAGGTGCTAGCCATTGCAAAGTTTGTTTATTTTGGCTGTACCTTTTATTTTATTTCCGTTTTTGGAGAGTTTTGGAGCAGAGGAATGGCATTATCCAATTTAGCTTTTTAAAGCACCGTACAGGGCGCCTGGGTGGCTCTGTTGGTTGAGCCTCTGCCTTCGGCTCAGGTCATGATCTCAGGGTCCTGGGATCCAGTCCTGCATCAGGCTCTCTGCTCAGTGGGAAGCCTGCTTCTCCCTCTCACTCCCCCTCTGTACACACACACACACACACTCTCTCTCTCTCTCTCTCTCAAATAAATAAATAAAATCTTAAAAAAAAAATAAAGGACCATATAATAGCACGATCTAGGAATTGAGACATTACCATACACGTGTCACTGGGGGCATTTCCCATCATCAGCCTGTTCAACTGGAATATTTAGGAGCCCGGCCCGCTTTAAGCAAGTCCAATGTGTGACGTTTCTGATGCACCTGATTTTCTCTAAGGGACAGGGCAGTCATTGCCATGGTCATGGGCTCAGTTTGGCAGATCCCAAGCCTCTAGTCCCTCTAGTCTCTAGGATGACAAAGAAGCCTACCCTTTTTCCCACCGGAAGGAATCATCTCCCCAAAGCTCAGCAACCACATTCTAGAAGCGTCTCCTGCTGACATCTTCATACAAAGCCATAAATATGTGTGTTCAAGAATGTTCCCACAACTAGGTAGATGGTAATAGCTGCACAACCTTGTGAATATACCAAAACTGCCTGAATTGTAGACTTTAAAGCGTTGGAATTTATGATATATGAATTGTAATTCAATAATAACAATAGAAACAACAAGGGATGTTTTCAGAAACCCCGTTCATCATGGCACAAAGATCGGAAACAACCCGAATGTCTATCCACAGGGATCTGTTAAATACACTTGTAGGGTCATCAACGGGTGAACATGGAGAAGTTAAGAAGAATGAGGTGTGTCTGCATTTGCAGATGTGGGAGACAGAGAAAGCTCTCCGTGATGGTCTGTTAAGTTTTAGAAAAATGAAGGTGAGGGGGGCGCCTGGGTGGCACAGCGGTTAAGCGTCTGCCTTCGGCTCAGGGCGTGATCCCCGCGTTAAGGGATCGAGCCCCACATCAGGCTCCTCTGCTATGAGCCTGCTTCTCCCTCTCCCACTCCCCCTGCTTGTGTTCCCTCTCTCGCTGGCTGTCTCTATCTCTGTCGAATAAATAAATAAAATCTTAAAAAAAAGAAAAGAAAATGAAGGTGAGGAACTGAGCGTGTAGCATACTACCATTTGTAAGAGAAGAGTATGTACACGTACACAGAAAATACTTCTAGAAAGGTCGTTGAGAATTTCTTAACAGGAACTTAGGGAGTGGAGATAGGGTTTTACCTTCACTGACACTTTCTACCCTCTCTACTTTTATTCACTTTTAAAAAGACTTTTATTCACTTATTAGACAGAGAGAGCGAGATAGCACAAGCAGGGGGAGCAGCAGAGGGGGAGGGAGAAGCAGGCTCCCCACTGAGCAGGGAGCCAGAGGTGGGGCTCGATCCCAGGACCCTGGGACACGACCTGAGCTGAAAGCAGATGCTTCACCGACTGAGCCACCCAGGAGCCCCTACTTTTATTCATTTTTTTAGAAAGATTTTATTTTTATTTAATCTCTACACCTAACATGGGGCTCAAACTTACAACCCCGAGATCAAGAGTCACACACTCCCCCAACTGAGCCAGCTAGGTGCCCCTACCCTCTCCAATATTTTTTTAAAGATTTTCTTTATTTATTTGACAGAGATAGAGACAGCCAGCGAGAGAGGGAACACAAGCAGGGGGAGTGGGAGAGGAAGAAGCAGGCTCATAGTGGAGGAGCCTGAAATGGGGCTCGATCCCATAACGCCAGGATCACGCCCTGAGCCAAAGGCAGACGCTTAACTGCTGTGCCACCCAGGCGCCCCACCCTCTC
The DNA here is from genome assembly GCF_023065955.2 of Ursus arctos. NCBI lineage: Eukaryota > Metazoa > Chordata > Mammalia > Carnivora > Ursidae > Ursus > Ursus arctos. The sequence goes on from NW_026622874.1 coordinate 88,054,319, forward strand.
CAATTTTAAAAAACACATATGTTGGGGCACCTGGATGGCTCGGTTGGTTAGACATCTGCCTTTGGTCATGATCTCAGGGTCCTAGGATGGAGCCCTGCATCCGCATCGGGCTCCTTGCTCAGTGGGGAGCCTGCTTCTCCTTCTCCCTCTGCCTACTGCTCCCCCTGCCTGTGTTCTCTCTCTTTATCAAATAAATAAAATCTTTAAAAAAATACATGTTTGCGTATAACTTTTAAGCAAATATGCATTTTAATTATCACAAGAAATATCAAAAATGCAAAAATAAAGAATCGGGGAGAGGAACGCTTCCGGCAGAGGGAGCAGCGGTGCCCGGTCGCTGGGGTGGAAATGTGCTGGGTGGGCTGGGGGATCAGCCAGGGGCCGTGTGTGGCTGTTGCTGGCTACTGATCAAAGAACAGACTGTGACGAGCACTTGTGGGGCATTTTCTATATGCCTGGCATTTTGTTGTGGGGCAGTGGTGAGTAAGACTGAGGTAGTTTCCCCATTCCTCCCAACTCCCAGAGTTGGTGGGAGGCCCCGGGTCTTGGAGGGAGTCCTCTCTTGCCTTCTTTCACCCCCTCCCACCTCTTCTCCAGGACCCATCAAGTCCAGAGTAGGCAATGACCCTCGAGCAGAGGACTTCACCTTCCTCAACCTTAGCTGCCCATCCGCAAAATGGGAATAACGATAAAGCCTAGCTCGGTGGAATTATCGCGAGAATTATCGGTGCTCTAAAGGTAGTTTGAATTACTGCGAATATTATTAGCCTGCCTCCAGCACGGCCTGCTTGGGCTGCCTATTGAATAATAAGAGTATAATTATTCTCACAATCATACAGAGAGACGGGCGGGGCTGGGATGACTATGCCCATTTTGTACGTAAGTACAATGAGGCACCAAGATGAAAGGGGCTTTCGAACTTAGTGGAAAATTCAAGATGGGCAGAATTTAGGGTTGTACAAAATACGAATTTGAATCCCTGCTTTACAGCCTACTTGCTTTGTGATTTTAGGGTAGTTAGCTCTCTGAGTCTGAGAGTGAACCATACTTGTCAGAAAGGGACCAGGCCTCAGCCCTCACAGGACTTCAAGGATTAAAAGCTGCTGGAAAAGAAAAAGGCCTCCCATAGTGCTTGGAGCCTGGCAGCTGCCCAGAAAATAGCTGCTATTAGGGTAATTATTCTGTAAATATTCTGAATGATAATAATATTTATGGACCAAGGTGTCGCCTGTGTTCGGTGCTGAGGTCAGAGGAGAGACCAGGTCTTGCCTGGTCTCTAACTCTCTCCCTAAGACCAGCTCCTGCCCTCCCGAGCCCCACTGGGAATGAGGCGGAGAGGCCCTCGGTGATGCAAATGACTGTTGACTTTTCATTAACAAAACAATGAGCTCGTTGACGCCTGCGGTGGAAATGTTTAAAACTTTGAAAAGGAGAAAAATCGGTTCACAAGTGTTTGTTGATATCCTCACACCCTGCTTTACTGGTCAATCAACATTTCCCAAGGCCTGCGGGACAACCCCAGGTTGGCCACCTGTTGAGGTCTCTAAAACGCTGCGTGAACTGGGGCCTTACAGTGTTTTAGGCTGAAGGATGCTAATCGCTCAGGGCTGGGCTGGGGCGGGCTTTGATGAAATGTGTATGCAGAGCCTGGGACCAGTTAGAAACAAAGCAATTTTTCAATCAGTTTATTTTGCCCCAAACCGCCCCCAGCCCACCCTTAACTTCAGGAGGACGCGGACCACCCCCTTTGGGGATCACGGAGCCGCTGTCAGTCTCCTGGGGAAGACATGGGGGAGGAACATGGTGAGGAGTAAGGAATGAGGACACCTAGAGCCATCAAGCTGGGTACAGAACAGGCTGGTTAGGTAAGACAGAGAGATAAAAAAAAAAAATACTGTTTTTCAAATATGTGAAGATATTCACTAAAGTGTATCCACTAAAATATTGTTTCTAGAACCTAGAGAATGAAAACAATTCCAGTGTCCAAAATAAGAGACAGATTAAATACATCATTTGACATTCACACAATGACTGGACCAATATGGCTTTTTAAAATAGGAAGTAGATCCTAACATGAAGACCTGGGCTAATCTGCAAGATTTCTTATTCATAAGTAAGCGGAGATATCTCACGTTCATGGAAAGGAAGACTGAGGGTTGTAAAGATACAGTTTTCTCCAGATTGATCGGTAAGAGTCAATACAATGCTAATAAAACTTACAACAGGATTTTTTAAAATGAAACTCAACAAGTCAATTAAAAAAATATATAGGGAGGGGGTGCCTGGCTGGCCCCGTCAGAAGAGCATGTGCCTCTTGATGTCGGGGTTGTGAGTTTGAGCCCCATGTTGGGTATAGAGATTAATTAAATAAGGAAACTTTTAATATATATATAGGGGGGCATGGATGGCTCAGTCAGTTAAGCGTCTGCTTTTGGCTCAGGTCATGATCCCAGGGTCCTGGGATCGAGCCCTGGTGTCCAGCTCCCTGCTCAGCAGGGAGTCTGCTTCTCCCCCTGCCCCTCACCCCTTCATGCTCTCCCTCTTTCTCGCTCTACTCTCTCTCTCTCAAATAAATAAATAAAATCTAAAAAAAAAAAAAAGAAGGAATCACCAAAACCAGCTCAGGAATATAAAAAGTTCTGATAAATGACAGGGGTGGCAGGACACATCAAAGGGGGGACTGTTTGATGAGTGGAACTATAACAAAAATTGTCATCCACATGGGAAAAAATACAGTTAGATCATTGCCTCACACGATCCACAAAACCCAGCTCCAGATGTAAGAACTTATTATCAAAAGCAAAACTTTAAAACTTTTAGAAGAAAATCTAAAGGAATTTCTTTCTGGACTTGGGGTAACAAAGAATCTCTCTCTTTTTAAAGATTGTATTTATTTACTTATTTTAAAGTTTTTATTTTTTAAATTTTAAAAATTTTATTTATTTATTTATTTATTTATTTATTTATTTATTTATTTATTTTTACAGAGGGAGAGAGTGTGAGCAGAGAGGGGCAGAGGGAGAAGGAAAGAGAATCTCAAGCCAGGCTCCACACTTAGCACAGAGCCTGATGCAGGGCTTGATCCTACGACCTTGCGATCACGACCTGAGCCGAAATCAAGAGTCAGACGTTCAACTGACTGAGCCACCCAGATGCCCCTTAAAGATTTTATTTTGTTTTAATTTTATTTATTTATTTGACAGAGATAGAGACAGCCATCGAGAGAGGGAACCCAAGCAAGAGGAGTGGAAGAGGAAGAAGCAGGCTCCCAGCAGAGGAGCCCGATGTGGGGCTCGATCCCAGAACGCCGGGATCACGCCCTGAGCTGAAGGCAGACGCTTAACGACTGAGCCACCCAGGCGCCCCTTAAAGATTTTATTTTTAAGTAATCTCTACACCCAACGTGGGGCTCAAACTTACAACCCCAAGATCGAGAGTCACACACTCCACTGACTAAGCCAGCCAGGGGCCCCACAAAGAATCTCTTAATTAAACAAAACAGAAAAGAGTAATCATAAAAGAAAATATTAATACATGGTTAGATATTTTAACATATGAGAAAAGAAAATGAAATGATAAGCTACACATTTGCAGAAGAAACGTGCAAACACATATAACCATCCAAGGATACTTCTCGAGATACCCTAAACAGCTTCTGCAAATCAATAAAGGACAATAAACCAGAAGAAAAAATGGGTAAAGACTTGAAAATGCATGTAAAAGAAAAGGAAACGTGGCTGAAAATCTCACGAAGGGATCAATGATCGACATCACCAGTAATCAGGGAAACACAAATCAAGATCACGACGAGATGTCGTACCGATTTCTATGCGGTCTGTGGTGACAGTTAAGACGTCAGGTTTAACAGTAAGTGCTGGAGAAGAGCAATGGGTCTCCTGTTCGTAGCTGGCGGGAATGTATATCCACAGCCATTTGGGAAAGCAATGTATCATTTTCTTGTAAAATTGAACTCTCGCATATCTTAAAACCTGGCAGTTCCCCTCTTGGGCAAAAATCCAGGAGCAAGTCTTGCATGTGTGTTCCAGGAGACGTGTATATGAATATTCATAACAGCAGTGAATAAATGGCAAAAAACAACAAAAAAAACCCAACAACAGCAAGAACGCCAACTGCCCTTCAACAGGAGAATGGATAAATACATGAGGGTACATTAACCGAATGAAATATCACAGAGTGAAATTTGAATGAACCACAGCCACACATAACCGTATGGATGATTTTTTTAAGGTTATTTATTATTTAAGACAGAGAGAGAGCACGCACGTATACGGGAGGAGGGGCAGCAGGAGAGGGAGAAAATCTCAAGCAGACTCCATGCTGAGCGTGGAGCATGATGCAGGGCTTGATCTCACGACCCTGAGATCGTGACCTGAGCTGAAATCAGGAGTCAGTCGCTTAATCGACTGAGCCACCCAGGCGCCCCAGGGATGATTTTTATTACTGTAATACTGACTGTAAAAAAAAAAAAAGAAAACAAAAACAGGAAGCCAAGGGCTACTTACACCATGATACCCTTTTCCTAAAATCCAGAAACACTACAACTGAACAACATATTGTTTCATCATCACATCGAGGGCAAAGCCACAAAATTAAAGGTGAGGAAACAATAAACACAAAATTCAAGATAGTGGCTTCCTGGTTTGTAGAGGGGAGAAGGAGCTTGACTAGGATAGAGGTAGAGGTCATCAGAAGATGTGAATTATTGTCAAGGATCTTAATATTAATAAGTAAATATATAGGGACGCCTGAGTGGCTCAGTCAGTTAAGCGCCCGACTCTTGACTTTGGCTCAGGTCATGATCTCAGGGTCGTGAGATCAAGCCCTGCATCGGGCTCCGTGCTGAGGGTGGAGCCTGCTTGGGAGTCTCTCTCCTCTGCCCCTTCTCTCACCCCTGCTTGTACATACACTCTCCCTCTCTCAAAAAAATGTAAATATATAAATAAACGAACAAATAAAAACATAAAACAAGTAAATAAATAAATAAAAGAGGGCCGTGAACAGAAAGTAACAATGTGTCACAGGTTAAGGGTTTTAATTAATCCAATTCTTTCTACCTGACGTCCTTTCTTTAAAAAAAAAAAAAAATAAGCATGTACCAGACGCAACTACTTGCGTAAAAAAATTAGTGGGGGAAAGATCCATTACCCATACATATAAAATGTTATCCACAGACCAGTCTTTCACAAGGTAATCCGGGATTGGGTGGGATGGGAGGTCATGGAGAGGGAGAGTTTCTTTTTACTTTACCCCTGGTGTACTGTTGGAATTTTTGTTTTATTTTGTTTTACCTTGTGCATAGACTATCTTTTCAGCAAGAGGTGTGTCAAAAGAAATTAATATAAAAACGAAGCTTTTTTATGGCAGATGTTTTAAGAGCTTGCTAATTAGTGGTATCGACGAGGGAGGGGCAAACAGGCACCCTTCATACCCTGTCGGTGGCAGAAATCAGTGCAGCTACTTTGGAGGGCAACATTTACTAGTGTCTTTGAAAATCTTAAATGCACGTATTCTGACCCAGCAAGTCTCCTCCACTTTAAGAATTTTCTTTACAGGGGGCCTGGCTGGCTTAGTCAGTAGAGCGTGACACTCTTGATCTCAGGGTCATGAGTTCGAGCCCTACTATGGGCATAGGGATTACTTTAAAAAAAAAAAGAATTTATAGATTCACTTGTACAGCTCAAGATGTAAGTGTACAAGGTTGGCATCACAGCAGAATACAAAATTAGCTACGCACACAAATGAGTATTTAGTGGCTATTTAAAAGTAAGAGCTAAGTCTGTATGTATTAACCTGGAAAGATGTTACCCGTATATTAAGTGCAAAAAGACAAAATGTAGAACAATATATATAGTACGATATCATTTGCAGGCATAGAAGACACACGTACCCATGGAAAATTCCTAGCAAATGCAAGCAGCTATTAACACCAGTTACTTCTGGGGAGTGGAATTGAAAGGGTGAAGGAAAGGACATACTTTCTGGTTTATATTTAATACTGGATTTTATTTTTTATAAAGAGCAAACACTTAGGACTGCTGTAATAAAAAATCTATTTTAGGGGTGCCTGGGTGGTTCAGTTGGTTAAGTGTCTGACTCTTGATTTCACTCGGGTCTTGATCTCAGGGTCGTGAGTTCAAGCCCCACATTGGGCTCCACGCCCAGCATGGAGCCTACTTTTAAAAAATAAAATTAAAAGTCTATTTTAGAAATTCAAAACAAAGTATTCTATGTCAATTATAGCGTAGTGAAGCTGGGGGATAGTTCATAAATTAGAAAGAAGCAATGTGGGGGGCCAGGCTGGCTCAGTCCATAGAGCACATGACTCTTGATCTAGGGATTGTGAGTTTGAGCCCCATGTTGGATGTAGAGATTACTTTTTTTTTTTTTTAAAGATTTTATTTATTGTGAGAGACAGAAAGCATGAGTGGGGAGGAGAGGGAGAAGCAAGGAGCCCGACTCGGGGCTTGATCCCAGGATCCTGGGATCTTGACCTAAGCCAAAGGTGTCCAGGAGCTGGACGCTTAACCGACTGAGCCACCCAGGTGAACTGGATGTAGAGATTACTTAAAATAAAATCCTAAGGGGCGCCTGCGTGGCTCAGTCGGTTGAACATCTGACTCTTGGTTGTTTTGCTCAGGTCATGATGTCATGGGTTGGGAGATGGAACCCCGCCCCCACAAATCTCTACACTCAGTGGGGAGTCTGTTTGAAGATTCTCTTCTCTGCCCCTCCCCCCAGTTACGGATGCTCACGCACGCTCTTTCTCTCTCAAATAATCTTTAAATAAATACAATCTTTTTTTTGAAAAAGATTATTTGAGAGAGGGAGGGAGAGAGAGTGAGAAAAGAGAGAGAGATCATGAGCAGGGGGGAAGGGTAGAGGGAGAAGCAGATTCCCGGCTGAGCAGGGAGCCTGATGCAGGACTTGATCTCAGGACCCTGAGATCATGACCTGAGCCGAAGGCAGATGCTCAACGGACTGAGCCACCCAGGCATCCCTAGATATATTTATTTTTTACAAAATGGAATCATCGGGGTGCCTGGGTGGCTCAGTCGGTTGCTCTTTGCGGAGCCTGCTTATGCCTCTGCCTGCCACTCCCCCTTCTTGTGCTCTCTCTCTCTCTTTGACAAATAAATAAAATTTAAAAAAAACTGTTTCTAAGTTTAAAAAAATAAGAAAAGTTTAGTACAACCTGTGTATGACCTACACGCCAAGACGCTTTGTTAGGATGCAGAACTGTCAAAATAAATGCAACTTTACAGATACGGGTGAAGTCCTCTTTGCTCTGTGAAATGCTTGTTACCACTTGCACATTTCCCTGATGATTCATGAGGGTGACAATCTTTTCAATACATGTATTGGCCATTTGAGTTTCCTTGTCTCCCAACTGCTGTTTCTTGGTCCATGTTTCTGTTGTGAAGACTTCCAGGGCATGTCCAAATTGTTTTGCTTTTATAGATAATGCCCTGATGAACATCTTCACACATGCGCATTTGCTCATTTTTCTGATTCATTCCTTAGAATAAGTTTCTAAAAGTGGAATGTCTGAGACAAAGGATATATTTTAAATTTACAACTTTTTTTGGGGCGCCTGGGTGGCACAGTCGTTAAGCGTCTGCCTTCGGCTCAGGGCGTGATCCCGGCGTTATGGGATCGAGCCCCACATCGGGCTCCTCCGCTATGAGCCTGCTTCTTCCTCTCCCACTCCCCCTGCTTGTGTTCCCTCTCTCGCTGGCTGTCTCTCGCTCTCAAATGAATAAATAAAATCTTTAAAAATAAATAAATAAATAAATAAATAAATAAATTTACAACTTTTTTTTTCCTTTTATGAAACAATCTTTTAAAAAATCCAGATCAAAGGGGCACCTGGGTGGCTCAGTCGGTTAAGCATTCGGCTCAGGCCGTGATCCCAGGGTCTTGGGATCAAGCCCTGCGAGCCCCACGCTGCATCGGGGCTCCCAGCTCTGTAGGGAGTCTGCTTCTCCCTCTCTCTCTGCCACCCTCACTTGTGTGCGCTCTCTGTCTCTTGAATAAATAAAATCTTCTTAAAAATCCAAATTAAAAAATCCTGTGTACACCTACACCCCCCTGCAGCCGCGTGTGAGCTTCTGTCTTCCCACACTCTTCCCAGAACTGGGCATCATGATTTTAGTTTCCTTCTTTGAAGGTCAGGGATGTTTTTGATTGGTGTGCTTGCTTAAGATGTGCTGGGTTCCACCTGTAAAGTCCCTGCGCTGTATTGGCTGTATTCTCAAAAGTTCCCAGTCCTCCTAGAGAGGAGAGTGGGGTTCTAGCAGCTCCCCACCCTCTCCTAGCCTCCTGGGACCTCAGCCACTCGACAGCTGCCTTCCGGAGGCTTCTCTCAGAGGTCCCCCGGAAGAGCTATTTGCTAAATCTGGCAACCCTACCCCCAGGTTCCCGTTCTACTCCTCTCACCTAGACTGCAGCAATTGCCCCTGGGTCTCACCCCTACAGTCCATTCTCGGCACCAGCCTCTGCTCACAGCCCTCCTGCTGCACTTAGAATCCCATCTAAACTCCTGAGTTTAGAGCCCTGCCAAATCCAGGCCTGGCCCTCCTCTCAGACCTCATTGCCAACTGTTCCCCAGCCCCCTGCAGCCCCCTGCAGCCCCCTGGGCCTCCTGGTTGTTTCCTGTTAGGATAAGCTGGGCCAGCCTCTGAATCTTTATACTTATTTACCTCTGCTTAGCATGCTCTCTCCCCCGAACATTCTCTGTTCAGATGTCGCCACACCAGAGAGGCCTTGCCAGCCCACCTTGCCTAAAACAGCACCTCCCCGGCCCCAACCCTGCTTTATTTTTCCCTAACACGCATTACCCGTCATTATTTTATACTTTGACTTGCTTAGTGTCCTTGTTCTTTGTCTTCCCTCACCAGGAATGTAAGCTTGATAAAAGCTGGAACTTAAAGTGTTTTACTGGTTTGTTTTTCCAATATTATCTCCCTGGTGCCTAGGATCATGCCTGGCACTTCTCAGACCTGGATCTGACAGGCTGTCCTGCCCAGAAGCTAAGGGCACAGCCGTGAGTCAGTCTCTCTGGGTTCAAGCCCCTGACTGCTTGCTTTCCAGCTGTGTCACTTGGGGCAAGTTACCTAACCATCCTTTCTACCGTCTGTAAAACGGGGATGCTAATCTACTTTAGTTGGGTGATTGGGAGCATTAAATGAGTTAAGCCGTGTGAGAACACAGGCTGGTGTTTGCTGATTGTCACTATTACAGTGTTTGAGTGAACTTAACCTCTACGGGTTATTACCATTATACACACATGCAAACGTCACCCAACCCCGATCTACTGAATATTTAGTATGTGTCTGTCACTCCCAGGCAACGGGGAATAGACTCCTACACAGAAACTAACAAGATAGACGTGACCCCTCCCTTACCATGAGTCTTCAGGAACTCAAATAATTATTCCTGGTGTTCAAGTGTTGAGGGGCAACAAAGCACAGAATTTTTCAGGAGATATAACTTAGTCTGAGGGCCAGCAAGAGATCCTGGACCAGGACCCTGGGATCATGACCTGAGCTGAAGGCAGACGCTTAACCAACTGAGCCACGCAGGGCCCTCTATCACACTCTCTTATGCTTGTTCTCATATGAAACCCCGTTGGAATGGAACCTCCGAAAGAGCTGGGACTTTGGGGAGGGGGAGAGAGACTGGCCGCAGGAAGACCAATTAGGAGGTCAGTGTGGATGGCCTGAGTTCTAGAACTTTGATTTGCTAGGAGGATTAGGAGCAGCCGGCTGGCTGATAGAGAGCCAGAGGCTAGAGGACTTGACAGCTGGAAGCTTCATTTGCATAGCACTTTATACAAGACTGAGAAAAGAGCCAATTGTCCACATCAAAGAATGGAGTGGGGAGGCAGTGGAGTAGTGGTAGTGAGGAAGGGCGACTCAAGTCCCAGCAGTCCCAACAAGCCAGCTCTTGGTACTGTCACTGATTTTGAGTCATCAAGGACTAAGGATCAAATGTGGGGCTGGAGAGAAATATAGAAATATTGGGGCGCCTGTGTGGCTCAGTTAGTTAAGTAAGCATCTGCCTTCGGCTCAGGTCATGATCCCAGGGTCCTGGGATCAAGCCCCGTTGGGCTCTCTGCTCCACGGGGAGCCTGCTTCTCCCTCTCCCTCTACCTGCTGCTCCCCCTGTTCATGCTCTCGCTCTCTGTCAAATAAATAAATAAAATCTTAAAAAAAAAGAATAGCGAAATATGTCATATTCTAAAACTCTTTTTAAAAGATTTTATTTAGTTATTTGAGAGAGAGAGAGAGGGAGCACCAGCAGGGGGAGGGTGAGAGGGAGAGGGAGCTGAGAGCCTAACGGGGCTCCGTCCCAGGATCCTGGGATCATGACCTGAGCTGAAGGCAGATGCCCAACCGACTGAGCCACCCAGCTGCCCCAAGAATATAGACATCTTTAAGATGTAATGGACAAAACTTGGTGGCCGGATGTGGGACATGAGGGAAAGGGAGGGTGATGTCTTCGTTTCTAGTTTAAGCAACTGGGGGGATGGTGGTGCCATCTCCTCAGAGTGGATTTTGTGGTTCAACTGGGAGGCCTGGAGGAATCCAGGAGTCAGGCAGATGGGAACACAAGTTCCGAGCCAGGGAAAATACTTGGCTTAAGAGATGGTAATTGGAATGCACAATGAAATCATGACAAAATGCCTTTTTCTTCTGAGATCTCTTTAGGCAAATTACCAGAAAAGCTTACATGCAAATGCTTTCTGGTTGCAGACGGGCTTCTCCACTTCATCTAGACTGTTCCATAACCCTCAGATACTTCTAGCAATGGAGGGTCCCTGTAAAGGAAGGGTTCCAGAAGCTTAAACTTCCTTAGCTTCAGGGTATCTGCCTCTGCCCTTGCTCATGTGTTGGGTGAGAGAAGGCAATTGAGGAAAGTCTTGATAAATGCTTACAACTGGTGGACGGGTCCAGGAGACGTGGCCTGTGAGGGAGACTGAGAAGGGGCGTCCGGGGAGGTAGGAGGTAGGAGGAGACTGGGAAAGGCTTCACAGAAGGCAAGAAGAATGGCTGTTTAGAGGGTCGTTATCACTAGCAATCAACTGTCTGCCAAGTTCTGCTAACACTGCCTCTGCAGTGTCTCTCCCTCTGACTCCACTGCCACCTCCTGGCCAACAGTCCCCATTACAACTGGATATCTGCTCTAGCTTCTCTATTTCCAGCCTCTAGTGGAGCCTGGACCATGCCCATCCCTCCTCAACAACATTCAGTAGCTCCCTGTCACCTCCAAACTCATCCCACTACCGAGCCTGGAATGCTGGACCTTTGGCTGCCTGGTTCCAGGTGACTTATCTATCTCAATCTGCTCCTTCATAAAGAAGATACGCTGATCTTGTCACTATCCCCACAACCCTCAGCCTTGTTGTGGCTGCGTCATCTTCCTGAATTGCCCACCCTTCATGCCTACATTTTTCAAGGTCAGGCTCAAATGACATCTGAAGCCCACTATGATACCCACTGGATCTGATCTGACCCTTGACCACCTTCTCTTGTGACATTCAAACACTGCCCTTGTTTTCACCAAGCTCACAGATCACCCCCAATGAGATTAAATTCTTGAGAGTAGAGACTGTGTCATCTTCTCTCCTGTCTCTCCCATTTAACCCAGTACAGGGCCTGCTACTCAGTGGGCAGAGGAAACGCTGGTCAGGAGAGCACACCCACTACCACCCAAATATAGGAACAAGAAGTCACAGATTCAACTACCTCCAGGAGCCAGACAGATATGACAAATGCGTGAAGTTGCCCAGTACGAGACAATTAGGAATGGTGGGGCCTATGGCAAGCAGGAGCTTTCGTTCTGCCTAAAGTGCTAATAACACTCAGAACATTAAAACAGTCTGTAAAGCATATCTGAAAAGCAAACTTGACCTGAAGAGTCATGAGTTTGACTCTGAAATATGGGTCAAAGTACACCCCTCTATTTAGGTGGTTCTTTAGAACTTTCAAAGCAATTTTGCATCAGCAACTCTATCTCCCTTATATACATGTGAGAAAAGTGAGGCTGAGAGAAGTGAGATGCTTCTTAAGATGACATAGCAAGGAATTAGCAGCCCAAGGCTAGGTCCAACCCATTCGGACTCTGGCCTGGCTTCCTGTCTTCGGAAGGTGACGGGAAGAGGGTCTAAAAAAGATGGGGATCATTCACTTTTTAAAAATCAAGGCTATTTTTTAGAGCAATATTACATTCCGGGATCGAGGGGAAGGTACAGAGATTTCTCATATACACCCGGTCCCCACACATGCAGACTCTCTCTATTATCAACATTCTTCACGATAGTGGGACATTTGTTACAACTGATGAGCCTACATCATGTTTCTAAAAGGGCATCAATATCACGATCAACATTGACACAGTCTAATCACCGAGAGTCCATGATTTACATTATAGTGAACTGTTGGTGTTGTACATTTTATGGGTTTAAACAAATGTATGATGACATGTATCTACCGTTAGAGTATCATAGTCCTCTCCTCCTATTCATCCCTCCCTCACTGACCCCTGGCAACCACTGATCTTTTTAGTCTCCATAGTTTTGCGTTTTCCAGAATGTTGTATAGTTGAAACAATACAGTAGGTAGCCTTTTCAGATTGGCTGCTTTCACTGTGCATTTAAGTTTCCATGTTTCTCTCTCTCTCTCTCTTTCTTTTTTTAGAGAGGGAATGGGGGGGAGGAGGGGCAGAGGGAGAGGGGAAGAGAGAGTCATAAGCAGGCTCCACACCCAGTGCAGAGGCAATTGCGGGGCTTGATCTCACAACCCTGAGGTCGTGACCTGACCCAAACTCAAGAGTTGAATGCTTAACTAACTGAGCCAACCAGGTGCCCCTCCTCTGTTTCTCTGTGGCTCAATAGCTCACTTCTTTTTAGTGCTGAATAATATTCCACCGTCTGGATGTATCACGGTTTATCCATTCACCTATTGAAGGCCGCATTGGTTGCTCCCAGGTTCTGGCAATTATGAATAAAACTGCTGTAAACATCCACTCGCAGGTTTTTGTGTGGATACAAGTTTTTTTTAACTCCTTTGGGAATTAAAAGGAGTGCGATTGCTGGACTGTATGGTAAGAGTATGTTTCCTTTTTTTTTTTTTAAGATTTTATTTATTTATTTGACGGAGAGACAGCCAGCGAGAGAGGGAACACAAGCAGGGGAGTGGGAGAGGAAGAAGCAGGCTCCCAGCGGAGGAGCCTGATGTGGGGCTCGATCGCGCCCTGAGCCGAAGGCAGACGCTTAACGACTGCACTACACAGGCGCCCCAAGAGTATGTTTACTTTTGTTAAGAAACCACCAAACCATTTTCCAAAGAGGCTGTACCATTGCCACGAGCAATGAATGAGAGTTCCCATTGTTCCACATCCTCGGTGGCATTTAGTGTCGTCAGTATTCCGAATTTTGGTCATTCTAATGTGTAGTGGTATCTCATTGTTGTTTTAATTGGCATTTCCCTGATGACAGATGATATGGAACATCTTTTCATTGGTTCATTTGCCATCTGTATGTCTTCTTTGGTGAGGTGTTTGCTAAGGTCTTTGGCCCATTTTTTAATCAAGGCGTTTTCTTATTGAGTTTTAAGAATTCTTTGAATATTTTGAATAAGTCCTTTATCAGATGCCTTTTGTAAATGTTCTCTCCCGATCTGTGGCTTGTCTTCTCATTCTCTTCACATTGTCTTTCACTGAGAAGTTTTTAATATTCATGAAATCCAGATTACAAATTATTTCTTATATGGATCATCCTTTTGGTATTGTTTCTAAAAGGGCATCAATATCACGATCAAGGTCATCTGGTTTTCTCCTATGTTGTCTTCTGGGTGTTACACAGTTTTGTTCTTTACATCTAGGTCTGTGATCCATTTTGAGTTAATTTTTGTGAAGGGTGTAAGGTCTGTGTCTAGATTAATATTTTTGCTTGTGCTTGTGCAGTTGTTCTAGCTCCACTTGTTGAAAAGAGTATTTTTGCTCCATTGTATTACCTTTGCTCCTTTGTCAAAATCAGTTGACCATATCAATGTGGGTCTACTTCTGGCCTCTCCATTGGTCTATTTGTTCCATTGATCTCTTTGTCTATTCTTTTGCCAATATCACGCTGTCTTGATTACTGCAGCTTTACAGTAAGTCTTGAAGTCAGGTAGTATCAGTCTTCCAATTTCGTTCTCCTTCAATAATATCTTGGCTATTCTGGCTCTTCTGCCTCTCAGTATAAACTTCCGAATCAGTTTGTTCATATTCATAAAATAACTTGCTGGGATTTTTATTTGGATCGCACTGAATCTATAGATCAAGTAGGGAAGAATGGACATCTTGCCAATATTCAGTTTTCATCACTCACTTTTCATTCAACTGAAATTTCATTTGTCAAATGGAACAATCTCCTTTTCACAGGGTTGTTTGAAATGGTTTTCATCATTCAGTAATTATCTAGAGTACTGTAGTCCCTGTGACAATGTCCCTGCTCTCAGGGAGCTTATCCTTTAGAGCTGAGGGGAGCATACAATAAACAAGCATACAAATAAATTAGTAATTTCAAGTAAGTGTTGTGAAGAAAGCAAGTAATAGGGAGTGACTGGCAGCAAAAGGGTTCTTTAATGTCAAGGAACTTCTCTGGGGAGGCAACATTTGAACTAAGACCTTCATGAAAAGGGAGAGCTAGCCATGAGGAAAAACTTTCAGAGGAAACAACAAAAATGAAGGCTCTGGAAGCAGAAATGAACTTGACGGATGGTTTGGAGAAGGGCATGGTGGCTTCAGTATAGCGAACAAGGGATAAATGAAGTTTAAAAAAAAAAGTACACATGGGTCATATCCTGTAGGATATTTATTTTTAAAATTTAAGTAAAAATCTTTGCTTTGAGGTACACAAAGTATACACATTTTAAGTACACAGCTCAGTGAATGTTTATATCCGTATATACCCATGAAAATGACCTCGTCCAGATCAAGATAGAGAATGGCGGTCAGCAGACATTTTTGGTGAAGCACCAGACAGAAAATAGTTTAGGCTCTGTGGACCTGGGCCTTTGTTGCAACTACTCAGCTCTAGTACTGTAGTACCATAGGAAAGCAGCCATAGGTGCCATGTTAATCAACGGGTATGGTGGAATTTCAATAAATCTTTAGTTACAGATGCTGAAATTTGATTTACATTTACTTTTCATGTGTCACAAGAGTTTTCTTTCTTCTTTCGTTTTTTCCTCAACCATTTGTAAGTGTAAAAACCATTCTTAGACTTGTTAGCATTCTTAGCTTGCAGACTGTACAAAAACAGGTGCTGTACAAGACTTGTCCTCTGGGCCATAGTTTACCAACTCCTGATACACATTTCTAGTATCCCCCTTGTGGCTCTTCCCAGGTAAAATCCCTTTCTCTCAATGGTTATTTTATTTTTAACACCATCAATTAGTTTTACCTGCTCTTGAACTTTATGTAAATGGGGTCATATGTTCTCTTGTGCCTGGCTTCTTCAGCTCAACATGTCTGCCCTGTGGAGACTTGAAGTCATGATACGCAATGGGGTTTCATTTAAGTGAATTAAGATGCCATTGGGGGGTTGTAAGTGTGAGAGCAACAAGATCTGATTTCTATGTAAAGGTCACTCCAGTTGCTATGTGGAGAATGGAGTAAAGAGAAACAGGAATGGATGTGGGAAACCCAGTCAGGGGCAATCCAAACAAGAGATGATGGTGGCTGGCTCAACGGTGATAGTCATGGAAAGAGAAGAGAGATTTGGGGTTTATTTTCAGTTTGAGCTCAAGAATCCAATACCAGTTATTTTTGTTTTTAACCAAGTATTATAATACTAAGTAGTTCACACTAATAAATCTCCTGAATAATCTTTCTGAGACTGGCTTAGTGGATTTTCATGTATAAACCATGTTCCTATCTTCAAGGGGTTAATAATACTTTTTGGGGTGGGGTGGACAGACCATGAATCCGGATATAATGCAATCAGTGCTTTATGAAACCCAGGGGGCTATCGGAGCCAATAGTATGAAAACCAGCCTAGGTGTGGTCAAATGAGATCACCTGGGGGTTGTCGCCCTCGAGCTGAATTTTGAAGGAAGAATAGCTGAAAGAGCATGAAAAGGTTTATGGGAAGGACAAGCGATGTGAGATCTCTTGGGAGCTCAGTATGGTTCTATGATAGGGTCTCAGAAATATGTAAGCTTGGTATGGGGAAAAAAAAAAGACTAAACTGGGCCTAAATGGATGGGCGTTCATCCACATTTTCAATCTGTCCTGGGCGCTTCCATATGACTTGAGGCTCCAGCATAAGCCCGAGGTAGCAAACTGGCAACCTGTGGCTGAATTTGACCCTTAGATGTATTTTGGCCCACAGGGTGACCACTGGAATGGTGGTTTGAACAGTGGCTGTTCTTGCGGGACAGAGCATATCGTCTCCAGTCCCTCACATTCCTCACCTGACCCTCTTCACTTTATTTATATTACCTTCCTAGCTCTTTTAGGTATTTGAGTTTTTTTCTTTTTTTATATTTATTTTCTTATTGAAGTATAATTAACATACAACGTTATGTTAGTTTCACGGGAACACGTTTTAAGTTTTCAATCTCTGATCTTTGCTGTAAGAAGAACAGATCTTCAAATCAGTGACACTGAGAGAAGGATCAACTCTCTGAGTAAAATAGGTAAGAACTAAACTGAGTGGATGAAGAGGAGCTGAATGAGAACTTTATCAGGGCTTCCTAACCTGGCTCCCAGGGTGGGCTTTACTTGGTAAATTTTGTGTGTGTATCCTTGTGATTTAGACTGCTTGGCTATGAATCCAGGCTTTGGGCTCTGTCACAGGTTAATCTATGAGCTTCAATTCATTTGTAAAACGGAGCTTGTCGGGATTAAAAGAGAGAATTAGTGCACAAAGTAGTCTCAGTAGAAGGTAACTGTTATTATTCTATTCTGGGGTGAGGGCATCTCAGAGGAGTTCTTACCCTAGAAAGTTGGCCAACAAATGGCATATAGGTGCTTGGCAGCTATCGGGAATCACACCCTTGTGTAAAACGAAGCAGCTCTGTAAGCGGACTGCCGTGGGGAATCCAGAGGCCCAGGCTCTACTGCTAACTTGCTGAAAGCACCTGACAAATTGCTTCAGCTCTCTGGGTGATCTATTAAAAAACGGGGGACTGGTCTGAATTGGCAGCCGCAATGCAGCTCCACTGGCACTTTCTCTGGTGGAGGATAAAGACGCTCTGCCGCGGGGCAAGCGCGGAATCTCCAAGGGAACTACATCACCCAGCCTGCTTTGCGCTTCAGGCAGCGCCCTACGCTTCACGCGAGCCTCCCCGTTCCCCCAACCTCCAGTTACTGTCTCTCGCGAGAGGACGGGCCGCGCCGGCGATAGCGATAGTGAGCTGTGGTGGTGGTGCTGGTGGTGGTGGTGGCGGCCGAGACGGCGGCGGCCATTTTGGTGGGGCCTCGGAAGCGGCGGCGGCGGTTCGCTGAGAGTAGCGTCTTCCATTTTTCCCACCCACCGCCCGCATCTCTGTGCCGTGAGAGGAGGCAGTGGAAGCAAGGCGGTGGCAGTAGCCGCGGGCCCCAGGGGAATTTAAAGGCCGCGAAGGCGGCAGCCAAGAGGGGGCCCTCCCCCCTCCTCGGCGGGAGGGGGGGTGGTGCGCACGCCCCCGAGGACGCAGGTAAGGAGAGGGAGACAAGATGGCGGACGCTCCACAGTTCCCCCTCCCCTGACGGGTGACTGCGCGCGCATCTTTCCGCCACCGCCTCTCCTCCCACCTTCCCGGGGTGCTGCGCGCGCACCTTCGGCCGGGGCCCCGGGGCCGGTGCGCGAGGCTGTCGGCGCGCGCCCATAGAGACAGGCTGAGGGGGGCCAGGCCGGCCAGCACAGGGCCCGGGCGCATCTCCTCTCCCCTCCCGCCCGTCTGCGCACGCGTGCCTGAGCGAGCGAGCGAGCCCTGAGAGGACGGACCCAGGTGCGCTCCTGCCCGCCCACCAACCCCAGCCCCCCCCCCAGGGGCGCGCGGGAAGAGGAAGGGGGGCGTGGGACGAGGAGTCGGGGCGCGCGCCCACCATATCCAGTCAGTAACCAGGACCTGGCGGCACGAACCCTCCCTTATGTCAGCCCTTCGCGGTCTGGTGGTGGGGGGCTCCCTGACGGGTAGGGATGAGAGACTTCCCAGCCTGCGACCCTTGTGTGCGTGGGTTTGGGCTCTGGCGGGAGCCCCCGGGCGGTGCGCGCAGCCGGCTCTCTTCACCTCCAGGCGCGCACGCGCGGGCCCCTCCCCCAGTCCGTAGCGCACGTTGGGTGGGGTGGGAGTCTAGGAGGGGGCGGGGCTATCTTAGGGTTAGTGGCAACTTGGGGCAGAGGTCAAGGGTCACGCCGGGTCAGTCTGTTGGAAGGAGTTGGGAGAGAGCAGTGAAGCCGGGGGTCAAGAGTTCAGGTGTCTTGGATTCTGGTTAGCTCGGGTCCTGTGACTCTATTGCGGAGGAAGGAGTGAATGGAAGGCTACACCGTGGTGAAGGAATTTCCTTAAACACTGGGGAAACACTTCCGGGCCTTTGGTGGGTTTACCCCACCTGTTTCCGGGGCACGGTTCTTTGCTGAGCGGTCTTTCTCATTTCTGACTTCTCCTCTAATGTCTCCTGCTGCAGTTCTTGTGTTTGGGGAAGTGTCTCATGGCGCAGGTATAGGAGTTACAGGGCCCTGCCCTGAGGAGGGCAGGATTCTCCTGTGATTCCCTTCAACCCTAACTGCAAAGGAGAGCCAACATCTTTCTGAGCTTCTGGATGTGACAGCTCTTTTTGCTTTGTTATTTGCTCTCAGATCAGTGGTTGGAGCCTTTTACACTTAAGCTTTTCAAAGGTTTTTGTTTTTTGTTTTCTTTTTTTTTTTTTGCTTCACTTTGGTGCTTCTCCTCCAGCCAGAATCTTAGGTCTCTAGGGAATTCTGTTTTCGCAAAACATGATTTGCTTTTATTTTTTGGAAATGTGAGCTTTTCTTTTTACTGTAACTCTCTTCTTTTCAGCCTTTGATTTGGGTATATTTAAAAGCCTCAAAAGTTGTTGTAAAGAAGGCTTTGATAGATGTTGGTAAATGTGGATTTGTTCCTCACGGCTGTTTTCCTTCCCTTCTGTTTTAGGCCTGATTCCCCTCAGTACGGCGGCACCGTGGAAGTACAGACTTTCACAGGGGGTGTGGTCTCAGCTCACACAGGTGAGGGTTCAGATACTGTTTTGTGTACTGATGCGAATGGGAGAGATGTTTGAGATAATTAATGAGAAACATTATAAGTCAGTATTTTTGGTTTGATGATAGTGGTGCAAGAACAAAACTGGACGTGTGGATAGAGAAAGGTCTGATCACCCTGGTTCTCCCAAGGAGAGCAGCACATTCTCCATGGTTTTGGCATCAGACTACCTAAGTTTCAGTCTTTCTGTCAACTCCTGACTGTGTGACCGTATACAAGCCATTTAGGTCTCTGTGTGTTAACTTTCTAACTTATAAAATAGGGAAAGTATTAGAATGCATGCTTCATTTAGGTCAGGGATATTTTCTGTCTCTATCCTTAGTATATAGAAGGAACTAAATAAACATTTATTAAGGTGTGAAAAGTACCTGGCTTGCAACATAGGTGTGAGGATTATAGAACATATCAAGTTGGTGCTTAGTAAATTATGACACATAGTGGAAGCTCAAGAAACATAGGCTGTAATCATTGTTCATTATCTTTATTCTTGAACGTTCTTGTGTTTTGTGTTTTTTGTGTTTTTTTTTAGATTCATTTATCATTTTATTTTATTTATTTATTTATTTTTAAAGATTTTATTTATTTATTAGAGAGAGAGAGATAGCCAGCGAGAGAGGGAACTCAAGCAGGGGGAGTGGGAGAGGAAGAAGCAGGCTCCCAGCAGAGAAGCCTGATATGGGGCTTGAACCCGGAACGCTGGGATCACGCCCTGAGCCGAAGGCAGACGCTTAACGACTGCGCCACCCAGGCGCCCCTAGATTCATTTATCATTTTAAATCCCATTTTTACTCTTTTTACCCTACTTTAGGTGCTCCAGAGGCCGGTGGACCTGAGCGGAGGCTGGGACGCCCTAGTGGGCCCCGGGCCCTGGAAGGCGGGTCCCGGTGGCCGGTGGCCCAGAATGAGGCCAGCTCCCAGCATGCCCTGCAGCCGGACGCCAGCCCCTCGGCCAGCAGCAGTGGTGATAACGACCCAGTCATTCTTCAGGCGTCCAAAGAGGAGCCTGGGAGTGGGACCATGCAGAGCAGCCCCTCCCCTGCTCACCCTCAGCTCCCAATCCTGCAGACACAGGTTTGAAAGTGGGAAGGGTTCCTTTTCTGCTTCTGCTTTGTGGGCTGTTGGCTCTGAGGCAGAAGAAATGTGGCAAGTTAGCCACGTTTCCATGATCCTAGCTGTCTGTGTTTAGAAAATTTCTGGTGCTCAGGTTGACCATCAATCCTCTTAGATACTTATGTTCTTTTTGCCATTAATTTAATATTGATCGCTAAGAGTGTAGAAACTCCTTGTTACCTGAAAAGGGTTGAATTAGACCAGGTTGGAAATGGAGGTTGGACCAACATGCTCCTAAGACTGTGAGCTTTGAGAATAGTTGTTTGTTTAGGAATTGAAGCAACGTAAGCATTGTAGATGGTGTGTAGTGTTTATGCTTTTCTCATACTAAGGCAGTGCCAGAGGTGAAAAAATGTGGCTTTTGAGAGTAGACATATAGAGGTTTGCATAGAGTAGGCTTTTGATGGGTATGGATTTGATACTTATAATTTTCCTGAGCAGCTGGGGAATTTTGTGATACAGTCTTTTGTCATTTAACTGAGGTAGGAATTTCAGTGGCACACCTGTGAGGCTACTGTGCCGGAGTGATGTTTATGAATTTCCTCACTGTCCACATTTAAGTGAGACTTTGTTCTCTACTTAATATTGGTTGTGCAGTACTTTGTAAAGTAATAGGTGAGTGTTTGAGAACAGTTCTTCCCTTCTCACCTTCTTAGTAACGCCTCTTCCCTTAACGCCTTAGAACGCCTCTTCCCTTCTCACCTTCTTAGTAAAGGAAACTACCAAGATAGATGAAGAACGTAGAGGTTTAAGTGATCTTGGTGGTGGTCTTTGTTGCTCTTTGAATTTGGTGGTAACTCACATTTATTCTAATAGGTGAATCTGCCATACTGGCTGCGTAAAGGAAGGAAGAGTAGGGAGTTGTTTATGTGAGTGAAATTCTTGAGGTTCTGAAAGGATCGTTAGCATTTGAAATTACATGCTATGGTATTCTCGAATTCAGGAACTGTGTAAATGTCAGGCTATAACTTCTTTGCATGCCAAGCATCTATAAACTTGGGTCTGTTATCTTGAATACCTTATCAAAATATCCTGTATATTTGTGCTTATAAAAACGAGGTTGAGCATTTACTTTGGAGGGTTTTTTTTATAATGTAGAATGAAATGATATGAGAACTTCTGGTGTGGTGCTAAGCATTCATTTTATCTGTCGTTTTCCGTTTTTCTAGATGGTGTCGGACGGCATGACAGGCAGCAATCCTGTGTCCCCTGCCTCATCCAGTTCCCCAGCCTCTAGTGGGGCAGGCGGCATCTCCCCCCAGCATATAGCTCAAGATTCCTCTCTGGATGGACCTCCAGGGCCCCCAGATGGTGCCACAGTGCCCCTGGAGGGGCTCAGCTTACCCCAGGCTGCTGACCTGGCTAACAAGGGCCCAAAGTGGGAGAAGAGCCATGCTGAGATTGCAGAGCAGGCCAAGCATGTACGTACCGGGAAGGCCTATAAGGATTCTTCTTTCCTCAACTTCTGTGTCCCATGAGCATTTTATATTTCCTTCCTTGTGGATTTAGAGTATAGGCTCTGCCTTAACGATCTTGAGCAAGTTGCTTGAGGAGCCTCTACTGTAAGGTAGAGGTGGTGTAGTAGTCTAACAGTAGACCATTGTGAGGTCTAAGTTGAAGAAGAAAATAGACAAGAAAGTGCTTTGTAAACTGTAAGGCTCTTAAGATTTACTGGTTTCTGCTTCTCATTTCTATCCTCTAGCCTCTTTTGCCTTACCCAGTGGTAAGTGTGGTCCCTGGACCAGCAGCATTGGCATCACCTGGGAAATTTGTTAAAAATGAAAGTTTGTTGGTACCCCTCTTCCACCTATCCATTTAAAGCTCGAGGGTGGGGCCCAGCAGTCTGTCTTAAAAAGTACTCCAGATCATTCTGATGCATGTTTAAATTTGAAAGCCATTTGAAAGCCATTCTTCATGTTTTCCTCACCGTCGGGCCATTTAGTTCCCCTATGTCATCTCTGGCTGTTATTTCCTTTGATTTAGTTTTTGTCAGGAGAGGAAAAGAATAATGAGGGCAGTTGTCTTGAGTTTGTTTGTTTTTAAAGATTTATTTATTTATTTTAGAGAGGAAGTATGGGGGGGGCAGAGGGACAGGGACAGAGAGAAAAGCCAAGCAGGGAGTCCGTTCTGACGGGGGCTGGATCCCACAACCCTGAGATCATGACCTGAACCGAAATCAAGAGTCCAGTGCTCAACCAACTGAGCCACCAGGCGGCCCAGTTGTCTTGAGTTTTTAAGTCACTTTTGTTGATTTCGAATGCTTTCACTTTTCTGCTTATGAAATTTAATTACTGTAGAAACATGTTACCTTTTTGTCATCCTAACTGTTGTTTAATATTTTTATGTATAACGTAAGAATTCACCAGAATGTATGTTTTTATAAAAATATTTTTGTAAAAACGAATAAGATTGTGTACGTTGGGCTTTATATTTCTAAGCGTGAACATAACTCTTTCTCAAGCAGAATTCGACAGTGATGAAGATCCTTTGTATCCAGTCTGTAAGGAAGGGTATACTCCCTGCTTCTCTGGAGGCTTCCCTTGGAATATGTTTTCCTTAGTCTTTCCTATGTTCTTGGGGCATGGAGATTGAGTGAAATAACGGAAAGAACATGAAATCTGGTGTCTGGAGTCATTAGACCTATTTTTAATTCCCAGCTCTTATCATTTCCTGGTTGTGTGATTTCAAATAAATCACTTAATCTCTCTGATCTTTCCCCCCCCTTCACTTGAAAAGATTATAATACCTACTTACTTGCAGGATTGGTATGTGGACTTAAGACACATAAAACACTCTATCCAGACAGTGCCTATATATAATCACTGCCCAGGAATTCAGCTGTGCTCACGAGGTAGCATATATGTGCAGTAACTTGATTGACGTAGCTCTTCCTCGTTAGGAAGCTGAGATTGAGACTCGGATTGCTGAGCTGCGGAAGGAGGGTTTCTGGTCACTGAAGAGGCTGCCTAAAGTGCCCGAGCCTCCCCGCCCCAAAGGCCACTGGGACTATCTATGTGAGGAGATGCAGTGGCTGTCTGCTGACTTTGCTCAGGAGCGTCGTTGGAAACGGGGTGTAGCCCGTAAGGTATGTCATCAACCGGGCCTACCTTCCATATTTCTTTTCCAGGTTTCCTTTTCCTTGATAAGTGGGTTGGTTTGAAGGGAACCAAACAGAACAAACAGTATAGGGTGCTTATTAATGCCCATAGTCTCAGGAGGCAAGCTCTGACTTCCCAGATTTCTTGGACTTGATTATTCTCTTTGCTCTTGAGGAAGGAGCAGGAGACTGGCCTTGGAGTGTTTTCACTCTGGTTCCTTGTTCCCACAGGTTGTGCGCATGGTCATCCGGCACCATGAGGAGCAGCGGCAGAAAGAGGAACGGGCTCGTAGAGAAGAACAGGCCAAGCTACGTCGAATCGCCTCCACCATGGCCAAGGACGTCAGGCAGTTCTGGAGCAATGTGGAGAAGGTAGGCATCAGGGATTGGGAAAGGGAAATGCCTTAGGTTTGCTTGGTGGGTAGCATGGTAGCAGGAACAATCAAAACTTCTCCTTGAGAGAGTGAATATTCTAACTTCAGGCAACTCCAGTGACATTTCTGTTGTACATTGGATCTCTGTAGCATTGAGTGCTGTAAAGAAGAAAGAAATACAGTGGAAAAATATGGTCCTGCTTTTGATATTATTAATAGGACTTCTTGATCCCTCTAGGCAATCTGTCCTCTGCAGGGTATTCAGCATGCTTTTCCTTAAACCTCTCAGGGCCATTTACCTGTTAAAATACCATCGAAGTTCTTAGTAATCAAATTGTTCTCGTATATTAAGTTTTGTTTCTCAAGTACTACCTGGTTTCTGTCTGTATATTCAGTTTTGTCTCCTGCCAGTTCCTTTTCTATTTCAGATACTACTTTTTTTGCACATCCCTTGTAACTTACTCATGTTCTTTTTGCTGCCAGGAGTGCCTTTCTCCTCATGCCCACTTAGGGAACACCTTCTTAGTCTCTAAGATTCAACCCCAGATACATTTGTAAATCTTTCCCTGATGCCTGAAGTTTTTAAACTGGTTCTTCTCTTTCCTGTGCTCCCTTTGTGCTTTCCTCAGAAGCACTTTAAAGGTCATTTAGTTTTTCCCTCTAGAGGCTAGTACAGAGGAAATTTCCCTAAATGTGGGGTAAAAGAGTACATGAATAAAAGATTATCTTCGTGACCTGTCCATTTCATGCTGTGGCAGGTGGTGCAGTTCAAGCAACAGTCCCGGCTTGAGGAAAAGCGTAAAAAAGCTCTGGACCTGCACCTGGACTTCATTGTGGGGCAAACTGAAAAGTACTCAGACCTTTTATCTCAGAGCCTCAACCAGCCGCTAGCATCCAGCAAAGCTGGCTCTTCCCCTTGCCTTGGCTCTTCCTCAGCTGCCTCTAGTCCTCCACCTCCGGTTTCCCGGCTGGACGATGAAGGTGTGTGTCCTCTTTGGCTCTGTTACTCTTCCTCGTGTACCCTTTCCAGAGCTGAAAACCCACCCTGTGGCTTGCAGGGCCCCGTGGACTTTGTGACCTTGTTCTCCTGCTATAGATGGGGACTTCCAACCCCAAGAGGAGGAAGAGGATGATGAGGAGACGATTGAGGTTGAAGAACAACAGGAAGGCAATGATGCAGAGACCCAGAGGCGTGAGATTGAGCTGCTTCGACGTGAGGGAGAATTGCCATTGGAAGAGCTGCTCCGTTCCCTCCCCCCTCAGCTGCTAGGAGGGCCTTCCAGCCCCTCGAGAACCCCCTCATCTCGCGACAGTGACACCCGAGATGGGCCTGAAGAGGGTGGTGAAGAAGAGCCCTCTCAGGTGTTACAGGTATGGGGAGAATGGGTAGAGGGAGGACTCAGAGTGGGAGCAGAGGTAGAGTTCTGGGGTATAAGGTCGGTTGTGGTTTTCAGGAGTTCTTCCTGGTGTAGGGCAGTTGGCTTTCATTTAGGGATGGATAGGGAAGAGTCTGGGTTTGGGGCAAGTTGCATTCTGAGCTGGGCAGTTTCTGGTGCTGTGGTGGAAGAGCGTACTGTCCTCTACTCTTTAACTGCTGTGTGGCCTTGAAAAAAATACTTAATCTGGTTCTTGCCACTTCTGTGAAATGATCCCCATACTTCCTATTGGTTTGTAGGTTTGGAGCTGGGATGATAATCTTGAAGTCTTTCTGGACCTAAGCTGTCTCTTTCTCATATGTCCGAGTGCGTGCGGATGGTGCTGGGGCCTGTGTTTCTTACCTAGCACTTTCACAGATCCTCCTTCAGGCGGTGGGGCCAGGATTTGGTAGCTGGTGCTGAAAGAAAACCCTTGATTGCATCCTTGCCCTGGGACTGTGCCAGTGGCAGCTGTCACTCAGTGGGACAGAGAGACTGTTCTGTGACATCGTATTCAACATTGTACCTTTCTCCTGCTGCTCTAACCTTAGGTCTTCTCCCTTTTCCTTCTTTGCCATACAGGTGAAGCCCCCACCCTCTGTCACACAGCGCAACAAACAGCCTTGGCATCCCGATGAGGATGACGAAGAGTTTACTGCCAATGAGGATGAAGGTCAGGCTTGTTCTCTTTTTCCTATTGCTCCTTCCCCTTTGAATTATCTGGACCTAACATTTCATGCTTTCTTCTCTCTTCAGCTTGGACTGGGTCCTTTGATTCTGTTCCCATTGATTTTGCTTCATTTTTTTTTTCCTAGCGGAGGATGAAGAAGATACTATAGCAGCTGAGGAGCAGTTGGAAGGGGAGGTGGATCATGCCATGGAGCTGAGCGAGTTGGCTCGAGAAGGTGACATTCACCAGACGTTTACTGAGCATCCGCTTGCTGTCTTTTCTGTGCAGAATGCCAGGGATAAAGAGATGAATAAGACACTTTTTATCCCCCTTGGAGGAACTCCAGGTCTAATGACAAAGACAGATGTAAACAAATAATTATAAATAGAATATGACGACTGGTTATGGTGGAAGTTTGAACAAAGTGCTATGATAGCTTAGTGGAGCTAACGTAAGAGGGTGTTGGCCATGTTTGACTTGAACCTTAAAGGAGATTTCGTTTGATATTATTCCTCCCAGTGGAAGGCAGCAGTGTGCACAGTTCTAGCCCAGGCTGTGGGGCTTGGCGTTAGTAGCTGTTGCTGAAAGCAAGCTCTTCTGTCTCCCTTCAGACCTGAGCCCAGTAGTGTTTGTAGAAACCTAGATAAAATGAACTGGCACCACGCACACCCCTCCCCCTTCCCCCCTTTCCCTTGAAGCACCCGGAAGCTCATCCGTTGTTTCTTGTCCAGGCGAGCTGTCTGTGGAGGAGCTGCTGCAGCAGTATGCAGGAGCCTACGCTTCCGACGCCTCTGCCCCGGGCTCTGGGACTAGCGAGGATGAAGATGAAGATGAGGGTGAGGCGGACAGCTCTGACTGTGAACCAGAGGGTGCCACAGAAGCCGAAGAGGGTCCTCAAGAGGACAGTAGCAGTCAGTCAGGTGAGTGTGCGGTCCTGGGCACACCGGAGGGGAGACACGGAAGAGTAGGTATGGTGCGCACTCAGCCTTGGTCTTGTGCTTTAGAATCTGCTGAGGAGCAGAGTGAGGAAGAGGAAGATGAGCATTCAGAGGACGAAGAGACAAGCGGCACTTCAGAATCGGAGGAGTCTGAGTCCGAGGAGTCAGAGGAGTCTCGATCACAGAGCCAAGCAGATGAGGAAGAGGAGGAGGAGGAGGAGGATGACTTTGGGGTGGAGTACTTGCTTGCCCGGGATGAAGAGCAGAGTGAGGCAGATGGGGGCAGTGGACCTCCCACCCCAGGACCTGCCACCACTCTAGGCCCTAAGAAGGAAATTACTGACATCGCTGCGGCAGCTGAAAGTCTTCAGCCCAAGGGTTATACCTTGGCCACTACGCAGGTAACCCCTGACCCCAGCTTCTGCTTTCTCCTGTCTTGACTTTTTTGTTTCTTAGTGACCAGTGCCTCATTTCTGCTGTGATACCTCTCTTCCTCCCTACCAGGTGAAGACACCCATCCCCCTGCTCCTGCGGGGCCAGCTCCGGGAGTACCAACACATTGGGCTGGACTGGCTGGTTACTATGTATGAGAAGAAGCTTAATGGTATTCTTGCTGATGAGATGGGGCTAGGCAAGACAATCCAGACCATCTCCCTGCTTGCCCACTTGGCCTGTGAAAAAGGTAATGAGGCAGGGCCCTTCCTCTTGGGTCTCCTTGGCCAGCTCCCTGCAAAGCCTGTTTAATGGTGACTAGCTGCGGGATGGTGAACACTCACCGTTTTGCACTGTTTTGGTAGCTTCATTGACTCCGGTCAGTAACTATGGAGATGCCAGCGTAGGTGCTAGGATTCTTAGGAGGGGCCATTAGGATAGATTGGTCAGGGTTATACCTGAGGAACCAAAACAGAGCCCCAAAGTTCGTATTTCCTTACCGTCTCTTTTTTAAATTCTGCCTAAAATCTTTCGATTTTGTTTTTTTTAAGTTGAGGTATAATTGACATAGAACATTCTGTGAGTTTCTGGTACCCAGCATAAGGTTCTGATACTGGCACACATCGTGAAATGATTAGCGCAGCAAGTCTAATTAACATCCACTACCACAGAGTTAACACAAACTTCTTTCTCTTCTGATGAGAATTTTTAACACCTCTTTTAATGATTTTCAAATATGCAATCCAATATTCCTAACTATAGTCACCATGCTGTACATCTCTCATTCTTTTGCTAAACAGGTAACTGGGGTCCCCATTTGATCATTGTCCCCACCAGTGTGATGCTGAACTGGGAGATGGAGCTGAAACGGTGGTGCCCCAGCTTTAAAATCCTCACTTACTATGGAGCCCAAAAAGAGAGGAAGCTCAAGCGGCAGGTTAGCTCTCCCTGTGATCGATATTCCCCCGGCCCCGCCCCACCCCCACCGCCCATTGATGCCTCTTTTACTCTTAGGCCCTTTCCTCAGAGGAGTTCCTTTTCTTCCCCTTTCTGTTGCTGCCTTCTGCTCCTGGGACTTTCTTTTTTCTCCATACCTGATATGTCCTTTGAGGACCTTAGCATGTCTTTTCTTTATCCTTTCTTTTCACCGCACCGTCTGCTGCTTTCTCCTGATACCTCAGGGCTGGACCAAGCCCAATGCCTTCCATGTGTGTATCACGTCTTACAAGCTGGTGCTGCAGGACCACCAGGCCTTCCGTCGCAAGAACTGGCGCTATCTCATTCTGGATGAGGCACAGAACATCAAGAACTTCAAGTCACAGCGCTGGCAGTCACTGCTCAACTTCAACAGGTGGAGATAGAAATGGGGATTTGTGGGAGGGTTAACTTGGCCTGAAGGGTAGGATGCTCAGAAGGTCAGGACCTTGCTGATCACCCTCCCTCTAATTCCCTCTGTTTCTTTGCAGCCAGAGACGCCTGCTCCTCACAGGAACTCCACTGCAGAACAGCCTCATGGAGCTGTGGTCCTTGATGCATTTTTTGATGCCCCATGTCTTCCAGTCCCATCGCGAGTTTAAAGAATGGTTCTCTAATCCCCTAACTGGCATGATTGAGGGCAGCCAAGAGTACAATGAGGGTCTAGTAAAACGCCTCCACAAGGTAGGGCCTGTAGCAGTTTGGCAGGGGTATTGGGAGTGGCAAACTAGGGGCGGTACCTAGAAAACCTTTAGGGAGAGGGAAGTTGGTGCAGAGCTGAATTCACTCAGTTGTCAGGTGACAGTGTTCTAGTGACTGACCCATTGCTGAATTGAGTGACCTCATCTTAGTCATCATTTTACTTGTTTTTTTCTAATAGTGACATTTCTGTCTTTATTCTCTGAGTAGAATGATACTGCTGATCAGTCCTTGCTTAGATTTCTTCTTACCAGGCTTTCCTCAACTTTCTTTGGATTCTCTCTTGTTTTTTTCTTGTTTTTTTTTCTTTTGTTTTCTCTGGCTCCTCTTCCTTTGTCCAGCTTTTTTTTTTTTTTTTTTTTTTTTTTAATTTATTTTAGAGAAGGGGAGGGGGAGGAGCAGAGGGAGAGGAACATGCAGACTCGTCCGTGAGTGCAGAGTGTGATGCAGGGCTCAATCCCACGACCCTGAGATCATGACCTGAACCGAAATCAAGAGTCGGACACTCAGCTGCTTTGCACAGCTTCTAAGTAACATCTCTCATGGGACACCTGGGTGGCACAGCGGTTAAGCGTCTGCCTTCAGCTCAGGGCGTGATCCCGGCGTTATGGGATCAAGCCCCACATCAGGCTCCTCCACTAAGAGCCTGCTTCTTCCTCTCCCACTCCCCCTGCTTGTGTTCCCTCTCTCGCTGCCTGTCTCTATCTCTGTCAAATAAATAAATAAATAAATCTTTAAAAAAACACAAAAAAACAAAAAAAAAAACATCTCTCAGCATTCTGATCTTTACTCTTTTGTCTCAGTTTATATATGTTAAGGCTTTAAAAACTCTCCAATTTGTATTTTTACTCTCTTAATCAGTTAACCTGTATTTAAATTTGACTTGATGTCTTTAATTCAGAGTTTCTCTTGAATGTATTCTATTTAAGCCAAACATCTCAAGTCTTACAGCCTACTATTTTCTGTTTTGTTCAGTCACGCTGTTATTTTGGTAAATAGAAACCAGAGTCATCTTTAGCTACGTTTCTTTCCTTCATTATATTCCTATTTTCTGTTTCTTCCATTCAATTTAAAGACTGTCCTATCAGATTTTACCTCTTGGGATTTCAGATTTGCCTTTTGTTTTCTATGCTGCTGTCACTGCCACAATTTTTGTTCTCAGCTTCTCTCCTGGATTTCCAACTTTCACAATGTTATAAATTTATAGTTCCTCCCTGAAATGTAATTTGAGTCATCCCTTCTGCATAATTAGTTGCTCTGCCCTCAGTGTCTTTTTTTTTTTTTTAAGCATTTCTTGAGTGGTATTATCATCTTTATGTGTATCTCCTTCAACAGACAGTAAAGTCCTGGGCGGAGGGCTTATATTTGATTCCTCTCTGTGTGAGTGATTCCTGGCATGCTTCATGGCTTCATGAGTGTTTACTGAAGGTCTAAGCCAGGATTCTGCTGGTCATCAGGCCAAGACCCAGCTAGAGGGGCTAGGCTGGGGCTCCGTGCCCGTCGTTCTCCTGTCAGCCTCCTACTTATTTGCTTTTAGGTTTTGCGGCCTTTTTTGCTGCGCCGAGTTAAGGTGGATGTTGAGAAGCAGATGCCTAAAAAATACGAGCATGTTATCCGCTGCCGGCTCTCCAAGCGTCAGCGCTGTCTCTATGATGACTTCATGGCACAGACCACGTAAGGAAGGATCGAGGGTGTCCCTGGGGCCCTGTACTGGAACAGATGTGATTGTCAGGATGCCCCATTTATTTTTCCTCTCTCCCAGAACTAAGGAGACACTAGCCACAGGCCATTTCATGAGTGTCATCAACATTTTGATGCAGCTGCGGAAAGTCTGCAATCATCCAAACCTGTTTGACCCTCGACCTGTTACCTCCCCCTTCATCACCCCAGGAATCTGCTTCAGCACCGCCTCTCTGGTGCTAAGAGCCACTGATGTCCACCCCCTCCAGGTAAGTTGTTCCCAAGGTTATTGGCCCTGCCCCAACCCTGCATCCTTTTCTTTAGGCTGGAGTCCGACCTTTTGCATCCTTCTCTCCTTGTAAACTGAGCACTATTTCCCTGGTTTCATTGTTTTCTAACTCTGTGACTTTGGGCAAGCTAATTATTAATTGATCTCTAACCCTAAGTTTGCTTGTCCTTGAAAGTAGGGATTGTGAAGGCCTATTATCTGCAGTATGTTTGTGAAAATTGTGTTAATATTTTTTAAAGTGCCTGACATGTTAGTGATACTTAAATATTATTTTGTTTTCCTGTTCCTTCCCTCTTTTTGGCCACCCCCCCCCAAATTTTTGGTTTTGTTGTGGTAAAATACACAAATTTTATCATTTTAACCATATGTTTCAGTGGCATGAATACATTCACATTGTTGTGCAACCACCGCCACCATCCATTTTCAAAACTTTTTTCATCTTTCCAAATTGAAACACCACACACACTAAATAATAACTCCTCATTGTCCCCTTTCCCCCAGCCCTTGGCAGCCAGTACTCTACTTTGTCTAAGTTTGACTATTCTAGGTACTCGTAAATAGCAGCATACGGTATTTGTCCTTTTGTGACTGGCTTATTTCACTTAGCAGATTGTCTTCCAGGTTCATCCATGTTGTAGCGTGTGCCAGAATTTCCTTTCTTGTTAAGTTTGGGTGATGCTATTTCATATGTATGTCTACATATCTGTATATATCCACATTTATACATGTATATATACGGCATTTTGTTCATCTCTTTACCCATCAATGGACGCTTTGGGTTATTTTTACCTTCTGGCTATTATAAACAATGCTGCAATGAACATGGGTGTATGAATACCAGTTTGAGTCCCTTCTTTCAATTCTTTTGGGTACATACCCAGACATAGAATTGCTGGATCATATGGTAGTTTTGTTTTTGATTTTTTGAGGAACCGCTGTAGTGTTTTCCATAGCAGCTGCTCCATTTCACATTCCCACCAGCAGTGCACAAGGGTTCTAATTTCTCCACATCATTGCCAGCGCCTGGAATTTTCTGTTTTATTATAATAGTCATCTTAACAGGTGTGAGGTGGCTGTACCTCATTGTGATTTTGATTTGCATTTTCCTAATGATTAGTGATAATAGAGCATCTTTTCATGTGCTTATTGTGTATTTTCTTTGAAGAAATGTCTATTCGGCATATTTGCCCGATTTTTTTAATTGGGTGGCTTTGTTGTTGAGTTGTAGGAGTTCTTTGTATGTTCTGGATATTAACCGCTTATCAGATACATGATCTGCAAATATTTTGTCCCATTTGATAGCTTGTTTTTTCACTTTGTTGGTAGTTTTTGATGCAGTCCAATTGATCAGTTTTTTTCTTTTGTTGCTTGTGCTGTTGGTGTCATATCCAAGAAGTCATTGCCGTATTGGTCCCTTTGACACCATGCTTTTGTGTTCTTCTTGTACCAGCGGATAGACATGGGTCGGTTTGATCTTATTGGCCTGGAGGGTCGTGTCTCTAGATATGAGGCTGACACATTTCTACCCCGGCACCGCCTCTCCCGCCGGGTACTGCTAGAGGTGGCTACTGCTCCTGACCCCCCACCCCGGCCTAAACCAGTCAAGATGAAGGTCAACAGGTACCAGGGCTGAGGGATAAAGGGATGGGTTCCTAGAAAAGGTGGCTACAGCTGGCTGGGAGCAGAAATTGGGGTGAAAAGGAGAGAGTTGGAGGCTAGGCTAGAATGTTTATTACATGGGATGGATGCAAAGTACTGGAGGAATTGGGGGGTTCTGGGAGGGGCCCTTGTGTTTGTCACTGATTTGTTTCCCCCTTTTTCTGCTTGGTGCTTTTCCGTTATTTGGATTTCTTTTCCTATTTCTCCTTTGTGTCCTTTTCCTTTACCCCTTTTACTTTTTAATCTCTCTGTTATGTTTCTGCTTCATCATCCTTATTTTTTTCTTTTCCTATTTTTTTTTTTTTTAAAGACTTTATTTATTTATTCGACAGAGATAGAGACAGCCAGCGGGAGAGGGAACACAAGCAGGGGGAGTGGGAGAGGAAGAAGCAGGATCATAGCGGAGGAGCCTGATGTGGGGCTCAATCCCATAACACCGGGATCACGCCCTGAGCCAAAGGCAGACGCTTAACCGCTGTGCCACCCAGGCGCCCCTCTTTTCCTATTCTTTATTCTCCTTCCCTCCCTACCCACCCTTTTGTTTTTGTCCTTATAGGATGCTGCAGCCAGTGCCCAAGCAGGAAGGCCGGACAGTGGTGGTGGTGAACAGCCCACGGACCCCTTTGGGCCCTGTCCCAGTCCGACCCCCTCCAGGCCCTGAGCTCTCCACTCAGCCCACCCCTGGCCCAACCCCTCCAGTGCTGCCAGCACCACTGATGGTGTCGGCCTCGCCCGTTGGGCCCCCGCTTATTCCAGCATCCCGGCCTCCTGGCCCTGTTTTGTTGCCCCCACTGCAGCCCAATAGTGGGCCTCTGACCCAGGGTGAGTTACAAGGGGGCCAGCGTGCTGGGGGGGGGGGGGTTACCTCAGGGAGATTGTGCAGATTGGGGAAGAAGTAATGAAATTAGAGTGTTGAGGGAGCTAAATTGGAGACAGAGGTGTGTGTTTGATGGCTTGGGAGCATGTGTGGAGATTTCTGGGAGCAGGCTAAGGCTCTAGTCAGGGTGTATCTGACAAGATGTTTGCTTTGTGTCTACAGTGTTGCCATCCCCCCTGGGTGTCCTTAGTGGGACCTCACGGCCTCCTACGCCAACCCTGTCCCTGAAACCGGCCCCACCTGCTCCTGTTCGCCTAAGCCCTGCCCCGCCTCCAGGCTCCTCCAGCCTGTTGAAGCCCCTGACAGTGCCACCAGGCTACACTTTCCCTTCTGCTGCTGCCACCACCACCTCTACCACCACGGCCACTGCTCCCACCACGGCAGTGCCAGCTTCTACTCCTGCACCGCAGCGCCTCATCTTGTCTCCTGATATGCAGGCTCGCCTGCCCTGTAAGTTCTCAGGGGTCTGGGAGTGAAGGCTTTGAGATGGGAGGAAGGTTTATGTGCTACAGGGCTGGAGAAAAGCTCAGGAATGTGAAAGTATAAAATTCTAGGTGGCTGATGTATGTGAAGTATTTTGCTGTATACTGGAAATTCATAATCAAGTCAGGGAGTTCTCAGGCGAGTGGGGGAGATGACCCAGAGATGAGTAAATAGTGGTAAACCTAGCAGTAGAAAGTTATTTGGGGTAAAGGGCAGTGTGGAGTTGGTGGTGGTGATAAGCTCAGTACGGTGGCAGGCCATTAGAAGATAGAAAGGAGATGCTAAGCAAATAAGTGGAAGGTAGCAGCACATCAAAGGCTCAAAGGCTGAGTTCATTGGAATCTGGTAAATTGAGGGGGAGGATTGGAGGAGCTGGAGACCTGTGCTTTGTGGGGCGAGGTGGTGGTAGAGTCATCCATGTGTACATTCAGCCCCTTCTTTGTTCCTAGCAGGCGAAGTGGTCAGCATCGGGCAGTTGGCCTCACTGGCACAACGTCCAGTGGCTAGCGCAGGGGGAAGCAAACCTCTCACCTTCCAGATCCAGGGCAACAAGCTGACTTTGACTGGTGCGCAGGTGCGCCAGCTTGCTGTGGGGCAGCCCCGCCCGCTGCAAAGTAGGTAAAACCCACCCCCTGTCCTGCCTTTTTTCTCCTCTTCCTTGTCTCTTTGTTTTTGTTGCTCTTTTCAGATGTCAGTCTTTATGTTTCTTTCCCTAGCTTTTGGTGGGTGGGGCCAAAGGGAATGTTTGGAGGGGGTCTTTTGAAAAAGATAGGAATGAGGTCATTCTAGAGAAGTTATCCCCTCTCTATTCTTTCCTTTTCCTCTTGCCCTTGCCTCTGTCCTCCTCCGGCTGATAGCTGCTTCTCTTTCTTTCTCTCTTCCCTTAACCCAGGGAATGTGGTGCACCTGGTGTCAGCAGGGGGGCAGCACCACCTCATCAGCCAGCCTGCCCATGTGGCTCTCATCCAGGCCGTGGCCCCGACCCCTGGCCCCACCCCTGTCTCTGTGCTGCCTTCTTCGACCCCCAGCACCAC
Organism: Ursus arctos; assembly: GCF_023065955.2. Lineage (NCBI taxonomy): Eukaryota > Metazoa > Chordata > Mammalia > Carnivora > Ursidae > Ursus > Ursus arctos. The sequence goes on from NW_026622874.1 coordinate 88,089,328, forward strand.
CCTTGCCCCCACTGGCCTCAGCCTTCCGCTTGCTGCTAACCAGGGTGAGGCTCCTGGCCTTCCTACTTACTTAGCCCTTGCTGGCCTTGGTCCCTTCAGGCATGCCCTGGGCTACTGTCTGTCCAGCCTTCCCTCAGTGTTGTTTTCCCTTGCCAATATCTCCATATCTGTCTGCTACCCTCTCCTGCCCCTGGACTATTTCCATCCTTTGGGTCTCTTGTTTCTTTTCTACCTTCCCCTCAATGTAGCTTCCTCTTGCAGTGCCACCAACCATGGTGAATAATACAGGCGTGGTGAAGATTGTAGTGAGACAGGCCCCTCGGGATGGACTGACTCCTGTTCCTCCGTTGGCCCCAGCACCCCGGCCTCCGAGTTCTGGGCTTCCAGCTATGTTGACTCCACGCCCCACATTAACCCCTGGCCGGCTACCCACACCTACTCTGGGTACTGCCCGGGCCCCCATCCCCACGTCCACTCTGGTGAGGCCGCTTCTCAAGCTGGTCCACAGTCCTTCGCCTGAAGTCACTGGTGAGTCCAGGTGGCTAAGAGCAGATGTTTTTGCCAGGAATGGACATAGGGTGGTCCGGAGGGTTTCTTAGTCACAGTAGCTTTCCTGTTTATCAGCACACTGATACGCTCACTTTGTAGTGGGCACCAGAACTAGGCTGCCAAGGTCTTGCCTTATTTTAGAATATACTTCTTAGAATCTTGGAGGGAAAGGAAATGTTAAATTGTCAGAGTCCTTGAATCTTTGACCTCATAGAGTGGGAGTGAAGGTTTTCTGGGAAAGGGATGAAGCGTGGGGGTAAGGGAAAGGGTGGGACAGGGTAATAGAGCAAGACTAGAAATCTGGGGCTAACTCATCCTCTGTCTCCACAGCTTCAGCACCCGGAGCTGCTCCCTTGACCATCTCTTCTCCTCTCCCCGTGCAGTCCTCACTCCCTGGGCCAGCCTCTTCTCCAATGCCAGTTCCCAGTTCCTCCCCCCTCGCCAGTCCTGTGTCCTCTACAGTCTCCGTTCCCGTGGCATCTTCACTTCCCATCTCTGTTTCCACCACGCCTCCTGCCCCAGCCTCAGGTCCACTCCCTGTCCCCATCTCAGCCCCCTTGCCTGTTTCGGCTTCCGGCCCAGCTCTGTTGACCAATGTGACTCCAGCACTGGCACCTGTTGTCTCAGCGGCTCCTGGACCTCCCTCTTTGGCACCAGCTGGGGCCTCCTCGTCAGCATCAGCTTTGACTCTAGGTTTGGCCACAACTCCATCCCTGTCTTCATCTCAGGCACCTGGTCACCCTCTGTTGTTGGCTCCAGCCTCTTCACATGTTCCAGGCTTGAACTCAGCTGTGGCCCCAGCATGTTCACCTGTCCTGGTACCAGCTTCTGCTCTGGCCAGTCCTTTTCCGGCAGCACCAAATCCAGCTCCAGCTCAGGCTTCCCTTCTGGCTCCAGCACCTTCCGCATCTCAGGCTCTAGCCACCTCTCTGGCTTCCATGGTGGCTCCACAGACAGCAATCCTGGCTCCTTCTCCAGCTCCTTCTCTGGCTCCTCTTCCAGTCCTGGCTCCATCGCCAGGTCCTGCTCCCCTGCTGGCACCATCGCAGACTCCGGTTCCAGTTCTGGCTTCATCATCTACTCCAGGAACCTCTTTAGCTTCAGCTTCTTCACTGGTGCCAGCCCCAACTCCTGTGTTGGCTCCATCATCAACTCAGACCATGGTACCAGCCCCGGTTCCATCACCTCTCCCAAGCCCGGCTTCTACGCAGACGCTGGCCTTAGCCCCAGCTTTAGCATCCTCTCTCGGTGGCTCGTCTCCATCTCACACCCTCTCTTTGGGAACGGGGAACCCTCAGGGGCCTTTTCCAGCTCAGACCTTGTCATTGACTCCAGCGTCATCCCTAGTACCAGCTCCAGCCCAGACATTGTCTTTGGCACCAGGACCACCACTGGGTCCATCGCCGACGCTGTCTCTGACTCCAGCACCCCCTTTGACTCCAGCTTCTCCAATGGGCCCAGCCCCAGCTCATACGCTGACTTTGGCTCCAGTATCGTCATCTGCTTCACTCCTGACCCCAGCTTCAGTGCAAACATTGACCTTGAGCCCTGCCCCAGTTCCGGTGCCCACCTTGGGCCCAGCTGCAGCCCAGACTCTGGCACTGGCCCCGGTCTCAACACAGGCCCCAGCTTCCCAGACATCCTCCCTTGTGGTTTCGGCATCTGGCGCTGCTCCCATGCCCGTCACCATGGTATCCCGGCTGCCTGTTTCCAAGGATGAGCCTGAGACACTGACATTGCGCCCTGGTCCCCCCAGCCCTCCCTCCACTGCTACCTCGTTCAGTGGTCCCCGGCCTCGACGCCAGCCCCCACCACCACCTCGTTCCCCTTTCTATCTGGTAAGTTTTACTCCCTCAGAGAGAGGGAACAGGTAGTTGATTTTCTTTGGAGTGTTGGTAGAGTGGATGGAACAGAACAACGTTATTTTTATCTTGGTAAATTACGAAGCCTAGTTTTGTGGACCTGATACTTGAATGTGATGTTGGACAAGTCCCTTCTCTTTCCTGGCCCTGTCCTCTTACCTGTATCATGGGAATAATAATCTATATTTTGCTTTTCTCAGAGGAGTAATTGAGGACCTAATATGGTTTTGAAACTCTGAAGAATTACTGATAGTTCAAGGCTGCCTTGTTACCATTGGTCTTTTTGGTGCTTGCTTATTCTTGAGTCAGTGTTGGCATGTAATTGCCTCATTTTACGGATGAAGAAACTAGCCCACTAAATGGTGTTATAAAGATGACACAACTTGTGAGAACTCAGATGCGTTGACTGCGTTGGTCTCTCCTCCTGAGGCGTTCCTCAGATAGGGAGACTTTGCTCAGTTGCTAAAACCATCCCATTGTCAAGTATTTGAACTTGTGAGGGGAGGAGGTTGGCACCATGGAATACAGTTCTCTAAAGATGACGAGCCTTTGACTGATGGGTATCTCTTGTAGTTTTGTTTTGTTTTGTTTTTTTTACCTCCACAGTGATCAAGTGGGTAATAAAAAGAACTACGTTTCTTGCCCTTCCATGAACTTGTGGTAGCCATTTTTTTTCTCTTACGTATGTATGGTTCCGTATGTTTGGTTAAGTTAAACTTACACTCAAATTAGAGTAAATATTCCAGGAGCTAATAGGAAGAAAGTTCTGGTGAATCGTTCTAGGCCCTCTTTGCCTTTTTCTCCCTTTATTTTTATTTTTATTTTTATTTTTTTTAAAGATTTTATTTATTTATTTGACAGAGATAGAGACAGCCAGCGAGAGTGGGAACACAAGCAGGGGGAGCGGGAGAGGAAGAAGCAGGCTCATAGCGGAAGAGCCTGATGTGGGGCTCGATCCCAGATCGCCGGGATCACGCCCTGAGCCGAAGGCAGATGCTTAACCGCTGTGCTACCCAGGGGCCCCTGCCTTTTTCTCCCTTTAAAATAAAGGGAGCTGCTTTTTATTCAGAGCTGCTGCTTATTTTTTGCCTCAGCCCCAGGCCCCCACTCCATCAGTGCCATTGACTCCGCCTTTGGTCTTTTTCTGATGCTGCCAGGTTTGTCTTGGCTTGCTGAACATAGGAGAGCTAGATCCTAGCCCAAGAGTGGCAACTCCATGGTCTGTGCCAAATTTTGTTTGCTTTGCGAGTATGTGGAAGCTTAACACTTTTTTTCTTTAAACAGTTTGACGTAAATATCACATGCCATACAGCTTACCCATGTAAAGTGTATAATTCAGTGGCTTTCAGTATATTCACATAGGTTGCAACCATCACTGAAGTCAACTTAAGAACATTTTCATAGTCCTGAAAAGACCCTTAGCCATCATCGTCCAACCCTTCCACCTCTCCTAACTTTAGGCAAGCACTAATCTTTCTGTCTCTTTAGATTTGCCCATGGAGTCATATGGTATATGGTCTTTTGTGACTGGCTTTTTTCATTTAGCTTAATGTTTTTGAGGTTCATCCACATCGTAGCATATGTTGGAATTTTATTTTTTTTATTGTTGAATAACATTCCATTGTGTGGATATACATTTTATATATCTGTTCATCAGTAGATGGACACATTTGGAATATTTCTACTTTTTGGCTGTTATGAATAATGCTGCTATGAATATTCACTTCTAAGATTTTGTGTCTTCATATGTTTCCAGTTACATTGGATGTATGCCTAGGAGCAGAATTACTGAGTCAGATAGTAACTATGTTTAACTGTTTGAGAAACTACCAAACTTTTCCAAAGTGGCTATACCATTTTACATTCCCACCGGCAGCACTTCATGGTTCCAGGTTCTCCACATCTTTGCCAACGCTTGCTGTTATTTGTCTTTTTGATTATAGCTATCCAGTGGGTGTGAAGTGGTATCTTGTGGTTTTGATTTGTGTTTTCCTAATGGCCAGTGATGTTGAGCATCTTTTCAGTGGTTGGCCATTTGTGTATCTTCATTGAAGAAATGTTCGATATTCAGATCCTTTGTGGTTTTATTTTTTTTTAATTTATTTTTGTAATCTTTTTTTGATTTTTTAAAAGATTTTATTTATTTATTTATTTATTTATTTATTTATTTATTTATTTATTTGACAGAGAGAGCGCCAGTGAGAGAGGGAACACAATCAGGGGAAGTGGGAGAGGAAGAAGGAGGCTCCCAGCAGGGCAGGGAGCCCGATGCAGGGCTCGATCCCAGGACCGGGATCACAGCCTGGGCCTAAGGCAGACGCTTAATGACTGAGCCACCCAGGCGCCCCTCATTTATTTATTTTTTTAAAGTAAATTCTATGCCCGACGTGGGGCTTGAATTCACAATCCTGAGATCAAGGTCAAGACCATGCGGGGGCACCTGGGCGGCTCAGTCAGTTAAGCATCTGCCTTTGGCTTGGATCATGGTCCCAGGGTCCTGCTCAAGGGAGAGCCTGCTTCTCTCTCTCCCTCTGCTTGTGCTCTCTCTCTGTCAAATAAACTTTAAAAAAAAAAAAAAAAAAAAGATCAAGACCATGCTCTACCAACTGAGCCAGACAGGTGTACCTGCCCTTTTTAATTGGGTTATTTTACTAATTTGAAAGAGTTCTCTATATATTCTGGATACAAATACCTTTTCAGATGTATGATTTGCAAGTATTTTCTCCTTTGCTACTACTTTTGAGAACTGGCCTGCTGTGCTAGGATGCTTTCCTTTTTCACTTTGATCACCAGGAGCTTAAGAGGTCAAGTTTAAGGGAGCAGTCAGGAAGGGAGATTTGGGACATTGCTTTTTTTTCCAGGACCATCGCCTAGGGTCCATCTCCTTCATTTGTTCATTCTAATAGCAGCTATTTATTGAGAGCCTACTTGGTGCCAGATAACTGAGCTAGATAGTGGGTGATTATAGTGAGCAAGACCAGATACGTTCGTGTTACTGTTATACAGCTTTGTGGATCGAAGACATTAGTCAAAGATTCATACAGATGTAAAACTACCAGTGTGGTAAGTACTGCAAAAAAAGAGGTAGTTTTATAGCCTGTGAAGCCTGAAATGCTAGTGATGGGAAAGGACTGGGTCAAAGTCCTACAGATTTCCTGTCTGCCAGGCCACTCCCCTTTTCTCTCTTAGGGTGATGAAACCTAGATGTCTGATTAGCTTTTCCTATCCTACCCCATTCCAGTTTGGCCCTTGGCAGAAACCTGGATTTGATTAGCCATTCTGTCCTGGTCAGTGATTGGACGAGGGCTTTTAATAATTGTTTTGGATCCACTTCAAGAAGGCAAATTAACTTGAATGTTGTGGAGTAAGTGTTATATAAAAATCATCTATTTTATAAGCTTATTAGATATACAGATCTTAATTTTGAATGTTCAGGTATTCTGTTTGGTGGCATACACAGGAAGGTCAGGTTTTTTTTGTGGAGAAGTTATTTTGTAGGACATTATGAAAGGAGTAATTCTCATTATTGACAGCTTGGAAAACCACTAAAAGCATAATGTAGTTTTGAATCCTATGGTTTTCTTAGGTTATGTTTAATTCTGGGATGAATGGTCAGGTTTTCTATGAGGACACTGATCACTTTTTCTGTGTTTTTTTTTTTTTTTTTTTTTTCTTCTCTCATCCCCAGGACTCTCTGGAGGAAAAGCGGAAGCGGCAGCGATCTGAACGCCTGGAGCGGATTTTCCAACTTAGTGAGGCTCATGGGGCCCTGGCACCTGTGTATGGGACTGAAGTCCTGGATTTCTGTACCCTGCCCCAACCTGTTGCCAGCCCCATCGGCCCTCGTTCTCCTGGCCCCAGCCACCCCACCTTTTGGACTTATACCGAGGCTGCCCGCCAGGCTGTACTGTTTCCCCAGCAACGACTAGACCAGCTGTCAGAAATCATTGAGAGGTTGGCAGGGCTAAGTGCTAATGGGAAGCGGGTCTTGGGGCCTCTGAGTGGATGTAGTGGTTAGGGCTGGTGAAGGTGCACTCTTGGGGCCTTTCAGAGTTCCATCTTTTATACTGCTTGCCTTCTTCCTTCACAGGTTCATCTTTGTCATGCCTCCTGTGGAGGCACCTCCCCCTTCCCTGCATGCCTGCCACCCACCTCCTTGGCTCGCCCCACGTCAGGCAGCCTTCCAGGAGCAATTGGCCTGTGAGCTCTGGCCCCGGGCTCGTCCTTTGCACCGTATTGTGTGTAACATGCGCACCCAGTTCCCTGACTTGAGGCTCATCCAGTATGACTGTGGTAAGTTCATTGGTTACTGAGGATCCCTTGACCTTTTTTCCTCTCTGTTAGTACCAAGACTATATCAAAGGGATGCTATACATAGATTTTTGTGAATTTAATTAAACATTAGACAGTTTTTCAGGTTATGTTTATAGGCAAGATGGAGAAATGTAGGCCTTATGATGGATTCTTGACATTCCTGAATTTGATGAAAGTTGAAAATGTGTGCTAACTCATTCATTCAGTAATTATTTTGTGAGTATCTGTTGTATTTTGCTAATCTTTTGGGATACAGTGGCAAATAAGATAGCACAGCATAGTTTTCAGATTCATGGGGAAAGGTGCAAGGTGGTACAAGACTGCACAGTAAATAGTAAGTTTTGTTTTGGAAAGACAGAAGGATCTTCCTGTCTTTGGTTAGAATCTTGTTGGTTAGAATGCATTTGGCTGTAAGTGGTGGAAAACTGACCAATAGTGTCTTCAACCACAAGAGCATTTATTGTTTCCTTAATAAGAAATTCTGAGAATAGTGGTATATGTCTGGTTCAGCTTACTGATGTCTTCATGGACCCAGGACCTTCTGGTCTTTCTGCTATCCTTAGCTTTTATTTCTTTATTCTCATGTTTATTTCTTGATGATCTTACCATGGCTGCCACAACTCCAGGGAGCACAGCAATGCTCTGAGCAGGAAGCAGGGCTTGAGATAAAATATTCTCAGCAAGTTTCTCTTTGTGGGGAGTGGGGAGAAAGTTCCCTTCATTGACTATGCTTCATGGCTCACTTCCTTAATTTGTGCCATATCCCCATCCCTAGAATAATCACTGACAAAGGGAAATGGCAAAGAGGAACTATGGCTCTTTTAGACCAATCATGATTTATCTTTTGGGGTTGGGTTGGGGCTTATCATCCCTGGTATCAAGTGATCTCTGCCAGGTGTCTACAGTGTAAATCAGGTTCTTTTAAGCAAGAATATCTTTTGGACAGTAGTGAATCGTTTCTGCTACAACCGAGCAGAGATATTTCTGTAGTAACATGTTTGGAAATTTTCTAAATGACCTTAGAATGTAAGATAGCAAAATTTTTATTAATATATACTCAATAAATATTTTAGTAAAAAAATAACTTTGTAACATTTGAAACCATTTAGAGTAGATGAATTGAAAGTCTTTGTTAAAAACTTTCAAACTGATATATCAGAAACATAGAAGGTATTTCTATGTTTGATGGGAGGTTGAACTCTAGATAACCTCATAAGATCCTCTCTCCATGGTTCTGATCTCAGGGATCTTCAATCCTTGTATGTAAGTCATGACATCCAGCGGATGTTGTTGATGTCTGTCCTGTCAATCTGTTTTGTGCTTCAGCTGACATAGCTCAGTGTAGTTCTTAAGGATTTCCTTCCTGCTCCTACACCATTGAGGGTTCCCTTTTTTCCCCTGAGGATCTATATGTTATCCTACTCATGGTTAGACACAGAAGATAGATCCAAGACAGGAGCAGACTGAAGAGGTGGATCCCATGAGAAAAGAAAATAAAGTTAAATATTTTTTTTTAATATTTAATTAATTTATTTTAGAGAGCATGTGTATGGGGGTGGGATGAGGAAGAACAGGGAGAGAGAATCTGAAACAGACTCTGCTGATTGTGGAGCCCAACACAGGGCTCAGTCTCATGACCCTGAGATCATGACCTGAGCCAAAACCAAGAGTGAGACACTGAGCCACCCAGGTGCCCCTAAAGTTGAATATTTTTGATCTCCTAGGCTAATTGAAACCCTCGCCTAAAGCTTTTATTGTTTTTCAACCACGGTCTTTCAGTGCTAAGTGTTCCCTGTTCCAGCTTATAACAAGGTCCCTGTACCCATCATTTTTCTTCAGGAAAGTTGCAAACATTGGCAGTGCTGTTGAGACAGCTCAAGGCGGAGGGCCACCGGGTGCTCATATTCACCCAGATGACCCGGATGCTGGATGTATTGGAACAGTTTCTCACCTACCATGGCCACCTCTACTTGCGTTTGGATGGGTCTACTAGAGTTGAACAGAGACAGGTAACCTGGGCATCTGCAGCCCTTTGAGGCTCACCTCAGCCACTGTCTGCATTTTCCAGACCTCAGGGTCCCAGAAGGGGCCCCACTAAGCCCCTCGGGTCTGTTTTGGAGGATATGTCTCCTGATACTGTCTTTTTTCTTCCTCTCTAGGCTTTGATGGAACGATTCAATGCAGACAAACGCATATTCTGCTTCATCCTTTCAACTCGGAGTGGGGGTGTGGGTGTGAATCTGACAGGAGCAGACACTGTTGTTTTTTATGACAGCGACTGGAATCCCACCATGGATGCTCAGGCCCAGGATCGCTGTCACCGAATTGGCCAGACCCGAGATGTCCACATCTACAGGTATTACCTAGTCTTCCCTCACCTTGCATCCTCTTTACTGATAGGGTTTTATTAATGTATTTGGCTTTTTACACATGGCCTTCATCACTCCTTAGACTTATCAGTGAACGGACAGTGGAGGAGAACATCCTAAAAAAGGCAAATCAGAAGAGAATGTTGGGAGACATGGCTATTGAGGGAGGCAACTTCACCACAGCCTATTTTAAACAGGTACTAAGATCTTCCAGTCTATGCCGGAGAGAACTGCTGTGCCCGTAGGGGTTGCTCCTGCTTATTAAAGTGGATGCTGGTGCGCCTGGGTGGCTCTGTCAGTTAAGCGTCCACTCTTGGTTTTGGCTCAGACCGTGATCTCTTGGGATTGAGCCCCACATTGGGCTCCATGCTCAGCAGTTGTCTGCTTGAAAGATTCTCTTCCTGTGCCCCTCCCCTCGAGTGTGTGTGCTCTCTCTCTTTCTGTTTCTAAGATAAATGAATAAATCTTTAAAAAAAAAAATGAAGTTGCTTTGGTCTTCACAGATCTGCCTCTTCAACTAGTGACATTTCTGATTATTTCTAAGAGCTGTTATCTCATAGTAGACTTGGGCCCAGCATTCCATTGGCTCTGACACTTCCGTCTGTTCTCTCCAAAGCAGACCATCCGAGAGCTGTTTGATATGCCCCTGGAAGAGCCATCTGGCTCATCTGCACCCTCTGCCCTTGAAGAGGAGGAAGAGACTGTGGCCAACAAGCAGACCCATATCCTGGAACAGGTGAAAAACTAGCAGATAATCTCTAGAGTAGAGCTGGTAGTTACGGTGTGTGTTGTCCAGGGGGAAAGAATGTGTCTGCTGCTTCCCGGATGACTGTTGGCCTTTAATAGTTGTGAGTAGATTGCTTATTGGTTCATAAGATTTCATGGAAGAAAGACAGGATTTGGAATCCTCAGTTACAGGTTTGAATTCTCACAGTACTTCTTACTAATTGTGTTAGTTAGGGCAAGTCTGCTTAATCTTCTGTGCCTGGAGTCTTACTTTCCACTTTTCTGAGCTGCTGATGGGAAGGAAGTAACTGAGGATGAGATGGAATAGTGGATGTAGAAGTGCTTTGTATGGGGTGTAGCCTCTCGTTTTCTAAACACTGATTGATGCATAATAGAATCACTTGGGGAGGCTTTTGGCTTTTTATTTTTATTTTTTTAAATAGGTTCCACACCTGGCATGGGGCTCCACGAACTCACGACCTTGAGATTAAGAGTCACATTTTCTACTGACTGAGCCAGCCAGATACCCTTGGAGAGCTTTTTAAAGGATTGATTCCAGGGTGCCTGGGTGGCTCAGTCGTTAAGCGTCTGCCTTCGGCTCAGGGCGTGATCCTGGCGTTCTGGGATCAAGCCCCACGTCAGGCTCCTGGGAGCCTGCTTCTTCCTTTCCCACTCCCCCTGCTTGTGTTCACTCTCTCGCTGGCTGTCTCTCTCTCTCTGTCGAATGAATTAAAAAAAAAAAAAAAAGATCGATTCCTGGAACCCCATCTGAGAATCTACTAAATTGTGATTTTGGGGGACAAAGGCTGGGCATTTGTATTTTTTCAGAAGTAGGTGTTGGGAACTACAGGGTACAGTACCATGGAGGGGTTTTTCCTACCAGGTGCTGCCCCTCATTGCTGAGCACACTCTTAGGTTGCATCCTTTGGTGACTTTGGTATGAGCTTTCTGAATATTGATCACAGGGGAAAAATCAGATGGGCTTAGTCTCTTGTCAAGAGGTTATCTCAGTGCAAAAAAGAATTAGGGATTTTTTTGTATTTAAAGCTTTCTGGGATTGCTCTTTTAAGGAGATCTAAGGCTGACTTGAGTGGAAGAGGAAGCAGAACTAGAGATTTCTAAAACAGTTACTTGCTTATTGGGGGTCTTCCAAGTGATATCTGTGTGGAATACTGCATTGCTTTGATAACTTTGAGGGCTCGGAAGACAGTTGAGTTCAGTTATATACCTGGTTTGGTATAAACGTGGCCTCAGATTTTTGTCAGAATCAAACCACAGGGGGCAGCTCGGTGGCTCGGATGGTTAAGCGTCTGCCTTTGGCTGAAGTCATGATCCCAGGGTCCTGGGATCGAGCCCCGTGTTGGGCTCCCTGCTCAGTGGGGAATCTGCTTCTCCCTCTGCCTTTCCCCTGGCTTGTGCGCGCACACGCTCGCTCTCTCGCTTTCTCTCTCAAATAGATAAATAAAATCTTAAAAAAAAAAAAAAAAAAAAGAACCGCAGGATGTGGAATTCTTTAATTCTCCTCGTTTTTCTTCCCCATACCTTTGCAGGCACTGTGTCGGGCAGAGGATGAAGAGGATATCCGTGCGGCCACTCAAGCCAAGGCTGAACAGGTGGCTGAGCTTGCAGAATTCAATGAGAATGATGGGTTTCCTGCTGGTGAGGGAGAGGAGGCCAGCCGGCCTGGGGCTGAGGATGAAGAGATGTCCCGAGCTGAGCAGGAAATTGCTGCCCTTGTAGAACAGGTCAGTGTTAGACCCACTAGTTCTCAACCTTACCCTTCACAGTTTCTTGTTCTGGACCTTGTGATCCTCCTCCTATTTTCTCTGGTGAAAATAAGGGTGATGGGCCCTGGTTACCAAGTCCCTGTGTTCATCGCCACTGCTCCTTCCCACAGCTGACCCCCATTGAGCGCTATGCCATGAAATTCCTGGAAGCTTCACTGGAGGAGGTGAGCCGAGAGGAGCTCAAGCAGGCAGAAGTGAGTATTTCTAGGGGGTGGGGATGGAAGTGAGAAGTGGATGCTTTCTACCTACTCCCCACCCTCCTTGCCTCCCTCTGACCACCCACCGTTTGGGCTCTCTTGTTGGTAGGAACAAGTGGAAGCTGCCCGCAAGGACCTGGACCAAGCCAAGGAGGAGGTGTTCCGCCTACCCCAAGAGGAGGAGGAGGGGCCAGGGGCTGGGGATGAGGTTTCCTGTGGGACTGGTGGAGGCAGTCACCGGCGCAGTAAGAAGGCCAAGGCCCCTGAAAGGCCAGGGACTCGCGTCAGTGAGCGTCTTCGTGGAGCCCGGGCTGAGACTCAAGGGGCAAACCACACTCCTGTCACATCCACCCATCATACCCGCAGCACTTCCACACCCCCACGCTGCAGCCCTGCCAGGGAGAGAGTTCCCCGGCCAGCACCTAGGCCTCGACCCACTCCAGCTTCAGCTCCTGCTGTAATTCCTGCCCCAATCCCTGTTCCAATCCCTGCCCCGATCCCCATTTCAGCCCCAAATCCAATAACCATGCTTCCTGTTCATATCTTGCCTTCTCCCCCACTTCCTCCTTCACAGATTCCTCCCTCTTGTTCTTCTGCCTGTACCCCTCCTCCTGCCTGTACCCCTCCACCAGCTCATACCCCACCTCCCACCCAGACCTCTCTCTCAACTCCTTCCTCCCCTCTCCTGCTTGGTCTACCTTCTGTGCCCGTCTCCCCCCCAGTCACCAACCTCCCCTTGGGCTTGGGGCCTGAGACAGAGCTGTGTGCACAAGCATTGGCATCCACCGAGTCCCCGGAGCTGGCTGATATGGCCAGTTCCGAGACTTCCCCGCTTACTCTTGTGCCCCCTAAGGATCTGTTGCCAGTTGCTGTTGAGATCCTGCCTATATCAGAGAAGAACCTTTCTCTCGCCTCTTCTGCACCTAGCCCAACCCTGGAGGCTGACAGCGTCCCCAACGGTCAAGAGCAGGAAGTGCCAGAGCCTGCTGAGGGGACCATCCTCCCAGTGCTGCCTGATGGTGAGGAGGTGCCCTCGTGTCTGAGTGAGAGCAATGGGCTGGATCTCCCACCTTCAGCAGCATCTGATGAGCTACTTCCGGAGCCACTGGAGGCTGACAAAAGCTCAGAAGAGCTGGTGGAGGCCCAGACCCCAACCTCCAGCCCAGAGAAGCCACAGGAACTTGTTCCAGCAGAAGTTGCAGCCCCATCAACGTCATCCTCCGCCACCTCCTCACCTGAGAGTCCTTCACCTGCCCGGCCCCCTCGGCGTCGCACCAGTGCTGATGTAGAAATTAGGGGTCAGGGGGCTGGTCGGCCAGGGCAGCCTCCAGGCCCCAAAGTGCTCCGCAAGCTGCCGGGACGGCTGGTGACTGTGGTTGAGGAGAAGGAGCTGGTGAGGCGACGGCGACAGCAGCGGGGAACTGCCAGCACCCTAGTGCCTGGGGTCTCTGAGACTGGTGCCAGCCCGGGAAGCCCATCTGCCCGCAGCATGTCGGGGCCAGAATCCTCACCTCCCACCAGTGGGCCCTGTGAAGCTGCTCCCCCATCCACACTGCCCACCCCAACCCAGCAACCCTTCATAGCTCGCCGTCGCATTGAGCTGGGGGTGACTGGTGGGGGCAGCCCAGAGAATGGAGAAGGGGCACTGCTTGCCATCACCCCTCCAGCTGTGAAACGTCGGAGGGGGAGGCCCCCCAAGAAGAACAGGTCTCCAGCAGATGCTGGGCGAGGGGTGGATGAGGTACCTTCATCCACCTGTAAGGGAAAAACCAATGGGGCTGAACCAGTCCCTGGGGCTGAGACCCTTATTGTTGCGGAGCCTGTCCTGGGACCCCAGCTTAGTCCTGGGCCCCAGCCTCTTGGACCCCAGCCAATTCACAGACCCGAGCCCATCATCCTATCACCTGTGGAGAAAAGAAGGCGTGGGCGGCCCCCTAAGGCACGAGATTTGCCCATTCCTGGGACCATTTCCTCTCCAGGGGATGGCAACTTAGAGAGCCGGACACAGCCACTCCCGCTACCACCTCCCCTGCCACCACTCCCACCACTCCTAGCCTGTCCCACTGCTACTGTCGCCAACACTGTCACCAATCTCACCATTTCAACATCCCCACCCAAGCGGAAGCGGGGCCGACCTCCCAAGAATCCACCATCACCTCGGCCCAGCCAGCTCCCTGTCTTGGACCGTGACAGCTCTTCTGTTCTTGAGAGCTGTGGATTGGGGAGGCGGCGGCAACCCCAGGGCCAGGGGGAGAGTGAGGGTAGTTCCTCTGATGAGGACGGAAGCCGCCCCCTCACCCGCCTGGCCCGCTTGCGGCTTGAAGCAGAGGGAATGCGGGGACGAAAGAGTGAAGGGTCCATGGTGGTGGCTGTAATTCAGGATGACCTGGATTTAGCAGATAGTGGACCAGGCGGGTTAGAATTGACACCTCCCATGGTCTCGTTAGCTCCAAAACTGCGCTCGACCCGGCTGCGTCCAGGGTCTCTAGTACCCCCACTAGAGACTGAGAAGGTGCCTCGCAAACGGGCAGGGGCCCCAGTTGCTGGGGGTCCTGGGCTCGCAAAGCGGGGCCGCCTACAGCCCCCAAGTCCCCTGGGACCTGAGGGTTCAGTAGAGGAGTCCGAGGCTGAAGCGTCAGGTGAGGAGGAGGAAGGGGATGGGACCCCACGTCGCCGGCCTGGCCCCCGCCGACTTGGTGGGGCCACCAACCAAGGGGACCAGCGCATCCTGCGCAGCAGTGCCCCTCCCCACCTGGCTGGCCCTACCATTAGTCACAGAGGCCGCAAAGCCAAGACGTGAGTGGGCTGCCCGTCCACCTAGGCTTTCCGCCACGGCCCCTCTCCCTCCACAACCAGGCCTGACTCTGTTAACCACTACTTGAAGTCTTGAGGGGGAAAGCCTCCAAGGAGACATCGGGGCCTTCTCCCTTCTTTCCACCAAAGTAGGGGGTAGGCAACTGGTTGTCATGGAAACGGGGCTCTTCACATACCCCCTTCCCTTCCACCCCACATGGCTGGGCAGTGTTAAGGGTGGCAAGATAGTCTCTGTCCCCACCCCCTTGTACTTGATTCCCCAGCTATCTTTCACAGCCCCCCACCCTTAGGGGAAGGGGGAGGGGCTTCTCTCTACCATGAGTTTTTTTTTTTTCTTTTTTTTTTAAGAAGAAAAAAATAATAAACTTAGTTTCTGTATGAGCATCCGCGTAAGGAAGCTTCTGATTTTCTGGTCTGGTGGAGGGTTGGGTGGGAACTTGGGCATCGTTTTCCTCTCTCTTGTTCTTGCCAAAACCCTAGTACCTGATCTCTAACCCTGAATTATGTGTCTTTGAGGCAGAAATCACCCAAGAGGAGAAAAGATTGGCAAATCTGATCTGGTAGGGTACCTTTCTCTAAAGTTTCAGTTTTAAGTCACTCCAACTCATACTTTTTCTCTCTTCCTATTCCCTTAGTTCCTGGACTTTCCCTCAGAGCGCTCTGATGCCTCAGACTTTTCCCTGCTTTTACCCCTCTTGCTCAGATGCTTTCACACCTTTTCCAGAGGGCAGGCATCCTACCTCCAGTTGTTCCACCCCCCCCCCCCTTTGCTTTCCTCCATCTAGCCAAACTAGTTTGAGTCAGCCACACCCCCTTCTGAGCTCCTGGGGCCTTTTGGGTGGTGGCTGGCCACCCAACCCCACCCCTGGGCTTGGCTTGGAGACCTGAGTCAGCTCCATCTCCACCCAAGCCAAATCAAACCTGAGGCAGGAGCCGAAACTCACAGTCCCTCGAGGCCTATAGCCAGGTAAGAGCCCCTGTTCGTTTTTACATTTTCTTTGGTCTCAACTCCCTGGACCCTCTCCTTGCATTCTCCCCCTAATGGCTGTATCTGTGTTTACCTCATCAGTTCTTGCCTCGTCCCCACTCTCCTGCAGCATTGTGGCAGAGAGTCTGTGCTCTGCTTATCTTGCCTCCTTTCACTCTATCCTTTGTTGCTTGTGTCAGAGAACTGCAAATGGCGCCATTTTGTGTAGGATGTAGTGGGATGGATGGAGAGGAGGGTGGAAAGGTCGTTTGATGCCACAGCTCAGAGGACTTGAGAAGTTAGGGAGATGAGAAATGATTAAGTAGGGCATCATTATGCAGGTTTCTGTGTGGGTTATGAGGTCATAGTGTTAATCTGAATATATTGTGTGGCCTGGGTTCAAATGGAGAGAAGAGGTGGCAGGGAGTCAGCATAGCAAAGGAGGCCCAATTTGGGGAGGTAGCATTTTTCTGATGTTCAGCTTCCTCAACTATGCAGAGAGCTTAGTTGGGTCCTTTCCCCCACCCCTGTTTTCATCCACTGTGTTTTCACATGAAATGGCTGTTCTGTTTGAAGTGGGGTATCAGGGCTTAGGGTGCCTTTCTGTGATCCCTCAATATTCAGGGGCAGCTTCTGAGGGACTTGAGAGAATTTTAAGGCCATCTGAAATACAGTTTAAAAATCACTGATTTGTGTGGTGTGATTCCTAGCAGCTTTTGAGGTTCGGTGTTTCTCCTGCTTGTCAGTGTGCACCTGTCATTTTGTTTTTCCCTACTTGTCAAAACAGTTAAGTAATACAGATAATGCTGTATTCATGCCGGCTTGCCTTTAAAGACTCAGGATCTTAGGCTGAGAAAAAAGGATTCTGGCCGCACATTTCCTCTCTTGGTCTATGAGTCATGAGAGGAATTCCCCAGTAAGGCAGCATTCCTGAGAGTTGGGCTAGGTCACCAGGACACATCAGAGAGAGGGGTGGAGTCTGATCGTGCGAGACCAATGGCTCAGTTGTTGGGCTTACGAGTACCTTGACTATCGCCCACAGGTGATGGAGGACGAGGAGAAGGCAGTGGACACCTTGGTGAGCAACATGGAAGCTGCTCATTCTCCATCCCCCATCCGCTGCTGCTGGCTCCGCCTCCGCTACTTGGCAGCTACTAGCATTATCTGTGGCTGCTCTTGCCTGGGAGTCGTGGCCCTTGTGTTTGCCATCAAGGTGAGGAATGCAATTCCTGTGGGAGCAGGGGGGTGGGTGTAGTTAGGCAATGGTTTAGTGCATTTGATCTGTCCACATTGATCACACAGCTACTAAGTACTTATCAGAGCTTGGCTCTTGGCCTGGTGTCAGAAATGAGAATAAGATATGATTCCTGCCCTCAAAGGGCCCACAGTCTAATGAAAGAACTGTGAAAATGGGTAATTAATGGAATGTAGCTCATCAGTATGGTGATGGAGGAAACACAAGGTATTCTGGAAGCTAGGGAGGGATATGTATGTGTGATTACATACGTGCATATGTAGAGTAGGTGACGGGAAAGTAACCTTAAAGAATGAGTGACTAAGGGTGAAAGGACATTCCAGGTAAAGGGAGCAGTGTGTACAAACGCCTGGACTATTAGTTCCGCATGACTGGACCAGTAAGAAATGGTGACAGATGAAGCCAGAGGGCCCAGATTCCCAAGGGCCTCCCAATGCTGTGCTTGGAGTTTAAACTTTATCTTGAAAGTACTGAGGAGTACTTTCAAGAGTTTTTGCAGAGAAGAGTGACACGGTCAGGTTTGTGTTTCAAGGCCTATATGGAGGATGGCTCGGAAGAGGCAGTTGAGCAGCGATTAGAGCAGTCTGTAGCAGTCGGGAAGAAGCTGTGGGGTGTTTGAGAGGACTCCACCATTTCCAACCACCTAACCAAAACTGCACGTATACCTTTTGAAAGGCCACACAGGCTAACTTAAATATCATGCTGGAATTTTCTCAACCCTGGTTGTTATTTTAACGATCAGAAACTGTATTCTTATCATCATGAGAATTTCTGGTTTCGTCAGGTCAAAAGCATTAAAAGAATCCTTAATAATGAAAGCGATGAGGCCCATTGAGCTAATGAGAAGGGAGTGTTGTTTGGCTGGACAGGAGGGAAATACTCTAAGATAGCTCACGGTTTCTTGCCAAAGATTCCAAATTCTGAATGAATGTGGGATGAGTAGGAAAGGATGGGGGATAAAAGGATTGGAAGGTACTTTTCCCATATGTGATCTTGTGAGCTAACAACGGCTACTCAGAAAAGTACCCAGAGCTGAGTGGGAACCTTACTTTGCAGATGAGGCATGAGAACTAGACACTGGAGAGGGAGGGCAGGGGGTTGGGGTGTCAGGTTTTGAGCCATGACAAGGATGGAGGATTGGTGTGGGGCAGTGGGCACTTTGGGGCAGAAGCAGGGGGAGAACCTAACCAAAAACCTGCCCCCACAGGCGGAAGAGCGGCATAAGGCAGGCCGGTTCGAGGAGGCAGTGCACTGGGGGGCCCGGGCCCGGAACTTCATCCTGGCCAGCTTTGCCGTCTGGCTTGCTGTCCTCATTCTGGGCCCCCTGCTTCTGTGGCTGCTCTCCTACGCCATCGCCCAGGCTGAGTGACCCTGGGTGGCCTCTGCTGAGAGTCAGCGAGACCTCCTGGATCCTGCAGTGCGTCATTGCTAGGGTCTGAGGCCAGCAGTGGTCCTTCCTGGCGGGAAGGATGGTGCCTCTCTCAAAGGGCTTTGGAAGAGCTCTTCTAGACCTTTCTAAGAGGAGGCAGCAGCTGAAACTGTCGAGGGGAGGCCAGCCTGCTCTGTTCTTTCAGTGCCCACCATCCCGTTTCCCCCAGCCTGCTACATCCTAGGGGCCTCGACCCAGAGGTGGGGTTGAAGACCAGGCCTGATTTTATTAGAATTTGTTTTGTAATAAAAATCTTTTTTAGTGGTGAATACTCCTGTCTAATTGTTGTTCCCCTCTTTTCCCCGGGCCCTTGGCGAGAGCCAGAATGGACATCTGACTGATGGCAAAAGTCTGTATTTTCCCTTACTTAGGAGCTCCAAGAGGATTTTTCTTCTTTTTTCCTTCTCCTGAAAGTTTCCCTTCTTGGAAAGACCCCAGCTTCTCCCTTGCACATCAGCAGAGAGACCCTGCGGCCCGATAGGAAAGGAGCAGCTGCCGCTACTCTTTATGGAGTGCTTCCTATATCCCAGGCTGTGTTCCTAAGCACTTTCTATTACCTAACTCCTTCAGCCCTCACAGCCACTCAGTAGGAGGTACCATTGTTTTCATTTTATAGATGAGGAAGCAGGCACCCAAGGTCATACAGCTAGTGAGAGGCTGAGCTGGCATTGAACCCAGATGCTTTGTTTCCAGAGCTGAGAGAGGAATGAAAGGGTTGGATGGCAGCAGCAGCAGGTGAATTTCCGCTCTGGAGGTGAAGCTCTGTAGGATTATAATGAATTTTCATATCCTTTGTCTTGGGCCTCCCGGTAATATTTTAAACATATTTTAAATTGTGAAGTATATCATATGTACAGGAAAATATCCAAGATGATTACATAGCTTTTAAGTTAACACAAAGCAAACATCTGAAAACCACCATTCAGTAACGACAATTCTTTAGACCCCTCCCAATCACTCCTCCTTCCTTTCTTCCCACAGATACCTAGCATTCTGACTTCTAATAATGGAGTTTAGTTTTGCCTGCATTTGAACATTACATAATGGAATCCTATGTAGTTTTATGTCTGGCTTCTTTTTCTTAACACTGTTGGTGAGATTCATCAGTATTTGGTGTAGCTGTAGTTGTCATCACTGTATAGTATACCATTACATGAATATATTGACGATTTATCCACTTTCTGTTGGTGGACTTTTGGGATGATTCCATTTTGGGGATATTATGAATCTTGCTGCTATGGACATTCTTATACATGTCTCTTGGAGTACATGTGCCCTGGGAATTGAATTTTGGGGGTGTTTTACCATAATTCAGAGAGCAGCAGAACACTTAAAGGAATTAGAAATATATGTTGCACACTGAAGAGAGAAGATTAAAGGGGAAGATGGTTGTCTTCCATGTTCCAAAGTGCTACAGGAAGGAAAAGTGAAGAGTATCCATTGCTGGTCCCACTGGGTAGAAGCCATACCTAGGGCAGTGGCGCTCAGTCTCAGCTTCACAATAGAACCCCTTGGGGAGCTTTAAAAAGTACTTATGCCTGGGCTTCAGGCCTACAGATTCCAGTTTAATTGGTGTAAAGTGCTGCCTGCCTGGGCATCAGGGTAACACATTTTAGATTTTTTTACAGAAACCTTTTTTTAAAGCTAATATTTCATTAATCAGCAGCTTTAGGTTACTAGAGGAAACTATATCCCATTCTCCCAAAGTGATTAAGTGAGATCTTGGTATTTTATTTTATTTTATTTTATTTTATTTTATTTTATTTTATTTTATTTTTTAGGTCTTTCTGTTTTTAACCTCAATTTTGAAAAAATTTCAAACCTACCGAACAATAAAAGAATAGTACAATGAACTCGTGTGCTCTTCACCTAGGCTTATAATTTTTAATATTTCACCACATTTGTTTTAGATCTTTCTAAATACACATATTATTATTGCAGAGCCATTTGAGAGTAGGCAGAAGGCCCTTCGTTCCTAAATTCCTATTTACAATTTTTAGGGTCAGTATGGTCTCAGATTGTTTTTTAGTTCAGTTTGTTTTATCCATTACTGTCATCCTTCTTAAAATATTTGGTTGAGGTATAATTTATATGAAGTAAAGTACACAGATCTTATGTGTGTCGCTTGGTGAATGTTGCGCATGAACCCATCTGTATAATCACCACCTAGGTGACTAGAACATTGCTAGCACGTCAGAAGGCTCCCTCATGGCTCTCTTGTCTCATTATTCTTTTTGTTTCTGATTTTGACCGGTGGAGATTGCATCAGCCTGGTTCTTGTGTCCTGATAAGTCCGCACATTTCTTCACTTGCTTTCTGGCACAGATTATTCCAGGCTCATCTTATTACGCTTTCTCTGCTCTAGCCTGGGAATTGGCCATTTCTCCCAAGGAGTCCTGGTTCCTTGAACTGGGAACTGTTACTTTGAAATCAATATCTAGACTAGCTGTGCTCATTCTCCTGAGATGCTCCTGCTTCTAGGCCCTTTCAGAGGTTAGAGCTAGAAAATATCTGATCTATTTTAAATCTATGTTTAAAATGATCCCTCCAATTTCAATCAGTCATAAGGTTCTTTCCTTTCCCCATCTCAAATTCCATAGTCCCACAGTAAGAACCTTGGCTGCCAAATACATCAATATGTTTATTCATTTGCAAATATATATAAATATAAAAATATATATTCACTTGCTTGATTTCTGAATAATTATCCCACTATACTACCAAACAATAAGCCTACCAAGTAAAGTTCAAGGTTTATTTGCAGTTACTTTGCCTTTAGATTTATAGTATAAAGTCAAAATACTGTTAAAAAGTTACTTGGATTCGTATTTCTCTTATATGGTTGTGATCCCAAAGTGACATTTCTAAGATAGTTGTTAGAAGATTAAATGAATTCATTCTGTACCTCTTTTGCTGGAACATAACCTCCACAAGGGTAGGGACTACCCCCACCTCCACCACCCCCGCTGATAGTTTAGCGTTTAGACGCTCGGCAAATATTTATTGAATGAGTAGGCGAATGCCAGGGTTGAGCTGTGCACTGAAAAGGCTTATGAAGTCAGTCGCTCCCGGCAGTATCACAACTCAGCAGGCTTAGAACGGAGTGTGATACTTCCCAAGGCTTATGGGAGGCGGTGGTGGAAGACTGGGAAAATGTATAACCCCAGATGGTGAGCACGACGGCTTTGGAGGTATTCAAGTATCAGAGCAGCCAGAGGACTAAGAAGCCACTTCTGGTTGACGGGCTGTGGTTCGTCCAAGTCCACAACGGGCAGCAGGCTGGGGTCCAAGCTGCGTGCTCCGAGCGTTTTAAGAGCTGGAGGCGGCCCCTCAAATCATGCACTTTGGACCAGGCCTTCAATTTTTTTAAAAGAGCGGATTTGGATAGTGATGCTAGGCGGGAATGAGGGAGCCATGCCCAAGTCAGAGAACCGAAGGCGCTGCGAGTCTCGCGTCCTAGATACCCAGAAGTCACACTTCCGGGTAAACCCAACTTCCGGGTCCCATTCCGGGCCTCCAATCCCACTAGTCAACAAGCCCCGCCCTCTGCCGTCCCCTGCAGATTCTGTGCGCTGATTGGCTGCATCTGAAGCCCCGCCCCAGCGTCCCAGACTTAGGTAACTCCGAGCTCCAACGCCCGCGCCAACCTCGGGACTCCCCGCTTCCTATTGGACTGCCAATTTCCAATCGGAAGGGTTTTTGAATCTCAATCTTCAAGCGGCGCTGGCCATTGGCGTACAGGATGGGGGCGGGGCCTGGGGTCGTTGCCGGTGCCGCCCGGGGGTAAGGTAAGGGACTAGAGGCGAACCCCGCGACAGAGCGGCTTCGCGTCGACCCTGGCTTCTCTCTCTTCCCCCGCGGGTGAGCCTGCGCGAGACCCCGCGCCCCCTCCCAGCGCCGGCCCAAGTGCGCCTGCGCAACAACAGCCACCTGCCAGTGTGCCCCTTCCCTTCGTCCTCCGCACCTTTTCCCTTCCCCTCCCCGCCCCCCCTCCCTGCCCTGACACACCTCCCGCCCCCAGGCCCTTTCGTAGGGTCTCCCCAGCCCTGATCCTTCCCCCACCCCGTCCCCATCCCCGAGGATCCTGGCGCCCCAGCCGCAAGGGCTGCGCCTCCGCGAGCCGCGATGTGCGTCCTCCCAGAGCCTGTGGGCCTCACTGCCCTCACTGCCCTCCGTTTCCTCCACACAGCCCCCCACCACCTTCAGAATGACGCTGGACGTGGGGCCGGAGGATGAACTGCCCGACTGGGCCGCGGCCAAGGAATTTTACCAGAAGTACGACCCTAAGGACGTCATTGGCAGGTGAGGCTTAAGCCAGGGAAACAGAGGTCCAGAGAGGTCGCGTCCTAGGCAGAATACAAGGTTCCGTCTGAGGGCTGGATAGTTTAAATGATAACAAACAGTGGTTAGTGGAGGAACATTTGGTGACTAAACTCTTTCTCTAGGTCAGTCCCCATTTCTTCCAAATTCACTCATTTATGTGTTCAACAAACATAGTTAAAGCAACCATGCTGCCAGACACAAAGCTAAACACAGGGAGGGTAGAACAGATGTTTATGCCTTGGAGGTGAAGTGACTGAAAGAGACACATGAGCATTCAAGTAGTATCAGGTTGTGGGATGGGGCTCAGAAAACCACAGCTTTTCACAAGGGGTGATATTTGGGTCTTGAAGGATGAGTAGGAGTTCAGCATGCAGAGAAAAGAGGGAAGGCCTCACCTGTAGAGACAGTGGCGGGTACACTTATTCATCCAAGGTTTCCTAAGAACGTACAGCACGCTGGGTGCACTGTGCGAGGCACTCGGGATACAAGCCCCACATGTTTTCTGTTCTCCTGGAGGTTGTATTTCAGTGGTAGAGACAGACGACAAACACAAAAACAAGACAAAGGTCATCATCTGCTTGGGTGATGGGATGAGAGTAACGGGGCTGAAACTTGAAGGATGGGAATGAACAGGATATATTTGGGGCAGAGGGAACAGCACATGCAAAGGCAAAGGCAAGAAAGGGCCTTTTCAAGCAATAGGCAGAAGATCATGGTGACTAGAACATAGTAAGAGTGGGACAAGGTGGAGGAAATTAAGTTGGAGAGGTAAGTAGAGGTTTGATTATGCAGGGCCTTAGGCCTTAGACCATGATAAAGAATTTCGATTTTATTCTAGTGAAACTGGTAGTTTCAAACAGGGCAGTTAACATGGTGTCATTTCTATTTCTGTGATTTGGGGGCTAGGAGCTTAGCCTTTCTGTGCCTCAGCTTCGTCATTTAGATCGGCAATAAGAATAGACCCTACCTTGTAGGTTGCTGTGAGGATGGGAAGAATTAATATGACAGTCTTAGAATTCTTCCTGGCACGTGGTAAGTGCGCAACACAAGTGTGTTATTACATTTTTAAAAAGGTCATTCTGGCTTTTGTGTAGAGAATGGATAGGAGGGGGACAAGAATGGATGTGTAGAGACCAGTTAGGAAGCTGTTGATTGTTTCAGGTGAGAGATGGTGATGGTTTGGATTTGAGTGGTGGTGGTAGAGATGGGGAGAAGTGGATAGATTGAGGTGATGATTTGAAGAGAGACTGATACAGTTTCCTGAGAGACTGGATATGGGCCATGAGAGGAAGGGAAGGAAACAGGAATAACGTCTAAGGTTTGGGTTTGAGTGCCTTCGTACCATTTTCTGAAACGAAGAAGGTCAAGGAGGATCGGATTGCTGGGAAGGCTGAGCAAGTCAAGAGTTCAGTTTTGGAGACATGAAGTTTGAGATATCCAACCTAAGCTGTCAAGTGGGTACATGTGTCTGCAACTCGAGAGAGCTGGGCTAGAGCAATAAATTTGGGAGGCATTAGAATAAAAGTAGTAGCTGGTGAGAAAATATATGGAGAGAAGTGGAAGGGGCCAAGCTCATGCCCTGGGGCATGTCACCATTAAGGGGTTAGAAAAGGAGGAGTCAGCAAGGGAGACTAAGGAGATAGCATCTGTGAGTTAGAAATAAAAACACAGAAAGAATGTGCTTCTAGAAGGTTGCCATGGTCTGCTGTGATCAGTGTTGTTGAGGCCAGGAAAGCAGAAAAGGCTATGACTATTAGATTTGTTCAGACTTCTTTCAGATATCACATGGAGATGTTAAAAAGACCTTTGGGATCAGGAATTCTGGAAAGGAATCAAGGGTTGAGGCAGTGCAGTGGGAGTCATTTGCACAGTTGGTACTTAAATCCCCCAGGACTGGGTGGAGGTCATCGGGGGAAAGAGTATCTGGAAAAGAAGAGAGCTGAGATCCAAGTCCTAAGCGGATGCAGGGCTTCAGGACCAGATAAGGGAGGATTCACTGAGGCTAGGAGAGCCCTTAGGGAAGAACAGTGGTTCCACTGCCATGGAGTGCAGAAAGATCAGTTTTGGAGAAAGCAGGTCAGGGGATAGGGTCCTTATCTCATTCCAGCATGACTGTGGTAGCATCATACCTGGTCACTGTCTTTTCCCTGTGCTTCTCCTGCACAGTAAATTACGTGCACACTCTCACTAAATGCGTTCCCAGAGTACCAGTTTCTTCACATATAAAGGTCTGAAGCCTTAAAAGAGCTTGCTGCATTCTAGAAATTGGTGATAAGTTATAAGTCACTGAAGCAAAGATTGAATGGCAGGGGCCAAAAATGAGGCCAAAAAGACACCGAGACCATTTGGTGAAGGCCTTGAATGACAGGTGAAGGAACTGGGTTTTGACTTCTATCTTGCAGATAATAGGGAGGCAGTATGGAGAGAAAACAATTTTGAGTGCCCTCCATAGTTAACTCTATAAGGTTGACATTATTAGGTCTCACTTAAAAAGAGCACAGTTGCTCTAGGGGTCCCACTGAGGAATGAGGGAACACTTAGAACTTAGTAGAGAATTTAAGCTGGAAAGTTGTTAAGCAGCAGATGACATAATTGGGGCGGTCATAAGCAGCTCATTCTGGAAGCAGTGCAGTGGATGGGTTGCAGTGGCTGAGGCTGGCAGCAGGGAGATCAGTGGGGAGGCTGTTATGGCTATGGGGGTGGAGTACCAGGAAACAGATTTGAGAAACACACAGAATGGAGTGGACTGGTTGGGTGTGGTGGATTGTGAAGGAGAGGGAAAAGCCAAGAATCCTATGCCAAGATTTCTAGTTTGGGAGTCTGATCAAATGGCATTACCGTTAATGGAGATTAGGGTATTAAAACTGTGAAGTGGCCAAGAGTAAGGCAGTAGGAAGTGGTGAGCATTGTAGCAGCTGGAAGGTTCTTGTCCCACCTAAGATAGGAATTCAGATTTGAAAAGAACTCACTGACCAAACATAACACATCTGTGGGCTGTGTTTGGCTAGAGGGTCAGTGGTTTACATCTCTTGATGGAACCAGAGATGTGGGTCACAGGCATGCTAAGCAGAGGGAGTTATGTAAGGGCAAGGAAGCCGTGAAGGGCAGCCAGGGAACCCGCACAGGAAATGTGGTATGAGGTCTGACCTTGGAGAGATTTGTATTTAGCCTGAGGTACTTGTAGGGTCATAAGGAATTGGTGACAGATTCCAAGCAAGGAAACACCTGTCTTCACCATGCCAAATGGGCTTTTCTGCTTCTACCTCATGTCTTTCAATATCTCTTCAAGATGTTGTTGGCTACATTTCAGGGCCGGCAAAGTGCAAGTCCAGAGACCTTATGTCAGCGGGTTACTTGGAGGTTAATTAGTGGCAAATCTGGGGCCTACACCAAGGTCACAACTTTGGTCTTCCAGTCAATGGTCTGATATTTCTCTTTGGAGCCTCTTAACACTTGAGGTATTGTAGGAGAACTTTGGGATTTGGATGGGGTAATCAGGGAAGATTGAGTAAAATTCGGAGGGAGACTTAGATCATTTCTTCCTGCTTTCTCCTTGTGGAGTTCCAGGAGAAGGGGCAGGTTCTGGGGCTCAGTGTGGAAAGGACCTGCCTAAGCTTATCCATGCAGGGAGTGGCAGCGACTGGGTTCGAACCCAGGACCCCCACCTCCCTTCCCCATGAGCTTTGTGTTGCACCTTGCTGGGTACCCAGGTTGCTTGCTGAGGCTACTGTGACGCTCCCTAGGCCAGGGTGAGTGTCGGGAGGCTGCCCTGTTGTCCAGATGGGTCTTCAGAATATGGTGCAGTGGGCATGAGAATGGCAAGGCTCCACTCTGTGCGGAAACGAGAGCGGGAGGCCCTGACTCGTGTGCTGTCGGACTCTGGCAGAGGAGTGAGCTCCGTGGTGCGCCGTTGCATTCATCGAGCTACTGGCCATGAGTTTGCGGTGAAGATCATGGAAGTGACAGCTGAGCGACTGAGTCCCGAACAGCTAGAGGAGGTGCGAGAAGCCACGCGCCGGGAGACGCACATCCTTCGCCAGGTCGCCGGCCACCCCCACATCAGTGAGGCTGCATTCCCTGCTCCTGTTAGCTGCCAGCCACCTCCTGCTGGCCCTGCCCACGGCCCAGTTCCCCCAACACTGCCTCCACGCCTCTGCTCCCTCCATCATGGCTCCACTCCACCTCCAAGTGTGGCCAGCCTTTGGGTCCCTAACTGCCTCCTTTTGGTTCTCCTTCCTTCCCGATAACAGCCCACTGCCACCTCGGGGTGGAAAGCCCCTTTAAAATGCATCCGCTCCTTTCCATCTCCGTATCTCTGCCTTTCTGCCTCTTTCCCAGTCACTCTCATCGATTCCTACGAGTCTTCTAGCTTCATGTTCCTGGTGTTTGACCTGTGAGTATCTCCCTGCCCTGACCTGAGAAGCGTCCTTCTCCCCTCCGTGCGTGGCCCCGGCCTGACAGCACAGTGGGCTAACGCTACCCTGCTCACGCCTTCCTGTGTGCCCGTGGCTCGGGCCCCTCTCCCTAGGTGCCCTGATGAGGCCAGTTCTTCCAGGGTGTTTGTGACCAGCCAATTAAAAAGGGTTTTCATGACCCCCGGGGTCACTGTCCCAGTCCCCCGTGGTTGTAAGATTAGCAGGGAAGACTGTTTTAAGAGCTGACCCCTTATCAACAGATTCTCACTCCCCCGTCTCTTGCTGTTGAACACCCTACGTGGTGTTTGTCTCTGCCATCAATTCATTTCCTGGGTAGTCTAAATCTGAGTATGAGGTGTTCTACAGTATAGGGTAAACCAGTGCAAAGGTACTTCAAAAGAGAATGGTTTGAATAGCAAATATTTAAGAGAGACCCCTGGAAAAATGTCACAAAGTCTTCAGAAATGACCCTCTGCAAAAGTTGGGGTTGGGGGGGAGGTAGGAAGTGTCTGTTACCTTATCATGCAACTTTGCAGAACAATTCTATGCCCCCAAACACCACCTGATTTTGAGGCTTGATGTAAAGTTGCAATTATAAACTCAATTTTTAAAGACAAGATCAAAATAAAATCCTATTCAGCTTTTTTGCCATTATTAACTGTGAAATTTTGGTCCACGGTCTAAGTAGATGCACTTTAAAAGGCCCACTTTGAATATAATTAGTCTCAGATAACGAGGACCTCCTGTAAATTATTGCAAGAAGGCCACTTATTCTCGCTAAAATAGTCCCCTCATGGCACAGTGCATATGTTTTGACTGCCAACCCAAACTGCCCCTGGCATCTGGTTCACCCTTTGAGCACCCTAATCGCTAAAAAAAAACCAAAGAGGACTCTCTCTTCACTGAAATCTTCCATGGTATTTTCTGTGAGCACTGGCTTATTTTCTCAGTCCTCGTGTAAGGTACACCTACCTCCCAACCCCTCCTATCCCTTAGGATGCGGAAGGGAGAGCTGTTTGACTATCTCACAGAGAAGGTGGCCCTCTCAGAAAAGGAAACCAGGTAATGACTGAGTCTGCAGCCCATGGGGTGATCAGGGGGTGGGGCGGGGGGGGAACAGAGGAGCAGACTGCGCCTCCCCCAGGTCCATCATGAGGTCTCTGCTGGAAGCAGTGAGCTTTCTCCATGCCAACAACATTGTACACCGAGACCTGAAGCCCGAGAATATTCTCCTAGATGACAATATGCAGATCCGACTTTCAGATTTTGGGTTCTCCTGCCATTTGGAACCTGGCGAGAAGCTTCGAGGTGAGGGGGCCTGGTGCCCTAAGAGGCTTGGGAGGGAAGGAGACCCAGGCCTGAGGCTGGTTAGCTAGCTCTGAGTAGCCAGGTACCAAGAAAAGGGGAGAAGTCAGTGAGCACTTGCCAAGTACCCTCTGGGTGCAAAGGCTCGTGAACATTCTGAGTGGGCTTCCTGGTCTGGGCGGGGGAGGGGACGGATGGAGCTGAGTGTGCAGATCGTGGCACACAGCAGGCAAGGGAAGGAGCCATGCAGGGGAAGCCAGGAGGGAGGAGCACCTGATTCAGCTGGAGCGACCCACAGAGGAGGGGGCTTCAGAGCTGGGCCCGTCCCCTGAGGAAGAGGAGGGAGGGGGGATAAGAGGCCTGAGCTGCGTGTCTGGGTTTTGGTGCAGACAGGACCACAGTGTGCTGCTTAGGTGCGAGGAAGAGTCCGGCGTGGCCGGACAGTGCTGCTCAGCGGGTGCACTGGGCCTCGCCCAATGTTCATCCATTTGTTGTGACAGAAATAGTTTTAGTGCAAATGGAAAACTTCACAGAGTTTGACCATGGACTCGTCAGAGCTGTTAACATCGTACTTTCTCTCCTTCAGTGGCTTTGGGCTGTGCTGTGAACAGCTAACGCTCACTGACACCACACTAAGTCTTTATACGGCTGCGTCCTCTAGATTCTCTTGACAAAAATTTAAGAGAGTGTTGAGATTACCATTTTATAAATGGGCTTAAAGAGATGAGGGGACCTGCCCATTGTCAGGTAGCTGGGACTTGAACTTGAACGGTCTGACTCCAGACCTCATGTTCGTAACCTATGGACTTAACACATTTGTCTTGCAGATGCTGTGCTTTGTTTCCCTTTGGGCTTTCCCACATGCTTTTCCCCATTCTGGAACCATCTTTGCCTGTGCCCCACACCACCCTTGCCCTTGGCTTTGGGAATTCAGGTTTCCCTTTAAAGCTCCAGGTTAGGTTAGATCCCCTGCTTTCTCTTCTTGTATCTTCTCCCTTCAGGACACACATTTTACTCTGTTATTTCTTGTTTGCTTTCTGGTAGACAGCATGGTAAGGGCACGTCTAATTCCCCGGCGTCTAGTATGGTGCCTGGTACATGGTAGGCGTTCTTAAATACTTTTCGTAGGAATGAATTTCCCAGGAGAGTCAGGCCTATTAAGATTTCCTGGAAGTATGCCATGGAGCACAGTTCGGCAGCTGCTAGGACGGAAGTTGGTACCTGAAGTGGTAGAAGCTTGGGTCAGGTGGTGGAGGGCTCTTGTGCTGCAGGAGTCTAGCCTTGCGCCTGAGGCCATATGGGGGGGGCAGCCAGGGAAGGGTTTTAAATAAGGGACTTACCCAGTGTGTACCTTAAGAAATCCCATATTCCCGCTCGTTCCTGAGTTTGAGTGGTGATTCCACTACACAGAATAGCGATCATAGGAGGAAGAATTGATTTGGGCAGAAAGGAACGTAGAAAAGAGTGAAGGTCTGTTTTCCATGTGTATATGTACATAAAAACGTGGCATAAAGTTGTGTAAGGAGTGGGTGGGTGGGTTGGAGGTGGCAAAGATACAGTGGGGTAGGACCTTAAAATCAATGTGAAAATCACGTTTTCCCAGGAAGGCCACCAGGAACCCTTGGTGGGTACTTGAGTTGTTCAGTAGGGATAGGGGCTAGGTCAGCCCCCAGCGGAGGGTGGGCAGGAGCAGAATGGGAACACTTACGGCCCTGGCAGTGTTGAGGCTCCAGCAGAGGTCTGGAGTTAGGGACCCTTGAAGGAGCTGGTGGCATCCATCAATCTCAGCGCTCTCTCCCCAGAGTTGTGTGGGACCCCAGGGTACCTAGCACCAGAGATCCTTAAATGCTCCATGGATGAGACCCACCCCGGCTACGGCAAGGAGGTCGACCTGTGAGTTTCTGGTCTCCCCGCTTCCTTCCTCCTTTGTGCCCTGTCGTTCAGCACATCTTGCCTGGCACCTAGTCCTGCCTCACTCTGCTCTCTTTCCCAGCTGGGCCTGCGGGGTGATTCTGTTTACACTCCTGGCTGGCTCACCACCATTCTGGCACCGACGCCAGATCCTGATGTTACGCATGATCATGGAGGGCCGGTACCAGTTTAGTTCGCCCGAGTGGGATGACCGTTCCAACACTGTCAAAGACCTGGTGAGCTGGGGCCATGAGAGGGCTAGGAAGGAGGCCCAAGAGCTGCCTCTCATGCCCTGGGGTTTCCCTTAGATCTCAAAGCTGCTCCAGGTGGATCCCGAGGAGCGCCTGACAGCTGAACAAGCCCTACAGCACCCCTTCTTTGAGCGCTGTGAAGGCAGCCAACCTTGGAACCTCACCCCCCGCCAGCGGTTCCGGGTAAGCCTGAGAGCGTCAGGATCTGGGCCTGCTCCTCGGGCTCATGATCTTTCTCCTGTTGTGGCTGCTCCACTGGAGCTCACCCTGCCCCTCCCCTTCCCAGGTGGCAGTGTGGACCGTGCTTGCTGCTGGACGGGTGGCCTTAAGCACCCAGCGTGTCCGGCCACTGACCAAGAGTGCGCTGTTGAAGGACCCTTACGCGCTGCGGCCAGTGCGGCGCCTCATCGACAGCTGTGCCTTCCGGCTCTACGGGCACTGGGTGAAGAAGGGTGAGCAACAGAACCGAGCCGCCCTCTTCCAGCACCAGCCCCCTGGGCCATTTCCCATCATGGGCCCCGAAGAGGAGGGGGACTCAGCTGCTATTACTGAGGAGGATGGCATGCTGGCAGTGGGCTAGCACTTCGGCCCCAGGGAACCCCAGAGTGCAGGACTCTCCAGGAGGAGGATTTTTATCATTCCAGCCCTTCCGGGCTTTGGCCTCAGGCCTCCCTGCCTGGCCAGGCCCACCATTGCCCATACCGCCATAGGGACCAGCCCTGTGCACCTGTCCCCACCAGCCAGGGCTTTGGGAACAGAGCTGAAGTGGAAGGCAGCCGCTCGCAACAGCATGCCCGGCCTTGTCAGTGCTGCCTCTGCTGCATTTGCAATAAAATCCGCTGAGCGCTGGAGGGAGCCAGTGCCCGGTGTCTGGTGTCTGGTGTCTGGCTTCGGCAGCGGAGCCCAGAAGGTGCTCGGGAGGGGGGGCGGGGATGGGGCTACCCTGCCCCAGGCCTTTATTGGCGAAAATGCTGGGGGTCACTTGGTCTTGTTCTTGCCTTTGCTGGAAGGTGGCTGGAAGGGCCGCTCTAGTGTGGCCAGCTTGCTGCTGAGCCTTTCCTCGCTGGCCTGGAGCCGCTCCTCCATCAGCTGTTGGAGCTGCCTCAGTTCCTTGTTCATCTGGGTCCTGATGTAGGCTTGCAGGGTGGAGACCTGGCCTGCCGGGGCAGGGAAGAAGGGGCGGGTCAGCAGAGATGCTGTGGGGCGACCGGTGGCCGTGTAGCTTCAGTTCAGGGAAGGCCAGCTAACCCTTCTGTGGAGAGAGGTGGGGGGACTGGCCAGGCTGGACTCTCTGGGTTGCCAATCAGCAGATAAGTGACCTCACACAGGTGATTTCATCTTTGCATACCTTGGTTTCCCCCTGCGTACTGTGTAGATAGTGACAGCACCTAGTGCCTAGGCCTGAAGGAAGATGCAATGTCAAATGCTTAAAACAGGGCCTGCCTGGCACCATAGTATTGCCAAATATGTGCTGGCTGGCATTGGTTTTTTATATTTTTAAAAAATATTATTTTAGAGAGAGAGAGTGCGCGCACACACACATGCGTGCTCAAGCAGGAGGGACAGAGGGAGAGAGAGTCCCAAGCAGACTCCGTGAAGAACATGGAGCCTGAGACATGGCTCACTCTCAGGACCCTGAGCTCAGGACCTAAGCTAAAACCAAGAGTTGGCCGCTTAATCCACTGTGCCACCCAGGTGCCCCCCCATCACTGGTTTTATCACGATCCTTTCCTGGAGCTCCTGCCTCACCCCCAGCAGCTGCACTCTTACTGCCTGTTTGTCACCTTGGATTTCTGCATAAGGAATCATTTGGAGAAAGGACACTGTGCCTAAAACAGACCTGAAGTCCTGATGCGGTCTAAACCCTTTATTTTACAGCTGCCCAAAGTCACGGGGGTCCCTAACCCATCCTCACTTGGCTCTGGCTGTGGCTCTGGTGGGACCACTGTTTCTGGTTCCTCCTGTGGGGTGACTGCCTGCTCCTCCGCCTCCTCGCCACCTTTCTCTGCAGGCCAGAAGCAAGAAGAGGCTTCAGCACCAGCCCCAGCCCCAGCCCCAGCCCCAGCCTTCTCCCTTACCTGTCTCGTCCTCTGGCCAGAGCTTGGGTGGCTGTAGCCCCACGTAAGTCAAAGATAGATCCAGCCGCACCTGGGAAGAGGGAGGAGAAGAGAAGCTGAGAGGAGGACATCTGCACTGAGCGAAAGGGGGAGATGAAGGGAGGCCTCCGTACCTGGGGTGTGAAAACATATTTGTAGAGCTTGAAGTGGCGGAAGTAGGTGTTGACCACGTAATCTGCCAGGGCCAGCAGCTGTTCCTCCCTAAAGAGGTTGATGCTGAAGGGGGGCCGCTGTGGGGATGATTGGGAGTTAGAGGACTGACCCTTCCAGGAACCCTGACCTTTTCTCCAAGTGCCCAGCCATCTAGGAGCAGGGAGAGCCCCTTCCGCCTTCAAGGCAAGATGAGGGTGATGAGTGTGAGGACAGGAGACTGGGCTAGACCTTATCTGTGGGAGACTGAAGATCCCGTTCCAGGGGAACTGACCCTGACTCCATGGCGAAAAAGGACACTGGTGAAGTAGCGGTAACATTCCTCCACGTTGCCCAAGGGGGTTGCTGGGAGGGAAAGCAAGATGTGACAAGTGAGTCCCCTCCCGGATAATCATTCATTTCACTCACCAGCTACTTATCACTCACCAGCTACATAGCTTTGGAAGTGAACAGATCTAAGTTTAAGTCGTTCCTTGTTTCATTAACTCACTCAACAGATAGTACCCACAATGCACTGTTCTAGGCACTGAACAAGACGAGGTCCTGCCCTTAAGTGACATGTGATAAAACAAGAAATTTTTCAGCTCTTGTTAAACATTCTGCAGGAAATCAGGTCCAGGAATAGAGTGGGAGGTGGTGGAGGAGCTATTGAGCACTGTCTTTATGTTGATGGATATCACCTACACTATTCCTCAGGACAATCTCATAAAGTTGGTGCTGTCTCTAAGGAAATGGATGGTTTCGTCACTTGTGTGCGGTAATACTGCTTGTAATGACAGAACGAATACTGCTTCCCGTGGTCACTTGTGCCATCCCAGCCTCCACTGTCCCCTGGGCTCAAACCCTTTGGTAGCTGCCTCCTCTCACCAACACAAGCCTTGTGAAGATCTTGGAGCAGGGCACAAGCTGTCGATGTCTGTTCCAGTGAGAAGCCCTGCTGGCGGCAGAAGATGAGTGCGTGGGAGAAGAGGTCCAGGGTGATGGCATCCCGCAGGCTTTGCTCAGGACAGCTTAGCCCCAAGAGCTCAGCTAGCACCCTTGGGAGGGAGACAGGAAGGAAGGACTGAGCCAGGCCCCCTTCACCACCCCACACTGGCACACCACGTGCTCTGGAGCCGGGCATTCACACCTTCCCAGCCCAGCCCCCTTAGTCTTCCCCGGGAGCCAGCTCTTCTGCTCTTCCCTGCCCCAGCCCCATACTCCCTCATCTCCTCAGTGTTGGCTGTCTTCTCCAGCCTGTGCATGGAATGGATGTCCAGGTACTTCCTGTCATAAGAACAGAGGAGAAAAGGTGGCCATCAGGCATTAGTCTCAATGCAGGGCTATGATGGCTAGAGCATTGGACTGGGAACCAGGAGCCCTGAGTTTGAGGGTTAGCCCTTCCACTACCCTTTCAGAGCAAGTCACTTCCTCTCTGGGTGTAACTTTCTCCATCTTTAAATAAGGGATATGGCTTAAATGAACTCTTAACGATCTTCTTCATTTATAAAGGTGAGGATTAGGAAACTTGAGTTCTTGTTTCTGCCACTCCCCATGTGGCTTCAGTGTCTCCATTTATACAATGCTCCATAGCAGTCGATACTCCATTTACATCCTTAGTCGTCTTCCCACCCTCCGTCTTTGGACTGGAGAGGCAGGAAAGCTGGAGATTAGTCATCTTGGATAACTGCAGTTTCCTCATCTGTCAAATGGGGAACGCCCCCAGCTGTTTGACAGGACTGGTGGGGAGGAATAATGCAAGTGTAAAGTGTAACTTTCCCCCCAAGATTCTTCACACTCACCACATGCAGATCCGCGGCTGGGGCAACGGGGGCTGCGGAGAAAAAAAACAACAAACGGATTGGGCAGGGGGAGCTATGCTGTCCCTGGCCCCAGTCCCTGACCCGTCGGGAATCTCCAGGGGGCCTGAGACCCCGCTAACTTGCATTCTCATTTTAAGGATTATGCACGAGTAACGCTGGCAGGCCAGGCTTCAGTAGGCCCTAAGTACTTTTCATGAGCATTTAACAATAGGAGTCACATACCCCTGCCTCTTCACCAAGGCACCCAGGAAACGTCTTGAACGTTAATAAACATAACGACGGGTGACGCCTTGCCGGGGAGCCCTTTTACAAACATTCATGAGCGGCCTGCCACTCGGTCCCGCCCTCACCGGGAACAACTTGGCTGCAGGATCTTCATCCGCTTCTACCGAAGCCGCGGTTCTGGACTCGGTCAGCACACCTGTTACCATCCGCGTGACGGACCCATCCACTGAACTGAGGTCCCCCTGAGGCTCCCGCTGCAGTTCTGAGAGCTGTTCAAGCTCCGACTGTGTCTTCAGTGCCATGAATTGGCTGGACTTCTGGCGGATCATCTTGTCGCTCTTCCTAGCCGCGGGTCACCACAGGCTATGTCCCGCCGGGGTCCTGGGAATGCCGGTTCTTGCGCGGCGACTGTCAAGCCCTCCCTCCAGCGACGCCTCAGCCAATCTATGCCGCAGAGAGGCCGGGTGCAGCCAATCCGCAGGGGGCGTCTCCCTCCGTCTCAACGGCGACCGTTGCTAAGGGAGCTCGTGGAGGGAGGGAGCAAGTGTAGGACGCTCGCCAATCAGTGAGAAGAAAATGCGCATGCGCAATAAGTTTCAAGCCCCGCCCCCGTGCCCTCGCTTCAAAGTGGCTAATCGAAGGCAGGTGATGCCCTTAGGGCTGGAGGATGTGAGTGTGGTGTCAGTTGCAACGGGAACTGTCTGCTGGCCAATCACCGGGAGAAAGAGGAGGTGTTCAGGAAGAAATAAAACGGGATCCGAGAGGCGGGACAAAGCGCGACCAATAGAAACAGGAAATGAAGTTTCGCCACATCCGGCATTGCCTGCGGCGCTTGCGCTCTGTGCTGAGGAGACCGGTGACGTCCGGTGAAGTCCAAGATGGCGCTAGGCTGAGCCTGCTGCCGGTGAGGGGCACGGGGCAGGCGGGGGCGGGATCCAGCAGGTGTGTGCGGGGAAGGCTTGGGGCTGCGGAGCACTGGCCGCCTCCACATCTCTGCTCTCTGTCTTCTGCAGGTGACGGAAGTGCCGCCTACGCCTGCCTGACGTCCCTCGGGAGACCCTGCGCCGCTCCTCGCCGCCGCGGCCATGTCTGGACCCGGCAACAAACGCGCAGCCGGCGACGGGGGCTCAGGGCCCCCAGAGAAGAAGCTGAGCCGCGAGGAGAAGACCACGACCACGCTTATAGAGCCCATTCGTCTTGGGGGCATCTCTTCCACGGTTCGTGGGCTCCTCCTGCCCCAGTCCTCACAACTTGTCAGACTCCCATCTCTGTTCTCCGCCCAAATCGTCCAGAACCTTTACTCCCTGTTCCCCCAAGCTTAGCAGGATCCACTTTACAGAACACTCTGTTGAAGGAAACCGAGGACATGACGTCTGCCTTCTTTCTACAGATAGGGAAACAGGTTCCCAGAGGGCATGTGACTTGTCAAAAGACTTGAGAGTTAGAAAGAGGCAGAAGCAGAACTTGACCCTCCTCACAGCTAAGATGCTTTCTCTGTGGGTGTCTGACTCTCTTTAAATCCCGTTAGTGGTTAGTTTGGGGATACTGTCTTCTCCATTCCAGTTGCTCTCTTTTGTCTCTCTCTGTGATTCTTGGGCCCTGCTTGACCCTCTCCTCGGCCCCTTCGTTTTCCTTGGTAGGAGGAGATGGACCTGAAGGTTCTGCAGTTCAAGAACAAGAAACTAGCAGAGCGGTTGGAACAGCGACAGGCTTGTGAAGATGAGCTCCGAGAGCGAATTGAGAAGCTGGAGAAGCGTCAGGCCACAGATGATGCCACACTCCTCATTGTCAATCGCTACTGGGCCCAGGTGGATGCCCCCCTACTTTCCAAGACCTGGCCTTGATCCAGCTGCCAGTCCTCAGACGACTATGCTGGGAAAGGAGTATCATGCTGGGAAGCACCTGAGAGATTCATAATATTTTTGGTGCTTTCTCCCTTCAGCTGGATGAAACTGTGGAAGCCCTTCTCCGACACCATGAGAGCCAGGGGGAGCTGTCTTCAGGGACAGAGGCGCCTGGGACCCAGGAGGGGCCGACACGTGATGAGACCCCTCTCACAGAGCCAGGGACATCGGAGCTGAGGGGTAGGGCCAGAGCCCCAGGATCTGGGGAGCATAATTAAGTTCTGAGAATGGTTCTGGAGAAGAGGGAACTTTTATATTAGTCTCCTGAATTCTCTACCACCCTTCACACACCCCCCACCCCCCCACCCCACACACACTTGACTTCATGTTTGGACAGCAAAATTCAGTGGGTAAGAATCCAGGCCCCAGGCTTTGGAATCTGAGTGATTTGGTTCATAGTGCATGTCATGTTTGACAGTCATGTAGCTCAAAAAAGTATTAATATCGAGTGTTAACTGTGTAGCTATTACTGTTCAGCCTCGGAAGAGACAAAGATAAGCAAAAAGAAATACTGTCTTTGCCATCAGGGAAGAAGTCATTTTAAACCACAAGTAAAAAAGTATAGGGGCCCTTGAAAGGGAGTTAGCATATGTGCCTTTGCATGTGGTTCTAATTTAGATTGGGAAGGCAGAGAAGGTCTCCCTGAGGAATGACTTGGAAGCTCTGTGGCTCTGAAATTACTTTAGCTCCCTGAGCCTCCATAGTTGCACTTTGACGATGGGGATACCAGTGTATTGCAGGTATTACTTGTGTTGATTGAGCCATAGAGTGTCGAAGGGCTCAGTCTGGAACTTGGTACCGAGTGGTGGTAACTGCGGCTGTTATCCTCATGAGATCCTCATGAGGGTCTGTCCATCCCTCACAGAGCCCCTGCCAGTGCAGCTGCGGCCCCCGCTCAGTGAGCCAGCCTTGGCTTTTGTGGTAGCGCTGGGCGCCAGCAGTAGTGAGGAGGTGGAGCTGCAGCTGCAGGGCCGAATGGAGTTCTCCAAGGCAGCCGTGTCCCGTGTGGTAGAGGCCTCAGACCGCCTGCAGCGCCGGGTGGAGGAACTCTGTCAGCGAGTGTACAGCCGAGGTTAGTTCTTCCTGTCCCACCGCAGACGTGTCTGTCCCTGTTCGTGTCTTGATTGTCTCCTCTCAGTGCCCGAGCCCAGAGGCAGCCATAATTCTCCAAGGAATAAATCAGCCACGTTCTCAGGGAAAAGGATAGGTTGTAGATGGGGCTCTGCCTTTGGTTCATGGGGTTGAGCTCTAGAGAGCTGGGTGGGAGGAGTTGTTGACCTTGTGGGGCCACTGCCTTCCAGCTGGAGACTTCCTTGGAACACTCTGCACAGAGTTTGGTTGCTGTTGCTGACCCACAAGGCATAGTAGCAAGTGCCCAGGTGTTGTAGCCTGACAGGCTTCTCCCAGCCCTAGTCCTGTCATTCTGGGCAATGGCTCTCCTCTCTGAGCTGGTTTCCTCCTTTGTGCAGTGGAGATAAAGACTCCTGGCTTTGTCATGAGAAATTGGCAAGACAGCTGATGGATCACACTGGGCACATAGCAGACTCCAGAATGAGTTAGTACTTTGCCCCATTGCCCTGGACTTGGCTCTTACCCGAGCCCTGCCTTCTCAGGGGACAGTGAGCCCCCCGGTGAGGTGGCTCGGGCACGCACCCGGGAGTTGGGTCGTGAGAACCGGCGGCTGCAGGACTTGGCTACCCAGCTACAAGAGAAGCACCACCGCATCTCGTTGGAGGTGGGATTAAAATCAGGGCAGGGTTTGGGTTAGACATGCACCAAGGCTCTCAGAGAGCCACGTTCCCTCCTCTAAGCATCTGACCCTATCATTGTCCCCAGTACTCTGAGCTCCAGGATAAAGTAACATCAGCAGAGACCAAGGTGCTGGAGATGGAGACGACGGTGGAGGACCTGCAGTGGGACATCGAGAAGCTGCGCAAGCGTGAGCAGAAGCTCAATAAGCACCTGGCGGAGGCCTTGGAGCAGGTGGGGCTTGGGTGCTGGGTCACATGGAGCCACGGCTGGGTACTTGGAGCCGTCGCTTCTCTCCTCCACCCCCATTGGTCTGTCTCTCCACAGCTCAACTCTGGCTACTATGTGTCTGGGAGCTCCTCCGGCTTCCAGGGGGGCCAGATCACACTCAGCATGCAGAAGGTGAGTGGGTACCATTCTTCCCAGTCCCTCCCGTAACCTTTTCTCTGCCCCACCCGTCAAAGTCCTCTCAAAATTAAGGACAGACCATCCACACGGTCTGAGTCCCTTCCCTGTCACTCCTGCTGCTCTGTTTTATTTGTTCATGTATGTGTTTAGTAAGTAATTGTTAACGTTAAGTGCTGAGCATGGTACTCAGAAAGCAGGCATATCTGAGAACAAAATAGACAAAAAGCAAAGCTTTCATGGAGCTTAGGTTCTAGTTGGGGGAACAAACAAGAAGTAACATAGTTCATCAAGTGGTTATAGGTGCCCCAAAGAGAAAGTATAGAAAAGAGACAAATGGGGGCGCCTGGGTGGCTTAGTTGGTTAAGCCTTTGGCTCAGGTCATGATCCCAGCGTCCTGGGATCGAGTCCTACATCGGGCTCCCTGCTCAGTGGGGAGTCTGCTTCTTCCTCTGCTCCTACCCCCTGCCCCCGCTTGTGCATGTGCGTGCTTGTTTTCTCTCGCACACATGAAAATAAATAAAATCTTTTAAAAAAGAGAGATAAATGAAAGTTTGTTGGAGTTGACTGGCATTCTTGTTGACTGGCTGGCTGAAGGAGGTGTCTCACTGAGAGGACTTTCTCACTTCTTGTTCATTGGACTTTTTTTTTTTTTTTTTTTTTGGTGCTGTGAGGATCGTTGTTCCTTGTTAACTCCTTATTTCAGGTTCCTTTTCAGGTCTTTCAGGAAGGCTTCCCTGATCCCTGTCGGTTATGAGCCTTGGTTCCCAGCACTGACTGTGCAGTATTTTCTCCCACTTACCTGGGAGCCCTTAGGAAAGTGCTTTGGTTTGGCTTGTCCCTGGGGCTTCAGAATCCATCACTGGCCACACGTGGTGGGACGTGAGGGAAGCGTGCATCCTGGCCTGGCCCTGCCTCCCACAGCCCCTTCCATTCCACAGTTTGAGATGCTGAATGCAGAGTTGGAGGAAAACCAGGAATTGGCCAATAGCCGTATGGCAGAGCTGGAAAAGCTACAGGCCGAACTTCAGGGGGCTGTGCGGACCAATGAGCGCCTCAAGGTGGGCTCTATTTAGGACTGGGAGGGCTCGAGCCTGCGAGGTAGTGGCTAGGTCCTGAATCCTCTTGCTGATCGCTTTTGGACACTCTGGCCCTAGGTGGCCCTGCGGAGCCTTCCCGAGGAGGTGGTGCGGGAAACGGGGGAGTACCGAATGCTGCAGGCCCAGTTCTCGCTGCTCTACAACGAGTCTCTGCAAGTGAAGACCCAGCTTGACGAGGCCCGGGGGCTGCTGCTGGCCACCAAGAATTCCCACCTGAGACACATTGAGCACATGGAGGTACGGCCCTGGAACAGACCTCAGGGTCAAGGTATTGCTGGCCTTCACAGGCCCTGTGTGCTGCCAGGGGTCCCTTGGAATAAATTCTTCGTAAGCCACGGAGGCCTGAGGCAGGGGGGAAGAGGGGAGAAGTTTGCCAGGGGGCTGAGGGGTTGTGTGGGTCCTTAACCCCTCACCCTACAGAGCGATGAGCTGGGGCTGCAGAAGAAGCTGCGCACAGAGGTTATCCAGCTGGAGGACACGCTGGCCCAGGTACGCAAGGAGTACGAGATGCTGCGCATCGAGTTTGAACAGAACCTGGCGGCCAACGAGCAGGCAGGTATGTAGTGAGGACAGGGTGGAGGTGGGGCCTTATCTGGGATTGCTGGTCCCTGGTGTGGGGCTGATGCTTATCCAGATGCAAGGGGTTAAGCCCCTTCCTTTCACAGAGCCTCCTCTTCCTGGCCAAAACAGGGATCATGCCACCTGGCTCAAAGGCACGGTGAGAGGCCCAACCAGCTGAGGGGGCTGACAGAGCAGGCGCAGCCAGAGCATGAGCTGTTGGCCCCGTCTGTGGTTCTCTGGCCTTACGTGTCTCTCTCTCTCTTAGAGGGATTCGTTCATTGTGCAAAGATTTTTGAACACGACCTATAAGCTGGGCTGTCTTCTAGGCTTTGGGATTATGTCTACAGACAAAACATAGATGATTCCTGCTACTGTGGAGCAGTATTTTACTAAAGGAAGATAACAAAGTGAAAAATAGACCACGTATGTTAGATAGTGGCAGACACGTCAGGAAAAATAAAGCAGGGAAGAAAGACAGGACGTGTTGGGAGAAAGGGGTTGTGGTTTTGGATGGGGAGGCTAGAGAAGTGAAACTCAGAAGGCGATGTTTGTTTAAAAATATTAAAAAGTGGACTGATTTATTTTTGTGAGTATTAGTTACATGTTCCTTTAAAGGAGATTTGGAAATACTAAAAAAATCTGCATTAACAGAAGTAATACAAATAGGCAGTCTCAAGTGGGTTTTGGGTGAGTTTCCTTCCAGCCCAGGTTATTACTTTGATGAGATCACACTCTATATAAGGTCTCAGTTTCCCTCTCCTCCAAAATGGCAGTGATGGCTGCAGCTCTCCTTCTTCCCCTGCTGAGGGGTTGGGCCCTTCTTGCAGAGGCCGGTCTAACCCCTTACTTCCCAACCCTCTCCTAGGGCCCATCAACCGTGAGATGCGCCACCTGATCAGCAGCCTCCAAAACCACAACCACCAGCTAAAAGGGGATGCCCAGCGGTACAAGCGGAAGCTGCGGGAGGTGCAGGCGGAGATTGGCAAGGTGAGAGCGGGCTGCCTGGGAAAAGCCTTGGCTGGACCCAGGTGAGCACTGTCTCACCTCAGCCCTGTTCTCTGTCTTCGCAGCTCCGGGCCCAGGCCAGTGGCTCAACCCACTCCATCCCCAACCTGGGCCACCCAGAGGACTCTGGCCTCAGCGCCCCAGCCCCAGGGAAAGAAGAGGGTGGGCCAGGCCCTGTCACTGCCCCCGACGGCAGAAAGGAGATGGCTTCGGTGCCTGGCACCACCAGTACTACCTCCTCAGCGAAGAAGGAGGAGCTGGTCCCCTCTGAGGAGGATGCCCAGGCCCTAACTCCTGGGTCCCAGGGCCCCTCCTCCCGGGGTCGAGAACCTGAGGCCAGGCCCAAGCGGGAGCTTCGAGAGCGGGAAGGTCCTGGCCTGGGACCCCCATCTGTAGCCTCAGCTCTCTCAAGGGCTGATCGGGAGAAGGCCAAGGTGGAGGAGGCCAAGAGGAAGGAGTCAGAACTCCTCAAAGGTCTCCGAGCAGAGCTCAAGTGAGGCCCTATTCCTGTTTTCCTCCCACCCCTGTCAAAGTGGTCTCCAGCTCCATTCAGAAAGCCTTCCTCCTGTGCCTCCCCAGGAAGGCCCAGGAAAGCCAGAAGGAGATGAAGTTGCTGCTGGACATGT
Source organism: Ursus arctos (assembly GCF_023065955.2). NCBI lineage: Eukaryota > Metazoa > Chordata > Mammalia > Carnivora > Ursidae > Ursus > Ursus arctos. The sequence goes on from NW_026622874.1 coordinate 88,131,446, forward strand.
ACAAGTCAGCACCCAAGGAGCAGCGGGATAAGGTGCAGCTCATGGCAGCTGAGCGCAAGGCCAAGGCTGAGGTGAGGACAGGTAGGGCCCATGGGGCATGCACAGAGGCCACCCTGGGCAGTTATGACCAGAGCAGAGCCCTGGGTCAGCGGGAAGCAGTGACAAGGGCTAACTCTGGTGCTGTAGGTTGATGAACTACGGAGCCGTATCCGGGAATTGGAGGAGAGGGACAGGAGGGAGAGCAAAAAAATTGCGGATGAGGACGCCCTGCGGCGCATTCGGCAGGCGGAGGAGCAGATCGAACACCTGCAGCGCAAGTTGGGCGCCACCAAGCAGGTGCGACGCCCTCGTGGTCCCCTTGCTTCTGAATGGTGGGATTCCCTTACCTCCCGTTGGAGTGCTTCTGGCAGATGGTCCGGGATCACTCTGTTCAGCCCTGTTTTCATGCGGTCCCCACGATCATCTCCTGTGCTCCATCTCATCTCTGCCCGTTTGCCGCAGGAAGAGGAGGCTCTGCTGTCAGAGATGGATGTAACCGGTCAGGCTTTCGAAGACATGCAGGAGCAGAACGGGCGGCTGCTGCAGCAGTTACGGGAAAAGGATGATGCCAACTTTAAGCTGATGTCAGAGCGGATCAAGGCCAACCAGATCCACAAGCTGCTGCGGGAGGAGAAGGATGAGCTGGGCGAGCAAGTGCTGGGCCTGAAGTCCCAGGTATGGCTGCCCTGGGCCTGCAGGGTGGAGCTGGAGGGGCCCGCGGCTCCCTAGCACTGAGTCACCGCCCCGACCTCAGGTGGATGCCCAGCTGCTGACCGTGCAGAAGCTGGAGGAAAAAGAGCGGGCCTTGCAGGGCAGCCTCGGAGGCGTGGAGAAGGAGCTGACGCTGCGCAGCCAGGCCCTGGAGCTCAACAAGAGGAAGGTGAGGCCAGGCCCCGGGGAGAAAGCAACCGAGCATGGTGGCCCACAGCCGAAGCCCCGCTGTGCCGCCTCTCACAGCCCGGCTCACGTCTTGAACGCTGCCTGTGTTCTAGTCCCGGTGCTGAGCCTTGTCTATGCGGGGTTGCATTTTAGTCTCGTAACAATCATGAGAGGGTGTTTGTTATTATCTGTTTTTCTCAGTGAGGAAACGGAGGCTCAGGGCGGGCAGCTGACTTGCTCAAGAAAGAATGGACCTGGAATTGGGGCCTGGATCTCCTTGGCTCCAGAACCCACGTTTTGAGCACTGTGTTGGTCAGCTGTGAAGTGGGGATGCTAGTTTCTGTCACATAATTGTGTTAAACTTCAGGAACGTCTAGGTCGTGGCAGAGGCTTAAGATTAATGTTGGTTTTTAGCCTCTTTTCCCTTTGGGCTTTTTTCTTCCCCATTTAATTCATTCGTTAAAGCAGTATTATTCATGCCCTTGCTATGAACCCCTGGCGTGCTAAGTGCTGGAGAGAACCTAGAACGAGAGGGTCCTACTGGAAGTAGGAACCTCCAGTGTTGAGGGGCAGATAACCAGACAATAATCCCACAGGTAAAATACGCTCCTGCAGATCCCATAAGTCTCGTGAAGGAAACTAAGGTGCTGTGAAAGAAAAATAGGGGAGCCTGTTTCGGGAGCTGAATGTAAGCTGGGGCCTGAGGGGGCCACTGGAGAGGAATAGTGTGTTGCGGGAGTTGAGGGGAGCAGAGAGAAGAGCCCCATGGAGGCTGAAAGATCAGAGAGAGCATTACGCAGTTGAGGAAGTGAGTGTGTCAGGAGCTTTGGAGAACAGGCGAAGGTGAAGGTGGAGAGGTCAGGAGGCAGGACTAACTCCAGTGAAGATACTGGACTTGATCCCAAGAGCAAAAGTCACTGGAACCTTTGACACAGGCATCTGTGGACCCCGGCTGCACACACCTACTCCCCAGGCTCAGGTGAACGGTGCCCCCCCTTCCTGTCCCACCCACCTCAGGCTGTGGAAGCCGCCCAGCTGGCTGAGGATCTAAAGGTACAGCTGGAGCATGTGCAGACGCGGCTGCGAGAGATCCAGCCTTGCCTGGCGGAGAGCCGGGCTGCTCGAGAGAAAGAGAGCTTCAACCTCAAGAGGGCTCAGGTGTGTGCGTGGGGCAGGGGCGGTGTGGCTCAGGGTCGCTGGTGTGGCCTGGGGGCGGGTGGTTGGAGAGGCGAAGGCTTGCACTTTACTAGCTCTTGTCCTGCTCCAGGAGGACATCTCACGGCTGCGGCGCAAGCTGGAGAAGCAGAGGAAGGTGGAGGTTTACGCAGATGCCGATGAAATCCTCCAGGAGGAGATCAAGGAGTACAAGGTGGGGCTATGGGGCTGAGTTGTGCCCCATCAACCCAGGAAATCTTAGGTGGGGGAGTTGGTGAGAGCTGTAGTGGATAGTCTGGGGACCCCAGAAATAAGTAGCAAAAGTGGTCAGAACCTTGGTTTTGGAGAATCGAACAGCTGGCCCAGTATCGTACACATACTTGTGCCAGGCACAGTGCCTGGCTAGGTGTGGGAGGGCTAGGAATTAGCCTTCGTCTTTAGATCTCTTGAAACCGACTATCAGTTAGAGGCGGCAGCCAAGTATTCCGAGTGATGAGTGTTGCGATGGCAGGGGCCAGGGGGGCGTGGCAGCTCTGGGGGTTAGTAGGCTTCCTGGAAAGAATGTTATCCAAGGAAAACCTGAAAAATGAGGGTTGGCTGTGAGGAACGAGGACGAGAGGGTTCCAGCAATGGGAAGGGCAGAGGTAGAGGCCTTTCGTTGAGAGTGGTGTGCTGGAGGACAGATTGCTGGACATTGTGGTTGGAAGACAGAATGTGGGTTTTGTGGGGAGCGGGAGGGCTGGGGGCCTTGGACAGTGTCAGATCCTGAAGGGTGTGGTGGGTCAAGTTGAGATGCTTGGTTTATCCTGTAGGTAGTGTGGAGACATCAAAGAGAGTGATGTGGTCTAATTTGCTGCTAGATTTGGCACAGAGGAAGTGAAGACTAGAGGCAGAGAAATTTGTTAAGCTGTTGGAGTCATTGAGGCAAAAACGGACAGGGAGCTAGCCTGGGGTGTTAGAGACAAGTAGAGGAGGTCAGGAGATACTCGGAAGACAGAATTGCTTGGACTCAGCGATGGACTGATGCATGGAGTGAGGGAAAGGGAGATACCGAGAATGCCTGCATTCCTGATTTGAGAAACTAGGTGGATGACAAGTGGCACATCATGGGATTAGGAAGACTGTGGAGAAGCAGGTTTTGGTGGACAGTGTTGTGTCTCCAGGATGTTGAAGATGAGGTGTCTGTGGGAGGCTGGCTGGGAAGGCACTGGAAGTAGAAGGACTGTCTGGGGCTTGGATTGTGAGTAGAGGCAGCGGTGGGAGCTACATACAACTGTGGTCACCCAGGGAGGGTCTTTGGTATGGTAGGGGACAGGTCATTCTTTCCTTTGGGAACCTCAAAGCGTAAATGATAGGCAGAGGAAGAGAAGCCTGTGGTTTGGCCTTGAAGGAGCAGAGGCAGCTAGGGCTAGCCATGGGGAGGGAGGGGAAGGTTTCTCCAGAAGAGATGGACTTGCATGGGTGTGGTTTGAGAGCTAGGGAAGAGGTGATGCTGGGGCAGTAGGCTGGGCTGGGATTTCAAGGAGGGCAGAGGAAGAACGTTGGGGAATGCTGAGTTGAGGGAATTCCTGGAGTTGGAGGTGAGATCTGGTGGCCCGTGGGAGGTTTCAGGATAGGAGAGGAGATTTGTAAAACCTTCGTAGAGAAGAGTCAGGGACCCAGCCGGATCTCTGGATGGCGCCGGGGTGGGCCCAGTTGAGGGTAGAGACGGCAGATTTATAGTGGCACTGCTGTGCTCAGCTGTGACTCAGCAGGTGCAGATGAAGAGAAGGTAGACAGTCAGCTTCAGCCAGGATTGGCGTTTTGCCAGAGAAGGCCAGAGGGGCGAGAGCCCCAGGGCAGAGGAGCCTGGACTGAGCCTGTGGGTTGTCAGCCTTGAGAGGGGACTGGCTGCTGGCCACCACGAGGCACTTGAGCAGGGTAGAATCCAGACTCTGCTACTTTGTAGTTCTGAGAGCCTGGTTGGCCTCTGAGCCTCAGTTTCCTTATCCGGTGAGTGCTCTGCCCCACCTCTCAGGGTTCTGGGGAGAGTTAGATGGATTCTGCTGTGTGGTGGGCTTAGCCTGGACCACCTCCTACTGTCACCTTGGGGTCTGGGTGCCATCAGGACGGTGCCCGAGCTGATGCCTTTGCCCGGCCCAGGCGCGGTTGACCTGCCCCTGCTGTAACACCCGCAAGAAGGATGCAGTCCTTACCAAGTGCTTCCACGTTTTCTGCTTCGAGTGTGTGCGGGGCCGCTATGAGGCCCGCCAGAGGAAGTGCCCCAAGTGCAACGCGGCCTTTGGTGCCCACGACTTCCACCGCGTCTACATCAGCTGAACCCGTAACTCAGGGGACTTTGGAACACCCACGGACCCTGGGGGCTGTGCCTCCAGTCCCTCCCTACCCCACGTTCAGTGGTCCCTACCCTCCATTCCAGACCCTGTGGGCCCAGCCCCTCTCCACCTAGTGGGTTTGGGGGTCCCAGTGCATGCTAGTGGGAGTGAGATGTGTCAAGCCAGTTCCATCTTTTCCCCACAGTCAGAGCTGTAGCCTAAGGGGCACCCGCCCTGCAGGAAGGGTCTGCTGTGAGCGGCTTGAGGGGCCCGGAGCACTCAACTGAGCTTCCTGGAAGATGGCCCTAACCTGGCTCCACAGGCTGACTCCTAGTCAGCTGTCTCCATGGGCCCATCCTAGTCCAAAGGGTGAAATCCCCCAGGTGTGACCTCCTAGCCACGAGGAGGTTCATTCACTGACTGACCCATAAATGAGGACCAAGGGTGGGCCAGTTTCCTCAGCTCCTTAACTCTAGGGCCCCGGGGAGACTTTCCAAGCTAGGGTGGGGCTTCCTTCCTGTGGAGTTCTCTGGGCTCTTTGGCTCTTATGCTAAGGGCCAAAGGAGGTACCCAGTGGGTGGGGGGCACTATCCTCTTCTTCTGGGAAACTCTGGCTGCTGCAGTCTCCGTGCCCTCATCTCAGGAGTGCTGAAGCAAGATCATCAGTCTCTATTCTAATCAGCCTACCCCTGCCCCACCATCTCTGTTTCTCTCCCAAGCCCGCTTACCCCCCCCCCATGCTTCCCAAGACTCCGCTGGGTTCCCAGTCCGGACCCTGCTTTCATCCTGATGGCCTTAACTGCAGTGGAGGCTGAATTTCCCAGGAGGGGAAGGGACAGACTAGCGGCTGGGCCAACTTCCAATCATTCCAGGTAGAGGAGCTTCGTCTAACACCCTGTGACTGAGCCTGTCCCCATGATGCTCCCTGTGCTGCCTGCCCAAGCAAACTCGCATGGGTCGTGAAGGCAGCAGCCAGGGGCCTGGAAGGTGGAGCTGCTGACAGGTGCAAGGGTCCATTCAGACCCACAGGCCCTGCTCTAGACATGTCTTGTATAGGCTGTTAATTGTTATGAATAAACGTCCAACCCTCAGCCTACACTCTGAGTAGCCAGGCTTCCTGCCCTAAACGTGGTCCCAGATTTTAGCTGCTACACTTCTCCCATGGCTGCCCCTGCTGCCATGTGAACCCTAAGGGCCGACGCACCTCACCCTTCCCAACACCAGCATCTAGTTACGTTTGGACCTAACTGCCGTCTCGGATCCCAGATTGTGCTCGCGGGAGGCGTATGCCTGCAGGTAGACAGCATCCATCGTCCACGGTCGCCAGCTTGTCCCTCCTGCTCCCACCGGGCCGGGCTGACACTCCGTGGATCCCTGCACCCCTGCGGGCCTCCTCCGCGCAGGCTCACCCCGCCCCTCGCAGTCATTGGCCGCAGGGATGCTGGGAGCCTCGTGTTGGATTCCGGGAAATGTAGTCCCTTGTTAGCACCTGGCAACAGGGTCCTTGGTGGGGTGAGTTGGTTCCCGGGTTACGCCGGCCAGAGGTAGGCCTGGACCCAGTCTACGGGCTATCCCTTCCCACCGGCTTCACCCGCCCCTCCCCCGCGGGCGGACAGAGCAGAGCAGCGCAGCGGGTGACTTCCTTCATTGCAACCTGCGCTGGCCGTTGGCCGTATACTCGGGAACCGCGTGTCGTTTGGCGTCTGCGGGTTCAACTTGCTGTCGGGTCCGCGGGCGGAGCCTTCCCTGCAGCCGTGACGGGGCTGACGCCGGGGCCAGTACTGACTGGGCTAGGGGCTGGAGTCGGGCGCATGGTTGTGGTGGCGGCCGCAGGCTTGGCAGCGGTCGCGCCTTCGGGAGGCCCCGCGGCCCTTTCAACGGTCGTTCCTTCGCTGGGGCTCGCGGCCTTATCCGCCTTCGGACCCCACCTGGCGTCCAGGGTTTCCGCGGGGTTGCAGCGGCTGGACCAGGTCGGAGTGGAGACGGAGACGCGGGTCACAGTGACTTCCGGCGCTGGCGGGGCCGCGGTGGGCACGCTCACCGAGACCCGCGCCGCGGTGGGGGATGGCATCGGGCCGTCGAGAAAGTGTCTGCCGCCCAAGGGCAGCGGACGCCAGGCTGGGAAAAACGCAGTGTATTGCATCATAGAGACGCGGGCCGGCTCTGAGAGGAGGGCTGCACCTGGAGAGGCAGGGTCAGCCAGTTCTCCGTGAGCACTATCCTCTTTCCCAGGAGTCTTCCCCTGGGTTCTTCAGTAAATACTAGTAACTATACGTCACCTCCCCAAATGTCTGTGTTTGGCCAGTCTCCGTATCCAGAGAAGTAAAAACTCATGTCTAGTGTCTAGCAGGCATCAAACCACTTTCTCAAGCTCAAGGGCGGGGGATAAAGATGCCAGAATTTCTGGGAGGCTCTGCCTTAGGGGCTGGTCAGGTCCCTTTCACTCAGGTTTGAGCCCTGACATCTCCCAGTAGCCCCAAGTGGCCTCAGTGGCTGTGATACCCTGGGCCCCTAGGATGGGCAGGCCGAAGTTCCTCCTGGACCAACCCTGACCTTCGCTGGCCTCATGGGTGAGCAGATGCTGGCCTCATGGTGAAGGTGCCTGTTTTAGCCAGAACCGGGGCTACTGCGTGACTGGCCACAGAGTCCAGTGGAACATTTGACATTGATCACTCTCTTTAAAACTTCCTGGGACCATGGTGCTACACTCTCCTGATTGTTCTCATACTATCTGCTGTTGGCCCTAAACTACACCCTCTTCTTTCTTCACTACTCTCCCTGTGCCTTTATCCAGGCTTCGGCCACGGCTAAGCTGCTAAGATCCAGTCCTCTAGTCCAGTTCTCCTTCCTGAATTCCAGACCTACAAAAACACCACCATGGGGGCGGGGGGAGAGGGCCAGGTCGTCACTCTCCTCCCAATGGTGCTCTCTTCCCAAGTTCCCCAGACAAGATGCTCCACACTCTGCCTTCTGTGATCTAGCTTACCTCAATCTCTACTCAATGCTCTACCACCCACCCCGTGTAACGTTACGTACTTTCTATCCCCCACCGCACCTCTGGGCCCTGCCTTCTGCCTCAGGTCACTTCCTCCAGCCAGTCTCCTGACTCTCTGCTGTGCCAGTCTCCTGACTCTCTGCTGTGCCAGGCATCATGTCTGGGTCCACAGCCCTTTCCGCTAAGTCTGAACCAATCACTGTGCTCCAATGCCTGTTCTTTCCCTTAAGTCCCCTCACTTTACCGAAGACTCCTCTGCGCTGGGACCAGGGCAGCAAACGCAGAACGCAGGATAGCCTTCCCTGCTCATCTCCCCGTGAAAGGCAAGTCCCTTCTCCCTTACCTACTACCCCACTCCCTGCTTTCCAGATGGGGAGGGGGAAGGAGAGATAGCGAGCCTGCCCTGGGAGTCTAGGTCAGAGGGGTGCAGAGAAAGTGGAGAGAAAGCTTCCTGGCCGGGGCAGTAGGCTCCCCGCAGGCTGGGGCAGACGCAGGCTACAGGTTAGAGCAAGTGTGGATCTCAAGTGGCTGTTCAGGGGGCCATGGCCAGGCCTGGGCCCAGGAGATGGCGCTGAGGCAAGCCTGGCATTGAGGATTCAGCAAGAGCAGCCCCGCCTGGCCAGACAGTGTGGAGCCCAGGCCAGGCCCAGGCAGGCCCAGTGCTGGGGGAGGAGAGGTTTGGTTAGGTGCAGAGCCTGCCCCTGGCCGCTCTGGTTTCCCTCATTGCCTTCCTGTGCACCTTGGGCAAGTGACTGCCCTTCTCTGAGCCTCTCCACACCATGAGGGCTTATGGGCTACCTCCTGGGGTAGGATCTCCACCCATGCCTCCTCAGGGTCTCGGAAGCTCCGGTCCAGAGGTGGGCTGACGGCCCCAGGCGAACCAAGGGAGGTGCCACCAGCTTTTGGAACTAGATCTTCGGAGCTGTCCCTTGTGGCAGTCTGGCGAGAACGCAGCTGTGGGGTGGTCGGAGAGGCCTCCCTGGGGCCGCACAGCTGGACCGGAGCCAGCCAGTGCCAGAATCACCAGACAGCCACCCGGCAGTCAGTATGTCATGCTGGTGGCAAAAGCCAGGCACTGTCAAGACCTGCTTGGCTCTGCCGCCATCTCAGCATGTTTCTCCCCCTTTCTCCCAAAGATGTGGATTTTAACAATCCATAAGCCCTCAGGGTCCTACCCACAAGCACTGTTTGGGGATTTGAGGGCATCTGAGTGAGGAGTGCAAGGGTAGCCTGGGCCCGGCTGAGCTTTTGAGGGGACACACAGACCCTGGCTCTGGGAGAGGACAAGCTCCTTCAGCTTGCTCCAGGCTTGAAAGAGAAGACAGAAAACACCTGGGAAATCTTATTCCCTTTATTCTCTTCAACTAATCAACATGACCACCGGTGACACAACACTGTTATTGACACACAACACTCAAAAGTGGGGCCTCTCTCCACAGGGACAAGTCACGTTGAGCGGGGCTTCCATAATGGGGGCAAAGGAGTCTGGGGGCTGCTCACCTCGGGAGCAGGTGTCATGGAATCCCACCTCTTGGCTGTGATGGTTTCAAGGTTCCCCACCATTCAGGATTCATGCCCACTCATCAAGTTCCCATGTGACCTCCATAGCCACAGAAGTTTCAAGTTGCACCCTAAGCTCAGATCAGTGTCTGCTCTCCCCTCTGCTTTCGCCAATGACCCTGTGACTGGTCTGGTGGGCTCCTCCACCAGGGCACTTCTGAAGTCAGGCCTGTGTGGGGCTGGACAAGAGGGTTTGGCTACACTGTGCCTTCTGCACTAAGTTCTGGTGGGCGTGTGCCATGACCGTCCCCTGGGCCTTTGCCTAATCTGGTCAGAGGGACTCTGGACACTGCCACTTCCCCAAGCCAGCTCCCTCCCTGGTTCCTCCAAAATGGAGGTCGCTCTGGGAGGGAAGCACCTGGGTAAAGTAGTTTGGGGAGGTGGGCAAGAGAGGACAGGTCATGCCCCAAAGGTCTCTGATTCTGCCCCTTTGCTGCTACGAAACCCCAGACCCCAACCGATCATGTCCACATCATCCATTCAGTACCAGAGCCAAGACCGCTGGCCCTCACTCATCCCTACACATGCGAGCATCCTACTACACGGGCTACACCCTAGTCCTCAGTAGGCCGACGGCTGGCCTTTGACCACACTGGCCACCTCCCCCCTCCCTGCCCCGGACTGGCCCCCGAGCCCCAAAGGCTGCTCTCCAGGACTCTTCTGAAGACAAGATTCCTCAGACCTGTTTCCGAGGGGAGCTGTTTCTAGCTTTAAAGGGGTTTGTCTCTACAACTGGTTTCTTTCTACTACCATCTTAGAAAAAATCTGCTTTGACTTGGAGGACTGTCTCCTCTTCCTCAGTCTCATAGGGACACCCCTCTGCTGATGCTTCTGTCGGTAGAGATTCGGCAGGCAGGCTCCTTCTCCCCTCTCAGTAGTGCTGTCTGACCTGGCACTTGGGTGGGGTGGGGTGTTATGCAGACGGTCACGAGGGTCTCCCCACAATTATCCGAGGCCTGCCTTTTTCTTCTCCCCAGCAGGCCTGGGCTTTTCCTCTTATAGTGTTCTAGATTTTGATCCTTTGAATTTACGGTCATCCCTTTGGGGGCAGGAGAGATGAAGGGTGACGAGCTTTCACCTTTCGAGCTTTTAGGTCATGAAATTAAGAGGTCTCTTCCGCAGCTTGGAGGAATCTGGGTCGCCCTCTCCAGGCATGTGACTCCTGAGGGGTCCCCTCACCTGGCATCTCAGTTCTCTGACTCCAGGCCCACGTGGGGTCCGTGGGCACTTCCTTTGGACCCAGCACTGGACAGAGTCCTCTCCTCCTTTAAGGGTCTCCCGGGCTAGGGGGTGGGGGTTCTTGTTACAGATGTGTCGAGAATTTCCACTCAGCCATTTCCTAGGGCAGCAGTCTCTCTCCCCCCTGCCACACACACCCAGTCATGTTAGCGGGTTTGGCTGGGCTAATGAAAGAGTGTTACCGTGTGGTGTGTGAGGACAGGAGATGGACCTGGCAGGGGAGTGGGTTTCTCATCCTTCCATTTCCCTCTGAAAGTTTCTGGCTAAGGAGGAGAGGAGCCAAGTGCGTGGGATCTGTCCCCTCCCAAGGCCACGATTGGGCTGGGTCGTCACACCTCAGAGCGCTCCAAGTACCAGGGTGAGGAAGGTGGTCAGGCCTCCAGATGCTCTTCAGGGACCCACGGCCCAGTCTGTGGGGTGTCGGGACACCCAGCACTACGTGCCGGCTGGCTCATCCCGCCAGCAGCCTGGCTAACAGCTCAGATGAAAGAGTGAGGTCTAAAAGCAGGTTGCTGGCTAATCAGAGCGCTCTATCCTGTCGACTTGCTGTCCCTCGTTGCCACAGAGAACCCACGTGTGGCTCTCGTTGACTTGGAGAAGAGAAGTCTAGGGAGGATTTAACCACACACAGGCCTCGAGTCTCTGAAGGGCTTTATTCTTTGGAGGTCGACTAGCAGCGGGTCCCCCTCTCCACTGAGGACAGAATTCGAGGAAGTGAGCTGCCACGGCAGCGAGACTGGTGGCAGTTAGATAGCAGGAGACACCTCCTGACAGTGAGACCTGAGAATGGGCAGGAGGGACCCTCCACCCCTGGAGGCCTCTCAGAGTAGAAGTCCCCCATCCTGCCTGGCTGGGGGGAGCCCTGGCGGCCTGAGCTGGGATCTGCTTGCACTTGAAGCTTAACAAGCTCCCGGAAACGGGGAGGACTGGGCAGCCCCGAGTTTGCTGGGTTCCATCCGGACACGGCTTCACCTTGCTTTGCTTTCCTCAAAGCACTCTAACAGAAATCCCTCCCTTCCCCCTAATTTTTTTGTGGTGGCTTCCCAGTACTCTTTAAAGTTTCTATGCACCCCAAACTTCAGCCTTTAAGAAGGCTGGACATCACTTTTTTTTTTTCCTTCCCCATTTTTGGGTTCTTCCTCATAAGGAATTCCGTGGGCCTCTTCCTCTAACACGCAATTACCTAAGATCGGCCTCATCCCCCCAGGAACCCCCAGGGCAGTGAGCTGAACTTTCTCTTCCTAGTTCCCTGGGCCGTTTCTTCTCTGTGGGCCTGGGGGCTCCTCATCACTTATTTTTCGCCTCTCCCCACACTAGCCCCCAGCTGAGCGTTTTCCTCAGCGTCACTGTCCAGGACTTCTGAGAGGGAGGCTCTCTCGAACTGCAGGGGGAGAGAACACTGCGGAACAAGTTCATGGGAGGCTCGTCTGCACCTTCTGAGGTCAATGCCATTGGATTCCCTGCGCTTCCCCGACCCTATAGTTTCACAAGGATTTTGATACAGTTTTATAGGGTTGTCTAGAGACGTATTGGGACCTCTTCCTACAATTAATAGGGCTTTTATCCACTATGGTTTATAGGGTTTTTCTGCTACAGACTTAAAGGGCTTTTTTTTTTTTTTTCCTACATATTTATAGGGTTTCTAACCCAACAGTTTTTCTCTACTGCCTTATTAAGGGGCTCCCACCAACAATTTTATAGGGTTTCTCATCACTGTTGTAAAAGCACTATTTTTACCCAGGGTTCTTAATCCTCTGCTTCTCTACAACCTGATAGGGTTTTCCTCCTTTCCCCACGTGATTTCTGGGAGGATCCAGTATTCCTCTCAGGACAGAGGCCCCTGGTCTCCAGACCCATTTCACAAGGTGACCCCTGGGTGGCAGCTCCGGTGGAGGAGGAGAGCTGCGACTTCCGTGAAGCCGTCTCCACACTCAGGGCACAAATAGGGCTTTTCCTCCAAGAGGGTCTTGGGGTTTTCCCCGTCCCCCTGGCTGCTGCTCCCCGTGGGCATGGGGGCCTCTCCCTCACCTTCCTGGCTTGTGGACAGGGTGGCTGGTTCTGGAGGGGGATCCTCAGGTGTGGGGGACTTTTCCTGGGTGTGGGTCTCCTGGTGCCGGGCGAGGGCCAGGCGATCAAGAAAGGAGGCCCCGCAATCTGAGCAGCTGTAGGGCCTGGCCCCCAGGGGGCTCCTGAGGTGCTCCAGGAGGACAGAAGAGCTCTTCCCCAGCTCCGGACTCTTCTGGGGTTTCCCACCTGCATGGACTTTCTGGTGCAGCAGCAGCTCAGAGCTGAGGCCAAAGCTTTTTTTGCATTCAGGGCATTTAAAGGGCTTGCCACTTAGGAAGGGACTGGGCCCGGCCCCTTCCCCTAGACCAATCCTATAATCAGGGAAGAGAAAGGGCTTTTCGTTGCCATGGCTGAGCTGATGTTGGAGGAGCACGGCGCGATCCAGAAAACTTTCTCCACAGTGGGAACAGATGTAGGACTTGGAAGAGAGCAGGCCCAGCCTTTGGCTGAAGCTCTCCTGCCCCTCGGGCACTTTAAAGGGCTGTCCCGGGGGTTCGGCTCTGCCCTCGGCAGCACCTGGGTAGGAATTGCCTCCGAAAGGGAGCCGGGGGGGTCGGAACTGGGGCGCCTTGGGGGCTGGGTGTGCGATGAGGCCATCTGCGTTTTTGTAGGGGTTCTCCCCGATGTGGATCCGCTGATGCTGCATAAAGATGCCCTCGTCGTTGAAGCCCTTGCCACAGACAAGACACTTGTGTGGTTTGGCTCCCGGCGGGGGCGTCAGCAGGGCAGGGTCGCCCAGCCCCAGCAGGGTGTCGCCCTGAGCTCTGCGGGCCGGCGTCTTGCCCCTTTCGTGGACCACCCGGTGCTGCTCCAGCTCGTGCGCCTCCAGGAAGGCCTTCCCGCAGTCGGAGCACACGAACAGGTTCTCATCCATGTGCGTGCGCACGTGCGTGATGAGGTTGGAGCTCTGGCTGAAGCTCTTGCCGCACTCGGGGCACTTGTAGGGCTTCTCGCCCGTGTGCGTGCGCCGGTGCTGGATGAGGTGGGAGCTGCGGATGAAGCTCTTGCCGCAGTCGGAGCACTTGTAGGGCTTCTCGCCCGTGTGGATGCGCTGGTGGCGGATGAGGGTGGAGCTCATGATGAAGCTCTTGCCGCAGTCGGCGCAGATGTAGGGCCGCTCGCCGCGGTGGATGCGCTGGTGGTTGATGAGGTTGGAGCTGACGCTGAAGCTCTTGCCGCACTCGGGGCACTTGTAGGGCCGCTCGCCCGTGTGCGTGCGCTGGTGCCGCAGCAGCGTGGCGCTCAGCGTGAAGGTCTTGCCGCACACCGGGCACTTGAACGGGTCCTCGCGCAGGTGAGTCCGCTGGTGCTTGATGAGCGTGGAGCTGTGGCCGAAGCTCTTGCCGCACTCCAGGCACTCGTAGGGCTTCTCGCCGGTGTGCGTGCGCTGGTGCTGGGTCAGCTCGGAGCTCTGGATGAAGCTCTTGCCGCACTCGGTGCAGCGGTACGGCTTCTCGCCGGCGTGGATCTTCTGGTGCTTGAGGAGGTTGTGGTTCTGGCCGAAGCGCTTGCCACACTCGGGGCACTTGTAGGGCTTCTCGCCCGTGTGCGTGGCCTGGTGCTGGATGAGGTCCGAGCTGCGGTAGAAGGCCCGCCGGCACTCGCCGCACTTGTACGGCTTCTCGCCCGTGTGCGAGCGCTGGTGCTTGATGAGGTTGGTGCTCTGGGTGAAGGCCTTCTCGCACTCCGTGCACTTGTACGGCTTCTCGCCCGTGTGCGTGCGCTGGTGCTGCACCAGGTTGGAGCTCCAGCTGAAGCACTTGCCGCAGTCGGGGCACTTGTAGGGCTTCTCGCCCGTGTGCGTGCGCTGGTGCTGCACCAGGTGCGAGCTCTGCGTGAAGCTCTTGCCGCACTCCGAGCAGGTGTTGGGCCGCTCGCCCGTGTGGATGCGCTGGTGCCGCAGCAGCTTGGACCACTGGCTGAAGCTCTTGCCGCACTCGTTGCAGATGTAGGGCTTCTCCGCCCCCGAAGGGCGGCCCTGCACCAGCTCCCGCAGGCTGGGCTCGCTGGCCGGGACCACCGGGGGGCTGTTCCACGTGGTCAGGGTCCCCCACTGCCAGCTGGCCTCACAGGCCTTGGTCCAGTCGGACGGGGAAGGGACTACCTCGGGGGCGGGGGGATCCAGAGGGGCCTGGTGGTCCAAGGGGCTGGGGTGACCCAGAGGGGTTGGGGAGTCCTGAGGGATGGAGGGATCCTGGGAGGGTCTCTCCAGGGGCATCTCTGCTGGGTCCTTGAATTCTGGACTCTGAGCTGGATCTCCCAAGATGATCTCCTCCCCAGAACTTTCCTGCTGAGGGCTCTCCTCTTCGTTCCCACTCTCGGCACCTACAGAGAGAAAGGGAGTCTCCAGCCCCCATCTCCTTTCAGAACACGGGGTCGGGTCTCTCTTCCCTCCCCTGGGTGTCCCCCAGAGTCTGGGCCCCTCCCTGAAGTGGGGCCACTGTCTTGTCAGGACTGCAGTCCCTTCTTGTGCCCCTCACCTCTACGAGCATCGTTGGGGCTCTGTTCAGGACCCTGCAGATCTGGGCCCCACAGCGCGGCCTCAGGCTCCATCCCAGAGCTCAGGTCTGCCCAGCGTTCCAGGGACCCTGGGAGAGGCGGGGGGGTGCGGAGAGAGAAGAGAGGGACACACAATCGGAGCTGATCTGCGTGTTTCTTTACTCCCCAAGCCCCACTCCTTCACCTGCCGGCCCCAGGCGAACTTCAGTTTCCCACCTCCCCATTTTTCTGGGCAGCAGTTCTCACCGTGGCCCCCCGACCCCTGCAGGCCTGGTTCCTGCTCCAGACCTTAAGATCACAACTAAGCCAGCAGGTGAATTTAAGAGTGTAATTAAAAGCTCATCAGTCATAACCCTTTGAACCCAGACTGGGGGCTACAGAAGTATCTGACACCCACGGGGAAGGAGGCTCTCACCCCACCCCTCTGATGCCCAGAGGCTGGGAAACCTGTTATTTTGCTAATCAGAGGAAGCTCATTAAGACTCTAATTTTCCTCCTTAATGGGGCTGCTAATTGGGACCAATAAACTTTCCTTATGAGCCCAGAGAACTGACAGCCCGGAACACTTGAAGAGTTTAAAAAAAAAAGAAGAAGAAGAAGAAGAAAGAAAGGAAAGGAAGGAAAGGAAGGAAGAAAAGAAAGAAAGAAAGAAAGAAAGAAAGAAAGAAAGAAAAGAAAAGAAAAGAAAAGAAAGAAAAGCAAGCACGAAAGCAATCAGATTTCCCTGAGGGGATGGGGGCCCTCCAAAAGGACTGGGGCACTTTCCCGTTATCCAAGCACAGAAAGAATTTCAAGCCAGAGGTGGGGGGGGGGGCAGTTTGAAGCCATGGGGAGGCTTCTGCAGAGGCGACCTTGAGCGGAAATGAAAAGGAAAAGGGACAAGGGGGAAATGTGTGGATGCCGCCCAGCCGCTGACTCGGTGCTGCGCCGCCTCCTTATCTCTCCCCATCCTCCCCCAGGCCTGCGAGGCGACCCAGGAGTCAGGCTGTCCATTTTACAGATCAGGAAATCAACACTCAAGGAGATTGCTCCAAGGTCACAGGCTGGGAAGTAGCAGAGCCAAGACCAGAAATGCAAGGTTCTGGGTCTGGCTCGCCCCAGCCTCTGCGAGGGAGATGACCTTGGGAGTCACGTGAAACTCGTAAATGTGGCCTGCTGGCAGGAGACGGGTGATGAGGAAAGCTCAGACAGAACCTGCCAGCCATGAGACGGCAACGTTCCCAGGACCACCCGCTCTCCTTGGCTTGTCGGATCCAGTGATTAGGCCTGACAGTCTGCGCGGATGACCTCAAACCAGTACTCCCCGCTGAAGCCCCCCATTCACACTCCCCTCCTGGCACCCCTTCTTCTATTCGGTTCTGTTTTGCTATTGCTGTATCCCGTGCCTAGGACGGTGCCTGACACATAAGAGGTGCCTTATACATTTTGTTGAATGAATGGGGGTGAATGAGTGAGATGCCCCTCGTTCCTGGAAAACCTGCCTGGCCCAATGCCTTTAAAGGTCAGTTTGCAAGGGGTTGGCACCAAAGGAACAGGAGTTCAGAGTGGCCTCCTGGTAAAACCTAGCTAGCCAGCTATCACTCCAAAAAGGGTGAGAGAATTCCAGCTTGAGGGAATAAGGCCTCAGGAGCTATATTCTAGGTTCCCACCGAGTTTAGAGCCTTAACAGAGCCCCTGGGGGGGGGGGGTCCGGGCTTCCAGTGGCTGCGTGGGAGGGGCACTGCGTGTATGGGGGCAGTGGTGCCGGAAGACATGGCAAAGACTCACGAGGAGGCGGCTGGGAGGCAAAGTGAAGCAGGAGCGAGCTGAACCCTGCCAAATAGCGGTAGGAGAGACAGGACTTGGATTTTGGGAAGTAAATTAATTTCTTCATCTCCGCAGCTCCTTAGGCCATGAAATGCCCCCTCCCCCATCTCTAAGTGTCTTTGGAGCCGTGGGGGCAGGGGCCTCCGCCAAGCTGGGGGCCGCCTATTCTTAAGAGGCCTGCTGGGCTTGCCTAAGACAGGTAAGAGCTTCTGTACCTTGATCGTCCCGAGAAATTCAAGCTCAGCGGTCCCAAGCAGGAGGGAAAGGGTTAAAGCCAAGGCCGCCATGGAGTAGGAAAGTGGGAACACCGAGGGAGGCAAGAAGTGCTGGGAGCCCACCCAGGCCCAGGCCCCGGGGCACCGGCCTTGGACCTCGGGCCGGCCCCCCACTGCGGAGGGACGGAGGGACGGAGGGAGGGAAGGACAGGAGGAGGAGGCTGCCTCGCAGAGAGGTGTGGAGAGCGGCCCAGGGTGACCCTGACATGGAGGCAGCTGCGGGAATGCAGCCGCCCCGGCCCCGGCCCCGGCGCCCACCGCACCCCCCACGCCCGCACCAGCGCAGACCCTGGACTTCTGCTCGGGCCGGTCCCCGCGACCCTCTTCCGGCGCCCGGGCCGGAGCCCCGCATCCCGGCCTCCCCCGCCCGCGGGGCCCCCAGGATTCCGGCGCTCCGCGGCGCCCCGGCCCCGCCGGCGGCCCAATTCCCTCTTCCCAGAATGCTCACGCCCTCCCTCCCCTCCCCCACAGCCAGACCCTCGCGCTCTTCCCAGAATCCTCGGCCCCTCGCGGCCCCTGCCCGGCCCCCACCCCACCGGCGCCCGGGGCGGGGAGGGGGCGCAGGCCCGCGCGCCCCCGCCTCCCGCGCCCCATTGTTCCCGGCGGCCGTCCCGGGCCCTCCGGGCCACCCCCCAGGAACCCAGGCGTCCCCAACTCACGGCTCTGGGGTCTGGGGAAGGCCGGAAGGCAGAATCCAGCCCCAGGGGACTTAACCCCTTGAATGCCCTGCCTCAGGGGGGCGGGCTGGACGTCGAGGACTCTGGGGTCCTTCTCAAGGGGTGATCCCAGGCTGAGGACCCGGGGACCAGTTCAGGGTGACTGGGACGGAGCAGGAAGTGACCCCAGCTTCCCGGGCCCCTCTAGCCTGGAGTCAGAGCATCAGCTCTATGGGATTTAACCCTTTGCCTCCCGCAGCCTGGGAAAAAAAGAGGACGGGGAGCGGGGAGGTGGCTGAGACGCCCCTTTCTCGGTCTGCGGCGGGAGCGGGTCCTCGGGGGAAGCCCAGATGCCAGTGAGGGGTCTCTGGATGGCTGACCACTCTCCATCTCAAAGGGGCTCGGCCAGCCGCTCTCCAAAAGCCGGATCTCGGATTTGGTGGCTGCTTGTCCCCCGGGGCCTGCCTTTGTTGGGACTCAGACTCAGGGATGGGGCTCAGATGCCTGGGCTGTGGGGTGGGAGCGGGGACCGGCTGGGCAGATGCGGAGAGAGAACATCCTACTGACTAAAACTGGCTTAAATGAAATAATAAGCCACGGCAACGAGAGTTTGGGCCGAGGGGCTGCGCGCAGCCCGGAGGGATTTGTAGCATGCTTCTCCCCCCAGTAGCTCCCCTCAGAGCGGCCATGGTGGCAGGAGGGAAGTCAGTGTGTGTGTGTGTGGGGGGGGTGTCCCTGACCACGGAGGGCCTCTCCCAGCAGCTCAGAGGTACCTGGCTCATAGCAGCAGACACCTTTAAAATCCTGAGAACACTGGTGGCCTCCCAAGGCCCAGATTACCTGGGCTCCCAATCCTACAGCCTTTATCTCATTCCTCCTCACCACAATCCGTGATTATCCCCGTTTTACAGGAGAGGAAACTGAGCTGTGAGAAGTGAGGTAATGTGCTTAAAGCCAGGTCATTTTTTCCATTGCACACATTTGTCTGTGGAAGCCTGGCCACTGCGGGGAGCACAGTGGTGGAGAGGCCCCAGAGCTGAACAAGAATCGGGCTTTCTACCCTCGACAACTCCAGAAGTTTGATAGCATATAAATTAGAAACACAGGAGTCACAAGAGAAGGTACAGGGTTATCTGTCTGGGGATGTGAAGGAGGGGGAAGGAACAAACTGTATGTCAGAAATTGTTAAAGAGGCTGCAGCCCCTCTGGGCCTACATTTGGGGTGCAGAGAGTGTGGCCCCACTAGACCCTGCCCCTGCTCACATCTCAGTACTGCCTCCTTCACCCACCTTCCCCGCCAGGCACATCCCCGTCTTATCTCTGGCTCCCATCACCTTTGACACCTCACTCCTACCCCAGGGCCTTTGCACCTCCTGGTCTTCCTGCGTCCCTGCAACACACATCAACCCCTGACAGAACATTTGCGTGTTTGCCATCTGTCTGTACCCGTGTCTTCTTTGCGTGCACACACACACCTTAATGTCCGTGCTGCTGGGGGAGGGGCTTGGCCTCTTGGACTCACTGCTGTCCCCCCAGCTCCTGGAACAGACTGACATGTGGTAGGTGCTCAGTTCACGCAGTGCGGAGGATGAACTCCTCCTCCTGCCGCCTCCATCCGTTTCTGGATCAACCCCCAAGCTGGACAGATGTGGCAAAGTGGGACCAAGCTGGGCTCTGGCTACATAAGCACATTCATGGTTCAGACACCCTCACTGTCCACCCCTCACTCTGAGGAACAGGTGAGGAAGAGGCAGACTTGGGATCTGAGTGCTGGGCAGGCCGATCCGGCCCTCACTACTGTCTCCTCTCTGTACCTGAGCAAAAGCCTAACCTGGCCTGGG
Organism: Ursus arctos; assembly: GCF_023065955.2. Taxonomy (NCBI): domain Eukaryota; kingdom Metazoa; phylum Chordata; class Mammalia; order Carnivora; family Ursidae; genus Ursus; species Ursus arctos. Next base: position 88,150,772 of record NW_026622874.1, read on the forward strand.
GGCAGTAAGTGTGGGGGAGGGGGTTGATTCAGGGGGTGCGGGGCAGAAACTGCACCCTGGAGGCTCACAGAAGAGTTTAATTTGGCCTACACCCTTTTTGGTGGTGCTGGTGGTGGTGTCTGTGTGGGTGCGTGGGTGTGTGTGTAACTGAATCAATCGCCCCCTTTAAAAATCAGTACATTTCACATACAAATCCAAATTTCCCACTTCTTTGGAAAATCCAAAGATGTGGCAACAAGACCCAAATTTTCACGTGGCAACCACTGGCTGGGCAGTAGCTTTCTTGCTTACAAGGCCGCTGGCTTTCCAGGGTGCCGGTCCCCGTCACTCTGTTGTCTCCCCAGCCCTGAGGCTAGGAGGTGGTTTCGGTATATCTGTGATCATCCACTGTTGGTACTGATTCTGTACCCCTCGGTGTGTCCCCCAGGTTCAGGGTAACAAGTATGAGGGTGATGTCTTCTGAGCAGTTTCATTTATTGAGTATTTACTAAGTGCCGGGCGCTATTCCACGGGCTCCACAGACCTTCACAAGTAAGGTGACGAGTAAGTCACCTGTACACAGCTAACTAGTGACAAAGCTGGCTTGAAATCCAGACACGCTGCCCTGAGAGCCACATGGCTTCTAACCGCAACTCTCAGAATGGCCCGCGTGTGTCCGGGGGCGGAGGGTGAGCTGCTCAGCCCCGCCCCCTCTCCTTCATGGTGTTCCAGGAGCTGGAGAGAGGAGTGGGCAAGGGCAGCGTGCCCCTGCTCAGGCCAGGCCATTCTCCAGCAACAGTTTGCCTGTCCTGCTCCTGGGGAAGCTAAGACCGCTCTGATTGTAGGCGACAGCATGCTGTCCTGTTGTCCACAGTCAGCTGGCACAGTGACCAGAAAGGAGACGCTCCTGGAAAGATGAGGCCTGTCCCCCCTTGGCCTTTCACGGACAGCCCATCTCGGCCGCCGCGCAGCAGCCTCCCATGGGGCCCCTGCACACAGGCCCTTGCATCCGGAGACCCGGGCTGTGTGAGAGCAGGAGGTGGACCCTGGTCCGGACCCTGCTCTGTCCTCACTGCTCCGTGTGGTCTTGGGCAACTCACTTTGCCTCTTGGAGATTTGGCTTCTTCTTTGGAAAGGGGACGAGCCTTGGTTCCCCAAGGGACGGGAGGGGTAAATGAGATGATACGAGAATTCAGAGCGGACGGGCTCTAGCCAGGGCTGCCTCATTCTTTCTCATCAGAGCGCACCGCCTTCAGCCCGGTGGGCGGTGGGTGGGAGAGCCAGGAAGCTGGAAACCGTGTCCCAAAAGGGACGGGAAGTGTGTAACTTGGGAGGACCTGGGGCTGTGACCTGAGACTCCCAACCCTCCGCTCTGGGGGGGGAGGGGGACGCGCTCAGGCAGGGTGCAAGAGCTTTCTCGCAAGGACAGCTGCCTACCTGCAGGCAGGGACGGGGGGGGGGGGGGGTGCCGCTGGTATCAGCAGGACAGGATGGACCTTCTTCCCTGGAGATGGTCATGCCCACGGGGTGTATGAGGGGCTGCTTTTTAGGGATGTGGTCCTCAAATGTGGAACAAGAGCAGGGGCCCAGGGCTGGGAGATCCCTTCTGCCTCTGAGAGTCCAGGATCAGTCACTCCTCTGCTCAAGAACCCACAATGGCTCCCTAAGACTTCTCACATCGAGTCCTGTCCTCCTGGTGCCTCCTAGCCACCGTGTCCCTAAGGCTCAGAGCCATGTCCTTCCCTTACATTCTCTTCCTCAAACATTTCCTGCTCCGTGTGGTTAGTTCCAAAAAGCCTTCCGTGTCGGCGGCTTAGCCTTGCCCCTGTCCTTGAGGCCTTGTTCTTTCTGTGCATTTGCCTAACAGACCTGTCCATGTCACGGTCATCCAGGTTCACCAACTCCATTTCTCTCCGTGATACTTAGTCATCCTGCTCCCCAAGGCCTGAAGGGCCCTCCTCTGCACCCCGTTTGTCAGTAGGTCCTCAGTTCTATGACACCCCTGCCCAGTCTGCCCAGCCCTTCTGTCGCCCTGCCCCGGGCCACCATCACCCCCGGTTCTATCCCTGAATGACCGCAGTGACTTTCTGACGGGTTCTCTGGCCTCTAGCCCCCTTGGTTTCTTCCCACCTGTCTGGTCCCGCATGTTTCTTCCAAAAAGCTCTAGTGTGTTCACCCTTAGAACACCTCCTCCTTCCTCATCATCAACAGAGAAGTGTGTTTGGGGCTTTTTTTTTAATTTTTGAAAATTAAGAACTTTTCTCTGTTTATATTTTGACAATAACTTTGACTAAGGTATAGAAAGCCACGGGGCGCCTGGGTGGCTCAGTCAGTTAAGCATCTGCCTTCAATTCAGGTCATGATTCCAGGGTCCTGGGACTGAGCCCCACATTGCATGGGGGCTCCCAGCTCAGTGAGGAGCCTGCTTCTCCCTCTTCCTCTGCCTGCCGCTCCCTCTGCTTGTGCTCTATCTCTCGCTCTCTCTCTCTGTCAAATAAATAAAGAAAAGAAAAGAAAAAGCTCATATATAATTGGGTAAATAAAGTAAATTTATATATTAAGTAAATGCAGATATGTATAATTTAAATAAAAATAAAAGTAAATACAGGGCTCCTGGCTGGCTCAGTTGGTAGAGCATGGGACACTTGATCTCAGGGTCATGAGTTTAAGCTCCACATTCGGCAGGGAGTCTACTTAAAAAAATTTTTTTAATAAAACATAAAAGTCAATAAAATAGATGCATAATGTTTTGTTACCAAGCATTTGCATGAAGGTGTGGACGGAACTAGCTGTGGTCATCACGTTTCTGGGCCTCAGTCACCCCATCTGCAAAACCACACGTCAGATCGAATGTTCTCAACAATAAGGGTCTGACCATATGGAACACTTTTCTGTAGATGTGACTCTTTGGGGAGGATACATAAGTGTCTGGAAAGGACAGTGGCCTCTGGGGAGGAGGGCTGAGGATCTGAGGTAAGAGGAAGGCTTAACTTTGGAATCTTTGGTTCTGTGTGATGATTTCCAGTTGGTGAAAGTCACTTTTTAAATGGTAAATATTTAGAGTGTAAGGTTGGAGTGGAGATCGTGGGTTAAAACAACACGTTGATTTCCTTTTCAGGTTTGTCCTGGTCCAAGTCACATTAAATCACGTTCAACGGATTTCCTACCCATATGTGACACGTGGACTAACCTTCGAGAGAGGTCCCCATTCCCCCTGGAACAGATGCTGTACTGCGGCCTGAGCACGGGACAGGAGATTGAAGACAGATGGAAGAGAGGATTATATTGTCACACACAGTTACGAGACTTAAAAAAAAAAAAAATCAGTAAGCTCCCAGACACCTGAAGCCTGGTCCCACCGTTGCCACCCCCCAGGGCCCCTAGACTTGTGGCTGGAGAAGTGAAAACACCAGAGCACACGGCCTGTATGAAAGCAGCCTTTCTGCCTCTCTGCTCAGTGTCCCCCAAGGTAATCCCCATTGTCTCGCAGTGCCACAGGCTCCTCCCCCACCTGTCCCCAACCTAGGACTGTCCTGCTTCTCAGGCCTTTCACCGAGCGAGCGTGGCTCCCTTCGCCTTCTCTAGAAAGAATGCTCCCCCTTCTCCTCTCCACACAGGGAGTCTTGTCTGTCTTCGGGGTCCTGTTCAAACGCCAGCCAACTTCAGTCTAGGCCCTGATACTCACCCCCATTGAATATATACTTTCATTCACATTAAGGCATTTGTGTCTCTCGGTACAAGGCGGTCACCCTCACCCTTTCTTTACTCCGGAGGGAACGGGACTTCAGACAGGTAACATGTTCAGGTCACAGAGCAACTGTGAGAACCTGGGATCTGTGGGGCTTGGGTTTTTGACTGTGGGCCTGGGGCTTCCCTCCTTCAGAATCCCGCTCAATCCTGCCACTTCCTTCCCAGACGACATTGTCTCCTGGAGAACTGCCCTTCCCTTCGGTCACAGTCTGACTGCAGGGATCCCTATCTTTTACTTGCCATCTTGGCCACATGGGGGTACCCTCTATCGTGTTATTTGATATTTTTCTTCAGCTCAGTGCATTTTTCTTCATGGAAAGAAACATATCTGAGAAGAAAACTCAATGTCAGTGTGAGAAATAGAAATTGCTTGTTCCTGGGGCGCCTGGCTGGCTCAGTGGAAGAGCATCCAACTCTTGATCTCAGGGTTGTGAGTTCGAGCCCCACGTCGGGTGTGGAGATGACTTAAATAAATAAGACTTAAAAAAAAAAAAAAAAGAACTGTAACAACTCAACAATAAACACAAGCAACCCAATTAAAAAATGGGCAAAGAGGGGCGCCTGGGTGGCAGAGTGGTTAAGCATCTGCCTTCGGCTCAGGGCATGATACCGGTGTTATGGGATCGAGCCCCACATCGGGCTCCTCTGCTATGAGCCTGCTTCTTCCTCTCCCACTCCCCCTGCTTGTGTTCCCTCTCTCACTGGCTGTCTCTATTTCTGTAGAATAAATAAATAAAATCTTTTTAAAAAATAAAAATAAATAAAAAATGGGCAAAGAACTTGGACATTTCTCCAGAGAAATCTATAGATGGCCAACAAACACCTGAAAAGATGCTCAACATCATTGGCCGTGAGGGATATGCAAATCAAAACCCCAGTGAGATCCCACTTCGCACCCTCAGGGACAGTTATAATAATAATACTTTGTAAAAACCTGAGCGTAACCAGCGTTGGTGAGGATGTGGAGAGATCGCAACCGTCATACGCTGCTGGTGGGAATGTAAAATGCTACAGCCACTACAGAAAACAATTGGGTAGTTCCTCAAAAAGTGAAACATAGGACCACCTGTGACCCAGCAATTCCAGGTCTGCAGCCAAGAAAAATGAGAACATATGTCCACACGAAAACGTGCACACAGATGCTCACAGCAGCACTCTTCGTAACAGCCAAAAAGTGGAAACAACTCAAACGTCCGTCAAGGAATGAGCAGATAAACAAAATGTGGTGTGTATCCGTACAATGGAATAGCATTAAGCCATAAAAAGGAATACTTTGCTGGGGCGCCTGGGTAGCGCAGTCGTTAAAGCGTCTGCCTTCGGCTCAGGGCATGATCCCGGTGTTATGGGATCGAGCCCCACATCAGGCTCCTCCGCTATGAGCCTGCTTCTTCCTCTCCCACTCCCCCTGCTTGTGTTCCCTCTCTCGCTGGCTGTCTCTCTGTCACATAAATAAATAAAAATCTTAAAAAAAAAAAAGGAATACTTTGCTGATCGGTGCTATATAACATGGATGAACCTGGAAAACATTGTTTTGGGGTTGGGTGGGTTTTTTTTTTTAAGATTTTATTTATTCGAGAGAGAGAGAACACAAAGGGGAGGGGAGGGGAGGAGAAGAGGGAGAGGGAGAAGCAGACTCCGCACTGAACAGGGAGCCCAACACAGGGCTCGATCCCAGGACCCTGAGATCATGACCGGAGCCGAAGGCAGACGCTTCACCGACTGAGCCACCCAGGTGACACTGAACCTTGAAAACATTGTTGAGTGCAAGGAACTAGATATGCAGGGCTGCATATTTTATGATTCTGTGTATACGAAGTATCCAGAACAGGTGAATCTAGAGAGACACCAAGCAGATGAATGGTTGCTAGGGGCTCGGGGGGGGGGGGGGGGGAGGAATGGGGAGTGGCGGCTTAATGGGTACAAGACTTCTGTTCTGGAACTAGAAAGGGGTGATGGCTGCACGTCCTTGTAAATGTACTCGATGTCACTGAATTATGTGCTTCAGAATGGTTGAAATTATGAATGTTATGTGAATTTTACGATAAAAATTTCAATCAGGGGCTCCTGGGTGGCTCAGCTGGTTAAGCGTCTGTCTTCAGCTCAGGTCGTGATCCGTGATCCCGGGGAGGGGGCTTGGGATGGAGCCCCTGCATCGGAGTCCTTGCTCAGCAGGGAGTCTGCGTCTCCCTCTGCCCCTCCCCGCCCTGCTCCTGCTCCATCTCTCTCTTTCAAATAAATAAAATCTTTAAAAAAATCCAGCCAATACTAAGTTATGTTAATAAATGCCATTGATATATTGTTGCACAATTAGGGAAAGGCTCTGGGTCTAAGGGGCTCATCCTGTGTGTAAGTGAGAAGGTGATAAGGGCCTCGCACCAACCTGAGACTCTCCCCTGGGCGGACTCAAAGGGTTCTCCTGGGAAGGAGAGCAGGAAGGACCACCCTTCTCCTGGCGCGGTCTCCGCGCACCGGCAGAGACCCTGACATCACCGGGGCGCCACCTTGCCTGCCATGTGGACAGATCCGATGGCATTTCAACCCAGGCTTCATCCACCAGCCAGAGGCCACGTGACAGGGGCTGCCTGCCCAGGGGAGGGATCTTTCTGCAATTTGTCCCGACGGAGCACCTTCCCATAAATCGCCCAAAGGCTCCACAGGTTGGCAGCCCTCCTCTGTCGCGAGACACCTGGAAAGCCACCAGTCAGACTTTGTTTCAGTTCTTGTTTCTATCACATTCAGCTGTGAGACCTTGTTCCAACGACCGGACCTCCTCTGAATCTCTCTTTACTCATCGGTACAATAGGGAAACAACCCCTCCAGAGGGTGGGGTTGAGTGACAAATTGCAGTGAGGTGCCCACGCTGACCGTCAGTTTTTTTCCCCATAGTTAGCTTCAGCTTTCATCTTTGGCTTAAATATATACATATATATAGTTATATATATATTGTTATATATATTTATACATTTATGTACTTCTTTATTTATTTATAAATATACATATTTGCACTAGAAAACTATATATATAGTTATATATATATCATTATATATATATTTATACATTTATGTACTTCTTTATTTATTTATAAATATATATATTTTGCACTAGAAAAATAATATAGCCATACTAAGGAAAATATTAAAAAATGAAATTACACATTTTTCATCTACCCCAGTTCAACTATTTTTGCCTTTCGTTGTATTTCCTTCCTGTATTTTTTTCTAAGTTTTTTTTTTTTTTTTTTTTTTTACTTAGTTGTACGTTTTTGGTGCTTCATTGTCTTCACGGCCAACGTTTTAATGGCTGTCTACAGAATTCTTTCTACATGCACCATACTTTGCTGAGTCATTTCCCTGTCGTTGAATTTTTACACTGCCTCCCGTTTTTGTTCTTACAACTAAAACTTCGGTGAACATCTCTTGAGAATACATGTCTCCGAAATTTTGACTGTTTTCTTAAAAGACAGTCCCAGAAATAGAAATATTGGGTCAAATCTAGGAGCACTTCCCTGGCTTTGGTGATGCATAACCTTGTAATTAGTTGTGACTCTAAATGCAGGATATCCAGTCTCTGTCTGTCTTGTCTAAAGGATGTGAGGAGAGATTTGATTACATGCCTTGCTGAAATCCATCTAAATGCAATCTAGAAAATTTCCTTGGTCTCTGAACCTCGTAAGTAACCTGATAACCATAGAAAAGCATTCCTACTTCATAGGGCGGATGTGGGGATTAAAAGCATGGCCGCTCAGACCAGGGCCCAGCATGAGTGGGCGCGCCACCGGTCAATCCCCATTCTTTTCTTTTTTTTTTTTTAAGATTTTATTTATTTATTTGACAGAGATAGAGACAGCCAGCGAGAGAGGGAACACAAGCAGGGGGAGTGGGAGAGGAAGAAGCAGGCTCACAGCGGAGGAGCCTGATGTGGGGCTCGATCCCGTAACGCCAGGATCACGCCCTGAGCCGAAGGCAGACGCTTAACCGCTGTGCCACCCAGGCGCCCCCGGTCAATCCCCATTCTTGTTTTCACCTTGCAAAGGATGCGAGCCTTCTGGGACTGCAGCTCTCTGTGGCCTTTCTAGGCATCACTGCTTTCCTTACCAGGCTCTTAGGTTTTGACTGTTGTAAGGTTATCATCCCTTGACTAGTGGCTTCTTTTTTTTTTTTTGTAATAAGGATTTTATTATTTATTTATTTGAGAGAGAAAAAGAGAGCAAGCACAAGTAGGGGGAGGGGGAGGAGCAGAGGGAGAGGGAAAAGCAGACTCCTCACTGAGCAGAAGGACTCCTCACTGAGCAGAAAGCCCCATGTGGGGCTTGATCCCAGGACCCCAAGATCATGACCCGAGCCAAAGGCAGAGGCTTAACCAACTGAGCCACAAAGGTGCCCCTTGACTAAGGGCTTCTGTTTGCTAAGAGGTTTTGTTTTGCTTTGCAGACTTGTTCATTTGCAAATACGGGGCCATAAAGAGAACTATGAATCAAAGGTGTGCAGCCTTTCTCTCGCATATACGATACTGTAGATATTAAAAAGATGTGAAATCAGATATTAAAAAGACACCTTTAAGTGGGTACCATAAAGGAGATGAGCGAGCCTGGCGGCTGTGCTTGTTTGTTTCTTTATTTATACCTTGCGTGGTTTCAAAAAGGACCCGAGGCATTTACGGAGCCGCATATTCTTCAACAGGTGCCTGGCATCTAGTACAACCCACAGCTGCTCAGCGCTGGCCATTAGCACTGATAGTAGCGGCAGTAGCAGCGTGTCATTAACAAGACCAAAAAAACCCCCAAAACCCCAAAAAACCCAAAAACAGAAAAGGCAAAGGGAAAACAAAGGGGAAAATGATAACACGAATCCAGGGTTGGTACACAAAACATACGGCGTAAAGCTCTGTTGATACAATTGCTAAAAGTGAGGCACACATTTGCTGGGCTTTCTAGAAGCCCAAGGGACTGTTGGTTACGTAATTCATGTGAGGCTCGGGAGAAAGTTCTGTGAGTCCTCATGAAAATGACATTTCCTGATGCGGAGGACCTTGTCTTCAACCCCATCCCCTAATTCTGAATCCAGTCCAACACAGAGACAGATGGGCATGCAAAGGCCCACTGCGGTGGGAGAGGGATCACCGCTGTGCTGAGTTCTTAGGTTGAGCCAGTCCGCTTTTAAAGCCACTGTTACAAATCGCACATCCCAGCCTTAAGCGATCCCAGTAAGGGGGTTAGCTACGACATGTATCTTTCGGCTCCGGGGGTTGGTGGATACACAGTATCTCCAGTTCCCCAGCTCCAGGAGCCATTCACAAAGAATGGAACGGGGTGGCCCTGGACGTGCACAACTGGGAGATGGCTTTGTTTCACATTGTTACAGAGCTTTCATTCTTTGGTTTTTCACCCTCGAGATCTGACCACTAAGTTTGGAGCAAGCCTGCCTTTGACAGGGGCAATCAAGCTATGTCTGCTTCCAGCTGTTCCGACTCCAGGTCACCTTCCTTTTTCCCAGGGGTCTAGGGCCTGTCACCCCAGAGGGCTTGGATTTGACCTTCTTCCTTCTGTACTAACCAACATCTTTTGTGCCAAGCCTTTGACATGAGTTATTTTAGTTTTGCCATAACTCCGGCAGGTGGCTGTTGCTGCCCCTGCTTTCTGCTGTCAAAATAGAAGTTCAGAGATATAGGAAGTACCTTGCCCCAAGGTCACCCTGCTAGTAAGAGCTGCGATTTAATGCAGTCCTGTAGGACTCGGGACCTTATTCTTCCCTGCACCAAGCCATCTTGCAAATCATGTTTGATGGTCTGATTTAGGATTCCAGTTGAGTTAAACATCAAGTTTTCTGGCCTTTGGTTTGTATCATTAATACCCTTGTTTTGAAAACTGGGACTTCGTTTGTCTGTCTCCAGATTTTGTATCAATGAGTCAGGTGGCTTGGAACTTGCTCGTTGGCAATTTTTCTCATTTTACTTCTCCAAGCCAGATCGGGAGGTGATGATTAATTCAGAGCAGCACGATGCTTTTTAAGATTTTATACCTCCACTATCAGGTTTGCATTTCCTCTTACCCGTGTTTGTTACAAAAGAAATCTCATAATGCAAATAAAAACCATGAACTACTATTTTTGACCTAAGAGGTCTGCGAATATAGTTTGCTTATAGACTACATGGAGAATCAGGCACTCTCAAACATCATTAGTAGAGCATACATCTGCACTGCCTCTTTGGGGGAAGGAAAATTTGGCAACACCGATCAAAATTCAAAACGCGCACGCCCTTTGACCCAGCCACTCCACTTCCAGAGCCTATGGGCAGACTGGCGCATGCGCGCAATGCTATCCAGCAAAACATTGCTTCTATAGCAAAAGACTGAACATAACCTACAAGTCCGCTAACGGGGAAGTGGATTTAAAAAATTCTGGCATATCCATATAACTGAATACTCAGCAGCTGTGAAAAAAAAAAAGAAGCAGATATGTACCGACTGATGTGAGACATTCTCCAAAATATGCTGTTACATGAAAGAAGCAAGGGGAGAAGCAAGCGACTACAGTGCATGATCCTATTTGTGTTTTCTAGAAGGAGGCACTTGCCTATACTTAGACTATCTTTAGAAATACACAAGAAAGCGGTCACAGTGCTCAGGAGATGATGACAGGAGCTGGGGACAGGGAGAAGCAGGAGGGCACCCCGCTTTTCCTTTACTGTCTTTTTATACCATATGAATTTTTCCCCTAAAATAGAAAAGGAAGGGAAAATGTAAAAGAAATCTTGTTGTAAGGGCATGATTTTCCTGGCTGGAGAAAGGGCGTCTGGTCATTAGACCAGGGTGGCGGGTACATGATGTGAGAGGCCCAGTGCCCTGTTCTGACTAAGCCACTCACTTGAGTGCCCCTGGGGAAGCCCCACACTTTCTTGGCATTAGGGTGCAGAAGACAAGATGGACAATGTCCTGCTCTCCTGCAGCTTAAACCGGGTAGAGGGAGCAGCGTGGCCAAGGGCGTGGAGGTGAGGAAGTCTCTGGTTCCTCATCACCCATGGCCACCCATCCCTTTTCCTCACAGCTCCCATGCCCGCCCTCTCCCCTGCCACCTTCCCGCATGATTGTCAAGCTGCTAAAGCCGGAGGGAATGAAAGGCAAGGACAGCCTGACCGCATCCTCCAGGCTCCACGAACCCTAACGAAGGGCGTTTAGTACTAAGCGCTGGAGCTCAGTGGAGACTGCCCAGCGGGACCGTGAGAGCGGAAGCAGGGAGAAATGGCCCGCTGGACTGGACCCCAGCTTTCCACAGGTTGTGTCAAAGGTTGGGCTGGTCGGTAATTGGTTTTGCACAAGAAAACGTGAATTTATTTTATCCTTAAAAAACAGGGGTGCCTGGGGGGCGCCTGGGCAGCTCAGTGGGTTAAGCGTCTGACTCTCCACTTCGGCTTAGGTCATGATCTCAGGGTCGTGAGATCGAGCCCCAGGTGGGGCTCCGAGCTCAGCGTGGAGTCTGCTTGAGACCCTCTCTCCCTCTCCCTCTGGCCCTCCCCTTGCGCTCTCTCTCTATAAATGAATAAATCTTAAAAAAGGGGGGGGGCGCCTGGCTCGCTCAGCCAGAAGAGCATTTGACTCGATCTCCGGAGGGTGGTGAGGTCCAGCCCCAAGTGGGGTGTAGAGATTGGTAAAAAATCAACTTTAAAAAATGTATTTACTCAGTGCCTTTCTCTCTTTGGATGCCTGCAACTTGCTTCTTGTGAAGGTCACGAGATCCTTGTCTTTAAGCAAGGATAGCGTGGGTGCTGGGGCACCGTGTTACTGAGTGTTAGCCTGGTGTAGGAATTTGGTGGCTTTGCGCAGGACTAAGGGGACGTCCAGGTCTGACAGCCCTATTGGCTTTGATGCTTCAGTTCAGAATTCCCAGAACAGGTTTCTAAAATCAGCGCGGCAGTGTGGAGGAGAACAGGCATGCGCCCTGGGGTCAGAGGGCCTTGAGTTCAAATCCCCCGCTGACACCCACTCAGTTCCTAACTCCATCCACACAGTGGGAATAACAATACTGCCTTCACAGAATTGCCCTAAGCCTGTAGAGATAGGTGTGCCCGGAACCGAGCACAAAGAAGGCGCCCAAGAAACAGCAGCTCTTACTATCCTGTCTATCGTGTTCTTCATTCTCATGTCACAAAACGGACCCTCTGACACCCGTCCTTTTTCAAAAGGCAGCAGTAAAAATCGGAACAATGACGACGAGTATTGACTGAGTACATATTCGGCGACAGGCCCTGTTCTAAATCTTTTACAAGTTCACTGAATCCTTACAGCAAGCCTTTGAGGCAGAGACGACGATTTTACAGATCCGAAGGCCGAGGCTCAGAGAGGTTCAACAACCTGCCCGAGGCGGTTCAGCATTTTAGCGGAGCGGCCCCACGAGCCCCGCGGGTTGGGCGCTGTCCTCCCGATCCGGGCGCGACAGTCACGGACCCGTCGCCCGGGGAGGACACCAGCCCTGTCAGCGCTGCGCGGGGAGAGGGCGGACGACCCCCCGGCGGCGGCCCCGGCCGGCTGGGGCCGAAGGGGTTATTCCCACTGAGACGCCGGCGCCCGGGGCTGCTAGAGAGGCCCCGCGGGCGGCGGGAGGAGCGCGCACTTCCGGCCGCGGCCGGACTCGGGGCAGCGCACCGGCCGGCTCGGGGCTCGCGGCGCTCGGCGGCCGCCTCGGGGCGCGGGGTGGGTGGGGGGGTGGCGGGGCGCGGGCCGGGGGCGCCCGGGGCGGGAGGGGGAGAGGTGTCTCCGATCGTGGCCGCCGGGGGGCTCCTGGCCTCTCCCCGCAGGCGGGTCGGGGGAGGCGCGGGGAGGGCGGGCAGCTCGCTCCCCTGGGGACGTCGAGCCTTCCAGAGCCCCGGCTCAGAAAGCACCCGCTCCTTCCGCCCGCCTCCCCCGTAGTGTCCGCAGCCGCCCCGCGAAGCCGGTGGCCTCATCCCGGTTTTATGGGCGACTCGCTTAGGACGCGTGTTTTGTGCACGGGCTGGTCCACCGGCCGGGAGCGGAGCCGGACTGCTAGGCGCTGGGGGGGCCCTGCGCTCCTGACCCGTTGGGATGCGGGGCGACGGCCAGGTCGTCGGGCCGGCTTCTGTAATCCCAGCAGGCCTGCCCCCTCGACCTGGCCGGCCCTTCCCTTTCGGGCGAGAGACGTGGGGCATGGCGGAACCTCGCTAACCTTTTCTCCTGCCGCTCCCCGCGGCTCCCCTCATCCCCTCCGTACCCTTTCCGATTTCATCTTTTTTTTTTTGTCCGCTCGTCTTTTCCGTCCCACCGCCACTATCTTTCAATCGCATTGTCACAAACCTGTCTTACCGCAGTAACCTTCAACCTTGACTGCTTCCTCGCTATCTCATATGTCACTCTACACCCCACTGGTCCCCAAACTCTTGCATCAAGCCACACCCTTGTTCAAAGAGCCTTTTTGGTCCCAAGCTGAAGCTGTCTCTGAGCTCAAGTCAAAAATCTCTTTAACCCGGCATTCGGGGCCGCTTAAAATTTAGCTTCCGCCCATCTTCCTCACCTGATCTGTCTCTTGGTGCCCTGAGTAGAAGTTACAGACTGGTAGCTACAACTCCAAAGTGTGTTTCAACTGGTGGGCAATTTCTTTAGAAAATTCCAGCTGATATTTACTTTAGAATTGGGAGGTTGCATTTTTAAAAACAGTAACAACCAGATCTCTAGCTTTTGATGCATCAGTAGAGCTGGAAACGCTTCACTCATGTTCTTACACTAAGCAACTGCCTCAAACTGAGAAGTGGGTGCCCCCCCCCCTTAGAAGGACTGCATCCCCTGGTTCAGCCTCCACTCCCAGCTGCCATGCTTGCGCTGCTGTTTTTCCTGTAAGAGAAGCAGGTTTTGGTTCCCGTGTCTCTATCAAAAGTGCACAAAAGGAAGGTAAGCCCAGAGGCATTCAGGTGTAAAAGCACCAGAGAGTAAGCTCCCAGCCTCCTGTTCTTTCCTGGATCTCATAGCCATTTGAATTTTCCACTCAGGCCGTCAAGGAACCCTCACAGATTAATGGCCTCCAAGATGAATGGCCTCAGAGACTCTCAAATGAATGTGAGGACGCGATCTTAGCACATCTTCTTCAGTGAGTAACCTCTATTCTGCAAGGTCCTTGGCTAGATCTCCTACCGTGTGAAACCTTCCCCGACAACCAGCCGTCTAACCAACGCCATCCATCCATCCATCCATCCATCCATCCATCCATCATCCATCCGTCAGCAGTTCTGGAGGCCAGGCTCTGGGTTAGCTGGGGTATGCCCAAACCACCATCATTTCTCCCTCCTGTGAATTTCTGCGACTGTGACTCAATATCTTATACAATGTTGTACACGTGGTAGGTTCTCGATAACTACTTATCAACTAGGTAAGTGGCATAGTCACACCCATCTTATTTATCCCCCTAGTTTGGTTGTAAGATCTCGGACGGAGGGGTCCGAATCGGATTCATCTTGGCACTGCCCTGGTAACCAGCACACTGCCTGGCACCAAGGATCCAAGGAGATCTGTGCCATAACGAGGGGCCCCAGGCAGGCTACAGATACCGAGTTTCAGTCCCGGCCTGTGGCTGGAGGCGGAGCCCCCCCCCCCCCCCCCCCCCCCCCCCGCTTTGCCAACCCCCGCGTGAGGCAGAGGAATGGAGACACAGCCCAGAGAGAACAGAGGACAGAGGCCTTACTCAGTGCTGGCAGCCGGAAGCGCTTCACAGAGCCCTGGACCTGGAGGCTCTGCTCGCGGGATTTAGCCGAAGCTGCGTCTAGGACCCAGCTGTATCCGTGTAACCTTGAGAGTGACACCCAACCTGATTCTGATTCCGAATTCCAGGCTCTAGAATAACAACAATGGTTAGCATGTACTGAGGCACTCTCTGAGCCAAACCCTGCCAAGGGCTTCGACCCTGTGGCCTCCTTCCAGCCCTGCAACGCCGTGGAGAAAATGCTGTATCCCTGATAAGGCTGAGGCTCCAGTGCCCAGCGACTTGCCTAAGGCCACGTAGTAATGGGCTGAGCCAGGAGTTCAAGTCCAAGTGGGCTGAATCCTGCGCTCCTACGCTCAGCTTGTCTTTAACACCACTGAACTGTCCACTTAGCAATAGGAAGGTGGCAAATGTTATGCTATGTGTACTTTAATTCCATTATTTAAAAGCAAAAAACAAAGCAAAACTCCGTCTCAAGAGGGATTTGGGGCAGGGCCTGGGGACTCAGCATTCCCCTGCTCAGGGTTCTGGTTAAAATGTGCCAAACCGAACCCCCATTCACTAACTTTCTCTCACATCCTTCTTTAAATCCCATCCTAACGAATTAAAAATTATACTTTAAAGTTAATATATATCTTCAAAAGTCTTTAGAAGTCCAAAGCGAAAACCGGATTAAAAAAAAAAAAATCAGGGGCGCCTGGGTAGCGCAGTCGTTAAGCATCTGCCTTCGGCTTAGGGCGTGATCCTGGCGTTCTGGGATCGAGTCCCACATCGGGCTCCTCTGCTGGGAGCCTGCTTCTTCCTCTCCCACTCCCCTGTTGTGTTCCCTCTCTCGCTGGCTGTCTCTCTGTCACATAAATAAATAAAATCTTAAAAAAAAAATCAAACTGACAATGTAGCTTTAAACTCTTGAGGACAAGCTTGTATTCACAGGAGAAAGTCACAGGAGAGAAAAGTAGTTTCCTGCCCTCCCCCCCAAAAAAAGGCAGAGAGAGAAAGCAATAATTAAACACCTATTGCATGCCAGGGACTGGCAGCCACTTTCATATTTTATCTCACTGAATCCTTACAACCGTGAAGGTATTATCCTCTTGTGCAGAAAGAGGAAGTGAGGCTTTAGAATGTTACGTAATTGTGCAAACGTTTAACTGATTCTGAGAGCTGGAGCTGGATCAGAAACCAGTCCCGCTAGTCCGAAAGGTGACTGGAGGGGCGCTCGGCTGCCTCAGTCGGAGGATTATGCGACTCCTTGTCTTGGGGTTGTGGGTTGGTGCCCCACACTGGGTGTAGAGATTACTTTAAAAAATACAATATTAAAAGAAAAGAAGAAAAAAAACGTGTTTCTGCTCTCTCTATATCTCCATGATCCAGTGAGAAAAAACTGTTAACTTAGGAGTTAGGAGTTCATCATGCCAGTCCCTTTCCACTCAAATGTCGTTCTGGAACTCTCTCCTTGAACTCTAGAGGGGTGTGGGTGTGTGGGTGTGTGTGTGTGCGCACACACGCGCACGTATCCGCGCTTTAAGATGGGTCCAAATGAGGGGGAAAAAAAAGGCTTTTTTTCTGGCTTGCCTCAGAGCTACGAATCTGTCAGATTTACAACATACTCTTTTAAGACTTTCCCAGCATGTTGTAGTTCATTCATTCATTGATTTACTCGTTCAATAAATATTGAGTATTGAGTAAATAAAGAGCTAACTCTGGGTTCTTCTAGATCCTGTTAGATACACTTGAGAACAAAACAGCTAAAAATTAAAACCAAAGCCCCCAAATTCCTGTCCTTACAGAGGTTAAATTCTAAGGAAGACAGATAACAAATAAGGGAAAAACAAAGTGAGCTAGGGAGTGTGGAGGACCGGGAAGGTGTTGGAGGTCTCGGAGAGGGAGGCGGGGCGGGGGGCGGGGAGACTTCTCTAAGATGTGGAACAGCCCCCCGCATGATGTGCCCTCCAAGAAGAAGACAGCCCAGAACAGGAGGAAAGCCACTTACACACTATCTGCCGTCTCTGAAGTAGCCCAGGAGGAGGAAAAATCACAAAAGATCCATGTTGATTTCTTTTCCTTCTCAGCATTCCCTTTTGTTCTTTCTGATTTTCTCTCTCACTTCTTCAATATCGTGTGAGACTCACCCCTTTTCTGCCATGTGTATCCTCCCATCTTTTTAAAAGATTTTTTTTAAAGATTTTATTTATTTGACAGAGACAGCCAGCCAGAGAGGGAACACAAGCAGGGGGAGTGGGAGAGGAAGCAGCAGGCTCCTAGCGGAGGAGCCTGATGTGGGGCTCGATCCCAGAACGCCGGGATCACGCCCTGAGCCGAAGGCAGACACTTAACCGCTGTGCCACCCAGGCGCCCCTAAAAGATTTTTTATTTTATTTTTTATTTTTTTTTAAAGATTTTATTTATTCATTCGACAGAGATAGAGACAGCCAGCGAGAGAGGGAACACAGCAGGGGGAGCGGGAGAGGAAGCAGCAGGCTCATAGCAGAGGAGCCTGATGTGGGGCTCGATCCCATAACGCCGGGATCACGTCCTGAGCCGAAGGCAGACGCTTAACCGCTGCGCCACCCAGGCGCCCCTAAAAGAGTTTTTAAAGCCATCTCTCTACCCAGTGTGGGGCTTGAACTCGCAACTCCATATCAAGAGTCGCACTGACTGAGCCCGCCAGGCACCCCACATCCTTCGCTTCTTTACTCTCATTCCATCCAGGGTGGACAAGAAATGAGGTGGCCGGTGAGCAGGGGAGCCAGCACGTTTCCCTCGGTGACTTGGAGCCAGGCAGCGTGCAAAGTGGTGGCTGGAGCAGGAGGTTTTGGCTTTAGTTGGCTTTTTTTTTTTCTTTTTTTCTTTTTGGAAGGTAGATGGATGATCACTGAAGAATACTACAAAGGGGGGTTTGGGAACATCAGAAGTTGAGAAGCTCTTCTGGGGAGATAAGGGTAACAGGAAAAGCAGAAGAGGGAAATAACTTGCTTCTGTTTTATTTTTTATTGCTCTGTTTCTGCTTTGTAGGTCACCCCAAAGGTAGGCAAGATACAAATCTTAAGTACATGAAAGTGGGAAGTTTCTACTTAAATTGAAAAGACTTAAATTAAAATTACAAACTAAGTTGCTTTTATTTCTTTGGACAATTTCTTTACCTGCTTTTTAAAAGATATTATTTATTTATTTATTCATTTATTTATTAATCAGGGAGAGAGAGAGACAGAGAGAGCACAAGCAGGGGGAGCAGCAGGCGGACGGAGAAGCAGGCTCCCCATTGAACAAGGAGCCTGACGTGGTGACCCGAGCCCAAGGCAGACACTTAACCGACTGAGCCACCCAGGCGTCCCTCTTTACCTGCTTTTACATGTTTATGCCTTCTGTTTGCTGACACTACGTGTAAAGGGACGGATCATGCAGTCAAGCCAGAAAACCTAGCTTCTTCCTATTAGCAGCCCGACTTAACTACTCTCATAGTTTTCCCTTCTGTCAAGTGAGGGGATTTATTCCATTCTCCTCTCCAGCATCATCTCCTGAGCTGCAGGCTTTCACCCCTTCAGTATCTGTTAACAGTCCCTATTTAATGTTTAGGTGCCGTTCTAGACTTTTCATTCATTCCTGGAGCTTCTGGGCACAGAAGTGAAGGAGGATGAGCAGAGAGCAACGTAAATCGCTTGCAATAGGTATACGCGTTGAACATTTACAAAGAAACTTTACACGTGTTATCAAGGCTGCTTCATAACTAGGAAGAACCAAAAGGGACCTTAGAGGACATCGAGTCCAATCCCCTTCACAGTGCGTTGAGGGAACGAGCCTACAAACAGGTTGTGACTTGTTCAAGGCCACACAGCAAGTGAGTGCCGGAGCTGGGGCCAGGTCTGGGTTTCCCGATGCCTATCCATCTACACTTGAGGAAGCCAAAGCCCACAGAAGCCCAGGGACTTCCGTGAAGAAAAGGATCTGTCTGACGGGGCGGGCTCCTCGGAGATCCTACTGAATCCAATCCCTCTTTTAACAGCGGCTTAGGCGAGGGGCCCGCCCTGGGACGAGGTTTCTCGGGATTTCCTGGCCCTGGATCCGGATGTCCGGGCTGGCACCGCAGCCTCAATGAATAACCGGGGAACCTGTGATCGCAGGGTCCCGGGGGCTGAGGCACATCTCCCCGCGCCGGCCCAGGGCGATTACCCGGGGAAGGGCGCCTGTGTCCCGGCCTCTGAGGGTTTCCCGCCAGGCGGGAGTCTGGGAACCCGGCCGGTGGCAGCGAACCGCTGGGGGAGTGGCTAGAGCCCGGTTGGGGGCGTGGCCCGATAGTGGCGAGCCAATCCCAAGCCGCGCCGTGATAGGGGCGGGAAGTCCGCTTCCACACCCCGCCCCTTTTCTCTCTCCGCGGGGGTAAAGCTCGCGGGTGATCTAGGCAACCACCCCAGCGTCCCGCCCACCTGCTAAATTTGCTGAGTCCCGCCCCACTTGGCACAATCTTTCGGAAAGCTAAGTCCTTTAAGGGGCAGAAAGGACGGAGATTTTGATTGGTTGGCTGGATGAGTGACCCTGGCGCTCGGGGAACGGGAACCTCGCCCAGGTCCGACAAGGTGAGCCCGGGACGCACACTTGCAGAAGCTGAGCAGAGAAAGGGCTTTGGTGAACTGAAAATTCAGTGTTTCCAATTCAAAGTAGCTGCCCTCCCAGGTGCGGGTGAAGGTAGTGGGAGTCCAAGAACCCCTGGGTCCCACCACCTGATATTGTTAGTCGTACTTTTTCGTTGTAGTATTGCGACGAATACAGGCATTTAAAGTTTACGTTTAAAAAAATAAATGAAGTTTACATTTAACATTTATTGGGCACCTGCCACTGTGACAGACGCTGTTCTAAGTTCTTGGGCTCAGGGAACAAAACAGATTTCTGCCTTCTTGTAGCTTCTATTCTTAGACAAGGGAGTCAATATATGATGTAGTGTGCTAGAAGATGGGACAAGGCTGTGGGGGAGACTACAGTAGTCCACCCTTATCTGTAGGGGTGTGTGTGTGTGTGTGTGTGAGAGAGAGAGAGAGAGAATATGTTCCAAGACCCCCAGTGGATGCCTGAAGCCCCAGATAGTATTGAACCTTACATATACTATGTTTTTTTCCTATACATACATACCTATGAGAAAGTTTAATTTATAAATTAGGCATAGTAAGAGATTAACAACAATAATAATAAAAAGGAGCAATTATAACAATATACTGTAATAAAAGTATGTGAATGTGGTTTCTCTCTCTCAAAATATCGTATTGTCCTGTACTCACCCTTCTTCTCGGGATGATGTGAGATGATCACGTGCCTACGTGATGAGATGAAGCCCGGTGAATGACGTAGGCGTTGCAATGTAGGCTACTACTGACCTTCAGAAGAATTCTGTTTCCAGACTCTGGTGGACCGTGTGTAACTGAAACTGTGGAAAGTGAAACCATGGCTAAGGGGGCACTACTGTAAAGCAAGGTAAAGGGAGCAGGTTTGGCCAGATTACACACAAGTAAGCAAGTGAGATCGGAACAAAGAATTGAAGGAGAAAAGACGGTTAGCTCATGGGCTCTCTGGTGGAAAAGCATGCCAGGCAGAAGGCACAGCTGACTGGTGTTACTGAAGAACAGCAAGGAGAAGCGTGTGGGTGGAGCATTGTGAATGAGAGGAGAGTGGTAGGAAGTGACTGGGGGGAGAGAGAGTGCAGATTTTGTCCAGTCTTGGATGCTTGGCTTTTACTCTGAAATAGGGAGCCATGGCAGTGTTTTGAGCAGAAGAGTGACATCATCTGACATATTTTAAAATAACCATTCTGGCTGCTAGGTTGAGAACTAACCAGAGGAACGAGGACAGAAGCAGGCATGCCTTCTAGAAGGTTATTGCAATAATGCATGCCACAGCGTGGAGGAGATGACGGTAACTTGTGCCAGCGTAGTGGTGCTGAAAGTGGTGAAAGACGGTCAGATTCTGGCTATATTTTGAAGGTAGAGCCCCCAGGTTTTCTCAAAAGGTTGGAGTGGGTTGTGAGATAAAGACACGAATCAAGAATCACTCTGAGGTTTTTGACCTGAGCAACTGAAAAAGGAGTTGCCATCCACTGCTGTAGAAAGGCTGGGGGTGGAGTAGCCTTGGGGTCTTGGGCAAATACATGTTTACAATGCTTTATTTATTTATTTACTCTCCTAGTGTTTCTTTTTTTCTTTAAGATTTTTTAAAAATTTTTAAGTAATCTCTACACCCAATGTGGGGCTCAAACTCACAACCCCGAGATCAAGGTTCACATGCTCCACCGACCGAGCCAGCCAGGCACCCACAAGGAGAATGTTTCAATCAGAGAAGCACGGATGTGACCAGAGCACAGAACAGGATTTGGTTACTTCGTCAAGGGTCAAGAAGGCTTCCTTTCACCTTCCTTAAGGGGCAAGAATTACCCCAGTGAGTCTCTAAGGAGTGATAGGGTCCTTTCAGAATCACTTGGGAAATCTTTTCAACCAAAGCCACTGAGAGGGGCGCTTGGGTGATTCAAGTTGCTTAGGTGTCCGACTCTGGATTTCAGCCCAGGTCATTATCTCAGGGTCGTGAGATCGAGCTCCGGGTCAGGCTCCACGCTGAGCCTGGAGCCTGCTTACGATTCTCGCTCTCAGGGCGCCTGGGTGGCTCAGTCGTTGGGCGTCTGCCTTGGTCTCAGGTCATGATCCCGGGGTCCTGGGATCGAGCCCCGCATCCGGCTCCCTGCTCTGCTGGGAGCCTGCTTCTTCCTCTCCCACTCCCCCTGCTTGTGTTCCCTCTCTCGCTGCCTCTCTCTCTCTAATAAATAAATTTTAAAAAATCTAAAAAAAAAAAAAGATTCTCACTCTCCCTCTCTCTCTGCCCCTCCCCCACCCTCACCCCTCCACCCCGCTTTTGCACGTGCTCTCTAAATAAATAAATAAATAAATAAATAAATAAATAAATAAAACCACGGAGACAATCATTACTTCCCCAGATCTTACTGGTGGGGGCTGGGAGGGGTGGTGGGAGCAGTGGCTGCCAGTGTGTGCAGTTTGTCCATCAACGAAGGATGAGGAGGAGGGAGGGGTCTGCTCTCTAGTAAAGTGCTCATTTCGTGGAACAACTATTCCCCCCGAGTTGGACATCAGCCATCAGGTGACAGGACCGGAGAGAAGCATCCTGTTCAGCCTCTAGACTTTTATTCTTGTAGTCACTTTTTTTTTTTTAAAGATTTTATTTATTTATTTGACAGAGATAGAGACAGCCAGCAATAGAGGGAACATAAGCAGGGGGAGTGGGAGAGGAAGAAGCAGGCTCCCAGCAGAGGAGCCTGACATGGGGCTCGATCCCATAACGCCGGGATCACGCCCTGAGCCGAAGGCAGACGCTTAACCGCTGTGCCACCCAGGCGCCCCTCTTGTAGTCACTTTTTATTTGTAGAAATGATGTAGCAAGACATTAACAGGAGACTTCTGGTTAGAGAGGGTGGTCTGCAGGCATTTATCTCTAGCTTTTCCAGGCACTCCTTTAAAATAAGAGGGAAGGAATTTTTTAACGGATCTAAGTACACAAAGACAGAGGAGATAGAGGAGATGAGAGCCGATAAGAGGTAAACTTTTTTTTTTGAAGTGTAAAAGCAGAGAATCCTTTGTGGTGAATATAGCAGGCTGTTCAGACCAATCTGCTTATTGAAAACAATGAAAATGCAGAATAAAAGATATAATAATAATAATAATAATAATAATAATAATAATAAATTCTTTTTTTAAATTAACATATACTAGTTATTATTAGTTTCAGGGGTAGAATTTTGTGATTTGGACACCTGGGTGGCTCAGTCAGTTGGGCATCTGCCTTCGGCTCAGGTCATGATCCCGGGGTTCAGTCTCCCCCTGCTCAGTGGGGAGACTGCTTTTCTCTCTCCCTCTGCATCTTCCCCTGTTTGTACTCTCTCTCTGTAATATAAATATATAAAATCTTTTTTTTTTTTAAGTACTGAAGAACAAAGAGGAACTACCAGTCTAAAATCTAGGTGAAAATGTGAGCCCAGAGAGAAACAAACTGCCTTCACCCTGAAAACATTTGCTAAACGAGGTCAACTCAGAAGAGAAATCCAAACCCGTCCCAGGGACTAAGAAGAGATGCCCCCTGCTGGATTCAAAAAGGAGTCAAGCAAGAGTAACCTAACCCAGGCCCCTTGCCCCAGGGGATTGCAAAGTAAGTTCCTTGGTGCTGAGCAGAACAGAGGAAAGAAACTATTTCTGAGTTGTGATGACAGGCCTGGAGTGGATACGTAGCTTCAAATTACATCATTTGTGTGGTTAAAAAAAAAAAAAAAAAAACCATATTTAAAGTGACTGTAGACTGGCAGCGTTTAGGCAACTGGTGGGAGCAAATTCCCTCAAATAAGTTTTCAAAGAGAATACACAGTCAGAAATATCCCAGCACACAGAGAAATGACAGAAAGCAGAAGCCAACACTTGTATTTCATATATTGGAATTATTTACAAAATTATAATCTCTGATGATTATTATTGTTTATTTATTTATGTTTATTTATTTAGGTAATCTCTACACCCAATGTGGGACTTGAACTCACGACCCCAAGATCAAGAGCCACATGCTCTACTGACTGAGCCAGCCAGGTGCCCCTGATTATTATGTTTAAAGAAATAAAACATAAACTCGAAAAATAATTGCAAGAAGTTGGAAACATCACCACCTACCAGATTTGAAAAAAGCCAAATAGAATACAAAAACATAACAAATAGACAAATACAATAACCAAAATTAAAAATTCAATAAAAGGGAACTTCCTCATCTGGCAAAATATATATAGAAAAAAACCTACAGGGGTGCCTGGCTGGCTCAGTCAGCTAACTATCTGACTCTTGATTTCTGCTTAGGTCATGATCTCAGGGTCATGAGATCATGCCCAGTGCAGAGCCAGCTTAAGATTCTCTCTCTCCCTTTCCCTCTGCCCCTCCCCCATTCCTTTTCATGCACACGTGCACACTCACTCTCTTTCTCTAAAAAAATAATTAATTTTTTAAAAAAGAAAAAATCTACCCCCAAAATCATACTTAAAGATGAAGTATTGTATACTTTCACTCTAAGATCGGGAACAAGCCAAAGATGACCACTTTCACTACATCTATTTGACATTGTACTGGAGGTACTAGCCAGTGCAATAAGGCAAGAAAAAGAAAAGGCATAAGTATCAGAAGAGAAGAAGTAAACTGTCTCCATTTGCTGGTGACATTATTTACAAAGAAACTGTAAAACAGCTACTAGAACTGATAAATAAATTTAGCTCTGTCTAGGAAACAAGGTCAAAATGCAAAAATCAGTTGTGTTTTTTTAAGTTGTAATTTTTGTATAGCATTAGCAACATTTGGAAAATAAAATTTAAAAATGTCCATTCTTACCTCTCTTATGCAACAAAATAATGGAAGTTCTAACTCATGCAATAGGGCAAGAAAAGAAAAGAAAAGGCATACAGATTGTAATGGAAGAAACAAAATGGTCACTACTTGCAGATAACATGATTGTTTATGGAGTAAATACCAAGGAATCTACCAATAAACTCCTAGATCTAATCAGTGAATTCAGCAAGGTCTCAGAATATAACAACATCAAAAAAAAAAAATTATGGGGCACCCAGGAGGCTCAGTCAGTTAAGGGTCTGCCTTCAGCTCAGGTCATGATCCCAGGGCCCTGGGATCAAGCCCCGCATTGGGCTCCTTGCTCAGTGGGGAGAGGGAACACAAGCACGGGGAGGGGGAGAGGGAGAAGCAGGCATCCCGCCAAGCAGGGAGCCAGTCGCAGGACCTGATCCCAGGACCCCAGGATCGTGACCTGAGTAGAAGGCAGACGCTTAACGACTGAGCCACCCAGGCACCCCTGAAACTATTTTTTTTTTTAAAGCACAGGAGAAAATTTTCAGGATCTAAAGTTAAACTAAGTGTTCTTAGAATTGACACCAAAAGCATGATTCATAAAAGAAAAAGCAGTAAACTGAATATCAAAATTTAAAACTTTAAAAAAGAGCTTTATTGAGATGCAATTCAGATATGATACATTTCACCTATTAAAAGTGTACAATTCAGGGGCGCCTGGGTGGCACAGCGGTTAAGCGTCAGCCTTCGGCTCAGGGAGTGATCCCGGCGTTATGGGATCGAGCCCCATGTCAGGCTCCTCTGCTGTGAGCCTGCTTCTTCCTCTCCCACTCCCCCTGCTTGTGCTCCCTCTCTCGCTGGCTGTCTCTATCTCTGTCGAATAAATAAATAAAATCTTAAAAAAAAAGTGTACAATTCATGGGTGCCTGGGTGGCGCAGTCGTTAAGCATCTGCCTTCGGCTCAGGGCGTGATCCCGGTGTCCTGGGATCGAGCCCCACATCAGGCTCCACTGCTGGGAGACTGCTTCTTCCTCTCCCACTCCCCCTGCTTGTGTTCCCTCTCTCGCTGGCTGTCTCTCTCTCTCTGTCAAATAAATAAAATCTTTTTTAAAAAAGTGTACAATTCAGTGGGCTTTTTGTGTATTAGTAATTTTAAAAATTTTGGTTATATATAACATAAAATTTGCCTTTTTATCTATTTTTAAATGTACAATTCAGTGACATTAATTGCGTTCACAATGTTGTGCAACCATAATCACCATCTATTTCCAAAACGTTTTCACCACTCCAGACAGAAACCCTGTAACCATTAGGCAATAACTGCTCGTTTCTCCCTCCTCTCAGCACCTGGTAACGTTTAATCTATTTTCTGTCTCTGTGAATTTGCCTGTTCTAGATACCTCGTATAAGCAGAATCACACGATATCTGTTCTTTAGCATCTGACTTATTTTACTTAGCATAATGTTTTCAAGGTTTATCTGTGTTGTAGTATGCATTAGAACTTCATTCCTTTACATGGCTGAAAAATATTCCGTTGTGTGTATACACCACATTTTGTTTATCCATTGATTTGTTGATGGATACTTGGGTTATTTCCACCTTTTGGCTATTGCGAGTAATGGTGCAATGAACATTGGCATGCAAGTATCTGCTTGACTCCTTGCTTCCAGGTTGTTTGGAAGGAAGAAGTAGTTGAATCATATGATAGCTCTATGTTTAGCCTTTTAAGGAAATACCAACCTGCTTTCCATAGCTGAAAGTAGGGTAAAATCTCCAACTATTATTACTATAAAACCGTCTATTTCTCCCTTCAATTTTGTCAATGTTTGCTTTATATATTTAGAGGTTCTTTTATTAGGCGTGTATATGTTTATAATTATTATGTCTTCTTGTATTGAATCTTTTATCAATATATAATGTCCTTCTTTGTCTCTTGTTATCTTTTTAAAAAAAGATTTCATTTAGATATTTGACAGAGAGCACAAGCAAGGGGAGGAGCAGGCAGAAGGAGAGGGAGAAGCAGTCTCCCCACTAAGCAGGGAGCCCGACGTTGGGCTCAATTCCAGGGCCCTGAGCTGAAGGCAGACACTTAACCATCTGAGCCACCCAGGTGCCCCTCTTGTTATCTTTTTTTATTTAAAGTATATTTTGTCTAATAAATAAAAATTCTATTTTGATAGTAATTTAGCCACCCCAGGTCTGTTTTGTTTACTATTTGCATGGAATATCTTTTCCATTCTTTCTTTTTTTTTTTTTTAAAGATTTTATTTATTTATTCGACAGAGATAGAGACAGCCAGTGAGAGAGGGAGCACAAGCAGGGGGAGTGGGAGAGGAAGAAGCAGGCTCATAGTGGAGGAGCCTGATGTGGGGCTCGATCCCATAACGCCGGGATCACGCCCTGAGCCGAAGGCAGACGCTTAACCGCTGTGCCACCCAGGCGCCCCAATCTTTTCCATTCTTTCACTTTCAACCTCTTTATTTAAGATTTTTAAAATTTATTTTAGAGAGAGAGAGTGCAAGGTGGGGAGGAGCAGAGGGAGAGGGACAAGCAGATTCTATGCTGAGTACAGGGCCTGATGTGGGGCTTCATTTCTGGACCTTGAGATCATGTCCTGAGCTGAAATCAAGAGTCAGACACTTGGGGCGGCTGGGTGGTGGAGTTAGTTAAAGTCTCTGACTCTTGGTTTCAACGCAGGTTGTGATCTTAGGGTTGTAGGATTGAGCCCCACCTCAGTTCTGAGCTTAGCACAGAGTCTGCTTGGGATTCTCTCCTTCTCCCTCTGCCCCTCCCAACACACACACACACACACACACACACACACACACACACTCACTCGCTTCTCTCTCTCTCTACCTCTCTCTGTAAAAATAAATAAATAAATAAATATTTTAAAAAAGCTATTAAAAAAAAAGTGTCAGATGCTCAACTGACTGAGCCATTCAGTCACCCCTCAATCTCTTTATGTTCTCATAACTCATATCTAAGGTGGATCTCTTGGGGCACCTGGGTGGCTCAGTGTGTTAAGTGTCTGCCTTCTGCTCGAGTCATGATCCCAGGGTCCTAGGATGGAGCCTGGTGTTGGGCTCCCTGCTCAGCAGGGAGTCTGCTCCTCCCTCTGCCCCCCCCCAACTCGTGCTCGCTTTCTCAAATGAAGAAATAAAATCTTTTTTAAAAAGTGGATCTCTTATAGACAGCGTACAGATAGATCCTGTTGTTTTCATTGTTGTAGTTTTTAAAGATTTTATTTTTAGGTAATCTCTACACCCAGTTTGGGGCTTGAATGTACAACCCTGTGATAGAGAATCGCATGCTCCACTGACTGAGCCAGCCAGGCATCCCCGTTTTTGTTTTTTAAGTCAACCTACCCATCACTGTATTTTAATAGAAGGAAAGGATTTAACCCGTTTACATTTAATGTGATTGCTGAGAAAGAATAATTTATTTCTGTCATTTAGCTATTTGTTTTATGTGTGTCTTACATGTTTTTTGTTCCTCTGTTCTTCTATTACTGTTTTTTTTAATTCAGTTGATTTTTTATAGTGTGCCATTTTGATTCCCTTCATGTATATTTTATTATTATTATTTTTTAGTGGTTACCATAGGATTACAATTACCACTTTAAACTTGTAACAATCTAGTTTGAAAAATACCAACTTAGTTTCAATACTATACACACATTCTCCTCCCACACACCTCTGTTCCTGGCTTTTATACTGTTATTGTCACAGTTTACATCTTTATACATTATATGCCCATCAACATAGATCTATAATTATTGTTTTATGCATTTTCCTTTGAAATCATACAAGAAAAAGAGAGAAGTTATAAGCCAAACCAAAAATACCATAATACTGCTTTTACATTTATGAAATTGCCTTTACTAGTGTTAAATTTTAATTTTTTCTTATGATTCTGAGTCAGAGTGTCCTTTCATTATAGCCTGAAGAACTCCCTTTAGCATTTCTTACAGGGCAGGTCTACTAATAATGAGCTCCCTCAGCTTTCATTTATCTAGAAATGCCTTAATGTCTCCTTCATTCTTGAAGGGTAATTTTT
The DNA here is from genome assembly GCF_023065955.2 of Ursus arctos. Classification (NCBI taxonomy): domain Eukaryota; kingdom Metazoa; phylum Chordata; class Mammalia; order Carnivora; family Ursidae; genus Ursus; species Ursus arctos. Next base: position 88,178,632 of record NW_026622874.1, read on the forward strand.
CCAAGTATAGAATTTTCGGTTGACAGTTTATTTTCTGACAAACTTGAAGGAAGGAGTAGACAATTCAACAATAATAGTTGGAGTCTTCAATACCCCATTATCAATAATAGAGCTACAAGACAGAAGATCAGCAAGGAAATAGACAACGTGAACAACACCATCAACCAACTAGACTTAACAGAAATTTGTAGAACATTCCATACCACAACAGGATACACATTTTTATCAAGTCCGTATGGAATGTTGTCCAAGAGAGACCATACAGTAGGTCATAAAATATATCTCAAGGCTCCTGGGTGGCTCAGTCGGTTGAGTGTCCAACTCTTTGGGATTAGGTCATGATCTCAGGGTCCTGGGATTGAGCCCCGCATCAGGCTTCACGCTCAGGTGGGAGTCTGCTCCAGGATTCTCTCCCTCTTCCTCTGCCCCCTCCCCTGCTCATGTTCTCTCTCTCTCTCAAAGAAACAAATATTTTAAAAAGATTTTTATTTCAGAGAGAGAGTGAGAGAGAGAGCACGAGTGGGATGAGGGACTTAGGAAGAAGCAGACTCCCCACTGAGCAGGAAGCCTGACGTGGGGCTCAATCCTGGGAATCTGGAATCATTACCTGAGCCAAAGGCAGATGTTTAACTGACTGAGCCACACAGGTGCCCCCAAAATAAACAAATCTTTTTTAAAAAGTCTCAGTAAATTTATTTATTAATTTATTTATTTGTTTATTTATTTATTTATGGTCTCAGTAAATTTAAAAAGATTGAATCAAACAACTTTTTTGAGGTATAACTGACATAGAACATTACATTAGTTTCAGCATACAACACAATGATTTTGATGCTTGTATACACTGCGAAGTGAATCACACAACTTCGAGAAAAATAGAACGATTTTAGAAATCAGTAACAGGAGGAAATTGGAGAAATTCACAAATATGTGGAAATTAAGGAACATATTCGTACATAGCCAATGGATCAAAGAAGAAATTACAATGGAAATTAGAAGACATTTTGAAGTGAATGAAGATGAAAACGTTACATACAAAATATATAAGATGCAGCTAACGCAGTGCTTAGAGGCAAATTTACAGATATAAGTGCCTACATTACATCTAATTTATCTATTCTTTTGTTATTCATGATTTTTACTATCATATCTAAAACTCCATTGCCAAATTCAAGGTCATGAAGATTTACCATGTTATTTTCTTCTAAGAGTCATACTTTTGGCTCTTTTATTTAGGTCATTGATTCATTATGAGTTAATTTTCCTATCTGATGTAGGTATGGGTCCAGCTTTATGCTTTTGCATGTGGATATCCATTTGCCCTTGCACCATCTCCTCCCACATTGAGTGGTTTGGCACCCTTACAAAAATCAAATGACCACAGATGTATGCTTTATTTCTGGACCCTGATTTCTATCCCATTGACCTATGTGTCTATATCTATGCAAGTACCATACTGTTTTGATTACTGTAGCACTGCAATAAATTGTGAAATTAGGTATGAATTCTCCAACTTTGTTCTCCTTTTTCAAAACTGGTTTGGCTCTCCAGGACCCCTTGCCATTCCATATAAATTAAGGATTGGCTCTTCCATTTCTACCAAAAAAAAAAAAAAAAGGCCGTTGGTGTTTTATAGGGATTGCATTGCATCTGTAGGTCACTTTGGGTAGTATTGCCGTCTTAACAATATGAAGTCTTTCAATCCATAAAGACAGGGTGTCTTTCCATTAATTTGGCTCCTCTTTAATTTCTTTCAATAATGTTTTGCAGTTTTTAGCATACTGTCTTTCATTTCCTTGGTTAACTGTATTCCTAGGTATTTTATTCTTTTTAATGCTCCTGTAAATGGATTTTTCCTTTTGGATGGTTCACAGCTGATGTATAGAAACACAGCTAATTTTTTTGATGTTAATCTTTTACTCTGCGACTTTGCTGAATTTGTTTATTATCTCTAGTGCTTTTTGGTGGAATCTTTGGGATTTATTTTCCATGTATAGGATCATGTCATCTGTGACTAGACATAGTTCTATGTCTTTTCCAATTTGTATGCTTTTGATTTCTTTTCCTTGCCTAATTGCTCTGGCTAGAACTTTGAATATCAGTGGTGAAAGTGGGCATCTCTGTCTTGTGCTTTATGTTAGAGTTGAAACTTCCAGCGCTTCACCACCATGTTACCTGTGGGTTGTTCATGACTGCACTTTATGATGTTGAAAAAGTTCTCTTCTATTCCTAGTGTACTGAATGTTTTTATCTTGAAAAGTGTTGAACTTTGTCATATGTGTTATTAACATCAATTGAGAAGATCATGTATTTTTTCCCCGTCATTCTATTAGCGGGCTGTATTACACTGATTAATTTTTGTGTGTTAAACCGTGCTTGGATTTCTGGGATAAATCCTAATTGGTCATGGTGTTTAATCCATTTCTCTATCTATCTACCTATCTATCTATTTTATTTTTAAGTAATCTCTATACCCAGTGTGGGGCTTGAACTCACAACCCCAAGATGAAGAGTCACATGCTTCACAGACTGAGCCAGCCAGGCACCACAATCATTTTTTTTTTTTTTTTGAGAGAGAGAGAGAGAGAGAGAGAGAGCAAGAGGGTGGGGGGAGGGGGAGAGGGAGAGGCAGAGAGAATCTCAAGCAGGCTCCACACTTAGTGCAGAGCTCAATGTGGGGCTCGATCTCACGACCCTGAGATCATGATCTGAGCTGAGATCAAGAGTCAGGCACTTAACTGAGCCACCCGGGCGCTCCCGCCCCAATCCTTTTAATATGCTGTAGCATTTGGTTTCCTAGTATTTTGTTGAGGATTTTTATATCAATCTGCATAAGTAATATTGGTCTGTAATTTTCTTTTCTTGTGTTGTTTTGGTCTGACTTTGGTATCAGAGTAATCCTGGCCTCATGAGTTAGGAAGTATTTCTTCCTCTTCTGTTTTTTGAAAGAGTTTGAGAAGAATTGGTGTTAATTCTTTTTAAATGGTGAGCAGACTGGGATGCCTGGGTGGCTCAGTGGGTTAAGTGTCTGCCTTTAGCTCAGGTCATGATCCCAGGGTTCTGGGATCGAGTCCCACATCAGGCCCCTTGCTCAACAGGGAGCCTTCTTCTCCGTCTGCCTGCTACTTCCCCTGCATGTGCTCTCTCTCTCTGTGTCTCTCTCACACGCACACAAATAAATAAATTAATGAACGTTCGGTAGAATTCACCAGTGAAGTCATCAGGGATCACTGTCCTTCCTTGTCATGTCCAGCGTCTTGAAAATCATTGTTTTGTGTGTTTTGCCTTGTTATCTCGGGCAAGAGGGTAATCTGGGCCTAGTAACTCCATTTTGGCCAGAGGTCAACATTAAGACAATGCCTTTGCTTTTTATTGTACTAAAATATACATAAGATAAAAGTTACCAATTGTGATGGTTAATTATATGCGTCAACCTAAACCTTGGAGTGCCCAGATGTTTGGTTAAACATTATTTCCAGGTATGTCTGTGAGGATGTTTCTGGATGAGATTAAATTGGGGTTGGTAGGGGCACCTGCGTGGCTCAGTCAGTTGAATATCTGCCTTTGGCTCTGGTCATGATCTCGGGGTCCTGGGATGGGGCCCTGGATTGGACTCCTTGCTTGGTGGGGAGTCTGCTTCTCTCTTGCACTCTGCTCCTTCCCCCTGCTTGTGTTCTCTCTCTCCCTCAAATGAATAAATAAATAAATAAATCTTCAAAAATTTTTGAGTTGGTAGACGGGGTAAAGCATATTGCCCTACCTAATGAGGGCGGCCATCATTCCATGTATTGAAGACCTGACTGGAATAAAAGGCTGAGTAGGAAAGCATTCTCTCTGCCTGGCTGTCTTTGAGCTGCGACATTGGTCTTCTCCTTCCTTTGTTCTTAGACTCAGACTGAAACTTACACCATTGGCTTCTGGGTTGGGACTTCTCAGCTTCCATAATTGCAAGAGCCAATTCCTTGTAACAAATCTCTTCATAATATATTATCGGTTGTTTCTCTGGAGAATTCTAATACTTAGCCCTTCTTAAGTGCACAATTCACTGGCTTTTAAATACATTCTCATGTTGTGCAATCATCACTACTCATTTTGAGAACTTTTTCATTATTCTAAACAGAAAAAATTTTTAAAAGATTTTATTTATTTGACAGAGAGAGACACAGCGAGAGAGGGGACACAAGCAAGAGGAGTGGGAGAGGGAGAAGCAGGCTTCCCGCTGAGCAGGGAGCCCAATGCGGGGCTCGATCCCAGGACCCCGGGATCATGACCTGAGCCGAAGGCAGACGCTTAACGACTGAGCCACCCAGGCGCCCCGTCTAAACAGAAATTCTGTACTCATTAAACAACATCCCCTATTCCTGTTCCCACCATCCCTTGCTAACCTCTATTCTTTTTTTTTTTTTAAGATTTTATTTATTTATTCGACAGCGATAGAGACAGCCAGCGAGAGAGGGAACACAAGCAGGGGGAGTGGGAGAGGAAGAAGCAGGCTCCCAGCAGAGGAGCCCGATGTGGGGCTCGATCCCAGGACTCCGGGATCGCGCCCTGAGCCGAAGGCAGACGCCCAACGACTGCGCCACTCAGGCGCCCCTGGTAACCTCTATTCTATTTTCTGTCTTCATGAATTTGCCTATTCTAGGTACCTCATATCGATGGAATCACTTGGTATGTGTCTGTGACTGGCTTATTTCACTCAGCATAATGTCCTCAGGGTACATCCACGTTATAGCATGGGTCAGAATTTCCTTCCTTTTAAAGGCTGAATAATATTCCATTTTGTGTATGGATATCACAGTTTATCAATTTGTCTGTTGATGGACATTTGAGTTGTTTCTGCCTTTAGCTGCTGTGAATGGTGCTGCTGTGAAATTGAGTGTACAAGCAAGCCATGTTTTTTAAAGTTCACTGCTCTTGTCATCAAAGGAATCACGTGGTGGGCATCAGTTTTTTTTCTGTCCAGCATCCCTCACTTCTGCCACAGCCCCTCCTTCACCGGGAATAGAGGAGAACCTATAGTCAGGAATCACCCCATCTGTGCTAAATATCTCCTTTGCCCCAGTTGTGGCCATTTGGTCCCAAACTGAACACATCAGGACAGAGCCGAGGAAATGAGTTAGGGACACTGTTCGCAGCCTTGCTACCAGCTATTTGGAACACCGCTCTCAGGGAATAAAGCACATCTGAGTCATCAAGACAGCCGGGGGGAGAATGCCCTGATGTCAGATGCCTCCGTGGCCCAGGAGTACTCCTTTCCTTCCTGGGATGAGTTGGGAGGCTCCAGTATCCTCTGACCACCTTGTCCAAGCTACTGCCTTTGGATTTATGTCTCTTGCAACCAAAAGGACATAAACTTTAAAAAAAAAGGACATGAACTCACTACTACGCTCAGTCTATATCAGAATAAGCTTAACCCAGGCAAGCGATTTATTAAGGAAATGTTCTCAGGAAAAACCATGAAGGGAATGAAGTAGACAGGGGAGCAAGGTAAGCATGCAAAGAAGACCAGCAAGTGTGTGAGCAGCTCTGCGGTGTGAACAGTCAAAGGGCCAGGGTTTAGCACTGACACACCAGTTATGGACTGTAAGGCCCCCTGGAGCAGGGAGGCTGTGAGGACATCAAAGTTCCCATGGGTAAATCCCTCCAGTGTCCAAGAGCGAACCTCTGAAGGCTGCAGGTGTAAGCCATCAGCAGGGAAACGTACAGAATCCCAGCTCGTAGTGCTGGTAGAAGGGACCCGAGGATCTGAGGTGAAGGACACAGTGTTTGAAATGACATCTGGGGAAAGCTGGGGCCTCTCCCTCTTCCTGACTTCCCACCAGCCCCATCCGCCCATGAAAGGCTGGAAGATGCCATTAATACTCACATGTCCATGCACAGGCTGACCCAGTGATCCCACCATCAAAACTAATGTGTGTCACTCTGTGTTTGCATGCTGGGAAGCTCTCAGCTTTGCCCCTGTTTTCCCCAGTGACTTCTTTTTTTTTTTTTTTTTTTAAAGATTTTTATTTATTTATTCGGCAGAGATAGAGACAGCCAGCGAGAGAGGGAACACAAGCAGGGGGAGTGGGAGAGGAAGAAGCAGACTCATAGTGGAAGAGCCTGATGTGGGGCTCGATCCCATAACGGCAGGATCACGCCCTGAGCCGAAGGCAGACGCTTAACCGCTGTGCCACCCAGGCGCCCCTCCCCAGTGACTTCTAATGTTCTATATGGGGCATTCCCTTAATGTGTACTGGCTAGAGAAAAAGAAAGGTTCTTCGAGGCCTTTCTGCCTCCAGAGCAGAGGCTTCGAATGCCAGCAATGGTCAGCCAGGCGATATGACGATGATCATGCTAGTGAATTCCAGCTTTATTGAGCACTTGCCATGTGCTATGCTTTCCATTCATCTCATCTCATTCAACAATTACACAAAGGAGATACCATTACTATCTCCATTGTCTGGATAAGGAATCTAAGCGAATAAATGATGGAGCCAGGGTTTAAATCCAGGCGGTCTTGACTCCACAATGTAATTAATTTCTCATGTGTTAAATAACAAAGATTCATGAAATAAAATACTGAGTAATACTAGGAGAAACATGAGAAACAGTTTTATTGGAAATATTCTAACACATCTTCTGAACAAGTAATCAAAAAATAAATAAGGACATAGAAGATATAACCATACAAAAAATTTTAACCTGAAAACAAATAGTGTACCTTCTATTCAAGTTCCATGGACAGTGACAAAATTCAACAAATAGTAAGCTACAGAGGATATTTTGGTAAATTTTGAAAAGCGGAAATTCTAAAAGTCAGTCTCTGATCCAATGCAATACAGCTAACAGTAATATAAAACACGCCACTTAGAAATGGAAAAAACATGAACAGCATATCAAATTGCTCTTATGACAAAAAGTAAATCAAGAGTATAAACCAAACTATTTAGAAAATAATTTTAAAAATAGGATACAGTCAAAACTATCTGCAGAGGTAAAATTAACAGCATTAAATGCTTTTAGGGTCAAAAAAGAGAAAAATAAAATGAATGAAGCACATAAGTTGAGATTTTGGAAAAGAGCATAAAAATAGCACCGCCCCTAAAAAAAAATTGAAGAAAGAAAATATTTGAAATAGAAAACAGAACAAAACAAAACAAAACACCCAGAGCTTAAAAGTAGGAGAGACGTGTCTTCCAGCCTGTGGACAGAGAGGTATGCAGCTTTGCTCCACGTGAACTTGGTCTTCTGACAGGTGTCCGCAATCCGCCCCCTGCTCACTGCGCATGCTCTGCTTGGTGACGCCCTCTCCCGCGGAGGCTTCTGGTCCCGCAGCTCGTGTCTCTACGGCAGCACCGCCATCTTGTACGCGGTGGGCCTGCCTGTGGCATCTTCACGTGCTTTACAATCAATTCTCTCCACTTGGGGTTCCCGTTCCGTTGAACTTGAGTTCCTAGACAGGAACTATGTTCTGATCATCATTGGTTCCTCAAGGCCTGGGGGAGGTGAGTCCTTAATAAATGTCTGTTGCATGAAGGAATGAGGGGATGGGCTCGAGCACTGATTCCTGAGTTGCACTGGGTCCCGGGGTTGCATCTGTCCCCACTGCCCAGCCACAGGCTCCAAGCCAATGCCTTGAGGCCTGGAAATGAATTATTCCAACAATAAGAGGACTAAGTATAAAAGTAGCTGCCTAATGGGATATTGACGTAACCAACGATTGTGTGGACAATGCAATAAAATGCGAGGAAGGGGGGCTTTGATTTTTTCCCTTATTTTCTTTCCTGCTTAAATAATCAAACACTTCCTTTGTGAAATGGAAAATAGTCCTCTCTGTCCTCAGGGCCCGGTTCAAATGCCGCCTTCTCCAGGGAACCTTCCCTCATTTCTCCAACTAGAAACAATCTTGCCTTTCCCGGGCTTCCAGAACATCTGCCCCTCCCTCTGGTCTCTTGAAATTCTGCCTTTGCTTATTTGTGTCGACATCCTCCCGACAGGATTGCGCGTCTCCTGCACAGCGTCACCCCTGGTAAGCTTCACTAGGATGTTCCTCCGAACTCAACCCATTCTCCTTAGCACGTGCAGGGGTGCGGAGGGGACAACATACTTTGAATAGGCAGTTGCCTGGCTGGCAGAGACCACACCGAACTCAAAGCACGCGAGGGCAGAGGATCACAGTGGCCAAACAGACTCCCACAAACCTCAGGGACCAGCTCATGCACACTCCCACCCACAATGCACCTGGCTGAGAAAAGGTTCCAGAAGAATGCTGTGCAGCTCCAGCTAGAACGAGGCAGGGAGGTGGGGGCTGCTGTCATTACCGGAGGCTGATAAATGCAGCAGAGGCAGCTGTGCTGATCGTCTTTTTTGTGCCCAGGTGACTAAGGAGAGGGCATTCCAGACGCCTGGGTCCAGCCGAGCAATCCCCAGTGGCAAGAGGATAGCAGATTTACTTTAGAAAGAACCATAGCATTAACCACTGCCATGACTCTCCAAATCATCCCTACTTGGCCATCAGAACAATCTTTCTAAAACTCAGATCATACCCTGGCACTCACGCCCCTACTCAGAACCCTTCAGCGGTTCCCCACAGCCCTCAGGACTTGGCCTGACATTGCAGGCTCCACGTGACCTGGCCCCCCTTCTCTCCATTGCTCTCTCCCGCCACACACAGCCACGCCCCCAAACACTGAACTCCCTGAGGATTCCCAGTCTGGGCCCTCTCTTTCTTCACTACACATTCTCCCCTTACAGCATTTCATCCAGGACCATGGGCTCAAATATCATCCGTATGTGACAACTCCTAAATTTTCTTCTGGTCTGAACTTCTCTCCAGAACAAAATATACCCAATTACTACTTGACGTCTTCACCTGGATGTCAAGGACATCTCAAACTCAACTGTCTAAAATACCCATCCCACCTGACCCCCTTACTCTGCTTGGCTCCCCCATATCAGTAAATATCTCCACCATCCACCCAGCTACTCTGGTCCGTCCCTCTCTGACTGCTTGCACATTCCCTGAACCATGAGTGCCACTGATTGTATCGCTAAATTTTCTCGAGCATCTAAATTAATTCCCTGGTCTAAGCCACATCTCCCACCCGGACTACACAAGAGCCTCCTGCCAGATCTCGCTACTTCCTCCTCTGTGCCCGTACAATGCATTCTCACACACCGTCCAAGTCTAATACGCATATCGAACCACGCCAGTCCACCGAAGCTGCGTTAGAATCCAGGCTTCTAGTTTTAAGGGGTTCCCACTGGCCAAATCTGGGATAATTCGAGCACCAAAACAATTACGGTTAATCACTAAAATTATTGGAAAATGGTAGAAACCCAAAAGTCCCTGCTCATAATAAATATATAAATAAATAGGCAGAAGAATGTTGAGGGGAGAGAGAGCTGAAGTCATTCTATAACCCTCCTGACACTGACCGATTTACTTCAGGCAAGAAGCCTGGATGGCTGTTTAATCTCATCTATTTAATCATCTCTGGAATAGGATATCTGCACGGTTGTAACTGTCTCCCTGATTGCATATCGGTGACCAGGGAAGAACAGTAACTATAGATTAATCGGACAATATTTAAATCACCAAGGAGGAGGAGATAGAGAGCATGTGCCTTTGTTGCCTGACCGGGAAAGACACAATACCATTTATGTCCTCTTCCAGCAGGAATGTGTGGTGAAGAAACAGAGGACAAACCCCGAAAGGAGGACTATTCTTTTAAGGGGGAAAACTGAATTTTTCCATCATGTCAATGTCATAAAAGACAAAGCCAACTATTCCGGATTAAAGGAGACTAAAGAGAAATGACAGTGGAATGAATCACTTCATTTCTAGACTGGATCCTGGACTCGAGGGAAAATCCTGTGTAAAGGACATTATTGAGGTAATTGACAAAATGGGGGATAATGGGATATACTGTGTTGCATTACTATTAAATTTAGTGAAGTGGATAACTGTTTTTGTATACACTGTAACTGTAAGGATAAAGGAATGTGATGTATGCAACTTATTCTCAAATAGTTCAGAATAAGAGTCACCTGTAACACTTCATAAAGAGAAGGAATTCATAATTTTCACAGGTGAATTTGGGAAAGAGGATAGATGTCCGTTGTACTATTCACTTTTCTGTAACTTGGAAATTATTTCCAAATATAAAGCTAAATCGAAAAATCCAGGCTCCTTACCATGGCCCACAAGGCACCTGCCATCACCCCCAGCCAACCTGTCCAGCCTTATCTTGACCAGTCATCATGGCCAGCATACTCAGCTCCAGCGACACGGCTGCCTTTCAGTTTCCCCAACATACCAAGTTCTTGCCCGCCTCTGGGTCCTCATGCACGCACCTACTGTTGCCTCTGTATGGAATGATCTTCCTCCAGCTCAGTTCTCAGGGATACAGTAATTATCACTTCTCAAAATGGCCTTTGACCCCCACTCCAACCTAATACAGACCTATTATATTCTTTCATAGCTCCCTGAACTTTCCCTTCATGAGACTGATCACGGTTTGTAAGATTTCGTATTTTGGGCGGATTCCTAATGCCCATCTTTTCTCGTAGCCTGAAAGCTCCCTAAAGCTGGGGATCCCGTCTGTTTCACCCCCGAATGTGTCCTCCACCCCAGCTGCTGGACCTGACATGCTGCCGGGCACTTAGGACACAGCGGATTAAATGATGAATTCTGCCCTCCAAGTTCACCCCCAAATTGTTGGTGGCTCTCAGAGGACACGCCCTACAGTCCACGTCTAGCTGAAGGAACGGATTCATGAGGCTGTGTCTATGCAGGCTTCTTGGGTTCCCTATGGCTACACCAGTACTTGAAACTAAGAGGTCATGGTAAGGAAGGAGGGGAACTCAGGGGGAGACTTAGGCTAAGGGAGAGGTGATGAATTCAGCTGAGAGCCTGGAACCTCAGAGGGGGTGTCAAGGAGGCCGTTGGCTGGATCGGGCTGGTGCTCAGAGGGGCAGTTTGGATTGGAGACATGCCCAATTGCCAAAGCTGTGGGCAAGAGGAAGACCCCTCACAGACCTGTATGTGCAAAAGAGAAAAGAGTCCAAGGAATGGGGCCCGGAGGACCCAGACTTAAGGGCTACGCAGAGAAAAATGTCTCTGGAAGCAAAGAAAAGTAGGAGTAATATCAGGGGAGAGAGAGAGAGAGAGAGTTGTCACAGAAGACAAGAGAGGAGGCCAGTTGGGCGCTAAACTCCATGCACTTGTGTTTCTTTTTTCCTTGTTCAAGGTCAGCATCTGACATCTCATGAGTTGAGGTGGCCTGGTGGGGACTAAGGGCTTGCGCTCTTGTCTGAATCTTGACTCCACCACCAATAGGCTGCGTGGCCTTGGGCCATGGACCTAACTTTCCCCGACTCCGAGCCCCCGTCTGCAGACGGGAGTAGTACTCGTGTTCACTCTCTAGGGCTGCTGTCAGGATTACAGGAGCTCATCGCTGGAAAGCCCTTCGATCCGTGTTTGGTCCACAGTCTAGGGATGAACGAACATCATAGGTCGTGCGCGGCAGGGGCAGAATGTACTGGTTCCAGCCAATAGGATTGTTTCCTGGGTTTAGCCAATGACAGGGCTTCAGACAAGAGCCAAAGAGCCCTCTCACCACCTTCTTTCTATTCCACGTCCCCTTCCTGATCCAATCTCTATTAAACAAACCTACCGTGGACAGTCCTTTCTCCAAAGCCTCTTTCTGAAAATCGTCTCCCCCCTCCCCCCCGCCGCCACGGGTGCCCCAATTTCACATGATGCCAGAGTTTGCCCACTTGGTTGTGACTAAACGCTGTGTTTCAGGTAACCATGGTGACGGCTCTCCCTCAACACAGCTACCTTCGGCGATGTCCCTAAGTCTCCCCAGGCCTCTTACTTGGAGACTGCCAGTGTCCACCAGTAGCTTCTGACCATCCCAACTCTGAAGGGAAGAGAAGCGTGTGGACACACCACAGCTTACAAAGGAACTCCACAACAAAACCTCCCTTTCGTCCTCACAACGGCCCTGTGAGGTAGATACAGCAGATAATCACGACCCTGGTACCCGTTTATCAAGCATGTACACTGTACCACGCTCCGTGTGAAGCATTTTCCTACGTGATCTCACTTAAACTCACCCAAGTCCTATGAAGTGGGCTCAGCGTTTCCATTGTACAGAGGAGAAAAATGGGGCTCAGAGTGCCTAGAACTTGCCCCAGATCAAAGAGGTAGTAAGTAACGGGTTCAGACTTCAGACCATCTGACAAAGCCACACTTTTAACCCTTCTACAGCGTCGCCTCACACAGCAAGTCTATGACTTCCAGGCACCATCCTGTCCATTCAGTGGAAGCTCAGAGGGGTGAAGTGACTTGCCCAAAGTCTCACATCCAGGAACTGGCAGAGCTGAGATCCACGATTGGATCTTCTGGCTCTGAGGCCCCTGAAACCAGGAAGCATCAGTGACTGGGTCCTAATGATGTGCTAGGTCATTATTTCCGTAGCAGACTTGCCTTGCCAATCCTGTTCAGCCCAGAACAGTATTTCTATGCAGGAAGTCCTTCTTGACATGTTCTGGGAAATTGATGTTTTCCTGAATCCCAAGACCAATCAGTCAAGAGATTGGGAGAATAGGAAAACGTGTTATAATTTTCCTGTGAGAACTCATGCTTAACAATAAACATAGAGGGGCGCCTGGGTGGCACAGCAGTTAAGCGTCTGCCTTCGGCTCAGGGCATGATCCTGGAGTCCTGGGATCGAGCCCCACATCAGACTCCTCCGCTATGAGCCTGCTTCTTCCTCTCCCACTCCCCCTGCTTGTGTTCCCTCTCTCGCTGGCTGTCTCTATCTCTGTCGAATAAATAAATTAAAAAAAAACAATAAACATAGAGGCATTCCTGGTATGAAAGAATCCCTGGCATCTAAGTAGAAAGTATGAGAAGGAAATCCTGATATACGGAGTCCAAGACTAAGGTAGACATGTTGGGAACTTGGGTCAGAAGGAGAGAAGTGGGGCTCTGTCAGAGCTCTGGCTCTGTCAGAGGAGCGTGTGACTCTTGATCTCAGTTTCGTGAGTTCAAGTCCCACGGTGGGTGTAGAGATTACTTAAATAAATATTTGTTAAAAAAGGAGAAGTGGTCACAGTCCAATCATTGTTTTTCATAGCTGTTGCCATATCACAAATGGATCTGTGGCCCTATCTGCTGTAAAGTCATTTTCACAAACAGAATATTAATCTGTTTACATGCATCATATATCTCATACAAATCCTATGACTGATGTTCCAAGAATCAAATTTTGGAAACAAACTAGTCCTCCAATGGTCAATTTCAACACATACTGCTGTGTGATAAATCGTGTTGAAGATTTAAACATTTCGTTATTCACATGCTACCCAATAATGTTCTCTGGTATTTTTTGGTTTTTTAATATTTGCTATAGCCTACAGTTCTTTGTAAGTACTCTTATTTATGTAAAAAAAATACAGAAAGTTATGAAAAATAGTGATCTCAGGAATTCCCAAGAATTCCAATTTCTCATTTCCAAATCCTGAAAATGAGTATCTGCTGGGAAATTGGAAACCTTAGCCCAGAGAAATGGATGAACTTCTCAAGGAGCCCAGTGGGATGGCCAACTATGGAGAGTCCCTCTTTCCTGGCTTCCAGGAAAGTCTCTGCACAGGAGCAGGTCCTGGAGTAGAGCTTCCTTGGCCAACATGCCTCTAAAGGCAAAGGTCTGAGAAGAGGTTACTTCGGGGATCCATGGGCTGAGCCTGGAACACTGGTCTTAATGTGAAATATCTGAAGCCTCAAGTTTTATCTCAATCTCATTCCAGAGAGTATCTGCTCACCTTCGTTTAGAAAGTTTTGTGTAATTACCATGAGAAAAATGGCTCCTCCTTAAATGGACGCCCCGTCAAACTTGCACCTTTAACTCTTGACCAGCAGAGGCGCTGCTGCAGGCCGGGCTGTGGAATCAGGCAGGCGAACCTAGACCTGGGTCTGCATGCTGGTTCTGTACCTACTGGCTGTGTGACTTTGGGCAGGTCCTTTAACCTCTCTGAGACTTAGTTTCTCCCTCTGTAAAACGCTGATCATGAGAACACCAGGGTCACTGGGATGTTGTGAGGATTAAATGAGATCATCGCTGTGAATCACAATGCCTGGCACAGAGTAAGCTCTCAATAAACGGGAGACTATTTCCTAATATGACAGTGGACTGGGGGAGGAAGAGCTTGGTGAAAGCCCTTGGAACTACTCACAGGGCTCATGTGCCCCCGGCCTTCTGCAGGCGGGGATTTTCCAGGTCTCTGGGCTCTGCCAGAAGCCTCAGGCTCTCCCCACTAGCCTAGGACGCCTTCCCCGTCCCCAGGCGGGGCCAGGCTGGGGGGGTGGGGGGCTCCAGGGCAGAAAGGCCTCTGTCCCACGTGGGTTCCCAGGGGACTGGCGAGCTTGGCACCGGATAGAAGCTCTTGAAGGACGTCCCCTGGTGCTTGAGGTAACCCTGTTCCCCCCCCAGCCCCCCCGGGCCTCCAGTGGGCCTGCCGTGGGTGGGGCTGGGGTGGGGTGGAGGTGGGGCAGGTGGGGTTTGGGGTGGGGGTGGGGATAGGGCTTGGGGTGGGGGGTGGAGATGGGGCTTGGGGCGGGAGATGGGGGTTCGCTGGCGGGGGTGGGGAGGTGCAGGGTCCCCGCGCGTGAGTGGGCCCCGCGGGGCCTGGGTGCGACGCGGCCGCAGGGCTGGCTGGCCGGGCGTCGCGGGAGACTGGAGGCCGGCGGACGCGGGGGTGGGCGCGCCGGTGCGGGAGGAGGTGGGCACCCACCCCGCACTCCAGTGCGCCCGGGGCCGCTGGCGGCGAAGCGTCCTCCGGCGCGGGGTGTGGTCCGAGTGGTGCCCAAGCCCTTTGCACACTTGGGGTGCCGGTGGGCCCGCTCACTGCGCGAGGGTCCGTGGCGAGCAAGATGGGTGCTGTGACCTTAGGTTCGAGGCAGGCGAGGGCGGCTCGCCCGCGAAGTTCCTGCGGTAGCTGTAGGGCTGGGAGGCTCCTTCCACAGGCGGGCCCCGAGTGGGTGGCTGGCTCTTGGGGCGGCCAAGAGAGACCCGAGGGCCTCGTCTTGCCTGGGGAGCCGGCTCACCTCCCCTTCCCCTGGGGGATCGTCCTGGGTGCCCTCGGGGCCTTGCTTCCTCCCCCGGGAGCTCTGGTGTCCGGCAGCACCGCGGAAACTGGCCGCGCGTTTGTCCGGAGGCCCCTTCTGGGAAGAAGCCTCCTAAGGGGCTCTGTCTTCAGACCTTTCTCGTGGAAGGCTCTCCTGGTCATTCTCACTCCCGAATCCTGCAGGAGGAAAAGAGGAATCTGGGTAGTGTTTTCTCCTCCCTCCACCCAAGACCAGGAAAACCCTGCCTTGGGAATCTTAAATGGGGCAAATGGGGGGGAAAATCTTTGCAAACGACAGTTGTATTTCTGACAGCGGGGGGTGGGGTGGAGGCAGGGCTTTGTGGGGGACTCGGCTCCTGAAATCGGACAGAGCGGCTCTACACTTAGTTGCAATGTGATTTTAGGCAAGTTACAGAACTTCTTGCAGTCTGTTTGCTCAGCTATAAGGTGGGGATAGGGTAAAGGCAGCCTCAAAGGACTGTCAGTGTGATGGGGGGGGGGTCCACAGACCGTCAGCATGGGGGGCACAGCAGTGCTATGTTAAATCGGAAAGATCAAATATAAACTTGTACCTTAAACAAAAATGTTTCCAACTCTGCTGCTACCAGGTGAGGTCCAGTACCCCCCCCCAACTATCGTGTATACCCTTAATGCCCAGCTATTGGCGTCTTATATTATTTACCATTAAAATAACCAGGAGTCCTTGGAGGGTAGCTGATTCCATTTCTTAAACAAGAAAAATCTACAAGCATCCTGTCGATGCCAGAAAACAGGGATATTTTCAAGGATGTCAGCGGTAGTGTTACAAAGACAAATATCCTAATTAAACGGTCTACCATTTTCAAAGCTGTTACGATTTGAGCATCCTAAAATCTGTAACAATCATTATGCTTCAGTGAAATGTCTGGGGAAGGCTCTGAGTCCCTAAACTACTCAAAAGTAGAAAGTCAATAGAAAATCTTGAAAAGGGTCGTTGTACTCGGATACACTCTCCTACAGGTCGTAGAGCTTCTCCTACAGGGAGCTGTCCCAGAAAGGCGATGAGAATAGGTATGTATGATTTTGATGATTTTTGTAAATAGGAGAGTGCAAATATATGGGTATCTTGATTCTTCTATTATTCCTGTACTTCTGTTTATAAGGCGGAAATATGAACTCATTTCTCTCTGTGCGAGGAGGGAACTGTGAGCCCAGTGACCCTGGGAAAAGCAGGATTACGGTGACCGAACAGCACTGATAAATACACAGAGTAGTCAGGGAGGAGGAGATGTCAACACTGTTCCAGCTGATGACGCACCCATCGGTCCTGAGGAGAACTAGCTTCAAATACTTATTACCTCATCTCCTAAGAACATTGTTTTCAACCCGAGGAACTTAAACAATACCGGGCAACTAAACTAAACTAAACTAAATAAAATATAAAATAAAATAAAAAATAAAATTTAATTTAAAAATAAAAAATTTAATTTAATTTAATTTAGAAATAAATGAAATAAAATAAAAAATAAAAGAAAATTTAATTTAAAAATAAAAATTAATTTAATTTAATTTAGAAATAAATAAAATAAAAAATAAAATAAAATAAAATTTAATTTAAAAATAAATAAAATTTAATTTAAAAATAAAATAAAATGAAATAAAAATACCAAGCTACAGATCCCATCAAAAAGATCCCCAGATTCTATAATAACGGATTCATCTTCAGGATAAAGAACTCTCACAACTTACCAATCATAAAAGTAACAAACCAGTTGAAAAATGGGCAAAGGAGCTGAACAGACGTTTCTCCAAAGAGCACCGCACATGGCTACCAAGCACACGAAAAGACGCTCAACACCACTATTAGATGCAAATCAAAACCACAACAGGAAGACCACAAAGCCACAAAAATCACACTCATTTGGGTTGCTACTATTAAAGAAAAAACACCCAGAAAATAACAAATGTTGACGAAGACATGGAGAAACTGAAACCCTTGCGCACTGTTGGCGGAAATGTACAATGGTGCGGCTGCCTTGGAAAACGGTGTGACAGGCCCTCAGAAAAGAGCTGGCAAGGGGCGCCCGGGGGGCTCAGTCGGTTAAGAGGCTGCTTTCGCCTCAGGCCATGATCCCGGGGTCCTGGAATTGAGCCCCCTGTGTCGGGCTCCCTGCTCTGCGGGGAGTCTTCTTCTTCCTCTCCCTCTGCCCCCCCCCCCATTTGTGCTCACTCTCTCTCTCTCTGTCAAGTAATTAAATACAATCTTAAAAAAAATTCTAGGAAGATATAAAAATAATAACTGGTAGAATTACTGAAGCCCTAGAAAGGTATAAAAATTGGAACCTCAGGGAGGTGTTGGAGTAGGGACAAGAGAAGGTTAAACCCATGGTTTTAGCACTTTCATAACCAGGTTTGATGGCAAGCTTTTAATAAATTCTGTAATTACTATATTTGTATATGCTTACAGCATATGAGCCTTCAAAAGAACCCACCATATTGACTTTGTCTTTACCGTGAAATTATTTAAGATAATTTCATTGGCCAAATTGCAATCAAAGCCTAAGTCCCCCATAGAAAACAAATGGTTTTCAATTTTTTTTCTTTTTCGCTATAGTCTAATAAACTGAGCATGAGACAGGGTTTTGGAGGTCGTAAATATTTCTCTCCAGCCCAGAAGTCTCTCAAATATGAAATCGTCTCTCAGGGGTTCTGACTTCCCCTTAAACGAGCAGGTGCAGGTAAGAACACCTGGCACAGGGCCCGAAGCATAGGACGATCTCAAATCCAGTTTGGATGAGCTCACGTACTGGGAAGGGAAGGCGAGGACATCAGCGAGGCACAGGACAGGGAGGGGCTCTCGCAGGCATGTTGTCTGGTTCACCGGGTGGCTGTTCGGTCATTTAGCAGATGCTAACTGGGCACCAAGGGGTGTCAGGTGCTAAAGATACCATAGTCCAAAGGACAAGCCCTTCCATTTTTTCCTTCTTCCAAGTCCCACTGGCCACCCCTATCTTTCAGCCACAATCCACGACCTACCACACTTTTCCCTTGGGGCCACTCTCATGAATGCAACTAAGACGTTCCAGGCCCCCATGGCAGCCCTGGCTCCCCTTCAAGAGATGGAGAGTCAAGGTCTCAGTTCAGGGTTTAGGTGCTCAGCTCATCTCCACCTAAGTGGTTAGAAGCATGGGCTTTGGATCCCACGGCATAGGCGTGAGTCCTAACTCAGCTGGGCTTTCGGTTTTGGTTTGGTTTTGGTTTTTTGGCTAGGTGGCTCAGCTCCTTTTTATCCTTGACCTTGGGCATGTAATATAACATCACTAGGCCTGTTTTCTTGTCTACCTCGTCAGGATAATAATCCCTACTCAAAGGGGTTCCTGGGAGGATTAAAGGAGATTATCCATAGGTGTGGGAGTATGAGAGTGCGTATTATACGTATATCTGATCTGTATCTATATATGGATAGAGATATAGGCCTGGAGGAACATTAGTGGCTGTTATTATTACCTTACTACTGCTGTTACTTCAGGGTTTGCTCGGAAAATCTTGGATATTTGCTTAGGGCTATAACCAAATAGATTAGATCAAACCACTGGCAAAACATGCTGTTTATTTTCCTGAGTATTAATTCATTGCCCTATTCAGGCCAATTGATGACTGTTCTAGTTCCCATTTCCCCCAAATCATCAACAGAGAAAAACAGATGACGAACGTCAGAAAGAAGGTTCTGGGAAAACATGTCTGCAGAGATAACAGTGTGGGCAAGTGGTTGGAACGCAGAGCATGTATCTGATCCCACTGGGTTCGGGGCCACTGCTCAGAGTTGTGTAAGCTACGCACGGCACAATTCTTGGAGGTGCCCCTCACTTCCTGGTAACAGGAGATCTGTACAGTTATTACAACAAATTTCCAACAGATGGCAGTACATTGTTTGAAGGAAGGGGTACCTTCTTCTAATTCACACCATCAGGCTAGGAATTGATGAACCATTGGAAGAGGTGATCATGGTCTCTCCAGGCGAGAGAGCATGTAACCCACTCTCCTGTCTTGTGTGTGGGTCTAGGATTTAAGAAACCGGTGGCAGAGAGGAACTGCCTTCTCTCCAGGCCTGGGGCAAAGATGAGAATTCCTTGTGTGGTAGACAGATTTCTAAAGCTAACCCCCTAAAACTCCTGGCCCCTGGTTTTCAATCAAACACGAAGCTAGGTGCTGCTGCGAAGAGATTCTGCAGATCTTACTAAAGATGTAATTAACGTTCCAAGTCAGTTGATGTTAGGATACGGAGATTATCACCCAATCAGGTAGCCACTTAAAGCAGAGTTTTCTCCAGCTGGTAGCAGAAAAAGAAGTCAGAGACTTGAAGCAGGAGGGGGGTTCTGAGCTATTGGTGCTTGAAGATGAAGGGAGCCACGTGACGAGGAACGTGGTGGCCTTTGAAGAGCTGCCCCCAGCGGACAGCCAGCAAGGAAACATCCAGCACAACCCAACACAGCAAGGAACTGAATATGGCCAACAACCTGAACTCCTTTGGAAGTGCATTCTTCCCCCAAGCTAGGGAAGACCCCAGCCCAGCCAATACCTTGACTTTGACCTTAAACTTTGCCAAGCCAAGACACTGATCTGAGAACCCAGCAAAGTCCGCAGGACCTGCTTTAAAGGGGTATTGTTTAAAGCTGCTAAATTTGGGGTAATTTGTTATACAGCAAGATAAAACTAATACGCTTGGTTTCCTGAAAGATCTCAGTGGGAGGTGCCTGGGTGGCTCAGTTGGTTGGGTGTCTGCCTTCGGCTTGGATCGTGATCCCGGAGTTCCAGGATCAAGTCCTACATCGGGCTCCCGTCTGCTTCTCCCTCTGCCCTTCACCCTGCTCCTGCTCTCTCTCTCTCAAATAAATAAAATCTTAAGGCCATAAGGGTGGTCCCTACCCTGCCCTAGGTGTGTGGGGTGGGTGTCTTTATGATAATCACCTGTGACCAACAAAGACTAACCAGCCCCTAAAAAGGAAGTGAACCATTGAAGGTGTTATCAATAGAGATGTTAAAAGGATTTGAGTTCCCTGGTGAGCTTTCCGAGAAAGACCAACCCTAAAGGCCCTTGTTGGGAACCCTGTCGGGACCCCTCTCATTTTTGAGCTTTTTCTGTATCTTCACTTAAGAAACTTCTATATCACTTTACACACACACACACACACACACACACACACACAAATAAATAAGGGTGGGCCCTAAGCCGATATGCCTGGTGTCCTTAATTAGGAGAGATTAAGACACCCACACACACAGAGGGAAGATCATACGCAGACACAGGGAGAAGATGGCCATCTACAAGCCAAGGAGAGCGGTCTCAGAAGAAACCAACACTGCCGACACCTTGAGTTTGGACTTCCAGCCCCTAGAAGTGTGAGAAAATAAATTTCTGTTGTTTCAGTCGCCACTCTGAGGCACTTTGTTATGGCAGCCCCGGCAAACTGATACCCTGGCCCCCGAGAGGAAAACGTTGCCCTACACCATGGCCCTGTTTGCGAGGACCCAGGATCCTGTTCTGGCTGCTAAAGAGTTAATAAAATCATGAACCGATAAAGAACAGCTAACAGCCATCTAAGGGGACTCAGAAACCACGCTGGGCCCCTGGATGAAACAGCTGCAACTGAAATAAAATTGATGGAAGAAGACTGTTTTTAAAAAAAAAAAAAAAAAAAAAAGGTTACAAGTGCTCAAACTTCCTTGCCACCAGTCTTCTGATCCTCTTCCTTCCAAGTCCCAGATCATCCAGCCAAACCAAGAGCAACTGCCCCTGAATGCATATAGTTGTGTACTTCTGGCCCTTTCTCGTGCCAGACATAATGAACAACCAAATGCACTGCTGGAAGATCTGTCCACTGCAGGACTTTTCTTCACCCCCATCCAAGTGGGGTCGGGGTCCCGCCTGTCCCTGTCGGGTCGCAAGAGCGTATCAGACTCATCTGTATAGCCTTGAGGTTTTTCTTCCACAGTCAGCTGGGAATAAGGGCCACCCTAGGATGTCACGGGTTTTGAGGGAGAGAAGACAATGCAACAGGAACCACCTGCTCGTGTAAATGGCTCCTACCATCTGGATCTTTCCAAGCCTGGTCTCTTCTATGCCATTTTCACTTGATAATACATTACTGCTGTTCACCCTCAATGTCATGGTTATGTTGGGCAGACAACACTCCATTCATGATGAGACTTTCAGGTCGCATGGTCACCCGAGGTCACTCAGGTAGGTGTTTGGTCCCTACCAACTCCCCGTAGCAAACCAGACACTGTTTCTCAAAAGTAGAATAGTTGTGTGCAAAAAAGGGCCCACATTTATCAAATATCCTGTGAGTCCGTGCTTGAATTCTGCGATTAGTGAATGCTACTGGCTCCTTCTAGAGGACCCACAGGGCATCCCCGCTTGCCATGGACACTTTGGATACCATGGAGTCTGCCTGATCATCGGCAGCCAGCGGTCGGGCAGCATGAACTCCCAGGCAGCTCCCAGTGCCTGCAGAGCCCTAGTCCAGAAACTTCACTGAGTTGGCAGACCCCTGAAGGTTTTGTGGGGTTTACCTCCCACTTTCTAGTTGGCGTATGTCTTACTAAGGCAATTAAAGTATGTGTTACCTCCTTCTCCTTAGCTCCAATAATGCTGTCAGTATAATGGCCCAGTGTGATGTTTCGTGGAATGTTAAGGTGATCAAGATCTCTGCGGACTGTATTACTTCGGAGCAGAACCTGAAGATACACGATGGCCTGGACAGCTAAAAAGGAAACTGCTCTGCTGAACCCTGCGTACTGTCACGGAGAGAAAGCCAGGTAACAGCTACCTGCCAAATACCCGGGGCTGTGCTGACTTGCTCTGGGGAAGGTACTAACTCTGGGGCAGCGGCTGCAATCGGAATCATCACCTGATTTAAGTTCATGACAGTCCACAGTCGTTCTCCAAGCTCCGTCTGACTTCCGCACAGGCCATACTGTGGGTTAAGTGGGTGGGTGATAGGTCTCACTTTCACTTGTTTCTTTCAACTCTTTGACCAAGACATCCATGGCATGAATCTCCACACTTTTCCCAGGGATGTGCTATTTTTACTGGGTTGTTGTTTTTGTAGGGAGGGGAAGTTTCCAGAGGCTTTCACTCAGTCCTTCCTACCCTATTGGCCCCCAGTCTATGGGTAAGAGAGCCTATGTGGCGATTCTGCTACTATGTTAGTTTTCTGTTTATTGCCTCTCGGCTTCAAATTCACCCTCCAGTATCTGCTCCAAGATAACGGGCTGGAACATGTAAGCATTTCTCAGTGCACTGAGAGTAATGTTAAGCCTTGCCAGTAGAGGGCGCCGGAGGGCCATTGAACGAGGAAGGGGCTGCCCTTCCTGGTTCTAGTCCTGCTGAGGTTTCCGTTTTCTCGCTCTTGCTGCGCAGTTTTGCAGGACTACACGTATGTGGGCACATCCAGTGGGCCTTAGATGTGTGGCCAGAGTAAGGAGTTCTTTGTGGGAGCTCACAGATCCCAGCTTGCCACCACCTTGCTGCGCCTCCTCTTCCCGGACTCAGACCCCCAAAACCGCAGACCACATGCTGCCTTTGCGGTAAGTGGATTCCTTACACTTGGACTCCTTTTGCACACTCACCCATCAGTCTTGACCCTCCTGCAGCTTTCTCTAGCCCTGAACTTCTGCAGAGCAAGGTCTCTCTAGCACTTGACTTCGGTAGTGATCTGGTTTTCTCCCGCGCTGGGCTTTACCAAGTGCACTTTCCGTTTGACTCCTGAAGTGGCTCGGCTTGCCACGGCGCTAGACTCCTGGGTTGGTGCAGTCTTCCCCAGCACTGGGCTCTTGCAGAGTGTACTTCTATGGTCTTAGTTCTAGCAACTTCACCCGACACTCCAGAGGGCGGATTTCCAGGAAGTCCCATTGTGGGGGGCACAACACTGACTTCTCTGCCTTTCTTTCTTTCGTTTGTTCGTTAGTTTTATTTACTTAAGTGATCTCTACACCGAGCGTGGTGCTCAAACCCACAACCGTGAGATCAACAGCTGGGTGCTCTTCCCACTGAGTCAGCCGGATGCACCCCTCCCCCCCCCCCCCCCCCCCCCCGCCCTTTCAAATAAAGCCTGGATCTTAGACGTGGTGGAAGAGGACTCTGCCTTGGGTTTGTCATGTCAGCCCTAGGGACAAGTAGCTGATCTTTACGTCTGCTACTTCTACAGTCTCTAGAATTGTCTTGAGCTCTCGTTAGCCTATTCTCTAAGCTTCCAAGCCCCTATTAATAATTCTTCATGTTAAACTTTCCCATTGTGGCTTCTGTCTCCTGATTGGACCTTGACTGATCGATAATTGGTACTGGGAGTGGTCCTAGGAGACAGACCCATACAGACGGGGTTTTGCCATTGATTTGGTCACATTTGGGCTTCAGTAGTGCTGAGTTCTTTGCCAGTGGGAAGTGGTACGCTAGAAATCCACAGTCTGCAGTCGCGTCACAGTTAAAGCTGTCACCGGTGGCTGATCGTGAGGAAGCACTGCCCTTGACTGCGATGGCGGTAGTAATGACTAATGACCGCGGTGGAGGATGGATGCTTTTCAGTGCGTTTGAGTGATCGCAGAGAGAAAATGACAAGCTCAGGGCTACTAACTCCCGACACAAGTCAGTCTGAGAACCAGGGTGCTTCCATGACAGTCATAGAAAAATCTCTTACGTCGACCCAGGGCTAGTATTGCTAAAAGTCAAACGCAAAATGTGATCCCGTAGTTGCTGAGTTACAATGACAGTTGAATTCAGTATTATCACACTCGTCATGGGAAAACTAGCATATTGCTCAGGAAAGAACAGGATCTAGAAATGTGGAGTGATGCATCTGGTTGGACCCGGATGAAGTGGACAATATTGAACTTCCAAGTCATTTTGTGTCTCTCTTGCCCGTGGAAGTGGCTTACCCTCCTGTCTGAAGAGACCACCTTTCCTGTCTGAAAACTCGGTGATAACCTCACTTGAGGCCAATGCCTTCCCCTCACGTCCAACACCAGTTCCCTGTTGCCACTAGACCTTTCACTAGGATCAAATCTCAGCATGTTCCAGGGGGCAGGTACACACTACGGTCCAGGAGGAAACAGTTTATATAAGACAATAATTGCAATACTTTGCTAATATGTTGGCAGAAACCTGGGGAGATCATGGATTCTAAAGAATAGGGCCAAATTCATCAATATGGGTGCATTTACTAGGAATTCCAGACTTAATATGCTAGCTCATGAACCTGAAGTTGGCTCCAAAAAGTTATTTGAGGGTCACCTGTCTGGCTGAGTTGGTTAAATGTCCCCGACTCTTGATTTTGGCTCAGTCATGATCTCAGGGTCGTGAGATAGAGCCCTGCACAGGGCTCCGTGTTCAGCGGGGAGACTGCTTTTCTCCCTCTCCCTTTGTCCCTCTTGCATGCGCTCTGTCTCTAAAATAAATAAATAAAAAGTTACTTGGTTCATTGACTGAACTTTGGATTTGATGGTGGCCTGGTGTTAGCGAACTTGAGATGCCAGAGTTTTCCTGGCATCATGTGGAAGAAGAAACCCAGAGGCTTAGGGTAATAAACCTGATTTATTTTGTGGAACCTGGCAGAGGACCCAGAAGACACTTCCTTTGCTAAGGCATTGAAGGGAGGATCTCCACCCTTGAAAAGTTCTCTGGTTACTCTCCTTTGTAGGCCAGGTGTGGCGTAGACATATGCCTAATGACTAATGATTACCACCCTTGAGACAGGCTCCCTGATCTCCGTGGATGTGATGAGATCCGGACAAGGTGGACACATCAACTGTAAAGGGCAGCAGGGACCATCAGGCAATCTGATTTCTTGGCCTGCAGAGATCTTTGATAATGCGTAAGTTTTTTAAAGACTTTTATTTTTAAGTATCTCTACACTCAACGTGGGGCTCGAACTCACAACCCTGAGATTGAGAGTCGCATGTTCCACCAACTGAGCCAGCCCAGTGCCCCAGGTAATGCGTAATTGATGACAGTGTCCCCAGGAATGAAGGAGATAGGCAGCCTACACTAGTATTGCTCAACCTATTTCCTTGTTGATTTTCTGGCTAGTTATTCTATCCATTAATGAGGGCTGCGGATTGAAGTCTCCCACTATTATTGGTGAATTACCTGTTTCTCTTTTCAGTTCTGTCTGTTTTTGTTTCCTGTATTTGGGGGCTCTTTGGTTTGGTACATATAAGTATGTAATTATTACATCTTCCCAATGGATTGGCTTTTTTATCATTATAAAATTTCTTTCGTCTCTAGTAAAAAGTTCTGATTTAGGTTGTTTTGTCTGATGTGAGTATAGCTACTCTACGTCTCTTATGGGTTTTGTTCTATCCTTTTACTCGCAACCTCTTTATGTCTGTGATTATGAAGAGCATATAGTTGGATTGTGTTGGCATTTTATTTTATTATTTTGGGGCGGGCAGAGGGAGAAGGAATCTTTTTTTTTTTTTTCCCGATTTTATTTATTTATTTATTTATTTATTTGAGAGAGAAAGACAGACAGCAGGGGAGGAACAGAGGGGAAAGGACAAGCAGACTCCACTCTGAGCACAGAGCCCAATGTGGGGCCGGATCCCAGGACCCTAAGATCGTAACCTGAGCCAAAAACCAAGAGCCCGACGCCCAACTGACTGAGCCACCCAGGTGGCACCCCTCATGTTGGTTTTTAAAAAATCCATTCTGCTAATCTCTGTCTTTTGATTGAAATTTTTAGTCCATTTTCATTTAATGTGACTACCAACAGAATAGGATTCATGCCTCTCATTTTGCTATTTATTCGTCTTATCTTTTTTCCCCTATATTCCTCCATTACTGCTTTCTTTTGTGTCAAATATTTTCTTATATTCCATGTTAATTCCCTGTTTCTTTTACTCTGTTCTTTTGTATTACTTTCTTAGTGGTTTCACTGGGAATTATAATTAACGTCTTAAAAAAATCTAGTTTATTTTAATGCCAACTGAATTTCAACAGTATAGAAAAACTTTGCTCCTATATATCTCTGTTTCCTCACTTTTCCTTTGTGCTATTATTGCCATGCAAGTCACATCTTCATATAAGCCCATAAACACAGTTTTAAAATTATTGCTTTTTTTTTTTTAAAGATTTTATTTATTTATTCAACAGAGATAGAGACAGACAGCGAGAGAGGGAACACAAGCAGGGGGAGTGGGAGAGGAAGAAGCAGGCTCATAGCGGAGGAGCCTGATGTGGGGCTCGAACCCAGGACTCCGGGATCACGCCCTGAGCCAAAGGCAGACGCTTAACCGCTATGCCCCCCAGGCGCCCCTAAAATTATTGCTTTTTGCAGTTGTCTTTAGAACATATAAAAGAGGGGCGCCTGGGGGGCGCCTGGGTGGCACAACGGTTAAGCGTCTGCCTTGGGCTCAGGGCATGATACCGGTGTTGTGGGATCGAGCCCCACATCAGGCTCCTCTGCTATGAGCCTGCTTCTTCCTCTCCCACTCCCCCTGCTTGTGTTCCCTCTCTCGCTGGCTGTCTCTATCTCTGTTGAATAAATAAATAAAATCTTTAAAAAAAAAAAATAATAAAATAAAAAAAAAAAAAAAAAGAGGGGCGCCTGGGTGGCTCAGTTGGTTGGGCATTCCGACTCTTCGTTTCAGCTCAGGTCATGATCTGGGAGTGGTGGGATCAAGCCCAGTGTTGGGCTCTGCACTTGGGGTGGAGTCTGCTTCAGATTCTCTCTCCTTCTCCCTCCTGCTCTCTCTCCCTCCAATAAATAAATAAAATCTTTTAAAAAAGAACTTTATAAAAGAAAAAAGTTATAAGCCAAAAAATATTTATAGTTTTTTCTAGTACTTATACAGTTTCTTTTATTGATGTTCTTTATTTCAAGTGGATTTGAATTACTGTCTAGTCCTTTCATTTCAGTGGAAAGGACTCTTTTTATATTTCTTGTAGGGTAGGTCTGCTAGGAACAAATTCTCTCCATTTTTGTTTATCTTGGAATGTCTTAATTCTTTATTTTTGAAGAATGGTTTTGCTGGATACAAATTTCTTGGTCAGTGGGTTTATTCATTTAGCACTTTGGGTTTTTTTTTTAAAGATTTTATTTATTTATTTGAGAGAGAGAGAGAGCATGAGGCAGAGGGAGAGGGAGAAGGAGACTCCCCACTGAGCAAGGAGCCCAATGAGGGACTTGATCCCAGGACCCCAGGATCATGGCCTGAGCCGAAGGCAGATGCTTAACCATCTGAGCCACCCAGGTGTCCCTATAATAGCTGATTTAAAGACGTTTTCTAGTAACTTCAAGTCTAGACTTCCTCAGGAACAGTTTCTTTTTACTGCTATTTACCTTTGCATGGGCCACACTTTCCTGCTTCTTTCAATGTCCTAATTTTTTGTTGAAAGTGACATCTTAAATATTATAATGTGGCAACTCTGCAAATCAGATTCCACCCCTCCTCAGACTTTGTTGTTGTTGCTGTTTGTTTAGTGACTTTCCTAGAGTAATTCTTTAAAAAACTGTGTTCTTTGCTGTGTGGCCACTGAAGTCTCTACTCAGTTAGCTTAGTGATCAGCTAATGCTTGGACAGAGATTTCCTTAAATGCCTTCAACCAATAAGTCTCCTGTGGGGCCTTTTGTGTGTGTGTTGTGTGTGTGTGTGTGTATGCACATGCACGCAATACTGCTTTAGTCTTCACTTCTTGCTTTTACAGACCCTCAAGGTCAGCTAGAGATGAGAGGATAGGATCTCCTTAGGTTTTTCCTGGGTATGCACACAACCCTATATTTGCTTGTGAACATCTAGGAATTCCCAGGAATATGTCAAAGCTTTTCAAGGACCGACAAATATCTCTCATTCCCTTGTTTTTCCTTTTAAGTTGTTTTGTCAGCCTCTTGTGACCACCAACTGGTATGGTCATTTCAGGCAGCTGTAATGTTAAACAATTGCCACTGATTGTTTTCAACACATGCCCGAGGGCTATGGCTATTAGCACAGGGAGAGTTCTGACTTAGGTCAAATAACGACAAACTCTGAGAACAGGCTTTCCAGAGAGCTAACAGACAGGTCACAGAGTGGCACTTCTCTGAGGATGGAGCTGTTGTAGACCTTCAAGCCTGTTCTGCCCCCCTCTGGCTGCTAAGCCGCTGGTTTTCACAGCTCGCTCCGTTATGAGGCTTTGTGTTTTCAAGGTTTCTGTGGACCCGGGGAGAGGAGAATGGGACTAGGGCAAGCTAAATTTCACAAAGTTCACTGCTCTCACTGGGATACAGCTATCTTTTTTTTTTTTAAAAATAAACATTCCTTGGATTGTAGCTAACCTTTGGTTAGTTTCCAGAGTCCTGAAAAAGCTTATTTTGACAATGTTTTTCCAGAGTTCTTGATGCTTTTATGGAGGAGTGGATCTTTGGAAGTCTTTACTCCACTATTTTGGAAGTGTTTCTCTCCTCCTTGATTTACCTATACAATAGGAGAAATCCTAGGTCTGGGAGCCAAAATATGAAGCGGAGAGTCACAGCCTCTTACCAGTTCCCAGACACAAGTCAATCATGGACCCAGAGCCCCTTGACTGAAGGTGATGCCGAGTCTCCTAGAGGAAGGAAACTGCACCCTTGTTGCAAGTACTCATCATAACCCTTCCTCCTTGCCTTCCCCAGGGGGACTCATAGCTATTTAGTAGGGTAACTGTGCACTGGAGAAAAAGACATACCCAGATCTTTCTGGGATTATTAGACATTGGCTCTAAATGTCCTTGTTCCTAGGGACCTAAAATGCCACTGTGGTCCACCATTCAAAGTAGGGGCTTATAGCAATCAGGTGATAGATGGAGTCTTTTTACTCCAGGCCAATTCAGTGGACCCAGGTGGCCCATGGGCTGGCCCGTCCTGTTCTTATTTCCTCAATGCCTGAATATATAATTAGAATAGATACACTTGATAATTGGCACAGACACTAATGAGAGACTCAAAGATACTGGAAGAAATCTTACAACACATCAGACATAAAAAGGAAAGGAAATCATGCCGTTACATGTAAATTTTAAGGACAAATCCAAAAGACCTCATGCAAATAATCGGAGTCCCAGAAGAAGGGAAAAGGAACAGAGGGAAGGGGGATTTGAGCCTGGAGATTAAAAGGACTCACATGAATAAAGATAAGTATCTAGACATAGCCTGATGAGATTCCTGAACTTCAGAAATTGAAAAAAACAAAACCAAACCAAACCCCCAAAACTTACAAGCTTCTGGACGAGGTTATTTACAAAGGAACGAGAATCAGACTAGTTTAAAGCCACCCATCTGAAATACTATAAGCTAGAAGACAGTAGAATACAGACTCCAGGGGAAAAGACTGTAACCCAAGAACCAGAAGCGGCAATCATGTCACTTCCGTGGGTGGAGCTATACGTAGATATAGCTATAGAGAAAGATATAGATAGTTCAGCTTCAGTGTTACCAGTAGCCTGGGAATTTGTGCTTTGAGTGTTAAATAAGGATTCTTTGGCATAAGTGATTAACTTTAATGAAAAACCTAATAATAGATTAGAACAAAAAAATCGGAAGCTATCTTAGCAAAACTCTAGGAGAGGGAGGAAGGTCAAAGCATTCTAGAGTGATCATCTTTTGGGGGTTTGTGAAAGAGTGGGCAAGTAAATTACTTGATGAAGGAGAAGGATATGACCACGCACGGATACAACAATTTAAGAACAACTGTGATTGCTAGGAAAAAGAAGATAAACACTGGCAGGTTTACCGAGGGGGAAAGGTAATAAATAGAAATTTGACCAAACCCACAGAAGTTTTTTTTTTTTAAAGGCAAACAGGAAAACATTAATGAAAAAGTAAATAGGTGGGGCGCCTGGGTGGCTCGGTCGTTAAGCATCTGCCTTTGGCTCAGGTCATGATCCCAGGGTCCTGGAATCGAGCCCCAAGTCAGGATCCCTGCTCAGTGGAGAGCCTGCTTCTCCTTCTTCCTCTGCCCACTGTCCCCCCACCTCCCCGCTCGTGCTTATGCTCTCTTTCTCTCAAATAAATAAAATCTTAAAACAACAGGGGGTGCCTGGGTGGCTCAGTCATTGGGCGTCAGCCTTCGGCTCAGGGCATGATCCCGGCGTTCTGGGATCGAGCCCCACATCAGGCTCCTCCGCTGGGAGCCTGCTTCTCCCTCTCCCACTGCCTCTGTGTTCCCTCTCTTGCTGGCTGTCTCTCTCTCAAATAAATAAATACAATCTTAAAAAAAAAAAAACCAACAACAACAACAAAACTTTGGGTGCCTAGGTGGCTCAGATGGTTAAGCGTCGCTGTCAGGTCAGGTCAGGTCCTGGGATCGAGCCCCGCATCGGGCTCCCTGCTCAGCGGGGGGTCTGCTTCTCCCGCTCTCTCTGCTGTCTCTCCCTGCTTGTGCTCTCTCACTCTCTCTGTCAAATAAATAAATAAATAAAATCTTTAAAAAAATATTTTTAAAAAATCTAATTTTTCCCTGGAAGCCAGACCCTTCCTTAAAAAAAGAAAAAAGAAATAGTACATGTAAAATAAGGTGGAAAGAAAGTATATGGATTAATGCAATAAACAGGAACACACTGAATTAACACTCTGACGACTTGTCAGACTAAGTTACTTTTAAGATCTGCTATCAGCAGAAGAAAAAATTTTTTAAATTCTTTTAATCTGCTATGAGCGATTTATAAGAAACACACATAAAACAAAAGTGAAAAAACATGTCAAATAAGTAGATGGACAAAGAAACTTCAGGCAAATGCAAACAGAAAACATTAAGTGGGGAGTTTGAGGAGATCCTGGCAATGTTTATTTCTTGGTTTGGACGAGGGTGGCTAGGGTATTTTAATAATATTTCAATAATATGATGTTAAAATGTCTATTTCCCTATGAATGTTTATGCACCTGGATGGTATTTCATAGCTGCGATCGGCAGAATAATCGCCCTTGCTCTAATTCCTAAAATGCTCATGCCCCAAACCTCAGAACGGAGTGTTACTTCACATGGCAGAAGGGACTTTGCAGATGTGATTAAGGTTAAAGACCTTAAGATGAGGAGATTATCCTGGATTATCCAGATGGCCCAGTGTAATCACAAGGGTCCTTAAAATCAGAGAACCTTTTCTGGCTGTGCCAGAGCGAGAAGTGACGGTGGAAGAAGGGTCACAGAGATGTGACATTGCTGCTCTGAAGATGGGCAAAGGGGACCATGAGCCAAGGACTGTGGGTGGCTTCTGGAAACTGGAAAAGGCCAGGGAGTGGCTTCTCCCCGAGATCCTCAGAAGGAGCACAGCTTTGCCCCCATCTTGATTTTAGCCCAGTGAGACCTATAGAATCGTACCTTCTGACCTATAGAATCGTAACTTTTTTTTTTAAAAGATTTTATTTATTTATTCGATAGAGATAGAGAGACAGCCAGCGAGAGAGGGAGCACAAGCAGGGGGAGTGGGAGAGGAAGAAGCAGGCTCATACTGGAGGAGCCTGATGTGGGGCTCGATCCCATAACGCTGGGATCACGCCCTGAGCCAAAGGCAGACGCTTAACCGCTGTGCCACCCAGGCGCCCCTAGAATCGTAACTTCCGACCTATAGAATCGTAAGATCATAAATGTTTTGTTTTAAGGCACTAAATTTGTAGCAATTTGTTACAACAATAAAATACTAATACCATAACAAAAAAAAGATTTTAAAAATTTGCCTTCCCGGGGCACCTGGTGGCTCAGTAGGTCAAGCGTCTGACTCTTGGTTTCGGCTCAGGTCCTGATCTCGGGGTCCTGAGATCAAGCCCCGTGTGGGGCTCCACCCCTCCCGCTCATGCTCTCTCTCTCTAACATAAATAAATAAATCTAAAAATTTTTTGCCTTCCTGTTACAACTTGTGCTTCACCTTCCTTGTCTGCTCAGCAACACTTTTAAATTAATCTACAGTTGGGGCACCTGGGTGGCTCCGTCGGTTAAGCGTCTGCCTTTGGCTCGGGTCATGATCCCAGGGTCCTGGGATCGAGTCCCACGTCGGGCTCTCTGCTCTGCGGGGAGTCTGCTTCTCCCTCTTATTCTCCCTCTGTTCTCTCTCCCTCTCTCTCAAATAAATAAATAGAATCTTTTTTAAAAATTAATTAATTAATTAAGAAAACCTACAGTTTTCTCATAGCCATAGCTTTGTGAGGCAGCAGTCATGGGGAGAAAACGAGGGGAGAAAGCATTGAGCTTGAAGATAAGGGACCAAAGTGGTACTTCTAGCTTTGTGCGAACTTGCTGTGTGACTCTGAGCCTATTGCTTTCCCTCTCTGAGTCTGTAACTTTAATTATTTTAATTGGATTTGTAACTGTAATTATAAATTGAACAAAATATTTAGCTAGGCATTGTTCAGGAGTATAATCCTTTCCCAATCACGAAGTCTACTTACACAAAATTCTTAAATATGTGGGTTTACTTCTTTCTGTTCAACTTTTAGGCAACTGTGAATATTTCAGATCCAGTATATACAAATCTCAAGTCATTCTTTGTCATGACCTTGGGACTCGATGCTGTAAAATTAAAAAGACAGCAAACATCTCATAGAATATCCCTCTTAGAGAGCATGTTACCTTTCCAAAAATAAACTATGGAAAGAACGGATCCTAAGACATTTCAAGAAATTAAGGAAGGGTATGCAGAATACCCCTCAATAGAGGAAGTAGTTTTACATTATTTAAAGTGTCACTTATTGCCTATTCACGGACTTTCAGGGGAAAAAAAGGATTTTTTCATAGGTTTATGTATCCCATCTAGCTGCTGAGTGCTCACGGCAGAGTCTTACACCTGCGATATGGTCATGCCCCAAGAGACCCATGGAAATCATGGGGTCCCTAGAACATCCTTGTTCCAACTTAGAAGGGACACATTCATTCCCAGAACGGTGACCCCCCCCCCCCCCCGACTCCTGATATGGGTTCTCATGGTGCTTCCTGTTTCAGTCCCCTTTTTCTGGGTCTGGTTTTCAAACTTCCCACGACATTAGCTGATCAGCTGGGTAGGTAGCATTTCCAAGTCCAGACACTTCACCAGGTCACCAGGCCACCCAGAGGAATCCACCGTCATTCTGGGCAGGATACTTGTTGGGCGGGCTGCCTAGCAAGTTACAAGATGATCAGTCCGCATCCCTTGGCCCGGCTCCCTGCGTGCCTCTAGCATCCTCGGAAGTTACGACGAGCAAGTCCGTCCTCGTAACTTCCCTAGCACTCAGGCCCAGGACCACCCTGTGGAGATTCCCTGCTACGGAAAGTCGGGTTCAGATGCCAATCCCTAGGCCTATGAGGGATTTGAGAGAGAAGTGGGGTGTCCTTTACTCAGAAGGAACTGCAGATGTGGCGGCCACCTGAATTACGGGGACAGCCCTCTAATACAAGGTCTTGACTTCTTCATCTGGAACCTCTCCCACTATGGGGGTTGTGGGGGCATGTAATCATTTAAACTGGAGAACAAGTACTGTAATGAGTAGAGGGAAGGGAACTGACCTTCATCATAAAGGTAGTATATGTGCCTTGTAAAAGTTAAGGAATACAGATAAGCAAAAATAAGAGAACACTAGAGTCATAACCACCTAGCGATTCCTTTCGCTAACTTTTCTATCTTTTCTAAAAGCCTGCCATGGGGACTGGCAGAGAACAGAACTGCCATGACCGTTAAAGGAGTGAGCAGAAATGATGCCTCGCCTCTAAATTAGGAGGTAGGATGAAGCGATCGCAACAAAACTCCCATCTAAAAATCTAGAGGACAGGCGCCTGGGTGGCTCAGTTGGTGAAGCAACTGCCTTAGGCTCAGGTGATGATTCTAGAGTCCTGGAATCAAGCCCCAAGTCAGGCTCCCTGCTCCACAGGGAGTCTGCTTTTCCCTCTCCCTCTGCCTGCAGCTCCCCCTGCTTGCGCGCTCTCTCTCTGTCAAATAAATAAATAAAATCTTTTTAAAAATAATAAAAGAAAGATCTAGAGTAGAGCGGCAGATAAAAACATGACCTCTAGCATATGTGTGCGTGTGTATGCACACACATTATACACATACACGCACATATACGTAGGACTTAGCCCATGGCCTGGCACGATATTAAGACCCAGTATATAGAAGCACTGTCATCATCATGTCCTTGTTCCCTACACACGCTCAGGAGTCCCCATCTTTTCCCCAAACTCCCAACTCCCCAGTCCAGTTGCTGTTCTAGAACCCCAGGCAGAAAATGTCTCCTTAGAGCAGACTGTATGACCCCCTGAAAAAGGAAACTCCTTTATGAGAATGCCCTCTTTAGTCTTTGAGTCTAATTTGGAAATTGAAAACAAAACAAAACGGGGGCACCCGGGTGGCTCAGTCAGTTGGGCCACTGAATCTTGACTTCAGCTCAGGTCATGATCTCAGGGTCGTGAGAGCGAGCCCTGCATCGGGCTCTGCTGAACACTGTGCTGAGTCTGCTTGTCCCTCCCCTCCCCACCACTTGCATGTGTGTGCTCTCTCCAAAGAAATAAAACCCTTAAAAAACAAAACAAAAAACTTATCCCAACTTTCATTAGGAAGTTGAGAAACAAGAGGAAGGTAAAAAAAGATTTTGCAAATAAGGAAATGGAGCCAGACAGGGTGAGAGACTCTCTCAGGAGCCACAGGTAGTCATCACCTCCCAGGAACCCACTTATGTGGCTCTCAGCTCTGTAAGGTCAGTAACGCGTTAGCAGAGCAGGAAGACTCAGAAATGGGCATCCAGGTTCCAATCCCGTTGCTGCATCCACTAGCTGTGGGATCCTGGGCAAGTCCCTTGACCTTCCTTAACCTGTGGGCTTGTCTGTAAAGTGGGGATAATTCCTTGCTGGGCTGTACCAAAGAACAGAGAAATTTTACGTTTACCTAGCCCAGTGTGCACACACAACAGTGACTTGGGTTGGCAGTTTGGGGGCAGGGAGAACACCTTTAGTTAACTCGTGCCGAGAGGCAGGAGCTGCGGAGGGAGAAAGGTTAGGGTGTGAGAGATCCAGGTCTCAGAGTCCTCCCCAGTTCTGGAATACTAAAATAGTGCTGTAAATGAGGGAGGAAGTAGTCTGATTTCAGAGTATGTGCTCTGTGTTTGAGAGCACACACTTTGAAGTCAGACTATGTGGACTGAAATCTGCCTTTTACTATTTACTAACTGCGGTGCCTTGGACAAGAGACTTAACTTCTCCATGCCTCAGTTTTCCCATCTGTAAAATGGACACAATCATAGTACTTACCTCACAGAGTTGTTGAAATAATTTTTGTGAGATTCTGCACGTAGAGGTCTTAGAATATTACCTGGATCAAAGTTAGTTATTTTGCTTTATAATGGTCAAAAATTACTCTGAGATCTAAGTTGTTTGGAGTTAGGGCTGAGACTCACTCAGGCTGAGTGACAACAGACGGACCTTTGATTGCCTTTGAAGGAGGACAGTTGTCGTTAACGAGTTTGGGTCCAAGTTGACTTGCACAGCTATGAGATGAGAGGATTGAATTGCAAAGGTGTTGCCAGCAGCGTGGCGGGATTTGGTTGTTTTCTCTTCTACTTGCTACTTTTTGCTTAAGTTAAAGTTTAAAAATTAAGTTCTCTCTGCCCTTGAGGAAAAGGAAACGTTTTATTGGAAATGCGCTGTGAGTTTAATGTGCTATTGAAACCCAGAGTGAAAAAATAGGAAGTGGAATTAGAAGGGTTTCAGGGGGGAGGCAGAGGGTTTTGGTGAAGGTCCCTGGCCTGGAAGAGACAAGAGGACTGTGCTCTAGAAAGGAGCCAGTCTTGAGAGCAGGTGGCTGCCTGATGTTCCAGAAAACATGGACCCCACATACAAGGAGTCTCAGCCGGCCCAGAGATTCCAGTCCCCACACAGGATATAGGGCAGAAGCCATGAACTTGAAGGGAACACTGGGCTTGGACGGTGATTACCAACCAGCAATCAAGAGGGACCAGAGATTAGAGTCTCCCCAGCACCAACATACACATGTGGTCAAACACACACACACACACACACACCCTCGTTATCCAGGCAACACCTCCTGGATTCTGGTGTGCGCTTAAGAGAAGAAGAAAGCCCCAACAGTGACAGAG
This sequence comes from Ursus arctos, assembly GCF_023065955.2. Lineage (NCBI taxonomy): Eukaryota > Metazoa > Chordata > Mammalia > Carnivora > Ursidae > Ursus > Ursus arctos. Next base: position 88,214,787 of record NW_026622874.1, read on the forward strand.
ATGGTATTTCTGTTTAAAGTCACAAAGTAAGTTATTTTATAGAAATAATGTGAATATTTGTTGGGATACCAAAAACAAGATAACCAGCCTGGTCCCCACAGGTTTTGGTATGTTGGCTAAATCCTCCCTCAAGCCTGCTCGTCCATTCCTCACTCCCCGTTTTAGGTCCAGATTTGGTAAGTAGGTGGTTTTTGGAATTAGACAGACCTTAGGTTAAGTCTAGGTTCTGTAACTAGCTGTATGACCTTGGACAGGGTACCATACTTAACTTTTCTGCTGTTTCTCCATCAGTAAAATGATGTGCTTCCTCACACTAGTTGTGAGGAGAGTGAAATGGAAGAGTAGGGTGGTTTTTTCCTTTCTTTTTTCTTTTCTTTCTTTCTTTCTTTCTTTTTTTTTTTTTTAGATTTTATTTACTTATTTGAGAGAGAGAGAAAGAGCACAAGCTGGGGAGGGAGGGGCAGAGGGAGAGGGAGAAGCAGACTCTCCACTGAGCAGGGAGCCCGATGCAGAACTCGATCCCAGGACCACGACCTGAGCTGAAGGTAGATGCTTAACCGACTGAGCCACCCAACGCCTCAGTAGGATGGTTTTCAAACCATGTCCTGGAGAACCTCAAATCAGACAATCTAGTGTTTTCCAAACTTCATTCATGTCCTAGCCTTTTCCCATCTTTTGGACATAACTTGTATACCGCCTCTACTAGTATTTATTTAATCTTGTCCTTTAAAAATGTCAACTCTTTTATGGAAACAAACTTACTCAAAAAGGAAATTTTATAGCACTATCACAAACAGGAAATACCTATCTTTCACCCTAGAGTGGTAAAAATAAATACAACAAAATCAAAACAATGCTATTCAATTCTAGCTGGGTATGGTCACAGGCCAAAGCTCTGAGCTAAGGCCGGGACTTGGTTTCAAAAAGATTATCTCAGTCCCAAAAGGCCATATATGGCCTTATAGGAAATGTCTGTAATAGCCAAATCTATAGAGACAGAAAGTAGATCAGTGATAAAATCAGTGTGTGATAAAAATGTTCTAGAGTTGACTGGAGTGATAGTTGCACAACTCTATGAATATACTAAGAATCACTGAACTGTACATTTTAAATGGGTGAGGTCGGGGTTTCCAACGTAGCAGAGCAGCTCCCTGCTGCGATCTATTGAAAGCCCTCGAAACAAGGGTTTGTAATTAAAAAATAAACGAGGGGCGCCTGGGTGGCACAGCGGTTGAGCGTCTGCCTTCGGCTCAGGGCGTGATCCCGGCGTTCCGGGATCGAGTCCCACATCAGGCTCCTCCGCTGGGAGCCTGCTTCTTCCTCTCCCACTCCCCCTGCTTGTGTTCCCTCTCTCGCTGGTTGTCTCTATCTCTGTCGAATAAATAAATAAAATCTTTAAAAATAAAAAATAAACGAACAAATAAATGGGTGAACTGTATGGTATGTGAACCTTATCTTAATAAAGCTGTTACTAGAGAGAGGTGTTCCATCTGATTCTTTCACCTTGAGGAAAATGATGCGGAGGGATGCAAAGACACTTGACCCAAGCCCACTATTAGTTCACGTAGCCAGCTCTGTGACACTCCCTCCCACGGGCAACATCTCTCAGCTTTGGCCCCTTGTCAAAGGATTCAGTATTAACTACATTCCCCAAAACAGATCTGCCAGTCAAGTGAGACAAACCTGAGTTTCTAGATCTCGCTACTCAGCCACTGACCTGCACCGTGACTCTGGAAAAAATCGCTCTTAGCCTCACTTTTTTTTTTTTTTAACTTGTAAATGTGGGTAACAGCTCGTGCCTCAAGAAGTTGTAGTAAGGATGACACACTTAGGTAGGGAGGGCTCCTGGCGCGCGGAGACGTCCTTAGACTCCCCCTGCGGCGACGGCAGTGGCAGCCGCGCTGGAAATCAAGAGCTACGGCCTGGAGTTCGGCGTGTGTCCTGACTCGATAAGCCGGTGGGAAAGCCTGCCTTTGCTATTCCACAGGAACTTCGAGCTCCTGGGTCTCAGTTTCCTTGACTGTGCAATGGGGATAGAGTGGATTCCAGGGTGCAAATAATTTGAAGAACCCGACCGTCCTCGGCCAGTCCCGGGATCCTCAAAGCCCCGCGTGACAGCAGGGGAAACCAAGGCCCAGAGGGGCTCAAACGCCTCCCGCGATCGAACACTGCTAGTCCGGAACCCGGGGGGCGGGGGGGGAACGGGACACGTCGGCGGGGACCCGGCCTAGATGACCCCGGGATGTCGCCGCAGCGCGGGCCGAGCCTCAGAGGCACAGTCCTCCACCCAGGCGCGGGCGGCCTACGGAGAAGCCGCGACCAGCCGGCACGCCGTCCAGCCGCCCCCCGCCCTACCAGAAGCGGCGGCGCGCGGGCCGGGAGCCCCCCGCACCCCGCGCCGGAAGTCCGCCGGCGGCCGCTCTAGGACGCGAGCGCGGCGCTCGGTGCCCTTAACCCCTGCGACGCCGCGGCGCGCTCGCCCGCGCTCGGCCGTTTCGGAGGCACGCGTCCCTCCTTTGTTTCCTCCGAGCTTCACAAAAGGCTGTCGGGGGAGAGGGCCTGGGGGTCCCATTCTACAGACGAGGCCACAGAAGTCACACAGCAGCTGAACCAGAGCCCAGGCGCCCCATTTGGGGCTGTTCTCATTCTCCCCAACCGCCTCTTTGCCTCCCTCACTGTATCTTAAAAATATATACATTAAAACCTCAACTGCGGTTATTACAGACTACCACGGACTTTTCCTTTTCTTTGGCACTGCATTTCCTAATTTCCTAGAGTGCCTGCAATCCTACCGGTGATTCTAAAAATTAAAGGTTGGAAATAACTATTACTTTACGAAAATGTGGTTTACATACAGCTTCTCGGGTGCTCTGCGCTTGGTTCCCACTGTTCCTGACATGTTTAAAGATGTTTGACCCCAAAGATGAGAAAAAGATGATTGGCCCCATGTTTCGGATGAGGCAAGTGAAGTCCCTGTGGGGAAGTGACTTGCCCAAGATGACACAAGTTAATACGAATCAGTTGAATCTGAAAAACCTCCAATCCTGTCCTACCCCGACCATTCACTACACCACAGCTGCCTCTCAGAGCTGATTGGAGGAACAAAGGAGGGGACTGGCAGAAAGGCCACTGCCAACTGAAAATCAATCAACAAATGTAAGGGAATGGAAGGTAAGTTATTACCCTCTACCTTTATGCTTGCCCTGTATGGGACCCTGGGGCGCCAACCCTGCCTTCACAGAGGTGCGGAGACCCAGTCGACTGATGTGTGGGTTCTGCCGTTGCTGAGTATGCCTTTTCCAATTACCCATCCTGACACTGGGGAAACAACCACAGAATGGGTTTGGGGACCCACTGGACTCACCGTGAGACAGACCTGAGCCTAGGGAGGTTTGGGTCTCCCTGACCACAGAGTTGAATACTACAATAGAAATGCAACCACAAGAGTAGAATTTTGCCAGTGGAGAAAAGGAGATGTGCTTCCTTTCCTTCTTATATTCGTCATTGATGAATACCTACTATTTACTAGGCACGACACGATTTACCTAGACCCTAGGAGGACAGAGATGAACAGCGCAGCCTTATTCTAGCAAGGGAAGTGAGATGTCAAGCAAAAGAGGAAGTGCAGTGACGACTCAGTGACCTCACCCAGTTTGAGGGTCAGGGAAGCTTCCTGAAGGAGGTGAAATCTAAGCCAAGGCCTGAAAGATAAGTAGGCATCGGCCAGGAAGAAAGAAAGAAGAGAGGAAGGGAAGAGTTCCCCAGGCAGAGGGAGCAACAACTTTTGGCCCGGGAACTAGCCCGATCAGCCTCGGCGTGTTAGAAGTGCTGTGTTAGATGAACTTGGGGAAGAGGGGGGAGAGAGGTGGCAGTGGCCAAACTGATCAAGGCCTTGCCTGCCTTGAGAAGGATTTTGGTGAGAACTGCCTGGCAAAAGCAGGTGTAGAAAGGTCACCTGAGGCCCACGGGGCTGGAGGGCAGGAAGGGAGATGAGTGTATGGAACAGTTAGTGAAGAGGCTGCAGAGCTGAGACCTTAGCCTGTCGGCCGTGCACATGGACATAAACGAGCAGAGTAAGCACTAGGGAGTGGTGGAGATTGTGGTGACCAGAGAACACATGCTTTGTCTCCAAAAGCAGCCAGTACTCCACACCCCCTGTGATTACCATACTTGGAAGCCGTCAGGGTCTCAGACCTTCTGCTTTGTCAAAGGTAGCTGCGAGCTGGGGCACCTGGATGGCTCAGTAGGTTGAGCGTTTGATGGTTTCGGCTTGGGTCAGGATCACATGGGTTGTGAGACGGAACCCCATGTCAGGCTCTGTGCTTAGTGGGGAGTCCGCTTGGGATTCTCTCTATCCCTCCCCTGCCTCATGCGTGCACATGTGCTCACTCTCTCTCTAAAATAAATCTTTAAAAAAAAAAAAAAAGTAGCTAGGAGTCAAGGTTTTTATATGAAATCTTTTCACTTAAAACGTTGGCAACATAAGCAAGCAAATCATAGCCATATGCCAGTGGTTCCCAAACTTTGGAGCGTATCAGCATCATCTGTGGAGCTTTTAAAACCCCTAATGCCCCAGTCACATCCTATACCAATGAAAATGTCTGGGGTAGAAGCCAGGCATCAGAATTCCCCAGGCGGTTCCATTGTGCAGCAAAGTTTGAGAACCACTGCCATAGGTTCAGTACATCTTTTGGGTTGCCAGGCAAAGCCATGGGGAACTGTGGGAAGGTTCAGAGCAGGGAAGAAGCAGATCAGTTTAGAGTTTACAGAGAATCAATCCTTAGGAGGAAGGGAGTGTAAGTGTAGTCTGGGGTGAGAAAGGGCCTGGGGCCCTAGGGAAGGTGGTGGGATCCCGCCCAGGCAGCCACCCATCCCAGTTTTCCCAGGGTTTCCCAGGAGCAGGACTCGCAATGCTAAAACTGGGAAAGTCCTGGGCAAACCAGAATGCTTGGTCACCCTACATCCTGCCCCTGAAATAGTTGTGTCTCCCCAGATTTCTGCGGGACTGAAGTCATAGACTGACTACATTCTAGAAAGGTCTTGGGGGAACGAGCTCTCTGTCTTCCTAAGGTACACTCATCCAGGGCTCTGATCGCCAGGCTTGACAGGCTTGTGCAGGGAGCTAGAAACAGGGAGAGGACTTGGACCTATCTGTTCTCCCTCCGGCAGAGCGTTCCTAGTCAAAGCCGAGTCTATGGACTAGAACCTGGCAATAGAAGCGCACTATTGATCCAAGCACCAGTACAGGCGACTCAAAAACATGATGCTGAGTGAAAGAAAGCAGGTGCAAAGAAGTACATACTGCATAATTCCATGCATGTAAAGTTCTAGAACAGGTTAACCTAATCAAAACAAAACCAGAACAGTGATCGCCTCTGGGGAGTTGGGGGTGGGGGTGGGGGGGAAAGGGCAACGAGGAAACTTTCCAGGAGGGATAATGATGTATTTGATAAAAGGCTGCATTATGCAGATGTGTGCATTTGCTGAAACTCAACGAATCATACAATTAATACCTGTGCATTTCACTATGTGGATATTTTGTTTTAAGGGAAAAGAAAGACGAACCTGTAAGTAAATAATGGACTCTAGTTAACGATGAGCATGTTGAAGTATTTAGAGGGAAGTACCCCATTGTCTGCAACTTATTTTGAAATGTATCAAGAAAATAAGCTGGATGGGGGCACCTGGGTGGCACAGCGGTTAAGCGTCTGCCTTTGGCTCAGGGCGTGATCCCGGCGTTATGGGATCGAGCCCCACATCAGGCTCTTCTGCTATGAGCCTGCTTCTTCCTCTCCCACTCCCCCTGCTTGTGTTCCCTCTCTCGCTGGCTGTCTCTCTCTCTCTGTCATATAAATAAATAAAATCTTTAAAAAAAAAAAAAAGAAAATAAGCTGGATGGATGGATGGATGGAGGGAGAGATGTGATAAACAGATACAGTAAGATGTTATAGCATCTAGGTGGTGGGTATATGGGTGTCACCTGTATAATCTTCCAATTTTGCTGCATGTCTGAAAATTTTTATAATAAAATATTGGGGGGGGGACCTAAGTCTGATCATGTCACTCCTCTGCTCAGATCCCTTCCATAGCTCTTCATCTAGCCCAGAATAAAAGCCGAAGTCCTGACGATGGCCTCCAAGCAGGATGGCCATACACTCTGGTTATGACAGGTTTCACCTGTTACCTGGGCATAATTATTAATACATCCTCTTTTATTCTCAAAGTTTGATTGACATATTATGTCCCTGCCATACCTATGAGGCCCTACATGACCTGACCTCACTTCCTATTGCTCTCTTCTCCCTGCTTCCCTCTGCCCCAGCCTCACTGATCTCATTTCCAGGCACACTTCCCACCCCAGGGCCTTTGCACTGGCTATTCTCCCGGCCTCGAATGCTCTTCCCCGAGATATCTGTATGGCTCTCTTCCTCACTCCTTCAAGCTTTTCTTCAAATGTTTCCTCAGTAGGGCCTCTGATCTTCCTATTTAAAATTGCAATCTGCTCCTTTCCCATCTCCCTGACTCTTTTTTTTTTTACAAAATACTTGCAACTTCCTACAGATGATATAATTTATTGAAGGCAAACTCCGCGAAAGCAAAGATTTTTTTCCATTTTGTTTATGCTTTATTCCCAGGGCCTAGAATAGTCCCTAGCAAACAGTAAGTGCACAATAAATACGTGTCGCTACGAATAAAGGAATTCTGCCCTCGTTGAGCGGGCAGTCTGGCGCCAAAGACCGAAGCCAGCACTGACCATCACAAGGCAATCCCTGATGTTCCGTAAGGAGGCAGGGGGCGTGACAACAGAAGTCACCGGGAAGCCAAGGTTAGAAGAAAAAAGAATGCACCTCCCAGATGAAGACAGGGTAAGAGGGCACTCCTGGCTGAGCAAACAGCATGAGCAAAACCCCACAGGTGAGAAACAGCGCGGTGCGCTTATAAGCAGTTCTCAGGGGAGCAGTGCAGGGGTGGGGTGGAAGGGGCAGCCGGCAGCTCCATCCTGCCAGGAAGGACAACTGCAGGGTTTTCGCCTAAGGCAGTATCTGAGACTGCCCAGCTGCTGGGTGGAGAATGGATTGGGGGTGGGCAAGAGTGAAGCAGGAAACCCACCAGCAGGCACCTAGCAAACGGGAGGACCCTAAAGAAAAGGGCAGAGGGGAGAGGTACTCAGGAGAGAGACAACGAAACACGGTAGCTCACAGGACTCTGACTTCTGGGTGCTCCAATCCCGGCCAACTCTGGGGGTTTGAGGGGCCATTTCTGGGTACAGGTGACGGTAGGAACAGGTTGGGGGAAGGAGGAGGCTGAGGGGCTGGGCATCCCAGGGCCCTCAGGGTCTAGAGGGAGGGTGCAGCACTTGGAGGCAGACTAGGGAGCCGTTCATTCAAAGAGTAGGTGGACCTGGCAGGGAGCGTGCGTGGAGAGAAGAGCTAGGCCAGGACAAGAGATGTGTAAGGGACCAGGAGAAGAGAGTGACAAAGCAGGAGAGAATGGGGGAGCCCTAGAGGCCAGGGCCTGAGAGCCTGGGGTGGAAGAATTTCCAAAAAGAGAGCATGGGCATTGAGAGGGCACAGGAAAGGGGGAGGCAGGGAGGGCATGGTAAGGTGACAACTGGAGGTGGATTGTAAACCGGGTCCCAGAGTGGATCACAGAGCCAGAGGGGGCAGGCCTGGGAGTGGGAATGGATTGCTGGTGTCTGGGACCAAGAGAGGGACAGGAATGGGGGTGACTCCAACTTTAGCCTTTCACGTGTGCTCAGAAAGGGACTCTTCCTCCCCAGTCTCACCGACAGGCAAGGCTCTGGCCTCTATCCCTCCAACCCTGTAGCCTCATCTGGAAAACAGGTGCCAGTTATCAAGCACTCACTATGTGTCAAGCCCAGGACACTCTCTCTCCACGTCCTTCCTCATCTAATCCTCACGACACTCTCGCCAGGCTGGTGTTAATATTACCCCCAGTTTACAGATGAGAAAACCGAGGCCCAGAGAGATTGAGTCACTTGGCTCAAGGTCACAAGCAAACAAATGGAGGTGCTGATATTCAAACCCAGACCCTGTTGTCTGGGCTCTAACACTCTACCGCTAACCCCTACCAGGCACGCTACAGCCTACAGAGCACTCGCGTCACCTCCTGGGCTGGCTGCGGGGAATGATGAGATGACCTCCACACCCAGAAAGCGCTGAGGTTATTACCACACGTAGCAGGCTGAGTGATGGCCCTCTGAACGTGCCCACGACCTAATCCCCGGAACCTGTGACTGTTAACTTTCCATGGCAAATGAAGATTTTGTAGATGTGATTAAATTAAAGGTCTTGAGATGGGAAGCGTCTCCTGCATCATCCAGGAGGGCCCAGTGTGGTCCCAGGGTCCTTCGAAGAGGGAGGCAGGAGAGGCAGAGACAGAGATGTGATGATGGAAGAAGAGCCAGAGATTTGGAAGAAGCCATGCTGAAGATGTGGAGAGGAGGGGAGGGGAGAGGAGGGGAGGGGAGAGGAGGGGAGGGGAGAGGAGGGGGGAAGGGAGGGGCCCAAGTCAAGGAATGTGGGGAAAGGCTGGGAAACAGATACTCCCCTACAGCCTCTTGGAGGAACCAGCCCGCGCATACCTTGACTTTGGCTACGTCTGGACCTCTGGTCTCCAGAGCCGTAAGATAATGAATTTGGGTTTCTGTAAGTGACTAAGTACATTTGGGGTAATCTGTTGCAGCAGCAAGAAGAAACGAATACACCACGTCACTCTACATGTGCCCCCCCCCCCCCCCGGTCAGCCCTGGCTCAACATGTGGCCCCCCCCCCCCCCCCCCCCCCCCCGGTCAGAGATAGCTGCTCTCAGGGAACAGCCCTACATTTTAAACTAGTTCTTAAAAGTTCCAGTTTGGTCCCTCTGAACCTTTTAACCTTTGTTAAAAATAAAAATAGGGCTAGTACACCTAACCCTAACCGTTTGCCAGACACGGAGTATAGGTACCCTATATTATTTGAAGGTTCCCACAAATCACTAGGGCAGCGGAGGCCTAGTTATTGTCCCCATTGCTCAGATGAGCAAACTGAGGCTCAGAGAGGGGAAACGGCATGCACAGAGGCGCACCTAGTGAGTAACAGAGCCAGGATTTGAACCAGGACTTCTGACTTCAGATCTACCACACTGAGCGTCTATCGCACATTCCACCTCCTAAGAGAAGACTTCCTGGATAGCCTCAGCACATTCGTTTACTCATTCATTCAGCAAACACTTGCTTTGACTGCTCTATGCCCCATGTGGTGCTAGATAAGGCTGGGGACCAAGATCAGTCCTCAGGAGCCCAAAACCTCGTGGACACACACACGCACAAACGAGACACCCCAAACAGCCTGATAAATGCCGCGACAAAGGGGAGGAGGCACTGCGGGTGTTGGAAGCCCAAAGAAGGACAACCGATTGAGCCAGGGGTCAGGGAAGACTTCCTGGAGGAGGTGGGATTGAGGTGAGGACAAGTAAGACTCAGCCAGAAGTGTGGGCAGGGGTTCCAGTGGAGGAATGGCTAAGCAGAGGCAGGGGGTACACTGTAGCTTCTGGAGGGCAAGGAATGGGTTGGGTCATCTCAGACCCCGAAGTCCCTCCGGGCCTCTGTGTTCCTGTGTATGAACGGGAATCATGGGCCAGCTGCCCAGAGCTTTGGTCATTGCTGGGCCCAGGGGAGGGCGGAACAGGAAGAAGAGGGGTCCTGGGATCCCCAGAAGAGGAGGGCTGAAGGTCAGGAAGGGTCCAAGGTAAGGGGACAGGGCAGGGTGGAGGGAGTTTGGGGAGGCAGGGTCCTGGCTCAAGCTCCCATTCTATGTCTGACTCATGGTATGACTACAGGAAGGTCCCCTTAGAGCCTCAGTGACTCCATCTGAGAAATGGAGCATGAGACAAAACTGTCTCCAAAGACCCTCCCCAGCCCTGACGGGGAAATGACATGACACAAAATTACAAAAGGGTCTTTATTTGTAAAAAGCCAAAGGGGCCCTTGGGATGACAGGACAGGCAGGCCGGCTTCTCAGGGGTCAGGGGCATTTGGACAGATGCGCTTGAGTGGGGGGGCGCCCTCCGAGTCCTCTGTGTCACCCTGGGCTGCCTCGGGGACAGGTGGCACTGGCTCAAAGACGGGGTAAGCTTCAGGGGCCTGGAGAGGAAGGGCGGACAGGCGTGAGCTCCACCCAAACCCAGGAGTGCGGCCTCCTAGCCTCTGCCTTCGCAAAGCCTCCACTCCACTCCCCTCCTGGACCTGGGAGTCTAGCCCGGGGTCGGGGACCCAAGAGGCAGATCACGCGGGGCACCAGAAACAACAACAACACTGTTTTGGGGGAAGAAGGTGATACTTGATATTTCTGGAAGATGCATCAAGGTAGTCCTTGTGGCAAAAGTCAGAAGTTGTGGGGGACTGACTCTCTTAAGCTAATGTGATAGTTTAGGACTAAAATAGAATAAAATAAAATACTTGGAGGAGCACCGCGATCTTTTCAGGCTTTTAATGGTCTTAAATCCACCCCGATCCAGCCCACAGGACTTTGTCTTAAAACACCTTTCCGTTTTCCATCCCAAGAAGCCAGCCTCTGAGACCCGCGCTGTGCCTGAGGTCTATGTTTCCTGCCTGGACCTCAGGAGCGCAGCCCCCCAGCCTTCAGCTGCCCCAGAGCCCCCACTGCCTCAGAGACCCGGGAGTCCAGCCTTCTGGCCTCTCTCACCTCAGCCTCCAGCAACTCAGGAACGGGCTCCTCCTTGGTCAGCATTGGGGGTTCGTCGGTGCTGCCTGCATTTATGCCCCCGGAGTCTGGAACATCAAGTTAACAGACACTCCCTGAGCGGCTGCTCTGCGCCCCGCAGCACAGGCCCGGGCTGGCAGACACTGAGGAGGGAGCTGGGAACCTGCCTGCCTGCCAGCCAGGAAGAAGCCACAGGAAGGACACAGAAGTGGGATCTTGACAGGCGAGGAGGATTTGATCGGGGAGACAAATGGGGCACGTTTTCGGCAGACAGAACATGTGTTTAGTGAGGATGAGATTCTGAGGCTGGATCCCTGGGTTCAAATCCTGACCTTGGGCGAGTGACTTAATTGCTCTGGGCCTCAGTTGCCCCATCTGTAAAGTGGGGAGAATGATAAGACCACACGAGACTGTGGTGAGGATGAAATGAGACGATACAGGCGAAGCCCTTCGTACAGGGTCTGGCCCATAGTAAGTGCTCACTAAATCCCCGTTGTTTTTATATCAGTAAAGGTGCATAAGCGCGCGGCACAATCTAGACACAGCCCACAGGCCCCGGTCTTGGAAAGGAACAAGGAGACCAGGAGGGGCAGTTTGCAAAGGGCCCAAAGTGCCCAGGGGAGGAGTCAAAGGTCACAAGGAGCCATGGAAGGCTCTGAAGCACGACGATGAGCCTGCCAAATGCGTGCTGTAGAAAAAGCTGCTGGGCCAGCTGTGTCGAGGTGACTGCGGGAGGGGACACCTGTAAGGAGGCTGGAGGCCGCCGGGGCTAAGAGCCGGCTCTCATAGGAAGGTAGACACACTTGGGAGGTGGTTCTGACCAGGCAGGGGATGGACCGTACGGGACAAAGAGGAGCCGAGGAGGAACTCTGCCCAACGTGCTGGCTCACTGGCTGTGTGAGCCTGGGGGACTTGGTTCTCTGGGTTTCGGCTTCTCCTCTGCCTACGGGATCATATCCCCCATAGGCTCATAGTGAGGATTAAATGAGATAAAACATGTTCCGTGCTCAGCAGGGTATCTGGCACCACAGTCAGAACTCAGTAAGTCTTAGCTGTTATTATTCATCCCCCTCGGGAGTGTCACTATTATTTACTCCTCAACAAATATTTATCGAGCACATTCTCTGTGTCCCACGTTGTTCTGAGGATTCAGTAATGAACAAGACCAACGTGGGCCCAAGGTTCAGGAAGCTGTCATGAGGTGGGAGAGGCGGGAAGAAATTTGAGTAGTAAAAAATAAAAATTTACATGAAAATCTCAGGCGGTGATGAGTTATCTAAAGACCCAAAGAAGCCAGATGAATGAGAGACAGTCCTGGAGGTAGGACGGTGACTTTCTGCAGGAGTCAGGGAAGGCCTCCGGGAGGGGTAACATGGGAGGGGAGTAGGTATAGTAGGGAGAAGCTGGTGGCTTCATCCTGGCAGAGGACAAGACTCAGAGGAGAGGGCTGCAGGGAGTGACCTGGTCCTACCTCTCTCTTGGCCCAGCCGTGGGGGCTGAGCATCCTCGGGGACCCCTTCTGGTGGTCCAGCAGGTGACACAGGGCGGCTGGGCTGGGGGGTGCCCCCAGGGCTGGGCTCAGTGCCCTTTTGCAGGGAGCCTTCCGAATGGAAACTCTGGTTACTGTTCTCATCTGTGGGAGCAAAAGCCGAGAGGGTTGGTCCTGAGGGTCCCAATCCCCCTCCCTCAATCCCCCAGCCTGCACCACCCCCCGAAATCCCAGGGTCCCTACATACCATTGAGATCCAGCAGGATGAGAGGACCACCCCCTCGGGGACTGGCGCCCCTGCCCCGCCGCTCCCGGCCTCGGGATCTCTCTGCCCCGCCACCTGCCCTCCGTCGCTCCTGGGGGTTAGAGGGGTAAGGGTCAGTGACAGCTTTCCAGTTAGTGCTTGCAAAGCCCCCCCCCCCACTGTACAAATAAGGAATCTGAGATACAGAGAAGCAAAAGGCCCTGCATGAGGTGACAGAGGCTGGCACCGTGGGTTAGGTCTTGAACTCAGGGGTCTGAAGTAAGAAAAAGGGAGAAGGGGGTGGAGTTGCTAATAATTGTTAACATCTGTCTCGGCTGCCACATTTGAGGTCTCAGAGTGGGACTGAAGGGGGAGGCCAGGGTTGGGAGGGGCCTGCCTGAGGTTGCACAGATGAAGGGCCTAGTGTGGGAGTTTGCTCACCTCCTCCTGGGGGTCCACCACTGGCACCCACTTGAAGATACGAAGGGAAGTGTCGCCCACAGTCACCCAGCGCTTCTCCCTGTGGGAGGGTGGGGGGGACTGGGTCAGAGTTCTGAGGAGAGAGCCCCCCCCAGGAGCTGAACACATCTAGGGAGACATGTCGAAGTGGGGGTGGTGCGGTTTTGCTATTGGGGCATATAGTTAGAAGGAGAAAGAGAGTCCTGCAGACCGCAGGCCATACCGAGGGGTGCCTCTGGGGAGAGAGCATGGCTTGGGGCCATGGCTCTGCAGACCCCTGGGGTATACAAGGGAGCAAGGCTGAGGGCCTGGCTGGGAACCGTAGCAAAGAAGATCCTGGGCATACTTGAGGGAGGAGTGTCAAAGCTTTAGGGGGCGGGGCATAAATGAGGGTACGGCTTGGGAACACGCTTTGTAGACCCTAGGGTGTAGCAAGAAGGGGGACAGAGCCCTGGAGCTCCAGGGCGCAGCTGGGGTGGGGGGCACACCTAACCCCTGGGGGCCACGGCTGGCGAAGGAAGGGCAGACGCATTTGGGAGAGGAGTGGTCCCGCCAGGACCCATCCCTGGCCCCCGGGCAGCGCTCACCATCTCCGGACCTTCTCGATGGTCGCCATCACCTTCTTGATGTCATCCTTGGCCCGGCTCCGGGTCTCGGCCCGCACGGTCCGGCCGGCCATGCTGGCGGGACTGGGGCCGAGGCCGAGCCCGCGGCTGGGCCGCCTCCCGTCCGGCGGGCTCAGGCTCGGCGCCAGACCCGGGCGCCGCTGTCTCGGCCTGCAGTCCCTCCGGGAGTTGGCCGCGCCCTCCCTCGCTCCCCAACGCCTCCGCGAGTCCCCGCCCCGTTTCCTGCTGCCGCGCCCCGCCCCGGCCCGTCCCCGGAGCGGCCGGGCGGCGCGGGCGGCCAGAGCCCAGGCCTGGAAGCCGGCCGGCCCCGCCCCGCCCGGGCCCGCCCCCTCGGGGCGCCCCGACGCGCAGCGCCCCCTACCCGCCGCCAAGAGGGAGGGTTGGGGACAGCTTGGCGCCAGGACTCGCGCGGCTGGGCTGCGGAGGTGCGTTCGGACCACGTGGGCACGGGGAGGGGGAGGGGGGCGCAGAGGGTCACTGTCCCGGCCAGCGTCCGCGGCGCCGGGGGGGCGGCCCCGAGGGCTGTGTGCGGACTGTGTGTCCAGCCTCCCTCGGCTGTCATTGCCGCCCTGTCCTGCTCTTCCTCCAGCCATTCATTCAGCGGTCTCGTCACTGAGTGCCCATTACGGGCCAGACGCTGCAAATATGAGTAGGTCTCCACCCACCAGAAGGGCTAAAATAAGAACGACAGACCATAGCAAGTGTAGACAAAGAAATAGAGCAAGCAGACCTCTCATGTTTCCGGGGGAGTGGAAATGGGGAGAGACGCCTTGGGAAACTGACAGTTTTCTAGAGAAGCCGAGCTTACAGCATCCAGCAATTCTACTCCTAGGTCAGTAACACCCAACCGAAATGCTGGGTATGAGCACCAAGAGATGGGTACTGGAATGTCCATGATGGCCTCAAATTGGAAATGGCCCATCAAGAGTAGAGTGGGAAATGAACTGTAGCCTGTTCATACACTGGACACAGCAGAGAGCGATGTTCTGCTACACCCCACGACAGGGACATGTCTCATGAAAGAAATCAGATAGGACACTACACACTGTATGATTCCCTTTTAAAAAAAAATTATTTATTTATTTGACTGAGAGCGAGAGAGCAAGCATGACCAGGGAAGCAGCAGGCAGAGGGAGAAGCAGGCTCCCTGCTGGATGCTGGGCTCCATCCCAGGACCCTGGGATCATGACCTAAGCCAAAGGCAGACGCTTAACCGGCTGAGCCACCCAGGCACCCCTGTATGATTCCTTTCATATAAAGTTCAAAACAGACAAAACTGATTTGTGGTATGAGAAGTCAGGATAGTGGTCACCCTTGGGAAAGGCTAAAATGGAGCTCTTGGACTAGTCATGTTCAGTTTCTTAATCTGGTAATCTGGTGCTGGGCCCCCTCCCCCAGGATATTTACTTTGAATATTTACCAAACTGTATATTTTTCCCTATGTATATTATACTTCAATTAAAAGTTTACATAAAATGAGTGTGTTTTGGTTGAGTTTATTTGAATCTGTGTTTGCTGGCAAGTAGGACATGTGTTGCTATGTGCGTGTGTTTCAAGGGTGTGGCTCTTGTCTCTGTGTGTTTTGGTGTGGTTCTGTCCAGAGGGGCTAAGGTATAGGAGGGGGGATTATGACTGAATTTCTGGAGTCACGCTGCCCCTGGGAAAATCCCAGCTCTTCTTGTCCAGTGACCTTGGGCAACTCACTTATCTCTGTTCCCTCAACTATAACAGGAGAGTAAGTTAATATGTAACTCCTGCAACAAAGCCTTGCACATAGTAAATGCCCAATAAATATTCACTGTTAGTAAGTATGTGATCGTGGCCTCTACCAACAGTCTGGCTTCAATTGCACCTGCTATGCTCTCTGCCAGTGAATACCTTCCTTTATTCTGGCAGTTGTCGGCTCGAGGTAGTATCTTCACAGAATCACAGGCCTCCTACCCAGTCCCTTCACTCACAAACCCCATTACCTGCTGTTGTTTATGGTCGTCTCCATCAGACTGTGACCTAGCTCCTCAGGGGGCCAGAGACCAAGTGTGGATCGTGTCTGGGTCCCGGAGACTAGGACAAGTAGGTGCTTGGGAACCACTTATGGGTATAAGCGCGCACAGACCTTTCATCGTTTATCTGCACCAGGTCAGTGGGGTTGACATGTCGGTATGACGCCCTGTACCTCTGAAGCTTGTTCCTGGGTGAGAATGAAGGTCTATATTGCAGTAGATGTGTGTATGTACGTCGAAGGGGTTCTCTAACTGGGCCTGGAAAGGTGAAGTAAGCTGTTCTTTTGTTCCCCTTCTAGCAGGTGTGACAAGACAGGGCGAGCAGAAAGTACCTAAGATAGGTCAGGAGGTATTTGTCTGGGCAGGTGTGGTCCAAGCCTGAGGGCCCTCAGCGTGGCCTCTCTCGCACCCAGCTTCCCTCTTCCCTCCAGACAGGAGGGAGGACCAGCACATTCCTGTCTTGCCAGCTCCACCCTCTCTTATCCACCGTCCCCCCCCCCCCCCCAGCTTTCTCCGAAAAGAAGCTCCGTCACTAAGCCTTGCCCCAGGTCAGAGCCTGAGCCTCCTCCTCCCGGCGGTACCAGGGCTGCAGCCCAGGCCCCGACACACCCAACCTCCAGGTTTTGAGCCCACCACGCAGACAACCTGCCAACCCCCCTCAGGCCCCTTTCCTGACTGGGCAGCGCAGGCAAGGAGCTGAGCTCAGAGCCAAGGAATCCTGCCTGGGGCGGGCGGTGGGGGGGAATTGTTTGGGGTCTGAGCCCTGATTGGCTGCGCCCGGGCCACGCCCCTACCCCTTTCCCCCTTCTCCCCCCTTCGGAAGGGGGGCGTGTAGGCAACCGGGATCAGCCAGGGGCCAGCATGAGCCGGAGGGAGGGAAGTCTGGGTAAGGGGCTGAAGGGCCGGATGCCGAGTGCCCGAGGGGAGCAGGGGTCAGAAGGGCTGGAAGCTGGGGTCTGGGTCCCCACCACCCCCGGGTCCGGGAAGGGAGCGGCCTGAGTTGGGGAGAGCAGGGCCCCGGTGTCAGGTAACGAGCGGGTGAGCTGTGGGTGAGCTGTGGGAAGGGACAAGCGCCAGAGTTTACCGGAGGCCTGGGCTGTGACTTCAGGGACTTGGGCTCAGGGTTTAGATGACAGGTTCGAGTACACCCTGGGAGAGAGGACTGGGGTCGCAGTTGGGGCTGGACGCCTGAATCCTCTTGAGTATTGGGAAAGAATCAGAACTGGGGACCAGAGGGTGGGATAGTTAGGGAAGGAAGTCGTTGGGCCACAGGTGCTATTGAGTGACAACAGGAGACGAAAGTCGAGGCTATTAAGGATAGAGACAAGCGGTGGGAAACTCTTGGAGCGGGGACGTGGGAGCGGGGAGGGGGCGGGGCGGGAGTTGCCGGGCCAGGACTACGTTCCCCAGCATGCCTGGCACGTTGCGCTGGGCATCTCGGGAAATGTAGTCATCCTTCCGGGGCTCCACCCCCTAGCTTGGGCTAGGAAAGGTTAGTCATTGATGCTGCAGGTGTCCAGCGCAGCGTCTTGCACAGACTGTCCATTCGGGAGGAAATGGGACTTCAGTCTCCCAATCTGTAGAAGAGGTTTAAAGGAGCATTCCGGTTTGAAGTTCTGTGCTTCTGTGATGTTAAATTTCACCAACAATCAGTGAGGTACTGGGATATGTGAAACCTTCCCTCAAAGGGCTCCCAGGCTGAGGCCGATTCACACAGATAAAAGAGCCATTAAATAACCTTGGGAGTATGAACAAATGGCCTTAAGTAAAAGGAAAAGGTTAATTTAAGGGAGAGGTGAGTCCGGAGGCCACACTGAAGAGACAATATTTGAATTTGTCTTTAATGGATTTTAACAGTGATTTGGGGTCAGGGAATACATTTCAGGCAGGGCAACTGGCGAATGTCCAGTGCCTCATTTACCATCAGCTGGAATGGGACAGAGGCTCCCCGGCTTAAAAATTAGAGAATTCAGAGCAGAACTTGTGGATTCAGGAAGGAAGAGCCAGCCTGGAAGAAGTAGTCAAGGAGCGGGGGTCTGGGCTGCCCTCATTCCTCCCCTTTTTTCCCACCAGAAAATCCACAGGCTGACTCCTCAATCTCACCCCTTTCGCACTTGGAGGCCAAGATCCGTCAGACACACAGCCTTGCCCGCCTCCTCACCAAATACGCTGAGCAGCTGCTCCAGGAATATGTGAGTGGGAATGGGTTTGGGGGTGCCCAAGGCTTGAGGAATGGGGAAGTACAGATCACAGAGGTTCCTGACACTCAGTTTTCAGACCTCATTTCCCAGATACAGACATTGGAGCAAACTGGAGGACTCCCCCTGTGCTCCATATGCCCCTCTGTCTGCTTCAGCTTGGAGGTTCCCCCCACCGTGCATTACAACAGAGGTTGAGAGAATGAAAAGAATTCTGGTCTGGGAGTCAGGAAACCTAGGTTCTAGGCTGTCTGTGATCTTGTCACCTTACCTCCATGGGCCTTGGTCTCCCCAGCTATCAAAGGAAACAGTTTAACAAGATGAATTGTGAACTCTCTACCTATGCTGTGCAGAGAGACCGAGAAGGGTTTCAATTTGGGGCAAAAATTCTAGCCCAGGGGGGTCTTTAACAGAGGAGGGGAATCTGCCAATATCTTTGGTTGGGCCTAGGGCCCTGCCCAAGGAAGAAGGGTATTTCCATCAATTACTCTAGTGTAAATGGAAGGAGGGTATAGTTTGAATCAAATAGACTGTAGGCCTGCTAACTTGGTGTGACCTTGGCCACTAATGGTAACATGAAAAAATAATGATGGAACAATTATGAAAATGGGAGAATAGAAAGACCTAGCTTTATAGTTCTATGAACTTTGGTTCAAAATCCAGCTCTGTCCTTTCCTACGTGGATGACCTAGGGCAGGTCCATTGACCTCTTCAGCCTCCGTATCCTCATTTGTAAAATCAGCATCATCATAATCATCATACCCCTTTGGAAAGATTAGGAATAATGTGTTTAAAGCAGCAAACAGGGCCTGAACCAGAGACAAGATGTTAGCAAAGGATAAATGGTATCCTGTAGCATTTTTACAAATTACAAATCTCCTTTCATTTGTTCATTCACATAATGGTTATTCATTGAGCGCCTGCTGTGTGCCAGGCAGGTGCAGAGGTGGTGGAGGATGGGGGGAGAGAGTGAAACAGAACAGGTTTCTGCAGCATCTATGTGATTCTCAGGAGATCCCTGGTGAAAAAGACAGGCCGGGGAGCTGATCCCCCATTGTACAGATGAGAAGACTGAGACTCAAAGAAGGGAAACGGTTTTGCATGAAACTGCACAGCTAACAAGTGGTGGAGACAGGATTTGCACCCTGGTCTGTAGGATAGCATTAATAATAATCGCTAACATTTACTGCACCCTTCCAGGGCGCCAGGATTTGCCTGGACCTTTTTAACATGCCCCTCACTACCCTATGAAGTTGATACTGTTGTCTCCATTTTAGAGACGAGGAAACAAGGGCACTAGTGTAAAGCCCACTTTTTTTTTTTTTTTTTTTTTTTTTTTTTTTTGGTGGTGGTGGTTTTGTAGTATCGCGAACACTACAGCTGTGTTGGGAGGAATGCGTCGTTTGCGAGGGGGGAAACTGAGGCCCTAGAGAGAGGAGGAGGAGCGGAGAGTGGAGGGGCTCCGTCGCGCCATGCGGCCCCCCCCTCCTCCCCTGACTGCCGTGTCTCTGCAGGTGCAGCACCAGGGAGACCCCTTCGGGCTGCCCGGCTTCTCGCCCCCGCGGCTGCCGGTGGCCGGCCTGAGCTCCCCGGCACCGGGCCACGCGGGCCTGCCCGCACCCGAGCGGCTGCGGCTGGACGCGGCGGCGCTCAGCGCGCTGCCGCCGCTGCTCGACGTGGTGCGGCGCCACCAGGCCGAGCTGAACCCGCGCGCGCCGCGCCTGCTGCGGCGCCTGGAGGACGCGGCGCGCCAGGCCCGGGCCCTGGGCGCCGCGGTGGAGGCCGTGCTGGCCGCGCTGGGCGCCGAGCCCCGCGACCCGCGGCCCGAGCCCGCCGCCGCCGCCGCCGCCGCCGCCGCCACCGCCACCGCCACCGCCACCGACGCGGGCGTCTTCCCTGCCAAGGTGCTGGGGCTCCGCGTGTGCGGCCTCTACCGCGAGTGGGTGAGCCGAACCGAGGGCGACCTGGGCCAGCTGGTGCCCGGGGGCCCGGCCTGAGCGCGGGGCGCGGGGCTGCAGCTCGCTGTCATCCGCTCGTCGTCCGTCTCCGTCTCTGTCCCTCTATCCGTGCTCGGGAGCTCCGACTGTCTCCATCTCTGTCTCTCTGTCTCTGTTGTCTCTCTGCTTTGCTTGCTCTCCGTGGGTCCCTGTCGGACCTCCTTGTGTTCGTGACTTCCCGTGTCCATCACTTCCTTGTTTTCCCCTCTTCTCCATCGCTTGGGCCTGCCTCCGTCTCTCTTGAGTCTCCGCCTTCACCCATCTGGGGGGGGGGGGGCTCTGTGTCTCCCCTTTTCTCCATCTCTTGGCTCCCGGTGGCCCCACGTGAGCGTGTGTACCACTCAGCCTCATCTCAAGGAGGGGACACTCATCAAGTCTGTTTCTCTCAGTGCCTCGCCTGGCCTTTCCTGGCCTGCCAGCCCTGGTGGGAGGGCCACTCCAGACAAATTTCAGCCACCATCCCACAGCGTCACTCCCCCTGCTGCGTGCCCCCTCCCCCAGCCGGGCCCTTTGGATGGGCCCTGCTTGCTTCTCCCTTTGATGTCCTTCCCTTCCTTCACCTTCTCTGCTCTGTCCCTGCACCTCCCCTCCCCCCAAGCCAGGTCTATGGAGAGAAAAAAATCAACACCTTAAAAGAGTTTTATTTCTGAGAATAAATTAATTTTTTGTAAATAAAATGTTTAAAAATAAAAAGAACACTAAAGTTACCAGTATATATAGTTGTTGAAAATGGGGAGACACCTTTGAGGAGAAAAGGATCCTTGGGGCACAGCCTGGTCCCCCAGACATAGCCAGAAGCCACAGTATAAATAGGAGATTCACCAATGCCCCCAGGTCAGGGATAACATCAGTCACTCTAGAACAGGATGTGGATGTGTCCTAAGCAGGAAACATCTACACGAGTCCTTACTTTTTCAACTGGACTTCCATTGATCAGGAAGTGAATTCCCTCAAGATGGAAAATTGGAACAGTGGCCCTAGTCAGGGAGGTAGACTAGGTGAGGCAATGAACTCTGGCAAGAAGGGAGGCCTCTCTGCTCAGAAAGCCCATAGCTTCCCACAGGAAGTGAGGTAGAGACAAGAAGGCAAACCCCTCGACCTCCCCAAACTTACAGGAAGAGGAAAGTCTCAGGGAGAGCCCAGGAAGGAGACCAGCTGTCCTCTCCCTGCAGAGAGGGAAGTGAAGCCTCTTCAGAAAGGCACTTCTTTCCACCCAAGATGTGGGCACCCAGGACCACTGGATCGAGACTCCATGAAATGATATCCATAGAGTCTCACCCAGATCTGAAAGGGAGGCCATAGGATCTCGGCAGGAAAGGCCCAGGCAATAGGACTTGAGGCCTGGTTCCTAGGAAATATTCCCAAATATACATGCCCTGTCTGCTAGACAAGTTGTGTCTCCTTTCTAGCCAAGAAGCAAGGCAGGAAAGAGTCCATTGGGAAAGAACTGTTGCAGCCTCTGACAGGAAGTCCTGCCTCCTCTATCCAGGGTATTTGGCCTTGAGCAGAGCCAAGTCCCTCACAGCTCGGTCTGTCCAGTGGCCATATTCCCGGGTCACTACATAGCCTCGACATTTCCTCTCAAAGGCTGAGGCCCCGAAGGGGACAACCCCGAGAGTGTCCTCTTCTGGGGGGATGGGCAGGCCCAGGGCAGTCATGATGGCAGCCATGTTGCCCAGCAGGCCTTGGGCCCTGAGTCTTGCAGCCCCAAGCTGAGCCAGCAGGATAGGACTCTCGGGGTTCAGGTCTCTCTGGTCGTCCCCTACAAGCTGGAGATGCTGGGTCAAGGCCAGGAAGGCCCCCTGGGCATGGCCCAGCCGCTCCCCGTCATCCAGGGCATGCCAGGTCTTGAAGGAGACAGCGGCAGGAGGCAGGCTGCTGAGCTGAAGCTCAGGGGCTGAGAAGCCGGGGTCACTGAAGGGGCTGCCCTGGTACTGGAGCTGCATGAGAGACAGAGACAGACAGGAGTGCAGGGACTAAAGTGGTCCCCTGGGGGCTCCCCCTGACTTCACACCTGCCTTCTATAAGACTGACATCTTCCTAGAGAGAGTTGGTGGACATGTCCTAGCACAGAGCCTGGGCTCTGTACAACTTTGAATCACAGCTTCAGTAATTCCCATGCATCAGTATTCTTGTGCAAATGAGAAGAAGTAATACATAGAAAGCACTTAGCCCAGCTCCTGGCGTACAATAAGGGCATGAGAAACCACTGTGTATAATATATTAAGATCATGACACTCTGATTATATTATTTATTATACTATTTTCAGTCTAAATAATTGACAATGTAGTTAGAGTCTATCTGGTTCTTTTTTATTTATAGCATTTTGTTGTTTACACTTATTTTGTTATAATCATTAATAAATAATTGTTAACATGATTAAATTTAGTCGAGTGCCTTCTCCGTTCAAGTTCTCGCCTCCACGAACCTAGACCCACAGAATCTTGGTGCACCCCGATAGATCCCCTAATTGATAGACCACCTAGCCCTATATCCCTATTTCACAGGTGAAGAAACTGAGGCTCAGGGTACCCAAAGCTACCCAGGGCACGGTGGCAGCTATGGGACTAGAAACTAGATTTAGTAACTTCACATGGGCCTGGAAGATGGTGCAGAAGAGGAATCACAAACCCCGGGGCCTCGAGGGGCCAGGTGGAGCATTTAACTTGGGGAAGAAGACAGAGAACTGAGATGGGGGAGGGGCCGGGAGGGCCCCTGTGCCTGTCGGAGACGGGCAGTCACGTTCAAAATTTGAACAAGTATTTCATGGCCCAAACAGAAAACATCTGTGGGTCAGATTCCGCCCCCAGGCTGCTAGTTTGAACTTCTAGACGGTGTGGGGGTGGGGGCAGATTGGCATCTGATGCCCCAGACCCGGTTTAAGATCCGGGCACTGCCAGTGCTTTAGCTGTGTGACCTTGAGCAAATTATTCACCCTCTCTGAGACTCAGTTTCCTTGTCTGGATTCTCATTCCACCTCTCGGAACTGTTTGAGGAGTCAGCGAGGTAACGGGGATGAGGGCCTGTAACACCGCACAGGGCTCAGGTAAGCACCCGGCACGAGGTGGTTGTGGAAATAATCATGACCCTGGAAAGTCTTTCTCTGTCTGTGCCGCCTTTGCATCTTGGAACAGTCCTGGAAGGTGAGCAAAAGCAGGATCACAAGTCCATTTCGCAGATGAGACGGAGACAGAGAAGGAATGACTAGCTCAAGGTCACCAGGCATCAGTGACAGTGTTCGAGTGAGTCTCCAGTTGACAGAGCCCCTGAACCCTCAGACTCCTGGAGGAACCTGCCCCTGGCCTTGCTCTGCTTCCGCGACCCAGGGCTGGGCCAGGAGGGCAGTGTCCCGCTGCCCTCATCCCCTGCTCGTGCCCCGTGTCACTCACGTAAGTCTGCAGCAACGTTGATGTATTCTTCTGCATGTAGAGGGCGAGGCTGTAGGCTTGACTGATGGGCTCAGCTGGGGAGATGGGGGCCCCCGGGCTGCGGGGTGGCAGCAGCAGGGTCAGCAGGCAGAACGGGGCTGGCAGAGGAAACCAAAGGTCAGCATCCAATCCCTGAGCCCGCCTGCTGGTTCATTCATTCTCTGGCCCAACTCCTCCCATGGGCACAGCCCTTGTGGCCAGCAACGATTCTGTGTATCCAAGTCGGGGCGGCATCACCCTGTATTTCCAGCCCAGAACATTCCTCCGAACCCCAGACCCGATGGACTCAACTTCCTGCTTGATATAATAATATCTCAACTCGGAGTAGCCAATACTCAACTCTGGGTTCCCCTTCCACCCTCCTCCCCCAGACTTCCCCATCTGAGGCTAGGGTGCTTCCGTCCTTGCCTTTGCTCAGGTCAAAACCCGGGGTCCTCTTTGGTGCCTCATTCTCTCTTGCTGTCCACGTTCACCCCCACAGTAAATCCTGTCGGCTCTGTCCTTCCAAGGCAGCCAGCCCAGCTCTGTGTTTCTTGATCTGAGTGCTCGTGACAAGGCTGTGATCACTTTGTGAAAATTCATTGAGCTGTACGCTTCATGAGTTGTGTACTTTTCTGCTTGTTCTTTTCAATAAAACGTTTTAAACTAGAGAAACAGTTCAACTAGATCCCTCCTGTGCCTGAACCCTCCCTCTGCTCACAACTCACACAGTGGAAGTGTGTAAACCAGAGCCCTCCGGTGGCCTACAAAGCCCGGCCTCTCTGTACTGGCCTCCCGTCCCATTCCCCCTTCAAGCCTTTGCCCTTCCTGGGCCCCGCCCGGACTACCCCCAAACCTTCCCACCGATGATTCCTTCTTCTTCTTCAGACCGCAGCTCAGATAAGCTGTCCTGACTGCCTATCGAAAGCCCCCTCCCCTCCCTGGTTTATAGTCTTCAGAGACTTTTGCCTTTTCACTTATTTGTTTATTTGTCTGCTTGTTTGTTACTGTCTCTTCCCCTAGAACGTTGGCTCCAGGAAAGAGGAAACCTCTCGATTCATTTGCGACTGGTTTTGCCAACACCCAGCACAGAGCTTAGTAAATATTTGTTGAATGACTGACTGTTGCCATGAACATCCTTATCCCAGACTCTTTGGGCACTTTTGAAAGGGGGAATATCTGGATTGGAGGGTGTACTCATTTTAAATTTGAGTAAATGCTGCGAATTGTCCTCTTACAGCTCAGGCCCAGTTAGGTTCCCAGTGTGAGGCTCAGAGAGGGGGGAAGTTACCCAAGGTCACCAGCAGAAAGCAACGAGATGAGAGGCAAATCAGGATGGCCTCCTTTGTTCCCCTTCTACATTCCTGAGTTCCCTCAGTTCAGAACTTAAGGGAAAGCTGAAAGCGAAGGCCCATTCATTCGTTCACATTCGTTCGTTCAAACGTTGGCTCATGCACTTATCTTCTATCGCACTGGCATTATTATTTACTTTTTTTTTTTTTAAGATTCTATTTATTTATTTGAGGGAGAAAGAACACGCGCGCAGGGAGGGGCAGAGGGAGAGGGAGAAGCAGACTCCTCACTGAGCAGGGAGCCCCATGCGGGGCTCTATCCCAGGACCCTGAGATCATGACCCGAGCCGGAGGCACTTAACCAACTGAGCCACCCAGGTTACCCATAGTTTACTTACTTATGACGATGATATGTATCGTCTGTCTGCAGAATGAAATCTCCATGAGACCATAGCTTTTTGTCTGCTTGTTCACTGCTGTATCCCCAAATGCTTAGAAAACTACCTAGCATATAATAAGCACTCAATAATTCTTCTTGAATGAATGAATGAGTGATGAACAAAGCTTTCTGTGTGTAAGGATTTGGAGGTTCCTAGCATGCAAAGATAGCCAGGCACATGAGTCCTAAGGGCCAGAGAGCCCGGAGAGTTACCCCTCCCCTCCTAGTCTCCAGGCCCTGGCACTCCATCCCCACCCCACTCACCTAGCTGATAGCTCATGCTGTCTCCTTGGCGCCTTCCTCTCTCCAGTCTCTGGATTCTTCTGGGGCACCTGTCCTCCCGCCCCTCAGGTGGCTTTATACCTGGGCTGAGCGCTGGGGCCGCCCAAGAGGGAGGGAAGGAGTCACACCCCCAGGGCGGGTGTGTGTGTGGGGGCACAGGTGCAGAAGCCCCAGAAGCAAGGGACAGGCAGGGAAGGGGACACTGAGGTGACACCCTGGTCCCCTACCATCCCCAAACTCGACCTTAAACCCTGGGAGGGAGGGGTCAAAGGCGGGAGGGGATTATGGGGGGACAAAGGGGCCGCCCTGCTCCCTGCTGCTCTGCACGTCCTGGGATCCAGTTTCTCGGGAGGAGGCGGCCTCCTGCTCCGCCCCACTGGGACCCAGGCATTGGGCCCCGGCTTCAGAGGAGTTTGGAAAGGGATGGGAGTGGTGGCATGTGAGCAGCATCACCCACAGCAAGGTACACCTCAGACACAGGAGCGTGTGCACATCCACACACACGTGGGACACGGGCGCGCCCCAGGACGTGAGCACACTCACATTCATTCACTTGTTTAAATTGCATCGAACCTACTGTGTGCTGGTCCCTGTTCCAGGTGCTGGAATAGAACAGACGACAAGTCAGACAAAAAATCCCTTCCCCCAGGGCACCGGGGTGGCTCAGTTGGTTAAGTGGTTGCTTTCGGCTCAGGTCATAATCCCAGGGTCCTGAGATCGAGCCCCGTGTCAGGCTCCTTGCTCAGCAGGGAGCCTGCTTCTCCCGCTCCCTCTGCCCGCCGCTCCCACTGCTTGTGCTGTCTCTGTCTCTGTCAAATAAATAAATAAAATCTTAAAAAAAAAAAAAATCCTTGCCCTCGTGGAGCTGATGCTCCAGTGGACGTGGCCTTCGAGGATACTGAACCATACACACCCTGCCGGGCCTACACGTGCTACGGACGGCGGGTGCAAACGTGTCCACGCGACCCATGCAGACCTGTGCAGACATAGCCACACCCAGAGGCCCCAGCAGAGCCACATGCGTGGAGCAGACAGGTGCAGACGTGGGAGTACGCACACCGCACGTGTGTGCGTGCAGACACACGCAGCTGGACGTCAGCACTCCTGAGATCCAGCCGTGCTTTACTCGCTGCTGTCCTGGAAGATCTTGGGCCCGTGGCAGACACGCAGACACATACCTAAGGCCCTTTCCAGCTGGGGAAGCCTTGGGGCCTGGAGGGGAGCTGGGTTCTTGTCCTTCTTCACACCTGTGCGCAGTCTCCATAAAGGAGCGTTGTTCAGTTCTCAGCCCCTGCCCATCCACTGGGTCGGAGCACACAGTCAGAACCCCACCCTGCTTCTGTCCAGTTGGGGGATGGGAGACTGCTCTACCTTCCTCCCTGCTGTGGAGAAAGACGGCCATAGCCTTCCTGCAAAGGCAGGAGATACAACGTTCATTCACTCACCTGTGTCTACATGCAATCAGCAGATATCGATGGAACCTCCACTGTGGGCTGGTACCAGGGTGAATAATGAGATGGGCTGGGTCCCTGCCTCACAAGGGTGCCCCGTCCAAAGGGGGAGACCGACAAATGTGTGAACTGATAAAAGCAAAATTTCCTGAAGCAGCAAAGTGCTGAAAGGGAGCCAAAATAGGTTGATGTGATTAGCTGGGGGGGGGGGGGGGCGGTAAGCAGATGTAATACGGAGCCTGAGGCCCAGAGAGGGACAGCTACTTACTGGTGTCACACAGCAAGGCCAGAACAGATCCTAAACTCCTGCTCCCAGCTTGGGACCGGATCTGGGGTGTCTCTGATCAGAACTGTGAGCTGAAGGAGGGAGAAGATGGAGGGAAAGATGGGGCTCTGAGGTGGGGGACCCTAAGTTGGATCTCCGAGGCGGGGGGCTGCCAGGGCTGCCAGAAAGAGCCTGTGCTGGGCAGCGGTGATGTCAGGGATTAGACTGGGCCCTTTGAGTGGGTGCACTGAGGCGTAGGCCAGGCCAGGTAGTGAAGGGGGAGGTGGGGGAGGAGGAGGAGGGCAGGAGGGGAGGAGGGGAAGAGGGAGGCAGATACTCGATCTGGTGCTATTCACAGGTGGATGGTGGACGTGGGGCTGGGCCTCACCCCAGAGGACAGGCTCGCCCTCACCCAACCCCACCACCTCCTACTTCTCTGGGGGCTTCACTTTCTCTCTCTCTCGACCCCTAGGTGCCCTTCATAGCTGGAGACACTGGCACCCAGTCCAGGCCCTGCTTTATCCCGAGGCATCTGTCTCGGCAAAGGTCATCAACTCTGCCGCCCTCACCGTCCCTACTCGCTGCCCATCCGTCTCCACCTCAGTTTTAGTCTCACCAGAAGCCGATGCCTGGGGATCCCCCCCAACTCAGAAGCCAGCAGACTTGGGTGTGAGTCCGGCCTTGGTCCGTCGCTAGCTGGAGCGAACCCCCCCAACATTTCTGAGCTTCAGTTAGTGTCCTCATCTGGAAACTCGGTAATACTTCCCACCACCCAGGCTTTCGCGGACCCCTTCCACCAACTGCCTTGATCCCCGCTATGAGGACCCTCCTTGGTCCCTCAAGGGTTACCTCAATGGCACATAAAGCCTCCAAGCTGTGGCAAAAGCCTTGATGCCGCATGCCCCGTGCTTGGAGGCCAATCCCCACCTGCCACACATAGGCTCCCAAGAGACCTATCTTGTCCCTCCCCCAGGACACTCAAGAGGCCCCCAGTGTCATCCAGCAGGTCACATAATGAGCCCCATTCAGAACAAACAAATTTGAGCTCTAAACCAGCTCCTCCCCCTGACCCCCACATTAAGCTCACCCCCCCCCCACTACAATCCTCACGCCTCCCTCTCCAGGCAGAGAGAACAGCAAGTACAAAGGCCCTGAGGTGGGAGCCTGCATGACAGGGTTCAGGAACAGACAAGGCCGGCAGAGCGGGCAGAGACGCTGGTGGTTGGTGAGATAGGGCAGGTTGGGGAAGAGCAAGAGTCGTCTTGCACTCTCCCACCATCTCCACATCTTCCTTGACTCCCCAGTGCCCTCAGGATACAGTCCTAATTCTGCAGCCCGTCCTTGGAGGCCTGCAATCCCCCAGTCCCTGTGCAGCCTTGCGACTCACTTCTTGCTTTTCCCCACTTTCTACTTCCGCCCGGCAACCTACTTGCAAGCCTGCTCAACTCTAGGCCTTCCTCAGGCAATTCTCCCCGCATAGAAAGCTCTCCTGCTCCCCCTTCACCAGACACAATCCTTCTCATCTTTTAACCTTCAGCTCAGGGTTTTATCTCCTCTGGGAAGCTTTCCTTGTCTCCTCTGCCTCCTCGGAGCTCCCACAGGTCCCCAAGTTCCCCTGTCCGTTTACTGATCACCCTATGTTGGCGTTCTTGGTCTCCCAGTCTTTCTCCCCAGTGTGACAGGAGGCAGGACTTCTCATCTCTGCAGCGCCTGCACCGGGCCAGGTACAGGGGTGACGCCTCCGTGAGCGTCGCGTGTAGGAAGGCGGGAGCATCATGGTTCCAGCCGGGGACTCTGCAAAGCCAAGCCAAGGAGGTGGGTCGGCTGAGCAGATCCCCTGATCTCACAGAGCTCCCATGTCAGCGTCTCATCCTAATGGGGTGGCAGGCCGAAGGGGCAGCGAGGGTGTTGGGAAGAGAGGCCCCCAGTGCAGGGATCATCGGGGCGAGGAGCACAGCCTACTCCGTTCACTGTTCCCGAGCCCCAGGTGGTGGCGAGAGAGGCCGGGGTACTGCCCTCCTGGCGTGCACGGCCTGGCAGCCCAGCCACACGATCTCCGACTTTCTCTAGCGCTTCCTAAGGGCCCGGTGTTGTTCTACGCTCCTCTGTTCCGTATCTCGTGCTTCCTTTACAGAACCTCCTGGAGTGAATCATACTGTCTCCCCATTTCACAGACGAGGACATTGAGGCATAGCAAGGTGAAGCGATCACTTCGGCTGGCGGGGAGCAGTGCGAGGATTTGAACCCCAGCTCCAGAGCCAGGGCTTGTCACTGTTATCATCACCTCTAGTTTCTGGGGCTTGACACTTCCCGGCTCATGGGGCCTTCCCACAGCTCCTGTCGCCCTGGTCTCCCTCCAGGGTTATCTGCCAAGGGGCTGGCATCCCCATTTTGCAGGTGAGATGTAGGAAGGAATGAGATGAGAAGATAAGAAGGAAAAGAATCACATATTTTACCCTCTTTTATGTTACCGATCACTTTATACAGAGACGTTATCTCATGTATTTGTGAAATCTCAAAAAAACCAACTCATAGAAAAAGAGATCAGATTTGTGTTGTGAGGTAGGAGTGGGGGGGAGGAATTGTGTGAACACGGTCGAAAGGTCTGAGCTTTGGTTATAAGATAAATAAGAAGTGAGGATGTAATAGAAAATGTGATGGCTGTAGTTAACTCTGCTGTGTGATATGCTGGAAAGTTGCTGAGAGAATAAATCCTCAAAGTTCTCATCACAGGTAAAAACATTTTTGTGTAACTACATGGCGTGATGGATGTTAACTAAACTTATGGTGGTAATCATTAAAAATATATATATGTGTATATACTGGTAATCATTATATATATATACTGGGCGCTTGGGTGGCTCAGTTGGTTAAGCGTCTGACTCTTGGTTTCCGCTCAGGTCATGATCTCAGTGTCATGAGATCGAGCCCCATGTCAGGCTCCGGGCTCAGCTAAGCATCTGCTTGAGATTCTCTCTCTCTATCTCCCTCTCCCTCTGCTCCTCCTGCATGCTCACTCTTTCTAAAATAAATAAATAAATACAATCTTAAAAAAAAATATATATATATATATATGTCAAGTCACTATGCTATACAACCTTAAACTTGTACAGTGTTACATGTCAATTATATCTTAAAACTGGAAGAAAAAAAATGAGAGAAAAGCTTGGGCTAAGAGAAAGCCTAAATCAAGTCATAAGACACAATACCCATAAAGTAAAAAGTCAAAGGCGGATAAATTTAAGTACATCTCTCTCTCTCTCTTTTTTTTTACTCTAAGTACATCCAAATATTGCTCCTAATTATTGACAAACACTGTCTCACAAAACAGAAACATTGATGGGTTATGCTTCCACTGACAGTTTCATTCCTAAAAAGATGATTTAAAAATATGTCCATAAATTCTTCGACATGCCACCCTTCGAAAGGAGGAGGCTGAACTCTGCTCCGGAATGTGGGCTTGTTCAAGTGACTTACCAGTAACAGCCAGAATGAGGCAGGAGTGATGTGTGGCTTCTGAGGCTAGGTCATGAGAAGTGTCTCTCTGGACACTTGCCCTTAAAAGCCAGGCGCCATGTTGTGAGGAAGCCCAGGCCACATAAAAGGCCACCGGTAGGTGTTCGGGCTGACAGCCCCAGGCTAGACCTTCAACCAGCAGCCTCAGCACCGATAGCCACAGAAGTGCATGAATGAACCTTCGGATGCTTCCAGCGCCCTTGCTGTCAAATCTCGCTGCGAAGCCAGACAGGGTGGAACAGACACAAGCCATTTCTATTATGCCCTGACTCAATCCTGACCCGCAGAAACCACGAGATATCATAAAAGATTGTTGTTTTGAGGTGACTAAATTTAGGAAACAATGAATAACTAAAAGAAGTACCGTGTGAAATTGTTGACATAAAAATGGAGAGTAATTGAATGACATAGATTCAGTAGCAATTTGCAGGAAGAGTTCAAAAAAAGGGTGTTTAACATTTCGGGCCCCCCAGAATTTCTTAAGTCTTCAACGGTTCCTATGCAGCTGGGCTGATTTTCCCCATAAATAGTTTAAGTTGCCTGAGTAAGCACAAAGAAGAAACCTTTGTTTGGCAAACTGCAAAACCAAGTTGGCTCTCCTATGTAAGGACTTGAGTGAGTCCGTGCAAGGACTTGAGTGTGTGAGGATGCGTGTGAGAATATCTCGAGGCCCAATTGCCCCAATCTCCCTGGAACCTATTCCCTTTCTTTCTCACGAAAGAGGGCAAGCCCATGAATCAAGAGAGCAGGAAAGGGAAGAGCAGGCACACAGTCTTGCAAAGTCAATGCTGTGAGAGTCATATCCCGCCGATGAAGACACACAGGTTCAGAGAGGTGAGGTCACACAATGGTCCACAAAGAGTGTTAAAACCAAGCCTCCAGGGGCACCCGGGTGGCTCAGTCGTTAAGCGTCTGCCTTTGGCTCAGGTCATGATCCCAGGGTCCTGCCCCGCATCCAGCTCTCTGCTTGATGGGAAGCCCGCTTCCCCCTCCCTCACTCCCCCTGCTTGTGTTCCCTCTCTTGCTGTCTCTCTGTCAAATAAATAAATGAAAATCTTAAAAAACAAAAAACAAAAAACGAAAACCCAAGCCTCCAAGCCAACTGTTGGATTCCAGCCTTCAGTGGACAAAAGAATCCCCAGGGATGCTCTTAGAAGTGCAGTCCCGGCTCAGAAAGTTCCAAGGAGCCCAGTCATCTGCATTTTTGTATGGGAACCACTGCCACCCCATCTCCCGGGGGAGTCTGGGTCCCCCTTTGAGGGACACTGATTAGTACTCACAACTCTGTCTTCCAAACAGGACCAGGCCTGGCCAGAAAAAGACCACAAGAAGTACTCGACCTGTTGTAGATTAAAGAGATTCGGGAAACATACAACAGCATTAGTTATCTACTGCTGTCTAACAGGTTACCCCAGGACCTTGTGGTTTAAAATAACATTCCTTACTTCCATTCTGGTGGGGGTCAGGGGTCTGGGCTGGGAGGGTCTCACAAGCCTGCAAACAATGTCAGGGCGGCAGTCATCTCAAGGGGCACAGGTATCTGCTTCCAGGTTCGCGTACGTGGTGCTGGCAGGATTCAGTTCCTCAAGGGTTGCTGGTCTGAGGGCCTCAGTCCTTTCCTGGCTTTTAGAGGGAGGCTGCTCTAGGTTCTTGCCATGTGGACCTAAGGGGGGGGGGCAGCTCACAATATGACGTCTTGCTTTATCAGAGAAGCAGAGAAGAGCCAGAGAAGCGTGCCAAGAGGGAAGCCACAGTTTTTCTTGGAAGTGTGGTCCCATCACTGTTGCCGATTTCATTCATTATACAAGCAAGTCACTACATCAAGGGGAGGGGAATACCAGCAGGCAAGGATCGTTTGGAGCCATGTCAGAAGCAATGTGTGAATTTGGTTTGGGTTCTGATTTCAACAAACCAACTGTACAGAGACATTTAGGAGATAATCCAAGAAATCTGAACATGGACTTAATGTCTTAGGTGATGTTAAGGAATTACCATTATTTATTTAGATGTGACAAATGTCTGTGGTCATGTTAAAAATAATTCCTTATGTCTTAGAGATATATCCTGAAGAATCTATTTTTTAAAGATTTTATTTATTTGAGATAGAGAGAGCGGGAGAGCGTGGGGACGGGGCGGGAGTGGGGGCTGCGGTAGGGGCAGAGGAAGAGGGAGAAGCAGAGTCCCGGCTGAGCAGGGAGCCTGACTCAGGGCTCAATCCTAGGACCCCCATCATGATCTGAACAGAAGGCAGACTCTTAACCGACTGAGCCCCCCCACCCGTGCCCCTATCCTGAAGAATATTATAAAGGAAATGTTATGATGTCTGGGGTTTGCTTTAAAATAATACAACAAGGGTTGGAGGAGGGGAGGCCTGGGGGTCTAGAGTGGAAACTGGATTAGTCATATGTGGGTAATGGTTACATGGATGTGGGGGGCTGTTAGACTTCTCCTACTTTTACATGTGTTCAAAATTCTTCAAGATAAAGGGTTAAAATCAAAGTGAATTGAAGCTAATAATGGTACACTGGAAGTTGAAAGAACATACAGATTCTAAAGCTGTTGCATATTGACTGTATTTTAATTGTTAGGAAAGACAATACCAAAAGAAACATTAGATGACCATAAATATGAGGGAAAAAAAGGAAGGAGGGAAGAAAAGGAAGAATTAGGCTTGGCAGGCGGCTGCTATGGGAGGGGGCTGATTCCTGACCTCTGTTTAACCAAAGGAAGTGGGATTCAGGTCATTGGAGTAGAAGTGAGAGCTTAGGGCAGCAGCAAATCCAAGCCCCAGGGGTTTCTAGTATCTTTGAAGGATCCACTGCAGTTTAGAGTTTGCCCTGAGCCTACAGGGATGGGAAGGCTGGGCTCATTTCCGGAAGGCCACGGAGGCAGGAGGCCCAGTAGTAGCTGGTGGGGAGGTATTACATGGGAGGTCAGGGCTCTCCACGGTGCTTTAGAAGGATGCAGTTTTGTGCAGGAGGTCACGGTCTGTTTTACAGATCCTAGAATATGGGGAGAATCAATCCCAAACCCTCATCTCTAGACATTCTGCATCAGGCCAGGAATTTTGCATCATAGCTGCCTAGCATGGGGCTTGGCCTACAAGAAGTGTTTAATACCCATTGATTCAATCTAGTGGTTGTGGTCCTCTACCAGATATGTACCTCAGAATGTTCCAGAAAACTTTTAACACCATTTGATTCTTGACAGTTGTGTGTGATTCTTTACAAAGATAATGTAGTTGTTCTGGGACAGGTAACTAGTTTGATTCAATATGCAAAAGGGCCAAAAAGGCACCTGCTTAGGGGCGCCTGGGTGGCTCAGGTGGTTGGGCGTCTGCCTTTGGCTCAGGTCATGATCCCAGGGTCCTGGGATTGAGCCCCACATCAGGCTCCCTGTGGCCAGGAAGCCTGCTTTCCTGCTTCTCTCTCTCTCTCTGCCCACCAACCCCCCCCCCCCACCACTCATGGTCCTCTCTCTCTCACTCTCTATCTCAAATAAATAAAGACTTAAAAAAAATAAACCAGAAAACTTGTTACGATTATGTTTTTCTCCCCCGCCCCCATTATAGTGTAGTGGCTTGTTGTTGTGGATTGCAGTCAAATATATATAACATGAAATTTACCATTTTAATCATTTTTAAGTGTACAGTTCAGTGGCGTTAAGTATATCCACTTTCTTGGGCACCATGACCACCATCTATCTCCAGAACTTTTTAATTTTTCCAAATTGAAACTCTGTACCCATTAAACAATAACTCCCCATTCCCTCTGCCCCAGGCCCTGGGTAACCACCATTCCACTTTGTCTCTGTGATTTGACTACCCCAGGTGCCCCCAGTCAGTGGGTTTCTGGTTCGTTTCCCTTAGCATCCTGTCTTCAAGGTTTATCCACGTTGTGGCGTGTATCAGAATTTCATGCCTTTTTAAGGTTGAAAAAGCAGATACTTAGTTTGCTTCCACCTTTTGGTTATTGTGAATA
Source organism: Ursus arctos (assembly GCF_023065955.2). Classification (NCBI taxonomy): domain Eukaryota; kingdom Metazoa; phylum Chordata; class Mammalia; order Carnivora; family Ursidae; genus Ursus; species Ursus arctos. The sequence goes on from NW_026622874.1 coordinate 88,249,157, forward strand.
ATGCTGCTATGACCATGGGGGTACAAGTATCTGTTCAAGTCTCTACTTTCTTTCGGATACATACCCCCAGATGGGATTGCTAGATCATACGGTGATTCTATGTTTGATTAACTAATTAACTACACACCAATTACACATTAAATTCGTGGGGTTTTTTTTTTTTTTTGAGGACCCGCCATACTGTCCTCCACAGTGAACAGGGGCTCAGTATTGTTAGATTTCAGGATTTCAAGTGAAAGTGGAAATCCATTTTTGCAGGAGAAATGTGTTGCTGTTGTGCTGAACCAAGAGTGCACATCTCGCAGGATTCGATCGTTTGTGGATGCTGCAGTAGTCCTCAGGACGGGTTCTGGAGTTCTGGGTTTGAATCCTGATCCTACCATTCATCTGTCTGGGCCCCAGTTTCCTCATCTACAAAATGGGATTCTACCTCATAGGATTCTTCTGAGGATCAGATAGATGCTGAAAGCACTGAATTAACATGTGAAGTGGACATCTCATAAAGTTTACAATGTAGTGAGTCAATAAATGAATTTCATCTGGGAATTACAGGAAGACTTCATTGGGACAGTGGCATTTAAACGGAAACCTGAAGGATGAAGAGTAGAGAAGTGGGATGGGAGAAGGGGAAAGATCTAACAGGCAGTGCGAAAGTCCTCAACAATCATGTAAACCAAAGCTAAAGCAGCGAGGACACAGGGTAGACAATCATCTGGGAGCCAAGGATTTCCTGACAAGGTCGGAAATGAAAGGAGCCTCTCTTCGGCCTCAGGCCAGTCCCTGCAAACTTAAGACCACACTACACTGGCCGGCGTTAACTTCCCGGACAGAAAAACCGCACCTACTAAGTCTTTCGCGGGGCCCCGCTAACCTTCTGGCAAACACAGAGGAGAGAGGAGAGCAGGCGAGCTGGCTTGGGGTCAGAAGTAAGCAGTTCTCCAGGCAGAGGAGGAAGACCAAGAAGGCAGGTAAGAAGGCGCAAAGGTGGGAAGCAGTCCCGTTTGCTTTGGCAGCTGAGATGTCTAGAGGGATGCCTCCAAGGCTGGTTGGAGATGAGGCTGGGCAACACGCACAACTTAGAACTTCAGGCTGAGGAATCTGGTCAAGCCGCAGGACCTCAGTCAAATGGAGAATGGGCGCCCCCTGGGAGCAGTGCTCGGTAGCGGACCCTGGAGGACTCAGATGAAGGGGGCGGGCGGGGGTGGAGGAGGGGGTGCGGCTCAAGATGGGGGCAGACTGCCTGCCACAGTTTTCTTCCCACAGGAGCTACCCCCTTCCGGCATGATGGATTCCTGGGATCCCAGAAGAGCTGGGCAGGAAGGGACCTCGAAAAAGGAACTACCAACACGTGCCCCGTGTCAGGCCGAGCCGCGCACTTTCGTGAACATTGTCCTAACACACCTAACTCTACTTGTAGGTAGGTATCATTATCCCCATTTTTCAGATGAGAAAACCGAGGTTTAATGACTTCCCAAGGAGGGGCGAGGATTTTGTATGACTTCAAAGCCTCTTCCCTGGAGTCCTCACGACCTGGAAGATACCGATTCCATGAGGTTTGGGGCAACAAGCATCGGGTGTGAGAGGCCCAAGCTTTCCGAGGCACAACAGCGTGATTGTACTTTCGGCGAGGGCCACGCCTCCCTTGTGGTGACAATACTGATTACTCTTGCTTTCCTTTAAGAGCCTTACCCTCAAATATGAAGAAGTCCTTGCCACACGTGGGGGCGGACATCATATATTCCTTAGATCTCCCGACGTCTTTCTCCCTCACCCGCACTGAGCCCCAGTAGTGACATAAATTCTCCCCCTCCACTAGCGAGCGAAGCCGTGGGACTACAATTCCCGGCAGGTCTTTCAGAAAGAGGTGGTGCGGGATAGGGGGAAAGACACTCTCGCTTTCCGTAGGCTCGCCATTTGGCGTGTCCGCCGTGATGCACATTTCAACAGCCCACGTCCTTTCTCTGGGGAGCTAAGGAAGGGACTACGACCCCCAGCAGGCACTGCCGCAGAGAGCAAGTGATGGCCGCCATCATCACTGTAGTCCTTTCCCGCATTTCCACAAGGGAACAGCCTTAGTGCGCGGACTACAAATCCCAGCTCGCCGTCTCTCCTTCCCTTCTGCCGCCATCTTTGCTGGTTGTCCCCGCCCCTTTCCCCTTCCCATTGTCTCGACCAAAGATAATAGAGCGGACCTGGGAAGACTGCAACTCCCGTCAGGCTCTGCGCCACCGGGAGAGTGATTTCGATATTACAGGCGGGCGAGGTGCCCAAGGTGGTAGAATGAGGCGACGGGGAGAGGCCAGGTAGCCTGCCATCTTTATGGTAGTCTCCTTATTCTCGTGGTTCCGCCATTCTCACGGCATACTAGAAGGCCAGAAAACTACTATTCCCATCGCACCTCATTAGACCGACTACTAGTCAGGTGTACGCCCCTCTTCCGCCATCTTGCTTGTAGTCCTCGTTCCTTTTCACCTTTCCATTGTTCCTGACGAGTAGAAATGGCAGCGGGAAGGCAGCAGATGGACTGCGACTCCCGTCAGGTACCACACACGCGGAGGGTTGTGGACAGGAGGGCGTGTGAGTGCCTGGGAAGGAGGTCGGGTCGGGGAAGAAGGCCATCTTGTTTGTAGTCATCGTTGCCGCTCCTTCTCTATCCTCTGCAACGGGGAGCCTCGGGGCCACCGGACTATAACTCCCGGCACCCTCGGCTCCCGGCTTGGCACGCCCTCCGCCATCTTGCTTGTAGTCCCCGCTGGCCCCAGCATCCCATTGTTCCCACGGTATCAACGGCGTCCGCAGGACTACGATTTCCGTCGTGCCCTGCGTGTGTTCGTCCTGGAAAGTGGAGGTGGTGGGGAAAGGAGGGGGCAGGGGGCGGGGTTCCTCTGGGAGAAGGAGGGAGTAAAGAGGAGGAGGAGGAGGGAAGGAGGAGGGAGGGGTGGGGGAAGAGAGGAGGAAGGAGGAAGGAGCTCAGGAGGGATGAGAGAGGCGGCCAGGGCCCCGGGCCGAAGCAGCGCGGGGCCGGGGGACCAGGGGGGCTGAGGCACCCCAATTGCCCCCTCCCCCTTTCCCTGCCCCCTTCCATCCTTTCCTTCCACCCTCCGGCTTGAGGAAGGGGATTTATTCAAATTTTATTTAAATCCCTATCTCTGGAGGGTCGCGCGCTGGGGGGAGGGGGAGAGGGCGGGGGCGCGCGCAGGCTGGGGGGGCGGGGCCGGAGCAGCTTCCTTCACCCCCCTCCACTAGCCCCGTAGCCCTAGGGCAGGGGGCCGCAGTCTAGGGGCGGGCCCAGGGGAGGGGGGCAGGTTACAGGGACCCCCCCCTCCCCGGGAACCGGCGGTGGGCGGGGCTTGAACCCCGGAAACGGTGGGGGGCCCAGGCCTGGCCCTAGACCCCTGGGCAGTGGGGGCCGGGAAGAGGCCAGTTAAAGGGCCGGGGGCGCTGGGGAGAGGCGGGGTGGGGGGAGGGGAGCTGTGACTCGGACCCCGGACGGAGTGGGGCCCGGGCAGAAGCTGAGCACCCTGCGCCCGAGGAGCCCCCGTTGGCCTGGGGGGGCTGAGGGACTGAGCCCCCCAGAGCAGGACCTCCCCCTGGAAGGGCCGCGCCGCAGCCCGTGGGAGGGCCTCGCCCCCGGCGCCCCCCATCTCCACTCGCCGCCGTCCCGGCCTCCGCCGGAGGGAGGGGCCGAGCGCCCTCGGGGGGCCGTGGACCCCGGCGTTCTGAGCGTTCCGCGCCCCGCGCCGCCCGGCCCCCCCGCCGCCGATGGCCGCCGACCCGCCGGGAGCTGCCGAGAAGGGAGAGATGGCTCCCGGGACACGTGTGAGGTGGGTTCATGCGGCTCCTCCTCACCCCCAGACCTGGGCAGCTCCCACTCCCATTCATCCTGAGCCCGACCTCTCTCTACCTTCCCCGCCCCCAGCCTCGCCCTCTCTTTGCTCCAAACTCCTCATCTCCAGCCCTCCTTCCTGTTACCTCTCAACCCTGGGGAACTGGCCTTCCTTCCTAGACCCTGCTTCCCCTTGCAGACCCCCATCCCCGCCTGCAGTCGCCGCCCTCCAGGCCCCTCCCCTGGAGCGCTGGAGGGCCCCTTCCCCCCATGGATGGGTCTGTAAGTCCCTGGAAAGGGGGAAGCTAGGGTAAGACTCTGGCCACGAAGAGACCCCTCCAGGCCTGCTGAGTCTGTATGGGATCTTGGAGGATCTGGTTTCCATGGGAAGGGGAGCCCAAGGGATTCTAGACAATTAGGGATGGAAAGTAGCCTGGGAAGCTTGGGGGTGGGGGAGAAGACATGTAGGACTGAGGCCATCCTGAGTTCTGTGGAGATGTCAGGGTGGATTCTAGAATCCCAGGGAATCTGGGAGATTGCCCAAGCTGACCTGAGAGATCCAAGAGGAGGGTGTCTTGGGACAGAGGGAGCTCTGTAGGGAGCAGAGCAGTTGAGATCTTGGGCAGAGGAGGGGCTCTGAAGCAGCATGGGGGGGGTGTCTCAGAGCCCTGGGGATGGGGGAGGGCAAGCATCCCATTGGATCTGTTGACAATGTATAGGTTTTGGGGCAAGAGAGATTGGTGGTAGTTGTGTGTGAGAGAGAAAGGAGGAAGAAAGGTCTAGAGCTTCTACCCAGGAATTTGTGGGTATCTTGAAGGTAACTCTGGGGAATTGTAATTTGGGGAATGCGTGGCGTGTAGTACGTTTGGATACCAGGGGAAGAGTTGGGGCCTCTCTAAGGTAACTCCACAAGCAAGGAGCCCTGGCTTTCCAAGGAGCTTTGGTGTGGGGGTGTCAGTGCAGAGGCCCCAGTCCCTTCTTCCTCCCCGGCCTAGGCAAGGGGGTGCTGAGGAAGTGTTAGAGGAAAGAGGAGTGAGGTCAGGAAGCCAGTTCTCAGACTCGCAGAGGAGCCAGGTGTGCACTTTGGAGAGAGAGGCCTTGAGTAGAGGGAGTGGTGCCCCCCCACCCCACTCCCAACCCGAGAGGGACGATGTCCTTGTTCCTTGTCTCCCGGGGTTGGAGAGCAAGCTCTGGCTGCCTAGGAATGGGGGGAGCTGCCAGGAGTTTCCCAAGCCAGGGCCTCATTGGGCCCACCTGACCTTGCCTCCATTCACCCACAGCCCTCGGCGTTGCTGACGCCCCCAATGTCGTCGAGCAGCCGGGGGCCGGGGGCCGGAGCGCGCCGACGCCGAACCCGCTGCCGCCGCTGCCGGGCCTGTGTGCGAACTGAGTGCGGGGACTGCCACTTCTGCCGAGACATGAAGAAGTTCGGGGGGCCCGGGCGCATGAAGCAGTCGTGCCTGCTCCGGCAGTGCACTGCCGTGAGTTCTGCCCCCAGCACATCCAACACCCCTGGGGCTTTGGGTGGCCTTCCCCAGCTGGCCCAAGCGCCTTTCTGGGGTGACTGCTTCCTAGGACACACTGTAGAGTTGCTGTTTGTTCACGCATTCATTCACTGTTTTGTTCAAACGTCCACCAGGCCCATTTTTGTTGCCAGTTCTAAGCTGGGGGCAATGATAGGGCACCCCAAAGAATCTGACCCCGTGCTTATCTTCATGTTTTTCCGGCTTCAGAGGCACAGACTTGTAGGGAGCTCAGCCCCACTTGGACTCCTCCTTAGAGGAATCTGTGCACAGGGGCCCACTCCCAGAGCTGGCCCAAGCGAATAGGTCTTAGCCTTCTCTGGCCTCTTCCTCACCTGCCAGAGTGGTCTCGGAGTGGAAGCCAGGCTTACCCTTTGTGTGACCTTGAACAAACACTTTGAACCTCAACGTACCTTTTCTGTGAAACATTTCCTTTGCTGAGTCGTAAAGATTAAGCAATAGCATGGATGTGAGTGTGCTCAGCACCCAGTAGGTATCGAGAACGTGAGTTTCTTTCTTTGAGCTCCCCCAGGGGGAGAACGTGGCCCTTCTCCAGCAGCCTTGAGGAGCCAGGGGCATCCTGCACCCCCTCCTGGAGGACCACCACCTCCTTTTCCCTCTAGCCCCTCTGTTGCCTTTTTACCCTCCGGCCCCCCTTTTGTCTTTCTTTGTCCCCCAACCCTTGCCTCACTTTCCCATTCCTCCTTTCCCTGCCTCCTTTTTTCTTGGGCCTGTCTCCCAGCCTTCAGCATCCCTCAAATGACTCTGTATTACCCTGCCCCCCACCCAAAGTCAAGTTGTCTGAGGGCTGCTCTCCCCTAGGACCAGCCAGTTGCCTTTAGCGTTCCCAGGAGTTTTGCCAAAACCTGATTCATTGTAGGGTCCAGAGCAACCGTTGGGCTGCCCATTGTGCAAACTCAGAATCATCCCAAGCCGCGGCCGCATCCCCTGCAGCTCTGTCTTTCAACAGTATTGTCATACTTGCTATGATTTCTGTCCTTGCCCAAAGCCAGCTCCAGTTTCAGGGTCACGCACACAGACCCTGACTCCAGTTGCAACATTTGCAGCGGTGATAACAACTATGTGTCCAGTGCCTCCCTGCATGATCTCATTCTTCCAGAGGTCCTGCAAAGGAAGAATGCCTAGCCCCATTTTACAGATGGAGAAACAGACGTAAGGAGATTAAATCATCTGCTCAAGGTCATACTGCCAAAAAGGAACAAATTCAAGATTTGACCTAGCTTGACCCATGGGTTCTGAAGCTCATCCAGCAACCGGCCAGGCTCCCCAGAAGGAAGGGTCTTACCCCTGTCGCTTGCTTTCGGGGTCCCTAATATTCCCTCTTCCCCAACAGCCCGTGCTCCCACACACAGCTGTGTGCCTCTTGTGTGGGGAGGCTGGGAAGGAGGACACAGTAGAGGGAGAGGAAGAGAAATTTGGTTTGAGCCTCATGGAGTGTACAATCTGCAATGAGATCGTCCACCCTGGCTGCCTGAAGGTGATGGCCCTGGGGGCCCCGGAGTCTGAAGGTGATGGCCCTGGGGAGCGCCGCCTCTGGGTTTACTGGCACTCTACATCCACTCCCTGCCCTCTGCCTACAGATGGGGAAGGCTGAGGGTGTCATCAATGCGGAGATCCCTAACTGCTGGGAGTGCCCTCGCTGCACCCAGGAAGGCCGGACCAGCAAGGTAGGGGTAGGGGCTGGGCTGGGTGCTGTGTTCTGCGTAGATAGTGGGTTGGGGAGCTGGAGAGAACCTCAACCCCAGCTTCCATCTCCCCAGGATACAGGTGAGGGACCAGGCCGCCGCAGGGCTGACAACGGCGAGGAGGGCGCCAGCCTGGGGAGTGGATGGAAGTTGACGGAGGAGCCGCCGCTTCCACCACCCCCACCCAGGCGCAAGGGCCCCTTACCTGCTGGGCCCCCCCCAGAGGACGTGCCTGGGCCCCCCAAAAGAAAGGAGAGGGAGGCAGGGAATGAGCCCCCCACCCCAAGGAAAAAGGTGAGCCAGGGAGCATGCTCATTAGGTCCAGTCCAAGGGATTCTGGGAGCGGTAGTCTAGTTCCTTTTTGGGGAGGGTGGGCCTGGGAGGCTGCGCTCTGTGGGTTCCCCAAGGGGTTGTTGGGGGATGTAGTTCAGGAAATGTTGGGTGGGGGAGGGTGGAGCATGCTCGGTGGGGAAGAGAGGTGCAGGTGAGCGGCAAGTGGCACTAGGCAGGGAAGCTTTGGGAGCCCTGGGTGCTTCAGGTAGGAGGGAGACAGCGTGCTCAAATTAGCTGCTACAGAGGAGGAAGGAGGGGCTGGAAAGGGCCTGAGGGGGAAGAAAGAGAAGACGAGAGCATGCTCAGTGAGCCAAGACACTGGTTGGAAGGTGAGCATGCTCAGAGTTCTTCCTGAGATGGGGGCTTCTGGGATTTGTAGTCTAAGAATCGAGCATGGATCTTAGTTCTGTGGACAATGAGGGGCTAATGGGGTCTCTCCCTTTCCCCATATTTCCCTCTTGCTCTGGTAGGTGAAAGGAGGCCGAGAGAGGCACCTGAAGAAGGTGGGTGGAGACGCCTGCCTCCTCCGAGGATCGGACCCAGGCGGCCCCGGCCTTCTGCCCCCCAGGGTTCTGAATCCGAGCCAGGCTTTCTCGTCCTGCCACCCTGGGCTCCCTCCCGAGAACTGGGAGGTGTGCCGGGGACCTCCTCCCTCCCCCTCCCACCTTTCCTTGCCCCACCCTCCACCCTGGAGACAGAGATCTGTCCCTTCCTGCTCACCTTGTCCTGCCCCTGCCCCATTTGGCCACAATGGGCATCTGGACCCCTGGGAAGAGTGGAGGGGGAGAGGTGGGTTGGGGCCAGGCCACAGGACTTTCCAGGAACCCTTGGGGTGTCATCTGACCCATTTGCGTCATCTTTCCAAACCTTAAAGGGAAAAGAACTGAGTTCAAATCCCTGCTCACTGACTCCCTGTGTGGTCTTGGCAACTTGTCAGCTGCTCTGAGCCTCGGTTCCTCATCTGTGAAGGAGATGATACTACCTACCTTATCCACCCATCCCACAGAACTGTTTACATCTAATGAAAGTAAATGAGATTTGTGAACTGTGATATGTACTTAGATTTGAGGAAGATGAGGCCCAGAGAGGTTAAAAGACTTGCCCAAGGTCACACCACAAAGCTAGAATTCAGATGTCACTTTGCACTGACACATGAATGTAAGGGTCGGCCTGACTGTGTTCAAATCCTGCTTCTGCCATTTGTCAGTCTGTAACCTCGGGCAAGTCACTTTGTCTCTCTAAGCCTCAGTTTCCTCGAGTGTAAGAAAAGTGGCCAGGTTGCCACTCCGTTGGACCACTGTGAGGATGTGAGTCCGTGAGTATGAGGTGCTCTGTCCCTCTCACATCTTCGAATAGACACTTGGAATCATCTAATCCAGCGTTTCGTGTTGTAGCTGATGAGGCCGGGGCTTCCCAAGGTCACACAGAGAGTTAGAGAGTTGGTAGCCAAGCCGATACTCAAAACCACATCTCTAATCTTTCTCCATATTGCATTGGCTTTGGAAACTCATAAGCTATTGAAACCCATCAGGCTTCTAATTTTTTGAATCAGTGCCTTCACGTGACAGATAAGGAGACTGAGGTCCAGAGAGGGACCTGATGTGGCTGAGGCCGCACATCGTTCGGGGGCAGAGCCATGGCTGGAACTCAGGACCGTCTCTGGGGCTGCTCGTGCCCTGCTGAGTCCTCAGGGCGGGGAGGTGGGAAAGGGCACGTCAGGCCCTAGAACAGCCTCCCCCGTCTCCTTGCAGAAACCAAAGCCGCCTTTGGCCTCGGCCGAGGGCCCGGCAGCACCATCCCCGTCGCCGCAGCGGGAGAAGCTGGAGCGTTTCAAGCGCATGTGCCAGCTGCTGGAGCGGGTGCCTGACACCTCGTCGTCGTCCTCGGACTCGGATTCCGACTCTGACTCTTCAGGCACATCGCTGAGTGAGGACGAGGCCCCTGGCGAGGCCCGGAATGGGCGACGGCCAGCCCGGGGCAGCTCGGGCGAGAAGGAGAACCGCGGGGGGCGGCGGGCTGTGCGCCCTGGCAGTGGGGGGCCCCTCCTCAGCTGGCCCCTGGGCCCCGCCCCACCGCCCCGGCCCCCACAGCTGGAGAGGCACGTGGTGCGGCCCCCACCTCGAAGCCCTGAGCCCGACACGCTGCCTTTGGCTGCTGGATCCGACCACCCCCTGCCCCGCGCCGCCTGGCTTCGTGTCTTCCAGCACCTCGGGCCCCGAGAGCTGTGCATCTGCATGCGAGTCTGCAGGACTTGGAGCCGCTGGTGAGTGGCCTGGATGGGCCTGGGTTCCTACTTGCCGTATGACCTGCAGCGGCAGGTTGTGACCTCTCTGGGTCCTGCTCTTAGGTTGATAATACTCCTGCAATACGTACGTTTTCTAGTCCGGTAACTTCCATATCTGCTGCGTGCAAGCTCCTTGCCATTGTTGGAGCTCATTTAACTCTCATAACAACTTTGCAAGGGTGGGTACCATATTATTTCCTTTTACAGATGAAGCTGAGGTTAGGGGTGTGGAGAGGAGGTAGTAGGACCAGGAGTTTGAACCCAGGCCCCATGGCTCCAGAATCTTTTCTCCTAATAACCGTCATTCGCGAGTGTTTATGCAGCAAGCAGAGTGCTACGTGCTGTAGTGCGTCCCCCGATTTGCTTTGCACAGTCCTTTTCCTGAGGACAGTCTCACTAGAGGTCCCATTTACACGTAGGGGGTGGCCCCTGCTCTCTCCGAGGTAGCCGTACTTCAGCCTCCTGACTCCCCTTGGCCCTGCTTCATGCCCCAGAGCCGCCCCCAGCTCCCTCTGCTTGTCCTACCCTCCCCACCCCCCACATCTCCCCACTGCTTCCTGAGCCTTGTTTGTTCAGAAATGTCGGTCATCCTCCCGAGCCCCTGGTCTTCCTCTTCGCTCCTGCCCCCGACAGAATCCTCCCCCAGTCCCCTCAGACTCCCACAGCACCCTGTTCCCCTCGCAGAGCACACGGAGGCCTTCCGCATGTCGACAAGCCTTCACTCCTTTATTCACGGTCAAGTTCACATCGCTGGGTAGAGTGGGGCGGACACTGTGTCTGTTTTATCTGCGCGTTCCCAGCGTGGGCCGGGGGCAGTGGAGGTGCCCACGAAGTGTTTCGTTAACTGAGTACTTTCAGCCTCATTCCCAGGCCTTACTGCTTAGCGGGCATCCTGGTGGGCACGTGGCAAACTGTGGGCTGACTTGTTCCTCGCAATTGCAGCGCTGTGGGAGAATGAGGGACCCCTGAAGTCACAGCGCAAGCTGGTGGCTGGACTCGGATGCCCCTCCTTTTCCCTGGGACTCTGGGGCACTGGTTGACACCTGTGGTCTCTGGGGAGGCTGGAGAGCTGAGAGGGTGGGAGTGCAGGCTCCAGAGGCAGGTTGCCTGTGGTTGAGTCTTACTCTTCCCCTGATAAGCTGACGGCCGCTGAGCTCATTTCTTAACTTCTCTGTGCCTCAGTTTCTTCTTCATCTGGTAAGCCAGGAGAACCAAAGCCTTTACTTCGTAGCGTTTTTGGGAGCTAACAGACATAAAGAACCGAGGACAGTACCCGGGAGATAGAAACTCCTCAGTGCCCTAACTATAACCAGTATTATTCACTCAGTTACAAATACTGCACAGACTTTGCATCCTCAGAACGTGGGCCTGGGCCCTTGAAGAGCTCCCAGTCAGCCTGCAACATAGAAGCAAAGAGAGCAGCTGCTGGGGATCACCACCCCCCCACGCACCTAGTGATTGAGAATATGTTTGCTGAGGCCTTCTCAAGGCCAGCTCTGTGCTTGGCTCGTGGGATGCAGGCCCGAAGAGGACTTCATTTCTACAAGGAGAGACTTGTGACCTGAAGTGGACGAAGCAGAGAGGCCGGACGGCACAGGGATTTCCAGCTTGGGCCCTGGAGTCTGCCACCCATGGGTGTCATCGGCTGTGACTGCTGTCCTGCCTGAGTGTTTGGCTGTGGGTGGAGAGCTATACCTTTCAAGGCCTGCTTTCTCATCTGTAGTCTGGGGTTCCTACTGATACCTTGTGGGGATTCAGCGACGTGGTTCTTGCCAAGCACTTAGCACAGTACTTGAAAGGTACTAAACACTAAAAAAAAAAATGGTGGGTTTTGATCAGGACAAGGGTAGGGCAGAGCAGAGGTAGGGTGGGACCAGTCAGGCGGCTCTGTCAGGCCTAGGCACTGAAGTAGGGGTGGGAGGAGTCGAGAGGAGGGACTTGAGCTGAGAATTTTTTAAGAAGCAGAAGGCCTTGTGTTTGGTAACTAAATGGCAGCGAGAGCACCAGGGTGACGACTCTCCGGCTGAGTTTCTGGCCCACAAGCCGGGGAGGGCAGGAGTGCCGTTCCCCAGGGTCGGGAATACCAGAGGTAGGGCAGGTTCCGGGAAAGCGAAGTGCTCAGATGGGACACGTTGGGTCCAAAAGGCCTGTGGGCCGATCAGGAGCTGGCAGGACAGCAGATGGATATACAGGTCTGACGCTCGGAAGATCCAGGTTTGGAAGTTTTCCCCAAAGAAGGAGGGCAGAAGACAGAATGTCAGGATCTGTGAGTTAGAGAAAGAGCAGCCAGAGACATGAGGAGATGGTGGAGGTGTCCTGCAGGAGAGAGATTGAGGAAGGAGTGAGTAGTGTAGGATGTTGGCAAGAGGTCATGGGAGACCAAGGACCAGAAGTGGCAGCTGGATTCGCTATATGAGGCCCTGGTGTCCTTGGCTGTGCTACATGGGAGTAGGGGACCAAAGCCAGGTCACGTGGGGTTGAGGACATCAGCTCCAAGGCAGGGACTTGGTCTGTTCGTTGCTGTGTCCCTAGTTTCTAAGATGGCGCCCGGCATACAGTAGATTCTAAGACAATACTGGATGGATGGATGGATGGATGGATGGATGGATGGAAGGAAGTGAGGAAATCAGGATGGTGTGTGGAAAGAGGTAGTGAGGGTGGAGACGGAGAGAAAGTTGTAGGTGGGAGAGCAGGAAGTTGCAGGCTTTCCTGTCTGGTGGCTTTTATCTCCTCTTGGGACCGGGAGGCAAAGTGAATGTACCAAGAGTGAGGGGAGGGGAGCAGGCGGAGGAAGCATGGCGGAGTTGTTGAGGCGCCAGAAAGAGGGTTGGAACTTTGGAGGACATGGGCAGAGAGGCTGGCAAGGAAGGGACTGGACCCCAAGGTCAAGGCCAGTTGGGGCTGGGAATAAAGGCCTGGAGATGGGTGGATAGGACAGTGGTGGCATCAGGGAGCCCAGGAGGGCATGAGCTCCTGCCAGACACCACTGGGGCTGGTGCCTCTGCATCCCCAAAGGGCCTCTGCAAGACAGAGGGTTAGGACCAGAATTTCAGATTTGGGAGGTGGGCTTAATAGGGGGCTGACTCTGTCGGGGCGGCTGGAGTCTAGGGAAAAGTAAACTGGGTTAGGGAACTTGGACGTCAAGCCCTGATGCCCCTGGAGGAGGGCAGGCCGTGCCTCTTAACAATTCTTCCTGCCCCTCAACTTAGCGTCATTCCGCGGCTTAGAAAGGACCCATCCATGGTTCCCTGCTGCCCTCACAGTGAACTCCCACAGCCCTGTTGGATATTTGCACATGTACAGTCCCTCAGTGACTGCACTAAACAACAGTCCCGCCTGGCACTGCGGTCTGCCTTGGCACAGCGTGCCCACCTCTGCAGCGTCTCCCCCTGCCTCTTCCTCAGACACAGCTCAGGTTCTCAGTCCAGACCGGCTTGGGGTAAAGCCTGGCTCTGCTGCCACTTAGTGGCTGTGGGACCTCGAGCAAGTTTCTCAACCTCTCTGGGCCTCATTTTCCTTAACTCTAAAAAGGAGGTTATAGTAACAGTATTTACTTCCTAGGGCTGTTGTGAGTTAACTGCGTAATGCACAGACCAGTGCCAGGCACACAGGAAACCCTTGAACTCTAGGTATTGATGCCGTCGTCATCCCCATCTTCCTCATTAATTAGGGGAGATGATGGCTTGCCCTTTGTTCCTGCTGCCTGAGTTTCCCCGAGTGTTCCGTTTTCTCTCTATCCCAGGCCTGGATGCTGGTGCTTCCCCATCGGGAACATCTACCCTTTTGGGAGGCTCCCTGTCCAGTGCTCTCATTGACTTTTACTATATCCCTTGCTGCTTCAGTTACTGTGGACCGGCTGTGTTTTCCCCGTTTCCTGAGAGCCCAGCAGAAGTTGGACACCTAGGATCCGTAGGGCCCTGAGCAACTGTTGGCTGCCATGCTAAGGTTTAAACCCAGTGTCCTGGTCATTCAAGGGCAAAGGAACCAATTCGTTCAAGCCAAGAAAAGTCATGGGAGACTTCCTGGAAGAGGAGACACTGGGGCTGAGCGTTGAAAGCTCTGGGTTGGTTGGCGTTTCGGGCAGAAGCACAACATGTACCAGTGTATGTTGGCACCAGGCAGCGTTGTGTGTCTATCGGTGGGCAGGTGGTTTGGTGTGGCTGTTGTGGAGTACGATACAGAAGCAGATGGGGGCCAGTGTGTGCCCCCAGGGGAAAGGGTTCCTTTTTAGCCATGGAAGATACAAGGGCTTCTGGGTGATTGTGGCAGTTGAGCTGAGACTCAGGACTGGGTGGGAGTGGGCAGGATTTCACTGAGTGGAAAGAGAAAAGGGGCAGAAGCTGGGTTGAGGGTAGGTTGGGTTTTTTCCTTTTCTGTTTTATCATTGGAAAGATTTGCAAGTGGTTATTGGTTGAGTGGAAGGAACCAGGAGAGGGAGAGGCTAGAGTATGGGGCGGGGGGGAAGCAGTAGGTGGGACCGAGAAGTGGAGTTGTTTGGACTGAAGCTGTAGTGTGTGTGCCCCCAGTAATTCCCTCAAATGTCAGACGGGGCTCTGCGGAGAACGCCTGGTAGCTTCAAGTGGCACAAAACCATGGCTTAATCCTTCTATTAGTTTTGAAAAGGAAGTCTCTCCATTGGGTGCTATTGTGTCCTTAACACTTCTCTAATACTTATCTCCCTGTTTAACAAAAATAGTCTTCAGGTAGTAGCCTAAAGCCACAGCGATGCCTGCCCAGGGTTTGACAGCCCCCCCGTGGTTTTTATTGTACTTATTTCTAAGGTTAACATTTTTATGTGAAGCAATACTGGTTTTGAGTGCAAGGAGGGGATCGATTGGAAGATAAATTCATGTTCTGAGAGAAGGGGCTAACAACTAACTGGAGTTGGTAACTGCTGCTCCAGCCCAGGGCTTCTGCAAGGGCAAGCCCTCAGAATGGGCGGTGGGAGGGAGGGGAGACCCAGCTTCCTGGGCCTTCCCCACCCCTGCGGCCTCTGACCCCGTCCGTCTAGCCCAGTGGGAATTTCCTGACATGTTTTTGAGAACTGGAAGAGAGTTTTCAGACTGAGTCTCGAGGAACTTTGTGGTGTGCCACGAAATGTTCACAGATGACCTTGGGAGAGGAGGGGAAGGGTTCCTTGGTAAAATACGTTTGGGAAGCCCTTCTCTGGTTCACCGCATGTTGGACCCATCAGGGCTGTCAGGGATCAGGAAAGCTGTCTAACTTCTGTGTAGGCCTCATTTGCCTTTGGAACTTTGATTCCTGGGCCCCACCATGCCTTCCATAAACACCGAGCGGATAAACGGAAAGCTGTAGATGACATGTGCTGTGGGGCAGTGCTCGGTGGAAGCTTCGGGACTTCACGCCGGCCTCGCACCATTCATTCATGCAACGGATGTGCAACAGATAACCCCTGGCACAGTGCTGGGTGCTGGCACTACCGAAGGGGACATGCCGTCCTGCCCTGGTAGGGCCTGCATTCTAGTCGAGGGACGCAGTAATCCGAGACAGGAGGTAACAGGGCCATGAGTCGAGCCTTGGGCAGCTGGCCATCAGAATGGGGCAGATGTGGCTCAAAGGCGGAGATGAAGAGAGGAGATGAGAAGTTCCCACGAGTCACCATAACTTAGCCAGGGAGAACTCCAGAAGCACAAGGTGGGGGTGGTGGGGGCTGCTGACACATCCCTTGGTGTTACATCAAATACAATGTGTCGGGTGATTGTGTCTTTAGCAGAATGCTTTATAAGCTGTAAGGTCTACAAACTGTAATGACCTCATTTGATCTCACGGGAGCCTTGTGGGGCAGGCTGAGTCTGGATCATTATCTTCGTTTTACAAGTGGAGCGTCTGAGGCTCAGGGAGAGGGATGGACCTGCCTGGGGTCTCGCATCCAGTTAGCGATAAAACTGCGCCCCAAACCCAGGGCTCTTGGCCTGAGGCTGGGGTACTTCCTGCCACCCCTGCTGTCTTTGTGGGCCAGGACAGAGCTGTGGCGAATGAGCTCTGAAATGGGGAGTTTCTCGGGTTCCCTAAGAGCTGAGGGCTCTGTCTCCCTCTTGTGGCTGATAGGTGCTATGACAAGCGTCTGTGGCCTCGAATGGACCTGAGCCGGCGAAAGTCACTGACCCCACCCATGCTCAGTGGTGTGGTTCGTCGCCAGCCCCGAGCCCTGGACCTCAGCTGGACAGGTGTCTCCAAGAAGCAGCTCATGTGGCTTCTGAACCGTCTGCAAGGTAGGGCGGGATGGCGAGGTAGGCCAGGGTGAAGAGGGAGACAGTCCTGGGATGGAGCACCAACTTCCTGACGTCCCCCGCCCAGGCCTGCAGGAGCTGGTGCTCTCCGGCTGCTCCTGGCTCTCTGTCTCTGCCCTGGGCTCAGCCCCACTGCCGGCCCTGCGGCTCCTGGACCTCCGCTGGATTGAGGATGTTAAAGACTCCCAGCTCCGCGAGCTGCTCTTGCCTCCACCAGACACCAAACCAGGTGTGGCGTCTGTTGGCTCATGTGTAGAATGGGTTGGGCAGGGAGAAGGGGGGAGGCATGAGGCCTCCAGGATCTCTTCCGACTCATGCTGGATATTAAGAGATTTAAAGAAAGGGCAGAACACAGAGTTTGGTTAGGAGGCCTTGCTTGGCCACCGTTCATTCGTTGACTTACCTGCTGGGCATTGGGCCCTGTGATAGAAGCTGTGAGGGAAGAGGGGCGAAGGGGAGATAGCCCCTGCCCTCCCGAGGGGAGACAGTTAACGCGGTGAAACACGGTATAGGACAGGAGAATGGCATAAGAATTCGGAAAGAAGCCGGGGGCATGGCCGATGGCCGGTAGGAGTGAAGTCCCTGGGTGTGGTGGGCACTCGTGGAGAGCCGCCTCCAAGGGGAGCGGCGACAATGGCCATGGAAGAATGCAGGCCCAGTATGGCCTGTCACTCACTCCCCCTTGTCAAGAGGAGCCAGACACGTGGATGTTCCTGTGAAATCGCCTTGATTTTTAAATGATGGCAGTTAATTTAACATTCTTTTAAAATTCAGGTGTGGACCAGTACAGGTATGGCTGAGCAATAGATTTGGCCCCTGTGCCCCCTTGCCCTACGGTGAAAGGATAAGGGTTTTCCCGAGGGAATGGAGCAGAAAGAGGGAGCCGGTTGACTCAGAAGGTTGCACGGGGTGGCGGCATCCTCTCGCAAGTCAGGCCAGCTACCTCTTCACCCTGGGTCAGGCCCAGGTGCCCTGTCAGGTGAAGACAGCTTTTCCTACTGAACACATACTCCGGCCTCGGCCCTGGAGTGTAGGGCCCTGGAGACCTCAGCCCCAGTCCCTACCCAGCTAGAACCCCAGTAATGCAGAAGAGAGAGAATCAGAAATAGAAGGTTACAGGGTGATACGGTTGAGGCTGTGGTTGGGCGTGGGGAGCAGTGAGAGGAGGTGCTATTTGAACTGAGTCCTGAAAGGGACAGCGTTGTCCCAGGGAGTGTGGGCCATGAATCAGCTCTTTGGTAGGGTATGAGGCCCATACTGGCAGAGGGGAATGCTGGGAGCAGAGGCCGGTCACAACGGAGGTATGGATTAGGAGCCCTGAGGCCTGGGGGTTCCTTGTCTAGCCAGGAGATGGGATGGGGTGGGATGCTCACAACAGCTTCTCTGGCCCCCGCTGATGCCAGAGGAACCATCCGGAAGGGCAGATCTGTTCATGTCACCCCTGTGCTCTAAACTTTCTCATAATCCCCCAGTGGTCTTTGGATAAAGACTAATACTTTGTCGCTAAGGCCTGGCGCGGTCTGGCTCCCACTGACCTATGCCATCCCCACATTATTTCAGCCTCTTCAGTGTCCTTGCCAAGGTTCCCTCCAGCCCTCAGGCCTTTGCTTAGTCCTCTTTGTCTAGAGTGCTGTATCCCTCTTTGTCTGATTAACACCTAATCATCCTTCAGGCCTCAGCATAAATGCCACTTCCTCCTAGAAGCCCTCCATGATATGATCCTTCCCCCCACTGAGATCAGGGTTCCTTTAGAGATTTGAGAGCAGTTCCCTCCCAGCTGTCACTGCATGGTTGTGAAGTGATTTGATGAAAACCATTTTCCTTTCCCTGAGTTCTAAGCTCTGGGGGGGGTGGGGGGGCAGGGGGTGTGCTCACCCCAGAGCCTTGCTTTCACAGCGCACTTTTCAGTTCCCTTCTTCCCACTCCACCACCACTCCCCCCCACCCCCTGTCATGGCAGCCTTGGAAGGAGGTAGAGAAGCATCTAGGATTCTTCTTACTATTTGGACAAGGCACTAGAGGCTCAGAGGGGTTGACTGACTGCTCCGAGTCACACAGGCAGAGCTAGACCCGAGAACTTCCCCGTCGCCCACTCTCACTGGAGTTGAACTGAGCCAGGACAATTTGGGTGGGCGTGAAGGTGGGCATTGGGAACTGTGGAGTCCATGAGGTGAGAAAAAGTGCTGGTTGGCAGGCCCCAACGACCTCAGGAGCTTGCAAAGATGAGCCTTCCAGGCCCTTAAGACTGTTGTAGTGTTGGGTCTCTATACCCACTTTTCTTATCTTGGCTTCCTGGCTCTGTGCGGCATTCCTCGAGCAAAACTTAAAGTTCTATTTCCTTATTTTTGTCCCTGCTGCTCTCTGCCTGGCCTGCTCTTGTCTCACTCCTCATGTTCAAATCCTTGAAAGCCCAGCTTACATGCTGCCACCTCAGGGAGACCTTGCAGATGTCCTCTTCCCCTGGCCAAAGCCAGACATGACCTGTCTTTCCCCTGCTTCCCTCTAATGGCTTTTAGCTGTGGCCCAAGATTGAGGGCATCTGTAGATGGAGCCCCTTCCCAGGCTCTCAGCCCCTCAAAGGAAAAAGCGAGGCAGAATTCAGAGTTTGCCAAGTCAAGTGTCCACGCAGGTGGCCTGGCAGGTGACAGAAGGGGTGGGCTTGGTGAATGACTTTAGGGAGTAGCACCTTGCAACCCAGTTCCCAGCTAGTCCTTTTCAGGTGAAAGGGATAGCCCGGTAGTGCCAGATCTTAGAATTTTTCAAAGAAAAGCTCTATCTAAATTTTTTTTGTGGAAACGTCTTTTTGGTAGCATTCGTCATTAAGAAAAATTTCAGCGCAATGCAGATTCCGTAACACATTTGTATAGGCTTGTTTCATGAGTTTGAGATACCGAATCTGGTTTATCTATGGGCTAGGCCGGTGCCTCGGAGGCAGATAGCATTGTGGTATGTTTGGTCTGGCACCGGCTTACTTCAGTCATGTGACTGCGGACAGATTGCTTTCATGATTTGGGCTCTGAGTTTTCATCTGTAAGCAGGACTGATAATCACACAGCTGTGGTTGTTAGAGCTCGGTCCAGACCAGCAGCATCCCCATTACCGGAGAACTTGGTGGAAAAATGAACTCTGAGGCCTTTCCTTAGGTTCCCTAACCTCTGGTAGTGGGTCCAGCGACCATTTTAGGCAGCTCTCCAGGGGATGCAGAAGAGCCCTGGCCTGGGGCAGGCTGCCAGTTGGCCCCCTTAGCTGATGCCTGGCCCACACTGAGTGCTCAATTAACAGTGGCTGGTGTACCATAGGCACTTAGTTTAAAAAACATAGGGGTGCCTGTGTGGCTCAGTCGGTTAACCGTTTGGCTCTTGATTTTGGCTCGGGTCATGATCTCAGGGTCCTGAGAAGGAACCAGGCTCCATGCTGGGCGTGGAACCTGCTTAAGATTTTGTCTCTCCCTCTGCCCCTCCCTGCTCTTCTCAAAACCTAAAATGCAGGAATGTGGTCGATACAATAAAAGCAAAGCAGGCCGCATGTTTTGGGTGTAGAGATGAGGGACTTGAGTTCTTCCCTGGAGG
The DNA here is from genome assembly GCF_023065955.2 of Ursus arctos. Classification (NCBI taxonomy): domain Eukaryota; kingdom Metazoa; phylum Chordata; class Mammalia; order Carnivora; family Ursidae; genus Ursus; species Ursus arctos. The sequence continues at coordinate 88,268,648 of NW_026622874.1, forward strand.
TGAGGGAAGAAGCAGTCTCTAAGCTCAGGGACACCTGCCAGGCATAGGATTGAACATAGGTGTCCATGGGCAGAATCTCAGAGCATGGGAAGGGGAGTTAGGAACAGAGACGGGGATGAGACCTTATAGGAACTGGAATGTTCTAACCAAGGAGGTGCCCTCAGAGTTTTTAGTAGAGGAGGGATGGTGCCCCACTACTGTGTTTTTGAGCACAGCTCTCTTTGGATGCCAGGAAGGAGAGGAGAGACTGGACCAGGGTGAGGAGACTGGGGCAGGAGTTCATGCAAGAGTAGTGTTGTCCCGGGGGGGTGCCCAGGGAATGGAGAGAAAGGGATCTAGCTGGTGATGTTACTAATGGAAGGAGAGGGGAGTAGGAGGGGAGCCTGGGGTGGCAGTTCCATTAGGGAAGGCATTTGTCGGATGAGTGAATATATACCGAGCACTGATATCCCAATTGCTAAGGATAGAGCAAGAACAAGACAAAAATTCTTGCTTTCGTGAAACTTACATTCTAGTGGGAGGAGAGAAAAAAAATAGGTCACATGGTGAGAAAAGGGGGGACAGTAATGGCAGGCAAGGGGTAGGAGTATGTGGAATGTTACTGTATCAAATGGAGTAATCATGGAAGGTCTCACGGAGGAGGTGATGTGAGCAGTGGACGGATTAGATGAGGTCAGGTTGTGCGGGTGTCTGGGAGAAGAGCCAGCCATGTAGAGAACACAGGTGGAGGTTCTGTTATTGTGGAAGCGGGTCTGGGGGCTGGTGAGGAACAGGAGTGTGGAGACAGCTGGTCTGGGGGCCTAGGGGCAGGCCCAGGAGTGGCCAGGAGTGCTGACCTCTTAACTGCCTGCCCAGGGCAAACAGAGAGCCGTGGGCGGCTTCAGGGGGTAGCGGAGCTGCGCCTGGCGGGCCTGGAGCTGACGGATGCCTCCCTGCGGCTCCTGCTGCGCCACGCACCCCAGCTGAGTGCCCTGGACCTGAGCCACTGCGCCCACGTCGGGGACCCCAGCGTCCACCTCCTCACGGCCCCCACTTCCCCCCTCCGCGAGACCTTGGTGCACCTCAATCTTGCAGGTAAGCATCCTGTCTGTCCATCCTGCTGGTGTGTTGCTCCCCGGGGCCAGTGCCCACCCTGTACTCACCGTCCTGGTCTCCGCTGCTACTGCCTCCCCCCCAGGTTGCCACCGCCTCACGGACCACTGCCTCCCGCTGTTCCGCCGCTGCCCGCGCCTCCGCCGCCTAGACCTGCGCTCCTGCCGCCAGCTCTCACCTGAAGCTTGTGCCCGGCTGGCAGCCGCTGGGCCCCCCGGCCCCTTCCGCTGCCCAGAGGAGAAGCTCCTTCTCAAGGACAGCTAGTTGGGTGCCCCCCACCCTCCCCCAGGACTCATCAGGAGCCTGGACCTCGGGCCTTCATTTTATCCCTGCCAGGAGGCCAGGTTACCCACCTCATGACTTGGGATTCCTGCCCAGGGACTCGAGCCAGCCTCCCCCCTTTTCTACCCCCTGCACTGATATCTCTGGGGGTCTCTCCTTCCCATCCCCTCTCCCTTCCACCTGCTTCATTGTCCATCCCCTGGGGGGTGTGGGTCAGAGGTACAGGGGGGTGCTGAGCCAAAGGGATGGTGGGAGGGGGGGTAAGGTGCAAGTTTGAGGGAGGGAAATTGGGGAAAGGGTATCTGCAGACAGGATACTGGGAGCCAGGGGGCTGGGGGAGGTGGAGGATGGGCTGGGGGAGGGGGGGGCAGAAAGCAGACCACCAAGGGTTCAGGGAACAAAGACCAGATACTTGGAGTTGGGGGGTGGGGGTGGGGCCAAAAAGGGAAACCAGAGGAGCAATTGGGGATCCACGTGTCAGAGGTGGGGGGGGACTCGGGGAACCAGGGGAAAACCAGGGCTGAGTGAGGGGTGGGGGCAAAGAGCAGGTGTGGGGGCAGTAGTACCCCCTCAGGGGGTCACACCCCTCTCCTTACTCCCTCCCCAGATTTCAGTTCCTTCCCCCCCCCAACCCTGACTCCTTGAACGTCACTGACAATGGCAGCTATTGCGAGGAGTGGGGGCCGCGGGCCTACCCGCTGTTCAGCGTGGCCCAGGGGAGTGGTGAGGGGTACCCCAGCCCCCTACCTGCCTCCCCGCACAATACTTGAACATTCATCTGTACTGAAGTGTTACTTGAACCGGGGGAACCTCGGACCTGGGGGAGCCGGAGTGAGGGGACTGATCGGCTTGGACTGAGACTGGACTGGTGGGCACCCAGCTTGGACTGCGCCACCCCCAGGCTCTCTCTTGCTTTACTGTATTGAGCAGCTCCACCCCTCCTGACCTGAGGTGGGGGTGGGGATGGGGTGCCAGCCCAATGATGGGGAAGGTGGGACTCCTCCAGCTTGGCTCTTCCCACTCTTTCATCGTCATGGAAACTTGTATCCCATTTGCCCAGGGAACTGCCACTCCTGGTTGCCATGGAAATAGCAGCCAATGGACACCTCCCGAAGCCAGTGCTAAGGCTGGAAATGGCCCCTCTTAGTTGCCATGGGAACTTAGTAACAGACTCTTGGCCCTCCCCCACCCGTCCTGGGGCGGGGGCGGGGCTTGGGGAGCCGGGGGGAGGAGTTGGGGCCGGGTTCCGCCCCTCAGCCCAGGCCTCCCGGGGGAGCCGGGTTGTACCATGTAGGGGAGGGGGGATCTATCCACATACCTCAGGTAACAGGGAGGTGCGAGGGTGGGGGGAGGGACTGGGCGGACCAAAGGCCGGAGGGGAGGGGGTTCTGGGTATGGCGAAAGGCTTGAGGATGGGGCCGCTTGGGGGAGGGGGAGGAGGCAGCCCGGCGGGGGCAAGTGGGGGTCCCAGCCGGGCTGGGCCCCTGGGCCCCAGGTCTGTACAATACGGTTTGCTATAAAACTCAAAATCTTCCAGCCAGGGCCGCCGCGTTCTTGTGTGTCTCTTCGGCGTTGGGTTGGGGGAAGAGCTGGAACAGTCGGCGTGCTCATCCTTGGAGCCTCCCGGAGAAGGGGGCTGTTTGGATGGATCCGGGGGTCCTTAGGACCTCCCATGCTTCTCGGAACTGATGACGCCGGACCCCCTGCGGTCCCTACAGGTGGATGGGTTCACCTTCCCCCAGCTCACTACTTACGGGGAGGGGTTTGGAGATCTGGGCATCTAGGGGGTGTCCAAGTGTGCCGAATTGTCCAGGGCTCGGGAACTCCCAGTCCTAGGCTGGGGCTCGGGCGCCTGGGTGATAGGTGCCCTGGGGTCGCGAGGTCCCTCGGGCTCTCTGCCGACGGGCTCCCCCCCACCCGGCTCCACCCCATCATGTGGCCGCTCCGGCTCCGCCTCCGCCCCAGTTCCGGTTTCGGCCTCTGCTGTCTTGCTCCGGCCCCTAGGGCTCCCCGCAGACGTCCGCCTGTCCCGCTCCACCTGGGCGCCCGCCGCCTGCATCCCCGCTCGCCCCGTCGGGGAATGGGGCCTTCCGCCGGCCTGGACCGGCCCTCGTGGGGCCCCCGGGGCGACTCGGGCCCCCCGTGACCCCCCCCCACACGCCGGCCCAGTGCTGCGGCCCCCAGGATGAAGGGCGGCGAGGGGGACGCGGGCGAACAGGCCCCGCTGAACCCGGAGGCCGAGAGCCCCGCGGGCTCGGCCACGTACCGAGAGTTCGTGCACCGCGGCTACCTGGACCTCATGGGGGCCAGTCAGCACTCGCTGCGGGCGCTCAGCTGGCGCCGCCTCTACCTCAGCCGGGCCAAGCTCAAAGCCTCCAGCCGCACGTCTGCCCTGCTCTCGGGCTTCGCCATGGTGAGGGGAGGGCAGGGGCGCACCGGGTGGGGGTGAGGCTCCATGGGGGCATGGGGTCGTGGGCGAAGCAAACGGGTGCCCGAGGGCGATGGGACAGAGGAAAGGGAAAGAAGGGTTTTTAAGAGGTAAAGGAGTACAAACAAGGTCCTAAGGTTTGTTCCATTTTATGGGTGTGTGTGTGCGTGTGTGTGTGCGTGTGTGTGTGTGTGTGTGTAAACAGACTCCTAGCATAAACTGGACCATAGGAGTATAAAGCCCCAACGGTGTCATGAGCAGAGACAAATCACCAAGGGGGCTACATATCCAAGGGTGGGGCAGAGAGGTCCGGGAGGAGCATGGTCCCAGGCAGGAGTCATGACCAGGTTCCCATGAGAGGTTCAAAGGCAAATCAGAGCGGGGGAAGGGGGGGCAATATACACAGGACTGGGGGAGTCAAAATAAACCGGATGCAGTGGTTCCCTAATGGAAGGCGGCCCGTCCCCAGGAAGGTGACCAGTCCCTAGCAGTCACAGAGAGTGCCGGTGTCACCCAGGACAGCCTTGAGCAGAGAGGATGCCCCTGAGGAAGCTGCTGGGGGAAGAAGGTGATGAGGAAGCTGATCCATGATTGCTCAGCTGATACACTGCAGCTGTGGGAAGATGCTATCAGCTAACGGTCCCCGCGGAGGCCTGGTAGGAAATGGGACTGAAAGAGTCCCAGGGTCAGGAGGAGTCAGCAGACACAAACCCTGCCTCCTCTGGGCCTGTGGCCAGCTGTGTGACCCTGGACAGGCATCCAACCGCTCGAGGGCCAGTGGGAAACTGTGAGATCAGAGGGTGCGCCCTCTGTAGCCTGCAAGTACCCGCCCCAGGACGAGCTGATTCTTGTCAAACTCTAGATCCCAGCGTGTCAGAGCAAGACACACATCAGAGATGGCTCGGACTACCTGTTTATTGGGCAGGCATAGAAACCAAGGCCCAGAGTGGACCACTGCCTCTGCCAAGAATGAACTAGGACCCCTGGATCCCCGAACTGTTGTTAGTCCGGGGTTTCTCCACCATCATGATAGAGAGAAAGGAGAAAGCAAGCTGGAGGGGGGCCTTCATAGGAATGTATGGAGATGGGGATGGACGGGGTCACAGCACTAGGTGATTTGGGTTAGTCTCTGCCCTGCTCTTGACCAAAGCCTCTGTATTTGAATGATGAGAGGAAAAGTCTATCCCTAGGCGTCATCCAAGGTCTATGGTTTTCTATGTGGGGGCCCAGGATCCATAGGCCAGCCCACTTTTCCTGATGCGGGGTCAGCTAGGGACAGGGAGGCGGCTCCCTTTCACCTGTACGGACTGCAGAGGGAAGGAAGTGACTTCATGGACCTAGCTGAGGGAGGTCCCCACCCCCATCCATCTCATGGTCCAGCCTGTTCCCAAGGGGACAATCCAGCCTGCTGCTGGACTTGCACGTTGCTGGGGTGACAGCTTAAACGCCAGGACCTTCTCTGCAGGATCGAAAGGCCAGATGAGTAGGTTCTGGGGGCAGGACTGGCCCCAGTCCTGCCAGGGGAGAGCAAGGCTGGGTCAGGCTCTGGGAGAAACCAGGCCTAGGCCTGGCCCAGATCTCTGTCTGTAGAAAACCGCTAACCCTCGCCATGGCCCAATTTCCCAAAATACTTAGCCTTGTCTTTCTACCACCACCCTCCAGGCTCTGTATCTTCTTCCTTCCCCCAGCCCCAGAGCAGTCTAATGGTTCCTGCAAGAACCAGGCATGGGGAAAGATCCAGATTCTGGTATCTGGGTAGCCTGGGTTAGAATAACATTATACAAATTGTATGGCCCTGTCATGTAGTACCGGGTAATACATCCCAGTATCCCATGTCATGCAGTACCAGCTTTTATGTGTATCACATTTATTATTCTATGAAGTAGTTACCACTGCTGTGGCCATTTTACAGATGAGAAAACAGGATCAGAGATGTTAAGACACCTGTCCAAGATCCCACAGCAAGTAAGTGGCAGTTTGAACTTAGATAGTCTGGCTCTGGAATCCAGATGTACACAATCCTAGAATAGGATCATCAACGCAAATGTTTGCAAAGGACAGGCAGGTGTTATGGGCGCCAAGTTGGCTGAGTGGGGACTGTGGCTATCAGGAGACCCCATGACCTGTCCAAAGGAAGCAGTCATGACTCAACTCTAGCTGATAGTTGACATGTAGGAATGTGGGTCTGGTGTAACCAGATCTTCCAATTTTTCAAGAGGATCTGGAAATAGGGATATTTATAGAAAATCTCTTGAGTTTTAAAAGTGCAACCTAGTTCCTTAAAAAACACACTGTATGAGCCAAGCAAAACATGGGTGCAAAGTTGGCTTGGGTTCATGGTATACCAATTTGCAGACTCTGGCCTTGGACTTCAGTGTTCTTAAGAGCCTTGCTAAGGAACCTGTTAACAGTGCTAAGAACACTAATAGTAACACTAGTATTAATAACAGTTAATAACACTAATAATAACAACAAACACCTAGCACTTACTGTTAGTGCTTGGTGTACATTATCTCATTTAATTTTACAACAACCCTGTAAGGCAAGTAGGTGCCATTATCGATCCCCACTTTCCAGATGAGGAAACTGAGGCATAGAACTAAGTCACTTGCTCAAGATTCCACAGCTTGGAGAGCTGAGAGTGAACCCAGACGGCCCAGCTCCGGAATCTGCTTTTTTTTTTTTAAGATTTTATTTATTTATTTGACTGAGAGAGAGACAGCCATTGAAAGAGGGAACACAAGCAGGGGGAGTGTAAGAGGGAGAAGCAGGCTCCCAGCAGAGGATCCCGATGCAGGGCTCAATCCCAGGACTCCGGGATCAAGCCCTGAGCTGAAGGCAGACGCTCAATGACTGAGCCACCCAGGCGCCCCCCCCCCTTTTTTTTAAGATTTTATTTATTTATTAGAGAGAGTGTGTGTGTGTGTATGCGGAAGGAGAGGGAGAAGCAGACCCCCGCTGAGCAGGGAGCCTGATGTGGGTATGGATCCCAGGACCCTGGGATCACAACCTGAGCTGAAGGCAGACACTTAGCCAACTGAGCCACCCAGGCGTCCCCAGAATCTGCTTTTCTAACCCCCATAACAAGGTAAGATTTTCAGAAATGTGTCATCCGATGTGTCAGCCGTCTCGATAGCCAGGTGCAGAAACCAAAGCCAGAACAGCACAGAGCCTTACCAAGGTGGCTGTTTCATTCACTCAACAGAGACTAAGCACCTTCTTCCTGCCAGGCACCGTTCTAGGCCCTAGGGATACGCTGATGATACACTCCAACAGGCAAAACGACACTCTACAGCCAGAGAGGCTGTGGGCGCTCACGCCAGCTCCTCTGTCCCCGCAGGTGGCCATGGTGGAGGTACAGCTGGAGAGCGACCACGAGTACCCGCCGGGCCTGCTGGTGGCCTTCAGTGCCTGCACGACCGTGCTAGTAGCTGTGCACCTCTTCGCACTCATGGTCTCCACGTGTCTGCTGCCCCACATAGAAGCCGTTAGCAACATCCACAACCTCAACTCTGTCCACCAGTCGCCACACCAGCGACTCCATCGCTACGTGGAGCTGGCCTGGGGCTTCTCCACTGCCTTGGGCACCTTCCTCTTCCTCGCTGAAGTTGTCCTGGTGGGCTGGGTCAAGTTTGTGCCCATTGGGACGCCCTTGGGCACACCAGCCCCTGTGGTACCTGCCTCCCAGGTGCCTGGGACTCTGTTACCGCCGACCACCTCCCTTAGTCCAGCTTCCAAGCCGTCCTCTCCTTCGATAACTCCGTCACAGACTGAGCCATCCGAGGCCTGCCCACCTCGGCAGGCGTGTGTGGCCGGAGGGGCCCACGGACCAGGCTGGCAAGCAGCCATGGCCTCCACGGCAATCATGGTACCGGTGGGGCTTGTGTTTGTGGCCTTTGCCCTGCATTTCTACCGCTCCTTGGTGGCTCACAAGACCGACCGCCACAAGCAGGAGCTGGAGGAGCTGAGTCGCCTGCAGGGGGAGCTGCAGGCCGTGTGAGGCTGATGGTAGCCACCGATGCAAACACTGCCTCCCTCTGGTCTGCGAGAGGACTCAGGTCCACAGACCGCATTCCCTGCCCCTGCCTGGAGCCACTTCTTGTGGCCACTCTCAGGTAGAGACCAGATTCCTGCCTTCAGGGTCCTTTGGGCTGGGCCTTGGGGCAGCTTCCACATTCCCAGGGATTCTCCCTGTCAATCTGTCCCAGTCTGTCCACTCTACATCGGGCTGGGAGGAGCAAGGGAGGAAGTAGAAGGTCTCCAGTCCAAGGATCATGGTAGGTGGAGGGGAGGCAGGGAGACCCTGGTCAGACCTTTGGTGCTGACCCGTAGCCACTTACCCCTGTACAGGGTGTGGAGGTCAGAAGGTTACACAGCCACCCAGCTGCCTCAGAAGGCAGTCAACTCTTGCTTTATTTTTGTAGAATCTTCTTTATGGTTGGCATTTGGGGGAAGCTTCTCCCCATCTCCAGATTTTGATGGGTTCCACATTCTCATTCTTGCTTTAGTTGCTGTAGAGAAGGATTTGGGTGGTTCTACCACAGATGTAGGCCCAGCCTTTCCTAGAAGGAGCCTCCCTGTTTTTGGGGGTTCAAGTGCCTGCCCCACTGCCCTAGACCCACACTTAAGCTTCTGTGTCCGGTTCTCACTCTCCTGGGCCAGGGCTGGAGATCTTTGGAGACTAAGGGCCTGTGTGCCCAACCTGACTCCCGAGCAAGGGTTGTGGAGGTGAGAAGGTTTTAAGGGAGAAGTTCCAGTCGCTAGCCCTTGGAATACAGAGCTATTCTGACACTGAGTTTTTGATGCACCTTGTTTTGTATAATAAATTGTGTTTCACAGATGTCCCTGTGGCTTTGAATGGGGTGAAGGGGAGGCCTCCTTGGGATCAGGTGACTTACTTTTTTTTTTTTTTTAAGATTTTATTTATTAGTAGGGGCGCCTGGGTGGTTCAGTCGTTAAGCGTCTGCCTTCGGCTCAGGTCATGATCCCAGGGTCATGGGATCAAGCCCCGCATCGGGCTCCCTGCTCAGGGGGAAGCCTGCTTCTCCCTCTCCCACTCCCCTTGCTTGTGTTCCCTCTCTCGCTGTGTCTCTCTCTGTCAAACAAAATCTTAAAAAAAAGTTTTTTTTTAAATTTATTAGAGAGTGCAAATAGAGAGGGAAAAGCAGACGCCCCACTGAGCAGGGAGCCCGACATGAGGCTCCATCCCAGGACTGGGATCATGACCTGAGCTAAAGGCAGATGCTTAACCAACTGAGTTGCCCAGGCGCCCCCAGGTGACTTATTTCTAAGAGCCAGGTGTAAGCAGGTATACCTGGGGGTGGAGAAAGACTGGTTCCAGATATGACCCCCTTCTGGTGCTGACAGGGGCCAGTAGCTCCTGATTTGGAGACTGAGTTATTCCAAGGCTAAAAATTTTTGCCCTTTTTGTCCTGAGCCCAGAGTCTCCATCTCTTCCATTGTGGATTTAGAATAAGTTTCTTTTGGTGTAACTTTCTTGAGTTGCTACTACATACTTAAAGCTAGGTAATCGTATTTAACTTTCGCAACCACCTCAAGAGACAAGTCTTTATCATTTGCATTTCGGAGATAAGGAAACAAGCCTGAGAAAGCTGAGGATCTTGCCCAAAGCCAATGAAAACGGACTACATTTACCATAGCATGGGGAATCTCTGTCTGATATAAGAAGCCAATACCCTTCCACTGAGACAAGAGAAAGGAATCTGCTCTTACCACCCATGCGTTCATGTAAATTCTTTTTAGCCTGATTTTCTTCAAAATTTTAAGGGGTTCTAATCCTCTCATCTATTCTTACCGTGTGAGACCTCGGTCAAGTCCGTCTTTTCTCTTTTCCTATTAGAATTGCGAATTTGCATGAGCCAGGCCCACCTTTCCTGCACTGTTCCGACGCCTACAACAGTCCTGCGTGACAGGAATTAACATCTTTTCAGAGGAAGAATCTTAAGTTTAGAGAGGTCAGTGGCTTGCCCAAGGTCACACAGCGAGGGACTAACGTAGGTGGAAATGTCTGAAAGCTAGGGCATCCTCAGCTCAAGCCGCGGGGCCTCTTGGGAGTGCCGTTACCCAGAAACCAAGATGCCCTGCGTCCCAGCAAAAGAAAAGGATGCCCGGCCTCGGTGACCTCAGCGCCTGGGCTGGTGCTGCCCTCGAGCGGCGGGACCACGTAAGCATAGGGTCCCCCCCACCCCAGCTGAAAACGGCGGGCACTGGGACCATGATGCTTGGAGAATCGACCAGCCCATCTCCAGTACGTACCAGTTTATTTTTCACAATACCTGTTTTAGGGCCTTTAGGCTCCACAAGTCTTACAACATTACTTTGAGGCAGCCTCTGACTTAATCACGAATGGTGGGTCGAGTATAGGTAAAATGCGGCACTTGCCGCAGGCCTCAGTCTCCCAATCTGTCAAATGGGCACCTTAAACAGCTAGAAGCCCAAGGGGGATAGCGACAGGAAAACCTTCCCCGCATTACGTGCGACGCCAGGCAAACGGCCTGAGTCACTACTGTTGGTTGTATTTTTCCACCTTCTGGGCGCCCCTCCCAGCCCGCACTGTTTCGGTGGGTCCTACAGGAAGCGCCCCCGCGACGCCGGGCTTTACACGCCCTGGCCACGCCCTCTGCGCGCGGTGCCTTGGCCCCGCCCACAGGAGGGCCCGCAGATTCGCTAGGCCGGCTCTTCCTCAGAATTACCTGGGCTTCTCTATACCCGGCCGAAAATTCTCATCGTACTCCGAGGGGAGCTTTGGGCCGTAGCCATTTCCCTGGGGTCGGAATTGAGCATCCCCTAAGCTGTACTACTAAGAAAGATCCAGAAAAAGTGGCCAACTCTGCCAACGGGGCTTAGCTAACCAGGCATTATTTTCTTGACTCCACCAAGGCGGGTGAGGGGAGGCGACAGTGAGGCCAGGACCTGTGGCGAATCTGCAGCCTTTTAGGTTTTTGGCCGCGCGAGGAAGAAGCAGGAAAGAGGAGCGAAGGAGCGCGCATCCCGTCCACCGATTCGCCCCGCCCGCCTGACGAATCTGCGCCTGTTCAACGCGCCACTCAAATCTCCCCAGCTCTGGCTGGCCTCCTCCCCTCCGCCCCGCCCCCTTTTCCTCAGGGATTAGTCGCTGCTTCCGTCGCCGCCGATTCGTCAAGGACCCCAGGCCAAAGCAGCTGGATAGTCGTGGTGAAGCCCACTCTCCGGGGAATGCGGCCAATCTCCAGGCTCCCTGGGCCGCACCTCTCGAGCCTTAAAGGGCGCCGGCCGAGGGGAAGCCGCTTTCCTCGGCCCCGTGGATCTCCTGGCGGCACCCGTGGCGAAAGTGCGAATGTAGACGCTGTGCCCGCTGGGCCTCGCGCAGGTGGCGGTGGTGTTTGGTGCGCGCGCCGGGGAGGTGGTGGTGGGGGGGCGCCGCCGCCGCCACCGCTGCGGGGCCGGGTCTCGCGCTGCCGCCGCCGCCGCCGCCGCCTCGCGCCGCTAAGGTGCCGCGCGGGGTGGGGGGAGGGGGAGCCGCTCGCCACGAGCGGGTGAGTGAGGCCTCGCCGCGCGTGCGCGGAGATGGGGGGGCTGATCGCGCCGGGGCGGGAGGAGAGGGCAGCGGCGCGCGTTCCCCCCACCCCCCCCGCCCGGATTCGGGGCCGAAGCCGGGTCTCGGGCTCGGTCTCGCGGTGTTTCCAACGCCCCGAAGAGGTGCCACCTCTTGGCCAGAGGATCGGGGCGCGGGGACGCGAGCGGGTGTGTGGGAGCGAGAGCCGGGCTTGGCCCGGGCCGCTGGCCGGTGAGGAGGCGGGAGGGGGCGGGGCCTGCCAGGGGGCGGGGGAGGGGTCTTGCTCTGAGGCCAAGTGGGGCGCGCGCTAGGCAGAGCGGGAAGGTAAGGGGGCGCGAGATGGGCCTGGGGGCCTGAGGGTAGAGTTGGGAGGTGGAGAGAGAATGGGGTGTTATGGTGAAAGAGGGTACTTGGGGGAAAATCTGGGGGAGCCACGGGTCATGGTGAGGTGTGGAAACTGGGGTGATGAGAGGACCTGAAGTCCGGGCTAGTCGGGTGAGGGGCAGCAAGGGAGTCAGGCCTAAGTCCTGAACCCACTTGCGTATTCCTCTTTCCTAACAGTGTAAATGAGCAAAGATGGATCAGGAAGGTGGGGGAGATGGGCAGAAAGCCCCGAGCTTCCAGTGGCGGAACTACAAGCTCATCGTGGATCCTGCCTTGGACCCTGCCTTGCGCAGGCCTTCTCAAAAGGTGTACCGCTACGATGGAGTCCACTTCAGTGTCAACGTGAGTGCGCCAGGCCTTGCCATCTAGGGAACTCCGGGCCCCATTCTTCTCTGTTACCACCGTTGAGGACCCTGAACTCCCATACCCATAGCCTGCCTTCTTAAAAGTGGGCAATCAGAACCCTGCTCTTTTGCATGTGGGGCTCCAGATGCGCTTCCTAGAGCTCAACAGCATGGTTTCACCTTGACTGTCTTTCTGTTCCTGCTTTGCTTCCTAGGATTCGAAGTATATCCCAGTGGAAGACCTCCAAGACCCCCGTTGCCATGTCAGGTCCAAAAACAGAGACTTTTCCCTCCCAGTCCCTAAGTTTAAGGTATGTATCTGCTAGATTCTGGGTGTGGTGGCCCTTGGGGGAGGGGGGTTCTGGAGGATCCATCCTGGTAGTTTAGTCTCAACATAAGCTAATAAAAGGGGGAAGGGGTTTTTCTATGAAGGGATCACAACCAGATCTTATCATCTCTGAGGCTGCTGGACTAGGTTGTTCTGGAGAAGAGTTGTGTTTATCTTCTAGAACTGTATAGGTGAGGTGTTCCAAGCAGGGGCTGACTTCTTGAAGGATAAAGTAAAGGCATGTTTAGTTGCTGTACCCGTCACTGTGTACTCCTAGAAAACACACAGCATGACAGTGCCCTGGTGTGTTAGCCCAGTTTCTCAACAGTTAAGGGGAGTGACAAGGCCAGGGACTCCATCCTTGCAGTCGTCTGCTCCTTACCCCTCATTTGGTCACTTGGTCCTCCATCTTGTTTCCTCAGAAGATTTCTATTTCCCTGTCTGGACAGGATACTCATCAGGCCTTGGACTGGCCCTTGAAAACTGGTGGTTCTTGGTTTCCTTCACTAATTCTTTATCCTCCTTCCTTTTTAAATAAATCGCTTGTAAGGTTCTCTCAGTCCATTTTTTTTCACTTTGTATATTCTCTCCGGACAGTCTTATTCATGCCCACAATTTTGACTATAATTGAAACAATGGTGACTTCCAAATTTCTGTCTCCAGCCAAAATCAGTCTCTTGAACTCCAGACTTGTGTGCCCTGGTAGGGGGACAGCTCCATCTGGAGGCCCCACAGACAGAGCCCACTCAAGAGATTGAAAACAAGTTATCTTTACTCCTTTAATCCTGCTTTCCCCCCGTTTCCCTTTTACTGATGAACGGTAACGTCATCTACCCAGCTGCACAAACTAGAAACCTGGGAGTCGTCTTTTGATTGTCCTCTCCTTTATTACATAAACTGTTACCAAGTTCTGTTGACTGTTTTTCCTAAACCCATTTTCTTTTTATCTTTATTTTCCTATTTCCACTACTGTTTTTTTAATGCAGACTCTTATAGTCATTTTACCGGGTTTCCTTGCCTCCGTTCTCTTCTCCCATTTCATGTTCCCCCCTGCCGTTTGTCTTTTTTATTTTACTCTTATATTAGTTTCGTTGCCAAGTCCATGTTTTTGTGCATTGGCACGTACGATTATTGGTCTAACTCAGCCTCATCTCCTGCTTTCACAGTGTACACCTGTGTTCCACTCTACTCTACATTTTGCAGTTCCTAGAAAATGCCAGGTTATTTTATAGTTCCGTGTCTTACAAGTCCTTGTCATCTGGTGAACTCCTGCTAGCCTTTAAAAGGCCAAATAGGAATGAGACCATCTTTATGAATTTCTTCCCTGCCTCCACGCCTTCGCTGGGCTCCCAAACCCCCTGTCTACACTTGATGCTGACATTTATGTCCTGTTGTGACTGTGTGTGTCTGTTTTACCTGCTTTCGGAACAGGAATCTTTTTTTTTCATCTTTGTATTCCTAGTGCCCAGTCCATGGCAGAAGCTAAACTAGTGAGTTATTCCCTACAATTCGTTTCTTCGTCGTATGTTTCTCAGTTGTACGTTTCTTTTCTTGGTTCTTGCGTTATTCTGTGATGAGAAGAGCTCAGAGCAGAGAGGGGTCAGTCTATGTTTCACTCGTTGGGGCCCTTTTCCCCATTTCTTTGCCCGTGTTTCCCGGTTTTCTCTCTCTGGACCAAGTTTCGCAAAGGGCAAAGGCACCGTGGTCAGTACGGAGACCCCAGACTCAAGACTCCTGTCCTTTCCACAGCTGGATGAGTTCTATATCGGACAGATCCCCCTGAAGGAAGTGACTTTCGCGAGGCTGAATGACAACGTGCGGGAGACCTTCCTGAAGGATATGTGCCGAAAGTACGGTGAGGTGGAAGAGGTAGAGATCCTTCTTCACCCCCGTACTCGCAAGCACCTGGGCCTGGCCCGCGTGCTCTTCACTAGCACCCGGGGAGCCAAGGAAACGGTCAAAAACCTCCACCTTACCTCCGTCATGGGCAACATCATCCATGCCCAGCTCGACATCAAAGGTGAGGGCTCTCTAGCCTGCTGCCTGAGGTTGAGCTCCAGCAGACACTGTACGTGCAGAAGCCTGTTGGGGCCAGGCGCGTGATCAGGGTCATGATCCCTCATGAGAAACTCTTGGGCCCAGCTGTGTTTCTGAAATCAGAATTTTACAGAGGAATCGTGGCTTTTATGTGTTTTGTGTGAGTGATCTTTGGCAGGGTTGGGTAGCATCTTGTAGTCTAGCACACGGCTATTTGTAAGAATACGTACGAAGGGTCATGCTAGGTGCGTCCATAAAAACTAGTAAATCGCCTCAGATCAGATTTTGAGATCAAATTCCAAAAAAATGCTTGGGCTGGAGTTTCTTGGGGTTTTGAAATTTGGGATCGAGAATTTGGGACCTGTACAGATGAGTGAAGCAGCCTGGGGTCCTGTGTTAGAGGCAGCAGGGAGCAGTGGGGGCTAGGAGGGACTGTAGAGTACCGGGCCGTCGAAAGGAGGCAGCTGTGAGTTGGCATTAGCCAGTTTGCAAGTGGGAATGAGGACTAATATTGCCAAGTAATGTTATGTTATTAAGTCAGAAGTCTAGGCTTTTGTGGGAAATCTCAGGGTTTTTTGTTTTTTTTTTTTAAGGATTTTATTTATATATTTGACAGAGAAAGACAGCCAGCGAGAGAGGGAACACAAGTAGGGGGAGTGGGAGAGGAAGAAGCAGGCTCATAGCAGAGGAGCCTGATGTGGGGCTCGATCCCATAACGCCGGGATCACGCCCTGAGCCGAAGGCAGACGCTTAACTGCTGTGCCACCCAGGCGCCCCGGAAATCTCAGGGTTTTTAAATGCTGCACCCCCCCCCCCATTTCTTAAATGATTTTGTAAGGCAATTAAGACAGCTGTGGCCTGGATTTAGCCCTCAGGCTGCCATTTTGCAACCTTTAGTTTGTAGGATGAAGAGCATGGTGGGATCTAGCATCAGACGACCTGGGTTTGAATTCCAGTCTGCCACTGACCAACTTTGTGACTTTGTGCAGGTCAATTTTCTTTGAGCCTATAAAATAGGGGTACTGATGCTTCTCTCTCCTGGTGATCATCCAACTTAGTAACATGAGTAGAGGTGTTTGTTTATAAACTGCGAAGTGTCATTCAGTATGTCGTTCATAG
Source organism: Ursus arctos (assembly GCF_023065955.2). NCBI lineage: Eukaryota > Metazoa > Chordata > Mammalia > Carnivora > Ursidae > Ursus > Ursus arctos. The sequence continues at coordinate 88,284,217 of NW_026622874.1, forward strand.
TATCGTTAGGTAGAGATGAGATAGAAGGTCCCAAAGATAGAGGTAAGGTAACTGAAATCCCTGAACCCAGGACTCCGAGAAATTGTAGGAAACTTCAGGTCTGAGAAAGAAGTGGGAAATACAAATCAGGAAGGAGGAGTTTTTTCTGTCTGACTCTGATGGTTCCCATCTTCCTTCCTCCAGGACAACAGCGAATGAAATACTATGAACTGATAGTCAATGGCTCCTACACCCCTCAGACGGTGCCCACGGGAGGCAAGGCCCTGAGTGAGAAGTTCCAGGGCTCTGGTGCAGCCACTGAGACGGTAAGTAGCTCTTGGTTGCCCTGGCCCTAGCCACGTGGGCACAGTGCTTAGGTGCCAGGAGCAGTATTTGGGAGGTTCTGGACTTGACCGTTAAGGATAGCAAGCACCAAGAAAAGATGTTGAGATGCTTTCAAAAGACAGAATTGGGGTTCTTGGTTCGGGGAAGGGCAAGTTGTCACATGGTGCTTGATCTCTTCTTTTCTCTCTGCTCACTTTTGTCCTCCAGACTGAATCCCGCCGCCGCTCCTCCTCTGACACGGCTGCCTACCCCGCAGGCACCACTGGCGTGGGCACTCCTGGCAATGGCACCCCTTGCTCCCAGGACACAAGCTTCTCCAGCAGTCGACAAGACACCCCATCTTCCTTTGGCCAGTTCACCCCTCAGTCCTCCCAAGGAACCCCTTACACATCTCGGGGCAGCACCCCCTACTCTCAGGACTCTGCCTACTCCAGCAGGTGCAGAGTGAACACCCTCTGGGACCCCCAGATTCTGGGAGTTGCCACTAGGAAGAAGAAACCTGGAGTCTCTCTAAAAGGGAGTTGGGAGTCATTTGTCCTGGTTTCTCTGTGGAGTCAGCCAACAAATCCCTGTTCCTCAGGGAACTCACTGTCTAGCTAGAAACTCAACAGCGTTTAGATCTTCACTGGGGGGGGGTGGTGTCTCAACGGGCTTTGGGTCCTGAGAACCAGGACACTAGGGTTTGGTCCTACAGAGCCGAACCCAGCTAACTCCTGCACTTTCTCTCCAGCACCACTTCAACCTCCTTCAAGCCCCGGCGCTCGGAGAACAGCTACCAAGATTCCTTCTCCCGCCGCCATTTCTCCGCATCTTCAGCCCCCACGACCACCTCCACAGCTGTCTCCACCACGACTGCAGCCACTGCCTCGTCCTCGTCCTCCTCCTCCTCCTCGTTGTCCTCGTCCTCTTCGTCCTCCTCTTCGTCCTCCTCCTCTCATTTTCGTGGTACTGACTCTAACTACCCAGCGTATTATGAAAGCTGGACTCGCTACCAACGCCATGCTTCCTACCCTCCCCGCCGGGCCACTCGGGAGGAGCCCCCTGGGACATCTTTTGCTGAAAACACAGCTGAGCGCTTCCCACCTTCCTACACCTCCTACTTGCCCCCTGAGCCCAGCCGGCCCGCTGACCAGGACTACCGGCCTCCTGCCTCAGAAGCCCCACCCCCGGAACCTCCAGAACCTGGTGGAGGTGGGGGTGGGGGGGGGCCCAGCCCTGAGAGAGAAGAAGCTCGGACCTCCCCCCGCCCAGCCTCACCTGCCCGCTCCGGCTCCCCGGCTCCAGAGACCACCAATGAGAGTGTGCCCTTCGCTCAACATAGCAGCCTGGATTCCCGCATCGAGATGTTGCTGAAGGAGCAGCGCTCCAAGTTTTCTTTCCTGGCCTCTGACACAGAGGAAGAGGAAGAGAACAGCACCACAGGCCCTGGGTCTAGAGACACAGGGAGCGAGGTGCCTTCTGGGTCAGGTCACGGGCCCTGCACACCCCCTCCAGCCCCAGCTAATTTTGAGGATGTGGCACCCACAGGGAGTGGGGAACCGGGGGCTACCCGGGAGTCTCCCAAGGCCAACGGACAGAACCAGGTGAGCTTGGGGTCAGCCAGCAGAGGTGCCTGGGATCCGGGAGGCAGGGCTGGGCCCAGCGGGGGGGAGAAGGGAATTAGACAAGAGCACGGATTTGAGGAAAAGCCCAGGGAATAGGCGGAAGCTTTCTGTGACCCTCCTCTGCACCCCTACAGGCTTCTCCATGCTCTTCTGGAGAGGACATGGAGATCTCCGACGATGACAGGGGCGGCTCACCCCCTCCGGCCCCAACACCCCCCCAGCAGCCTCCACCCCCTCCGCCTCCGCCCCCTCCTCCCCCTCCCTACCTGGCTTCCCTGCCCCTTGGTTATCCTCCCCACCAGCCTGCCTACCTCCTCCCACCGCGCCCTGATGGGCCACCACCCCCCGAGTACCCCCCACCTCCTCCGCCACCCCCTCACATTTATGACTTTGTGAACTCCCTAGAGCTCATGGATCGACTTGGGGCTCAGTGGGGAGGGATGCCCATGTCCTTCCAGATGCAGACGCAGATGTTAACTCGGCTTCACCAGCTGCGGCAGGGCAAGGGATTGACTGCTGCCTCAGCTGGTCCCCCTAGTGGAGCCTTTGGGGAGGCCTTCCTCCCATTCCCACCCCCCCAAGAGGCAGCCTACAGCTTACCCTATGCTCTGTACACGCAAGGGCAAGAAGGCCGAGGGGCCTACTCTCGGGAGGCCTACCACCTGCCTTTGCCCATGGCAGCCGAGCCCCTGCCCTCCTCCTCAGTCTCAGGAGAAGAGGCCAGGCTACCTCCCAGGGAGGAAGCAGAGCCGGCAGAGGGCAAGGCCCTACCATCAGCAGGCACCGTGGGACGTGTGCTGGCCACCCTTGTCCAAGAGATGAAGAGCATCATGCAGCGAGACCTCAACCGCAAGATGGTGGAGAATGTGGCCTTTGGAGCCTTTGACCAGTGGTGGGAGAGCAAAGAAGAGAAGGCCAAGGTGAGGGGCAATGCCTGGGACTGGGGAAACCTCGGGACTCCATTGGAGGAAGTAGACTTCGGGCTTATAAGGCCTTTAAATCTCTGAGTTTCAATCTTCAGTGTTTCCGTTTGTAGAATGGGAATAATAGTAGCTGCTTTGTAAGGTGGGTGGACTAAATGAGCAGACTTCGGAGAAAATGCCTGTGCTGGGGCTGGCGCCGGGGAGGTGGGGTGTAGACCTGTGTCAAATAGAGGAGTGAGTAGATGCATTTCTGTATTCCTGGGACCTGGGAGTAGTTCTCAGGCAGGAGGCAGGAGGGAGCGCCTGGGTTCTGGGGCTCAGTCCCCCTGCTGCCTGCAGCCATTCCAGAACGCAGCCAAACAGCAAGCCAAGGAGGAGGATAAAGAGAAGACGAAACTCAAAGAGCCGGGCCTGCTGTCCCTCGTAGACTGGGCCAAGAGTGGGGGTACCACGGGCATCGAGGCCTTCGCCTTTGGGTCAGGGCTGCGAGGGGCCCTGCGGCTGCCTTCTTTCAAGGTACCCAGAACTGGTCTTGCCTCATACGGAGGAGAGGGCGGGGTAGGGACCTCCCTTCCCTGGGGTAGGTAGGGGTGGTTGGGAACCATGAGGGTTTGAGTTTGAAACAGGCCCATCTCTTCCCATGCCCCAGGTGAAGCGAAAAGAGCCTTCGGAAATTTCAGAGGCCAGTGAGGAAAAGAGGCCCCGTCCTTCCACTCCGGCTGAGGAAGATGAAGATGGTGAGTGGGAGGTCAGGTGGGAGCAGAAGGGGGAAAGGGTGCTAGGTTCTGATAACGCAGGAAGCAGCGAGAAAGAGGGAAGGTGTCTGGGGGCAAGTGGCCAAGTAGAGGTTTCGGTATGGAGTTAAAGCAGCCCTGAGAGGTGTGAGAAGCTTAAGGTAGGGTTATCCCTGGGTCCTAGTTGTGGCTCTTACTCTGGTGTGCTGGTTGAAGTTTCCTGTATTTCATATTTCCCGTGTAAAATAGAAACGGGAACTTCAACATCTAGAATCCCAGAGTTTCAAGGTTAAACAGGTCGCATACCCAGGTTTCCCATCTAATGCTTAAGCTCTTCTCCAACCTTCCTTCCAGTTTGCCTAGGTCTGAGCTGTTGGTTGATGGCTTACATGGCTAGGAAACGTCCTTATCGAGTTTGATTGGCTTCCCTGGAGACCCATTGGCCTTAGTGCTATTTTCTTGGGGCAGGCGTAACAAGTCCGCTCCCTCTTCCACCCGACCCGGGAAAGGTGAAAGGTTAAATGGGTGTGGTGTGGTTAAACTATAGAAAATGCTACGTAGCTCTGGGGTTTTTGTGTTTCTCTGTTGAGTTTCAGCTTCTTTTCTGTAAAATGAGGTCTGGTCGGACCGTCAGGAAGATCAGTGGTGTGTGCAAAGCTCCTTTCAGGCCAGGGGAACGGGAACTGTTATTACTGATGGTAAAGTGCCCTAACTGCCGTGCAACTGGGCCTAGATGCTGAGCGAGACAAGGAGGCTGGAGAGCCCGGACGTCCGGGGACCAAGCCCGCAAAGCGAGACGAAGAGCGAAGCAAGACCCAGGGCAAGCACCGCAAGTCCTTTGCTCTGGACAGTGAGGGAGAGGAGGCATCCCAGGAGTCCTCCTCTGAGAAGGTGAGCGGCCATGGCACCCACTCCCTGCCAAGAGCCTACCTCCTGAGTTCCCGTCCCCATTGCCACCTCCTCTCTGGGCTAGAGCCCAGGTAGCTGTGCCTCCTGGAGGACAACTGTCTTTTTCTTGTTAGTCCCTATTTGTCCTTTTCTTCAAGGATGAGGAGGAGGACGAGGAAGATGAAGAAGATGAAGAACGCGAGGAGGCCACGGACACTGCAAAGAAGGAGACCGAGGCGTCAGATGGTAAGTACAGGCAGGACGGTAGAATTCTGGCTTGGGGAGGAAGGGGTTCCGCTGCCTGTCTAGCCCTTTGCTGCTGCTGCTGTCTAGCCCACAGAAACTTCGTGCTGGATGTATCAGCCTCCTTTGCTCTTCCCAAAAGCTGCTGTCTTTTAGCCCCATCTTCTGGAACCCTTGGCCCATTGTAAATAGTAACTCCGATACCCAGACCGCTCCCTTCTGCTTTCTTCCTGTGCTGATGCACGACTCTCTCCTGAAGACAGCCCAGCAGAATTTCCCAGCCCCTCAAGATGAGGGGTCTGAGTTCTCCTGCCGCCCGATGCTACCAGACTGTGCCTTTCTGCCTTTGAGCATTGCTCTTTGAAGGCCCGGCCGCCGAGCCGTGTTTCCCCTTCCTCTCTTCTCCCCTCCCCTCCACTGCCATCACCAGACACAGCTCCGCTCTTTAGTTGAACACCTGTTTGTCCATCCACATCCATTGAGTCTGGGATTCATGGTTTAGCCTTGCTTCTCATTTGTTTGTTCAGAGCTAGCTGTTGAGCCCCTACTCCGTACGAGGCACTGTTCTAGGTATTGGGGACACATCTTTTATGGAACGTGGGATCGGTTGGAGGGGAAGAGGAGACTTGACAAACGAACAAATAGTAGCACCTTGGACAGAGATATGTAGTTGAAAGAAGAGAAACTAGGTTACTGGGGTAAAGAGTAACGGGTGGGGGAGCTGGGGAAAGATGGGCTGTTCTAGATCTCTTGGAGAAGGAGCGCCTCAGAGGTGCCATTTCAGCAGAGGCCAGATGGGGAGAATGATGATCTGAGAGCCTGTCTTTTCGGGAAGGCAGAGGGCGGGGTCACCTGCTCTGAGTGGGGAGACTGCCACACATCCACTTGGTCACCGCTTTCTGTGCGTTTCACTGCCTCACCGTTTCTGGGATTTGTTGGCTTCTTGGTTCCTGCGGGCCTGTCTTTCTCACTTAGAGTCTTCTGCAGTGGTGTTGACTGATTGCCCTGTCTTTGGTTCCATCCTTCCGCCTCCATTCCAGTCCATTTTCCAGTCTGCAGATGGAATTCTCTTTCCTCCGGCGCATACCTGATCCTGTGACTTCCCTCCATAAAGTCTATTTCTAGCTCCCTATTTTCTAGAGGATGACTCCTCAGCCCGATACTTTGGGCCATTTATAACCTAGCTCCTGTTTATCTGTTCAGCTCCATCTCGCCATCCTCCAGACTCATCCTAGGCCACCACCACCGTCTAGTCTAAATTCATCCGCTTGTGTTCCTCAGACACTTCACAATTCTTACCTTCTTGTAAAGTCCTTCCAACATATTGCCGTTTCCCAGAGGCATAGAGCACATGACCCTTCTAGAGCTCATTTTACCCTGGGATATTTTTTATGAGTCTCGTCCCGGCAGCTTCTCTAAGAAGCTTGGGAAAAATTTGGTAGTCACAGAAGCGTGCTTAGCGGTCTCAGGTCTCCCATCTCCCTTCACCTCTGACACCCCCGTTTAGCCTTCGTATCTTCCTACTGTACTTCTACTTGTCCTTCTTGACTTGAGCGTTCCCCTCCCAGGGAGCTGTCCCCTGACTGCATCTTCCAGGCAGAACCCAGGACTTCCCTTTGCCACGCTCCCCTGGTCTTTCAAACTGAAGTTGGTCTCACTGTGAACAAAGAGTGTGCTTATCCAGCTCCTCGAGGGTTGCACTTCCCAGCCCCTGGCACAGAGCCTAACCTGTCCGTAGGAGCGAGGCAGCGAACGGACCCATGGCTTGACCAAGTGAGGGGTGTTCCCACCTCGCCTGATTGCCCCTTCTGGATTTCCAGGCGAGGACGGGGAAAGCGATTCGTCCTCCAAATGTTCTCTGTATGCTGACTCAGATGGTGAAAATGATAGCACGTCGGACTCCGAGAGCAGCAGCTCATCCAGCTCCTCGTCTTCCTCATCGTCGTCCTCATCGTCCTCCTCCTCCTCCTCATCATCTGAGTCCTCCTCGGAAGAGGAAGAGGAAGAGGAGCGGCCAGCAACCATACCCTCCGCATCACCTCCCCCCAGAGATGTCCCCGCGCCCCCGCCAGCCCCCGTGGAAGAGCCCGAGCCAGAGCGGGTTGCGGGCTCCCCGGCCACGCCTCTCCCTGAGCAGGAGAAGTCTCCAGCAAGACCTGCAGGTAGGTGGTGCCCAGCCGGTGATTTGGTCTTCGTGTGTGTGTGTGTCTGTGTTTGTGAGGACAGTGGGGTCCACATTCATGAGCAGCGTACCGGTATATGACTTCGTTTGAAAGCGTACAAGTTGGACAGAAGTCACCATGTCCTGTCGGTCCTCCCTTGGAGACAGTTACGGCTGCGTTCAGACTGTGCTGCCAGGAGCAGCTCGCGGAGCTGGAGCGGGGCGCGCGGCTAGTAAGGACAGCAGTGGCCTCTCTCACCCCTCCCGCCCGTCCCAGAATGGTCTCTTTCTCAGTTAATTAAGGAGAAAATTCCCAGTTTAACAAGTTCCTCCTGTTGATTTTTCTTGAGCTCGTGCCTTAATGTGGCGTGTGTACTTGCAGGTGATTAAACGGACAAATGGGTGGGAGACAGCCGTGACCAGCACTGGCTCGGGAGTTCTGTGTTGCCTTTGCCTTGCCTTGTGGGTTTGTACGTTCGATTGTTATTTTATGGCACGTATACATAACTTATTTTTCTGAGTGAGCCGTTCATTCGGGCAGTGGGTATTTGTTTACTGAGTACGGTTGACCCTTGAACGAGGCGGGGGTTGGGGCGCCAACCCCCTGTACAGTTGAAAATACACCTGTAACTCTTGACACCCCAAAAACTTAACTGTTAATAGCCTTCTATTGGCCAGCAGCCTTACTGATGATGTAAGTAGTCGCTTAACACGTTTTCTGTACGTTATACGTATCACAGGCTATATTCTTACGAGAGAGTAAGAGAAAAAAATCTTCAAATCACAAGGAAGATACGTTTACAATACTTTATGGTATTTTTCAGAAAAAGCGTGTGTCTAAGCGGCCCCGCACCGTTCAAACCCGTGTTGTTCTAGAGTCCTCTGTACTTGTGGCAGTTGCAAGGGGTGCAGTGGTAGGCACGGTAGGCCCTGTTCTCACCCTCCTGAAGCTTACGGTCTATAGGGAGAAACAGTTTAGTGGAGTAATAAATACCTCAGAAAATCTGTAATGACAAATGGAGAAGCCCCATAAGAGAAAAGTACAGGGTGCTCTGAGAACCTAAGCACATCTGTGGGGATGTCTTTGCTGGTCTTTTCTGCGGAAGCATCCTTGGGCTGAAATCAAGGGAGAGCAGGCAGCGGGCTTGATTAGCATGTGCAAAGGCCCTGAGGACAGAGGAAACAGCATGTTGGAAGACATAAAACAAACCTTCCGGATGGTGGGGAGCGAGGGGAGGCTGGAAGGCTGAAACTGGAGAGGTGAGCAAGGACTGGGCCGTACGAGAGGAGTCGGCACCATTAGGAATTTGGTCTTTATCTTGAGGGCAGCAGAAATGCCGTCAGAGGAGTGCCATGATCTTATTCGTGTGTTGAAAAGATGCAGTGCAGCGAGAGCTTGGAGACAGGCCAGAGGTGGTGTGGGGAGGCTAGGAGCTGTTGCAGTAAGTAAGGCCAACAATGGCAGTAACCGGGAGTAGGGTGTTCTTAGGATGGCATCCGTAAGTCAGTTTTCAAGATAGGCTTTGTAAATGCATGTGGCCTTCCACACGTCTCTCTAATGTTACCGAGAATCTGTGGTCCGAGATGAGCAATGACCACATGAAGACGTCCCAGCGCTGTTGCACTCTGCTCTGGGGCAGACCTCACGAGAGGAGTCGAGGCTCTCATCAATCCTAAGACGCCTCTCCAGCCTTTCCTGAGTCCAGCGATAGCAAAAGAGCTGGTGATCAGAGGGCATCACTCTCAGTAGGGTAGGTAGAAAGAGTGGGGCATGGCCAGTTTTGCATTTTGCTAGCAAGATCATCCTGGTAGGAAAGGGCGGTTTGGAAGAGGTGAGGAGGGAGGTAGGGTGAGCCCTGTGAGGGTTTGAAGGGATGCAGGTCGGTGAAGGGCAGGAACCAAAGCAGGGCTGGTTACAGTGAGGTGCACGGAGTGGAAGTGGGGGTGAGGATTTGAGAGCAGTTGAGGAGGTGAACCACTTCGTTAAACAACTGCCCAGGAAAAGGAAGACAGGGAGAACTGGCATTAGGAGGAAAGCTCACGTGGTACCTGGGGTTGACTTTGGTATGCCTTTGGGGCCTCCAGGTAAGAAATATCCAGCAGGCAGTTGGATCACTAGGTCTGAAGGTCTGGAGAGAACAGTAGGCTGGCAACGAGGTAGATACTTGGGGAGCGCAGGTGTGGGTGTGAGTGTGCTTACACGCCCTAGACCAACGCAAGGAACAGGAGAAGGGGCCAGCGCCTTGCAGTCCTCTGAGAGCTCGGTGGGCCAAGGGGAGCCGGAGGAGGCCCGGTAGGAGCTGTCGGCGAGATGGGAAGGAAACGTGGCAGCTTGGTTGTCCAAAGGAGGGAGTGGTGTGTAGCAGCAGGCCGAAGGGAGCTTGTAAGATAGGGGGAGCTTCTGTTGGATTTGGCAGTTAGGGGGTCACTGGTGACCTTATCAGTTTCAGTAGAGTGGGTCAGACTGGAGCCAAATTACGGGGTGTTAGAGGAGTGAGGGCAGGTGACAGAGATAACCAGTCTTCTGGAATGGTAGACAACTCCTGTGAAGAAGAGTCTCGAAAGGCCGTGATGAGTAGTATTAGTTAACGTTTCTTGAGTGCTTCCTGTGTGCCAGGCTCGTGGCCTAGCACACTGCGAATTTGTTTCCTCATGCAGGCCGCACGCTATCCCTGTTCCTCCCCTTTTCCCGATGAGGAATTTGAGGCTTAGTAAGATGCTTGAGGTCACCCAGCTGGGATCGGAGAGACGAGAAAATGCAGGGTTGGCCGAGGGTCAGTAGTTCGAAAACTAAAAAGGTAAGAGTTAAGCGTGTAGAGTCAGGGCAGGAAGAGGGGCAGGTAGACGGGCCCGGGAGAGAGCGCAGCACCTGTGGGGGTGGGCGGGTGGCCTCTAGGCCTGACGCACGTGCACCCATGACTGGGGAGGCAGAGAGATGTGGGCTTTCATGCCCGAGGACCCTCTGTTTCACTCTGCAGTAGGAAGGAAAGGCATTTTCTGAGCACGGGGGATGGGTGGAGGAGGAGCCCTGGGGAATGAGGATGAAAATGGACCGGGCTTGCGACTCAGATGCCTGGCTGAGACTGGGAGTCAGGGGTGAAGGAGACGATGCAGGTGGTTGGGCAGAGTCAGGGTTGGAGGGTCTCCAGGTGGCGGTGGTGGCTGCAGGCTGTGGAAAGGTGCTGTGGAAGGAGAAGACTGTGAGGGCCCTGCGTGCAGGCACAGGAAGGAAAGCGGCTCACTTAGGAGGAGGTGACAGGTTAGGGGGAGCTAGAAGGTGGGAAATGGAACAGGTGCGGTGGGGTGAACTTAAGGACCTGGGGAATTGTGATCAGAGGGCAGGCGTCAGAGGGTGAGGGTAAGGGTCCCGGGTGGGGCCGTTCCGGGGGTTACCGAGGTCTGTGTGAGTGGGGAAGGCTGGCTGGGAATGAGTGAAGGAAGGCACTGGAGAAGGGAGAATGGGGTGAACAGTCCCTGAGGGGATGGCAAGTTGAGAGGACAGGAAGGTTAAGGCAGGTCCCTTGGCTTTTGGAGAACAGTGGGGATGTTCGAGTTCCAAGGATGTGGCTGGGGAGAGGGTATGTGGCCCGATGGCAAGAGAGGGCTTGTCTGGTAAAACCCAAAGATGGGACTTGGAAGCCTTGGGATTTATCATTCTTCTGTCTTCTGGTCTGATTCATTCCTCTTGCAGACGGGCTTCCCCTGTTTCTGTCCACCCCTACGGAGAAACCCACTCCTGTTTTAGATCCTTATTCTCAGGGAAGTTTCTGGTTGGCCTGGCTTGGGTCAGGTAGTCATCAGCTAATGTTGGCTGGAGGCAGGGAGTGGGGCAGGTCACGTTGTAGAAACCTTGGCTTCTAGGAGTTGTATAGACTGGGCAGGGACCCCCAAAACTTGTCTCCCTAAATGAAAGGCATGGCCAGGTTACTTTCAGAACAGGAAGCAAAAGAGAAATCTGTGTGAAGAAGCCGAGCCCGGTGGGGAATTCGTTCTGCTCAAGAGCCAGGCTTCCAGAGGGCACGGCAGCTAGGTTGGGATGATGGGTCAGAGGCAGGGCTGCCCCAGAACAGCAGAGGGGAGGAGAAGAAACAAGGAAATTTGGAGAAACTGGAGGGCCTGGGCTGAGCACCTGGGCCTCACCAGCTCCAGAGTGTGGCTCACTGCTGGCTGAGATTCCAAGTGCCATCCAGAGGCTCGGGAGACAGCAGGCTGAGGCCTTGCTCGGGGTGCCGGCAGGGGAACATCTGTTAAGGTCGTGGACACAGGTTGAGCACTCCCTGCTCGGGTCGGCCCGGAGCTGGCAGCCCTTTAGCTCTGGGAGTGCTGGAGCCAGACATGAAACCACGGGTCCCTCAGCTGCACGGGGCGGTTGAAGGGAGCTCGGAATTCAGCCCAGGCTGCCTGGGGTCCAGATTTTCTGGCATTTGTGAGCTGTGTGACCGTGGGCCAGTTATGAACCTCTCTCTGCCTCCGTTTCCTTATCTGTAAGCTGGGTTTAATAATAGTACCCACCTCACGGGCTGGTGGTGAGGAGTGAAATGAGTCGTTAACGGATGCTTGGTGCGAAGTATTAGTTCTCAGTCTGCTGCTGCCGCCCCGAGCCTGGCGCCTGAGAACCACCAGCCTTCTGGTTCTGAGAAGAAGTTACTACCAGCGTCTCAAGAAGTTGGGGTAGCCTTCACAAAGTTGGCACGGAGCTGGGGCTCAAAGCTGCATGTGAGCTGTCCCGGTAGGCAGGAGGGGAGAGGCAGGTCTGAAAGGCCGTGCCTGTTCCGGTGGCTGAAACCTCGGAGCGCAGAGGGTCAGTCCGCAAGACAGGGTCTGCCCCGGGGACGAGGCGTTGTCCGTCTTGAGCTGTTTTCAGACCCCCACACTCAGCAGCAGACTTGGGGATCCCAGCAGAGGGACAATGTGCTTCCCGTCTGGGGGACTTGGGAAAGATGGCACCACTGGCTCGAGACGGGGTGTCCCCACCCCAGGCCATCCTCCATCCTTGGGGTCTCAGCTTCACCCTCAACTTCTTTAGGGGAGTCTTCTTGAACCCTCCCCACTTTGGCAAACCGTCCTGCTATCTGGCAGGTCCTGGGGAGGATACGAATTTCATGCCGTGTTTTAATACAAAGATTTAGCTGCTTACGTTGTGTCTTTTTCACATCCCTAAGCAGAGAACATTGTTCGTAGTTGAAAGAACGGATATTTGAATTTAGAGAGGGCTAACCGTGTCCCCATCGTGCCGTGCGGCTGGCAGAAATTGTCTTGGCCTGTGTGCCTAGTCCTTGGACACAGTTCAGTCACCACCAGTCTTGGTAAAAAGGTTAGAGCCTAAGCATTTGTTTCTCTAGAGCCCCTGTCCCGACTCTCCACGGTTCAGGCTGTACGTTGTTTCCTGCCATTGTCCCCATTGGACTGTAAGCTCTGTGAGGGTTTTGGGGGTGTCTGCTCGACTCGTTTTCCCCACGCCTGACTCAGTGGGTGCTCAGTGAACGTTCGTCGGGTATATGGACGAGCAGATGCGGAATGTCCTCCTGCCGACGGGGCCCGCGGTGCCGAGGACCTCGCGCGTGCCGGTGTGAGGCAGCTCTGTGGGCTGAGCGAGGCCAGGTGTCTGCCCGAAGCGGAGGAGAGCGGGCAGCCTGGGTCTGGACTCCCCAGCGGGGCTGGCCAGCGCCTTGCCCGCGAGGAATCGCCTCTGGTGACATTGGCTTGAGTTGTTGACCCTCTCCTTTTCCCTGCGTGCTTCCTTCCCCAGGTTCCACGGAGGAACCGCCTCCCAGCATGCCCCAGCCGCCCGCAGAGCCGCCGGCGGGGCCCCCGGCCCCTGCGCCCCGCCCCGATGAGCGCCCCTCCTCTCCTATCCCCCTGCTGCCCCCACCCAAGAAACGCCGGAAAACTGTCTCCTTCTCCGCCCTGGAGGAGGCACCGGCGCCGGAGCCTCCCCCGGCCGCCCCACTGCAGACCAAGTCTCCTGGCCCCGTCTCCCGCAAAGTCCCCCGGGCCGTGGAGCGGACCATTCGAAACCTGCCCCTGGACCACGCGTCTCTGGTCAAGAGTTGGCCTGAGGATGTGTCCCGAGGAGGTCGGAGCCGGGCCGGGGGCCGAGGCCGTTCTACTGAGGAGGAGGAAGCCGAGCCAGGGACAGAAGTGGACCTGGCGGTGCTGGCCGACCTGGCCCTGACCCCGGCCCGTCGTGGGCTGGCTGCCCTGCCTCCTGGCGACGACTCGGAGGCCACAGAGACATCGGACGAGGCCGACCGCCCGGGCCCTCTGCTCAGCCACATCCTCCTGGAGCACAACTACGCCTTGGCCGTCAAGCCGCCACCCTCCACGCCGGCCCCCCGGCCCCTGGAGCCAGTTCCTGCCCCTGCGGCCCTCTTCAGCTCCCCAGCGGATGAGGTCCTGGAGGCCCCCGAGGTGGTGGTGGCCGAGGCCGAGGAGCCGAAGCAGCAGCAGCAGCAGCAGCAGCAAGAGGAGGGGGAGGAGGAGGAGGAGGAGGAAGAGGAGTCGGAGTCGTCGGAGAGCAGCAGCAGCAGCAGCAGTGACGGGGAGGGCGCCGTGCGGCGGCGCAGCCTCCGCTCCCATGCCCGGCGCCGGCGGCCCCCCCCCGCCCCCTCCGCCCCCTCCGCCCCCCACCTTCGAGCCCCGCAGTGAGTTTGAGCAGATGACCATCTTGTATGACATTTGGAACTCGGGCCTGGACTTGGAGGACATGGGCTACCTGCGGCTCACGTACGAGCGGCTGCTGCAGCAGACCAGCGGGGCTGACTGGCTTAACGACACCCACTGGGTCCATCACACCAATATCCTGGGCCCTGGAGGCCGGCCTGCTCCGGACACGAGGGCGGGCCCCAGGGGTGGGGGCAGGCTTCCTCGGGGTCACACAGCCGGGTGGTGGCCCCCTCAGATGGCAGCGAACCTCTGGGTTGATCTCCCTCGCTGTCCACTGTCCGGTGCTCTCTGCCACGTTCGGCCTGGGTGTTTCTCATCTGGCCCCCAGGCCGTTCTATCCTTTCTGCCTCCTGCCCCTTCTCTGCCTCCCAAAGTCTTCCTGGCAGAAAAAGGTGAGGTCTAAGACTTCCTTCTCTCCATCTTTCTGTCCTTCTCACACTAAACAATGCTTGGGATCTCCAGCTAAGGTCAGTCACCCTTTCCTTGGGCTGGGCCTGGGGCGACAGAGGGGAGGGGGCCCCGGGGATCTGGCCAGTGAGGAACCCATTTTCTTCCTTAACACCCTGCACTCACCAACCTGAGCACTCCGAAACGCAAGCGGCGGCCCCAGGACGGGCCCCGTGAGCACCAGACAGGCTCAGCGCGCAGCGAAGGCTATTACCCCATCAGCAAGAAGGAAAAGGACAGGTACCTGGATGTGTGCCCTGTTTCGGCCCGGCAGCTGGAAGGAGCGGACACTCAGGTGAGGCCCTGCCCTGTTCCCTGGCCCGCTGGCATCTCTTCCCGTGGTTTCTCCTGTCCCTTACCCACGTCCTGCTTCTCCAGGGCACTAACCGCGTGCTCTCGGAGCGCCGGTCCGAGCAGCGGCGGCTGCTGAGCGCCATCGGCACCTCTGCCGTCATGGACAGCGATCTGCTGAAGCTGAACCAGCTCAAGGTGAGGGGCCGGCCTGGGGGGAGGGGGGCAGCGCCCCGGAGTGTCCTGGGGGCGGGCGCGGCGGTGCGGGGCCAAAAGCACGCTCCTCCCCTCGGAGGACGGCAGCCGAGGCAAGGAGTTAGGTGGAGGGAGGCACCCAGCAGCACAGTATGTCGCCTCCTGCCCTCTAGTTCCGGAAGAAGAAGCTCCGGTTCGGCCGCAGCCGGATCCACGAGTGGGGCCTGTTTGCCATGGAGCCCATTGCAGCCGACGAGATGGTCATCGAATACGTGGGTCAGAACATCCGCCAGGTGAGGCCCTGTACCCAGCCCCCAGTCCGATGGCAGCACGGGACGCTGGCGTGAGAACCACCTCATTTCTGGGTAAAGCCCCACATCACCTCCCGGTTCCAGGACGTAGCTGGTGAAACCTGCCTTGTTGTGTTTCCTTCCTTCCATCAACAGTTAGTAACGGGTGCTCTTAAACTAGATGGTAATGATCCAGCAAGAAGCAAGACCAGGGTTGTCTCTCGCTTTAAGGGCCTCATAGTGCAGTGGGGGAAGACAGCCACTGCACAAAGAACTGCAGTGAAGGATGGCGTTGGGTTGATCAGGAAGGGGAAGTTCAGGGAGGCAGCGGCCGTGGGCACACAGTGTTGTGGAAGCCAGGAGCTGAAGGATGATGACAAGCTCCCAGACTCAGATGAGGGGAAGGGTGCTCCCAGTTGCCAGACAGCATGTGCAAAGGCCCGGAGGCAGGATAGTCTTAGGGCAAGGAGGTCAGTATGACTTGTGGGAAAAACCAGGGCCGGCGGCCACAGCGAAGGCTAGAGAGGCCGGTGGAGGCCAGGTTACGTGGCGCTTAGGAGCCGGGTTGGTGAGCTGGGGCCAGCAGTAGGGAGGCCGCGGCAAGTGCCCAGCAGTAACAGGCTCTGCAGTCAGTAGGTTCCCTCTGGCTGCAGCGCGAAGGGACAGCTAGGGGTGAAGACCAGCAGGGGCGCTGTCACAGAGATCCCGTAGAGGCCCAGGTGGCCTGGACTAGGCAGTGGCAGCCAAGGTCTCGGAGAGGAGTCTGTGGGTCCAAGGCAGCTGGCTGGCAACAAGTTGGCTCTGGCGAGCGGGGGCCGGGGGTGGGCGAAGCCATTTCTCAGTGCTGCTCTGAGCAGCTAGGCGTGGGCCGGGCTGCCAGCGAGGCGGGCAGGGAGGCAGAGGGGCGGCCGTGTGGTGGAGCCGAGTTCCATTCGGGACATGGGAAGTTGCTGGGCCCCGGGGACATCTAGACGATGCCGCCCAGCAGCTCTGCCGAGGTGGATTTTGGCTGGAGACGGGAGTTTGGGAGGGGTCCCCCCCACTTCTCTGGCAGCTGAAGCCCTGGAAGAGAGTGAGATCAGCCAAGGAGAGAGCGCAGACGGTTGAGCGTCCTATTTTCTGGGAAATAGGAGTCACTCCTTTCACACAAGACTGTGGGCCCTGGTGGCGCCGAGTGGCAGCCAACAGGCAGCAGTGCCTGTTCGGGAGAGAGAAGGGCCTGGGAGAAGAGACGGTTAGGGTTCAGCCTCTGGAATGGCCGTGTCATCTCGGGAACTGGGCTGGCCCCACAGTAGACTGGGGGCTCCACCGTAGGAGCCGGTGGCTGCAGCTCCCGCCCCCTGCCCCCTGCAGACTTCCCTGAGGTCCCCTTTGGGAGACTCAGAACGGCAGCCAAAGGTGTCGGGTTGGGGGGGACCCTCAGAGAGGGGGCCCTCCCGGGGTGGTGGCTGGGAGATCGTCCGGAGCCCCTTCACGGGGGCTGGTGGGAGGAGGCGTGGCCCGGCAGGAAGCTGACCGAGGCGGCACCCCGTTCTGCCAGATGGTGGCCGACATGCGGGAGAAGCGCTACGTGCAGGAGGGCATCGGCAGCAGCTACCTGTTCCGGGTGGACCACGACACCATCATCGACGCTACCAAGTGCGGCAACCTGGCCAGGTTCATCAACCACTGCTGCACGGTGCGTGGGGGCCCGGGCGTGGGGGGGTGCAGGGGGGGCCCGGGGGTGGGGGCCTCGGCTCACACTGTTCCCCCCCCCCCCCCGCAGCCCAACTGCTATGCCAAGGTGATCACCATCGAGTCCCAGAAGAAGATAGTGATTTACTCCAAGCAGCCCATCGGCGTGGATGAGGAGATCACCTACGACTACAAGTTCCCGCTGGAAGACAACAAGATCCCGTGTCTGTGCGGCACCGAGAGCTGCCGCGGCTCCCTCAACTGAGGTGGGCAGGACTGGTGCCCGCGCCCCTATTTATGCCCCGTGGTGCCCTGAGCTCCCCGTCCCCCGGCCTTAGCGGGCTCTGCAGGCCCCGCTTTCCCCGTCGCCAGATACGGGGTTGGGGAGCCCCGAGCCCCGCGAGGGAGCCTCAGTCCCTTGAGGCAACTTCTGCCTCCCCCCGTCGCCCCTGCCCCCCCCACCCCCTAACTTTTTTTTCTTTGCGGAGAAGAAGCTGTAAATGTTTTGTAGCTGCCAGCAGCTGTTTCCTGTGGAAACCTGGGGTGCCGGCCTGTACAGATCCTGTTCTTGGGGGGCTGCATAGCCCCCTTGCTTTGTGTTAATGGGGACTTCCCCTTTGTGCCCTGCGTGCACCCCTCCCCAGTTTAGGGGTCTCTAGGGGCAGTGGCCATGTTCTCCCCCCTGGGGGGGGCCCTGTGCCCCCAGTCCTAGGGACTCCGTGCCTGGAACCCTGCCTCATCTTCTGTTCCTGCCAGACCCTGTGGGTCACCCTCCCACCCTGGCATCTGGAAGCTCCTGCTCCGCCAGGCCAGGATGGTGGGGGGGCGGGCCCTTCCTGTTGGGCTGGATTGTACATATGTTAATAGCGCAAACCCAACGCCACATTTTTATAATTGTGATTAAACTTTATTGTACAAAAGTGCTTGGTCAGTATCTTTGGGGAAGAGTAGGTGGGGGAACGGGGATTTAAGGACAGAGGATGGGTCAAGTGAAGAGGGGGGGAAATGGGTGGCCTGAAGTTTGGGGTGGGTAGACCTACAGACTCAACCACCATTGCTCTGGGCCACCTATTAGGGTGGAATAGTCATCCAGAAATCCCCCACCAAGGTCAGCCAGAGCTGGGCCAAGGTCGGCCTCCCTTTCCTTCCCAGAACCACAGCTGCTGCTGGGCTTCTGGGATCCTGGGAAATCCTGCAAAAGGAGAGGACTGACGTCATGCTGTGGGTGTGAGGTCACTGTACCTGCTCCATTCTCCGGCCCACCCAGCGGGTTCTGGCTTCAGCCCCCTTCCCCAAGTTCTTTGCTGGAACCAGACGCCGGTGGAGCGCAGAATGGCCGCCAGGGGGCGCCCTCTGGCAAGAGTGCGGGGGACGGAGGGGTGGAGGCTGGGCTCGTGTCTGTTCCTGGAATGGGGCAGGAGGGAGGAGGAGCAAGCGGAAGGGGACGGTGTGTTGGCCGGCTGGCCCAGGCGAAGCAAGAAGACGGCCCCTCCGGTGGCCAGTTGGGGTATCCTGGGACCGTGGCTGCAGGTAGGCAAAGGTGATGCCAGGGCCCGGAGGTCCCTTTCCCTAGTCCCAGCCCTTCCCATCTCCCTCTCCTTTCCTGCTCAGCTCTGTACCTCCTGCCCTCCATTTTTTGTCCCAGAACCTCCCCCTCCAGCTCAACCCCTGAGCCCTAAGCGCCAGGCCCTCACCCTTCTTATCTCAGGAACTGCAGTTGCCCGGGTCAGAGGGCAGGTAGCCCGGCTGTGGCACCACCGGTGCCAGGCTTCGGGAGCCCCTCGGGCCCGGCATCGCCGCTCCAGTCCACTAGGCCAGAGGCCCCAGCTAGGAGTACCAGGAGTGCTGGCGGCCCCGGGGAGGCGGTGGCCAGCAACTCGGGTTCTCTTCCGCAGCCAGGCATGGCCGAGGCTACCGAGATCCGGAAGCTCGTGTACCTGGTCACAGGTGGCTGCGGCTTCCTGGGGGAGCATGTGGTGCGGATGCTTCTGCAGCGGGAACCCCGGCTCTCGGAGCTGCGGGTCTTTGACCTGCACCTGGGTCCCTGGCTGGAGGAGCTGAAGACAGGTGACCGCGGTGGGGAGGGACGCGAGAGTGGGCGGGCTCCCTTGGCGGGGGTGGAAAAGATGATGCCTGTTTAGATCCTTCCAGTGCACATGGTTGGGATGAATGAGTCACGTCGGGAACATGGGGCTCCTCAGGGTGGAGGCTGAGCCCAGCCCCTGGCTGGCGGCCCCAGCTCTGACACTGCCTCCGGGTGCCCCTATCCCTACCAGGGCCCGTGCGGGTGACTGCCATCCAGGGGGATGTGACCCAGGCCCACGAGGTGGCCGCGGCTGTGGCTGGAGCCCACGTGGTCATCCACACAGCTGGCCTGGTGGATGTGTTTGGCAGGGCCAGCCCCGAGACCATCTATGAGGTCAACGTGCAGGGTGAGGTGGCTGTTTGTTCCCTGCCCCTTCTCTGACCTTGACTTCTGGGATTCTCCTGTGAAAACCTGTCCTCTGGACCCTCCTGTCCCTGTAATGGCACTCCGGCAGCCCTTGCAGCCCTGCTGTGGTGTTCCCTGGACCTGGGGAAGGAAGCCACGGGCCCTCATCCAGATTTGAGATGGCGGGCGGGAGAGATGCAGAGAGGGAGGAAGTTTTCGCTTGGGCCCACCCTTCCCCTCCCCACCACCTCTCCCAGGCACAAAGAACGTGATTGAGGCTTGTGTGCAGACTGGAACACGGTTCCTGGTCTACACGAGCAGCATGGAGGTTGTGGGGCCCAACATCAAAGGCCACCCCTTCTACAGGTAAGCTGAGGTTCCCCTCAGTACTTGAGGAGGCCCGTCTGCCCTCAACATTAAGAATGTTCCCTCTCCCTCAACTAGGGGCAATGAGGACACCCCATACGAAGCAGTACACAAACACCCCTATCCTTGTAGCAAGGCCCAAGCTGAGCAGCTGGTCCTGGAAGCCAATGGAAGGGAGGTGAGCCAGGAGGTGAAGAGACACAAAGCTGGGGTGGGGAGGGCTGCCCCGGCACCGGCAGAGCCAGCGCCAGTGGGACTTTCTGCAGCCTCCCTTCTATCTCCAATCTGAGGAGCCCGGGCCGGAGGGCAGGCTGCTGGGTCCTAGATCTTCGCTATGCCTGCCTTTCGCCCCCAGGTCCATGGGGGGCTGCCCCTGGTGACGTGTGCCCTGCGTCCCACCGGCATCTACGGCGAAGGCCACCAGATCATGCGGGACTTCTACCACCAGGGCCTTCGCCTGGGGGGTCGGCTCTTCCGGGCCATCCCGGCCTCTGTGGAGCACGGTCGGGTCTATGTGGGTATGGCCCCGGCTCCACAGTGGGGAGGCTAAGAATGGGGCAGGGCCCTTGGGGTCCTGGGTGGGCGCTATGCACCCCGGCCAGCGAAGGGCGAGCCCCGCTTGGGCCAGAGTAGCCAGATCTGGGGGCATTGTCTGCATGACCCCAGAAGAAACGGCTGCCGTGCGAGCTGGGGGGGGGTGGAGCTGGTGTAAAAACCACGCCACCGGCGAGGACAGGACCGCAGTTAGGCGAGCAGCACCTCCCGCCCACCCCCCCCCCCCCCCCCCAGCAGCAGCCGGAGAAGTAGCATCCATCCAGGCTGGCCCGGGAGGGCGGGTGGCTCCAGGGGCTGGGGAGAAAGCAGCCTTGCCAAGGGCCTTAGTTATGTGGGCCCGGCTGCGACACGGGCCGGCCCAGACGAGAGCAGCCCCTCCGTGGGCTCCGGGGCACTCAGGGCCACATCGGCCTCCCTTCCCCCCACCGGCAGGCAACGTGGCCTGGATGCACGTGCTGGTGGCCCGGGAGCTGCAGCGGCAAGCGGCGCTGCTGGGCGGCCAGGTGTACTTCTGCTACGACGAGTCCCCCTATAAGAGCTACGAGGACTTCAACATGGAGTTCCTGGGCCCGTGCGGACTGCGGCTGGTGGAGACCCGCCTGCTGGTGCCCTACTGGCTGCTGATGCTTCTGGCTGCTCTCAACGCCCTGCTGCAGTGGCTGCTGCGGCCCCTGCTTCTCTACGCTCCCCTGCTCAACCCCTACACGCTGGCCGTGGCCAACACCACTTTCACCGTGAGCACTGACAAGGCTCGGCGCCATTTCGGCTACGAGCCCCTGTTCTCGTGGGAGGACAGCCGGAGCCGCACCATCCGCTGGGTGCGGGCTGTGGAGGGTTCCGCCCCGTGACGGCGCGGCGAGGGCCTGGAGCCCAGCATGGCACATGCGCACATGCGCCCAGGTCCGGCGCCCTCAAACCCGGGGGGAGGGGGAGGGCTGCATTCTAGAGCCGGAGGATGGGTCTGGGGCCACCCTGGCTGTCCCTACAGCTCTCCACGTTTCTAATCCACGAGCCCGGAGTCCGAGTCCTCACGCCTCGAAGTTCTAGGGCAGGCTCTTGGGACAGGCGTGTCTTGCCTCGCAGCCCGGGCCTGCCGGCTGGTTGGCGAATGTCCGACTCGCCTGACGTTCTCAACCGCCCCGTCCCGTTTCTGGCTTTCCAAGCAGCAAGCGAGGAGGAGTTCCCCGGGCTGCGTGCCGGCCCTCTGAGGTCCAGGCATGACCCTCGGGCCTGGATTCGGAGTGAAGATACCTCTGGCTCCTCCCACCACCTTCGGCCCTCCTCGGGGGTCCTCGTCCCGTTATTTTAAAAACATTTATCACCTTTAGACAGCTCTCTTTTCTTTTCAATGGAGCCTAAGCAGATCTGTGTGTTTTCCCTTCTTCTCACCCCTGCACCCAAACTGGTTCCTACAACATTGCGCTGTACCTGGCTGAGGCCTGGATTAAAGCTCTTTATCCAAGCCCGCGTCCAGCTCCCTGTCCAGCCCCCCCTCCCGCCTTCCACCCTGTCTCCCCCTCCCCACGGCGCCTGTCCCACGCGGGGACAGAAGGAAGTGAGCACACAGCACGCCCGCTGTTGGATTGGTTGCTATTTCTCCCGTCCCACGGGGCCCGACCCGGCCCGGGGTGGGGGTGGGGGGCTCGGGACAGGACATGCAGGGCGGGGTGGGGGGGGGCAGAATTTTCCTGTGTTTTATCCATTTGCAACTTGGTCACCAATAGAGAGAAATGGGACTCTGAGGGCTAACAGGAGAGGGTGGCCTGGCTCTGGGCCCCCAGCCAGGCCCCAGGAGTCCTGTCCCCTCCAGGGAGGAGAGGGAAAGAGCTCTAGAAACCAACGGAGAAACAGAAGGGGCAAGGGCTCATGTCAGCAAACACGGCTACATCACGTGACACGCCAGCGACACGGAAACACACGCCAACGCACACGGCTGCACAGCGGGCAGGGCCTGGGGGTGGGGGGAGAAGGGAGCCGGGGGCCACCCATCTTGTCCTCTGCGGGGCGGGCTTGGGGGACAGGGTGAATGCATAGAACACATCATGTACACACGCTCGAGGCGTGGCAAGAGCGTGCATCGACCCACAGGCACATGGGATGGACACGCAGTGTGCTTCGTGAGAGGCAGGGCTGGGGGGGAGGGGAAGCAGCGAGCCCTGGCCAGGCCCAGGACCACCCACGGGGCACACGTGGGCTTGGTGGCTGTAGGTGTGTGGAGGGGGAGCAGCACACACTCGTCCGAGAACATGCACGAGACATCAGCCCTCAGACAACGTTCCAGGCACAGACACAGCAGCCAACGAGCAGCCGTCACACGGTGTGTGGGACTTGAAGAAGCTGGGGCACAGCGGACCCTCGGGCATCCTGGGGTCCAACCGAGACCCAGAGATGGGCAGCTATGGGCCTAACGCCCCTCAAGGAGGCCACAGCACCCCCCCAGCCATGGCTCCGCCCTCGTGCTTGTGGCCCCAAGGCTGTGGGAATTCCGGAAACACCTGGCCTGCAAGGGTGTCCTGGCTCCCGCGGCAGGAAGGAAAAAGGGCGGGGGAGCTGGGGCCCATTCTTATGTCCCCAAAGAAGCCTGAGATGGGAGCAGGAGGGCTGTAACTGGACACTGGGGCACACTTCCTGTCCTGCAGAAGGACATTCTTGGAAGGGACGGGCAGGCTTCCCTCCTCAAGAGAGCCCACCTTGGGGGCTGTTAGCAGATTGGCTTCACACAGACAGGGCTCCAACGGCTCAAGTAGGGAAGGGGACAGGGCGGGGGGCGGGAGGGGTGCTGTGTTCTGGAAGGCCACATCTGCACTGTCTCCCTGTCTCTGTCTCTCTCACACACACAGACACACACACTTCACATAAAGTGGGACCCTGGAAACAACCTGCACACACGTCCCCGACTCCTGCACCCCGTCCACATGCACACCCAACCCTGGGCGTACACTCCCGTGTGCATTCAGTCCTGCACAGGCGGGTCCTTCGGTCCTGTACCTCCCGCTGCCACCAGCCTCGCAAACCCGCCCGTGCCCCGTGCGTGTGTTGTCTATACAGCAAGGGAGGCGCTGGTCTCTTCCTCGCCCTCAGACACCTGGCCTCGCTTCAGTCTCCATCCAGGAGGCGGGCAGGAGCGGGGGACAGCTATGGCCAGCATCCGGCAGGAGCTGTGTCCGGGGGAGGGGTCCCGGGCCTCAGCTCCCCCGGAGTGGAGGCCACCACACTGGCCATTCCAGTCTGCCTGAAATTGCAATTCCAGTCCCTGAGGCGGAGCCCAGGGCATCAAACGGGGTGGTGAAGACAAACACTGGCCTCTCCCAGTTCTGAGGTAAATGTGTGGAAGGCAGGAAGGCCCCCCATGTTCCATCTGCCCGGGGCAGCCCTCGACATTCACCTCATCGGTACCATTTCGCACAAAGAGCCCTTCCAGGCGGCGTCTGCGTGCAAACGGGTGCAGCCTCTCGGGGCACCACGGCCCTGGCAGCAGGCACGTGTGCTCCCGCGGCCATGGATGCGCCCAGGGGGACCACCGGCACGGGGCCTCCTCGGCCTGGCCCGTGAGAGCACACTGAGGTATACCAGCTCTCCCAGATGAAGGTCTACCCTCTGGCAGAGACACAGAGAAAGACGGGCATGTGGGCATGTGTGCACCGGGGCTCTGGGACCTGGCAGGGCAGGAAGCTCCAGTTGCACAATGTTGGTGGAACGGTGTGTGGCCACACCAGGTGTTGGTCAGCAGCTCTGGGGAGAGAGGGGGAGGGCAAACACATCTGGATAAACAAACCCGGACGGGGCACAGGTCTTTAAAGAAGAACACGTGTGTGCATACAAGACACAGATGGGCAAAACCACACTATGTGGAGAGCCTCTCCACACGCACACACGCTCACACTCACACAGACCTATTCTACCTAGCACAGAAACACAGATTTTTGTGCCCACCCAACAAGGTGTCCAGTGCACAATATGGAGGGCTCCGTCGGAGAAGACCTATCAACACCTGAAGCACATCCTTGAGAGAGAGAGAGAGAGAGAGAGACACACACACACACACACACACACACACGCATTGCTCACATTACCTGCAGGGAGAAGTGCACGTGTCTAGGCAGGCTGAGCTGGGTTATGGATACGGGTTCACTTCCACTACCTGCTTCCACTCGCCTTGGTTAAACTCCACAGGCTCTCAATGCACACACGTGCACACGCGTGCACACACACGTGCACACACACACACTCCGTGGGGTGACTAAGCCAGGAAGGTTTGCTCAGCCTCACACTGGGGTGTGCGCCATGGCCTGTGTGCATCCGGGCTACCTGGATCATCTGAGAACGCGCGTGAGTGTCCGCACACTCACACCCCGCCCTCTCTACAGCGGCCACGGGGAAGGTGGGGATCCGTGAAGTGCTATTGGGTTGGATGCAAACACTCAAACCCAACATTCCAGGTACACAAATTGTGTCCGTGGGTCTGTGGCCACGCACACACACACGCACACACACACCTATTCACAGAAGACACACCGGGGCTCGGTGGGCTGCTGTTCCACGTGGCTACAGTCTCTACACAACAACCCAAGTGAAGGGGGGAAGCTCAGACGGGACGCAGACTTGGGGTGGGGGGCCAGAAGGGTGATCTGCTGCTTCTACACACGTACACACACACACACACACACACACACACACGCTGGGGTGTCCACACGTCTCGAGCATGTGCCGGCGGCATGCATGTTGCTGTGCATGTGTGATCACGCCTGCTGCTATCTGCGTGCGGGGGCGGGGTGGTCCATGGCGGGGTGAGGTCCAGGGACTCCAGGGTCTGACAGGAGGTGGGGAGGGTGGGGGCTGTCTGGGTCTGTCTTGGGGGTGAGCCTGGAGCAGGGGATGGAGTGAAAGGGGTGGTGGGGGTATTGCTCCCAATGTGGTGGGGGAAGGGTCTGGGAGAGACGGGATGGGGGGCCTACAAGCCCAGCGTCCCCCCAATGGATGACGCCAAGACCACCCCCAGCACCACGCAGCAAATGATGATCATAATTTTCTTCTGCAGGCGGAAAGGGTGACAGGGAAGAAGGAACGAGAGAGACAGAGAGATACAGAGAGACAGATGGGGGGACAGATGGGGGAGGAGGTGAGAGGAAAAAGAGGAGGGGAGAGAAAACAGAAAAAGGAAGAGGTCAGAGCCAGAGATAAGGCCTCCCTCTGGATTTCAACACTCACCTCAGGCCTGGCCTGAACAGAGCCCCAAGCGCTGGGCTGCAGCCCACCTGCCCCGCCTGCCTGTCCCCAACCACAGGCCAGCTCGGCCCCTCCCCCAAGTCCTGCGGGTCCCCCCCCCTCCCCGCCCCCACCCGCTTACCCTCCGGGCCTTGCTCTGATATTTCACAGCTTTCTTGGTGTCGGACACGGCTCGCTCCACATAGTCCACGGAATGTTCCACGTTGTACTCAATGCGGTCAATCATCTCACCCTGCCGAGGAGATGTGCGTAGGACGGGGTGGGGGCTGGGCCGGAGGAGGGGGCACCCCAGGGACCGGCAGGAGGCTCCTAGAATGTGGGGGAGAGGCCGTACCTGGCTCTCCACGAGCATGGCCATGTCCACAAACATGTCATGCAGCTCTCGGATGCTTGTTTCCAGTTTGATGATCTCGTTGTGCCTCGTCTCGATCTCGTTCAGGGCCTGCTTCGTCATCTGTGAGTCCATTTTGATCTAGGGCGATGGGGCGGGGGGCGTGAGGGGAGGCGCTGCAGACCCCCTTCGCTCCCGTTAACAGTTTGCACTCTGCAGCCAGAGAGTCTGGGGTTCCGATGCGACTGTCATTTACTAGCGGGCGGATTGTTTAATCTTTCTGGGCCTCAGTTTCCACACCTAGAAAAGGTCGACGACAGCAGTGCCCACCTCCCACGGTGTATCCACCGATTAGAACAGTACCCGCCCGGCACACAGTAAGCACTAAAGAGAAGCTTGTTAACTTACACGAACTAAAAATTGGCTGAGCCCACCACCTCACCCAGGGCTTAGTCTAAACACACACACACACACACACACACACACACACACACATCCCAGGGAAGCCCAGGGAAGAGTGATAGGGGTGTAGAGTCACCACTGGTACTGGGGGCCCCTGTCTGGTCAAAGGCAGAGGACACAGCAGAGAAAGCAAGCAGAAGCAGAGAAGGCCAGATGAGAAGGCAGTGTGCCCACTCTGGAGCCCCCATGACATTAGGGGGGAGAGAAATAAAGAAATGCACCGCAGCCCTCAAGAGTCAGGGGGAGAGAGACCAACTCCAACCCACAGTCAGATATCCCTCCGCCCCACACACAGCTGGCCTGAGCCAGGCCACTCGCTTCCCAAACTACTCACTGCTCAGACCTCATCAAGCCATCCCACTGCTCTGGAACCCTCCAGGGCTCCCCGCGATTCCTCCCTGCTCCCCACCGCAGACTGTACACCTTTACCCTATCCAGGGCTCAGTCTTCCTTTCTGCCCTCATCTCCTACATACCCTCTAAGAGCCAAAATTATCCAATGGCTGTTTGGCAAGTGGTCCACTCTCCCTGTCTTTGTTCAGTCTGTGCCCTTTCTCTAGCGGGCCTTTTGCCCATCTCACCATGTCCAAATGGTCCTTGTTCCTTAAAGCACAGCTCAATGCCACTTCCCCCAGGAAGCCTTCCCTGACTCCAGTAGTTAACCACTACCTCAGGGCCTGTCTGCAGGTTGCACATCCCTCAGGCAAGATCCCCACCACCGTGCATTATAATGATGGGTTTCCATTGCAATGATGGTGGGTTCACTGGCAGGAATCAGTTCTGTCCTTTTATAACCCACCAGGCTCCCCGCCGTTCTCAGACAGAAGCCTGGGCAGAGCTGTTTGGGAGGGCTCCAGGCTAACTGGCCCTAATCAATTCGCTCAAAGCTAATTTAACAAAGACCAGTTCTCTAAATAACAATTTGCTGAGAACTGCTAGACAGTCACTGAACAGACTTGAGTTCTGGACTAGAAATCTTAACCAGAGCCATTCGGCCATCAGCAGAGACAGAACTGGGCAGGCCAAGGCAAAGTCTACGAAGAGAAAGAAGAACTACAGTGGGGGAAGCCCATCCCCTCAGATTTAAGATGACAAGGGCAGGGCAGGGAGTAAAACTTTAGCAAAACTAAAACTGGTATTTTTTTTTTCAATTTCACAATGTAGGCAAGTTAGTCATTTGGTGAAATGACCTGCTTCATAGAGGTAGTGTATCTTAGTACGTCAGAGCCCTAACTGATCTGAGTCCTGCCTCTGAGGCCTTGGGCGAGTTATTTAACCTCTCTGGTCAATCTCTGGGTGGGATGTCCTCATTGGTGAAATCTGGCTCCCTCAGAGGGTGCTGGTGAGGACCAAATGAGAGAGCAGGCAAATGTAAATATGTAAAGTGCTTAGAACAGTATCCGGCTACTCGAAATGTTGACCATTTTTATGGGGGTGCCTTCCTTCCCTGCTCCGGTGGAAATCCCCAGCGCCAGGTCCTGGCTTCCCACTGTTTGTGATTCCAGGGTGGACTTAGGACCTGAACTCAACCTCGGCTTGGGGAGGGAGGAGAAGCAAATGTTTTCCAAAGCCAGACCCACCCCCACCCAGGGCTCACATCATCGGTGAAAATGGCCAACTTCCCGCTCTCCAGCATGTCTTCCAGTTCTTCGTTCGTCGTGGTCCTTCCAGCTGTGGGGAGAAAGGCCTCCCTGCTCAGGGACTGGGCCAGTCTGGGGGGCCTGAGGCGGTGGGATGGGGCAGAGACCCAGGAGCCCACCCTCCCACCCGGCCTTTGGCCTCCACGTAAGGCCTGAGGCAGCCACGGAAGAGGGCTGGGGCAAGCCTGGACACTCCGGAGAGGGGCACACGCACTGATCTCCAGCTGCCGCTGGATCCGGTCCTTGCAGCGGTCCCGGTACTTGGACTGGGTCGCGTTATACTCGGTCATTACTTCCACGAACTTCCGGGAGAGTGTGGAGTGCTAGAGTGGGGGTACAGACACATCAGGAGGCCGGGACAGAGGGGGCGAGGCGGCCAGTGGAGGGATGCAGTGGGGAGGGGGGGCTGAGCTGGCCTATGGCCCTTCTTTACCTCGCGGCGCGATGCCAACCCCAGACAAGTGCTCAGCCCCAGAACGCCCCCGCCCCCCGCCCCCCCATCCAGCGCCCTAGCCTGCCGCGGCCCCTCGGAGATACGGCTCGGCTCCGCCCCCCGCTAGAACCCCGCCCAGGCGCCTCCTTGACCACGCCCCGTTCCGCTCTGGCCCGCCCACTCCCATTTCGCCTCTCCTTTCCCAGTCCGGTTCGGTCCGGTCCCCGCCCCGCCAGGCCGTCGCCTCCTACCTGGGTCTTGCGGATGCGCAGGTCCGCGGAGGAACGGTTCAGCCCCTCCTCTTGTTCAATGCTTTGCTCGATTGCTGCGGGAGAGAGGGTGCAGTGACCGGCCGGGAGACCCGGGGCATGTGGGGCGGGGGTCCGGGACGTAGGAAGGGTCGACAGCCCGAGGCAGGCCCCGGGCCTGTGAAGAGATGTCACACCCTTGGCGAGGGCAGACAGTAAAGGATCCCGGGTGCGGGGGCAGGAGGCGGGTGAATAGACAGACGTTTCAGGGGGTCTGGAAGGCAGGTAGGAGGGGAGATTGATGGTCGGTAGGTCACCAGACAGAAAGGGGCTACTTGTTCTGGCTGAAGGGCTGGGTCTTGGAAAGTCCCACGGCTGTAACTCCTGCTTGACCCCACGAGGGTCTCCAGTACGTGGGGGAACTCTCCACTTCCTACAGCCTCTGGAAACCGGTGGCAGGCACGCATCCTGCGGTTTTTCTCTAGGAAGGCAGCCACTTCCAGGAGGGTCAGGTTCTAGTGGCCGCCTTTTTCTTGGAAAATTCTAGGGTGAGGGAGGGATGTTCCGACAGAAAAACAGCTCTCCCCCAGCCCTGCAGGGTGAGCTCTGTTTCGGAAATTCCCACATCTAAAGGATGTTCTGGAAAAGCGCACAGATTAACTGGGATTCCTACTTCTGGATCATGCACTCCTGACATCTATCCTTCAGATTTTCTAAAAAAGAGCTTGCCTGCGATAAGATCTACAGTGCTCTGAAAATGCAGCCGGGATGAATCACCAGGCCCTCCAGACCTGGAAGGGCCTCTGGGCCATTGAGAACATCACTTCCCTGTTCTGCTGGCAGAAGGAAAGGTTGGGGGCTGAACAGCACCCCAATGCTCCCCTGCCAGCAATGGGGGGCGCAGTGACTGAGTGACCCCTCTGGCCCACTGCTGTGGGAAAGGCACAGGAAGGCACAGCACACCCAGGGAGGTCGGAACTCCTGGCCCCTATGGAGACCCTATTGTCAGACTTGGGGCTGGAGCCAAACCCTGTAGCAAAGGGTCCTTTAGAGGGTCTCACTGACTTCTGACCACAATCCTGAGAGTTAGTGATATCAGCCCATGGATCACACTAGAACCTGAGGTTCAACTGGGTAAAACGACTCACTTAAGGTCACACACAAAGCCCGAGCTCATGCCAACAAACAGTTGGAGAAAGATGGAGGAGAAGAGAATCTTCTCTCTTTTTCTGGAGGTCTGGAAGGTCAGCTTCTCTATGCACTGCTACTTTTCCTAGCTTCTTTCTTGGGCTGTTCCTGGACTCATCATACATGGAGCCACCCCACGGTCTTACAGAGAGTGTTAAGGTCTGAGCTCAGAGGGCCCAAAGAAGTCTTTAAGCCCAGGGATTTTTACAGGGTGTTCCATGGAACCCTGCTTCTGAGAAAGAACCTCGGGGGGCTGTTGCTGGGAGTAAAGGGGAGACCAGGTAGGTAGGGCCCTGGGCCTCCCAACCCCAGCTCAGCCAGAACAGCATGTCTCTTATGTATTGCATATATCAGAGTTCTTTGTAAGATTTCATGCAAGAAAAAAAAATTTGCTATCCCCTGAAAAAAAGCCTGCTTTGAAATTGCTTCTGTTTTTCTTACTGTGCCAATGAGGAAGCCGAGGGGAGGAATGAGTTGAGGATGGAAGTTGTCCAGAATTGAGGTGAGGATGGAAGTTGAACTCCCTCTGCCTGGATTTGTACTTAATGTGCTCCCAGTTTAAGTCATTTTCCTTTCCAGGATAAGAGTGTAAAAGGCTTATTTTTACAGATCAGCATGGGACGCTCACACGTGCCCTCCCACTGAGGCCGGGAAGGCATGGAGCCCCTGCTCTCATCTCTCTGGACCCAGGGAGGCGTGTTTAAGGCCAGGCACCTGACATGGCACCTTCTCCCCAATGCCCCGCAGTGTGCCTCAAAGTGGGTGCTTGGCAAATGTTTTCTGATGCTGAATTTACCACATCACGGTCCCACTGCTATTCCCCTGGCACGGGCAGACAAGGAGGTTCCCAACCCACAATGCTTTGGGGGAAGGTGGTTATTACCAGCACCCAAGTCCTTAAATTAGAGTGAATACATAAGCATTTGGCAGGTCCCTCCTGAAAGCTTGCCAGCTCCTGATGTCAGCCACACAGTCCAATCTGTCCTGAGCCGAGGATACCAGCTCAGAAGTGTGTGCTGATCCCACCTACTGGGTGCTTAGCGCTATGCCCGGCACCTGTTCTGGAGAACTCAGGATTTAATGAAACTGAAGCCACTTGGAACGCTGTGGTTTCTGGTGGACCTTCGTGCCGGTGGACCCAGGAGAGCTCAGACGCCACTTGGACAGAAACCCTCGTCTCCCTCATTTCTTTGTCATGTATCTTTCTCCAAAGCATCTGGGGTTTTGTGCTTTCTCACTGTTTAGGAATCTGGGTCCTGGAAATTTGTAGACAACTCCTGATAGAAAGGCATGTTTGGTCCAATGAGGGCAGAGTTGTTTTTCTCCTTAATCTGGGGATTGCATTCCTCACCTTTCAACTTGGACCGAACCTTGTTGGCCGTCTTCTTGATATCGGCAGTGAGGTCCTCCAGCTCCTGTTTGGTCTCTGAGGGGAGAGCCACAGCAGATGAGAGGTCTGGTTGGGAGCCCAGACCCCATCCCTCCCCTCCCCCCACACACGCACACCGTCCACCCCCGTCCCCCTCACGGCCGTGCAGGAGCAGAACTCACTCTCGTCTGGGTTGGGGGCAGCCAGGATGGCACTATGCTGTTTTTTCACTTGCTCCACATCCTCTGACAGCTTCTCGATGCAGCCCCGGATCTCTTCCACCTGGGGCAGCAAATCAGCCGTGCCCAGCCAAGTCGCTGAGCCAGGCAAGGGGTCCTGGGGGCTTAGTCAGGGCTCGGGTAAACGGGCCAGAGGTGAGGGACGGGTAAAAGGCCAAGAGGGCGTAGGAGTGGAGAGCAGGGGTGGGAAGAGGGCGAAGGAAGTTGGTGGCTGGGGGCCAGCTTCTGGGTCTGGGAGCATGGGAAGCTCCGTTACCTGTTCGAAGAACTCATCCATGAAGTGGTCCCGATCCACATGGACCACCTCCTCTTCATCATCGCTGTCTTTCGCCTGGGAGGCAAAGAAAGGGAGAATCCATGAACAGTCCCTAGCCTGAGTCTGATGCTCCCAGCTCTAGGCTCGGAGCAGAGGTCTGGGGAGGGGGTCATCTGCAGGGGGCAGGTTATTTGCAGGTCACAAGCAAGGGCCCCAAGCGGTCCGGTCCGAATGAACACCGCAAGTCTTGTGGAACAGGGTCCTGGAGGCCAGGTAGCTGACAGCCCAAAGGACGCCTCCCACCTTGGAGGGAATGAGCAGAAGGCAACCTTTCAAGGGCAGAAGTGGTCCTGAGAATGCAGTCACCCTGGAGGTGCGTGACACCCAGGACAGCTACGCATTCACCGGTATCATACCCACCAGCTAAATGTCAGCCTTGCAGGAATGGGCTCTGGACTCCCAGAAGGGGTTTGGAATGCAGGCCCGGGAGGCTGACCCTGGCCGCTATCTCCCCAGCCGCTCCTGTCCCGGCCTCACTTTGCTCCCCTTCTCTTCCCTTCCAGCCTCCACCCGACCGGCCACGTCTCTGGTGCAAGGTGACTTCGCTGCCAGCGGCGGGGGCCAAGTTGAGCAAGCACAGTCAAGCCCAGGGAGGGCTGGAGGAGAGACACGGGCAGCACTCCGACCCTCCTCTCCCCGGCTCCCCGTGCCAGCCTCCTCCCGCTGCTTTCACCCCCTCCTCTGCTCTGCCCCTCTCGTGTATTCACTTGCTTTCATCTAGCCTCTCCCAACTTCACACCCACCTACTCTCACTTGCCTGGATTTCCCAGTTGCAACCTGCAGCTGCTCAGCCCTCCACCCCCAGGGCTCAGAGACACAAAGGGATTTACCCACCCACACCGCCACCGCCACCGCCACCGCCAGACAGACCAGTGACACAGACAGAAGGGCTGACACACAAGGCACACAGAAATAGGCCCACTGACACCCACGCGGAGATACACTGACACGCTGACGTTCTCCCACACACGGCCCCACGGCAAAGCTGCTTGCTGTCACGCGTGGCCACCCAGACGTGCACCCGCACCCCCGGGGACATTCGAGAGGGCCCTGTGGGCCTGTTCTCCCAGCCTCTCCAGCCAGGAAAGAAGACGGGATGGAGGGGGCTCCCCACTGCTACGCGCTCCTGACTTGAGCCTCTTCTCCGCTTGGGGCCGAAGTCTGAGGCCAAAAGCTGAGCCCGTCAAGCTGAATTACATGCGAACCCTCATCAGCCCCGTGGAAATTTAAAGAGACTTCACCCCGATTTCCGGAAAGAACCTAGCTCAAACAGCACAGACTCGGACGCCCAGAGCCTGAACGATAATCAGGACAGGATCCGAACGTGTCCGCCTGGAGCACAGCCAGTTGGGATCCGAAGAGAGGAGGTCCCGTGGAACCTTCGACGGGGTCGGAGCAGATCGCAGACAGGACCCGACAGAAACCAGACAGGCTCAGACCCAGCTTAGACTCGGGGCAGACAGATCCCAGACAGCTCAGATCGAACCGAGACAGAGCCAGATGGGACCGAGATGGAACCTAGGCAGCCAAGTGAACTCGGAATCAGCAGAGCCCCGACAGCCCCGGGAGGAGCCCGCAAGCCTGGGGGAGCCCTCCAGCTGCACGCTCTCCATGCACCCCCCACCCCGGCTTCCTGCCCAAATGGAACGCAGGGGATTCTCCCCACAGACGCTGCCCCCCCCATGTCAGAAAATGTATTCAGCACTTCCATAGAATTTCCAGACAATCCCAAACATCCCCTTTTGAGAAAGGGAGGCTCCTGTCTCTGCCCACAGCTGCCCCCGGAAGGAGAGGTGGCACGGGTGGCGTGTGGGTACTCTGACAGGACTTCTGGCTTCTCGAGTCTCCACCAGACCCAGGGCTGCCCCGATAGACCTTGGCTCTGGGAGGCTCAGCTCATCTCGGAGAAGCCACCGGCTTGCCCTGATGCCCTGACCTCAAGCCAGCTGCCCCACGGGGTCTCCTTCCCCCAGAACCAAAGCCGTTCCTCTGCCTCTTCTCTGACTTTGGCCCCCTGACCAGCTGCCCACAGGTCATGGGGCTTCTCTCTGGTCCGGATGCTTGCGAACTTTCCTGTTCTCCGTCCCTTCCCCAGGCTGACTTTGGGCTTTCTAAAGTCTGATTTCCCTTTCTCCTGTCAGTCCCCAGAGCCAAGTTCCCTTAGCTTCTGCCCTGGGGCATCCCTGGCTGCCTGTTTACTTGTCCTTGACAGAGGAAGAAAGGAAGAGGCCCAACTATGACTTATTGGGTATAATAATTACAGGGAGCTGAGAGCTAATAATCCTCTCCAGTTCACCAGCACTTTTACATCCATAATCCCTTCTGATCCTCACCACACAGCCCTGAAAGAAAGGCCGAGCAAATATCATCGTCCCCATTTCACAGATGAGGGAACGGGAGGTCAGAGAGGGGGAAAGGGAAGTGACCTGTTCAAGGGCGCCTAGCCTGAATGGGCTAGAAATCATAAGCATCTAAGACAGTCTCCCCCACAGCCCCTTCTGAGGCTCGAGGCCAGGCCACCTCCTTCCAGGGGCTCTGCCCCTAGCTGTTTTCCCTGTCAGCTCCGCTCCTGCGAAGGCCCCATCTGGTGGGGCTCCGTGCCCCGAAATCCTAGGAAAACATCATCTCTTAACAGCGTCTTCTACATGGGTCTTACATTCTTGTTATCTCACTGAATCTTTATTTAAACCCTGTAAGGGCCACTGGCCAGCATAATTATAATTATGGCAAACATTTACACAGCATGTGATAATGAGCTGGGCCCCGTTCTATGCCCTTTGTGTAGATTTGTCCATTTAATTCTTACAAAAGCCTCCTGAGGTAGGTATTATTATAGCTCCCTTTTATAGATGGGGAAACTGAGGCACAGAGCAGCTAAAGAATTTGCCCAGGCTAGCAGCTACAAGGCCACACGATTCCTGGCCTCTGAACTTCAGCCTCTGCCTTGGCTGAATGGCAAGGATGTCTGCCCCAAATGGTGGGCAGGCGAAGGCAAGGAGGCCAGGCAGGCAACAAGCCTAATTCTGCCAGAAAGATGCAGTGTGTAGACAGGGTTGCCTAGTGCCCCCTGCCCCTCCCGGGTTACAGATGAGGAAATAGGCTCAGAGAGGTTGCCTGACCTGCCGAAGGCTTCACAGCAAATCAGGCCAGAAGTGGGACCTGAACTGCCTAGTGCTGAGTCCCAGGCTTCCCCCCACCCCCACCCCGTCCCTCTCAGCTTGTCCCCAGTACTGCCGAACTCCTGTGGCCCGGAGAGAAAACCAGGGGGACGGGGCCAGGCTGCAGGAAGAGCCCAGGTAGGAAGCCAGGCGTCCTACCTCCCCTCGCCCTGCTCTGTGATCCGAGGCAAATCTCAGCCCTTCTCTGCGCCCCAGTTCATCTGCGGGAAGGGCAGGCTGGTGCACCGAGGGCCCTCCCTGCTCTGAGGGCTGCACGTTTAATAATGAGCGCGGCCTCCATTTCCGGAAGAAGCTGGCCAGCCTAAAAGAATGCAGGCTGTGGGCAAATGAGACCACCCAGAAAATAATGATCACACGCGCCCGATCCACTTTATGGACAATTCAAGCCTCAGTTTCCTCATGGGCAACATGAAGAAGAGAAGAAATCTAACACGTATGTACTGATTACCGTGAGCGGGGCCCTGTGACAAGTGTTTTGTGTGTCTCAGGTAAGCCTTATAAGCACTCCATGAAGCAGATACTATTCTCACACCCATTTGACAGAGGAGGAAACTGAGGCATGGAGCGATTAAGTAACTTGCTTCAGATGATACAGCGGGTACCGTATGGGGCGCTGGCAGGGGGGCACCTGGCTTTGAACCCAGGCCCCCTGCTCTTCCTGCTCGCCAGCTCCTCAAGCCCTTGCGAGGACTGTGTGAGAGACTGCAGGGGTCCTGGGCCCCGTGTGGCTCTGCCGTGGGCAGCGGGGGCATCCGATCCAAGCCTCCAGCTGCAGTCTTTCCCATCAGAGACGCCGGGGGCCCTCGGGCGCGTCGGCGCGGAGGGACAACACAGACAGATGTGTGGATGGAAGGAGAGGGACACAGTGAGCCCGCAAGTCAGGGACCAGAGACAGATGGTGAGAAGGTGACTAACACAGAGGCGGAAAGAGCCTGGTGTTGGGTGACAGAAAAGTCAGAGAGTGTGTGCGTGTGTGTTTACACACACGCACACCCATGCACACAGCACGCACGTGCTCACGCGTGCTCCTCGGGGATGCAAGCTTCATTTGATCTAGAGGCCGTAGCTTCTCTCCGCCGCACCCCCGCGCCGGTCCATCTGTCGCCCTGACGGGGCCTTTCCGCCCTCCCGGCACCCAGCCTTGCCCTCCCATCCGCACCTTGCCACTCGGCCCTCCCTCCTCACCCACATACTCCCTTCCTCGTCCTCCCTCTGCGCCACTGGGTCATTCATTCACCTAGTGGATCCGGATCCGAGTGGAGCCAAGGTCTCTGGCTGCCGCTGAGAACACAGCGGTGGACGAGACAGGAGGAAGGTCCCGCCTCCAAGGAGCGGAGGGAGGTAAGAACGAACAGGACGGATTCAGCCTGTGCTCACTAGCAGAAGGGAGAGGAACCCCCAGAGAAACAGCTATCGGGGCTGGCTTTTTACAGGATGGTCTGGGAGGGTCTTTCCGGGGGTGGGTGACATTTGACGACACAGAATTTAAGGCACAGGAAACAGTGGTCCGGGTGGAAGGAAGAGCGTTCAAAACAGAGGGACCTGCAGAGGGACCGGCAAGGGCCAAGGCCTTGCTGCAGGGGTGAGCTTGGTGTGTTTGCAGGGCAGAAAGGAGCCCTGCGCAGCTGGGGGACAGCAGCCCGTCACCAGCAACCATCTGCTGGGCCCTGCCTACTCACGCGGGGAGCTCTTCCCCTCTGTCATTCAGGGGTCCCATCTAAAGCCTTCTCTGTGCCTATCCCATACCTGAGTGCTCCCCAGATGACTCAGTCCCTGCCATCAGGGTGTGTGGCTTGTCCCATAATGGCCCCAACGCCCACCCAGCCTCAAATTTGAGCCTCCCTTACCACAGGCCTCATCTCCACGCCCCCCCCAAGGCCACTCCACAGTCCCCAACGCGACCCCACATGCTTCTCTCTCTGCTATCCTCCTCTCTACCCCACTTGCCCCCCCCCCCCCCGTCTCGCCTCTTGAGCCCCGTCCCTGGCCCCGCCCCTTGGACCCCGGGACACCAGTCCGGCTGATGAACTCCACTCCAGCCCAGCACGTCCCAGCTCGCCCCCAGAGGTGCTTGCTGAACTGGAAAACAGAAAACCCTGGTTCAACACCAGCTCTGCCATGACCAGCTGCATGACCTTGGTCCCGTTGGCTCTCTGGCCCTCAGTCTACTCCAAAATAAATTAGGGGTCACATCCCGCCCATCCCAGGGCGCTGATGTGAGGTTCAAGGGAAATAAGCAGGTCAACTGTAGAATAACAAACACTCATGCTGTGTCCAGGCCCCTTCTGGGCACTTTTTGCAGATTACCAAGTTCCAATCCTTAGGACAACCCTGCAAACAGGTACTATTATTACTCCCAATTCACACGTGAAGAAACTGAGGACCAGAGAGGTGAAGAAACTTAGCCAAGGTCACACAGGAAGTAGCAGCTAGGATTTGAACCCAGATTGTCTGAGTCCCAAATCTGTGCCCTCACCGGCTATGTGATAAACAGATCTGAGAACCCCTGGGGAACTCTGAAGTACTTCTGGAAAGATGATCGGGTCCCTCGAGCTGACATCGCCTCCCGCCACTGCCCCCCATCCCTCTCAGCATCTCAGAGACCTCTTGAGCAGGCCTCTCCCACACCCTGCCTGGTCTCTCCCGCCTCCCAGTCTCCTCGCTCTCAACTCTGGTGGGGAGACCCTTACACTCCTTGCATCTGGCAGCTTCTTTCTGCCCTACCCACCCCCTCCCAAATCTCCAGTCTCTCTGAGCCGTGACTAACAACAGAGCCATTTACCCAGCCTCCTTTACCCCTCTATGCCACCTCCTTCCTCTCCACCTGACTGCCCAGCCCCTGCAGCCCCAGCAGCCAGAACTCCTTGCCTCTGGGCAGGGGCTCCCTGGTCCTCTCAGAGGAGGACGCCATGCCCTGCCTCCCCCTCCATCCGTGTCTTCGAGTTTTCCCTCCCTCACTCTAATTATACCACAATTTTGCCACCACCTCACCTCCGCTGCTTTCCATTTCTCTGGGTTTCGGAGCCATGGAATAGTCTCGGCAGCAGGGGATCTGGGTTCAAATCTGCATTCCTCACTTGAGAGCTGTGTGACCTTGGGCAAGTTATTTAACCACTCTGGGCCTCAGTTTCCTCAGCTTTAAGATGAGGTAGTCTCTCGGGCTACATACCTTACCAGGAGGTCAGTGAGGGTCTAATGGGATTATGGATGGCAACCTGCTTTGAAAACCACGGTGAAAGAAGGGGAGTTTAGAGCACCAATGCCGGAGCCAGCCCGCTGCTGGCCTTTTACTGCCTGTGTGACTCTGATCAAGTTACTTAACCTCTCTGGGCCTCAATTTCCTTAAGTATAAAATGGGACCATACTAGTACCAGGGTCGCAGTGAGGACCAAAATGAGTAAATATGAATAAAACGCTTAGGACCGTTCCTGGCCGTGGAGAGTTGATTCTTTTTATTATTGGCATTTAGTGGATTCAGTGAAAGCTGAATACAGAAACCTTCAAAATTCCCTCTTTCAACCACCAGTTTCTCCTCCCTTCCCATTTGCCAACACATCTTTCCCCCAGAGACGACAACAGTCACTTTATCTTCCAGCCCCTTCCTCCTGTCTTTCTGTAGTCGGGTTTCCCACGCTCATATCCCCGGGGGCTCTGCAACGACAGAGTTTTTTTACCCCCAGTGTGGAGACTTCTGTTCCAAAGATCAAAAAAGCAGAGACCCATGTCAACTTGCCAGCCTGGAAACCCAGATTCCAGTCTGACCCTCCCACCCACTTGCTTGGTGACCTTGGGCAAGCTCCTGCTATCTCCAAACCTCAGCTTCCTCATCTGTCAAATGGGGTAATAACCCGGGAGCGGGGTGGGAGCGGGGAACAGCCAACAGGCTCCTTGTGGAGAGACCCAGGGCATCCGGATACATGAACAAACACCACAGGCCCTGGGCACACAGCAGCCCGTCAGCTTCACCTCCTCGGCCCCCAGGTCATTTCTACAGATCCCCCAACATTCTCCCTACCGCAGAAACCATTCTCATCGAGCCCCCTCTCACCGGCCCCTCCAAATGGCAGCCTCCACTGCGGACATCAGCGCCGCCCTCCTCCCCCTGTCACCCAAACACAAACTGCCTGGCCAGACTCCTGGAGCTGGGCCTCTTCGGGCCTGCAAACCAGGGGGCCACATCAACCCGCCCCTGACTGTTCAGGATGCCCCACTTCCCCCCAGCAGAGCACAGCCCATGTCACACAACCCAGTTCCACGGCCCTGTGCATGACCTCCTCCCCCTCTCCTCTGCAACCCATCTCCCACCTCTGGGGTCACCCCATCTCAAGCCCTGGCCCTCTGGCTGTCTCCTGAGGCCACCCCTTCCCTCCTCATCTCTGAGAGGTGCCCCCTCCCCACAGGGAGCAACACACGCGAATGCACACACACACACACACTGGCAGGTGTTGGCATCACTGTCCCAACCTGTGTCCTTCCCCATAGCACCCCCCAAATCTTGGTCCCGCTAGACTCAGCCTGGCCCAGTAACCGCCCCCATCTTCCTAATTCCGCAAATCTGCCCAGGAGATGACAGTACCCTCCAAATCTCTCCTGCTATTCACTCTCCCCCAACCCCGGATTAGACCCGGGCGCCCTCCTGGGAATGTGGGCATCCAAAGCCCCTGAAACCTCTCCTGCCCCTTGAGTCTTAATGGCCTCCCACCTCTTCCAGCCACTGTCCCCAAAATGCAGGTTCATTGGAGACATCAGGTGCCTCCAGATACCGGGGTACCCCTACGACCAACCTCCAGTCCCATCATTTGCCCCCATGTCCCAGCACCTCCCCCACTCCACCCCCACGCGCTCCCCCAATATTGGGGTCCCGCCCCCCCATTTTCCCCACCCCCAAGCTCACACTCCGCAGCTCCTGAGTCCGATCCTTCATCCTGCGACGGCTCCTCCTCCTCCTCGTCCTCCTCCTGCCTCTGCTGCTGCTCCCTGCCTCCTGCCTCGGTGCTGGAGGCCGGAGTCTGGGGGCGCCGGGGGGCCCGGAGCCGCTGAGGGGGGCCCGCGGGCGGGGGCGGGGCCGGGGGCGGCGGGCCGAGGGCCGGGCAGGGGCAGGGGCCTGGGCCGGGCTCGGCTCTGCCGGGGCTGCGGTGGCGATGCGGCTGCGGCACAGGCTCGGATGGAGGGATGCGGGAGCCGAAGCGCGGGGGAGGGGGGCGGAGGGAGGTAAGGAGGAAGGGAGGGAGGGGGGAAGCGGGAGGGGGCGGGGAGCAGGGGGCATGCGCAGCGCCCGGGGCTGGGGGCGCCTGGGGGTTGTAGTCCGGGGGAGGGGGACCCAGGGGGAGGGGGAGTGGAGAGGCCTAGAGGCGAGTGGGGAAGGGCAGAGCCAGAGAAGGAGGGAGAGATTTGCAGAGACGAGGAGATGCTGCGGCGGGAGGCAGCGAGCTGCTGGGTTGGGGGGGGGGGGGACGGAGGGCAGAAAGGGGGTAAGGGGGCGAATTCAGAGAATAACCCGGGGAGGGGTGCCGTGGAGCCCTTTACACCGGCAGGTACAGGTAGATTTTGTGTTTGGTGTCTGCGAGTGTCTGTGTGAGCCTGTGTAGACCACCTCTGTGTGTGTCACCCGGCAGGAGAAGCTCTGGACACTAGAAATAGCAAAACTGACCCTCTAGGTGGCTTTTGTGAGGCAAGGAATCAGCCAAGCCTGAGAAGGACGGGGACTTGTTTGTTTGGCGGTTTATTTTGCACAGCCTTCCCCACTCTGTGACAATCTCTGGGCAGCAAAGGGTCTCAGAGCTCAGCTTGTCTACCTCTAGGGACAGGGGGCTCACTCCCTTTCCAGACCTCTTGGCCTATCTTTATATGACTCTGACTGTTGAAAAGGAAATTTGTCCTTATTGGGAGACAAACGCTGGTCCACCAGAGGGTCCAAGTACCCTCCGTCCCTCTCCTGGATGCCCACCTCTCCTCTCCGCATCTCCATATTTTAACATCACATCAACTACTCCACCCCTGCAATGGGGCTTCGGCCCCCGACAGGCCTTGAACCTGCTACTCAACTTACCCGATGCCCTCCTTGATGCCAGATCCATTGGCCACTGGTCAGGCCTTACCCTTCACGATCTTTCAGCGACAGATGACCCTGATGACCTCTCTCTTCTTGAAACCCTCCCCTCCCTGGCTCCCAGCCAGCCTCCCTCCTCCCTTCCCCCTCCCCACCCCCAGGCTCTGAATGTGGTTTTCCAGGCTCCTTCCAGACCCATCCTTTCTCCCACAACTGCTCTGTATCAGGGTTCCCTGGGCCCCACCCTGGGTTCTCTTCTCTTCTCTCTTTGCCCTCTCACTTCCCGGGGTCCACTGCACCTACTTGCCCACAATACCCACACGTATACCTACTCCGAGCCTGAGCAGTGAGCTGGGCACCGGGAACACAGAGGCAAAAATGTCATCGGAGACTTGAGTAAACCCATAACTAGAGTGAGGGAGGCCAGGGCTCTGATGGAACTTGCAAGACTGTGGTGGCCTTGCCCGCTCCTCCCACAGCCCTCCTTCCTGTGTTCTCCATCAGAGCTGGCATCGGTCAGCCGGTCATTCAAAGCAGACAGAAAACTGACCTTGGCCCCCTCCCCCGTCCCCATAATGCTGCCATGTTCTGAGCGTCCACTGTGTCCGAAGTGCCATGCTGAGTAGCTCCTGGAATCTTCCCAACCACGAAGCTGCTACGGCCGTTATGCCAAGTGCACAGATCAGGAAACTGAGGCTTGGAATGTTTAAATAATGGACCTAAGTTCCCAAGGTTAGTAAAGGACGGGGCTCGGCTCTCGCGGGCTTCCTTTGATTACAAAGCCTACTCTTGTAAAACCGCAGTGTTACAGCTCTTCCCTCGACTGCCAAACCCGGAGCCGTCTCCTGGGTCCTCTCCCTCCTCACCACCTCGGGTCAGTCTAGGCCCTCATTGGCTTTCACCTGGACCATCACAATAGCCTCCTCTCTGCTCCCCCCACCCACAGCCCCTTCCCTGCATGTCCGGTTTTCTCCCCAGGTGTCAGCGTGATTGTCCCCTAAACAAATGTGATAATACCAATCCCTTGCACCAACCTCCCCCCCATGGCCTCCCAGATTACACTCAGTAGCTGCTCTGGCATCTGAATCCCACCACCCCCACCTCATCTCTCCTGCCACTTCCCTCCCTGGGCCGCAGACCCCAAGCCTTAACCACACCACGGGATCCCGGACCCCGGACACCCCGAGTCTTTCACTGTGCCGTCTGTCCTCTGCCCGGTACTCTGTCTTGCCCCTTCTTGGATAGTCAGACTTCCCATCCTTCAAGCCTCTCCCAGCAGCCAGGCAAACAACCTCATGAGGTGTGGGCTGAGTCAGCTTCTCCACTAGACCAGACTGGGCCTGACTCATGTCTGCTTCTCTCCGGCAACCAAGGTCAGGTGCAAAGCAGATGTTCACTAAAAATCTGAATGAAGAAATGAATGGATGAATGAATGAATGAATGAATGAATGGCATATTCCTTTGCACCCTTACCCGGGCATAAGGACAAAGGAAATAAGGTCCATGAAGGGAGGGACTTCTGTTTGTTTCGTTCATGGCTCGTTCTCCAGGGACAGGAAAGGCACCCAGCACATAGAAGGTATCCAAATATTTGTGAGATAAAGGAACGAGTGAAAGGTGTGCATCTCAAAACCGGCTGAGGCTGTAAAGATGGACACAGGAACACACAACATGGTAACAATCGGAATTCCTCTCATTGTTCAGGGATTCTTAAAGTCCACCCAATAACCCTGTGAGATGGGCCACGTGGACGATGTCCTGGCCTCCTGTGCTGTCTCCCCACCTGACTGGCCTTTCTAAAGCATCAGTACCATCAGGCTGGCCCCTGCCTGGAAGGCCTTGCCACGTCCCCTCTGCTCATGAAATAAAGCCCAGACCGCCTACCCTTGACTTCCGCGTCCGCCCATACCCCCGTCACTCATGGACTCCGGTTCCAGTGACATGCTGTTCCCTGCATTTCCCCGCCCCCGGCTTTTCCTCATGTTCCTCCCGACCCCTAGAACACCCTTCCCTCTCACAACCGCAAGCCCCACTCCTACCCTTCCTTCCAGGTTAGCTGCTCAGTCTTTCTCGACCCTTCCGAAGATGGAGGGGAAAGTCTGTTAAATGTACAGATTAGCAGGGAGCTTGCCTGCAAATTCTGATTC
Source organism: Ursus arctos (assembly GCF_023065955.2). Lineage (NCBI taxonomy): Eukaryota > Metazoa > Chordata > Mammalia > Carnivora > Ursidae > Ursus > Ursus arctos. The sequence continues at coordinate 88,326,835 of NW_026622874.1, forward strand.
GGCAGATCTGTGTTGCAGCCCAGGAATCTGGGTTTTGAGCAACTACCTCTAGAAATTCTTATGTTTAGTCAAGTTTGGGAACACCAGTGTATCTAGGTAGTGCCAAGGCTAGGTTACGCTATGTAACAAACATCCCCCAGAGTTCAGTGATTTAATGCGACCGAGGCTTGTTTTTGGAGTGCGCTCGGGTTCCTTCCTGTCCTTGAAGGAAGATTCAGTACTTCAGGTGGAGAAACTTCTATATGGTTATCAGCCCAGTGGACTCGGAGTGCCTCATGCTCAAGGACCCCATCTGATTAATCTCTGCCCCCCCCCCCATGGTCCCTGGCACAGGACCTATCTATCACACCGGCTGTGCTCAGGAAGGGAAGAAGGAATACCCATTTGACCTATTCAGCCATTAACCAGTGAGTGGTTATGGAGACCCTACTCCTTGTGCCGGGACTATGGTCCTGCAGGGACAGTGGTGAGCAAAACAAACGTCAACCTGTCCATTTCCATGGAGCCAGTAACCTAATTTCTCTAAGCCCTAGGTCCCAAATCTGTAAAATGGGCCGTAATATTCACCACCACCCCCTCCCCAAGGCACAGTGTGAGGACTTACTGAGAAAACGGTCATGGAAGCCATTTGTAACTAGAAAATCTCCATTCAAGCAGATGTGAAAGAACATTGTTGTCCTGTTCTTTATCCCTCACATCCAGCGTTCAGGTTTTATTCATCACGGCCCTGGAATTTGGCCGCACGGCCTTCTCCCTATTTCCACTGCCCATTCAAACCATCGTGAACCTGTGCAGTGAACATAACGTCAATAACATGGATAATAGTAGTGACGGTGAGAGTTAAATCTGACATAGTGCTGATCATGTGTGAAGCCCTGTTTTACCTGTTTTATTTGTATTATTTGATCTTCACAACAACCTTCTGAAGTTACCGCCATTATCTCACAGACAAGGAAACGGAAGCACAGAGTGTAAGTAATTTATTCAAGGTGGAGCTGGGATCCAATCGCAGCAGAAATCCTGGACTTTCGAAACATTCTCTTAGCTGATTGGTATCTGGCTGCCCGAGGGCCTCATTCCAGCCCTTCTCTCCATCAGAACCAGGGTCCACGTCATGCAGCAGAAACTGGATCGTGGCGCTGACTTTGGAGATATATTTTGGAAGAACTGATGTCGTTACAATATTGACATCTTCCTGTTCATTGACATGGTATATCTACTCATTAGCTTTGGATTACTGTAAAATCTTTTTTAAAAAGATTTTATCTGGATGCCTGGGTGGCTCAGTCGTTAAGCGTCTGCCTTCAGCTTAGGGCGTGATCCCAGAGTCCTGAACATCGGGCTCCCTCCTCCGCTGGGAAGCCTGCTTCTTCCTCTCCCACACTGCCCGCTTGTGTTCCCTCTCTCGCTGGCTGTCTCTCTCTCTGTCAAATAAATAAATAAAATCTTTAAAAAAAAAACAGAAAAAAATAAAATAAAAAGATTTTATCCATTTATTAGAGAGAGAGAGAGAGCGCTCGCGGCAGGCAGAGGGAGAGGGTGAAGCAAGCTCCCCACTGAACAAGAAGCCCGATGAGGGGCCTTGTCCAGGCCCCTGGGCTCATGACCTGAGCAGAAGGCAGACACTTAACAACTGAGCCACCTGGGTGCCCCTGGATTTCTTTAAAATCTTTTGATAAAATGTAAAATGTTCTCTCATGGGGCGCCTGGGTGGTTCAGTTGGTTGAGCGTACAACTCTTGATTTCAACTCGGGTCATGAGCTCAGGGTCATGAGATCGAGGCCCGCAGCAGGCTCTGTGCTCAGCAGGAGTCTGCTTGAGATTCTCTCTCCCTCTCTGCCCCTCCCCCCTCTAAAATAAGTAAATAAAATCTTAAAAAAAGTAAAATGTTAAAGATAGTAACACATTTTTAAAAGGTTTACTCAGGCATTATATATTTCTATAAATAGTATTTTTACATTTCCTAATAGTCTGTTGCTGTGATTTATAAAGGCAATTTATTTTAAATAATTTCTCTTACTCCAGCAAACTGGCCTCCACATATAGCAAGAGCCAGATATCCAGGGGTGATCTAGGGCCCTTCTCCTCCCTTCCCAGTTTTTCCAATCCGCCATCATGTCTGATAGACTCCGTCTCTTTAACAGATGTTCCATTCCCACCTCCAGGCCTCATTATTTGCTACTGATTTCCCAATCAACCTTCACCTGGCCAGGGCACCTGCCCACCAACCGACCAACCGACCAACCGACCGTTACTGCGCCTTTGTGCAAATAGAGAAAGGAGTCCCTTCCGCATGACACTCTACCTCCATCTGTCAGACAATTGTAATAAATATTCAAATATGCAGATTTCCATGATGCAGTTGGTGCCTCTCTCGTGTGATAGCGCCCATTGTGCCCACAGTGCACAGCCCTCTGTGGTGGCCCCGCATGTGGCCACCAGAAAGTTCGATCACAGTATTCTGTTACAGGCTGCATGTCTGTGTTCCCCACCACCACCAAATTCATATGTTGAAGCCCCGACCTCCCACTGTAATGGTATCAGGGGGTGGGGCCTTCGGGAGGCAAGGAGGTTTAGAAGAGGTCATAAGGGTGGAGACCCTGATGGGATGGGCGCCCTTATAAGAAAAAGAAGAGACACCAGAGCTTCCTCTTTTTGCCGGGCGAAGATGCAGCAATCCATCTGCAATCCAGGAAGAGACCCCAAGAACCAAATCTGCGGGCACCTTGCTCTTCTTCTTCCAGCTTCCAGAACTGTGAGAAAAAAATGTCTGTTGGCTAAGCCGGCAATCTGTGGTATTTTGTAACAGCAGCCTAAGCTGACTACGACGTATTTCTTTGTTTGAAATTCTTCAAAGGTACCTTCTTTCTTTGATACGGTTATTTAAAATAGGTAACACTTTGACATGGTTCAAAAATCTAAATAATATGAAAGGTTCACAGTGGAAATTCTTAACTCTTGACAACTGGGCTTACCACCTTGTTCTCAGGAAACATCTGGAGAGAACCAGTTTTATTAGTTTCTTCGGCAACTTTTCAGGATTTCTTTGAGGATACGAGCGCGCACACACGCGCACACACACTTTTTTTTCTTTTCCCACAGTACTCATTCTACACCTTGATATTTGACTAACAAGATATTTTAAAGCACTCCCGCATTTGATGTAATGAACATTCTCTCTTTTTTTGACAGCTGCTTACCTGCTGATTGACAAATTTGCTCACAAAATCCAATGAATAACACTGACGTATATGTCATTTCATACATGGGCAGATAGAGTGAGTTAAAATTCGGTTTCTCCCCTCCTTGGCAGCTGGCATGGACTTGTCCCTTGCTTGGACTAATTGAATATGGCAGAAGTCATGTCACCCAACTTCTGAGCAGGGTCAGAACCAAGAGATTCTCGGGAGGGGGAGATAATGCACCTTGCAGCTTCTCCTCTCCCCTTTTGGAACCATGAGGACACTATGCTATGAAGAAACTCAGGCTGGGGGCACCTGACTGGCTCGATCTCAGGGCTGGGAGTTCAAGCCCCACATTGGGCACAAACAAATTCAGGGTGATGGGCCACATGGAGAGAGTGACTCAGCCCTCCCAGCTGACTGCGCCATCAGACTAGTGAGCGTGGCAGCCATGATGGGCCATCCAGCCGCAGCTGAGGTGCCAGGTGACCGTCATCACTAGAGCAATCTCCGATCAGATCAGCAGAAAAACCACCTGACCGTCCTTAGAATCTGGAGAAACAATAAATCGTTGTTTTATGCCACTGAGTGTTAAGGTGGTTTCTTGGGAAACAATAGCGACCTGATACAGGTAGATGTTCAGATCGATTTTCCCCAGCGAGGATGCTGGGTCAAAGTGCATAGATGTTTATAATGTTGATAAATACTGTCTGGGTTGTATCATTTTGCATTCCTACCAACAAGGGGTGAAAGTCCCTGTTTCCCCACAGTTTTGCCCAAAGAGTGTTTTGACAGACATATGGGTTATTGCTAATGCAATAAAGGGAAAAAAAGGTATTTCAGTATTGTCTTTTCCTTTCTCTCATTATGTGCGAAGCTGAACATCTGCATATGTGTTTAAGGCCTTATTTAGTTTCTCTTTTGTGATCTGGCGTGTTCTTCACCCATTTTTTAAATTGAACTGTTGGTCTTTCTTATCAATATGAGGAAGCCCTTTAAAAGTGGAGAGATTACCCTTTGTGTATGATAAGAACTGCAAATACAGGGGCGCCTGGGTGGCCCAGTTGTTAAGCGTCTGCCTTCTGCTCAGGGCCTGATCCCGGCGTTATGGGATCGAGCCCCACATCAGGCTCCTCTGCTGGGAGCCTGCTTCCTCCTCTCCTACTCCCCCTGCTTGTGTTCCCTCTCTTGCTGGCCGTCTCTCTCTCTGTCAAATAAATAAATTAAATCTTAAAAAAAAAAAAAAGAAAGAAGAACTGCAAATATTTTTTCCTAGTTTATTGTCTTTGGATTTTGCTTTGATGTTCTTTTTTGCCATGCAGAACTTTTTCCATGTAGACAAATGTATTAATTTTTTATAGCTTCTGAATTTTGAGTTGGAGTTGGAAAGGCTTCCTCACGCCAAGAGTTATAAAGGATTTTGCCCGTATTTTCTTCCAGTATTTTAAGGGGAGCTTATCCTGACACACTGTGTGATCCATCACTTTTAAAATGAAGCTCAAGGCCAAGGTTATAGCACACGTGATCAGGAGCAACCCACACGGAGAGGCAACAGGAGACATAGAAGCTTGTTGAAGAGATTCTCGGGAGGGGGAGATAATGCACCCTGTTTGAAACATGTTGAATTTAAGGTGCCTATGGGACCTCCGGCAAGGGATATCCAGGAGACACGTGGATTTAGGGATCCGGAGCTTGGGAGAAATTTTGGGCCTGGAGATTCGAATTTGGGAGTCAACATATGCATGCCAGTTAAAGCCACAAGGGTGTGTGTAGCGCGGGCAGAGGAGAGGTTCTCCGATGGAACTCTAGGGAGTGGTCAAGGTCAGACCACAAATGCAGTCATGAGGAAAGAGCTGTGGGGGCTTCGTCTCTGTGGGCCCTGGGGCTTGGCACAAAAACCGCCTCAGAGACTTGTAGGATCCACAGAGGCTCTTTATGTAAAACATGCATGGATATCTTTGGCTCCTGGGGGCAGAGCAAACAGGGAGTGGGAAGAGACAGACGATCTCCCCTCAGTCAGCTCCCCCCCAGGCAAAGTCTTCCCCCTCCTCCCCACAGATGACTTAAAGCAGGGCATCAATACGCGGCAGCAAGTTCCTGAAGGTAGGTAGACACAGGGAGCCTCCCCGGCCCATGTTTTCCTTGGATCACAGAGGAGTGGACAAGAGCACTGAACTGGGTTCAAATCCCAACTCTCTCCTTCGCTAGTGTGTAAACCCTGGGCAAGGTTTACACCTTAACACCTCTGTGGCTGTCTCCTCCTCTGCAAAATGAGGACAATGACAGTACCTTTCTCATAGAATTGCTATGAAAATTAAATGAGTTAATATTTACAAAGTGCTTATATTGGTGCCTGGCACATAGTAAATGCTATATAAATATTAAATTAAAAACCAATAATTTCATTCATCCATGAATATTGATTGGCCAGCTACCATCTGCCAGGCCCTGTTGGAGGTACCGGGGACACAGCAGTGAATAACGCAGGTCAAAATCCCTGTCCTCATGGAGCTTCCATTCTGGTAGGTGGAGAGGAGGGGTGAAGACAGACAATCTATAAAATAAATATAAATAATATTAAAAATGTATGGTGTGTCAGATCCAGGTGGAGATATGAGAGACGTGAGAAGCTGGCAAGGCCTCTAGCCTCATACCTGACGCACAGTGGGGCGCAGGAGACAGAAAGCAGAAGGAGACCTTGGACAAGCAGCAGAGTGGAATCCCTGCGGAGACACTGGGGCTGCTCGCACCCTCGGGGTGACAATCATCATCATCATCACTGCCCTATAACAGCAGCAAATGCTTATAGAGCATTTATTCCGTACCAAGCCCTGTTCTAGTCACTTTACATGTATCATCTCATTTAATCCTTCCGGCGATCCTATGAGGTCGGTACTGTTATTGTTCCCATTTCCCAAATGAGGGAACTGAGGCATAGCAAGGTTACGTAACTTGCCTTAGAGAGTTGTAGGATGAGGCGAATGAGCCGGGATTCCAGCCCATGGGATCTGGCTCCACTATAGGCAGAGTGTTGGTAGGATGGACCACCAGGTGGAGGGGACAGGGCTGCCATGCCTGGGGAGGGCCTGACCTCCTCACAGACTGGAAGGAACACACACAGCCCTAATGCCTACACATCCAAGACCCAACATACTTAACACACCCTTCAAGGTTGTTCAGAGGGCCCAGAAGGAATAACCCCCAAACCATGAAATAGAGATAAGGACTCAGCTCGGGAGAACGCCATCCCCAGAGCCATTCTCCCTATGTGGCCCCTGCTCCCCCCACTCTCCACATACCACTCCATGAGGCTTGAAGCCCAGCCTCCTGGGACCTTAAGTTACCATTCCAAAGCCCTGTGATCCCACCCAGAGACCACAAACACAATAATGAATATCATAATCCTGGGAAATTTAACAAAGGCACCAACAATTCCAGACCACAGCTGGGAACCAAGAAGGCAAACCATCAAGAGGCTAATAGAGAGGCAGGTGGGACTGGTGACCCGAGAGAGCGCTGGAACCCACAGTCGTACAAGCCCACAGAGGGGGCAACTCTCGACAGTCCGCACGACCCTTCCATAGTCTTTCTCACCTCACTTGATATTGTTCAATTCTTACCTTAGACAAGGCAGAAATTACCAGATCAAGTTGTCAGGTGGAGAAATTAAGTTCCAGAGAAGAGCAATGAGTTCTTCAAGACCACACGCAGGACCGGGAGTCAGATGCCCAAAAGCCCTTCCACTGTCCCACTCAGAGAGACAGGGTATGAGAGAGAGAGAGAGAGAAGGAGAGGGAGGCAGGGAGGCAGAGGCTGATATAGAAGACCCAAGAGTGGAGAAATCCTTTTTCATGATCTCCAGGAGACCCCAAGGGGCAGGGCTGGGCCTCCTAAAAAACCCTCCATTCCTTCATTCCTCCCATAGGTTGATCAGAGCAGCACACCGTCTTCCCTCCTTCGTTCCCAACCCCAGGTGAGCTGGGTTCTGAAGGGAAGAAAAGAATCAGAGCCCTTCGAGTAGAATCAGACAGCCTTTTACAGTTTACAACCTCATAATCAATGAACTTTAGAATGGGGAACACCTATAAAGATGACCTCCCCATCCCTCTATTCCACCCATTGTATAGATGGGAGATTGAGGCCCAGAGACAAGGAAGTCATTTTCCAGAAATCCACAGCGACTCGGTCACAGGAATCTAGATTTCCTTACCGGAGAGGGGCTACTCTTTCCTTTGCTTGAACCTTCATGTAAGTCCCCTGGAAAGAGCCCTGGAATCCAGGAGATCTGATTTTTATTCTGGCTATGCTGAGACTCACTGAATGGCCTTGGGGACACCTCTTACATAATGTTAAGTTTCATAAGTGAAAGGTGTTTTGTCTATTAGGCCCTGATTTATCTCTGACCCCTAGAACAGTCTCTGGCCCAGAATAAGTGCCCAATAAATATCCACTGAATGAATGACCGTCTAGAGGGCTAGGGCAGTGTCCCCATGAGAGGCTGAAGCCTGAAAGACAAAACCAGGGAATCACGAGCTTTATCCTCAGACACACGAAAGGCTAAAGGTCTGTCCACAGATATTTACTGAGGGCCCATATGTGCTGGGTACTGAACTAGACACTGGGGATTCGGGTAAGAACAAGACTGCCCTGGCCTGCCCTCAAGAGCTCACAGTCCACTATAATGTGGAATGTGTGCAGATTTTTTTGTGGGCTTCAGAGGGTAGACCCAGATGCTAGGTAGGGAGTTAGATGTAAGTGGCAGACTGCTCGATGTAATACAGACACTTTTCTCAGCTTTAGTTGCCCTGAAATGGTCTTATGCTCAGAAGGTGGTGAGTGCGGCGGAACTGCAGTGTTCAAGCAGGGCGCCAGCCGCCCACCTGTCAGAGGCTGCGCCAGGAGTATGCGGGAGAAGAGATTTCTGCCTTGGGTGAGGTCACTTTCCACCCCCAGATTCTCTGCCTACAAAACCCTGCAATTCTCTGACGCTGGATCTTATTATTTTCTGAATTTCAAGGTCCCATGATGCTGACAGCCATGAATTCTAAGTTCTCTGTCTGCCCACACCCCCGGACCCAAAAGAAATGAAGCCGAAATCAGCAAGGGTCCTACCACCCACTGCCTCAAAAGGTCTCTGGGGAAAGTCAGCAGCCCCCTCCCCGCTTCGTGGGGGCTGGAGGGGCGTAGCTTGGGCGCCAGGGTGCCGGAGACGTCGTGGGGAGAAGGGTGTTCCAGAGACGGAGTTGACAGCGCCGAGACACGTGACATTCAAAGCGTCACGTTCTGTGGTCCGCGAAGGTGGGACCGGGCCGGTCATGTGACGTGGGGGGGGCACCATGGGGTGATGTGAGATGCAGGGCCTCTCAGATTACGCACCAATGACGCATTCCCAGCCGGTTTGGCAACTAGATTTCCGTTGGAAGATGCGACAGTTCCGGCAAAGGGGGCGGGTTCTCACGTCCTGGCAGCTTTGCTTCCGTTCGGGGCGCTGCAGCTTCCGACCTCAGCCTCTCCCTCGGGCGAGGAAGAGACGCGACCCCGTGCGCATGCCCCGATCATCCCAGAGGGGCGGGGCCGAGGCTACGGGAGCGAGAGGGGGGGCAAAGAAAAGGGAATTCCAACCTGTGGAATCTTGGGGGGTCCCCGAGGTCAGGTTCTTCCCGTTGACTGTGGATGGTGCCCGGGACAGAGCCTCTGGTGGCTCGTGGGGGGCTTGGGGGTCCGCAGGGTGAGGGCGGAGGGGAGTGTCAGTGTCAGAGTGTGAGTGGGGTACGGGAGTTACAAACTTATTCTTGAGGCCCTCGGGGCTTCGGCGCCGGGGAGAGGTAGCTCGGGCCGCCATGCGCGACAGGACCCACGAACTGAGGCAGGTGAGAAGTGGGGGCTGCAGGGTTGGGGACGGGCGGACGGGTCGGGGTCTGGCTGGAATACAGGACTCCGGGTCTTCGGGCAGAGACGGGTGGCTGAGGGCTAGGAAGGATAGACCCGGAAGTCTGTGAGTCCTGCGGGGAGAGAGCAACAGCAAGGTACTGATGCCAGTGACCCTGGCCCTGGCAGGGGGATGACAGTTCGGACGATGAGGACAAGGAGCGGGTCGCGCTGGTGGTACACCCGGGCACGGCACGGCTGGGGAGCCCAGACGATGAGTTCTTCCAAAAGGTAAGAGGCTGGGGTCTCTGCCTGTCTTCGCGAGGGGCCTGGATGACCCGAGGAGCAGCGCGGTCTGGAGTACCCCCATATCTCCTTTAGCCCTCTCGGTCACCTTCCCCAGGTCCGGACAATTCGACAGACTATTGTCAAGCTGGAGAATAAAGTCCGAGAGTTGGAGAAGCAGCAGGTCACCATCCTGGCCACGCCCCTTCCCGAGGAAAGTGAGTGAAACCCCAAGTGCAAACGCATGCTCAGCCAGAGGGATTGTGGGGATTGTAGTTCCATGCAGGTGGTGGCCAGGGAGGTTTGTTGAGATAGGGGCTGCTGTTTGGGAGTCATGGCTTTCTCTTGTTCAGGTATGAAGCAGGACCTGCAGAACCTGCGTGAGGAGATCAAACAGCTGGGGAGGGAGATCCGATCGCAGCTGAAGGGTGAGCTCCTAGGACCTCATACATATCCCCGTGGTCCTGCCCAGCTCCTGGCATATCTGGGGAGTATGTGGCCCAGAGAGGCCAGTGATGTATCTAGGTCACACAGCAGGCCAAGGCCTAGAATCCCTTTCTTCATAGTACTTTCCACAACACGTGTCTGCCTCTCAAGTTCCTCTATTTGTAAGGAAACCATTTACTCCTACAATTCTTGCTGCCCAATGTGCATTCTTTGGACAGGCAGATGGGGGTTTCTCAAGAGGCCTCTGCATACCTGTGGGAATTCTCTGATGTATTGCAAAGAAAAATACACTTTCTCCCATCAGAGGCTTGGAATTAGTCATTTATGATAAATTATAATTCCCAAAAGAATCCCATGGAGATAAGCACCTCTCTATTGTATGGAAGGGGTATGGCCCTGGCCCTGTGTCCTCGTCTCCACACGATTTTCCGAAGCCACAGATCAGATCCCCTTACCCACCAATACCCTTGTGTCTTCCCACAGCCATAGAGCCCCCGAATGAGGAAGCTGATGAGAATTATAACTCAGTCAACACACGGATGAGAAAAACCCAGGTGGGTTATTATTCCCAAAACTAAGACATTTCGCAAGGGTTTCATAGATCGTTAGATGGCAGAACTAAGGAGGAAGGGCCGTTAGAGATCATCAAGCCCAATCTGATGAATTTCAAATGGGGAAACTGAAGCAGGGAGAAAGGAACCACCCAAGGTCAAGACTCCCGACTCCCAGTCCACTTAACATCCTGTCACCTTCTCCATTCAGTGAGAAGTTGCTGAGTCCCCAGATATGATCTGGGCTTGGCTGTGGAAGGCATGCTTTCTAGAAACCAAGATGGGGAGTCAAGCTTGAACAGGTGACAAAGACATTACTCAGGTAGGGTTTGGTAGCTAATATCCCTGCCCAGGGAAGAAGGGGGAACAGTCATAAATGACTGGGAGGTTTCCTGCCCATGTGACAGGGATATCCTCTGCCCCATGGGCAGAATTCAAGAAGTCAGGAAGAGGAACTTCCCTGGAGGAGGAAGGTCACTGAATCAACATCTTCGTAAGGAGATTTGAGGTCATCTAACCGCCCCCCTGTGGGTGCCCAGTGAGGAGTAATTTGGACTTCGTGGAGGTCAGAGTTGAAGTAGGTGGGCCCAGAGCTCAGCGAGTCGCCAGGTTGAAGATGGAGCAGTTGGGGCATCTTGTAAGCCTGTAGCTGAAGGCAGGAGAGCAGATGTGTCTCTGAGGAAGGCGCTCCAAGGAATGAGCACATTGAAGGCGGCCGGAGAACGGACAGGATGAGAGGACGTTTCAGGGGGAGCCTGTGGCGGTCATTGGAGTGAGAGGCTGAGGGCCCAGCTGAACCTGTAAGATAGGCCATGGGCTGACCTCCAGGCATACCAGCACACCTTTAGTCTAAGCGGCGAGGCAGGTGTTCAGCAAACATTCACGGGTATATATTGAGTGCCTACTGTGTGCTAGACCCTTTTCTAGCTGTTTGGGAAACAGCAATGAACCAAAGAGCCCTATCCTCATGGAGCTTACGTCGTGGCGGGGAGAGACAAACACCATAATAAATACGTACATCATTTTAGAACACAGTTAAGTATTAAGGGAAAAACTGAGGAGAGGAGGGATTGAGAGTGCTGGGAGAAGGCAGCTTGCAGTTTTGGTAAGCTAGAGAGAACTTCATTCAGAAGGTGACCTCTGTGGGGCATGAGCATTCCAGGCCCAGGGAGCAGTGAACGCAAAAGTCTGAGGTGGGGTGGCTTTGGTGTGGGAGGGGGGAGAAGTCCACCATGGTTAGAGGGAGTGAGTGAGGGAACAGCTGGAGGAGGTGAGGTCGGAGGGGAGATGGGGGAAGGGAAGGTCATGTAGGGCCTTATAAGCCCTGGTAAGGGCTTTGGCTTTTACTTCGAGAGAGAATGGTGGTCAAGGCGGCAGGCTTATGCTGTTTGCTCACTGTACCCGTGGGGATGTTGAGGCCAAATCCTTCCAGGGTGCCCAGCCTCTATTCTCTGCCACCAGCACGGGGTCCTGTCGCAGCAATTCGTGGAACTCATCAACAAGTGTAACCTGATGCAGTCCGAATACCGGGAGAAGAACGTGGAGCGGATCCGGAGGCAGCTGAAGATCAGTGAGTGCTGGTGTCTGGCCTGCAGGGTCCGGTGGCCCGACCCAGCTCTGAGCCTGGCCTTTTCCTTCACAGCAAATGCTGGAATGGTGTCTGATGAGGAGCTGGAGCAGATGCTGGACAGTGGGCAAAGCGAGGTGTTTGTGTCCAACGTGAGTGGCCACAGCTAGCCTCCCTCGTCTGGGGCTCTCGTCTTCTCTGAGGCCTGGCCCTTGCTGATGGAAGGCATCCGGAGGCCCGGAGGGGGAATGAGTTAGCATGCCCAGAGGCACTCTAGGCCCTAGGGCCCTAGCCCCAGTTCGACAGGAACTTCTGACCTGCTGCCGGGTTCCCTGTGACCTGTCTGTCCATTCCTCTCCACTCCCCAGATACTGAAGGACACACAGGTGACCCGACAGGCCCTAAACGAGATCTCAGCCCGGCACAGTGAGATCCAGCAGCTTGAACGCAGTATCCGTGAACTCCACGAGATCTTCACTTTTCTGGCTACTGAAGTGGAGATGCAGGTGGGCACCCGAGACAGCCGGCTGGGCTTGACGTGAGGCCGTGATCAGCCAGAAGCCCCGCTGGGACCGTCAGCCCGTCTCCACGCTCAAGCTTCTCTCCCCGAGGCTTTCGTCTCCCCCCTCCCTAGGCTGGCCCGGGCCCCCAGATTGGCCCTCACTCCTCCGAGGGCCCGCCTCAGCAAATCTGCCTGAGGTGGGGCTGGGAGGTGGTGTTCTTCCGGTGGCCCTGCTCGTGTGGGGTGAGGTAAGCCTCCGGCCCATCCTGGAGGAGCTGAGTCACTGGTGCTGGAGCCAATGGCCTTGTGCAGCCGGGAGTCGTGGGGAAGGGACTCCATTCAGTAGGGGCAGCAGGACCTGAAGGCTGGCGGTGCCATGAGGAGGCAGGGATGGGGAGGGCTTCACAGCTGTTGAGAGGCAGGCCTAGAAGAATGGGCAAATTCAGACACATCTACGAAGGGACAAAAGTTCACCCTCTGGGAAAAGGTACGAGCCGCTCGAGCACTCGGCTCCAAGCCACCACTGCAAAGGACGACGGGTGCAGGCGGTCGGGGAGCAGGCCAGAAGGGAGCACGTGAGGAAAGGTAGCCTGGAAGCCACCCTCAGGCGTTGCGAACTCCTGGCAGAGGTGGTCCTGCCCCACAGCTTTGTTGGTGCCATGTTTGCGGCTGGAAAGCGTCCTGCGGGCGGCTGGGCTGGGCAAGCAGAGGAGCTGCTGGGCCTTCCACCCGAGTCATCCCTGCCTGCCTGAACCACCCCCTCCTCTGAGCAGGGGGAGATGATCAACCGGATTGAGAAGAACATCCTGAGCTCAGCAGACTATGTGGAACGCGGGCAGGAACATGTCAAGATTGCCCTGGAGAACCAGAAGAAGGCTCGGAAGGTGAGCCTCTCCTCCCCTCTCCTCCCCTCCCGCCCCCGGCCCTGGTGGCCTTCCCTCCCCTCTTGAGTGAGTTTCTCTGAACTCTTCCCCCACAGAAGAAAGTCTTGATCGCCATCTGTGTGTCTGTCACCATCGTCATTCTGGCAGTTATCATTGGTGTCGCCACACTGGTTTGAGAGCATCACGCGTTCTTGGTGAGATACTGTGGGCCTGCCCCCTGGCCTGCCTCATCCCAAGCCCCAGCCTTTCCTCCTCCCCTCAGACCCTTTTCTCCCCCCTTTCCCTTGCAGGCACTAAGAGACCCAGGTCTGCCTTCTCTCCCAGCAGCTGAGGGGGGAGGGCAGGACAGAGCCTCCAGCTGGACCCCCTTCCGCACACTGGCCCTGTGCAGAGGGGCAGATGGTTTTGCTGAAGTCGGCAGCCACTCATCCATGGGGGCTTCCCCCCTCAGGCCACAATGCCTGGGGGAAGGCCTGCAGCGTCCTGTTTGGCTGGGACACACAGTTTTGTAAGAAATTAAAAAAAAAAAAAAAAAGAGTTTGGAGACTGCCCTGTGCATGTGCGTTCCTGGAAGGGCTGGCCCAGGGCCTTCAGGTACCCAGCCTCCCCTTTTCCTGGCCATCCTTGGGGCCAGGCCCAGCCCAGGGAGACTCAAATCAGACTGTTCTAGGTGCTGTGACCACAGCAAGTTGGTACTACCCTTCTACTGTCCCATAGTAATAGGTGGGACAGGGAGGGGCTAACCCCCACATCTGGCTCAGTATTGCCCAGTGAAGCTGGGCCAGGCCAGGCTGGGACATAGGTGAGATGTGTGTGGGCATCGGTGGGCATTCCTGAGGCCAAGAGGCGGCACTGTGGGTAATGGAGGCTGTTACTTCAGATACAGTGAGCAGGGAAAGGCCTGTCTCAGAAGGGGTGACATTTGAGTGGAACATTAATGAGGAGCCAGTTATGGGCAGAAGCAGGGGCTGAGTTGCCAGGCAGAGTTGCCAGGCAGAGGGAGCAGCCCTGTGCCCAGAAAAAGGCATAGCCTTTGACATAAGAGTTTGGCCTGGAGAGCCAGAACTCCGGATCAACACACCTGCTTATTAAGGGGTTATGTGGCGGAAGCAGTAGAAGAGGCAGGGGAGCCTGACCCCTGGTTTCTATGAGGCACCTAAGCTCCAGGCCCCAACTCTAAATTTCTAAGAGTTCCGAGTCCAGAAGCCTGGTTTCCAGAGCTGGGTGTGGCACCTGTCCCCAGACACCTGGTTTCAGGGGTAAGCTAGCTCCTGGCTCCGAAGCCTGGTTGGAGTCGGGCGGCACCTGACCCCCACCAAGGTCTGGGGCCCAGGTTCCAGCCACCCTGTCCCATCCCACTTTCGATCCCGCAGACCCCTGCTGCTGCTGTCGTTGCTGCCGCTCCAAGATGCCCCTGCCCAGCCCATCCGACCGCAGTACCGCTTGCTTCGGCTGCCGGGTGTGGGGCACACACGTGGATGCTGGGGTGACGCGAGTCATAGAAAGGCTGGACGAGATGTCCTTGGTGCAGTCTCGGACCCCGCCCCTGGACCTGGCCTGGGGGAGGAGCCAGAGGGCAAGATGAGGCCCCAGTGACCCCTGCCTGCTTTGCCTCTATCCACCTGGGCACCCGCCTGCAGCGCCTCTCAGTGGCCCTAGAGGGACTCTGGCTTGGCGGTTGCAAAGCGCCTGCGCCAGGTCCGAGCTTTCGCTGGGCCCCAAGCGTAGGGGGCGTGGCCTGGCCGCCAGTGGAAAACGATTGGCCCGCGGAAGTAAATGTTGCTCCTAAGGAGCATCAGGATTGGTCCGCAGGAAGTCCCTGGAAATCCTGGGGGAGTGAGCACTGGGTATTAAGCCACAATTAGCTTTGTGCGGATATGGGAGGGGCCTCAGCGAGTCTTCAGTCGCACCCGAAAGTGATTGGATCACAGGGCGGGGCATGAGCAAACCTCTAAAAGAGACGGAGGGGCACGGGGTCGTGAGAGCGTGACCAGGCAGAGTCGCCAGGCAGAGAGTGAGTCAGGGACTTCACCCGAGAAGGCGAGGCGGCGTCCCTCTCCCTAGCCGCTGAACTTGGCAGCTGCACGAGTCTGGGAGGGTACCCACGCCTTCGTCCTGCCTGAGATCACGTGTCGTGTATACAGACGAAGTTCTAGATACCTCAGGAAAGAGCTCCTCATTCTCACCCGTGTGCAAACACAATCTGGACGTCCACTCGATGGGAAAACTGCGGGGCCAGACGGATCCTGCCCCAGTAGAAGACTGATTTGGATACGGTGCCTCCGGTCTTCCCTGTTCTCCGTCTCTTCCCCTGCGGCCTGCATCTTCAGCGGAATTCTGTCTTATTGGTCCCCTTTGTCCACCCCCTCACCTTTCTGCCTTCAGAGGAAAACTGCACGACCCGTGGCACCTACTGGGATCTGATAGAGACTCTCAGGTCTCTGCCAAGACTCCGTCACATCTACGCACCTGGGTGTCAGTGTGCGGTATGTGACTTCGGATTGGTTTTGCTGGACGGCGCCACCCTGAAAGCCTGCTTACCTGTCTGTCTCACCCAGGAAATGGTCCAGAACCTCCTGACAGACGTAGCTAGATGGTCGAGTGAGGCCTTGGATGCCAGGCCCAGTAGTCTGAACTTCTCTTGTGGGCAAGGAGACACGTGGAAGGTTTTTGAACCGGTGAGTGGCAAGTTTGGGGCAGACCTAGCAGTCAGGTGGACCCATGCATTGGAGACTTCCCAGGCTCCCCTGTGGATACCCTTTCCCTGGGGGAAACGGACCTGAATGAGGAGTTAAGGGCAGGTTTTGCACTGAAATCCTGTCTTGGTTGGAACAGGGTCTAGGTTGGATATGGCTTTTCCAAATGCATCTTTCATCATAACTTTTCAGCCGTAGCTCTCTCCACTTATTGCCTCATTCACTCAATATGTTATGGTTCAAATTGTCAGGAAAAAGAACCTTGACTGGTCCAGGTCAGGCTACTTTGACCAGCCTGTAATTTGTCTAGCTCAAGTCAAGGCTTTACCCTTGACCACGATGTATGCGAACCGGTTACATGGTACAAAACACCACAGGAGAGTGCGTTCAAAGGAGGAGTGGATGGGCTCAATGATTGACATTTCTCGTGCAGCCCTGTGATAGACCGTATTATTGTTCCAAACATATACTGTCCTTCCTGCTGGACCACTCACTGTAGGATTATATGCATGCGTGCCCCACTTGTAGTGGGCTTGGCTGTCCGTCTTGCTTTGGCCAGTGGGATGTGAGTAGAAATGTAAAGTATCACTTCCAGATAGAAATTGCCTTTTCTTTTCCCACTTGCTGCGAACCACTAATATTCGGAGACTAGTTGTGGCCACATCAGAATAACTAAACCAACTGTCACAGAACTAGGACGCAGAAGTGGGTGCTACCACGTTAAAAATGAATTATGTGCCATTGGCTTTGGAGCTGGGCGGCGGCTGATGAGGAAACCATCGGTGGAAGTTGGAAAGATGGTGACGTGTGTTAGGCAGCGGTGAAGCATTCGGTTAAACTGTAAGCCGGAAATAAGTAAGCATATAAATAATGTCCAAATGAGCTTGGGGCCTTAGGGAAAAAAGAGTTTGAGAAAGAATATTCGTAGCATGACTTGATTGCTTTGGGGGGGGTGCATTTGACAAGTTACTGTAAGAAAGAGATGACAGGGAAAACAACTGGCCATTTTTAGGCAGAAATGGAAGAGATTAGAGAAACTCCAGCCAGGTGATCTACAGTTTTAACCAGTGAGAGAGACAGTTGACAAGGCCCTTAAGCTGAAAAGTTTGAGTGAAATTCATCTTTGTGTCAAGGGTCTTATCAAATGTATGGCTCTCGTGCCTTTTGTAGAAACCTCTGAACTGGTCAGAGTGGTTCCCAATAAAGCCTTTCAGTTAGTCAAAGTGATTCAGAAAAGAGAGATTAAGAGTACAACTCTCCCAAAGGAGTTAGTAGGCTCCATTTGCTTACAATTAAGTCTAAAGAGAGAGGCATGTCTGAAAAGAATTATGGGTTTGGCAGTTACCCCGTGGAACTGACTGAAATCAAATAGATAAGAAGCTTCTTTCCCTCCTCACAAAAAGCCACGAGCTTGGATTTTTAAAAGACCATGAATGTTCAAGACCTTGAGGACTCTCACATGTCCTCGGGCATGAAGGAGACAGAAAGCTGCTTTGCCTCAGAAGGGCATAACCTCCAGTGTTTTCTCAAATGTGACCAAGGAAAATAAATGGGAAAGGATGAGCTACTCTGTGGGAACGCGGGAACTAGTCCCAGGAAGGAATCCCACTTCCAGGTAAAGGCGGGGGGCGGGGGGGGCTTTGCAGCATCTGGCCAGCAGGCTGTTGTAATTACTATGAGCCAGTAGTGCTGTGTGTCTCCCATTCTTCCTTCTAAGTGGGAGTGTTTACTGTTTTATCCTGTCCCTGTTGCACTTCGTATGTTGGATGTGTGAGGAGGTGGGGGCAGAGATAACTTGTGATGATGATGATGATGATGGTTTGGGTTCATAGGTCTCTGGATCAAGAGAAGCCACCTCTGGACCTGATGTAGGGACTATGAGTGGTCCTGGACTTGAGCCTGATGCCACGATTAGGTCATTTGGGTGGTCTTCCTGGGGAAGGATACGTATTTATTTTGCACGTAGAAGAAACACAAAGGCCGTATTTGTGACAAAGAAGGCAGACTAGGAAGATTTCACAATTGTTCAAACACCGTCATTCATTCACCCTCTCTGCGGGGCCCCAGCCTATGAAAAGATTATATATCCCTACTCCGCTGACATCCGCTTTGGGGATGTGGCTTGCTTTAGGCAATGGAACTCGAGTAGGAGTAACATGTCCCACTTCCAAGAGGAAGCTTTAAGAACCGTCATGGGGCCCGACCCCTTTCTTCTCTTCTTTGTCTTGAGATTGAAAATTCCAGATTGTTCCTTCAGACTAGATTCTGGAATGAAGATGATGTAGAACAGAGCCACAGCTGTCCCGTGGATGATATTGGTTCACAACATCTTCAGGAGCTTCCCAGGTGGAATCTGAAACCAGCCCCTGTGCGCAGAGAGCAGGGAGAGATTGAACAGAGAGGCCGGCCACTGCAGATCGGTACATGGCGGGGTTAAGAAGCAAGGGGACTCACATGCAAGGCTTGTCTTGGACAGCCACCAGACAAGTGGATCTCTGCACCTCCCACCAAGTCTTAAAAATTTATATTAGGCTGTCACTCAGTAGAGCACGCGACTCTCGATCTCACCGTCATGAGTTCAAGCCCCGCAGTGGGTGTGGAGCCCTCTTAAAAAAATGTTTTCTATCGAGGCCTTACCTGGGTTCAGTCATGTATACCACCCAGATGGTCTCAACAACACAGTGCTCTCTCAAGGCTGCATCCGTGGGGCAGCCTCTGGGGTCAGGGAAGGCAAGCTGAATGTACATTCCAAGGACAGGGGAGGGGTATGAGGAACCTTTGATTATGGGGGTGCCACTCACAGGTCAACGGGCGGTCACACCCTCTCGATGACCTCCCCCAACAGAGGACATGGAATATGAGTGAGAAAAACACTTGTTCTGAGCCACTGAAATTTGGGGATGGTTATTACTGCAGCACCATTTGATCCTAGCTGACTGATAAAAGCTCCCTCCATGTTACAGAGATTCTCTATTCAGTTCTCCTTTCCTATTTTTTTTTTAAAGATTTTATTTATTTACTTGAGAGAGAGTGAGAGAGAGAGAGAGTGCAGAGAGGGAGAGTATGAGGGAGAAGCAGACTCCCCACCGAGCAGAGAGCCTGAGGCGGAGCTTGATTCCAGGACCCGGAGATCATGACCTGAGCCGAAGAGAGACGCCCAACCTACTGAGCCACCCAGGCGCCCAGTGGTTCTCCTTTCCTATCAAGACAGTTGGCCTACCAAAATGGTGGCACTCTAAAATCTGAGGCTTGCCCCTTGTTTAGAGATATTTACCCTCTGGTCCGGTGAGCCTTCTTGATTCTTGCTGGTTCTTGGCAACTTGTGGTAGCTGTTTATGTGAACTAGAAAAACGTCTCGGGGGATGGGGCCCCCAGACCTTCTAGCATCAACTTGGTGCCTAATAAATGCCAATCTCACATACATCCTAAGACCACAATGGCACTATTACAACAGACCTGTCCAAAAGGAAAAAAAATAACACCCAAACTTGCCTTAATTGCATGGATGTCTGCCCTTTCAAGAAGCCCCAACAAAATGGATAGTAAGTGGATATTCTGTGTTTTTGCCTATGGGTACATCTGCATGAAACAGAGAAGCTAACCACGGCTTAAACAAGGTAGGAGTTTATTTCTTTCTTGTATAAAAGTCCAAATTAGTATGGTGGGTCTTTGCACGAAGTCATCAGGACCAATGCATGATAATTAAAAAATAATAATAAGTTCTTTTTTTAAAAAGATTATATATTTTTTAACACAGAGAGAGAGAGCACAAGCAGGGGAGTGGCAGGCAGAGAGAGAGGAAGAAGCAGGCGCCCCGCTGAGCAGGGAGCCTGATGTGGGGCTCGATCCCAGGACCGTGGATCATGACCTCAACTGAAGGTAGATGCTTAACTGACTGAGCCACCCAGGCACTCCCATAATAAATTCTTTTATTTATCTTTTTGCTGTTCCATCCCTGGGATATTGCCCTCACCCATGTATTCTAAGATGGTCCACCAGCGCTTCCACAGTTTAGCCCTTGTGAAGCAGAAAAATGAAGGAGATGGCTTGCCCTTTACCCTAAATTGCAGAAGTTGTACCCAGAATTTCTGCTCTAATCCTATTGGCCAGAATGTAGTCACATGGCCAAGAAATATAATCTTCACCCTGGGCAAGCTTTTTGTCCCAATAAAAGTTCTAGGGAAACTGGGGAACTAGTCCCAGGAAACAGGCTAACTTTGGAAGGATGACTGTTGGGGGACATTCAGCAGCTACAGGCACACACTACCAGTGTAACCCATCCCGATTGTATTAGTTTCCTATTACTCCTGTTACAAAGTACCACAAACGTAGTGGCTTAAAACAACATGCATTTATTCGTTTATAGTTCCGGAGACCAGAAATCCAAAATTAGTTTCACTGGCCTAAGTCAAGGAGTTGGCAGGGCTGGCTCCTTCTGGAGGAACCGTCTGCAGGCATCCAAGAGAAGCCTGCATTCCTTGACGAGTGGCCTCATCCTCCACTTCAAAGAACATTATTCCATTCTCAGCTTCCATTGTCACATCACCTCCTGCTCTGATTCGGACCTTCCTGTCTCGCTCTTAGAAGGATGCTTATGATTACTTCGAGCCCACCCAGATACTCCAGGACAATCACCCATTTTACAATTCTTAATGACATCTGCGAAGTCCCTTTTGTCCTATAAGGTAACATTCTCAGGTTCTGGGATCAGGATATGGACATGGTTGGGGGCCTTTGTTTAGCCTCATTCCGCATTTAAGTCATTCATTCATTTATTTGTAAAATATTTATCAAGCAAGAATTACATACCTGATACTTTGTAAAGCGCTGGAGAAATAGAGGTGAAAATACAGACAAGGTCTCTGACTTTCACGGAGTTTATATTATAGTGAAAAGGACAAGGAAATAACTAAGATATTCCAAAACCATGACATGTATTATTAAAAATTAATCAGCATGCTATGACAAAAAATGACAAGGGGTTGGAGATGGCCGTGCTAATAGGTAGTCAGGAATGGCTTCTTAGAGGAGGTGACAAAGGACAGACCTGAGAGCTCAGGGCAGAACAGAGCCATGGAGGATTCCTTCTAGGCCTGGAAACCTGAGGGAATTTACTTAGCTGGCTTTTGGAATTGCTTTGATCAGTGACTCCTTTTTACCTTCCATTTCTCCCCATTTTGAACCAGAATGTCTATAACTATTATCCTGTGTATGTCCCCCCATTGCACGTAGGGAGTACATGACTTGTTTCTTTATAGTTTCGTAGGTCCACAGATGGCAGGAATTGCGCTCTCGGAAGGATTATACCCAGAGCCGCCTCAGCATCTACTTTCAGATAATGAGACTTAGGACTTTGGACTTGATAGGATTTGTATGAGATTTTTTTGGACTCCGACTTGATGCTGTAATGGGATGAAACTTTTAGGGACCTTGGGAGGAAGTGAATGTATTTTGCGTGTGAAACAGACATAAATCTTTGAGGGCTAGAGGGCGAACTGTAGTGAGGAGAGTAATGGCCCCCCAAGAGTCCATGCCCTAATCTCTGTGAATACGTGACCTTACATGACAAAAGGGACTTTGCACAGGTAGTTAGGTTTACTAATTGGTTGACCTTAAGATAGGGAGAGTATCGGGAGTTATTCAGATGGATCCAGTGTGATGGCATGAACTCTGAAAAGCAGAGAAGCTTCTCCAGCTAGCAACAGAAGAGGAAGACAGGAGTCAGAGAAATTTGAAACAGGAGGATTTGATGTGCCATTGCCAGTTTCGAAGGGCCCACAGCCAAGGAATGTAGATGGCCTCTAGAAGCTGAGATCAGCCTCGGACTTACAGCCAGCAAAGAAACCAGGGACTTGAGTTCTACAGCCAAATGGAACTGAATTCTGTTAATCACCTGGATAAGTGTGGAAGTGGACTCTGCGAGAGCCTCCAGATAAGAGCCCAGACTGGCCAAGACCATGCCTCCAGTTTTGTGAGACCCTAAGTAGAGGACCCCGCTGAGTCAGCCTGGACTTCTGACCCATAGAGCTATGAAGTAAGAAATGGGTGGGACGCCTGGGTTGCTCAGCTGGTTAACCATCTGACTCTTGATTTCAGCTCAGATCATGATCTCAGGGTCCTGGGATCGTGCTCAGTGGGGAGTCTATTTCTCCCTCTGCCCTCCCCCCAAGTGGCACACACACTCTCTCTCTCTCTCTCAAATAAATAAATAAATCTTTAAAAATGGGTGTCGTTCTTAAGATGCTAAGTTTGTGGTTATTTAATATGTGGGAATAGAAACCCGATACAGTAGGACTGGAGCTGAGACTTGAATGAAGAGAAAGAGCATTGTGGGTGGGCAACTCTGGGGTAGTGTGTTCCATCCCCAGGGAGGAGCAAGTGCAAAGGCCCTGAGCCTGGGAAGAAACAAACAAATGTGTTTGTTTGCTGGAGCCTGCTGAGTAGCAGTAGGTAGATGAGGTCAGAACAGGGGATAGGGACTGAAAGGAAGGTAGGCTCCAGGTGGAGAGATTTCTGTTGAGAGGGGACTAATTGAGAACTGGCCTCCAAATCTTGGTTGAATCCAGCATGACTGCCCCACCTACAAAGCTTGCTGCCTTCCCCTATCTACGCCTCAGCCCTGGCCCTGGAACATTCTTCTGCGAGAAGCCCATCATTTATCCAGCCATTTGGCTGGGAAGGGGGTGATGACTGTAGTCTATGGTACAGACTGACGAGTGATACCAGCTGCTGCTCCAGCAGCAGGGCATGCAATCTGGCACTCCCAAGATGTACTCACTACCTGGGACAGTCCTGGTAGAGAGCCAGGGAGGTGAAGGAAGTTAGAGCAGAAGAGAGGTGAAGGCCAGAAGTTAGACGAGACATTATTCAGATAATCAAACTGGAAAAAGACATCACAAGAAAAGAAAGCTACAGGTATATTTCTTACAAAAATCCTCAACAAAGTAATAACAAACCAAATCTAGCAATATATAAAAATTATTATACAGCATTACCAAGTGGGATTTTTCTCAGGAATGCAAGGTTGGTTTAACGTCCAAAAATCAATTAATGTAATTTTTTAGTTTTTTTTTTTAAAGATTTTATTTATTTATTTGACAGAGATAGAGACAGCCAGCGAGAGAGGGAACACAAGCAGGGGGAGTGGGAGAGGAAGAAGCAGGCTCATAGCAGAGGAGCCTGATGTGGGGCTCGATCCCATAACGCCGGGATCACGCCCTGAGCCGAAGGCAGATGCCCAACTGCTATGCCACCCAGGCACCCCTAATTTTTTAGTTTTAATTAAATAATCTCCAAACCCAATGTGGGGCTTGAACTCATGATCCTGAGATCAAGGTTGAATGCTCTTCCAGCTGAGCCAGCCAGGCATCCTTCAATTAATGTAATTCTGAATATTTTTTAAAAGATTTTATTTATTTATTTGAGAGAAAGAGAGAGCACAAGCGGGGTGGGATGTAGGGACAGAAGGAGAGGGAGAAGCAGACTCCTCGCTGAGCAGGGAGCCAGACCCAGGGCTCAATCGCAGGACCCTGAGATCATGGCCTGAGCTGAAGACAGATACTTAACAGACTGAGCCACCCAGGCACCCCCTAATTCTGAATATTAATAAATAACAAGAACCATATAATCATGTCCATAGGAAATACATTTGACAGAATCCAACATCCTTTAATTACAACAGTAAGAGAAAAGCTTAAGAAACTAGGAATAAGGGGCGCCTGGGTGGCACAGCGGTTAAGCGTCTGCCTTCGGCTCAGGGCGTGGTCCCGGCGTTTCGGGATCGAGCCCCACATCAGGCTCCTCCGCTATGAGCCTGCTTCTTCCTCTCCCACTCCCCCTGCTTGTGTTCCCTCTCTTACTGGCTGTCTCTATCTCTGTCAAATAAATAAATAAAATCTTAAAAAAAAAAAAGAAACTAGGAATAAAATGAAACTTTCTTAACTTGCTAAGTATCAAAGGGCATCTATAAAAAATTCACAGTTAATATACTTAAATGGTGAAAGACTGGATGTTTTCCCCCTGAGATCAGGATGTCTGTTCCCTTTCTCATTGTACTGAAAGTTCTAGCTGGGGCAATTAGGCAAGAAAAAGAAATAAAAGTCATCCAGATTGCAAAAGAAGAAGTAGACTACCCAGATGACATGATGTTGTATATAGAAAACCCTTAGGAATACGCACACAAAAACTATTAGAGCTAGTACACTAGTTTAGTAATGTTGTGGAATGTAAGAATGATACACAACAATCTGTTGCATTTCTCATTGCTAGCAATGAAACAATCCAAAAATGAAATAAGAACAATGCCATTTATAATAGAAACAAAGGGAATAAAATACTTAGATATAAATTTAACAAAAGAAGAGTAAGATTTATATGCTGGAAATGACAAAAACACTGGGGAAAGAAATTTAAAATCTAAATAGATTTTTTAAAAAGATTTTATTTATTTATTTATCAGAGAGAAAGAGAGAGCACAAGCAGGGGGAGTGGCAGGCAGAGGGAGAAACAGGCTCCCGGCCGAGCAAGGAGCCCGATGTGGGACTGGATTCTAGGACCCTGGGATCAGGACCTCAGCCGAAGGCAGATGCTTAACTGACTGAGCCACCCAGGTGTCCCTAAATAGATTTTTTAAAGATTTTTAAAAATTTATTTATGTGATAGAGCCCAAATAGATTTTTTTAAATCCCAAGTTCATGGGTCAGAAGATTTAATATTGTTAAGATGGCAATACTTCTCAAATTGATCTACAGATTCAATGCAATCCCCATCAAAATCCCAGCTTCTTTTTTTCCCCGCAAAAATCGGCAAGCAGATCCTAAAATTCATATGGAAACACAAGGAATCCAGAAAAACTTGAAATAGAAGAATAAGTTGGAGGAATCACAGGTCTTGATAAAACTTACTACAAAGCTACAATAAGCAAAATAGTGTGGTACTAGCATAAAGAAAGTAGAGAGAGAGAGATCTTCATGGAATACAATTGAGATTCCAGAGATAAACAATGTGTATAGTTTATTTTCAACAAGGGTATCAAGAGAATTCAATGGAGAAAGAACATTCTTTTTAACTAATAGTGCTGGGATAATTAGACATGCATGTGCAAAAGAATGAAATAGGACCCCTCTCTCAAACACATACAAAGATTAGCTCAAAATGGATCAAAGATCCAAATATAAGAGCTTTTACCTGTAAAACATTTATAGTTTACAAAAAAAATTTATATATTTTTAAAAAAGGATTTATTTATTTTTAGAGAGAAAGAGAGAGAGCACACGGGGTGGGAGGAGGGGCAGAGGGAGAGGGAGCGAATCCTCAAGCAGACTCGTGCTGAGCATGGAGCCAGTTTCGGAGCTCCATCCTAGGACCCTGAGATCATGACCTGAGCCAAAATCAAGAGTTGAACGTTAAACTGACTCAGCCACCCAGGTGCCCCAAAAGTTTTCTAAATTTTAAGCTTATAAGTTTATAATTAGGTTGTAAACTTTATAAATGTTTCTAACACTCTTAGATAAAACCATAGGCATAAATCTTCATGACCTTGGGTTAGGAAATGGTTTCTTAGGTATGGCTCGCAAAGCACAAGCAATTAAAGAAAAAAATAGAGAACCAAGATATCCTCAAAATTTAAAACTTTTGTGCTTCAAAGGGCACCCAGAAAGTAAAAGGACAAGCCACACAATGAGAGAGAATTTTTGCAAATCATAGGAAACTTCTATCTAGAATACAGAGACAATTTCTGCCACTCAACAGGAAAAAGTCAAATGGCCCAATTAAAAAATGGGTAAAGAACTTGAATACACATTTATCCCAAGATGATGTATGAATGGCCAATAAGCACACAAAAAGATGTTTAACATCAGTTTCCATCAGGGGAATGCAAATCACAACCACAAATTCACACCCACTAGGATGGCTATAATAAAAAGACAGATAATAGCTGCTGTCGGTAAAGGTATGAAGAAATTGGAACCGTCATACGCTGTTGGTGGGAATATAAAATGGTGCAACCACTTTAGAAAACATTCTGACAGTTCTTCAAACAAGAGAATTGAAAAACATGTCCAGGGACACCTGGGTGGCTCAGTCGGTTAAGCGTCTGCCTTCAGCTGTGGGCATGATCCCAGGGTCCTGGGATCGAGTCCCACATCCCGCACCCCCTCTGCCTGCTTCTCCTGCTGCTTGTGCGTATGCTATCTCTCTGATAAATGAATAAATAAATAAATAAGAAAAACATGTCCACATAAAAACTTGAACGTGAATGTTCATAGCAGCATTATTCACAGTAGACAAACAATGGGAACCCAAATGTCCATCAAGTGATGAATGGATTAGAAAATAAATCTCCATGAGGTGCCTGGGTGGCTCAGTCGGTTAAGCGTCGGACTCTTGATTTCGGCTCAGGTCATGATCTCAGGGTTGTGAGATCAAGTCCCGGGTTGGGCTCATGGGCTCATTCACTGGGCATGGAGCCTGCTTAAGATTCCCTCTCCCTCTCCTTCTGCCCCCCCTTCCCTCTCTCCTGCTCATAAATAAATAAATAAATAAATAAATAAATAAATAAATAATAAATGAAAAACATGTATCTCCATACAATGGAGTATTTTCATCAATGAAGAGGAATGGAGTACTGTCGCGTGCTACAGCATGGCTGAACCTTGAGAACATTGTGGGAAGTGAAAGAGGCCAGTTACAAAGACCACATATTGTATGATTCTGTTTGCATGAATTGTCCACAAGACGCAACTCCAGAAACACAGAAAGTAGAGTAGTGATTGACCAGGGCTGAGGGAAAGGAGTTGGGGTTGGGGGCGATAGGGAGTGACAGCTAATGGGTGTGGGGTTTCTTTTAAGCAGATGAAGCTATTCTAAAATTAGATTGCAATAACCCTGTGAATATACTAAAAACCACTGAATGGATACTTTAAACGGGTTCATTGTACGGCATGTAAGTTATATCTTAATAAAGCTGTTAAAATAGGCTTTTAAAAAAGCCTGTCTGTGTCCTTAGGGAGAAGAAACTGGGGTATGGGATGCCTGGGGTATCAGAGAAGGGGGACCAAGGGATGGGTGTGCTGTCTGGTCTCAGAAAGGGAGCAGAGGCTGTGGATTCCTTCTAAACATCGATGGGACCCACTTCATCCTTCATTGTAGATAGATACCCATGGGTATTTATTGATTAGGGTATATGGTATCTTTGCACCAATTTTAAAAAGGTGCCTCGTCATTCCTAATAGAAACTATCTTGCTCAAGGTCACAAAGCAAGTTGGTAGTAACCAAAATCCCCGTTTCCAAAATCCCTGTTTCCAATACCCCAGTCCGGTCTGTTTCTTTCCTGGACCCTGTCAGTCTTTGGTTCCAGCCTGGACAGGTAGAAAGCCTGGGATCAGTGCTTGTCCTGCTTTGGGCAGTGAGTGTTCTTGACCAAACTGGTGTCTCTTCCCGCAGCCACGACACCCTGGTCTCTGCCGTTGCCATGTGGCCCCCTTGTCCTGCTATGGAGAGCGGGAATAAGAACGCTTCTAAAGCTAATGTCTGAGGACCGGGCGTGACATCAAGGGGCTAATGGTACTTCTGTTCCTGGAGCTACCTGGTGTTAACAGTCCTGACTTTGCCAGCTGCAGTCCCCTATGACTGGCACATGGGCCTGGAGAGGGGCTGCACATTGGTCACTGCCTGAGGCTGCCAACTTGGTCTAGAGTTGGTAAGAGCGAGTCTAGAGATGATAAGAGCATGGAAAGGAGGATCTGGTTCACTCTGACCTTTGGCTTCATTTTGACTGATAAATTGGGAAGGCCCTAGTGGCTGGACTTTATAATCCAAAATCAGTTCTTGAGTGTCCTTCTGAAAACATTCTATAGAAATTTGAATACTAATGTGTAATTAGGCCCAGGGGAGGATACTAATCACACTGCTTTGCATCTTATTTTTTTCACTGGACATATTTTTGGGATATCTTTCAACAACATGGGTTAATAAATTTCATTTTTTAAAGTAGCTATATGTTTTACAGTGGCTAGCCTTACTTAATCAGTCCTTTGCTAATGGACATTTAGGATATTCTTGGTTATCACAAATTTTGCTGCACTGAACAGTCTTATCTTCGATTTTGTTGTAGAAGTGGAGAAAGAACTCTGTGGTGTAAACTCTTTGACGTATGCTTGCCAAGTCATAGGGTACGTGCGTTTAACTTTTTAATAAACATGATCAAATCATCTTCCCAAAAGGTTATACCAATTTACACTAAACGTGGGGCTTCATTTTCTCTTTAAAAAGTTGTGTAGCCTTCCAGAATATGGATAAGACTATAGTGTAACAGCCTATCTTTCCCCACTGATTTGAATAATCACATTTATCGTAAACTAAATTCCCAGAAATAGGGCTGTTTCTAAACCTTTCCCCCCACTCCACTGGCTAATTTATTCTTAAGCCCATAATAACCTGTTCTAACTTCAGGGCATTGCTGTTTATCCAGTATGTCATAGACATCACCTCCATTGGTTCTTAAAAATGTATTACATAGAATTTTGCGTTTTCAAGTTTTGTTAAAAAACCTTTTTGGGGGCGCCTGGGTGGCACAGCGGTTGGGCGTCTGCCTTTGGCTCAGGGCGTGGTCCCGGCGTTATGGGATCGAGCCCCACATCAGGCTCCTCCGCTATGAGCCTGCTTCTTCCTCTCCCATTCCCCCTGCTTGTGTTCCCTCTCTCACTGGCTGTCTCTCTCTCTGTCAAATAAATAAATAAAATCTTAAAAAAAAAAACCATTTTGGGGGGCGCTTGAGTGGCACAGTCATTAAGCGTCTGCCTTCGGCTCAGGGTGTGATCCCAGCGTTCTGGGATCGAGCCCCACATCAGGCTCCTCCGCTAGGAGCCTGCTTCTTCCTCTCCCACTCCCCCTGCTTGTGTTCCCTCTCTCGCTGGCTGTCTCTGTCAAATAAATAAAATCTTAAAAAAACAAAAAACAAAAAACACCGTTTTGGGGGTGCTTGGGTGGCTTAGTCTGTTAAGCCTTCAACTTTTGATTTAGGCTTGGGTCACAATCTCAAGGTCGTGGCATCGAGCCCCAAGTCAGGCTTCACATTCAATGTGGAGTCTGCTGGAGATTCTCTCCTCTCTCCTTGCCCCTCTGCCACCTCCCCACTCACGCACACTCTCTCTAAAATAAACAAACTTTAAAAACAACAACAAAAAACCCTTTTTGGATGACAGTGAATCTAAGGATTAAACTAGGAAGAATCAACATTTTTAATAATGTTTTTCCATTTGGGTACATGGTATGTCTCCATTCAGTTAGGGCTTATAACCGTCAGCACAGCAATACCATTTTCTTCATATATGTTTTGCATGTTTCCTGTGAGGTTTATTCCTTCATAGTTTATGGGTTGTGTTGTTCCTATGAATGGAATCCCTTTGTCCTCCAAGTGGATTTTCTAGTTTGTTACTGCAATATATAGGAAATATACTAATTTTGGACCTCAGTGTATTATCTGTAAAAGGATAGAACTACTCAGTAAAAGGTTTCCATGATGAAATAACTATGGGCTAAACAAAGATAAACAGATTTGTTCGTTGTTGGACTTATAATGACTTGAATACACTTTTGATCACCAACAATCCCCAAGAAGGGTACAGGGTATTTCCTGTACTTCCTTGACCAGGGAACCCTTTGTCAAGACATTCTGAAAATATACATTGGGAAACAATGCAGCCAAAGACCCTTCTGGTTTTTGATCTGTTAACCCAGGGGTCTCCACTGAACTTTATCCATGCCCAAACGCCTACTCTGTTTCCCCCAACCAAAACACAGAAGACAACCCAGTGTCAAAGTGAATGCTTTAATGAGTGTTCCTCAGAGCGACACGTGTCTCTCAACAGCTGCTGCCCGCCTCCATTGTCCCCAGCTCTTTGTTGGCAAGGAGAGCTAGCCGCCTGGGGGGGCAGGGATCTGGAGTCTAAGAGTGAGCTGGGGCAGAGAGGTTCAGGAGGCACCCTGTGAGTGGGAGTGCGCATGGGCTCCTGGGAGTGAGGTGGAGGGGGCTTGGGCCTCAAGCTGGTCCCTCTTCAGGCATTCCTAGCAAAGCTACAAGGGGCTCAAGGGGCGTGGGGGTCCCGATGGGCACAGGGTGGGTGCGCTCGTGCTTGCGCAGGTCGCTGGCACTCAGGAAGGCCTTGGGGCAGTGAGGGCAGGTATAGGGGCGCACAGAGCTGTGGGTGCGGCTGTGTTTGCGCAGCCCCGCCCGGTCAGAGAAGCTCTTGCCGCACTGGGTGCAGGGAAAGGGCCGGAGCTCTGGGTGTGAGCGCTCATGCCGTCGCAGCAACGTCAGTGTGGAGAATGACTCCTTACACTCCCGGCACACAAACTGCGGGGGCTTCTCATCAACCTCCTCGCCCCCCACCTCGCCTGCTCCCCCCAAGGGACCAGGAGCCTCCCCAACCCCAGCCTCTTGGCACTCCACATGTTCCACCGTCATGCCCACCACTTGCCACTGGGTGGCCATCACACCACCTGATTCCGGGGGCAGCCCTAGCAGCCCTGCTGGGGGGTCCCCTAGCCCTGCCCCTGCCGCCGGGGCCGTGGAGCCCTCGCCTGCCACGCTGACTGGCAGTGCCAGCCCCACGACCAGCTCCTGCTGTGGGGGAGCCCCTGCGGCCTCGCTGCTTCGATGGGTCCGCTCGTGCTTCCTCAGGCTTGATGATACCACGAAGGACTTCCCGCAGGCGTTACAGTGGAAGGGGCGCTCGCCCGAGTGCACCCGGCTGTGCTTAGTGAGACTGGCTCGCTCGGCGAAGGCTCGCCCACACTCCTCGCAGCGGAAGGGCCGCTGGCCCGAGTGCACCAACGCGTGGCGCTTGAGGTCCCAAGACGCCACGAACGTCTTGTCACACTGCAGGCACTTGAACGGCCGGTCACCCGTGTGCACCCGCCGGTGCATGGCCAGGTCTGCGGGCTGCCGGAAGTCTTTGCCGCACTTCTCGCAGCGATAAGGCTTCACGCCCTCGTGTGCCCGCTGGTGGCGCCGGAAGCTCGAGGGGTCGGAGAACATGCGGCCGCAACGCGGGCACAGGAAGGGCTTCTCGCCGGAGTGAGTGCGCTCGTGGCTCTGGTAGGAGCTGAGCTGCGTGAAGCCCTTGCCGCAGGCTGGACAGCGATAGGGCTTCTGCGCCGCGTGGATGCGCTGGTGGCACGTGAGCGAGGATGAGCGCGAGAAGCTCTTCCCGCACTCGGAGCAGAGGAAGGGGCGCTCACCCGTGTGGGACCTGCGGAGTATGGAGGACCGGACATGAAGGTGGCAGGCCTACCACCTGAGCCCTGCTGCCTGTCTACACTGTACAGTAGGGGCTCCTAACATCCTTGGGGACCTCAGGGCTGCACCCCAGAGTAGAGAACCTTCAGGCTGGGTGTCTAGATCCCAGAGAAGACCCCTCTCTGCACACCAAAGGCCAGAGACCCTCTGGGGGGGCACAACTTCCAGCCCTGTCCCCTTTCCAGCTGTTCAGGGACCCAGGCCAATTGGATCCCAGCGGAATCTTCCAGGGCTCCCTCCCAACGCGGTCTGCCCCGCCCCACCCAAGGGGGGGGTGTACTCGCTTCTCGCCTTGGCTCAGCTCTCCCTACAGCCCCCCCCCCTTCCCATTAGCTCTTTTCACGCTTTGAGACTCAACCCCACGTCCCATGGGTCACAGGGCAGCCTTGGCCTGCCTCCGCCCCATTGCCCCGCTCTTCCCGAAGCTCTTCCCAGCCGGGATCCCCCACAGCGCAGCGCGCTCACCGCTCGTGGTTGCGTAGGTCCTTGAGCTCCGCGTAGGCCTTGCCGCAGCGCTCGCAGCCATAGGGCCGCAGGCCCGCGTGCGTGCGCCGGTGTTTGCGGAACACCGACGGGTCCGCGAAGCTCTTGCCGCAGTCGGCGCAAGCGTAGGGCCGCTCGCCCGTGTGACCACGCTGGTGAATCTTGAGCTTGGAGAGCGCGCCGTAGGCCTTGGGGCAGTGAGCGCAGCGGAAGGGCAGCTCGCCGGCGTGCGAGGCCAGGTGCACGCGCAGGCACACGGGCTGCATGAAGCGGCGGCCACACTCGGGGCAAGGAAAGGGCTTTTCGCCAGTGTGGCTGCGACCGTGACTGCGCAGCTCGGGGGCCGTTTTGTAGGCCTTGGGGCACAGCGGACATGCATAAGGCCGAGGCTTAGCCGATGCACCTGACACCTTCTCCCCGCCAGCATCCTCTGCTTTGGGTTCTGTCTCCGGCTTCAGCTTCGCTTCCGCTACCTCCTCTGTGCAGTCTACAGGACCATGTGTGGCAGCGTGACGCGCTGCCCTAGGTGCATTTGGAAATGTCTTAGTACAGGACAGGCACTTGTAGCGGCGGCCGGAGCGCTTGTAGCCGGGGGCGGGGGCGGGGGCGGAGGACCGGGCCTCCGCGGACTCCACCTCCATGGCTTCAATGCGCGGAGCTTCTCTAGGAAAGAGGCAAAGTTAGACACAAGCCACATCCCTTGACGGTTCTCTAAGGCCTTGCCTTGCTAGGGCTTCAAAGGGGAACTCTGTCTTATCTGCATTTATCTCATCAGGGATGGCCATATCTTTCCTTCCAAACATTCCTGGCTCTTACACTCCGCACTCGAGTTTCCTCTGTCTGTTCATCGTGAAAGAAGTTGGCCCAGGTAACCTCAGAGGGGCCAAGAGAGGAGATTGGCGTCATCAAAATGTCCACCTGTACTTCTCTCCCTGGCCTCTGGGCTTCTCTAAACGCCCTAGCATTCCCAGAAGGGCTGGGTTCCATCCATCTCACCATCCTCCTTCTTCGGCTTAGTGTCTAAGGCCCGTGCCAGGGCACTGGGTCCTATGCAGGGCTGCGGACACAGAGGCTACCTGGATGTGGGTCTGGCCTGAAGGTTGCCAAGTGCCCAGGGAAGACAGAGGTCCGTCCAGGAGAAGGTGGAACTAGTGGGCTAACTGGTGATTGGCACCGTCTGTCTGAAGTGATAAGTCCCCAGCATGTGTATTTCGTCTTTCCCCCCGCTGGTTAGTCAGAGGCAGCAACTGTTTGCACAGAATTCTGGCCTTGCACAGCTGTAAGGGACTCCACCCCAGACAGGAATCCTGGTCCACCCTCTGCCCTGGAATTGCTGTTGGGCTCCTGTTCCATAGCTCTGGCAATGGGGAACTCATTACCCTCAGGGCGGCTTGAGCCATGGCAAGCAGTTAGAAGCGTCTCAGTCACAATCAATATATCTGATTTGGCCTGGCCTCCGGGGGCACCCGCTCTAGCTGAGGCCCCTTTATTCTCATCCAGTGTGGGGACACCCTCCACCCAGCTGCTCCTGGGGATCATGGCTGGGAGGAAATAGGATTAATGGCTGCATTAGTCTTAACACCAGCTCATCCTCCCCAGGGGATGAAAAGAAGAGGATTAGGGGCAGATCCACTTAGGGAGTACTCAGCAGCAGCTGCGGGGGCGGCCAGTGTGAGGGGGTAAGGATGCTGCTATAGGCTGGGGGCGGGGGAGCTAGGTGGGTCCAGAAGCTGGGCTGGGAGGAGGGAGGCCTGAGTCTTGTGCTCCTTTCTAGGCCTGTTCCCTCATCTGTATACCTCAGGGCTTGGTGGCTTCCAAGTTATGACCCACAGGAGCCCTTGAGGTAAGTGGCAAGGGCTGCATCCTTAGAGTCAGTACCCTTCTGCCTAGTGGCCCTGCCCCAGTCCCCTACTCCCCAAAACATATAATATGCTATGTGTACAGGCAGCCAGAATCTTCTCCACAAAGTATCATGTCGTACTTTTCTCCTGCTCAGTAACTTTCCATGACTTCCATCACACCATGCAAGCTCCCAGATCCTTCTTGGCTGTTACAAATCCCTCCAATCCTTCCTTTGAGACCCCACTTCCCCAGGAAGCTCTTCCTGCATCTCCCCTGTGGTTTTTGGCCCCAATCCCACACAACTCTGTTCCAACCTTAGCTTGTTCCCCCCCTCCCCCCTCACTTTTGCCCACTCTAAATGCTGGGGCTGGAAGGTTGAGTTAAAGGGCATGAGGCCTAACCTTCCTGTGGCTTGAATTCCCCCTAGAATTTCCAGGAGATCCTTCCCTATCTCGGGATGAGGCAGTCACTACCTCCTTTCCAGACCATCTCTGGACAGTCTGACTAATAAAGTCTCCCTTTAATCAAAATGTATAGCTCCTATTGACTGAGCACGTGCTAAATAAAAGGCAGGTATCCTAAGCTCTTCACGTGTTTACTCAAACTCCATGCCAACACCACGAGAAGAGTTCCATTACATAGATGCCTTTTGTCCAGAGAAGGAAACTGAGGCCCACAGAAACAATGTAACATTGTGGTTAAGCGTCCCATCTCTGAAGCCAAACTGCCTGGCTTCCAATCTTGCCTCACTCACTTCCTAGCTGTGACTTTATGCCACGGTACCTTGATTTTCTCATCTGAAAAATGGAGGTAATAACAGTATTTACTTCACAGTGTTGCTGAGTTATGTGAATAACTGCCCTCAAATCCTGAGAAGGCTTCTTAGAGCCAGACCCTTTGCTGAGCGTGCTACGTTATTTAATTCTCTCACAGCTTCCTGAAATAGAGATTCTTGTCCTCGTTTTACAAACAAATGAACTGGGGTTTCAGGAGGTGTAGTGACTAGCCCGTGGTCACCAAGTTAGACTCACAGCTGGGACCTGAATCCAGGTGTTTCACTTGCCTTGAGTTGCTGGGCTCTTGCTCAGTTGTCTGCACCCTCCCAGACTTGTCTGCTGCCTGGGCCCTACACTGACCGGAACCCAGAGTTCAGGCCACATCTTCATGTTCTCTCATCCCTGTGGGGCTGCCTTGAGACCACAACCGGCACGCTTTACCTTTCTGTTTCCCTCTCAGAGGGCTCAAGCCCTGGGTTCCAAGCTCTGGGCTTCAATGTTCCTATCTGTGAACCAGAAATCACATAGCTGGAGCTATACATCTCTCCCCCTAAAGCGCTTCCTGGGGGGGAAAGGTGGGGAAGCACCAGGTCAGCTGCAGCAGGTGCCCAGCTCCATGAAGAGCAGGGGACCATGAAGGCGAGGCCCCTATCTAAAATCCCACCATTAGCGCCTCACTTCGCTGTCTACCAAGGACTCTTCCAGCCACCACTCCCTAGACCGATGTTTCTCCAAGTCAGGTCTGTGAACCCCCTGCCTGAGAACAGTCATCCAGGGAGTATGGGGTTGGACTCAGAAGTCTGTACTTTAAACATGCTCTTGGGGGTCATGACGGCCAACACGTAACACTCAAGAACCAAAGACACATCCTTAGGTCTTCGCACAGCTTCTAGGAGAGAGGCATTTTACTAGGCCTCTCTTTCAGATATGGAGGTTAAGGCACCCCTGTAAAGGAAAACACCTGTACAAGGACCCCTAGCTAATCAAGAGGCCCAGACTCAAATCCAAGTCTTCGGGCCGCTGGGCTGGGTTCTTTCTCTACCAGTCTGTATTTTCTTCAGGTTTATGAGTCAAATCAGGAGACTTTCCACGGCTCCTAGGACAAAGGCCTGTAGCTTTCCCATGACTAACAAGGCTACCTCACCTCCCACTCCTCTTTATGGTCTTACGAAGCTCCACCCACACAGGCTCCCTTTCCTTTCCAAAAAGAGCTAAATTCCTTCCCACCTCAGGGCCTTTGTATTAGTAGTTCCTTCTGCCCGAACCACTGTTCCCCAAGGATCGCTGTGTAGCTCTTTGATTTCCTCTGGGCCTCAGCCCCCTGTCACCTCCTCAAAGAAGGCTTCCCTGACCACCTTTCTTAGTGCTGTTTGCATTCCCTCCTCTTTAGTTTCCCATGCGGTACTCGTCTGGATAACACTCCTTGCACGCTTACCATGGGCCAGGCATCATTCTATGCATTTTGCGGGTACTGCTCAAGCTAAGCCTCACAACTGCCTAGAAATTTCTTATGGACTGAATGCGTGCATGCCTGGAGAAGGCCATGTGAGGATATAACAAGGGGGTCGACACCTACAGGCCAGGAGAAGAGTCCTCACCAGGAACTGGATTGGCCAGCATCCTGATCTTGGACTTGCAGCCTCCAGAACTGTGAGAAATAAATTTCTGTTGTTTAAGCCCCTCCGTCTGTGTGGGGTGTTTTTGGTGGTTGTTGTTGTTATGCTTAGTCTGAACAGACCGAGTTAAATGGTATTATTTTCCCCCATTTTACAGACAAGCATACAGAAGCACACAGATAGGAAGTCGTGGCCACAGCTAGTATTCAAAGCCAGGTGGTCCGGCTCTCAAATTTCTGCTTTTCGTCCTGATTGTGGCTTTGGGAGCACTTACACATTTTATGGCTGGATTATTCATTCTCTGTCTCCAGCACCAGAGTCTAGACTGGCAAAGAGCCAGGAACCTTTATTATTTTGTATCCTCTCCGCCTAGAACTGTGGCTGATGCCCCAAAACAGAGCGAATGAATCAACCTCTGAGACAGAGTTCAAACCAGGTCTATTGCCTCTGCCTCCGCCATAGGAGGGGCTTGTGAGAATATCTATCAACAACTATTTGTTAACTGAACTTCTCTGCCTTTCCCAGTTCACAAGGTCCAAACATCACCCAGTATCCCACAGTGGGTTCATTGCTCTGGTGAGGGAAGTTTATCTTTGCTTCTCTACTGGCTTAGGAGGGAGATGCAGGCCTGCTACCGGAACAGGCT
The DNA here is from genome assembly GCF_023065955.2 of Ursus arctos. Lineage (NCBI taxonomy): Eukaryota > Metazoa > Chordata > Mammalia > Carnivora > Ursidae > Ursus > Ursus arctos. The sequence continues at coordinate 88,363,482 of NW_026622874.1, forward strand.
GTAAATGCCAGAAATGCACTGCTTTAATTCCCAGACAGCTCAGGCTAGGACCCAGAGAGCTGGGATTGGGTAAAAAAAGGAATTCCCTCTTTTTATCCCCTCTGCACCTTGGTCTCCCCATGTGTCAACACGTAGACATCAATAAGGCCTCACCGGCCATGGGACCTGGCGAGCTGGTGAATGGGGAACTGGAAACCGTGCGAAAGTGAAGGCTGATCATCTAGGCCTCCAAGCTGGTCAGTTCACAACCTAATCCTAACCTACTTTTTCAGCCTCCGCTCCAGCGGCAGTGTCCCCCTCCCAACAGCAAACTAAGCCCCAGCCTCAATTCTCAAACTTTCTCACCTACATGCATCTCCCTCCACTTGGCAGTTCTCTCTGCCTCGGGAGCCCATGCTTGCCTTCTCCCACGGGAAAACTCTTTTGCATCCTTCAAATACCCCCGTCCTCGGAGCCCTCAATACTTAACAGGCAGTAGAGGTAAGGGCGCCACGGCGCTCTGGGCCTCAGTTTTCTCATCAGTAAAATGGGGTCTCTGAGGTACGCGCGGGTTTAACGGGCTTTAGGGCCTAGGAGACGCGCTGAGAAGGGGCCTAGAGGGGCAGAAACCCTGCGCCTCCCGATCCCAGCAACTATCTACACGTCGGCGCCCCCACCAGACAGCCCCGCGGGGCAGAGCCCTGGGCCGACTCGTCTCGGAAGGCTGGGAAAACGTGGCCTCGGAGAACGAGTCGAGAAGGAGTGAGCGAAGAATGAGAGAATGAACAAATGAATGGGCCAAAAGCCGGACGCCGGACAAAGGCCTGCAAGATGGCGTTCTCTAGGACCGCGGGAGGGGCAACCAGGACCTCGGCCGGGGAGGGGTGCCGCAGGCGCCGGGGACCTTGTTAGGCGGGCCGCGCGCCTGGGACAAAAGCCCCCCAATATGGCGGGCTCTAGGACCCCCCAAGGCCCGCACCGTGCGAGGCGGGCAGCCGCGCCGGCCGAGCCCAGGAGTCCGCAGCAACCGGCCCGCGGGGACAGCCGGCGGGTTCTAGGACCCGCTGGGCCGGAGCCCGCCGGCGCCCTCCCGGGGCCGCACTCCTCCCGCCCCGCCCGCGCAGCTCGCGCCAGGCCAACCCCATCCGCCCTCTGCACCCACAGGGAAACTGAGACCCCTCGGACTGCGTCCGCGCTTGGGTCCCCGCGGCTTCCCGCCGGCATTTCCTACCTTAACGAACTTGGGTTGGCTCCGTGGCGTCAGCGGCAGCTGCTCTCGCCGACGGAGCCCGGGATACTGCCAGGGAGGGGCAGGCGCTAGGACCCAGCGGGGGGGGGGGGAGGGGGTAGGCGGGGCCGACAAGCGGAAGTGGGCGGGAGCTTTGCCGGCAGGGGAGGAAGGCAAAGTTTACCCGAGCAATGCAGGCGAAGGTGGAGGAGAAACATCTTGCAAGGGTTCTCTGTGGGTGCTAATGACAGGGGACGCCAGACAGGTTAACGGTATATACTGGGCTATTGGCAGCTTGGGGCCAGATCACCAAGAACTGGAAGGCGGGGGGACAGAAGAAGGGCCATGGCAAGCTTTGTAGTACCCAAATCCGCTTATATTCCACCACATTTCCCTCCGTAGCAAGGAGTGAATGAAACTCCCTCCATCTGTCTTGGGAAGCTTTTCAGGGAGCCCCACGAAAGGTGTCGCTAAAGTACCGAGGCCAGAGCAGCAGAACGCTTTTTTTCCTCTTCTGCTTTCAGCCAGTATGCACCGGAACAATTTTTGCAGCTCTTGCCGGAAGTGTGGCTAAGACTAGTGCAAAACAACGCCGCTCTTTGACCCTCCTGGGCGGGGTCAGAGTCGCTTTCGGCTACCTTTCCCTTAGCCCCGGAAGTGTGTCTGTGTAGAACTGCTGCTTGGAGGCGGCACAGGAAGCGTTCTGGAGGCAGAGGTTTAGAGGGGAACCTTTTGCGGCTAGGACACTTCCTGTTTCCTAGTAACAATAGGAAGTGTCCGCGGAGCTGGGGGTAGATTCTGGCTCCGGCCAGCTGCGCCCTCTCTCCTCTACCTCTTTCCTTCTCCCTTTTCTCCTTTCCTTCTTTCCCTCCCTTCCCGCCTCCCAGGAGCCCTGGCGAAGTGTGCGTGTGTGGGAGCGCGAGAGCCCCCCACAGCCACCCCTTGGGGCGCGCGGCTGCAGTTAGGGTGAGGGTCCCAGTGCGCAGGCGCGCTCCCGTTCGCGGTCCCCAACGGACTCACCCGCGGCGGGAACGAAAAGGGGCCACCCGAGCGAGGTAGGGGTCCTGAGAGGAAATTGGTCGAGGAGATGAGTGAGGCGAGAAGACCTGGTTGGTGGTTGATCAGGAGAAGGGGGTCGAGCGAAGGGGCTTTGTGAGGCGAGAAGTCGGGGAGCAGGTTCAGTGAGGGGGTTTAGATCCGCAGATAGGAGTTATATGGATAGAGGTCCCATGGGAGTGAAGAATCAAAGTCAGCGAAGGCCAAGGTGATGGAGGAGGCATAGGGGTCTGCTATGGAGAGAGTGAGGGCTTCGGAAAGAAGATTGCCCGAGTCATTGGGTTTGCTCCTGTGTAAACTGGGGTAACAGGCGCTGCAGTGTGTTTCGAGGATTCAGTGACACAACGAATATTCTTTACTTAGCACAGTGCCCCGCACATGGTAATGCCCACTTAGCATGCGTCGATGCCATCATAAATATTTTAAGAGGAGACAGGAGAAAAAATGAGAAAGGTATAGTGAGGAGATGTAAGAAAGAAAAAGGTAGGGGGTGAAGAACAACCAGAAACGAGTTGGAATTTCCAAGATTGACAAGATAATGGTTCAGGGGAAGTAGGTGAAGGAAGTGGCCAAGAGAGTCTTTTAGAAGAGACCTTGTGACCCTGAAAGGAATAGGGGAGGTGGGGGAACAAGCCAGTCCTTTCTCTGAAGAAGGCTCTAACCCTACCTCTGAGGTCCTCAGCTGTCAACGGGAGAAAAAGGCTGTTTTTCAGTGTCTCTAGGCTACTCTGTTTAGCTGAGGGGTCAAGGAGAAAGGATTGAACTTCTCACATTGAAGGTCCTAGAAAAGGTTCAGGTTTCTTTTTAAGAGGTCACAGGAGATAGGTTGGTTGGTTGTTTCAGAATTATACAGAGGAGAGGGTTAGAGACAGCAGATTTTTTTGGATCTGGTCTGTTGAGTAGAGGTAGGTAGGTCTGTGATCAGAGATAGGTTGCATTCCTCTAGTTTAGTTCCCTTATCTATATCTCTAGGGATGAGTTAGGCCTAGGGGAGCTTCCATATTTGGGGAGCTTGTATGCAGCGAGGCCTTAAATGATGGGTGCTTTCAGATTAGATTTAGCAACAAGCAGGTCCCTGGGTATTACTACTTGGGGAACATCTCTGTGACCTCTGATGAGCTTGTTGCTTACAGAGCCAAGAGGCAAAGTTAACTCAGGCCTTCCTTCTGACCACCACCCCCTCTTCCTAGGACTTGGTCCCACCACCAGAGGAAGATGCTGCTGCCACCTGCCTGGTCTTCCTGAACCTCCAGGTCTCTGCCACACTGCCCCATGGAGGACACGCCCCCCTCACTCAGCTGCTCCGACTGTCAGCGCCACTTTCCTAGTCTCCCGGAACTGTCCCGACACCGCGAGCTGCTCCATCCATCTGCCAAACAGGACAGGGAGGAGGCAGACAGCATCCCTCGGCCCTACCGCTGTCAGCAGTGTGGGCGGGGCTACCGTCACCCAGGGAGCTTGGTCAACCACCGTCGGACCCACGAGACTGGCCTTTTCCCCTGTACCACCTGTGGCAAGGACTTCACCAATCCCGTGGCCCTCAAGAGCCACATGAGGACTCATGCTCCTGAGGGCCGCCGTAGGCGCAGGCCTCCCCGCTCCAAGGAAGTCATTCCACGCCTGCGGGGGGAAACATCTTCTGACTCTAGGGACCAGAGGCTCAGCCCTGGGGAAAGCTGGACGAGCCAGAAAAAACATGCCGAAGAGACATCTGGCTGTGAGTCTGGGCCTGACCCTAGGGCAGCTCTGAGCACCTGGGAAGATCTACCCACCAGAAAAAGAGAAGGCTGGGAAAGCCAGCCAGATTCTGAGGAGGGTGCAGAGGGCTGGGGGCCCACTACCAATTCTGCCAGAGCCACCCCGCTCCCCACCCCAGCCAGCAGCCTCCTTAGTAATTTGGAACAGTATTTGGCTGAATCAGTAGTGAATTTCACAGGGGGCCAGGAGTCCACTCAGTCACCTCCTGTGGAGGAGGAACGGCGGTACAAGTGCAGTCAATGTGGCAAGACTTACAAGCATGCCGGGAGCCTCACCAACCACCGCCAGAGCCACACCCTGGGCATCTACCCTTGTGCCATCTGCTTCAAGGAGTTCTCCAACCTCATGGCTCTGAAGAACCACTCCCGACTCCATGCCCAATATCAGCCTTACCAGTGTCCCCACTGTCCCCGTGCCTTCCGGCTCCCCCGAGAGCTGCTGGACCACCAACAGTCCCATGAGGGTGAAAGGCAGGAACAGCTGTGGGAAGAGAAAGGGATGCCCACCACCAACGGGCACACGGATGAGAGCAGCCAGGACCAGCTCCCGACTACACAGATGCTGAACTGCTCCGGGGAGCTCAGCACCTCTGGGGAGCTGGAGGACGGTGGCCTGGAGGAGTACCGGCCTTTCCGCTGTGGGGACTGCGGCCGTACTTACCGCCACGCTGGGAGCCTCATCAACCATCGCAAGAGCCACCAGACAGGGGTCTACCCCTGCTCCATCTGTTCCAAGCAGCTGTTCAATGCAGCTGCCCTCAAAAACCACGTGCGGGCTCATCACAGACCCCGGCAAGGGGCTGGGGAGGATGGGCAGCCATCAGTGCCACCAGCTTCCCTGCCCGTGGCTGATGCCACCCACAAAGAGGAAGAGGTCCCCACCGCTACCCTGGACCACCGCCCCTATAAGTGCGATGAGTGTGGTCGGGCTTACCGCCACCGGGGGAGTCTGGTGAACCACCGCCACAGCCACCGGACAGGAGAGTACCAGTGCTCACTCTGTCCCCGCAAGTACCCCAATCTCATGGCCCTGCGTAACCACGTGCGGGTACATTGCAAAGCTGCTCGCCGCAGCGCAGGCCCAGGGGCTGAGGGTCCCGCCAGCCACCTCAAGGTAGAGCTCCCTCCCGACCACGTGGAAGCAGAGGCAGCCCCACATACAGACCAGGGGCAGGGGTGCAGACATGGCGAAGGGGCTGCTGATGTCCCCCCAGCAGCAAGTAGGACAGCAGCACAGATCTGTAGCATGTGCGGGATGCTCTTTGAAGACCCCGAGAGCCTTAAACGTCACAGGCGGACCCACGGGCAAGGGGAAGACAGCAGACCGGAGACCAGGGTGTCCCCGCCTCGGGCATTTGCCTGCCAAGATTGTGGAAAGAGCTATCGCCACTCAGGCAGCCTCATCAACCACAGGCAGACCCACCAGACGGGGGACTTCAGCTGTGGGGCCTGCGCCAAGCACTTCCACACCATGGCCGCCATGAAGAACCATTTGCGACGCCACAGCGGGCGGTGGCGCAGGCAGCACCGGAGGCGGGCTAGCAGTGCTGGCGGTGGGGGAGAAGCCAAGCTCCCGTCGGGTGGGAGCTGGGCCCAGGAGCTGGTGGAAAACAACGAGGGCCAGGACTGTCCGCACGACCCTTCAGGGGGAGGTCCTAATGGAGCCGAACGCAACTTGGAGAGTGATGGGAGCCGTTTGCAGGCTGAAGCTGAAAGGGACAGATGTGGGCTTGAGCAGGCCGAGGCCCAAACCCAGGGTGACAGAGAGAGCAGGGGTACTGAGGAAGGACTGGAAAGGAAGGAGGCCTGTTTCCTAGACAACTTGGACATCCCAGGCGATGGGGAAAGCGATGGGACTCGCTTCTGTGCTGGTCTCACTGGGGTGGATGAGGACCAGAAACCAGCCACTGCCCAGCCCGGCTTCCCTCGCCACTCTCCCGACGCTGTCACTGGCTGGCAGGCTGAGGTCTCCCACACGTGTTCTGACTGTGGACATTCTTTCCCTCATGCCACTGGGCTGCTGAGCCACAGGCCCTGCCACCCACCGGGCATCTACCAGTGCTCCCTCTGCCCGAAGGAGTTTGACTCTCTGCCTGCCCTGCGCAGCCACTTCCAGAACCACGGGCCCGGGGAGGCAGCCCCGGCACAGCCTTTCCTCTGCTGCCTCTGCGGCATGATCTTCCCGGGACGGGCTGGCTACAGGCTGCACCGGCGCCAGGCCCATGACTCCTCTGGCCTGACGGAGGGCTCCGAGGAGGAGGGGGAAGAGGAGGGAGCCGCAGGGGCGGCCTCCACCCGGAGCCCTCCCCTGCAGCTCTCGGAAGCAGAGCTGTTGAATCAGCTGCAGCGGGAGGTGGAGGCCCTGGATGGAGCTGGTTATGGGCACATCTGTGGCTGCTGCGGTCAGACCTATGACGACCTAGGGAGCTTGGAGCGTCACCACCAAAGTCAGAACTCCGGGAACACCACAGACAAAGCTCCCAGCCACTCAGGAGAGTCAGGTGACGCCCTGGGAGGGGTTGCAGGGGGTGACCGTGTCTTTGAGGGCACGGGGACCTCTCTCTCTGGGGACGGTGGGGACACAAAGTCTGGAGAGGGAGCAGGTGCCATGGTTGTAGACAGCCTCTGCATGCTGGGTGAGGAGAGTCCGCCGGAGGCCCAACCCCGCCCCTTCCGCTGCAACCAGTGTGGCAAGACCTATCGCCACGGGGGCAGCCTGGTGAACCACCGCAAGATCCACCAGACCGGAGACTTCACCTGTCCTGTCTGCTCCCGCTGCTACCCCAACCTGGCTGCCTACCGTAATCACCTGCGAAACCACCCACGCTGCAAAGGCTCTGAGCCCCAGGTGGGGCCCGCCCCAGAGGCTGCAGGCGGCGGAGAGCCTCAGAACGGGACAGAAGAAGGGCTGGGGCCCGCAGACGTGGGAAAGCTCCAGGAAGAACTTAAAGTGGAGCCCTTGGAGGAGGTGGCAAGGGTGAAAGAGGAGGAGTGGGAGGAGGGCACCGTGAAGGGGGAGGAGGTGGGGCCGCGGCTGGAGACCGCGGAGAAGAGCTGCCAGACCGAGGCCAGCTCTGAGCGGCCCTTCAGCTGCGAGGTGTGTGGCCGCTCGTACAAGCATGCCGGCAGTCTCATCAATCACCGGCAGAGCCACCAGACCGGCCACTTTGGCTGCCAGGCCTGCTCCAAAGGCTTCTCAAACCTCATGTCCCTCAAGAACCACCGGCGCATCCATGCGGATCCCCGGCGTTTCCGCTGCGGCGAGTGCGGGAAGGCCTTTCGCCTGCGGAAGCAGCTGGCCAGCCACCAGCGGGTGCATGCCGAGCGGGGCGGGGGCGCCCGGAAGCTTCCTCGGGAAGATCGGCCCTTCAGGTGTGGGCAGTGTGGGCGGACCTACCGCCACGCCGGCAGCCTCCTGAACCACCGGCGCAGCCACGAGACGGGCCAGTACAGCTGCCCCACCTGCCCCAAGACCTACTCCAACAGCATGGCCCTGAAGGACCACCAGAGGCTGCACTCCGAGAGCCGGAGGCGGCGAGCAGGCCTCTCCCGGCGGGCAGCCGTGCGCTGCGCCCTGTGCGGCCGGGGTTTCCCTGGCCGGGGATCCCTGGAGCAGCACTTGCGGGAGCATGAAGAGGAGACCAAAAGTGGTCAGAGGGGCACAGAGGGCAGTGAGGGGAACCTGGCCGATGACCAGGGACTAGAGGACAGAGCGGGGGGTCCTGAGTCAGTTCGCCAGCTGGAGGATGGAGCCAGGAGGCTAGGGGAGCAAAGTCAGAGCCCCATCAAGGCAGCAGATTCAGAACCCACAGGGCTGGGATCCGGGGACACGGGGAATACAGAAGGGAGGCAAGGAGATGGGGGACCAGTGAATCATGGGGGAGATTGGGTTTCTCGGAGTCATGTGCTGACCAAGCCAGAAGATGAGTCAGAGAACAGTATCCCCAAGAGTCCTTGCCATCTTGGCAACACCCAGCCCAATGGTCCTAGTCTGAGTCCCATGGATAGCTGGGACAATGGAGACAGCCGACCTCCGCTCCAGCCAGAGACTCCTCCCTTTTCCTGCAGCCGTTGTGGCAAGACCTACTGCCAGTCGGAAGGCCCTTTGAACCACCACAGCACCCCCAAGACAGACCCCCACCATTGCCTGCTCTGCTCCAAGGAGTTCTCGAATCCTGTGGCCACTAAGAGCCACAGCCACAACCACATAGCCGCCCAGACCTTTGCCTGCCCTGACTGTGGTGACACCTTTCAGTCCCGTCATGAACTGGCCAGCCACCTGCACACTCATGCCAGTGGCCTCGGTCAGATGCCACCCCAGATACAGGAGGCCACGGGTCCTGAAGGTGGGGTTGTGGAGGATGAAGTGGATACCCCTGACCGAGGGGAAATCCAGAAGTCCCCATCAGAACCCCCCAGAGCCCCAGGAGAGAATGCGGGGAGAGCTAACGGGGGCCAAGGAGTAAAGTCCACAGTGGCTGAAGACGAGGAACGGCCCTTCCGCTGTGCCCAGTGTGGGCGGTCCTACCGCCATGCTGGTAGCCTGCTGAACCATCAGAAGGCCCACACCACTGGACTCTACCCCTGCTCCCTCTGCCCCAAACTTCTGCCCAACCTGCTGTCCCTTAAGAACCATGGCAGGACCCACACAGACCCCAAGCGCCACCGCTGCAGCATCTGTGGCAAGGCCTTCCGGACAGCTGCCCGGCTGGAGGGGCATGGGCGGGTCCATGCACCTCGGGAGGGGCCCTTCACCTGCCCTCATTGTCCCCGCCACTTCCGCCGCCGAATCAGCTTCCAGCAGCACCAGCAGCAGCACCAGGAGGAATGGACAGTGGCCAGCTCTGGTACGGGGACATGAATGGCTTGGGCAGAGGACCGAAAGGTCCCAGGGGAAGCGCGCACAGAGTGGCGGGAGGGGGGGGCAAGGAATGACAGGAGAGGGTCACATGGCTTCCAAGAGGTATCAGGTGGGCAGGGGGGCTTGGATATGAAGAAAACTCGTTTGAGGATGCTGCCTTGTGAGGGCTGAGATTGGAGCCCTGGGTCCGGTCAGCAGCGTGGTGGGTTGGACAGTGGGCAGGGGGGTAGGGTGAGGGCAGAGGCAGCTGTTTGCAGGAGCCAGAGAGGAAGGGGCTTTTTATTTGGGGAAGGGAGGCAGCAATCTGGAAACTCCCCTGATCCAGCCAGTAAAGGAATGATTTCTAGAGAAAAAAGGGGTCTAGGTGGTGCTCTTTCCTTGAGGCAGGGAGCAGGAGAGTGAGGAATGGGGCATGGGAGGCACCCCCAGAGTAGACTGCCCTGTGGCTCTCGTTGGCCCCCAGCTCCCTGTCCCTCTTCCCCGCGTCTTGTCTCTGGTCCCCCTCCTCATTTCTTGGAAACTAGACCTTTGGGCCTTTGCTGCTAATGCTGCCCATGTCTCTTCTTCCCCTCACTGAACCCTTCCTTCTCTGCTGCGCATCTCCCTTTTTAGGAGCCAACCCAACCACTCTTTGTACCTGAATACCCTCCTTCCCGCCAACACACCTTTAACTGGAGGACTGAGTCACAGATAATTGTTTCTTTGAAGCCAGGCCCAACTGTAGCAACAACAGTCATTAGCCCCTATCTCCCGTCCTCTATCAGGGGTAATCTCCATGGAAAGTCACTCCACCCAGCGCAGCTGGAGGATGAAGCTGCGGGGGAGTGGGGCAGCCTGTTTCCTCAACCTGTTCCTGAGCCCTGGGCTCACGCCTTCTGCCTCCCCGAGAGATCTGCAGGCTGCCTCCCAGGACCCATTCCATTTAGTGGCCCCCAGGGGTGGATGTCCCTGAGATGACGGGTCCCTGACCAGAGATTGTCAGGGAAGGAGAGGATGGTGGGTGAGAGTCCCCTGAGAGAGCTGATGAGATGGCTTTCAGGATAAAAGATTTCTTGTGACCTCAAGGGAATGAGCGAGAAGCCAGTTAATCAGGCCTGGTAAAATAATGGGGAGTTCTCATGCAGGCCTCTGGGGCCATGGGGGGCATGGCAGCAGGATGGCCTGCAGGGCTAGGGAATGGGGTGCAAGCTGTGTGGGGTTTGCTGCCCTCAGTCAGTGACCTCCTCTCTTTCTCCCCAGGAGCCCCAAAGGCACCAGCAGCAGGGAGAGGGGACTTACTGCCCCCTCCTCCCACCCCCACGACCTCACTTCTGGATCCTTCACCCCGGTGGCCTGCAGACCTCAGCTTCTCCCTCTAAACTTCAAGTCTCCAAAGATCAGAATACGGGCGGGGTGGGGGTGGGGGGCGGGTTGCAGGGAAAGGCTTGATCTCCATGTTTTGCTCAGGAGTAGTTAGGCGTCCCCATCTCTTACTGTCCTCTCCCACTGTGCAGAGGACCCAGATCTGGCTTCTTGCCCAAGGAGGGGGTAAGGCATTCCTCGTGTCCCTGTTCTTGAAGGCTCTCCTTTCCCCAGCCTTTGTCACTATGCTCTTCCCTATGATCAGCCCTGCAAGAAACCCGGTGCCAGGCTCTGCCATGACGTGGGGCCACCGTCACCAGCCAGATTCCAACACAGCAGGGAGAGGCCAATTCAGAGAGCCACAAGTGGGGATCTTGCCTGTGGAAGGGGAGCCTTTTGCTACAATTTGTAACTTATTTTCTAAAGTCTATTTTGTAACAATTTATTTAAGTTTTAAAAAAAGGAAAATTGCTCCCCCCGAAAAAAAACGAATTTTCAAAGTAAGTGGCTGGTGTGATCCTATCTGAGGGGATGAAGACTAGGGAAGGCTGGGGACGCCTGCATCGGACAGCAGGGCTGGGCGTGGGGGGCATCCACAGGCGACATCTCCCTGTCCTGCAGGGTGGGGAGTGAGGGCAGCTGCCGGTCCCGGCAGGCTCCTTCCCAGAGCCCACTGGGCTGTTGGGCCTGCCACAGTGCCTGGAATCACGTGTGGGTGGGGGGAATGGGAGAGGGACAGGGGCGGTGACGCAGAAATTGTCTCACTGTGTCTGCAGCATCCCAGAGCCACCTGTCAACAGCCAGCTGGTTTGCCTGTCAGGAAGAGGAAGGAGGGTGGGGTTGGCCTCGTCCCCAGAACTTTCCTCCCTCCCTGAAAGGAAGAGGAAGAAGGTACTGCTTAACCCCCATGACAGATGAGAAAACTGAGGTCTGAAGAAGTTGAGAGGCCTGCTGCAAGTCACACTGACGAAGAACCAGAATCTCGTCCACTACCCCACCCAGGGCAGCTAGAGGTGGGTCAGAGCAGACCTTTCCCTGGATTGAGAGAGCACGGGTCTGGAGAGGGAAGTGTCGGCAGGGAGAACCTAGAGCCACATACTCGTGTTGGCCGAGCAGCTTCCAGTCTCGGCCTCGGGCTCCGGCTCCTCAGCAAAATAGACCTGCCAGTCCAGACTGCTGACCCAGCTCTCATAGGTGGGAAGTGCCACGAAGACTGCAGGCCTTGCGGGGCCTTGGCAGGCATCTCCAAAGCTGTGTAGCCCAGCCAGGAACCATGTGCCCCTCACCTCGTGCACCAGTGGTGCCCCAGACAGTCCCTGTTAGGGGTCAGGCGACAGTGGGTGACTTCCTCTTCTCCCCCAGGAAGCTGTGGGGGCAGAAGGGGCTAGGGGCCGGGCTGAGGCCCTGGCCGTTGGGAACCAGTTGACAGAAAGGCCCCATTTCAAGGGAGAGGCAGGCCTGGAGGCCAAGCCTGGCAGAAGGGCTGTTCATGAGTTACAGCATAAAGCTGCCGGGGGTCTGTGGGGTGAGGTCCGGGGGACGGGGGCTCACCTCGCAGTGGGGCGGCTCACCCACAACACTGGTACACACCATCCCTGGCAGAATGGGGACGCTGTCGCTCCCAAGAGTTGCATGCAGCCGGCTGCAGGCCCTGGGTCCCAAGAGGGTCACGGGCACTGTCTGAGGGGTGCCGGCGCCTGCAGGGCAAGGGAAGAGACCCCGCTGCCGCAGCCGTCTCTAGGACGTCTAGATGTCTCTAGACGTCTCTAGACATCTCTGTCCTACATACCTGCTCCTTGGCGGGGCAGCCCCAGGACCCAGCCACGTTCCCCATCAGGCAGATGGTGGTCAGAATAGGGCAGGCAGAGTGGCCGAAGGCTGGGGCCTAGTGTCACGGGCTGGGCCAGCAACAGGAGGGCTACATCATAGCCCCCCTCGGGGTGGGTGTAAGCCCCATGCAGGATGAGCTGCTTCAGGCCCCGCTCCTCTGGTCCGGCTCCCAGCCCGATGCTCCACTCCTCTGGGGTCTGGCGCCTGTGCAGAGGCAGCGTTGACAGCATCGGGTGGCAGGGCTGCCGGCAAGGGCGGGGGGCACAGAGGCAAGAGAGACATGGCTCACCCGATGAAGCAGTGGGCAGCAGTCAGCACGACCTCCTCTGACACCAGGGCTCCGCCACAGGCCAGCTTCCCCTGGTGCTTCAGCCTGGCATCCCAGGGCCACGGGGAGGGGGCTCCTGCCCGGGGGCCTTCTCCCCTCAAGGATCCACAGGCTGGAACAGACGGGATGACATCACCGGCCTTCTTGCTAAGTGCTCACTGCATGCCTGGCCCTGTGCTAAGTACTTCCCACGTACTATCAAATCCCCACCATATCCTTTTAAGTTGGATTTTGTAACCCTCGTTAGCCAGGTAACCAAAGTCGCAGAGAGGTTAAGTGACTTTCTAGCTCAGTAACTACAGGCAGGTGGCCAACTCGAGACTCAAAAGCCAGAGCCTAAGCCTTTAAACCCTGATGGTCTAGCCTCATGGGAGTGGCTGTGCACATCATTCTCCCACCCCATCTGTCTGCACCCCTCCGGGCTTGGACTGGCCCCAGAATTTCTGGCTCTCTAGGACGTCTCCTACCATCAAGACACAGCTTCTGTCCTAAGAATTCTTTTGCATGCAATCTGCACGTTAGTCAGCCCGGCATCTCAGGGCCATGGCTAGAATTTTGAGTGGGAGCCCTGGGCCTGTCCCATCTCCCTGGGTCCCTGCTTGGAAACGTGCAGCTTACTCCCACAACCTTCAGGTGGATCTCCGATTCCTCTTCTTACCTAAACTCCAAATGCACAAAATACTAAAGTGTCTATGCCTCTCAGCTCTAAATGGGGCTGTTCCTATCTTAAGGGCTGAAAGGGGCCTTAAAAGCCCCCTAATTAGCCCTGACAGTGTGTGAATGCCTTGTCTCAATTCTCTGTTCTGAGCTGAAGTTTGCTTCACTGGGCTTCTATCTGCTGCCCAGAAGTCCTTCTGCAGGCCTGGGTGTCCCCACCTGTCCCACTCCTAACGCCCCCTGTTCATACCTACACAGCTGTCCTCGTCACTGATCTCCGGGGTCTCTGGGTTCTGGGTCAGGAAGGCCGCCCCCTGAGCACGAGCCTGCAGCCAGGAACTGTGAGCAGCCGCGCTGGTCAGCAGCACAGGGGTATCTTCTTGGGCACAGCTTGACGCAAAGCTGATGATCCCAGCCTGAACCCAGTGTCCGTCAGGCTCACGGCACAGCACGGGGCCCCCCGAATCTCCCTGGAGTCAGGCAAAGGGTAGACACTTGAGCCCCAGCCATGGGCAGACGCCTCTAACAGCAGCTCTTCCACCCATCCCTATGGACTGAGCCCCGAGCCCAGGGCTAGGCCCCCTCCCCTTCTGTTCCCTTGTCTCCCCCATCAGACCTGACAGGGCCCCTGCACCCCAGGCTGGGCGCCCCCACACAGCATCCCAGGCCGAGCGGGGCTGCCCAGCAGCCGCTGGTGCAGCCGGTTGTAGAGACAGTTACACGTGGGACGGCTGATGAGACGCAGGCGCAGATTCCGCAGAGCCCTGGGAGCTGGTAAAGAAAGGGGGTTGGTGGGGAGCGAGGGAGATTCAGCGGAGGGACCGTTGGCAGCTGAGGCTGGGTGACCTCGGGCAAGCATAGTGCCTCTCTGGGCTTCAGTCTGGGCCAGCACTTACCGCCACTGGTGTCCTGAGCCCAGCCAGTGGCCCAGCAGGAGGTCCCAAAAGGAAAGCGATGGGTAGGTTGGGGCAAGCAGAGGGGCGTGTGGGCCATGGGGTGGGCAAGTCGTAGCAGGGCCAGGTCTGAGCCCTGGCTGTAGTGGTTATAGGCCCTTGGCAGCTGTAGAGCCATCACCCCTACCTCCTCGGCCCCCGGGCTCAGCCCCTCACGTTGCAGAGAACCCAGAACAACTGACCAGGAGTTCAGTTCCGTCATTGCTGCCCTGGAAAGGGAGGGACAAAGCCGAGGCATTGAACGCAAAGGGGGACAGTGACACCATGGGAGACACCACCGGGTAGGTGAAAGATGGACAGAAATCAGCCCAGAGCTTTAAGCAAGGTCCTCCCCTCGCCCAACCTCCATTTTCTCGCTCGTAAGGCTTCTACCACGAAAGGTTCAGATTAACGTGATAACGTGTACCCAGCCCATGGCACATTCTCAGTCAATGGTACTTTGTTATTCTAGGGGCAGGGGTCAGTTTTACAGAGTTTGGGGACATGTCACCCGATCCCCCCAAAAGCCAGAAACTCTGCTTTACCCCAGCCATGACTCACTTTTCAAAGCAGTGAGCGGCAGTGAGGACCCAGGTGTCCGCCACCAGGGACCCGCTGCAGATGTGGACCCCCCGCCTCCTCACGCTTGCTTGCCACGGCCACTCGCCAGGTACTGTGATGCCCTCCCGAGGCTCAGGGGGGCCGGGGCCACGCTGCCCACACGCTGTAAAGGGGGGTGGATCAGACTGACAAGAAGACCTCTGTCCTGCCCCCACCACAGGCCTGACCCCATGTCCCTAGAGCTTACCATGCTGAGCTGCCTGAAGACCTGGGAAGAGAGAGACACAGGTGAGACGGGGGAGCCTTACTTGCCTGGCCCAGCCTTGGTGGAAGGCATAGGTTTTGGGGGACGGGCCCTGGGTCCTTGCCTGTGACTGTGTGGCTACCCTTACCAGCCCCTCCCAGAATGAAAATATATGAGGTCAAGAACCAGCTTTTATTGGAAGCTTTTCAGAGCGTACAGCCAGTAATTAATTCTCCTCCTTCAGCTGTGCTCAGCACTCCCAGGCCTGAGAAGCAGGGCCAGGGTTCCGCTTGGGACCAGTCCAACCCTCCTCCAGGCTTCAGAACCCCCAACTCCAGCCCCTGCCACTGAGTCAGGGAGGCGGCCTGTATATGTGGAGAGCATTAGTTTAATTGGGCCCTCAGCTGTGATGCCTAAGAGGAAGGATTAGAGGCCCACGTCATGTCCAAGGGGAGGGGGGAGAGGGCTCCAGGAGATGGAGACTCACCCCACCCCTGTTCTGACGCCTCAGACTCCCCCACCTTTCCAGAATCTGCCAGAAACCCTACCAAAGTCTCCCCTACCCTGCCTCTTTCCCATCACAGGCCCATCAACATCTGGGCCAGGAGCGGCCAGGAGAGATGGGACATGGAGACGGGGAGACAGAGCCAGAGGGCTCCCAGAGCCTGCCGAAGGTCATTCTGGAAGCAGAGAGGGGCACAGGGCACACACACAAGGCACAGTGACTACAGACACAGACTGTAATCTGGCCCAAGAAAATCCCACCCGCTTGGACACGGGGGGCCACATAACACCTCCCCTGCTCCACAGCCAGACACAGTCACAGTCACATCAGTGCAGGCGGAGTGTCGCCCCGCAGGCACGCGCCCTCACGCACACCGAGCTGCAAGGCTGCTGGGACGGAGGGTGGCCCCTGATCACCCACCGTACCACTCCCCGACCCGCTCCAGCACGGGAGGCTCACCCTCGATGAGGACCGCAGCTCCCAGGATGAGCAGCCCCGGCCCCCAGCTCTGCTTCATGCTGCACCGGGCCACTCTGCCGCCCAGGATCCCGTGTTCAGAGAGGCCACCTGGGTCTCCCTAGCCCCACCTCTGCTCCGCCCCCAGCCGGCTAAGAGTCAGGTGTCCTCGCTTTTCCTCAGGCCCGGAAGGGAGCCAGCAGCTCCTAGCTCTGGGGCTGTGCTGTGTGACCCTGGGCGATTCACCACCCCTCCGTGGGGCTCAGCCGTAGCCAGACTGCGTGGGTTCAAATCCTAGCTCCCCCGGTTACTGCCCGAGTGACCTTAGACAATTAGCCTGTCTGTGAACTCAGAACTGCTGAATGTGAACATGCTTGGACCAGAGCCTGACACAGAGTAGACTCGCTCCCAGCCTGGAAGCTATCCTCTGGGAACTGGGGAGGGCACCGTGGGCAGAGCCTCCCAGGTCTCACTTTATCTCAGCTTCCCCACTTCTCTGCCAGGCCCACGTGCAGGTGGGTCTCACACACCTTCTCCCACCTTGCTTCAGAGCCGTGTGTGCAGGGCTGGGTACTGAGGGCCAGGGCTCCCTGCTGCTTGTCGGCACCAAGACTGACAAATCTCAACACCTCTCTGCTGCCTTCCCAGGGACCAGGGTTACAGGGGTGCCCGCCTTTCTGGCAGGTGGTGGAACACTCGGTCGGGAGGGAAGAACACGCGGGGCACACCCTTTTTCTCTTCCCCACTTCTAACTCAGGCCAGCCCAAACTGCTCAGGAACCCTGACCCCAACACGGAGGCAGCTGTGTTAAGAGCACAGACATGAGGGGCGCCTGGGTGGCACAGCGGTTAAGCGTCTGCCTTCAGCTCAGGGCGTGATCCCAGCGTTATGGGATCGAGCCCCACATCAGGCTCCTCCGCTATGAGCCTGCTTCTTCCTCTCCCACTCCCCCTGCTTGTGTTCCCTCTCTCGCTGGCTGTCTCTATCCTGTCGAATAAATAAATAAAATCTTAAAAAAAAAAAAAAAAAAAAAAACACAGACATGAGCCAGATGGCCCCGGTGGATCCGAATCCCGAGGGCTCCTTAACCCCCTCCTCGGCACCAGCCATGCGACCTTAGGTAAATTACTTACCCTCTCTGTACGGCAGTTTCCTCATCAGGATGGGGAAAAGAGCATCTACCTCATACAATTGGATATGTGAGGGTTACATGAGTTAACGTACGTCAAGCAGTGCTTGGCATGAGGGTAGGTGCTTAGTATATATTAGGAAAAAGAAAACAGAAATACTCAAAATGTGTCCCTGGTCCTCCAGGGTTGCCAAGACTGGCTTGGGGTGGTAGATAAGGCAGCTGGAGGGGTTAAGGTTAGACCATAGGAAGAACTTCCCGGCTGGCATGCACAGAACTAGAAGGGTAGTTTGCCCTCGCAAGTGTGCACTTGGCCCTCCCAGATGAGAAAGTCTGGCTCTCGGTGAGCAGCAAGGACAAGCTGCCAGCCTGTTTCTTGGGGGGTGGGGCTGATGGCACCCCAAGTCTTAACTGACTCCACACGCTGGAGAAGGGGACTAACCATCCTTTCCAGGCAGGCCCTCTACTCTCCTTCTGACTCACATCCTTCTAGTCCAGAGGAGGCAAGACTGGGGGAGGCCCAACACTAGGGTCCCTCGCAGACAGATGGCTCAGACTTAGCCAGTTTATTTAAGAAATTTTATTGCTCAGAACCTTTCCTCCTTGGGCAATGGCAGGAACTTCGGAAACCAGCCCTTGGGGACAGAGCCAAAGGCACTAGCGTGGAAGAGGGTGTGGCACATTTGGTCCATTGCCCTGTGTGGGAGTATGGTGGGGTCAGGTTGCAGACTCTTCTAAGGACCCAGACATGGCCCCCTTGGGCAGGGCTCACATGGCAAAGCAGAGCATGAGGTCAGCCTGGCCTGGGTGAGGGCTCAGTGCCCTTTGACCTTGCCCTGTGGTTCCTGGACCTTCCGGAAGCTGAGCACCACCAGGCCCACATTGATGGCATAGGTGGTGATGCAAACGATGCAGAAATCATAGAGTACGAAGAAGAGGATCCAGGCCAGGTAGACAGAGCCAACAAGAGACACCAGGGAACTCAGCACCAGCAGGATAGATGCCCAGCGGGCCCGGAGGCAACCTGCAAGGCAGACAGGGCTCAGGCATGGGCTTCAGGGACTGGCCATCTCTAGAACACTGACTTGACTTCATGGTACCACCCAGACCTCAGGGGCTGCTGGGGAAGACTCTCTAAAATGAGAGGCTCTGATGGGCCTTAGCAAGGCCTTGGTTCTCCTATCTGTTCAATGATCCCTGGAACCCAAATAGTGAATTTTCCGGCTGAGCTCTGCATGTGATGAAAGAGAAGTAGTCCTTGGAGTCCCCTCAGAGAGTAACTTCTGGGTCTTTTCCACAAAAGTGGAGTCCTAGGAAGTCTTTAAGTGCCCTTCTGACTCTGACAGTACCTAAACCAAGTGAGACTTGTTAGTTCCCACCCCCAGGGTGCTCAGTGATGAGCAGCTGGCCTCGGCTGTCTGGGTCACCAAGATTGCAAGAGAAGGGGCTGCGCTGGCCAAGGGGGAGGGGCCTGTCAGGAAGAGGTGGGGCCTGCAGGGAAGGGGCGGGGCCACTCACCTAACAACAGCTGTAAAGTGTAGAAGATGCAACCGAATATGCTATTGGATTGATTGAGGATGCTGTCCTGGCCGAGCACATGTTCCACCAGTCCGAAGCCCCGGCCCCACCTGGTGGAGGGCAGGACCCAGGTCAGGAGTGGCAACCCAACGCCTTGGCCCTGTCCCAGAGGGGTGATTTCCAAAAAGCCACCAAGGTTGTCCTTCCCCCTTCCCTCCCCACGCCCTCCTGAGTCCAAGGGTCGATGTTCCCGGCTAGCCTTCCTTTGGCCACGTCAGGATTCCATGTCACTGTCCCTGTCCTCCCCTATCCCAAGGCCAGGCCATGGCTCCACCATATGCCCCTCTTTTCGTCCTAGACCTTCCATAATTCTTAAGATGGCAAGGAAGGTTGAATGGTTGACCTTGCTTTACTGGGAATCAGGTGCAGAATCTCTCTGCCCTGGACCTCTAAATCTCCAGCTCCCTGGCCGCCTACACCGCTCCTCCGTATTCGGTCAAGCCCAGGTCCTCAAGCGTAGACCTGGCCACGTTATCCCCAGTCACGGCCATCCTCAAGACCTCAAGACCATCATCAGTCCCTATACACTATCCCATTCCTCCTTCTACCCGGTTACCGTTATTCCTTGACATCAGGATGTACGCGCTGCTCCCCAGAATAACCACCGTGCCCAGCACTACCTGCACCACCGCGCAGCCGCCGCAGGCCCCACACACCTATCTCGGACACACCGTTTCCCCCAGGCAACGCCCCCCTCGAGCAGCCCCGCCTCCACGCGCCCGATCCCAAGCGCCAGAATCCTCTGGCGACCTGGCCGCCAAGACGAGCAGCCCAGCCGCTCAAGCCTTCCACTCCCGCGCGCACCTGGAGGAGAAAACGCGCGAACAGCTGATGGCGGTGCCCACGTCGCAGAGCGCGCGGTAATCCCGGTCGCGGGCGCGCGCCGCCTTCACGTGCAGCGCGTAGAGAGAGAGCACTAAACCCGCCAGGCACAGCGCGAGCCGCACCCATCCGGGGTTCGCCCAGGTAGCGCCCATGTCTCCTGATCCCGCCCGAGGCACTAGCCCGCAGGGAAGCGGCCACGGAGCAGGGGCGGGGCAGGGTGTGGCCACGCCTTCTCCCGCCCCTCTGACGGCCTGATTGACCTCCCCGGTCTCGCACTCCCTGATCCAATCGGTTGTTCCTACGACTCTGATGGGCGTGCTGTGGCAAGGAGGGAAAACAGAGAGGAACGCCGGGATTGGAAATCCAGAGGAGGGGACGGGGGTGATTACAGAGCACACGGCCCGTCAGGCATAATGGGAGTTGTAGTCGGGACGGCCGCAATGCCTCAAGGGAAATGGAGTCTCCGAGTTTTTAAAAATTACATTCATGTGGCTAACAGGATAGCGTTTACGCTATGCCAAGCTCTGTTCTAAGCTTTGGAACATCCAGAAACTACGGACCGGCGGACCAGGGAATCCAGCGAATACTGCGATCCGATCAAGAACCAGCATTGCCACTGAAATTATTATTTCAGATACTGTTAGGACTATAATCTCCAATCGTCGTCATAGCTTGCTCAGCTACTCCCTCCTGCCCATCAGCGCCGCCTGCAGGCCAGTGTCTGTCTGTTTGTCTGTCTCTCTCTCGCCCTTAAATTGCCAGCTCCCTTACCGCCGCCGACATTATCCTGACCCCTGTTCCGTCGTGGCAAAACTGAGTCTGGACCAACCCAACGGTCCCTCTTTTCCAAGCCTTCGGTGGGCTAGCCGCGCTTTCGCTCGCAGACATCGCATCTATTGATGACTCAACGCTCCTATACCTCTGCTTCCTTCGCATCGGCACTGAAACTTGCTTCTCTTTCCCCATT
Organism: Ursus arctos; assembly: GCF_023065955.2. Lineage (NCBI taxonomy): Eukaryota > Metazoa > Chordata > Mammalia > Carnivora > Ursidae > Ursus > Ursus arctos. Next base: position 88,383,716 of record NW_026622874.1, read on the forward strand.
TTAGAAACAGTAACAAATCTCCCTTCACAATCAAGTTTTGGGGAAGATTTTACACTTCCAGTATTTACTTCCTCACTTCTTCCTTGCTGCCCGGCACACCATCAACTGGCTCCTGCCCCCAAACACTCCCCTGATAACTAATGGCTGATGTCACCAGGATGGTAAATCCAAACGGGTATGTATATATATAGTCATCTCTACACCCAACGTGGGGCTCAAACTCAGGACCCTGAGATCAAGAGTCACATGCTCCGGGTGGGGGGATGGGCTAGCCCTGTGATGGGTAGTAAGGAGGGCACGTCTTGCACGGAGCACTGGGTGTTATATGCAAACAATGAATCATGGAACACTACATCAAAAACTAAGGATGTACTGTATGGTGACTAACATAACGTAATTAAAATTTTTTTTTAAAAAATCACATGCTCCTCCTACTGAGCCCGCTAGGTACCCCTCCAATGGATATTTTTGAGTTCTTATCATGCTTGACCTCTCAACAGTATTAGTCAGTATTGAGCACTCCTGCCTGGGAACTTTCTTTCTCTGGATTCTGTGGTATTTCACTCTCCTGTTGGCTCTTCTCTCTCTCTGGCTGCGCCTTCTCAGACCCACTCTTCTTCCAGGCAGCATGCTCAGCAGAATAATGGCTCCCAAGGATGCCCATGTTCTAATCCCCGGGACTGGTGGGTGTGTTAGGTTCCATGGCAAACAGGAATTAAGATTGCCGATGGAATTAAGTTACTAATCTGTTGACTTTAAAACAGATTATCCTGTGCAACCAATATAATCTCAAGGCTCCTTGAAAGTGAAAAAGGGCAGGGGAGAAATGAGAAAGGGCAGCAGAAGAAGGGAGTCAGAGGGAGGTGTGACTATGGAAGGAAAGCACAGAGAGGAGGCAACGTTGGTGGCTTTGAAGATGGAGGAAGGAAGTCATGAGCTAAGGAATGTTGGGTGGCCTCAGAAGAAGGAAAAGGCAAGGAAATGGATTCTGCCCAAAAGTGTCTGGAAAGGAACTGGTGATATCTTGATTTTAGCCCGGTGAGACTCTTGTCAGACTTCTGAACTGCAGAAGTATAAAAGAATAAATGTGTGTTGTTTTAAGCCACTAAATTTATGGTAATTTATTAAGCAGCCTCAGGCCTGTGTCTTATCTCTGTTATCCTATGGGGTCACATCAGCCCTAGTTAGTGCTGGAAGAGACTACATACAGAGTGCTGTGAATCCCAGAAGGTCAGAATCATTGAGGACGTAATGCTGTTCAACAAATCATCACCAAAAAGAATGGCTTGAAACAAAAATGGTTATTTTATTTTCTCTAACATTTTAGAGGTTGGAAATTTGGGAAGAGAATTTTGGCTGAGAATTCCGGCTCCCACACTTGCAGTCAGGTGATGGCTAAGGCTGAAACGACGGGAGACTGAAGTAGCTGAAGGCTAACCTCGCAATTATTTCTCTTTCTCTTGTAGTCTCAGGATCCACGTGGTCTCTCTGCAGGGGCTACTTTGGGCTTCCTCACAGCATGGCAGTCTCCAGACTACGATAGCCAGCTTTCTAAATTGTCATGAATGATTCCCGTTTTCTAGTATTCATATCATTCATTGTGTCGTCTCTTTCCGCACTAGATAGGGCTAACCTGAGCCCGTAGGATAATCCAGAAATTATGGTGTGTCGCTTTCATGGTTAAGTCATAAAGATATTGTGGCTTCCGTCTTGCTCCCTCTTAGATCGCGGGCTCTGTGTGAAGCCAGTTGCCATGTTACGAGGACACTCAGGCAGCCCTAGGGAACAGACCACTTAGTTAGGAAGTGATGACTAGTCCCAACAACCAGCATGAACTTGCCAGGCCTGCGAGAGAGCCACCCTGGAACTGGATTCTCCAGCACCCATCAAGCCTTTAGATGGCTGTGGTTTTTTTGTTTTTTTTTTTAAGATTTTTATTTATTTATTTGACAGAGATAGAGACAGCCAGCGAGAGAGGGAACACAAGTAGGGGGAGTGGGAGAGGAAGAAGCAGGCTCATAGAGGAGGAGCCTGACGTGGGGCTCGATCCCGGAACGCCGGGATCACGCCCTGAGCCGAAGGCAGACGCTTTAACTGCTGTGCCACCCAGGCGCCCCTAGATGGCTGTGGTTTTAACCAACATCTTGACTGGAACTTCATGAGAGATCCTGAGCCAGAACCACCTAGCTTAGCTGTTTCCAGATCCCTGACCCAAAGAAACTGTGCGAGATACCAAACATTGATCGTTCTGAGCTGCGATGCCATGGGGGTCGTTTGCTACACAGGCATAGCAGATTGCCTAGCAGCAGAGAGAACAGCCAGTGAGAGGCTCTGAGGCGGAACGTACCTGGTTTGTTTTGGGAGCAACAGGGAGGACAGTGTGGCTGGAGCCATTGCATTGGTGGGCCGGGGGGTAAGGACGGAGAGGAAAGAGGGGGACAAGTCTTGTAATCTTTCTGTAAAATGATAATAATAATAGTGCCTACCTCAGAGAGTTGCTATGAAGATGAAATTAATACAACATAGGGCTCTTAGAAGAGTGCCTGACCAAGGCTGAACTCTGTGTGTTATGAAACCCCTGGGTGCACGCCCACCCTCCGCCGCTAGGTGGCAGCAACGAGTTCAGGCCGATCGCTGGTCAAGCGAGCCGGGGTTAAATGGGGTGAAGTCCTGCCCAGACGCCTCCCGCCTCTGTGCTACTACAGCTACCCTCTCCGGGACACGCCGCGGCCACGTGAGCACCGAGTTCTGGCACGCTGCAAGCACTCCGAGTCCTTTGCTTCTCTGCGCATGCTGTCCTCCCCACCGGAACCAACCCCCTCACCCCCCCCACCCCCCGGGCTTAAGCCGTGCCTGCCTCCAGAGCTGAGTGGCCGGCCTTCTGGCCTCGCTCCAGGACAGTGCCAAGATGCTGGAAAAGAAAGGGAGGGAATGGTGTGGGGATGAGGGGGCACAGAGGAAATCCAGAGACTCAGGGAGCCCTATCCTCATGGTCTACGCAGACCTTCCCCCAATTCCTCAGGCAGGCCAGCCATGGTAAAGGGTCCTACCTCTGCTGAAGTTTAAAGACAGCCTTTGGGCTCCAAAGATGTTGCCTGCTTCTTTTAATCCTTTTTTAATTTAAAATTTAAAAGACAGGGATGGTCGGGTGGTTCCGTTGGTTAAGCATCTGCCTTTGGCTCAGGTCATGATCCCTGGGTCCTGGGATCCAGTCCCACATCAGGCTCCCTGCTCAGTGGGGAGTCTGCTTCTCCCTCTGCCTGCCGCTCCCCCTGCTTGTGCCCTCTCTCTCTCTCTCTGACAAGTAAATAAATAAAATCTCTTTAAAAATATTAAAAATAATAATAATAAATTAAAATTAAAAAATATTTAGAAAATACATAACCATGGTAAAGAAACATCTGATCAGTACAAATGCAAGTACACACACACACACACACACACACACACTGTAAAGTCCCTCCTCCATCATCTCCTGCCTGGAAAAAATAAATTGTTTTTGCACTGGTCTCTCTGCATTTGCTCTCACCAACACCCAGTCTCCCAAACACTGCAGCCACAGGGTTCTGTCTAAGGAGCAGATAAAATTAAAACCCTTCAGTGACTTCCTTGCCCTTCATGATCTGGTTCTGGTCACCCCATTCAGCCCCTCTCCTTCCTAGACGCCACACGGCTGTAGGTATATTCTCAGATTATCCGGGCTACTCTCTGTCTTGTCACGCCCTTGCCACTATGGCTTGGGGCCCTGGCCACGTCCTACTCATGCTGCACCTGTACCAATGTCCCAGACCCTATTTGATGCTTCCATCCCGTGCAGCCCTCATCAGGATTTATGACACTGAAACTGTCTTCCTCTGTGGGTCAGAGAAGGGTCTACTTCTTTGATTCAATACCCAAGCTCCCCTTCTGCCACAGAAAAGTCACCCAATCAGCGTGACAGGCATGAATGAATAATAATAACATACTCACATAGTGCTAATTCCATGCCTGGCACTGTTCTAGGTACTTCACACATATAAACTCATATACCCACACAACCCCAAGGTTGATACATCCTAATTATACCAACACGGAAATTAAAGCATTGAGCAGTGTAAGTTGCCCCATATAGTAAAAGTGGCTGAACTAGGGTTTGAACCAGCAGTCTGGCTTTCCACAAATGAGTCAAGAAATGGAAGGAGAAGGATGGGACCACAGGGAGGGGAACCAGGTAGGGTTTGGATGTGTGCTTCACATCTAAGGGTCTTCCCAGCCTCTCCCATTTCGCTCCCAGGAAGCCCGTTTTATAAAGCAGGAGACAGAGACCCTGGGAGACCACAGATAACTCCGAGAGAACTGTAGAGGGAGCCGTGGAATTAATTTGGGGGTCCAGGAGCAGGGGCGTAGCTGGGATGGTCTGGCTCCAAACTACAACTCCCAGGAGGCACCGGGCCCCCAAAGCCCACACGACGTCACGGCGGCAGAGGGCGCAGGCGGCTCGGCTACCCGGCCCGTCGACTGTTGGGCCATTCCGCTCGGACCTCGGCCCTGGCCCTGGCCCTGGCCCCGCGGTAAGTGGAGCAACCGGCCCGGATCCTGCCTGCGGAGGCTTGGCGGCGCGTGCTCGTAGCCTCCGCCATTGAACTGGACCGCGGAGTGCGCGTGGACCGGGGTGGCATCTACCATATAGGGGGGATCCGGGCCGAACCAAGTGACCGTGCGGAGGGGGAACCCAGACGGCGACTCCAGAGCCGCTACTTCGATGCAGCCGGCCCCCCGGGGGCACAAAGCTGTGTGCCACACACAGGCAGGCCACGCTCGTGGGGCGCCCGGGTCTGAAGGCGCTGGGTAGGGGTCAGCCCCGCCCCCTGAACGAGGGTACCCAGGACCACCGGGAGGGGTGTTGTTTTCGGGCCGGACGGGTCTGAGGATCCCCTCCCCTCCAGGCACCACACAGAGCCTCAAGTTGAAGATTAGCCCAGGAAAACAAGGTTGTACAGGCTCGGCCTGTTTGTGTTGGGGGGGTGGTTGAATGGGTGGGTAGAGATTGCCCAGGTTTGATGATACCAGTATCCACGTGGAGAGATGGTGCGAATTGTCTGGATTCGGATTCTTACAACCTCCCCTTCCCTTTCCCGGGCAGATGGGAGCTGCTCCCTGGGGGCTGAGCTTGTCAGCATCCTTGACCTGCCGTCGCTGTTGAAGTCAAAGAGCCCCTGCCCACCCACACACCCCCTGCCCCGCTTTGGGGTCTCCTCGGTGTATTGGGTCCTCTGCCCTAGCGGCCGCCTAGTCCAAAAAGAAACAAAGGAACAGAGCAGGACGATGATACTGGCGTCCGTGCTGGGGAGTGGTCCCCGGAGCGGACCTCCACTCCGGCCCTTACTGGGGCCTGCACTCTCCCTCCGGGCCCGCTCCACATCAGCCACCGATACGCACCACGTGGAGATGGCGCGGGAGCGCTCCAAGACTGTCACCTCCTTTTACAACCAGTCGGCCATCGATGTGGCAGCGGAGAAGGTGCGCAGCTGGCCCGAGGCCGGGTCCGGAGCTGGAGTGGGTGTCCAGGGAAGGGGTGGAGCTAAAGTGGTGGGGGCGGGGTGTTGCAGATCCCGTGCTCAAAGCCCATCTGCCCCTCCAGCCCTCAGTCCGCCTCACTCCGACCATGATGCTCTATTCAGGCCGCTCTCAGGATGGCAGCCACCTTCTGGTAAGATTCCAGCCCCCTATTTCAGTCTTGGTTCCTGGAGCCCTGGCACAGCCACTCAGGCCCTGGCCCTGACGTCCCCCCTTTTTCCTAGAAAAGTGCTCGGTACTTGCAGCAAGAGTTGCCAGTGAGGATCGCTCACCGCATCAAGGGCTTCCGTAGCCTTCCTTTCATCATTGGCTGCAACCCCACCATACTGCACGTGGTAAGGTAGCCTTAGGGGCGTGGTTTCTCTGGAGGGGACTGTACAGATCAATATGCCCCCTGCCCAAGGGGCATAGCGGGAGACGGGACCAGAGTGGCAGAGACTTGTCTGCCAAAAGGCTTCAGGGCCAGAGGGCTCAGACCCAAGCCTTCAAAGGCCACAGCTATTCATTGAGGCTTAAAAGGCCGTGATGGGGATTTAAACCCAGTGAATTGGGGTGGCTGGCAATCCCCATGGGTCAGCATGGGTGGCTGTTCTCTACCCAGTGCCCACAGCATCCCTGTGAATTCCCACACCTCTTCCTTGCAGCACGAGTTGTACATCCGTGCCTTCCAGAAGCTGACAGACTTCCCTCCGGTGAGGGCTGGGCCAGGGCAGGGTGAGGGGCTGCGAGGACAGGGCTGAAACATCCAAGCTCATGACTCTGTGGCCTGTAGATCAAGGACCAGGCGGACGAGGCCCAGTACTGCCAGCTGGTGCGACAGCTGCTGGACGACCACAAGGATGTGGTGACCCTCTTAGCTGAGGGCCTTCGCGAGAGCCGGAAGCACATAGAGGTCAGGGGCCGCACAGTGGGCACCTGGGCCTATTGGGGGGCCTGGGAAAGGCACGGGGTTTCTGAGGCCCCACTCTTCACAGGATGAGAAGCTTGTCCGCTACTTCTTGGACAAGACACTGACTTCGAGGCTTGGGATCCGCATGTTGGCCACACATCATCTGGCGCTGCATGAGGACAAGGTGGGGTGCTGGGATCTGAGACCTACCAGGTGGGGCAGAGGGGCCTGAACCGGGGTCCCCCTTGGCTGGGGACCGGACCAAGGGCCTGGGAGAGGCTTGGGGCGGCCGCTTCAGGGGTCCAGAGATTGCAAGCATTTGGTGGCCGAGGTGTGGGTCAAGGTACTGCTTAGTCCCGACTTTCTTTCTCCTGCCAGCCTGACTTTGTTGGCATCATCTGCACTCGCTTGTCGCCAAAGAAGATTATTGAGAAGTGGGTGGACTTTGCCAGGTGAGGCTAGAACAGCTAAGGGGGTGGATATCTTCTGGCTGGGAAGGCTTGCGTCTGAGCCCTTGCCTACGGCAGGGTTTCTCAAATGTGGCACTATTAACATTGTGGGTCGGATAATCCTGAGGGGCTGTCCTGTGCTTGTTCGGATCTGTAGAAGGATCCCGGGCTTCTATTCACCACAACTCCCACTTGTGACAGGGAAAAATATCTCTAGAAATTGCAAAATTCCTCGGGGGGTGGTAGGGGCAGAATCACCTCCATCTGAGAATCACCAGTCTAGGTTTGAACTTTGCTTCTATCCACAGACGCCTATGTGAGCACAAGTATGGCAATGCCCCCCGCGTCCGCATCAACGGACATGTGGCCGCCCGTTTCCCCTTCATCCCTATGCCGCTGGACTACATCCTGCCTGAGCTGCTCAAGAATGCCATGAGGTGGGCCGGCTGGGTATGGTGGAAGGGGGCAGACAGGAACGGGGATGAGGCTGGGGTACCGCCACCGACTGGTCTTTCCTCCCCGCCGTAGAGCCACGATGGAGAGTCACTTAGACACGCCCTACAACGTCCCAGATGTGGTCATCACCATTGCCAACAATGATATTGATCTCGTCATCAGGTTTGCCCTGAGTGGGAGTTAGGCTAGGATACGTGGGGGTTCCAGGCACTGTTTCTGACTCACTGCATGACCTTGAGTCAGGACCTGCCGCACTCGGAGACTTGGTCCCTGGTCAGACAAGATACTCTCTGGTTCTGAAAATGCCATGAGCTGGATATGAATGGATCGGGGGCTGGCCGCGGGTGCCAGGGCCCTGTCCTTGTCAGCAACTGAGGGGCCTGGAGTGGGGAGTTAGGAGTAAGCAGTCCATGATGTTGGGTTGACGATAAGTGTAGAATCCTCTGAGAAGGTATAAGCAGCCAGTGGCCCAGGCAGAAGTGAGGATGGAAGGATGTCGCTTATAAAAACCAAGGCCCCAGGGTCCAGGCGGATCACATTCTATCTTTGGGTGGAAGGGGAGGGAGGGCAGACGGAGCACGGTTTCTTTGGGAGGTAGTGAGGCCTTGCCGAGCCAAGCCCCTGTTATCAACATCTTGCCAGGATTTCAGACCGGGGCGGGGGAATCGCTCACAAAGACCTGGATCGGGTCATGGACTACCACTTCACTACCGCCGAGGCCAGCACCCAGGACCCCCGGATCAGCCCCCTTTTTGGCCATCTGGACATGCACAGTGGTGGCCAGTCAGGGCCCATGCACGGGTGAGGCCCCACCTGGCCAGGATGGAGGGGTGGGGGGGGGTGCCCAGGAGACTCAAGCCTCTGAAGCCTCTGTCCTATCCCCCTGCCCATCCCAGCTTTGGCTTCGGGCTGCCCACCTCACGGGCCTACGCAGAGTACCTCGGCGGTTCCCTTCGGCTGCAGTCCCTGCAGGGCATTGGCACAGATGTCTACTTGCGGCTCCGGCACATCGATGGTCGAGAGGAAAGCTTCCGCATCTGACCCCACAGCCCTTGGCCTACTTGCCTGCCTAGCCTGGGCCCCACACCCTGCCAGGACCTTCTGGGTGAGGCAGGGCACCCTGCTCCACATGCTGCTGCATCTTGGGTCTTAGGGCCCCAAATAGATGGAATTACATGGAGCCCGGTGCCAGCGCTCCTCTACAGAGGCCCACTGCTTCCCTGCCTCCAGGCCTTGGAGGAGAGGAAGTGGGGACCCTTGAGGCCTCCAGCACCAGCTCCGTTTTTCTCGTTCCTGGGGAACCCTTACCTTGACCTGCTGTTTGTTATTAAAGTTCACATTTTGAAGGCCCTCTTGGGCCCCGTGTGTGGGGAGGGCCGGTGAGCTTTTCTTTCCATCCTATTCTAGTTTCCGGGGCCCCTGGGTTTAAGTAGCTCATGTCCCAGTCTCGAACTGTCCAGACAGCCTGGCAGGCCAGGTCTAGAACTGCCCCCAAAACTCTTTTCATTTAACAAATGTTAAATTTCACGTAACAGATGTTTCTGGGTCCCAGGCGATGTCGAAGGCCCAAGGTGGCCCAGCTTCAGGCCTCAGTTCTGACACTTCCCTTCCTGGCAGTCACAGGTTCTGGAGGTGAAGGTTACCAGACTGGGCAACCTCCTGAGCCACCTGATTCCTGGGCCTGAGTGAGGTGAAAAAGCCTGCCTGCCAACTGTGCCTGCTTCTGCCAAGAACAAGGAACACACAAGATTATAATCTGGCAGGCCCCAGGGGACAGTGGGGCCCTGGTAGGGAGGGGAAAGGGAAAGGGCTCCAAACAGGAGGTGGGAACTCAAGGGAGAGGAAGAAAGGCCTGAAAGCCTGCTTGGTGGGACTGGTGACGGAAGTGGGGGGTTGAGGGGAGGAATTGTATCTGGAGATCAAATGGCAGGTGGGGGAAACATCGTGACTGACCAGGCTGAAAATCTGCTGGCTTCGGCGCAGGGAGTGAGGATGAAGTCCGGCCAGGAAGCATGGGCTTTATCCTGTAGGCAGCAGGAATCCATGGACGGATTTTCAGCTAGGAAGGGATGTTTCCAGTTGGATTTCCCAGAGGCAGATGGTGAAAGGAGGGTTTGTGTCCATGTGATTTGTTGAGAAAGTGCTCCGGTTAGGGAGTAGGGGAAGCAGGAAAGGGAAGAGCAGGAGGCCAGACAAGGATGTCATCTCAGGCAGAAGTTCAGAGGTAGCTAGTAAGTTCTGCCTTAGAGTTGGAGGCAAGAGAGCTAAGTTCCACGGTCCTTGATGAACTCTGCTTGACAATTATTAGTTAATATCTGTGTTGGGAAGTAGGGGTGGGTAGGTACTTACACTTCCCTTTGCAGCTTTAAAAAAATATATATTATTTATTTATTTGAGAGAGAGGGAGGAGGGGGAGGGGAAGAGGGAGAGAGAGAATCCCAAGCAGACTCTGCCCTGAGCCCAGAGCCCAACGCAGGGCTCGATCTCATGACCCTGAGATCACGACCTGAGCGAAAATCAGAGTTGAACACATCCCTGAAATCATGACCTGAGCCAAAAGTGGGACTCGGATGGACACTTAACCAACTGAGCCACCCAGGCGTGTCCCCCCTCCACCAACCTTTTCAGCTTTTTTAGGCAAAACAGCTCTATTAGCCCAAGGGATAGTTTGACAAAGAGCCTCTGGCTTTTGAAAGCACATCAAAGGTAATCTGGAAATCTGGATCTGAAGAAGCAACAAAAAGAGATTCCCGAGGGTCTGGGTGAAGCATCTACACAGTTCTAGAAGTAACAGATTTGCACATTAGGAGGAGGATTAGAGGGAGAATAGTGAGGAGGTTGGTGTAGTAATCTGGATCAGGGATTTATAAAGTCTAGGCTAATCCTCAACTAGAAAGGACAGTATCCCTGTAACAAGATGTTGGGTGAAGTCAAAAGTGAGGCACCAAGACCCTGGGTGGAGAGAATGACAGTCTTGAAGATGGGGGGGTGGGGTGGGATGGGGAGTGGGAGAAGACATTGCAATTTTTTTTTTTTAAGATTTATTGTAGAGGGTGGGGAGAGGGAGAGGGAGAGAAACTGTCTTAGGCAGATTCAGCACAGAGCCTCACGTGGGGCTGCATCTCATGACCCTGAGATCATGACCGAAACCAAGAGTCCAAGGCTTAAACTGACTGTGCTACTCAGGCGCCCCAAGGCATTACAAGTTTTTTTCTTGCCTGACTTGTTTATTTCTTCAGATTCTTATGCAGCCAAACACTTGGCATTTACTGCCCGCTCTCCCCCAATTCTTTAATTTAACCAAAGCCCAGTTACCAGTGCTTCCCACTGCCATCGCCTCACCCCCAACGAACTCCTCTATGTCTTGATCTGAAACCTGAGCCCCATCCTCAGGCCTTGAGCATTCCACCTGGTTAGAACTGCTTTTAATCCCAATAACCAAAGTATAAGTCAAAGAAGATTCAGAGAATGGCCAAAAAGAATGTTTACTGAGCACCTCCCCTGTTTGACACTGTGCAACACACTTATTTTATATACAGAAGAGATAGGTAAATATGTGGCTTACCCTTTATATAGCTATATGGATTATACAGTTAGGTATACTTTAATCTTTACCGGCGCTCTGAGGATGGGCACCCTTGTACAATTTACCCAGAGTAGGGTCAGAACCCAGGATTCCTCACTCACTAAGCCCAAGACGCTCTCCAATACGTCCACAGCCTTTGACTAGTTTAGGGGACGTCTGTTGCAGGGGGCCTGGTCCTTTCTTTAGAAAGGGTTCACTCTGTAAGAGCAATTTATTGGCTTTCCCCGACACAGCCGTCCTGTTTCCCTCACCCTGAACAAGAAGGCAGCTCCTTCAATCTTTATAAAAGGGGTGATCTGGATTAGTCTGGCGGAAATGGGCAGCGCAGAGGTGGGTGTTAATTCCAGGCTCAAAGCCCTAACGCCAGGCAGCCGGGGAGGCCGCTCTGGCTCGCCCCGGTACCGGGTAAGGTCGGGGCAGCGCCTCTGGTAAGCAGCACATCCTGATTCCTCGGGTACCAGGTCCTTTAAAAAGGCTGGGCTGAGCCATCACATCAGGAAAGTCTTTCTCCTCTTTCCACTCGGGGCTCAGCCATACTTCCAGACGGAAAAAAAAATCCCAGCGCAACGCACAGAAAGGTCGAATTGGTCCTGGGGCCTCTGGAACCACACTAACCAATGAGCGCTTGCTACATCACAGGCCCCACCCTCAAGCCGGCAGCGGCCTCCGCCACGCGTCGCTGACCCGGAACTAAAGGGCTGCGTGGCGCCGGATTCTGGCGTCATCTCCACTACAGCGATGGCGGCACAGGGAGCAGCTGCGGCGGTTGCGGCGGCGACTTCAGGGGTCGCGGGGGAGGGCGATCCCGGGCCCGGGGAGAATGCGGCGGTCGAGGGGACCGCCCCGTCCCCGGGCCGCGTCTCTCCCCCGACCCCGGCGCGCGGCGAGCCGGAAGTCACCGTGGAGATCGGAGAAACGTACCTGTGCCGACGCCCGGACAGCACCTGGCGTGAGGGCGGGGCCCAAGGCCAGGGGGCGGGGTCTGAGGGCGGGTTCTCTGAGGGGCGGGTCGTCATGGGGGCGGGGCTTGAGGGAAGGACGCGGAGTTTCGGGGCCTCCCGGGAGTCGCCTCCAAACCCCAGTAGTCAAGACAGTTACCGAGTTCTTCTGAGAGCTCCCATTCCACTTGCTTGTCCGATCTTAGGCTTCATTGCCTTTTCAGACAAAACCGTGGTTCCTTGCTGGTGTCTCTTGCCTCTGCGACTTCCTCTTCCAGCCCTCTTCTACAACCGCCGGCGGAAAGGACCTACGAAAACACAAAAAAACGAGCTTCCCTTTCCCTTCCCTCCCCTCCCCTCATCTTCAAAATAAACCCCAAATTCCTTAGAATGGCCTGCATCTTTGTGACCTCTCTGGTTTCTAGCCACCCCTAGCAAAGGCCATTGCCAGAGCAGACCACATTGTACCCGCTGAAGACCATATGCCTTCTACCGCCTGTGCCCGCTGCTTTGAGTGCTCTTTCTTCCCTTTCTCCTGGTTCACCTGGCTAGGTGTTACTCAACCTTTTAACATACCCCTAACTCCTGTGATGCCATTACTGACTCCCTTCAGGCAAAGTGAGTCGTTCCCTTCTGTATGTGACTGCAACATTTTCTTCATACCTGAGTCAGCCATGGTATATATGACATTATGTTGTCATTGTCTGTCTGCGTCTTCCCCTATCAAAGTGGGGATTTCTGGAGGGCAGGACCTCTTGTGATTCACTGCTATGTCCTCTCTACCCAGCAATAACGCAGAATAGGACCAGACACGCAGTGGTTGACTTACTCATTTGTTGAATGGTCTGCTAGTTGTCAGGCACTATGCTAAAAGCTTTAGAGGCATTAACTCACCCTCTGAGGCGGGCACTATTATCCCTATTTTGTAGATGAAGAAACTGAGGCTCAACCAAAATAATTTGCAGTTAAGTGAGGGAAGCGGGGAGCTAGGATTATATATAAACCCAGAGCCAGCCCTCCTGACTCCCGAACAGATGAACAACTGAGTATAAAGCAAGCATTGAATTTGGAGCCAGACTTAAACGCTTCTTAGCACTTTTCAAATATGTGAGCCTGGGTAAGCCTCAGTTTTCCCTCTGCAAAGTAAGAGTAGCAGCTCTAGCCTGGCCCACATCCCAGGCAGTGATCGATGGAGTGGCAGATGGAGGCAGGTGACGTTAACTTATGTATGGTCCTGGAATCTGGAAACTGCTTCTCGGTGTGAAGGATCCTTCTTGTTCCATCCCTGCCTGCCTTGCTGATGATCCTAGCCTTTTTCTTTCACAGATTCTGCTGAAGTGATTCAGTCTCGAGTGAACGATCAGGAGGGCCGAGAGGAATTCTATGTACACTACGTGGGCTGTGAGTGACTTGGGGGTATCCGGGCCTGGGTGGGGGGAGAGGCGTGGAAGGGCAGCAGCCTCATGGCCCATCCTCACAGTTAACAGGCGACTGGACGAATGGGTAGACAAGAACCGGCTGGCGCTGACCAAGACAGTGAAAGACGCCGTGCAGAAGAACTCCGAGAAGTACCTGAGCGAGCTGGCCGAGCAGCCTGAGCGCAAGATCACTCGCAACCAAAAGCGCAAGCACGACGAGATCAACCATGTGCAGAAGGTCCGGGCCCCCGCCCCCTCCCCCTCTCCAAGGCCCCAGGAGGCTCGGCACCTCTGCCAGCTCCCTTGAGTCCCAGTGCCAAAAGCACAGCAGCTCCCATTTCCTAAGCGGTGTGTCAGGGCCTTTACCTATGGTTTGTCAAATATTCTTCACAGAGGAGAAAAGTGAGGCTCGGAGAGGGCAAGCACTTGGCTACAGTCTCACAGCAAGGAAATGGCGCAGCTGGGACTGGAAGTCAGGCCTCCTGCCCTAGTAGCCTCCTTTTTGTCTCCTATTTGCTGGGCCGCCTTAGACAAAGAACTGAAGTCTAAAGGAAGGAAGAGAACGAATGATATTGGGCACTCGGCTTCTGCCAGGCACCATGCTGCGTCCTGCACTTACATAAGCTCGTCATATCCTTCCTAACAATTCAGTGCCACGGGGATCGCGGTTTCTGTAGATGAGGAAACAGGATCAGAGAGGTTAGGTAACATGCCCAAGGTTACACAGCTAGGAAAAGGGTGGGCTGGAATTAGAATAATAATGTTAAGCATTTATTGGCTGGTGAGCCAAAGTTATAGGCTAAGTATTTTAATACATGATCTCACTGAAGTTTCACAGCAGCCTTGTGAGGTAACCATCATTATTATCTCCAGTTTTACGCGGAAGAGCAGATAGGTTTAAGAACCGAGTCAGGAATTGTCTGACTTCAGGGCACCAGCCCTTAACCATGACTTTGCCATGGCCTAGAAACTTGGGCCACTTGATCCAACACCTGGAAGGATCCTTCTTGATCCAAAACCTGGGTATTTTTCCCCAACCCGTGACACCCCTGGGGGTTACTTCCCCGCCCCCCCAGCCTCAGTTTCTTGATCTGTAAAATGGGGATTGCAGATGAGACCAGGGTTTATCGAGTTCTCAGGCACTTAGGCATTCATTAGTTCCAGCCAGTGCGATTTCTCCCTTCTGAGTGCTCATTGTGTGATTTGGGGCACTGTTTTTCCAACTGGGGCATAGCCACATTAGCTAACCGACTTTTAAATTTAAAAATGAAAGAGGGGCACCTGGCTGGCTCAGTTGGCGAGAATGCAACTCTTTTTTTTTTTTTTTAATTTTTTTAAGATTTTATTTATTTATTTGACAGATAGAGATACAGCCAGTGAGAGAGGGAACACAAGCAGGGGGAGCAGGAGAGGAAGAAGCAGGCTCCTAGCGTAGGATCCTGATGTGGGGCTTGATCCCAGAACGCCGGGATCACGCCCTGAGCCAAAGGCAGACGCTTAACAACTAAGCCACCCAGGCGCCCCTAGAATGCAACTCTTGATCTCGGGGTTGGGAGTTTAAGCCCCATGTTGGGCGGACAGATTGCTTAAAAAAAATAAAAATATGGGGCGCTTGGGTGGCTCGGTCGGTCAAGTGCCCGACTTGATCTCAGCTCAGGTCTTGATCTTTGGGTCATGAGTTCAAGCCCTGCGCTGGGCTCCATGCAGGGTGTGGAGCCTGCCAGAAAGAGAGAGAGAGAGGAAGGAAGGAAGGAAGAGAAAGGAAGGAAGGAAAGAAAGAAAGAAAAAGAAAGAAAGGAATAGGATAAGATAGGAAATATGAGAGTACATTGCACTTCATTAAAGGTAAGTATTGTTTTTGAGAAGCTTTTATTTCAGTACAAATACATGTCCTGTGTATACACAAACAGGTCAGCTGGTTTACAGTGCTAACTGCGTTTCCTGCTGTGGGTTGTGATAAAAAAAAAATTGAAATACCCTGAGCTAGAAAGACCCCTCGGGGTCTAAGGCAGCAGTGTCCAATTGAGCTTCCTGTGATAAGTGGAAATACATCCGTACTGTTGGATAGAGCCGTGCCACTAACCGTATGTGGTGACCGAGCCCTTGAAATGTGTCAGTGTGGCTAAAAATTAAATTCGTGTTAAACGTAATGAATTCAAATAGCCACACGTGGCCAGGTCTAAGTGTCTCTTAGTTCCTCGAGCAGGTTGCACTGGCAGATTAAAGTCTCAAAAATGTACCTCGAAGCTGGTAGTCAGCAGGGTAGACGACAATGGGCCAGTGGTGATAAAATCAGAGGAGGGATAATGGGCGAGTTAATAATCAGCAAGGTTCTTCAGAGCCTTCTTAATGTTTAATTCCAAATAAATTGCAGCATTTAAGAAAAGTAGTGTTTTTGTAGTTCTTTAACGCATTTGCAGAAGAGGATTGGCTTTTGTGAGAGATGGGAAGTGGGTTTTTAAAGAGGCATATGAGGAGGAAAATCTTTCTTCCCTCCTCTTTGCAGGGGTTAGGCTCAGAGTTGGACCAACCGGGGGCCTGTGCTCAACGGTGCTGGGTACCAGTTCTGTAACCTCACCTCTCTCTGCCTCAGTTTCCTCTTTGTGCAGTGTGGATAATGAGCACTCCTGTCTCAGGGTCTTTGTGAGGACGAAAGAAAATACTGTCTCTGGAACGCTTGGCGCTTGCAATAAATGGCAGCTAGCTAGTCCCCAAGGGCAGATGCCCTCACCTCTCCCTGCCTGTTTACTTCTCTGTCAAATAGAAATAAAAAGGGTACATCTCAGGCTGGCTGAAAAGGTTATACGAGGCTGTCCAGGCAGAGTGCTTTGTGGAAGGGGGTCTGGGTTAAACGCTGACTCCTTCTTCCCTTCTCAGCTGCGGGGCAAGGCCGCTGTCCGCCTGGTGTAGCTCCTAGGCCTTCGTGGGCCCATCTCCACGATCGGGCTGTGCGTGGTTTGCTCCTACAGAGTCCGGCTTGGAACAGGGTGTGCCGTGACCGTGACAGAACTTTTCAGTCTCTGCTTGCTAAGGACTTGGAAAATCCGGGAAACTAAGCGGGAGCGGTCAGAGGGGATTGCTAACCAGTGCATTCCCAACTGGGAAAGACAGGGCGTGTTCTGTGTCTAGAATACAGTCCGGAGGGGGCGGGCAGGGCACAAGGCCTTGAAGGACAGGAAAGAGCACAGTAGAAACAATTAAACACGATGGCTCACAAAACCGCCTCATCTCACACTCCCCCGGCTCACGCTCTGTTCGAGGTCGAATGAGTGGTTTTTGGCGGCAAAGGAGAGGGAACTGCGCGCACAGCGCGAAGGCTACAAAAAGAGGGGCGTTGGGAGTGTAGATGTGAAGGGGCTGCGACCGGAGGCTGGGGATCTGCGGAGACTTAGTTAATGGTCCAGACTGGAGATGGTGGCAGTGGCTCTTTGGAGCTGGATGGAGGAGAATTCCAGAGAGGGACCGATTGCAGAGGCGTCGAGGAGGTAGAATCGACAGCCCGGGGCCCTTAGTGGAATGCCAGGCTGAGAGGAGGAGGTGTGAAGGGCAGAGCTGCTCTTGGTCTTGGGCCGCTGGGCCGAGGGTGATGCTCCCAGTGAAACGGGGACCCCAGGGGGATGAATAAGCTCGAGGGGAGGACGGGTTGAGTTCCCTTCTGGATGCCTAGAGTCCGATGTGCCTGTGGGTGGGAGCTCGGGGAGCAGGCGGCTCGCTGGATCTGGTCAGGAAAGTGGTCCAGTCACGCTGGGGAGTCCAGCCCCACTTGCTGCTGTGGGCGCAGAAGAGAAAACCTGAGATCTGTCTCCCGATGATTCTGGCCGAGCCGGGTTGCTTCTTCTGTGTAGCTGGAGCTCTTAGCAGCCCAAGGCCTGGGACCAGACCTCCTGATCCTAGCCCCGTTCATCTGGCAAAAGGTCCAAACTTGGGCATCAGGGGTGTGGGGGGGGGGGGAGCAGGAGACGAGTTTGGCCCAGCCAGCTTCAAAACCGAGGAAAACAAGTCCGTCCTGTGGTTATTGTCATTCAGGGGATGAGGTCTGGAAGACAGGAGGGAAGCCCTGGGTTCTGCTTCAGGGGAGGGACGGCTTGACCGCCACTTCTGCTCACCTCTGTTCACGGCTCTGTCCTTGCCCAGACCTATGCAGAGATGGACCCCACCACAGCAGCCTTGGAAAAGGAACACGAGGCGGTAAGCAGGGGCCGGGCTCCTGACTGCGGGCCCTCCCTCGCCCGGCTGTCCTTGCCCCGACTGAGCCAGCCACTGCCCTGCACTCCCACCCTACCCACAGATCACCAAGGTGAAGTACGTGGACAAGATCCACATCGGGAACTATGAAATCGATGCCTGGTACTTCTCACCGTTCCCCGAGGACTATGGGAAACAGCCCAAGCTATGGCTCTGCGAGTACTGCCTCAAGTACATGAAATTCGAGAAGAGCTACCGCTTCCACTTGGTGAGACTGGGCTAGCAGGGCCTGGTGGGAGCGGGGCGTGCAGGCTGAGGGCCGAGGCAGCAGCCATAGGGAAGAGACACAGGTCCAGAGGAGTCGAGCACAAGGAGAAGCTCCCCATGGCTCCAGACATCTGGGTTCTAGGCCTGGCCTTTGCTGGAGTGACCTTGGCCAACTTGCGGCCTTCCCCCAGGCCTCGGTTTCCTCTTCTGTGGCATGGGGACAGTAATCCCTGCCCTTACCACCTCCTCGGGTCACCCCAGACACTCCATGTTTATCAAGGCCAGCCCAGTGCCAGGTTCCTCAGGGCAAAAGAGGAAGCGAGCACAGCCCCCGAGCAATGGGACTGGAAGGTGTGGACAGAGGGGAAGTGTTGGCAGGGGCGGGATGGGCGTGGGGTGCTGGGGGCCTCAGCACTGGCATGGCAGGGCGTTCCCCAAGGGGCGTAACCTGAGGCAAATGTATGCGGTTTAGGGGTCGCCACTGTCATGGACGAGAGCCTTCCAGAGCCCTCCAGAGCCAGGCCGACCTGAACTTGGGACCATCTAGCTGTGTGATATCCAAGCCAGTTACTTAGCCTCTCTGCGCCTCGGTTTCTTCATCTGTAAAATAGGCTCTGTGTCCTCAGGTAGTTGGGAGGGTTACTGGACATAGGTGAAGTATGGAGCCCAGGGTCTATAGATGGGGAAGCAGAAAGTGGAGACCTGTTGCAAGCCACACGAGGTGGGATGGGGGCACCCAGCAGAAAACCTCAAGGCCTCAAGGCTTCGTCGTCCCCCGCCCCCCCCCCCCAGGGCCAGTGTCAGTGGCGGCAGCCCCCCGGGAAGGAGATCTATCGCAAGAGCAACATCTCTGTGTACGAGGTAGACGGCAAAGACCACAAGGTGAGTTCGGGGGCCCAAGTGCTGTGGGGACGTGGGGGAAGCACCTCCTGGATGAACCTCGTTGTCACCGAAGGGTAGAGGCCAGCCTGAGGACAAGCCCCCCCTGGGGAAAGGCCCGTGAGGTCATGCTTAGCCTGGCGCTTGGCCTGGGGTTGGTGCCCTGTAAACAGCCCTGTGGTACGAGCCTTGGGGACTTGGTTTCCGTTCTGTCCCTGAAGACTTTGCTCCTGACGGGGTGGCTTAGTTTTGGCCAGTTCTGGCACCCAGAGTAGAGATTGTCATGCCTGAGGCTGCTTCTAGAAGTGCTTTCTCTTTCCGCCTGAAGGAAAAGGTTTCTTCCCTGGGAGGGGACAGCTTTGTGTGAGACTTGTTGCCCGAGAGCTGTGTGGCCCTGATGGCGGAGTTCCTCGTTTCTGGCAGAAGGAGCTCAGTGGGGCAGGGTGGGGCAGTTGGGGCCTTGCTGTGCTGCCATTGAGCCCCTGGCCCTTGCCTGGTCCGTCTGGGAAGCTCTCACCAAATGTCCCTATTTCCCATGGCAGGGGACAGTAGAGGGTAAGGCAGAGAGAACAGGCTTGTGCGTGGCTCCTGCTTGGAACTGGGCTGTCATTGACTAGCTGACCTTGGGCAAGGTACTTAACATTGTTTGTTCCTATTTCCTCATCTGTAAGATAGGAGTCATGATATGTTTACCTAATAGGATTGTTGGTGGAGCAAATGAGACAGCAATGGCAAGCACTTAACATGGTGTCTGGCATCAAAAGGAGGTGCTTAGTAAACATGGGCCTTTGTTATTATTGGTGACCTTCTTGGGTTCAGCCAGCCTTGAGATAAATAGCTCAAGGGGAATATTTGCTCCCCCCCCCACACCTGGGTCCCCCCGCTTTGCCTTTCTGAGCATGAGCAGGGGGAGTGGCAGAAAGGGCTCCAGCAGGAGGGGTGGGCGTTCTTTCTAGCCGTCCCCTGTTCACTTTGAAGCCTCAGCCAAGGACTTCCCCTTCCCAGAACCTCAGTTTCCTCCTAGGTAAAATGGGCTAGCAATGCTGGGCTTCACAATTGTGAGAAGAGTCATCTACTCAAATAAGAGTGGATGTAAAAGGTGTCATAAACCAGAGGGCCTCTGGATCTCTGCCATGAAGTCAATGTCAGGGTCTCATTATCCGTCCGGATGTTGGTCTCGAGCCCGGGTGGGTGTCTGGGCCTACGGCAAGGAGGCCGCTACGGCCCAGCGGGGGAGCACGACCAAGTGGGCAGACAGCTCAGGCTTTGGAATCAGGCTCAAAGCTCATCCGCTCAGCAAACATTTACCAGGCACCAAGCTTCATGCTTAGCCTCGTGCTGGGTGCTGGGGATTCAGCCGTGAAGAAGACAGAACTCCTATACCAGTTTGAATCCTGCCCTGGCACTCACCAGCCGTGGGGCCTTACACACCGGCCACTTACCTCCTCTGAGCTCAGTTTCCTGATCTGAAACATAAGAGTTAATGGCCCTGAAGACTGAACTCCTATTTAGCACTTGGAAGTGGTACCTGATTGGGACGCCTGGCTGGCTCAGTTGGTAGAGCGTGCGACCCCTGATCTCGGGGTTGTGAGTTCCAGCCCCGTGTTGGGGGTAGAGATTGACTTAAAAATAAAATCTTAAAAAAAAAAAAAAAAAAGCTTTTTCTGCCCTTGAGTCCTGTCCCCATGCTATAACTGAAAAAACACCGGGGCGCCTGGGTGGCACAGCGGTTAAGCATTTGCCTTCGGCTCAGGGTGTGATCCCGGCGTTCTGGGATCGAGCCCCACATCAGGCTCCTCCGCTATGAGCCTGCTTCTTCCTCTCCCACTCCCCCTGCTTGTGTTCCCTCTCTCGCTGGCTGTCTCTATCTCTGTCAAATAAATAAATAAAATCTTTAAAAAAACAAAAACAAACAAAAAACACCTTTGGGGCACTTGGGTGGCTCAGTCGGTTGAGTGTCTGACTCTTGATTTTGGCTCAGGTCATGATCTCAGGGTCGTGAGACTGAGCCCTGCATCGGGCTTTGCGCTCAGTGCGGAGCTGGCCTGGGATTCTCCGTCTCCCTCTGTCCCTCCCCCGGCTCATGCACACACTCTCCCTCTAAATAAGTAAATAAAATCTTAAAAAAACAGAACAACTCACTTTTTGCACTAGGGGGAACGAGAAGTGGTCACTGATTAATCCAGCTCTCCAGTTTTTAGTTTCCCTGTCCATCAGAAAATGACTGTAAGACTCCTTTCCGTTCTAAATATTCCTGGTCTGGGGAGGAGCCCATTCTCACCGGCCTGGCACTGGCTGCCCTCTGAAGGCTGGCATTTGCGGAGCGGGGTGGCAGCAACTGCCCAGGCCACAGGGAAGCTGGGTGGGGAGTTATACCTGTGCCCTGAGCCTGCTTCCACCTTCCCCACCCCTCAGATTTATTGTCAGAACCTGTGTCTGCTGGCCAAGCTTTTCCTGGACCACAAGACCTTGTACTTCGACGTGGAGCCCTTCGTCTTTTACATCTTGACCGAGGTGGACAGGCAGGGGGCCCACATCGTTGGCTACTTCTCTAAGGTGCTGGTTTGGGAAGCCCGGGTTGAGGGAGGGTGGGGACGAACGCACCGGCGAAGGGGCTGAGCCTCCGCAGAGGTCCTGACCACGTACCCCTGTAGGAGAAGGAGTCTCCGGATGGGAACAACGTGGCCTGCATCCTGACTCTGCCCCCCTACCAGCGCCGTGGCTATGGAAAGTTCCTCATTGCTTTCAGTGAGTGGTTCCTGGCCAACGGAGGAAGGGGCAGCTGTGGCGGGGGTGCCAGGGCGGGGCTGGGTCCTCCGAACTCTCCTTTCCACCGCTGCCAGGTTATGAGCTCTCCAAGCTAGAAAGCACAGTAGGCTCCCCCGAGAAGCCGCTGTCGGACCTGGGCAAGCTCAGCTACCGCAGTTACTGGTCTTGGGTCCTGCTGGAGATCCTGCGAGACTTCCGGGGCACACTGTCCATCAAGGACCTCAGGTGAGGGCCCTGGAACCCTCAAAGAGGGAGGGACTCTTCTAAGGTTGGCCGTGATCCTGTGTCCTTGTCCCCTTTTGCTGTCCCAGTCAGACCCCGTAAGGGCACGCTCCCCAACGTCCGCGCTAACCCCTTTCTGCAGCCAGATGACCAGCATCACCCAGAATGACATCATCAGCACCCTACAGTCCCTCAACATGGTCAAGTACTGGAAGGGCCAGCATGTGATCTGTGTCACACCCAAGCTCGTAGAAGAACACCTCAAAAGCGCCCAGTATAAGAAACCACCCATAACAGGTAGGTGGGGGGCTGCCCAGGGTGCGTGTGTGGTGGGGGGTAGGTGTTAAGACCTACGGGGAGCCAAAGCTACCTTTTGGCTGTTACATGATCCCAAACTAGTCTGACCAGCTCCTGGGACGGAAGCCTGGGGCAGGAGTCATTCCCAGGCTTCCCTGCCCCCTCCCCAGGACTCACTAGGCCCTTGTTCTCACCTCGAGGTGAAACCTGGCCCGGGCCCAGAGGCCCAGCCCAGCCTCTCATGCCTCTCTCCCCACAGTGGACTCGGTCTGTCTCAAGTGGGCACCCCCCAAGCACAAGCAAGTCAAACTCTCCAAGAAGTGAGTGGCCTGCGCCCCTGCTGCTGGACCCGTGTCTCCCCGCCCCCCTCCCACCGCCCCACCTGTAAATATGTACAGACCTGTTTCATCATTTTTTTAATAAAGTAAGTTCTGCCAGTGGTTCTGGACTTTGGAGGCGGGAGGGAGAGGCCAAGAGCTGATGTTCCTCGTTGCACGTCACACACACAGCCAGTTGTGCTCAAAACATTTTACTCCTGCTTGTTCTTTCTATCCCTCACCCCAGATCCAGGCCCAGTTCCGGGGGGGGCTCAGTCCTCCGGAGTCTAGGAGTCGAGGTTCAGGGAGGGCATGGCAGCCGAGGGGGCAAGATTGGGGCCTTTCCCGTTCTTGCAGACATGCTGCCCAGAGGCAGCCCCAGCTCAGAAGACAGGAAGGGGGTGAAGTGATGGGGCTCATCAGGCAGAAGTGGGAGGCGCTGGAGCCAGCCCTTCAGCAGCAATGAGCTGGGCAGGTGCCCAGTCTTCTGGAAACAAAGTGGGGAGCCAGGGCTCATTTTCATCACTCAGTGTCCTCAGGGGCTCCCTAGGAGCCCCACCAGCAGGTGGGGATGGCCAGAGGTTCTAGCCGATACCACCGGGAGTCAGCCTCCTGCCTGTGGGCTGTAGCCCCAAAGAACAAACCCAGAAGAAGGGGCTCCTGCAGGCCCGGGGGGAAGGAGTGGCTCAAGCCCGTCCCCAGGCCCAAAAGAGGTCAGGGAAGGGCCAGGTCCGTTCCTGGGCCAGGCATCTGTCCTCGGGTGCGGTGTGGACGTGGAAGCAGGGTCAGCTCCCAGGATGACTAGCTCAGCAGACGAGGCCCAGCGTCAGGCCTAGTGGCAGCAGAAGGATGAGCCCCAGTAAGCCCCGGGCTGGGGCTGAGCTGAAGGCCTGACGGTTGACACACAGATGGCCATCAGGCTGGGACTCCTGGACTTGTGGCACCACACGAGGCTGGAGCTCTGTCACTTGATAGTGAATCCAGGAGGCATAGCTGGAGGTCAGAGTGTACACGCCAGGCCTGTTGGGGGCCCCACAGGCATCGCCCCAGCTCACAATGCCTGCTAGGTACCAGAGGCCCCCGACAGGGCAGGAGAGTGGGCCCCCAGAGTCACCCTGCAGAGAAAAGCCACACAGTAACTGTCAGGTCAGCCACGCCAGCCCCTCCGGCCCCCATCCGCCAAGAGGCACCTGTCTCACTGGAGCCCCTGCGTTTACCTGGCAGGCATCCTTGCCCCCCTTCACGTAGCCGGCGCACAGCATGTCCTGCTGGATAAAGTGGGGCTCCTCGGGCTTGGCATCGATGTTGTACAGGCAGTTACATGTCTCACGGCTGATCAGGGGCACCTCAAGTTGCTGTAGCTGCCGGGGGGCCAGGAGGCTCACTGGAGGAGCAGAAGATGCTTACCCGGGGCCTCCTACCCGGAGCCGGGCGCCCCTCCTCCCATGCCGCCTGACCTCAGCGCCCACCTCACCTGCGGGCGCCACGTGGCCCCACCCGGTGACGGTACACTGGAGGCCGTTGGGGAAGGAGGCGTTGGCTGCAGGGAGGCAGATGGGCCGGATGTAGCGGGAGAAGGTGACCGGCCTACTGAGACGGAGGAGCGCGATGTCTCCGGGCGAACCCTCCTGGTTGTAGCTGGTGTGGGGAATGACCTCTGCCACCGTGCGGACCTCGGCCTCGGGGCTGTAGGAGTCCAGCTGGTGGGCCCCCAGCTTGATCTCATAGTCTTCCTTGAGGTGCTCCCTGCAGGCGGAGGGGCCGAGGCTGGGACCCAGGAGACCTCTCCGAGTTCCCTGATCCCCTTCGGGGATCCGGGTTCCATCCAGCCCCACGTTCCGGTCGCAGGCAAAGGGCCTTTTAGATCCCAGACGGCATCCTCGTTCTATCCTGTGACCTGGGACCTCTGGCCTTCCCTCCTGACTAATCCTTTCAGACTTAATTATTGCTACCCCTGGACCCAACCCAAGAGCTCCAACCTCTGGCCTCAACGGACCCCGGAATTTTGACCTTAGCCCACTTTAGACTCCCCCCTCCCCCTCCCCCGCCCCCCAGCTGGTACCTGGGGAAGCAGTGAGCAGCTGAGAGCACCCACTGCTCGGACACGAGAGAACCGCCGCACACGTGGGTGCCGTCGTAGGTGATGCTGACCTGCCAGGGCCACTGGCCGGGGGCTGCGCCGCTACCGCCGGTGATGCGTGCTTGGGGGGCCACACCGCAGACGGCTATCCGGGGAGCAAGGGGTGGGGGTCAGGTCCTTCTGGGGCCCCCTGGGGGTCAGGTCCTTCTGGGACCCCCGCCCCAGGTCTGAATTCAGGCCTGCTGCTTCCTGACAATCTGGTTTGGAGCTTGGGAAGGGAGTGCACAGGAGCCAGCCACCTGCGTGTCCCCGTCCCGCTGCTCAGCGGGCACGGTTGGTTCTGCGCCCCCTACCGTCCTCGTCGCCCAACTCGGGTTTCGTCCAGCTCCCTTCCTCTCGGGTCCTCCTACCTTCCGTCCAGTCCACTCCTTACAAGTCAGAAGATCTTTATAAACCACAAAGCTGATCAGGTCACACCTGGGCTTCAATCCTTTCCTGCCTCCACACTGCCCTTAAGATGCATTCCAGACCTTCCAGGACACTACCACCTACTCCAGCCATCCCTCCGGACACTTCCTGTCACACACACACCGGCCACACACTTGTTTGCCTCTAGACCTTTGCTGGATCGATCCAGGTCACCCTGCCGAGTATCCTGTTCCCCCTCATACTACTCAGCTCCGCAAACCTATTTGCCAATGGAGGCGATTCAAACGTCAGCCTGTCCTTAAGCTGCCCTTGACTGGGCTGGCTGAGCTGGACGATGCTGGGAGCTCCCGGGGGTGGGGGGGTGGCCCGTGCGTCCCCCAATACTGCCCCATCACACAACTGTTTTGCTGGTGTCTGTGACCACGTTTCAACTGCCCCAATCCGGGCATTCCCTAGTGACAGGGACTGGAGCAGATCTCCTTGTCCCCAGCGCCCAGCACAGGGCTGGGCACACAGCTGGAGTCATGGATAAGCTTCGAACAAACAACAGGACTCCCACACTGAACATCTGGTTCCCAGGACGGCCTCACCCCCACTGAGGCTGCCGCTTGGATCAGACCCCAACAGCCCTTGACAAAGTCACCTTCCCGGGAGCAGAGAAAACTGTCCAGCCAAGCTCCTCCTTCTCTCCTCATAATAACGACAATAGCTACTATTTCGTGATGGCTCAAGCTGGGCCGCGAGAGGGCCTTTCACTTCCTTTATCTCCGGGAGTCCTCACTGGGCCCCAGAAGCCAAACACCACCGACTTCATTCTTGAGGTGAGGGGACTGGCCAGGAATACACAGCCGGTAGTGTGCCGTCAGGCGGGGGTTGAAAACCAGACTCAGAGTCGCGTGGGGTGCCTTGCAAGAAAGGAAACCCCTGCTTGGTTTTCCTTCCTTTGGAGTCAGACCTGGGTTTAAAATCCCAGCTATGTCTCTTACTGGCTGTGTGCTCTTGGGCAAGTCCGTTCTCCGTACCTCGGCTTCTTTCTCCATAGAACGACGGCTATAATCGCCATCGCACAGACCAATGGGAGGATTTACATAAGGCAGTAAGGGTGGGTAAGATGGCCCTACCGGAGAGAGGGTCAGGCCCTCTCGAAACATTCCATTGGAATCTGAGTCCAATTCCCCTTCCTATCCCCTCCCCCACACAAGCCTCACCTTCATCCCCATCAGCTCCTGGAGCAAGAGAGAAAGAGGGAAGGGTAAACAGGAAAGACCAGAGTTCCCAGACCCCTTAGCACCTGCCACTTCTCCAGAGGACTGTGCCCCCCACCCCCGAGGAAGCCAAAGCTGAAGGGAGAGAGGCCCAGAGCTAGGGAGGCTGAAGCCGGGGCTTCTTGAGCCCAGGATAAGGGATGTGCCCAGAAAAGGGCTATGCCCTCGGCCTATGTCCACCACCCCTCCCCCCCAAGCCCCACACTCTCTGACCGCCGCAAATACTCACCAAGGCTGGACCGGAATAATCCAAGGAAAAGCAGAATGGCTACAGCCCCCAGCCACCCAGGCCCCAGGCCTGCCCTGTGGGCCATGGCCCAGGACCAGGGCCCCTGGGGAGAGACACCAGGCACCCGAGGGAAGGTACCTAGGGCTGGTTTCAAAGGCAAGTTCCAGGTATCGGCCCCAGCGGGAAGGGATCCTGGAATCCGCGCTGGGAAGGAGGAAGAGACGTCCAAGGCTAGCTTCGAAGGCAGGGATCAGGCACAAAGCCCGTGAGGATACGTCTCCAGCCGGGCCTGGCTCCGCAGGGACCTTCCAGAGTCGTTGATCCCCGGAGAAAGGCACCTACCTGCCTGCCCCTCCCCTAGTCCCGCCCTCCTCGCTTAGCCCCGCCAGCTTTTCTTGCTCACACACAGTCCTAAATCCTCCCAGACCCCCAGGCTCTGTGTGTGTGTGTGTGTGTGTGTGTGTGTGTGTGTGTGTGTGTGAGGACTGGAAATCCCTGAAAGCTAGACTCCCTAGAATGTGACCCCACTGCCCTCTGTCCCAGGTCTTGCAAGTCTCCCAGACCAGTTATGTCCCCCAGGGCCTGGCCCAGCCTGTCCTGGGGCGGCTGTGCTCCTCCTCTCTTCCCTCCTCAGGCCTGGGGTCTGAGCCCAGGACACCCAGGCCTGCTTCGGGCCTGCCGTTCCAGGCCCTTCTCTAGTGCCCGCAGCTTCATCTGCGCGAGGTGAGGTATGTTGAGTGTGATGGGAGAGCCAATCATCTCCCAAATATCTCCCGAGTGCCTACTGTGTTCCAGGCACAGGGGACAGAACAGACACCATCTCTGCGTTTGCTGAGCTCACCGTGAAATAGGGGTGACAGCTCTGAATCAAGTAATCACACAGCAATTACAGAACAAGTTCAAGCTAGGCACGATGATAAAGAAGGGGACCGGTTCACAGGAGCATCACACAGCCTGGCATCACGAAGGGCTCCTCGGGAAGGTGCTATTAGAACCGAGGCCCGAGGGGCTCTGGGAAGGTGTTAAGGCCGGTGGAGGAGAAGGGCGGTCCGGGGAAAGCGTTCTCGGGTGGAACAAGCGCGTGGCACGGGCCCAGGGGCAGGAGGCCCGTGTGCCCAGGTTGGGGGTCGGGTTTATCCTCTGTGGGTCTGTGGGCAACTGGGCATGTGTGTTGGCTTCCAGCCGCAGGAACACAGAGCCCCACTCCCCCGCCTACTTTGCCTAAGACTAGGGCCTCTTAGCCAAAACGTCAGGGCCCCTCCTGGAGGGCAGGGAATTCCTGGAGTGGGTGAGGGGCTAGAGGCTAACTGCTGGGGAGGAGGGGGCACCACTGGACACGGCGGCGGGGGGGGGGGGTCTGGGTAGAGGGTGGGTGTAGTAAATGTTTGTGGTGGATGGCATATGGGTGACCGAGCGGGTAGGGGACCTAGGTGGGAATGTAATATTCTCTTCGGGATCTGGCAATAACGATAAGCCTGGCTCTTTGAGAAACGCGGCCCATCTCCACGATCTCCCAAGAACTTTCTACCTCCCCTCCCCTATCCTCTGCCCACTCAGCCCAGAGATGGTGACTCCAGCCCCAGAGGGGAGCCCTCACCAGCTGCCTTCCACCCCAAGCACTCCTCCTTCCCCAGGTTTCTATTTGCCCTTTT
Organism: Ursus arctos; assembly: GCF_023065955.2. Classification (NCBI taxonomy): domain Eukaryota; kingdom Metazoa; phylum Chordata; class Mammalia; order Carnivora; family Ursidae; genus Ursus; species Ursus arctos. The sequence goes on from NW_026622874.1 coordinate 88,411,599, forward strand.
TTCTGTACTCAAACATCACCTCTTCTGTGACCCTTTGCTAACCCCCAGGCAGGGGGCTCCGTATGTGCTCCCCACTACATTGGGAGCCCTTCAGGGGCTGATCTATTGGACACTTAGTAGTTAGTGGGGAATGTGGTTGAATTCACGCAGGGAAGGACACTAATAAATGGCTCAGTCAGTTAAGTATCTGCCTTGGGCTCAGGTTGTGATCCTGGGGTCCTGGGATGGAGGCCTGCGTCGGGGTCCCTAATCAGCGGGGAGCTGGCTTCTCCCTCTCCCTCTGTCCCCCCACCCCGTGTGTGTACACGCACTCTCTCTCTCTCTCTCTCTCTCTCTCTCTCTCTCGTGCGCTCTCAAATATATAATATCTTTTTTTTAAAAAGGTTTTATTTATTTATTTGACAGAGAGACAGCAAGAGAGGGAACACAAGCAGGGGGAGTGGGAGAGGAAGAAGCAGGCTCCCAGCGGAGGAGCCCGATGTGGGGCTCGATCCCAGAACGCTGGTCTGGGATCATGCCCTGAGCTGAAGGCAGACACTTAACGACTGCGCCACCCAGGTGCCCCTCAAATAAATAATATCTTAAAAAAGAAAAGGTGGGTGAGGGAGTGGGTTGTACACTCAAGGACCCTTCAACTCTGGGTGGGGCCACTGGGCAGGATGTAAAAATGGGGGACGGTTGAAGGGTATGTCATGTGTGTCTTGGGGACACTGGAGGTGTATATTTTGGGGCATTCATCACGGTGCGTATACGGGGGGGGGCAGCTGTTTGTGGATATAGGATATGGGAGACCCCGGACCCCCAGACTGGGACCCTTCCTCAACCCGCACCCTCAGTCCTTGCTCTGGGTGGGGAAGGGCAGGAGGGTCTGAGCTAGGGCTGAGGTGTCTAGCAGGTGCTAGGGATGCTGATTCCACCGGGGAGGTGACACACACCCAGCTGCCACCCCACCTCCCCCGCCCTGGGGCAGGAATGAGGGACAGCTGCCACGTTATCAGGGACACATTTCCTGGGAGCCCAAGGCCTGACTCACAGAGGCCCAGTAGGGATGGGCCCTATTCTTGGGCTTCCCCCAGCCCCTCAGCCTGCCCCCAGCAATGCCACAAGGCCACGTGTCTGTGTTTACACCTTTATTGTCCCGCTTCCTGCTGCCCCCAAGGATTCCCGTGCCCAAAATAGCCGGGCACCCAGGCCCAATTATCCGAAGCCGCTGCAGTCCGGGTGGGTGGGGCGCTCTGGAGGTTGCGGCAGGGGAACAAAGCCGGTTGGGGCACATTCCGGCCCTGCTGGGCGGGAAGTGGAGGGCAGGAGGGGGAGGGGAGAGGAAAAGGATCAGTGGCCCAGAGACCCAGGCCCCCTCAGGCCTGGAGCAGGGGGGTGAGTAGCAGCAGAAATAGAGCTGCCTGAGGGGAGCCTGAGGCCCTGGCCATGTCGGGGGGGCAGAGGTCGCTGCCTTCAGGGGGCCAGTGGGGGTAGCCACTGGGAGGCAGGAAATGGGCCTCCCCCACTATCTGGGAGATCCAGGCCTCTTCAGGGCCAATGGCAGCAAATAGCTCGCGGCTCCCTCGAACAGCCATGCCCACGAGGACCCAGGAGCCTCCCTCGGTCTGGCACAGGAGCGGAGGGGCTGAGGTCACCTGCAGTATCAGAGCCAAGCCCCAAAGGGTCTCTTACCCTTCCTCCTGATTCCCTGCCCCTTCTCAGAGTCCAGCCACAAAGCACTGCTTGTCCCCACCCGTAGGCATCCTGGCCCCTGGTCTCTAAGGTCCGGCTACCCAGCACAGCCTCTTCCCTTCCTTTACCTCACATCTGTCCTCCTGACCCTCCGAATACAGAACACAGAGAGTCCCAGGGGGCAGAACGCCCTGATAGAGACAGTGACAGAGTCGCGGCATCAAGATGGAGACAGCTGCAGCCACAGGGACTAGAGAGGAGACAGAGTTGTTGCAGGGATTCTGACCTTCAGTCACTTCTCACCCCCGGGACCCTGGGCTCTCACCTCGGTCCTGCGGGTCCTTCCAGCCCAGCACCCAACAACTGGCCCCCAGGGGGATACCCCCTGGGTGAAGGCAGATGGGCAAGGCTGATGGGGAGGGTTCCACCCGGGAGCTCAGCTCCAGGAGGGCCAAGGGGGGCCGAAGTCCCAGGTGCCGGGGCAAGCGGATGCCGATGACCAACCGGGATACCTGGTGGCCCTGTGGGAGGGGGCTGGCCCCTGCCCGGCCCAGATACACTTCAATATAAGGCACTGTCGTAGAGCCTGGCCTGTTGGAACAAAGCCCAATGTCACCTCCTCCTCCCCCAATTGCTCTAAAGTCCTTCCCAGGGCCGGGGACAGGGCAGAATGAACTCCAAGGTCACTCCATTTATTATTCCTCCTTCTGAATCTCTCTTCTATCTCAAAACACTTGTCGCAGTTCCCTGTACTGTTAAGAGCCCTAAAGGGAGACTATCCCACCATTTTAAGAGTTCTTTTGCCCATCTATCAATTTTTCCCTCTTGTCCAAGAGATGGGTGAGACCCACCTGAGGACACAGTGAGTGGCTGCCAGGACCCAGCCTGGGGCCACGAGGATCCCAGTGCAGACTCGATCTCCAGCTACGTGGACCTCCGCCAGCCAGGGCCACAGGACCCCCATCACAGCGGGCTCTGGTCTCAGGCCACAGGCTGGGGAGAGGAGGTGACCACTTAAGTGGGGGTTCCACAGCTGACCCCTGAAGGCCCTACCATGGCCCTACCACGTAGGAGCCTCTAAGTCCCAAAGCCCTAAGGAAACTTTAAGCCCTGAGCCCTCACCACCATGTTCTGTGGGGGGAGGACAAGTCTGTGTCTCAGTCTCCTCCCCCTCAGGGCCCCAGTCCCAGGTCAGCTGGTCTTCCAGGTAGGCTCCCCGAGTCACATGGCTGATCCATGGGCCATGGGTCTGCAGGGGGTAGAAGACTCTGGGACGCAGGCAGCCACTGGAAAGATCGCTGATTCCAGCCAGGAACCAGGTCCCCTCCTCCTGGCACAGAAGGCTCCGATGAGAGTAGTTCTGCAGCGAGAAGGTGTGCTCGTGGGTAAGAGGCTATCAAAGGTCCTGGAGCTTTCCAGTACTCCACTCTCTCTCCGTACTCAGACATAACAAGTCCCACCTCCTCCAAGCCAGGCTCCAGTACTAATCTGTGTAAGCCCGTCCTCACTTTAGGATTCTGTTTAAACCTAGGGGTAGCAAGACGACCAAACATCGCCCAGGGCCCATCTCAGGCCCCTCCCCAAAGTCCTCCAGGGCTAGACTCCGCCCCCAGCGCCTTCAGGACCCGCCTTAATCTCCGTCCCGCCCCAGGAGAGCTCGGCCTCATTCCCAGGCCCTCCCAGACCCGGCCCCCCAACCTCCCCCGATTCAGTCCCGCAGGCCCCGCCCCCGTCACTCACCCAGCAGCGCCCCGCCTCCTCCTCCTCCTCCTGGTAGGCGGGGCAGAGCGCGAGGGGCGGGTCTCCCGGCGGCGGCACCGACGCCCCCTGGCGGCCGTACAGGCAGTGACACCACCAGCCGCTCAACAGCTCCGCCTCAAGCTGTGCGTTGGGGCCAGGCGCAGGTTCTGGAAGGGAGAAGAAAGGGAGCCAGCGCTGGGCGGAGTACCGCCCGACTCCGTCCAGCCCCGCGCGGGCCCCCTGCTCACCCCCGCGACCCCAGAGAGCCAGGCGGCAGCGGCTCCTGGGCAGGAAATAGTGCTCTGGGTGAGGCAGGCACACTGGCCGCGGGGCCGTGCTCAGGTTCACCGGCGCTAGCAGCTGCAGCAGCGCCAGGTCCGAGGCGTCGTCCCACGAGGCATTCTCGTGCGGCACGAGGCGCGCCACCAGCTCTGCGCGGGGACGCGAAGGCAGCAGCACGCGCCAGCTGTCCAGGTCGCGGGGCGGGCCGTCTGAGTTGATGGGGCTGCGGGATGGGGGAAACTGGGGACGTGGGCTGGATCCTGCACACTCAGCTCAGAACGACGCAGGTCTGGCTTGGACTTTAGACTTCCAGAGAACTGTGCGCTCAGATCCCAGCATCCTGGATCGAACTTATACTGCCCCCTACTCGCCCCCAGTAGACAAGGATCCCGATTTGCAAGCTGGATCCTGCACCTGCCAGTGAGACCCCGCCCTCCAGACCGATGTGCCCCTCCACCCCTACTCCTGCCCTACACAGGGGGAGGACCAGGGACAGGTAGATAATGTCTCAGGCTGATGGGGGGGAGGGGCAAGAATATGTCTGAGACTGGGTTTTCACTCACTCCAGAAAGCAGCTGGCAGGTGCCAAGACCCAGCTTTCAGACACCAGCGCCCCATGGCAGGGTCTGGATCCTGGCACCATCACCCGGGCCTCCCAGGGCCAGGCCCCTGGCCTTGGGGCAATCCCGCACTCTGAGGAGTGAGAGGCCTGGGTCAGGGGGCCTCCCAGACTCCCAGCAGTTTCCACCCCAACTCCAATCTCCCATGTCCAGCCACCATCTAGGCGTCCTGCTCCCTCACCTGGCAGGGCAACGGTGCAGTTCTCATCCCTGGGCTCCCAGGGACCTGCCTGGGGCTCCCAGGACTGGGTGGGAAAGGCAGGCCCAGGCTCTGAGCCTATCACCTGTTCCCGTATCCATGCCTCATAGGGAGCCACAGCAGTGAAGACTCCAGGGCGGTTCCTCCGTCCACAGCCAAAGCCAAAGCTGGTGATTCCCGCCTGGAACCACCGGCCGCCTTCCTCACAGACCAGGGGGCCCCCAGAGTCTCCCTGGCGATAGATAATTCAGTATCAGGGGATCAGCCCAGGATCCCACCGGCTTATACTGGGTCACCTCACAAAGGTGCTAGACCTCTTCTCGTTGCCCAGCATAGAGCCACCTTCTAGAAAACTGCCCTGTCTGAGCCTTGTCCTCTGCATTCCCTACAACTTTAAACAGAGGAAAGCCTTGTAAGGCAGAAAGGCTGACGAGCAAAGCCCAGAGCACCAAGCTAATGCATTAAAGGCCGTGCTGCAGAGACCTACAGGTCTCACTCAGAGCCAGATGATTCTTGTTCCATAAGTGGCTCAAATAAACCCTGTTTGGGTTTCTAAGTGCGCCCAGTTGTTAACGTAAATCAGAGACACCAACATTCAGGGAGAAGAGGCTGCTAGAAATAAACTGTTAGAAAAGCAGCGAGGGGGTGCCTGGGTGGCTCAGCTGGTTGAGTGCCCAACCCTTGGTTTTGGCTCAGGTCATGATCTTGGGGTCATGGGATCGGGCTCTGTGCTCAGTAGGGAGTCTGCTTGTCCCTCTCCCTCTGTTTCTCATCCCGCTTGCATGCTATCTTTAAAATAAATAAATAAAATATTTTTGAAAAAAGGCAGCAACAAGGGATAGTTTGAAAGCGAGTAAGCAGGACGAACTACAATGAACGAACACTGAAACAACATTGTTCCTAAGACATCTTCTGTAGTCTAGGTCAGGCATCTCTGTGACCTGAGGAGGTCCCAAAGAAGGCTCAAAAGCGTTGAGGGGTGCCTGGGTGCCTCAGTTGGTTAAACGTCTGCCTTTGGCTCAGATCATGATCCTGGGATGGAGCCCCACATCAGGCCCCCTGCTTAGCGGGGAGCCTGTTTCTCCTCTCCCTTGCCTACCACTCCCCCTGCTTGTGCACTCTCTCTCTCTGCCAAATAAATAAATAAATAAATAAATAAATAAAATCTTAAAAAAAAAAGTATTATTGAGAACTGTGCCATATGGCAGATGCTGTCCACATGTGGCTATTTAAATTTAAATTTAAACTAAATAAAATTAAAAATTCGATTTTTCAGTCACACTGAAAATATTTCAAATATTCGCTAGTGACTACCGTACAGGACAGCGCATGGTTTAGAGGAATCTGGTGTTTGCAACCCTGTTCAGGAAGGCAAGGGATTATGTCCATAGGTCCTGGAACCTCATAATTGGGAGGGACCCTGAAAACTATCTAGCTTGAATCCCCATCACCACCATGCATGCTTGAGCACCCTCAAAAATGTGTGCCATTGGGGGCGCCTGGGTGGCTCAGTCGGTTAAGCATCTGACTTTTTTTAGAGAATTAAAAAAAAAAAGTTTATTTATTTTAAGGTTTTGTTTATTTTTTGAGAGAGAGAGCAAGCATACGCGGGAGGGGGTGAGGGAGAGGGAGATGCAGACTCCCTGCTGAGCAGGGAACACAAGGCGGGGCTCCAACCCAGGAATTGGAGATCATGACCTGAGCCCAAGGCGGATGCTTAACCGACTGAGCCACCCAGGTGCCCCTATTCATTTATTTTAGAGAGTGAGTGAGTGCTCACAGGGAGGGGCAGAGGGAGAGGGAAAGGGGAAGCGGACTCCCGGCTGAGCAGGGAGCCCAGATCTGGGGTGATCTCCCGAGCAGGAGATCATGACCTGAGCCCAAACCAAGAGTTGGACGCTCAACCGACTGAGCCACCCAGACACCCCAAAGTATCTGACTCCTGATTTTGGCTCAGGTCATGATCTCAGGATGGCAGGATCGAGTGTAGAGTCTGCTTGTCCGCCCCCCCCCCCCCCCGCTTGTACTCTCTCTCTCAAGCAAATAAATAAATAAATAAATACATCTTAAAAAGAAGTGTGTGCCATTGGAAGAAGTTTTCTAGGGAAAATGGTTAAAATATACTATGTGTTGGCTTTCAGCAAGGCATCTGGAAACTTCTGTAAAGGATTCATCCTTCTTCTACTTTTTAAAATTTTATTTTTAAGTAATCTCTACACCCAACGTGGGGCTTAAACGCACAACCCTGACATCAAGTGTCCCACACTCTATGGGCTGAGCCAGCCAGATGCAGGGAGGTGAGATTGGTCTATTCCTCCTGTTTCCTACTGGTCAGGGCTCCACCTGGCCCTGCTGGGGCCTCCCCTCACCTGGCAAGTGTCCCTGCGGCCCTCTGGGTAGCCGGCACACAGCATCCCCGGCAAGAGCTGGAAAGTGAGGTTGAAGGGGCCAGGCCGGCTATAGAGACACCGGCAGGTGGCCTCTCCCAGCAGCCTCAGCTCCACTTCTTGTAGCACCCACGGGAGAGGCAGGCGGTCTGCGGGCAGAACCGGAGAGCAAACGCTTAGGGCAGATACGAAGTCACCTGGTCCCCAGCTCAGCGCTGTGCCCTCCAGGCGCCTCCTGGACATCTGTCTAGATGCCTCGTGACACCCGAGCCTGCTATATTCCAAAGCAGTCAATGTCACCTCCCGCTGCTCTCCGTTCTTCCCACATCCTCATCACAGGCATGGCCCCAGCAAGCACCTAGCGACAGCTCCTGCGGAGGGTTGTGCAGCGGAGAAAGGTATGCAGACGACACATGATGCATGCGGGGGCGAAAATCACTCATCTCTGAGCCCCAGGACGGGTTGTGTGGTCTTGGGAGGGCACCCTTTTCAACGAAGATGCCATACAGACTAGCATGGTCTCCTACCAGGTTGCCAAGCACGGACTCTGGGTGTCAGCTTTGGCCCCCGTCTCAGCCTCCCCTCCCCAATCAGTTCCCTAAAAACCTCTCACTTGTGACTTTTTGGAATTTTCACTGCAACTGGCCTAGTGCAGGAGACACAGCTGTGGGCCTGGATGACCGGCCCGGGCTCCTCACTGGTCCATTCCCCAACCTACCCTTCGCTTGTTGCTAACAGAGGAAAGTTCTTTTTTTTTTTAATTTTTAATTAAAATTTAATTAAATTTTAAATTAAACTAAAATTAAAATTTAATTTTTAATTAAAAAAAAAAAAAAACAGGTTCCATGCCCAGTGTAGAACCCAACTTGGGGCTTAAACCCATGACCCTGAGATCGAGACCTGAGCTGAGATCACGAGCCGGATGCTTAACTGACGGAGCCAGCCAGGCGCCCCAGGGCAGAGGAACGTTTTTAAAGCTCAGCTCTGATCGTACCAAGAACAATCAATGGATCCCACTACATCTGAGGCCTCAGCCCTTTCCTGAGGTGACCCTGCCTTTGATGGAAACAAAGTCTCAGAATCCAGGAAGGGTGGGGGAGAGTTGTGGACACAGCTCCCCCCCTCCCCAATCCCAAGATGTCAGGTGATGGTGAGTCCCACCCTTTCTGAGGGTCATCCAAGGAGGTTTGGGGATTGTCCTAGGGATCCTGGGAGCTGGTGGGGTCCTCTGGCCCTCAGTTTGCCCTTAAGGCTTTCACGGTCCGCCCTTGCAGCTTTTGTGGCCTCTTTGCCTTGCCCCTTCCACTCCAGCCTGGCGACCTGGCCCTTCTCCATCTAGTATGTCTCATGTGGGTCCCCAGAGTGGCCTCCATCTCCCCCCAACTTTTCTGTAATGCTAACTTATGTCCTCTCTGCAAAAACCTCCCCAGAATCTCTTGTTCCGGCCGCCCTTTGTCGGGATGGTCTGGGCCCACCCACGCAGACTTCCTGGGTGCTCAGAGTGGCCTTTCCTTGTCCTCTCCTGCCCTGATGGGGCCCCTCCAAGCCCGGGCGGTGGTTAGCTCCTCCTCAAGCACCCCTGCCCGAGCCCCGGGCACCACACCGGTCTGATCACAGCACGTGCAGAGACATCGCGGGGGCCTTGCTAACACGGAGAGGTAGCATTGGATAACAGGGATGATGGGGAACGGGAAAGTGCTCTATTTCCCCCACACCTCCTAACATAGTGTTTGCTTATCTACTGCATTTACAGCTTGTCTACCTACTAGGACTTCAGCTCTGAGAAGCCTTGTTATTTTCACTGGCGTATCTCTAATGCCTAAGTCAGTGCCTGGCACAAGAAGGTAGTCACAAGATACCTGCTGATCGAACGAAACTGAAGGAATGTGGGTGAGTTGGGAGAAGACAGGAGGTGGGTAAGTAGAAGATGAGTGAGGAGAGGGGAGGACGGGAGGAAGAGGGACAGGGGAGAGGAGGGCAGAAACTGACATATGCTGAATGCTTACAATACTCCTGGTGTAGTGCTTTTGTGCACGATTACCCAGGGCAAAAATACCTAAAATGCCTTAATTGCTATGTTAGGCACCGTGCTATAAACTTTACGTGGGTTTTCTCATTTAATCCACCCAACAACACCAGGAACTGGGCACTGTGTCCCTCAATTTTCAGAGGAGGAAACGGATTGCGTGAAGTGCTTTGTCTCAAATAGCAGAGCCAGGATGGGAACCCTAGTCGGATCCTAAATCCAGGAAAGAAAAAAAAAAAAACAAAAAACTGGAAGGAAAGGTGGGAACGGAATCGGGGTGGATGAGTCAGTAATCTCAGTTTGCGAGCCCTCAGGGAATAAGGTAGCGGGAGATGGGCCGACCTCTTAGCCACCGCCTGCCAGAAATCGGCCCTCCAGGCCCCCGCCCAAGGTCCCGCCCGTGGGTCCCACCTCCCGAGTCCCGCCCCAAGGGCCCGCCTACCCCGGGCCCCAGCTTTTAGCACTCGCCCCCAGGTCCCCGCCCGAGGACCGATCGGTAGGCTCCACCTCCCCGGTAACCTACCTCCCGGGACCCCCCACCTCACTCACCTGCTTCCTGGATGTCCCCCCAGCCGGTAGCCCAGCAGGCCGCGCCGGGAGCGAAGCGGTGCGAGGCGCGCGGCAGGCAGACGGGCCGCACCGCGGGGCCCAGGCGGGCGGGCGAGGCCAGGCGCAGCAGAGCCAGGTCGGCGCCCAGTTCCACGCTGCTGTAGTTGTCCGGCACGAGGACGGCGGCCACCGCGCGGACGTGCGCGCCGTCCAGGGGCCCGTCCTGGGAGTGCACGCCCAGCAGTACCGACCACTCGGTCGCGGGCTCCAAGGTCCCGTTCCTGCGCCGAGGCCCAGGCGGGAGGGGGTTAGGTTGACCCTAAGACGGCGGGGGGGGCGGGGGGCGGCTTAGAGGCCAGGGAGAAGGTGGGATCAGCGGGAACCCAGGAGGGGCGGGTCGGATCCGGATTTGGGGCTGGGGCGATCCAGGTTGAGATAGTTTCCCAAAAGGGTCAGGAGTGGATCTGATTTAGAGGCCACTGGACAGAAGGAATTCAGATTTGGATAGTTGGTGGAGTGGTGGGGCGAGTCTGCAGGCGGCGTCAACCACATTCGGAACCAGGATGCCCCCGCAGAGGGGCGGGGAGACGGGCGCAGCTCGGTTCCAAGTTAGCGGTTGAATACACCAGTTCAAGCCGCGGGGCAGGCTTGGCTTTTGGGGAGGGGTCGGACGTGGGAGAATACTCACGTCACGAAACAGTGAGCAGCCGACAGCACCCAGGAAGGCGCGATGAGGGAGCCCCCGCAGATGTGGCCCCCATTCTGATGCAGGCTCACCTGCCAGGGCCAGCGGCCTGGCTGTGCGTCTGAGCCCCCCACGATTCGGGCAGAGGGCTCAGGGCGACCGCAGTCTGCTATGGGGTACCATGGAGGTCATGGCCTGCCGGGTCCCTGACGCCACAGGTCCAGACAACTCAAGACAAGGCCCTGTCTCCCACCCGACTTCGGTTTGCCCCTCTGAACAAAGAACAAAGAGGACCTAGGCACTGCTTATTGTCCGGTGACTTCCACCTCCCTCCTCGCCCACTCAGACTTCACTTTCTTTAAGATCTGAGGAACTCCCCCTCTTCCTTACCTAGATCTTCAGGTTCCTCCTGTGTGGGACTGACAGCTGGGAGTTGGAGGGTAAAGAAAGGAAGTTACTGGTGAGTTCCAGCCCCTGACACTGCCCAGCCCCCATCTTCCTGTTCTTCATCTCCTACCCTCTACCTTTCCTTTCCCCAGTTCCCTGCTCTTTCAGACCCCCTGCCAACACCCACGCTACCCCTCCTGTCTTTTCTGCCTCCCACGTGACTTTCCCCCAGTCCAGCTGCCTTACCTGAGTCCTGGAAATCTCCTGGGATGGGGCTGATGGCTGGAGAGAGGGAAGCAGGAAGAGGCTGGAGACATACACTTTGATATCCCTCCCTGACCTCCCCCTCGCCAATCTTTACAGCTATTCCATCTCCCCAGGTCCCCCAGGGCCCCTTTCCCCTCCCTTCTGACACCTCACTCCCTCCTTTTTTCTGACGTCCTCCTCCCCTTCCTCCTCTGACACGCCACTACCCACACAGAACCCAGGAGTCCTGCTTTCCGGCTCCCCAGATACTAGGACCCAGGCCATCTTCTGTCCCCTGAAGTTACCGAGGATCACAAGTAGAAGGAGCAGGTGCTGGGACATGGCACATTTGAGTCAGCTGGAGGCACGGAGATGGGTGAAGGAAGGTCTGCTCCCAGCCACAGCACTGTCACTGCCGAGGCGGCCTGTGACACCTGATGGTCCCAGGAGCAGCCCCACCCTCCCTGGCTGGAGCCCATCTCTGGCAATCTGAGAGGATCTGGGGCTGGAAGGGGGAAGTAGGGAGCCTAAAGGCCCCACCCAGAGCCCTGTGAGCATCTCATGTCTCTGGAGGCCCAAGGTGGGGGTGGGAGGCAGATGTCCTAGCTCCAGGGCACTGTTGGGTGGGGGACGGAGGAGTGGAGAACCCTGTGGGCAAAGGTGGAAGGAGAGGACAGCCAGGTGCTGGGAAGCGGATGTACTGGGTCCATGGTGAGGCAAGACTGTAGGTGAGTCCAGGCCCTTGGGACAGAGGAGGTGGCCCCTCGGTGGCGTGACTCACCTGAGACCTCACCTCTGTTCGGGGTGTGGCTTACCCCAAAGGCTTGGCCTTTTCTTCTCACACAGCTCTGGTTACTGGAGTTGCTGGCCAGGTCTGGGAAGGGAGCTCTAGGGAATTCAATCCCATCCCAACAAAAGGATCACAGATTCCGTCAGGTTGGGCAGGGCCAAGGATTCTGGGAGGGGGCTGGGCAGGCTGGCAAAGCCAAAAAGGACACCACCCTTTTCTGTGTTTTTGAGTACTATCACGTGTTGTCACTCTTTGTATGACCTTGGGAAAGTCACTCAACCCTTGAGTGTTTAGCAGTAGGAGGCCACTAAGAAACTTACAGTGACTCGAAGAGGAATCGAGGGGAGTTTCATGAGGGAACTGTTTACAGAGGTATAGGCAGGGTTAAGGGAAACCCACAAGGGATGGTGAAGGACCCTGGGGCTAGCAGTAAGGAGAGCCCTGCCCTGCCCTGCCAGGAGAGGCAGAGAGAGGGAGCACATACTAGAAACAGAAAGGGAGAGCTGCAGCTGGTGGAGAGGGCTGACGGGATAGGAACTCCTTCAATGAGGGAATGCAACCTTTATCAACCTGTGGCTCAGCAGGGAGGGAGCTGGGAAATAAAAGTCTCCATCTCGCTTTCCTCCTACCCTCTGATCACCTGCCAGCTCCTCCCATCTTTGAAACTTCCCAGAAGCCAGAGTGATAGGGAGCCCATGATGTGGCCCATAAAGGGTCGCTCTGGGGGAACAGATCAGGATGGAGAAGGGGTGGAGGAGAACGGAAATGGAGCGTCGCATATAGCTATACACAGGTTCCCCTGCTACCCATAAGTAGAACATTTCTCTGAAAACTTTGGGAAGTGGAAATGGCATAAAGCAAAGAAGCCATTACTATCAATTTATATGGAAAAGATTCTTAGCATTCCCAGATCCCAAAAATCACCTCTCTTAGGCTCTTCTTTCTTTTTGAAGATTTCATTTTTAAGTAATCTCTAGACCCAACGTGGGGCTCGAACCCACAACTCTGAGATCAAGTGTTGCACACTCCACTGACTGAGCTGGCCAGGTGCCTGTTTCTTAGGCTTTTCTGATACCTTAGGACGTATCTTGCTAACAAATGCACAATATAAATTGAGATCAAGCACAGAAGCTCGCACAGTTCAACGGTATGACAGCTTGCTTGCTGGGACTGAGTGTGGTTTCCAGGAAGGTAGATCTCAGGGTGCTTGCTGCCCCCATAACGGCTGCCTGAAAAACAAACCACTATTTTCCCTTTCCACCTTTCTTCGAGAAAGTGAAAATCCTCTGGATTTCTTTTGGTTAGCGAAAACACGTACTAACGTAGTCCTTTCCTGAAACCAAGGTAGCACCATGCGAACCTTTGAAAAGCAGGGGATACCTGTGTATCTATTTTCTTATCAATACTATGGGCTAGTAATAATACACAACTCTATTAGTCCAGTTTCCCTAGAAAATGGAAGCCTGGGCAAAGCCCACGTGTTTGTGCTTCATTGAGAGATACGATCCCAGGGCAGCAAGAGCAGGGGAGAATGAGATGTGATTAGGAAGGGAGGAAATGCAAACACAGGGACCCAACAATCGACTGGAGTTCATTGATAAGCTTGCTAACCCTAGCTAGTCCACAGACACAATGAAGGTAAACTTGGAGGCAACAGCTTCAGACTCGTTAACACAATCCTGGAGTTTCAGCTTGTTTGTTTGTTTGTTTGTTTGTTTGTTTGTTTGTTTGTTTCAAGAAAGCTCTACGCCCAACGTGCGGCTGGAACTCGCAACCCTAAGATCAAGAGTCGAAATTCCTGGAGTTTCTAAGTCTCCCCGGACACTCATTTGCAGGCATTTGCCCCTCCAATTATGAAGACCCAGTCGTGTATACAACACACACTCAGAAAAAGGAGGCAATGGGCAATCAAAGGCGGGAAAGAAGAGAGAGGGTGTAGGTTGGTTAAACCAAAACATGGTGCCATGAACACCCTCACCTACCCTGTTTGCTGCAATTCCGTAGTTCTCAAACATTTCGGTTTCAGGACCTCCTTACGCTCTTAAATATTATTGAGGGATCCAAAGAGTTTTTGCTCACGTGGGTTATATCTATCAGTATTTACTGCCTTGGAAATGAAAACTCAGAGACACTTAAAATTACTTATTAATTCGCTAAAAAATTAGTCTGTTACATGTTAATGAGGGTAACATTTTTTAAGAAAACGATAAAAAAAATAGTGAAAAGAATGACATCGTTTTTGAAAGTGAAAAGCGCAGATGTTTTTGCAAACCTCGCTGGTGTCTGGATGACTAGACTACGGCTGGATTCTCAGATCCGCTTTTGCAGCCAGCCTTCTGGAATATCCCTAGTCAAGTAGCCTTTGGAAACCTGTATGGTACACTTGACATCATGAAAATAGTTTTGGCCTTGGGCAGCCCTTGAAAGGGTTTTGGAAACCCTTTCAGGAGTTCCCAGGTGAGGGGCGCCTGGGTGGCTCAGTCGATTAAGCGGTTAAGCGGCTGCCTTCAGCTCAGGTCAGGATTCCAGGGTCCTGGGATGAGCCCCGCGGGAGTGGGTTGGGGTGTCTTTCCTCAGCGGGGAGTCTGCTTCTCTCTCTCCTTTTGCCTGCCGGTCCACCTGCTTGTTCTCTCTCTCTCTGTCAAATAAATAAATAAATACATCTTAAAAAAAAAGGAGTTCCGACACTATATTTGAGCACTGCTGCTCTAAGACAATAATTTTTTAAGTAGATGATATCCAGTGTGGGTCTTGAACTCAAGATCCTGAGATCAAGGGTCACGTGATCTACTGGAGCCAGCCAGAAACCCCTAAGGCAGTAATTCTTTTTTTTTAATTTTTTTTATTAATAATGATTTTTTATTATATTATGTTAGTCACCATACAGTACATCCCCGGTTTTCGATGTAAGGCTCGATGATTCATTAGTTGTGTATAACACCCAGTGCACCATGCAATATGTGCCCTCCTTACTACCCATCACCGGTCTATCCCATTCCCCTACCCCCCTCCCCTCTGTAGCCCTCAGTTTGTTTCTCATAGTCCATAGTCTCTCATGTTTCATTCCCCCTTCTGATTACCCCCCCTTTCTTTATCCCTTTCTTCCGCTACTGATCATTCTAGTTCTTATGTTCCATAGATGAGAGAAATCATATGATAGTTGTCTTTCTCTGCTTGACTTATTTCACTAAGCATTATCTCCTTCAGTGCCGTCCATGTTGTAGCAAATGTTGAGAACTCATTCTTTCTGATTGCTGAGTAATATTCCATTGTATATATGGACCACAACTTCTTAATCCAGTCATCTGTTGCAGGGCATCTCGGCTCCTTCCACGATTTAGCTATTGTGGACATTGCTGCTATGAACATTGGGGTGCATATGGCCCTTCTCTTCACTACGTCTGTATCTTTGGGGTAAACACCCAGTAGTGCAATGGCTGGATCATAGGGTAGCTCAATTTTTAACTTTTTAAGGGACCTCCACACGGTTTTCCAGAGTGGCTGTACCAACTTGCATTCCCACCAACAATGTAGGAGGGATCCCCTTTCTCCACATCCTCTCCAGCAATTGTTGTTTCTTGTAAGGCAGTAATTCTTAACCCTTTCTCCAACTCAGTAGATCTGAGAAATAGGACCTGCTCCTTTAAATGTGCGGATGCCAAATGAACGCACCTTTCAGAATCCCTAAATAAGAAAGTTTTATTTGAGCGCAAGTTAGGACGGCTGCCTGGGAAACGCGGTCATCACAGGGAAGAAAGTGCTCCAGAGAGCGAACCGTTCTTCCAGGGTCATATACTTTTTTGTATCTTATAAAAGTCAAAAGATTCTAGATGAACGTAGAGGCAGGAATCGTAAGTTTTAATGTCAAGGAATACAGGGCGTAGGAGCATCGAACAAATCTTGAGGATAAGATGGCTTCCCTTTAGCTACTCATTTACAACGTATGCTTGGTGGGCCATACGTCAGGCTTTTGGTGTTTTGTTTTAATCTTTATAAAGATTTTACTTTTTAAGGAATCTTTTTTTTTTTTTTAAGATTTTATTTATTTATTTGACAGAGATAGAGACAGCCAGCGAGAGAGGGAACACAAGCAGGGGGAGTGGGAGAGGAAGAAGCAGGCCCACAGCGGAAAAGCCCGATGTGGGGCTCAATCCCATAACGCCGGGATCACGCCCTGAGCCGAAGGCAGACGCCCAACCGCTCTGCCACCCAGGCGCCCCGGAATCTTTTTTTTTTTAATTTTATTTATTTATTTAACACAGATAGAGACAGCCAGCGAGAGAGGGAACACAAGCAGGAGGAGTGGGAGAGGAAGAAGCAGGCTCATAGCAGAGGAGCCTGATGTGGGGCTCGATCCCATAACTCTGGGATCACACCCTGAGCCGAAGGCAGACGCTTAACCGCTGTGCCACCCAGGCGCCCCAGACTTTTTAAGGAATCTTTACGTCCAATGCAAGGCTCGAACTCACAAACCTGAAATCAAGAGTCACATGCTCAGGGTGCCTGGGTAGCTCCGTCGGTTAAGTTTCCAATTCTTGATTTCAGCTGTGGTCACAATTTCGGGGTTCTGAGCTCGAGCCCCACATCAGGCTCTGCGCTCAGTGGGGAGTCTGCCAGAGATTCTCTCTCCCTCCCCTGTCCTCTCTTGCTCTTTCTCGCTCTTAAATAAATAAATAAATAAATAAATAAATATTTTTTTAAAAGGAGTTGTTTATCTATTTGAGAGAGAGAGAGAGAGAAAACTTGAGCGGGGTGTGGGGCAGAAGGAGAGGGAGAAGCAGGCTCCCTGTTGAGCAGGGAGCCTGATGCGGGACTCGATCCTAGGCCCCCGGGATCATGACCTGAGCTGAAGGCAGATGATGCTTCACCGACTGAGCCACCCAGGCGTCCCAGTAAATAAATCTTAAAAAAAAAAAAAAAAAAAGAGTTGCATATTCTGCCGACTGAGTGAGCCAGCCAAGTGCTCCCCGGCTTTTAGTTTAAGTGAAGCTTAAACTAAGTCATGCTGACTTAGAAAGAAATGTAGGGGCGCTTGGGTGGCTCAGTTGGTTGAGTGTCTGCCTTCGGTTCAGGTCATGATCTTGGGGTCCTGGGATGGAGCCCCGCGTCAGGCACCCTGCTCAGCAGGGAGTCTGCTTCTCCCTCTCCCGCTGTCTGCCCCCCCCACTCCTGCTCACACACACACACACACTCTCTCTCTCAAATAAATAAATAAAATCTTAAAAAAAAAAGAAAGAAATCTAAAATGGTTCCCTTACATATCAGGCCTTTAGAGAGTTTTGTCTGTCCTCAAATAGCACAGTGGCTCACCAAAGCAAGGGATCTTGTGGGAGGAAGGGGGAACACTTTCCTCTAGGGAGGCAGATTGAAATTTCTTATTTCTTTTTCTTTTTTCTTTTTTTAAAGATTTTATTTGTTTATTCAACAGAGATAGAGACAGCCAGCAAGAGAGGGAACACAAGCAGGGGAGTGGGAGAGGAAGAAGCAGGCTCTTAGTGGAGGAGCCTGATGTGGGGCTCGATCCCACAACGCTGGGATCACGCCCTGAGCCGAAGGCAGACGCTTAACCGCTGTGCCACCCAGGCGCCCCCAGATTGAAATTTCGGGGGGGGGTGCAAGTACAGTTTGCGAAAGCTGCCCCCGGGGGGATTCTGGTAGTTCTCCCAGCCCAAGATGTGTTTGCTTGGGAACCACTGCTCTAAGCTTCCTAACAGCCAACAAACACAAAGAGGGAAACCCAAGCAGAGTCTCTCTTCCAGGTACCAGGCAGAAAATAATTTTCTCCTGCAGGTTCTAATGGAGAGAAAAGTTGTGAATGAAGTCGTCCTCGATAACACCATTACGGCAAAAGCATCAAAGAGTGTCACGAGGTTGATTTTTATCGTGCTGCTAATGGCAGCCAATAACACCATAATCAAACCACAAGTCAATAAAATAATTACATGGTGGTTGCCTCTGGGTAAGAGAAGCAATACAGACACACACAGTTCTCTGCTGGTCTGATCAGTGGATGGGGAAATCACAGATCATTTTCTATTGGCGATGAAACAATTATCATACGATTCATGGCTTCAAACTACACAAACTTGTTATCCAATAATTCTGAGGGTTAAAAATCTGACAAGGGTCTTGCTGGGCTAACGTCACCCTGGGTGTCAACGGGGCTGAGTTCCTTCCCGGCGGCACGAGGGAGAGCCCATTTCCTTGCCTTTTCAGCTGCTAGAGGCTGCTCTCGTTCTTTGGCTCCAGGCTCCCTTCCTCCATCTTCAGAGCCAATAAGCTTACATCTCTCTGGCCTTCTCTTTTATATAAAGCCCAGCATGGGGCTTGAACTCACGACCCTGAGATCAAGAGTCAGTCGCCCTACGGACTGAGCCAACCAGGCGCCCCTCTCTGACCTTTCATCTGTCTTCTCATCTTTCTGTCTGACCAAACCAGGGAGGGTTCTCTGAGTTTAAGGATTCGCATGATTAATGGGCCCACCTGGATAATCTATGATTCACTCTCCATCTAAAGAGCCATACTCTCAATTACATCTACAAAGTCCTTTTTGCCTATAAGGTAAAATATACTTTACAAATAAATAAGTAAATAAATAAAATGTTAAAAAAAAAGAAAATTGGCAGTATTGACTAAAGCTAAATGCATACCTGTATTATGATTCCAAGATACTTCTAGGATTAGACACAAGAGACACGAGTGCACCAAAAGACATGAGCATAGCATGGTGCCCACGGCAGCTTTATTCCAAGAGCCAAAACCCAGGAACAGCATAAATGTCTAATAACAGGAAAATTGACAATTTATACCACAACTTATTATTGTAGTACGCTGATAAAATGGAATGCTATGCAGCCATAAAAAAGAATTACTGACCCGTGCAACAACACGGATGAATCTCCCAGAAATTACGTTCACCGACGAGAAGTATCATAGTCTATGACTCCGATTATACGCAACTTAAGAATAGGGCCCCTGGGTGGCTCAGTTGGTTAAGTGTCTGCCTTTGGCTCAGGTCATGATCCCAGGGTCCTGGGATCGAGTCCCCCATCGGGCTCCCTGCTCAATGGGGAGTCAGCTTCTCCCTCTGCCTCTGCCCCTCCCCTCCCTGCTCCCCCTGCCCCACTCGTGCCCTCTTCCTCACTCTCTGTCTCAAAAAAATAAATAAAATCTTAAAAAAAAAAGAACAAACAAAACTACTGGATCGTCAGAATAGTGGTTACCTCTGTGGAAGTACTGACCAGGAAGGAATACAAAGGAACTTGCTAGAGTGCAGGAAAGTTCTATATCTTGATCTAGGTGGTTGCAAACACAAATGCCAAATTTCATTAAGCCGAACCTTTAAGATTAGTACATTCTAGGCACTTTACTGTATGGTCATTACACCTGAATGAAAAGAGACAAAACCCATTTTGTAAGTAAATGAATTCCAGGGTCAGTTAAGGATAACGAACTGAACCAGATCCAAAATGCTTTCCTAGACCACAGACTTTGCTAGAAGGTGAAGCATGTCATCAGATACACCAGAGATATGTAGTTTCTGAAAGTTTAGCCAAAATAACGAGACCCTTTAGCAATTGGAGAAACAATAAAAGCATGCTTAAGCAAAGTTGTTGCTATTACATTCCTGATAAAAAAGATAATTTCTTTAAAAAAAAATTTGGTAACAGCTTACTTATTTTCTGAATTGGCCTTCTCAGATTATCACTGACCTAGAAAAAAAGACATCCTTCAGATAATCCTTTAAAAATATTGTTTCTCTTGTCTGTCAATTACTTCTCAATAAAACTGGAAAATATTGTTTCTTTCAGCCAAGCTTTTGAAAGGTGCTGAATGGAGGGAGCAGGAGACTGTTTCATAGGTTAAGGCCAGAGCTGCGTATGTGTCACAGAAGTTGCGGTGGGCCAGCATTGCATCTTCTTGCCAAGAGAGAATGTGCACAAATGGGAACTTACTCCACTTCTGGTCAGGGCTGCTCTGTGATCTGCACGCAGGACCATATGTCTCCTCAGAGAAGAGTCTGGAATGTCTGCTCTAATGCGCCCCAGAATGGGTGCCGTTACGGAGCAAGCCTGCAAATATTTCAGTCTAGAAAACGTTAAAGCAGATGTGACCCCTCGTAAGGTTACTAGATAAAGCAGAGGATGTTCAGTTCAACCTCCCGTAATCAATGAATAATTGTTTTTCTATAACTACGTCCCTTGCAATATTTGGGATATTCTTCTACTAAAAGATAATTTGTGTTTATTAAGATTGAGATTTAATTGGGTGTCCTGGATTTTTATTTGATAAATCTGGCAACCCTATGACCTTGGCCACAATATTGTCTTGCTAAGTTGCTGTGTTGTCGCCTCTGCTTGGAAAAATGAGACTTTCGGGAGTGGGCTCCAAAGTAACTTAAGGTAGGGTCTAACATGCACTGTCTATGTTACTTGATGGACTGATCCTCTGAATGGGGATATTTGAGAAATCGCTGATGAAAGTTGAGGACATATTGACTCCCCTCTGTAGGAGAAGCCTAGTTAACTTGGTAGGACCGAGACGAGCCTCCTAGTGCTCCCCCTTGTGACGGGAAGAGTAACTGCTCCTCCCGTTTGACGGGGAGACACCAGCACCACCTGCTTCCATCACCTGATCTCCAGGGACCATGCTCACCAGGAGTCTCCCAACCTTTCTCTCAATATAGCCCCTGAGCAGCTGAGGCGTATTGGAGCCAGAAATTGCCCCAGGAGGCGCCTGGGTGTCTCAGATGGTTAAAAGTCGGCCATTGGCTCAGGTCATGATCTCCAGGTCCTGGGATGGAGGCCATCGTTGGGCTCCGGGTTCTGCAGGGAGCCTGCTTGTGCTCTGTCTGTCTGTCTCTCTCAAATGAAGAAATAAAACAAAAATCTAAAAAAAAAAAAATGGGGCGCCTGGGTGGCGCAGCGGTTAAGCATCTGCCTTCGGCTCAGGGCGTGATCCCGGCGTTCTGGGATCGAGTCCCACATCAGGCTCCTCCACTATGAGCCTGCTTCTTCCTCTCCCACTCCCCCTGCTTGTGTTCCCTCTCTTGCTGGCTGTCTCTATTTCTGTCAAATAAATAAATAAAATCTTAAAAAAAAAAATCTTAAAAAAAAAAAAGAAAAAAGAAATTGCCTCAGGTCTCAGTACTTTGGTCTCAAATGAGCAGCCCTACTTTAAGAGTACCTCACTTTATTTTTTTTAAGGTTTATTTATTTTAGAGAGGGGGGAGGGGTGGAGGGAGAGGGAGAATCCCAAGCCGACTTCCTGCTGAGTACAGAGCCCGGTGCTGGGCTCGATCCCACGACCCTGAGATCATGACCTGAGCCGAAATCAAGAGTTGGTTGCTCAACCGAATGAGCCACCCAGGTGTCCTAAGAGTACCTCAGTTTAGTGAGATGTGTTAAAGGCCATTTGGAGGGTGGTTCTTGAGACACAGAGAGAATGATCTGGTTGGTGTCTGGGATGGAGACCCTCTGCCTCCGAGGAGAGCAGATGTGGGCTTCTCCTGCACAAAATGGATGAGTGTGGCTGGGCCAGTGCAGTCCCTGCGGGTGAGACAGGAGACCAGGAGAGGATGGAGGTGAGGGCAAGATTTTTGAGAAGCAGCTAGAAGCAATAGGGCCCTGACTTGGAGGCCTGAGCCAGGAAGATTTCTGGACTCCTCTGGTCCACAGGGAGCATGGGGCATGGTAGGAGCTCGGATATTCATACCACAGCCATTATTTCTCCTGTGGGTGGTTTTTGTTTTCTGAATTCTAAACATCTCAAATGAGTGTATGAGGGGGCCCCTGGCTGGCTTGGTGGGTAGAGCATGGGACTCTTGATGTCAGGGTGGTGAGTTCAAGGCCCACGTTGGGCCTAGAGTTTATAAATAAATAAATAAAATGAGTGTATGAGGAAGAAAGCTGTAGATAACAGAAACCCATTCAGACTATCTAACTATAGGAACACATTCATTGTTATCAGGATATTGAGGGTTTCTCATTGAATCTCAAGAGATCTCAAGGGGCTAGAGCTATGTGTGCTGGACTTCTAAACCTGTACTGTCCACTACAGAGGTCACTAACCACATGTGGCTGCTAAAATTAAAATTAAGGTTGATTAAGCAGAAATTGAAATTCATTGCCTTAGGCACACTAACCGCATTGCAAATGCTCAATAGCACGTGTTGGTGTAGAGATCACTTAAATAAAAAATAAACTTTATGGGGTACCTGGGGGGCTCAGTCGATTAAATGTCCGACTTTTGGTTTCCGCTGAGGTTGTGATCTCCAGGTCATGAGATTGAGCCCCGCGTAGGACTCTGCGCTCAGTGCGGAGTCTGCTTGTCCCTCTCTCTGCCCCCTAAAACAAATAATTTTTAAAAAAACTTAAAAAGAGGGGGGCCTGGCTGGCTCAACTGTTAAGTGTCTGCCTTCGGCTCGGTCATGATCCCAGGGTCCTGGAATCAAGCCCCGCATCGGGCTCCCTGCTCGGCGGGAAGCCTGCTTCTCCCTCTCCCACTCCCCTTGCTTGTGTTCCCTCTCTCGCTGTCTGTCTCTGTCAAATAAATAAATAAAATCTTAAAAAAAAAACTTAAAAAGATAAATAAATTAAAAAAAATCTTCTGTGGCTCCTCAAAGCTCTTCTAATTAAATCGCGCTCCTTAATATGGCCTGCAAAGCCCAGAAGAAAGGTCCTTGAGGACTTTTTCTTTCTTTCTTTTTTTTTTTTAAAGATTTTTTATTTTTATTTATGTGACAGAGAGACAGCCAGCGAGAGAGGGAACACAGTAGGGGAGTGAGAGAGGAAGAAGCAGGCTCCCAGCGGAGGAGCCCGAAGTGGGACTCGATCCTGGAACCGGGATCACGCCCTGAGCCGAAGGCAGATGCTTTAATGACTGCGCCACCCAGGCGCCCCATTGAGTCCTTTTTCTAATATCATACTATCAGCCATTTTGAAAGACACAAACTCACTTCCCTGGCAAGTTCTTGGTCCAGAACTATTGACTCAAGCGGGGCTGATCAGGGTGTTAGAATGGATGGTGGCCCTGCCCTCTGATAGATCATTATTTCTCATAGTTCTTTACAGAGGAGCACCTGCTTTGTATCTTGGTTTTGGAATTGGGTTAGCTCCTTTGGTAGTTGACCTTTCCTGGAAGTGATCTTAAATTTCTGATCACTAAAGTCCACTGCCTGGGTTAGGTTAGTACACGAACTGTCTAGGGTATGACAGCTGATTTGTACTTAGCCCCAATCAGCTCGTAGAAAAAACTATCATTTTTTGCTGGGGATCATTCCACAGAGGTGATCCCTTAGGAGATTTGGCTCTAGCCAGGGATCTCCAACTTGATTTTTACCCTGCTTTCGGGTAGATTTTTATAATAGACTGTAGTTCAGTGGTTTTAATTCTAATTCAGGAGTAGGCAAACTGGCCCTCCGGCCAAATCCAACCATCAACCTCTTTTTGTAAGTAAAGTGTTATTGTAACCCAGCTTCTCCCATTCATTTGTCTACGGCCTCTGGCTGCATTTGTGCTACAAAGGCAGGGTTGAGTACTTGTGACAGAGACCTTTACAAAGCCTAAAATATTTCCTATCTGCACTTTACAGAAAATGGTTCATTGACTCTTGTTCCAGATGGTCAACTCGTGGACCAAATTCCCATTTATTTATTTTTGTTATTTTACTTTATTTTATTTTATTTTTTTAAAGATTTTATTTATTTATTCGACAGAGGTAGAGACAGCCAGCGAGAGAGGGAACACAAGCAGGGGGAGTGGGAGAGGAAGAAGCAGGCTCATAGCAGAAGATCCTGATGTGGGGCTCGATCCCACAACACCGGGATCACGCCCTGAGCCGAAGGCAGACGCTTAACCGCTGTGCCACCCAGGCGCCCCTATTTTTGTTATTTTAAAGATTTTATTTATTTATTTGAGAGAGAAAGAGAGAGAGAGAATCTGAAGCAGACCCTGTGCTGAACACAGAGCCCGACTGGGGCTCGATCCTGTCACCATGAGATCGTGAACCGAGCTGAAATCAAGAGTTGGCCGCTTAATCAACTGAGCCACCCAGGTGCCCCTCACATTATATCGTTTCTAAAGATCATCAATGAATAAAACAAAGCTCGCCAAAGTTTGAAACAGCTTTTTTAGCTGAACGTGTTTGACAGAAGAAGAAATTGCTGAGTGGGAGAGGTAGAGAGTTTTGAGTATTAGGAAGGGGTTTTCATGGTAATATGCTAATTAAGAATGAAACCTGAACACTTTGGCTACAATGGAAAGAATCCATAGGTCTGACCCAGTTGGTTAAAACAAGGCCCATTGTTCATCGGTCAGGAAGGAGTTTTCAATTCGGTCCCGTAAGGGTCTGGCATCGGGAAGTCACTCAAAGTTCACACCTGCTTATTAGCTCTACTGGTTGGAACCAGTTGTGATGAAATACAATATTCAGTTTTGCTATCTCTTAGACAAGTATTGCTCTAATGGAAATCTTCCCTTTTAAGAGATACACCTTGGAGCCCCTGGCGGACTCAGTCAGTAGAGCATGTGACTTTTGATCTCGGGTCATGAGTTCGAGCCCCAGGTGGGGATAGAATTTACTTTAAAAAAAGAAAAAAAGAGAGATACACCCTAAGTATGTTTCCTGCCTATTTCAATATACTATTTGAGATTGCGAGTGTGAGAACAGACCGAAACAAAAAAGAAGGGGGAAGATGGTGATAGCTATGCCTTTCCCTCTTGCTTGCTAATCAGACCCCAGTTTTGTTCAGCCACCGGGTGGGCAACAATATGTTCACGGATGTAGGTTTCCTACATTCTGCCCAGGAGTACATAATGATGATTCTGAGCCCCTTTGGGTTAACACTGCTCCCCTTTACCAGAAATCGGTCAAATTCTGACCCATGGAAAGCCTGCTGGGGCTTCTGAGAAAGACTTTCTTTCCCTATTGAAAAGAAAAATCTTTTCAAGGAGAAAGGATCATTTTCACAGGGAAGGATTGTACTTCCCGGCCCCCTGCCTTGTGGTTAAGGAGAGCCATGTGTGTAGTTCTGGCCAATGAGTTGTGAATGGAAATGAATGTACAGCTACTGGACCAAAGCTTTAATTCGGAGACCTCTGGTGCTTGCTTTTTCTCCCTCAGTCCAGTAACCGGCAACGTTCGGCCCCATTATGAGGATGCTGCCGTGCAGAGATCTCAGTAGACGTGAAGCATAAGCAAGAAGTAAACCCATGTGTGTTAAACTACTGAGATTCTGGGGTTGTTTATTACTATGACATAATAATCGAGTCTAGCAGTTCTCAAAGTGAGGTCTGGGAACCTCTCTGGGTTCTCAAGGGCTTTTAGAGGGGCTGTAAGATCAAAACTATTTTCAGAAAAATACGAAGAGGTCATTTGCGTTTTTCACTCTCTGGAGTTTTCCAGATAACGTGTAATGATAATTAAAAATTGATCAGTTTCTAATATGGTAACTGTAGATAGCGGTAACCTACATGAAGAAAAACTTTCTTCTTTCTTCCTTTCCCTACTTTCTTTTCATATATATCTACATTTCCCCCAAATATTTGGTTTACGACATGTCTTATCACACAAAAGTATATCTTTAAATTACTGTGCTATCAAGAGCTTTGTATGTTACCCATCGGGGAGCATCTTTGCCCATTCCGCTTTGGGCTTCTGAAGTACCAACATAATTTACAAGCAGAGTAGCTGGCCAGCACAGCTGTGGAAGCAAGTGCAACGGTCCCTGTGGCCTGTGCATCCTGAAACAGCCCCTGTAGCGTGCAGGACCCAGTGGTGCTCCCAGCTGGCCTGTCTGACACTTCCGGCCATAAGGTCCCCAGCATGCCAACTGGAATCCACACTGTTGGAACCTAATTTTTAAAATAAAAAAAAAAAAAAAGTAATAATAATAATAAATAAAAATTGTTTAAATTATTTATTTAGTTAGTTTTAAAGATTTTATTTATTTATTTGAGAGTGGGGAGTGGGGGGAGAACACAGAGAGAGAGGGAGAGAGAGAAGCAGACTCCCTGCTGAGCAGAGAGCCTGACACGGGGCCAGATCCCAGGACCCTGAGATCATGACCTGAGCTGAAGACAGATGCTTCACTGACTGAGTCACCCAGGCGCCCCTGGAACCTAATTTTATATTATTTGACTTATAATATCATAGGCCCTCTCTGTTCCAGGAAGTTTCCTTGTTGTTCCTTTCCCTGCATTAAGGGGGGATCAGCTTACATCCCCGTGTTTTATTTTTCCATGTCTAAGTCCTTCTTCCTCTGTTCAACATCAAAACATGTTTTGTCTTCAGGCCTGTGCCCATTTGCCCCCTGTGTTTCCTGAGCACAGAGATTAAAGAGTAAAGGTTTTACTACTCAGACATCTTAGAAGGTAAAGTAAGGGGCATCTCCGTGGCTCAGTCAGGCAAGGTCTGACTCTTGATTTTGGCTCAGTTCATGATCTTGGGGTTGTGGGATCAAGCCCCATCTGGGGCTCCAGGCTCCATGAAGTCTGCTTGAAATTCTCTCTCCCTCTGACTCTCTCGGTTTCTCAAATGAAATAAACAAATAAAATATATAAAAAAAAGAAGGTTTGGGGCGCCTGGGTGGCACAGCGGTTAAGCGTCTGCCTTCGGCTCAGGGCGTGATCCCGGCGTTCTGGGATTGAGTCCCACATCAGGCTCCTCCGCTATGAGCCTGCTTCTTCCTCTCCCACTCCCCCTGCTTGTGTTCCCTCTCTCGCTGGCTGTCTCTATCTCTGTCGAATAAATAAATAAAATCTTTAAAAAAAAAAAAAGAAGGTAAAGTAAAAGTCTGAATTATTGAGAATTACTAGGTAAAGCAGGTCCCGTGCATCTATTTGCTTTTGGTAATAATTAAATAGCTCAGACCAGAGCTGGAACAAAGGTATCTTTGGGGCGCTTGGCTGGCTCCGTCAGTAGAACACGTGACTCTTGATCTCTGGGTTGTGAGTTTGAGCCCCACGTTGGGTGTAGGCATCCTAGATCACCCTGAGGTTTTCCTGATAAGTTCCAATTACTCACTGGTACTTGGGTGTATTCAAAGGCGTATTACGTTCCTTAGGTCACACCACTGAGTAAGAGTTCTGGAAACGAATTCAAGATTATTCAGGAAAACTCTCACCCAGGGAGTTTACTTGAACCATGTCAACGTAAATACTATGAGTGGTCTTAGACCAGTAGAAGGAAGCTCTGAAATACAGAAACTCTGGTAAATTACAAACCCATTAACTCCCCTACATTTGGGTACATTTTGATACGATTATCAGCAAATTTCCACACGATTTTGGTACCGGTCCAGAGGGTTTTGCCTATTGCCATAGAAAAGTAGTGAATAATAATTACATTGAGCAGGGGTATGTTATTTTTCTCTGTGGGCTAAAATAAACGATAGCTGTATCTCCAATCTTACACTCTCCTACCACAGGGAAGAAACGCATCTTCCACTGAAAATTACTAAGGCCAAATTTACCCCTAAAAAATTACCCCTTCTTATTTCAGTAAGGACCATCAGGTAAGAAAATGTCTGAAATGAGAAGCAAATCCTCCAGTTTATTATGCCATGTTTTTCAGACTTATTTTTTCAGACAAAATTCCTAGGTTATCTCATATGAAGCTTTCATTAAAGAAAGGAGTTGCGAAATTCTCTGGTTTCTAATCAGTTAAAGGTAGGAGCCTTAGGACAAAATTCTTTTTTTTTTGAAATTTTTTTCAAAATTCTTAACAACAACCACATCAGAAAAACAACTGTTTCGTGGGAAACAGAAAAAGCCGTTGTGGAAATTGCCAGGGGTGTTCTTCTAGGCGTGGGCGTGTATCTGTCTGCGACTTTTTGGTGTGTGCAGTCTTTTCAGGCTCATCTTGGTGGCCCATCTGATTTCAGAGACTTACTAGGGAGAAAAAAAATCATATAAACTATCTCACTGATTTGTTTTCCTTTTTTTTTTTTTTTTGTAAGATTTTTTATTTATTTGAAAGGGAGAGACAGCAGGAGCAGGGAGAGAGGCAGAGGGAGAGGGAGAAGCAGACTCCCCGCTGAGCAGGGAGCCCGATGTGGGGCTCGATCCCAGGACCCTGGGATCATGACCTGAGCTGAAGGCAGCCGCTTCACTGACGGAGTCACCCAGGCGCCCCCATTTGTTTTACTTTTTAAAATAACACTCCTAGGGGCCCTTGGGATCCAGCCCCTGCATCAGGCTCTGCACTCAGGTCAGAGTGTGCTTGTCCCTCTTCCTCTGTCCCCCGCCTCCCTGATCTCCAGCACTGTCTCGCCAAATAAATACGTACAGACATAAAATCTTTAAAACAAAATAAATAGAATGTCACTCCTAGAAAATTTAAAGTACGCAAAGGGATCACACTGCTCTAGATGGTTCTCTTGAGACAGCCATTCAAAAAAAAAGTTTTCATATTTGTAGTTTTCCTTTTAGTTGCCCTGCAGAGAAAGTCAGAACTCTTCTCTATAGTTTTACTTCTATCTTCCTGTCAAAATAAGCAAATGAATCTGAAGTATATATATTTTTGGCATGTGAGGGTTCAAATTTTTGCATGAGCAAGTCAAGCATAAACAAGTTTTGTCAGATTCTTTTGCAGATTTGTCAGGAAGCCCCTATACTTCTACTCTTGCTTGGCCCTTCTTCTTTTTCCTTTGTCTGTAGAGCTGAAGGCCTTCGGGTGCCAGGTCCTTGAGAAAGGCACTGATGCTGGAATGCCACCAGAGCGTTTCATGTTCCATCTTTCATGAACCAGGTACCAGAATTTGGGGTTGCCCCATTTGTTCCCCTGGGACATCTAACCCATTTGGAAGTGATTGTGGCACAATGATGGGACAGTTTCCCACTGTCCCCAGACTCCTTACCCCGTGCCTGTTCAGTTTCCTGGCCCTGCCTCTGGGGAGGCCTTGCCCGTCCTGCTCAGACCCGGTGACCTGTGTGGCCCTTGACCAGCTGGTGCAAGCAGCTTTTCTCTTAGCGCAGCCCAATTATCTGCCCAGGATTTACTTTCCCAGCTCTGTTTACCATGACAACCTGTCCTAGAGACAGAAAACCTGAGGCGGGAGGGCATGGGGGCACGTCCTATCCTGCCCAAGGAAATAATAAAGCAGTTATTTCTTTCTTGAAGCCATATATCTTGAAGGATAGGTGAGAGAGAAAAGGGCATTTATTCATGCCTACTGTGTTCCAAGCCAAGTTACAGATGATTTGCAAATGGAAATACCATTTGATATTCATAATTGATCTACAAGGGTCACTTTCTTCTATTCCTGTTTTGAGTGATACGAAGTAGCAGAGTCTTTTCATGCTTTGAGGCCTCTGCTTAGGATGGTGTAGGTCTTGTCCTACAGAACAGCTAATCGGGGCTAAGTGATACTCAGCTCTTGGGGTGCCTGGCTGGCTCAGTCAGTAGAGTGTGCAACTTGTGATGTCGGGGTTGCGAGTTCGAGCCCCAGATTGGGAGTAGAGATTACTTAAAAAAAGAGAAAAAAATTTTTAAAAAATGAAGAAAGAAAGAAGTTCAGCTCCTGCTCCTTTCCCCAAGCCTTGAGCCCTGCATCGGCTGTATTGGCCTGGAGGAAGGGATGCCTTTCTCCACTTAGCACTGCAGGCTGGAAGTGGCCCAGGCCTGGCCTAATGCCAGAATACCATCCGTCCACATGTGCCTCAGGCTCAGTAAACACTCCCGAGAAGAGGGACATTTTCAGCTCTCCCTTCTGGGCCTTGCAGACAGGGACCCAGCCAAAGTGCAAGGCCAGGACAAGAACTCAGTCAAGCTGTCTCCTCCCTCCTGTTCTTGCTGGTCTTGGGCTGGGAAATCCTTTTTCGGCTGGTAAACTCCCAGCTGAAATGTCATCACCTCAGGGAAGGCTGACCCAGGGCGTTCTGCTCACTGTAAAACTGGTCACTCCTCCCACCCAGGTGGTCCCACCCTGTAACATCCTTTTACCCCCTTGCTGTGCTGTTTTGTAAGAGTCAATTTCTTTTTTGAATTGGTCAATATGCATTCATAGGAAGAAATTCAAATATAAAAGAGGACCCTGGGAAAAGTGAGTTTCCTTCATACACTTGACCCCAAGTTTCTCAGATTCCTTCCCCAGAAATAACCACTGTCACTAGTTCTTCTCTTCCAGAAATTTTACGCGTAAAGACACACATATATATATATCGGTTATTCACGCCCCCCCTTTGAAACCCAAATAATAGCATAGTACACACCTTGTCCAGCAACTTGCTCCCCCTTCCCATTAATAATAGAGCTTGGATATTCTTTGCATCTGTGCATTTAAATGCACTGCATTTTTTTAACCTCATGGTAGCTGTATCAAGGTGCTTCTCATTCTGAGGCGATCGCGTTCTGTTCCCCTCCTCCTTCCCCCAGGGACATTTGGCAATGCCTGGAGACAATTCTAATGATCACAACTGGAAGTTGTTACTAACATTGAATGGGTAGAGGCCAGGAGCGCTGTTAATATCCCTCAATACGCAGGGCATTCCCCCCACAACAAGCCCAACGTGCCAATGGTGCTGAGATCGAGAAACCTTGCTGTATAATAAAGTTGACCAGATTCCCTAGGGGTAGGCACTTAGGTGGCTTCTAATATTTTTATAAATAGACCATGCTATAATGACAGTGGTATAGATTGGCATTCTTTGTTGCAGATGATATAATCCACTTCGCTTTAGGCAGAAAGAGATTATGATAGGTGGTTACCAAATTTCTGATAGGGTCAAAGTCAAGCTTGGATGTGTTCCAGCCAGGAACACATCCCAGGCCAAAGGTCCAAAGACACCACAGAACTTTTCTTTTCTTTCTTTCTTTTTTTTTTTTAAGGTTTTATTTATTTATTCGACAGAGAGAGAGACAGCCAGTGAGAGAGGGAACACAAGCAGGGGGAGGGGGAGAGGAAGAAGCAGGCTCCCAGCAGAGAAGCCTGATGCGGGGCTCAATCCCAAAACGCCGGGATCACGCCCTGAGCCAAAGGCAGACGCTTAATGACTGAGCCACCCAGGCGCCCCAAGAACTTTTCTAACAGAAGTAAATTCCAGTGCTATGCCTCATGCCATTGACATAAATTATACTAAGGATGTTATAACCTCCGTAAGAGCTACCTGGGAAGGGCCGAAGGCTTGAGCTGCTATGCCGGCCAGAGTATCTGAACTTGCCACACATGGTTGCTATCTCCAATCTTGCATGATGCATCTGCCTGACAAAATTGGACTGGAGATGATTTTTTTTTCCTAAAGATTTTATTTATTCATTTGAGAGAGAGACAGAAAGACAGAGACAGAGAGAGCATAAGCAGGGGGAGAGGCAGAATCAGACTCCCCGCTGAGCTGGGAGCCCGGAGACAGGGCTCCATCCCAGGACCTGGAGGTCATGACTTGAGCCAAAGGCGGATGCCCAACCATCTGAGCCACCCAGGTGCCCCTGGAGATGATTTTTTAAAAAGATTTTATTTCTTTGAGAGAACAGAGGGAGAGAGCAGAGGGAGAGGGAGAAGCAGGCTCCTTGCTAAGCGGGAGCCCGATGTAGGTAGGGCTCCATCCCAGGACCCTGGGATCATGACCTGAGCTGAAGGCAGACGCTTAACCAACTGAGCCACCCAAGAGCCCTGGAGATGATTTTTTTTTAAAGATTTATTTATTTATTTGAGAGAGAGAGAGAGAGAGAGACAACGAGTGGGAGGGACAGAGGAAGAGGAAGAGAGAAACCTAAGCAGACCCCACATTGAGTGCAGAGCCCGACGTGGGGCTCGACATGGGGTTCAATCTCGCGACCCTGAGATCATGACCTGAGCCAAAACGGAGTCAGATGCTTAACTAGGTGCGCCACCCGGGCACCCTGGACTGGGGATGATTAAGAGACAGGCATGGAACTTGGGAGTGTCATGGCTGGACATACACATCAAGGAGTTGAAGGCATGATGTGGATATGATTGTCTAGACCCATTTTTTTTTTATTTTTTTAAAGATTTTATTTATTTGAGAGAAAGAGAGAGAGAGCAAGTGAGAGAGAGAGAGAGCGCACAAGCAGAGGGTGAGGAGCAAAGGGAGAGGGAGAAGCAAAAGTCCCCGCTGAGCAGGGAGCCTGACGCAGGGCTTGATCCCAGGACCCTGGGATCACGACCTGAGCTGAAGGCAGATACTTAACTGACTGAGCCACCCAGGCGCCCCTAGAGCCAGTTTTTAACCTGTAGTCCCCACTAGGGGTCTGAGAATAGCATCCAGGGCGTAACAGATTCAGACAGGAAAATATTACATTTTTATTTTTACCAACCTCCAATTGACATTAAGCATTTTCTCAGTATGCTGTCTGAGATATTAGGGAGTGAGGGAGACTATGGTTAGCTGCAGGCACATGCCCCAGTGGGTTCTTTCTCCAGCTTACCCTTGCCCTAATGGAAAGTGGGCCCAGGAGGGCCAGAGCCTCTTCGGATTTTTGCTCTACTTTTAGTGTTGGCAAGTAGTTAAAAAAATGAAAAACAACATGTAGCCTACACAAAACCTGTCTGCAGGCTGCATTGCACACCATTTCTCACCTCGGGGCTCCAGGTGAGCAGAGGAAAAGTATACAAGGGGAAGGAGAGAGACGCACAGTGGGAAAGGTGGGAGGGGACAGAGCAGGGATGTCAAGTAAGGAGACTTTAAGGAGGCGTGAGAGATCTCTGTGTTATGTGACTCAGGAAGGGTCCTCTCAGAGAAGTCATAATTTCAGAGTTACTCCGTGCTGCTCTGCTCCATAGGTCCTCTCTCCCACCCATGCCTTTGCCCTTCCTTCTTCCTGTTAGACTCTTTCTTCTCTCGGCTTGGTAAACTTATCCTGTAAGGCCTGGCTTCAGTGTTCCACCTCTCCTTCCCTGTCTGTGGTTGCTCACCTGCTGGATGACTTGCTGTCCCAGCAGAGTTTCCAGAGTTCTCGATTCCTTGTTATAGCACTTACCACGTTTGATTCAAGTACACTCTGGGGTCTGTGGGTCTCACCCACATCTCACCCACTGGCTACAAGGTCCTGTGGTTCAGGGACTGGATCTTTTTCATCCTCCTCTCTCCAGGTCTGGCCCATGCTTGGTACATATTATGCAGTGTGTGAGCCATGTTTGCTGAAGCATAGAAGTTAAAGAGCGGGAACTGTGAGCCAGGTGGGAACCTGGCTCTGCTACCTTCTGTATAGCTTTGGGCATAGCTTTGGACCCTTCTGTGTCTATATGCTCATCTGTAAAATGTAATCCTCACATCAACTTTTTATTGTGAAGAGTAAGATTAAATTATAATCAAAGCATTCAGAACAGTGTTGCTACTCAGTAAGCCTTATCATAGTATTACACTGTTATAAATATGTTATATATGGTATACATAAAATTATCATTATTAAATATGTTATGCTATTAAATTGCTTGTTTTTACACTAATGCATCCTCAGTGCCCAGAACAGTGTCTGGAACACCGTAGATGCTTAGTAAATATTTGTTGAATGAATGAATGAATGAATGAGTCATGGACTTCCCTTTGTCTTACTCCAGAGTCACACTGTCCTTCCAATGGGGTAAGTGACAAAGTGTTCAAGAACCAACAGGGCCTAAATCAGGAATTTCAGTAGAAGTTTGTGGGCAGGCTTAGGGCATAGTCCTCAGTTGTTTCTCTAGGAAAAAGTGTCAAACCTACAAAGGAACTTCTGGAACTCAGGTCAAAGGTAGTTTGAGAAGGAAAATCTGCATGGCAGGTATAACAGGAATAACTTTGTCTTGTTTTATTTAATACTTTACAATGTCCTTCTCTAGGCCAGGCTGATTAGAATGCAAGTTGCAAGTTAATTTGAATTTCACTTTTTGTCCTTGTTCTCACAGGGAGTGAACAGGCTTCAGAACACTGCAAAGCGTTCACGTAACCGACAAAAACAGTGTTTTGCAGCCACACAGACCTGGACTGGAATCAGGCCGAACCCTTAGCCAGTCTGTAACCCGGATTGCACTTGGTTTCAGTCTCAGGTTTCTTGTCTACAAAATGGAGATACCTTTACTTTCTTCACAAGATAGTGATGGGAAAGCAATCAATTATCCTTTTTTGTTTGTTTAAAGATTTTATTTTTTTTAAGTTTTATTTATTTGAGAGAGAGAGAGAGAGTGGGAGAGAGCACAAGAGCAGGCACACGAACAGGGCAAGGAGCAGAGGGAGAGGAAACCTCAAGCCGACTCTGGCTGAGTGAGGAGACAATGCAGGGCTTAGTCTCACCACCCTGAGACCACCACCTGAGCCGAAACTAAGAGTCCAATGCTTAACCACTGAACCACCCAGGCGCACCTAAAGATTTTATTTTTAAGTAATCTCTACCCCCAGCATGGGGCTGGAACTCATGACCCCTAGATCAAGTAACACGCTCCACTGACTTGAGCCAGCCAGGGGCCCGATTGTACATTTTGAAACCACTTAAACTCTCTATAAACATCAGTCATTACTGAATCTCCACATTGGTTCTTTGGTAGGGCTTTAGGAAAATAAAAAGCTCCCTATCAGTATAAGGAGTAAGGAAGACCCCTAATCTCATCTCAACGCTGAGGTCCAGAGGGCCTGGCCTTTACAGTCCCACCGCTAGTCAAGAGCGAAGCCGAGAGTGTTTGGTGGGCGATCAGTGCTGGGACCAGATTACGGACCCAGGGGTCCGGGCTAAACTCCATGTTTTCTTTTAGGTCAACCGTCACAATCCACAATTCCTGCTAGGGACTAAGGAAACGCAACCCCGAGAGACGATGAAGTGGAAACCGAGACACAGGGTGTGTGTTGTTGGGGGGAGAACGTTTGAGCCAGAGAGGGAGGTTGGAGCCGGAGGGACCAAGCGTCTGGTGCAGTAAAAGGGCAATAGGGCGCAGGAGCTTGCCATCCTGAGTGAAAGTGAGGCCCAGTGAAAGGGGCCAGCCAGAAGAATTTCGGTTCCCGCCCCGCGACTCCCGGCTTTAACTACGGTTGCGTCCGCAGACGCCCTGGGCCCCTCGCTCCGCCCCCAGAGGTTAATCAGACTGCACCATACCTTTATAGGGGTGGAGATGAATCGTGGGCTAGTCCTGCAGGGCGATTCAGAGACTTTACTAGAAAAAATGGGACTATATATATTACTCGCAAGGTTATTAGTTAATATGCTTCCCTCTATCTGTTAAGATTCTCTGTAATCCCTGAAGCGTTGTAGGAGTCCGGCCATGCTCCCCCCTTTCCTTTCCACATTTGGTGTATTCCACCGCGGTACGTAGGCGGGGAGGCGTACATAAACCCCGACGCAGGAGGCGGGGCTGCTCAGTCCTCGAGGCGTCGGTGCTCTGTGGTGTTGGAATCTTGTTGCTTGTCGGCCTGTGCGCGCGTGCGCGGACATGGCCTCAAACGGTATGTAAGGGCGCGAGGCGGCGATGGCGTGCCAGCCTGGGGCTTCGTTACTTCCCAGCTGGGTTTTTATTTTTCGGTCGGACCTGGGCGGCGATCGCGTGTAGGGTCTTCTCGCACCACTGTGGCGGGAAGCGGCGAGAGGGGTGGAAGGGGGAGGCCAGTGTCGCCATTTTGTTTCGCTCCTCTGGCGCTTTGCGCGGGGTGAGGGGATCTTGCCTTCGCAGCCCCTTTACTTGAAATGGGATTTGAGAAGGACGCTTCTTGGTGATTTGAAACGTGAGGTACAGATGGAAATGCTCGGTCCCGAAGCCTTTTTTCCCCTCGTTCCCAGCCGGGATCTCGGCCCCGCTTTGTCGCAGTGCTGCATCCGGGCACTCGGTGCGCGCACGCGCTCTGCTGGCCCCTCCCCCCTTTCTCGCGGCGCGAACCCCCTCCCGCCTCGTGTTAGCCCTGCTTTTTGTCGCGATACCCTCCGCTGGAGACTCCGCTGCGCGCGTCCGGTGTGGGCCTCGCCCCCGGGGTCCCTCGGGAAGGGGCGGGACCGCCTGGTTCCCGCCTCGGTTGCCACGCGGCCGGGGGCGGAGGCTCGGGATCGGGGCCGTGCGCCCGCTTAACGGTTTGGGGGAGGCCCTAGGGGGTCGTCTAACGGACTTGGGACCGGGCCCGAGGGTTTTCCCGCCGAAATTTCCGCTTTCTGAGGTGGGAACCGAAAGGAACGGCCGCCCGAGGCCACACCCTCTCCCGGTCCTTTGCCCTTTTCCTGCGGGGGAAGCGCCTTGTTTCCTGTACTGAGGAGATGAGTTGATCTGGCTGGTGCGCCTTCAGTGGGCGCGATTTAAGAGCGCTTTCGCTACCCTTGCTTTGCCGAGACTCCCCACAGCCCCGGGGAAGGCAAGGTAGATGAGAAAACGGAATCGTTTGGAGCCAACGGGGCTCGGGATTTGAGTACCGGTTGATGGGCCTCCCAAGGCGAACTCTTTGATCTCTGTCATTTGGGTTCAGAGAATTCTCTTGGCTACCTGGCTTTGCCCTAAAAGGCCACTTTGCCATTCTCCGAGATTGGGCAAAGGGTGAAGAATGGCCTCATTTGAGACGCATCTGTTTTTTGGACCTTGATTGAGAGTGGAGGCCACATCCCCATCATTGCTGCCTCCTGCTTGCATTAAAATGTCCTACTTAAGTAAGTTTGTGACTTTAGCTTGACTGTTGGTGATACCTTTCTACGGAGTGGGTAAGAAAATAAATATGTGTGGATTTGTGCATTCCTGACATCAGTTGAATTTGCAGAAAATTGTAGTTTTCCACCAAGATTCCATTTTTTCCCCCAATAGTAAGACTTACCGGTGTCTGTAAAAGTTTGGTTTTTCTTTCATTGTAAGAAAACTTGATTATGACCTGCCAGCTTGTCCTTCCTCTCATGAGGGAATTTCTGCCTTTCTTGCAACATAGTTGATGTTATCTGGAGGCCCCAGGGCTTGAGTTAAGAAATTTAATTCTATTCTCTCAGGGATAGTTGAAGGTAATGTAATTGTGTATTTTCTTTTGCAGACTATACCCAACAAGCAACCCAAAGGTGAGTGTCATTTCAGGGCTTCCAGTTTGTAGAGTGGCAGGGGGTGGCTTAGGTATCTTTTCCTGATTGCACTGTTTTTCTTTTTTTCCAGCTATGGGGCCTACCCCACCCAGCCTGGGCAGGGCTATTCCCAGCAGAGCAGTCAGCCCTATGGACAGCAGAGTTACAGTGGTTACGGCCAGTCAGACACTTCAGGCTATGGCCAGAGCGGCTATGGTGGTTCTTATGGACAGACCCAGAACAGTGAGTCTCTTTTAGTGGGTTACCCCGCCTCTTCCTGTTCTTCTTGAATGTAGCTTTTCTTAATCTTAAGCAGTGCTGAAATGTTAAAACTTGCTTTCCCTTTAATTAGTCTGTAACTCTTAAAACTTCTGTGGAATCTGAATCTTTTCAAACATACTTAATTGGTTTTTAATTCTTTTATTTTTGACTATTTATCTTTCTGTTTATGCTCTCCTTTTCCTCGTTTTCCCTTAGCATGACAATGAAATGTGGGGGAGAGTATTCCCTAAGGGGAAAGTTTTAGGCTTTTCATACAGGGAGGGGATGATTTGCTTTAAGATGTTTGAAGTTAGGCTACTATATATTACTGTGGTACACAAGGAGGGGAATTTGCCCTGAGATCCTGATATGTAAATATTGTGGGTTGCCCTGTTTGTTCTGCACACCTGTGAGCAGGTTAAAATGCTGTTAATGAATAGGACTCTCTTGGGTTATGATTAATAGTGGTCCTGGAGACTGGCCTCGGGATAGGTGGGATGAGATTGGCACTCTGAAGTTGGTAGTTAAGCCTTACGGTGGAAGGGGAAGGGCATCTTTGACCAAGATTTAAAAGACTTCCAAGTAGCTTCTAGGAGGCTGACTTTTCAAGGGGGTAGTACATAATATTTTCATCAGCTTGTTCTCTCCCTTTCTCATAGTCTTTGTGACTTCTTTTCTTTTCGTTGTAGCAGGCTATGGCACTCAGTCAGCTCCCCAGGGATATGGCTCAACCAGTGGCTATGGCGGTAGCCAGGGTTCTCAGTCATCTTATGGGCAACAGTCCTCTTATCCTGGCTATGGCCAGCAGCCGGCTCCTAGCAGCACCTCGGGAAGGTAAGGAGTTTTGTGGGGGAGGCCTGGAATATGGTTAGGGCTGAATTGATAAGGAATGATGTGATTAACAACAGGAGCAGTTAGGGAGTAATGGTGGGGGGAGGGGGGAGGAGTCTTTGTAATGGGGGTTGGGTACGAGAATGGGATGTGCCAAACATGAAGTTTTAGACCTGCTGGCATTATGATTGTTTTTTTTTTCTTTTTCCTTAGTTATGGTGGTAGTTCTCAGAGCAGCGGCTACGGGCAGCCCCAAAGTGGGGGCTATGGCCAGCAGTCTGGCTATAGTGGACAGCAGCAAAGCTATGGACAGCAGCAAAGCTCCTATAATCCCCCTCAAGGCTATGGACAGCAGAACCAGTACAACAGTAGCAGTGGAGGTGGTGGCGGAGGGGGTGGTGGAGGTGAGGGGTCTTCAGCTTTGTTTCATCCCTGTTTTCTGTAGAGATTTATATACATTGTGTGGCCCCTTGCCCTAAAAGGTTCTTAAAAATTTTGCTTTCTTGTTTCTTAGCTGTCTTCATTTCCATTATCTTTTCTCTTTCGGCACTGTTTAATGCCATGTGCGTTTTTTTCTTTAAAGAATCCTTTCTCTTCTGACAGGTAACTATGGCCAAGATCAGTCCTCCATGAGTGGTGGCGGCGGCGGTTATGGCAATCAGGACCAGAGTGGTGGTGGCGGTGGCTACGGGGGAGGCCAGCAGGACCGTGGGGGCCGCGGCCGGGGCGGTGGCGGTGGTTACAACCGCAGCAGCGGTGGCTATGAACCCAGAGGTCGTGGAGGTGGCCGTGGAGGCAGAGGCGGCATGGGGTAGGTGTTCTTGTGAGCTAGGGAGTAACATCAGTGGGGAGCGTGGAGGGTTGCATGAATCTCCCTTGAAGCTCAGTTTCTTAGTGCATGGTTAGTTTTACTCTGGGGATCTATGAGGGCTTGGAGTTGGGGGCATTGATGGTTTCTTCGTACATCCCCATTTTTTTGTGAGAATTTGGGAGCCTGAACTCTCACCCACACTTCTCAATAGAGATTTGAGTACTGACGCTTGCATTTCCAAAGAAAAAGGAAAAAATACATAGGTGTATATGGATTGGGAGTCATTGATATCCTAGGCAAGAAACATGGAAGTAAAGTCTTCTTTCTCTGCAAGGGAAACCGATGATCCCACTCCTGGTAATAGGGAAACTTGTTACATGTATTCCCATGTGTCCTCTAAAGGAGTTGTTAATGCTTAACCAATGACTTCAGCTTCCAGGAGTTGGCTACTCTTCCCGTATTCTGTAGTCATTTGAATCCATGAGCTTGATTTGCAGTAATTTGCCTGGCAGTAATGATTTTGTGTGTGACTTGGTTTATGGGGCTGTCTGAAGTGTGCAGACCTTTTGGACAAAATACGCTTGACAGTGGTATCCGATCTATTTGCTCCACTGTCCCCCTCCCCTGGTTACTTGCCCAGCTGGACTTTCTCTTTCTTCCCCTTCCCGCTATAGTTGATTTGAAGTAGAACCTTAGATTTAATGTTAAAGCATTGGTCAAATCTGTTGGTAAATACGATTTGAAGGATCCTCCTCTGTCTCCCTCTGAAAAGGGGAGGAACGTCAGTGTGTTACTCCTTTTTTGGAAAAAGTAGGTTTTTTAAATGAGAGTTTGTATATGGTAAGTATTTCAGAGGTGGGTGGGGGCAATCTCAAAAACCGTACAAAAATAAGGAAAACTCTTGTGTGCGTGTGTTTAATGCAAAACTTTAAAAAAGAAAAACAACTGTTATGTGACTGTTAACTTGCTCTGCATTTTATGTGCCACAGGTATGAAAGGTGACATTGCAAAATACTCCGCTCTTCTCGCAGTGTAGAAGGGGTGACCCCGGGGGGTGGGGGGAGATAAAAAACAGCTCAGTAGTTAGGATAGGGCTTAGCTAAGTTTGTCTTGCTTTAAGGGAAAATTGCCTTTGGTTTTGACTTTTTATGGAATGGGGTTGGGTCTGCTTGCTGCTTTCAAAGCAAAAACCACAAAAATGTGTTCAGGGCTACCCCAGCCTGGTGTGAAATGTCTTCTGGGTGAATTGGGGGTAGGGTTTTTAAACCAACTACTGGGTTGTCAACCACTCGCGACAAGAGGAAAAAACATCTGCTACATCGGAAGAACGACCAAGGAAAATGGGTCATTTTTTTTTCCAGAGGAAATAGATATATAACCTTTTAAAAGCAAAATCCTTAAAAACCGTGTCTGAGAAATTGCACACGTGTGTGTGACATGCTCAAAGGTCAGACAAGCGGTGGTCAGGAAGGGGAATGTATTTTAGTAGCCACTTGTATCTTTTTCCCAAAACACCTATCCATGTTTGGGGAATGTTAAACAAAATCAAAAAACGCCCTTTTGTAGCCGTTGGAAGCTTCATGTCCTTTCTTCTAACTTGTCTTCTCCAGCGGAAGTGACCGTGGTGGCTTCAATAAATTTGGTGGTAAGTGAACAGAGTTTCCAAAATTCCCAACTCCCAGCAATGCTTTGTCTGATTGTTCATTTGCAGATGTCTTAGCGTGTTTTAAGTGTCAAAGGTTTTGAAGTGTCCAGAACCACCTCCAGAAAGGGGTGGGGTAGAATGCTACCTGCTGCCAGATGTGTGCTAACCTGGAGGCAGGCAGGGTAAGACTCAGCAGTCGTCTGGTGCCAAATTGGTTTGACCCAGGTTAATAAGAGGTGTTTAGTAGGCCTCTGACAGGAGTGTTGCCACCCCTGGCACTTAGTGACCACCATTATGAGAAACTGGAGAGTGTGTGCTGGAACACGTGGTGCCAACTTGGCTTTAGGATCCTTTTGATCAGTGTGTCCAAGGCTAGTGTGTGTGTGTGTGTGTGTGTGTGTGTGTGTGTAACAACCTCCAAATGTTTTAATTCTGGAAGGGGGATGTGAAATGCTGCCCTGCCCTGAGGATGGTGAAGTTGGTATATATTTATATATTAAATGCTGAATGGTGTCAATGCAATTCTACATATAT
Organism: Ursus arctos; assembly: GCF_023065955.2. Taxonomy (NCBI): domain Eukaryota; kingdom Metazoa; phylum Chordata; class Mammalia; order Carnivora; family Ursidae; genus Ursus; species Ursus arctos. Next base: position 88,452,205 of record NW_026622874.1, read on the forward strand.
GTACTTAAACTCAACTCAGATGGGCAAATAGAAACTAGCTCTGGGAAGGAAGGTGTGGACTACTACAAGAAAGGTTGGGAGCATGTGTGGCTCATGGGAAATAACCAGGTCTTAACAACACAAACTGAATTCATGGAAAAATGGCAAATTTGAGAAGTCTCCCAGTAAGCTGGAACTTTTCTGGTTTGGTTAACTAACAAAAAAGGTTTCTTGATTTGTCTCAACATTTAAAGCCAAAGGCTTGGGTTCATGATTTAGGTGTCATTGAGTGTGGGTACAATATTTATATATGGTGAATTCAGATAAACTTTGGTCAAAGATGGTCTCTGGAAAAAAAATAGAGGCTGCATTATGGAAATAAGATTTCTGGTCTGTTCCCTGGGACATGCTTTAAAAATACAATAGTTACTATGTATGTTTTTTTATTTTCATGTGGTTGGGGAAACAACATGGTTTTAAGAATGGTTTGTAAAGATGAAATTAAAAATTATTCCACAAGGGATAAGTGTCTTTGGTGTTAAAAGTTTGGAGAAACTGGCTGGATGCATATCACATTGCTGGTGGTGAGCCCATTTCTCTCTGGGGTGAGAGAATAGGGCCAAGCTATGAGTTGGTTTTGTTAACTGCAATGGGTCTCCCTCCTGACCCCCCCCAATCTGTGCTGAGGACATTTCCTAGCCTGAGCTGGGGGAGGCAGAGTTTTCTGAAGTGTGGAGTTGTCCCTGTGGGGACTCAAGTTACATACAGATCTTAAGAAAAGGGGCCTGTGTGTGTCTTCCCCAGCCCTGTCTAGGATTTTCTCTGGGCAGGCAACCCAGGACAGGGTTTGGATGAGGCTGTGAGCACTTAACTGATAATTTTGCAAGAGTTTGGATTGGTGTTAATTTTTTTCCTTGTTTGTCTCTTCCTGTTGACTAACAGCTTCTCTTTCCTTGTTTGTTTTTTTTTTTTTTTTCATGTCACTTAAGGCCCTCGGGACCAAGGATCACGTCATGACTCTGGTGAGTCCACAGCTGGCATGAAAGAATGGCTAATGTGGTATTGAGACTTTTCTTGACTGTTCTTTGACACTTCAGGAATCTGAAAAAGAGCAGGGATAGAGGGGCTCCTGGGTGGCTCAGTCGGTTAAACGTTTGCCTTCTGCTCAGGTTGTGATCCCAGGGTCTTGGGGTCAGCCCTGCATTGGGCTCCCTGCTCCAAGGGGAGGCTGCTTCTCCCTCTCCTTGCCACTCCCCGTTTGTGTGCTTTTACATGCGTGTGCGGGTGCGTGTTCTCTCCCCCTGTCAAATAAATAAATAAATACAGTCTTTAAAAAATAGAGGAGCGCCTGGGTGGCTCATGGGCCTTCAGCTCAGGTCATTGATCCTGGGGTCCTGGGATCGAGCCCATCGTCAGGCTCTCTGCTCAGAGGGGAACCTGCATCTCTCCCTTTGCTTAGTGTTCTTTCTCTGTCAGTGAATAAATAAAATCTTAAAAAAAAAAAAAAAACGGGGTAGAGAAGGAAAATGAAGGGAAGGGGAGTTTAGGTGTAGTTATAATTAGCAGTGATCTGTAAATGAGTATATATCAGAAATACCTCCTCAGTGGTTTCTTTGCCCAGCAACTTAGAGGGTTTGGGAGGATCCTGACAACCTGTGTTTCTAACAAGTCGAAGAGATGGTGGTATATTTGTGTAGACCATAATCTGGTACTGCTGATTTAAAGCAGTGGATTTTAAAAATGTGGATCATGACCAAAAGAGTAAAGGCAAAAGACCCATAAAGGGAAGGATTTAGTCTCTTTCGGTTGTCTGTTGGATTTTAATATAAAAAAGGTTTCTTACTTTGGGTCTTCAGTTGAAAATTGACACACACTGGTGTACTTACCGCGTGATCTTGGGCAGTGAACTCCTGAGCTCTGGTTTCTTTTATGGATATTAACACCTTTTAAAGGATACTTGTAAAACTAAATTTAAATTTGTGAAATGGCTCTCATACAGGCACTCAAATAATAGAAGGGAGGTGGATTTCTTTCATTTGACCTTAAATCACATTGGTTTCATTTTTTTTCTTTGAAAGTTTAATATGCAGTATTAAAGTTGGATTAAGAGTCACTGACTTGTTTTACCTTTGCTGGTTTTCTTCAAATTCACATTTTTTTTCCGTTGAAGCAGAACAGGATAATTCAGACAACAACACCATCTTCGTGCAAGGCTTGGGTGAAAATGTTACAATTGAGTCTGTGGCTGATTACTTCAAGCAGATTGGTATTATTAAGGTACTGTGGAACATAGTAGGTGCTTGCTTCTCTGTCGGTGCTGCCGGCTTTTGGATTTCACACGTTAGTTAAAAAAAAGTCCTAATTGTTGTCAGCTTAATCTGTTGAGGAAAAAACGTTAGATTGTTGCATAGTTGATAAAAATAGGAAGTGTCTTAGACCTTTGAATTTGTAGTTTTATATTTAGTTTTATTGGTCAACATTGAAGTGAGATCTTTGCATTGACTTTAATTCAAGATGTATAGTGAGCTACAAGACTAACTGGGAAGAGGAGCTGAAATACGGTTATGAGAAACCTCAGGTTCTTGAAGGAAGGTGGAAGGTGGGTAGTGCTGCCTTCTGAGACTCATGTTATGTTGTTGCTTTTTCAGACAAATAAGAAAACAGGACAGCCCATGATTAATCTGTACACAGACAGGGAAACAGGCAAGCTGAAGGGAGAGGCAACAGTGTCGTTTGATGACCCACCTTCTGCTAAAGCAGCTATTGACTGGTTTGATGGTATGTATGAGGAGGCTGGTGTGGGGCGGGTGGGGTAGGGCGGCTAGCCTTGGGAAACAGGTTATATTTTGAAGGTTCCTTTTACGTCTTCTAACACTTTTTATCTGCTACTTTATACAGTTGACCATTTAACAACACGGGGGTTGAGGGCTGTCTGATGCCTGTGCAGTTACGAGTCTGCATATAACACGACTTCCTGAAAACTCGATTATTTGCCTACTTTTGACTGGAAGCCTCATTGATAAGTTGATAAACACACATTTTGTATATTGAATGTTACTAAGACAAGTATAAAGAGAAAATTCATGTAGTGTACTGTGCCGTATTTATTGAAAAAAATCGGCATGTAGGTTCTAACCCATGTTCAAGGGTAAGCAGTTGTCTTATATCATCTGATTATAGACCTTTTCAGGAAGCTGTAGTCTTCTTTTGATGGTACCAAACTTGCTTTTGGATCCACAAATCTTAGTGAAAGGTCTCTTTCTATGTCTTCATTTCATTAGGTAAAGAATTCTCTGGGAATCCCATCAAGGTCTCCTTTGCTACTCGGCGAGCAGACTTTAATCGGGGCGGTGGCAATGGTCGTGGAGGCCGAGGGCGAGGAGGTGAGGAGCTACTTCCTGCTGCTGGTATAAAGAGGTGATGGTAGAGTAAGGAGAGGGAGAGGATGGTAAGGTTGTGTAGGAAAAGGTTAGGTTAGGCTAATCAAACTTGGAAGGGGAGAAGACCCATATTTCTGTCTTTATTAGGACCCATGGGCCGTGGAGGCTATGGAGGTGGTGGCAGTGGTGGTGGTGGCCGGGGAGGATTCCCCAGTGGAGGTGGTGGTGGCGGCGGCCAGCAGCGAGCTGGTGACTGGAAGTGTCCTAATCCGTGAGTGAAACTTTTTTTCTTAGTCCTTTAAATGTGTGTCGTTTGATATTATGGCAGAGTTGGGAGGTTTTTAGACAAATGTCAAGGTCACACTGATGGGGACACATTTGGCTGAGAGCCTACCTAATTAAGGTTGTTCTAGTGGAAAAGATACTGGACTCAGTTCAGTTATCTGTAGTTTTTGTTCTGGTTGTGCTCCTGAGAAGCCTTTTTTGCCTTTTTGAGGCCCCTGTTTCCTCACTGTTATCTCTGAGGTCACTGGAATCTTTCCTAATTCTGGTCTTGTTTACTCCCATCTTTCCAAACTAATTTTCTTTATTTTTCTCAGTATATGTGAGAACATGAACTTCTCTTGGAGGAATGAATGCAACCAATGTAAGGCCCCTAAACCAGATGGCCCAGGAGGGGGACCGGGAGGCTCTCATATGGGTAAGAAGGGACAGAACTGGTAATAAGGAGTTGGGATCACAAAGCCCCCCCCCCCAAGATTTTATTTATTTATTCTAGGCGGGGGGTGGGAGGAGGGACGGGCAGACTCCACGCTCGGTGTCCATGCTCAGTGTGGAGCTTGAGGGCAGGGCTCGATCTCACAACCCTGCCTGACCTGAGCTGAAACCCAGGAATCAGATGCTTTAACTGACTGAGCCACCCAGGTGCCCCAGAAAGCCCTTAACTTGAAGCAGGGAGGTTGGAGGGTAGGAGGGATTTGGGGGTATATGATCTATCCTGTTTTTTTGTCCTAGGGGGTAACTATGGAGATGATCGTCGTGGTGGCAGAGGAGGCTATGATCGGGGCGGCTACCGAGGCCGAGGCGGGGACCGTGGGGGCTTCCGAGGGGGCCGGGGTGGTGGGGACAGAGGTGGCTTTGGCCCTGGCAAGATGGACTCTAGGTAAGACTCTTAAATTGATACACGTTTTGAGGGCTTGATTGGAAAGCTGAGATTATCACCATAGTGGGGTATGGAAGGAGGGTGAGAGAAGTATTCTGGAGAACTAATATGTAGATCCACATCCACATTCACATTCTGTACTTGTAAAGAGGAGGCCTTTCTTGGGGTTGGGTTAGCGGGAAGGGAGGATTTTGGGCGTTGGGTGGGTGGAGAGGTTGGCAGCTCAGACCTAATAGATACTCTCTCTTGCAGGGGTGAGCACAGACAGGATCGCAGGGAGAGGCCGTATTAGCTTGGCTCCTGAGGTTCTGCAACAGCTTTTCTTCTTGTACCCAGTGTTACCCTCATTATTTTGTAACCTTCCAACTCCTGATCACCCACGGGTTTTTTGTGTCGGACTATGTAATTGTAACCATACCTCTGGTTCCCATTAAAAACCATCGTTTTAGTTAAATTTTTTTCCTCTTCCCCCTCTTCACTCCACTGGAGGATTGATATCTGGGTCAGGAATGTGGGGAGTTTTTCTTTTTCAGATCATCCTGCCTAGCAGGAACTGGAATAATTTGTTCCTGCTTAGCAGGAACTGGAATAAAGTGTTTGATACTTGGTCCAGGGGAGAAAAAGTCAAGTGGCATCTTTGAAAGTAGAGATTAAAACTTTTCTGTCATGGCAAAAATTGGATGTATGCCTGGGGTAAGTGAAGAACATGTGTCATGACTGTGGCCCCAGATATGTTCAACTGTGTGCGAGTTTGTCTTTGCCACGTTTATTTAATTGCTGGTCTTAGTTTATTAGTCTATCAGTTTTACCCTTTTTAAGATTCTTGGCTCTCTTGACGTTTTTTTAAGGGTGGGCCTCAAATAAATTAGATTGGCTCTTGGGGAAGTATTCAGATAGACAGTTTTCAGATTGGCACATAGCATGCCGCATTGGGTCTTCAGGACCTTCAGGAGGGAGTGTGCCTATTTCACGGCAGAGGTTCTCTGGCCTCACTCACTCTACAGGCAGAAGGTGGAGTGCATGGGTTATTTGGCTCTCTCAATCAGAAAATGGTAGAGCCAGGATTGAGGTCTAGTCTTAGCACTTCATTTCTTAGCATTTTCATTCTGAAATCACTGTTCTTATGGGGACAAGCTTCTCTCCCCAAACCTTCGGTCTTATTAGGTCTTACGAGGATGCTGAGTTTGAGGGAGGAGGGTTGGGAATGAGTTTTGATGGTAAGAAGAGGGAAGGTTAGCTGGGAAAGGAAGGTAGAGGTAGCTCCTTATATTTCAAGGTGAGTGCCCCTCGGCCTGTTTTCCTGAAGGTGGGGCTTGGGTCGATAGGTGCTATAAATAGGCAGTTGTGTCACTTTCATATCCTGCCTAGACTGGGGGCTGAGGTCATGGTATCTTGAGATTTTAGCTTTGAGCCTTAATTGGTGGTGGATGGCCCTTCCTTTTCAAAGGAGGGTGTTGGAGATAGGGAAAGGGTAGGACCAATGAGTTAAAACCTTAGACCTTTCCTCTCAACTTTACCCTAAGCCTTTTCCGACCCCTAAAACTGTTTTTTTTCGCCCCAGCTCTCAAGTCTGAGTTAAAAGACGTGTTTTACCTGCCAGTGAGTTTTGTTGAGCATGACTTCTGTTAATACAGAACTAAAAATTACAGCCAACAGCAGAAAAGGTATTTTGCTGTCGGAAGCATAGCTTGTGGAGTTCCTGGGACTCGTCTTCGGGAAGTGCTTTCCTCTCTGTTGAAAGTTGTCCAGTATGTTGAAGGTGTTCTCTAGAGAAGGGTGCTTCATCAAATACGGTCACGGGCACGAGGCAGGGAAGCGATTGCCTTGTCAAAGGAAATAGGTGTTTTACTCTCCCTACTGAGTGGGGGCGCTCAGTAACCAAGAGTAGGTTGAGAATGGCTGGGGTGTTCTCCCAGGCAATGCTTTGGTTTGGCTATTGAATTTGGTACATGCTAGGAGCCGAGGATGTGGCAGTTCTTTTTGGTGTGATCAGGCTGCCTTTACTATTTCTTTGATCTGCTGCTGCTTTTGATCTGTTTGCTTGAAGGACTGGTTTGAATAACTTGATCCATGTCTCTGAGAAGTTTGTTTCTGCTCACCTAATAGACTTCCAGTGTTAGGGTTCAGTTGTGGTTCTGGATCCCTGCTGCAAGGGGTGACTTGGACCTGTTAGTATTAAAATCCTACATCCGTAAAAGGGCTTAGTGATTGGCCTTGCTCTTTTTTTTTTTTTTTAAGGTTTTATTTATTTGAGAGCAGGAGAGCAAGAGCACAGGCAAGGGTGGGGTAGGGGGAGAGGGAGACCAGCAGATTCCCCCAGAGTGGGGAGCCTGATGCGGGACTCCATCCCAGGTGGACCATGACCTGAGCCGCAATCAACAGTTGGTCATTCAACTGACTGAGCCATCCAGCCACCCGTGATTGGCCTTGCTTTTTAAGGAAATAGGGTCCCAGGTGTCTGACAAGTAGGTAGACTCAGCTTGGGGGCTTTTCCAGGACAGTGGATGAAGATGGAAATACAGTAGAGGGAATTGGTTGGTTTGGTTCCAGGCAGCTTGTTCTTTCTGGTACTAAGTGTGTTGGTGAGAAAAATGTGAGACCCACAGGGTTTTGGAATTTGGACCCTCTTTGTTCTTTGTTGTATTCCCTTGGAATAGCTTGGCCAGCAATAGCTAGTCCTGTTTCTCTCATTGGTGAGGATTTTAGATTTTTTTGTCCTTGGTTTTCTAAAGAATACATTAATCTTACTGAAGTATTGAAAATAGCCTGCTGTCTTGAAGCACTAGGTGTCTGACGATTCTGGATTGAGATCAGCAGGTTAACTAGGAAGGGAGGAGGGGGTTTGGTGGTGGGTGGGGAGAGGTGTGCTGCGGGTCTGTTTGCTGCCTCCTTTGATTTAGTTCTTGGTTAGGGTCCATTGTCCTGTGAGACAGCACATTACATCTTTATTTCTGCGTGTTTCTTCCCACTGCACTGCAGTCTCTTGTCCCTTGATCATCTACTATGGGTTTTGTCACCAGATCTCACTTCCACACTAGTGTGCCAGAGAACCTAAACTCAAGTGTTAGCTGGGGATCCCATCTGCAACCATTCCTGCCCAGTTTTTCCAGAACTCAGATTCTGTTTCCTTTCTTTGAGCCCACAGTACTTAGCCTCTTTCATCTTTATTTTTTTTTAAATTTTATTTGTAAGTGATCTCTACACCCAGTGTGGGGCTTGAGTCCCTATGCATCAAGAATCACATGCTCTTATGAGCCAGCCAGGTGCCCTTCTCATCTTTAGTTTTTTATTTTGAAATAATTGTAGACTTAGAAGAAAAATTATTTATTAAATTTATTAAAAATGGTCTCATTCACCTCTCTATGAATTATAATCTTCATGGTACCGACACATAAGAGCCGAAGAAGTAAAGTCAAATGGATCTTGCAGGCACGTCTGACATTGGGGCTTGTAGAAATTATTGGGCCCTTAAACCCCTGGTGTTAGTAGTTAGAAAAGCTTTTGGAGGCTGTTCAATCTAAAATTACTGGTATTGAAGCAGGAATAGAGAGGAAAGTACTTAAGAGCAGGAGTTTGGATCTGGAAACAGTGCTCCCTGCTTATGGATAGTGCTCTTTTAAGATTATTTTAAACAATTTGACAGTGCCAACCTACAGTCAACAGTTTTTTTTTTTTAAGATTTTATTTATTTGACAGAGATAGAGACAGCCAGCGAGAGAGGGAACACAAGCAGGGGGAGTGGGAGAGGAAGAAGCAGGCTCATAGCAGAGGAGCCCAGTGTGGGGCTCGATCCCACAACGCTGGGATCACGCCCTGAGCCGAAGGCATATGCTTAACCGCTGTGCCACCCAGGCGCCCCATACAGTCAACAGAGTTTTTTTTTTTTTTAAAGATCTTATTTGACAGCACAAGTAGGCAGAGTGGCAGGCAGAGTTGGAGAGGGAGGGAGAAGCAAGCTCCCCGCTGAGCAGGGAGCCCAACGTGGGGCTCGATCCCAGGGTCCTGGGATCGTGACCTGAGCCGAAGGCAGACGCTTAAACCAACTGAGCCACCCAGGCGCCCCTGATTATTTTTAGAGAGTGAGCCTGTGCAAGTTTGGGGGGAGGGGCAGAAGGGGAGAGAACCTCACGCAGACTCCGCTCAGAGCATGGAGGCCATGACCCTGAGATTGAGACCTGAGCCAAAATCGAGTTTGACACTGATGCCTGACTGGGCCACGTAGGGGCCCCAGAGAGAAGGGCTCCTTTAACAGAACAATGGAGCCACTAGTGTGAGGAGTGGAGACAGGCGAGGCATTGGGACTATCCTTGGATGAAGGATTTGGGATTCTCTGTCGTGCAGTGGGAACCAAACGAGGTGGTTCTAAGTGGAGAACTCCAAAGGAGGGTGAGTGGGGTGGGTATGGAAGGAAGAAACATTGCGGGAGCGGGAGCGGGAGCCGAGAACCCCGGGTAGCATCCTGCCCGAGCACCTCTGGGTGGCAGTGTTGCACGACTGCCCGAGGCCCTATACCTTGCTCACTGCCCTGTCCTTAGGGTTCAACGGCAGCCCCTTTAGGGAGTGAGGACCTGTCTGTCAGATCTGGACTGATAGGGCTTGTATTTATTTTATTTTATTTTTCTGGAGTTTGAGAGAAGGCTGGCCTATTCTGTGTACTGTCTCCCTGAGTAAAACACCCACATCCTGATAGGAGAAGTCCCCTGCAGCCCTCAGACACATGGTGGAGCCGCAGCCTCTCCAGCAGTGTGTCTAAGTTGAACACCTCGATCGTTGGGGAGTTTTGTTAGCATGTGGATTCTAATTCACTGTGTAGGTCCAGGTGGGGGACATGTTCTCTGGCAATGTTGACGTTGCTGGTTCCACTGCACACTTAGACCCATACTTTATAAGTCTGGCACAGATTGCTTTTCTGCCGTTTCCCTCTACCTTCCCTGTCAAGGGGGACTTGACTCTGTGTAAAACTTTATAAATGGTGCTAGCTAGAAGTTAGGCTAAATGTCACCTTACGGAGGGTCGGGTCCTGCGTGTAGATTTTTGTTCTAGCTAGCATAGGCCTAGCCAGCACTAGTTTTTGTTCTTGTTCTCTTTTTCCCCTTTTTATTTATTTTTTTAATGATTTTATTTATGGGGCGCCTGGGTGGCTCAGTGGGTTAAGTGTCTGCCTTGGGCTCAGGTCATGATCTCTGGGTCCTGGCTGGAATCAAGCCCCGTGTTGGGCTTCCTGCTCGCTTCCTGCTCGGCAGGGAGTCTGCTGCTCTCTCCTGCCCCTCCCCACTGCTTGTTCTCTCTCTCAAATAAAATCTTAAAAGATTTTGTCAGAGCGGGGGCACAAGCAGGGGGAGTGGCAGGCAGAGGGAGAACTTAACCAACTGAGCCACCCAGGCGTTCCTGTTCTTGTTCTTTTTAAAAAATTCTTTTTTCTGGGGATAGAGTACCAGGAATACTGGGTAGGGGCATTTTCAAGTCTGCAAGGGGGTAACGCTACCTTTTTTTCTTTTCTTTTTTTAATAACATTTTTGTCAGCGAGTGGGGGGAGTGGCAGGCAGAGGGAGAAGCAGGCTCACTGAGCAAGGAGCCTGATGCGGGACTCTATCCCAGGGTCCTGGGATCCTAACCTGAGCCAAAGGCAGACATATAACCAACTGAGCCACCCAGGCATCCCTCCTTTTTTCCCAAGAACTTAAAATTCTAAGTAAATACACCCAATATGGAGCTCAATCTTAAAACCCTGAGATCACATGTTCCACCAATTCCAGCCAGGCACTCCTGTTGTTCTTTTATCAGTTTTGTGGTGCTTGGAGGTTAGAGCAAAAGTTGATTGAAGTGTTATATACGTTAAGTCATCGGGGAGCTCAGGAACAAAAACGTCCTAGTGGAGATATGCTAACACTAATGTGTACTAGCTATGGACCAGTTGCTGTTAGGTGATGAGCCATATCCTATTATCCCTACTTTATAGCTGGGGATGCTGAGGCACGAACTGGCCTTAAGGGTCAAAACTGATGTGAAGTGGAGCAGGGTTTTGAGTTTATATCATTTGACTGTAGAACTTGTATCTTTGACTGCTATGCTGTGCTGTGCTTACAGGCAGAATTCAGTTCTCTTGGGGTAACCTTGGGTGGTGCAGTCGGGTAAGCATCTGACTCTTGCTTTCTGCTTAGGTTGTGATCTGGGATTGAACCCCCTGCTGAGCCCCGTGTCAGGCTCTGTGCTCAGTGTGAACTCTGCTCGAGGTTCTCTTTCTTGCCCTCACTCTGTCCCTCCCCCTGCTTGTGCTGTCTCTAAAAAATAAATTATTACAAAAAAAGAAAAAAAATTCGGTTCTTCCATGCTCCCCCCGACCCCCCAGTCTCCCCAAGGGAAAAGGCCCCAAGAAATTTTAACCCAGGGAGCAGTTTCTTAGAACCATTTCTTTTGCTTCAGGCCTGCACTGGTTTTTGTAACTTTTTTTTTTTTTTTAAGATTTTGTCAGAATAAGCAGGGGGAGCAGTAGGCAGAGGGAGAAGTAGGCTCCCCACTGAGCAAGGAAAGGAGCCCAATGGTGGGACTTGATCCGAGGACCCTGGGATCATGACCTAAGCTGAAGGCAGATGCTTAACCAACTGAATCACCCAGGCGCCCCTTCATGTGGAGTTAAAAAAAAAATTGTTATGGGGCACCTGGGTGGCTTAGCCATTAGCGTCTGCCTTCGGCTCAGGTCCTGATCCCAGGGTCCTGGGATCGAGCCCTGCATCGGGCACCCTGCTCAGCGGGAAGCCTGCTTCTCCCTCTCACACTCTCCTTGCTTGTGTTCCCTCTCTCGCTGTCTGTCTCTGTCAGATAAATAAATAAAATCTTAAAAAATTTTTTTGTTAGACACTGGAGATACACAGTACCTACCATTTATTACTTTTTGCACGCAAGGCACTTGAGAGGTTGAAAAGCTGCCTTTTTATGAGGGCTCAGTCCTATGTAAAAGACCTACATGGTTGGCTTTTAGCATAGCCAGCCTGGGAAATACCAGCGGAGCCCAGATAGAGGCATGCCTATGGCTGATAGATAAAGGGTGCTCTAGGACAGGTTTCAAGTGTCCAGTTAAGGGACCAGCATGTCCTAGGGGATGGGGTGTGAGCAGTATTACTGGGATCATGGGGTATGTGAAAGGAAGATAGAGGTTGGATAGAGTGCTTAAAGGGCTGAAAGAATTCAGGTGTCCTAATGTTAGAAATGAGGCTGTCCTTTCCGTGATAGTTTTGCTCACTCCAGCCCTTAAAGGTAGACGAGAGGTGGTAAACCTGTTGCGGGTGAGACATTAGGCATGAGCCAGGTGGTGGCAGTGAGGTTGAAAGGAGGCGTTTGGACGTAAGTTGGAAGAGCTCGCAAGCTGGCATAGGCAACATTAGTCTTGGATATTAGTCTTTTTTTTTTTTTTTTTTTAAGTAAGCTCCACGCCCAACGTGGGGCTTGAACTCATAAGCCCGAGATCAGGAGTTGCACGCTGCAACTGAGCCAGCCAGGCGCCCCTGGATGTTAGTCGTGGAAGTTAGTTGGAAGAGCTAGCATCTGCAAGACTGACTGAATCTGCTTTGTTGGAACATGTTAGGATTTATTTTCTAGTGAAGGTGATACCGCTTTATGTCAAGATAGAGGGATGGTGAGAGGAGGACGGCTTCAGTTTGATAGGCTACGTGCTGGCAGAGGATATAAGTGACATAGGAGAACATAAGACATCTCAGGGTTGAGTATGGAGTGGAGAGCATCTGCATTTATTTTATGGGGTAGCTTGCTAATGAGTGATGAGCCTGGGGCGCCTGGGCGGCTCAGTTGGTTAAGTTTCTGCCTTCGGCTGGTGTCGTGATCCCAGGGTCCTGGGATTGAGTTCCGCATCGGGCTCCCTGCTCAGTGGGGAGTTGGCTTCTCCCTCTCTGCCCCTCCCGCACGTGCTTGCGCTCTCTTGCAAATATATAAATAAATAAAGTCTTAAAAAAAAAAAAACTCCAAAACAACAAAAACGAGCCTACAGGAAACTGGTAGGGCGGATTGCTGCTTTTGAAAAGCTCTGCTTTCCTCCTGGAGTCCCAGGTAGCATCAGGAGCGGTTAGTCCTTTGTGATGAGTGGGCGGCCTTGACGGTGGCCATATCTTACCCTGGTAGCTTCCTACTGTAGCAAACTACTTTGCTCCTGTTGCTCTGGGAATCCAGTAGTTCAGGATAGGGACGTCTTACACAGACTGTCAGAATACTGTGCGTACGCCCCTGAGGAAGTGTGTGGGAGGCCTAAGCACTGCATTTCTGGTTCTTGTGTTCTCTAGGCGAGGGATCCAAAGTGAAGTCTACACAGCTTTGTTCGTCGTGAACTGGTGTATCATGTGAGTGGTACAGAACCACTCATGCACCCACATACCTGGATCCCCTGTGTCTGATGATCTGTCCCCTAAGAATAGGGCACCGGGCTGGTGCGCCTGCTTGTTGCTTTGCCTGCCCACCCCTATCTCGCTTCAAAGCCAGAAAGAATTTGGGTGCAAAGGGTATGCAGGATGTAGTCCTAGGATCCTGGTTCCCCAACAGTCTGTGCTGTTTCCTGGAGAAAAACACTTCTATTTCTATCTGGAGGCAAAAATTCAATCAAGAGAAGAAATGGCTCCCAGAACTCATTCCCAGAGTGTTAGTTTTGTGGTTGGCATGTTTTCTGGGCAAAGTATAACCTATAAGCCCTTCCTCTAGGGGGTGGCAGGGAGCAGAGGGAGGGAGCAATTAAGCCTGCTGAAGTCCGTGCCAGTGGCAGAAGGAACCCAGAATTATGCTTGCTTGTGCTCGTCTATGTTTAGAGGATGCTCTGTCTCTCTCCTTGAAAAGTGCTCTAATTTTACATTTGTTTTCCTAAAGGCAAAAGTGGAGGAGAAGCTATGTAGACTTGTCTGTTGTCGAGTGTCTCTGACAAAGCTGGCCCGTTACAGTTCCAGACCATTTGTACACATGTCTGTGTTAGACCTTGGCCACAGGGCTAACTGGTCTCAAAGGCAGACTCTCGGTAGCACTGGAGGAGCTACCAAATGGTGACTGTGAGGCAGAAAGGATAAAGTGAGGAGCCTGCTGCCCTAGGAACAGGCCGGGAAGTAGAGCTTTACTTGGCCTCTGCCGCTCTGACCTCTGTGGCTTAGCTCTGCACGTGCTTCCGGGCTGGAAGTAGGAAAAACACACAAGTACAAGTTGGCATTTCATATATTGTGTATAAAAACAGATTCAGATTCGGGGTGAGTTGGCTGGAACTGCCAGGGATTATATGTGGGGCTGCTGCGGGGGGAGACACCTCAGCTTTTCTCCAGGTCGGCCACCAGGTAGGGGTGGGTGTTCCTCAGGGCCTGAAGGAGCAGATCTTTGCAGGTCTTGTTCCAGGCTGGGGCAAAGCTGAGCAGCTTTCTCATCTTCATTGGGTTGGTGGGCTCTGCCCGCACTGCCCCGTACTGCTCCTCCGACAGGACGTTCCCATACAGGGCATCTAGCACCCCGTCCACATCTGTGACCCGTGCGATGAGGGCTGCCCGGTGCTGGTCCACAAAGTGCGGCCCTGCGGGCAGAATGGAAGGGAGCAGCTGAGCCAGTTCGCAGGGTGGATACGGGGGTCCGTTCCTGCTGAGCACTGCTTGCTTCAGAAATTGCTCTGGAGCCCTAAGGGGTGGGGCTCAAGGTGGGCAGCCCCCCCCCCCCACAGATACAGTGGGATGAGTATAACTTTGTTTCTGTCTCCCTCCCACCAGCCCCCCACAGGTGTCACCCGAGGGGTGTGTAGGTGGGTGGGAAGGGTAGGCCCAATCTTGCTCCCTTTGTTGCTGGCTGTGGGACACAGCTTCAGGCTGTGCAGGGGTATAGTGGGGTGTGGCTGGAGAGGTTGGGAGTGAAGGCCTCACTTGGCTTGGAGCTCATCTGTTAAGCCTGGATGCCAGCAGGTGCCCCCCCCCCCCAAACAGGTGGGGCCCAAGTGGTGTGTAGGTGGGTGGGAAGGGTAGGCCCAACCTTGCTCTCCCAGTGTTCCTGGCTGTGGGACACAGCTTCAGGCTGTGCTGGGGTGTGCTGGGGTGTGGCTGGAGAGGTTAGGAGTGAAGGCCTCACCTGGCTTGGCTGCAGTCTGGTGATCCTGGATCCCAGCAGGCCCTGGAGCGGGGCCTATAAGGAAATTAGTCAAGTGGTCCCCTTCCCTTATCATATCTCCAGTCTCTCTGGGTTGCGGGCCCCTTGGTCCGGAAGCCAAGTTCAGGGCCAAGCACAGGAAACCTCCCTTCCCAGCAGGCGGAGGAGCTTTTGTAATTTTTAGAGGGTAGGAGGAACAGAAAGTGAAAGAGCCCAAGGGGCAAACATTGGGGTGGGAGCTGGAGTATTGAGGGGCTATAGGAGGAGACCCCAAGATCTGGGCCCTTGCAGAGCGTGGAGGGGGCGTGCTCACCTTTGCACGTGATCTCCTGCAGCTTCTCCGCTGTCTCCTGCATGCCAATCTCACGCAGCACAAACGCGGTGAGCTCTGCGCTGTACTTTTCCAGATAGAAAGAGACGAGCTTGTCTGTGAGGTCCATGGCGTCCATGGACATCAGTGTCCCCCGCGGGATGCGCCCATAGCCTTCGCGCAGTGGCACTGAAAGTAGCTTCAGCTTGAACTTCTTGAACTCGTCTGCAGTCAGGTTCTCCAGGGCATCCAGGATGGCGTCGCGAGTGCACCCCATGGCTCTGGGGTCCTCTGCTGCTGTCGCTCACCCGGGATGTCTGCAGACCAGGAAGTCTGCTCTGGGGCGGGACCTGGAACTCCCCGCCTTCTCCCCAGCCCATTGCCCCGTGGCATAGGGCGCCCCGACTACCCCATTGGTTCCCACCCACCAAGGTCTGCAGACTCAATAGCCTGGCCATTGGGGGGCGCAGGGATTGCGTCCTCCAGCTGGTGTGTGAGGTGGGACCTGGGAGCGTGGGGTAGCACCTGCATCTCCAGGCTTGCAGTAACTAGCACAGACCAGGAACCTGGTTTATTGAAGTGCCAAGGTTTAGAATCTTGGAATTTTAGGACACTAAAATGTCTACATTTCCTCGAACCTTAGCATCCTCTCACATGTCATAGAATCTTAGAATCCTAATAGCCAGAACCACGTAGCTTACCAAATTCCACATATTGGGAAGAAAAGAGATGTAAAAAAAGGGTAGGGGACGCCTGGGTGGCTCAGTTGGTTAAGGGTCTGCCTTCAGTTCAGGTCATGATCTCAGGGTCCTGGGATTGAACCCCGCATTGGTCTCCCTGCTCAGCAAGGATTCTGCTTATCCCTCTCCTTCTCCTCACCTGTGCTCATGCTTGCGTGCGCTCTTTCTCTTTCTCAAAACCTTAAAAAAAAGGGTAGAGAATAGTTGTGTACTTTGTCTGCCTCAGTTTCCTTATCTGTAAAATGGGATTATAACACTCATTCACTTAGTAAATATTCCAGCATAACATGGGCTACCTGATGGCCTCTGAAATCTTGCCAAATACTTCCTGGGACAGCCAGGATTGGGTCCCAGGAGCTGAATCTTCTGGGGAAGTGATGATGAGACACTTGTAATGAATGGTTGAGGAACTTCTTGACTGGAGGGAAAGTCATGGGTGGAGAGCGACCCTAGGCCCACGGGGCTTGATCTAGAAGAGCAAGTGGAAGGTGGCATGAGTAGGTATTGGAGCCCAAGCTGTGCCCAGAATCCTTAACTTGCCTTTAACATGTCTGGGAAGGCCCTGCTGGCCTGGTCCCCACGGCCCTCACCAGCCTTATCTTGTGCCACCCCCTGCTCTTCCTCCATCTCTGAGTTTCAACCACGCTGGCCTCTCAGTTCTGCAAATGTGCCACACTCCTTTGCTTCTCCCAGCCCCCCCCCCCTTTTTTAAGGTTTTATTTCAGAGAGAGAAAGAGCGGGGGGGGGGGCAGGCAAAGGGAGAAGCAGACTCTGCACTGAGCAGGGAGCGCGATGCGGGGCTCCATCTGAGGACCCTGGATCATGACCTGAGCCGAAGGCAGACGCTTAACTGATTGAGCCACCCAGGCGTCCCTCTCCAAGCCCTTCGACATGTTCCCTTGATCTGGAAATCTCTTCCTCACTCTTTGCCTGATTGAGACTTTAAGTCTCCGGTTAAATGTCCCTTCCTCTGGCCGGCCAGGTGTAGAATCCCTCCCAGACTCGTTCATAACACCTGCTCTCATAGCAATTGTGACCGAGTTGTGACTGTGGATTTGTTTAGCGTCAGTCTTCCCTGCCAGTCTGTAAATCGTGCCTGTCCAGATCATTGTTGCATCCAGAACAGTGCTTGGCCTATAGCGGTTGTTCAATAAATCTTTGTGGAATCAGTAATGAATGAAGGGACCTTGTGGGAAACAAATCATGAGAGACTCTTAACTATAGAGAACCAACTGATGGCTGATGGAGGGAGATGGGCATTAAGGTAGGCGTATGTTACGATGAGCGCTGGGTGTTATGTGTAAATGATGAACCACTGAACTCTACTGAAACCAACACTGAACTATATGTCAACTAACTAGAATTTAAATTAAAAGCAACAACAACAGTGAAGGCACCTTGTGGTTCAAGGGAGGATACCAGTAACTGGAGGGCATGCTTTTCATATAAACTTTCAAAGAGAGGCAGCTGCCAGGAGCTGGAAGACTGCGGGCGTGAAGCTGTATAGTGTCTGCTTTGAATCTGGGCTCTCCTTCCCAGGTGGGTATCGGGAATCCATTCTTCCATTTCAGCTGGGCTATAACAATCACCATTCCTTTGACTGATGTGATCCTGACATATACGTGTATTTATTCATTTATTGGACATCCATCGCCCACCAGAATGTGAGCTTGGGGAGGGCAGGGACCTTGTCTGTCTCGTTCACTGCTGCGTCCCCAGCATCAAGAGGGCACTTGATCCCCAGGAGGTGCTCAGTGAAGATTTGCTAGATGAAGGAATAAATGAGGCCGTGTTTCCTGCAGCATGTTATATTCAAGAGCTTCCAGCAAGGCTGTAGCAGGGCTCACTCCCCACCCCTGTGCATGTTGCCCCACGTGGTTTGGGTCTATTACGTGCCAACATCCTCACCGTGGGTGGCACTTGGGGGCCAACAGCCAGTGTTCCTTGGCTTATGGCTGTTTAGTATTGTGCCTCTTTCCTGGTCTTTATCCTTTTAGAATCTCCAGTTCATTTTGTCCACCGTGGCCAAAAGGCTCCATCTTCCTAGCCCACACACTGAGCTTACCCCTTCCCTGCTCAGAAACCTGTGAGTCTCCAGGGCCCTCAGAATCAAGTCCAAGCTCCTCGGCTTGGCCCTCAAGATCCTTGCCAACCTCCTCAGCTACACCTTCGACCCCGTTGGCCTCTGGACTTCGCTCCCCAAGTGGCAGCTGTTCTCCGCTTGGCCTCTTTTCCTTTGTGGGTCTGTTCAATGAGTTACTGCTTGTCCCAACATTCATCAGAAGTCACTTTTCCAAAGAAATAATAAAAATTTGAGCTCTCTCTTTAGGCTCTGATCTTTTACACGCATGATTTCGAAGCCTGACAACAGTCCCTTTGGGGCAGGGACTAGTAGCCCTATTTTACAAATGAGAAGACTGAGGCTCAGAGAGGTCGAGGAACTTGCTGAAGGTCATAAAGTGGAGGCGTTCGTGTAGCTTGTCTGTCTGGCTTCTGAATTTGTCCTCTGTCTCCTCATCCCTGTTGACCTTTCTGTCCTCTGTGCAAAAAGAATTAGTCCTTCACATGTCTGCAGGATGCCTTTACGATGCCTTTATCACACAGTGTGTCCGTTCACTCTGTTTTCCCACCAGACTGAGAGCTCCTTGAGGACCCTCTGTGATCCACAGCACCGACCCCAGGGCCTGTCATAGCTCCAGCCACTATAAGCATTTATGGAATGACAAAAGAATCCTGGAATCTAGAATCATAGAAACCTGCTCTTTTCACATTGGTAGAATCTTAAATGCTTTTCTTTTTTTAAAGATTTTATTTATTTATTTTAGAGAGAGAGAGTGAGTGCGTGAGCAGGGGGTGGGGGGGAGGAGCAGAGGGAGAGAGAGGGGGAAAGAATCTCAGGCAGACTCGAGCCCATGTGGGGCTCCATCCCATGGTCCTGAGATCATGAGCTGAGCTGAAACCAAGAGTTAGATGCTTAACCAACTGAGCCACCCAGGTGCCCCAAAGCTTTGGGTTTTTGAGCTATGGAATTTTAAAAATGATTGCCTGACTCAACCGCCACATAGAGCAGGGATCCCCTTAGCCACATGGCCATTCATCTGTATCTCTTGAACCTTGTTTGGATGGGATGGCCTTGGCTTTAAGTAGGCTCAACGTAACAAATTTCAATGGAACCTGTGGGACTGTGGGAAATTGTGCCTGGGGGAATGTGTGTCATGACTAGGAGGAGAGGGTGGGCTTCTCCTTACAACTGGCTTCCTGGGGGCAATGGGGCTAAAGCTGTGGGTCATGGTGGTGTGACACTGTGCCCTTCCCTTGTTCCTGCATGCTACCACCCAGAACAGCTATTCCTTTCATGGAACTGGAAGCCTCACCAGCCGATGGCTTTAGGCTTCACCTCAGAACAAGGGACACTTTTTGGCAGGTGCATGTGCTCTGTGAGCTATTGTAGGCTCTGAACTCAGAAGGGAACATTGGTTTTGGATAATCTATTGTATTCTATTTTTTAAAGTTATTTTTTTTTTTTAGAAAGAGACTGTGAGTGGGTTGGGGAGAGGGGCAGAGTGAGAGGGAGAGAGAGAATCTTAAGCAGGCTCCATGCCCAGCACGGAGCCTGACATGGGGCTCGATCTCACCCGAGCTGAAATCAAGAGTCGGAGGCTTAACAGACTGAGCCACCCAGGCGCCCCTATCTTATTCTAAATAGATGTATTAAGGATCTACTAGACGCCTGCCCACATGATAAGTGCTGGCGGGAGACGGTAATAGTAGTACTAACAGCTTTCATTCTTTAGCATTTACTATGTTCTTTTTTTTTTTTTTTTTTTAAGATTTTATTTATTTATTTGACAGAGAGGCAGCGAGAGAGGGAACACAAGCAGGGGAAGTGGGAGAGGGAGAAGCAGGCTTCCTGCCGAGCAGGGAGCCCAATGTGGGGCTCGATCCCAGAACTCTGGGATCATGACCTGAGCCGAAGGCAGATGCTTAACAACTGAGCCACCCAGGCGCCCCAAGCATTCACTAGTTTCTAGGCACTGTGCTAAGCATTTAATATGCATAATCTCATTTAAACCTCCCAACATCCCTGTGAGGTGTGTGTGCCCCACCTTACAGAGGAGAAAACGGAGGTTTTCAGAAATTACTCTGGAAGCCAACAGTGGTAGTAAATGAGGAAACACAGATTGAAACATCTGACCCCTAGGCCCAAATTCCAACCACCGTCCTAAATGTCCCACTCTCCTTAAAAATTGTCTTGGAGAGATTATGTATACGGAAATTTATGCCTCCTCCAGACTGTCCACAAACATCTTGGGAGGGTAGATGTTATGATAATAGTAATGAGAACATCAACTTCCTCCTCTTTGCAGAAAGCTCTAGGACTTAACATTCAGAAGATTGTGGAATAGTGGGAAAAGTAGGAGATGCGTGGTGTCAGACCCACTCAGATTCAATTCCCAGATCCTCTTAGCTGTGTGACTTAGGGGAGGTCGGAGTCCCTCCCTGGAGTCTGCATTTTGTAACATGAATGTGCCCACCTCACCAGCCCATAGGGAATCAGGACCCCGAGAAGGGCAATGACTTGGCTGAAGTCCCCCAGGGAGGTAGAGGCAGAGCCTACTTGTTCCTGGACACTGGCAGGGTGATTTCCACCAGTGAGGTGGGCAACAGGAGCTTTGGGCAGCTCTCTGGGCAGCCATGATAATCCCTTCTCCCTTAACCCCTCCTTTTCTGGGGGGAGTGCTCAGAGCTCTGAACTTTGATCCCTGGCAAGGGAAGAAACTTCGGGTCTTACCTCAGGCCCACGCTTGCCCCTGGACTGGAGCCAGAGCTGTTAGTGGTGGTAAGACACCTCCTGGGTGTGATTCTCCCCACCCAACCAAAGTAACCCTTGATCGCTGGAACTAGATTGCTTCTGCAGTCGGGACCACAGATGGCCAGAACATTGGGCAAGCCACTTAATCTCGTTCCTCTTGGCCTCCTTGTGAAATAGAAACAATGCTGTGTTGTTACAAGGTTATAAATGAGGTTATGAGGTTATAAATGGATTAGGAATGGTGAAATGTTTGGAACAGGCCTGGCATATGGTCGGTGATTCTGTCATTGTTAAAGCATCTGAGCCTCAGTTTCCCAGCCTCCGAAGTAGGGATGATGTTATTGACCTTACAGGGTTATAGGGAGGATTCCTTGGAATGCTTAGTAATAATAATTGTAATACCATCAATAGCCAACATTTACTGAACATTTCCTATGAGCTTGGCATTGTTCTAAGAGTTTTGTATGAATTAGCTTGTTGAATCTTCGTAACAATCCAAGAATCTGTTTTTTAAAAAAAGATTTATTTATTTATTTGAGAGAGTCCGTGAGTGAGTGGGGGAGGGGGTGGAGGGGCAGAAGGAGATGGAGAGAGAATCTTCAGCAGACTCCCTACTGAGGGCACAACCTGATGAGGGGCTCAGTTTCATGACCCCGAGATCATGACCTGAGCTGAAAGCAAGAGTTGGACGCTCACGAGAGAGAGGTGATCTTCTGGGTGTACCCAACATGAGTTTGTGATATCGGCGTTCAGGACCTGCTTTTGCTCTGGCCCTGATTGGAGGATTTCTGCCTTCTTTCTGCATTTCTCCAATACAAGGAGCTCTCACCTTCCATGGCATTTATGACTCCAGCCATTGGGAAGCTCTCCCTTAGGACGAGCTGAACTCCGCCCCCTCTGAGCTCTGGCTGCAGGGACGTCACGGAGCTCCATCTTACCGTCGCAATACAAGTCCTTACTTCCTCCTCCAGATATGCTCCCTCCAACCTGCTGTAGACAATCAATGTCTCTCCCATGGGGCAGGGGGCAGATCTGGCCCATCCACAGAGAGAGACTGAGTTGACCGTCACCTTGTCCTGGGCACCCACTCCTATTGACCAAAACCTTCCGCCTCAGCCTGGCAGTGACGGAAACTCCCGGTGAGATCGACATTCGGGATGTTGACCTTATGAGTGGAAGTAAAGTGGTTTGTGGTTTCAGAGACCAGCTCCAGATATGCCTCACCCTCATCCCCTCCTGTTGGGGGAAATCAAACTTCCCTGGGTTTCTCAGGGGTCTGGTAAAAAGCCCTAGTAGCTTCCTGAGGCTTTTCAATACTGTAGTTGTTGGTGTAGTCAATTGCTCTGATCCAAAAGGATAATAAAACTTATCTCTTCCTGAGAGGCCTGAAGGCTGAGAGCCTGTACAAGGTTCCTGGGTTAAGCCCAAATGTGCCAGGAAGCCTGGGGTAGCTTCCTAAGTGGGCCAGCGCGCAACATGCAAGAGCTTCAAGTGTTTTGGAAGAAATGAGCCACGGAAGTGGGAGACAAGTCCAGTGACCTGTCATATTTAGGGCTTACTCATGCTTTTGAGATGCAAGTCATTGTTTATCTAGACACTGCTTTGCAATTTAACAAATTATTAAAGGGAATGGGAAGTTCAGTTCATAAATATAACTTTTTTTTTAAAAGATTTTATTTATTTATTTGACAGAGACACAGCCAGGGAGAGAGGGAACACAAGCAGGGGGAGTGGAAGAGGAAGAAGCAGGCTCCCAACGGAGGAGCCTGATGTGGGGCTTGATCCCAGAACGCCGGGATCACACCCTGAGCCGACTGCGCCACCTAGGCGCCCCATAACTTTTGTATATAAACACAAGAATGCTCTGCTTAAATAACTGAGTTCTCCCCCCACCCCAAATTCTGCATTTTCCAAAGATTTTGATCAAGCACCTGAGGGCAAATCTATATTTAATCAACAAGGCTTAATAAGACAATCTTTAATATTAATCTGTTATAAGATCATGGAGATTATAGAGCTGTGCCATCCCGTTTGATAGCTACTGTAAACACACGGCTCTTGAGAAACTGAAACGAGGCCAGTCTGAGATGAGATGTGTCCTCAGTGTAATACACACCCAATTTCAAAGACTTAGTATGAACGAAAGAATGTAAACTATTCCGTTAATAATTTTAACTTCTTAATTTTATTTAATTTTTAAATTTAATTTTTTATTTCTTTGCTAATATATATATATTTTTAAAGGAAGCTCTATGCCCCACATGGGGCTTGAATTCATGACCCCGAGGTCAAGAGTTGCACGGTCTACTGACTGAGCCAGTCAGGTGCCCCACATTAATAATTTTCATATTGGTTACAAGTCAAATGATAATGTTTTGGGAGAGTGGGTTAAAGAAAATATATTTGTGAAATTAAAAAAAAAATAAAAACAATAAAACCAAAGACTTGAGCTGAGACCTGGAAGGAGCTTTCTGGCTCCTGGGGAGATTTATTTACTTGCCAAAGAGTTGGAGTAAGAAGATCTTTAAGCAGGGGAGAGGGGCAGCTGCTTTCTTCTCCTTGATAATCAGGGAAAGGAATTCTTCCTTGTTGCTCCCTTATAGGGTGTCTGGCTACCATCAAGGGCCAGTTAACTTGGCTCTCATCCTATCATCCTAGGGCACAGGGAGCCAGACATTTAAGATTTCCTGGGAGAGATTTGATAAGTCTGTTTCTGATTCAGAACACCACGTGTGCACATTTGGGATAAAATTAATAAAAATGAACATTAAAAACCCAAGAGAGAGGCAAAAAGAGAGTCCAAAGGGGGGAGATAAGACTGAAATATAAGCAGAAACTCAGATTAAGACAGAATGTGGTCGAGGGAGGGAGAAATGGACAAATCCAGGGAAAGGCTGAAAGAAGGTGCGGCTGAGAGGCCAAAAGAGAAGGACCCAGTGAACTTGTGTGTTTATTCATTCACTGAGTATTTATTGAGCACCGGTACTATGCACATGCTTTATTCTAAATTGGAGACAAGCAGTGTACAAAATTTACATTCTGGGAGGAGGAATCAGTCAAAAAAACCCAATAAGTAAAATATTGCTTGTCAGGTGGTAATAAATGTTATTGGGAAAAATAGAGCAGGGGAAGGGAGAAGTGAGATTTAAAATCAGGGCGTTAGGAAAAGCCTCACTGAAAAGGTGACATTGGCGGGCGCCTGGGTGACTCAGTTGGTTAAGTGGCTGCCTTCGGCCCAGGTCATGATCCCAAGGTCCTGGGATCGAGCCCCACATCAGGCTCCTTGCTCAGCTCTCCCTCTGCCTGCTGCTCCCCCTGCTTGTTCTCTCTCTCTCTGTCAAATAAATAAATAAAATCTTAAAAAAAAAAAAAAAAGTGACATTGGGTAAAGATCTGAGGGAGAGGAGGATGGAGACCATGTCAGGTCTGAAAGAGTGTTCCAGGCCAAGGGGCCAGCGGCCCAACGGCCAAGGCTGGAGTGAAGAGGTGGGGAGGGGTGAGAGGAGAATGAGGTCAGCTTCAGTAGGGCCTTGTAGGCCACAGTGAAGACTTTGGTTTTCATTTTGAATGCAATTTAAACTGAGATTTGAAGGTGAAGCATGTAAAAAGCCAAAACTCTCAGGGGAGAATCAACTTCAGTTTCTTCATTTATTCAGTGTCCCTCTATCAATCATTTCCCAAGCGCTTTGGGAGGCCCACGTTGCCCCAGGGACTGTGCTGGGCACTGGAGAGACCAGCAGGGAAAAGACCTTCCCCTCAGCTCTGGAAGAAGAAAAACTTTCAGGGTCCTCTGAGGTCCTGTGAGCCATAAACTTGGGGAATAAGAGGGTGACAAACGGGAGGGGCCACACACAGGGGAGGGGGAGGCTGGAGAGTGTGGAGTGGGGGGTGGGGAAGAAAGGAGAGACTCTCCCCAAAGGTCTTTTCTGTGGTGTGAGAGGCCCTGTCTCCTGCTGTTGTCATTTCTGGCTCCAGGCTGAGCCAGGGAGGGGCCCGTGGATGGGCCAGGACAGGTGGCCTTGACATGTGATGCTTGTCCGCTGACCACTCAGTCCTCACTTTTAGAACGGTTTCCAGAAGTGATGGAAAGGGGTGGGCAGGAGAACTAAATATAGTCCTGGGGCCAAGACTCAGTCTGGGAGGGTCTGTCTGCGATTCACTCTGTGCCCTCACCAGTGGTGGTCACCGCTAGCTGCGCCTCTGAGTCCCCTGTCCTTGCTCTGAGCTTGCTGTTTGCCCTTTGCCTGTCTTCAGACACAGCTTTAATTGCCCCTAAGGTTAGGCCTGACCTTGAGTGGGCCTCCTGGGAGTCTCTTTTTGCTCAAGATCTCCAAGCAGACCTGTGAGTCCTGTGGGTCTGGAGATATGGGGGAAGGGAGGGCCTGGAGATATGGGGGAAGGGAGGCGGAGGCCTGGGGCTCCTGGAGAGGTAGGAAGGTAGGGGGTGAGGGCTCTGGGGAATTTGGGGCAGGGGCTGAGGCCTGGGGCTAAGACAGGGGAAGGACTGCAACCTGGACTCCTGCTTAGGAGCTGGGACTGAGACAAGGTCCCTGTTTATGGCTATTTGGGGGGCTGGGGCTGAGAAACGCAGCTGAGACTGCTTTTGGGATCGAAACCGAGTCCCCCCGTGCCCGTTGGCCAGACCCGGAGTCCTTTTCTGTATGAGACACGGGAGGTCTTTACGGGCCGGGGATCCTCCCCGTCTGGGGCTGCGGCCGGGCCTAGGTCGCGGCCGGGCTGAGCCTCCCTGACTGACCCCTCCTCTGCTCAGGTCCGTCATGTCGGCCGCGCCGGGCCTCCTGCACCAGGAGCTGTCCTGCCCGCTGTGCCTGCAGCTGTTCGACGCGCCCGTGACGGCCGAGTGCGGCCACAGCTTCTGCCGGGCCTGCCTGAGCCGCGTGGCGGGGGAGCCGGCGGCGGACGGCACGGTGCCCTGCCCGTGCTGCCAGGCGCTCACACGGCCGCAGGCGCTCAGCACCAACCTGCAGCTGGCGCGCCTGGTGGAGGGGCTGGCGCAGGTGCCGCAGGGCCACTGCGAGGAGCACCTCGACCCGCTCAGCATCTACTGCGAGCAGGACCGCGCGCTCGTGTGCGGCGTGTGCGCCTCGCTCGGTTCGCACCGCGGCCACCGCCTGCTGCCCGCCGCCGAAGCCCATACGCGCCTCAAGGTGCGGGGATCGGGGGGCCCTGGGCGGCGGGCGGACGGGGGGGGGGGACGGCATTGCTGGCAGCAGCGGGCTCTGGCCGATCTGGATTCTGAGCTTCAGGGCCCGGGGCGCCTGGAGCTGTGGGGACTGCGGGCCCGGCGAGGCCGCTAGGGAATCGGGGCTGCCGGGCGGAGGGCGGAGCCTGGAGGAGGAGGGAGCCCGGGGGAGGCACTCGGGGGCGGGCCCTGGGGAACAGCGGCCGCCCCAACCTAGAATTCCCGGGTTTAGCGGCTGGAGCGCGCCCAGAGCTGCGGGCGCCGCCGCCACAAAGCGGAGTTGGCCGAGCACGGACAGCACGTGTCTGCGGCCCGCGAGCGCCGGCCCTTCCGCCGGGCGCAGGCCGGGCAGATAGGACTGGAGGGCCGGGGTCTGGGGTCCGGCGGCCCGGGGCGGTGGGGGCCGAGGCCGCCAGGCTGCTTCGCGGAGGCCCACGTTCTCCTCCGAGCCGCTGAACTTGTGCGCGCCCGAGGGTCACTGCATCCCGCGGGGAAGGCAAGGCAGGCCTGGGAGCGCACGTCTGTGCGCAGACCCAGGTTGGCGCGGAGACCCAAATCCAGGCTGTTTTTCTGGATGGAGCTGGAAGTCTCGAACGCTTGCTGACAGAGCCCACATACAGGTGGGCGCACCCCAAGGTTTGCCATTCCCACGGGTGCCCAGAAAAGATCCCCAGACGTTAGCAAAGAGAGACGCACACACACACTGGCTCGTCCATGTCAGACGTGTGGCAAATCACACGCATGTAGCTACAGGCGAGTACATGGCTACACAGGCCCAGGAAGGTCTGTCACGAAGCGTTTGTTGGACTGTGGAACAATAAAGGACAGGTGCGGGAGCGGGACGAGGCGGGTTCTGGAGGCAGGGAGAGGTCCTAAGCCCCTGCGGTGAAGCTGCCATCGGTCTTCTCGCGAACGATGAGTGGGGTGGGCTTCTGCAGGTTATCTTTGCCCACAAACATCAGCGTTGCCCTGCACTTCTGCTTGGCCCCCAGACTTCTAAAGAAGGTGGACCACCGTCCTCAGGCGGGTCTTCGAGGCCCCCAGACTCCCCCAGGGACCCAGCCTCACCGTCCCTTCCCCTCCTGCCTTGCCCAGTCCTGCCCAGGGCCGATGGGTGGTCGCCTTCACCTTCCTCTTCCCGGGAGCCTTCTCACCCCAGGCTCACCTTTGCTGGTAACCCCAGAACTCCCAATCTGGGCCCAAGAGAGATCCGCAAAGAGGGATTAGAGTCCATAACAAGGAACAGAGCACCAAGGGACCCAGGAGGCTGGAGGGGGCAGGGGGGCAGGATACATTCTGCCAGGATCCACATAAGCCCAGCCCTAAGCCGTAGGGAGGGGCTGGCAGGAATTCTGAAGAAGGGACCCAAGAAGGGTGTGAAGGTGAGGGAGACAGGAAGGCTGGGGCCCTGCTGAATGCCTGGGTCTTTGGCGACAAAGAGGGGCTGGGTCCAGAGACCGTGTACCGGACTCGAGGGCGGTCGAATGGGATCTGCCGGGAGCGGGGGACTGCTGCGACCCCCGGAAACGGAGCTGCCTCCTGCATGTCCATGTCGCGCAGCATGACTGCCTTGGGCCCGGAGCCTCAGAGCTCACAGCAGAGGGCCACCAGCTTGTCCGCGTCTAGCTGCCAGAGCGGCCCCGCGCGACATTCTGAAAAGCTCAACGCAGCAGGTCTGCCCCCAGCTGCAGTTTGAACTTTTTTTTTTTAATGTAATGTTATTTATTTATGTATTTGGGGGCAGGGCACAAGCAGGGGGAGCCGCAGGCAGAGGGAGAAGCAGGCTCTCCGCTGAACTTTCTGAGCTCGTCTGGAGGTCAGGTTTTCCCCGCGCAGCCAGGATGGCCTCGCGCTTCTTCCTCATGGCTTAGCCCTGTCGCCACTGAACCTCTGATGGCTCCATGCTGACAGCCATCCGGTCCGCCCTGTCCTGCAGCAGGCGGGAGCATGACCTGGCGGCGGGCCACGGGGGCCACAGGCTAATCCTGGGGCTTCCGCTAAGACCGGGACTCATCCTAGAGGGTCTCTCAGTTTCCCTTAGGGGGAGTGGGGAGGAGGCTGCAGATTTGTCACAACCCTGGGGGGGGGGGGCGTGAGGAAGACTACTCCCATTCTGCAAAAGAGGAAACTGAGGTTGGAAGCCACGGAGGCAGGGCCATACGCTTTCCCCGCAAAGAGTGACTTCGGCAGGAGCTCCTAGCGGTTTCCCTACACCTGCATTTCAGGACCCACAAACTGGCGGGCCTAGGGTAGATGCCGCCCACAAAGGTGTTTGGTAGACACAGCAGATGTATATATTTTTAAAAGTAAGCTTTACGGGGCGCCTGGGTGGCTCAGTCGTTAGGCATCTCCCTTCGGCTCAGGGCGTGATCCCAGAGTCCTGGGATCGAGCCCCACATCAGGCTCCTCCGCTGGGAGCCTGCTTCTTCCTCTCCCACTCCCCCTGCTTGTGTTCCCTCTTTCGCTGGCTGTCTCTCTGTCAAATAAATAAATAAAATCTTTGGAAAAATAAAAGTAAGCTTTACCCCCACCGTGGGGCTGGAGCTCACCACCAGGAGATCAAGAGTCCCCTGCTCTACCAACTGAACCAGCCAGGTACCCCAACACGGCAGCCATTTTTATTAAATTGCCTGCCCCCCAGCCCTTGGGTGCGCAGGAAGGCTGCTCGGGGTGTTCTGCTACTGTTCTGCTTTTAAGGACGGGGTGAAGCCCAGGGAGAGGAAGAGGCTGCATTTTTCTTCGTCCATCCTGCCCTGCCCTCAGAGGCCTGCTGGGTCAGCGCTGTGCCCTCTGCTGGAGGACACCAACCCACACTCGTGTCTGTCACCGTCACAAAGACCTCTGCGAGGGGTGCTAAGTGTCGGGGGGGGGGGCGGCATCAGGGAAGGGAGGCCAGAGAGGACTTCCCTGAATAGCCTGCAGGAGGGTAGGGCATTCTCAACATCAGGACCAGTGCCGGCAAGGGCCTGGAGACCTGCACGGGAGTCTGGGGGGTGATTAGATGCCCGCCTGCCTGGAGGAGGAGCTGGCCCTGAGGCCGAGCCAGGGAGGGCAGCCCCATCACCTCTCCACGCCTCGCCCCCGCAGACACAGCTGCCTCAGCAGAAGCTGCAGCTGCAGGAGGCGTGCATGCGCAAGGAGAAGAGCGCGGCCGTTCTGGAACATCAGCTGACGGAGGTGGAGGTGAGGGGCTGGCGCGGCAGGGGCTGGGGACCGTGCATCGGGCTGCGGCTCCCAGCCCCGGGCTCTCGCCTGTCTGCTCCCACAGGAGACGGTGCGTCAGTTCCGGGGGGCTGTCGGGGAGCAGCTGGGCAAGATGCGGCTCTTCCTGGCTGCACTGGAGGGCTCCTTGGACCGGGAGGCAGAGCGTGTGCGGAGCGAGGCAGGGGTCGCCCTGCGGCGGGAGCTGGGGAGCCTGAACTCTTACCTGGAGCAGCTGCGGCAGATGGAGAAGGTCCTGGACGAAGTGGCCGACAAGCCACAGACGGAGTTCCTCATGGTGAGCGCTGGATGACCTTCCCTCTCTGCTTCTCAGCTGGGGTTTGGGGCCTAGAGACCTCATCCCATTGTCAGACGTGGACTTGGAGGTCCAGAGAGGGACAGGGACAAGGCTGGGTCGCACAGCGAGGAGGGGTGGGCCCCAGGACTGCTGTGACGGTTGTTTAGGTTGAACACTGCACAAGGACGCTGAATCTAAGTGGGCACCACTCATATCATAGACGGTGTAGGTTTGTATGTTTATTTGGACAATCTTCTACTCGGTGGAATCAGGCTCTTGAGGAAAGGGAGTACGTTTTTATAGTTCACACGGAGGTAAAGGGCTAGCGTTGGCTTTAAGTTCTGGGTTTCTTTTGGCTTTGCTGATTCTTCCTGACCCCACACTTAGCATCGCCGGTGGTCCACCCATCTTCAGAAGTCTCCAGCATCTCCCCCTGCCTGCCTCATCTGCATCTCTTTTTCTCTCTTTCCAGAAATACTGCCTGGTGACCAGCAGGTGAGATCAACTTGGCCTTGCTCCTTTTCCCAATTTGCCCTAGTCTTCAGGGACACTGGCTGGCTCACCCTCTAATCACCGCAAGCCTGTGCACCCCATTTCCGTACACCCACCGTGATCTCCCTGCATTTGTGTTGAACACAGAAATGAATGTGACCCGGTCCTTCTCAGGGACCTCCCAGACTAGTGCTGGGATGGACCTGGGTGGGGACACAGGCATCAGCCCGATGTGGGGCTCGATCCCAGGACTCCAGGATCATGACCTGAGCCGAAGGCAGTTGCTTAATGACTGAACCACCCAGGCACCCCAGAAGGTTCTTTTAAAAAAAAAATTGTGGGGACCCCTGGCTGGCTCAGTTGGTGGAGCCTGTGACTCTTGATCTCGGGGTTGTGAGTTTGATTCCCACGTTGGGTGTAGAGATTACCTAAATAAGTCAATAAACAAAAAAATTGTGGTAAAATATACATGATGTGAACTTTGCCATTTTCACCATTTTTTGACGTGTACATTTAAGTTCGGTGGCGTTAAGTACATTCGTGTCGTTGTACCACTGCCATCACCACCATCTCCCTCCAGAATTTTTTCATCCTTCTAAATGGAAACTCTGACCGAGTTTCAAGCCAGGGTGTGATGCAGGAGAGATTCTGGGACTCCAGCACAGCCCCTGTCCTGCTGTCTTTGGGGGTAATGCCCCTGCCCTGCCTCTGCCCCACGCCTCCTCCAGGAAGTACCTCCACACACATCCGCCCCCACCTCCCCGCCCCCCAGGCTACAGAAGATCCTGGCCGAATCCCCACCGCCTGCCCGTCTGGACATCCAGCTGCCTGTCATCTCAGATGACTTCAAATTCCAGGTGTGGAGGAAGATGTTCCGGGCTCTGATGCCAGGTACGGGGGACGGGCTGTCTCCGGGTTTGTGTTGGTAACGGTGTGGTTGAGGGGAGGTCCTAGCTGCACACGAGAGGCCGCTCAGTCCCAGCTGGGAGGTCATCGAAGAAGGTGCCCGTTGCCCCTTTACCTCTGGGGTTTGCCCTGCACCCTCGTAACATGTGCTCAGAGAAGGACCTTTGAGGGCATGGGGTTTACAAGTGGATGACTGACGTGGGGAGGACTCTGCTTGCCGGGAAGCTGCCGCTGCCATTGGCAAGCAGGGGAGGCTGGGGCCTGGGGTGGAGGCCTGTGTGATCCTGGGTCAGCTCCTGCCCCCTCTGGATGGCGGAGATGATGACGTGTGCCCGTTGGAGGCTGAGGATGTGTGCAGAGCTGGCACCCCGGGGACGGGCCTGTGTCTGGGAAGGCCCCTTAGGGCTCTGCCTCCTGTCCCTGACAGATAGGTCACAGTGAGGTGCCACGGGTCACAGAACTCCAGGACACCTACACGGGTGCTGGTATAGCCCTAACTGCCTTGGGGGAGGAGGGGGGAAGGGGGTTCTGTTTTATCCAAGGCAAGACTAAGGCCCAGAGCCTGGCTCAAGACTCATGAAGTCACAAAGCGGGGTGAGGTGGGGGCCGGCCTAGGACCAGGCTTCCTGACTTTCTCCTGCTTTGTGGCCTGGGCCTCAGCTACGGACTTACCTGCCTGGTAGCCACGGAATCCTCCCTACCTCGGAAGGAGGCAGTTATGGCCTCGTTTTTCCGCCGAGCATACTGCAGCTCAGAGAGGTCCCGTGTTTGGCCCAAGCCAGAAAGCAGAGAGGGTCTCACCTCCCAAAGATGCTGGGGGGATGAGAGCAGACCGCCTGGCCCCTAAGTTGGTTGCTCCCCCTGGAAGCTGGTGGGAGGCAGGCAGGTAGGGGCCTGACCGCTCTCCCCCTGGCAGTGGTGAACGACCTGACCTTTGACCCGAGCACGGCCCACCCGAGCCTGGTGCTGTCCCGCTCCGGCCGCCGCGTGGAGTGCTCGGAGCAGAAGGTGTCGCCGGCCGGAGAGGACCCGTGCCAGTTCGACAAGGCCGTGGCGGTGGTGGCGCGCCAGCTGCTGTCCGACGGCGAGCACTACTGGGAGGTGGAGGTGGGCGATAAGCCGCGCTGGGCCCTCGGCGTGATCGCGGCCCAGGCCAGCCGCCGCGGCCGGCTGCACGCCGTGCCCTCGCAAGGCCTCTGGCTGCTCGGGCTGCGAGACGGCAAGATCCTGGAGGCGCACGTCGAGGCGAAGGAGCCGCGCGCCCTGCGCACCCCGGAGAGGCGGCCATCGCGCATCGGGATCTACCTGAGTTTCGGGGACGGGGTCCTCTCCTTTTACGATGCCAGCGACGCCGACGCCCTCGAGCTGCTCTTTGCCTTCCGCGAGCGCCTGCCCGGGCCCGTGTACCCCTTCTTCGACGTGTGCTGGCACGACAAGGGCAAAAACGCTCAGCCGCTGCTGCTCGTGGGGGCTGATGGCGAGGAGGCCTGAGCCGCCCGCCGGCCCGCTGGCTTGGGGAGGGGTGCCGGGTCCTGCAGGCCTGGAAGGAGACGTGGCGGGCAGGGCTTGTCAGGACTGAAGGCAGGGCCGAGGGGGTTGGGGACTGGAGACTCTAAGAGTTCTGAGAAGTTGGGGATTTTAGGGGTTGGGGTGGCTGCGGGGAAGGGAGATCTAAAGTCAGGTCAGTGAGGAAATCCCAGTTTGGGAACCAGGAAGCCCAAGGGTTCCAGGAAGAAATTGAAGTTGAGGGAAGGAGCGCAAAGGGCAGGGGTCTGGGGGGGAGGAGGGAACTGAAGAACCGTGTAGAGCAAGGAGCCCTTCCGCCTCCCGTTCCCCTCCTTCTCGGTGGCCTCTGGGCAGGGGTTCCAGACTCATCATACAGAAAGATCTTTCCCTTCATGGTTCTCCAACCTGGGCGTGCATCAAAACCACTTTTTCAAAGCATGGAACAGTGACTTGTTAAAACAGAGTGCTGGGTTTCTGGTTCACCAGGTCTGGGGGCAGACCAAAATTTGCTTTTCTAGCGAGTTCCTGGGGCCATGCTGTTGTTGCAGGTTACAGGTGGGATCACCTGGAGAACCCTGGACTTAGACGCTGGTCTGTTCGGTCAGCTCTCCAGTACACAGGGTCAGTTCTCAGATAGCTATCAGCTCTCAGGAATAGAAAACCCACACTATATTCCCCTGGAGATTCAACAGTCATTGAAAAACTGCCGGATCCCATGCTGAGTGAATAAACTGACCCCCAACTATTTCCCTTTGCCTCTGGAGTGTGTTTACTGATGTCTTGGACATTGAAGAAATCCCCCAAGTTGCCAACCAAGAGAAAGAGCCTGATGCCAGTCCCAGCCTGAGCCCTGCTGCTTGTGGAGAAGAGAAGGCTCCCCCAACCCCCAGCTCCCCCTGCTTCTCCTGAGTTGGCCCCAGGCTGCTTACTCACTGGTTCACACCTTCTTTGGTTTTAGCCCAATGGCCCATTTCTTGGGCTCTGGAATAACCACTGAGGCCCAGAGGGAGAGGCCTTTGGGGACTCAGGCAGGTGGAACTGGAGGCGGCTGTCCCTCCTATCTTGAGAGAAGATGCTGGTGCGGGGCCCTTTGCTCTCCATGTGGGGGTGCTGCTGCTGCTGTGTGAAAGGGCCTGGGGACTTCTGGAAACAGGTGCCAATATGGGAATTTTCTTGGGAGACAGAGTGAAAGGAAGGTGTGGGTAGGGTAAGAGAGGACTCAAGATCTGGCTGGGGGCATTCCTGGCTGTGTCTCCCAGAGGAACAGTTCTTGGACACTGAAGAGAGGATTCATTTGTGAAGCTGTTTCATGCTAGAAAGTAAAGTAAAAGGGTGATTTGATTGTAAAATCCAGCAGCATTAATAGAGATGATTTTATTCAGACTGCTTCCCCGTTAAATCTTGTGAAGACACAAGGGACCTACTGCTAGGCCTAGTAACCTATTGTCCACCTGGCTTTCAATCTTGACCCATCTCATCTTTCCAAAAACACAAACATGGTGGTAGGGTCCAGTTGCTCAAAACTTTCAACAGCTCCCTGTTGCCTACAGGAGAAAGCCCTTGATCTTTGGCTCAGTATTTGAGATACCCTGCTATCCTCCAGCCACGTCTATACTCTGGCCCTACTGACCTCTTGGGGTCCCTGTACCACCACATCGCATAACTCTTTGTTAGGAATGTTTTTTTTTTTTTTTTTTTTTTTGCCTTCCACTCATCCTACAGATATTTCCCCAAACACCGCTATTTCCTACCCTCTCTCTACCGGTTCGTCTTTACAAGGTGCGTTCCAGTGCCCTCCCTGTCATGGGCTGGCGATATCCAAGAGCCCAAAGCCCCTTCCTGAAGAATTAGGGACTCTGAGAAACAGATGCCAAGACGGCATTCAGTGTGCAAGGGTTTTATGAGGGAAGATACCCATGTGGGAGCAAATGGGGCTGTCAGATTGTGATGCCAGTCTGAACCTGAGTGAAGGAGAGAGGGAGGGAAGGTCGGGTGAAAGTGTCCTTGATGGTTGTGGGGACTTCTCTATAAGCTGCCTGTGCGGGGAGCCCTATATGTCCCCAGTATGGGCCTGCCTTTGTGTCCCTGCCATGTTTGGGTCATTTCTGGGAGCTGCCTGTGCTCAGCACAGATGCAGGGGCGGATTTCACAGCTCTTTAGCCTCTGCCCTCAGTCTTTCCTCCCCATTGTTGGAGTTCTGTCAGGAAAATTTCTTTTCACAGCCACCTCAGGTTCTTTCTCCATGAAGTTACCTTGGCTTGAGCTGTGTGCTTTGAGGGAAATGACCCTGTGACCCTGCGACCCTGCCTATGGCTGATGGAGTGAGAGAGGGGGTCCCTGAAGCAAAGGCTGTCATGGTGGGACAACTCTGTGGGAAACTTTGCCTAGTCAGAGTGTTCTTTGTTGGATGGTGGCCACCTGGCCCATCCAGAATCTTCCTGGAGATGTAGGGAGGTGAAATGGGAACACAGAGCTGGGTTCCTCCAGCACCTATGTCTCCAAAGACTAGAATCTTCTCCTTTAGTACTTCCCCCTCAAGGAGGCTCTGAGAACCCAGAACACCAGGCTGCTGAGAGGTTTCTTGTGCCTCCTGACTTCCTGTGTATAAGAACAAACTGCCACCTGCCGGGGCCATGCTCACTGCAGGCAAAACCTTTTGTTGACAGCTTGGTATTTGGTACCCTATTTGTCCTCATAGCTCTAGGCCTCACAATGACTAAAGCCCCTACTAGGCTCTGTTGCTTCTTTTTAAAAAAATATTTAAAATTATTTGAGAGAGAGAGAGCACACAAGCTGGGCGAGGGGAGAGGCAGAGGGGGAGGGATCTAACCATACATTAAAAGGATGGTTCACCATGACCAAGTGGGATTTATTCCTGGGCTGCAAGTTTGGTTCAACATCTGCCAATCAATCAATGGGATACATCACATTAATAAACGAAAGGACAAGAACCATATGATCCTCTCAACAGATGCAGAAAAAGCATTTGACAAAGTACAGCATCCTTTCTTGATTTTTTAAAAAAATATTATTTATTTATTTATTTGACAGAGATAGAGACAGCCAGCGAGAGAGGGAACACAAGCAGGGGGAGTGGGAGAGGAAGAAGCAGGCTCCCAGCGGAGGAGCCTGATATGGGGCTCGATCCCATAACGCCGGGATCACGCCCTGAGCTGAAGGCAGACGCCTAACGACTGCGCTACACAGGCGCCCCGAATCCTTTCTTGATTAAAACTCTTCACAGTGTAGGGATAGAGGGTACATACATCAATGTCATAAAAGCCATCTAGGAAAAACCCACAGCGAATATCTTTCTCAATGCCTAAGGTCAGGAACATGGCAGGGATGTCTGCTATCACCACTGTTGTTCAACATAGTACTAGAAGACCTAGCCTCAGCAGTCAGACAACAAAAAGAAATAAAAGGCATCCAAATTGGCAAAGAAGAAGTAAACTCTCCCTCTTTGCAGATGACATGATACTTTATGTGGAAAACTTAAAAGACTCCCCCCCCCAAACTTCTAGAACTCATAGAGCAATTCAGTAAAGTGGCAGGATATAAAATCAATGCACGGAAATCGGCTGCATTTCCATATACCAACAATGAGACAGGAAAGAGAAATTAAGGAGTTGATTCCATTTACAAGTGTACCCCAAACCATAAGATACCAAGGAATAAATCTAACCAGAGAGGCAAAGAATCTGTACTCAGAAAATAATAGAACACTCACGAAAGAAATTGAGGAAGACACAAAGAAACGGAAAAGTATTCCATGCTCATGGATTGGAAGAACAAATATTGTGAAAATGTCTGTGCTACTTGGAGCAATCTGCACATTCAATGCAATCCCTATCAAAATACCATCAACTTTTTTCACAGAAATGGAACAAATAATCCAAAAATTTGTATGGAAATAGAAAAGACCCCGAATAGCCAGAGGAATGTTGAAAAAGAAAAACAAAGCGGTGGCATCACAGTTCCAGACTTCAAGCTGTATTACAAAGCTGTAATCATCAAGACAGTATGGTACAGACACAAAAACAGACACACAGATCAATGGAACAGAATAGAGACTCCAGAAATGGACCCTCAACTCTGTGGTCAACTAATCTTTGACAAAGCAGGAAAAAATATCCGATGGAAAAAAGACAGTCTCTTCAACAAATGGTGTTGGGAAAATTGGACAGCCACATGCAGAAGAATGAAACTGGGCCATTTCCTTACACCACACACAAAAAACACAAAAATAGACTCCAAATGGATGAAAGACCTAAATGTGAGACAGGAGTCCATCAAGATCCTTGAGGAGAACAGAGGCAGCAACCTCTCTGACCTTGGCCGCAGCAACTTCCTCCTAGACACGTGGCCAAAGGCAAGGGAAGCAAGGGCAAAAAGGAACTGTTGGACTTGATCAAGATAAAAAGTTTTTGCACAGGAAAGGAAGTGATCAATAAAACCAAAAGACAACCCACAGAACGGGAGAAGATTTTTGTAAATGGTTTATCAGATGAAGGGCTAGTATCCAAAATCTATAAAGAACTCATCAAACTCAACACCCAAGGATCAAGTAATCCAATCAAGAAATGGGCAGAAGACGTGAACAGACATTTCTGCAAAGAAGACATCCAGATGAAAGAGCACTCAACATCACTCGGCAACCGGGAACTACAAGTCAAAACCACAATGAGATACCACCTCACACCAGTCAGAATGGCTGAAATGGACAAGTCAGGAAATGACAGATGTTGGTGAGGATGTGGAGAAAGGGGAACCCTCCTACACTGTGGGTGGAAATGCAAGCTGGTGTAGCCACTCTGGAAAACAGTATGGAGGTTCCTCAAAAAGTTGAAAATAGAGCTACCCTATGACCCAGCAATTGCACTACTGGGTATTTACCCCAAAGATACAAATGTAGTGATCTGAAGGGGCACCTGCACCCCAACGTTTATAGCAGCAATGTCCACGATAGCTAACAATGGAAAAAAACTAGATGTCCATTGACAGCTGAATGGATAAAGAATATATATATATAAATAAAATGGGATAGTACTCAGCCATCAAAAAGAATGAAATCTTGCTATTTGCAATGACTTGGATGGAACTAGAGGGCGTTATGCTAAGTGAAATAAGTCAATCAGAGAAAGACAATGATCATATGATCTCACTGATATGTGGAATTTGAGAAATAAGGCAGAGAATCACAGGAGAAGAGAGGAAAAAATGAAACAAGACAAAACCAGAGAGGGAGACAAACCATAAGAGACTCTTAATCTCAGGAAACAAACTGAGGATTACTGGACGGGAGGGGGGTGAGAGGGATGGGGTGGCTGGGTGATGGACACTGGGGA
Organism: Ursus arctos; assembly: GCF_023065955.2. Taxonomy (NCBI): domain Eukaryota; kingdom Metazoa; phylum Chordata; class Mammalia; order Carnivora; family Ursidae; genus Ursus; species Ursus arctos. The sequence goes on from NW_026622874.1 coordinate 88,489,650, forward strand.
GGGTATGTGTTGTGGTGAGTTCTGTGTATTGGCTAAGATTGATGAATCACAGCCCCGTACCCCTGAAACAAATAATACATTATATGTTAATAATAAAAACATCTGAATAGGTGTTACCATTAAATTGTGGGCTTGAAAAAGTGGTGGACTTGGAGGATTACATCAGGAAACTGTCTTGGTTTCAGCCATGCTTTGAAGGATTGCACAGCTTTTTGGTCATTTTCAGCTTTAAGAACAGTCTCATGTTCAGATATAAGCAAGTCCAGTCCAGAAAAATTTCAAGATTTCAACATCACACCCAGTTTAAAGTGACCTGAAGTGGAAAAGTGAGGGGAATCTATCTTTCACTCTCTTCTCAATCCCTCTTCTTCCCCAGAACCCTCCCACCTCTGCTTTGCTAGCTTCTCAAGGTTAAGGTTACTTAGAGGAAAAGAGGCAGAGTACCACATGATTGCTGTGGCTATAATTTGGGACCCAGTCATGACAGGACAGGCATCCAAATACTTCTGCTTTCATGGAAGGTGGTGTTGGGTTCTTCAGAGATGGTGTAGGCGGACATTGTTAGACTTACCTCTTGTGACAGCCCCTCAGCTCTTGCTCTGTAGCCCCCCTCCCCCAATTGCACTCTTGAAGTAGTTATACCATTTCCAAGTCCCTTCACTAAGGCAGGTGGCTGTCTTAGGCAGGGGCCGACCATAGTGCTTTGCGCCCAACTACTTTGGTGACATTCAGGTGGCCTAGGGTGTCTCATATAAGACAAGGGCATATTTCTATCTCTCTCCTTGCCTGGCCATCTTGGAATGCTCTGGTATACTCCGTTCCTTCTCTGGAACCCTCCAGGTGGGAAGCCAGGACTAGTTTCCATGATCTTGCAGCTGTCCAAACTCTTTGGGACACGTGTCAGGTTCTCCTGAGAACTCATTAGCCTTTATCTGGGCCTTCAGTTCTTGCAGTCCAGGGCAAAAGGGTTACCTCTAATATCCAGGAGGGGTTCTTTTGGATCAAGCCTCTCACTTGCTTTGAGGTTGGGGAACCATTATAACTCTCTCTTCCACTGAGGTGGGTGATGACGGTGGAATTTGCTGGGCTGGACCTGCCTCTCACCAGGAAGCCTCAAAAGGAGTGTCTGCAGTTTTTTAATTTTTAATTTTTAAAATTGTTTTATTGTTTTAGAATGTGGGACAGTGTTTCAGTCACATACTGTCCTTAGCTTTGGGGCTTTAAACAAAAACTCTATCAGTTTACAGTCTAAACAGCACCGTTGGAGAATGTTGTCTCCTTAAATTTTCTCCAGCACTCAGTATTATCAGACTCAAATTCTTTTTTGTTTTTGCCAATGTGATGGGAAATAAAGAAATAGTATCCCATTGTTCTTTTATTTTAATGTACATATTTCTCATTACATCTATTTATTGACCAGTTATATTTTCTCTTCAAAAAATTGCCTGTTCAGGGACACCTGGGTGACTCAGTCGGTTAAGTGTCCGCCTGGGATCGAGTCCTGCATCGGGCTCCTTGCTCAGTGGGGAGGCTTCTTCTCCCTCTGCCTGCCACTCCCCCTGCTTGCGTGTCCCCCTACTTGTGCGTGCACTCCCTCTCTCTGTGTCTCTCTGACAAATACATAAATAAAATCTTAAAAAAAAAATTGCCTGTTCAGAGGTGCTTGGGTCGCTCCTTTAAGTGTCTGACCTTGGTTTCGGCTCAGGTCATGATCTCATGGGTTGTGAGATCAAGCCTGCATTGGGCTCTCCACTCAGTGGGGAGTCTGCTAGAAGGTTCTTTTCCTCTGTCCCTCCCCCCACTCACACACGCTCTCTCTCTCTCTCAAATAAATACATAAATCTTTAAAAAAATTGCCTGGGGACAGCTGGGTGGCTCAGTCGTTTAAGTGTCTTCCTCTGGCTCAGGTCACAATCGTAGGGTCCGGGGTTCAAGCCCTGCATCAGGCTCCCTGCTCAGAACAAAGCCGGCTTCTCCCACTCCCACTCCCCCTGCTTGTGTTCCCTCTCTCGCTGTCTCTCTCTGTCAAATAAATAAATAAAATCTTAAAAACAAAACAAAACAAAGGTACATGTATTAGAGAAAACACACTCATGAACATGTGTTTAGTCCTAGATTATCTTGGGAAAGAAATGTGAGAGACTGGTACTATGATTCTGGGAGGACAAGGAGAGAAACTTTTCACTGCGTACATTGTACCTTTTGAGTCTTGAATCATATGAACATATTATGTATTAAAATACAATTTTTATTTTATTTTATTTTATTTTTATTTTTATTTTTTTAAGATTTTATTTATTTGACAGAGAGACAGCCAGCTGGAGAGGGAACACAGCAGGGGAGTGGGAGAGGAAGAAGCAGGCTCATAGCAGAGGAGCCTGATGTGGGGCTCGATCCCGGAACTCCGAGATCACGCCCTGAGCCGAAGGCAGACGCTTAACGACTGCGCTACCCAGGCGCCCCTACAATTTTTATTTTATTATTATTATTTGTAAAGATTTTATTCATTTATTTGAGAGGGAGAGAGGGAGAGAGCGTGTGAGTGCATGATCGGCGGGGGCCGTAGTGTAGAGGGAGAGGGAGAAGCAAACTCCCCATGGACCAGGGAGCCCAGGACCCCGAGATCATGACTTGAGCTGAAGTCAGACCCTTAACGAACTGAGCCACCCAGACGCCCCTATAATTTTTATTTTAAAAACGGAAATTAACATTAAAAAAGAGTCTGTTAAAATGTATTAATTTACTCTTATCATGATGAACACTGAATAATGTATGGAATTATATTTATATAATTATATATATAATTTATATATAATTATCATTATATTGCAAATCCGATACAAATATCACACTATATGATAATTACACTTGAATTAAAAAAATAAATTGAAAGTGTATTAATTGTGTGTTAATTAAATATTACAGGTGGTACTGTGGGTATGACAAATATAAAGAGGCCATGTGGCTTGTGGCAAAAATTGTAAGGGCAGTGTGTGAATAAATGAAGTCTGGAAACACTACTTAAAGGATTTGAGATATTTTGGCAGGTTCTCTTTCAAGCAGAGGGGGCCATGCGGGTGGAGGGGGTCCGCGATGATGACCCGGTGTTGGGGGAGCAGGTCATCCTTCCTCTCCAGGTCTCAGTCTCATCTGTAGTGGGAGGGGGCTGGCCTAGAGTTTTCTCTGAGATCCAACTGTCTTCGTTTGGGTTCCCCCAGAAGCTGACCTTAAGGCAAAGATCCCAGTGCAAGCAGACTTATTTATCAAGTGCAAGAAACACCTGCGCGTTGTGGGGAAGCGAGCCGGGGAGCCAGGGAAGGTGCATTATGAGGGAGTGGAAGTTTCCCGAGAAACAGTAAAAAGCACTCCCCTCACCCCACATGAAGTTAAAGAATCTGGACACTTAGACACTGACTCCTGTCTGCCCCTGGCAGAGGGGGACCCCAAGGGCGGATAATTCCCCTGCACCTGTAGCCTGCTTTTCACAAGGGCAGGTCACCTTCTGCGACTTGGGAGAATGTCCTCAGGCAGGGAACAGCAGCTATGGTGGTGACAAGTCCTGGAGCGCACAGAAGTGTGAGGCCTCAGGGACCAGCCAGCATCAGTCACAGCCTCCAACCCTGACTAGCTTAAAGACTGATTTATTTATTAGGGGTGGGGAGGAGCGGAAGGGGAGGGAGGGAATCTCAGGCAGACTCCCCGCTGAGTGCGGATCCCAAGTGGGGCTTGATCTTGTGACACTGAGATCATGACTCCAGCCAAAATCAAGAGCTGGACGCCTAACTGACTGAGCCACCTGGGCACCCCCAACTCTGACTAGCTTAGGGTCTCTGTGCTTGCAGGCTTCCTGAGAAAGATGGAGGCAGTGAGAGGGCTAGACGTGGGCTTAGTTCCTGGGTATGAGCGAGACAGAAGAGGAGAGGCGGGAGGACACGTGGAACTGGCCTGGGAGGAACCCAGTAGCAAAACAGGTCCCCTGGGTGTTTCCTGTTTCGGCTGAGTCACCCTTGTTGCGAAGACCCAGTTACACTCTCTGGCCCTGCCTGCCCCTGCGTGTCAGGGAGCAAACATTCGGGCCTGGAGAAGGGAGTGTGTAGGTGGCTTCGTGAACTGCCAGGCCTTGCACTCTTTCTTCAGGTACTGAAGGCAGAATGGATTTCCCCAGAATAATCAGGGGCTAGGCCAGAATGTCTGGGTTTCTGGGTGGGGAGCACACATGGGGGAGGGAGAAGGGAGGTTGAAGGGGCAGATGTTGGGTTTGGGGACCTCAGGAAACGGGCTCAGCACTGGTTCTACAAGAGAGAGGAACCAGGAAGAATGAAGGCCAGACCGGGGTCCCAGAAGCAAGAAGTGAGGCCCTGGAGGAGACTGTGAGCCATGAGGTCTCTCTGCTGTGGGGAGGGCCTGGAAGCCTGTTTCCAGAGATGCTTGTTATGTTTTGCCTCACAGCCCAGTATCCAATCATTCTTCCTGTCTTTTAGATTTTTTTGTTAATTTTTATTTTTTAAAGATTTTACTCATTTGAGAGAGAGAGAGAGGAAAGAGAATGAATGGGGGTGGGGGGAGCAGAAGAAGAGGGAGAAGCAGCCATCGTGGGGTTTGATCCCAGGACCCCAAAATCATGACCTGAGCCGAAGTCAGACGCTTAACCAACCGACCCCAGGCGCCCCTCATTCTTCCTGTCTTAATAGGAACTTCAGCAATGATTTGGCCAGATTGCTCGCTCATTCTACATTTGGGGAAACAGCTAGCCACAGGAATTCATTTCCAAAGCAATGTGGCAAGTTAGTGGCAGAACAAAGGCCAGGAGCTCTCTTTCCCAACAACTGGTTCAGAAATCTTTTTGAGATATGACTCCCACTTTTGGAAGTGTAAGGTCCGTGGTACAGAAACCGTACACTGTGCTTTTTTATTAAACCTCAGGGGCACAGAACTGAATTACGTGCAATGCTTTATTTGTACACTATCATTATTTGGCCTATGAATGCCCCTCTTGTATTCTGTTACCTATTTATTATAACATACGGGCAGCCATGAACTCCGTATTTCACCCAACAAGTAGATTATTTCAAAGAACTTACTCATCGATGGACTTCTCCCCTGTCCTCAGAAGTGACCATTTACCTGGCTTTGTGTTTTTCATTTTTCCGGCTCCTTCTTTTAACTATCACACATGTTGTTAGTTTCATTTTACTTGGTTTTTTTTCTTTTTTTTTTTTTTTAAAGATTTTATTTATTTATCTGACAGAGATAGAGACAGCCAGCGAGAGAGGGAACACAAGCAGGGGGAGTGGGAGAGGAAGAAGCAGGCTCCCAGCAGAGCAGGGAGCCCGATGTGGGGCTCGATCCCAGGACCCCGGGATCACGCTCTGAGCCGAAGGCAGACGCTTAACGACTGAGCCACCCAGGCGCCCCTCATTTTACCTGTTTTTGAACTATGTGAATGTGGCATGAGAATATTCTGTCTTTGGGGAAACGGCTGGCTTATTAAAATTTTTCTTACCCACAAAACAGAGAGAAGAGGGATATCATGAGCCTTAATATGCCCGTCACCGAGCTTCAGCAATTCTCAAGATCTTGCCACTCTTGCTTCACCTATCATGTTTTTCTTTCTTTTTTTCCTGGAATACTTGATGTATTTATTTTAAAGATTTTATTTTTAAGTATTCCCGACGCCCAATGTGGGGCTCGAACTCACAACCCCAAGATCAAGAGTCACATGCTCTATCAACCAAGCCAGCCAGGCACCCATCCCCTGGAATACTTCAAAGCCCATCTTAGACATCTTATCGTTTCACCACAGCCCTTCTTACTGGGGATGTAAATTTGCAAAGCAGGTGTTAAAGTAAAAAGCAACCTTTCCAGATTAGGAGATACGAATCTGTAAAAATAATCTTAATAAAGGCTGTAATTCAGTTGTCAAAAAAGTGCACGTGTTGTGGGTAGGGCGATGGGTGAAATAGCTGAAGGGGATTCAGAGGACACAGGTTTTTTGTTTTTTAAGATTTATTTATTTATTTATTTATTTGTCCGTGAGAGAGAGAGTGAGCGAGCACAAGCAGGGGGAGCAGCAGAGGCAGAAGGAGAAGCAGGCTCCCCGCTGAGCAAGGAGCCTGATACGGGGCTTGATCCCAGGACCCCGGGGTTCACGACTCCAGTTGAAGGCAGATGCTTCACCGACGGAGCCACCCAGGCGCCCCAAGAGCACACTTACTGATTGTGATGAGCACTGAGTCATATTGTGCCCCTGAAACTAATATAACACTGCATGCAAATTATACTCGAATTAAAAAAATAAATTAAAAATTTACTTGTACGTACGGCCACTTAGACATACGTCAGTACTCATTTTTTAAAAACTGTTTACTTTCTTTTACGTAATCCAATTACTATCATCACACCTGACAAAATCAACAATGCTTCTTCAGCATGCAATGCCAGGGGCCTGCGAATTGGACTTGGCCTTGTGTTGCTAAGATTCATCCATCGTGTTCCATTTGGCTGTGTAATACTCTGTGCGTTGGACCTGTCCGTGCTCTTATCACAGACATTGCATCGTTTCCAGCCATCATGGACAGTGTGAATATGAATATAATTGCATGTGTCTCCTGGTACATATGTGCTAAATTTACTTGGACAAATACGTAAAAGTAGACTTGCTGGGTTCTGTGGGGTTTGAACCTCTGTCTCAAAAGTAGTTCTTTCAGTTTTCACACTAACCAGCCGTGTATTAGAGATCCCACCGGTTCACAAACCCCTGATACTCGTATGTATGGACTGTGTTGTAAAGTAAAATTCAGTTTTTTTTTTTTTTTTTTTTTTTTTACTGTGGTGACATTCAGAAATGTCTGAAGAACCTTGGTTTAAGGGCCAAATGGTTCACGTGTGCCTAGGTGGCTGAGTGAGTTAAGGGTCTGCCTTCAGCTTAGGTCATGGTCTCCGGACCTGGGATTGGTCCTGGGATTGCGTCAGGCTCCCTGCTCAGTGGGGAGCCTCCTTCTCCCTCACCCTCTCCCCTACCCACCCCCCACTTGTGCACGTGCTCTCTGTCTCTCTCATAAATAAATAAAATCTTAAAAAAAAAGAGCCAGATGATTATACAAGGTTTGTTACAAAAACCTACATTCCTTGGTCCCCTCTCCTCCTACCCCAGGCTATCACTTTTGCTAATTTTGGCATTTATTTTCATAACTGTAAGCAACACACGTATAATGCAACTTCTCAACTTTGAGCTGTGATCTATTAGGCTTTCTTGCTATGGAAGGTGGGCTTTCTCTTGTTTTACCACTTCTCCCTTCTTCCGTCCTAAGTACAGTTAAAGTTTTATTTTTGATTAAATTGTTGTTCTGGGGTCACCTGCATGGCTCAGTCGGTTAAGCGTCTGCTTTCAGTTCAGGTCATGATCCCAGGGTCCTAAGATTGAGCCTCACATCGGGCTCCCTGCTCGGCGGGGAGCCTGCTTCTCCCTCTGTCCCTCTCCCCGGCTCATGCATGCCCCCTCTCTCTCTCAAATAAATAAATAAAATATTAAAAAAAAATAAATCAATGTTCTGGCTTTACATCTTTATGATTATGTAAATGCTATTCATGGCCAAGCAATGTAATATATTCTGATTTGTTTTTCCCTCTTGTGTGACTTTTTGTTTTCTCTCTAGTTAGTAGTAGTCTTTTTTTTTCTTAGTTATCTTGGTGGCTACCACTAATTCAGTAGTCAACGTCCTTGCCAGTTGTCTAAATCTCCTGAGTATGTCCAGATGCGTTAGATGCTCTATACAGTAGGGTAGCTCAGTATCTTATCTATCTCTGTCTTCCGTGGCCACAGCCCCCAAAGCTATCACCTCTTCCTCTTCCTGGTGTAGAGACCACATCTAGTTTTTTTTTTTTTTTTAACTTATTCTTCAAGCCACAGCAATCTTGTTTCCACATGCCCCACACCTCTGCAATGACCTTTTACAAGGTCAGGTTTATGTTGCTAAATCTGGTGGGCACTTTTCATCTTTACCCCTCAGCTGCATTTCACACCCGGGGTGCTGGACTTCCTTGAAGCAGTTTCCTCTCTCTCGCTTATCATCTGTATCTGCCTTGGGCTGTGTTCTTCCAGAAGTAGACCCCGACACAAAGATTTGGGTACAAGGCGTTGGTTTGAGAGGTGTTGGGATCACTGGCAGAGGGGCAGAGAGGCAAGGCAGCCAATAAAAGGTACATTTAAAAAATTTTTCTCCAGCTTTATTGAGGTATAATTGGTAAATAAAAATTGTATGTATTTATAGTGTACGGATGTTTTCATATATGTATACATTGTGAAATGATTACCACAATCAAGCTAATTAACATATCCATCATCTCACATACTTACCTTTTTTTTTTTTAAAGTTTATTTATTTAAGTAATCTCTACACCCAAATCAGGACTCAAACCCATGACCCTGAGATCAAGAGCCGCATGGTATTCTTTTTTTTTTTATTTAAGATTTTATTTATTTATTTGACAGAGAGAGAGACAGCCAGCGAGAGAGGGAACACAAGCAGGGGAGTGGGAGAGGAAGAAGCAGGCTTCCCGCTGAGCAGGGAGCCCGATGCGGGGCTCGATCCCAGGACCCCGGGATCACACCCCGAGCTGAAGGCAGACGCTTAAAGACTGAGCCACCCAGGCGCCCCTCACATAGTCACCTTTTTTTTCTTCTTTTTTCCTTTTTGTGCTAAGAACATTTAAGATTTACTCTCTTAGCAGGTTTCAAATATACAATATAGTATTATTAACTATAGCCACTATGCTGCCCATTAAATCTCCAGAATTTATTCATCCTGCACAACTGAAACTTTGTACAAAGGGTGCATTATTAAGTCAGCGGGTGACCAGATCTTAATCCAGAGGGGAAGTGCTGGGAAACAATGAAAAATATATCTTAGAATTATCCCACCTAATGTGCGAGGGAGCGAGGGTATCTATACTCCAACTTCTGAAAGTTATTGGTTGAGAGCTGCTTTGGGGGTGAGATGGGCATTAATTTTTTGCCTTTCTGGCTTAACGGGCTGCAGGCCTAGCAGCCCTCTGGAAGTTGTTTGGCCGGTTCTGAGGGTGTTAGGGAGGGATTTGAGGGCAGGGTGCTGACAGCATCTGCGACACTCCCCAAATACAGCTGGCCCTTGAACAACCGGTTTGAACTGCACTGGTCCACTTATACCCGGATTTTTTTCAATAAATGTACATATAGCTCTGTAAATGTATTTCCACTTTCTTATGATTTTCTTAGTAACATTTTCTTTTCTCTGAATTACTATATTGTAAGAATATAGTATGTACTACATAGAACATACAAAAATGTGTTGACTGTTTATGTTGTCAGTAAGGCTTGGTATTTATATCTATATATTTATATATAAATATACAATAAATATATAATATATATTTATGTATATATACACACACATTTATATACATAAATGTATATATAATTTAGTATTTAAGTTTCTGGGAAGTGAAAACTTATATGTAGATTTTTGAGTGCATGGCAGTCAGTGCCCCTAACCTGTGTATTGTTCAAGGGTCAACTCTAGAAAGGTCCAGCAGGGCAGGGACTTTTTGTGCTTTGTTTACCAAGCCTGGCACATAATAGTTGCTTAATACATACTACTGAATTTTAATGAACAAATAAATGCATGAGGAATTTGTGAATTCAGTTGTAAGGGTCTAGCAAGAGGTTAAAAAAACTGCAGTACTAGATATTATGAAAGCTAAACATTTTAGGCAAATAAGCCTCGTTTTCATATGGAAAAGAGAAAGCAAGGAGAACCCTTGTAAAGAGGAACTTGAGAATAATTCGGTTTAACATAATCATGGAATTTTAAAAAATGACATGAAATCACTGGGTTCTTCTTTTTAAATTTTATTTTATTTTAAAATTTTTTATAAGGTTGAGAAAGATTTTAAATTTTATTATTATTATTATTATTATTATTATTATTATTATTATTTGGGTAATCTCTTCACCCAACATGGAGCTTGAACTCATGATCCTAAGATCAAGAGTCTATCGGGGCACCTGGGTGGCTCAGTTGGTTAAGCGTCTGCCTTTGGCTCAGGTCATGATCCCAGGGTCCTGGGATTGAGCCCCGCATTGGGCTCCCTGCTTGGAGGGGAGCCTGTTTCTCCCTCTCCCTCTGCTGTTCCCCTGCTTGTGCTCTCTCGCTCTCTCTGTCAAATAAATAAATAAATAAATAAATAAATAAAGTCTTAAAAAAAAAAAAAGAGTCATGTTCTATCGACTGTACCAGCCAGGGACCTTGAAATCCCTGGGTTTTTAATAATGCCACTGAGCTGCTGAATGCCCAGCTCCGGAATCCACCTCCGATCTTGCTCTGTGATACAACATACTGGCTATTGTTTGAATTAGGATCTCTATTATTTGTAACCCACAGCGTACCAACAGATATAAGCTCTATTGTAAAAACTTGGTGTATAATTATATAACTTTTATGTGCCTCAGTTTCTGCATCTGAAAATGGGGGTGATAATATCTTCTTCATAGGATTTCTAAGAAGATTAGAAGAGTTAACACACTTAGAACTGGCACGGAGTAAATGTTCAGTCAATGTCAGTTGTAATTAGTTTTTTGTTATTATAATATTTTAATTTTTTTATTTCTTTTAAAAATTATTATTATGTTATGTTAGTCACCATACAGTACATCATCGGTTTTTGGTGCAGTGTTCCATGATTCATTGTTTGCGTATAACACCCAGGGCTCTTTATAACACGTGCCCTCCTTAACACCCATCACCAGGCTAACCCGTCCCTCCACCCCTTCCCCTCTGAAACCCTCAGATTGTTTCCCAGAGTCCATAGTCTCTCATGGTTCATCTCCCCCTCTGATTCCCTCCTTCAGTTTCCCTTCCTTCCCCTAATGTCATCCAGGCTATTCCTTATGTTGCACATATGAGTGAAATCGTATGGTAATTGTCTTTCTCTTACTGACTCATTTCACTTAGCATAATACCTTCTAGTTCCATCCACGTCATTGCAAATGGTAAGATTTCATTCTTTTTGGTGGCTGAGTAATATTCTATTGTGTGTATATATATCACATCTTCTTTATCCATTCATCTGTCATTGGACATCTGGGCTCTTTCCATACTTTGCTATTGTGGACATTGCTGCTATAAACATTGGGGTGCATCTGCCCCTTCGAATCATGATGTTTGTATCCTTTGGATAAATACCTAGTACTGCACTTGCTGGATCGTAGGGTAGCTCTATTTTTAACTTTTCGAGGAAACTCCACATTGTTTTCCAGAATGGTTGCACCAGTTTGCATTCCCACCAATAGTGTAAGAGGGTTCCAGGAAGAGAGAATCTTAAGTAGACTCTGTGCTGAGAGTGGAGCTGGATGTGAGGCTCTTTCCTTGATGCTTGATCACAACCTGAGCTGAAATCAAGAAGCAGTTGCTTAACCGACTGTGCCACCCAGGTGCCCCTATTATTATTATTTTAAAATATATTATAAAATATATTATAATGCTAAGTGTTCACTATTTGGTCTGTTTTCTTAAAATGTTCAATTTTCAGAATTTGGCATTTTTAGTTCTATTTTTGGTACTTTCTATTTTTTACTTTAATGTACCATGATCATAGAGTGTGGCCTGAATCATTTTTGGTCTTTTGTGGCATAAAAATGGAATGGTTCTTGTAAAATGTGCTTCAGTGCTTAAAGAAACTCTATTTTATTTCTCAAAGTTAATCTTCACATATGTCTACTAATGCTGCCTTTCCAGTTGTGTTGTTCAGATTAATCAGCTCATTCCCATATCTACAAGTAAATCTGAACTTGTCTTCCCTTCTCTACTTTCTAAATCTTTGCAGGATCCACCTTCCAGGTTCTAATTGGACATCATTCCAACCTCTTCTCAAATTTCAGTTCGTTTCTAGACTCAGTGCCTTACCTCTAAGACTTTCCTGTTCTCTACTCTTAAAATAACTTTCATTATCAAGATTCTGGAAAAAGACTCCAAGCTATGGCTTTTCTAGCATCTCTGGTGGATTATTTATTTATTTATAATTTAAAAAATTTTAAATTCAGTTTAGTTAACATATAGTGTATTGTCAGTTTTAGGGGATAGAATTTAGTGATTGATCAGTCGCATATAACACCCAGTGCTCATTACGTCAAGTGCCCTCAAAGCCCATCACCCAATTACCCCATCTCCCTACCCTTCTCCCCTCCAGCAACCCTACTGGTGGATCTTCTGGGGCACCTGGGTGGCTCGGTCAGTTAACCGGTTAATCTGACTCTTGATTTCAGCTTAGGTTGTGATCTCAGGGTCAAGAGATCAAGCCCCGTGTCGAGCTCCACGTTTAGCGTGGACTCTGCTTGATATTGACTCTCTGCATCTGCCTTTGCCCCTCCCCCTGCCTGCTCTCTCTCTCTCTAAATAAATAAATAAATAAATATCTTTAAAAAACCACTTACACTTCTTGTTCTATGTGTGAGCAGGAAGTGTCTGAAACCAGATGTTCCTCCTTTCTAAATGCTGTCAAAATTTAACCTCCTTCCCTCCCCCACCACCATGTTGCATGCACTCGGCTTTTGGCCACATTATTGCTTCAGTTCTCTGTTGCAATAGTTTGTACACGTTTCTATCTTCAGACTAATTCTTTTGAGAGCAAAAGACACTATGGAACCATCCACTACATCTTACCTAGGCTTCATTGGCATTTTTATGACCCAGGAAAAGAGTTTTCAATGTGAGCTAAAGAGCTTGTGGTCAGATGTCAGCTAGGGCCGCAGTCATTTGAAGGCTTGACAGGTGTTGAGGGATTTATTTCAAAAGTAGCTTACTGACACAGAGGGTGAGTTCATATTGGCTGTTGGGAGGCCTCAGTTCTTCTCCATCAAGGCCTCTTCACAGGGTAGCTTAAATGTCCTTAACAGCATGGTGGGTGGCTTCCTTGAGACTCCAGAAAGAGTAATCCATGGGAGCAAAGCAGCAGCCAAAATGCCTTGGAAGTCACACACTTTCACTTCTGTTGTATTCTATCGATCACACAGGCCAGCCATGATTCAATGTGGAAGGGTTGTGAATGAATATTAAGAGAGGAAGATCAAAGGGGCCATCTTGAATGCTGGCTATTACATAGGGCATGCCAAGTGTAACAGATGTAGTGTGCTTGGACTATAAATGGCTAGCAATGAGGCTGAAAGTTATTTATGGACTAAATTATCAGGGATTAAAGAGTTTGGCTTTTAACTGTTGATGGTAGGGAAATACTGAAAGATTTTAAAGAAGGCACCTAGAGGGTTGAGCTGTTTCTTCTTATCCAAATTTGGCAGCAAGCTGTCCAATATATTTAAATAAGCCCTCCACATTCTCTGCTTTTTCTTTGGGTTATTTGAAAATTCATGTATATTTACATACATCCCCTTGTTTCATTTGTGTTGGACTGACTTTTGGGTCTATTTCGGCTCTAGGTACTTTGAGGTGACAGGGGTGTGATCTGCTCTTTCAATCCTCTTTCTTCTCTTTCCTTGTCTAATTGAAAGCTAGCTCTTCCAGGGTGAGACACTGGGAAGAAAGAATTGGAGAGATAGCAGAGGGTTCCTCACATGTGCCTGGCTAGCTGTTGGTAGTCAGAAGCATTCTGGTGCAGACTGAGTCCATCTCTCTTACTTATGACCTTCAGGATTTGAGTTCAAGGTGTTCTTGGGGGTGATATTTAGCTTTACTATGGTCCCCTTCCCTGCTGAGGAGTCCCTTGGAGGAGGAAATGCCCAACTCACTTGACCTCTCCAGGCTTAGCCCATTCTCTAACATGTGTTTCTTCATTTGGAACCATGAAGTCCCCATCTCCCTATTTCTTGGTCTTATTTAAGCTGCACAAAACTTTTCTGGAGGAAGGATCTTATACATGCAGCCCTTCCCCAAACCCCCAAACATGTCTGTAAAACCCTGAATAGGGAGACCCTGAAGCTGAATGTGACTGTCATGATACAAGATAAGGTCAAGCAACGTGGTTATTTGTCAAACGGTACCAGATGTTGTAACCAGAGGATAGTTAGTGTGATGGTAATGACAATGTGGCAGAGACACCGAGTTGTCTCCTGGTATCAATTTGCTTCTTTAGAAATTAAAACTCCAAATTTTTCCAGAATTTAAACTTCAACCTCCCTTGTAGCTATGTGTGACTATGCCAGCCAATGAGATGGGAAGGGAAATAGGTGTAGCTTATGGGTCACACCCTTGAAGGAAAGAGGCATATCCTCTATTTTTCCTGCCCGTGAGAAGGTGGACATGATGGTAGGCTGTCTTTGATGAAGCGGATGAAGACATACCTCGTGATAACACCACCTGCTGGAAGGCGCTTGGCTTTCCAATACCGTGGAGCTTCTCGAACCTCCCTGGACGGCCGATAAGGCAGGCTGGTTTAAGGCTTTGTGATTTTCGTGTCTTATTATGGCAATGAAACCTCAGCCTCAACTAATACAAAGTATCATTTGTTGGGTACATCTTACATGCCATGCACGGTGCTAAGCTTTTCACATACATTATTTAATCTTGATTGTTTGTTTGTTTATTTGATCGAAAGATAGAGAGAGAAAGAGCGGAGGCACTCATGAGTGGGGGGGGGGGCAGAGGACGAGGGGACGAGGGTGAAACAGACTCCCTGCGGAGCAGGAAGCCCAATGGAGCTCGATCCCAGGACCCTGGGATCATGACCTGAGCCGAAGGCAGACACTTAACTGACTGAGCCACCCAGGCGCCCCACATTATTTAATCTTTACAATCTTTTTGTTTTTTGTTTTTGTTGTTGTTGTTGTTAAGTAGGGGATCAGGTAGGGTTTATTGGGCAGAACCAACAGAAACAGATTTTGGCTAAGAAGTGACAAATGAAATTTACTGGAAGGAAATATGGTGGCTTATAGGATGGAAGGCAAGCAGACTCAGAGAGGACAGAAACCATGGCTTTGGCAGTCCTGACAGGAGAGAAAGAAACCAAATATTAAGTTTCTGCCTTGCATCACTGTGCTCAAAACTCAAATTAAAAGGAGAGAGTCCAGGGGTGCCTGGGTGGCTTACTTGGTTAAGCGTCTGACTCATGATTTTGGCTCAGGTCATGAGATCCAGCCCTGCATTGGGCTCTGTGCTCAGCGGGGAGTCTGCTTGGGATTCTTTCTCTCCCTCTGTCCCTCCCCCCACTCACATGTGCTCGCTCTCCGTTTCTCAAATAAATAAATAAATCTTAAAAAAAAGTAGAGAGTCCATTTGGTCTTACTTTGGTCAAGAGGCTACTCATTTAGTTAAGGTGGGGGTAAGGCACCTTAACTTACTTGATTTATTGTCTCACCAAGAAATGTATACAATGATAGAGGGGTCGTTGGTCAAAAGGAAATGGGCTGCTATTAGCAAAACAAGGGAAGAATGGGTATTGAGTAGCCTGACACAACAAATGTTCACCATGCGTAAGTAATATGGTTTCCAATTATGTGAAAATTAATAAAAGGGAACCTCACTAAAGCAAAGCCAGGAGGCCAGAGTGGGAGGCTAGAAGAGGAAACTGTACCACTCAACCTCAGTTACGGGAAGACTTGCTAATTACAGACCCCAACAGAAGAATCCTCAACAGGAAAGAATTATAAATTATAGGCTCCAACAAGGAAAGATGTATACTGCATCTCCTATAAGAACTTGACCACCCCTGCAATTCAGCCAACGGGAAACTGTCATCGCCAGGAACTCTGCTTCTCTCCAATGAACTGTTGTTCAAAACAATTCCTCCCAGCTTCCCCCTTTTCTATAAAAGAACATTCCTCTTCTTTGTTTGTTGTACTTGCCCGTGGTTTTGTCATAGCTTCCGTATCCCAAATTGCCTTTCTGTGCTATTCTCGAATAAATCTATTTTTGCTTGTAAAATAACTGTTTTATTTTTAAGGTTTAACAGTTATGAGGAAAACGAAGCTCAGAGAGGTAAGTTAACTTGCCCAAAGTCACACAGCTAGTAGAAAGCAGAGCTAGGGACTGAACCCAGATTAACTGACATGTTCTTAACCATGACGCCGGGTGGCTTCCAATGGCCAAGTCAGACCAGGTATATTTATGTGTGACTCTCCACAGAGCAGTGCTGTGCTCAGCTGGCTTTCTACTGACTGATGCTGCTTCAAATAGGGTATAAAGATGAATCCAGGGGCGCATGGGTGGCTCAGCTGTTAAGCGTCTGCCTTCGGCTCAGGGCGTGATCCCGGCGTTATGGATCGAGCCCCGCATCAGGCTCCTTTGCTGGGAGGCTGCTTCTTCCTCTCCCACTCCCCCTGCTTGTGTTCCCTCTCTTGCTGGCTGTCTCTCTCTCTGTCAAATAAATAAAATCTTAAAAAAAAAAAAAAGAATCTAATGCTAGCCCTTTTCCCTCTTGATCCTTGGCCTTATTTAGCCAGAAGTTGGGGGTGTACTTTGATAACAGAATAAAAAATTTGAAATCATCTGCAGTCGGCTTCGAACTGCAATGCTGCGCAGGAAACAAGTAGTTCGGACAGCAGTCCTGGGCTTCCGGCGTATGCACAGCCTCCTCTCCTCTTGTGGCACAGAAAGAACAAAACCCCGAATTGCCTCTATCCTTTGGGGCCACCAACATGACTATACATTGTAAGAACAGCTGTAATACCTGGAGGCTTGCCTGTTTATAAAGAATAGACACCTGCCTGAATTTCCCCAAGAAAATAGGGGCTTGGTGTGGAGACATGGGGATCAGGTATGAGGATGTGTGGAGGCTGGGCTAAAACCGGAAAGCACCCACAGAATCCAGGCTGCTCCAGGACTCACTCTCCAGGTCTCTCTCAGGGGCTGTGCGGCTCCCCTCATGGTATCGCGGCTCCTCTCTGTGCATAGACTTCATTCCCTTCCTGTGACCTCTATTCCTTCACAACGTAGTTTGCTCCCGTCATCACGTCCGCTTTTCAGGAAGAAAGTTCAGGGAGGGGAAAGGTCTGCCTCTTTGTCCATCAAGGTTTCCCTTCCATCTCATTGGTCAGAATGGGATCACATGGCCACTGGAGGTGGGCTGGGGAATCCTGTAGACAGCTTTTCTAGCCTGTCTCTTGGAGAGAGGCATGGGAGAGGGAGCTGGAGTTAACCTGCTAAAGTATCTGCCCCGGGAGGTGGAATTTATACCCATTAAAATGGGTATAAATATGAAATATTTGTGCTAAAATGTTATATCACAAAACCATGGTACAGAATTAAACCTACCCTATCATGGCAAATTTGTAAATTATATCTGTGCTGGGAGTGAGTGCAGAAAAGCTGATCTATGGGGCGCCTGGGTGGCTCAGTCGTTAAGTGTCTGCCTTCGGCACAGGGCGTGATCCCGGCCTGCTGGGATCGAGCCCCACATCAGGCTCCTCCGCTGGGAGCCTGCTTCTTCCTCTCCAACTCCCCCTGCTTGTGTTCCCTCTCTCACTGGCTGTCTCTCTCTCTGTCAAATAAATAAATAAAATCTTAAAAAAAAAGGTAAACCTGATATATGATGGAAGTGGGACTGCATGTTGCTTTTTCTTGTTTTCTTTAATATGGTCAAAATACTGTTTGTATGTTAATACAACCAAGAGAAAACAAAACAAAACAAAAAACAAAACAAATACGGTGGTTTTGTAGGCTTGGCTCAACTGTCAGGGACTGAACAGAGTCATGTATCTTAGGACATATCTGACCTACTCCCTGGAAATGATCTTTCTTGTGGAGTTAGGGAGAAGTTGTTGCCCTTTGACATTTGTGTCTACCCCTTTCTTCTAGAAGCAAAAATATCAGATAAAAGAGTTTGTGGTTCTTTTCCTTCTGTTCTCAGGTAAAGGACGTACAACTTCCTTTCTGTCCTATTCCAGAAATTAGTAATTTTCTCCTCAGTCCTGCTCAGGTCAGGTCCTGAGCCACTTCTTCTTTCAAGGATGAGAAAGAGGAAGAAGTATTTCAGGGGTGGTCGCAGTGCATGAGGTCTTTGCCCTGCAAGTGACCTCTGCCAACCATGTTCTTAGTGTGATCTTCGGTGGGGGGGGGGGGGGAATACCTAAGACTCCCACAAAGCATATGGTACAACTGTTTCTTCCTCCTGCCTGAAGTTTGGATCCCTGCTTGGACAACTGAGGGAGTATGTGGAACCATCTAGAATGCTTCTGAGAGAGCAACAGGCAGCTTTGAGGCCAATATACCCTTTATGTATCAACGGGGATGTGCTAGCCATATCATTGGTCAACCCAAGACACAGTGCATAGAATAATTATAGCTAATGTTGACTGAATATTCAAAACATGCACTTTGACATCTGCTAATCTCATTTAATCATCACAACTCCAAGAGGTTAAGTACTATTACCACCATCATTTTCCAGATGAGGACGAGGAGGTCCAGAGAATAGCTAACTTAATTAAGATCAAACACTTAATAGAGATAAGATTTTAACCCCCTTCGTCTGGCTTCAGACCCAAAGGCTTAACCAGATTGCTAAGAATGACATTCGGGTGGAACTTTTCTCAGCAATAAGCATAATGGACAAACAATATTGTGTTATTTGTACTTCCCAGAACCTTCTCAGAAGGGTAGCTCCTGTGTGGCCAGTTCCTTTGAATGTGGTGGATCAAGCAAATTGGAGAAGTCTAGACAGAAGTGACTTGTCTGTGTAGGTGGGGAGTGGGGGGACGATTTGGAGAGATAGGTCTGGGAGATTGTGTTAGGAAGACAGGAGCCACAGTCCTGGGTGCCATGTGGGGCACGAGAGATTAAGGAGACCCTGCTACCTTGCTCATTCTCTTGAGGGCAAAGGCAGAAAATTAGGGAGAAGAAACATGGTAAAGAGGATTTGTGAAGTTGAATATAGACTCATGGGATACCCCACATATTTGAAGGAGGTGAGAGAATGAGTCTTGAAGATATCTGGGGGAAGAATAGTCCAGTTAGAGGGAACAGCCCATGTGCTGGAAGTGTGCTTGACATGTCTGAGGACCAGTAAGGAGGCCAGCATGGCTGGAGTGGAAGGAGCGAGGGGTCAAAGAGGAGAAGAGCTCAGAGAGGTAAGGGTGGGAGAATGGGACAATATGCTCCATGTCGACAGATCACACAGGGCACTGTTGCTGTTGACTGAATGTGTGAGAATATCCCCACTACGGTGGCCCGGCCACCTGGCACTGCCACATAGACCACACAGGCAAAGGCTTAAACAACTGCTTGTCTGAGTTTTGGCAAAATGCCTGTGATCTTCCCAGAACAGAGAGTATGGGAGGCCCGTGAGGAGCTGCACTGGGGCCATTTTCTGCTTGCCTCTCTTCTTCCTTAGGAGGCCATCATGAACCAATTTCTGTGGTGTCCCAGGTTCTGAAGAGGTATAAAACTTTCTTGCTCCCCCACTCCAACCCCAAGAGCTACAGACTAAAACTGTCTCATCTATTAGTCTAGAATATTGCCTCCCCTTTTTCAATTCATCCTTTTTGATTTGCAGAACAAGAACCATGTGGAAATTTAGTTTTGCCATCTGGGTAGGTAATAAACTGAACCTAAAAGGGGCTTATTGTGTCTTTATTGGTCCAATCAGTCATGCCTTGGTCTTACCTAGCCTTGTTGTCTGCCTGAGGCTGAGATGGGGCAAGTTGTGGGAAGCAAGATTGAGAGCCAAACATACTTGGTTTGAGGTGCTTATTAGACATCGAGCAGGAAGTTGAATATCTGAGTTTGGAGCTCAAGAAAGGCGTCTGGGATGGAGATACAAACTTTGGCATGGTCAGCACACAGATGAGATTTATAGCCTTGAGGCCACCTAAGAAACTGAGCTCTGGGACCCTCCTTAGGAGCTTGGGAGAAAAGAAGGGACTGACAAAAGAAACAGGGAGGAGGGACTGGGATGAAGGAGAACAAGGAGAGTGGGGAGCCCCCAAGGCCAATGTGCAAATTAGTTCCGGGAAGGAGTGCTCAAACGTCAAAAGCTGCTGCTGAATCACTTAAGATGGGGATTGAGAAACAACTATTGGAGTTCACCGTGTATCCTTGGTGACCTTGACGAAAACAGTTTTGGTGGAGTGGGGGCTGGGGTGGGGCAAATGCTTGACTGGAATGGGTTTAAAGAGAGTGGGAGGAGCAGAATTGAGCACAGCAAATGCAGATGACTGTTTTAGAAACTGTTTCGCAAAAAGGAAGCAAAAAATGGAGCCCTCGCTGGTGGGGGAAGTGGGATCAAAGAAAGTATTTGCTTTTTCATTAAGAGAAATAAATTATTTCTGATGGGAATACCGGATTTCTGGGTATACATTCAGTATTGTTTTCATTGGCCTTATGCATTTATTCCAGAACCAATACCATACTTTAACTTACAATGGCTTCGGGGTTTTGCTTTGCTATGGCACCTCTGGCTGTGGAATGGTATGATGCAATAAGATATGTTTCGTAGTTTTCTAAGTTATTTCTATGTGTTTTCTCTTCCAGGTGAATTTTATTTTTATTTTATTTTATTTTTAAAAACTTATTTATGTATTTTTAAAAATATTTATTTATTTATTTGACACAGAGAGAGAGAGTAAAAGCAGGTGGGGCAGCAAGAGGGAGAGGGAGAAGCAGACTCCCTGCTGAGCAAGGATTCTGATGTGGGGCTCCCTCCCAGGACCCTGGGATCATGACCTGAGCTGAAGGCAGATGCTTAAGCGACTGAGCCACCCAGGCGCCCCACTTCTAGGTGAATTTTAGAATCAGCTTGTCAAATTCAATAATAATTCTGTTGGGTGAGAGTATACTGAATTACCGAGTATTCTGCTGGAGAACTGACGTATTTATAGTGTTAAGCCTTGTCATCCACGAATATGGCTTGTCTCTCTATTCTTTGATGTCCTTGAGGAAAGCAAAACAGTTAAAAAAAATATAGTTTTTACATATTTCATGTTAGATTTATGCTTACACGTTTTACAGCTTTTTGATGTTATGGGTGGTATTTTCTTATTATATTTTCTTATTAGAAGATTAGTCAACCTTAGCTGAATAGAGAATAGATTAGAGTTTTATATGTTCATCTTGCTGAATAAGGTTAGTTCTAACAAGGTACTGTTACCAGTCTTGGATTTTCATACTTTCTGCAAATGATGACTTTTTGCCCCTTGAACATGCCTTGTGCAGGAAAGCGTTATGATTGGATATTACTGCTGTCCATAATTTTTGCTCTTGGGGAGTCAACAAAATGATCAGAACAATTCTTTGCAGTGGTTTCCTAGCTGTGCCAGATTTACTCAGACTCAAAGAGAAAATTGCCCGGGCGGTGTGATGTGGGTACTGGAATCTCACTTTATATTGACTTGGATAGAGAATAGATGAATGGTTAAAAAAAAAAATAAAGAAAAAACCCCAGACAAATACAGAGAAGCAAAATTTTCTTCTAAAAGCTTATTTTAAAATCTTTTCAATAAATGAACTGAGAAATTATTTGTTCACATGAACAAAAATGAACTTGGACTCCCTATGGCACACCACATACACATAAAATAAAAAATAATTAAAACAGTTTTGCACAAAGTCAGAAATTATTATTATTATTATTTTTAGAAATTAAATAACACAAGTAAAACGAATATTTGAGACTATATCAGTGAAAAAGTTTTTTTTTTTTTTTTAACTTTGGAGATTTCTTAAGTCACAGGAAAGGCTAGTAATAATCATCCATATTAAACGTAAAAGCATCTGCCCAAGAGAAATGCCAATTATAATTGTTAATAGCATCTAACTCGTAGTTTGAGCATGAGTATCAGAAGAGCTTATGTCTGTGAAAGTGACTTGTAAAGTACTAGGCAAATGGTGGTTATGTTTACTTTTGAATCGCCCAGCAATACGCTTTATTTTCTATTTAGGCTTGTTTGGTGTTAAGAACACTGGTTCACTCAAATTAGTTCAAGTTTTGAAGATTTCGTAGTTAGGATTCTATGATAGCCATCACTACTGATCATTAATTTTTTCTTCTGTTTCCAGGTACAGGAGACAATTCTACTTCCTGTCTGAATTTTTGCGATAACACCTGGAAGATAACTTCTTGGGAGAGTTTCTCTTTCCTGTAGTGAATTTTGGACAAATTAGAAATAAACTGCTATTATATTAGGCACTGAGATTTTGGTATTGTTTGTTATTGCCGCAAAACCTACCCTATCCTTATTGATACAGAAATCCATAGTCTGGATGGAAAATCCATCTGAATTTCTAGTTTCTTAAATTGTAGAGTTAGGATGCTGATTTGAGATCTTCCTTTTCTTTTAATAAAATTTTGTTTATGATTTTAATTTTCCCTTAGCACTGCTTTCACTGCATCCCATTTTAAGTTTTGATATGTCGTGGTTTTGCTTCATTCATCTCTAAGTATTTCAAAATTTCCTTTGTAATTTCTTCTTTGGCCCATTGGTTCTTTAAGAGTATGTTGCTTAGGGGATGCCCGGGTGGCTCAGTTGGTTAAGTGTCTGCCTTTGGTTCAGGTCATGATCCCAGGGTTGTGGGATCGAGCCTTGCATTGGGCTCCCTGCATAGCGGAGAGCCTGCTTTTCCCTCTCCCTCTGCTGCTCCCCCTGCTTGTTCTCCCCACTTCCCTGTTAAATAAATAAATAAATAAATAAATAAATAAATAAATAAATAAAATCTTAAAAAAAAGAGTACATTGCTTAATTTTAAAAAATTTGTGAATTTTCCCATTTTCCTTCTATTGTTGATTCTAACTCTATCCTGTTATGGTTGGAAAAGATACTTTGTATAATACCTATCTTTTAAAATGTATTGAGACTTGGGGCACCTGGCTGGCTCAGTCGGTAGAGCATGTGACTCTTGATCTCGGGGTTGTGAGTTCAAGCCTCATGTTAGGCATAGAGCTTACTTAAAAAAAAAATCTATTGAGGGGCGCCTGGGTGGCGCAGTTGTTGGGGGTCTGCCTTTGGCTCAGGGCGTGATCCCAGCGTTCTGGGATCGAGTCCCACATCAGGCTCCTCCGCTGGGAGTCTGCTTCTTCCTCTCCCACTCCCCCTGCCTGTGTTCCCTCTCTCACTGGCTGTCTCTCTCTGTCAAATAAATAAATAAAATCGTAAAAAAAATCTATTGAGACTTAATTTGTTGCCTAACATAAGGTCTGTCTTAGAGAACATCCTATAAGGACTCGAGAAGAATGTGTATTCTGTCCTTGTGGGGTAAAGTGTTCACATATGTCTCTTAGATATAGTTGGCCTATTGTATTGTTCAAGTCCTCTATGTCCTTACTTATCTTCTGTCTGGTTATTCTATCCATTATTGAGAATAGAGTATTGAAGTCTCCCACTATTATTATAGGATGGTCTATTTATCCCTTTAATTCTGTCAATTTTTTCTTCATATATTCTAATGGTCTGTTATTAGGTGTGTAAATGTTTATAATTGTTATATTTTCTTGTTGTATTGAAACTTTTATTAATATATAATGTCTTTCTTTGTCCCTTGTGTAAACTTTTTGATTTAAATTTTAATTTGGGGCACCTGGGTGGCTCAGTTGGGTTAAGTGTCCAACTCTTGGTTTCAACTCAGGTCATGATCTCAGGGTTGTGAGATTGAGTCCCCAGTTGGGCTCTGTGCTCACTGAGGAGTCTGCTTAAGATTCTCTCCCTCTCCTTTTGCCACATTCCTCCACCCCCTGCTCATGCATGTACATGTGCTCTCTCTCTCTCTCTCAAAAAATTAAAAAAAAATGTTGTCTCATGGTAATATAGCTACCCTTGCTCTTTTCTGGTTACTCTTTGCAACTATCTTTTTCCATCTGCTTATTTTCCATTGCTTTGTGTCTTTCTACTTAGAGTGGGCCTCTTATGGAGAATGCACAGCATATAGTTGGATATGTTTTTAAAATTCATTCTGCCAATCCTCGTCTTTTGTAGAGAGGGTAATCTGTTTACAGTCAGAGTAATTACTGATAAGGAGGGACCGAACTTCTGTCATATTGCTATTTATTATCTTTACGTCTTAAAACTTTTATACCCTTCACTTTCTACATTACATTATTTTGTGTTTAGTTGATTTTTTTTGCAGTGAAACATTTTAATTCAATTCTCATTTCCATTTGTGTATAGTGTATAGTTATTTTCTTTCAGTTACCATAGAGATGACATTTAATATCCTAAAGTTATAACATTCTAATTTGAATTTATAGCTTCTCTTCAATAATATATTAACTTTGCTCCCATACAGCTCCATCAGCATGCCATCTTCCTTATGTCACAAAATTACATCTCTATACCTTGTGTGACCAAAAACATAGGCTGACAGTTGTTTAAAAATATGCATTAGTTTCTTAAAATATGTAGAAAACAAAATGTGGAGTACAAACCAAAGCTATAGTAATACTAGTTTTTAGACTAATAGTTTACAAAGCGCATTAATCTCTTAAATCACATGGAAAACAAAAGAGGCATAACACAACCTTGTTACAATAACACTAGTGTTTATAGTTGCATGTATTCACCTTTACTGAGATCTTTATTTCTTCATATGACTTCAAGTTGTTGTCTAGTGTCCTTTCATTTCAAACTGCAGGACTCCCTTTAGTATTTCGTTCAGGGTAGATCTAGTGGTAATGAGCTTTTGTTTACCTGGGGATATCTTGATTTCTCCTTCACTTTTTTTTTAAAAAAGATTTTATTTATTTATTTGACAGAGAGAGACAGCCAGCGAGAGAGGGAACACAAGCAGGGGGAGTGGGAGAGGAAGAAGCAGGCTCCTAGCCGAGGAGCCCGATGTGGGACTTGATCCCGGAACGCTGGGATCACACCCTGAGCCGAAGGCAGACGCTCAACGACTGTGCTACCCAGGCGCCCCCTCTCCTTCATTTTTGAAGGACAGTTTTGTGGGATATAAAATTCTTGGCTTACAATTTTTTTCTTTCAGTACTTTGAATATATCTGCCCATTGCCTTCTGGCCTCCAAAGTGTTTGATGAGAAATCTGCTGAAATCTTATTTAATATCCCTTTTACGTGATGATTCACTTCTCTTCTGCTGCTTTCAGACTCTCTTGTCTTTGGTTTTTGACAGTTTGATTATAATACATCTTGTGTGGGTCTCTGAATTCATTCTACTTGGAATTTATTGAACTTTCATAAGATATATATACCCAGGTCCTTCAAAAAAGCTGGGAATTTTTCAGTCATTGTTTCTTCAAACAATCTCTCCGACCCTCTCTCTCATCTGACATTCCCACAATGTTTGTATTGGTCTGCTTAATGATGGTCCACAGGTCCCATAGGCTCTTTTCACTTTTCTTCAATTTTTGTTTCTTTCTCTTTCTTAGAGTCAATAACTTCAGTTATTGCCTTACCTTTAAGTTTGCTGATTCATGTTTCTATTTGCTCAAACCTGCTTTTGTATCCTTCTGGTGAATTTTACACTTCAGTTAATGTGTTTTTTGGCTCTAGAATTTCTTTTTGGTTTCTTTTTAAGTTATTTATTTATTTAGGTTTTCTTTTTATTGATATTTCCATTTTGTTCATATTTTTTTCTTTACTTTCTCTATGTTTTCCTTTAGTTATTTGAGCAACTTTAAGACAGTTGTTTTAAAGTTTTGTCTAGTAGGTCTACCATCTGGTCTTTCTCTGGAATAGTTTCTGTTTTCTTCCTTTGAGTGGGCCATACTTTCGAACAAAATAATAACTCTGGAAATCAGATTCTCCTCCTTCCCCAGGGCACTCTCTCTCTCTCTCTCATTGTTATAGGCTATCTCTGTGCCAGGGATCAGCTTGAAGTATTAAGGTCTTCTTAGGGCATTTATAGTGACTTTCTAAGCACTTACCTATAGCAGTTACTTTTGAATGGTCTAGTTCTTTTTTTTTTTTTTTTTAGATTTTTTTTACTTATTTGTCACAGAGAGAAAGAGAGAGAGAGAGAGAGAGAACAGAAGTGGGGGGAGCGGCAGGCAGGGGGAGTGGGAAAAGCAGTCTCCCCATTGAGCGAGGAGCCCGATGCAGGACTTGATCCCAGGACCCTGGGATCATGACCTGAGATGAAGGCAGACGCTTAACTGACTGAGCCACCCAGGTGTCCTGAATGTCCTAGTTCTTGAAAGGCATGTTTTACACTGGCTTCCAAAAGGGGAAAAAGAGAAAAATGGAGGAGAAAAAGGCACTAGCCCTTTAAATCTCCTGGAAGTTGCTTGTTCCAGAGATGGAGGGACTTGCATAAATGGGGGGGAGGGTCCAACATGGTTGCCTGCCTGTGTCTGAAACTCTGAGATCAGAAGCTGCAACCAGCAATCAGAACACTCCTGCAAGCTGCATGCAAGCTGCTCCTGGAACATAAGCACAGCTTCCTGCCACCTGTGGGAGATGGGAGATCCATAAATGCTGTAGTACTATGAACTAAACAGATTGAAATTGGCCAGGAGTCTCTGAATAGACTCCAGAATTCCTATATAGTCACATAAGACAGGTTCTGCCAGTACAATTGCTATCCAGGTAGGGAGAAGGTTTCCTGATGCTCCCTACTCTGCTATCTTTCTGAAATCTTCATTCTGATTCAATTAATTTTTATTATGAATCTTTTTATGAGCCAGCCACTGTTCTGTGCACTGGAAATAGAGTGATGAGCAAGACACACAAGAATCTGTGCCCTCAAGGAGCTTATATACTCTAGTTGGGTTATACAATAAAAGAACTAAATAAATATATGATGTAATTTCATGTAATGATAAGTGCTATGAAAAAAAAATTTCGAGTATCCGTAGCAGACATTGTAGTTTCTCCACTCATGTGCCATCAGTATTTAACATTCTCATGCAAGCTGTCCAGATTTCTAGCTGTCATTGCCTGCAAGTGTTTGCCTGAGGGCTTTTTCTTTTTCTTTCTTTCTTTTTTTTTTTTTTAAGATTTTATTTATTTATTTGACAGAGAGAGACAGCCAGCGAGAGAAGGAACACAAGCAGGGGGAGTGGGAGAGGAAGAAGCAGGCTCCCAGTGGAGGAGCCTGATGTGGGGCTCGATCCCAGAACGCCGGGATCATGCCCTGAGCCAAAGGCAGACGCTTAACGACTGAGCCACCAGGCGCCCTCTGAGGGCTTTTTCTGCCTCTGGAGCCTCCCGTGCCTGGGTGTAGGGCAGGCAGCTTGGAAGCACCAGAGAATTAAGGCTACTCGAGAGAGCACCCCTCAACTAATAGCTGATTTGAATCGTGCATAAGAGTCTAGACCCCTTACCCCTCAGGCAGATCGCTCTGAGGCAAGTTTTATACTGGCTTCCAGAGTTCCTCAGGGTATCCAGCTCCAATTGTCCATAGTAGTAACTTTTTCATCACACATTTTTTTTAGGAGCTCTTTCCTGTTCCCACATCCGCACCGATATTTCCGGTATCACCTCCCAAATAAATTACGTGCACTAGGATCCTTGTCTCAGGGTCCATTTACCGTGGAACCCAAGCTAAGATATTATCAAGAGTGGGGCTGAGGAATAGACGAGAGGAAATGGCTGGGAGCCTATAGACAGGTGTCCACCTGTGGTTACCTGGTTAGGGGCACACCCATTGCTGAGTAAATGCGAAAGTCTCTGTGGGTTGGATAGCCATTCTGAAATTTTACCCATGCCTTTATAGATGGTGGGCCCTTGGCCACTGTTCAGGGCAAAAACAGGCCCTGATGTCTGAGCTATAGCAGCTTCCTGCGGTGGTCAGAGTGAAAGCTTTTACCAAAGCAAACCAAGCATATTCATGAAATTATTCCTCCACGCCCTGATCGGTACCCTCTCATCCAGGGCCTGTGGCCTTATTCCTCTTTCCTCAGCCCCTTTTACTGCTAACATGTATAGGCACTTTGTTGTTTTAAATTATTTATTGGTGTTTTTCTTTTCTTTCTGATTATAAAAGCCATTCTCTGTTTTGTTTTGTATAAGAGTTTTAAATACAAGAAAATATAGAAGAAAATTAAAATCAACCTGTGACAGATTAAAATAGACCACAATTCTTTGACACAATTCCCACTGAGAAGTGGGATCTATGTCTTCTCTCCTTGAATGTGGATGAGCTCTGTGACTGCTTGACCAATAGAATATGGTGGAAGAGGGGCACCTGGGTGGCACAGCGGTTGGGCGTCTGCCTTCAGCTCAGGGCGTGATCCCGGCGATCTGGGATCGGGCCCCACATCAGGCTCTTCTGCTATGAGTCTGCTTCTTCCTCTCCCACTCCCCCTGCTTGTGTTCCCTCTCTCGCTGTCTCTCTCTCTGTCGAATAAATAAAATCTTAAAAAAAAAAAAAAGAATATGGTGGAAGAGACCCTGTGGCAGTTTTCAAATCAAAAATCTTATGAGACTGGACACTTTCGATTATTGTCTCTTAGAACACGTACTCTTGAAATCTAATCACTATGCTGTGAGAAGCCCAGGGAACCTAGAGAGGCCACATGGAGGTACTTAAGTTGACAGTCCCAACTGAGCCCCCACCCGCACCAACTGCTGGCCATGTGAGTGACCAATTTTGAAAGTCCAGACCAACTGAGCCTTGGATGACTCTAGTCTTAGTCATGATCTGACTGTGACCACGTGAGATCCCTCAGGACTGCTGAAGCTGGACAATCCACAGGACCATGGCACAATAAGTCACTAAGATTTGGACTGGCTTGTTAGGCAGCAATAAATGACTGGAACAAATCCATAATCCAACCCTCCGAAGATAATCACTATTCACATTTTGGTTTTCTTACACACACATATTTTTAAGTGAGTAATTTTATTAAAAATGTATAGAATTTTTACGGATTTTTTTCAGAGATCAAACATTTATTTGCTCTGGTTATTAAGAAGGTAGGACGAGGGGCGAGAGAAAATGTGTTGGAGGGAGAGTGAAAAAATCATTGGCTTGGGGAGTCACATTAGCAGTCACGTACAAGGTACAGTTTGGTATTGTATGTATTTCGTGTGTGATTGAATAAAGGAAACCTCATTTAAAACGGAGGCAGGAGGCCAGGAAGGGGAGCTTTCACACCCTACTGCTCATGGTCAGTGGCAGACCCCAACAGAAAGAGACTTGCATTCACTGCAGGAAGACATCTATAGTTAATATATTTTTCCTCCAACAGGAGGAAGAAAGATTTTCTCCTTGCCAACAACAGCCTGCCAATGAGAGACGGTCCCGACTCAGCAACGAAAAGCAACTATACTTTTTTTTTTTAATTTGATGCAATGTTCCATGATTCATTATTTGCGTATAACACCCAGTGCACCATGCAATATGTGCCCCCCTTAATACCCGTCACCGGTCTATCCCAATCCCCTACCCCCTCTCATCTGAAGCCCTCAGTTTGTTTCCCAGAGTCCATAGTCTCTCATGGTTCACTCCCCCTTCTGATTACCCCTCCTTCATTCTTCCCTTCCTTTTATTTTGAACTCCCAGTTGACTCCAATGGACTTTTTGTGTATAACAGCCCCTCCCAACTCCCTCCTCTCCTCTGTAAAAGAGCTTTCCTGTCCTTTGTTTTTGGGATTTGCCTCTAGTTTTGCCATAGTTTGTAAGTCTCAAATTGCAATTTCTACTATTCTTGAATAAACCCAGTTTTGCTGGTAAAATAACTAACAGTTTTGGGGCACCTGGGTGGCGCCGTTGTTAAGCGTCTGCCTTCAGCTCAGGGCGTGATCCCGGCGTTATGGGATCGAGCCCCACATCAGGCTCCTCTGCTGGGAGCCTGCTTCTTCCTCTCCCACTCCCCCTGCTTGTGTTCCCTCTCTCGCTGGCTGGCTGTCTCTCTGTCAAATAAATAAATAAAATCTTAAAAAAAAACCCCAAAAAACTAACAGTTTCGTCTTGAAGGTTAACATGTGAAATTATGATCCTGTGTCTTTGAAAACAGATTTATAAGTGAGTAGACATGATGGAATGTAAGGATATATCACAGAGTGAGGCATTATTTACCAATCCCTCTGTTGTTGGGTATTTAAGCTGTCCTTGATTTTCAGTATAAAAACAATGCCAAAAAAATAATAAAAATAAAAATAAAAACAGTGCCACGGTGAACAAGCTTGTACATACGTTTTTGACTGTACTTTTCGACTATTTCTTAGAATAAATTTCTGGAAGTGAAAATTCCTGGACAAAGGGTTTGAGGCTTTAAAACAAATTTTTTTATTATATTCGATTAGCCAACATATAGAATATCATTAGTTTTTAATGTAGTGTTCAACGATTCATTAGTTTTTTTTTTTTAAAGCAAAATAATATTTAAAAAGCATGGGGTTTCTCTGTACCTGAATTGTCCTTTCTGATGGCTACGAAAGGAGAACAGCACTGGCTGAAGGGTACTCCTCATTTCCTTGGGCAGGAAGGAAGGACATTTTGCAGTGTGCTTTCAGGGAGAAACAGTGTGACTTCCCACATGTGCTTGTCTGTATTAATGTTTTGACACACGGTCCAGGAGGCAGGCCCTAAGTCTATTCAGCTTGCTTTTCATAATGCTTGGCCAACCCTAGAAGCAGGTGGGCAAAAAAAGAACACCTTTGGGACAATGATCTTCATGGTTTGGGTGAGGGATCTGGGTGGGAAGGGAGCACAGGCTGTTCGAAGCCTCAAGAAGGTCAAGCAGGCCTTGCTGGCTGAGCCTCCACCCTCTTCCTCTGAATGGCTAACAGACTTCTGTCACCGACTTCTCCTTTTCTGTCCTTCCTGTCTTTGGTGGCTTCCTTGAAGTGGCTCAGTGGTGCATGAAGCCCCAAGGTTCCTGCTCTCTCCCGCTATGACTCACAGAGTCCTTCTGTTACCAGGTACACCAGGGACTTGGAGGGGGGCCCTCAGGGGGAGGAGGAGGGTATCTTTTGAGTCTAAGTAGAGAGAGAGGGCACAGAATATCTAGGAGTTAGCCTGGAGGAAGACAAAGGGGATTTGGGGAAGGCTAAGGTATTCAAGAGCAAGTAGAGAGTAGAACCAGACCAAGATGGCATGCCCAAAGAAGATTGGATGAATAATTAAATTCATAGACTTATGCAGTGGGATTTGGCTGGCCCCTTCACTTTACAGATTAGGAAACTGAGGCCCCAGAGAGGTGGAATGATATGCCCAAGGGTGCACAACGCTTGTTGGATTCTGAGTGCTTCTTCTTGGATTCCATCTTATCACCTTCACTTGGCCCAGCGTTCTATTTTCCAAGGATCCAGGTGTAAATGTTAGTTGAATGACTGACCAAAATGATTCAAGTTTGTTTCCTTTTATGCCTGTACTTTGTGAGAATGAACCACAGAAGGGGAAAAAAAAGCACTTGAGAATTGCATAGGAAGGAAATTGCCTAATTAAGAGTCTTTAGGAACTTAATTGTTGGGCAGACCAGCAGGATGGCAGGGTAGGGTGGAGTTCAGAGACCGGCTGACTGCACCCCCACATTGGTGGTCCTTAGGTCAGGAATCAGCAAACCAAGGCTGGTGGGCATCTGGGGAGGCTTCCTCCCACCTGTCTTTGTAGGTCTCAGATGAGCATTTATTTATTTTAATTTTTAATTTTTTTAAAAAGTAGGCTCCACGCCCAACATTGAGCTCAACGTGGGGCTTGAACTCAGGACCCTGAGATCAAGACCTGAGCTGAGATCAAGAGTCTGTTGCTCATCCCACTGAACCACTCAGGTGCCCCTCAAATGAGCATTTAGAATCGCTTCATGATAGGGAATACTATCCTTGAATCCCAGTGAAATGATCTTCTCTTCCCCAGAGAATTCCATTTGTCTCATTAATACATTTAAAGAAAAGATTTTATTAAGCAATCTCTACGCACAATGTAGGGCTCGAATCCACAAACCCGAGATCAAGAATCACTGGCTCTACTGACTGAGCCATTATTATATTTTGTATATCCTTATTGAAAAATTTGTGGAAATGCATTTTCTCTCTTGTTTTAGAAGTACCTGCCAATATACTCTATTTGCCTCTTGGACCAGAAAACCTAAAATATTATCTGGCCCTTTAGAGAAAAAGTGTCAGGCTAACAGAGCCAGACCTGGGAGGTAGACATCTCCATGCTGGGTTGGGGTGAATTTCAGCAGGTAGATTCATGGCGCAGGAAGGCGAGCTGCTTTATCCCCGCCTGGCCCTCACCGCTTCTCCTTCCTCTAGCTTTGGTCTTATTATGTGATGGGTTCAACCTGGAGACTGAAAAAGCAGCGATCTTCCAAGAGAATGCAAGGAGCTTTGGGCACAGCGTGGTCCAGCTTGAGGGATCCGGGTAAGGACTGCAGGTGGACGTCTCTGTCTTACCCTTTTGCTCTTTAAAATGTATACGCCTGAAAAAAAAATCACAATTTCCTTGATTTTTTTTTCTTGATTTATTTTTTTGGATTGGTAATACAGTTACAGAGTTCTCAATCCAAAAGATTGAGCGCAATAGTAACAAGTCTCAGCACATACTCCTTTCCCCCATTCCCTACTCAGGAGGGTCCCTGGTAAATGGTTTCCTGTGGGTTCTTCCAGAGAAGAACTATGCTGCGTGTTGCCCAGTTTCCTAACCTCCATCCCACACACAATTTGTAACGCGTTATACTCAAACTGCAGTCTGCTTCCTATTTTTGTAAAGAAATTTTATTGACACAACCCTCATCCCAACTCGCCATTCATTGTTTATGGCTGCTTTGGAGTTAAAATAATGGTAGAATCAAGAGGCTTCAAAAGAGAGTATATGGCCTGCAAAGCCTAAAATATTTACCTATATGAAATAATAGTTATGGAAATAATATTACCTTTCCAGAAAAAATGTCCTGTCCTCTGCTCTATACCGAACTTTGTATTTTTTTTCTTTTCTTTTTTTTTTTTAAAGATTTTTTAAATTTATTTGACAGAGATAGAGACAGCCAGCGAGAGAGGGAACACAAGCAGGGGGAGTGGGAGAGGAAGAAGCAGGCTCATAGCGGAGGAACCCGATGTGGGGCTCGATCCCAGAAGGCCGGGATCACGCCCCGAGCTGAAGGCAGACGCTTAGCCGCTGTGCCACCCAGGCGCCCCTGTATTTTTTTTTTTCTTAATAGAGTTTCGTGATTTTACCAGATAAAGGCCTTACTCATTTTTTTTTTTAAAGATTTATTTATTTGAGAGAGAGAGAGAGAGAGAAAGAGAGAGCATGGTGGAGGGACAAAGAGAGAGGGAGAGAGAATCTCAAACAGACTTTGTGTGGAGTGCAGAGCCCTACACGGGGCTCAATCTCATGACCCTGAGATCAGGGTCTGAGCTGAAACCAAGAGTCGGATGCTTCACTGACTGCACCATCCAGGCGCCCCATTTTTTAAAAAGATTTATTTATCTTACTCTTTCTTTTTTATGCTTGCATCATATTCTATTATTTTGACATAGTGTAATTTACATCGATATTACATTTAAATCTCTTCTTAACAGACATTAGATTGTTTCCAAACTTTTGTGATGTGAAAAATGCTGTCATTTTGCACATGCGCAAGTACGTTTGGAAGTAAATTCCCAGAATTAGGATTCCTGGATCAAAGGGTACATATTGCATGTGTGATGCGAATAGGTTTTTTCCAGATTACCCTTCATGGAGGTGGCAACAATTTACACTCACACCAGAAATTTATGGAAACACCTATTTCCCCACCCATTTGCCAACCCAGTGTGTTTTCAAACTTACTGATATCCGCAAATTGAATAGGTGAGATATGGTATCTCAATTTAGTTTTAAATTGCACTTATTTTTAAATGAGAGATGTATTCACTTTTCTGTGAACACCTTTTTCTTATCTGTTGCCCATTTTTCTATTGTTTTTTTTTTTTTCCTTATTGGTTTGTAGGAGCTCTAAGTATATTGAGGAAAGTAGTCTGTGGCACGAGTTGCTAATCTCTCTCTGCCCAGTTTATTGTTTGTCCTTTGACTTTGCTTGTACAGAAATTTTTAAATTTAAATTCAATTAGTCAACATATAGTACTTCATTAGTTTCAGAGGTAGAGTTCAGTAATTCATCAGTTGCATATAATACCCAGTGCTCATCACATCCCATGCCCTCCTTAATGCCCGTCACTCAGTTACCCCATCCCCCCACCCCCTCACCTCCAGCAATCCCCAGTTTGTTTCCTAGAGTTACGAGTCTCTCATGGTTCGTCTCCCTCTCTTAGTTCTTCCCATTCAGTTTTCCCTCCCTTCTTAATGATCCTCTGCACTATTTCTTATATTCCACATATGAGTGAAACTGTATGATAATTGTCTGATTGGCTTATTTTGCTCAGCATAATACCCACCAGTTCCGTCCACATTGATGTAAATGGTAAGAGTTCATCCTTTTTGATGGTTGAGTAATATTCCATTGTAGATATATACCACATCTTCTTTATCCATTCATCTGTCACTGGACATCTGGGCTCCCCCAGTTTGGCTATTGTGGACATTACTGCTATGAACATTGGGGTGCAGGTACCCCTTCAGATCACTATGTTTTTATCTTGGGGTAAATACCTAGTAGTGCAATTGCTGGGTCCTAGGGTAGCTCTATTTTTAACATCTATTTTTAACTCCGCACTGTTTTCCAGAGTGGTTGTACCAGCTTGCATTCCCACCAACAGTGTAAGAGGGCTCCCTTTTCTCCGCATCCTTACTAGCATTTATTGTTTCCTGACTTGTTCATTTTAGCCATTCTGACTGGTGTGAGGTGGTTATCTCATTGTGTTTTTTTTTTTTTAAAGATTTTTTATTTATTTATTCGACAGAGATAGAGACAGCCAGCGAGAGAGGGAACACAAGCAGGGGGAGTGGGAGAGGAAGAAGCAGGCTCATAGCGGAAGAGCCTGATGTGGGGCTCGATTCCGTAACGCCGGGATCACGCCCTGAGCCGAAGGCAGACGCTTAACCGCTGTGCCACCCAGGCGCCCCTCATTGTGGTTTTGATTTATATTTTCCTGATGGCTCGTGATGTGGAGTGTTTGTTCATGTGTCTGTTGGCCATGTGCACATACAGAAAAAATTGAAAAGGTTTTAATCTAAATTCCAGGTGGTTAACATAACATACAGTGTTGTGTTAGTTTCAGGTGCACCATGTGGTGGCCCAACACTTCCATAATCACCCAGTGCTCATCACAAGTGCCCTCCTTAATCCCCATCACCTATTTAATCCATCACCCCACCCCTCTCCCTTCTAGTCACCATCAGTTTGCTCTCTGTAGTTGAGTCTGTTTCTTGGTTTGCCTCTCTCTCTCTCTCTTTTTTTTTGGTCCCTTTGCTTGTTGGCTTGGTTTCTTAAATTCCACATGTGAGTGAAATTATATGGTATTTGTCTTTCTCTGATTTATTTTGCTTAGCGTAATACTCTCTAGCTCATCCATGTCGTTGCAAATGGAAAGATTTCATTCTCTCTTATGGTCGAATAATATTCCCATTGTGTGTATATGTATATACCATACCTTCTATTTTTTAAAAGTTTTATTTGTAAGTAATCTCTACACCCAACATGGGGCTCAAACTCCCAACCCCAAGATCAAGAGTCACATGCTCCACTGACTGAGCCAGTCATGCACCCCAATATACCACATCTTCTTTATCCATTCATCAATGAATGGACATATAGGCTCTTTCCATAATTTGGCAATTGTAGATAATGCGGGTATAAACTTTGAGGTACATGTAGCCCTTTGAATTAGTATTTTTATATTTTTTGGGTAAATACCCAGTAATGCAATTGCTGGATTGTAGGGTAGTTCTATTTTTAACTTTTTGAGGAAACTCCATGCTGTTTTCCAGAGTGGCTGCACCAGTTTGCATTCCCACCAATAGTGCAAGAGGGTTCCCCTCTCTCCATATCCTTTAAACACCTGTTGTTTCTTGTGTTTTTTGATTTTAGCCATGATGCAGGTGTAAGATGATATCTCATTGTGGTTTTGATTTGCATTTCCCTGATATCACATACAGAAATTTATTGAAAAGGACTGTGGTCTATAGTTGAATTTATTAATTTTTAAAAAAATTTAATTCTAGGGGCACCTGGGTGACTCAGTCGTTAAGCATCTGCCTTCAGCTCAGTGTGTGATCCCGGGGTCCTGGGATTGAGCCCCGCATCAGACTCCTCCACTGGGAGCCTGCTTCTTCCTCTCCCACTCCCCCTGCTTGTGTTCTCTCTCTTGCTGGCTGTCTCTCTCTGTCAAATAAATAAATAAAATCTTTTAAAAAATTTAATTCTAGTATAGTTAACATATGGTGTTTTATTAGTTTCAGGTGTACAATATAAGATTCGACAACTTTTAAATGACTTCTTGGTTTTGTGTCATTCTTAGAGAGGCCCTTCCCCTTTCAAGATTTAAAAATTTCCTGTTTTTTCTTTGCTAAGTCTTCCTCCTATTTCTGGGAACTGGGAAATACATGTTAGGGTTGGCTCTCCTCACTTTCTTCTGGGTGTCCAAACTTCCATGGTCTCCTTCTCTCCCCACATGTCAGAGTTTTCTCTTATCCCCGTGGTGACATTTTCCTACCTCACCCCCCCCAGGTTTGTGGTTGGAGCCCCCCAGGAGATAAAGGCGGCCAACCAAACAGGTGGCCTCTACCAGTGTGACTACAGCACGGGCAAGTGTGAGCCCATCCACCTGCAGCGTGAGTCACTGCCCCTCCCTGGGACCCAGGGCTAGGTTTCCACCTGTACATACACCTGCCAGGTGTTCCAGGCATTCCTTTTGTTGGGGGTGTGTTGTTGGGGGCCCCAGTGTTCAGCTGCCTAGCTCTTGTGCTGTATACGGACTCTACCTCAGACATCCTCAGGTACCCCCTTCATTCCTTTCCTAGGACTTGGGGTCCTCCTTGACCTGTCAGGTCTCCATGTCTCCCAGGTCAAAGTGACCTCTGTTCACCTTCACAGAGCCCCTTTTACTGCCTGAAGGTGACCATATGTATATGTCTCCTCAGTCCCCCTGGAGGCGGTGAACATGTCTCTGGGCCTGTCTCTGGCATTTGCCACCAAACCTTTCCGACTGCTGGTGAGTTGTCCTGGGTCATGGGAGTGTCCAGAGGGATGGAGTCAGGGGCCCATGGCTGCTTGGTCTGTGGTCTGTGCAGGGTGGAGGTGCTGGGGGGAAAGGACAGGAGGCAGGAACAACCCCTCCCATCTGCAACCTTCCCCAGGCCTGTGGCCCCACTGTGCACCAAACTTGTAAGGAGAACACCTATGTGAATGGCTTATGCTTCCTGTTTGGACCCAACCTACGGCAGCAGCCCCAGAGTTTCCCAGAGAAGATCAGAGGTAGGTGGCTTTTGTCACAGAATACAGATGGCCAGTGTGAGCGTAAGGTCAGGACTGGGATGGGGGCTGTTTCCAGCCTGAGTGGTAACTTAGAGGTCTAGGTGCAGAAGCCGGAAGGAACTGGGCTCCGATAGAGATGGTGGGGGGAGAGGCAAGGATCTTGAACTTTAAGAAAAGTCCTGATATATCCACTCATCTTTGTGAGATGATGTCCCCCCCCCCCATCATCCTTAGAGTAAGTGCCTGAGTCTCCTGATCAAAGCCCTTGAGGCTCTCGCAACCTTTCTACTTCAGCCATTGTGTTCCAGGCACTCTGGCTGCCTTTCTTCTCCAAGAATGACACAAAGCTATCCCTGCCTCAGGGCCTTTACACTTACTCTTCCTTCAGCCTGGAAAGCTCTTCCCTCAGATCTTAGCTGACCACCCATTATTGTCATCTCAGCTCAAATGTTACCTCTTCAAAGAGGCCTTTCCTTCGTGGCTCTTCTAATCATTTCCACCATTGCTTCCTACCACATTATTATACTTCACCTTCTTCATATCTGTATATACATATTTTACTTGTTTCTTTTCTGTGCTTTCTTCTAGAATGTAGGCTTCATGATAGCAGGGATACTGCTTCCCTAGCTCATTTCTCTATGCTCTTATATCTATTGCTGCGTAACAAATTGCCCCTAAACTTAGCAGCTAAAAACAATAAACGTTCATTATATTGTAGTTCTTATGAATCAGGAATCTGGGTATGGCTTGGCTGGTTGCCTCTGTCTCAGGGTTTTTCATGAAATTGAAGTTAATTTGTTAAACCGGAGCTGTGGTGTCATCTAAAGGCTTGACTGGGGGAAGAAGATCCACTTGCAAGCTCATTTACAAGATTGTTGGACTGAGGGCCACCGTTTTCACAGGCTGTTGGCTGGAGGTTTCTCTCAGTTGCTTGTCACATGAAGTTCCCTATAGAGCAGCTCACAAATGCTCCCCCGAGGGCAGCTGACTTCCCTCAGAGTGAGTAAACAAGGGAGTAGGAGAGCAAGAGAGAGAGAGAAAACACCCAAGAAAGACCATCAGTCTTTTCATAATCTAATCTCAGAAGTAATAGTACATTGCTTCTGCCATCTTATGTTCCTTTGAAGTGAGTAAAAAAGTCCATCCCACTCAAGAGAAGGTGACTATGCGAGGGTGTTATTTCCAGGAGATGAGAACCTTGTGCACCATCTTGGTGGCTGCCTACCACACCCTTGCTCCCCAAACATTTGTTGATTGAAAGAGAGTGAGTGAGTGAGTGAGTGACTGAATCTTTTTTTCAAGCTGCTTTCTGCCACTTATTTCAACTGCTTGGCCATCCTTTTCCTTGTCTTCAAGTTGGTTCTGTTACCAAGGGCAGATATGTCTTCCTTTCATAGTTATTTTTTTCCCCCTCAAGCTCTGCTCCTTTGTACTTTACTCTCAACAGATAACCTTCCTTCCTTCTTCACAAAGAAAATCAAGGTTGCCAGGGATGAACTCCTTCTACTTACTCCTTCTCCCTGTTCAAATTTTGCAATGGTACCACCCTTGGCAGTGTCTCCCTGGTTTTATAGGGAGACCTGACCATCCGCCTTTCCATGAATCACTCTTCTATCTGGGCTTTTGGGGCTTTATCACATCACCAACTCGAAGCCCACATCCTCAATCATTCATTCTCTCCAGGAGCTTAAATTTCTCCCCCTCCTTTGAATGTAAACATACTCACATTTACCCATATCTTAAAAACAATCAACCACCAATATTGATAGCAATGAAAATAACCTTTCCTCTCCCTGGTCTCCTCTACATCTGCTATTTCTCCTTTCCTTCACAACCAAACTTCTTGACAGAGTTCTCTCCTCTTGTTTCCACTTCCTCCACATCACCATTCTTCACCCCCTGACATCTGGCTTCTGTCTCACCATCATATAAATCTTCCTCTTGCAAATGGCATCTGTGACTCCCTAAATGCCAATCTCTATTCTGTCCTCATGTTTACTGACTTTTCTGATGTGACCTAGAGATCATCTCTTCCTTCCCTAAACACCTTGGCTCCAGATTTCTCCCTTCCCCTCTCCTCCCTTCTTCTCCTCTTCCCCTCCCTTCCACTCCCCCTCCCCTCCCTTCTTCTTGC
Organism: Ursus arctos; assembly: GCF_023065955.2. Lineage (NCBI taxonomy): Eukaryota > Metazoa > Chordata > Mammalia > Carnivora > Ursidae > Ursus > Ursus arctos. Next base: position 88,528,952 of record NW_026622874.1, read on the forward strand.
TTCTTCCGCTGCCAAGGGCTTCTGCTAAACTTCATCTCCAGGCCATCTTCCTCTGCCTCTTCGCATGTGTAGGGGTACCAGGTTACAGCTTCTATTCTTGTCCATGTGTTCTTCCTGCCCAATTGCATTCACTTCTGTGGCTTCAGCTCTTACATTTCTCTCTTCAGTCCTCACTCTCAGGATTCCATACTTTTCTTTTCTCTTTTTTCTTTTTAGATTTTAGTTATTCATTTGACAGAGACAGCCAGTGAGAGAGGGGACATAAGCAGGGGGAGTGGGAGAGGGAGAAGCAGGCTCCCAGAGGAGCAGGGAGCCCGATGCGGGGCTTGATCCCAGGACCCCGGGATCACGCCCCAAGCCGAAGGCAGACGCTTAACGACTGAGCCACCCAGGTGCCCCCTTACTTTTCTTTTTCTTTTTTAAAGATTTTATTTATTTATTTGACACAGAGAGACAGCCAGCGAGAGAGGGAACACAAGCAGGGGAGTGGGAGAGGAAGAAGCAGGCTCCCAGCAGAGGAGCCTGATGTGGGGCTCGATCCCAGGACCCTGGGATCACGCCCTGAGCCGAAGGCAGATGCTTAACGACTGAGCCACCCAGGCGCCCCTATACTTTTCTTTTTAAAAAACATTTTCAGTTCTTTAAAAATGATTCAAAATTCAAGCAGCACTTAAGCACATAACACTTCTCTCTCTTGGTTCCCCCAGCCTACTGTTTTCTTCCTGGGATTCAACCACTGTTAGCAGTTTCTTGTGTCTTATGGAGATATTCTATATTCACAAACAGAAACATATCTATAGTCTTCACTTTGTGCCACAAATGGTAGCATGTTGTACACACTTGATTATTTTTCATTGAACATATCTTTGAGATTTTCAACAATTTTTCTGGTTAATTTTCTTTGCATATTTTCCATATAAATGTTAGAATCTGCTTAACTATTTTTAAAAAGCCAATCATTTTTTTGGGTAATTTTATTTTTTTCAAAGATCATACAGTAAAATTGGCCTTTTTTCTTTTAGTGTACAGTTCCCTGAATTTTAAGGTATGTATAGATTTTCATAAAAAAAAGCATGAACATGGGGTACATGGCTCGGTCAGTCGGTAGAGCATGTGACGCTTGATCTCCGGGTTGTGGGTTCCAGCCCCATGCTGGTTGTAGAGATTACTTAAAAAAAACTCATTTTTTATAAAGATTTTATTTATTTATCCCAGGGGGAGCAGCAGGCAGAGGGAGAAGCAGACTCCCCACTGAGCAAGAAGGCGGATGCAGGACTCCATCCCAGGCCCCTGGGATCATGACCCAAGCTAAAGGCAGACACTTAACTGACTGAGCCACCCAGGCGTCCCTAAAAATAAAATCTTAAAAAAAACCCCACAAACCCAACATGAATAGAATACAAGAGTTCTGTTACTCCCCTAAAAAATCCTTCACGCTATCTCTTTCTCTCTTTTTTAAAAATTTGATTTATTTATTTGACACAGAGAGAAAGAGAGCCCAAGCAGGGGGAGCAGCAGGCAGAAGGTGAGGGAGAAGCAGGCTCCCCACTGAGCAGGGAGCCCAACGCAGGGCTCGATCCCAGGACCCTGGGATCATGACCCGAGCAGAAGGCAGACACTAACTTACTGAGCCACCCAGGGCCCCTCATGCTATATCTCTTTATAGTTAGTTGCCTTTTTTCTCTCCATCCCAGTCCTTGGCACTCACTAATTTGTTCCCCACCACTATATAGTTTGTCTTTTCAAGAAAGCTACATAAATGGAATTATAAGCTTTTGAGACTGGCTTCTTTCACTAGCATAATGTATTTGCAATTCATCCATGTCGTTGTGTCTATCAGTAGTTCTTTCCTTTTTTATTCCCAAATAATATTCCATTGCATAGATTTACCCCAGTCCCAGTCACAAGTTCATCTGTTCACACATGGAAAGATGTTTGGGTGGTTTCCAATGTTTGGCAATCATGAATAGAGTGGCTAGAAACTTTTCATTGCTACAGTAATCTTTCTAAATACAAAAAAGATCACCTTGTCTCCTTTTCTAAGAAAACTTCAGTGGCTTTCCACTGCCTAAGGGATAAAGTAGAACTTCTTTTTTGGGATAGAGAGGCCCTTCCCAACTCTCCTCTGCTTAATGACATAAGCTTATCTCTATTCGCATCACACAGATTTATCTTAGTAGTGCCATTTCCATCCCTCAATTCTGCAGAATTCTTTTCTGTTCATTTCCTTTGTATCAGTCAGGGTTTTGACTGGAATAGATGGTACACTCCAGTTAGAATAATCGGAGAAGGGTGTATTTACAAAGGGACTAATTTTAAAGGTTTGAGAGAGTCTTAGGGAACTACAGTGGATGATCCAGGAACCCAGGGCAAGCAGCAGCAGAGCTGTTACCACTCCTAGGCTGATTGGACAAGGAGAGGGAGAAGTAACCAGAATTCAGAAGGAGAGAGAGTTGTCTGGAGTGTGCTTCCTTGAAGGAACAGTGCTCTTCCATTGAGGGACACAGCTGGCCCAAAGCAAACTTCCGGGGGTGGGGGGGGGAGTAAGGGGAGAATACTCTGATCTCACTCTTCACTCCCTCCAATCTTCTGTTGAGGCTCGTAATTGGGCAAATCCAAGTAGAAATCAGAGGGCGAAGGAGCCCAAAATGCATGTGGTCCATGTGGTCTGACTTCCTGGGGTGCAGAGCAGATTGGAGGAGGGTAAAAAGTGGATTTAGGGCTGGGGACAGAAGGGAGGAGGACATCCAGCCTATCGTTATATGTGCTATTCCTTTTTTTCCTGTAATTTATTTCTCCCTTTGTATTTCTGGCAAATTATTTCTCATTTTCAGAATTAGCTCTGATATCATCATTTTTCCTGACTTCCTCGGGCAGAATTAGTCCAAGTTTTCTATACTTCATGCATCTTTCAAATCGTATTAAACGATATTCAAGTTTATTAAACAAATTTTAGAAAGTATTATAAAATGTTTAACTTTCCTCAGCCTCAAGATTGATTTTGCTCCCAAATTTTGCATATAATTGAGATTTTAAATATGCTAACACCTGCTGGACTGATTCCACTCTAGATTCTCAGGCATCGGTTTCTTCCTGCAAACTTTTCTTTGCTTCTCCTAACATTTCTTGTATTTATTCTTGTGAATGGCTAATGAAAACATCACCAATTTGATAAAGTATCATTAAGCAGTAGTCATCTATCTGCAAGCATGATGTCCTTACAAGCATCTTCTAAATTTTGTAGTTGTTTCTTTTTTACTTCTATTTCTTCCTTCAGCTATGTGATTCTACTTGTATTCCAGGAACGTTCGTTGATCTTTTGTTGATCTTCAAAAGTAGCAACAGTATTTTCTGGCAGATGCTTTCTTCCTGGTGGCTGTGATCTTGGGATTGTGTCCATGTTTTTATTAAACTTGGAACATGGGTTCCTATTGTTTACCTTTTATTTTCACTGCTTAGCAGAGAGCTGACGTGCAAACAATGAACCCCAGTCTCTAGTACTTAATTAGTTCACGCTCTTTCTCTTGTTCCCCAAGAGTGCCCTCGGCAAGACAGTGATATTGCCTTCTTGATTGATGGTTCTGGTAGCATCAACCCCATTGACTTTCAGCGGATGAAGGAGTTTGTCTCAACTGTGATGGATCGATTCAAGAACTCCAAAACCTTGGTGAGGGCATATGGGTAGATTAGGAAATGGCTCATATAAGGCTGGCAAATACGTGGCAACCAGGCCGCCACGTTCCCCTTTTACTCCTATTGCAGACATTGCCAAATTGCCAGTTGATCATGGTTTTCTTTTTCTTCTTTCTTTCTTTCTTTTTTTTTTTTTTTTTAGGGTAGGTAGATTTTTTTTTTTTAAGATTTTATTTATTTATTTGACAGAGAGAGAGACAGCCAGCGAGAGAGGGAACACAAGCAGGGGGAGTGGGAGAGGAAGAAGCAGGCTCCCAGCCGAGCAGGGAGCCTGATGCGGGGCTCGATCCCAGGACCCTGGGATCACGCCCTTAGCCGAAGTCAGATGCTTAACGACTGAGCCACCCAGGTGCCCCTGATCATGGTTTTCTTTCCTGATTCTCTTTCTTGCTCTGTCTGGATGCAGCCTCAGCTTCTTCCAGCCCTCTGTAAAGCAGGCAGCTCTGACTAATTGATAAGGGTTGGTATGGGAGATAACACTCACATATCATCTCTGGCTGAGTTCTAGTACTTAGAAGTGGGAGCTGATGGCAGATCTCTGTCCTGGTGAGGCAGAAGGATGGGGGACAGTGTAGAATCTGGAGGGGTTTGGAGGCTGGAATGTTTCAAGATTTAGGTAGGGCTTCCTGGGAGATGGGTAAGTGTGAGGAGGGTCACCTTCTCCAATGTAATGCCAGATGCCTCTTCCCAGTTTTCTTTGATGCAGTTCTCTGAAGAGTTCCAGACCCATTTCACCTTCAATAAGTTCAAGGAAAACCCTAAGCCACAACTTCTGGTGAATCCAATAAGACAGCTGTACGGGAGGACACACACTGCCACAGGAATCCTCAAAGTCGTGTAAGCTCTTTGCTTAGGATGGAAGGAGGAGGTGAAAATTTTTTTTACTGGGATTCAAATAATGAAGGGGGTTGTTCGGAGAGGAATGGGGTAAAGGATATGTGTAAAGGTGGAGGAGGGACTCTGGATGGCACAGTCATGAAATACAAGTTGTGAGTAAAGGTAGGAGTGAAGGGGAGATTAGAGGAAGCTATGGAGATCATTTGAGGTCAGGTCACTTAAGGCAACTGAAAAGCGAGTGGGGATCCACTGAATGTTTTAAGCGGTGAAGAGATGTCATCATATCTTGTTTTGGAAGGTCACTCTGATGTGTGTGTGTGTGTGTGTGTGTGTGTGTGTGTGTGTGTAGAGGTGAGGGTGGGGGTTGGGATAAAAGTTCAGGAAGATGAGCTAGAGAGCTGTTGCGTCAAACCAGGAAAGGTTTCCGAGGGCCCAATTATGCTTAAACATTTGTTTTCACTTAAAAGGAATAATGCTAAGGTAAAGAAAAAAAATCAATCTGTGCAAAAGTATATAAAGGCAGTGAAGATTTCCTGTCCTTCCACTCTTCTCCCTTCTCTTGCTGCCTTTCCAGGTCTTGGGGCAGCCGCGTCTCAGTGTTCATTCCAGGGGAGCCCAAACCCCTCTGAGCTGCATCTGTGTCTGTGATTGCTGACACGCCCTCCCTAGCATTCAGAGTATGTCTGTCTATTCACATTTGACTTTTCTTTCCTCTTCCCTGGACAGAAGAGAACTGTTTCACAGCAGCAGTGGAGCCCGGGAGAATGCCCTTAAGATCCTAGTTGTCATCACAGATGGAGAAAAGTTTGACGATCCCTTGGATTACAAGGATGTCATCCCTGAAGCAGACAGAGAGGGGATCATTCGCTATGTCATTGGGGTAGGAAATGTGGCTCTCTGGCCTGGTGCTTCTGTGGAACTGGTGCTTCTGTGGAAGTTTTCTTCTTTTCTTTTCTTTTCTTTTCTTTTCTTTTCTTTTCTTTTTTCTTTTCTCTTCTCTTCTCTTCTCTTCTCTTCTCTTCTCTTCTCTTTTCTTTATTTCTCTTCTCTTCTCTTCTCTTCTCTTCTCTTCTCTTCTCTTCTCTTCTCTTCTCTTCTGTGAAGGGTTTCTGTTTGGATATACCCTTCCTTCAGTTTGAAAAATCCCTAAAACCAAGGTGGGCCAAGGGGCACTGCTAGCCCATATGGGCCTGTATCAGTTAATGACTGTTACAATGTTGCTGTGTCACAGATTATCTTAGAATTCAGTCTTTAAAAAAATAAATGAGTCTGTAGTTCAGCTGGGCAATTTTTCTGGTTTTGACCGGCTCCCTCTTACATCTGTATCCATTTGGAGGTTGGTTAGCAGCTCTGCCGATCTTGGCTGAGCTCTCTCCGTTTCTGAGGGTTGCCACTTAGGTCTGTTTGCTGGACTGGCATGGCTGGAACAACTGGGGTATCTTGGTTCTACTGCTCCCTGTGTTATCCTCCCGTGGGCTAGCCTGGGCATGTCCTCACGGTGAAGGCAGAGGAACAAAAGAGCAAATGGAAATGTGGCAAGCGCTTTTTGAAGCCTCTGTCTGCATCATGTATGATAATATCCATTAGCCAATGGATATTAGCACGACTCATGGCTGCACCTGGAGATAAGTAGGGCAGATTACTCTCCCATGAGTAAGGGGGTACAGCAAAGTTTTGGGGGCAAAGGCTTGGATATAGGAAGGGGTAAAGAGTTGGGATCATCAGTATAATCAAACTACCACAGTACCTCGTATGACATAGAAAAAGGTATCATCATCGGTGGATGGCTTGGCAAGTAGGGAACCGCTTCATAGAGAGGAAGACTCCTTATACTCTGGGGAGAGGTCAGCTCCACACCAGGAGGCATGGCACAGCAAAGGGACCAAAGGCTGGATTTCAGTTCCTAATTACTCCCTTGACAGAATGCCCCATGCAGTGCATAACCCGTTTTACTATACTAGGTGGCCCTGTCCCAGGGGCCTTCTGGTGCATTCCCTCACTTGACAGATACTGTTTCAGATTCTTTTCCTGCAGAATTTTCTTTGCTGGATGAGACTGCTAACCCCCGATGGTGTCTGATTTGGCCTCTATTCCTTGGTAACAGGTGGGAGAAGCTTTCAACAATCTAAAACATCGTGAAGAGCTTAATACCATTGCATCCAAGCCTCCTCGTGATCACGTGTTTCGGGTGAATAACTTTGAAGCTCTGAAGACCATTCAAAACCAGCTTCAGGAAAAGATCTTTGCAATTGAGGGTAAGCTGAGGTTTCACATTCCTGCAGCAGCCCCAGGGCCAGCCTCTTACCCTCCAACAGGCATTTCCCCTCTAGAAACTAGAACCTCCTAACCCTTGGTATCCTGACTCTTAGGATTAATTCAACTCTCTCTCCACTTCCTCTAGTTCCTAGCAACTCTGGCCTCACTTGGTCATTTCCTTTGAAATCAAAGGGTCTCGACTTTATCTTTACTTTGCAAGCCTTGGCTATAGGCTGGAAAATTGGAGGGTAGGGGAGCCAAAACTCACACAGTCTTTTTCCAAGAATTTGGATATGTTGCCAACATGTGTCTGTTTGATTCCCTGTATCTCCAGTGTCTAGAATAGTGCCTGGTACACAGAAGGTGCTCAATAAATATTTAATGATTAAAAGCATTTAAAAAACTGGGGGAAGGTTCATATGCAATCTGGATTTATGGTTTGTCTTAAAAAGTTGGAAGATTAGACCGCATTCCCATGCAGCAAAAACCAGTTGGAGCCAAAGAGCCACCATCTCTTTTAAAGGGGTATATAGCTTTCTAATTCAGCCCAGCTGCCATCTGAGCCTCCTTTTGCCTGGTCACCGTAGCATTTGAGTTCCCTCTCTTCTGCTTTCTTTCATGTAGGAGGAGGTACTCAGTCAGGAGGTACCAGCTCCTTTGAGCATGAGATGTCTCAGGAAGGCTTCAGTGCTGCCATCACCTCTGTAAGTGGCCCTTCATTAAATTGGGATTGGGCAAGAGGAAGGGGAAGAGGTGCAAGGGCTTGGGGGCTTTTATCTGCAATGAGTACTTGTTGGGAGGCACTTCTTTGATGGGGAACAGTGGTCCCTTTTCTTTTCCTTGTCAATCCTGTTTTTTTTTTGTTGTTGTTGAGATACACCGGATATATATGATATGATATTAGCCTCAGGTATACAACATAATGATCTGATATATGCATAGATTGTGAAATGATCACTACAATAAGTCTAATTAATATTCACCACTACATAGGTTACAAAAATTTTTTCTTGTGATGAAAACTCTAAGGTTTATTTCCTTTTTTGAAAATTCAAAAAAATTTAAAAATTATTTATTTAAATTCAGTTTAGTTAACATATACTGTATGATTTGTTTCAGGGGTAGAATTTAATGATTCATTAGTTGTATATAACACCCAGTGCTGATTACATCAAGTGCCCTCCTTAATGCCCATCACTCAATTACCCCTTCCCCCCCACCTCCCCTCCAGTAACCCTCAGTTTGTTTCCGTAAGTTCAGCGTCTCTTATGGTTTGCCTCAATCTCTATTTTCACCTTATTTTATTTTCCCTTCCCTCCTTATCTACCCCTGGTTCATCTGTTTTGTTTCTTAAATGCCACATGTGAGTGAAATCATATAGTAATTGTCTTTCTCTAACTTATTTCACTTAGCATAATACCCTCTGGTTCCATCCACGTCATCGCAAATGGTAAAATTTCATTCTTTTTGATGGCTGAGTAATATTCCATTGTATATGTATACACCACATCTTCTGTATCCATTCATCTGTCGATGGACATCTGGGCTCTTTCCATACTTTGGCTATCATGGACATTGCTGCTATGAACATTGGGGTGCAGGTACCCCTTCGAATCATGATGTTTGTATCCTTTGGGTAAATACCCAGTAGTGCAATTGCTGGGTTATAGGGTAGCTCTATTTTTAACTTTTTGAGGAACCTCCATACTGTTTTCCAGAGTGGCCGCACCAGTTTGCATTCCCACCCACAGTGTAAGAGGGTTTCCATTCTCCACATCCTCACCAACATCTGTTGTTTCCTGAGTTGTTCATTTTAGCCATTCTGACTGGTGTGAGGTGGTATCTCGCTGTGGTTTTGATTCGGGGATGTACTGTATGGTGATTTGTATTTCCCTGATGCCAAGTGATATGGAGCCCTTTTTCATGTTCTGTTGGCGATCTGGATGTCTTCTTTGAAAAAGTGTCTATTCATGTCTTCTGTCAATTTCTTGATTGGATTTCTTGTTTTTTGGGTGTTGAGTTTGATAAGTCCTTTATAGATCTTGGATACTAGCCCTTTATTTGATAAGACATTTGCAAATATCTTCTCCCATTCCATAGGTTGCCTTTTAGTTTTGTTGATTGCTTCCTTTGCTATGCAAAAGCTTTTCATTTCGATGAGGTCCTGATAGTTCATCTTTGCTTTTGTTTTTCTTGCCTTTGGATACATGTCTAACAGGAAGTTGCTGTGGCTGAGGTCAAAGAGGTTGCTGCCTGTGTTCTCCTCTAGGATTTTGACGGATTCCTGTTTCACATTGAGGTCTTTCATCATTTCGAGTTTATTTTTGTGTATAGTATAAGAAAGTGGTTCAGTTTCATCCTTCTACATGTTGCTATCCAGTTTTCCCAATACCATTTGTTGACGAGACTGTCTATTTCCATTGGATATTCTTTCCTGCTTTGTCAAAGATTAGTTGAGTGTAGAGTTGAGGGTCCATTTCTGGGTTCTCTATTCTTTTTTTAAAAAAAATTATGTTATGTTAGTCACCATACAGTACATCATTAGTTTTTGATGTAATGTTCCATGATTTATTGTTTGTGTATAACACCCGGTGCTCCATGCAATACGTGCCCTCCTTAATACCCATCACTGGGCTAGCCCATCTGCCACACCCTCCCCTCTAAAACCCTCAGTTTGTTTCCCGGAGTCCATAGTCTCTCATGGTTCATCTCCCCCTCTGTGTCCCCCCCTTCATTTTTCCTTTCCTTCTCCTAATGTCCTCTCTGCTATTCCTTATGTTCCACAAATAAGTGAAACCATATGATAATTGTGTTTCTCTGCTTAACTTATTTCACTTAGCATAATCTCCTTCAGTTCCATCCATGTTGATGCAAATGTTGAGTAATCATTCTTTCTGATGGCTGAGTAATATTCCATTGTATATATGAACCACATCTTCTTTATCCATTTGTCTGTTGAAGGGCATCTCGGCTCCTTCCACAGTTTGGCTATTGTGGACATTACTGCTATGAACATTGGGGTGCATGTGGCCCTTCTTTTCACTACATCTGTATCTTTGGGGTAAAAACCCAGTAGTGCAATTGCTGGGTCATAGGGTAGCTCTATTTTTAACTTTTTGAGGACCCTCCATACTGTTTTCCAGAGTGGCTGTACCAGCTTGCATTCCCACCAACAGTGTAAGAGGGCTCCCCTTTCTCCACAACCTCTCCAACATTTGTTGTTTCTTGCCTTGTCTATTTTTGCCATTCTAACTGGTGTAAGGTGGTATCTCAATGTATTTTTATTTTTTATTCTTTAAATTATTTTTAAAGATTTTATTTATTTATTTGAGAGAGAATGAGAGAGAGAGAGAGCACAAGAGAGGGGAGGGCCAGAGGGAGAAGCAGACTCCCCGTTGAGCAAGGAGCCCTATGCTAGACTCGATCCCAGCACCCTGGGATCATGACCTGAGCTGAAGGCAGATGCTTAACTGACTGAGCAACCCAGGCGCCCTCTTTCTCTGTTCTTTTCAGTTTCCTTATTTTCCATCACTTTATCTTCTATATCACTGAGTTGCTCTTCTGCCTCATTCATTCTCATTTTTATAGTCTCCATTTGGGACTGCTTCTTGGTAATAAGATTTATTTTCTTCACAACTTTCAAATATACATTATAGTTTTATTAACTATACTCACTGTGCTTTATATTACATCCCTGCATTTATTTATTTAATAACTGGAAATTTGTACCATCATTTGACTATCATCACCCATTTTACCTACCCTCCCAACCCATTGCCTTTTGCGACCACAAATCTGTTCTCTGCATCTATATAATTCAGTTTTGTTTTGTTTTTAGAGTCCACATATAAGTGAGATCATACTCTATTTGTCTCTCTCCGACTTATTTTGCTTAGCATAATCCCTTCAAAGTCAGTCCATACATGTTGTCACAAATGGCAGGATTTTCTTCTTTTTTATGACAGAATACTATTCCATTGCATCATGTATCACATTTTCTTTATTCATGCATTGATGGGCACTTAGATTTTTTCCATAGCTTGGCTATTTTTTTTAAAAATTATTTTTTCAAGATTTTATTTTGAAGAAGAGAGCAAGAGTGAGTGAGTGTGAGTGGGGGGAGGGGCAGAGCCAGAGGGAGAGAATCTCAAGCGGACTCCATGCCGAGCGTGGAGCCCAACATGGGGCTCAATCCCATAAACTCAAGACCATGACCTGAGCTGAAATCAAGAGTTGGACGCCCAACCGACTGAGCCACCCAGGTGCCCCTATGTCTTGGCTATTATAAATGATGCTTCATGGACTTGGGGGTGCAGATAGTTTTTGAGTTAGTGTTTTCATTTCCTTTGGATAAATACTCAGAAGTAGGATTGCTGGATCATCTGGTAGTTCTATTTTTACATTTTTGAGGAACCTCTGTTCTGTTTCCCACAGTGGCTGCACCAAAGTGCTTTGGCTCTTTGGGGTCTTTTGTGGTTCCGTACAAATTTTAGGATTGTTTGTTCTATTTCTGTGAAAAAAGCTACTGGAATTTGGACAAGGATTGCACGGAAGTTGCAGGTTGCTCAATCTTGTTCTACCCTGTTTCCCAGAATGGCGTCTTGCTAGGTGCTGTGGGGAGCTTTGACTGGGCTGGTGGAGCCTTTCTTCACGTGTCAAAGGATAAATTCACCTTCATCAACACAACCAGGATAGATTCAGACATGAACGATGCTTACTTGGGTAAGTGGAAAGGGCAGGGTAACTTCAAGAAGGGGTCAGGATATGGCATAACTCAATTAGCATATATTATCATTGGATCTTTTTTGGGCCCTCGGAATAACTTTAAAGACAGAAATTTCAAAATTTCAATTTAATTATGTTAACGAAGGGGAATAGAGTGAAAGATCCAGTTATCCCTACTGAGCCTGAGGCTCCTACATTGCCCCTACTCAAGGGATGGGTCTCTCAGAGGAGGCAAGGTCTGTGAAGTAAAGCACTTACCTTCTCAGATCACCATCTCCAGGTTATGCTGCTGAAGTCATCTTGAGGAGCAGGGTACAAAACCTGGTTCTTGGGGCGCCTCGATATCAGCACATTGGCCTGGTGGTAATGTTCAGAGAGAATGCTGGTACCTGGGAGGCCACCTCGGTCATCAAGGGCAGCCAGGTAAGGGCAGAGCACGTGGAGCACAAATGTGCAAACAGAGGTGCCCCGGGGGCTGACATTCCCGGATGGGCTCATCAGGTGCCGTGTGTGTCAGTTTGTAAAGGAGCTTTCAGACGGCTTTGAGCTGGAAAGTCACAGGAATAAGCTTTGCATTTGAGAATGTTGTGTCCTCACTTTTCCTTTTTAAAAAGACAGAGAGTGTGGGGCGCCTGGGTGGCTCAGTCGTTAAGCGTCTGCCTTTGGCTCAGATCATGATCCCAGGGTCCTGGGATCGAGCCCTGCGTCGGCCTCCCTGCTCCGCTGGGAGCCTTCTTCTTCCTCTCCCACTCCTCCTGCTTGTGTCCCCTTTTTTGCTGGCTGTCTCTTTCTCTGTCAAATAAATAAATAAAATCTTTAAAAAAATAAAAAGATAAAAAGACAGAGAGTGTGAGTGGGTGGGGGGGCAGGGGCAGAGGGAGAGAGAGAATATTAAGCAGGCTCCATGCATGGAGCCCGACGCAGGGCTTGATCGCATGACCCTGAGATCATGACCTGAGCTGATATCAAGTGTTCGACGCTTAACTGGCTGAGCCACCCAGGGGCCCCTCACTTTTCTTTCTTTTTTTTTTTTTAATGATTTTTTATTATATTATGTTAGTCATCATACAGTACATCCCCGGTTTCCGATGTAAGGCTCGATGATTCATTAGTTGTGTATAACACCCAGTGCACCATGCAATACGTGCCCTCCTTACTACCCATCACCAGTCTATCCCATTCCCCCACCCCCTTCCCCTCTGAAGCCCTCAGTTTGTTTCTCATAGTCCATAGTCTCTCATGTTTCATTCCCCCTTCTGATTACCCCCCCTCTTTCTTTATGCCTTTCTTCCCCTACCGATCTTCCTAGTTCTTATGTTCCATAGATGAGAGAAATCATATGATAGTTGTCTTTCTCTGCTTGACTTATTTCACTTAGCATTATCTCCTCCAGTGCCGTCCATGTTGTAGCAAATGTTGAGAACTCGTGCTTTCTGATAGCTGAGTAATATTCCATTGTATATATGGACCACACCTTCTTAATCCAGTCATCTGTTGAAGGGCATCTCGGCTCCTTCCACGATTTAGCTATTGTGGACAATGCTGCTATGAACATTGCCCCTCACTTTTCTAACGACAACAAATAATGACACTTGACTTGTGCAGAGCTTTCTATGAGTCTCCCTGCACACAGAGCTGGTATTTCACCAATACAACCAGTATAACCATATTAGTTATTAAAATATTGAAATAATTCCATATCTGCCAATCAGTAGCTGCTTTCCTGAGATGAATGCCCTCTTCCCCCACCTCTGCATTCTGGTCCCTTTCCCAATACTCTTTGAACTTCCCCATGAGCCGGGAACTATGAGGTCAGACAGGGCACCTCAGGGGAGCTTTCACACCTACTCCAGCTAAGCCCCTGGTCGGTGCCTGAGCAGCCCCAGCAGTTCGATTTTTTGAAAATCACCCCTGCAAAAGCAGTGCCGTTGCATCTTATGTGGTATGAGAGGCAGAAATTTCTAGGTCCCATTATCCTTGCAAAGTCCTGAAATAGACCTGCGCTCGTGATGTGTCTGTAGTTCTATGTGCATTCCTTAAATTTTCATCACTGTTCACTTTGGCCAGCAATTCATGCATCATAGGTGGATGAAACCAGTTTCGTCTGATACCTGAACCGCTTGTCATAATTCTTTGCCATTCCTGAAATTTTTCCAATGGCCTTTTCGTAGGTTTTGTCAACACATACTGACTGTTGATGGCATCAGTTCCTGACACGTACAAGGGGTGGGGTGGGGAGAATGTGTAGAGGAATTCCAGGAAGTCAAGTGTGGATGTGATGCTATGTCTCTATTTTGTGTGCGTGGTCCAGGATCACGTGGAGAAGGCGAGCTAATGAACTCCTTCACCACATACAGGTATTACGCATGCAAATGATAATCAAGGATGATAAATACTTAAACTGGAGCAGTGTGGGTGTTATGAGAGCAAATGGGAGGAGCATCCACTCAAGAGCATTAGGGAAGCTTTCCTGGAGAAAGCGACAGTGAAGGGGGAAGAATAGAGAAGTGAAGAATGGAGAAATAAAGGGCCAAAGAAGGGAGAGAGCAAGAGACAGTTCAGAGTGTGTGTACTGGGGTGCGGGGTGTGTGTGTGGGTGAATACACTGGGAACGAGGGTAAGAAAGAGATTAATCTCAAATCTATCCACTCCCTCCATTTCTACTGAAATCAGCCTGGTCCGGGCCATCATCATCTTTCCCGTGGACTTAGCTGTAGCCTTGCTGGTCTCCCATAGTCTCGTGTTGCCTCCTTCTCTAATCCATAGGGGAAGGGTGAACTTTCTTTTTTTTTTTTTTAAAGATTTTATTTATTTATTTGACAGAGATAGAGACAGCCAGCGAGAGAGGGAACACAAGCAGGGGGAGTGGGAGAGGAAGAAGCAGGCTCATAGTGGAGGAGCCTGATGTGGGGCTCGATCCCAGAATGCCGGGATCACGCCCTGAGCCGAAGGCAGACGCTTAACCGCTGTGCCACCCAGGCGCCCCAAGGATGAACTTTCTAAATGAGAAACTGTTCATATCAATCTGCAGTTTAAAACCCTTTGTTGACTACAGACCAATATTTAATAAAAAATTAAATCTATAAAAAGAATATCTGTAAAAAGGATAATACGTCATGACCAAGTGTGGTTTATCCCAGGAATACAAGGCTTGTTCAACAGTGTTGAGAAATGGACAAGCTGATTCCAAAGTTCACATGGAAATTCAAGGGACACAGAATAGCCAAAATAATCTTGAAAAGGAAGAATTTCCAATTTCAAAACTTAGTACCAATCTACAGTAATTAAGATGGTGTGGTGCCAGCAAACAGATCAATGGAATAGAACTGAGAGTCCAGAAATAAACCTTACATCTACAATCGATCAATTTTTGACGAAGGTACCAAGTTCATTTAATGGGGAAAAATAATCTTTCAGCAAATGGTTCTGGGCCAACTGGATATCCCCTACCTCACAATATACAAAAATTAACTCAAAATAGATAAAAAACCTAAATGTAAGCAATAAAGCTATAAACCTCTCAGAAGGAATCAGGTTAATTTTTGTAACCTTAGATTTGGCAGGGATTTTTTTCTACTTTTCTGGATTTTTTAAAAACTTAAAATCAATTAATTAACATAGAGCATATTATTAGTCTCAGGGGTAGAATTTAGTGATTCATCAGTTGCATATAACACCCAGTGCTCATTACATCAAGTGCCCTCCTTAATGCCCATCACCCAGTTACCATCCCTCCCCAACCTCCCTGCCAGCAACCCTCAATTTGTTTCCTCAAGTTCAGCGTCTCTTATGGTTTGCCTCCCCCTCTATTTTCATCTTATTTTATTTTTCCCTTCCTTCCCTATGTTCATCTGGTTGGTTTCTTAAATTCCACATAGGAGTGAAATCATATGGTGTCTGTCTTTCTCTGACTTATTTTGCTTAGCATAATACCTTCTAGTTCCATCCATGTTGTTGCATAGGACAAGATTTCACTCTTTTTGATGGCTGAGTAATATTCCAGTGTGTGTGTGTGTGTGTGTGTGTGTGTGTGTGTGTACATATACATATATCACATCTTCTTTATCCATTTGTTTGTCGCTAGACATCTGGGCTCTTTCCATATTTCAGCTATCGTGGACATCGCTGCTATAAACATTGGGGTGCATGTGCCCCTTCAGATCACTGTGTTTGTATCCTTTGGATAAATACCTAGAGGTGGGTGGGGGGACGGGGTAACTGGGTGATGGGCATTAAGGAGGGCACTAGATGTAATGAGCACTGGGTGTTATATGCAACTGATGAATCACTAAATTCTACCCTGAAACTAATAATACACTATATGTTAACTAAATTGAATTTAAATTAAAAAATTTTAAAAAGAAGAAAGAAGGAAAAAAAAGAAAAAAAGAATTAAAAAGAAGTACCATTTACAATAGCACCAAAGATGATGAAATACTTAGATATAAATTTTACAAAACGTGTATGATTTCTGTATGCTGAAAGCTACAAAAACACCAATGAGAGAAATCAAAGCCCTAAATAAATTGAGAGATATACAGTGTTCATGGACTGGAAGACTCAGTATTATTAAGATATCAATTCTCCCCAGGCTGATCTATATATTCAACATAATCCCAATCAAAATCCTAGACGTTTATTTTATAGAATTGACAAGTTGATTCTAAGATTTATATGGAAAATCAAAGAAAGCCACATATCCAACCATTTGAAAAAGAAGTTAAGCAAATACCATTAGGTATTTAGTGGACAATTCATACACCACGGATTTTAGACTAACTGTAAAGTTATAGTAATCAGGACAGTGTGGCATCGGCAAAAGACATGAAGAACAGTGGAACAGAATAGGTCTGGAACAGACTGACACACACATAGTCAATTGATTTTAAATAAAGGCACAAAGACATTTCAATGGAGACTTCAATGGAACAATTAGACATCCATAGTAAAAACAAAACAAAACCTCTACCCATATTTCATATCATATTAAGATTAGTTCAAAGTAGACCATGGAGCTAAGTCTAAAATACAATACTTGTGGAAGAAAACATAGGAGAAAATCTTTGTGACCGTATGTTAGGCAAAGGGTTCTTAGTTATAACACTAAAAGCATGGTCCATAAGGGAAAAACTGATAAATACAACTTCGTCAAAATGAAAAGCTTTTGCTCTATGAAAGACACTGTTAAGAGAATGAACAGACAAGCTACAGATTGGGAGAAAATATTTGCAAATTTTCCTTCTTTTCTAAATTAGGTAGCTGACAAAAACCATGCATCAGAATATATAAACGATTCTCAAAGACTCAACAATAAGAAATCAAACCATCCAATTAAGAAATAAGCTAGATATTTTAACAGACATTTCACCAAAGAAGATGCACAGATGGCAAATAAGTACATGAAGATATCCTCTATGTCATTAATCATTACAGAAAGGCAAATTAAAACCACTATTAGAGGGACGCCTGGGGGCTCAGTCGTTAAGCATCTGCCTTCGGCTCCGGGCGTGATCCCAGGTTCCTGGGATCGAGCCCCGCATCGGGCTCTCTGCTCCGCTGGGGAGCCTGCTTCTTCCTCTCCCACTCCCCCTGCTTGTGTTCCCTCTCTCTCTGTCAAATAGATAAATAAAATCTTTAAAAAAATAAAATAAATCTACTATCAGATACTGCTCCATAGCTATCAGAATTATTAACGTAAGGAAATACACTGGAAATATCAAGTCTTGGCAAGGATGTGCAACAACGAAAACTCTCATACCTTGCTGTCTGAATGAAAAATGGCACGCCTACTTTGGAAACAGTTTGTCAATATCTTATAAAGTTCAATATGCGGTTACCATACCAACAATCCCACTTTTAGGTATTTACTTAGGAGAAACGAAAACAGATATTCACATGAAAACCTGCATGTGAATGTTTCTAGTGGCTGTATTCATAATTGGTAAAAACTAGAAACAATCCAAGTGTCCCTCAGCTGGGGAATGAATAAGTCAACTGTGGTTCATTCATTCAGTGGAATATCAGAAATATTAGGCTAGGCTGGTGATGGGTATGAAGGAGGGCACGTATTGCATGGAGCACTGGGTGTTATACGCAAGTAATGAATCATGGAACTTAACGTCAAAAACTAGGGATGTACTGTATGGTGACTAACATAATATAATAAAAATTATTATTAAAAAAAGAAATATTGGAAATTAAAAGGAATGGACTACTTACATACGTAACAACCTGACTGAATCTTAAATGCATTATTGTGGGTGAAAGGAGCCAGACATGAAAAGCTACATACTATATAATTCCATTTATACAACATTCTGGAAAAGGAAAAACTATAGGGACAAAAAACAGGTCAGTGTTGCCAGGGGTTGGTGTTGAGGGAAGAGGTTGATTACATTAGGGCATGAGGGAATACCGTGGGAGTGATGAAACATATCTTGAACATTGGTGGTGGTTACATGACTGTATGTGTTTGTCAAAACTTACAAAACTGTACTAAAAAGGCTGGATTTTATTGTAGGTAATCAACTTGACCTAAAGACAAAAAAATCCTACTGACTTTAGGTCAAAGCTTAAATGCCTTTATTGGGCAATGAGTGAGGCCTCCTTCCATGGTGTGTGGGGCAGAAATCAGATTGTAGTGAGTCATGTCTTGACGTCTGCACTTCTCATTCCAAGAATTTGCCCCACTTTGAAATTGCTAAATACATCTCCCTGTTTGTCTGGTACTGTTTCCCTCTGCTCCCCTTGCTCCATGGAGAACCCACTACCCAGCCCCATGCTCAACAAATTGCAAACCTTTGCGCTAGCCCAGTGATGGGTATTAAGGAGGGCACGTATTGCATGGGGCGCTGTGTTATACGCAAACAATGAATCATGGAACACTACATTGAAAACTAATGATGTCCTGTATGGTCACTAGCATATCATAATAAAAAAAATTGCAAACCTTTGTTTGTTGAATGAATGAATGAATGAATGACTAAATGGATGAGTCTTGGGGATGAATTCTACACATTGACATTGAACATATTTTTGTGTTTTTGGAACATACTTTAAAAATTTTTATTTTATTTTATTTTTTAAAAAATTTTTAAATTTTTTATTCTTTAAAAATTATTTTAAAAGATAGACAATACCTCACAATATCATGCAAAAAAAAAAATTCCTGTAGCCATAGTTATTTTTAACCTAAGCCAGTTGATTCCTTACCAGCCAGACTGTCAACTTTGAATTTTTTACCCCCCTAAAGACTTACAATATATTGCAAAGATATTCCGTATGGTCTTCCAGGCTTTTCTGTGTAGTTTCCAATTCAACTTCTTCTTTGCTATACTAATCATCTCCCTGGACCGCCATTGTTGGTAAATCCTTAGCCACCGCCCATCAACTCTATCATATTTTCCTCAGCTGGCAGTACACTCAAATGAGAGTGTGAATTGTGCAGAAGATCAGATCTGCTCCCAGGTGCTTCCCCAGCTGGTATGATTTTTCCTCACAGGGAGAAAATACTCACACTTTGATTTGGTGGCAAGAGATGTGATCCCGGACTCATCTCTTTCAGATTGGCTCCTACTTTGGGGCCTCCCTCTGCTCTGTGGACATTAACAAAGATGGCAGCTCTGACCTGGTCCTCATCGGGGCTCCCCATTACTACGACCAGACAAGGGGAGGCCAGGTGTCTGTGTGCCCCTTGCCTCGAGGGGTGAGTGACTATAGGAGCCTGGGCTGGGTGGGGGCCTGGGTGTGGGGTGGGGGAGTTGCCCAGGTTGGGACTTGACTCTCTTTTTATTCAACAGAAGGCAAAGTGGCAGTGTGGGGCTGTTCTCCGTGGGGAGCAGGGCCACCCCTGGGGCCGCTTTGGAGCAGCCATGACAGTGCTGGGGGATGTGAATGGGGACAAGCTGACAGACGTGGCCATCGGGGCCCCAGGAGAGCAGGAGAACCAGGGTGCTGTCTACCTATTTCATGGAACCTCAGGACCGGGCATCAGTCAGTCCCACAGCCAGGTGAGCTCGGGTCACTGTCCCCGTCATGACAGTAGCTTCTTTGTTGATCTGTCCCTTTCTCATTCAACATCCTCACAGCTGCCAGATGAGTTCTCCCAGTACTTCTTTTCAGAACCTTCAAAAGTAATAACACACTTCATAGAAATTCTCACCACAACTATAGGAGGTGCATGGGGCATCATCACCCCCACTTTACAGATGAGGAGATTAAGGCTTAGAGGTGGTAAATGGCCAGGTGGAAGCGTTGGGATGTAGGCATTCCTTTCTTCGGAATCTCAGTCAGTCTTGTTAGGGAGACCAATAGTCCTGGTTTGTTCCCATCTGTCCTGGTTTTAGTACTGAAAGAAAGAAGGAACTTGCCCTTAGTTTAATGCTCTGCTCTTGCTCTCTTGAAATTCTGAATTTTTGAACGAGGTATTCTGCACTTATTTTTTTTGGGGGGGGGGAACTGGAGCCTGCAAATTATGCAGCCCATCTTGATGGTTGGTCACTTGAAATCTTGGTCACCACCCCTGGTTTCCTCTCTAAAATGCCTCCCTGTTATGTGCTAGATGGAGTCCACTGTTTGGAGGGACCCCACAGTCTGGCTCTTTCCCGCCACTGCCAGCTGAGGCCATCTGGTCTTCCGTCCGTGGGTCTCTGTCTTTTCTCCAGCCTCACATTTTTCTTAAGTCTTTTTTCTCTCTGTCCCTCCATACTCCTGCCAAATCCCTCACGCCAGAGGTTCAGTCCTACCAACACACTGAAATCGCCTGAAGGTTTAAGAAAAACACAGATGCTTAGGCCTTGCTAGTAAGGATTCCAATTTATTTATTTGGGGTTGGTGCCGCAGGTATCAGTAGAGTTTTCTAGCATTTCATTTAGAAAATTTTCACATTTACAGCAAAGCTGAAGGAATTGTACAATGAACATCCACATATTTACAACCTGGAATCTACAGTGAACATCTGACTACATTGATGTTATCACAGATCCACCCTTTTATTCATCTTATTTCTAGGCACCCGTTAGTGCCTCTTGCTTTTTAATGCACTTCAAAGTAAGTTACAATGCCCTTAACTACTTGAGTAGTTAACTAGAATTCACTAGTTAGAATATCTAGCTGGATATTCTAGTTAGATATAGCTAGTTAGAATATCACTAACTAGAATTCAATGTCTGCTTACCCTTGTTTTTATTAACAGCCAGGAAATGCACAAATCCTTTGCCGTTCAATGATTTTGACAAATGCATACACCTGTGTAACCCACATTCCTATCAAGATACAGAACATAATTACCACTCCAGAAAGTTCCCTCCTGCCCCTATCCAGTCAATTTCTGACCCCGCTCTATTCCAGAGGAAAACATTGTTCTGATGATTTTCCACCATAGATTAGTTTTGCCCATTCTAGAACCTCATATAAATGGAACAATATACCATGTAGGCTGCAGTATTTTATTTATTAAATTTATTTATTTATTAAAAGTTTTATATCTTTATTAATTTTTTTCTTCAAATTTTTATTTAAATTCTAATTAGTTAACATACCGTGCAATGTTGGTTTCAGGAGTAAAATTCAGTTATTCATCACTTACAACACCCACTCCAGTATTTTATTTTATTTTTTATTTTTTTAAAGATTTTATTTATTTATTTGACAGAGAGAGACACAGCGAGAGAGGGAACACCAGCAGGGGGAGTGGGAGAGGGAGAAGCAGGCTTCCTGCCAAACAGGGAGACCCATGTGGGGCTCGATCCCAGGACCCTGGGATCATGACTTGAACCGAAAGCAGACGCTTAACGACTGAGTCACCCAGGCGCCCCCACTCCAGTATTTTAAAGACACTTGTTAGTTGCTGCCAGGACTTTTTGGGTGTCATCTCAAGTCTGTGGTCTAAAGCTGAATAGTTGCTCTAATTCCTTGAGAAGTTGTAGGAGATGAGACTTGAGTGGAGCCCAGACAATATGTGCTTGGGTCACTCTTGGCAACAGAGTTACACACGTCTGTATTCTTTCCCACTCCCTTTCTGTCCTCTTTTCTACCCTCAGCGGATTCAAGGCTCCCAGGTCTCCCCCGGACTCCAGTATTTTGGTCAGTCACTAAGTGGGGGCCAGGACCTCACAATGGATGGCCTCGTGGACCTGGCCATAGGGGCCCAAGGCCGTGTGATGCTGCTCAGGTGAGAACTTCTTTTGGAGGACACCAAATATCTTCCCTTTAAGGAATGGCTTTGTTGCCTGAAGGCCTCTGATGGCCCTCTGGTGTCCCTACAGATCCCAGCCTGTGCTGAGCCTTGAGGTGACCATGGAGTTCATACCCAAGGAAGTGGCAAGGAGTGTGTTTGAGTGCCATGAAAAGGTGGAGAAAGGCCAGATTGCTGGAGAGGTCAAAGTTTGCCTCCGTGTCCGCAAGAACACAAGGGATCGGCTAGGAGAAGGTGAGGCTGGGTAGGTAAGTCTGAAAGGGTTAAATGACTAGAGACATTGATGGGTGGCCCACTCCAGTCTTTCCAGCCTTCTAGCAGTTCAGAGCAAACTTCCAGACAGGCTCCGACAGCCTTTCCCAAGTGTGGCTGGAGTGAGCAGGCATTTCTCTGGCTGGGTGGAGAGGCCCAGCAAACCCCACCAAAAAGTGAGTATGTGGCACTCCCTTACTCTCTCAGTTCTCCAGAGAAGCAATGGCCCCACACCTGTGAACTAACCAGGATTTTTTTAAGCTCAAGAGATAACTCATTCACAAAACATTCAGACATGCATTTTATCACAGCGAGCTTGACTTTCTCCTTATCTCTATTCTGAAAAAGTAACATTGTGCTTGGTGTGGAGGAATAGTAACAGTGGTACTAGAGAGAAACGAGGAGGAAATAAAATCAGGTTTCTAGCAGTAATCTTACTGGGCTGAGGAGACAGCAGTCAGTTTGGGGCAGCCAGCGTGGCTAGACACTGAGCACAAAATGTTGGAGAGTAGAGAATTGCATAGAAGGTGCCCCAAAACCTACATATAAATTCCTCTCCAGTATTGGTTGACTTCCTAAGCCATGTATGTCTAGGTCAATATTCTAAGAAACTCAGTAGAAGATAGCAACTAAAGAGTTGAGTGGAAGTTGAGCTCTCCAGCGCTGGGGAAACAGAAATTTGAGAGGAACATTAGTAAGTAACTTGGTTTTTCTGTTGGGAAAATGTCTATTCAGACCAGCAACCAAGAGAAGCAAAGACAATAGAAATAGACTGATAGGTGATTCAGAAATTAGAGTTATTAGGAATTTAAAAAACAGCTACAGTTACTATCTTCAAGAAGAAAGTGGAAGTGATGGAGAAGTTCAGAAAAGACCCGGAATTCATAAAATAGAGTAAAATGGAAATCTAGCACTGAAAAATACAGTGACTGAAATTAAGAGTTCAATAAATACATTTTACAGCAGGTTAGAAGCAGAACAGAGAATTAGTGAGCAGGAAAATAAATCAATAGAAAATATTTAGAGAGAAAAAAGGATGAAAAGTACAGAGCGGAAGCGTAAGACATATGGAACATGGTGAAAAATTTAATAAACATGTAATTGGAATTCCACAAGGAAGAGAGAGAGAGTAAAAAAGAAGTAACAAAATAGTGGTAATGCATTTTCTAAAACTGATGAAAGACATCAAGATTCTCTGCCACATCAAAGCAGGATAAATATAAAGGAAACCATACCATAGTATATTATAGCGATGTATAAAACATTATGCGTTATACCATACCAAAGCACAAACTGTTGAAGACCGAAGTTAAGAAAAAAGTTAAGAGCACCCGGGAAAATATACTTAATTTTCTAGTATGTAACAGAATAGCTACCATTTATTGAGCGTTTCCTGTGTGGCAGGCACTGGTGCTAAATGCTTTATGGACACTATTGCATTTAATTTTTACCACTGGGAAGGTACACTTATTATTCTCAATTTAAAATTAAGGGAGAGACAAACCATGAGAGACTATGGACCCCGGGAAACAGACTGAGGGTTTCAGAGGGGTGGGGAATGCGGGAATGGGTTGGCCTGGTGATGGGTACTAAGGAGGGCACATATTGCAATGAGCGCTTGGGTGTTATATGCAAACAATGAATCGTGGAACAGTACATCAAAAACTAATGAAGTATTGTATGGTGACTAACAACATAATAAAAAAAAAAGGAAGGGGAAATCACAACCTAAAGGCTACCTCCCCCCCGCCCAAAAAAAAGAAGGAATGGAAACTCAGAGAGGTCATATAACGTGCCCAAAGTCATATGGCTGGAGAGCAATAGAGCTGGGCCTCGAATTCATGCTTGTTTGATTCCAAAGCTGGGCTCCTCACCACCATGCTGCCCTGCCCCCTCAGGAGAGATCCAGAGCACCGTTACCTATGACCTGGCTCTGGACCCAAGTCTTCCACATCCCCGAGTTGTCTTTGATGAGTCAAAGAACAGCACACGCAGACAGACAAGGATCTTGAAGCTGAATCGAGAATGTGAAACCCTAAAGCTACTGTTAGTGGTGAGCAAGGGTTGGCCACGCTTCTGGGTCCTCCAAGCATGGGGTGGGCTTGGGAAGCTGAGGAGGGCAGACCCTGAATGAAACCCCTACTATCTCTCAGTATTGCGTAGAAGACTCAGTGACCCCCATCATCCTGCACTTCAACTTCTCTCTGATGGGGGAGCCCTTGTCCTCATTCAAGGACCTCCAGCCAGTGCTGGCTGTGGATGCTCAGAGACACTTCACAGCTTTGGTGAGTCCTCAAGCTGGGGTCCTGCAGGGGCCAAGGTCATGGAGGCACATGTTATTTCATTTCACATAATTTTATTTCAATATTTTATTTTATTGTTTCATTTCACATCATTTCATTCTTTCCTTTCCTTTCCTCATATTCTTTCTTTCTTTCTTGTTTTTTTTTCTGGTAGTTTCCCTTCGAGCAGAATTGTGGCAATGACAGCATCTGCCACGATGACCTCAGCATCACCTTCACTTTTATGGGGTGAGTTTCTTTTCCTCGCTGCTACCTGCAAATGCACCACAACCCAGTGCTCTGTTCTTTCCCTGGCCCCCGAGGGAGTCTGGCACAGGACAGCTGCTCCAGAGGTGTGCGTGGGGCTGCCCCAGCCACTGTTTTCTCTCTCCAAGGGTCTGTGCCTCCTTCCCACCAGGGCAGACTTGCCACATGGAAGCCCTCAGCATCTCATGGCCTGGCTTGTTCTTCCCACAGCCTGGACACCCTGGTGGTGGGTGGTCCCCGAGACTTCAATGTGACACTGACTGTGAGAAACCAGGGCGAAGACTCCTACAGGACTCAGGTCACCATCTTCTACCCACCTGGCTTGTCCTATCGGAGGGTGTCAGTAGCCCAGGTAGCCAAATCCTTCTCAGGCTCTGTCTGACTTTGCTTTCCCCGTCCCTGCAAGGGGGTGGTTGACATCACTACCTCTGTCTCCCTTGCCTTCCAGAAGCCGCTCTCCTGGCGACGCTGGCGCCTGACTTGTGAGTCTGATGACTCCACCAATGGGCCTGAGGGCCTGAAGAACAGCAGTTGCAGCATACACCACCCCATCTTCCCAGACTCCTCAGAGGTCGGGCTGCTGTCCTCCTCTCTTTTTCTCTTTTGTTTTCTTCTGAATTCCTTTTTTAAAAATTTTTTATAATGTTATGTTAGTCACCATACAGTACATCATTAGTTTTTGATGTTGTGTTCCATGCTTCATTGTTTGCGTATAACACCCAGTGCTCCATGCAATACGTGCCCTCCTTAATACCCATCCCCGGGCTAGCCCATCCCCCCACCTACCTCCCCCCTGAAGCCCTCAGTTTGTTTCCCGGAGTCCATAGTCTTTCGTGGTTCATTCCCCCTTCTGTTTAGCCCCCCTTCATCCTTCCCTTCCTTCTCCTACTGATCTCCCTGCTATTCCTTATGTTACACAAATGAGTGAAACCATATGACAATTGTCTTTCTCTGCTTGACTTATTTCACTTAGCATAATCCCCTCCAGTCCCGTCCATGTTGCTGCAAACGTTGGGTAATCGTTCTTTCTGATAGCTGAGTAATATTCCATTGTATATATGGACCACATCTTCTTAATCCAGTCATCTGTTGAGGGGCATCTCGGCTCCTTCCACGATTTAGCTATTGTGGACAATGCTGCTATGAACATTGGGGTGCATATGGCCCTTCTCTTCACTACGTCTGTATCTTTGGGGTAAATACCCAGTAGTGTAATTGCTGGGTCATAGGGTAGCTCAATTTTTAACTTTCTAAGGGACCTCCACACTGTTTTCCAAAGTGGCTGTACCAACTTGCATTCCCACCAACAGTGTAAGGGGTTCCCCTTTCTCCACTTCTCTCTCTCTCTGTTTTTTTTTTTTTTTTAAGATTTTATTTATTTATTCGACACAGAGAGAGACAGCCAGTGAGAGAGGGAACACAAGCAGGGGGAGTGGGAGAGGAAGAAGCAGGCTCATAGCAGAAGAGCCTGACGTGGGGCTCCATCCCAGAACCCCAGGATCACGCCCTGAGCCGAAGGCAGACGCTTAACCGCTGTGCCACCCAGGCGCCCCTGTTTTTTTTTTTTTTTTAAGTAGAGGCTCCTTTTTTTTTTTTTTTAATAGTTTTATTGAGATATGATTCATATAGCAAAGAATTCACTCATTTCAGGTACACAATTCAACGGCTTTTAGTATGTTCACAGAGTTATACATTCATCACCATGATTGATTTTAGAATATTTTATTACCTCAAGAAAAGACCCTGCTCTCCTTAGCCATCTGCTCCAGTCCTCTCATTTCTCCAAGCTCTAGGCAACCAGTAATTTACCTTCTGTGTCTAGAGTCACCTACTCTGGACCTTTCATATAAATGGGATTATACAGCACGTGGTCATGTTCTCAAGGATCCTCCATGTCTGCAGCATGAATCAATACTTATTTCTTTCTACTGCTGAAAGTAGTTTGTTATCTGGATGCACCACATTTTATTTCTCCATTCTTTAGTTGATAGACATTTGGGTTGTTTCTTCTAGTCTTTTCACTGTCTCTCTTTTCTCTGACTCCAGGTCACTTTTAATATCACATTTGGTGTGGAATCCGATGCTTCCTTTGGAAACAGAATACTCCTCAAGGCCAATGTGACCAGGTGTGCTGTGCCCAGCTTCCCCGCTTTGAGGTCCCAAACCCCTGCCCGGTGTGGACCACTGCCCTCTCCCCACTGGTTCTCCCTTCAGCTCATTTATTTATTTATTCATTTATTCAATAAATACCGACTGAGCACCCTCCAGGTGCCAGGCATTTTACCCAAGGCTGGTGGTGGGACAGCAATGGACAAGACATCTGTGGTTCCTGCCCTTGCAGAGATTATAATTTAGTGGAAAAGATCTACAAGAAAGCTCTCTGTTTCCCTTCAGTGAGAACAACACGACCAGGACCAACAAAACTGAATTCCAGCTGGAGCTGCCTGTGAAATACACTGTCTTTGCGGTAGTCACCAGGTACTGGCTTCTAGCGCTCTAGCTCTGCCTTTACCCCTGGGCTGAACATGGCCCATTGTGTATTTGTGTGTGTGTGTCTAGCATATGTGTGTATGGGTGTGTACTTGTGCAGATGTGTGTGTGTGTGTGTGTGTGTGTGTGTGTGCATGGCCCAAGCTATGTGTATGGCCCATCCTGTGTGTCTGACACACATGGCCCCCTAGACACCATCCCACTGGCACCCTCGCGGGGCAGTATTACCCATGTGTCTATTCACTCCCTAACACACTTTGCCCAAGTCCCACTCCCAGGACACCTCTAAAGTCCTGACACTTCCTGTACTTTCTTCTTTCTCCCATCAGCCATGAGGTCTCCACCAAATATCTCAGCTTCATCGCTGAGGAGAAGACCAGCCACAGTATAGAGCATAAGTACGAGGTGGGTAGCTGAGGAGGAGGCCCGGGAGGAAAATCAACGTGATGGGAACGCAGTAATGGGAAATAATGATGGGAGACATGCATCAGATGCCTACTATGTGCTGGGTTCTGTTCCAGACTTATTCTCACCCTATACACACACAAGCGTGCACACACACACACACACACACACGACTCATTTTATCGTTACAATGACTCTTTGAAGGAGGGACTGTCATTATCTCCAGTTCCCAGATGGAGCAACTGAGGCCCAGAGAGGTTAACAGAACACGGCCATGGTCTCACCACTGGTAGTGGAAGAGCCACTGCTGAGTACCAGCCTGTCTGGCTCTCAAATGTGTGTTTAACTCCTACCCCTTCTGCCTCCCAGAAAGCATCAAGAGGCAGGCCGCTTGGGTCTGTGAGGCCTTATTTAGGTGTCCTGGGCTGTCTGGAGTGGGGAGGCTGATTCTAGTTGCTGGTGGGAGCAGAAGGCCAGAGCTCTGATACCCACCACCTTCCTCCCACTGTGCAGTTTAACAACTTGGGACAGAGGAGCTTCCCCATCAGTGTGGTCTTCTGGGTGCCCACCAAGCTGAACAACGTGACGGTGTGGGACAACCCCCAGCTCAGCTTTTCCAAGGTACGTCTAGCTGGGCTTGAGGAGTGACCCAACTCCTACCACCCTAACCCTGGTCTTTCTTAAAATCTCTGTTTCCTTTGTTGGATTTTGGAGCCATTTTGACCCGTTCCTGGACCATGGCCATTTCAGTCTCTGTGAGGGTGGACCCACAAGCCCTCATTCCCCTCCCTTCTCACAGTGTCTCTCTTTCCTTAGAACCTCTCCAGCACATGCCACACCGAGGAGAGGGACCCCCTTCTCTCTGACTTCCTGCTGGAGCTTGAGAAGACTCCAGTTGTGGTGAGACTACACTTAACCTAGCTTTAGGACCACGTGCAGACTCAGCTCTGTTCCCTTGTTGGTGGCTGAGTACCATCTGTCAACTGAGCGGGCTGGGTGCATGGACATTTTCTGTATCCGGCTTAGTCATTTCTCCCCTCTGCTCCCTTCCCCAGAACTGCTCCGTCGCTGTCTGCCAGAGAATCCAGTGTGACATCCTGTCCTTTGACATCCAGGAAAAAGTCAATATCACCCTCCAAGGCAAACTCTCGTTTGACTGGTTTATCAAGGTATGTGAGGGCCAAGGCTCGGCTGGGCCCAGACATGCTACTTCAGGGGAACCACGGGCCCAGCTCCCATCCTCTCTCTCCCACAGACTTCCATAAACTACGTTCAGGTCGTGAGCAAGGCAGAGGTCTCGTTTGATAATTCGAAGTTTGCCGTGCTTCCAGGACAGGAGGCATTTCTGAAGGCCCAGGTATCTGTCTCTGACCCTGAGGGACTACTGGAGGGAGGAGGGGAGGCTGGGCTTGTGGAGATCTCTAGGTAAAGAGATAGAGAGAGACAAAGGAGGAGGAGGAGAGGAAAGAAGAGTGAGGGTATAGGGAGGGGTTAGTCATTGGGTTCAGGGAGTACACAAGGTCTGGCTGGGGACCCCCCAGAAATCTGAAGTTCATCATCCCCCCTGATGCACCCTCCCTCCCACAGACAGAAACCAAAGTGGAACTGAAGGAAGTGCACAACCCTCTACCACTTATAGTGGGCAGCTCGGTAGGGGGGCTGGTGCTTCTGGCCCTCATCACCGCCGCACTGTACAAGGTATCCCCTTTTCCTGTCTGCTCCCCTCTCCCTCACTGCTTCTTACGCAGCAGCTCATTACTGACTTTGACTCCCACCAAGTCACAGAGTCTGTTTCTTTAGCTATAAAATGAGAGTATCAATACCATTTTGTGACGGTAACTGGGTTTTAACCCAATATTTGTAGTGCGCTTAGAATTGTCCTTAGTATACAATGACCACTATGTAGGTATTAATTCTTCTCCTTTGTCTCTGTTTCTTTCTTTTCTCTTTTTCCTGTCTCTGACATCAATGCTGTCCATTTCCCTGCCCCATTTTCCCCAGGTCACTTTACACTCTGCCACATTATTCTTTGTGCCTCCTGGTCCCTCTGTCTCCCCTCCTGGTCTGCATGGCCTTTGCCACTTCCCTGGCTTCGGTGATCCTTACTCCTTTGTCTCTGCCTCCACAGCTTGGCTTCTTCAAACGGCAATACAAGGACATGATGAGTGAAGCTGGTCCCGAAGCTGCCCAGCCCCAGCCCCAGTAACAGCTCCTTCCCCATTGAGTGACCTCTCCTGCAGCAAGTAGGACATTGGTTAGACCAACATGCAGGTCCCCAGGCTGTTGGACGGATTCAGCTATTAGGGGAGTGGGGTGGGAGCGTCTCATTCAGGAAAGAACATCTTGGACTTCCACTTGTGTGTGCGTATGTTTGTGTGAGTGTGTGTGCAAGCATGTGCATGAGTCGTGTGCATGACGCAGATGTTTCTTGGATGGGAATGAGTGCCTTCAACACAACCTCTCACGCAGAAGGGAACTGCTTGGGCTTCCTCGTGTGGGGGTGAAGGTGCCTTTGGACCTTTTTCCTGACAGGTGATGGCAGCTTTTGTGGGTGAACATAAAGCGAAAGGAAGAGGGACCTCCTTTCGTGGGCGAAGACCCAGACCTGCAGCAGCTGGATGGAGACCACACTGGAAGAACCACGGCGAAGCCAGGATTTGGTCAGCCACCAGGAGCCTGTCCACCCATTCCACACTTGAGCTGTAGAAGGTCCAAGAGACAATGGTGCACCTCCCTTTATCTATGCATTTACTTATTATTTTAATGTTATTTTTATTTTTTGGATAGATAAACCTTATCCATAGTACAAAAATAAAAAAATGTGGAAGCAGGTGTGGTGAAGTTTCCCTTCCATTCTGGTCCCCTCAGCCATTCAAGTCTCTGCTACGGGGCTGTCAAGGCTGTGTGTTTTGGGGTCTCCTTCACAAAGATTCTAGGCATATGCAAACACACAAATACAAGCTTTTGTACACAAATGATAATAGATGTTATTTATACTGTTCTGGATCTTGCTTTATTCATTAATGTAGTTCAGATGTTTTATATCAAGACATAAAGTATTTTGTCATTCTTTCATACAGCTGCATAGTACCCCTTTGTGTGCACGGATCATAATGTGTTTAACCAGTTTCCTTTTGGAATGTGATGTCCAGCCTCTAGCAAATACAAACAATGGTGAATTAATAAATTGAACGGATGTCATTTTTGCATATGTGTAAAGATAATTTCTAGGTTATATCCTCAGAAGTTTGAGTTCTTCTGGAAGCAAACCCAAGATAAGAATTTGAGTGAAAGAAGTTTGTTTAAGAGTGGCCCCAAGAAATAGGGGATGGATGTGGGCTGGGAAAGAAAGTCATCCAGAAAAGGGTGTATTTTCAAGAGACATCACCGTGAGCCCCTGGAGTGTAACCCCATTGGGAGTTCTAAGAGATGGAGCAGAATGCAAACCTCAGCATTGTCCCACTCGAAGACAGAAGGGACTGAAGTATGTATACAGTTGACCCTTGAACAATGCTGGGATTAGGGGCACTGATCCCTCATGCTGTTGGAAATCCATGTATGACTTTTGACTCCCCAAGAACTTAATTACTAAGCCTTACTGATAACGTAAACAGTCAACACCTAATTTGAATGTTGTATGTATTATATTATGTATCCTTATAATAAAGTAAGCTAGGGAAAAGAACATGTTATTAAGAAAATCCTAAGGAAGAGAAAATACATTGGTAGTCCTGTATGTATAGTTACTGAAAAAATCCACATGTACGTGGACCTGTGCTGTTCAAACCTGTGGGCGTTCAAGAGTCAGTTGCACCCCAGTTCCACATAGTTACTGGCTGAGGTCTGCTCTTGGTGGGGAGGGGGTCATTAATTCCCTGGCACTTCTGACCTCACCTGAATGAGGACAGGATGGGCTCTGGTGGCCAAAGGGATAACACGTTCTGCTAGTTGGAAGTCTGACAAATGAGCCTCTGCTCCCTTGGCAAGGTCCACAGGGGTCCAGGCAGGCCACTGGTGGCACTTGCTACCAAGGGCGTGCAAGGTTTTGATAGCTGTTTCTAGGTAGCCTTCCCTCCTCAGGGGAACACCCCCAGTGCCCATTCTCCTACACCTTTGCCAATGCAGTAAGCACGGCTCTGGCCTTAGCGTGCATCCTCATTCTCGCACCAGTCCTGCTAAGTAGCCGCTACTTGCTGTTTAGTAATACCTGAATTTCACTTCCGAGGAAACGGAGGCTTAGAGCCATCACACCAATTGCCTGAGGTCATACAGATAGGCGTAGAGTGGAGCTGGCATTCAAATCTGCCTCTGTCTGGTTTCAAAGCTTTTCTCTTGTACTGTCCCCATGGCTTTTGAGGAATGGCCCTGTGGCAGGGGCGGGCCCAAGGGAGGTGTGGGGAGCTAGTAGCTGTTAACTTAGTTGTTACAATATCAGGTGAACCATATGAAATTGCCAACATGTTTGTTGGCAAAAATGGCAATTTCGTGGGGCTCATCAAAATATAGAAAATCATGGCTTAGACAGACATCTGTTCCGGGATAGGAACAGAGATGATAGGAAGGAGGGAGGGCTTATCCTGCTTGGGAAGATGTGGGAAGGGTCCCCGGGGGAGGCAACACCTGACTCAAGTAGGGGCAGGAATGTTCCAGTCAGAGGGCAGCACAGATGGGGCTAGAGAGTGGGTAGGAGTTTGGGCAGGTGTGCTTGGTAAGCCAGAGTGAGGAGTTTCACTTTTACTCAAAGTGCAATATGATGTCATTAAAGGTTGACTAATGAGACAACAGTCCTTTGTATCCTTGGGGGTGCTATGAGCACATGTCACCTTTGGATGATTCTACACAATTTCCTCTTCTGACTTCAAAATTCGTTAAAAATGTTTTTCTACTTCCTTAAGTTGAAAGATAAAAGACCTTAATATCTGCAGAAGTCCTTAACTGTCCCAGGGAAGGGGAGGGCCTCTGTATTTGCAGGGGCCTGTCTTTGCAGGAACAGTTAAGGTCCTGTGGGCTCAGAGTCCACATTTACGTCATTGCGTTGGAAGCTTGTGTCGAATTCAGACAGATAGGAGTTTTATGATGGGTTTGAAAAGAAATAATTTCTAGTGAAAAATTACTCTAGCGCGACCGCAAAGTTACTAATAAACAGGGCCATAAATCTCTCATGATAAGCAGCCAAATGCAGGAAAATCTGCTCTTGTTTTTACTTTTTGGGGTCCCTTGCTTCAGAATGAACAGATCCCTTCAGCCTCTATCCTCATTTTCTTACTTAGGAATAGGGCTCTTATCTGGGCCATCACGGAAGATCATTAGAATTATGACCCCCATGCCCAAGACATCAGAGAGGGAGACAAACCATGAGAGACTCCGGTCTCCGGGAAACAAACTGAAGGTTACAGAGGGGAGAGGGGTGGGAGTAACCGGGTGATGGGTATTAAAGAGGGCACATGTTGTGATGAGCACTGGGTGTTACCTGCAACTAATGAATCGTTGACACTACATCAAAACCTAATGATGTACTGAACATAAAAAAAAAGAATTATAACCCCCAGTGAATTGGGTCTCCTCGTGTCCCACTCATTTGCAATGGGACACTGCTGCTCTTTCCATCAAATGAGGGGCCTATCTCTACCACCTGGAATCTGAGCTGGTCTTGTGGCTTGCTTTGACCAATAGAATGTTATGGTTTCAGGGATGTGTGGGAGTTCCAGAGCCTAAGCTGAGAAGCACTACAGCTTCTGCTCTCACCTTCTCAGAATCCTAAGACCACCATCCTGAGACCCATCTAGCCCCTTAGAGAATGAACAGCCACAGGGCTCTTGAGAAGGCCTCTAACTGACAGCCCCACAACCGCATGCTTGAGGCCATCGCGGCCCTTCCAGCCCAGTCCAGCCATCTGATGACTGCAGCCACAGGCCAGTCCAACAAAAGAACTGCCCAGAACTGTGAGAACTAATAAACTGTTCATGGCTCCATCGACTATGCTTTGGAATGGTTTGTTATGCCGCAATGGGTAACTAATACAGCCACCCAATTAAAGAGCACATTTCCCAATTTCCTACGTAGCTACGAAGGCTGTGTGGCTAGGTTCTGGTTAATGGGATAGGAGTAGGTTGAACGAACAACTTTGCAGTCAGGCCCTCTGAGAGAAGTGTCCTTCCTTTTTCCTTACCATGTTTTTACCAGCTGGGGCGTCAATGCCATGGTGCACCATTTTGGACCTCACCTATGAGCACAACATCTAAGAAGCCAGCGTGAGACAGAAGGAATCTGGGTTCTAACTCTGTGGAACTACCATGTTAGCCCTGGACTCCAGAATCTCATATTGTTATAAGAAAGAAATGAACGCTGATCTTCTTGAGAACAATGGTGTTCTGACCCTTCAATACAACAGCTGCCCCCGTATTGTAAGTAATACCACCACCTTCTCAAAAGTTCTATTTTCCTCCTTGATCCCAGAAACTAAACTTGTGGGAAAGCCTGAAGGTTTCTCGATGGCGCTGCTAGCCCAGTTCCCAGCATTTCAGTCCCCTCCTACTTGTCAGGACTCCTGATAATGGCTGGCACCCAAAATGGAGGGCTGGGAGTGTTCCACTCTGTCCATCCTCAGGATGGTCACAGTTTTCAGTTACACTTTCTCCATCCATGGGACCTTCCTGATGAACCCACTTGGTTTGGTCTCCAGGATTTATCCTCAACCTCTGAGAGCACGAAGGTGGGATCCTACCCATCTCTCCCTTCCTTCCAGGTGGCTAAATGACCTGATAGAGAAATTAACTGGCCTGTTTCCCCTGTAGATGCATGAGAAAGATAGTTGGAAGGTATTTCCCTTTCCTCTCCCTCGAGATTACTAGAAGTGTGCATCTTGATGGTGTGGATTTCCCTTTCCCGGGGAAAGCTCGCAGCCTGTTTTCTTTTTTTTCATTCTTTTTCTTTTTTAAAAATCTTTCCGTTTTACTCATTTGCAGTTTAGATGGGTACTAAGGAGGGCATGTGTTATGATGAGCACTGGGTGTTATATGCAACTAATGGATCGTTGAACACCACGTCAAAAACTAATGATGTATTATATGTTGGCTCATTGAATATGATAATAATAAAAAAAAAAGGAAAACAGATTTCTAACTGGCAACCCTTAGGCCAAATCCAGCCCTCAGGTTTTATTTAGCTTACATGGTTTTGTTCTTTTGTTTCTTATTAGTTGCTGACATTTTAATATTGAGAGATTTCTTTTTTTAAATTAAATTAAATTTAAATTCAATTAATAACATACAGTGTATTATTAGTTTCAGAGATAGAGTTCAATGATTCATCGGTTGTATGTAACACCCACTGCTCATTACACCACGTGCCCTCCTTAATGCCCATCACCCAGTTACCCCATCTCCCCGCCCTAAAGTTGAGAGATTTCTGAGAGAAATCCAGATTTATGGTTTTTCTTGAAAAATGGGAGTGAGGCAACACGAGGCTGCAGCTCGGCAGAGCCCCTGTGAACAGGCAGGACCTGGCTCTTCACTTCACTCCACATAGCTCTCCTGCTCTGAGACCAGGGCCCATTGCATTAAAGGTGACCTTCGAAGGCCCTATGTGATCTGGTCACAGCCTACTGCTGTAGCCCACCTTCTGCTTCTGCTTTTCGCTCTCAAGCTCATATTTTTCCCATATACCGTAGAGTGACCAGCCAGGACCCTTTTGAAAGTGAAAGGGAGTGTGATTCATAATTACATTGGGATGTCAGGCCTAAGCACGATCTTTTGGGGACAGGTCAGGATGAATCTCTGATCCCCTGATACTCTCTCTCACATCCCAGTCTCGGTCCATGCTTTATCCTCTGTCCAGAACTCACTTCCTCTCCTCCTTCACTTGACACTTGTCTCAGCTTGAGTGTCCCTTCCTCTAGAGGCTCCTGACTGCCTAGCCAAGAGAAGCTTCACTTCTCATACGCTGTCAGTATAACATGTATTTTTTCTCTTTGACACTACATTCCTGGAGGGCAGGAACCCCCAGGACAATATCCGGAACACAGAGCAAACAATTGTTGAAAATATGTGTTTGGCGAATGAATGAATGAATGAATGAATGAATGAATGAATGAACAGGCTTGGTTTTCCTGGCTTCCTGTTCTTTTTGTGCCTTCCACTGGAAGACAGAGCTCTCAAAAATCTGTTTCCCTATGGTACAAAACATTTCTTCAGGACCATATAGTATTTGGCTATATGTAACTACTTCACATTTTCTTTTTTCCCTCCTGTATTAATTAATAATTAAGCAAAATTTAATTAATAACTAGTCAATCATATCAACGATCAAGTATTATTAATTGATTATATTAATAATTAAGTATTATTTAATTAATAATTAATAATCAAATAAGCAATCATAACAATAATCAATTATTAATTGATTGCATTAATAATTATTATTTAATTAATAATAAACAATAACTTATTATTTAATTAATAATCAATCAATAATTAACTGTTATTTAATTAATAATTAATTGACAATTAAGTATTATTTAAATAATACTTAATTATTAATTAATTTATATTTAGTGATTCATCTCATATAATACCCAGTGCTCATCATAACAAGTACTTCACATTTTCTAAATCTTGAGAGAATGAATATACCAATGGAGAGTGGGCAGACCACACAGAAACAGAACTCTGACCCATAATCTCGTAACCAGCCCAAGAAACCCACCCATTAACTACAATATTCAGCCCAAGAAGCCAACCTGTCACCTATAAGTCAGACTTGTAGGAAGTCACATCTTCAGCAAGTGGTCCAAGAAGCCAAACAAAAATTAATTGGCTCAAAATGAGCCACTGGCCTTAATTAATAACTAATTTTTGCCCCTGCATCCAACTTAGGACCAACCAGGGAAAGCCAGATGTGGTCCCCTAACCAATCACAGGATGTCCTGTTTCTAGTTAACCAGCATCCAGCTTCCCTGGCCCACAGCTCCAGTCAAGTCACACCTAAAGACCTCCCTCTTTTATACGATCAAGCTTATCCTTTCCTCTTCCCCTGCCTTTGAGTATCTGTCAAAATGCAAGTGATCGTGGCTGACTTTCTTGCTAGAGCAAGTTTTGAATAAATAGCCTTTGACCAAACAGGCATTTTGTTGGTTTTCAGTTATTTCCACAATCCTTTGGTCCAGTTACTGTGATTAAAAAAAAAAATGAATAAATGCAGCCATCTCCTTTCCAGTTTCTCTGTGGGCATTCCCATTTTGGCATAGACTTTGAACACTTGCTGAAATCAGTCCCCTAATCTGCCCTCATCCCTTGCTATCCGTTGAAGTTCCAGGCCCCTCTGAGTAAGCAAAATTGAATGCATAGATTGCCAGGTTCTGCCATACATACATTTGCCTGTCGAGAACAATCCAGCTGCCAAGCCAAGACCATGATATAGAAGTTGAGCCTGATGACCCAGCCTTACCCCTAATCTCTGGACTTCTCCCTCCCCTAATTCCCACAAGCATCTCCAGCCCAGCCTCTCCCAGGTGTAGCCCCTCTTGGCCCATGTTCTCTCCAAGACAGTAGATGCCTGCTGTTCTGTGTACCCACCCTACCTTCCTAGGACCCCTTGCTCCTTCATTTTGCCCTAAAAGGAGATTGAGATTAAATGATTCTGTAATCACTAGATGCTGTCTGTGCCCCTCCCAGATTGCCCTCCTTGGTCAAGAACAATTTCTCTATGTTGAATGTGTTGTCTGCTAAGGTTTCACAGCTGCCCCGTTCTCTGAAGAATCAACCTTGGGTGAAGAGGAGCGGTCTCTATCCCTGGGTGTGGGAGAAGGTAGAAGAGTGGCCAGTGGTCAGTGACTAATGGACACAGCAAGTACCACAGACCTGACCTTGGCCTCAAAGTGGGGCCCATTCTGGGATGCAATTCCTGTTCCAGAGCTCCCCCTGGGATCAGGCTGAAGCTAGATTCCAGTCTCACTATCGTTTAGCTTTTTTTCTCTGCTCCATCCTGCTTCCCTCATCCCTTTCTCCTAAGAACCTCCTTCAGTAATCATTAACCCCCAAATTCCCATCTTACACTCTGCTGCTAGGAAACTAGACCCAGGGCAACGGGCACTCTAAAAAATGTTCTGGACCATTTTGTTTTCTTTTAAACCTTTATCACTATCTGAAAAAATGTTTGAGCTTGTTTCTTTGCCCTGGGTGCTGGCACCGAGCAGGGGCTCAATGGATACTTGCAAATGAATGAATGACAGATGTTCAGCTTGCAGTGGTAGCAAGGGAACGGACTCCCTCTGCATTTTTGTAAATGTATTACTTTTCTTGTTTTTTTAGGGAGCTTGCCCCTTTTTACAAATACTAAGTCTTGTACGAACTTAGAAAGGGAAATGGGTATATGTGTGTGTGGGAGAGGGGTGACCTTTTGGGGAGCGCTGGTCAAGAAGTCTATGATACCCATCAGGTTATTTCCCATGTTGCTTAAACCCAGGGTGCCTATCCCAGCCAACTGTACGTTTAGGCAGGACAACCTTGGAGAAGGAAAGGGGCACTGGTAATACTTAACCAGGGATAGCAGCTCTGAGCCAGAACTCACACAGCTCCCCTGCTTAAGGCACCATTAAAGTCAAGCCATCAGAAGAAAAAAGAGAGAAAAATTTTTTTGAAAAGGATGTAATATTTGTCCTTCCCAAAGAAATATCAAAGTAGTATTGGAAGGAAAACCGGAACTTCGAGGACTTTCCTTGCACTTACTTTTTCATTTAGAATTGTTTTTGAGTTCCAAGCAGAGTGGAGTCGGCAGAAAACTGCTGTCTTTTCTGGTTTAAGGGCACCTTGATCTATGTGTCACAGCTCAGGTGGAATCAGCCCATTCTTCAAGGTTTCATGCATTTTATTTTTTAATTTTTTTAAAAAGATTTTTTTTATTTATTTGACAGAGAGAGAGACAGCCAGCGAGAGAGGGAACACAAGCAGGGGGAGTGGGAGAGGAAGAAGCAGGCTCCCAGCAGAGGAGCCTGATGTGGGGCTCGATCCCAGAACTCCGGGATCACGCCCTGAGCCAAAGGCAGACGCTTAACGACTGAGCCACCCAGGCACCCCGGTATCATGCATTTTAAAGGAGTGTGCTGACCAGACTCTAGTTCAGACAGGGCTGGATAAGTCCTGTCCTGAAGGCCCATCCAGTTCTCACGAAATTGTCCACGCCTGCCCAGTGAGGCGGATAGTATCGTTCCCATTTTGCGGAAGAGGATACTGATGGTTAGTGAGGTTATGTTAACTTGACCAAGGTCAAGCAGGTTCTCCATAGCTTGGGCTCCAGCCCAGCTTTGCCTGCTCACTTCTGTGAGCTGAATCGAAGGCTGGAAACTGGGGCAGCATTGTGGAGTCTTCAGATGGAAAGTATGAGTGTTCTCTCCAAGGGAAACACAGGAGGAGATAGGCCAGTTATCAACACTTCAGCCTCTAACCCCCCTTACTCTGACCACATCATTTCCTCTTCTTTTTCCCCGTTTCCCAGTGACTTGTCTTTGCTTCTCCTTTTCTCTTCTGTCTCTGTTTCACAGAACTTAAATACAAATTAAGTACTCTGTTCTTCTCATTCCAGCTAAGTCACTTACCAGCAGTGGGAGTTAGAGCAAGAACAAGACTTTGGCTCTCCCAGGGGTTTTGCCAATGTCTGTACATGAGCCAAGCCAGTGTTCCTTCCCCTTCCCTTCACTGTTGCCCTAGGGTTTTCCTCATCCACCAGGTACACGTTTGCTGTGTTCCCTAACATTCCTCTACTTATTTCCTAAAGCCTTTTACTCAACCTAAACAAATCCCTGTTGTATCCAAAATTTGCCCTAATTCAAGTTGGTTTGCCTTCTAGGAAGGCTGCTTCTGCCTTGTTCTGAGGCAGCCTTCTGATTTATACAACTATTGAGCAGATCCCAGGGTAGATCTGGGCTGAACACTTGGTCCATTAACTTCAAATCTGTGCCAACTCCCTTTCCACATACCCATCCACCCCACTTACCCACCCATCTACTCACCTTTCCATTTACCCAGTCACCTGCTCTCCTGTCCACACACAAACTCATCTACCCTCTTTTTAAAAGAAGATTTTATTTATTTATTTGACAGAGAGAGCACAAGCAGAGGGAGTGGCAGAGGGAGAGGCAGAAGCAGGCCCCTCCGCTGAGCAGGGATCCTGACATGGGGCTCGATCCCAGGACCCCGAGACCATGACCTGAGCCGAAGGCAGATGCCCAACCGACTGAGCCACCAGGAGCCCCCCCACCTACCCTCTGATCACACTCATTCATCCACATACCCAACAGACACGCTTGAGCCCTGGTTTGTATCTACTCCAGTGCTAATGGCCATCCTTGGAGAGACAAAGAGAAATGAGAGTCTGCTCTCAATGACCTCTCACTGAGAGGGTATGGCCTTTTATTCTTCACTAAGGAGGACTGATTGTTGATTTCCCCCCTTGCAACAACTACAGCAACGAACAGCAGCCAAGGCGGTTTCCCAAGCACGTAGCTGAGCTGCAATAGTGACCGAGACCAGACTGTTGAATCTTCTGTACAAAAAGACCTGTTCCCTTGCCTGGGATTAGCTCTGCCGTTCTACCAAGTATTGCCTGGGTGCTTCCTGTGTGTCAGGTGTTGTGCTGAGTGCTGGGGGTAGACGGGCCAGAAGGACACGGTCCCTATATTGAAGTCTGTAGTCCCTACCTCAATCCCTGGTGTATCAAGGCATTCCCCCCCCCCCCCCAGCATCTCCTTCTGAGACTCATCAAAGCGGAGTTAATCACTTCCTCTCTGAGCCATTCAAGTCATTCTGCTGTCTAGTAAAACTTGTAATTTGCACGCATGAAAATATCATCTCCCTTGTAGGGCATGATCTCCTTGAGGGCCAGCACCAGTTCCTGCTTGTCTTGCTTCCCCAGCAGCTAGCCCACAGCCTGGGTCACGTGAACAGCTCCTCTGGGTGGGATAAATGGTTCAGTGAACAACGCTGCCCCAGCAGCAGGTGGGGCAGAGAGGAGGAAGTAAGATCGTTAGCAGTGGTCAAGATTCCGGTGCCTTGAAATCTGTCTTTATCTTGTACTAGCTGGGCAACTTGAGACAAATGACTCAACTTCTCTGTGCCTCAATTTTGCATCTGTAAAATGGGGGTAGTAGCAATGCCCCACCGGCATAGGACTGCTGTGAAGATTCGGTGAGCTAACAGACATAAAGTGTACAGTGATATGTTAGTATTACCTCAGCCTTTTTGTTCTGCCACCGGGATGTTATTACCCTACGCCTGCTTCTCCTGTCCATGTCCCAAGCTAAAATCCTCCAGCATTCTCAAATCATCCATCATAACAGAAGCCCACGCCTAGAGCTCTGGGAGTTCAGGGGGAACCAGTTGCTTTTGGAGGACAGCCTCTTCCTGAGAAACTGAGTATGCATGTGTGTTTCTACACTAGAGAATTATAATAAATTCTGTTTTGAGAAAATCTGGTGATGAGGTGGCCAATGTCCTTCAAGGACAGAGAAGTGAGACAGATTTCATGTAGTAAGAGGAAGGGCAGAAACTCTAGGGAAAATCCATTCAGGCCCCAGGGGTAAGGGTGGGGTGGAAATGGACTGAAAAATACAAGGGTTTCCACCCACCAGATTTCTGTTCTCTTTCTGTGGAAAAGAAACATGGGAGACAGACCCAAGATTATTCATTGCTACTTAGCTCAGGCAAATCAGACCTGAATTAAAGCAGCTTCTGCCCTTGTTTCTCCACTAGCACTCCCCCGCCCCAAGTATGTGACAGATCAGATGCAGCCCCTCCTGCGCCACCGCCCTTCCAGAATCTTCTTCAGTCAGCACCTCTAGGCTCAGGGACAGAGCAGAAACTTATTGAAGGAGGAATGCCAGAAGTGGGAAAGGCTGGCTGCCCTCCAAACTTCCCCAGACCCTCCCCCTCTGAACACCCTAGGGGTTCCAGATGGACAGAGCTGGATGTGACTGACTCATGGTCCCACTGGGCTGAGGAGATTGGGGAAGTTGGGTGTCCACTCCTTCTTGCTTATATTATCTCCCTCAGCTGTCATCCTTTTTCTGGAAGTGTCACATCATGATTCACTGAAATGAAAAGGGGCTGTGAGTTTTAGTTCCTGGCTGGACCCTCACTGCTCACAACTGTAAAATGGTTGGGTCGAAATAAAGACACATCCTGTTCTACACTTTTATGGTTTAAGTTATCTTTGCTAAAGGTGAGCGGTCTTACCTTGCTTGGCTTTTCTCTCAAGTATCATGGAAGTGTGTTGGGCAGCTTGAAAGAAGAAATGAAGTCTTGTTTGTCCAATATTCTTGTCTCGTGTACTCTCACCTGCCAAAAGTAGAACCCAAGGCCGAGGAAAGGAAGCAATGGAAAGGTCGGGATTCAGGGCACCTTTGACGGCTGGGGTCCTCTCTGGTACTCAAGCTGTCTGTGAGCTCTGAGTCTGAGAGACATCTTCTGGCTTGAGTCATTTCTGGTTTGTCTTTTATTCTCTTCAGAATCTGTTTCTTCTCCTTT
Organism: Ursus arctos; assembly: GCF_023065955.2. NCBI lineage: Eukaryota > Metazoa > Chordata > Mammalia > Carnivora > Ursidae > Ursus > Ursus arctos. The sequence goes on from NW_026622874.1 coordinate 88,570,870, forward strand.
CTTTTTCTTAGGTTTCTCTGTCACCATTTCCTTCTCCCTCAAATTTTCTTCATCTCCAAGAATTCCAGGGCTCTTCTCCGGCCATATTGTATCTGAGGTCTCTTCAGGGCTGCTTATCTCCAGGTGACATTGATGTCCACTTTCCTCATTCCCAGATCCTCTCCCATTACTCTGGCACAGCTGACTCCACGCTCCCTGGGAGCCTCTGTTGTCAGAACTGGGGACTTCCTCATTTCTTACCTCATTAGCCTCTGGCAGCTTGTGACGCTGTTTACAGTCCTCTCCAAGCAGCCCTTCCATGATGCCTTTTTTTTTCTTCTGGGCTTCTTTCTCCCTCTTTGAGGACTCCTTCCTTCTCAATATGGTTTCGCTGTTGCTCTGCTGCCGGCACTGGCTTTCTCCCCCTCCTCTGCCCATCTTTCTCTTCCCTCTTTACACTCCCATCAGGATCTCACCCAGCACCTCTGATGGATTCAAAACTCATCTCCAACCCAGACTTTTCTCCTGAGACCTAGCCCCGTTCATTCAACCCTCCTCTAGGACATCTTCTCTCAGAAAGCCTTCAGTCTCCTCTTTCCTAATACGATAATCATCACAGTGTAGTATTGATAATAGCCAATAACAGAAGCTTTTATACATTCTTCTCGGCATTTCACATTTACTAACTCAACCTTCCTGGCAATAATAGGAGGTCTGTACTTTTTTATTTTTTTTTTTGAAGATTTTAAGTAATCTCTTTTTTTTTCATCGTGAATCTGAGGGTTAATATTTATTTATTTATTTATTTATTTATTTATTTATTTATTTATTTACTATGTTCAGTTAGCCACTGTATATCATATTACGTCGTTAGTTTTTGATGTAGTGTCTAAACCAACGTGGGGCTCAAACTCACAACCCCAAGATCAGGAGTCATGTGCTCCACTGACTAAGCCAGCCAGGCGTTCGGGTTCGTGTGTACTTTTATGACCACCCCCATTTTGTAGATGAGGAAACTGGAGCCCAGAGAGGCTGAAAGACTCCAAGCTCTTAAACACTAAATTTCGGTTTTCTAAAAACCAAAGTTACCCTAGCTCACTGCCCCTCCCTTCCTACAAGTATGCTCAGGAACCATCACCACTGTCTTCCTCGTAGGGACCAGTCAGCTTCCAGCTCCCCCCACCGGGCCCCAATACCTCCCTCCTAACCGATCTGTCTCCAGCTATTTCCCCATGAAACCCGATCCACACAGCCCCTCTTTCTAGCTTTCTTTTTTTTTTTTTTTAAAGATTTTATTTATTTATTTGACAGAGATAGAGACAGCCAGCAAGAGAGGGAACACAAGCAGGGGGAGTGGGAGAGGAAGAAGCAGGCTCCCAGCAGAGGAGCCTGATGTGGGGCTCGATCCCATAACGCCGGGATCACGCCCTGAGCCGAAGGCAGCCGCTTAACCGCTGTGCCACCCAGGCGCCCCTCTTCCTAGCTTTCTAAAATGTATATTTGAAGATCTCAGTTATCCTAATTTGATTCAGTGCTTCCCTTTGCCTTCAGGATACAATAAACATATCTTAAGGGGGCTTTCCAGACCTGGGGCTTGCTTCCCCCCCCCTCCCCCGTGGTATTGACCTCATTTCTTGCCACTTCCTACCTCCCACTCTCTGGTTTCCTATCACCGGTTTCCCAAGAGGCCCCCTACTCTCATGCCTCTTCTACATTTGGTTACCCCTTTTGAAATATGCTCCCCCCATAGTCAGTTGCCTTCAACACTCAGCTCAAGGGCCCCTCCAGGAAGACTTTCCGGAAATCCACGCCCTTCTAACTTGGGTAAGCTACTCTGCGGCCAGTGGCTTCTAATTTTGTAGCAACAACCTGCTGTTTGCACATTTGCCTTCTCTACAGACCCCACGCTTGTGTTTGTGTTCTTTTTGTTAATAGAGAGGTCCGGCATCAGCCTCCAATTAGCATGTTCAGTAAATGACTGAAGACTCACCCTGTTCTCCTAAGATCGGGATGCTTGACTCCTAGCCCAGAGGTTTCCAAGTCCGAAGGGGAGGGTTCCCTTCAGGGTCTAAATTAGGATCCTCACTTTACCCTGGCATCTGCCAGTTTTCCCTCCCCGGGCGAACTCAAGTTTCAAGGTTAAGAGGTACCTTCTGGGGCGCCTGGGTGGCACAGCGGTTAAGCGTCTGCCTTCGGCTCAGGGCGTGATCCCAGGGTCCTGGGATCGAGCCCCACATCAGGCTCCTCCGCTGGGAGCCTGCTTCTTCCTCTCCCACTCCCCCTGCTTGTGTTCCCTCTCTTGCTGGCTCTCTCTCTCTGTCAAATAAATAAAATCTTAAAAAAAAAAAAAAAAAAGAATTGCTTGGTGGGGAAAAAACCTACACATTAAAAAAAAAAAAAAAAAAAGAGGAACCTTCTGCCAGTGCAACTAGAGAAACTTGGAGAAGTGGCGTAGGGCAGGGGATTTGCATTCACCTGAACCTAGTTTGGGAAGGCAAAAGAAGTAAGTCAAGACATCTCTGGTTAGAAAAGACTCCTGGAAGAGCACCTGGGTGACTCAGTTGGTTAAGCATCTGCCTTCTGCTCAGGTCCTGGGATCAGGCCCTGCATTGGGCTTCCTGCTCAGCAAGGAGCCTGCTTCTCCCTCTCCCACTCCCCCTGCTTATGCTCTCTCTTCCTCTCTGTCAAATAAATAAATAAAATCTTAAAAAAAAAAAAAAAAGGGAAGACTCTGGGACACAGCATGTGTGGGCTGCCTCAACCCTTTTTTCTGTTTAATTTAGTCCTATTCTCCGCCCTCCGCCTCTGAGTCATGCTGACAACTTCCCTCCCTGCTTCTGGCCTCCTGACCACCTCTCTTCTCACTTGATCCCTCTGCACCCTGGTCCAGCTGTTCCTTCAGTGGCCGAGGAGCTCGGAAGCCCATGTCTGACCTTCCAGTCATGACTGGGACCAGATCATCCCTCCTCCTGTTGATGGGTAAGTCACGGGCCCAAAGGAAAGGATATGAGAAGATTGGGGTCCAGGTAGAGAGCTGAGAATGTACATGTTTTAGACACAGACATTAAGAGGGGGATCTGGAATTACATAGGGTTTGGGATCTGGAGTTTTTGGAGGGAGAGAATATTGAAGAACTAATTTTAGGGAAGTTCAAGAAATGTTAGAAAAGGAGCCAGTTGCCTGAACAATCCAGAGATTTCCCAAATAGGCAGAACAAGTCCAACTTGTGCTCTATTCACAATGTCACTTTGGCCCAAGTTTTCCTGGATTCTTCCTCCTGGAAGCCCCCAATGGTAGGGGAGGCAAAGGAGTGTCTTTAGAGCTTGTGCAATTGAAACTTCAATGCTCAATTGGTCAATTGAGTGAAGGTCAGTGGGTGAAGAGCTGTCTCTGGACTGCCTGCAGGACAGAAGCAAGGCTGAGGAAGGCCCGAGCCTGGGAGTTCAGAAGTCCAGGAGATGCTGGGGCATTGGGCCTACCGGGGAGAGCAGGCGCTGGGGGCTGGGGAGATGGAACAGGAGGAAGACCCTTTTCCAGTGTTTCTTTTCTCACCCCCTACCCCAGCCTTGGCTTCTTCTCTCTGCTTCAACTTGGACACGGACCAGCCAAAAACCTTCCTTATGGACAGTGCTGGATTTGGACACAGCGTGGTCCAGTATGGCAACGCCTGGTAAGGACTGGGTGACTGGCCTTTGCTTCTCATCAACTCCTCTCCATGCATAGGGTCCTGTCCTTCCCCATGACCCTCCTATTCTCTGTCTGGTTTGGCAATTCCCCCGGTGCTATGAAGAGTTAGACTGAAAGCAGGTGCTGTCAACTTTATTAGTTGAAGATCACAACTAATATTTATTGAGCACTTACTAAGTGCCCAGCACTGTGCCAAGCACCCTTTATGTGGGTACTGATTTATTTTATTTTATTTTATTTTATTTTATTTTAAATTCCAGTAGAGTTAACATACAGTGTTATATTAATTTCAGGTGTACAATATAGTGATTCAACACTTCCATACGTCACCTGGTGCTCGTGACAAATGCACTCCTTAATCCCCATCACCTATGTCACCCATCCCCTTATGCCCCCTCCTCTGGTAACCATTGGTTGGTTCTCTATAATTAGGAGTCTGTTTCTCTTTCCCTTTGTTTGTTTGCTTTGTTTCTTAAAGTCCACATATAAGTGAAATCATATGACTGACTGACTTACGTCACTCAGCGTAATGTTCTCCAGCTCCATCTACGTCATTGCAAATAGCAACATTTCATTCTTTTTTGTGGCTGAATAATATCTCTATCTCCATCTGTCTATATGAACCACATCTCCTTTATCCATTCATCAATTGGTAGACGCTTTGGCTGCTTCCATCTCTTGGCTGTTGTAAATAATGGTGCTATGAACAGCAGAATGCATGCAGCCCTTCAAATTAGTATTTTTGTATTATTTGGGTAAATACCCAGTAGTACAATTGCTAGATCATAGGGTAATTCTATTTTTAACTTTTTGAGGAACCTCCGTACTGTTTTCCACAGTGGCTGCACCAGTTTGCATTCCCACCAACCGTGCAAGAGGGTTCCCCTTTCTCCGCATCCTCGCCAACACCTACTGTTTCTTGTGTTGTTAATTCCAGCCATTCTGACAGGTGTGAGGTGGTATCTCATTGTGGCTTTGATTTGCATTTCCGGTGAGCATTGATGTAGTCCTCACAATAAGGTGTGTAGTTATCAACCACTCAACAAATATTTATTGAGCACCAACTATTAAATGTTTCAGGAGCCAGGCGTACACCAGAGAACCAAACAGACAAAACCCCCTCCCATGTGGATCTTACATTGTTATTCATCTCTACTTTGCAGACGGGAAAACTGAGGCTTCGAGAAGTGAAGCGAACCTGATGAGAGGCAGTCTGGCTCTGCTGTCCACATTCTGAATTGCAGTGCTCTTTGTCTCCCTCCAGGGTGGTGGTTGGAGCCCCCCAGGAGATAAAGGCGGCCAACCAAACAGGCGGCCTCTACCAGTGTGACTACAGCACGGGCAAGTGTGAGCCCATCCGCCTGCAGGGTGAGTCACTGCCCCTCCCTGGGACCCAGGTCCAGACTCCCATGCTCTGGGGAACTGCAGGGAGCACAGAAGACCCACTTCCCAGCTCCAGCTCTGTCTGAGACCCTTAACCTTCGACAGGCTTCCTGACCCCCTCATGGCCTCCCTGCCCATCACACCCCTGCACCCCCATGGCTCCATCAAGACCTGAAAGCCCTTCACTGGTCAGACTTCCTTCTCTTGCAGGGTTGAGGTGACCCCTGCTCAGATCTTACATAGCCTCCTTTGTCCTGAGGGTAACCATGCACATGTCTGTCCCCTCAGTCCCCCCGGAAGCTGTGAACATGTCCCTGGGCCTGTCCCTGGCAGCCTCCACTAACCCCTCTCAGCTGTTGGTGAGTTGCCTTGGATTGTGGAGCTGTCCTGAGGGAAGGACTGAGGACCTGGGGCTGGGGGGGGGGGGGGTTTGGGGATAGGGGTCTTGGGGAGGGTGAAGATACTGGGGTAGGAGGATGGGTTGGAAGCAGGAGCAGCTCCTCCCATCAGGTGTCTCTGTCCCTAGGCCTGTGGCCCCACAGTGCACCATATATGCAGGGAGAATGTGTACTTGTCTGGATTCTGCTTCCTGCTGGGCTCCCCTTCCTGGCAAGCCCAGAGGCTCCCGGCTGCCCTGCAGGGTGAGTGTTGGGGGCCCTGGCTCCTTTAAGGAGCACACACACTTGTGCCTGGGAGTGCGGTGGGGGCCAGAACCACTTCTTTCCAGAGTGGATAAAAAAAGAGAGACCTGGAAAAAAGTATTACTGGATGGGATAATGGTTCCAAACCCGGGCTGGGGAGTCACTGCCTGATTTGACACCTTGCCCTGTCACTGTCCCACTTTCCTATGACCTTCCCCTCTTGGAGCCTCAGTTTCTTCATCTGTCAGATGGGGATAACGACACACCCACCCCTGAGAGTGACATAAGACGATCTGTGGCCAGGGTTTAGCACTGTGCCTGGCACGTGGTGATGGCTCAATTACTACTAGTGCTGTTATTTTTAGGGAGAGGGGATTTATTTTTCCCCAATACATCCTGGGGTATAACCTATTGGTTTGTGGGAATGGGTGATGAGAATGCAGACAGTCTGAGCCGTGTGTGTGTGTGTGTGTGTGTCTGTATCTGTGCATACGCATATATATGTGCGTGCATGTGTCTGCATGAATGCTCGTATGCAAGTGTATACGTGAGTACGTGTGCATTGTGTGTGCATCTGTATACATGGGCGTGCATGTATATGTGAACATGTATGTATGAATGAGCACGTGCACACATGTATACACATGCTTATGCACGAGCCCACATGTGTATAGGGACTTGTGCATGCATGTGTGTGTGTGTGTGTACAGGTTGGGTCATAGGGCCCGGCTTCCCTAGTGTTGATAGGGATGGGAGATAAGGAGAGGAGAACAGTGAGCTTTTCAGACTTAGCCATGGCAGACCTAGGCCCCTCCCTGATTTCACATTTACACTCAGGCCCCTGGGGAGACTGACATCTGGCCACTGAATGGGGTGCCCTTCCAGTACCTCCTAGACTCTAGACTTCACCCATAGGAGCCTGGGCTCCCTTCGGAATACCCAGGCGGGAAGCTCTGGAACAGAAAGGAGAAGCTGGGAGGTCTCCTCTTGGAGACCTGGGAGAGCTTCTTTCTTTCTTTTTTTTTTTTTGACCAATTCTGAATTCACTCAGGAGGGGCCTAGGGGCCCATATTTAAGCGAAGAACAGAATAGGGCCAGTGTGTGGCTGCTGCCAGGGGTGACATTACAAACGGTGAACAAAAGTACAGTTTGGCACTGATTAATGAGGACAGACTCTGGCCAGGGACTGAAGCAGGCCCCTTTTACTGCTAGATCACGGAGATGTGGGGGAAGAGGTAGAGTAGGGCTTGGGAAAGGGACGCAGACAGCCAAGGTAGAAGGAGGGGCCCCCAGCTTCTTACCCTCTGGATTGGAGGAACTTTCACTTTTTTTAAAAAAAAGATTTTTATTTATTTATTTGAGAGAGAGACAGCCAGCGAGAGAGCGAACACAAGCAGGGGTAGTGGGAGAGGAAGAAGCAGGCTCCCAGCGGAGGAGCCTGATGTGGGGCTTGATCCCAGAATGCCAGGATCACGCCCTGAGCGAAGGCAGACGCTTAACGACTGAGCCACCCAGGCGCCCCATGCACTTTCACTTTTTATAAAGCACGCTGGCCACGCAGGTGTGAGCAGCTGTGTCACAGAGGTAGCCTCCTTAAAGACTTGAGGAGGCCAAAGGGCCCTGTTTCAGGCAGGGATTGGGGAAGCCCCTGGGTCAGCGGGCTGAGGTCCTAGGCTCTGGGAGTGCTCCTTGGAGGATTGGTGCCGCCTCTTTTCCCAGAGTGTCCGAGGCAAGAGCAGGATATTGTGTTCCTGATCGACGGCTCAGGCAGCATCTCCTCCGATGATTTTACCAAGATGCTGAATTTCGTGAAGGCTGTGATGAGCCAGTTCCAGAGACCTAACACCCAGGTGTGCCCTTGGGGGAGGGAAGGCAAGTGTGCAGGGCCCCTGTGGGAGGTTGGTGGGTGGACTGCCCAGGGTCCCGGTCAAGTGGCCTTGGCTCCCAGCCCCCTGCTATTCTCCCAGTTCTCCCTGATGCAGTTTTCCCACAATTTCCGGGTGCACTTCACTTTCAAAGACTTCACCTACAGCTCCAACCCGCTAGCCCTGCTGGAATCTGTGTATCAGCTGGGAGGATACACTCACACAGCCACAGCCATCCAAAGGGTCACGTGAGTCCTGATTTCTTCCAGGTCCTTCCCCAGAGCATCTGGGTCTTCCTTTAGGCCTCATCTATCTCCATGAGAGAGGGACAGTTTGGGACTGAAATTCAGCCTGTGGATTCCTCATCCAGCTGGGGGCCTATGGGGGGGACCAGGGCCTCCAAGAGAGAGGAACATCTCCTTCTTCTCAAAAGGCATCAAGGGCTAGCAGCAGGTCCGTTCATAGGTCTCTGGATCCTCTTCTCTGACAGAAACCAACTGTTCAGTACCTCAAGCGGGGCCCGAAAAGATGCCTCCAAGATCCTCATTGTCATCACCGATGGGCAAAAACAAGGCGACTACCTGAATTATGAGGATGTCATCCCTATGGCTGAGGCTGCGGGTATCATCCGCTATGCAGTTGGGGTACGGTGTGGACATGTCCTGCCACCACTTCCTCCCTTGCTTCCTCTTAAGGCAACTTCCCTTTCTAGGACAAAACCCCCAGCTCTCTCAGCTTCTACTACCTTCAGGACGAAAGCTGTGTTCCAGTCTGGGGGCCCTGATCCTTTCCCCCAAACTCCTTGATGCTGTCTGAGCCTCATTTTTCTCATCTGTACACTGAGTGTGATAATATTGGCCTTGTGGGGTTCTTGGAGGATATCAGCATCCGAATGTGCTAGCATATGAGATTCGTGATTGTTTCCACTGAGTTTGTCTTCACTGCGGACAGGTGGGATCGGCTTTTCAAAAGAGACATTCCTGGAAAGAATTAAATGACATTGCATCGAAGCCCTCCAATGAGTACATTTTTAAAGTGGACAATTTTGATGTTTTGAGAGACATACAAAACCAACTAAAAGAGAAGATCTTTGCCATTGAGGGTAAGTTACAGATGAAAGTACTCACTTCAGGGGCGCCTGGGTGGCACAGCGGTTAAGCGTCTGCCTTCGGCTCAGGGCGTGATCCCGGCATTCTGGGATCGAGCCCCACATCAGACTCCTCCACTATGAGCCTGCTTCTTCCTCTCCCACTCCCCTTGCTTGTGTTCCCTCTCTCGCTGGCTCTATCTCTTCAAATAAATAAAAATAAAATCTCTTCAAATAAATAAAAATAAAATCTTTAAAAAAAAAAAAAAGAAAGTACTCACTTCAGAAACCCTCACCCATAAGTGCTTTCCTTTCTTGAACCTGGACCCCCATGCCATGGGCACCAACCCATCCCTTTGGATATTAATCTCCAACATTAGATCTTCTCAAGCTGAGGTGTCCTCAGACTTGGCAAAGCCTATCTTTCCTTCTGGAACCCAGGTGTCCTGCCTTTCCCCAGGTACGCAGACCTCAAGCAGTAGTTCCTTTGAATTGGAGATGTCCCAGGAGGGCTTCAGCGCTGTGTTCACACCTGTGAGTGGGGCCCCTTTCAGGCTATTGATGTAGGAGGGAGAAGTGGGAGGAGGGAAGGTAGGGAGGGGTGTTAGATAAGAGAGTGGAGGAAGAGAATTCCAAATAAGGAGCAGAGTTGATGGCAGGCATTGCCTTGGAATAGGCTGTCTTCTTTTGGCTCAGGCTTGCTCATCCCTGGAATCCTCTCCTCCCAGGATGGACCAGTTCTGGGGGCTGTGGGGAGCTTCAGCTGGTCTGGTGGTGCCTTCCTGTACGCCCCAAACAAGAGCCCCACTTTCATCAACATGTCTCAAGAGAATGTGGACATGAGGGACTCTTACCTGGGTGAGAAAAGTCTGTGGATGGGGCACAGGTGGGAGATGAGCTGCCTGGGAAGGACAGGAGCTCAGGGGCTGGGGAGGAAGACTTTGTGCTGAGGCCTGCCCCCTCAGGTTACTCCGCTGAGCTGGCCTTTTGGAAGGGGGTCCAGAGCCTGATCCTGGGGGCTCCCCGTCATCAGCATACTGGGAAAGCTGTCATCTTCACCCAGACGTCCGAGCAATGGAGGCCGAAAGCTGAAGTCACAGGGACCCAGGTTGGGTGTTGAGGAAGCCAGAGTGGAACATGAGGGTGGCAGGGTCTCCATGGGCAGAGAGGGAGGAGATGAAGGGGTTTGGGAGCCCGTGGGGGGAAGGTCCCTGTGGCTGGGGAGAAGTGGGACCTGTCCCAGAACGGGGTGCCACTGTCAGGGGCAGGCAGGGTGACCTCAGGCTCTGCCCTGCAGATTGGCTCCTACTTTGGGGCCTCCCTCCTCACTGTGGACGTGGATAGAGATGGCAGCTCTGACCTTGTCCTCATCGGGGCTCCCCATTACTACAAGCCGACCCAGGGGGGCCAGGTGTCTGTGTGTCCCTTCCCCCAGGGGGTGAGTGTCTGATGAGAGCTGGGCTGGGTGGGGCCTGGGTATGGGATGGAGGGGTTGCCTGGGTTGGGACCTGACACTGCTTTTGTTCTGCAGAGGGCTAAGTGGCAGTGTGAGGTCATTCTCTGTGGGGAGCAGGGCCACCCCTGGGGCCGCTTTGGGGCAGCCCTGACAGTGCTGGGGGATGTGAATGGGGACAAGCTGACAGACGTGGCCATCGGGGCCCCAGGAGAGCAGGAGAGCCGGGGTGCCGTCTACCTCTTTCATGGAACCTCAAGACCGGGCATCAGCCCCTCCCACAGTCAGGTGAGGCCTGGTCACAGGTCCTGTTGTTACAACAACTTCTCCCTTGCTTCTCCTTGTTTTCTATTCTGCCACCTGGAAAATTCTCATTTACCTCATCTTACTTCCTTTGCCCAGCACTGGCTCCTTGTAGGCAGCAAGCAAAATCTGCGGAATTTTAGAAATGAAAACATTGGTATATTCTCTGCTTTGTATGAGGACTTGATTTTTGAGTGAGATCTCCACTTAGGCCTTTTAATCCCCCAGTGGCTTTACAAGGTACATAGGCCAGGCATTAACAGACCCACTTTAGACATAAAATCTGGGGTATGGAGAATACCAATGATTTGACTTGTCCAAGGTTTATAGTGGATCAGGAATGGTGATGAGGTAGGTTCCAATCTCCTGCCTTCTAACCCAGTTCTTGGTCTCTTGGTGGCTCCCAGCTGCCAGTCTAGGTCGGGCTGCCTCAGTCTGCCTGTCTACTCATCCCTTCTTCTCCCTGGATGCTCTATGACCATTTCCTCATGCCGTCCGCTGTCCTGCCAAATGCCTGTCCCTATGGGGGAAGTTCCTTGACAAGGGAGGGCTTCTTCCCTTAGCAAAAGTTAAAGAAAGCTCCAATTAAAAAATAGGCAGGGGCGCCTGGGTGGCACAGCGGTTAAGCGTCTGCCTTCGGCTCAGGGCGTGATCCCGGCGTTATGGGATCGAGCCCCACATCAGGCTCCTCCGCTATGAGCCTGCTTCTTCCTCTCCCACTCCCCCTGCTTGTGTTCCCTCTCTCACTGGCTGTCTCTCTCTCTGTCGAATAAATAAATAAATAAATCTTTAAAAAAAATAAAAATAAAAAATAGGCAAAGACATTTCTGCAAAGATGATATACAAAGGACCAATGCACATATGAAAAGTTGCTAAACATCATTGGTCATCAGTCATCACCAAATCAAAACCACAATGAGACACCACTTCCCATCCACTGGGATGGCTAGAACCAAAAGACAGATAATAACAAGCGTTGCTGAGGATGTGGAAAATTTGGTACCCTCCAACTCTGCTGGTGGGAATATCAAGTGCTGCAGCTACTTTGGAATACCTCTGACCGTTTCTCAAAGGTTATATGTAGAGCTACTGTATGACCCAGCAAATGCATACTGTATGAACCAAGAGAATTGAAAGCCTATCTCCACACAAAAAGTTATACATGCATGTTCATAGTAGCATTACTGATGATATCTAAAAGGTGGAAACAACCCAAATGTCCATTAGCGGATGAACACATAAATTCCATTGTAAATAAATATGCATACGATGGACTATTATTTGGCCATGAAAGGAATGAAAAGCTAGTATTTGCTATAACATGAATGAGCCCTGAAGACATTATGCGAAGTGCAAGAAGCCATTAACGAAAGGGCTCATATCGTAGGATTCTATGTATATGAAATGTAAACAGGTAAACCCATAGAGACAGAAAGTAGATAAGGGGTTGTCAGGGGCTGGTGGCAGAGGAAAACCAAGGACATGGGGGTGAGTGATAAGGGGTATGGATTTTTTTGGGGGGGGTGATGAAAATGTTCTAAAAGTGATAGTGACATAACTCTGAGAATATCATAAAACCACTGAGTTGTATACTTTAAGAGAGCGAATGGTATGGTGTATGAATAATATCTCAAAAAGTTGTTAGAAAAAAATATCAAAGAAGATCCCTACCGGACTGTTACTTCCAGGCTAAAGGATCTTAGTCATTGCACACCTCTCTGGGCTCAGTCTCCTCATCTGTAAAATGGTGATAGTAAGAGAACCGACCTCACTGGGCCGCTGCTGTGAGGAGTAAATGAGTTAGTGCATACAGAGTATATACACGGTATAAATATACATCTGTGCCTGGCATATAATAGGTATTACGGTATCATAATCAACTATTGTTTGTTTGTTTGTTTTTTTTAAGATTTTATTTATTTATTCGACAGAGATAGAGACAGCCAGCGAGAGAGGGAACACAAGCAGGGGGAGTGGGAGAGGAAGAAGCAGGCTTCTAGCGGAGGAGCCTGATGTGGGGCTCGATCCCATAACACCGGGATCACGCCCTGAGCCGAAGGCAGATGCTTAACCACTGTGCCACCCAGGCGCCCCTATAATCAACTATTGTTAATACAGTTTAACAATTGAAGGGGTTCTGAAGAACTTGGAACTTCCAGAAGAGAACAAAAGGCTTTGTTGACAATAACACCTGATGTCAAGAAACCTCATTCATTCCACACCAGTTGGTTTGACTTCCCCTTGCTGCAGTTTAAAGGCGTATCTATGGACACCCTCACTGCAAATATCACTTGAGTTATACCTGAAACGCTTGACTGTAAGAGGAGATCTTTCGAGATTTGCTGGTCCGCCGTGATTTTCTTCCTTCCCACTACAATGTATCCCACCACATTATTTGACTGGGAAGGACTCGCTTTGTTCCCACTGGGCCCACACACCAACCTGAGGCTATGGTGGGAAGATCACTTGACTGGGTTTGTGCTGTCTCTACCTGCCTCTTCCTTTCTAGATGTCCTTAGTAATTGGTAAATTTCTCTTGCATTTTATTATTACTATGCTTAATGTTTGCCTCCAGCAGTGCCTAGAGATTTTAAAGGGCACGTTCTCCAAGGGGTTGGTCATTATAAGAGTAATGGAAATAAAAGAGAAGGAACCCCCAGGGGAGGCAAGTTTCCAGAGCATAGAATTTTCTTATGGGTACAGCCACTCCTGATCCCAACTCTTTCCCTCCTTGTCCTCTGAAGAGATAGGGTGGCCCTGGGGAGCAAAAAGGGGCCTTGGGCATGGGGTCAGAGGATCTGATTTCAGGTTTGGAGTTGGCTTCTTAAAGGCTGTGTGGCCTTGACACTGTCTGCAAAGTGGAAAGTGGGGCTAGCTGAGCTCTGAGGTCCCTTCTAACTCCAATACTCATCATAATCAGTGACTAGGGACCTTTGCTGTTCAAAGAACTATATGCATTAATTCATTTACTACTCACAGCTAAACTCCAAGGTATTATTATCCCCATGTGAAAGATGGGGAAACTGAGGCACAGTAAGATTGGATTCTGGCCCAAGTCCTCATGGTTCATGAGAAGAGCCAGAGTTGGACCTGGGACTAAGTAGATGAATGAATGAGACACAGGTCACCAGGCCAAGCTTTCAATCACCGCTTCTTCATTTATGTCTTAGGGGTCTTTTCTCTGGTCATCATTTCCCCACCCTACCTCCTCTTTTTAGGCACGTCTTTTCACTACTCACCTCTTTTTTCTGTCTCCCACTTGCCTACCTCCCTGTTCCTCTTGTTGCTGATTTCCAACTTGTTTCCATCGCTCTCAACCCGACTTGTCTTTCCCTCTCTGTCCAGAGGATCTCAGCCTCCCAGCTCTCCCCCAGGCTCCAGTATTTTGGACAGTCACTGAGTGGGGGTCAGGACCTTACCCTGGATGGACTGGTGGACCTTGCTGTGGGGGCCCAGGGGCAGGTGCTGCTGCTCAGGTGAGAAAATCCACCTCGGACACTTCTAGATCATTCTAAGTCTGCCTAGGATTTCAGCCTTCATCACCCGCATCCCAGTTTGCCCTTCTGGGACCAAGGGCCTGCCCTCAGCTCAGTGTTCTGCCCACAGGACCAGACCTGTACTCAGGGCGCGGATGAGCGTCCGATTCAAACCTGCAGAGATAGCCAGGTCTCTGTTTGAGTGTCAGAAAGAGACCTCCTCTGTCAACACCCTGGGTGATGCCGATGTCTGCCTTCAGATTTATGAAAGTCCCAAGAATCGGCTGGGTGAGTCCTCGCCTCTCTGACCCAAGATACCCTGGTCCTTAGAGTCCCTCAGCTCAGGATTCCTGTCTGCTGCCCTGACCCTTGTCCACCTGCGGAGTTTCTAGCTCTCTCAGCCCTCCTTATTCCCTCCTTTCCCTTACAGGTAACCTCCAAAGCTCTGTGACCTTTGACCTGACCCTCGACCCTGGCCGCCAGAATCCCCGTGCCATCTTTGAGGAGACAAAGACCTGGAACCTGACTCGTGTCCGAGACCTTGGGCTGAGACAGCACTGTGAGACTGTGAAGTTACTGCTCCTGGTAAGGGGACCTCGGAGCCCTGGGGATGGCAGAGATTCTGCGGCTGGCAGTGGGCTGGGCAGAGAAGGAACAGGGAGTGTTCTGGTTCTCACTGTGGCTTAGCCCTCCCACAGGACCTGGCAGGCAGGAGGCGCATAACACTGGTTACTTCATGAGTAAGTGAGTGAGCGAAGGAACAAACGAAGGGGTCATCTGCAACTGCTGAGGCCACACAGTTGGATTTTAGGAGAGTACCACTGCTTCAGAGAACTATGGGGTGATGCGCTGGGATTCTTTTAGGAGCTGCTTCTCTGAGATAGGCCCTGTCCTAGGCACTGGGGACACGGCAGTGGACAAAATAGGCCCACAGGAAACTCTGAGAGAAGGCCAAGAACAATCGAGTTCCTAGATAATAGATGTCAGGTAGTGATGAATGCTCTGAAAAAAGACAAAGTCAGGGAGGAGAGTAGAGAAGGTGTTGGGAGACCTCTTGGATCAGGTAAAGTTTGGGAAGATCATGAGTAGAATGAGTGAGCCATGTGGGACACGGTGGGGAAGGAATTTAAGGCAGAAAGCAGGCAAAGGAGAGGTTCTGCATGGTGGAATTTTAGCAATTGAGCCCAACTGGGTATCATTATTGCCCCATTTTACAGATGAGGGGACAGGGCACGGCTAGTGACTGTAAAGATGCATTAGCCGCTGCTGTCTTCAACGTCTATCCTCTAGGCCTGTGTGGAGGACACAGTGACCCCCATCACCTTGCGTCTCAACTTCTCCCTGGTGGGCAAGCCTATCCCTTCCTTTGGAAACCTCCAGCCTATGTTGGCTGTGGATGCTCAGAGATATTACACAGCCTCTGTAAGTCCTGGTATTGGAATCTTCCAGAAGGGAGTGGAGGGTGTGCACTCCAGATCTTGGGGAAAACCCTGTTTTGCTTTCCCTCTCAGCTCCCCTTTGAGAAGAATTGTGGAACTGACCATGTCTGCCAGGATGACCTCGGCATCTCCTTTGGCTTCTCAGGGTGAGCTACCACTCCCTTAGACCTGCCCTGGTTCCCCAGCTCCTCTTCTGGAACCTGGAGCTCTTGCTCTGGCTCTCCCTAACATTTCTAGCCTGTGCTCAGAAAGACATCCTGTCCCCTATTTCTCCCCTACCTCCCCACTCTGTGTTTCATCCCCAGACCATTTCTAGCCCCGGTCCCAGAACCATCTCCTGCCCTCTACCCCAACATCTAGCTTGGAGACCCTGTTGGTGGGGAGTACCCTGGAGCTGAATATGAAAGTGGTGGTGTGGAATGATGGTGAGGACTCCTATGGAACCACAGTCACCCTCTTCTACCCACCAGGGCTGTCTTATCGACGCGTGGCAGGGATCAAGGTATTTCTTTCTGGGGAAGAAAGCATCTGATGGCTGGAGATCAGCAGAAACTCCTGTGCTGGGTTCAAAGCTCAGGCAGGTGCTACCATTGCTTAGCAACCTCTTGTAAGCCAAGAGGTCTGGGCTGATCATGGTTGGATGGATATGGTCATGTTTCTGGGGCTTGCTTTGGCTCATACTGTGTTCGACTCTTGGTATTGCATTTTAGAGACACTGACTGTCAGGAACGAGTTCTCACAAGGCTGCTAATGTGGAGAGAGAGGGGAGCCTGCCTTAAATTTCTTTGTATTCCACATCATATCAATATTCCTTTTAAAGAAAGCATATCTTGACCTTCAAATATTTTAAAACACTGTTCTGTATGAGAAAGAGTTGAATTTATTGGTTACTCGAGATCAGGATTTTGCATACTTTGGTAACCAGACCTAAGTCTGTATGCCCGATGCCCAGCAAAGTCAATCACTGAGACATTGAGTATGAAGCAAGGAAAGGGTTTATTGAAGAGACAGCCAAACCAGGAGACAGGAAAGCCAGCCTCAAATTTATCCCCTCTAAGTGGGAAAGTCAGAGATTCTTAAGGCAAATAAAAAGGGTCTGGTTATAGGGGAGAGGAGCTATGTGACTTCAGAATCAGATAAAGATAATTAATAAGTAGGGGAAGGTTGATTTTGCTATCTGTGCCTGCTAGAAGCTTCTGTATGTGTTTTCATGCAATCCATAACCAGAAAATGTCATCCTTAACGTGATCCGAGGGTGGGATTTTAGGACCGTCTATGTCAAAAGTTCATCCATTGGACACTTGGGCATGCTCAGAGACAGTCAGTGGTCTTGACTGGTTTTGGTCATTTTCTTAGTGAAGCCTTGAGTCTCCGTAGGGCAACTAAATCAATATTCTGTTACCACGGCAGCAGGCAAGATTCTATAGAAACATAGTGGCAGGCTGCATTCTGAGAACAAGCAGATTTGGGTAAAAATTTGCAGTTGCCCTTATTAGTGCCATTAACTCTTCGGTTACTGGCTTCTATCCCCACTGTCTTTGGATCATTCCTCATTCTTGAGGCAGTTGGGAAGATGACAGCTCTAGCTGCTTCCTGCTGAAATAGTAAGGAGATCAGGGTTAGAGGAACGGAAACTTTTTGTGCTCATTTGGAAATATTCCTTTATCCCAGTTTGTAAGCCAACATTCTGCATTATCGGTATGTTTGTACTTTTTCTTTGGTTTTTCTTTGTTGTTTTTTTCTTTTTTTAAAATTAATTAATTAATATTTTATTGTTATGTTAGTCACCATGCAGTACGGCATTAGTACAACATTTTATATTACACTTTATGATTAAGTAGCAAAGAAGGAGAGTTAGGAATATGGATATTCCAAATATGAGTAATCCTAGGAAAATTAACTTAATTTCTTGGAGGATCCAAGAAAATAACTGTGAACACCAGTCCAAATCTGAATCTGAGACTTCAGGGGAGAGTCATGGTAACCAAGTAGCTCATTTGCTTCTTTTTGTGAAGACAACCTTCAATTTCTGAGGAAGCATTAATATATGTGCCGCAGGATGAATTCGCTTCTACGCAGACACCTCGCTCTGCTGAAATATAATCTAAAGCAATTATATTATCTGACACTATGCTGACCAAAGAGTCTAAGGCCTTTTGTTGGGCTCCTTGGCTTGGGCAGCTTCATTTGCTATAATTCCTAAAGTTATTGAAAAAAAAATTTCTTTTTAAGATTTTATTTATTTATTTGACATAGAGACAGCCAGCCAGCGAGAGAGGGAACACAGGCAGGGGGAGTGGGAGAGGAAGAGCCAGGCTCCCAGCAGAAGAGCCTGATGTGGGGCTCGATCCCAGAATGCCGGGATCACGCCCTGAGCCGAAGGCAGACGCTCAACGACTGAGGCACCCACGTGCCCCTATTGAAAAATTTCTAATTGTATGTCCATGTGCTGCCATTCCCCACCATGGCAGTAATGTGCTCCCAAACATGTACCAAATTCCATCTTCTTGATTTCTGGGAAGATAATCAGAATATTTTGTGACTTCTCTTTTTAACCTGTAGAATAGTTGAGAGAACTGGTCCAATGCTGATTTTATTAGAATTATATGTGAAGGGGCGCCTGGGTGGCACAGTCGTTAAGCTTCTGCCTTCGGCTCAGGGCGTGATCCCAGCGTTCTGGGATCAAACCCCACATCAGGCTCTTCACTGGGAGCCTGCTTCTTCCTCTCCCACTCCCCCTGCTTGTGTTCCGTCTCTCGCTGGCTGTCTCTCTCTGTCAAATAAATAAATAAAATCTTTAAAAAAAAAAGAATTATATGTGAAAAATGGGATGACCAGACATCCTAAAAGACAAGTACCTTCATTCTTCACCCATTCAAACATTCATATCGCTAAGGGAAGTATTGATATCCACAGACAAAAATGTAACGTAGGGGTTCACATAGCACTCCTCTTAATTTATGGGGGTTAATACTTTCACTTTGCAGAATCATTGAAGGTATCACTTGAAACCAAGAAGAATATAGTTAAGTTTGGTGTAACTGGTAAGACGTTATACAGGAAGGAGTGTGGGGGCCTCATGTGGTCAAGTTTTTTTAGTTTGCAGCGTTGTACAGAGAGCAGCAGGGCAAGATGAGTAACTTTTGTTAAAACAGCGTATTTCCCCCAAATCTCTGAAAGGTGGCGAAAGGAAAAAGGGTCAGTTAAATTTACAAGAGGTGAAATTATTAACTGCGATGATTATATTGTAAACATAAGAATGACAAGCTTCTTGGGGTGGATTCCAATCACTGAATGTGAAAGGTCCATATTTTGGGTTAGCTAGGAGAAAACAAGGGATGGGAGCAGTGAGGGAGGCTGGCTTGATTAACCTGACTATAAGCTAATGGAATGCATCAATTTAGACATATTGAAAAATTAGGAACCAGAGAAAAGTTGGTTACAGACATTACTATTGGGTCACTGCTGGGGTGTGGGGTGACATATCCAGCAGCAAGAAAGATTGCCAGCCTTGGCTAATGTTTGAGAAATCCTAATCATGGAATTATCTTTCCAAGCTTGAGAGGTTGTAACCAATAGGAAAATGCAAAGAGAAAAAGGAATAACATTCATAGCGTATAAACTATTAATAAGTCATAGGTTATTTGTTACTTATCGATTGTTTTCTTCAGACCAGCTCTCCTAAATAACAGTTCCAGGTTCGTCACAAGTTCACTGGTCCAAGCAGTGTTCTTTCCCATGTTCCTCTTGCTGAAAGGGCATAGAGAACCCGTGGATTCTTGCGGAACCAGCTTAATTTGAGTGTGATAAATCTATGGCTTAATTCCCTTTAGTTTCACTGAAGAACGGTGGTCAACAGCACCTAAGAAGGTCCTGTCCACTGAGGTTGGAGTTGGTCCTCTCGGTCTTTAATAACACCAAGTCTTCAGGATTCAAGTGGTGTAAGAGTCCATCTGTGGAGTATGTCAACCTGCTAGAAGCTAACTTACGTATAGCACTTAGAATATTTCCCCCAAATTGAATGTACCTGATAGTAGCCACTTCCCTAACACGAGCCCCATCAGGAACTCTAAGCCATGAAAAGAATGAAGAAAGTGACCTTCATAAAACATTTCTTAGGGGATTAAACCAAGCCTAATTTAGGGGCCACTTTTACCTGAAGTGGAGCAATGGCCAGAATTTTCCCCAATTGAAGTTGGTTTCTTGGCAGATTTTTATCAGTTTTTTTTTAAGCATATGGTTCATTTCTTTTTCTGTTTTCCCCAGTCGATCGGGGTCTCCAGGAAGTATATAATGTCCATTGAACGCCCAAAGCATTAGACAATGCTTGTGTGACTTTTGCCACAAATGCTTCTCCATCGTCACTCTGAATTGTTTGTGGCAATCCAAACCTAGGAATGATTTCATTTAAAAAGTGTCTTGACAGCTTCTGAAAACTTCTCTGAATGGCGTGAAAAACCCTCAACCCAACTTGTAAAGGTGTCTACAAATTCTAGAAAATATTGAAAATTACCTGTTGTTTTTGGCACCATGGAAAAGTCTTTCTACTAGTCTTCTCCAGGTTTGGTGCCTGTAACTTACATACCTTTTAGGACTGGTGGGAGTTCAGTCCTAACATTGTTTTGTGGCACAAATGTCACAGTTTTGGACCATCTTTTAAATTGTTCTCGAATATTTGGATCCATAATAATTTTCTGGATCCATTGCAGAACAGCATTTTGTCCAAAATGGGTGCTTTGGTGAATATCACTAATTATCTCTTCCATATCTTATTCCTTATTCCTTATATTTCCAACCAGTTTCAGTGCCAGTATTATGTCTAAACATCCATCCCTTAGCTCTTCTTAGGTCTTCAGAGGAATATTGGGGTTGATATGTTGTTAAATCTATGTCTGGTACTAAAGCCATTATAAAGGGTTTGGGAGTCTTTCATCGGGGCTGCGAATTTGGCGTTTTGATCTGCCTAATTGTTCTCTTGGGCAATCAGTCCAATTTCTGGTGTCCCAAGCAGGGGACAATAGCTACCTCCTTGAATTCCAAAACAACTTCTAGTACTTCTAAAATCTCTTTGGCTTTTTTAATTTCTCTATTTCCTGAATTTAACAACCCTCCTTCCTTCCAAATGGCTCCATGTGCATAGACTGCCAAAAAGGTATATTTAGAATCAGTAAAAACAGTCACGTCTTGTCCTTACCTCTCTGGAGGCTCTTATGAGAGCTATGGTTTCAGCTTTCTGAGTGGAGATACTTGGTGGGAGGGCTTCTACTTCTAATGTTTGCTGATGGGTCACCGCTGTATACCCAGTTCTTTATTGTCCTTGATCCATACTGTACTGTTGCAGTCCGTGAACATCTCAAGGTCATGATTTTCCAATGGCAGATCCATCGAGCCAGGCTGGGATAAACTTGTTTAATTATCTGTATACAGTCATGTGTGGGTCCCTCAGTGTTGGTGGGGAGCAAGGTGGCTGGGTTCAAGGTGGAGACCACTCTCTTTTTTTTTATTTAAATTCGATTAGCCAAGTATAGTACATCATTAGTTTTTGATATAATGTTCAATGATTCATTAGTTGAGACATTTTCTTTTTCTTTCTTTCTTTCCTTCTCTCTCTTTTTTCTTTCTTTCTTTCTTTCTTTCTTTTTCCATTTTGTTCTGTTCTTTTTTTTTATTATTAGTTATGTTAGTCACCATACAGTACATCATTATTTTTTGATGTAGTGTTTCATGATTCATTATTTGCATATAACACCGAGTGCTCCATGCAATACATGCCCTCCTTACTACCCATCACCGGCCTATCCCATTCCCCCACCCCCTCCCCTCTGAAGCCCTCAGTTTGTTTCCCAGAGTCCATAGTCTCTTATGGTTCGTCTCCCCCTCTGTTTCCTCCACCTTCAGTTTTCCCTTCCTTTTCCTAATGTCCTTCGTGTTATTCCTTATGTTCCAGATATGAGTGAAATTATATGATAATTGCCTTTCCCTACTTGACTTATTTCATTTAGCATAATCTCCTCCAGTTCCATCCATGTTGATGCAAATATTGGGTAATCATCCTTTCTGATGGCTGAGTAATTTTTCATTGTATATATGGACCACATCTTCTTTATCCATTTGTCTGTTGAAGGGCATCTCGGCTCCTTCCACAGTTTGGCTATTGTGGACATTGCTGCCATGAACATTGGGGTGCATGTGGCCCTTCTTTTCACTACATCTGTATCTTTGGGGTAAATACCCAGTAGTGCAATTGTTGGTTCATAGGGTAGCTTTATTCTTAATATCTTGAGTAACCTCCATACTATTTTCCAGAGTGGTTGTACGAACTTGCATTCCCACCAACAGTGTAAGAGGGTTCTCCTTTCTTTACAACCTCTCCAACATTTGTTGTTTCCTGCCTTGTTAATTTTTGCCATTCTAACTGGTGTAAGGTGGTATCTCATTGTGGTTTTGATTTGTATTTCCCTGATGGCGAATGATGTTGAGCATTTTTTCATGTGTCTATTAGCCATTTGTATGTCTTTTTTGGCAAAATGTCTGTCCATGTCTTCTGCCTGTTTTTTGACTGGGTTATTAGTTTTTTGAGTGTTGAGTTTGAAAAGTTCTTTATAGATTTTGGATACCAGCCCTTTATCTGTAGTGTCATTTGCAAATATCTTCTCCCATTCCGTGGGTTGCCTCTTTGTTTTGTTGACTGTTTCCTTGGCTGTGCAGAAGCTTTTTATCTTGATGAAGTCCCAAAAGTTCATTTTTGCTTTTGTTGCCCTTGCCTTTGGAGACGTGTCTGGTAAGAAGTTGCTGTGGCCGGTGTTGAAGAGGTCACCGCCTATGTTCTCCTCTAGGATTTTGATGGATTCCTGTCTCACATCGAGGTCTTTCATCCATTTTGAGTTTATCTTTGTGTATGGTGTGAGAGAATGGTCCAGTTTCATTCTTCTGTATATAGCTGTCCAATTTTCCCAGCACCATTTATTGAAGAGACTGTCTTTTTTCCATGGGATATTTTTTCCTGCTTCGTCAAAGATTAGTTGATCATAGAGTTGAGGGTCCATTTCTGGGCTCTCTATTCTCTTCCATGGGTCTATGTGTCTGTTTTTGTGCCAGTACCATGCTGTCTAGGTAATCACAGCTTTGTAATATAGCTTGAAGTCAGGTTAACGTGATGCCCCAGCTTTGTTTCTCTTTTTCATCATTCCTTTTGCGACTCGGGGTCTTTTCTGACTCCATACACATTTTAGGCTTGTTTGTTCCAGCTCTTTGAAAAATGCCAATGGTATTTTAATAGGGATGGCATTGAAGGTGTAAATTGCTCTGGGCAGGATAGACATTTTAACAATGTTTATTCTTCCAATTCATGGGCATGGAATATTTTTCCATCTTTTGGTGTCTTTCTCAATTTCTTTCATCAGTGTTTTGTAGTTTCTAGAGTACAGATCCTTTACTTCTTTAGTTAGGTTTATTCCTAGGTATCTTATGGTTTTGGGTGCTATGTTGAATGGAATTGATTCCCTAATTTCTCTTTCTACAGTTACATTGTTAGTGTGTAGAAAAGCAACTGATTTCTGTGCGTTGATTTTATATCCTGCCACGTTGCTGGATTGTTGTATGAGTTCTAGTAATTTGGGGGTGGAGTCTTTTGGGTTTTCCACACAAAGTATCATGTCATCTGCAAAGAGGGAGAGTTTGACTTCTTTGCCAATTTGAATACCTTTTATTTCTTTTTGTTGTCTGATTGCTGAGGCTAGGACTTTCAAAGTAACTTTGGGATTGTCTAATAGGACCTCCTATTTGCCTAATCTTCTAGAGGTGAGCCAGTAGTCACCCTTTTGTTCCAGTAGGGGGAGACATTATGTGGAGTATGAAGTGCGGTAGGCGGCCCCACAGCGAATTTTTCTACTTCTTGTAATCACAAGCGGCTGTTATTGTTCTCAAACATATGGACCATCCCTTAGCTATTAGATCAAATTATTTTGAAAAATAGGCAACAGTTGTTTTTATGTCGTCCAAATTCTGAGTTAGCGCTGATGAGCTTGTGGAATATAGGTGAGGTTCAGTGGGGTGGAGTCTGGAGCTCATCGCCAAGGAAGAATTCTTGAGACGTCTTTGGTGCAAAATGATGGTTTATTAAAGCACGGGGACAGGACCCGTGGGCAGAAAGAGCTGCTGCCCCGGGTTGTGAGGGGTGGCTGATTATATACTATGGGGTTGGGGGAGGTAAGGAAAAAGGGAGGCTGAGAAAATACTTTCATATATTAAAGAAGACTCACAGGATACTGGAGGCCTTGCCATTGTCAAGTTCAGGTTGTTTACCCCTCTAGTAAGGCATTAACATGACCATGGCTGGGAACTTCCGGGAGGAACATTACACTCTGCCTGCTTCAACTATCTGTTGTTGGGCTGCAGGTTACAAAGACATTCAATTGTATTTACATTTCCTTCCGGAAGCTAGTTATTGATAGAAATGCTTTGTTCTTGTAGATTGCTAAGACATTTGCAAACCGAGGGAAACTCAAGTCTTACCTGATTGTAGTCTCTATACGTTAACTATCTTTTTCCTTTAGGGCGGCCAGGAGTGCCTGAGGAGTGTAACATACATGGGGGGTGGGGGTTGTGGGGTGTCAGTTTCTACTTTGTCCTCAGCTTGCCTTCTGTTCCCTCATCAGCACTACCCAAACCGATCCCCTGCCTCTCACGGACAAAGCAATCAAAGGGCTTCCTGATATCTGGAAGGCCTGAAGCAGGAGCTGTGAGTAGCTTTTCTTTAATAACTTGGAATGCCTTATGGCATTCTCTAGTCCATTCGAGAGGCTCCTCGTTTCCTCCTTTAAGGATTTCATAGAGGGGTTTAGTAATGAGTCTCAAATCAGGAATCCAGATATGGCAAAATCTAGCCATACCTAGGAATTTATGCAATTGTCTTTTAGTAGTAAGCATGTGACCCTCACTAATGCTTCCCTCCTGTTGGGAGCAGATTCCTTTGTCCCTGTGCCTGTTCGAAGCCCAGATATTTCACAGATGTTTGAGAGATTTGAGTCTTTCTCTCTGAGACTTTTAGCCTTGCTCATGCAGAAAGTTTAGCGTCAAAATCATATCTTGGTCTGAGGCTTCTCTAGTCTTGCTTGCAACCAAAATAATAACTAAATATCGAAGGAGGGCTCCTCCTTATAATTGGAGGTGCCTTAAGTCTGTGGCTAAGACTCTCCCCCAAGTGGTGAGGGAGTTCTCAAAGCCTTAGGGAAGGACCATCCAGCAATATGGCCGCTTATTCTCAGTCTCAGGGTTTCCCACACGCAAACAGTTTCTGGGAGTCTGAACCGAGAAGGATGCAAAAGAACGGTTTTATATCCAAGAACAGCAAACTATTGAAACTCTCCAGACAAGGTTGTTAAGAGAGTATATGGATTCATTACCACCAGGCGGATTTCCCCTACAATTTGGTTTATGGCCCTTAAATCTGTACAGGCAAAACAAGGATATTGTATGGGGATTGGCAAAGGTGGATGAGGCCAAATTCTAAGACAGAGAAAGGGCTGAATTCCTCTTTTAGTTTGTCCTTTAATGGGTACTCTCTGAGGGCTGGAATCTTAACCCCATTACAAAGCTTAACATGTCCAAGTGTCCCTGATTTTGCTCGTCCTGGCTTCCCATCTACCCAAACACCTGATCTCAGCCTCTCAGATGATTTCTTCAGGCCGCTCTAACAGAACTTCTCTACTTCGATGTAGTGGCATTGCTTGAAAGGCACACGCTTGCTCTGGTGGTGCCTTTTACACCCATGTGTCAGGTGCAAAAGTGACTTCGGCGTTTGGTTTAGTTAACAGATCACATCCCAGGAAAGGGATGGGACGTTTAGGCATATTCGGAAAGCTGCGTTTGAGGTGAGTTTGTCCCATTTGGCATTCTAGTGGTTGTAGGAAGGTTTTAGTCAATACTTCTCCCAAAACTCCTTGTACGGCTATAGTTTGGTTTGTGGGCCGAGAAAGCCAAATGTTCAGTACTGAATATGTGGCCCTGGTATCAATAAAAAAAAAATCTATGAGTTTATTTCCCATTGCCATTGTTATCTGGGGTTCCTTGTGGGATACGACGACAGGCTGTGCAAGGTTTAAAGGAACCCTTGGGTCCCTTCATTCTTGGTGACTATCAACCAATCCAGGTATCTGTTGGGCATTATGGGACTCTGTCCTTAAGAGACGTCATGAGCCTGGGGCATCCTCTTTTCCAATGGCCCTCTTCTTTACAATAGACACATCGATGAGACCCTAAAAGGGGCATCCTTTAGGGTCCAAGAAACCTGAATTTCTTACCTGGTGCTGATCTCATCCTCCAGGGGTCCTTGGCCTGGTATTAGCTTTCCTGAGTTAAGGTGGCAGGTAACAAAGAAACCTGCTGTTTCATTTTCTGGTGCTCTTTTACTTCTTGTGTTGGTCACTGCTGTTAAACTCTCAAAAGGCAGCTTCAAACAATTGCGGAAGGTATTCCCAATGCAGCCTTCAGCTTTTGAAGTTTCTATTGAAAGTCCAGATATGTTTTGCCCCATAACATCTTACGGATCATTTTATTTTATTCTATTTTAATTTAAAAATTCTTTAATTTAAATTTTAGTTAGTGAACATACAGTGCAATATTGTTTTCAGGAGTAGAACTCACTGGTTAATTACTTACAACACCCAGGCTTCGTCATAACAAATGGCCTCCTTAATACTGATCACCCATCTAGCCCATCCCCCACCCTTCCCTCCATCAACCCTCAGTTTGTTCTCTATTACTAAGACTCTCTCATGGTTTGTTTCCCTCTGTCCTTTTCCCCGGCTTTCCAGTATGTTTATCTAATTTGTTTCTTAAATTCCACATATGAGTGAAATCACTGGTATTTGTCTCTCACTGACTTATTTCGCTTAGCGTAATACAGTCTAGCTCCATCCACGTTGTGGCAAATGGCAAGATTTCATTCTTTCGCTGGCTGAGTAATAGTCCATTGTATATATATACACACCACATCTTCTTTATCCACTCATCAGTTGATGGACATTAGGACTCTCTCCGTAGTTTGGCTCTTGTTGATAATGCTGCAGTAAACATCGGGGTGCATGTGCCCTTTTGACTCTGTATTTTTGTATTGTTTAGGTAAATACTTAAAAGTGCAATTGTTGGATCAGAGGCTAGCTCTATTTTTAACTTTTTGAGGTAACTCCATACTGTTTTCCACAGTGGCTGCACCAGTTTGCATTCCCACCAACAGCGCAAGAGGCTTCCCCTTTCTCTGCATCCTCGCCAACACCTACTGTTTCTTGTGTTGTTAATTCTAGCCATTCTGACATCATGATTCTTTTTTGTTTTTGTTTTTATTATGTTCAGTTAGCCAGCATATAGAAATCAGAGAGGGAGACAAACCATGAAAGACTCTGCACTCTGGGAAACAAACTGAGAGTTACAAGGGGGGTGGGGTGGGAGGATGGGGAAGCCGGGTCATAGGTATTAAGGAGGGCACTTGTGATGAGCGCTGGGTGTTAAATGCCACTAATGAATCATTGAGCACTACGTCATCATGGGTTTTATTTGTATTTCCCTGATGCTGAGTAATGTTGAGCATGTTTTCTTTCCTTCCTTCTTTTCTTTTCTCTTCTTTTTCTTTCTTTCTTTCTTTCCTTCCTTCTTTCTTTTCTTTCTTTCTTTCTTTCTTTCTTTCTTTCTTTCTTTCTTTCTTTCTTTCTTTCTTTCTTTCTTTCTTTTCTTTCAATTATGTTCAGTTAGCCAGCATATAGTACATCATTAGTTTTTGCTGTAGTGTGACTGTTAGCCAACTGTCTTCTTTGGAAAAGTGTCTATTCATGTCTTCTGCCCATTTCTTGATTGGATTATTTATTTTTTGGGTGTTGAGTTTGATAAGTTCTTTCTAGATTTTGGATACTAACCCTTTATCAGATATGTCATTTGCAAATATCTTCTATTCCATAGGCTGTCTTTTAGTTTTGTTGATTGTTTCCTTTGCTGTGCAGAAGCTTTTCCTTTCGATGAAGTTCCAATAGTTCATTTTTGCTTTTGATTCCCTTGTCTCTGGTGACATGTCTAGTAAGAAGTTGCTATGGTTGAGGTCAAAGAGGTTCCTGCCTATGTTCTCCTCTAGGAGTTTGATGGTTTCTTGTCTTACTTTTAGGCCTTTTATCCATTTTGAGTTTATTGTTGTGTATGGTGTAAGAAAGTGATGCAGTTTCATTCTTCTGCACGTTGCTGTCCAGTTTTCCCAACACCATTTGATGAAGACACTGTCTTTTTCCATTGGATATTCTTTCCTGCCTTATTGAAGATTAGTTGAGCGTAGAGTTGAGGGTCCATTTCTAGGTTCTCTGTTCTTTTCCATCGATCTATGTGTCGATTTTTGTGCCAGCACCATAGTGTCTTGATCACTACAACTTTGTATTGTAGTTTGAAATCTGAAATTGTGATGCCTCCAGTTTTGTTTTCTTTTTCAGGATTGCCTTGGCTATTCGAGGTTTTTTTCTGGCTCCGTACAAATTTTAGGATTGTTTGTTCTAGCTCTGTGAAGAATGCTGGTAGTATTTTGATAGGATTGCATTAAGTGTGTAGATTGCCTTGGGTAGTATAGACATTGTAACAATGTGTGTTTTTCCAATCCATAAGCATAGAATACTTTTCCATTTCCTTGTGTCTTCCTCAATTTCTTTCGTAAGTGTTCTGTAGTTTTCAGAGTATAGGTATTTTACCTCTTTAGTTAGGTTTATTCCTAGGTATCTTATTGTTTTTGGTGCAATTGCGAATGGAATCAATTCCTTGATTTCTCTTTCTGCTGCTTCATTATTAGCATATAGAAATGCAACAGATTTCTGCACATTGATTTTATATTCTGCGACTTGGCAGAATTCATGTATTACTTCTAGCAATTTTTTGGTGGAGTCTTTCGGGTTTTCTACATAGAGTATCATGTCATCTGCAGAGAGTGAAAGTTTGACTTCTTCTTTGCCGGTGTAGAGGCCTTTTATTTCTTTTTGTTATCTGATTGCTGAGGGGAAGACTTCCAGTACTATGTTAAATAGTTACGGTGAGATGAGATTGGGTGCATTCAGGGTGGTAAAGCATTAAGGAGGGCACGTGATGTGATGAGCACTGGGTGTTATATGCAACTAATGAATCATTGAACACTACACTATGAACTAATGATGTACTATATGTTGGCTAATTACATTTAAATAAAAAATTGAAAAAATAAAATTCCATTGGAGAGGACGTAAAAAAACAAAACCAAATACAAATAGTCATGGTGAGAGTGTGTTATCTTGTTCCTCACCATAGGGAAAAGGCTCTTAGTTTTTTCCCATCAAGGATGGTATTAGCTGTGGGTCTTTTGTATATGGCCTTTATGATGTTGAGGTATGCTCCATGTATCCCTACTTTGTTGAGGGTTTTTTTTTAAATCAAGAATGAATGCTGAATTTTGTCAAATGCTTTTTCTGCATCTGTTGAGAGGATCATAAGGTTCTTACCCTTTCTTTTATTAATGTGCTGTATCACATTAATTGATTTGCAAATATTGAGACAACCCTGCAGCCCAGGAATAAAGCCAACTTGATCGTGATGAATAATTCTTTTGATGTATTGTTGAATTTTATTTGCTAGTATTTTGTTGAAAATTTTTGCCTCCACGTTCATTAGGGATAGTGGCCTGTAATTCTCCTTTTTAGTGGGGTCTTCATCTGGTTTTGGAATCAAGGTAATTCTGGCTTTGTAGAATGAGTTTGGAAGTTTTCCTTCCTTCTCTATATTTTGGATCAGTTAGAGGAGAATAGGTATTAGCTCTTTTTTTTTTTTTTTGACATTTTAAAAAAGATTTTATTTGACAGAGAGAGAACAAGCAGAGGGAGCAGCAGAAGAGAAGAAACAGGCTCCCCGCTGAGCAGGGAGCCTGGTGGGGGGTATGTGTGTCTGTGCGGCTGGATCCCAGGACCCCGGGATCATGATCTGAGTGGAAGGCAAATGCTTTACGGCTTAACCGCTTAACCGTTAACCGCTCACCCAAGCGCCCCAGCTGGAGACATTTTAATGTGACACAGCTTAACTCTTCCTTAAATGTCTGGTAGAATTCCCCTGGGAAGCCATCTGGCTCAGGACTTTTGTTTGTTAGAAGATTTCTGATTACTGATTCAATTTCCTTGCTAGTTATGGGTCTGTTCAGGCTTTCTATTTTTTCCTGTTTCCGTTTTTGGTAGTTCATAAGTTTCTAGGAATTCATCCATTTCTTCCAGATTGCCTTATTTGTTGGCATACAGTTGTTCATCATATGTTCTTAAAATTGTTTGTATTTCCTTGGTGTTGGTTGTGATCTCTCCTGTTTCATTCAAGATTTTATTTATTTGGGTCCTTTCTCTTTTCTTTCTTTTTTTTTTTTTTTTAAGATTTTATTTATTTATTCGACAGAGATAGAGACAGCCAACGAGAGAGGGAACACAAGCAGGGGGAGTGGGAGAGGAAGAAGTAGGCTCATAGCGGAAGAGCCCGATGTGGGGCTCGATCCCAGAACGCCGGGATCACGCCCTGAGCGGAAGGCAGACGCTTAACCGCTGTGCCACCCAGGCGCCCCCTCTTTTCTTTTTGATACGTCTGGTTAGGGGTTTATCGATCTTATTAATTCTTTCAAAGAACCAGCTCCTAGTTTCATGGATCTGTTCCACTATTCTTTTGGTATCTATTTCATTGATTTCTGCTCTAATCTTTATTATTTCTCTTCTCCTGCTGGGTTTAGGCTTTATTTGCTGTTCTTTCTCCAGCTTCTGTAGCTGTAAGGTTAGGTAGTGTCTTTGAGGCCTTTTTTGAGAAAGGCTTGTATTGCTATATACTTCTCTCTTAGGACCATGTTTGCTGCATCCCAAAGATTTTGAACAGCTGTGTTTTCATTTTCAATTGTTTCCATCAATTTTTAAAATTTTAAACTTTAATTTCCTGGTTGATCCATTCATTCTTTAGTAGGATGCTCTTTAACTTTAAAGTGTTTGAGTTCCTTCCAAATTTCCTCCTGTGATTGCGTTTTAGTTGCAAAGCACTGTGGGTTGAAAATATGCAAGGAATAATTCCAGTCTTTTCGTACTGGTTAACAGACACGTGAAAAAGTCCCCAACATCACTCAGAATCAGGGAAATACAAAACAACGCGGTACCACCTCACACCAGTCAGAATGGCTACAACAAATAACTCAGGAAATAACAAATATGTGAGAATGTGGAGAAAGGGGAACCCTCTTGCACTGTTGGTGGGAATGCAAACTGGTACAGCCACTCTGGAAAGCAGTATGGAGGTCCCTGAAAAAGTTAAAAATAGAACCACTCTATGACCCAGCAATCACACTACTAGATATTTACTCTGAGGATACAAACACAGTGATCTGAAGGGGCACACGCACCCCCATGTTTATAACAGCAATGTCCACGGTAGCTGAAATATAGAAAGAGCCCAGATGTCCAGTAAGAGATGAATGGATAAAGAAGATGTGATATATGTATATGTATACACACACACACACACACACACACACACACACACACACAGGAATATTACTGAGCCATCAAAAAGAGTGAAATCTTGCCATATGCAACAACATGGATGGAACTAGAAGGTATTATGCTAAGCGAAATAAGTCAGAGAAAGTCAAATAGCATATGATTTCACTCATTTGTGGAATTTAGGAAACAAAACCGATGAACACAGGGGAGGGGAAGGAAAAATAAAACGATGAAAATGGAGAGGGAAGCAGACCATAAGAGACTCTTAACTATAGGAAACACACTGAGGTTTGCTGGTGGGGAATTGGGTAACTGGGTGATGGGCATTAAGGAGGGCACTTGATGTAAGGAGCACTGGTTGTTACATGCAACTGATGAATCACTAAATTCTACCCCTGAAACTAATAATGCACTATATGTTAACTAAATTGAATTTAAATTACCCCTCCCCCCAAAATCTAATTTGTCTGATATACGTATGGCTACTCCAGCTTTCTTTGGGTGTTCATTAGCATGATAGATGGTTCTCCATCCCGTCACTTTCTTTCTCTCTTTTTCTTTCTTTCTTTCTTTCTTTCTTTCTTTCTTTCTTTCTTTCTTTCTTTCTTTCTTTCTTTCTTTCCTTTCTTTTTTAAGCTTTTATTTATTTATTTGAGAGAGAGTGGGAGAGCAAGAGAGGGAGAGAACACAAGCAGGGGAGTGACATAGGGAGAGGGAGATGCAGGCTCCCCGCTGAGCAGGGAGCCTGATGTGGGGCTTGATCCCAGGACCCTGGAACCATGACCTGAGCTGAAGGCAGACTGAGCCATCCAGGTGCCCCCATCACCTCATTTTCAGTCTGCAGGTGTCTTTATGTCTGAAATGAGTCTCTTGTAAGCAGCATATAGAGGGATCTTTATATATATATATATATATAAAATAAGGGGGATCTTCATACACACACACACACACACACAATTCTGATACTCTATGTCTTTTGACTGGAACATTTACTCCATTTACATTCAGAGTGATTATTGAAAGATATGCATTTAGTGCTACTGTGTTACCTGTAGAGTGGGTGTTTTTCTGGTGATGTTCTCTGGTCCTTTCTAGTCTTTGTTGCTTTGGATCTTTTTTCCCCAATCAAAGAATTCCCCTTAATATTTCTTGCAGAGCTGCTTAGTGGTCACAAACTGCTTTAGTTTTTGTTTGTCTGGAAAACTCTTTATCTCTCCTATTCGGAATGACAGCCTTGCTGGATGAACTATTCTTGGCTGTAGATTTTTCCCATTCAGCACGTTGAATATATCCTGCCACTCCCTTCTGACCTGCCAACATTCTGTGGACAGCTCTGCTGCCAACCTGATCTGTTTTCCCTTGTAGATTAAGGACTTTTCCCCCCTTGCTGCTTTCAGGAGTCTCTCTTTGTCTGTGTTTTGTGAATTTGACTATGATACGCCTTGGCAATGGTTGACTTTTGTTGAATTTAATGGGGATTCTCTGTGCTTTGTGGATGTTGATGTCCCCAGATTAGGCAAGTTTTCAGCTACAACTTGTTTGAATGAAATTTCTGCCCCCTTTTCTCTCACTTCATCTTCTGGGACTCCTGTGATAAAACTGTTATTACATTTTAATAGGTCACTGGGTTCCCTAAGTCTACTATGGTGATCCATTGCCTTTCTTTCCCTCTTGTTTTCAGCTTCATTATTTGTCATAATTCTGTCTTCTACATCACTGAGTCATTCCTCTGCTTTGTCCATCCTTGTTTTAATGGCATCCATTTGGGTTTGCATCTCGGTTATAGCATTTTTAATTTCAGCCTGACTAGATTTGAGTTCTTTTATCTCCTCAGTAGGGGATTTTCTAGTGTCTTCTGTGCTTTTTTCAAGCCCAGCTAGTATCCTTAAAATTGTTGTTTTAAATTCTAGTTCAGACATCTTACTTATATCTGAATTGATTAAACCCCTTGCCTAGAGTTCTACTTCCTGTTCTTTCTTTGGGGTGAATTTCTCTGTCTTCTCATTTTGTCCAGAAAAGAAAAGACTAGGAAAGAAAAACAGAACAAAACAAGATTCTGGGTGTGTTTTGGTCTGCTTGTTAAAAGAAGCTAGATCCAAAATTTTAAAAAATTAAATTAAAAAATTAAAATTAAAAGAATAATAAAAAAATAAGGAAAGGAATTTTAAAAAATAAAGTAAAAAGGAAGCTAGATCCTATTTCCCCTAGACCTGAAACTTCGCAGCCCTCTATGATTAGTAAACTTTGTGTGAAAGGAGTTGTTTGTGCTGGTCTTCTGTGGGAGTGGCCTGTTGTGCTGATTTTCAGGTTGTCTTGTCCTAGTGGAAATGTGTCTCCAGGGCACAGGGGTGGGGCTTGCTGTAAGGGGCTCCAGATACCACTAGGTGGCACTGTTTTTGCTCCCTCAAGGCTTTCAGGGCTGATAGGAGGGGTGAAAACGGCTGCGCCCAGCTTTCTAGCCCTAGTGCTGAGAATTTATGCTCCCTCTTCAGGAGTCCCTCACAGAAGAGCAAATCACTCCTCTGTGACCCCAGCTTCCATCAGATCCTTGCTTTCATTCTGTGTCCAAGCTGTTTTATCTCAGGCCTGCTAGTGGGTTTCAAAACTCCAAATTTTAGGGATTCCTGTTGCGTGGACCAGCATTGATCCTCTGGGGAAGAGTCTCGCACTTTTGCCCTTTGCTGGCCCCTGTCAGGAGAGTGGTTGCATGATTTTGCAGTGCTTCGGAGTTTATGGCAAGGCAGAGCAGAGAGCTAACACCCACGCTCGCTGTCCTCAGCCAGAGTCCCCGCTCCTGTGCCTGGGAAGAGGGCAGCACATTGGCACCACCCGTTCTTCTTGTAACCCAGGGGATCCTCAGACCATGCTGTCCACTTCTGGCTTTCCACCCTGCTTCCCCACCTGAGCACCTTTAAGCCAGACACAACCTTGGTGGTGGCAGACTTTGAAAATTTCCAATTTTGTGCTCTGCTACTTATAATCCTTTGTGGTAGACTCTGTAAGAAGGGCTATCTCCCCTCCTACAGTTATCTCCCCCAAATCAACTCTCTGCGCCTCCTACCTTCCAGAAGGGGATTGCTTTTCTCCTTGTAGATTTGCAGTTTTGTTCTCACAGACCTCAGACTGATTTCTTGGGTGTTCAGAATAATTCGATAATTATCTAGCTGTGTTTGCGGGATGAAGCAAGCTTACAGTTCCCCTACTCCTCCATCGTCTTGACTCTTCCTCTCCCCATATTGATCATTAAAATTTTTTCTGGTGCCTCAGGATCAATATCAGTGTATTTCTGATGTGTGTCAAAAATTCAAGAAATTCTGAAGTGTTCTCATTCAGTTTTTGCTGAACTTCTTGACTTTTATTTAAACTCCTTTGCTTTGGGACCCCTTTTCTTTCTTTTTTTTTTTTTTTTAAAGATTTTATTTATTTATTTGACAGAGATAGAGACAGCCAGCGAGAGAGGGAACACAAGCAGGGGGAGTGGGAGAGGAAGAAGCAGGCTCATAATGGAGGAGCCTGATGTGGGGCTTGATCCCGGAACGCCGGGATCACGCCCTGAGCCGAAGGCAGGCGCTTAACCGCTATGCCACCCAGGCGCCCCTGGGACCCCTTTTCTTAATCCAACTCAAATACAATCCTGATAGTATTCAAGCTAACCTCCGTCTCCAGTGTTGACATTTCAGTTGGGATCTGCGGTAGCAATGGCCATCACGGCATCAGCTCTTAAGGCGTTATTGGGGATTTCACCCTGCAGCTGATTAGCTTCTTCTCTAGACTTTTCTGGCAGCATGCAGCATTTCTTGGAAGTGAGGAGAGTATTTAACAGATTTTGTGTATCTGCCCAAGTGGGGTTGTGGTTGGCAAAAGTAGATGAGAACAAACTTTCCATCCTCTTGGGGTCATGTCTATAAGTAAGCATATTGTTTTTCTATGTGAACATATCTGAGGTAGAAAATGGAGAGTACACCCAAATCATTCCTGCAAGTGGTCCTCCAGCATCTAAGCATCCAATTGGAACTTGGCTTAATAGATACTGCCTTCCTCAGGAATGAGCGACTCCCTGACTAAATTGAGTCCTCCCTGTTGGGTATGAGAAGGGGAAACTGTTTTGGGTCCCTTTGTGGCTCAAGTTGTTGGAATGGGGCTGCTGGGGAGGGGTAGCCACTCCGGCAGCCCCTTGGGGGTTCAATTCGGTAATCAATGTATCATCCTCTTTCCTCCAGCTAGAATCAGGCAACACAGGTTTTTCGTGTCACTGTACTGTTGGAGTAAAATTTTACATCTTTTCTGAGCCAGCTTATTCAGATACAAAAGACTAAACGTAAGGTATTTCATCCCATTTACCTTCCCTTTACAAAAGTCTGATTGTAAGATGGTATTATAATTTATGAATCCACTAATTGGCCATTTTTCTCCAGAGTCTCATGAATATTGTGGCCCAGCAGTGTTGCAAAAAATAATTTTTGTCATAGTTTCATAACTAAATCTTACCCAATTTTGAAGAATAGAGCCCAAAGAGCTGTATGCAAGAGTTGAATTGTCATTTCCCATTTTCTTTTTTTTTTTTAAGATTTTATTTTTTATTTATTTGAAGAGATAGAGACAGCCAGCGAGAGAGGGAACACAAGCAGGGGGAGTGGGAGAGGAAGAAGCAGGCTCATAATGGAGGAGCCTGATGTGGGGCTTGATCCCGGAACGCCGGGATCACGCCCTGAGCCGAAGGCAGACGCTTAACGACTGCGCCACCCAGGTGCCCCAATCATTTCCCATTTTCTAATAAGAACATGGTCAATTTTATGCAAAGATACTAAAAGCTGCAGGAACAAACATACCATATGAAGGCCAGAATACTTCTGTGAGCATTAGTTCCTCCCTAAAAGTTGGGGCTTCACTGACTGAACAAACTGGTTTTCTAGTCAACCTTTTCTTTCTTTCTTTCTTTCTTCTTTCTTTCTTTCTTTCTTTCTTTCTTTCTTTCTTTCTTTCTATTTTATTTTATTTTATTTTATTTATTTGTTGAACAGAGAGAGAGACACAGCGAGAGAGGGAACACAAGCAGGGGAAGTGGGAGAGGGAGAAGCAGGCTTCCCGCTGAGCAGGGAGCCTGATGCGGGGCTCGATCCCAGGACCCCGGGACCACGACCTGAGCCAAAGGCAGACGCTTAACAACTGAGCCACCCAGTTGCCCCTAGTCAAACTTTTCTTAATTAAGCAAGAAAAGGAGGCTTAGAAGCCCAACCAAACCCCCCTTGTTGGAGGCAACTGAACGGGAGGAAGAAATAAGTCACATGCTATCACACACGAAGTACTCACCAAAAGGTGTCTGTCCAAACTAAAAGCGGTTTCCTTGCCACAAGAGTTAAATTAAACATGGAAGGTCAGTGGTGCCAACTTGGGGTGGTACCCCAGGGATTGTCCCTAGGACAAAAGAGCCTAGGCAGCTGTTTGGACTCATCACCAAACTCCCGTTACTGGCTGGAGAGTGGAGCAAAGAGCTCCTGGCTGGCTTGTCGTATTTGTAACCAAATACAAGTCCATATCCCCAACATGCAGCAAAGCCAATCATTGAGACATTGAGTAAGGAAAGGGAGACTCAGGGATATTTAAAGGCAAATAAAAAAAGGGGTCTGGTTATAGGGGAGAGAAACTACATGATTTCAGAATCAGATAAAGGCAGTTAATAAGTAGGGGAGGGTTGAAGTTATTTTGTTACCTGCCCTGCGAGGGGCTTCTGCATATGCTGTAAGGCGATCTATGACCAGAAATGGCATCCTTAGCATGATCCAAGGGGAGAGTTTTAAGCCCTTCTATGTCAAAAGTTCATCTGTTGTGCATTTGCACGTGGTCAAAGAGGCAGTCAGTGGTCCTGATCAGTTCTGGCTAGTTTCTTGATGAGGCCTTGAGTCTCTGAAAAAAACCACTAAATCAACTATTTTGTTATGGTGTCGGGCAAGACAGTTATCTACAGAAACATGGTAGCAGGCTGCATTGGAGAACTAGCAAATTTGGGTAAAAATTTGCAGTTGCACTTATTAGTCCTGCTAACCCTTTGGTTACTGGTTTTCCTTCTTTCTATGAAGGACTAGACGGGTCAGCTTTGTGGGCCACATGGTGCCTGTCACATCTACTCAACTCTGCTGTTGTAGAGTGAAAGCAGCCATTGACAATATGTGTATGAATGAGCATAGCTGTCCTCCAATAAAAATTTATTTATAAAAATGGTGGTGAGCTGTCATTTGGCAATCCCTGTTCTAGAAGATAGAGCTACGACAACAGGGAGTCAAAGAGAAACAGATTGTTTAACAAATATTTTATTATGAATTTTTTCTCTCTTTTTTTAGCATCTGTTTACATCCTTGTCTGGGTTTTATTTTAATTAATTAATTAATTAATTTTAGTATTTTATGTTAGTCACCATACATCATTAATTTTTGATATAGTGTTCCATGATTGATTGTTTGCGTATAACACCCAGTGCTCGTTACAACACGTGCCCTCCTTAATACCCATCACCAGGCTAAACCATCCCCCTCCCTCCTCCCCCCTGAAACCCTCAGATTGTTTCCCAGAGTCCATAGTCTCTCATGGTTTCCCCCCTGTTCCCCCCCTTCAGTTTTCCCTTACTTCTCCTAATGTGCTCCGTGCTATTCCTTATGTTCCAGATATGAGTGAAACCATGTGATAATTGTCTTTCTCTGCTTGACTTCTTTCACTTAACATAATCTCCTCCAGTTCCATACATGCAAATGGTGGGTATTCATCCTTTCTGATGGCTGAGTAATATTCCATTGTATATATGGACCACATCTTCTTTATCCATTTGTCTGTTGAAGGGCATCTCGGTTCCTTCCACAGTTTGGCTCTTGTGGACAATGCTGCTATGAACATTGGGGTGCATGTGGCCCTTCTTTTCACTACATCTGTATCTTTGGGGTAAAAACCCAGTAGTGCAATTGCTGGGTTATAGGTAGCTCTATTTTTAACTTTTTGAGGAACCTCCATACTGTTTTGCAAATTGGCTTGCATTCCCACCAACAATGTAAGAGGGTTCCCCTTTCTCCACATCCTTAACAACAATTGTTGTTCCCTGTCTCGTTAATTTTTGCATTCTAACTGGTGTTAGGTGGTATCTCAATGTGGTTTTGATTTGAATTTCCCTGATGGCTAATGATGTTGAACATTTTCTCATGTCTGTTAGCCATTAGTATGTCTTCTTTGGAGAAGTGTCTGTTCATGTCTTCTACTCATTTTTTGACTTGATTATTTGTTTGTTGGGTGTTGAGTTTAAGAAGTTCTTTATAGATCTTGGATACCAGCCCTTTATCTGATAAGACATTTGCAAATATCTTCTCCCATTTCGTGGGTTGCCTCTTAGTTTTGTTGACTGTTTCCTTTGCTGTGCAGAAGCTTTTTACCTTGATGAAGTCCCAAAAGTTCATTTTTGCTTTTGTTTTCTTTGTCTTTGGAGACGTGTCTTGAAAGAAGTTGCTCTGTTGAAGAAGTTACTGCTTATGTTCTATTCTAGGATTTCGATGGATTCTCATCTCACATTGAGGTCTTTCATCCATTTTGAGTCTATCTTTGTGTATGGTGTAAGAGAATGGTCGAGTTTCATTCTTCTGTATATAGCTGTCTAACTTTCCCAGCACCATTTATTGAAGAGACTGTCTTTTTTCCATTGGATGTTTTTTCCTGCTTTGTCAAAGATTAGTTGACCATAGAGTTGAGGGTCCATATCTGGGCTCTCTATTTTGTTCTGTTGATCTATGTGTCTGTTTTTGTGCCAATACTCTGCCATCTTGGTGATCACAGATTTGTAATATAGCATGAAATCAGGCAATGTGATGCCCCCACCTTTGTTTTTCTATTTCAACGTTTCCTTGGTGATTCAGGGTCTTTTCTGGTTCCATACAAATTTTAGGATTGTTTTTTCCAGCTCTTTGAAAAATGCCAATGGTATTTTAATAGGAATGACATAGAAAGTGTAGATTTCTTTGGGCAGCATAGACATTTTAACAATGTTTATTCTTCCAATCCATGATTACGGAATGTTTTTCCATCTTTTTGTGTCTTCCTCAACTTCTTTCATAAGTGTTCTATAGTTTCTAGAGTATAGATACTTCACCTTTTTGGGTAGGTTTATTCCAAGGTTTTTGGTGCTATTATAAATGGAATTAATTCCCTAATTTCTCTTTCTACAGTAGAAAAGCACCTGATTTCTGAGCATTGATTTTGTATCCTGCCACATTACTGAATTGCTCTATGAGTTCTAGTAATTTGGGGGTGGCGTCTTTTGGGTTTTCCACATAAAGTATCATGTTATCTGCAAAGAGAGAGAGCTTGACTTTTTCTTTGCTGATTTGAATATGTTTAATTTCTTTTTGTTGCCTGATTGCTGATGCTAGGACTTCTAGTACTATGTTGAACAATAGTGGCTTGAGTGGGCATCCTTGTTGTGTTCCGATGGGGGGTGATTGAGGGAACGTACAGAGTCCAAAGTATTAACCACAAGACAAGCAAGATGCACCCGTTTTATAGGGACCCTAGGGTTGTCATCCTCTTGTTCTCCCGGCTTTCTTCTGGGGGAGGGGCATGCTCTGCTGTTTCTCATGCAAAACTGTCTCAGCAGAGTTCCCTGCCCCCGGTGGGGGGGGGAGGGTGGACTCCGTGGAAATTGGTTTTTTGAGCTTTTGTTCTCTTGGGGCTTTCTGAGTCTCTTTCGGGAGTCAGAGCAGAAATAACTGCACCCAAACCTCTGACCCAGAGCAGAGAAATCGTGGTCCTCTCTTCACTGAGCCTTGCAGGACACACTGTCTCCACTTCTGCCCGCGCTGCTAAAAACCGCAGCCTTCTGCCGCGGTGCGCCCCAGAGCGACTCTCCCAGAGGTCGATCCCTGGGCCGGGGGTGTCTCTGCCTTTTGTGCTTCTAGAACCTCAAGCCTCCCAGGTTTGCATGCGTGCGCACCTGCAGCATCTGGATCCTGCCTGGGGCTGCAAAAGCCTTTTCCCTGCTGCTGCTGGTCTGCAAGTCTACGTGGGGTTCCCAGCCCCGGACACTTTTGTGCTCTGGTGTTACAGCACCTTCCCAGCGCCGGCTTCTGGTGGCTCCTCCCCCTGCTGTTCATCTTCTGATATCTGCCCGCAGCATCACGGCTCCGCCCTTCATACTGTTGAGGCTGTGGGATGTAGGTGAGGTGAGGTGGGGTGGAGCCCGAGCCGATGACCAAGAAAGAATTCTTGAGACGTTTTTGGTGCAAAATGGTGGTTTATTTAAAGCACGGGGACAGGATGCGTGGGCAGAAAGAGCTGCTGCACCGGGGTCATGAGGAGTGGCCCATTATATACTCTCAAGTTGGGAGGGGGTTAGGGATAGCGCAAGTCTCTAAGGAATTTTAGAAGCAAGGTTTCCAGAACCTTGACGGGGCTAGCTGTTGTTGGGAAAAGGTCATTTATTACTGTCTAATAAAACCTGAGTCATGAGACCCTTCAGATGT
This sequence comes from Ursus arctos, assembly GCF_023065955.2. Taxonomy (NCBI): domain Eukaryota; kingdom Metazoa; phylum Chordata; class Mammalia; order Carnivora; family Ursidae; genus Ursus; species Ursus arctos. The sequence continues at coordinate 88,611,180 of NW_026622874.1, forward strand.
GTATTGGTGGGCCATATGCTTGGGGGATGATTGCCAACGCGTAACTTGGGTGGGGGGGCGGTTAGAGATAAAGGAAGTTTCCAAAGGAATTTTTATATGTGAAGTAGACTTACAGGATACTGGTTGGGGGGGGGGGGTGTCAGGCTAGGACTGCCTTTTGCCCCTAATGAAGTATCAGCATCAAGACAGCGGAGTTCCTAGAGGAATGTCACCATGCCTGTTTCAAGGACTTGTCAATGGGCTGTAGGTAGTAAGGAAATGTAATAATTTTTCTTCTGCCTCTGTTTCCCACATCAATACCTCATGACAGTGGGAGATTTTCTGCTTGTAGAGATCCAGACATATATCTTTACATCTCAACTGATTTCGTGGGTGTTCAGAATGGTTTGGTAGATATCCAGCTAGATTCGGGGGACCAGTTGAAATAGGGTCCCCTACTCTTCCGCCATCTTGCCTCTCCCCTCCTATTATGAAATGTTAAACATTTATAAAAATAGAAAGTAGTTCAACAAGCCTCCCCAAAACTTATCATCCCGATTCAACAATTATCAACATTTTACCACATTTATTTCATCTGAGTTTTTTCCACTTTGCTGAAGTATTTTAAAACAAACCCAGATATCATGTCATTGCACTCCTCCCTATTTCACTCTATAGTTCTGGACAGTGGGGACATCTTACATCGTATTCAATAAAGTGAATGATTCCTTGGTATTTAGACCATAATCTGATTTCCTCAATTGTCTCAAAAATATATATTTTTATTTGACCCAACATCTAAACTACCTTTATACTTTCATTTGGTTGGTTGATCTCCTATGTCCCTCTTAGGCTAGTACTGTTCCCAATGGGAGCATGTTTTGACTTATGTATGAAGGAATGTACTAGTGATGTGGTTTTGGAATATAGGTGAGGTTCAGTGGGATGGAGTCCAGAGCTGACGACCAAGAAAGAACTGAGACATCTTTGGTGCAAAATGGTGATTTATTAAAGCATGTGGACAGGACCGTTGGGCAGAAAGAGCTGCTGTACCGGGGTTGTGAGGGGTGGCTGATGATTGGGGGAGGTAAGGAAAAAGGGAAGTTGAGAAAGTCCTTTCATATGTTAAAGAAGGTTCACAGGATACCAGAGGCCAGGGTTGTCAAGTTAAGGTTATTTTTCCCTCTAGCAAGGCATTCACATGAAGATAGTTGGGAGCTTCCTGGAGGAACGTTATACTCTGCCTGCTTCCAGTATCTGTCAATGGGCTGCAGGTTGTAAGGACATTTAATTGTATCTACATTCCCTTCTGGAAGCTGCGTTACTGATAGAAATGCTTTGTTCTTGTAGGTCTGCTAAGACATGTGTAAACTGAGGGAGACTCAAGTCTTGCAGGATTGTGAGCTCTAAGTTAACTATTTGTTTTCCTTTCCTTAGCTTTAGGGCAGCCAGGAGTGCCTGAAGAATGTCACATCTGTCCCTTCTGGGGGGGTGGTTGTGGGATGTCAGATTCTGCTTTGTCCTCAGCTTGCCTTCTGTTCCCTCATCACACCCAGAGAGAAGTCTCAGAAAGCTATCCAAGATGAAATCCATTCAGTGATCAGACAGATGACAGCTGTGGTGACATTTGTCACTTTGGGAAGTTTCTTGTTCCTTTGATTTACTGATTTTTAAAGACAAAGATTTGATTGTACCTGCAAAATGGGAAGGGTCGGGACCACAGCTTATTACCAATTCTGAGAAAGTCTGTCTTCGTTCATTTACTTCGACTGATGAGGTTGGGGATATAGGTGAGGTTCAGTGGGGTGGGGTCCGGAGCCGACCACCAAGAAAGAATTCTTGAGGTGCCTTCGGTACAAAATTGGTGGTTTATTAAAGCATGGAGACACGACCCGTGGGCAGAAAGAGCTGTTTTTGCTGCCCAGTGTTGTGAGGGGTGACTGATTATATACCATGGGGTTGGGGGAGGTAAGGAAAAAGGGAGGATTCAAGAAAGTACTTTCTAATGTTAAAGAAGACTCGCAGGATACTGGATATCTGGTTATGGTCAAACCAAGGCTGTCCCTCACTCTAATGAGGCACTAACGTGAAGAGAGTTGGGAGTCTCCCGGAGGAATGTTACATTCCTCCCATCACAAGTCCTTGTCAATGGGCTTCAGGTTTAAAAGAAATTCCATTTTATTTACATTTCCTTCCGCCTCAGCCTCCCTCAATTTTACGGAGGGGATGGTCATGTTAGGGCTTCAGGAAACTGAATTATGGGTCTCTGGAAGTTAGGCTATTGATAAGAAAGCTGCTTCCTTGTAAATCACTAGGACATGTGTAAACTGAGGGAGACTCAGGTCTTGCAGGATTGTGATCTCTGAGTTAACTTTGTTTTCCTTTCCTTAGCTTTAGGGCAGCCAGGAGTGCCTGAGGAATGTCACGTACATCCCATGGTGGGGGGGTGGGGGGTGTTGTTTGCAGGGTGTCAGTTTCTGCTTTGTTCTCAACTTGCCTTCTGTTCCCTCATCACTACCATCCACAGAGTAAATAGGATGGTGGCCTACAAAATTCCTGTCAATGACAGGATGAGATAAGGACAGTGATGTACTTTTAATTCTCAGATGTGCTTTTCCTGAAACCAAGTCAACTATAGTTGATACATTTTGTTTCATTGGTTAATTTTTAGATGGGGAAAGCTTAACATTATACTTCCATTGAATTGTGCATAATTGTTCCATTTTTTGGTACCTGTATGACTTTATACAGGGTTGACGTAAATTACTGCACATTGCTCAAAAGGGAACTAGCAGATTACATTAGCATTGTTATGTCAGTTTCTTTGGAGGTGGTAACAGTAGATGGAAAACTTTTGCTATAAAGCTAAATGCCTTCTTAAATCAGAACTTTTGGTCAAGTACCTTGACTCAGATTATAGGTAGGGAGATATTTAAATATAAAATACAGCAGAAGAAGTCTGAATATTCAGAGACTTCGTCTAGATCCTAAAATTATCTAATGATAACCTATAAGTAATGAAATATTGCTCCTATTAGGTCCTTTTGCTATTTATTTCATTTGTATATTTTCTATATTGAAAACATTTCTGATTATTTGATTTTAATTTTTATAACTTGAACCTACAAAGCTATATATATATTGCCACTGTTTAAATTCCTGTGATACAGAACTCTTAAAATTTTTTTTAACGTTTTATAAAATCAAGCCTTTTTAAATATTTATTTCATAGATTTTATTTATTTTTTTAAAGATTTATTTATTTATTTTAGAGAGAGAGCAAGCATGAGTGGGGGGAGGGGCAGAGGGAGAGAAATCCTCAAGCAGACTCCCCACTGAATGTGGAGCCCAGCTTGGGGCTCGATTCCAGGACCCTGAGGTCACAACCTGAGTGGAAAACAAGAGTCAAACGCTCAACCAGCTGAGCCACCCATGCACCCCTTATGACGATGTCATAAAGTTAAATATGTATGTTTTTAAAAAAATACACTTGTCAGCAAAACTAAAAGGCAACCTATGGAATGGGAGAAGATATTTGTAAATGATTTATCAGATAAAGGGTTAGTATCCAAAATCTATAAAGAACTTATCAAACTCAACACCCAAGGAACAAAAAATGCAGTCAAGAAATGGACAGAAGACATGAACAGACATTTCCCCAAAGAAGACATACACATGGCCGATAGACACTTGAAAAAACACTCCACATCACTTGCATCAGGGAAATACAAATCAAAACCACAATGAGATACCACTTCACACCAGTCAGAATGGCTAAAAGTAACAAGACAGGAAACAATAGATGTTGGTGAGGATGTGGAGAAAGGGGACCCCTCTTACGCTGTTGGTGGGAAAACAGACTGGTGCAGCCACTCTGGAAAACAGTATGGAGGCTCCTGAAGAAGTTAAAAATAGAGCTACCCTATGACCCAGCAATTTCACTATTGGGTATTTATCCAAAGGATACAAACAGTGATCTGAAGGGGCACATGCACCCAAATGTTTATAGCAGCGATGTCCATAATGCTAAAATATAGGAAGAGCCCAGATGTCCAGTGACAGATGGATAAAGAAGATGTGGTATATCTATAATGGAATATTACTCAGCCATCAAAAAGAATGAAATCTTGCCATACACAATGATGTGGATGGAGCTAGAGTGTATTATGCTAAGTGAAATAAGTCAGAGGAAGACAAATACCATATGATCTCACTCATAGGTGGAATTTAAGAAATAAAACTAATGAACATACGGGAAGGGAAGGAAAAACAAAATAAGATGAAAACAGAGAGGGAGAAAAATCATGAGAGACTCTTCACTCTAGGAAACAAACTGAGGGTTGCTAGAGGGGAGGTAGGTGGGGGGGATGGGGTAATTGGGTGACTGGCATTAAGGAGGGAACTTGATGTAATGAGCACTGGGTTAGTTATATGCAATTGATGAATCACTAAATTCTATCCCTGAAACTAATAATACAGTATATGTTAACTAAGTTGGATTTAAATGAAAAATTTTTTTAAAAATACAAAAAATACCCTTATCAGTTGGTGGCATGCATTGAAGTATTTCTGTATAAAACGAGGTGATATTCAGAATGTGCTTTAAATTTTTCAGAAAAAAAGTGGCAAAGAACGGAATAAAATAAGAGTAGAAAAATGTTGGTAATTTCAATCGAGTGATGGGAACGTGAGGGGATTGACTTATCTAGTCTGTCTCTACTTTTGAGTATGTTTCAAAATTTCCATGACAAAAAGCTTTTTTAAAAAGAAGAGTAAATAAAAAGGGGGTAAACTCTAATAAATCTGGCATTTCTATTAGGATGACGTTGGACTACATAGTGTCTAAGGATTTTTATTTTATTTTTTTAGTGTCTGAGAATTTTTTTAGAAACATAATCTTAAGGTAGAACCAGGTAACTGTCACTACTTCATGGTGTCTCTTCGGAACATGAACAAATATTTACCTGCCTTTTTGCCACCTGTCCCTGCCTAGAACCAGCTGCAGCCACACTCCCCACGCCTGACCTGTGATGGCGCCCCAGCCCAGGGCCAGAGCATTCAGAGCACCCGCTGTAGCATCAACCATCTCATCCTCCAGGGGGGTAACCAGGTCAGCCTCGGGTCTGCCCACCCCCCGCTCTCCTGCCCTCACCCTATCTCACTCCTTGGTGACCTCCCTCATGACTGCCTCTTCCTTAGATCACCTTCCTGGTCACCTTTGATGTCTCCCCCAAGGCCATGCTGGGAGACCGGCTGCTTCTGACGGCTAATGTGAGCAGGTGAGCTGGGGGTACTGAGACCTCCTTGCCCCCAGACTCCTCCTCTGGGGTCCTTGCCAACTAGGCTCTTCCTCTTTCTGCAGTGAAAATAACACTCCCAGGACCAACAAGAGCACCTTTCAGTTGGAGCTCATGGTGAAATATGCCATCTACACCGTAATCAGCAGGTACCATACCATGACCCCTCCATCACTCTGATGGGCCTAGGGAAGGGTTTCAGCCCCTGCAGCAGTTGAACCCCTGGGATATTCGGGTTTTATCACCACCCTTTCTATTGGTAGATGATACTGCTAGCACTTACTAATCAAGTATAGTGTTTATTGTGGGGCTAGCTACGATAATAATTGTGATACTATTACCATTACATCATACATTTAATAGAGGTTACTGTTCTTCTTTTTTAAAGATTTTATTTATTCCTTTGACACACACAGAGAGAGAGAGAGAGCACAAGTAGGCAGAGCGTAAGTAGAGGGAGAGGGAGAAGCAGGCTCCTCACTGAGCACAGAGCCCAATGCGGGGCTCAATCCCAGGACCCTGGGATCATGACCCAAGCCGAAGGCAGATGCTTAACTGCCTGAGCCACTCGGCCGCCCTGAGGTTACAGTTCTTAGAAGTCCTTCTTAAAAGCACCAAGATTGTCCTGGGTTTCCTGAGAAATGTGAGACATTTTCCTGTCTTGAGGTTCTTACAGCTTTGTGGGGGAGTGAGGTTCCCCTGATCCAAGGCAGAATCTCGTCAAGGAGCTCTCTGTGGTTCTGCACCCTGAGGCTATTATGAGTTTCCAAGAGCAGCTAGAGACGCCTTCAGGGGAGCCTCAGCTGAATGTTGAAGAGTCCAGAGCATTGAGCTTAGCCCGTGACTCTCAAAGGAGCCCTCGGCATTTGGCGTTGGTGTGAGACAATTCTTCATTGCAAGGAACAGATTGACACCCTGTAGGGCTTTTAGAGCTGCTGTTCCTCCTTTTCCCAGTCCCCTTTGAGAGGTATGGGGAGAATTGAGCTGCTTGCCGCAGGGGCCGAGTGTCAGGGAAAGGCTATATAAAGGAAAAAGACCTTAATTCTGCTCCAGGAGGGATAATAGAGGAGGTGTTTAAAATTCAGGAGTCCAATCATCTATTTGAGCATACACTTTCCTTCAATAAATACCTTCCTAGCCGCTGCTATGTTCTAAGCGCAGGGCTAGACTTGCTTTCTGTAAATTCATTGGACATTCAACAAAAGTTTATTGAGCCTCTATTATGTATAATCAAACCAGACGTAAGGACCTGCCCTTGTGCAATGTGTGCTCTCATGACGTACAAGCCCCTGTGGCTTAGTCTGGTTCATTCCCCTGTACTAGTTCTGCCCTTGTGACTCATTGGACATCCTCTTCCTTCCCAGGTTCACACTCTAATTCACACCTCCACACCAGGAGCTCTCAGCGGGCCAGCCCGGTGCATGCCCTGAGCTTGCTTGCTCAAGTGTGCACTGGGGACCCATAGCAAGGCCACACTACCTCTAAGTGTATGTGGCCCTACAGTTCAGCTGCGTTCTGCTGATTTGACTCTGTGGGTGGGGACATTTAGAGAGGCCCATGGGATGAGGCTGGGGCATTTTGGGGGAGTTCCTCACAGAGGAGAGATGAGAGTTCAGAGTAGAAGTGGTCTAGAATTAGGACTGTGCAGGCAAAGGACAGGTACTTAAGAAGTGGAGCAGGAAGAGGCAGAGGTGAGACCACCCACCTGTTCAAGGGGTCAGGCTGGGCACTGGGTCTCCACACATGGGCCTGGGAGGGCCTTAGGAGGAATTGTTACGCTGAGATCCAGCCAACAGTCTACCCATAGACCTTCCTTCACCTCTAAGCCCCAGTCCCAGAAAAGCCAAGGAAACAGGAGAGGAGAGAAAGCCTGTGGGAGGCCACACGGGGGTCGTGATCAGTAGACATTTGTCAACAGCATCAACCTGAGTCTCTCCAAAACTCTGCTGTGTCGCATATGCATATCCAGTATCCTCTGGGCCTGTGAAAGCCAGAAAGGGAAACTAAGTCACAGAGAGGGATGGCCTGGTCCCTGCTCCCCAGGGAGTCAATGGCATAGCTCTGGGTCCCTTTCACTGTAGTCCTGCCCAAGCCCCTGGGCAGCTTTCTCTGTTGGGAGCTTCTGCAAGAACCTTGCACTCAGCTTGAAGCCTAGCCCTGCTCCATAAACACTCCCATTATCCAACATCAGCCATAGACTTCATTGAGGGCCACCCCAAGGCCCCACTGACTACCTATCCTGTCATGCTGCTAGCCAGAACCTCTTTAGGCGACCCCCGTGGAACTTAGAATCCATCTATGCCTCTTCTCTCACCAGCCATGAACAGTCCACCAAGTATCTCAACTTCTCAGCCTCAGACCAGAAGAAAAGCAGCCAGGCTCAGCATAGATACCGGGTAAATGATGCTGACTTAAGAGCAGGGGCTGTGGCAGGGGGCTGGGAGCCAGCAATTAGGGAGGAAAATGGGTTTTGGCATGGTCTTTGCCCTCAATGCCCTCTGTGCAGGTGAACAACCTGGGACAAAGGGACCTGCCGATCAGCATCATCTTCTCTGTGCCTGTGGAGCTGAATGGGGTACCTGTGTGGACAGAGTTAGAGGTCTTCCATCCCCAGGTACTGCAGGGCTGTGCACAGCTCATGCCCTTGACCTGAGTTCTCTGTGTCCCTCATGAATCCCTGATGGCCCCATTGAGATGCCTGCTGTATCTTTTCCTAGAACCCCTCCATTCAGTGCTCTTCAGAGAGAATAGTGCACACAGAGTCTGACTTCCTAAGGCACATTCAGAAGAATTCTCTGCTGGTAAGGAGGGCTCTGGGCCATTTCCACTTTAAGCCACACATGAGAGGAATTTAATTCAAGAATTAGTATTACATTTAGATGGCTGTCTGCTGAACAGCCCTCTTGAATTCAGATGGGGCTACTTCTCTCGTATCAGTCAGTTTCATGCTGTCTTCTACCTTTAAAACCACCTTTCTCTGGCGGATGTTACTTCTCTGTTCCTAGAACTGCTCCATCGCTGACTGTCTGAGGTTCCAGTGTGACTTCCCCTCCTTTGGCATCCAGGAGGAACTGGACTTCATCCTGAAGGGCAACCTCAGTTTTGGTTGGGTCAGCCAGGTGTGTGGGCCCAACAGCAGTCTTTTCCCTGAATTCATGTGGTACCAAATGTGTCTGTGGCCACCCTCAAACCAGGACTTTATTTGAACTCTGAACCTTTCCCGGAGCTAGTCCCCAGCTCTTGCCCTTTTGTATTGCAGACATTGCAGAAGAAGGTATTGGTGGTGAGTGTGGCTGAAGTCACATTCAACAGGTCCGTGTATTCCCAGCTTCCAGGACAGGAGGCATTCTTGAGAGCTCAGGTAGTGACTCTGTGGTAGGAGTGGCCAGGCTGGTAAGAGGGCCCCTAATGCTAAATCTGTGGTGCTGTGCGGGAGGCTCAGAAGCCTGGAGGGAGGAAGGATGATGGTCCATCAGCAGGAGAGTTGTCCCTAACCACATGAGTGTGTCTGTATCCCACTTTTTGGAGAAAGGGAAGGAGGGGAGGGAGTCTAAAGTTAAACCTAGAAAGAGTCTGGGATAGCAAAAGTTCTGGTACTTTCTGATGAGGTCACCTCCATGCAGATAGAGACGGTGCTGGAGAAATATGAGGTCTACAACCCCCTCCCCATTATTGTGGGAAGCTCTGTGGGAGGACTGCTGCTGCTGGCTCTCATTACGGCCATCCTATACAAGGTGAGTGTTTCCATCCTGCCATTGACACCACCAGCAATCTGATCCCGTTCTTTCTATAATGTAAGAAAGAGCTCAGCTTGGTTATAGGTGCATGTTCTTGATAAGTCACTGCATGTGAGAGATCCCTTTCCACCTATGACGTCACCGGTTCCCAACTGTCCGCCATGTCCGTGCCTTCCTATCTGACTCTCAGGCCTCCTTGAATCGCTCTCCCTGTCTTTCCCACTCTCTTCTTCCTGTCTTTTGTACTCTCATCTTCCTCATACGTGTTTCCCTTCACGGCAAGTTGCCACATAAAAGCAATAGTTTGGGTTAGGTGTTGACACGCTACTGATTCTGTCTGTGACTGTAGGCAGTGTCTGATTCATGCTGGGCCTTGATCTCTCATTCTGAAGGTGATTCCACCCAGTTCACCAATCATGGTAAAGTCTAATGACCCAGTGTGTCTCAAGATTCTAGCGCAGTGCTTGAACGAAGTAGGGGTTCCAGAAATCGTGATCCATCTCCCTCCCCAGCCATCTCTTTTCCTCTCTTCCACTGGATTTCCTGATTCTCTTTTCATTCATCCCCCACAGGTTGGCTTCTTCAAACGTCAGTATAAAGAAATGATGGCAGAAGCAAGTGGACAGACTGTCCCAGAAGATGGGACTTCAGGCCCTCAAGTTGCCCAATAAGAAACTACCTCCTATTGTCCCTTGGACCTGTTATCCTCTGAGAGGTTTCCTGGCCCTCTTACTCCCACCCAAGTTAGGCCTGCAGGGGGAGAAATGTTGCACATGAGGGAGGCTAGTATCAGGCTGCTTTCTTCCTCTGGGAGGATGCAATGTGTCCACACAAAGTGCCTCACCTGGGAAGGGCCATTTGTCTTATCACAGCTGTAACTGGAAACCCCAGAACAGGATCCTGACCATGCCCCTGGGTGGAATTGATTTGGATTTCTCCTTAGAAATACATGAACAGTAGCCTCAGGCTCCAGTCTCTCTTGCTTCACTTGCCACCAATGATCTCCAAATAGAAGGAGAAATAAAGAGTTTCCCAGGCCACAAAAACTAAAGGAATTTGTGACCAATAAACCAGCCCTGCAAGAAATATGAAAGGAGACTCTTTGAGTGGGCAAAGGATTAGAAAGGAACACAGAAAATATCCAGAAACAATGGGAAAACAAGCAATAAAATTGCACTAAATTCATATCTATCAATAATCACTCTGAATATAAATGAACTAAATGCTCTAATAAAAAGACATAGTACGTCAGAATGGATAAAAAGCAAGACTCATATATATACTGCCTACAAGAGTCTCATTTTATACCTAAAGACATCCGCAGATTGAAAGTGAGGGGATGGAGAAACACCTGTCATGCAAATGGACATCAAAACAAAGTCAGAGTAGCTACACTTATATCAGATGTATCTGATATATCAGATATCAGACATGTATATCATGTCTTCTTAAGAAGACATGAAAAAGGGCACTATATCATAATAAAAGGGTCTACCCAACAAGAAGATGGGAGCACCCAAATATATAAAACAATAACGAACATAAAGAAACTCATTGATTATAATACAATAATAGTAGGGGACTTTAACATGCCACTCACCACAATAGACAGATAATCTAAACAGAAAATCAATAAGAAAACAATGGCTTTGAATGACACACTGGACCAGATGGACTTAACAGATATATTCAGGACATTTCATCTCAAAGCAACAGAATACACATTCTTCTTGAGTGCACACGGAACATTCTCCAGAATAGATTGGATGCTGGGTCACAAATCAGGACTCAACAAGTATGAAAAGATTGAGGTCATATCATCCATATTTTCTAATCACAATGCTATGAAACTTGAAGTCAACCACAAGAAAAAATTTGGAAAGACCAAAACTACATAGAAATCAAAGAACACTCTATGAAGAATGAATGGGTCATCCAGGAAAGTAAAGAAGAAATAAAAAATTGGAAACAAATGATAATGAAAACATGACAGTCCAAAACCTTTGGGATATAGCAAAACTGGTCTTTAAGAGGGAAGTATATATCAATACTTCAAGAAGCAGGAATATCTCAAATACACAACCTAACCTTACATGTAAAGTAGCTAGAGAAAGAACAACAAACCAAGACTGAAGCCAATAGAAGGAGGGAAATAATAAAGATTAGAGCAGAAATAAACGATACAGAAACAAACAAACAAAAAAATCCCCCAGTAAAATGGATTAATGAAACCAGGAGCTGGTTCTTTGAAAATAATTCATAAAATTGATAAACACCTAGCCAGACATATCAAGAAGAAAAGAGAAAGGAACCAAATAGATAAAATAATGAAAGAGGAGGGATCAAACCAACACCAAAAAATACAATTATGAGAATATCATGAAAAATTTCATAGCAACAAAAATCAGCAATCTGGAGGAAATGGATAAATTCCTAGAAACAAGTAAACCACCAACAGTGAAACAGGAAGCAATAGAAAATTTGAACTGGAAAAAAGAAGATGGTAGGGGAGTAGGGGACCCTATTTCAACCGGTCCCCTGAATTGAGCTGGATATCTATCAGACCATTCTGAACACCCATGAAATCAGCCTGACATGTAAGAAGCTATATCTGCATCTCTACAAACAGAATATCTACATCAGTGTGTCTCGGGAAATGAAGCGGGGAGCTATGATTTTGTGGGCAGATATCGGAACATGAATGGAAGGAGGAGGGAGCCTCCATGATCTTGCACGGAGGCAAAAGCTTCCCACACTGGGAACTGGGCACAGACTCGCAGACCGGTAGGGTAGCAGCAGGGAAAGGACTTTAGGGCAGCCCCCCAGAATGAAACTTGGAGCTTGGGGGCACACATGTGAACTGGGGGTGGCTGGCGGTGTTAGAAGCACAAAGGGCAGAGATGTGCCCAGCCCTGGGAGTGAGGGCTGGGAGTGCTGCTGTGGGTGCACAACCCAGGATGCTGCAGTTTTTTAGCAGCACAGAGGGTGTGGCCTGGAGAGCTCAGTGAAGAGCAGACTGCAAATCTCTCTGTTCTGAGACAGAGGTTTGGATACGGTCACTTCTGCTCTGACTCTCAGAAAAGACACAGAAAGCCACCAGGGAAAACCTCCAGAGAACAAAAGTCCCCCCAAACCGTTTCTCACTGAGCCCATCACCACCTCCCCCAAAGGGGGCAGGGCAGCTCTGCCCAAATGGGGTTGCCTGAGTAATAGCATGGCAGGCCCCTCCTCCAGAAGACAGGCTGGAAGAACAAGAGGCCAACAACCATAAGATCCCTATAAAATATGTGCATCTTGCTTGGGTTGTGGCCAATAATTTGGACTCTGTACAACTACCCCTCAACAGAATGTCTAAGAGAAGGAACCCTCAACAAAGGAAAGAATCAGAGACTGTGGCCTCTGCCACAGAACTAATAGATATGGATATAACCAAGATGTCAGAAATAGACTTCAGAGCAACAATTATCAAGGCGATATCTAGGCTTGAGAAAAATATTAACGACAATATAAAATCTCTAAGGGCAGAAATGAGATGTAATCAGGCCAAACTTAAAAATGCTGTGAATGAAATGCAGTCTAAACTGGATGCTCTGACTGCCAGGGTAAATGAGGCAGAAGAACGAATTCGTGAGTTAGAGGATAAGATGATAGAAAAGAAGGAAAAAGAGGTGGCATGGGGAAAATGAATCCAATTTCAAGAAATTAAGCTGAGGAGGATTATTGACTCAATGAAACATTTCAATATCAGAATTATCGGGATCCCTGAGAGGGTGGAGAAAGAGAGGGGTCTAGAAGAGATATTTGAGCAAATCATAGCTGAGAACTTCCTTAATCTGGAGAAGGAAACAAGCATTCATGTTCAAGAGGCAGAGAGGAACACTTCCTAGATGAATGAGAACAGACCAATGCCACGACATGTAATAGTACAATTTCTAAATCTTAGATCAAAGGAAACAATCTTGAAAGCAGCGAAGGGGAAGAGATTTTTTACGTACCAAGGGAGAAACATCAGAATAACGTCAGACCTGTCCACAGAGACCTGGCAAGCCAGAAAGGGCTGGCAAGACATATTCAGAACACTGAATGAGAAGAACATGCAGCCAAGGATACTGTATCCAGCAAGGCTGTCATTCAGAATGGAAGGGGAGATCAAGAGCTTCCAAGACTGGCAGAAACTGAAAGAATATGTGACCACCAAGCCAGCCCTACAAGAAATATTAAGCGTGCTTCTATAAAAGGAGAAAGACCGCAAGAGTGATACAGAACAGAAATTTACAGAGACAATCTATAGAAACAAGGACTTCACAGGCAACATGACGACATGAAAATCGTATCTCTCAATAATCACTCTCAATGTGAATGGCCTAAATGCTCCCATAAAATGAAACAGTGTTGCAGATTGGATAAAAAGATGTGACCCATCCATATGCTGTCCACAAGAGACTAATTTTGAACCTAAAGATATATCCAGACTGAAAGTGAAGGGATGGAGAACCATTTTTCATGCCAACAGAACTCAAAAGAAAGCTGGGGTAGCAATTCTCATATCAGACAAATTAGATTTTAAGCTAAGGACTGTAGTAAGAGATACAGAAGAACACTATATCATTCTTAAGGAGCCTATCCAACAAGAAGATCTAACAATTATAAATATCTATGCCCCCAACAGGGGAGCAGCCAACTACATAAGCCAACTGTTAACCAGAATAAAGAGACACATTGATAATAATACATTAACAGTAGGGGACCTCAACACTCCACTCTCAGCAACAGACAGATCATCTAAGCAGAAAATCAACAAAGAAACAAGAGCTTTGAATGACACATTGGACCAGATAGACCTCATGGATATATACAGGACATTCCACCCTAAAACAACAGAATACTCCTTCTCCAATGTACATGGAACTTTCTCCAGAATAGACCACATACTGGGTCCCAAATCAGGTCTCAACTGATAACAAAAGATTGAGATTATCCCCTGCATATTCTCAGACCACAATGCTTTGAAACTAGAACTCAATCACAAGAAGAAATTTGGAAGAAATTCAAATACTTGAAAGCTAAAGACCATCCTGCTTAAGAATGTTTGGGTCAACCAGGAAATTAAAGATGAACTTAAACAATTTATGGAAACCAATGAGAATGAAAACACATTGGTCCAAAACCTATGGAATACTGCAAAGTCAGTCCTAAGGGGGAAATACATAGCCATCCAAGCCTCACTCAAAAAAGTAGAAAGATCCAGAATACACAAACTATCTTTACACCTTAAAGAACTGGAGAAGGAACAACAAATAAAGCCTAAGCCACACACTAGAAGAGAAATAATTCAGATTAGAGCAGAGATTAATGGATTAGAAACCAGAAACACAGTAGAGCAGATCAACAAAACTAGAAGCTGGTTCTTTGAAAGAATTAATAAGATCAATAAACCACTGGCCAGACTTATACAAAAGAAAAAAGAAAGGACCCAAATTAATAAAATTATGAATGAAAGGGGAGAGATCATGACTAACAACAAGGAAATAGAAACAATTATTAGAAATTTTTATCAACAAGTATATGCCAATAAAGTAAGCAACCTGGAAAAAATGGATGCATTCCTGGAAACCTATAAACTACGAAGACTGAAACAGGAAGAAATTGACAACTTGAATAGACCAATAACTAATAACGAGATTGAAGCAGTAATCAGAAACCTCCCAAAAAACAAGAGTCCAGAGCCTGATGGCTTCCCTGGGGAATTCTACCAAACATTCAAAGAAGAAATAATACCCATTCTCCTGAAGTTGTTTCAAAAAATAGAAACAAAAGGAAAACTTCCAAACTCATTCTATAAGGCCAGCATTACCTTGTTCCCAAACCAGGCAAAGATCCCATCAAAAAGAATTACAGACCAATATCCCTGATGAACATGGATACCAAAATTCTTAACAAGATCTTAACTAATAGGAACCAACAGTACATTAAAGGATTATCCATCACGACCAGGAGGGATTTATTCCTGGCATGCAAGGTGGTTCTACATTCGTAAATCAATCAGTGTGAAAGAACACATTAATAAGAGAAGAGACAAGAACCATATGAGCCTCTGAATTGATGCAGAAAAAGCATTTGACAAAATACAGCATCCTTTCCTGATTAAAACTCCTCAGAGTGCAGGGATAGAGGGTACATTCCTCAATTTCACGAAAACAATCTATGAAAAGCCCACAGCAAATATTCTCAATGGGGAAAAGCTGAGAGCTTTTCCCTTAAATTCTGGAACATGACAAGGATGCCCTTTCTCAGCAGTATTGTTCAACATAGTACTAGAAGTCCTAGAAATAGCAATTTGACAAGAAAAAGAAATAAAAGGCATTCAAATTGGAAAAGAAGTTAAACCTTCTCTCTTCGCAGATGACATGATACCTTATGTAGAAAACCCAAGACTCCACCTGCAAATTACTAGAACTCATACAGCAATTCAGCAAAGTGGCAGGATACAATAATCAATGCACAGAAATCAGTTGCTCTTCTATACACAAACAATGTAGAAAGAGAAATTAGGGAATCAATTCCATTTACAATAGCATGAAAAACCATAAGATACCTTGGAATAAACCTAACCAAAGAAGAACAGGATCTATATTCTAGAAACTACAGAACACTTATGAAAGAAATTGAGGAAGACACAAAAAGATGGAAAAACATTCCATGCTCATGGATTGGAAGAATAAACATCATTAAAATGTCTATGCTGCCCAGAGCAATCTATATGTTCCATGTCATCCCTATCAAAATACCAACGCCATTTTTCAATGTGCTGAAACAAACAATCCTAAAACTCCTATGGAGCCAGAAAAGACCCTGAATCACCAAGGAAATGTTGAAAATGAAAAATAAAGCTGGGGGCATCATGTTGCCTGAATTCAAGCTATATTACAAAGCTGTGATCACCAAGACAGCATGGTACTGGCACAAAAACAGACACATAGATCAATGGAACAGAACAGAGAGCCCAGAAATGGACTTTCAGCTCTATGGTCAACTAATCTTCGACAAAGCAGGAAAAAACATCCCACAGAAAAAAGACAATCTCTTCAATAAATGGTGCTGGGAAAATTGGAAAGCTACATACAGAAGAATGAACTCGACCATTCTCTTACACCATACACAAAGATAAACTCAAACTGGATGAAAGACCCCAATGTGAGACAGGAATCCATCAAAATCATAGAGAAGAACATAGGCAGTGACCTCTTCGACATCGGCCACAGCAACTTCTTTCAAGACATGTCTCCAAAGGCAAGGAAAACAAAAGCAAAAACGAAGTTTTGGGACTTCATCAAGATAAAAAGCTTCTGAACAGCAAAGGAAACAGTCAACAAAACTAAGATGCAACCCACAGAATGGGAGAAGATATTTGCAAATGTCTTATCAGATAAAGGGCTGGTATCCAAGATCTATAAAGAACGTCTCAGACTCAACACCCAAAAAACAAATAATCAAGTCAAAAAATGGGCAGAACACATGAACAGACACTTTTCCAAAGAAGACATACGAATGGCTAACAGACAAATGAAGAAATGTTCAACATCATTATCAATCAGGGAAATTCAAATCAAAACCACATTGAGATACCAACTTACACCAGTTAGAATGGCAAAAAATTGACAAGGCAAAAAAGAACAAAGGTTGGAGAGGTTGTGGAGAAAGGGTAACCCTCTTACACTGTTGGTAGGAATGCAAGCTCGTACAGCCACTCTGGAAAACAGTGTGGAAGCTCCTCAAAATTTAAAAATAGAGGTACCTTATGATCCAGCAATTGCACTACTGGGTATTTACCCCAAAGATACACTTGTAGTGCAAAGGAGGGCCACATGCACCCCAGTGTTCACAGCAGCAATGTCCACAATAACCAAACTGTGGAAGGAGCCAAGATACCCTTCAATGGACAAATGGATAAAGATTTGGTCCATATGTACAATGGAATATTACTCAGCCATCAGAAAGGATGATTACCCACCATTTGTATCAACATGGATGGAACTGGAGGACATTATGCTAAGTGAAATAAGTCAAGCAGAGAAAGACAATTATCATATGGTTTCATTTATTTGTGGAACATAAGGAATAGCATGGAGGACATTAGGAGAAGGAAGGGAAAACTGAAGGGAGGAATTCAGAAGGGGAAACAAAGCATGAGAGATTATAGACTCTGGGCAACAAATTGAGGGTTTTAGAGGGGAGGGGGTGGGGGGATGGGTTAGCCCGGTGATGGGTATTAATGAGGGCACATATTGCACAGAGCACTGGGTGTTATACGCAAATGAGGAATCATGGAACATTACATCAAAAACTAATGATGTACTGTATGGTGACTAACATAACATAATTATAAAAAATTAAAATAAAAACCCAAAACAAGGTGGCTCTCTCATTTTGCATTCCCAACAGTAATGTATGAAGGTCCAGTTTCTCAACTTCCTTCCCAAACATTTGACATTATCTGTTTTTTACTTATAACCATTTTAGTAAGTGAGTCATGATTTGCATTTTGATTATGATTTTGATTTGCATTTTTCCGGTGACTGATGATGTTGAGCACCCTGTCATGTGCTGCTTATTGGTATATTTGTTGATGAAAAGTCTATTAAAGTATTTGACTATTTAAAAAAAAAGAAGAAAATTTGTACAGACCCATAACCAGGAAAAGAATCAAATCTGTATTCAAAAATATCCGAACAAAGTAAAGTCCAGGGCCACATGGCTTCCCAGGGGAATTTTACCAAATATTTAAAGAAGAATTAACACCTCTTCTTCCCAAAGTGTTCCAAAAAATAGAAAAGGAAGGCAAACTTCCAAACTCATTCGATGAGGCCAGCATTACCTTGAACCCAAAACAAGACAAAGACCCCACCAAAAGAGAATTACCAAAAAAGGCCAATATCCCTGATGAACATGGATGCAAAAATTCTCCCGTTTAACGAATGTTAAAATAGTAAATAATTAAATAGTAAAATATCAAGGGTTGAATGTTAAATTTGCAAGTGTTAGAAGTTCCCTCCCCACCTCATCTGAGGCACTCACTGTCCTATTTCTATCCTCATAGATTAGTTTTGCCTATTTGTATGAGAGGAGCCCTACCTTACGCAGCCTGGTGTCTGACTTCACTTCCTTATGACAAAGTTGAGATTCATCCCTGTTGTTACGTATATCCGTAGTCTGTTCTCTTTTATCACTGACTAGTCAGCCTATTGTATGACTACTAAGCCTTTTTGCCCATTTGATTATCCATTTATCTCTCTCTTTGTGAAAAAATGGATTGGGTAGAAAAACCATGTACTTTATTATTTTTTTTATTATGTTCAATTAGCCAACATATAATACATCATTAGTTTTTATGTAGTGTTCAATGATTCATTAGTTATGTATAACACCCAGTGCTCATCACCACACATGGCTTCCTTCCTTAATACCCATCAGCCGGTAACCCCATCTCCCAACCCCTCCCTTCTGTAACCCTCAGTTTGGTTCCCAGATTCCAGAGTCTTCATGGTTTGTTTTCTTCTCTGATTTTCCCCCATTCAGTTTTCCCTCCTCTCCCCCTGTGGTCCGCTGTTGGTGGGTATCCATTTATCTCTTGATGGCATCTGCTTTTTTAAACAACACCTCACTTATGCTACCCCTGCCCCCCAACACTGCTATCTGAGGTGGAGGTCTGCCTCTCTCCAGGCTCATATTCATGCAGTGGGGCCTCTGCCGCCCTCTGTTTCACCCCTTCCACTTCTATGCAGCTGGTTTCTGAGGCCCCAGAGGGGTCCCGGGTCGCCCTGGGTACCAACTGGGTCTCAAGGACTGGGGGAGGGTGGTCTTCTGGGAAAGGCAGGCCCTGGAGAAGGAAGCCAGATCTACAGAGGTGGTGGTGGTGGGAGAGTATAGGGGATTTTCCCCAACGGCATCTTTGGCCTCCTGCCCCTGCCTCTGTTCTATGATTAACCAAGAACTTCCTGACTGTGCTCCTCCTTCTGTTACTTCAAGGCCCTGAGTCAGTATTTTAACTCTCCCCCAGGGCACTGCGTGCCCTTCAGTGCTCTACTGCTCCTCTCTTCACTTCTCCAATGCTTGCTCAGTGATGGCTTTTGGAATTCTGCTTCTCCTGGGCGGTGAGTGGAGACCCTCAGGGTTGGGAGAAGCCTGGTGGAGCCATCTCTGTCTGGTAGGGTAGGCTGGGGCTGGTGGTTAGCTCATAGAGCTCTCTGGAGGAGCTGAGGACAGGGGAGGGCCCTAGTGTCCAGAGCTTGTGTGGAAGGAGGAATGGCCTGGAATCAAGGGACGGTCATGACCTGAGCAAAGATGAGAGAAGATGGACTTGTAGGCTATGCTTGGGTGGAGGATGAGCTCCCTCTCCACGATTCCTCCTGTGGGGGTTCTGGTGTGTGTGGTATGGGGGACAGGAGTCTGCCCCAGGGCCCCAGGGGGAAGGCCATAGGAGTCACTGGGGGGGGGAATATTGGATATCACCTCTTTGGTCCCCCATGTCCCTCAAGTCTTGATTTCAGGTACACTGTCCTGCTGCCAAGAGAATAGTCTGAAATCAAAAACTGTATCAGGACCACATTCGTGTGTCATTTGAAATCATTTGAATGTCAGTTAAAAATCAGATTGAACACAAAGTCCAGATTGTCAGCTTCTCTTGAGAAATGGGACTGTCTGGAGCTCTGAACACTAGAGCTTGGTAACGGCTACTTCCTTTAAAAGAGCCCAACCTGTAAGTGCCCATAATTCCCTGGTGCTCACACCTATCCACATCACTCACTGATGTCACCTGTCTGGCCTCTGAGGCATTTGAGTCTGAGACACTTGTCACCCTCCTACTTGTCAGGTCGTAGAGTCTGTTTTCAGACTCAGACACAGATCATTCTTTGAAAGGAAGATGTAGAGAGTTTGACCTTTTCTTTGCTAAATTGAATGCCTTTTATTTCTTTTTGTTGTCTGATTTCTGAGGCCAGGACTTCTAGTACTAATAGTGATGAGAGTGAACATCCCTGTCCTTACCATAAGGGAAAAGTTCTCAGTTTTTCCCCATTGAGAATAATATTCACTTAGATGGCTTTTATGATGTTGAGGTATGTTCCCTCTATTCCTATACTTTGAAGAGGTTTAATCAAGAAAGGTTGCTGTATTTTGTCAAATGCTTTTCCTGCATCAATTGACAGGATCAGATGTTTCTTGTCTCTTCTTTTATTAATGCGATCTATCACATTGATTGATTTGTGAATGTTGAACCACCCTTGCATCCCAGGAATAAATCCCACCTGGTCATGGGGAATAATCCTTTTAATATACTGTTGGATCCTGTTGGCAAGGATCTTGGTGAGTTTTTTGGCATCAATGTTCATCAGGGATATAGGTCTGCAATTCTCCTTTTTGGTGGGGTCTTTGCCTGATTTTGGGATCAGGGTAATGCTGGCCTCATAGAATGAATTTGGAAGTTTTCCTTCTGTTTCTATTTTTTTGAAACAGCTTCAGTAGAATAGGTATGATTTCTTCTTTAAATGTTTGGCAGAATTCCCCTGGGAAGCCATCTGGCCCTGGACTTTTGTTTTTTGGGAGATTTTTGATTACTGCTTCAATTTCCTTGCTGGTTATTGGTCTGTTCAGATTGTCTATTTCTTCCTGTTTCAGTAAGGTCTTGGTAGTTTATAAGATTCTAGGAATGCATCCATTTCTTGCAGGTTGCTTAATTTATTGGCATATAGTTGCTGGTAATAATTTCTAATAATTGTTTCTATTTCCTTGTATTAGTCGTGATCTCTTCTCTTTCATTTATGATTTTATTAATTTTGGTCCTTTCCCTTTTCTTTTGGATAAGTCTGGCCAGTGGTTTATTGATCTTATTAATTCTTTTAAAAAGCCAGATTCTAGGTTTTTTTCATCTGTTCTACTGTTTTTCTGGTTTATATTTCATCGATTTCTGCTCTAATCTTTATTATTTCTCTCCTCTTGCTTGTCTTAGGTTTATTTGCTGTTTCCTCTCCAGGTCCTTTTGGTGTAAGGTTAGCTTACGCATTTGGGATTTTTCTAATTTTTTTCTACTGTTTTGAGAGAGGCTTGGATGGCTATGTACATCCTCTTAGGACCGCCTTTGCAAAATCCCATAGGTTTTGGACTAATGTGTTTTCATTCTCATTAGTTTCAATGAATTGTTTAAGTCCTTCTTTAATTTCCTGGTTGACCCATCCATTCTTTAGTAGGGTGCTCTTTAACTTCCAAGTGTTTGAGTTCCTTCCAAATTTCTTCCTGTGATGGAGTTCCAGTTTCACAGCATTGTGGTCTGAACATAGGCAGGGGATAATCTCAATCTTTTGGTATCAGTTGAGACCTGATTTGGGACCCAGTATGTGGTCTATTCTGGAGACAGTTCCATGTGCACTCGAGAAGAATGAGTATTCTGTTGTTTTAGGATGGAATGTTCTGTATGTATCTATGAAGTCCATTTGGTCCAACGTGTCATTCAAAGTTCTTGTTTCTTTGTTGATCTTCTACGTAGATGATCTGTCCTTTGCTGTGAGGAGTGTCAACATTTCCTACTATTAATGTATCATTATCAATATGTTTCTTTATTGTAGTTATTAATTGGTTTATATAATTGGCCTTTCCCATGTTGGGGGTCTAGATATTTACAATAGTTAGATCTTCTTGTTGGATGGACCCTTTAACTATGATATAGTGTCCCTCTATATCTTTTACTATGGTCATTGGTTTAAAATCTAAGTTGTCTGATATCAGGATTGCTACCCCAGCTTTATTTTGAGGTCCATTGGTGTGGAAAATTGTTCTCCGTTCCCTTGCTTTCAATCTGGAGGTTTTTAGGTTCAAAATGAGTCTCTTGTAGACAGCATATTGATGGGTCCTGCTTTTTTTTACTATCCAGTCTCAAATTCTGTGTCTTTTGATGGGAACATTCAGTCCATTTACATTCAGAGTAACTATTGAAAGATATGAATTTAGTGCTATTGTATTGCCTGTAAAGTGCCTGTTTCTGTAGATTTTCTGTTTCTTTCTGGTATATGTGACTCTGGGAGTCTCTCTTCACTTACAGAATCCCCCTTAATATTTCTTGCAGGACTGGCTTGGTGGTCACATAGTCTTTCAGTTTCTGTCTGTCCTGGAAGCTCTTGATCTCCCCTTCCATTCTGAATGACAGCCTTGCTGGGTGAAGTATTCTTGGCTGCATGTTCTTCTCATTTAGTACCCCGAATATATCTTGCCAGCCCTTTCTGGCTTTCCAGGTTTCTGTGCAGAAGTCTGATGTTATTCTGATGTTCCTCCCTCCATATGTAAGGAACCTCCTCTCCCTAACGACTCTCAGGATTGTTGCTTTTGCTGTAAGATTTGCAACCTTCACTACTGCATGTCAAGGTGTTAATCTATTTTTATTGATTTTGGGAGGTGTCCTCTCTGCCTCTTAGACACGAATGCTTGTTTCCTTCCCAGATTAGGGAAGTTCTCAGCTATGATTTGCTCAAATATGCCTTCTAGTCCTCTCTCTATCCCTCTGGATCCCAATAATTCTGACACTGGAATGTTTCAGGGCATCATTAAATTCTCCACGCCTTTTTTCATGGGCTATTAGTTGTCTATCTCTGTTTTCCTCAACTTCCTTCCTTTCCATCAGCTTATCTTCTAGATCACTTATTCTTTCTTCTGCCTCATTGACCCTAGCTGTTAGAGTATCCAGTTTAGACTGCATCTTATTCATAGCATTTTTAAGTTTGGCCTGATTAGATTTCATTTCTGCCCTTAGAGATTCTATATTGTCACTTATGCTTCTGTCAAGCCTAGCCATTGACTTTATGATTGCTATCCTTAATTCTATCTCTGACATCTTACTTATATCCATATCGATTAGCCCTGTGGCAGAGAACACTGCCTCTGGTTCTTTTTTTTTTGGTGTGAGTTCCTCCTTGTTGTCATTCTGTCCAGAGAATAATGGATGGGCGAATGAACAGGTCGAAAATATCAACCATGCCCCAAGCAAGATGCACCCTAGAAAAATCTGGAGTGGTTGCAAGCCACCACAGAAAAACAAAAAAGTCAAAATGAAACACGAAGATAAAATTTTAAAAAGGGGGGAGGGGAAGAGAGACTATAATCTTGCAGTGTGGACAAATCAGGGTGATATCCACCTGTCCCTGGGTGAATTTTGGTCTGTGTGTTAGAAGACACTACATCCCAAAATTGCAAGGAAAGTATATATATACATATACATATACATATACATATATATATATATATATACTTATATATATATATACTTTATATATATATACTTTATATATATATACTTTATATATACTTTATATATATATACTTTATATATACTTTATATATATATACTTTATATATACTTTATATACTTTATATATATATACTTTATATATACTTTATATACTTTATATATATATATATGACTATGAAATATAAGTTGGTATAATAAGCATCTAGGTGAAATGGGAAGAAGATATAAAGAAAAAAAAGAGAAAAAGAAAAAAAGGAAAAGGAGAATTTTATCTGAAAAGTAAATGAGTTGTGAGGCAACACCTGGAGCTCAATATACTCTTTTCCCCTGGTGTTCCAATTTTACTCTTGTGGGATCCATAGGCTTGTCCTCCATCTGTTCTTCCAGACTGTCTTCTGGGGCAGGGGCCTGCCCTTCTGTTTCTCAGGTTTCCCTGCCTGGGTGGAGTTGTCCCAACCCCCATCAGGGGGATGGGCTCAGGGCAAACTGGTCCTCTGTGTGACTTTTGTTCCCTGGAGGCTTTCTGCACCTCTTCAGAGGATCAGAGCAAAAATGGCGGTGCCCAAACCTCTGGCCAGAGCAGAAAGATCACAGTCTGCCCTCTTTAATAAACCCTCCGGGACAAACAGTGTCCACTTCCGTGTGCGCCCAACACTGCAGGCTCCTGTGGTGTGTGACCACAGCAACTCTCTCAGAGGTAGTACTAGGGGCCTGGCAATGCCACTGACCTTTGTGACGCTAAAACCCTGAGTGGTGGCAGGCTCATGCCCGCACACCCAAAGCTCCAGGATCATGTCTAGGTGCTGCCCTAACATCCTTTCTGGGCTGCTATCGTCCTGTGAGTTTTTTCCAGTCTCAGGTGCGGGTTCCAGTTCTTTTCAGGCTGCTCAGGAAAAGAGCAATTACTGACCATCTTGGCTCATGGTTCATGGCGACCTGAGCTGAGAGTCGCCTCCTGGGCTCGCTGACTATATCCTGCTTCTCGGCTCCACTGCTCGGGCACTCTGCCGGTTCAGGCACTCCTGTTTGCTCTGTGACTCCTCGGATCCTGAGACCATAATGACCTACATAGAATTCTGCCTTTTCATTTCCAGAGCCCTTTGCAGAGAGGGATGTCTCTCACTAGAGCAGATTTTTAAGGGTTCCGATTTGGGGTGTTACATGACTTTCAAGGAGCCGGCTTATGGAGGCTCCCTCCCCCTTCTGTTTATCTTCCTATATCTTCTCTCGGATTCA
This sequence comes from Ursus arctos, assembly GCF_023065955.2. Lineage (NCBI taxonomy): Eukaryota > Metazoa > Chordata > Mammalia > Carnivora > Ursidae > Ursus > Ursus arctos. Next base: position 88,635,719 of record NW_026622874.1, read on the forward strand.
CAACTCCGCACACCCTACCTTGCAAAAAGCAGTCATTTTCCTGATTGTAGAGATCCAGATATATATTCTTACACCTCAGGCTGATTCTGTGGGTGTTCAAAATGGTTTGGTAGATATCCAGCTAAATTCAGGGGACCAGTGGAAACGGGGTCCCCTACTCTTCTTCCATCTTGCCTCCCTATCTGAAGTAATTATCAATCATGCCTCTTTCACTCATGGAAGGCCTCGTTAGGGGACATGCATGATCCAAGAGACCAGGGGGCGACAGGCTCAATTTCAGATTGTGGATATCCTTTGAAATGTCCTTGAGGGGACATTTTTCTGGACCGTCGCTCTTTGTAGTGGTTTGATTATTTCTGAGGGAGAGAGAGAGAGAGACAGAAATCACATAGATGGCAAATCAGGAAACAAAAGAAAAAGAGAACACCCTTCTCCTGGGTGCATGAGCTGGGCTGGGATCAAGATCCCAAGAAGTCAGGGGTCCAGAGGAGATGAAGCTTTTCTGACTGTTACTCCTACCCCCGCCTCCCTCTCCATATTCCTCAGTCCTGGCTTCTTATCATGGATTCAACCTGGATGTGGAAGAGCCCATGGTCTTTCAAGAGGATGGAGCTAGCTTTGGACAGAGCGTGGCCCAATTCGGCAGATCTAGGTAGGCCGTGCCCATCCCCCACCTCTATCCCTTCACTCTGCAGGCAAATGGCTGACCATGGCATGCTCAGGGGGTGTCCTGGAGGAAGGGCAGCATGGGCAAGAAGCCTGTCCCTCACTCCTCCGAGGCCCCTGACACCGCTACTACCAACTATTCACAATCCCAGGAGGGACCACAAACTCTGGACAAGACAGTGCTTCAGGACGGAGGTCTTGCATCTGTCCTTCTGTGACCAGTACAGTCACCCTTGCACTTGGAGTGATGTTTTGCAGCCTTCCTCTTGAAACGATGAGTAATTTAATCTTAGCATTTGTGTATTGTAAGTAAAATTGATGGGACAGTGGAGATGTGCTGGGGGCTTGGAGCCTTGGCTCACATGCAGCCCAGCCTCTGGGGGATGTTTCTCAGCTGCCACCCTCAGCCCGTGGCACGAGCTGAGCAAGGTCAGGGCTGGCTGAGACACAGGGTTCTCCCAGTCCTATGAGGGTTTGCACTACCAGGACAGGTAGGAAGGAGGACTGGAAAAAAAAAAAAGAAAAAGAAAAAAAAAGGAAAAAACCTTTTTTCCATGAACAAGAGGTCCCACATTTTTATTTCACTCTGGGACCGGCAAATTATGTACCCCGCCCTGCCTCCAGAAGCTTCCATTCTCAGGTCCCAGCGACAGGGACCCAAATGTTGAAGTTACCATGTGATGCAAGCATAACCAAAGTTTGGAAGGCATAGGAAGGGAGAGATCAAACCCAGGAGGGAATTCCACGAAGGCTTCACAGAGGAGGTGGCATTGGCAATGAGCCTGAGAATGCAAAAGATTCAGCTGGCCAAGAAGTAGCATGTTGAGGTCGCTGAGTTCTCCATGCACGTCCATCCCTCCTCCTCATCCAGCTGGCAGGCTGGGACATGGAGGCAAGTGGCAGGTGCCAGAGTTTTGCTTTTTGTTTGTTTGTTTTGAATATGGAGCTCAAAAAATGAAGTGCACAAAGTTTGAAAGGTCCAACTCAATGAATTTTTCTTATGTGTATCACCAGTAACTGCTGCCTGATAAAGGTGGAGAAGATCGTCAGCCCCCTCCCCGGGTTCCCTTGGGCCCTTCCCAATGATGAAAAACCCAACAAATCCAAAAATAGTCATTGCCCCAGTTTCATCACTGTCAGTTTGTGCTCAGGCCCGATTTAAAAAATACATATATGTTTATATACATAGACATATATATACATATGTTTATATACGTAAGTTTGGTTGACCATTGCTCACCAGTATTTCCAATGAAGTAAATAATATACACTGGATGGCATTCTGATTGCTACAAAGTTATTGTTTTTCCTGGTTTCTGCTGAATCGTAGCCCAAATACTGAAAAGTCTACGTGTGAGGAATGGTGGGGTACAGAAAAGCAAGCAGACCATCTTAAACAGATGTAACGTTTGTTCACCCATTTCGGCCAGCAGGTACCAGACTGCTGTGTCTCTATCATCTGTTTAGTTTTCTATCAACAATTCGTAGACACACAGGGATTTCAGCTTTCCATAAAGGGATAGCTTTCTAGAAAGAGCCTTTAAATACTAATTTAACGAGGCTTGCTTGTCTGATTAATTAAAAGACACAAACATTCATCTGGCTATCTCACCTGAGTGCAGAGGTTGTCAGTGGATCTAATTTTTTATGCAAGATTAAAAAATTCTCTCCTTTCAAAGAGTTTTGCAAAACTTGTTGCACTTCTATGACTGTAGATTTTGATGTGGATTCTGATACCGCTGCTTTAAATTGTCCCACTTAAATTATTTATATTTAAATTGTCCAGTTAATTACAGAATCATCGATTTGTCTTGATAACTTCTGGCTTTAGCAGATTTTCCTTGTAACTTGAGGTGATCTATTTCTCGGGTGGCTCAGAACAATGGCACCCCAAAAACAAAATGCACTTGCCCATGGTGGGGAAATGCTATTTTGTTTTGAATAGTTTTATTTTTGGTGAATGCTAAAAACACAAGAACACTCAAACCATTTGTATATATAAAGACACATCTATTTCTGTATACACACACACACACACACACACACAAAGTCCAGCACGGTCCTTCGGCATGTGTGGGGTAAAATCAGGCCCTGTTATTTGAAGCCTCATGAGTGGCAAATGCCAAGAGCTTCGCTCTCAAAGTCTCACTTCCTATTACACAGCGATACTTCCTCACCCTCAGCGTCCTGTGCCCTTACCCCTCCTGCAACTGTATGTCATGCTTGTGCCTTCAGAGTCGTGGTGGGAGCCCCCCTGGAGGTGGTGGCGGTCAACCGAACAGGACGGTTGTACGACTGTGTGGCTGCCACTGGCCTATGTCAACCCATCCCCTTGCACAGTGAGTGACTCTACCCAGGCATTGCGACCCTCAATCCTCCTCTCCTGCAGTGCCCCCTCCTTAGTCTCCAGCCCTGACTCTGCCCCCAAATGGGGGTGTGTCCGTGATCCTGTGTGTCTGCCCTCTCAGCACCCCCAGAGGCCGTGAACGTGTCCCTGGGCCTGTCCCTGACAGCCTCCACCGATCGCTCCTCGCTGCTGGTAAGTTTCCCTGGGTCCTAGGAGGGTGACAAGGGGAGGGGCAGGGGCTGGGGGAGGCTGGGGCTGGACAAGAAGAGTATGGAGAGCTCTGGGGGTCCCCTTGCTCATACAGGCCTCTGCCCTTAGGCCTGCGGCCCAACCATGCACAGAGCCTGTGGGGAGAATATGTATGCAGAAGGCTTCTGCCTCCTGTTGGGCTCCCAGCTGCAGACCATTGGGACTGTGCCTGCTGCCTGGCCAGGTAGGTCCCTATAGAGACAGCGATTCCATGTGAGTAAGAGCTGGCACTGAAAAGTGGGCGGAGCATGAGACCATGGTCTTGGCTTCCTGGGCCCTTGGCCCCTTCCCAGCAGCCTCAGCAAACCCAAGAGGGTCTGGGAGCACGATCTGGCTTGGCAGGGTGGGCAGCTCACAGCAGGAACTCTAAGCTCGAGGGGAGAAAGTTCTGATGGGGCGGAAGGGAGCCTCAGAGTGCTGGCTGTAGGAGGCATGAGGGTCTCACGGTTGTCCACAGGGGCAGGGATGCTTTGGGGGCTTTCAGAGGAAAGGCCTTGGATGGTGAAAATGTGGTGAGGGTGATAGTTCCAAGGAGCCCAGAGGGAGGCTGTTCTGGATCATTCAGTGCTGAGCTTCTAAGGGGAGCAAACCTTCTGCAGAGAAAGTTTCCAGAGTCACTGAGCAGCGTCTCTCTGAGAGTCAGTCTGATTAAGTTTGTCTTCTGTGTCCCTGGGGCAAGTGGCTTCATTCCCTGGGCTTTAATTTCCTCGTTGGTAAACTGGGTCTTAATAATAGGGGTGGTTACGAGGATTAGAAGATTTAATATATATACAGTGTTTAGACCTCTGCCTGACACATAATCTGTGACTACCGTTAAGACTGATCTTCTAGGGGCACCTGGGTGGCTCAGTCATTGGGTGTCTGCCTTTGGCTCAGGGCGCGGTCCCAGGGTCCTGGGATCGAGCCCCGCATTGGGCTCTCGCTCTGCTGGGAGTCTGCTTCTTCCTCTCCCACTCCCCCTGCTTGTGTTCCCTCTCTCGCTGGCTGTCTCTCTCTCTGTCAAATAAATAAATAAAATCTTAAAAAAAAAAAAGACTGATCTTCTAGCAGGGATCATGTGTTTGGACTAGGAGGAGGAGTTAATGGGATCCAAGTCAGGGGGCCACTCAAGGTGCAGAGCAATGCTTTGAACTACAGAAGTCACGATACCAGGCATGGTGGGCTTTTAGGCAAAGGTGAAGTTGCAGCAGAAACACCTCCCACCCAAATTGTGAGAGCAGAGTCTACGGAGGGGATGGAGAGAGTGGAAGGTGGGAGCCCAGGAGTCTTGGGGGTACCATGACCTGCCTGGGATGTCTGTGCAATCAGGGTAGGGAAGTGTCATTTAAGCACTAGGAGGGAAGACTCTTCTAGATGTCTCCATGACTCATGAGGTGGGATGCCTGATGAGAATGGAACGCAGGCATGTAAGCCTGGTGTAGGCAAAGCAAGTGTGAGTAGAGGTAGAAGCGACTGGGTGCCAGACAATGCGTGTGCCTGGTGTGCATCTTACTGCACACTCACAAGATCCGGGGTGGTGGGCGGATTGATCCCGTCTTACAAGCAAGAAAACTGAGGCTCAGAGCGCTGAGTTCCTGCTGTTCAGAAGTGAGAGAGCAGAGACCTGGAGCCAACCTTGCCTGATTGACTTGGTCTTCTTTCCAGAAGGCGCTCAGCTATAGCCTGGTGCCTGCTATTGGAAGCCCCGTGGAGACTTTAGTAAAAGGACCGAGAAACAGAAGAGATATTGTGAGGGAACTTGCCACTGTCGTGGCCTGAGAGAGGATATGAGGGGTGGTTTTGTGGCTCAACGAACCAAGTGAGCACAAGGGCAAGATGCAGGGATGGGGACCTTCAGCTACCCAGCTGGGGGGACATGGGGGGAGGAGGGGAGCAGTGCGGGCTTCTTGGCCTGCCACGTGGGGGGCTGAATTTCCTGGTCAAGAAAGCAGGCAGGGAAGTGGCCTTCCCCCTTCTCAGCAGGGGTGAAGCACCAGCTGGTTGCATAGGTGGGATGGGGGCGGTGTGGGGAGTGAGGAGAAAGTATTTTTGTTCGGTGGCAGGAGGCCAGCTGCCACAGTTCAGCCTCATGCCTCATGAATGTCTGTGGTGGCTGATCTCCCACCACCCTGGGAGCAACACAGGATGTGGGACACTGGTGGAGGTACCAGCTGTGTCCTTCACACGGACCACAAGCGCTTATGTGAGTTTGGGGTCAATGTGAAGTGTCTTATTTGCTTATGGGTGTAAGGTGTGATTTTCCATTATGGCGGACTTCACGAGGGGACGGGGGTATCTTTTTTTCAAGCTATGGTCTTAGACCAGATTTCCTGAGAAATAGACTCTGAACCTCATTTGGGATCCATAGTTCGGAGAGCGTGAAGGAAGCAGGACTGGGAAGTGAAAGGAGGTGGACTGTGATTGATCAGAACAGAGACTCAGCCAACCCAGAGGAGCTTGGAACATGGCTGGATGTAGGTCACCCCCAGGAGCAGGAGTTGTAATCTTGGGCAATGCATCTCCTGTGTTATCAACTAGGAGTCATCGACAGCTACTCCCTGTGGCTGATAATAAGGACTTCTGTCCTGAGAGGGATTGGGTCTTCTCGGTGGCAGACCTCAGCATCTGCTGCCGGTTGTTCTTGTGCCTGGAACAATGCCTGGCACGTGGTGATGATGGTCGTAACACCTAACCCCCATAACAGCTATGGGGGCCAGGCCCTGTCTTAAGCATTTTATGTACATACCAATACTTGTTATCCTACCCCATGTGTTAGGCACTATTATCCCCATTTTACAGATGGGAAAACTGAAGCCCAGGGGAGCTACATAACTTGCCTGAATTTACCACTAGTAGGTGGCGGAGCTGGGATTGGAGTCCAGCATGCTCAGAATGCACACTTGAACCACTTTGCTATATTGCCTTCCCCTTGCGCTCTAGGACATTCCTAGTGTGTATTGAATAAATACTTGTTGAGTAATTGAATGAGGAACCCATCTGGCCTCTGTCCTTTTCTTCTTTCTCCCCTTTCTAGGCCTTGCGGAAGGAGGGAAGCAAGGGACTCTGCAGGGTGGGAGTGGGGGTGCTGGGACAATAGATTCTTTTTTGAGTTTAGAACTCTTCTTTAAAATTAAGTTTTAATTTTAATTCCAGAATATTTACCAAACAGTGTTCAATATTAGTTTCAGGTGTACAACATAGTGATTCAACAATTCCATACACCACCTGGTGTTCATCACAACAAGTGCCCTCCTTAATCCCCATCACCTATTTAACCCCCAACCACCACCCCTCTGGTAACCATCAGTTTGTTCTCTTTGGTGAAGAGTCTGCTCTCTTCTTTCTCTCTCTCTGTCTCTCTCTCTCTTTTCTTTTCTCTTTTTTTCTTTCTCTCTTTCTTTTTTCTTTTTCTTTCTTTCTTCTTCTTTTTCTTCTTCTTCTTCTTCTTCTTCTTCTTCTTCTTCTTCTTCTTCTTTTTGCTTGTTTGTTTTGTTTCTTAAAGTATGGGGAACAAATTTGGGTCTCTTCTGTGGAAGATGTGGGAACCTGGTGGAAATTGATTCCTAGGCCCAAAAATGGCCCCTTACGTCTGTGGAGTAGGAAGGGTTTCTGGGCCCTGGGAGACAGCTGGGACTCACACAGGCGTCTCTGATTCCTTCCTCCTTCTCTACAGAGTGTCCAAGTCAAGAGATGGACATTGTCTTCCTGATTGATGGTTCTGGCAGTATTGCCCAACATGACTTTAAGCGGATGAAGGACTTTGTCAGAGCTGTGATGGGACTGTTTGGAGGCACCAACACCCTGGTGAAGACTGGGTCCCCGAGGCCTGGGGAGTGGGGTGGGGGTGGCAGCTGCCTTGGGGAGCACCAACCTAGGAGGAAGCCTGGTATTGCTGGGAGTTGGCTCAGTGCACCTGTGCCTGATGAGACTAGTGTCCTAGTTCAGGGCTGATTGAGCCCCGACCTGAGGAAACTCCCCCATAGCATTTAGTATGTCCCCACATGGCCTAGGAAATACAGTTTGACTGTTTAGAGGCATTGAAAGGATTGCAAAAATAGTTTTGCTATGAACGTAAACCAAAGGTAACTTGGCCAAATAATAAATGATTTCTTTATTATGATTTCCATGTAACTCTGATTCCTCTTATTAATTTATTTTCCAGTAATTAGTGTATTTGTCTGTAGAAATTCTTGAGCAGTGAGGAAATATAGTCTACAAGTTGATTTCACATGTTATGAAATTTTTAAAAACTCCAAGTTTAAGAACTATGGAGGTAGGAAATGTTATCCCTTGTAATCTCTGAAAAAAAAAAGCATCATTTGGTTTTGATTTTCTAGTTTTTTTTTTGGGGGGGGCTATGTTTCCTCTTTGGTTTTAGCCTCAGAAACACATGGAAAGTAGTTTGTAAATCCAAAGTTATTCCAGAATAAAAAGTTTCTTAAAGAATAACTCCTGAGCCCCAGGGCCTTCCTCTTCTCCTTTGCAGTTCTCCCTGATACAGTACTCCAATTACTTAAAGATTCACTTCACCTTCACCCAATTCAAGAACAGCTCGAGCCCTCAGAGCCTGGTGGATCCCATCGTCCAACTGAATGGCCTGACGTTTACAGCCACGGGCATCCGGAGAGTGGTGTAAGTTCCCCCTTCTGCCTCATGGGGATAAGCTGCCACACCACTTCCTCATGCTGGTCTGCACAACCCTTCTGCAGGGCTATGGGAACTCTGGGGAAAAGGGCTCAAAAGGGAAGTGATGGGGCTGTAGGTGGAGATTTCCCTGATTTATTCCCCCAATATAGGAGAGCACTCCTCTGCAGTATTCCCTCCTTGCCTGGCCTTGGATTGGCTGGACCCTGATTCCAACTGGGGCAGCCAGAGACATGGGCTTTGGTTCAGACACACCCGAGTTCTCATTCTTGCTCCCTGATGGTGACCTGGTCTACCCTGGGAGTTACTGACTCTTTCTAAGTCTCAGCAAACTGTCAAGTGAGGATAAACTTACAACTTGGTGTAAGGATTAATGGAGATAACTCGCATGCAATGATTCTGTGCCAGAAGTGGTAGATAAGTGGTTGGTGGTTTATCCAGAGATTGGTGCAGCCCGTTTTACTCCCTGGCAGAGACTTGGGAATTGTTGCCAAGTGTTTTCTTTGTGTCTCTCTCCTTATTTCCCTCTCTTTCCACATTCCTCACTCATGTGAGCTCTTTGCATTAACTGGGTGTTTACCATGTGCCTGTCCAGCTAGGGCAACCATAAAGAAATGACTTAGGTGGTGGGGCCAGAACAGAAGATGTGGTTCTTATGGGAAGGAAGTGGGCTGAATGTCTGGGATCTTCAACTTCCTGTGCACCCCTGGGGGCCACTATGGGGGTGGTGCTGGAGAAAGGCTGAACAAACGATGCTCCCACCAAATGTACCCTCTTTACTCCTGGGTGGCTTTTCTGCCTTGAACACTGGCCCCATGGGACTGGACAACCAGGAGGAATGCTTCTGTCCCTTGAATTAAAAATCACACAGGAGTGGCATCCCTTCCTAGCCCTTGGAGCTCCTCCCAGGGTGGGTGATGGTGTGCCTCTCCTCAACACGGACCTGGCTCCCCTCACCCAGAACCGCAGCTCCCCAATCCCCAGTGCTAAAGCCATCTCAGGGTCTCTCTGCCACTGACTTTTTTTTCTTTCTCTTTTTAGAAGTTTCATTACAAAAAAGATACAATTGCAATAACATTAAGGAAAGTTTTGGATGAAGTATTACAGTCCCTCTACCAATCACCTCACAGGATTCTAGCAAAAAGAAAGGATAAAAACAAATGCATAAATAAATCCCACCCACAAAGCCCAGGGCCATTTCCATCCTGGTTTCTTCAGACGTATTTCATATAGTCACAATGTGGACAGAAACTAGTTTCATCCTGCCTTTTTTTTTTCTTTTTCATCTGTTACATGAACCTGTGCCATGTTTCGCAATAGCTTTTACTATTTTCCTTTGAACTGGCTCTGTACTTTCTCACCACGCAGCTGGATCATGATTTGCTAAACCCCTTCCCTGATCTTGAACATTTAGGTTGTTTCCAGTATCATACGTTGAGTGTGTGTGTGTGTGTGTGTGTGTGTGTGTGTTCTGCCTTTGTAGAACTATACAAGCATAGGGTGACATTTTTAATCATTTGTAATTGCTACCATAGAATTAATGCTTTCCTATAGGCCATTCACTGGTTTAAAAGCTTTACCTCATTCTATCCTCAGGATAACTTCATGATTTGTCTCATTTATCTATTGTTGCCTCACAAACCACTCCTGAATTTAGTAGCTTAAGCAACAACTCTTTTATTAATATTTTTATGATTCAGGGCTGCTCCGTTTTCAGAAGCTGGAACATGAGAGATGCATTCACATTGTCCTGCCTGGGCAGGACTGGCCGGAAGGCTGGGCTCAGCTGGGATGGTGGAGCCTTTCTCTCCACAGCTATGGAAGCTGTAGAAGTCTTGAGCTATAGATGTCCCTCATGGTGGCTCAGGGCTTCCCAAAGTGCAAGAGCTGGTTACCAAGGCTTCTTAGGCCCATAACTGGTATGGTGTCACTTCCATTTCACGCTGAAAACTGGTCACAGGTCAGACCTAATATGGGAAGGGAACCAGGTATGTCACACTGGGGGTCATCTTTGAAGAACACCTATGGCACAATTATTATTCTCACCTTCACAGAGAGAAGCAGAGGCTCAAAGAGGTAAAGGAACTGCCCCAGTCTGTCAGATCTAAAGTTCCTACTCTGACCCATACCGCCCCCTGGAAATGAGGTTCCATGGTAGATGGAATTATAGAAAAAGGAAAATGAGTACCTTTATGATTGGTCTTACTAATCATTGTATGACTTTCAAAAATGCTGAGGTGATTTATTTTAATATGCTTGACAGAGTCTGACGGCACCAGGACTCCGCAGTCTCTCCAGATGAGCGTCTAGTGCTACAGATTATTTCTTTCCAGAATCAATTTCATCTACAGAGAGTCAGCTCCCTTTCTTCCCTGATAGGCAAGAACTATTTCATAGTAAGAATGGGGCCCGTAAAACTGCCAGGAAGATCCTCATTGTCATCACAGATGGGCAGAAATACAAAGACCCTCTGGAGTACAGTGACGTCATCCCCCAGGCAGAGAGAGCTGGCATCGTTCGCTATGCCATTGGGGTATGTCCTCTTCCTCATGTCTCCCTCCAACGCAGGCTGTACCTCACCCAGGCAGAAAGGCTGGCGGGCTCCTCCTCAGCTCTCTCTCTGCCACAGGTGGGAGATGCTTTCCAGGATCCCACTGCCAGGCAGGAGCTGAACACCATTGGCTCGGCGCCCTCTCAGGACCACGTGTTCAGGGTGGACAACTTTGCAGCACTCAGCAACATCCAGAAGCAGCTGCAGGAGAAGATCTTTGCAGTCGAGGGTAAATGCAGGGCGAACTTGGGTCTTGGAATTGAAAGGTTCTGGACCCAGTTGTCCCCTGAAGCACAGAGGGGTCATCCCTCTTCACAGCTTGCCCAAAAGTGTGTCCCACAACTTGAGCTTCCGATTCATTCTTCTCCTGCTCTGAGTCCTTGTGGTCTCACAGCCCCCAGAGCCTGAGTGACCTGTTTCTCCACAGGAACCCAGTCGAGGACAAGTAGCTCCTTCCAACATGAGATGTCACAAGAAGGCTTCAGTTCAGTACTCAGAATGGTGGGTGGAACACGTACTTGGTAAACAGGTCTCAGGCACCAATCGTGGGACAGCCCTGTGCTGGGATTTGGGACCCAGAAGTAAATAAGAAAGCAGATTCTGTCTTCAAGGTCGCTGTTTGGAGAGAGACATGTAGGCAGTGTAGGTAGGTGCCAGGAGCACAGCAGAGAACAGGGTAGCCAAGGTTCCTGCTCTCACAGGGCACATGTTCAGTGGGAGGAGACAAGAAACAACAAAAAATATCTTCAGATCGTGCTAGGCATTAGGATAGAGCAAGAGAGGTGATCAGAGGAGGCCTGAAGAGTGACGACTGAGGCCGAATGATGAGAAAGGGCCAGCCCTGGAAAAACCTGGGAGAGATGGCTCCAGGTAGAGGAAAAAGCAAATGCAAAGGTCTTGAGGCATGAACGTGGTTACCGCACTAGAGAGCTAGAAGGGCCAGCGGGGCTGGAGCAGAGTGAGAGACGGGGGTGGAAAGAGGGAAAGGCCAGATCATGCAGATGAAAGAAATGACAATATAGCATGACTTATGTGCAAGTAGATGTGTGTTCAAAATATCCAGAGGGATTTGCTTCAAAGCAATTTTGGGGCTGAGGTGAGGGGACATAGAAATGAGACAAGGTTGGTCATGAATTGATCATTGAAGCTGGGTCATGGGTACTTAGGAGTCCATTATGTATTTCTTTCTACTGTTGTATATGTTCTAAATTATCCATAATCAAAAGTTTAAAAAGGCAATAAGCAAAGTATGCAGAGTACGAAATGCCTATCACTCCCTGAGGGAGCCAAAGAAGACCTCACAGAGGAGGTGAGTTTGAGGTTGACTCTTCCTGAGAGAGGAGTTGAGTCCTAGAAAGAGAGGAGAGGGGGTGTCCGGATCAAATGATTCATGTGTTTAAGCACAGGGTAACTCCACAGGTTTAACTGGGGAGGACCCTAGATTCCATCCTCAGGGGCTTGGTGACAGGGAGCCTTCTTGGATTGCTGGCAGGATGGTGGCTATACGTTTGTTGGTTCTGAAGAAACCTAACTCTGGGGTACTAGAGGATGGAGCAGAGAGGAGCCAGCTAGGAGGCAGAAAGAGTAGTGGGTGAGAAGAGCTGGGACTTACTGGAACAGTGGCACTGGGGATGGCTGAGAGACATTAAGAAGGAGGGACACTGAAGCTGCTGGAAAAGGACTGGGGAGGGAGACAGATTATTTCCAAATAATGAGCAGAGTCGATGGCAGGCACTGCTTGGAATAGGCTGTCTTCGTTTGGCTTGGACCTGCTCAGTCCTGGAATCCTTTCCTCCCAGGATGGACCAGTTCTGGGGGCTGTGGGGAGCTTCGGCTGGTCCGGAGGTGCCTTCCTGTACCCCCCAGACAAGAGCCCCACTTTCATCAACATGTCTCAAGAGAATGTGGACATGAGGGACTCTTACCTGGGTGAGAAAAGCCTGTGGATGGGGCACAGGTGGGAGATGAGCTGCCTGGGAAGGACAGGAGCTCAGGGGCTGGGGAGGAAGACTTTGTGCTGAGGCCTGCCCCCCTCAGGTTACTCCGCTGAGCTGGCCCTTTGGAAGGGGGTCCAGAGCCTGATCCTGGGGGCTCCCCGCCATCAGCATACTGGGAAGGCTGTCATCTTCACCCAGATGTCCGAGCAATGGAGGCCGAAGGCTGAAGTCGCAGGGACCCAGGTTGGGTGTTGAGGAAGCCAGAGTGGAACATGAGGGTGGCAGGGTCTCCATGGGCAGAGAGGGAGGAGATGAAGGGGTTTGGGAGCCTGTGGGGGGAAGGTCCTTGTGGCTGGGGAGAAGTAGGACCTGTCCCAGAACGGGGTGCCACTGTCAGAGTAGGGCAGGACGACTTCAGGCTCTGCTCTGCAGATTGGCTCCTACTTTGGGGCCTCCCTCCTCACTGTGGACGTGGATGGAGATGGCAGCTCTGACCTTGTCCTCATCGGGGCTCCCCATTACTACAAGCCGACCCAGGGGGGTCAGGTGTCTGTGTGTCCCTTCCCCCAGGGGGTGAGTGTCTGATGAGAGCTGGGCTGGGTGGGGCCTGGGTATGGGATGGAGGGGTTGCCTGGGTTGGGACCTGACACTGCTTTTGTTCTGCAGAGGGCTAAGTGGCAGTGTGAGGTTATTCTCTGTGGGGAGCAGGGCCACCTCTGGGGCCGCTTTGGGGCAGCCCTGACAGTGCTGGGGGATGTGAATGGGGACAAGCTGACAGACGTGGCCATCGGGGCCCCAGGAGAGCAGGAGAGCCGGGGTGCTGTCTACCTCTTTCATGGAACCTCAGGACTGGGCATCAACCCCTCCTACAGACAGGTGAGGCCTCTGTCTGCAGTCTCTCCCAGTTCCACCTCCTTTTCTACGTCTCAGATTTGCCTGATGCCCTGTCATGTCACTGACCTTAACATTGGCCATGCTCCTTCTAGGGGTTTAGGGCCCTGAATGTCACCAGGCCCAGCTAAGTACAAAGTATCTCTCCAAACAGATGTTGGTCTGTGGGCAGCTTAGTGGGTAAGAGATTGCAGGCCCTTGGTCCAATGCCTGGTCAGCCATGTTAGCTGTGTGGCCTTAGGCAAGTGACTGATTTGGCCTCTGGGAGCCTTAGTTTCCTTCTATGAAACATTAAATGAAGGAGCTCTATGTCTGGGGTCCCTGGGGTCTCACTATGCTTGCTGTCCATTCCTACCTTCTCATCTCTCCTTTTCAGTTTTTCTATTCAGATCTGCTTTCACTGCAGTTTCCTTTCCAAATCTTTCTTCTCAATCCCTTCAGATGCCCTCCCCTTGACTTCCACTTTTCCTTTTCCTCTCTGGCCAGCGGATTGCAGGCTCCCAGCTCTCTCCCACACTCCAGTATTTTGGGCAGTCGCTGAGTGGGGGTCAGGACCTTACCCAGGATGGACTGGTGGATCTGGCTGTGGGCGCCCGGGGACAGGTGCTACTGCTCAGGTGACAACTCCCCACATCGCACCCTTGCCCACCGTGTGTCCGTTCCACAAGCTGCCCCCTCCTTGTCCTCTTCCCTGAGGCCAGAGTCAGGTCCTCAGTCCCTGTGCGCACCGTCAGGACTCGACCAGTGCTGAATGTGGGGGTGGCCATGAGATTCATGCCCTCGGAGGTGGCAAAGGCTGTGTACCAGTGCTGGGAAGACGTGCCATCCACCCAGGAAGCTGGGAGTGCCACAGTCTGTATCACTATCCACAAAAGCTCACTGGACAAGCTAGGTGAGTTTCAGTGGACCCAGCCCCTTACCCCCCTTGAGGCCTCTAAACCTAATCTCAAGAGAAAATGGGCCCAGGAATCCAGATACCACCTCCACATCCACCCACCTGCCAGTGTTGGAAACCCTGGGTCCTTTCTCTCCCCCTCTCCCCACACCCTAAGTCCAGGATACAATATGGGTCTGCCCACTTCTCTCCACCCGCTTCAGCCACTGCCTACCTTGAAGCCACCACTTCTCTTTCCTCCCTATACTTTGAGCTGTTTCCATGTCTGTTCTTAAAGCCTCCCACCCTTTATCCATAGGGAAAGTAGAGGGATTGGTCCTAAAACACAAATCTGGTCTCCTCACTTGCCTGCTTAACACCCTTCAACCTCTCCTTTCTTCCATTTATAAAGACCAGAATCCTTCCCTACAATGCCCTTGATGACTTTGCTCCTCCCTGCCCTTTTAATCTCCCTTCATCGCAGTCTCCCTTTCTGTAAATGTGCCATCCTCCCTGTCCCTTCTGGTCTTAGCCATTGTTCTCATGGTCTGGGACTTTCTCCTCCCCATTCTCCACCAACCCTTGCTCATCCTCCAGGTTGGGGCTCAGAAACGTTCCACCCAGGAAGGCATTTCTGATCCCAGGTCTGAATTAGCAAGCCCTCCTCAGTACTCCTGAGGATCCCCCATTGGGTCGATCATGCTGGGGGATTGTGTCCTGCACGCTCCTCTCTTTTCCTAGACTGAGAGCTTCATGAGGGCAGGGACCATATTTCTCTCTCTTCTTCTCCACGTGTATCCTAGCAGCTGATACAGCTCGTGGCCCATAGGAAGTGCTCGGCACATACTTGTGTGAATAAACAAAAACAGATCATTTGAGGTTCTCTTGGACTTTTCATCTTCTGTTCCTCCCTTCTGCTTCAGGTGATGTCCAAAGCTCTGTCAGGTATGATCTGGCATTAGACCCAGGCCGTCTGATTTCTCGTGCCATTTTTGATGAGACCAAGAACTGTACTTTGACTCGAAGAAGAACCCTGGGAATGGGCGATTACTGTGAAACCTTTAAACTGCTTTTGCCAGTAAGGACTTGGGGTTCTGGGAGAGGGAGGGGGAGAAGGAGTCCAAGGTGAGCCTCTGGCACCTCTGCTCCTTGTTGAGTGAGTGAAAAGGGTTGGGATATTGGGGCCGGAGAGAGGAATGTTGAGGCCAGAGAACCTGACTCCACACTGGGACAGAATGCTGTCCCAACAGCAGGAAATGGATGCAGTTGGGGAGAAGGGCCAGTGGTGGAAAGTAACAAGAAGGATAGTGGGTCCTTGAAAGCCCATTCTCCCTCAGGACTGTGTGGAGGACGTGGTGAATCCCATCATCCTGCGCCTCAACTTCTCCTTGGTTGGGGAGCCCATCCCCTCATCTCAGAACCTTCGCCCTGTCCTGGCTGTGGGCTCACAGGACCTCTTCACTGCTTCTGTGAGTCTTCCAATGAAGTCCCAGGGATGTCCTAACTTGCACTGTGTCTCTGTGACTTAAGAACCTATTGTGGTTCTCAACTTTCCATCAACCACATCCAGTCCATAATGCCTCCACCCAGTTACCAAGACCCTGCCTAGGTTGGACCCTTACACACATCCCAGCTGATCACCACTTTACCCCAACATAAACTCTCTGATTCTTATTCTCCAAACCCTTCCCAACTTTTCTCATTCCTTCCTCTCTTTCTTTGTCCATGTCATAGTTCCTACTTGGAAAACATTTCCTTCTCTCCACCTCAAAGATCCTTTCTAGTTCTCTAAGCCCCAGTCTTACCTTCCCCCCTTCTAACAATCACATTCAGCATGTGCCATGTATTCTCTGGCTTCCTATTACATCATGGTGATACCAAATATTACATGACTGGAATCATAGCAATTTCTGTGAGTACAAGAGCCATGTCTCATTCACCTGTAGTTTCCGCTTTTCCTAACTCCCCACCCAACCCAGAACCCATCCCCTACTGGCACTTAATAATGTTCGTTGAATAATTGTTCCAGTGTGAGTTGGCGTTAACTCCTCAACTAAACTTTATGTCCCTTGAAGCCAAGGATCTTATCACTCTGCCCCTCCCTTACTGCCCCACTTCTTGTCAGTGACTGGCACAGTGGGTGCTCCGTAATACTCAATAATGAACACTCAGGATGAGTGCTCCTAGTGAGGGGAATGGAGAAAGATTACGACATGGATGGGAAGAGGATCTACTGTTTTGCTGCAGCTCCCCTTTGAGAAGAACTGTGGACAAGATCACCTCTGTGAAGGGGACCTGAGTGTCCATCTCAGCTTCGCAGGGTGAGCTCTATCTCTTTTCGTTTCCAGACACTTAAGCTTTTGATCTCTCTTCCGCATGGGATGAGAAATGCTATGCTTCCCTTTGACTCTCCTTCTAACAAAGAAATTCAATTTTGGTTGGAATGCTATCAGTTCATGAGTTCCCTCAGTCCTGCCCCCACCCTTGATCGAATTCTAACCTATTTCCAGTGGAGTCTCTTTTTCAGTTTTGTCCTTCCTCCTCCAGCCTGCAGACCCTGGTGGTAGGGATCTCCCTGGAGCTTAATGTGACCGTGACTCTGTGGAATGAGGGTGAGGATTCCTATGGAACTGTGATCCACTTCTACTACCCAGCAGGGCTGTCTTATCGACGAGCATTAGGAACCCAGGTAACAGCTCCCTTGTTCTCTAATGTCTCTTCTCTGCCCTGGGTTATAGTAGGTTCTTTTTAATTATTCTATGATGAAATACAAACATAGATACAGACAATTCTGAAGAAGAGAGAGAGAGACAGAGACAGCGAGACAGAGACAGGTGCATAAAGCAGATGTATAGTTTAATGAATAATATTAAGCAAATAGCATCCAGCTCAAGGATTAATACACTGCTAGCACCCCTAGAAGTCCTCTCTCCATGTTCCTTTCCTCATCAAAATGTCACTCTCTCCCCAAGGTAACCACTATTCTGACTTTGTGATAATCAATTCCTTGTGTATTTTATGGTTTTACTACCCATGAGCACACCCTTAGAAAAAATTGTTGAGTGTTGTCACTATTTGAAATTTATGGAACATGTTATATATTCTTTTGTATGTTTATTATGTTTATTCATTTCTTCAACATATGTTTGTGAAATTCATCCATGTTGTTGCTTGTGGCTGGAGAACATTTTTATTGTATATAGAATCCTTTTGTATGATCATACCACAATTTAATTACCCGTTCTAAAGTTTTTTAATAAAAGTTTTATTTAATTTCTAGGTAGTTAACATATAGTGTAATATTGGTTTCAGGAAGTGATTCATCCCTTACATATAATACCCAGCGTTCATCACAACAAGTGCCTCTCTAATATCCATCACCCATTTAGCCCATCCTCTGCCCACCCCCTGCAGAAACTCTCAGTGTGTTCTCTACAGTTGAGTCTCTTATGTTTTGCCTCCCTCTCTTTTTTTCTCTTCCCCTATGTTTGTCTGTTTTGTTTCTTCATTCCACGTATGAGTGAAATCATATGGTATTTGTCTTTCTCTGACTTATTTCGCTTAGCATAATACCCTCTAGTTCCATCCATGTCATTGCAAATGGCAAGATTTCATTCTTTTTGATGGCAGAGTAATATTCCCTTGTATATGTATACCACCTCTTTTTTATCCATTCATTACTCAGTGGGCATTGGGGCTCTTTCCATAGTCAGGTTTTCATATTTAATGCTGCTATAAACATTGGGGTAGCATGTGCCCCTTTTAAACACTTTTTTGTGTCCTTTGGGTAAATACCTAGTAGTGCAATTGCTGAGTCATAGGGTAGTTCTATTTTTAACTTTCCAAGGAAACTCCATACTGTTCTCCAGAGTGGCTGCACCAGTTTGCATTCCCACCAACAGTGTAAGAGGGTTTACCTTTCTCTGCATCATCGCCGACACCTGTTGTTTCTTGTGTTGTTAATGTTAGCCATTCTGACAGGTGTGAGGTGATATCTCAGTGTAGTTTTGATTTGTATTTCCCTGATGTTGAGTGATGTTGAGGATCTTTTCATGTGTCTGGTAGCCATCATTATGTGTTCTTTGGAAAAATGCCTGTTCATGTCTTCTGCCCATTTCTTAATGGGATTATTTATTTTTTGGTCCTTGAGTTTGGTAAGTTCTTTATAGATTTTGGTTACTAACACTTTATAAGATATGTCATTTGCAAATATCCTCTCCCATTCTATTGGGTGCCTTTTTGTCTTTTCGATTGTTTCCTTCATTGTGCAGAAACTTTTCATCTTGGTTAAGTCCCAGAAGTTCACTTTGGTTTTGTTTCCCTTGCCCCCAGAGATGTGTCTAGTAAGAAGCTGATGTCAGATAGGTTGCTGTTTGTGTTCTTTTCTAGGATTTTGATGGTTTCCTGTTTGAATTTATTTTTTTTGTATGTTGTATGAAAGTGGTGTAGTTTCATTCTTCTGCATGTAGCTGTCCAATTTTCCCAACACCATTTGTCAAAGAGACTGTCTTCTTTCTGTTTTGTCAAAGATTAGTTGACCATATAGTTGTGGGTCTGTTTCTGGGCTTTCTATTCTGTTTCATTGATCTATGTGTTTATTTTTTGTGCCAATATCATACCGTCTTGATGACTACAGCTTTGTAATACAACTTGAAGTCTGGATTGTGATGCCTCCAGCTTTGCTCTTCTTTTTCAAGAATGCTTTGGGTACTTGGGGTCTTTCCTGGTTCCATACAAATTTTAGGTTTGTTCTAGTTCTGTGAAGAATGCTCGTGGTATTTTGGTAGGGATTGCATTAAATGTGCAGATTGCTTTGGGTAGTATGGACATTCTAAGAATGTTTTTATTCCAATCCATGAGAATGAAATTTTTTTCCATTTCTTTGCATCGTCTTCAATTATTTTTCCATTAGTGTTCAATTTTTGCAGAATATAGATCTCTTGCCTCTTTGGTTAGGTTATTTGTAGGTATCTTTTGGTTTTTGGTGCAATTGTAAATAGGATCAATTTCTTGATTTCTCACTCTGCTGCTTCATTATTGGTGTATAGAAATGCAACAGAGGTGGGGCGGGGGATGGGGTAAGTGGGTAATGGGCATTAAAGAGGGCATGTGATATGATGAGCACTTGGTGATATACTCAACTAATGAATCATTGAACATTATATGAAAAACTAATGATGTACTATACCTTGGCTAATTGAATTTTAATAAATAAAAACAAAACAAGAAAACAATAAAAAAAGAAATGTAACAGATTTATGTACGTTGATTTTATACCCTGTGACTTTGCTGAGTTCGTGTATCAGTTCCAACAATTACTTTTGTGGAGTCTTTCGGGGTTTTACATAGCATATCTTGTCCTCTGTGAATAGTGAAAGCTTGACTTCTTTCTTACGATTTTGATGCCTTTTATTTCTTTTTGTTGTTTGATTATTGAGGCTAGGACTCCAGTACTATGTTAAACAACAATGGTGTGACTGGACATTTGTACCTACTACAATTTGTGATCATTTGAATTGTTCCTTGATTTAGGCCATGACTATTCTTGAGCATGTATATTGGTGACCCATGCATAATATTTGGAAGGTATTTGCCACATATGGAATTGCTGGATCTTGGGTTTCATATCTTCAAGTATAATAAGTAGAGAAAAACCATTTGCTCCTACTTGCACTTCCGTCAGCAGATTTTATTAGAGTTCTTGTGACTTTCTAACCACTGCAACACTTGGCATTGTCAGACTTTTAAATTTTTGTCCAACTGGTGATATTTCCTTACAGTTATTTTTTTTGAAGATTTTATTTATTTATTTGACACAGAGAGAGAGACAGCGAGAGAGGGAACACAAGCAGGGGGCGGTGGGAGAGGGAGAAACAGGCTGCCTGCTGAGCAGGGAGCCTAATGCCAGACTTGATCCCAGGACCCTGGGATCATGACCTGAGCTAAAGACGGATACTTAATGACGGAGCCACCCAAGCTCCCCTATTTCCCTACAGTTTAATTTGCATTTCTTTAATAAAGTTGAGCAACCTTTCATCTATTTCCTGGCCATTTTGATTTCTTCTTTCAGGAAGTGCTTGTGCAAACTTTTTCTTATTTTTTATTGAGTTGTCCATACTTTTATTTTCTTTGAATTTTTTATTTAAATTCAATGTAGTTAACATATATTGTATTATTAGTTTCAGGGGTAGAATTTAGAGATTCATCAGTTGCATATAACACTTATATCACATAAACTGCCCTCCTTAAGGCCCATCACCCAATTACCCCATCCTCCCACCCACATTCTTCTCTTAATTGTAAGAGTTCTTTAATATTCTGGTTACCAGTACTTTTCCAGTTACATGTGTTCAGATATATTTTCCAGTCCTATTGCTTGTCTTTTCAGTCTCTTTAGAGTGTCTTTTAATAAACCAAATGTGTTAATTTGATGGTGGTTGATTTTTACCAAAACTTTTCCTTTATGTTTTGTGTTTCTATATGTTGATCTTAAGAAATACTTCCCTACTCCAAGGTTATGAAGCTATTCTTCTTTATTACCTTTTAAAAGCTTAATAATTTTGCTTTTCCCATGAAATCCTTAATCCAGTTGGAACTTATTGTAATGTACAGAGTCAGGTAGGGATTCAATTTTTTTTTCTGTTTTCTTGGGTTTTCTTGCATGGGCCAATTTTCCTAGGATTATTTACTGAAAAGTCTGTCCTTTCTCCCTCTGCTCCACAATACCACCACTGTTCTATATCAAGCCCACAAGTGCACGTGGTAACGTTTATGCATTCGATTTCCTCCCCTGGAAGCAACCCCATCAGCGCCCGCTGCGCCTGGCATGTGAGGGAGCGCTCACTGGGAATGAGGACCTGAAGAGCAGCAGCTGTAGCATCAACCATCCCATCTTCCAAGAGGGCACTAAGGTGAGTGCCTCCCCCCAGATCCTCATCACTCTCCTCCCTCGTCCTGACTCATTTCTTTCCCTCACATCTCCCTGACCTTCCTTATCCCCATTCCTTCTTTCTTCTTCTCTCAGGGCACCTTCATAGTCACATTTGATGTCTCCTACAAGGCCACCCTGGGCAACAAGTTGCTTCTGAGGGCCAATGCAAGCAGGTGAGGCCAGGTGTATCCCTCACTCTTTCATCTCATGCTCCAGCCAGACATGTCTCTCCTGGACTCCTTCTAAATGAGGCTCCCCTCCCTCTTTCTCTCTCCAGTGAGAATAATAAGCCTACAACCAGCAAGACCACCTTTCACCTGGAGCTCCCGGTGAAATATGCTATCAACATGGTGATCAGCAGGTGTGAACTTTGACTCTCCTATAAACCTAGTATCTCCCCTTGCAGCCCAGACTGCTCTTTAAGGGATGGATATCTAAAGTACCCTCTAATTCTTCACATGGGGATACTTGTGACCAGCCATATATTTATGCCATAATAACATACACCATATACTTCTGGCTTCTTCTCTGATGAATTGACCTCCTGATGGGACACACAGAGTTTGCCACCACTCTGCACTCCTCCCTCTCTCTTTAAGGGGCAGACTTCCTTCAACACGAAGCCAATTCTAGTCTTCTTGCTAAATACGAGTGTGCTGAAGTGAAACTAACTGGGTTAAGATTGAGGCATTTATGAGCACTCTGAAGTGGGAGATATGGTTTGTCACCACACAGGGGAAAGAAAAGGTCAGGGTTTCACAAAACAAAGAGGAGACCAGAGATGTGACAAACTGCTGGGAAAGTCTCTGAGAGTCCGAGGCTGTGGCAGGTGCAGGAAAGTCAAGTGCAGGGCTGTTGCTCTCAGTTCTGAAGGTGGGTGGTGGAGCAGGGGCAGGTCGGGCTGGAAGCAGGGCAAGGAGCCCCACATAACCTGGTCAAACTCCAGAGGTTTACAGAGGTGGTCAGAAGCTTATACTATTGCTACTGTTGTTGCTGCTGATGACACATGAATTTTTAGGGGAACTAAGGAGGGAGGATTAAGCGGTGTCATTGCCCTTCCAAATTCCATGTATGAATTTCCCCTACTGTCCATGGGAAAATGGTGGAACTTATATTAAGAGCTTACAGTTATATATATTTATGACATGCCAGGCATTTAAAAAGTACTTTACATCTATTTACATTAATTTCATCCTTCTAATAACTCTGTGATATCCTTATTGTTAAACCCCCTTTGTTACCAACAAAGAAATCAAGAGGTTAGACAGCTTGTTCCTGTCAGTCAGCTGGTAGGTGTCAGAACCAGGGATCAAAGTCAAATGGTCTGGCTCCAGAGCTTGTGTTCATGACCATATGCTACCATGCCTCTCCAAGGACTGGCAAAGCTGAGTGATTTACTCAAATTTGAAAAGAGAGCTAGAACTGGAAGATTTTAAGGCGAGAAAACAGAAGCAGAGAGAGAAAGGGTTGGAATGAGGAACGTAGAGGAAGGTTAACACAGTAAGGGAAAAAATATGAATTCTAACATTTCTGCCATTGCTGCAGACTTCATCACAACTCTGTCACAGGCACTCCTCATAGCATCCTCATTTTATACAGGAAGAAACTACAGGGCCCCAGACAGGCGAAGTAACTCACCTAAAGTTACTTGGTTGGGAGGTGGTAGACAGAAATGTGAACCCAGGTGGCCTGGCTCCAAGCCTGTGCTTTAAATCAGCACACTGACTGTCACATTTGTGGGAAATTGTGGGGGGCCCACGGGGTTTCTGTATGGCTGGCCCTGCTTCTGTACACGAGGTGCTGGGAGATACGCGGCACCCCTGCTGTTTGCTTGAGTCCTGAGACCTGCAGTGTTAACTCTGGGAAGGCAGGGATTATGGCTTGTTAACTGGTGACTCTCCAGAGCCAAGCACGCGGCCAGGTATAGGGTACATGTTTCCTGAAGGAGGCAATGGGTGGATGGACGGATGGTTGGATGGATGGAAAGCCACCTGAAGACTAGAACATTTATGTCCACTCCGAGGGCTTGTGTTCATGCAGCATCCTTCCTCACACTTACTTGACTGCCCCAGGATAGCCACATCTCTTTTCTTCATTCCGTCATGGAGGGGCTTGCATTGCATTTTTTCCTGAGTGATCCAACCATGATTCCCTCGAGTCCCCTTAGGCTTATTTGTTCTGGCAACAGTGTCTGCGAACATTACCTGAGGCCAACCATATACCTAGTAGAGGAGAAAGCCATGTGAATGCCTTCTTCCCATGGGAAAATGTTTAAATGTTATGAGAGGTAATGTTTAAGTTGGGCCGTTAAGTGAAAATTCCCAGAAGGGGAGGGGTAAAGACATTCCAAGCAAAAGAAAGGACTTGACCAAAGCTATGGGGATGTGAAAGAGCCAGGATGTCAAAGGACGAGCTAGCAGTTCTGGGTGACTGGGGCAAATGCCATAGGAGAGGAGCTGAAGCTGAGGCTGCGGAAGCATGTGGGGGCCATAATTATTTCACGGGATCATCTGCTGGGGGGTCCAGTAGAGCCCTTGGTAGGAGCCCGGGGCCCAACGGAGGACGGCTCCAGGGCTGTTTCTCACGGACAAGCCCTCTCTCTCCAGGCAGGAAGAATCCACCAAGTACTTCAACTTTTCAACTTCTGAAGAGAAGAGCAAGAAAGAAGCTGAGCATCGTTATCGCGTGAGAAGCCAGGGAGCATCCATATCTTCCCTGCCAGGGTGCTGCTAATGTTGGGGGCTGGTGGGAGAGGGAAAGAGAAGCTGAGGGCTAGATCCAGGAAGGAAGTAGGATTTGGGATGCTCCCGGGACCACACTAATGTTCTGTCTCAATTTTCTGCAGGTGAATAACCTGAGTCAGCGAGATGTGGCCATCAGCGTTAATTTCTGGGTTCCTGTCCTGCTGAACGGTGTGGCTGTGTGGGAGGGGGCTGCGGTGGCGCCTTCACAGGTGTCTGCTTGCCTTTCGTAACTCTCCAGAGTCGGATCGTACAGTGCCTCACACCCTCTTACCAGTGAAATGTTGACCATTCTGTGGCTATTTCTCTCTCACTAGAGTCTCCTGTGTGTGTCAGAGAGGGAACCTCCCCAGCATCCTGACTTCTTGACCCAGATTCCAGGGAGTCTTGTACTGGTGAGAAAGACCCTGGCTTCCCATTGCAGGACCAGCTGCCTATTGGGGGATATAGGGAAATGCACCTGCTAGCTTGGAGATCTATATATACGTCCTATAACTGCTCATCTATTCCCCACCCCAAACCCGATAGACTTTGTTTCTTCCTGTGGTTCTTGCCTCAGTGAAGACCCTCCTCAACTTCATTCCTCTCCGGTCCCTAGAACTGCTCCATCGCTGACTGCATGAGGTTCCGCTGTGACCTCCCCTCCTTTGGCATCCAGGAGGAACTGGACTTCATCCTGAAGGGCAACCTCAGTTTTGGCTGGGTCAGCCAGGTGTGTGGGCCCAACAGCAGAGTCCCTCCCCCGGATTTGGGTGGGACCAGATGTGTCTGTGCCCATCCTCAAGCCAGGAGACTTCTCCAACTCTGAGCCTCTTCCTAGACCTATACCCCACGTTCTGTCTCTGTATTGCAGACACTGCAGAAGAAGGTACTAGTAATGACTGTGGCTGAAATCACGTTCAACAGATCCGTGTACTCCCAGCTTCCAGGGCAGGAGGCATTCCTGAGAACTCAGGTAGCGACTCTGTGGTAGGAGTGGCCAGGCTGGTAAGAGGGCCCCTAATGCTAAATCTGGGGTGCTGTGTGGGAGGCTCAGAAGCCTGGAGGGAGGAAGGATGAAGGTCCACCAGCAGGAGAGTTGTCTCTAAGCCCATGACTGTTTCTGTATCTCACCCCTGGAGCAAAGGAAGGATGGGAAGCACTTAAAGGTCGGGCAACCTGGGAAGAGTCTGGAACAGCAAGGAGTCTGATTCTTTGTCATTCACAAATCAGACAGCGATGGTGCTTGAAGCTTATGAGGTCTATGATCCTGTTCCCCTCATTGCGGGAAGCTCTGTGGGAGGACTGCTGCTGTTAGCTCTCATCACAGCCGTCCTGTACAAGGTGAGTGTTTTCATCCCACTCTCCACACCACCAGCATCTAACCCAAGGCCTTCCAGGGACAGGGTGGTATAGCGGGAAGGACTCAGCCAATGGAATCAGCCAGGCCCCTGTGTACATTTTGGCTCTACACGACTCACTCTTTAACGTCAGGCAAGTTGCTCCACTTCTCTGAGCTTGTCTCCTCACTTTTGAGATGATAACAACGCCTGTATTACAGAGTAGCTGAAGTGAGACAGAAATGAAGTAGGGTGTGTGTAGGCCTGCCTATGAGTTTATGCTTTTCTCCTGTGGCTTTCATGCATAACTGCTGTGTTCGCACTTCGTAGGTAATACATGATAGCTGTTGTTCACATAAGCTTTCTGGCAACACAAATACGAGTCAGCTTATTTCCCTTCTCTTCTTGTCTCTCAGCTCCTTCCTACTCCCAGCTTTCTTCCCTGCCCTCTTACCCAGCTCTTCTGATTTACTTCCCTTCACAGCTTGGCTTCTTCAAACGTCAGTACAAAACAATGCTGGATAAGAAAGCTGAAGACACTGCCACATTCAGTGGGGAGGATGTTAGCTGTGAGGCCCCGGATTTGCCTTTGTCCTAATAATCCACTTTTCTGTTTGTCTCTACCCCCACGGACTGGTCTTGCCTTTGCCTACAAATCTACTTCCATGGGGAAAATGTCTGTATAGATCTCGACTGGTCTGAACAACGTATCAGGGGCTAAGCCAACTTCTCAAGGCATCGGAAGGTTTTTATGTTTTAACATATTTGTCAGTTCTTCGGTAATGACTCACTTTTGACAGACGCAAACACGCAGCCAGCATGAATTTTCATACATATGAAGAATTGCCTCATTAAATGAGGATGTTTATAACACATTCTTCTTGTATGAAAGAGCTCTAATTCAGGAACCTGAGTCCTGTTCTAGGAAGAGCTGGGGGAACCTGCTTGTGGGCCCAGAAAACATTCTCTCGCTTTTTCAGGTGACTGAGGTCTGAGAGAATCTTTTCTTAATGGTGCTATAAGTAGTATCAGGGGAGAAGCTCAGGAAGAACTCTGTGTGTTGTTCATGGAGTTCAGCACAGGCTTCAAGCTCCTCGAATGAACAGACTGTCCCAGGAGGGGAATGAAATGCCCTGAACTTGTTTGAAACAATATCTCCCTTGAATGAGGTCCCCAATGACTGGGAGAGCCAGGCTTTCAAAAAGGAGCATCTGATGTCCCAAAGCAATACAGAAGACTGATTAAGGGTGGGCAGAGAGAATGGCTGACTTATTCCAAATCCAAAATTAGGGAAGGAAGCCGCACACATAGGGCTGGAGGTCCTCTGTTTGAAATCAAGGTTGTCTCCAGAAAGCCAGAATTCACAGATATGTCAGTGTGTGTCAGGCAAAAAGTGGTCGCAGCCCTGAGTTCCCAGAGGGCCTCCAAGGAGAGGCCCCATTTAAGTCATTTAATCTCCGAGAATCTCAATTCCTCCTCTAGAGAAGGGGAACCAGAATTATATCTTGCTCCCAGAGTTACTGTGAGGATTCGGTGTTATGTGAAAGACCTTGACAGCCCAGAGCCCTAATTATTAATAGGTAAGAGAAAAGAAGGGGGGGTGGGGATCTCCCACCTAGCCATCAAGGACATTCCCCTCGAGCACGTCCCAAATCATGGCCTTGGGAAGAGCAAGGGGAGCACAGACCGGACTGTGTGCCTGCGGCAGCAGAGCCCCTCGGACACCCCCCACCCCACCCCCGCCATCCCCAGGGAGCCTGCGGACACACAGCTTCCACACCTTTATTGTGCCTGGTGGCCTATGCCTCAGCCTCAGGGACGCTCATAGCCGGTGGGCAGAGGGTTGACACGGGGATTGTGGAAAAGAGTGTGGTTGCCGTCTCCCCAGGAGTAGGGCTGTGAAGAGAGGGGGAGCAGATCGTCAGGGCCATTGGGGCACCCTTCGCCCCCCTGACCCTCGCTCCAGCCCTGGGGGCAGAGGCCTCAGGCCAGCATACCTTGGTGCGGATTCGGAGGTGGTGGTAGGGGATAAACTTGGGGCGCTCGTGGTGGCCCGAGTGGAGCCAGGAGTTGAGGGTGCAGAGGGCCACGCTCGGCAGTGCCAGCATGAAGGTCAGGAGGCGCCAGGTTCTGGCTGCAGGGGGGAAGCAGAGATGAGACAGAAGTGGGGAGGCCAGGGCCTCTGAAGGTCAGAGCGGGAGGGGTGGCCAGTGGGGGTGTCGTCAGACCCTGGAAGGCCACAGAGGCGGGAGAGGGGTACAGGTAGGCAAGCCACAGGGTCAGGTCCCGGCCCCACTCACCTCCTGCCCCTCCGTGCTCTCCCTTCGCCGCACTCGCCAAGCCCCGACTCAAGGGTCTCAGAGGCAGGGCCATCGCGGTGGGTGAGAGAAGCAGGAAGCAGTACACTGTCCCCTCGCTCTCCTTCACCGAGGCCTAGATCCTCCTCCCCTCTTTTCGGGCCAATCACCTGTTGAGTCTGTAACATGGGTGGCTATTTTTAGGGGTTTTCTATATTTAAAATGAGGCCTTCCTGGCATGAGGTCCTTCTCTCCAGACAGCTGCTATTTGGTACCTCTTATTTTGGTAAGGGACGCTTAAAAAAAACCAATATGCCATTCTTTTTATAGTTGCAGGGAACTAGCTCCTTCAGTACTCTATTCTGGGGGCTGGCACGCAGTAGGTCTTTAATAACTATTTGTAGAAGGAATTAAGTGTTCTTTTGAATCTCAGTTTTTTCATCTGTACAATGTATAATAATTTATACCTTAAATGAAATTTATGAAATGTAGGTAAAGTAACACAGGAATATGCCAGCTTAGTGTCCGGCATGAAACGGTAGCTCAGTATATGTATTCGTCACCATTCTTTGCAAAGAACAGAACTCACTCTAACTGGTTTTTAAATGATAAGCCGTTGAAAATCTTTGGTGGCTCACAGTGTCTCTGGTATGGCCAGAGAGGCCATTAATCTGTGCCACCAGAAACCAGCTGTTCTATGGGCCAGCTGCCATGAGATCCCACCCCAGTTTGCACTGCTGGACTCTGGATGCCGAAAACTTCACCCACAGTGCTCTGGAAAGCCAGATTCTTCTACCCTAACATCCTCTGGAAGGTGGATTCTTCACTAAGCTTGCGTCCTTGAGTTGACGTGCACCCCAGTCGACGATAGCTAGGTCATTGCCTATGCCCGAGCTTCAAGAAAGGCTGGTAAATTGAGTTCTGCCTTATACCTTAAGGAGGCAGGAATTCTATCTTGGAAAAAAAATCCCCAAATAGAAGAAGAGTTCAAAAGATACTGGGGAGCCACAGACTTGACAAGTGTCTACCGCTAAGCATATTATTTCAGTCTGAAAAATCTGATTACTTGGAGGAAAAAGAAGCAAGGCTGGGGAGACCGGCAGAAGCCCTGTATCGCAGCAGGTCAGTAGAAAGCTAGACGATAGTGCAGGGTTAATTTCTGCCTGGTTCACTGTTCTGTCCTCAGCACCAGCACAGAACCTGGCATGAAGCAGTTGTTCTAAAAATATGTTTTACTGACTGTTTCAACCATGTTACGATAGTTAACCCTCTATAAATGCCCTTGCAGAACTATAATCCAACAGGATGCCTCAGCTTTGATCAGGACTGATGTACCTAATATGAATTTAATATATAAAAGAAAAACGAAATTTTTGTACTTAATCTGAATATATGAAAGAAAAATATCAAAGGAAGGGGCTCCAGAGCTGTTCCTCCTGTTGGTTTGAAACTGAACACTAGCTTCTACTTAACTTTCTGAGGCTTTTTTTTTTTTTAAGTAACCTTGTTGAACAGTCAAATGTTATATAGTGCTTCTAAATTATTCCAGAGCCCTCACGGCGCTTTAATGGAATTCTTCCTATGACTGCTATTTCCCGGTTGGAGTTTGGACTTGCTGCTGAGAAAATGGGCCTTATTGCAGTTCAGGTTACTTGGCATCTCCCTCCACACACAGTCCCCTCAGCTTATGATTACGGCTTTTGGAAAAAGCAAATAACCAAGGGTGTTTGTACTTGAAAACATTCTAGGCTCCTCCCTCCAGAGTTTTGCTGGTCATTGCCAAACCATTGCCTGGGCATTCCCATCCCTTTGTCTCATCTTGGAACTTTCCATGAAGAATTTTTCTTGCTGGTACTTTGTGAATGCCCAGAGAGACGCTGCCCTCCTCTGCTACTGTTGTCCCCATGGGTGCACCTGTCCAGTACTCAGCCTTCTGTTTAGGTAGTCTGCACTTTCCTAGCTGACCTGTGTGGAGAAGCTCCTTCACTCTTTGTACCCACCATTAGTTATTCCTTAAGGTCTCTCTCATGCAATCAAGTAATTGGGCTGCTTCCAAAGCTTCTAGTTTCTAGAGGTTTAGGTTTTTCTTTGCCTTAGGCAGTGGGGATCACAAACTTACCAGTTGTTAAGTAAACCCCAGTGGGCAGCATCCCAGCCCCTTTTCAGACATGCCGCAGCTGTTGGTGGTGAAGGGTGTGGAGTGACAATCCCATGTCAGTTTCCCTTGCCTTTCCTGGGATTCTACATACCGTGACCATATTGTCCAAAGCAAAGATCAATCCAACTTCTGATCTATTAAACACAAATTTTGTTTATGGGGAGGCCTAAGACAGGACATCTGAAATTAGAATTGTCCCAGAAAGGGAGGATACAGGGTATGAGTTAGTGGAGATGAAATGTGAAGGGATTTAGAGATAAGACAGAATCAGGGTGGAGCTCACTAGTGAGATAATGACAATAGGATGATAGGGTCCACAAAGGGGCTATTATAATAGCTCCCTCCGCCCTTGGAGCAGGTGAAACTTGTTATGGTGACCATCTATTGTTTTGTGTCTCTGCCCAACATATGCCTTCTGGTAATAACACCCTGGGTTTTCTTTATAAATTCACCACCCCCTTCTCATTTTCGTTCTTAGTTCTGGTGGGGTTGACTCCGTCCTCCAGCTTTAAGAGGGGCCACGTGATCCAGGCTTAGACAAACCAGAACATTCTGTCCTCCTAACCATAGTAATTGGTTTGGGAGGGATACGTGTCCATGAGTCTCAATTTGGGGACTGACTTCTTGGACTACCGAGATGTAGTAGTACTTCAACTGACCCTGGGGTTGCTAGAGCTTCAGGCTGGAACCTTAGATTGAAGCCAATCCTAATGCCATTTTTCAGAGCAGACCTGAAAGGGATAGATCTAGCCTTGTTCATAATATTTGAACCCCTGGATCAAGATGTACCAGAATCGAGAAAGATCTGTACCCTTAGACCTTTCAGTTGCATAAAATGACAAAAAGATGGGGTTGTAAGTCTTCATTAATTGCTAAACATTTTCTGTGAAACTACATCCTATCTCTAAACGTTTACCAATGAATTTTTAATTTCTGTACTCTGGTCTGTTTTCTTGAAATTTTTTGCCTTCTTTTGTAGCTGAAACTTAATGGGCACTTGAAGTGAGTCCAGGGTTGGTTAAGATGAAATTAATTAAATAAAGTACACATTGAGATGTAGTCCAACTTGCTAAAAGTTTAATGGTTGAGTCTGTACTTTTATTTTCTTCTTGCATTTCATAATAATATAACATTATACGATAAAAATAAATCTATAACTGTGACCGGATGTCTCTGAAATCTGTAGCTAATGCTGGGAACACTGAGGTTTTTAGCTGAGCCAGGCACTCTTGTGCTCAGGCAGTCTTGTGACTCCTATAACTCGAGCCCAGACTGAAGTTATACCACAGGCCAAGAGCTTGAAGTTGTCGTTCCCATGAGATCTTCATCTCACATCTTCTGTGTTGGGTTCACGAGGCCAGGGGGTAAAGAGATCCTATAATAGGGACTTATTAATCTCAGATATTTTCTAAATTCGTATTTTGCCATCAAAAGTGCTGATTATTGAAGATATACTTGAAGGCCTTTCTGCACTATCACTGATGCTGCTAAAAATTTGATGAGATCATCCTGTCAATTTTTAGTAAGCTCATTATTACAGATGTGTGGATGAAATGGCCTGGACCCGGGGGCGCCTGGGTAGCGCAGTCATTAAAGCGTCTACCTTCGGCTCAGGGCGTGATCCCGGTGTACTGGGATCGAGTCCCACATCAGGCTCTTCCGCTATGAGCCTGCTTCTTCCTCTCGCACTCCCCCTGCTGTGTTCCCTCTCTCGCTGGCTGTCTCTCTGTCACATAAAATAAATAAAATCTTTAAAAAAAAAAAGAAAAAGAAAAGAAAAAAAGAAATGGCCTGGACCCAAGTAAACAGTGTTGTTTTCAGTTGCTTTTCTCTGGTATCACCATAAAAATAACCATGGAATGACTGAATGGCAGACTCAGGGACTAGGAAGACATAGATTGGGTGTGATCACTTCGGTTAACTTTCCAAATGTGTCTATGCTGTGGCTTGAGAGGACAAGAAGAGTAAAAGAAACCCAGGTTTTAGATAAAAAACTTGAGCAACTGGAAGTGGTTCCTTGATTTAATTCATATTTATTGAGTAGCTACTATGAGTCAGGCACTGTGCCTGAGCCTCTGCTCTCATGGAGCTCAGTCTACTAGAGGAGACAGCGTGTGACCATTCATGACGGTTCACTATGCCAGTGCCGGAGTTACCATACCAAGGATGGTATGAGAGTTTGGGAAAGCTTTGAATGGAGCTGGGGCTCCTATGATAAGTAGGACAAGTTTAGGCGACAGAAAAGGGGGGAGGGCATTCTAGGTAGTTGGAAGTAGAACAAGTGCAAGAGGTGTGAATGTCATGGCCAGTAAAGCTGGGGAGGAAGGGCAATGCCACGTGAGAAGCCCCGCAGGGTGTGCTGAAGCATCTGAACTCTATTTTGTAGGCCACTCTGGGGCACGGGGTGGCAGGCATGAATGCTTTTAAGCAGAGGAATGACATCAGATTTAGTATTGGAGCTCGGGGTGTAAGTGAGGACTCGAACTGGTGGGTTATATGGATGATGAAACAGGGTGCAGAGATTGGAGGCAGGGGAGGCTGATTGGGGTCTTTTGTGATAAGCCAGGGAAACAAGAGTTTGCACTTAAGGAGGCAGCACTGGCAACTGAGAGGAGGGGACAAAGTTGAGAAAACCTTCTGAAGCAGAACAAATAGGCTGTGGTGCCTGGTGGGACCTGAGCTGTGAGAGAAAGAGGAATCAAGACTGGGGCTTAGACACTGGATGAGTGATGCTCTTAAGGACATCTCTGCAGTTTGAATTCTCACAGGGTAACTGCACATTTTCCCCCCACTTTTAATAGCACATGGTTGGGAAAACCAACAATAATTTTTTAAAAGCACAAGAGAAATAATGTATTAATCGCTGATATTAAGACATCACTTAATATCATCCTTGTCTATACTGAGAATATACTCATATTTCAGTTAACATACCTTTGCTTACCATCTCCCTAAATCCTTCTGTAAATTGTGAAGTTGAGAGACAGGAGAGGAATTCAGGAAAAACAAAACAAAGCAGGGCTGAGCTGAGCAAAGCAAAACCCTTCAGCATTTCAGAGGAAGACAGACAGCAGAAAAAGACTTTCATTAGGTAGTGTGGCTAGAGGAGAGGAAATGCATCACTGATCTACAGGTCTACCTGCCAGGCTATCAAAGGGCTCAGCTAGGGCCACACCACATGGGTTCATCTGGCGAGGTTAGACCTCTGCCTGACGGCTTTCCCGCACTGGAGACACTGGTACTGCAAACGGCCATTCCCCTGAGTGCATTTGCTGGGTGGCTGATCAGGTGGACACGCTGACTGGACCCACAGCCACACTCCACACCCAAGTGTGGCTTTTCCGCTAAATGGATCTTTCTCTGCTGGATCAGAGAGGAGCTCTGGGTGATGCGATTCCCACACTCAGAGCAGACATAAGGCTGCTCACCTGTATGGAGAAGCTTGCCACTGGCTGGGAAATTGTTCCCACGCTCAGAACAGGTAAACTTGGCAGCCATTGCCGCTTCTGGTTCATCATGGAGGGTGAACTTGGAGTCCAGACTCCGCAGGAGTCCCTGAGGCAGAGGAAGAGCTGGGGAAGGGGTGAGTGGAGGAGGAAGGAGGGAGGGCTGATAAATACTGGGGAGAGAAAATGGAGGCATCAGGGAGGTTAAAGGATGGTGTGAGGGGAGGAGTCTGGGAAAGATGGACATGATTAGAGGCTGGGGACTGAATGGGGTGGAAGCATCAATCACTGGTGGAGGGGCAAGATGAAGACAAGGAGGTTGTTGTAGGGACATAAAGGACCTGGGGCTTCTGCTCAGCTCTAGCAGAGGGAGAACTAGGGGGCTCGTGCCCTGAGGTGGTGCCTGGGGCTTGTGATAAGCCACATGGTGTTTGAGGCTGGCTCAGAGGCTGAAGCCCTCCCATACTCCCCACAGCTGTAAGGCTTCTCCCCTGTATGTGGGTGAATGTGCTGGGTGATGTAGGTCTTCTGACTAAAGCTGTCACCACAGTCAAAGCAGCAGAAGGGCTGCTTACCTGGGTAGCATATCAGCTTCCACCCATCCCCCAAAGCCTTCTTGTGCTGGGACCAGATGTAGGCTTCAGCGCAGTACACACTCTTTGGTAAGCCAGCAGCAGAGAGCTGACTGTAAAGCCCTTGCCATACTCCTCACAGCTATATATCCACCAGAATGGATTCCCTGGTGCTTAATGAGATGGAGCTCCCACAGAAGGTCTTGCTACACTGGGGATAGTGACAGGGCCTCTCACTAGTGCGGATCTTTCTGTGCTGGATGAGGGATGCACTCTGAGAAAACCCCTTCTCACAGGCCCTGTTCTTGTAGGGCTTAGCTCTCGGGTAACTCTGTTGGTGCTGGAGTAGGTTGGAACTTTGGCTGAAATGTCTTCTACAGTCAGGATGGAGGTAAGACTTTTCACCAGCATGACTTCAGAGATGATGGGTCAGAGAAGATCTCTGCCAGAAGCCCTTGCTGTGACTGTGACTGTGGTCAGTGCAGATACAGGGTCTCTCACTAGGCGCAGGTTTCCAGCGAGCTCACAGTCTAGGAGTGGCATCCAGCTCCCCATCCTCAAGGGCTTGTCCTGAGATTTTTCTAATTTAAAATTCTGGACAATGGGATATAAAGGTGTTTCTTGAGACTCTGAGTCCAGAAGTAGATGACACTATTCTTGGGTATATCCCTTGATGTTCTCCATTACTGAGCTTGTCCTCATTCTTGTTCCCAGTTCCTGTGGAAGAAATTGGAGGTTTCAGATTCCTGCACAGAAATGCTCCCCAGAGAGGGAGAGTAAAGCACAGAGGATAGTTTTGCTATAAAATTGCAAAGGAGACTTTGCTTTCAGAATCATATGCCTATCAACAGGTGAAGGAATAAACAAATTGTGGGATACCCGTATAATGGAATTCTCAGCAACAAAAAGGAACTACTGTTGTATGCAACTAATAGATGAATATCAAATTATGTTAGACCGGAGAAGCCAGACCCAAAAGTACATATTGTATGATTCTATTTATACGAAATTCTACAATAGGCAAAACTAATGTATAGGAACATAAAGCAGACCAATAGTTGTCTGGAAATAAGTGGGGTAGGGAGAGGCTGACTGGAAAGGGGCATGAAGTAGGGGTGATAGAAATGTTCTGGTTATATTAGTGTATACATTTATCAAAGACCAGACTACATTTAAAATGGGTGCATTTTATTATCTGTAACTTCAATAAAGCTGTCAGTCCAAATATGCTAAGATGTTTCTTGAGGTCTGGAGGGTGGACAGGAGTATCAGTGCTGATTGGCCAATTTTTAAAAGATTTTACTACATTATAAATAACAGTTTAAGTAGCTAGCATGTATAGAATGCTTACTACATGCCAGGTGCTGTTCTAAGAGTTTCCACACATAGATTAAGCCTCCCAACAACTCTCTAACATGGGGACTATTACCCCGTTTTGCAGATGAAGAAACCCACACTGAGAAGTCTTACTCTTGCCAAAGGCCATCCATTAAGTAAGTGGCAGAACCAGGACCCAAATGATCTGGCTGGAGAGAGCATTCTCCTGATTTCTAGGCTACAATGTCTCTCCCTGGGACAATTTTGAAAAAGAAATCCCCTTTTCTCCATAATGCTGACCTTCTCTAAGAAAAATGTGTTCACATTTGCAAGTTTCTTCAGGCTTTGCCCAAATGCCTACATATTTAAATACTCTATAATCATAGTTAAGTTACTGTGAGCAAGAGGAAGGTACTCCAAGCAAAAGATGAATCTAATTCTGCTTCCCAAAAAGAAGATTCTTTTTTTACTTATGAACGTTCATTCACATTTTCATAATGATCACATTTTAACACTATCTATTTTTTTATTTTTAGATTTATTTATTTGAGAGTGAGGGAGAGAGAGAACACTAGAATACGGGAAGGGGCAGAGGGAGAGGCAGAGAAATCCCCAAGCAGACTTCACACCGAGCATGGAGCCTGACACGGGGCTTGATCCCAGGACCCTGAGATTTTGACTTGAGCTGAAATCAAGAGCTGGTGAGCCACACAGGTGCCCCTTACTGCGAGCTATTTAAGTTAAATTCTTTTGTTTTTTTCATTTCCTTTATTATTGGACTATATCATTATCATAGATAATGCTCTAATCGTTTTCATGCCATGCACAGAGCTTATTTTTTCCCTGTTGAATTTCTTGCGAGGAATCATCCCCAGGAGTGCAGCTGCTGCCCCATATCAGAAAGGGCCTCCGGTCTCCATAAGGCAGAAGCACTTCTAATTCTATGGATGGATGCAGTTCAATTTGCCAGTGCCTGTCACTGGGCCAGCCACAATGACCCCAGCCTATTCATGGTTTCAAGAGTTCTGGAAAGACTACAGCAGTTCTGGTGACTCTCTTCTGGGAGTCAGCTAGGATATGTTAGTGCGATCAGCCCTTGTAACAATTAAGAAAGCCACAGCCTGCCAAAAACTTCCATGTAGGTAGCCACCAGAGTCCGTCATTCTTTCTGTCACTGTCGCAACTGTCTCCTCTTACATTCCCTGTCACTAATCTAGCCCAGGCTTTCTTTACCTCTTCCGGAAATTGCTGTATGTTTCCTAGTTGGCATTTTTGGCTTGTTTCGCCCTACTTCCGGTTACCTTACACAAAACTGTCAGGCATGTTTCTTAATACAGGGCAGTGCTTCCTGATTTCGCAGGGGACACGTGGAAAATGTGAACAATTTGTGCAGCATACTAGGAGAAAGGGTCGACGAGGCTCCCAGCTGGAGGTGCCTGGCCCAGTGCTTCTGGCCCCCCCAGGCCCCCCCCCCCCCCGCCCTCAGGGTTAAAGCAGTGGCTCCCGACCCTGGCTGTACATTAAAATTATGCCGTTTCTAGAAATTCTTTTGCCCAGGCTGCACTCAGGTGTAATAACATAGTATACAGCCAAAACTCAGAACCTTTGAACTACAGGGATATCTGTTTATCCTCAGGAACCTCTACAGGTTACCTTTCTTTCACTGTAGCCTTTCCTTTTCAGGAAGGGGTCCAGGGTATTAATAAACTAAGGTCAAGGCCCTGAACTTAGCTGTGTGGAGCTCTCGATAGCTGGACTCGACGCCACATGATAATAAAATTTAACCTTACCGAACTGTCCAAGGCTAAATGAGTGTCTCCAGGCTGGGGATAGACAGACTTTCGGTCACGGTGGTGTAGGGTAACATTCTGAGAAAGCTGTACCTGAGGGCCTGGGTGTTTACACCTGCGCGCACGTTTTCGCGGAGCTGAGGGGACAGTTAAAGGCAGAATTCCCTGGAGACCTTGGGAAGAGCAGGAGGTCTGGATTCTAAGGCCAAAGGGCCTGTGGTGCGGCAAGTGTTGAAGGAATGGTTGGATGGAATGAGCAGACTCCAGGAAGAGAATGGGAGGCACAACGCTGAAAAGGGCAGCGAAGATGCTCGTGCCGCCCCCTCCAGCCCTGATAATACCGACGTGCTTGCGGGGGTTCAAGGAGCGACCTATGGAAGAAGGTGCTCGGCGGAAGCGTATGCTCGGAAATGCCCCCTGCTCCAGGTAAGAGGTAGCGGGCTCGGGCTCCTGTCCTTTGCTAGCTCTTACCTAGTGAGATCCTGCGCCCGCATGTCTCCTGCATGACACCTGGGGGTGCAGCCAAGCGGGGCTGATCACCCCCACTCTCCGGACACGATATCCCAACTCCCGCGGCTTGGCCATGGAACCCTGCTCCGCGAGGGCCGTCCTCCGAGGGAACTCTGCAGCACGGAGGTAGCGTCCTTGGAGCCAGGCGCCCCACTCCGGAACGAGAGGCCGCTGAGGCTCCCGGGAAATGTAGTCGCCCGCAAGGGGCCTCGGAAACTGGAAAAGCATGGACCCTGCCGCTGAGCCACTTCTGGAGGCGTCCCCCCAGCCGTCGAGACCTGGATGCCGAGGATCGCGGGCATCCTTACCCAGCCTCGGCCAGGGGCGTTTCGTTCCGGCCCGCCCTACTTGCTTCTCACTTCCCGAAAAACTGCCCCCACCCCTCCCCTGGCGTTCCCAAGAATGGGGCGGAACGGCCTGGGCAATAACCACACCACAAAGAGCCGCGCAGGAACCGCCATTCCAGTCCCCAAGTAGAATGCGAGAGGAAAGGGCTTGGGGCGAACTGTCCTCAAGCGAGAGGCTTCAGAACGCGGCTTACGCCGGTCTGGTTGCTGTGCTTGGGGATCACCCGGGCAACCCAGCCCGACGCTTTGAGTCACGCGCATGCGCGTGGTCCCTTGGCCCCGGGGCATGCGCCTCACCTGGGAATGGAAGGAGGGAACAACCTGCAGGAGACAGGACGACCGCGCCCCCTAGTGACAGAAAGCAGTGATGACGACCCGGCTGGAAAGCTTGGGAGAAGGTTTAGGATGGGGAAGTTTTGAAGAGAGATGCTGGGTTGCAGGGCTGGGATTAGGGGGAGGAGAGTGAGGCTCTGGCTTCTGGCACAGAATTCAAGGGGGTGCCCAAGAATTTAGTAATCACGATAAAACAACCTTTGAATGCACTATCTCAAAAAATCAAAATTAATACAAAAAATTCCACCATAAGCAACATACCAAAATTTTACATGAAGACAAAATTCAACCTTATACTTTCACAGCCTTGCCTCACTTATCTTTTCCTAATCATGGTCTTGGTTCCAAACAAACTTTATTTACAAAAACCGTTGGCGGCACAGGCTGTAGTTTTCCGATCTAAAAAAAAATTCAAGTATTAATCTTGATTGCCAAGTATCTTCGTGCCCCCTTACATTTTACACTAGAAGGTAGTGCCTCACTCATCTTACCCTGGTACCAACTCTGGCAAATTCCCTCAGTTTTGGAGGACGCGGAAGTGGACGACACCTGGAAAAGACCCTCATTATGGTCTGAGTTCGGCCGCCAGCTGCCTGAGTGACCTTGGGCCCGTCATGCCCTTCCCCTTCCTCGCAGTTGCCCCTTGGAGAATTAGGGAGAGTCCAACTGCATTACTGAAGAGAGTCCTCGTAGTGCTGAACAGCAGTGATTCTCACAGGATGGAACGAAAGAAAGTTCACTAGAAACTCATATACCTGTCATATGACCACAGAGTGGTCCTAGAAGTATTGTTCCTAATACCCCCAAATTGAAAACAATCAATGATCACCAGCAGTTAAATGGATATATAAATTAATGGTACTTCAATGGAGTAACAATGGAATACCATAGAACAACAAAAATGGGTGACTACAACTGTATGCACAACCTTAAAAACACTATAGCACAGAGGAAACAAGACATACAGTCCAATTCCATTTCCATAAGGCTCAAAATCAGGCAAAATCACAGTATATTGTTTAGAAATCCATGTATATATTATATATATTTATAAATGTATATATAAATTTCATATATATAAATAATATATAAATATATGTAAATTTCATATGCATATGAAATTATCACCACAAATGTCAGGATAGTGCTTATAGGCCTAGAAGAGAGGAAGAAGGTGTGAAATGGTGTTCTGGAGGACAGCATTCCTGGCACTGGGTAATGGTTACAAGGATAGTGCCTTTTAATTATTCTTTAAAATGCACTCTTAGGTGGGGCACCTGGCTGGCTCAGTCTGAAGAGCATAGGACTCTAGATCTTGGAGTCATGAGTTTGAACCCCACGTTGCATGCAGAGATCACATAAACAAACAAACAAAAAAATAAATAAAAATAAACTTTAAAAAATGATCACATAGGTTTTATGTACTTTCCTGTGTATAGAACATTTTTTAAATGCTTGCAAAGATAAGTAAGTATCTAGAGCAATGCCTGGCATGTGGTAGGTGCTTAATAAGTATTTGTAAAATTGGTGAAATAGTGCAGTGCTGTAGCAGACCCTTAGTCACACAGTAAGTGGCAGAATTAGGACGGCCCTGAGGTTGTTGCTTGAAAGCCTGGGTCAGATGCTTGGTGACAATGAAAATCTCAGAGCAGTGGGATTTTACTGCACTAAACAGGAAAAGCAAGTAAGTGTTCTCAAGTCTGTACTAGAGATGCCTGAAGGCTGATGGCCAAATAAGGTCCTGCCAGGTCTCGGGAATCCTCCAAGTGGGGAAGAGGGGAATTACCAAACGTCTTGTCTTCCAAGCGCATGATCCTGAAATTCCAATCCAACTACTTGACATGGTTACGGGAAATGTCACACTATCTAAATCTAACATCTGGGGTCTTGGTGCGATTCCTTCCTCCACCATCAGTGCTTTCTTCACCTTTTCCACACTTTGTATTATAATGACCACTCTCCCTGCCTAGTCCTCTTGGGTGGATAACCCATGAGCGGACATGGGAAATGAGCCGAAGGCCGAGGAAGGACTGAGATTGATGCTCTCACTAGGTTTCACAGTCCTCCTGTTCGGAGCTGTTTCCTGACTGCCTCTCAGTTGTACCAAGTCCTGGGGATGCTCAAAAATCAGTTCCCTCTTTGGAGTTTACATGAACTTAACTTTTTCAAAATGCAAACCCCTGGAAAGCTTACCCAGTAAGTTAATTAATAAGACAATAATCTCTTATCGGCTATTTGCTCTTATCAGAAGGTCCACGTTTCTTTTAAAAAATATTTATTTATTTATTTATTTATTTATTTATTTATTTATTTAAGAGAGACAGAGAGAGAAGAGCATGAGTTGGGGGAGGGGCAGAGGGAGAGGGAGGGAGAGAATCCTAGGCAGACTCCCTGCTGAGTGTGGAGCCAGCAGTAACCAGGGCTCATTTTCACGACCCTGAGATCATGACCTGAGCCGAAGCCAAAAGTCAGACACTCAACCGACTGAGCCACCCATGAGCCCCAGAAGGTCCCCATTTCTAAGGAAGTTGCTGCCGTCGGATAATAACAACAGAGAAACTAAGGGGTGTCAGCTACACTATCTGCTAGTTGAGAAAGAGGAGAAGAAGCAAGTCTGGAGGGAGATATTGGGAGCTGAGAGGGTGTGTATAGACCTTGGAGTGGGAGTAGGGGTGGCATGGTCTGTTCAGATTGTCTGTTTCTTCCTGTTTCAGGAAGGTCTTGGTAGTTTATAAGTTTGCAGGAAGGCATCCATTTCTTCCAGTTTGCTTAATTTGGTGGCATATAGTTGCTGGTAACAATTTCTAACAATTGTTTCTATTTCCTTGGTGTTAGTCGTGATCTCTCCCCTTTCATTTATGATTTTATTAATTTGGGTCCTTTCCCTTTTCTTTTGGATAAGTGTGGCCAGAGGTTTATCAATCTTATTAATTCTTTCAAAGAACCAGCTTCTAATTTCATTGATCTGTTCTACTGTTTTTCTGGATTCTATTTCATTGATTTCTGCTCTAATCTTTTTTATTTCTCTTCTCTGGCTTCGTTTAGGCTTTATTTGCTGTTCTTTCTCAGGTCCTTTTGTTGTAAGGTTAGCTTGTGCATTTGGGATTTTTCTACTGTTTTGAGAGAGGCTTGGTTGGCTATGTACATCCTCTTAGGACCGTTTTTGCAGTATCCCATAGGTTTTGGACTGATGTGTTTTCATTCTCGTTAGTTTCAATGAATTGTTTAAGTTCTTCTTTAATTTCCTGGTTGACCCATTCATTCTTTAGCAGGATGCTCTTTAATTTCCAGGTGTGGAGTTCCTTCCAATTTTCTTCTTGTAATTGAGTTTCAGTTTCACAGCATTGTGCACATTTACATATGCAGGGGATAATCTCAGGTTTTTGGTATTGGTTGAGACCTGATTTGGGACCCAGTATGTGGTCTATTCTGGAGAAAGTTCCATGTGCACTCGAGAACAATGAATATCCTGTTGTTTTAGGATGGAATGTTCTGTATGTATCTGTGAAGTCCATCCAGTCCAATGTGTCGTTCAAAGCTCTGGTTTCTTTGTTGTTCTTCTGCTTAGATGACCTGTCCTTTGCTGTGAGGAGTGTTGACGTCTCCTACTATTAATGTATTATTATCAGTATATTTACATATTTTGGTTATTAATTGGTTTATATAATTGGCCTCTCCCATGTGGGGGGTGTAGATATTTACAATTGTTAGATCTTCTTGTTGGATAGACTTTAAATAATAATGTCCCTCTACATCTTTTACTACAGTCTTTGGTTTAAAATCTAATTTGTCTGATATCAGGATTGCTACCCCA
Source organism: Ursus arctos (assembly GCF_023065955.2). Taxonomy (NCBI): domain Eukaryota; kingdom Metazoa; phylum Chordata; class Mammalia; order Carnivora; family Ursidae; genus Ursus; species Ursus arctos. The sequence goes on from NW_026622874.1 coordinate 88,677,432, forward strand.
GCTTTCTTTTGAGGTCCATTGGCATGGTAAATTGTTCTCCATCCCCTCAGTTTCAATCTGGAGGTGTTTTTAGGTTCAAAATGAGTCTCTTGTAGACAGCATATGGATGGGTCCTGCTTTTTTATCCGATCTGAAACCCTGCGTCTTTTGATGGGAGTATTCAGTGCATTTACGTTCAGAGTAGCTATTGAAAGATATGAATTTAGTGCCATTGTATTGCCTGTAAAGTCTCTGTTTCTGTAGATTTTCTGTTTCTTTCTGAAACACAAGAATAAAATTTAAAAATTTAAAAAAGGAGGGGGGCGCCTGGGTGGCACAGTCATTAAGCGTCTGCCTTAGGCTCAGGGCGTGATCCCGGTGTTATGGGATCGAGCCCCACATCAGGCTCTTCCACTATGAGCCTGCTTCTTCCTCTCCCACTCCCCCTGCTTGTGTTCCCTCTCTCGCTGGCTGTCTCTATCTCTGTCGAATAAATAAAATCTTAAAAAAAAAATTTAAAAAAGGAGGGGGAGCGAAGGGGGGCTATAAACTCTCAGTGTGGACAAAGCAGGGTGTTTCAGTTGTTCCTGGGTGTATTTTGGTCTGTGTGTTAGAGGACACTACATCCCAAAATTACAAGGAAAGTAAAACTTGTATATACAAAAAGGTAAAACCGAACAGAGTGAAAAAGGGCTAAAATAAAGAATATATTTATTTAAAAAGTAGGTGTGTAAAAATACAGTTTAAAAAAGCGACTACGAAAAATAAGTTGCTATAATAGACATCTAGTTGAAACGAGGAGCAGGTAAAAAGGAAAATACAACAGAGAAAAAGCATAAGAAAAGGGAAAAAAAGAGAAAAGAAAAGGAGAATTATATGTAAAAAATAAACAAGTCGTGAGGCCACACCTGGAACTCAATATACAATTTTCCCCTGGCGTTGGGATTTTACAGTCTTATAGGATCCAAAGGACTGTCATCCACCTGTTCTTCCAGCCTGTCCTCTGGGGGCGGGGCCTGCGGCGCGGTGTCTCAGGTAACCCTGCCTGGGAGGGGGATGGGCTCAGTGGAAACCAGTCATCTGTGTGGCTTTTGTTCCCTGGGGACTTTCCACTCTTCTTCAGAGGATCAGAGCAAAAATGGCCATGCCCAAACCTCTGGCCCAGAGCCGAAAAATATCAGTCTGCCCTCTTTAATAAACCCTCCGGGACCAACAGTCTCCACTTCGGCGTGTCCTGCTGAAAACCGCAGCCTCCAGAGCTGGGCGCCCAAAGCAACTTTCAGAGGTAGTCCCAGGGGCCCAGGAGCGCCTCTGCCCTTTGTGATTCCGAATCCGTGAGCAGCTGCAGACTCACATACACACCCGAAGCTCGGGAATCAGGTCTGGGTTCCACTCTAAAGTCCTTTCCAGGCCGCTATCGCTTTGTGAGTTTTTGCCCGGTCCCTTGCACAGGTTCCAGATTTTTTCAGGCTGTTCAAGGAAAGAGCAGTTATTGACCTTCCCGGCTCACAGTTCATGGAGATGGGAGCTGAGAGTCCCTTCCTGGGCTTGCTGACCATAACCTGCTCGGGCCGTCTACCATTTCAGGAATCCCCTTTTGCTCTGTGGTCCCTCATAACCTGAGACCACCATGCCCTACCTAGAATTCTGCCTTTTCATTTCCGGAGCCCCCTTCAGGGAGCGGTGTCTGTTCCTAGAGCAGATTTCTCAGGGTTCTGATTTTGTGCTCCCACATTGTATCACTTTCTAGAAGCCAGCTTCTGGAGGCTTCCTCCCCCTTCTGTTTATCTTCCGGTATCTCCCGGCAGATTCATGACTCCACATGTCTTACCTCGCAAAAAGCAGTCACTTTCCTGCTTGGAGAGATCCAGATATATATTCTTTTTTTTTTTTTTTTTTTTTTATTCGACAGAGATAGAGACAGCCAGCGAGAGAGAGAACACAAGCAGGGGGAGTGGGAGAGGAAGAAGCAGGCTCCTAGCGGAGGAGCCTGATGTGGGGCTCGATCCCATAACGCCGGGATCACGCCCTGAGCCAAAGGCAGACGCTCAACCGCTGTGCCACCCAGGCGCCCCCTTTTTTGTTTTTTAATTGAGGTAAAATGGTTAAAATTCACATAACATAAAATGAACCGTTGTAAAGTGAACAATTCAGTGGCAATTAGTGCATCCGCAATGCGGAGCAACCCCCACCTCTATACAGATCCGGAACATTCACGTCCCTCCTGTGCCCCGTAAGCAGTTACTCCCCAGTCCCTGCTGCTCCAGCCCCCGGCAACCACCAATCTGTTTCTATGACTTTACTTGTTCTGGATATTTCCTATGAATTAAATCGTATAATATGTGACTTTGTGTATCTGGCTTCTTTCGCTTAGCATACTGTTTTTGAGACCCACTCATTCCATTTTATGACTGAACAATATTACACAATTTGTTATCCATTCACCTACTGGTGAACATTTCGGTTGTTTCCACTTTTTGGCTCTTGTGAGGAGTGTTACTATGAACATTCCTGTACAGGTGTTTGTTGGAGTACCTGTTTTCAAGTCTTTGGGGTTTATACCCAGGAGTGGAATTACTGGATCACATGGTAATTCCACGTTTGCACCATTTTACAGAGCCACCAGCGATCAGAACGTCTCCAGTCTCTCCACATCCTGCCGACACTTGTTATTCTCCATTTTGGTTCTTATCGTGGCCTCCTCATGGGTGTGAAGTGGCATCTCATCGTGGTTTCGATCTGCGTTTCCCTAATGACCAATGAGAGTGAACATCTTTGCAGGTGTTATTGGCCATACGTATATCCTCTTTGCAGAACTATCTTTCTTTTTCCTTTTTTTTTTTTTTTTTAACATCGCAGGCTGATTTTGTGGATGTTCAAAATGGTTTGATAGATACCGGCTAAATTCAGGGGACCCGTTGAAACGGGGTCCCCGACTCCTTTGCCATCTTGCCTCCTCCCCTTTATTTCACCATTTTACCTCTTTATATTCCCTAGCATTATACTAATGTTGGGAGATATCATCACTGAGACCCTGTATGTGCTGGATACTTTACATACATTATCTCATTATCCACAGTAGGCATTATCTTACCCATTCTACAGGCAAGTTTACTGGAATTTAAATAAGTTAGCCTATGTTATGCATGAGAGTGTCAGGGCAATACTACGATAGGTATTTTAGCTGTGAATTAGTTGACTCCAAAACTTGGCTAGGCTAGACTTCTAAGGATGGCTCTGTCAACACTACCAAACTGACTCACGAGAGGGGCTTCTGCGGCCGCCATGAAAATGAGGAGCCAGGAGGCTGCACTTGGAACCTCTGAGATGAAAAACCACACAACTCTAGCCAAGGTCACTTGTGTATAGTTGCACAGGTGTTACATAAGCTAGAGGAGACTTGGATCATAGCTGCAAATCAGGGATTAGGAGGCTGCTTCATTGCCTCCAACCTGCCCCTTTACAACCAGAAGGCTGGAGTTTGGATACCTCAATACAACTACAGAAGACCTCCATGTCTTCTCTACCTTACTAGTCATCAGAATATGGCCAATAGCGTAAGAGCGTGGCCTCTGTTTCATTTCCACTTTCCAATTCTCATGTAGGGACATCTAAATGGAAGAGCCTAATGTGGAAGGAATCTCGGAAATGTAGTATTTAGCCCAGAGAGGCTCATGTGGAGGTAAGAATAGATTCTGGATGTCAAATGACACCCAAAATTGTAGGAAAGCCAAGTTTGAACCCCTGTGCGTAAGGATGCACCCTACGCATAGTAGAATCATTGCCTCATTGAAGGGGCCTTGAAGACAATGTCATCCTATCTCATCATTTTGCAAATGAAGAAACTGAGGCCCAGAGAGAGGAAGTGATTGGGGGGCGCGGTGGGTAAAGAATGGCATAAAGACACTGGCATGGATAGGCTGGAAGAAAAATCTTCAGGAAACTTGGTGTCCAAAGAGTTTCTGACTTTACAAAGATTGAACGTGTTGATTCTAATTCAGATCCAAGAGGATGCTGGCCATTAAGAGATGTAAGCATTTTGAACTGGGAATAGATAAGAAGAGAAAGGGTTAAGTGATCCAAGTCTAAGCTTCAGGATTTTTTGTTCTTTTAATTTTGAGGGGAAAATGTTGAAGCAATAGAAAAACCACCTGTAGGAGAAGAAATACAGTGATATTCTTACTCCCGCGCCCCCCCCCCCCCAAAGTCTGCCCAGGGTGCTAAGCTCAAAATCTCAAGGTTGCAGATATTTTCACATCTGCTTATATGTGAGAATCTAGTGACTTGTGCCCAAGTACTTGGGAAATAGGAGCAACTGCTGGTACGGAGCAGCAGTGGCAAGTAGATGTGAGAAAGAAGGTGCTAGAAGTTCTTTGTGCTCTCCTTGTCTCTCTCTGACTTCTGGGCCACCAATAAGGACATCAGCTTTCTTGCCAACCTTTAATACAATGGCTTTTTTGGGGGGGGCAGGTCTAAGCACCCTTAAACATTCCCAAACGATCATACGCTTTGAGTACCTAGATTTATTTTCCTAAAATTCTTTTTGAAACAAAAACCTTGCAGAAAACTTGCAAATCTAGTACAAAGAACTCCCCCCCCCCCGCCCCCCGAACTGTTGGAGAATAAATTGCTCTCTTGGTGCATTATCACGTCTGGACGCTCCAGCGTGTATTTTCTATAAACAAGACCGCTCTCCCATAGAACCCCAACACAACCACCAAAATCAGGAAATTGCCGTTGAAACCTCAGACACCATTGAGTTTTAACAATTAACTCAGAACGTCCTTTTCAGCAAAAGGATCCATTTCAAAAGCATATGTTGCATTTACTTGTCACATCTTTTTAGTTTCCATTATTCTACAATAGTCCTTCAGGCTTTCTTGATGTTGAGCATGTTAGAACTTTTTGTTACTGGGATGGCGCTGCTCCAAGGCCCTTCAGAGCTATGGAATAGATGAACACATACACGGGGGCGTAAGTACACATATATACATTTATATCTATATTTCTGTATCTATCTACATGTCTGTGGAAAATCATAAAGCCACTCTGCTATCTCCAACTCCAACCCAGAACCATAAGGACTGAGTTTTCTCCTTTTCCCTATTTGTGTCTTCCTTTTCTGACACTGAGAAACCTGGCTCGTTATCCTTAATATATGTAATTATTTGATCAATAGCTGGTATAAGCAGGCTTCTATCTCTCCTACCACCTCTTTCCCCTCCATGATGCCCTCCCAGCCCTGTCAGGCTCTGACACCCATGCTAGGCCACCATCTCTTGTGGACACCCTCTTCACCCTGCCAGGCCTGACACACACCCTCAGAAATTGCCTTCCTTACTCTGTCTGCCCCCAAAGGCTTTAAGGTCTAATTTTTCAGGAAGGGAGGGCAGGGAAGGCGGGGTAGAAGGAGAAAGAGCTTATCTCCTTTGAAAATTTTTTTTCTTTCCCCATTTCCTTCTTGCTTGTCCCTTTAGTCTGCCTAATTCTAACGTTCTTCCTTCTTCCAATTTGTTATTTCTAGTAAGTCATTGTCTTAGAAACCAGATTCATTAATCCATTCATTTACTCTTTCATGATACAAAATTTTTTTATGCCGAGTAAACTGAGAGGCCCTAGGTTCTGAGTGAGAACTTTCCTGGGACGTGAGTTGACTGAGCTTGGATGCATGGACTTGGAAACATTTGAAATTCCATAGGCTCTCTTTGCTTGAGCCCGGGATGTTGGTGAGCATATCACACATGGCCAATTGGACATTCTCTTTATCACTTAGGGAACCTCTAGGATCTTAGGCTCTGTGGTCAGTTCAGAGAGCTGGCACTGGTGGAGAGAGGTAGATGAGTTGTGTGGGTGGGACCCCTGGGGTCCAGAAGAGGAGGAGTATGGGATTCTCTGCTGGTAGGTATCCCGAGCTATGGGTGCTGAAATGCCAATCCTGGCTTCTTCCAGCCGATCCTAGGGAGAAACAGTGGGCCCTCCGGGTCAGAACTTTGCTCAGAGATGATACCAGGAGTGGGGGCTCCTTCTTTTTCATGAAACTTCTCTGTCCTCAAGTTCTTCACAGTCATGGCACAAATGGAGGCTCTGTCACTCCTCACCTCCCTTCCAACCGTGAGCAGCCGCAGCACAAGCGCTAAAGCGGGAGGTGAGACACGGCATGTTCATGACCCGGAACAGCATGTGGGGGGAGGCAGTCTCCATGGGCATTTCCCAGGTATCACAGATTCTTAAGCCATGAGTTCTAGCCCTTAACCCAGAACCTACCTCAGACATTCCAGAGATCTTCACACCACTGAGATCAAAATCAGACAGGAGATAAGGTGGAGAGGACAGTGTCTTACTATGCTAGAAAAGGCTGTCATATTCCTGGACTTCTTTGCCCCTTCTTCCTGTCCCACCCTCCATGAATAGCTGGGATCAGGGAATCCCTGAGCTCCCCTCTTTGCAGGTCTTGGATCTGGCTAGCCACCCCCCAACCTGCTTCCAAATGATCCCCTAGTCTCTGCCCTTGCCCAAGGTTTCACCTATCCCATGCCTTGAAGTTACTAGCCCTGGCAACTTCAACCCTGCAGCTGGAGTGGGGTATTTTCCAGTCCTCCTCCCTACGCTCTTCCTCCAAAACACCAAACTGGAAATCTAGATTGTGATGTGAAATCTCCTAATTTAAATGTTGGCTCCACTGTGTAAACACACACACATACAGAGATGGCAAACTTCACTGCGTGTTTTGAATTTCACTGTGTGTGTGTGTGTGTGTGTGTGTGTGTGTGTATTTAAAAAATTGAGCTATGGCAGTTTTATTCTTCTTGTAGTAAAAACCATTTAAAATAAACACTAAATAATGTATTTTAATTTCTCCATAGATGAGGGATAAATGGATAACATTCATCATATGAATTTAATCTTTCCTTAAAAGATTTATTTATTTTAGAGGGGAGGGGGAGGGGCAGTGGGAAAGTGAACGAGAAACTCAAGCAGACTCCCCCCTGAGTGTAGAGCCCAATATGGGTCTCCATCTCATGACCCAGAGATCAGACCTGAGTCAAAACCAAGAGTTGGACGCTTAACCGACTGTGCCACCCAGGCACCCCGACTTTAATCTTTTTAGGATTATAAAAGTAATGCACACACTTATAAAAAAGTTAAACATCACCTAAAGGAGAAGATAAGAGATTTACAAGCACATAACAATTTGAGAGGAGATGGTGCCCAAGGATACTGGCCTTAAAGTGAGAAACTGGCTTCCAGTTCTCTGAAAGGGATTTTGCAAACAAATCCCCTTCCATGCCCAACTCTACCATGCACCTAATATTCATATCCAATTACAGATTTTGTAGCCTACGTCATAGAGCTTCAAAGAAGGCAAGGACCAATACAGGTAAGCGGTATAAACAGGACCCCATCATACCAATTATTTACTGAGTGCCAACTCTGTATGTGCTGGGGGCTCAGGCCTCCAACTCGGACCCTAACTTGTGCTCTTTGAAGTGCCATTGATGGGGACCATAGCAAGAATCCTTCCTTTCATCAAGGACGCCATGCCCAGAGGCATTTCTTGCTCCCAGCTTGGGGAGACAGGTAGTATGAATCAGATATCACCTCAATGAAGCCTCTCAGTCCTAATAAAGCCCTTTCTCCACTGCCCGGACTGTGCGCTCTGTGTTGTTCTGGTCCTGAGTCCATCTCCCTCATGACACCAAGCTACCCCAGGACCAGGGCTGCTTGCTCACATCTGTAACTTTATGGAGGAGCGAGCACATGAGCTGGCACGATGCTTTTCTTGACTGACACCACCAGCAAAAAGGCTCCAGACTTGAAGGAGATGGGAAAATTGAGGTTTAGAGTCACCCCTTTGACCCGGGGGTATCATGTACATGATCCCATGGGATCAACACAGTGTTGTGAGGTAGCCATCATCATTCTTGTATTACAGATGAAGAAACCGAAGATCGGAAGAAGACCTGTCCAAGGTCACACAGCTAGAAGAGATAGACCTGGACATTCTGCTAGAAGCTGAGAGAGGGGTTGCTTCACATTCCTCTCCTTTACCCCTGTTCTATCTGAGTACGATTCTAGAAGCAGCAAACCTGATAAAAGAAGACATGGGGCCAATGGTGGAAGGATGGTCCCACGGCGGGGGGGGGGGGCATTAAGCCTCCTCCAACCTCAAAAAGACTAGTCTGTGCCTCTTCCAGGAACACAGTCAGCTATGGGAAGGAAAGAGAAGTCCCTCATAGCTTGGACTCTGCTCTGGGCATGGATTATGTAGTGCTTTGGGAAGCCTCCCTCTGGCTTCTATGTTTTACCAATAAAAGTGTATTTATTTAGGCATCTCTCTCCAACGCCCAGGCAAAAGAGCCACGTTTAGTCCTCAATGTGAACTTTATGAGATGCACAAGTGAACCTTGACCACTTTTTTTCTGTTGAGGGATCTGACAAAGGATCTGGGGAACACACAAGGGAAGGGGCTAGAGAAGGGAAAGGGGCAGATGACCAACCTTGGACCTTTTGCCCCTGCCTAGAGATGTCACAAAGCATGAACTCAACAGACAGGTCTCCTGGTCCTCTGCTTTGGCTCTGGGCCCTCCCAGCCCTAGTCTTCCTCCATAAAGACTGTTCGCTTTCACAGGGGTCATATACCCCAGAGCTCACATAGTAGTCCCAAGTACAAATTCTCTGGTCCTTCTGCCAGAACACAGCCTTCCTTATGATCCCCTCTGGAGGTTAGGTACCCCCCACCAACTGTGTTCCTTACAGGGGTGCCTGATATCTGGTCCCATCCCTCTGGGATGAGGCAGTTGTTGCTCTTGGAATGATTAATCCCGTCATTCGTTAGGCCTGTGAAGAGATCTAGTTAGCAGCTGCCAAAGGTATCTGCCCTACATCTGGAAGCAGCTGGGCCAGTCCAGGATAGCTCCTACCATCCAAACTCTCCTTCCAGCTGACGTTCTGTCTCTGGGGCCTCAAAAAACAGGGTTAAGCCTTCCTTTTGGGGAAGGCTCTACTGTTCTAATTCTTCCAGCCTGGGTTTCCCTGATTCAGTCCACGAATCAACAACCCTAGAGGAGCGGAAAGGAGATTTGTTCAGCGATGCTCAGGCTCCTTGAGGACTGGGCCAAAGTTAGAACTGAAGTTTGGACTGAAACCGAAGCCAGGGGTGTGGGCAGGGGCTGCCACCCTGGCACGTCTGTTGGTGCTGGCCTCGGTTGGAGCTGCTGGCGAACGCCACATTGCAGAGAGACACAGGGCTTCTCACCACCGTGGGCCACCTGGTGGATGAGCAGGTGGGAACTCCGGCTGAAGCTCTTGCCACACTCTGTATGCTGGTGCTGCAGCAGCTTTGAACTGTCTACAAAACTCTCGCTGCAACTTGAGCGCTTCTAGGCCATCTCGCCTGTGTGCGAGCACTGGTGTTTAAGGAGCTTGGAGCTGTGCTAGAAAGTTCTGCCACATTCTGAGCAGGCATAGGGCTGTTCACCCAAGTGAATGCACTGGTGCTCAGTAATTGGGTGTGCTCACTAAAGCCATGGCCATGATTGGCCATTCTTCATTATAAGTAACCTAGTCCCATAGGCAGTCGGAGCTGTTGGTGAACTTCTTGCCACATTCACAGCAATTACAGGGCTTCTCCCAAGTGTGTGAATGCTGGTGTTTGAGCATGTAAAGCTGCGTCCAAAGCTGTTACATCAGGCACAGCAGTAAGGGCTGCACATCCCTGTGTGAGCGCTGGTCCTGCAACAGAGTAGAGCTAAGGCTGAAGCTCTTACTGCAGTCCCCGCAGCTGCAAGGCTTCTTGGCACTCTGTCTGCACGGGTCCTAGATCAGAATGGAGCTAACGCTGAAAGTCTTACCACACTCAGCAGGTATGGGGCTATTCACTGGTGTGCTCCGTTGGTGTTTAACCAGGTTGAACTGCAGCCAAAAGCCTCCCTGCACTCTGGGAACTTGTGGAACTTGTAGGGCTGGAGGCCTGAGTGGGAAACCACAGTGTTGCACAAGGTTGGAGCTGAGGCTGAAGCAACGGCCAGACTCAGAGCAGAGGTATGGTTTCTGACCAGTGTGTACCTGGTAGTGCTTAACTAGATCTGAGCCACGTTGGAAGCTTTTGTCACACTCTCAACAACAATAGGGATTAACTGCCTGGCTGCTTTTCATGTAGGAGAGAAGGTTAGGGTTCGAAGCCAATGACCAAGAAAGGGTTCTTGAGACATCTTTGGTGCAAAAAGGTGGTTTTATTTAAAGCACAGGGACAGGACCCATGGGCAGAAAGAGCTGCCACAGGGTCATGAGGAGTGGCCTATTATATACTTTCAAGTTGGGAGGGGGTTAGGGATAGTACAAGCCTCCCAGGTATTTTGGAAACAAGATTTCCAGGGTCCTGAGGGGGTTAGCTATAATTAGGAAAGGTCATTTACGACTATTTAGTAGAAACTTAGTTATGAGACCCTTCAGATGTATATCTGTGGGTCATATGTTTGGGGGATGATTGCTAACATGTATCTTGGGGGGTAGAGCTAAAGGAAGTTTCCAAAGGGATTTTTATATGTTAAAGTAGACTTATAGGATCCTGGGGGTGGGCGGGGCTAGGATTGTTTTTTGCCCTTAGCAAAGTATTAACATTGAAGCAGTTGAGTCGCTAGAACAATGTCACTCCGCCTGTTTCAAGGATTTGTCAATGGGCTACAAGTAATAAGGAAATGTAATAATTTCTCTTCTGCCTGTTTCCCACATCACTTTGGTGGTGAAGGAGGTTAGGGAGGTAGGCTGTGGTCAGTCCACACTCCCAGCACTCTAAGGCTTTGGGGACTGCAAGACAGTTGGTCCTGTTAGAGGCTTCTTCCCTGGGCCGGAGCCTGACTTACGTAGGTATTTCAGGACCAGCAGCATTTCCCAGGAGGCCGGCTGCCGCATACACACCAGGGAGGGCCGCTCAGGTGGAACAACTCCGCTAAGGAGGGCGGACCTCTGGGCTCCCTGGGATCCTGAAGTTCCAAAAACCGGCCACTAAGTTCACAAGCTGAGGCCGGGCGAGGACATTCACGAGGGGGAGCGGGGGGGGGGGGGGGGGGGGGGGGGGAATGGTCCACCGCCGGAACCGGAAATGTCCCTAGCCCGTGCCGCTCTAGGAAGTGGCAGCGAACGGTCTCGATAGGTTTAACCCTCTCATTCACCTGACTGAGCAAGAGCTCCCCATCTGCGGCCGCTGTCAGGAACTTGATACTTTGGGCCTGGTTTGCGATCCTGAGTCCGTCAGCGCGGATTTCGCTGCCCGGGTCATCACTGTGGGGCAGCGAAGCGAGCTGGAAGGAAAAGGCGGTCGCTGTCGTGAACACGCGGGAAGGGGGGGAGGAGGGGTTGGAGTAGCCACGCCACCTGGAGCAGCACGGTACTGAGACTGCATGGTCGGATGTCTGGGTTCTCCAAGGCTGCGAAGCCCCCCGAGTTTCTCCTCCGTCCTAAGCTAGGCGTTCTAAGCAAGGAGCGACTACATATCCCAGCATGCACCGCACGCGCCTCTCGGGTTCGCACAACGATTAGATAACTACTACTCTCTACGTGCCTTCTGCGACCGTACACAGTACCGGATCCAGAACTACAACTTCCAACTTGCAAAATAACCGCGGCGGCGCTACTTAAAAAGCGTCAGAGAGGAGGTGCCTGGCCACGCCCCTCTCTTCCAGTTCCGCTCCCTTGGAGGAGCGGCGAGGAGGGGGGCGGAGCCTTAGGCTTGAGCCAAGATGGCGGCTGCGAAACCGACCCTCACGGACTCGCTCTCGTTCTGCCTCGCGCAGCTCACGGCGGCGGCCGGGGAGGTTCTAGGTGGGGGAAAGGACACAGCTACCAACGAGACACCCTTGGGCCGTGCGCTCTTAGCCCTCCGCACGCGCCACGTCAAGGCTGCAGGGGGAATCGAGCGCTTCCGGGCGCGCGGCGGGCTCCGCCCCCTTCTCGCGCTGCTACGGCGAGCGGCTGCAGCGGGTCCCGCCCCGTCCCAGGCTGGCCCCGGCTCCGCCCCCTCGTCCGCCGAGTCAGCGACTTCTGCTGGCCCCGCCCCCTCGCCGGGCTCTGCCCCCTCCGCTGCGTCGTCGTCGGCGCCCTCGCCGCCAGCGCGCCTGCGCAAGACTCTGGACTTGGCGCTCAGCATCCTAGCCAACTGCTGTACGGAAGGGGCGTGCCGGACTGAAGTGCGCAGACTCGGAGGCATTCTCCCTTTGGGTAAGTGCTCCGCCCTCATTTCCTAGAAGGATTCCAGGCACAGCAACTTCTTTCTCTGGGCCTGGGCGGAGTTTTGGGTTCTTTGTGTTGTAGCCTGAAAGAACGTACCTTCTGACCGCTCAACACCCGTACCTCTCAAGCCCTCAAGCATTCTTTATAGATTATACCCGAACCTGACCAGATCAGATAATTACAGCCATGACCTGCGTATTGGTTGTTTCCTCGAATCTGGGCCAGTGGAGACCAAAGGGTTATATGGTGACTTCTAGGTGATTCTTACTCTCCATTTATGAGGTTTATAGCAGACACTCAATGCCTAATGGGGGCTACCATTGGACGAACTTGGGTCGTAATGGTTCTCTGCAGTGAGAAAGGATTGCTTGTAAAATGGAATAATAATAGCTACCTTGGAAAATTGAAGTAGGGAGAAAATGAAATACAAATAGAGAACACACGTATTCTAAGCATGGACTAGGTACTTTGAGTTATTAAAAACTAGTACAATAAGAACAAATACTAAACGAAAGATAACAAGCGGGCGCTTGGGTGGTTCAGTAGGTCTGTTTTGGGCTTAGGTCATGACCCCATGGTCCTGGGATGGAGCCCCGCATCCGGCTCCCAGCTCAGAAGGGGGTCTGCTTCTCCCTATTTCCTGCCTGCTGCTCCTCCTGTTTGTGGTCTCTTTCTCTGTCAAATAAATAAAATCTTAAAACAAAACAAAAATACAACAACAAGCTTTTCTGTTTACCGGCTAAGTTGGCGCCTCCTAGTGGCAATGTTGGGAACATAGTTTACACACTGCCGCCTGTTAGGAAATTATGCCAGTTTTGACGAAATCTTAATTTTTTTGGATAAAACGAAACTTTAACGTATTTTAAACTTGTATAAAATGCATCTGAACCATAACGTGTTTGACAAGAGGCCTGGCACATTAATAAGTGCTCAATAAATTACAGGTTTTGTTATTAGCATATGACCCTCATCATTCAGTCACTATTCTACATTTTAAGTATCTCCTGAATCCATCCGCATTTATCCTTCTCCCGTTATGTGCCCAGGGACTGGTGTCCATGTGCTGGGCTGTGCTGGTAGCTGATTTGGTTTAAGCCACTGTCCTTTCTTATCTTAACAATAGGGACAGCCTCCTTGCTGTTCCCCTGCCTTATTCTTTTTCTCTATAATCCATTCTCCCCATGGCTACCAGATTGTATCATAGCACTCCTGTGCTTAAAACCCTTTGTGGTTCCCAGTGCCCTCGTATTCAAGTCCTGCCTGATCCCTTGGCCTGGCATTCGAGGCCCAGCACAGACATTGGATCTCACTTCTGGGGCTTTGCAAAGGCTGCTTCCAAACCTGAAATGCCCCGTAACAGCCCCACCCCCCATCTTTGTAACAAATACCTTCCTGTTTAACCTTTCAGACCCATTAAGTGTTAGCCTCTTTTGGAGGCCTTCCCCAACTCTCTCAGGTCACATTGTTGAGGTCATTAATGAGAGAGACAAGAAGGGGCAGGACCCTCAAGAGGCCAAATTCTCTTGCAGTGACTATTCTTCAATGTGTGAAGACAGATAGCATCCAGAACCGCACAGCCCGTGCTCTGGGGAACTTAGCCATGGAACCTGAGAGCTGTGGGGCCATCCATTCTGCTGGTGAGAAGGCTATGAGTGTGGAGTTAGCTAGGGCTTGGGGTGGGAGAGGGGCTTGGGTATCTCCTCGCTCACTCTTTGGCCTCCTCTTCCCTCTGCAGGTGCTGTTCCCTTGCTCGTCGAGAGCCTGACAGCCTGCCAGGACTCACAGTGCCTGCAGAGTGTGGTGCGCGCCCTCCGCAACCTGGCCGACTCACCCCAGCACCGCCTGGCCCTGGCACAGCAGGGAGCGGTGCGCCCTCTGGCTGAGCTTCTGGCCGCTGCCCCAGACCCTGCGCTGACCTTGGCCCTTGTCCGTGCACTCTTGGAGCTGAGTCGAGGCTGCTCCCGGGCCTGTGCTGAGCAGCTAAGTCTGGGCGGGGGACTAGGACCACTGGTCAGCCTGGCCTCCCACCCCAAAAAGGCAGTACGAGAGGCAACTATCCTGATCCTCGCCAACCTGTGTGCCCAGGGCCTTGTACGGCCTGCACTGGGCAATGCTGGTGGCGTGGAGGTACTACTGGGTGAGCTCCGGCGGCGCAGGGGGCCCAGCGGAGCCGGCCCAGCCTCCCAGCAGCCCCTGGTGCGGGCCGTGTGCCTGCTGTGCCGGGAGGCCATCAACCGGGCCCGGCTGCGGGACGCAGGTGGTTTGGAGCTGTTGATGGGTCTGCTACGGGACCCCCGTGCCAGTGCGTGGCACCCTCGTGTCGTGGCTGCCCTCGTGGGCTTCCTCTATGACACTGGAGCCCTGGGCCGGCTACAAGCTCTGGGACTTGTACCGCTCTTGGCTGGGCAGCTGTGTGGTGATGCTGGTGATGAGGAAGAAGAGGGAAGAGAAGCTGCTTCGTGGGACTTTCCTGAGGAGCGGACCCCTGAGCGGGCAGAGGCTGGAAGCTTCCGAAGCCTAAGGTGAGTCCCCACCTGACTGCTGCGGATTGAGGGCCCTGGCTCTCTTCACTACCCTCATCCCCCACTCTGTCTCAGTAGGACTCTGATCGACTCCTTGTTCTCCAGGACAAGACCACTTTCTGGTCACCATTAAACACATGTCCTCTCTTCCTGGGTCTGCCTTTAGCCGTGGCTCTACCCCAGCACTTCTGAACTTTGGGACCCAGACGGGTTCACTGGGCCTTTTTTATTTTGTTGTCTGCGTGCCCCTCACTAGAATATAAATTCTGGAAGGATGGGGGACTTTAGTTTTGTTCATTGTTTGTGCCCAGTACCCTAATACTGGGCTTGGCACCTAACAGGCATCGGTATTGCTAAATGAGTTGGGGGTTTTGTTTTTGACCCATTTCTCTTTCTGTCCTATCTCCCCGTAGCCTCCCCTCCTCCTCCTGGGTTCAGTCACCTCTTTCGGCCCTGCTCCTTTACCTTGGCTCGGGGTTCAGTCTCTCCTTTCTCCCTCTGCAGGTCGTGGCTGATCTCTGAGGGCTATGCCGCAGGCCCGGGAGACATCTCTCCTGACTGGTCCCCTGAGCGATGTCCCCCGCCTCCCCCACCGCCAGAGCCCGCTGAGCCAACCAGCCCCACCCTGGGCCCGACCTCGCTGCGGACGCCTCGCGTGCTGCGCACACCTGGCCGCAGCCCTGCTGCCACCCCTGAGGAGCCTTGGGGCCGCGAGGGGCCCGCGCTGCTGCTACTGTCGCGATTCTCCCAGGCTCCTGACCCAAGTGGCGCATTGGTGACCGGCCCAGCCCTGTGTGGCCTGCTGGCCTATGTGACGGGCTCACCAGGCCCACCGAGCCCACGTGCACTGCGCATCCTGGCACGCCTTACCTGCAACCCTGCCTGCCTCGAGGCCTTCGTACGCAGCTATGGTGCCGCACTGCTGCGTGCCTGGCTCGTGTTAGGTGTTGCCCCGGATGACTGGCCCACGCTGCGGGCCCGGCCGGCTCGCCGCCAGCACCGGGAGCTGGGTGCGTCTCCCCTAGGAGGCCCATCCCCGCTCTAGTTCTGGACCGAGAACCTCACCTTACTGCTCGTGGCTCTCACTGCCCTCTCCAGCCTCCCATCCCACTTCGGTCACCACACAGGAGGAGGAGAGGGACTCCCAGCATGCAAAGTTCTGCTCCATCCTCTGCCCAAGTCTTGGGACCCAGATACCCCAACGCCAGGCTTGGCCCCAGCAACTTAGAATCATGCTCGTCTGTACTTCTTTACTCGATCTGCTCTTGGTTCTGCGTTGTCCTGACTGCCTTCCCACTGGCCATACTGACTTGGAAACCCACGGCTCCGGTCCCCATGTCCTCCCAGCACCCCCGCCCCTGCTCCTCCCAACACCACCAGGGACTGCCCTGTCTTCTGTGTTCCGACGGCACTCCCTGACCATCAGACTTTGTTCTTGCCCTTGACCTCCCCGTTTCCTAGCATCTGGACCCTTTCCCTCCAGGGCCTGCAGTCATCCCCTCTTCCGTGCCTTGAGGTTTTAGCCTCCTTTCAAGGACCCAGAGTCGGGCCATCACCTCTCAACCTGACCTGCTCTGTCCGTCTCTGCAGGTGAGATGCTGCTGCAGAACTTGACCGTGCAGGCCGAGTCGCCCTTTGGAGTGGGCGCCCTCACGCACCTGCTGCTCTCTGGAAGCCCCGAGGACCGTGTGGCCTGTGCACTGACCCTGCCCTTCATCTGTCGGTGAGGGGGATGTGGGCGTCTCACAGGGCTCAGGGGAGCAAGGTTGCTATTCCGCGGCGTCACGCTTTTTCACCTTTCTTCCCACAGGAAGCCTTCTCTGTGGCGTCGGCTCCTTCTGGACCAGGGTGGCCTCCGTCTCCTCCTCTCGGCACTGACTCGGCCCGCTCCACATCCTCTCTTCCTCTTCTTTGCTGCGGACTCCCTTTCCTGCCTCCAAGGCCTGGTGTCTCCCACTGTGATCCCAGCCCTTCCGCCTCCGATCCCCTTGGACCTAGATCCCCCATCCCCTTGCCTCTATGAACCTCTGCTGGGCCCAGCCCCCCATCCCAGCCCCTGACCTGCACTTCCTACTGGACTCAGGCCTGCGGCTCCCTGCCCAGCGAGCTGCCTCAGCTACCGCCTCGCCTTTCTTCCGGGCTCTGCTAGCTGGCAGCTTTGCCGAAGCCCAGATGGACCTGGTGCCGCTTCGAGGCCTGTCACCCAGCGCAGCCTGGCCCATCCTGCATCACTTGCATGGCTGCCGGGGCTGTGGGGCTGCCCTGGGGCCCATTCCCCCACCAGGCCAGCCCCTGCTGGGCTCAGAGGCTGAGGAAGCCCTGGAGGCTGCTGGCCGGTTCTTGCTGCCTGGGCTGGAGGAGGAGCTGGAAGAGGCTGTGGGCCATATCCACCTGGGACCCCCATGGTGGCCCGGAGTCGGTGGGTGAGGTATTCCGCCTGGGCCGGCCCCGGTTGGTTGCCCATTGTGCCCGCTGGACCCTAGGGCCAGGGCAGTGCCCACGGAAGCGGGCCTTGGCCTTAGTGGGGCTTGTGGAGGCAGCAGGAGAGGAAGCAGGGCCCCTGACGGAGGCTTTACTGGCTGTGGTGATGGGGGTCGAATTGGGGGGCAAGGGTTCCAGCTTAGAGTGTTGATGTCCCCTGGGAGGGGATCCAGGGATGAGTGGCTGTGAGGGAGGACTCCCTCGGAGCAGTGGGAGAGGAGGCTGAGCTATGAAGGAGGACTCCCTCGGAGCAGCGCGAGAGGAGGCCGAGCAGAAGTCACCATCAAGGATCAATGAGAGAATGGAACCGTACCCCAGGATGATGGTCTGAAGACGCAGGAGTGAGGAGCCAAGGCCACAGTTGGAGTATGGAGCCCACGGATGGAGAACAGCCCAGGGCCCCAGGCACCTGGCCGGGCCCAGCCTTCCAGAGTTGAGATTAAAAACGTTGGAGTTGGATACCCCTATTGCATGGTGTCTCTGCTTCCTTTGCTGTGGGAGTCCCCCCGCCCCCACTCCACCAACCAACAGGGTCTCGTTCAGGTCGCTGTATCTCAGTACAGGCCCCCCCTGGCATGTAGGAGTTTAATAAGTAAGTTCCTGGAGTCCTGGGGTAGAATAGAGTACCGGGGGAAGCCTGCTTCCCGCTCGTGCAGCGTCATCGCTCAGACAAATACCCAGCCAGCCACACAGACTTGGGTCAGGCATGAAGGGGCTGGGCTGAGGGAATGCAGTAAGCATGACGAGGTACGTCCAAGGCCTTGGCACTCCCGTTTCCTGTGTGTCTTTCACCCATCTTGGGCTTTCAGTCTCTGGGTCTGTTACCATCTCCTGGGCCAAGTGTCCTTCTGCTATTAGCCTAAGGGAAGACCTGCTGTGTTCCTGGAGTCCCTGAAGCCCTGTCTTAGTTTCGCTCAGAGATAGCCAGAGCTCCGGGCGGCATTCGGGTGAGGGAAGGGCTTATGTTGTGCAATGGTCTCTCGGGGCAGGGTCTCTCCATCACCTGGGTCCCGGATCACAGCCACTCAGGTGGCAGCCTGACGGAGTGTGCGTGGACTGGGCCTGCCCGTTAGCTTCTGGCGAGCTAAGGTCGATGCTTGGTTATCTCTGTGCCGCTGTGTCTGGCTCTCTGGTCTCAGGCTATGCGTTAGAACCACCCAGAGAGCTTTTTCAAAACGTTGATGTCTAGGTACTTTCTCACTGCATTGGACAGAGGAAAGGATGCCCTGGGCATCAGTATTTTTAAAAAGCTTCCCAGGTCGGTTTAATATGCTGCTGGGTTGAGACCCACAGTCCATACTCATGTGTGGACTGAGGGCTGGCTTGGGACCCACAGCCCAGCGGCTGTAACAGTTATGTCTGTCCCTACTCACCTCTAAGTGTTCATTTCCACTTTGATTCTCAGGGTCTCGGTCCAGGGAAGGCCTCTTGTTCTTTTGTGACTGGAGTCTGTGTCTTGTTTGTCTGTGTTCCCCAGTATCTTGGGCAAGGGCTCTTTTGGAACAGGTCTGCGTTGCCTCAGTGTTGGGGAAGGGCTTTGTCTTCAAGGCTGGCTGTGGTCTGGCTGCCTGGGAATGTTTTGCCTGAGTCTGCATGGGGTTTGGGCCTGGGTTCAGTCGGTTTCCAAGTCTTGAAGGGAAGGTCGTTGTGTCTGTCTCTGTTTCTGAGAGATTTGTGTCTGGTACGTGTGCCTTTTGGGATCTCCGTTCATGTCATTGTCAGGTTCTCTAAAGGAAGGACTCTGAACCTGTTGTCTGATCCTTAGAACCACCACTCCTGCCCTCAACCCAAAAATTCTGTCTGCAACAAGTCGCTCGGGAATGGCCCGAGTGGACAGGGGCTCTGTATAGGACTCGGGGTGCTAGCTTTGGGAGGTGTCTGCTTGGGGTCCTCAGTCTGTGTCTAAGAGTCTTATAGAGCATGGATCCCGAGCTTGGTCCGGGAGAGCCACTTCTCTGACTTTGGCTCTGGCCGCCCGGGGCTCCCGGCAGCTGCGGCCAAGGCTGGGGTGTGGCTGCCTCCGCGGCAGAGAGGCGGGCTGGGCCTGGGTGGGCCGGGGCCCTCCCTCCCTTACACGCCCCCATCCCGAGTTCTCCCGTTCTTTGCACCCCCACCCCACCCCCCAAGCCCCATCCCAGCGGGTCCCGGCTTCCTTACATGGTCACGGCCGGGCCTCCAACTCCCGGACGTCCCCCCGCCCCCCGCCCCCACCGGACACAGCCCCCGCCCTGCTCGCCCCGCGCGGTGCGCCCGCGCCCCGCCATGGAGGACCTGGGTGAGTGGGGCTCGGGTCCCCTTGTCCCCAGCTCCTCCCCGCCGTCTGGACCCGCTTCCCCGGGTTGGAAACCCCTCGCACTCCCCGCATCTTCCCATCCCCGCCTCCTGTCTTCTTGATTCTGGTCTCTGCCCGCGCCTCCTTTCCGACTCCACGTCCCCCTTCCTGCCTCTCCCTTCCTGCCTTTTCCTGGACTGGCCGCTCCCTCCCTTCTTCCCTCGCTCAGCTCCTCCATCACTCGCTGCTGACGGATGGGCAGGGAGGTGCAGCGCCCGCCAGTGGGCGCCTGGGCTCAGGGGCGCTGGGAGAGGAGGGGTTAAAGGGGTCTGGGGTCCGGGCACTGGGGAAGTAGACAGGAGGGGGAGAATAGGACTTTACATTCTGGGGAAGAAAACCGGCCCGTCGCAGAGTTTGGGGAAGAAAAGAACTAAGGACCCCTAAATATGGTAGGGCTCGGGTCTTTGGGGGGCAGAAAGAGAATAGATGAGTGCCAAGATGCCAGGGAGAGGTTAAGGGTGCCACTCTGGTCCTCAGAAATGAGTAAGGGAGCAGGGACTTATAGGTTCTGGGAAGGAAAGGGTTTAAAGGATCTAGATCTGAGGAAGGGAGGTGGTGGGGGGGTGTCTTGGTGGAGGAAGGAGGACCCAGGCATCTCCTCCTTCTGGTCTGTTGGAAACGGATGGAAGGCTGTGCTCTCCATGAGAGAGAAGGGGTTCAGGCACCCTGCGATAGGGGGTGCTGCTCAGCAGGGGTAACCGGCGCTGCGGAAAATAAGCCAATCAGAAAGCAGGTCCCAGCGGACCTGCCAATGAGGAGACTGGGGTGGGACCCAGGGGCTGGAGATGCGCCAGGGCGGGGCGGGCCTGTTTAGGTGCCGGAGGGGGCAGGAATTAGTGGGCCAAAAGAGCAGCCAACCAGAAAGTTGGGTGCCAGGCATACGGCCAGTTGAGCAATTTGGGGTGAAGCCAAATTTGACTTGAGTAAAGAGTCAATTTTGACTGCATCAGAGAAGATGCAGAGAATAAAAGAATCCGGCAGCTTTTGTGCGTGATTCCCCAAGATGAGCCATTTAGGACGTTTTGGTCATAAATATTCCTTGCTGCCCTTCTACTTCTCTGCCTTGGTCTGGCCTGTGTTTCCATCTGATTCCTGACCTCTGTTCTTAATACTGTCTTCTGCCCTCCTTAACTACTGCCTACTTGGAACCCTTAATCTAATCTCTTAAGGCCCCGTCTCTGCTCTAACCTTAACCTCTCCACTTCTCACCCTGATGGCCTCCTCCCTGCAGATGCCCTGCTCTCTGACCTGGAGACCACCACCTCACACATGCCAAGGTCAGGGGCTCCAAAAGAGCGGTCCCCAGAGCCTCTCGCAGCTCCCCTGCCCTATGGCCACCAGCCACAGGTGAGATCAAATACGAGGGACTGGGGCAACATTAGGGCCAAGCTTGGCTAGGGTACGGGGAATCTGGTCTTGAGTGGCGCGAAGGACAGGCCTGTCATCCCACACGTGTGTCCTTCTCTCTGTAGACAGGATCCGGGGAGTCTTCAGGGGCCTCTGGGGACAAGGACCATCTGTACAGGTGAGGGGCCTGGGAACTGGGGGATGGGGAAACCAACTGAGACTTAGGTAAGGAGGTTTGGACTCCCCACCCCTGAACACAGACTCCCACACTGTTTTTCAGTACGGTTTGCAAGCCTCGGTCCCCAAAGCCTGCGGCCCCTGCAGCCCCTCCGTTCTCCTCTTCCAGCGGTGTCTTGGGCACAGGGCTCTGTGAGCTAGACCGGTTGCTTCAGGAACTTAATGCTACCCAGTTCAACATCACAGGTACCAGGTTACGGAGATAGGCCTTGATGGGATGGGGACAGGGCAGGGAAGGGCAGAGACGGAGGGGTAGACTCTTTGCAGAGTAGCCGCTAAAGGGACACAAGCCTTAACTGGGAGGGGGTAGAGTATGGTCCCATGTCCAGTGCCCTTCTTTCCTCTCCACAGATGAAATAATGTCTCAGTTCCCATCAAGCAAGGAGACTGCGGGGGAACAGAAGGAGGACCAATCTGAGGACAAAAAAAGGCCCAGCCTGTGAGTTTGACATAGTTGGCGGAGCTGGGAGAGATGTGTTGGATACCTGAGTTACTGGAGGGCAGCATGCTTTACTCTGAGGGGCTCGGAGCTGACACAAATTGTGTTCTTCACAGCCCTCCCAGCCCATCCCCGGTTCTCCCAAAGCCTTCAGCAACCTCAGCCACCCTGGAGTTGGATAGACTGATGGCTTCCCTGTCTGACTTCCGTGTCCAAAACCACGTGAATCAGGTGGGGTGTGGGCCAGTGCGCATTTGTGGCTTCCCAACCCCTTGTAGAACCTTCCACACCTGCTGCCTTGCTGACTCAACTCTCATGTCCTCCTCGCTGCAGCTTCCAGCCTCTGGATCAACGCAGCCACCAGTGCCAAGCTCTGTGAATGAGGGCTCCCCGTCCTCGCCGGGGCCGGCTAGCAAAGGCAGCCTGGACACCATGCTGGGGCTGCTGCAGTCTGACCTCAGCCGCCGTGGTGTTCCCACCCAGACCAAGGGTCTCTGTGGCTCCTGCAATAAACCCATTGCTGGGCAAGTAAGTGGAGCCCTGTGGGGCGGGGGGAGGGGGGGTGGTAGAGACCCTTGGACCCATCCTTACTGAGAGCCAGACTTTGTGCTGTTCGCTTTTGATAAATGACTCTGGGAAGTGGGTATTACCATTGTTCATATTTTACAGATGAGGAGACTAAGTCTCTGAGTCACACAGCACGTAAGTGGCAGGATGAGAATTCCAACCCAGTTACCATTTGTTGTGGTTCTGTGGTGTGCAGGCACTGTATTAGCTCCTTTACAAACCTCAGTCTTCACAAAAGACTACCACCTCTTGGGCACCAACAAAGACCGTTTCTCCTCCCCCAGCATCTGGTTTGTGAGCTCTGGTTCTTGGCTTCCGGACGGAGTACATGTTATCGATAACAACCGAGCCCAGTGACTGACCTAGATCCCCTTGCTGTATTTGACACCCTGCTTCCACCCCGAAATTTCCAATCTTAGCAAAGCAGGATGGCATGATGATTCCTGTGGGCCCTAGGCACTTTGGTCTTCATGGGTCCCTTCCTCCATTTAAAAAAATTTTTTTAATTGTATTGTATGACTGTTGGTGTGAAGATGAATCTATTAATATTATACATAAATTATTTTCTAGCTCATTTTCTTCTTCTGATTTTAAAAGTAATTCCAACATTTTCATGGGCTCCTAAAATCATGGAGGGCCCTAGGCACTGTGCTGGAAGACCTGGGTTGAATTTCCGTCACTCAGAGACTGACCTCTCAGGGTGGGTGGGGAGAAATGAGTGAAGGGAGGCAAATGGTAAAAAGAAAAAAGAAGAAAAGAAAACTTGAAATGCGCCATGTAAATCTTGCTGAGCTCGCTGGGCACACGGCGACCCGAGGGCCACTCTTGACCCAGGCCTTACCCCCAACTCGCAGGTGGTGACCGCGCTGGGCCGCGCTTGGCACCCTGAGCACTTCATTTGCGGTGGCTGTTCCATGGCCCTGGGAGGAAGCAGCTTCTTTGAGAAGGACGGAGCCCCCTTCTGCCCTGAATGCTACTTCGAGCGCTTCTCCCCGCGCTGCGGCCTCTGCAATCAACCCATCCGACACGTGAGCCCAGCCCTTCGCACCCCTCCCCCCCGCCCACCCATGCCCCGCCCCTCGGCCTCGTCCAAGGCCCTCCGGACTCCGCCCATTGTCTCTGACTTCCAAGTTCCCCATTAGGTCTCCAGCGCCTCAAACTCCTGCTTAAACCCGCTTACGTGGGTTCATGACGGGCGAGGGAGGGTAGAAGTGTTGGAGGGCCACATTGAATATCCCCATTCATTCTCCGCAGAAAATGGTGACCGCCTTGGGGACCCACTGGCACCCGGAGCATTTCTGCTGCGTCAGTTGTGGGGAGCCCTTCGGAGATGAGGGTGAGAGCTTGGCGCCGGTCTTGAAAGATACCCGTCTGCTCGATCCCCCGCCTCGCCCACGTTGGTCCAGCCTACTACAACCTCCCCAGTGCTCTGCCCCCCTCCCACACGCGGGGGCCCGCCCTATCCCCTCCCACTCGGCCTCCACCCTAGACCCGATCCCTCCCTCTCTACTGCTCCTTCCCACAGCCCCTCATCGGGCCCCACAGTCTCAGATCTTGCGAGTCCCGGGCACAGTTTTTTTTCTTTCCGCTCGGTTTCCGCCCCCAGGTTTCCACGAGCGAGAGGGCCGCCCCTACTGCCGCCGGGACTTCCTGCAGCTGTTCGCCCCCCGCTGCCAGGGCTGTCAAGGCCCCATTCTGGATAACTACATCTCCGCGCTCAGCGCCCTCTGGCACCCGGACTGTTTCGTCTGCAGGGTGCGCTGCTGCGGCAGGGGGTGTGCCGGGGGGCGGGGGGGCGGGGGCAACCCGGAGCCCAGCTAGGAGCCTGGGGCGGGGCGATTACTTGGGTATTCAGGTTGTGGGCAGTGGGGTTCCCACGGTGGGTTATTAAGCCCCTGAAGCTGGCTATCCGGGCGGGGGGTTGGCGGCTGACTTATCCTTTCGCGGCCGCCCTCCCCCAGGAATGCTTCGCGCCCTTCTCGGGAGGCAGCTTTTTCGAGCACGAGGGCCGCCCGCTGTGCGAGAACCATTTCCACGCGCGGCGTGGCTCGCTGTGCGCCACGTGTGGCCTCCCCGTGACCGGCCGTTGCGTGTCAGCCCTGGGCCGCCGCTTCCACCCAGACCACTTCACCTGCACCTTCTGCCTGCGCCCGCTCACCAAGGGCTCCTTCCAGGAGCGCGCCGGCAAGCCCTACTGCCAGCCCTGCTTCGTCAAGCTCTTCGGCTAACCGCCGGCGGGGCTCGCCCCTGCCACAGCCCAAGGCCCTGGGGACCCCACCCTTCCCCGAAAATCGCGCTCTCCGCACCCCACGGCCTTGCTCGTTGAGCCTGGGGCTCTCTCCCCGGCCCACCCGGTGAGGCCCCACCCACTGGAGAGACCCGCCCCGGAGGTACTCGACTCTCGAGTTCTCCACGGTCAAGTTCAGCAACGGTCCGGCCAGTTTCGAGACCGCATGCGTGGGTCGTACGCCGTAGGGCAACCCCGCCTGAGGTCTTCACTTGATCCCCACCCTCGAGGGAGCCCCCGGACTGGGGGCGGGCCCTTGCAATTCTGACTAACGAGAGGACAGGCCAGGACATACCTGCTCCCCGCTCCCTCACTCTTCTGTGCACTTTTTTTCTACCTACATAAAAACACATGCCACATGATGCTGGTGCGGTGTCTCTGACTGCGCGGGACGGCCTTGCGCGGTGACTGCCTGCTTTTGGCGCGCGCTCCGGCGGCCGGGGGTTCTAGGTCCCCGCCGTGTGGCCGCGGTGGGACCTGCAGCCTAGCCCTTGCGGGCGGTCCTTCACGAATCAAATGCGCCTGCGCTGGATTGTACAGGTAGCGGGGAGCCAGAACAGGGAGGTCAGGCTGGGCCCCGTGGAAACTTCCCACCCTCATTCCCCACTTCTTCATCAACCTGTATCCTTGAAATAAGGCCTTCATCTTTCTCCACCCCCACCGCCCACTCCCACTCCCTCCCACCCTTGTCACCTTGTCTAATTTTCAGATTTTTTCTCTGCTCCTGAAAAGACCCTCAGCGATGGGGCTCCATCCAGAAGTGCCATGTATGCCCGCTCCTTGGATCTGGGCGCTAAGGCACAGCTTCCCTCTTCTTTGTGTTGACTCATAACATCTCCCCTAAGCAGAGGATGACACTTGGGGTGGTCAGAGTAGTGACCAAAGGAAGCACTAGGAGGCTTTTCACTCAGACCGGGAGTCGGGAAGTCTTTCTGGAGGAGGTGACACCTGAGTTAAGCCCCAGCAGAAATTCGTGGGCCAGGGATTTTAAGATGTGGAGTTTAGGCTCCATCTGAATCCCCAAGCCCCAGAGCCTTTCTGAGCCTCTGAACCTTCACTTTGGACCCTGCAGTTCCCTAGAGACAGGGCTTGGATTCCTGGATCCAAACTGTAGGAGCCTTTGAAGCTGGAAACCATGGATTCTCAGAGGCCCTTCCTGCTTGAGGAGCTGGTAGCCAAGGACAGCGTGTGTGGGCAAGGCAAAGGTGAGGTGTTCTCTGTCCTCACCTCGGCCTGACCCCCAGTTTCTTTCCTCTCTGAGGCTCCTCTCCCTAGGTCTTCCCAGGCTTCCTGCTCTTCTCCTTCCACATATTCGCCCTGGAGAATTCTGTCTGCTTCCTGGCAATGAACCACCTTCCTGTCTTGAGGATGCCGCCATTGGCTATCTCTAGTCTCGAGTCATTCCTTTCCCCAAGCGTTTATTGAGTATGGACTAAGCCAGGCTCTATAGCAGGCGCTGGGGAGACCATAGGGAACCAAGCGGACATGCTTCTCGACCTCGTAGAGCTGAAGTCTAGTCGAGGAGACAGATGACAAGTACCAAGTGACACACGTGATGAGCTAACGGAGACCTTCCCGATGGCCTAAGTAAAGTTCACTCTTCCCCCTTGTTTCCCTCCATAGCACGTCCCTAGTCCCTCAAAGCACTTATCACTATTGCAAATAAGTGTTTGTTTCTTGTTTATGTCTGTTTCTGAAACTGGGAGGCGAGCCCCTGAGAATTTGTCTGTCAGGTTACATGTTTGTTTTGCTGACCACTGTCTCTCCAGAGTCTAGAAGTCCGTGTAGCCTGCGGTAGGTGCTGGATGAATGTTTGTTAATGAAGGAAGGAATGAGGAAGAAAGGAAAGGAGGGAGGGCGAAAAGGGGGGAAAAATAGAGAAATAAGTTAGAGAAAGTGAGGAAGGGATGACTTCTAACCAGATAGTCAGTCTCTGTGAATATGTAACGTCGAAGTTGAGACTTAGAAGGTTGAGGAAAGAAAACAGCCAGGCAAAGGGCCTGAGGAGAGCATTCCAGGCAGAGGAGACAGCAAGTGCAAAGGCCAGGAGGTAGGAGGGGGCCTGGTATAGTGACCAAAAGGAAAGAAGGCCGGTAGGGCCGGAGTAGGGTGAGGAAGGGGGAGAGTAGTAGGAGATGAGGTCTAAGAGGAAGTAGGAGTCGTCATGGAGGGCCTTGTAGGCCATGAAGAGGGCATATGGATTTTAAGGGCCTAAACCCCAATGTGTCCTCTGACACTTTCAGGATTTCTCTCAGGCATTTCAAATTTATCATCCCCTGAAGCAGACGCTGTGGGTGTGTTGCCCACATCCACTCGCCCCCCTGGGTAGACAGTTCCCAGACACCTGGGCTCCCCAGCTGCTCCCTGAGTTGCTGTCTGAGGGTGCTCTCGGGAGAAACGAGTGTGCTCCTGCCCCCAGCAGGCCTGAAGCCGGAGGGGGAGGTTCTGTAACCTTCGAGACAGGAATTGGTGAATAAATACTCCAGCTTCCTGGCTCTGAGGGGTCAATTCTGAGGTGTGTTCTCCACAGTGTATCAAAGAGTCCCCACTGGGGTTGTTCACAGTAGCGACCTTTTAATCAACATGGCCCTTATTGGCTTTTCTTCTTTCTTTGCCTCACTTCCCCTCACTTCCTTCCTGGGGTCACCTCCTCAGGAAAGCCCTTGCACTTGATTCTCAACTTCCGGTCTGCTTTAAAGGGACCCAAACTAAGGCATTGCTTAAATATATCCCCCTAAAATATTGTTTTCTGTTCTCCATCTCAGGCATGAGCCCAACTTGTCCTAATCAGATATCCAAGTCTGGCCAATTCTTCTAGAAAGGCAGAGGTACTGATATTTATCAATACCCTCCCTTCTTCTGTTCAGCCCTGTGCTGAGCAATGGGACTCCAGGGCTGAGTCAGGTCATTTCCTGCTTGGGGGTAATCTCTAGTCTGTTGGGAAGGCAGACCTGGACCCATACGAGGACAACACCATGTGCTCATAACTGTATCAGAAAAGTCAGAGAAGGCTTTCCTGAAGAGTTGACATGGGCTGGGTACTGAAGGTCCGCATCTGAGAGGTAGGAGTGCGCCATTTGGGAAGCAGGGAGG
The DNA here is from genome assembly GCF_023065955.2 of Ursus arctos. Taxonomy (NCBI): domain Eukaryota; kingdom Metazoa; phylum Chordata; class Mammalia; order Carnivora; family Ursidae; genus Ursus; species Ursus arctos. The sequence goes on from NW_026622874.1 coordinate 88,704,944, forward strand.
CACTCTAAGCAGAACGCACAGCTTAGGCAAAAGTTTGAGCGCGTGAAAATACAGGGGCTGGGCAGGGCAAGGGAGTTGGAGGGAAATGGGATATCACCCCAGATTTGGTGTAGAGGAGCAAGGGGAAGGGCGGGCAGGAGTCAGGGGATGGCAGGCCTTGAACATGAGGCTGAAGAGCTCCTATTTCCTTTAGTATGATGGGGAGCGAGGAAGGGTTTCCGAGCAGGGGAGGGACACTGTCAGATTTGGGTTTGAAAAGGATCCCTCCGGGTTAGTCAAAAGGAGGAGGCTGGCTCAGCCACGCTCCCTAGGTCAAGGCTGAAGGGTAAGCATGGGGGAAAGGAGTAATTTTGAGCCTGGGGCAGTGGGGAAGGGGTGGGGGGCTAAGGCCCTGGAAGGAGTGCTCCTGAACTTAAAAGTGTCTGCTCCATAGGACGAGTTTTTGGCCTTGATGAGACCTGATTCAGCTAAACAAAGCTGGGGAGGGGGGACAAGACCTAGGGGACTTGTCGGCTCACTGCCCCTGAGGTAACCATTAATCCCTCCCGTGAGGAAATCCACGGGCTGGTCCCTTGAGGGCCAGATCCTAGGCAGAATGGAGGAATACACAGAGGCAGGCTCCGTACCGGGACTGGGAAACCAGAGGGTCCTAATTAACAACTTTGCTGACATCCTGGTCATTGCTGCTTATTTCCTGCTGGTCATTGGTGTCGGCTTGTGGGTGAGAAGTTGGGGTGTTGCTGGGGGCCAGGCTTCTGGGGCCAGGGGGGAAGGTCTCGGGGAGACCCCATGTTCAGTAGGGGTGGAATGCCTGGATCTTTGAAGAAGAAACATGGGGCTGGGGGGCAAGCAAGTCTTTTGATAGCCTCAGGAAGGCCCAGCCAATACTCATTCCTTGTCTTCCCGCCTTCGGATTGGATTAGTTGAAGGGATGAGTGGATTTTCATCAGGGACAGCATTCTAAATGAGGTCTCTGTCCCCCTGTCCACACAATATCTGACCAGAAGCCCATCGTATCCAAGGCCCCAGGAAAAATCCGGCTGAATCCAGCCATGCTCAAGCTTGGGTAGTTGGGCACTAGGTTAGGGCCCGGGTTGCTCTAGATGCCTCGGAGGAGGCTGGGGCAGGGGGTTGGCTGGGAACCATCAAGAGAGCCCAGGGCTGGTTAATCTTCAGCCTGAAACAAGGCTGAGGAATGTGTTGAGAAGGCTAATGGGGTCCAAAGATGTGCTCCGAACCCAAGTCTCCCCCCCACTCCTGTCCCTCAGTCCATGTGCAGAACCAACAGAGGCACGGTTGGCGGCTACTTCCTGGCAGGACGAAGCATGGTGTGGTGGCCGGTGAGAGAGGCTGTGCTGTGGTGCGGGGAGGACGCCCGGAGAAGCAGCCTGGCTCACACCCACCTCTGGCCATCTAGGTCGGGGCCTCCCTCTTTGCCAGCAACATCGGCAGTGGCCACTTTGTGGGCCTGGCAGGGACTGGTGCTGCGAGCGGCTTGGCTGTGGCAGGATTTGAGTGGAATGTGAGACCCCCTTTTTGCAGATAACCCCCACCCCAGTGGGAACCCCTGGAACTGTCACACCTGGGGAGGCTCCAAGCAGGAGGGATGTAAGAGTGGAGGTGGGACTCTCCAGCGGTGGGGTGTGGTTGGGCTTCGAGTGAGGGTTGCACATCCAGCTTGCAGGCAGGGGGATGTCGGAGATGACGACTTTCAGGGCCTGCTCCTGACTTGCTGTGGAAGCCTGGACCAGCCACTACCCTCTGTGGCCTTGATTTAATCCTCTCTGAAGTGGGGTGAACAAAGATAGTGAAGTGCTTGCTCTGATGCTCTCTGAAGCTGTGGCCTGTGTGGATCTCTGGACCAAATTAAAGTCCCTCACAGAAGTGGGAAGGAGACAAAGCTCTGGGACTGAGGCTTGTCTTTGAGGGTTGGGGAGATCAGGACTTCCTGGAGGAGGAGGTCTCTGCACTGAGTCTTGAGGGACAGAAGGTTTGGTTGGGTGGACAGGAGAGGGGAGGCAGCCCTTCCTGGCAGAAGCTGTGGTCAGGCTGAGGGGTCTGTGGTTGGATTCATGTGCTGGGGGTGAAGGGATAGGGACCATCTTGGGAGGGACTGGCTGGGGGTCATGGCCTGGGAGGACCAGGTGGGCTCTAGTTAAGGGCCCATGGAGGTGTCAAGACCCTGTCCCTTCATGTCCCGAGCCCAGGGACATCTTCTGCAGTTGCATTCTCTGGGTCCCCAGTGAGACCTCTCCTCGGCATAGCACGTTCAGGAGGAGGACTCTTAGACCCTTCGGGGTCGAGGGCGCACTCAGGGCAGGATCTCAGCGGTCCTCAGGCGCCAGCTGTGCCCGCAGGCGCTGTTCGTGGTGCTGTTGCTGGGCTGGGTCTTCGCGCCGGTGTACCTGACCGCGGGCGTCATTACCATGCCGCAGTACCTGCGGAAGCGCTTCGGAGGCCATCGCATCCGCCTCTACCTGTCAATGCTCTCGCTCTTTCTGTACATCTTCACCAAGATTTCGGTGCGCATTCATGGAGGGCGGGGCGGGGCCCGGGAAGGGAGGGACCACGGGGTGGAGGTCTCTAGAAAGCCCTGGTGGGGGCGGGACCAAGGAGAAACCGCTTGGAAGAATCGTGTCTGGAGTAGGGTCTGGAAGGAATAGGTTTGGGGGCCGCAGCCACAATGGGTGGGACCTGGGAAGGCCAGACCATCGAAAAATAAGAGACCCTTTGAAGCGTGGCCACGTTGGGTCGCGGTCTGGGCATGAGGTAGACCTGGGTCGCTGTCCGGGTCCCTGGGTCCTGACCGGGGCCATCGCTCCTTCCTCCAAGGTGGACATGTTCTCCGGGGCAGTATTCATTCAACAGGCTCTGGGCTGGAACATCTATGCCTCCGTCATCGCCCTTCTCGGCATCACCATGATCTACACCGTGACAGGTGGCTGTGGCAGGGGCTTAGGGATGGAGTGGGCTCGAGAGATGTGCTGGGAGCGCCGCTGAAGCACATTCTGCTCACTGAGTCCTGCCTCCACATGCCCGGGTACATGAGCCTGGAGAATGGGCCATTTCTTTGAAATTTGCTCTCCAGGAAGGGGCACATGTTTCAAATTCGCACAAAGATCTCCACTGACCCAGGCCCGTTGCAGGAGGGCTGGCGGCGCTCATGTACACGGACACCGTGCAGACCTTCGTCATTCTTGGGGGGGCCTTCATCCTCATGGGTTACGGTACGGAGCTCAGCCAGGGGGGCGGGGCACAGAGCTCTCAGGGCTATCAGCCTGGGGGCAGAGACACCGCGCGTCTCCAGCCCTGGCGCGGGCGCCGGGTCCCCTGACAGCCTTGCCCTCACAGCCTTCCACGAGGTGGGCGGGTATTCGGGGCTTTTCGACAAATACTTGGAGGCAGTGACGTCGCTGACGGTTTCTGAGGATCCGGCGGTGGGCAACATCTCGAGCTCCTGCTATCGACCCCGGCCGGACTCCTACCACCTGCTCCGGGACCCCGTGACGGGGGACCTGCCGTGGCCCGCGCTGCTCCTGGGTCTTACCATCGTCTCGGGCTGGTACTGGTGCAGCGACCAGGTGCGGGGTCAGGGCTTAGGCCGGGAGGGAGACTGGGGCAGAACCAGAACCGCTGCGGGCGGAGCTGAGATGGGTGGAACGGGAACCCATCCGGGGCGCTCAAAAGCCCTGTCTGAGGGGTCAGGAACCTGGCCAGGGTGGAGCTAAACGAGACACAGCGGGATCCAGACTCTGGGTCTGAGTGAAGTTGCATTGCCCGCACCGCTGAGCCGGAGGCAGGCCTGAATTAGAGCCGCGCGCAGAGGCAGGGCCTGCGAGGGCGAGGTATCGGGGCTGGGACGCAGGTAGTCGAACGGCCGTCGCCGCAGGTCATCGTGCAGCGCTGTCTGGCCGGGAAGAGCCTGACCCACATCAAGGCGGGCTGCATCCTGTGCGGCTACTTGAAGCTGATGCCCATGTTCCTCATGGTCATGCCAGGCATGATCAGCCGCATTCTTTATCCGGGTAACGTCTGCAACCCCGCCCCCACCGAGAGTCCTGTGCCCCACCCAGCCCCTTTCTTGCGTATGGTTACAGGTGCCTATTTCCCCTTTCCGTTACTGTCCTTTGATTTGGAAATCCCGTCATCCAGTCCCACCTCCCACCAGAGGTCCCATCTGTCTTCCATTAGGATTTCCCGTCCCCACTTCAGGGATCTGTGCCCCCAGACCAGGTCCCGTCCCAGCCACGTCGTGCCCTCTTTCCCGCAGACGAGGTGGCGTGCGTGGTGCCCGAGGTGTGCAAGCGCGTGTGCGGAACCGAGGTGGGCTGTTCCAACATCGCCTACCCGCGGCTTGTCGTGAAGCTCATGCCCAATGGTAAGGGCTGGCCGGCTGTGGACACCGCCACTGCGAGGAGTCACCCCTCGCCAAGTCCGCACGCACCCTCCCGGGGATACCCTGGCGGCCGGGGACTCACGGCTCCCATCGGCCTGCAGGTCTGCGCGGACTCATGCTGGCGGTCATGCTGGCCGCGCTCATGTCCTCGCTGGCTTCCATCTTCAACAGCAGCAGCACGCTGTTCACCATGGACATCTACACGCGCCTGCGGCCCCGCGCGGGCGACCGCGAGCTGCTGCTAGTAGGACGGTGCGTCTTGGGTTTCCCCCAGGTCCTGCCCCACCGATCAGCCCCGGGGTGGGGGCAGGAACACTCGTAGGATTAGGGGGAGATGGGGAGTCCTGGGTGCAATCTCCCGATGGCCACCCACTGCAGGCTCTGGGTGGTGTTCATCGTGGCGGTATCCGTGGCCTGGCTCCCCGTGGTGCAGGCGGCGCAGGGCGGCCAGCTCTTTGATTACATGCAGGCCGTCTCCAGCTACCTGGCGCCTCCAGTGTCCGCCGTCTTCGTGCTGGCGCTCTTCGTGCCCCGCGTCAACGAGAAGGTGCGTCTGTGCGGAGGCGGTGAGCTTGGGGCGGAACTGGGACATCCGGAAGAGGCTGACACCCTCTCCCCCGGCAGGGTGCCTTCTGGGGACTGATTGGGGGCCTGCTCATGGGTCTGGCGCGCCTGATCCCGGAGTTCTCCTTTGGCTCGGGCAGCTGTGTGCGGCCCTCGGCGTGCCCAGCGCTCCTCTGCGGCATGCACTACCTCTACTTCGCCATCGTGCTCTTCATCTGCTCTGGCCTCCTCACCCTTGTGGTCTCGCTGTGCACAGCACCCATCCCACGCAAGCACGTAAGTGCGAGCCTCTGGGCAGGCAGCCCTCTCTACCCCTGGTCTGCCAGTCCACTTCCAGGAAGGCCCCGTGAGGAGGACGTGGATTTCCATCCTGAGGGGTCATGAGGATAGACTGGGAATCCAGTTGGAAGCTGCATTTGCAAAGCAAGCACAATGTTTTATTTAAATGACATTTATTCGAGGTGGTCTGGGGGAGGGTGGCTTGAAGACTGTGGGGGAGGTGATTAAAGCCCCCCACCCCCCGGAATGGCCCGTGGGACTCAAAACACAGATCTGATCCGCGGCCGAGAGTGACAGAGTACTCTCCTGAGGCCCACAGAAGGGCTTGGTCTTGTGCTGCTGCAGGCCAGGTGCCCCAGGGCAGGGCTGACTGGGGGCCAGGACAGAAGAGCTGAGCCGAAGGATGGGCAGGGCTGCAGGGGGGGTGGTAAAGGCAGCAGGAGGAAACTACATGAACAAACACCCACAGGAAGGAACACTGTTAGCAGCTCTAGAAGACCAGAGTCTCAAGGACTGCGATTCGAGTGTAGACGGGGACTTCGGGTAATGAAGCACGGGGGGACCAGGCCAAGAGCTTCAAAGACACAGCTGAAGAGCTTAGGTTTAGTCGGAGGGCAAAGGGCAGCCGTGGAAGGTCGGGTTTGAGGGAACTGAGTCTGAACTATGTGTACAGGGCGGACAAAGGGAGCTTAGGGAGTACCAGGCTGACGAGAGACGAGAGACTTTGGGGGAGGGGGACGGGGGGGGGAACAGCAGGCTCACTTGGTCCCTGCTCCCTCCCCCAGCTCCACCGCCTGGTTTTCAGTCTGCGGCACAGCAAGGAGGAGCGAGAGGATCTGGACGCTGACGAGCTGGAAGGTCCGGCCTCACCCCCTACACAGAACGGGTGTCCCGAGCACGCAGTGGAGATGGAGGGTAAGGCACTACTACGTCAGGAGCTGGGGAGAGGCACCAGGGGAGCCAAGTTCCCCCAAACTAACTGTACAGTGTCGATTCTTCCTAGAGCCCCAGTCCCCAGCACCAGGCCTGCTCCGCAGGTGCCTACTCTGGTTCTGTGGAATGGGCGGGGCTGGGGCAGGTGGCCCCCCAGCCCCGACCCAGGAGGAGGTGGCTGTGGCAGCCAGGCGGCTGGAGGACATCAGTGAGGACTCGAGCTGGGCCCGTGTGGTCAACTTCAATGCCCTGCTAATGATGGCTGTGGCCACGTTCTTCTGGGGCTTTTACGCCTGAGGCCAACTCTGTTGGATACCATGAGCCACAGCCAGGGCAGGGCTCAGCCTCCCAGTGAATGGGGGTGAGGAGCCTGCAGTGGTGAGAAGGGAGGAGGGCAGGAGTGGGGGGGGGGCGCCTGGTTCCCCTGCTCTCCACCTTGTCTCTGTCTGGGGCCCTAGTCCATCTGACTGGCAGTTACAGCTCAGGAGGCCCTTGGCCGAACGGCCACAGCAGCTCCCCGAAGCAAAAATAAAGCTGCCGTTCCCACATCCTGCTGTGGCCGAAGTGTGCTTGCTCCAGGCTCCCGTCCGGGGACCTGGGCCTCTATCTGGGCCGCTCACAAGATCTTCTTTTCCGGAGAGAGAAGCCATGTGGCCCTCCACTCATCCACTTCTAGCTGGTGCTTCTCAGTCTTCCAGCCTGCATCCTGCAGTCCTGGGGAGAGGTCATAATAAGGGCGCCGCTGGGACTGCTGGGGAGAAGGCTCTAGGGAGTCTGGGGAGAGTGGTAAGGAGCAGCACAGGCCGGGTGCACGCTCTGTCCACTGCCCAGGCTCCTCTTGCCTCTGCTGGCTCATTTCTGGCACAAAATGAGGCTAAAACCTCAGCTGGCTGTAGCGAGGATTCGCTGACTTGGCACATGGGAAAGAGCTGGAATGGAACAGGTGCTAAAGGAAAGGCCACCATCACTCATTTGTGAGCCACGCCGCCACCCCCCGCCCCCAGTTCTTCAGTGCTGACGGGGATTATACAGATTGTCAATACTGACACAGCCTCAGCATCCCTGAGCTCCCTCTCCTGCAGACAGGGAGACTGGTTAGGCAGGGGCTCTGGGGAGAAGGCCTCAGAGGCCAAGGAGCCATGGAGCTTAAGGATGTTACCTTTCAAGAACTTAGGGAAGAGCTCGTCCAACACTTGGTGTGTCTCCCTGACGATGACCCAGCTGTCCTTCTCAGGACCTGGAGGCGGGTGCAGAACCAGAAGCTGTCAGGTCCCCAAGTGGAACAGAGTCCTTCTCCCCGCCCCTCTTCGAGCCACCAGCAGTCTAGACTGTGAGGTGCTTACCTGCCTGTACTTGGTTCCTCAGTTCTTCCAGTTCTCTTGGCAGGGGCCCATTTCCCTGCAGGGCTTCAAGCACCAGTCCGTGTGTGGCAGCCCTTAGGATGGTTTCGGGGCCTGCCATCTGGCTCAAAACGACCTGCACCTGCCCTGGAGAAACCCAGGGACAGACTGGTATTAGGGAAGGGCCACCTCCCCAAACCCCCTCAAACCTACCATCCTGTTTCATCCCTGTGTGCCCTGAGGCCTTGGCCTGACATGGATGGAGGCTATCACCCTTTCCCTTCCAACTTCATCTCCTGTTGTCCCAATGTCCTGGCCAAACTCAAATGCCCAATTTCCGGGGCACCTGGGTGGCTCAGTCGTTAAGCGTCTGCCTTTGGCTCAGGGTGTGATCCCAGAGTCCTGGGATCGAGTCCCACATCAGGCTCCTCTGCTGGGAACCTACTTCTTCCTCTCCCACTCCCCCTGCCTGTGTTCCCTCTCTCACTGGCTGTCTCTGTCAAATAAATAAATAAAATCTTAAAAAAAAAAAATGCCTAACTTCCAAATACAACTTTATAGGAGACCACTGAGGCGGGTTTATGTGGCATGTCTAGTAAGAATAAGCACCTCTTAGCACACAACTAGCAGACTGGTAAACTCCAGTACATGTGTCCTCACCAGGTAACTCTGGATGGGAGAGAAAAGTTCTCTAGGGGTAACCAAAGGTCATAAATCTTGACTACGTTGCAATGTATCAAGTGCTTTACACAATCGTCTTACCTGATTCTCATAAAAACATGCAGACAATAAAGCAGGTATTGTCAGTCTCATTTTACACAGGGACAAAGCGAATCCCATTGGGGCATGCAGTTATAATGTGAATGTTCCAAGTCTTCGTCTAGAGCTCCCTCCAGGACACCAGGCAGCCTCTAAATTGTCCAGGGCTTGAGGCCTTGGAGCTAATGGAATGAGAAGCTGACCCCAGAGGGCTGGGAGAGCACGGCACACTTACTCTGTGACTTGTCCCAGCGAAGGAGGTAGGGTTCTTGGTGTCCCTCGACCAGCTGTTGCAGCTCAAAGACACTGAAGGGAAGAAGAGAGTGAAGTGGGGGAGGAGAAAGCAAAAGCAGGAGTAACCATGCAGTCAGCTGAACTGTCCTTACTTCATCTGTTCTTCACCTACTTCCCATCTCTCTCTCAGCCATTACCCCTGCATGCCACGTCCATCCTTCTTTTCTTCCTGCATCTAACAAATGTGTCCCTTATATCTACTCTGTGTCACACCCCTGCTGACCCCAAGTCTGGTCAGTGGCAATAAAGAACCTAGAATAGAGAGGTGAGGCCGGTCAGGGGAGGCCAGTGTGTTATCAGAATAAAGAGCATGTACGGGGAGTGGGGGTGGCAGCAGGGGTGGGTGGGAGACACGGGGCCACTTACCTGGAGATCAAGCAGTGTAGGGGGACCCCCAGGGATAGAGACAGAGACGGCCAAAAACCTGTGGGAAGCTGGAGTCAGGATGCCCAGCCAGGGGGAGAGGCTGGGAGACACAGTACTTGAGACCAAGGGGTTGGGTCACCTGTCCACAGTGGCTCCATCTGATTAGCTGAGGTGGGGCCAAGGACGTCTCCCCTCTGAAGGAAGTGCTTCAGGACCAGCCGGAGCCGGCCTTCATTCAAGGTCTCCAGGACAAGGGCTCGGACTGCCCGGTAGTTGGCGTAGATGTGAAGGGCCGTGAGGAAGAAGAAACAACCGAGGCTGAAACTGGGTGGGAGAGTGAGGTGGTCAACAGGGGTGGAGGCCCGCCTGGGCACCGCCTCCCTGCCCTTGATCCCGGCTTACCTAGGGCAAGCGGACACCAGGGGAAGCATCAAGAGGCTGACCAGGAGCCCTGCCAAGTTTACCAGTGTCTCCTAGAAAATGGCAGAAGGACTGGGAGTTGGAGGGCTTCCTTCCAGGTCAGGGTGAAGATCCTTGAGTGCCTTTCACCACATTCCTCCCTGCCCCACCCAGTTCCTCCCAGGGCTCCCTACACTGATGAGGACGCTTAGTAAGTTTTTAATGAGTGAGCTGTCATTTTAAGATACCAGCTGCTTCTGTGTCTAGGTAGATACAGTGCCCTTGGAGTACATCTTCCTTGTTTTGCAAGAGTCCTTTGAGTAGCCCTACACGCAGGCAGGTGAATGTCCTCGGAATAAGTTCTTCTATTTGGTGGTTTAAAGACTGATCCCCCTCAGCCCCTTGGTATATAAAAACTGGCAGACACATTTGCAAAGGGTTCAAGGAACCCCTCAGGAAGAAAGGCACAAGAGCCAAACCTCTTCCCTTGGGAATCCATGTCATCAGAACCCTCTGATGGCCTGACGGAGTTCACCCAAGGGGAACAGACACCAGGCCACTTGTCCCCAACTCATCATAAGGGAGGAAGAGTCTGGCTTGGTGCCCCTGATACTGGGATCCAAGGGAGAGCTGGTGCGGGCACAAAGCAGGCCTGAGGCTGGGAGAGCTCTTCCTACCCAACTGTCCTGGCAAGGGGGTGGGCTGTGGGTGTGACGGCAAATAGGAGCTTAGAGGCCTTGGCTGCGCAGGAGCAGAAGGACCTCCTCTCCCTCAGGTGGGAAGAGTCATTTCCAGCAGCCACATCAAGTGTCAACAGAGCAACACGAGCAGAAAGCAGGGGCCTGTACAGGACTGAGCACATGTCCCGTGTTGCCCTGTGATGTGTTCCTGCTTCTGCAGACTGAGGGGAGACCTGGGGCTTGGGAAATACAGCCTGGGGGTGTGGGGAGGGCTGGGGGTTATAAAGAGAGGAGGTGAGAGGCAGCGGGCATGAAGTGCAAGTCCTGGCTTGTACTGATTTCTCCCTTCCTAACAACCTACGGAAGAGATGATGGGGGAAGAATTACTGCAACCATTTCCGGAGAGCGGGGATGTGCCCAAGGGTCGGGGGACTGAACCTCTCTGTGACTTATTTCCTCATCTGTAGAATGGCACCAATGAGTCCCTCCTGGGTAAGACCACTGTAAGGATTTAATAAGTTCATATAAATGAAATACTTAGCACGTGGTTAGGGCTTAATAAATATTAGCTTACGTTAATATATATCTTAGCTTGTGTTAATATCGTTGAAAGGAGTTAATTTTAAATGAAAAAAATTTTCTGTTTAGAAACTGAGCAAAACAGTTTAAGAGAAGGACAGAGTGTAGGACTAGACAGAACTCAGGTGCTTCTCTTCCTACTCCCAAATCAGAGCCCAGCCTGCCTCCCTGCTCCAACTCCCCCCAACCCCAATTCCGGCTGCTCACCTGGCTGCTATCCTTGGCTGACACATCAGCCATGTTGTTTCTCCTGGCCTGGTGCATGGTCAGGGCAGCCCGGGTGGCCCCGCCAGCTACGCTCACAATGCACTGGGGGGGAAAGGGAGAAGGAAGGTCAGAATGGCCACGTGCTGTGGCAACATAGGCGCTTCTGTGGCTGAGCCAAGGAAAGGACTCAAACCAGTTTGAGAAAACCAGGCATGAGGTGACCAAACAGCAAAACGCTGAATGCCGTCCCTGGTATCTTGTTCTCATCCCCACACTTCCACCAGGTTCACTCCCCTCTTGTTTCTGGAGAAAACTAAGGTGCTGCCTGTCATACCTCCCTGTGGCCTGGTCCCAAGGAACTCCATTTCTTTCCCCAAGGTAGAGGCCCAAAGACTGTTCTAGCCCACAACTTCTCTAGCCTATAACTTCTACTTTGGCTGTACCTGCCTCTTTGCTAAGCTCCCAGGCCCAGGCTGGTCTCCAACTTTATGCTTCCATTCTGTCTGCAACTAACTCCACTCCCTTCCTGTCCCACTGGAGGCCCGGTCAAGTCTTCCAGGCCACTTCAAAACCCACGGTGATGGCCCTGACCTCCCAGGGCACCTGGACCTCCTCAATCCCTGAGATCTAGGATGGCAGAACTCCTCAATGAGGGTCACTGATCACTGTCACCCATTTCATATTTATCGAATCTCTTTTTAGACGCTAGACACAGACTTAGTGCTGTGATGTAATTCAGATAGAACCCTTGCCCTCATGAAGTCTATAAATCAATAGGCAATAAATACACAAGTTGTCATGCGGGCAGAAATAATTTGTTCGAAGGTAAGAGGAATGTGGTCCAAAATGAGGCTGGAGTGACCAGATCGTGTGGAATCTGGCAAACCTTGTTAAGGTCTTTGGCCTAGAGCAACGAGGGCAGGCAAGTGACCTGATTTGATTTCCGTTCTTAACAGGATTCTGGGCTGCTCTGAGAAGTCATGAAGAGAGGTGAGAATGGAAGCAGGGAGACCAACTAGGAAGCAGCCATGCTTTTTTAGCCACGAGGAACCGCCAGACGGAGGTTTAGCTGAAGGGAATAGTGGGCGGGGAAAAGAAGGCTCGGATGACAGCCAGGCTTCCGACTGCTGTACCTGGGGTACGGAGGTACTAGTCACCGAGACTAGAACTCTAGAGAGGGTGGGAGGTGGTCAGGGAAAGTTCACGGCCCTATTCTACTCCTTTATTTGATAGGTGAAGAGACGGAGGCCCCAGAGGCAAAGCGTCATGCTTAATTTGAAACAGACGGCAGAGGTCACAATCGTAGGTCCACGGCTATAGCACTGGTTTCCTCTGGTGTCTCCTGCCCTGGGGTTGGAGGGGGTGCTCAGGGCAGTGTGCCTGGGCCAGGGACTGGTACCCGGGCTAAATGTAACCCACCACAAGGAACCGCTGTATCTGAAATGTCACTGGCGCCCTGTGGAGAAGCACTGCTCTCAAGTGATTTTGGACACATGGGCTTCTGAGACGGATCTTACACGGCTTCTGGAGTCCCTGCTCTGTGCCAGGTACTTAACCCTGTGGTGAAGACAGGCTACGCTCTCGACTGAACTTTGCCATGTCTCAGGTTCCTCACCCGGACGTGGCCAACCTGAAGGAACGGTGAGGGTGAGCAGCCTGGCAGAGAGGAAGAGCTCGCCTTCACCCCATGTGACCCTCCAGCCTCACCACCACTTCATGCTGTCTCGCCCCTGAACCTTGACCCCCACTGTTCTTTCTCCTAAAAGACATCCACCCTTCACCTGCAACTCATTCTTCAGGACCCAGGTCTAGGGAAGGGGCCCATCCCTTGACTAAGCCAGCATCCCTGCTCAACCCTCTTGTAGCCCCCTACCCTTCTCATCTGGAATACCTGTAGTTACAATGTTGTAAATATTTGTTTAATCATGTGCAGCTTTCTTCAAAAGAAAAAAACGGGAGGGCCTGTATTTGATGCCAAACATGCAGTAGGCACTCAGTAAATATTTTACTGGAAGAACGAAAGGTAGCCAGGGAGCTGGTCCCAAGATGCTGACATTGGAGCACACTTTCTATCTTTCCGCTCAGAGTTCCTCACCAATCCTGTGGTTTCAGACACCGTCTTAGACTGTCTGAGGCACTATCTGGCTGGAGGAGAATCAGAAACTGTGGCTGAGTTCGAGTGGGAAAATCTGAACCGTTTCACTTTGCTACAAGTGCTCTGAACACGGGGCCCAGGCTGGTCTCACTTGTGGGCCCCAGGGAAGCCCACACACAGCACCACGAAGGCAGGTATGGGGGGCCCCAGAGGTGGATACCTTGGCCAGGTTGCTGGTACAGACGGTCATGGTGAAAAAGATGGGATATATGGGAGCCATAATCTCGAGGAACATGGCTACATCGTTGAGGATGTCAGCAAAAAGCCTGGGGGGGGGGGAGGGATCAGAGATCAGAGGTAAGAGACCTTCATTATAGAAGACTTCCCTCCCCTCTGTCTCGGCCCCTCCTTACCTCCACTGCTTGGCATTGCAGTCCAGTCTACTCCTGTTGGGGAGGAGAGGTTGGTTTGCAATCTGAACTTAAGGAGAAAACACATTCTGTGGGCAGTGCAGGCCATCCTTAGGCTGAGGTAAGGTCTGAAGGGCCCAGCAAAATCCACACCCCAGGCAGACATCTCTCCCAACACCCCGTCGCTGCTGCCTGAAATACCATTAGTTGGGAGGACCTTCCATGGTCACTTAGTGTCTCCCCCTCACTAACCCATGATGCGTCCGTCAGGGAAAAGAACTGACTTGTCTTGAGTTGCTCCCCACCCTCTGGCCCTCCTCTGGGAGAGGCCATCCCTGGGTCCCTCTGCCATCTCCCCACCCCCTCCTCCCACTTGATCAAGGGTACCCAGCAAGAAGTCCACATATTTTGGACTGCTAAACAACTACACTTAGTGTGACCCCCACAGGTTACAGAGGAGTAGCCCAGAGAGGGGACGTGACTTCCCTCAGATCACATGGAAAGTGGGGGCCAAGGGGGAAAAAAAAAAAAGGCCAAGAGAAATAGGCAGGCTCTGACATCCAGGCCTAGGATATTTCTCTCACCAAGAGGATGGATGCCTCTTCTGCCAGGCAGAGGGACTCCCTGGCCCATGCACCAACGCTTAGGGACCTCTCCTCCAAGAGTCCGCTAGCAGGGGACGTTGGAACCCCCAGACCAGCTTAGAATTTGCAGCACTAGCCCTGTCCCTTACTTCGAAATCTCCTGGAAGGAAAAGGAGCATTCCTAGGTGGGGTATGGGGCACACATTAGAAACTCCTGCGGGAATAAATGGCAAAGGCAGGACGAGAACACGTGGGCTTGGTCTCGGGCTCTGCCCAATAAAGCAGCCTGATACTATTAGTGATAAGCTGTGCGACTTGGGTACGTGACTTCCCTTTTTAGGTGTGCTAAAATGTCCACATTCAATTCTTCTCTAGAAAGTTGTTCTGAGGATTAGAGATGATATGCAGAGAGCTTGTGAGGCACAGAGCTGGTAGCAGCGTAAGTGTTATTATACTTATTACGTGCCACAAGATACTATGCACTTTGCATAAACTAATCACTGAACACATTGTCGGTAGTGTCTGCCTACAATTAATTGCAGATATTAAATCACTCCTGAGGTGGCCCAATACTGACATGCGGAGGAAGAAGGCAGCACAAGATCCTTAATTCCTTCTAGATAAATGGTAATGCTGACTCCATGTGGGACAGGGATCCCGATGAGCTGCCCAAGTCCACCCTCCATTAGGCTCGGCAAAGGCCACTCAAGTAACTGAGCCACCAAAGTGGGGGAAAATCATTCCTTTTGAATTAAGCATTGTCCTGTTCAGGATTCTCTTTCAACAAGCAAACAGAGGACACTTAGAACCTGGTGGCTGTATTTTTCCATGGTGGGCAGCAGAATGGCCTATCAGTGCTCTTGAAGACAGGTGCGACTGCAGCCATGGCTCTGAGACTTCACTGCGAGGGCGAGCCCCCGGGACTGGGTACTTACTAAGGACTCCTTAGCGCTGATGATGTAACTGCTAATCTCCCCTCCCCTGGAGACTGGAGGAGAGAGGAGGAGCTGAAAATACAGCCAGGGATGAGCCAGATGTGACCCCCATCTGGGGAGAGTGGCCAGACCAGGACGACAAACTCACCCTTTCCACCAGGCAAAGAGGATGCGGCCCAGCATGCCAGTTGAATCTGGGGGAGAGAGGCACTGGTAAGGAACAAGGAAGAGCCTTGGGGGCTGCTGGACTGAAATGGCTGATTCATTTTGCGTCACTGCTCTTAGGAACTCAGTTCGGCACCATAAATATTGGATAGACGGAGCTGTAGGATGCGGTCAGAAGTGCCTAGACTTGGGGCGCCTGGGTGGCGCAGTCGTTAAGCGTCTCCCTTTGGCTCAGGGCGTGATCCTGGCGTTCTGGGATCGAGCCCCACATCAGGCTCCTCTGCTGGGAGCCTGCTTCTTCCTCTCCTACTCCCCTGGTGTTCCCTCTCTCGCTGGCTGTCTCTCTGTCAGATAAATAAAGAAAATCTTAAAAAAAAAAAAAAAAAAAAAGAAAGTGCCTAGACTTAGCAGTTCCTCAGTATGTCCCCAGGAGAACTCTGCACGCCAAGAGACATGGACCAGAACTACTCTTTGCAGCATTGTTCCTGAACAGCCAAAGACTGGGAGGATGCAGAGACTCTGGTATATTCGCTCAGGGGCACACCAGACAGCAGCAGAAAGCTAATGCACAACTACCCACATCAAAACGGATGAATCCTAGTATTATGTCATAGCATGAAAAAGGAAGCCGTGAAGACAACAGACGGCAAAATATACTTTTCATAAAGCTCTAAAACGCAACAATACAGTATTTAGGTATATATATATATATATATATATGGCAAAACTATTTAAAAAAAAAGGAAAAGCAGGAAATGCTGGGTGGGAAGTTGAGGTCATTGTTGATACTCTGGCTCTTAGGCTGGGCAATGGGTTCACGGGTGGCCATTAGACTATCAATTTAAAAAAAGGGATTTGAATTTCAGTTTGATGACAGATGGCTGGGGCTGTGGGGGAGAGGGAGAGGCCTCCTCAGGCTAAAGAGAGTCAGAGAAGTCTCCAGAATCAGCTAGACCTTCATTTGCCCAACAAACGTACTGGCTACTTACTTTGTGCCAGGTCTCATATGAGGTAAGCGGATACCGTGACCCAGAAAGTCATGGCTCCAGACCGAGAATACAGGGTAAAAGCAAACGGCAACCAGTATGAAAAACACTGATTCAGACCAAGGATCAGTTAACTGTGGTCTACAATCTTCCACTCCCTGTTTTATAAAGTTTTATTGGAACATAACTGTACCCATTCTTTACAGACTGTCTACAGCTGTTTCTGTGACACAGCGGCACAATCAGTGGCTGTGACTGAAACTACACAGCCTGCAAAGTGTAAAATATTTACCACCTGGTCCTTTACAGAAGGTTTGCCACCCCCGGGTTTAAACCCCCTATACTGAGAGTAGCATTCATTACGTTCAGCAGGGGAAATCACAAAGGACTGTTTTAGAACCAAACGACTGGGAAGGCCTCATACAGTGAGCACTGGAAAGGAAAGATACAGTGGCCGGGGGCTCCTAACTTGTTGGAACTTGAGCGCATGGACCCTTAAGTGAATGCAAGAAGGGGAACTAGGTTGTGGGGAGAGATGGGAGTACCCTACAATATATAAAGATGGTGACAGGCTGGCCTTCCCCATTCTTCCCTGGAAAGAGAGGTACTCAGCCCTTGCCACAGCCTCTCTCCTTGGGCAGTGACGCCTTCGACCTAGATATCTTTACGCAACTCTGGGCCCGAGGAACACCAGTAAACACGCTGGTGGACACCTGAAATCCCTTTCAATCTTCACCACCATCCTATGAACTTCTGAGAGATCACTCCCTTTCACAGATGAAATAACTGAAGCTCAGAGAAGATACGTCAACAAAAACGGGTCATTTTATGAGAAAATCTGGATTTCCAGCTTTTCTGGAAGAATCCGAAGACATGGCAACACTGAGCCTGTCTTCCCTTAGCACCTCGGCTGGGCCCGAGCAGTGGCTACCTTACAGAAGGCATATGTACAACACATTTCTCATCCAGCCTGCTCTGCTTGTCTATTTCTGTCCCCTGTATGTCCCTGGAAGTAAGACCCACCAGGTGGCTTTACAGGCTTCCTCCATTACGTACTTCACCCTCTTTCTTTCAACTGTATTTTATTCTCCACAAAAATTTTATTCTTGCACCTAGGAATAAGATTCTTGTATTGGATCAACTTAGTGACTCTGAACATGCCGAGATTACTTTTACTTGCTGCCAGCTCACTGGGCCAGACTCTTATTTATTTCGTCCCTCTGACTACACACTCATATCCAATAAGGTGTATGTCCTGCATACAAGGGCCACTGGGTAGAAAAGGGACCTACTCTATCTTTCAGCAGCAGTCTGCAGGGCCCTCGTCAGAATCTGGGAGTTGGCACCAGGATGCAATCAGGACACATACCCTCCCTGTATCTAAAAGTCAACACTGTCCACTAGACAAGGAAACTTAATTCCCACTTGCTCTTCTTTGCCTCACTGACAGATAGCTGAGCTATACGATCTAGAAACTTTTGAGGGGCGCCTGGATGGTGCAGTGGTTAAGCATCTGCCTTTGGCTCAGGGCGTGATCCCGGAGTTCTGGGATAGAGCCCCACATCGGGCTCCTCTGCTGGGAGCCTGCTTCTTCCTCTCCCACTCCCCCTGCTTGTGTTCCCTCTCTCGCTGGCTGTCTCTGTCAAATAAATAAATAAATAAAATCTTTAAAAAAAAACCAAAAAACTTTTGAGTAGTAAGGGATCAGCTGTCCACAAATGGTACAAGGCTCCACTCTAAATCCCACTGGCAAGAATGTGGTAGTTCAGAGTGGGACACAGGAGTCGGTCGGTCTGGGTCCAAATCCCGGCTCTACGTTCACTTAGGCAAGTTTACGAAAACTCTCTGAAAAAGGTATTAGTAATGGTATCTACCTAGTATGGCCACTGTAGAGATTAAGTTACATATTACATGTAAGTGCACAAAATTCCTGGCATACAGTGGTAGGCTATCAAAATACTAGCTGCTAGTATTACTATTGTTATGATAATTAACATCACATTCCACTGAGAGAGATCTGTAACCGAAAATGACTTCAAAAAATTCCAGGGGAGTTTCTTATATAAAGCTCTGCATACAAATTTCCCAGGTTTGACGGAAATGAGTTGGTAAACTCTTTTCTAGTTAAGGCTTCTTTTAATATCAACAATAGGCTTTAAAAGGGGGTAGCTTTTCCTATCTTAAAATGGTTTTATTTTTTTAATAATTTGAACACATATATGGGCAACATGTTGGTGGTAAGACTAGGGTGCTTAGAAATGACATGAAAACATCAATTACTGATCCATGTTCCTGCCGCATTTCAAACACTCAGCCAACAGGAGAGCAACAGAAAAGGTCCAAATTAAGCACAGTTTGCTGGTATGAAAATTAACCTGGAACGAAACCTCCTGGGTTTACCCATGCCCTACAACTTACTGGCTGTAACCCTGGCCAAGTTAATTTTTTTGTGCCTCAAGTTTCCTGATCTGTAAAATGGGTATAATGACAATACCTATCTCAGAGCTACTGTGAAGTCAGCATATTTAAAGACTGGCAAACAATAAACACTGTTTGTGTGAACTATTATTATTAAAAGAAGAGACAGCTAGGACAACAAGCCACAGAGAAAGGCTTCTTTCGAGGGGTGACTCACATTTGGCCAGTTTGCTCAGTCTTAATAAGGATGTAAGCAGGAGCCTCCGGATCCCTCCTAAAGATCCATGGAGACTCACCAGAGATGTGGCCAGGCTCATGCTAGGAGCAAAGAGCCTTCCCCTGGGTCTGATTTAAGTTCCCACTGGAAACAGTAATGAAAGACAAAGGACAGTGGAGAGAGCCATAGGCCCTCCTGATGTGGAACCCGTGGAACCTTTTCTTCTCTACCTCACTCTTTAGGTGGCATGGTACCAAACCATATGTTTTATTTTTCATCAGTGGTTTTCCAAAAAGCTGTACACGTCCAACAGACGGTTACTACAGTTATTATTTCTAGCATCATACAGTATCCCCAAGGTTCTAAAATGCCTCTCCCCTTTCCCAGAACCTCCTCTTTCCTACTCAGGACTAACTACAAAATTGTTTTTTTTCTAGAACTGAGCAATTTCCCCCATTTCAAGCAGCTGGTCGTTTTATTGAGTAACCGCATTCTTAGGCAGTGCTCCACAAAAAGCCTAGAGGTCAATGAGAGGGGATGATTAACTTAGGGATCTGAGCTCTAGAAGATTTAAGGACCTCTGAACAGTATGGGGACCTGAGTGCGGCTGCAAGGCTGGTGCTCAGGATGAGGATATTCTGGTGGTGGGCGACTAATTAATCGTTGAATAAAACCAATAAAAATACTGTTTTAGGGACTGGGGAGGGTTGGCTCCCAGATCCAATCAGGAACGAGTCCATACACATACACATCACAGCCCAGAACCAGTGGCCAGAACACTGGGATGGGGGCAAGGAGGGGCTGGGCTTCCCAGTCGGAGGAAAAAGAGGCAGTGAGATAGGAGGGCTGACAGCAGCGACAGGTGAGGTTCCAGGGGCCCAGCTCACCTTTCACCAACCAGGTGGCAGTGGCAGCTGAAACTGAAGCTTTTGCGTTTCCCACCCCTATGCCCAGCAAGACTGCGTGGGTGGCCAGGGAGCCTGAGAGGCTGGAGGCAAAGGCCTGGAGAAGAAAAAAGGTGGGGTGAGGAGTGTGCGCAGCGGCACGGAGGTCTAAGTTCTATCATCAGCTCTCATAGATGTGTGACCTGAAACATGCCACAGCCCCGCTCTTGGCTTCAGTCTCCCATCTCTAAATGGAGAGAGGTGGCCTGCATGGTCTCCCTCGCCCGTGACTATATGCTGCTCCCTACCCCAGGCGGCCAGGCTGACCTGCACGGAATCCCATAGCTGGTAGGGCAGATAGTCCGGGCTGACGCTATCGGGGAAGCCCTGCGGCAGGAACACGGCCATGAGACCGGAGAGAGGTGGTGAAGCAGTCCTGGGAGTCCCCACTCCGCCGCCATCCCGTCCTTGGGGTTTTACTGTGAAGGGCCCAGGGAACCCCCACCAGCGCCACCCCCAAGCCTCCCACTGCAGGCTCCCGTCGGCGGCGACGAGGCAGCCGCGGGCCGCCCCGGAACCGAACTGTTCGGAGCACAGCTGGGGCTCCACGTTCGCGCCGTCAGCCATCTCCGAAATCTTCCTGCCGAACCTCTAAACGCGGAACGTGGCAGAACTCTATTTCCGGCTCCGCTACGGCGGCTCTCGAGGTGCAATCTTTCTTCGCGAAAAGGCCGCCCGCCTCTGCGTCCTCCTTTTGTGCAGCCCAGGATCCCACAATTTCTTCTGGGACCTCTAGGCCCCGCTGCGGACACCGCAGGGCTGGTCTCTGCCTTTGTACTCTGTAGCATTTTGTTGCTGGGCCGCGGGAGCAAGGGGAGCCCTTTAGCCCGCCAAGTCCTGGAGATACCTGCCTGCTTGTAACCCAAACTTTCAGCTATGGGCAGAAGGGAAGAGGGCATCCCTTGGGGAATCGTTGTGTTTGAGACCCAGTACAGACACAGGTTTTTTTTTATTTTGGGTAAGTCAGTGTCCCTCCCTGGGCCTTAGGTGCCTTTGTTGTGAAAGCAGGGACTGTCTATTACTCCTTATTTTATCCCTGGTACCTCACACATGGTAGGTGCTTAAAAGATAAGAATGAATGAACAAACGAACAAGTGCATGATGAGAAGTTGGAGCAAATGATCCCTGAGGTCCTGGGCCTTACCCAAGGCTGGAAAAGTAGTATTTTTTTCCTTTCTTTTTTTAAAATTTAAATTCAATTTAGTTAACTGTATTAGTTTCAGAGGTAGAATTTAGTGATTCATCAGTTGCATATAACACCCAGTGCTCATTACATCAAGTGCCCTCCTTAATGCCCATCACCCAATTACCCCTTCCCCCGACACACCTCCCCTCCAGCAACCCTCAGTTTGTTTCCTAGAGTTGAGAACCTAGGGTTATGGTTTCCCTCCCTCTCTGTTTTCATCTTATTTTTCCTGGAAGAGTATTATTTCTGAAAGGATCCTTAAGGCATCTGAGGGAGAAAATCAAGGGATTACAGTTAATGGTCTCAGAAAATGAGAAATAGGCAAGAAGTTCTTGTGTGTTGATTGGTGGAAAGTGTCCATGAAATTGGGGTGACAGTCTAAAGACAGAGTGTTTCTCTCTCTCCCAACTCGTCTCTTTTTCTCTTTCCCTCTCTCCCTTTCTCCTTCCATCTAGTGTAACGTACTGATTCCAAAGTAGAAATTTGCTGAAAGTGCCCTCTTTTTTAGCAGAAAATAAAACATCCTGGTTTCTTAACCTGGCTTTCTTGGACTCCCACAGTCTGACTCCCTGGTTTAAACTTCTGGTTCTCCCAGACTATCACCTTCCTCTTGGACCCCAGCCTGGAACACCCTTCTACCCCGCCTCACCTTATCTGAGACCTACACAGAGTCTCTCTGATGCTAAGATAGACCTGGGACGCTTCATTATTATCTTTTTAAGTTTTGAGTTCTGTGTTAGAGTGAAAAATTGAAGGGTTACAAATGTGTAATATTTTATTTATTTAGTTAGTTAGTTTTTATTTAAATTCCAGTTAGTTAACGTAAAGTGTGATATTAGTTTCAGGTTTATAATTCAGCGATTCAACACTTCCATACAACACCCAGTGCCCATCACAAGTGCACTGTGTAATCCCCATCACCTGCTTCACCCGTCCCCTACCCACCTCCCATCTGGTAACCATCGGTTTGTTCTCCATAGTTCAGAGTCTGTTTCATGGTTTGCCTCTCTCTGTCCTATTTTTTCCCTATGCTCATTTGTTTTGTTTCTGAAATCCCACATATGAGTGAAATCATATGGCATTTGTTTTTCTCTGACTGATTTATTTCGCTTAGTCTAATACTCTAGCTTCATCCATGTAGTTGCAGATGGCAAGATTTCATTCTTCTTAATGCATGAGTAATATTCCATTGTGTGTGTATTTTATATATAATATATAAATATTAATTAATAAATATATATATATATCGCATCTTCTTTATCCATTCATCAGTCATCGGACGCTTGGGCTATTTCCATAGTTTGCCTATTGCAGATAATGCTGCTATAAATATTGGGGTGCATGTATCCTTTTGAATTAGTATTTTTGTATTCTTTGGGTAAATACCTAGTAGTGCAACTGCTGGATCATAGGGTAGTTCTATTTATACCTTTTTGAGGAAACTTCATACTGACAAATGTGTAGTATTTTAAATGTTAGCCTCTGTGAATGAAGCCAACCTCTATGAATGACTTCTATCAGAGGGCCTTAGCTTGAATTCAGGTTCTGTCACTTAGTATCTGTGAGATCTTGGGCAAGTTTCTCATCTCTCTGTCCTTCAGTTTCTTCATCTATAAAATGGAATAATACTAATACCACAATAGGTTAAGATTGAGGATTAAATGAGTCACATGTGTAAAACTTTTAAATTCTATTTGGCACACAGTACATGCTATTTAAGTGTTGACCATTATTTGGCATTAATGTCAAGTATTCAAATATGGGGCTTTTTGCTCCATATGAGGCAAATGGCCCTCATGACTAGCATCACCATAGAATTCATTATCCAAATCAGAATTTTTGAGCATGTCATTAAAGGAGGCACTATTAACAATTACATTGGGGGAACAGACTGGAGCTGCTCTGGTATATTTTGCCACACTAATTATGGACCTCTCAGCTTTACTGACCACCATTATCCACACTGGTTTCTCCTGCTCAGAGATCATGGCAGCCCTTGTTCACTGTATCACTTATTTAGCCCTTAGCATATGCTTTGTGGAGCCAGTTTGTATTTGCTTTTATTACGTACCTATGTCCCGTCTTCCCAACTGAACTGTGAGGACAAGGATGCATCATATACTTCTTTGAGAAGTGTCCAGATCAATGGCTTGACAAAGAGATGAGTGATGGTTCCTCTTTTCCTACTCCCATGAAACCTCTTGGTAGTCTGCATGCAACAGTATACCAAACACTGGGCAGAATATTCCAAGCTGCTTGTTTCCTTGACTTTAACCTCATTGATCCCCTCTGTTAAAAGTTTTCAGTGGCTTCCTATTACTTTTGTGGAAGAAGATTGCAACATTCTCCTCTAAACCCTTCAGTGGTTTTTCTACACACTTGAAAATGAAACACAACTTCTTGTTGTGGCCACAAAGCTCTGTAGATCAGGTCTTGTCCTGTCTCTCAGATGCTGCCCTTACCATTCACCCTCTTATTCCTCCCACTAGAACATAAAGTCCAGGAGGACAGGAGCTTTGTCTTTGGCACTGAGTATTTTCCTAGTGCCCTGTACCAGTGCCTCGTGCAAGGTAGATGTCAAATATCAATTTGTGGAATGCGTGAATCTATTTTCTCAATAGCCCTTGTAAGGTAGTTATTATTTTATTCCTTCTTTGCAAACAAGGAAACTGCAACTTGTATATGTGAAGTGGCTTCACCAAGGTCACAGAGCTGAAAAGTGGCAAAAGCGTTCATTTCTTTATTCATTCAACAAGTATTTAGTGAACAGCTGCTAGGCCTCGTTCTTCCAGGCACTGAGGCAGGATTCGAATTTGAGGCTAATGATTTTAGAACTACACCATCTTCTTTCTATCTTTTAAATTTTGTATTCTTTGTAAGAATTATAAAAATAATAGAAGGATGTGTTCTTTCTGTGAAATAATTCAAACAATAATAGAGATAGATAAGATCAATTTCTCCTTTGACATTTATTCCTTTTTCCATTTACCGATAAATACTAGCCAATCCCCAGAAGTGAACATTGTTTACTATTCTAGACACACACACACACCCAGAGAGAGTGGGGAGGGGAGAAACATATAATTTTATGTTTAATCCTTACTCCTGTAGGGTAGTCTGCTCTAACTATGGTTCATTTAATATTATCTTAAAGACTTTTTAAATTTATTTGTCAGAAAGAGAGAGAGAGCGCGCACAAGCAGGGGGAGCAGCAGGCAGAGGGAGAAGCAGGCTCCCCACTGAGCAAGGAGCCTGATGCGGGGCTCGATCCCAGGACTCTGGGATCATGACCTGAGTCAAAGGCAGATGCTTAACTGACTGAGCCACCCAGGGACCCCTTTTTAATGTTATCCTAGATATCTTTTCATAACAGCACATAAATATCTACCTCATTTATTTCAATAGCTGCATGTCATGCCATAGGATGAATGTGCCATAATTTCTTTAATGACTCCCCATATTAAGGAGTGTTTGGGTTTTTCTGCCTTTTCATTATTACAAATAATTTCATTATTATTATGGTAAATTCCTTGTACAGGCTTTTCTGGGCATTGAATATGAATAATTCTTTAAAACAGAGTTCAAAGCAGAATCATTGGGTTGAAGTATATGTATTTTTTAATTTGAACAAGTATTGTCAAATTATCCTTCTAAAAAGCTTTACCAATTCACACTCCTGGTAACAGTGCATGAAACTGCTTGTCATAATCAGGATACATATATTTCTGTTGTCCAAAAAATTTCCCTTGGGCAGTTTTGCATTTTAATCTCCACTCTTGTGTTTGGATCTGCTTTCTGTCACTATCGATTATTTTTGCTTGAGAATTTCATAGATATAGAATTATATTGTATATCATATTTTATATCTGGTTTCTTTTTTTCCTAAAAATTTTAATTTCAGGGTAGTTAACATACAGTGTTATATTAAGTTTCAGGTGTACAAAATAATGATTCAACAATACCATATATTGCTTAGTGCTCATCAGGATAAATGTACTCTTAGTCCCCTTCACCTGTTTCACCCATCCCCCCACCCACCTCCCCGCTTCATGTCTTTTTTATTCCCGTTTCTTCCTCTTTATTGTATGTCTGACTTCTTTTGCTCAACATAATTATTCTGAGATTCATCCATGTTGTCATGAGTACCATTAGTCTGTTCCTTTTTATTGCTGAGTAGTATAGAATTGGGTGAACGTACCACTATCTGTATCTCTATTCAGTGGTTATTGGACATTTGGGTTGTTCCCATTTTTTGGTTATTATGAATAAACCTGCTGTGAACATTTGTATTTGCATACAAGTGTTATTGTAGACATGTATGTTCATTTCTCACGAAATTGATGGGTCATGTGGTAAGCGTATGTTGAACTTTATAAGAAATTGCCAAATCGTTTTCCAAAGTGGTTGCACCATCTTACACTCCCTTAGCAACGTATCAGGATTCTATTCATCCCATATCCTCCCCAACACTTAATCTATCTTTTAAAATTTTAGTCACTGTAGTGGCCATGTCATGGTATCACCTTGTAGCTCTAATTTGTATTTCCCTGACGAGTAATAATGTTGAATGTCTTTGCATATGCTTATTGGCTATTTGTGTATCTTCTTTGTGAAATGTCTGTATTAGTCGCTTAGCAATTTAAAAGACTAGATTGTATGGGGCGCCTGGGTGGCACAGCGGTTAAGCGTCTGCCTTCAGCTCAGGATGTGATCCCAGCATTATGGGATCGAGCCCCGCATCAGGCTCCTCCGCTATGAGCCTGCTTCTTCCTCTCCCACTCCCCCTGCTTGTGTTCCCTCTCTCTCGCTGGCTGTCTCTATCTGTGTTAAATAAATAAATAAAATCTTAAAAAAAAAAGACTAGATTGTAGTCTGATAATAAGACAATAAGAGTTTGTCATCAATTCTGTATCCATGTTCCTTGTCAGGTTGTATTGCAATTTTTTCTCCTAGTGGTAACACGTATTTTCTACCCTAGATAAATGAAAACATGTGCACACAAAAATCTGTACACAAATATTGGTAGCAGCTCTATCCGTGCTTGCCCCAAACTGCAAATAATCCAGATGTCCTTCAGTGGGTGAAGGAATAAACACACTACGTGCATCCGTGTGATGCATACTCAGCAACGAAAAGGAACAGCTTACTGCTACTTGCAACAACTTGCATGAACTTTAAGGGCATTATTCTGAGTGAAAGAAACCACTCTCAAAGGTTATAAACTGTATAATTCCATTATAGGACATCTGCAAAAACACTAAACTGTTGTGATGGAGAACAGATCAGTGGTTGGCAGGGTTTAGGTATGGCAGTGGGGGTCACTACAAAGGGGTAGCATAGAGGAGCTTTTTTGGGGTGGATAGAAATATTCTGTGTCCTAATTGTGGTAGTGGTTATATGAATCTATGTGATAAAATTCATAAATGTACACAAAGAGAAATCAATTTTGTTGTATGTTAATTAAGAACATGCGATAAACAAAAAAGCAAATCAACAAAGCCTTCATGAGTATGTAGGTGCCTGTGAATGTTGGTTTTTGAATGGAGAGAGATGTGACAGGAAATAAATACATCTTTAATGCCGGTTACTCTGTTGGGGGAGGAAACAAAAATGACCAACTTCTTCAGTGTACATTTTTGTATTGTTTTGAAACAATTGTTTCAAAGCACTTACTTCAATTAGCATTTGGTGATTTCAAAATTTGAAAAACATCTACTAAAAATGGAAAACATTAGGAAAATATTTCAAAGGAAAAAAGTATTTCTGCTTTGTTGAATACCTGATGATGTGGTAGAGAATAAGACGTGTTTCCATTCTTTTTTAAAAATTTATTTATTTATTTATTTATTTTGGAGGGGAGGGGCAGAGGGAGAGGGAGAGAATCTTAAGCAGACTTCCCACTGAGCACAGAACCCAATGGGGGTGCTCCATCTCACCACCCTGAGATCACGACCTGAGCTGAAACCAAGAGTTGGACGCACAACCAACTGAGCCACCCAGGTGCCACAAATGTGTCTCCATTCCTATGGAGCACAGCCTGGTAGAGTCCAGTTGCCCACATCTTTCAGGTGTCTCATCTACAAAATGTGGCTTCTATTAGTCTCTGCCCAATGGGATTTTTTTATAAGGATAAATACCTTAATGAACGCTTGAAACAGTGCCTGACACAAATGATTACTGTAGCTGCTATAATATACCATCTATGAATTGGAGAATATATATATAATGGAATAGTATTCAGCCATAAAAGAGAATGAAATCTTGCTATTTACAATGACATGGATGGAGCTAGAGAATATAAGTGGAACTAAGCAAAATAAGTCAGTCCGAGAAAGACACTACATGATTTCACTCATATGAGGAATTTAGGAAACAAAACAAATGAGCAAGGGACAGAGAGACAGAGACAGAGAGGGAGAGAGACCAGCCAAGAAACAGACTCTTTTTTTTTTTTTTTATTCGACAGAGATAGAGACAGCCAGCGAGAGAAGGAACACAGCAGGGGGAGTGGGAGAGGAAGAAGCAAGCTCATAGCAGAAGAGCCTGATGTGGGGCTTGATCCCATAACGCTGGGATCACGCCCTGAGCCGAAGGCAGACGCTTAACCGCTGTGCCACCCAGGCGCCCCCAAGAAACAGACTCTTAACTATTGAGAATAAACTGATGATTAGCAGAGGGGAAGTAGGTAGGGGGATGGGTGAAACAGATGATGGGGATTAAGAAGTTCACTTGTCATGATGAACACAGGGTGACATATGGAATTGTTGAATCCCTGTCTTATACGCCTGAAACTAATATAACCCTGCATGTTAAGTATACTGGAGTTAAAATAAAATGAAAAAAAGTGTCTGTCATGTAACGGGGAGTCAGTTAATATTAGTTTTGGTGGCCTGAATTTTAGTTTTGGAGTGTGGATACGGGGATGTGGGGCAGATGGCAAGGATCTGTCCTGAGTGTAGTTTTCTGGGTCTCCCCACTTATCTGTTTTTCTTAGCCTTGCTATCTTTTAACTTCAGGGAAACGTCTCTCTCCTTCCCAACCCCTGGTTGACCTATCACCCTCCTTCAGGACCTAGACATAGGGCGTTTCCCTCTTAGGCTGATACTTGACTCCTTGCCTACATTTAGCTCAGAGAGGGACCTACATACCCCAGAAAGTGTGGGTGAGGCATACGTAGCACTGTTGGACCTGCAGGTGAGTCAGCCTGGGAGAAATGTGATCTCAGAGCAGGGTATGATTTGAGAGGTGCTGGGGAGGGGGTTCTGCAAGGTACCAGAGATCTTTAAGGGGAATGAGGGAATTGGGGGAAATACCCAGAAATGAGGAAAAAGGATACTTAAATTCTATCTCTTTCTTTACCTTAGGCAGATGGCTCTTCTTCAGGCCAATAAGGATCTCATTTCTACAGGAATGAAGGAATTTAATGTTCTGCTGAATCAACAGGTAAGCCCAGGCACTGTTTCAAAGGGCAGGCCTAGACTCTTGGCAGGTGGGTGAGGGCAGAGAAGGGAGAATAATCTGGAGCTGGGAGAGCAATGGTGCAGTTGATGGAAACAGAGACAGGGAATGCAAATCAGGGAAAGGAGGATGTCGGAGTTTGTGAGTTATTTCTGAATCACACTGCTGACCACATTCTCCCTTGCCACCCCCTCACCCTGCAGGTCTTCCCTAACCCTCCTATCCCTGAAGAAGCCATGATGACTATGGTGGATGACTGGGTGAACTTCTACATCAACTATTACCGGAGGCAGATGGTGGGGGAGCAGCAAGAGCAGGAGAGGGCTCTACAGGAACTTCAGCAAGAGCTAAATGCTCTGTCCGCCCCTTTCCTGGTCAAGTATAGGGCATTCCTGAACTCCTTTTGAGCACCTAAATCACCCACTGCCCTTCTCCTAGCCCAAATACCCAGGTCTGCCTCTAAAGAAACCCTTAAATCCTGCCTCTGTGTTCTTCAAGTGCTCAGGCTCTGCTCCTTCATGGTGCCACTCGACCCTGACACCTCAATAAAGACCAAATTGGTTTGCTGGTCTTCCTGGCTCTTCTGTTCTTTTTCAGTTGTCGGTCCCTGACTTGTGGAGGCAATTGGTTCCTTTTCCTTTAGCCCTTCTTCCTACATATGATCTTGGATATTTAATTTCTTTAGAGCAGAGGTTAGCAGCCTTAAGTAACCACTGGGCAGTAATAAAATAGCCTGAAGGAGAGGCCAGGCTGGCAGAGACTACAGAGAAAGTGCTGGGGGGAGGAGTAAAACAAAACAGAACTAAAAAAAAAAAAAAGCTCTCCAGAAATTGTGGTCCTGGGCATTCTTGTCTAGAAGAAAGCTGTTGAAGACTCCCAGTCTTGTTCATCCTACGCTAGGTGGAATCAAGAGGCCACCCACCTCAATTTTCCAATTCCTTGCCCTTTGCCCCAGCTTGAACAAAGTTCTAGAAACTAACGATTCTACTGCCACAAATACCTCCCTGGAGCATCGTTGTGATTTAGAGCTGGGAAGGATCTTGGGAACCATTCAATACATCCCTTAGTTTCCAGATAGGAAAACCTTTGGTGCTATAATCCCTCCGCCTCAGATCCCAGGTGTGGGAAACAGAGATTCCTGCCTGTCTCTGAGGCCCCAACCATTTCCTGTTGTTCCCTGGCCTAGACTTCTTTTCTCCTCAACCTCTAAACCCTGTAAACCTCTTCATTGCAGGGTGGAATCACGGAGGGGTCAGGCTCACCGTATTTAAAAAATGAAATGAAGGTGTTAGAAAGAGGAATGTCCCACAAGCTTTGTGATATCTTCAGAAAGCATCAGAGGTGCCCAGCACAAGTGAGCAGGGGAGGAGGGATAGAGGTGGGGAAGGGGCAGGAAGCACTGGTCTGGGGTGTGTGTGTGTGTGTGTGTGTGTGTGTGTGTGCGCGCGCGCGCCAATCAGAGGCTGCCTGAAGCCTGGGCTGGCAGGAGGGAACAAGGAGCTTTCCTGTCATTTCCTGTTTTCTCTTCAGCCAGAAAGGTTTGGTGGTGAGAGGGGTTGTTTTCTCATTCCAATCTTCAGCAAGTCTTCCCTTCGGATCTGTGGGCTCCTACCTCCGACTTTTGAGCTGGTTTGGGGGCTTCGTTAGACTAGTTCAGGTGGGGTGGGGAACAAAGGCAGAAGAAAAATGATAAATTTCCTTATTATCTACAGCCCACTGACAAGTCCTTAAAACAGGCAGAGTGGCATTCCTCTAGGGACTCAACTACCTCAATGTCAACCGTTTGCTGAGGGCAAAAGGCAATCCTAGCTTGATCCACCCACCATCCCCCTCATCCTGTAAGTCTACTTTAACATATAAAAATTCCTTTAGAAATTTCCTTTATCTCTAAACCCCCCAAGATATGTGTTGGCAATCATCCCCCAAGCATATGGCCCACCGATATATATCTGAAGGGTCTCAAGACTAAGGTTTTATTAGATGGTAATAAATGACCTTTCCCAACAATAGCTAGCCCCTCAAGGTCCTGGAAACCTTGCTTCCAAAATTCCTTAGAGACTTATGCTATCCCCAACCCTCTCCCAACTTGAAAGTATATAATGGGCCACTTCTGACCCCTTGCAGCTCTTTCTGCCCACGGGTCCTATCCCCGTGCTTTAATAAAATCACTTTTTTGCACCAAAGAGGTCTCAAGAATTCTTTCTTGGCCGTCGGCTTCAAACCCTAACGTCATCTGTCCTACATCACAGGGTCCAAAGGGAACAAGCCCAGTACCCCCAACCATCCTTCCAAACTTAGGGTGTGAGGATGTCAGGACCCATCAAGAGAGTTGCAGTCTTCCTGGGAACCAGGTGGTGAACATCTTTGAGGTGTGGCTGGTGATCCAGGTGGAGGCCGGGGCCTACCCACTGTGCCCTTCAGGAAATTTCAGCCAGTTAATGGGATGCAGGGCCTGCTCAGATGGGACAGTGGTCATAGCATTACCTTTGCAGAAAGACCTACACTGCTGTGCATGAGTGGAGGAGAGAGACTGAGGAGCCATATGAAAAAAAGTATTAGATTTACTCTGTTGCTGTATGAAGGTGAAAAGAATGGTCAGAAGCCACTTTGGCTCAATTAGTGACGATAAATTTTCCATAAATTTGAAACTCTCTAACCTTGGGAGTTGCTAGCTAGCCATTTCTCAAATGCGCAAAGGAAGATAGAATGGGAAATTCAATGGCCAAATTCTATTCCAGTCATTCCATAATCTTGAAATTTAGAAGTTGCAGACCTTTTTTTTTTTTTTTTTTAAGGATAGAAACCTGTTAAAATTGCACTGCATGTTCTTGCGTTCCTAGTACCCGAGCATCTGACTGTAAATCTACAAAGAAGTAAAATTTGGAATATTTTGACTTTTCAGAGGTGTGAATCACAAGGATCTGATGGTGCATAAGAATACAATTAAAATTACTGGGCCAATGAGTACCCCAAATCCATTACTATTCCTGCAGAAAAATAAACCAAAATTAGCAGGAAGAATAATGTTTCTTTTGCTTTGACAGCAGTACCTGAATTAATGCTGGAAGTTAAGATTGTAAACAGAAGAATGAAATATTACAGCAAGAACCCTGCTCTAATCCTGACCCTAACATTGACCTTGACCCTAGGTCTGACTCTGAACTTAATAACCTTACTTTTAATCTCACCTAACCCAGGGGTGGCTTTGAAATTTAACCACATTTAACCTCGCCCTGACCTTGACATCCAGTCCTACTTGACCTTGATCCTGACAATGACAGACACCCTTACTCTCCCAAATGTCCCTGACCCTCATGCTGACCTCTCCCATTTTCTTTCTTTTCTTTTTTTTTTTTTTTTAAGATTTTATTTATTGATTTGAGAGAGAGAAAGAGCGCACAAGCAGGCAGAGCAGCAGGCAGAGGGAGAGGGAGAGGGAGAAGAAAGCTCCCCATTGAGCGGAGAGCTGGTTGTGGGGCTCGATCCCAGGACCCTGCCCTCACATGGATCCTGATGCCTAACTACACCCTGAACCTTACCTGACCCGAATTTTCACTCTGATTCTGCCCCTGACTCTCAAGCTGGATTCTTTTTTGATTCTTATCCTGAAACTGACCTTCACTTTGACCTCACCCTAACCATGACATGACTCTTTAACTCTCAACATGTTGCTGACCCTGTGACCATGACCGTGACCCTCATAGACCCTTACTAAGGCTCTGAAATTCATACTGACTCTGATTCCGAACCCAACACTTAACTTGACCTTCGCCCTGACCCTCATCGTCAACCTGACACTAATGTGCTGACTTTGATCCTGAAGCTGATCCTGACACTACTATCACCAAGACCCTGACACTGACCTTAACTATCAAACTTTCCTGATGTTGATTTTCATCCTGACACTGACCCTTCCTCCCTCGACTTGATCCTTACCCTTACCTGAACCTGCTTCTCACCAAGACCCTGACTATGAGCATGAAACAGACTCAACACCACTATATCCCTATTCTCACTAATCCTGACCATAATATTCATCCTCTGCCTGATCCTGTCACCAAGGATCATGTTTATACTGACCCTCACCCAAACCCTGATTTCAACCCTAAAGCTTACCTGTCTCAGACCCTAATCTTCAACTTCACTGTACACCTGATCCATTTTCTTCAATTTCACCATACACCTAACTTTTATTTGACCTTCAACCTAAATCTAAGCCAATACTGAAATTCAAATGTACTGAGTCCTTCACATTCACCCTAATACTGACGCTCAAGCTGATCATTATTCTGAACCTCATACTCAACCTGACCAACTTGATCCTGACCCTGAATCGGACTCTGAATCCAACCCTCACTCTGTCCTTGAACCTCATCTTCACCCTCTCCGTGACCATGACCTTCAACTAACTTTGACCCTGACTTGATCCCAACATTGACTCTATACTCTCCACCCCTCAAAATTTAAACTGAATTTGGTCTTTGATCTGAACCTAATACTGACCCTGATTCTGATTACTTTGACCTTGGACTGATATCCTGACCTAGGCACTAACTCTGAAGTTGACTTTTACTCTGACACACATAATCACCATGACCCTAAACCTTACTTTGACTCATGCCTGACCTTGGTGTGTGTGACTAAGATCCTAAGTGTGTGACTTAGATTCTGACCCTTAACCTCATACGCTACATGACTCTAATCCTCACCCTGACCCTGAACTGCTTGCTCAAACTGACTGTGACTATAACACTGACTTGATATTCAACCTGACATTGACTGTGCTTGTGACTTTCTTATGATCCTCACCGTACTCTGATGCTGATCCACTGTGATCCTCACCATGTCCCTGAATTTTACACTGACACCGAACCCTTATGTCTCTCTTACTCTTACTGGATGCTCACACGGACCTCGACTCTCATACTTTTTGTCACCATGACCCTGACCTTTACCCTCAGTTTGATCTAGATACTGATCATGACCATGATTCTGACCCTGAAGTATATAGTCACTGTCACCTTGACTCTGACTCTCATTCTGATTCTACCTCTCCTCTTTACCTAAACCTTACCCTGATGCTTACTCTCATCTTGTGTCTGATCATAACACTCACTCTGACTTCTCATCCTGAAGCTATCCCTACATCAGCATTCAATTTGACCCTCCACCCTGCCCCTGAATCCAACCTCACCATGACCATAAACTTGACCCTTACCTGACCCTAACTCTGATGCTCACACTCCACTTACCCTGACTTGACCACAACCTTCTCCCTGACCCCGACCTCACCCTGACTCTACAACGACCCTTACACATACCTTCATTATGTCCGTGAAAGAGCCTTGAATCTGAAACTTATGCTGAACCCGAACCAGACTATCAGCCTGACCCTGGCGCTAATCCTTCCTCACCCTGACCCAGGTTGGCACCGCACCCTGATTCTGATGCTGATACTGACCCTGACTCTCATCCTGAGCATGACTCTGAATATTTGCCTCATATTCCTGACTTCTCATCTTCACCCTGACACTGACCACCATTCTGACCCTCACAGTGACTCTCAACCTGACCTTGAGCATGACCCAGCAATTTGTTTTGAACTTGAGACTGACCTTCACCCTTACACTTACCTGATTCTGACCTTTCTCCTGACATTGAACCTGACATCATACTCTGAATCATACCTTGATTCTTACTCTAGCAATAACTTTGTTTCTAAACCTTACCATGTTCCTGAACCTGACCCTAATGTGATCCTCACCCTCATATTCACCTTTATCTTGCACTCTGAACTTCACCTAATCTGTCAACCTAACTAAAACCTCACTTTGACACTCAAATGACCCTGATCTTCACTATGACTCTGACCCTGATCATTAACCTCATCCTCACCAAGATAGTGCAATTCACATTGACCATTACCCTGACTCTGACTCTGATCCTAACGATGCACTTTAGTTTCATTTTATTCATACTTTAAACCTGACCTTCACCCTCACTCTCACCCTGACATCATTCTTCCTTTTTTTTTTTTTTTGAAGATTTTATTTATTTATTTGACAGAAAGAGAGACAGCCAGCGAGAGAGGGAACACAAGCAGGGGGAGTGGGAGAGGAAGAAGCAGGCTCCCAGCAGAGGAGCCTGATGCGGGGCTCGATCCGAGAACGCCAGGATCATGCCTGAGCCGAAGGCAGACGCTTAATGACTGAGTCACCCACACGCCCCCCGACATCATTCTGACCCTCATCATTAACCTGACCTTGACCTGACACTTACTGTCACCCAATTCTGACATGAACTTCACCCAGAAGTCACTGACTCTGACAATGACCATATCTCTGACACTGATAATCACCCCGACTGGACCCCAGTGCTCACCCTGATACCAACTCACATTCTCATCCACACGTGTATGGAGTCCCTCACATTGACCATGACCCTGACTGTGACTCTCACATTGACCTTACAATAACAATATAGTAGAATCTGACCCCGATCCTGCTTCTGACCCTCCTCCTTACCCTAATCTTTACTTGACACTCACTCTGTCCCTTGTACTCTTCCACACCCTTACCATGATCAAAATGCTGACCCTTATTGTGATCATCACCCTGACTCTGATCCAGAGGCTCATCCTGACAGTAATTCTAATTCTCACCTTCACCCTGATCTTGAAATTGTACCTCACGCTGACCCTGACAATGACCACTATTCTGACCTTTATTATCATTCCACCTTGATTCTGACCATAACAAACATGCTGGCTCTGAAACTTGGTCCTCACATATATACTATCTGATTCTTGTCTTCACCTTGAAGCTTCTAGGTGATCTTCAACCAGACCAGGACCTTGACCATCATCACCCTGACCCTTTTACTCTGGTCTCTCAGTCTGATTACCATCTTCATACTTAACTTGTCCGTGATCTACCCTCACCCTGATTTTAACTGTGATTTTACCCCAAATTTTATACTCACTATGACCTTTACCCTGATTGGAACTTTGACTCTCATTCTTACCCTGAACCTGATCTATATTCGGCTCTTATCCTTACCTATGCTGACCCTGATTATTTGAACCTGACTTCTGCCCCGGTGCTACACTTACTCTGACCATGGCCCTTACCATGACCTTCAACCTGATCATTACTATAAGAACCTTGCCCTGAACCTAATCCTTGCCATCCCTGACACTTTGTATTAATCCTGTTTTATAATTTTTTGTACTTTATGATACTTTAAATTGGAGTTTTGCAGACTTGGGAGAGACTGCCATTCCCTGGGCTAGCTAACTCCTACAGAGAGCAAATGACTTCCCTTGAAGCCTACCTTTCATATGCAAACCAACCAATCCAAAGTCCATACCTCCCAACTACTTCCTTTACCGGGTGTTCTCAGAGCTCTTAGATTCTTGGCCAGTATTCCTCTGCCTTAATCATCCCAGGGCCAGGTACCAGACAACCTGGGACAACCCTTATGCTTCAGAACCCCCTGAAATTATTCAAACTAGCCAATGGTTAGCTTGCTTACCCTGCCTGGCCCACTCCTTCCCATGAAAACTATAATAAAGCCTATGCTTTGCCTTCACTCTGTTTCCTAACCCCAGTGCTTCCCCATGTGGCTCTGTGTGACGTGCCATGCCCCTTCCACTTGGGAGCTGCAAGTAACAAAATATCTTTTTTTTTTTTTTTTAAGATTTTATTTATTTATTTGAGAGAGAGAGAGAGAGAGAATGAGCAGCGGGGAGGGGCAGAGGGGTGGAGAGAGAGAAAGAGAGAGAGAGAGGGAGAAGCAGACTTCCTGCTGAAAAGGAAGCCCGATGGGGGGCTCAATCCCAGGACCCAGAGATCATGACCTGAGCCAAAGGCAGACACTTAGCCAACTGAACCACCCAGGCACCCCAGCAAAATATCTTTTCAATGGTAATCATATCTTGATTTGTTGGCCTCACCTTACTTGAATAATAATAAACCTACATTAAAAAACACACTCATCCTCACCCTCTCTATTACCATCTCCCAAAACTGACTCTGATGTAACCTGACACTAACTCTGACCTCCTCTCTCCCTTGAGCCTTAACTGAAATTGACCTTCAACTTGACCTTGACCCTACCCTGAACCTGACTCTGATCAGCACCCTACACTAAAAACAACGTGACTGTGACTCTGATTCTGAAGCAGATACTGACCCAGACACTGTAGTCATATTTACTGAATCTTTACTGACCCTCTTCCTGACCTTGAACCTGAAACTAGCCTTTACTTTTACCATAAGCCTGATACTCTCACACTTACCCTGACTCTGGTCCTTACTCTGTCCTCAGCCTTACCTAATCCTTGATATGACCCTCACTCTGAGGCTGACCCTGAACTTGACAATTACCCTGACCCTGAACTTTACATTGACCCTCACCCTCACCCTCATCTTGACATTCACCCTGACCCTAAATTTGACTTGGTTACCCTCATGCTGAAACTGACCCTGGTGATGCAGGCTGCTGGGTCTGAGGACCCAGAGTGGGGGCTCGTAGGACCAGCCAAAAGGTTCATTGGATTTGTACAGGATAGAAATCAAATGCAAAGTGAAAGGAAGTGAAAGCAGAGTTTATTAAAGATATATATGGAGTGCAGATATGGACAGAGTGTCTGGAAGACTTAGAAAGGAAAGAAGAGTGAGTCTCATCTTTGCTTGGGGTCTGGGGTTTTTATTGAGGATGGTGGTTTCGTGCATGTGTCTTTTTAGTAATCTAGGAACAAAGATGAGTGTTTAGGTGTTCCTGATAAGTCATTTATACCCTGGAGCCAGGAGTCTTGATGAGTCAGTGGTCTTGGTAAACTTTCATGATGACCCCACCTAGTCACTCCTTAGATGTTATCTACTGTGCTGGCCGATTCCAAAGAAATCATTAAATCCTTGACCTTTATAAGAAGGACATACATTATGTGTTCTATAAGGCATGTGCAAGGTGGGGGTGTAGGTCCTAGCAAGAATAGAAGCAGGAAAAGGAGCAAAAAAAAAGCAGTTTTTCAGGGGGTCCCTTTAGTTTTTCTGTCTTACTAGGATGACTTATGACTGACCTTGACCCTGACACCAAATATGATACAGACCCAATTCTGTCAAATGACTCTCATTTTAACTCTTATCCTGACTCTGACCTCCAAGCTGACCCTGACCTTTACACAGAATATGACCCCAAACCACACCCAACACTGACTATGACTGTGTTCCTGATGTTTGACATGACTCTGACCCTGCCTCTCACACAAACACTGACTCTGATCTCACCCTCAACATGACCCTGAACTGATGCCACACACTGTTCCTGACCCTGACCATTACCATTGCACTGATCCTGGCCCTTGCTATGATGCTGACGATCAACCTGATCCTGACTGGGACCATCACCTTAACTCTGACACAAACCTCACTCTAAAGATGCATCTCATCTTTATCTTGACCTTTATTTAATGCTTACTCTGACCCTGACACTAGATTCGCCATCCCTAAACTCAACTATAACTCTTACCCTTACCTCTATCCTAACATTACTCAGATACTGATCCTCATCAAGACCTTGACACGTGCCCCAGCCATCCCCTGAACCTGACCGAAACCTCATGTTCACACTCTTCTTGACCCTGATCATCACTGTGACCCTGAAACAGACTGAAACTCATTCTCACCCTGACCCTTCCTTCCCTCACTCTTGCTAGCTCTAACCCTAACCCTTATATGACTCACTATGATACTACCATGACTCTGAATCTGACCATGACCCTGATCCCCACCATGACACTTACTTTTACGCAAACCATTCACTGAATATTAAACCTAAACACATCCTAAACCTGATCCATGCCTCTTCGTGAATAATTCATGAAAAGCTCTTGCAAATACCTTCTCTGAGTCTGTGGCTTGTTTTCTCGTTCTCTTGAAGATCTTATACTTTTTAAAAAAGTTAATTCAAAATGTATCATATACCTAAATGTAAAGCACAAAACTATAAAACTTTATGAGCAAATATAGGAGAAAATCTAGGTGACCTCAGGTTTGGTGATGAATTTCTAGATATAACACCGAAAGCATAATCTGTGAAAGAAAAATATGAGAAGTTGGATTTTATTATAATTAATGGGAGAAAATATTTGTAAAACATATCTGATAAATGACTTATAACCAAAATATATGAATAATTCTTAGAATTCAGCAAGAAAGCAACTTGACTTTTAAAAATAGGCAGAGAAAAAAATAGACACTTCATGAAGAAGATAAACAGACGGCAAATAAGCATGTAAAAATGCTCCACATCTTGCTATATGTTGGCTCATGGAATTTAAATTAAAAAATGCTTCACATCATCTGTCATAAGAGAAGTACGAATTAAAACGACAATGTTATACCACTATACACTTTTTTGAACGGCTAGAATCCAAAACAGGGAGAACACCAAATGCTGGTGAGGATGTGGAGCAACAGAAATTCTCAGCCATTGCACACAAATGGATAAATATAGAAATATTTATGGATATGCATATGTACATGTGTTGTATGCAAACATATTTCTTTGCTCTGTCAGTTGAGAGGACCAAAAAGTAAAAACAATAGGAACAAGCACATCATTTATAATCACCAAAAACTGGAAGCTATCAAGCTATCCTTCAACATGTGATTGGATAAATAAACTTATCTACATCTATCTATACAATGGAATATAATTTGGTGATGAAAAGAGATGAGCTGTTAAGCCATAAATGACAGAACATTAAATATATTGCTAAGTGAAAGACGCCAATATGAAAAGGTTACATAA
Organism: Ursus arctos; assembly: GCF_023065955.2. Lineage (NCBI taxonomy): Eukaryota > Metazoa > Chordata > Mammalia > Carnivora > Ursidae > Ursus > Ursus arctos. The sequence continues at coordinate 88,743,953 of NW_026622874.1, forward strand.
TACATGATTCTAATTATGTGACATTCTGGCAAAGGTAAAACTATAGAGATGGTCAAAAACACCAGTGGTTGTCAGGAATGAAGCAGGAGGCAGAGAAGGTTAACTATATGATGCATAGGGGATTTCTTTGGGTGGTGGAACTATTCTGTATGATGCTGTTACGGTTGATACATGGCATTATGCATTTTTCAAAATACATAGAACTTTATGACACAAAGAATGTATTGTAATGTATGCAAATTTAGAGAAAAAATATTTAGAGAAGTCTAAAGAATTGCAGGAAAGAATACAGAACATGACAAGAGAATCCAAATGTATTACAAATGTACAAGACAGCCTCACTGAAGGGGATGGGGGAATAAAATGTGTTAACCTAAGTGACTTTGGAAATGATGGAGTCTAAAAGACTAAGGCAGAAGTAACTGCACATAAGAGAGTTGACAAAATTAGTTCCCACAGAAATGCACGTTAATAATTCTGATGCTGTTATACATGCACATTGGAATTAAAGAAACACGTAAATAGATGGTTGGAGTTTGGTTTCTCAATGTTAGAGTGGGAACTGAGAGACAGTCAAGGGGGAAAGTTAAGAATTACCCATGTGGTGATGGGTTAGAAACAGTGTGAACAGACTAGTAGGAGTGAAGTCATCATTATGGCAGTGCAAGGTGTTCCACTTTTCTCCTCCCCCTTTAAAAATAACCAATTAGACATCCATAACTGAACAAATGTGCCACTGTGCATTACAGCAAAGAATCTAAGAGGTTTCTAGCCCACCTCTCCATCTCAAAAGAAAGAAAGAGAACCTCGGTAAAGGCTGCAGATCCAAAGGAGTCAGCAAACCTGCTCCACCCCCACTCACCACAACTGGGGGGAAAAAGAACCTAGAGATGGCAAAACTGGGAGATACCCACAAATAAGAGAAAATTTGTGGAAGTTCAGCCTGCCTAAGGGGAGATTCCATCATGCCATTGGAGCAGGATAAGGACAAGTTTGGACACAGATGAGAGAGAGAAACTCACCAAGGGGACACCTCTCCCAGGAACAATACAGGGGTGGACTTTTGGAAACAGCAGTGGCCACTTCTCTGGCAGCAGAGGTGGAAAGTGGTGACCTGTCTCACACGGTAGGTGGAAAGTGAAAGTGGCGAGTGACTGCTTGGCTATCCTAGTTGTGTAGGTTGCTGCTGGAGAAATCCATTTCTCTCCAGCAGCACCTGGATTTCTGAGGACCACTATGTCTGGGAAAGGAGAAAAAAGGGAATAAAGCAGATATAAATATATCAAAGGGCATTAAAGGAACATTTCCTACTGTCTACTTCAGGACTTCAGTGAGAAGTCCACTCAAATCTTTGGTAGTTCCCCACTCGAGAATACCCCCACCAGCTGTGGGCACTCCAAAAGCACTATGTGCTAAACCCATACCTTCCCCCACTCTGCTGTCAGCTCCTTGTGTGCTTACAAATGTATCTGCCAGAGTGAACTCCAGTAGACACAGAGGGTGCTTAGATAACAGGCCAAGAAATGTGGGCAAGGGAGAAATCATGAACTTGAGCTATAACACCACCTTCTGGAATACAAAAGAAAGGTTTCTAATAGTCAGCCTATTGAGTCATAAGAACCAAAAAAGACATAAAAGCTTAGTTAAAGAAGTGTCTGCCACTTCAAATGTGAAAGCACAAGTCCATTCCTACAAACACTATGAAAAATAAAGGAAATATACTATCACCAAAAGAAAATAATAATTCTCCGGTGATTAAATGTAAAGTTATGGTATATTGCAATCTAACTGATAAAGAATTAAAAATACCCATTAGGAAGAAATTCGGTGAGCTACAAGGACACTCAGAAAGACAATTCAATTAGCATAAAGAATAAAATCAATGAACATAAGGAGTTCTTTACCAAGGAGACTGGAATTATAAAAAGAAACCAAACAAATTCTGGAGCTGAGAAATCCAATGAATAAAATGTAAAAATGCAATAGAGAGCACCAGTAACAGGACAGACCAGATGGAAAAAAGAAGTGACTTGGATGATAGGAATGTAGAAATAATTCAGTTAGGAGAGAGAACTAATATCTTTAAAAAGTGAAGAAAGCCTATGATAGTTATCTGATTCAACCAGAAGGGCAAATATAAAAATAATCGATGTGCCAGAAGGAGAAGAGAGGGAGAAGGGAGATTATTTAAAGAAATAAAAGCTGAAAACGTCCAAAACCTGGGCAAAAACTTGGACATAAAAGTCCATGAAGCTAATAGAACACCTATTATCTCAGTGCAAAAAGACCTTTCCAAGACACATTAAAATGAAACTGCTAAAAATCAATGATAAAGTATCTTAAAGGCATCCAGGAACAAAGAAAGTAACCTACAAAGGAACCCCCATTAGGCTATCAGTGATTTCTCAGCAGAAATGCTATAGGCCAGGAGAGAGCAGAATGACATAATCAGAGTGTTAGTGGATAAAAATTGCTAGCCAAGAATATATTATCTGGCAAAGTCATGCTTCCACTGTATCTGAGAAATAAAGGCTTTTCCAGACAAACAGATGTTAAAGGACTTCACCACCACTAGATCTGCCTTGCAAGATGCTAAAATGCATTCTTCAAGCTGAAATGAAAAAATGCTAATTAGAGACATAAAAACATGTGAAAGTAACTAACATTCTGGTAAAGATGAAATTTAGACAGCCAGAAATAGAAAACTGTAACTCTAATTAGAATGGTGTGTTAACTAACTATAATGTAAAGTTTAAAGGAAAAGACTATTAAAAATAACTATAGCCTAGAAATAAATCAAAGCATATATGGTCAATTAATTTACCACAAAAGAACCAAGATAATACAATGGGGAAAGGAGAGTGTCTTCAATAAATGGTGTTTGAAAAACTGGACAGTCTTAGATAAAAGAATGAAACTGGACCACTACATTACACCACATGCAAAAATCAATTCAAAATGGATTGATTAAAGATGTGAATCTAAGATCTGAAACCATAAAACTCCTAGAAGAAAAATAGGCAATAAATTCTTTGACATCAGCCTTAGCAATGATTTTTTGGATTTAAGCAGAGGTAGAATTAATTAATAGAAGAAAAGTCAAAAACTGATGCAGAGAAAGTGTTTGACAACATACGGCATCCTTTCCTGATCAAAACTCTTCAAAGGACAGGGACAGAGGGAACATACATCAATATCATAAAAACGATCAAAGAAAAGCCCAAAGCGAATATCATCCCCTTGGGGAAAAACAGAACTATTCCCTTAAGGTCAGGAGCACGACAAAGAGGCCCACTCTCACCATTATTGTTCAACATAGTACTAGAAGTCCTAGCAACAGCAATCAGACAACAAAAAGAAATAAAAGGTATTCAAATTGGCAAAGAAGAAATCAAACTCTCTTCGCAGATGACATGATATGTTATGTTGATAACCCAAAAGACTCCACACCCGAAGTACTAGAACTCATACAGCAATTCAGTAACGTGGCAGGATACAAAATCAATGCAGAGAAATCAGTTGCATTTCTATACACTAACAATGAGATGGAAAAAAGAGAAATTAGGGAATCAATTCCATTTACAATAGCACCAAAAACCATAAGATATCTCTGAATAAACCTAACCAAAGAGGTAAAGGATCTATACTCTAGAAACTACAGAACACTGAGGAAAGAAATTGAGGAAGACACAAAAAATTGGAAAAGCATTCCATGCTCATGGATTGGAAGAATAAACATTGTTAAAATGTCTATGCTGTCCAGAGCAATCTATACTTTCAATGCCATCTCGTTCAAAACACCAATGCCATTTTTCAAAGTGCTGGAACAATCCTAAAACTCGTGTGGAATCAGAAAAGACCTGAATCACCAAGGAAATGCTGAAAAAGAAACATAAAACTGGGGGCATCACATTGCCTGATTTCAAGCTATACTACAAAGCTGTGATCACCAAGACAGCATAGTACTGGCACAAAAACAGACACATAGAGATTGATGGAATAGAACAGAGAGCCCAGATATAGACCCTCAACTCTATGGTCAACTAATCTTCAACAAAGCAGGAAAAAACATCCAATTGATAAAAGACAGCCTCTTCAATAAATGGTGCTGGGAAAATTGGGCAACTATATACAGAAGAATGAAACTCGACCATTCTCTCACACCATACACAAAGATAAACTCTAAATGGATGAAAGACCTCGATGTGAGACAGGAATCCATCAAAATCCTAGAGGACAACATAGGCAGTAACCTCTTCCACATCGGCCACAGCAACTTCTTTCATGACACATCTCCAGAGGCAAGGGCAACAAGAGCAAAAACGAACTTTTGGGACTTCATCAAGATAAAAAGCTTCTACACAGCAAAGCCAACAGTTAACACAACAAAGAGGCAACCCACGGAATGGGAGAAGATATTTGCAAATGACACTACAGATAAAGGGCTAGTATCCAAGATCTATAAAGAACTTCTCAAACTCAACACCCAAAAAACAAATAACCAAGTCAAAAAATGGGCAGAAGGTATGAACAGACACTTTTCCAATGAAGACATACGAATGGCTGACAGACACATGAAAAAATGTTCAACATCATTAGCCATCAGGGAAATACAAATCAAAACCACAATGAGATACCACCTTACACCAGTTAGAATGGCAAAAATGGACAAGGCAAGAAACAACAAATGTTGGTGAGGATGTGGAGAAAGGGGAACCCTCTTACACTGTTGGTGGGAATGCAAGCTGGTACAGCCACTCTGGAAAACAGTTTGGAGATTCCTCAAGACATTAAAAATAGAGCTACACTATGACCAAGCAACTGCACTACTACATATTTACCCCAAAGATACAGATGTAGTGAAAAGAAGGGCCACATGCTCCCCAGTGTTCATAGCAGCAATGTCCACAATAGCCCAACTGTAGAAGGAACCGAGATGCCCTTCAACAGAGGAATGCATAAAGTAGATGTGGTTCATATATACAATGGAATATTACTCAGCCATCAGAAAAGATGAATGCCCACCATTTGCATGGACATGGATGGAACTGGAGGGGATTACGCTAAGTGAAATAATTCAAGCAGAGAAAGACAATTATCATGTGTTTCACTGCTATGTGGAACATAAGGAATAGCACAGAGGACATTAGGGGAAGAAAGGGAAACTGAAGGGGGATCTCAGAGGGGGACATGAACCATGAGAGACTATGGACTCTGGGAAACAATCTGAGGGTTTCAGAGGGGAGAGGGGGGTGCAGGGATGTGGTAGCCCGGTGATGGTACTAAGGAGGGCACATGTGGTAATGAGCGCTGGGTGCTATTTGCAAATAATGAATCATTGACCACTACATCGAAAACTAATGATGTACTGTATGGTGACTAAGAGAACATAATAAAAATAAATAAATAAATAAAAATTAAAAAAAAAACTATTACCCTGATTATAAAGAAAAAAATAAAGGAAAAGAAAAAAAAGAAGCCTGATCCAAAGAAAAAAGAAAAAAGGAAATGAAAACACAAACAAGCAAACAAAAAAATATAAGCCTAATTCCAAAGGAAAAAGAGAAAAGAACAAAAGAATAAGTAAAAAAAATAAAAATAAAAAAAATACAGCCTGGTCCTATTTCCACCAGAACTGAAAGGGATGCTTTGAAGCATGCTGTGATTAGTAGACTTGGGGCATGTTGCCTGCTGCCTGTTTTGCTCTTCTGGGGGAGAGGCCTGCTGTGCTGGCTCAGTCAATCCTGCCCTTGTGAAAAAACAAAAACAAAAACAAAAAACAGTTGCCAAGATCGGGGTGGGGGGCATATGGAATTTGATGTAAGCAGCTCCCACCTCCACTGGGGCCACTGTGTTGCTCTCTCATGTCTGTGTTGGCAGTGGGAGCAAAATGGTGACACCCCCCTCTCTCTTCCCCAGACAGGGGATCTCACACACCCTGTTGTTCAGGAAGCCCTCGCAGAAGAACAAGGGCTGTTAGCGCACCCAGTGCCCAGCTTTTCTGCATTTTATCTTTGGCAGGGCTGGAATTCAAAACTCCAAATCTTAATGGATAGACACTTTTCCAATGAAGACATACAAATGGCTAACAGACACATGAAAAAATGTTCACGATCATTAGCCATCAGGGAAATTCAAATCAAAACCACATTGAGATACCACCTTACGCCAGTTAGAATGGCAAAAATTGACAAGGCAGGAAACAACAAATGTTGGAGAGGATGTGGAGAAAGGGGATCCCTCTTACATTGTTGGTGGGAATGCAAGTTGGTACAGCCACTTTGGAAAACAGTGTGGAGGTCCCTCAAAAAGTTAAAAATAGAGCTACACTATGACCCAGCAATTGCACTATTGGGTATTTACCCCAAACATACAGACGTAGTGAAGAGAAGGGCCATATGCACCCCAATGTTCATAGCAGCATTGTCCACAATAGCTAAATCGTGGAAGGAGCCAAGATGCCCTTCAACAGATGACTGGATTAAGAAGATGTGGTCCATACATACAATGGAATATTACTCAGCCATCAAAAAGAACGATTTCTCAACATTTGCTGCAACATGGATGCGACTGGAGGAGATAATGCTAAGCGAAATAAGTCAAACAGAGAAAGACAATTATCATACGGTTTCTTTTTTTTTTTAAGATTTTTTATTTGTTTATTTGAGAGAGAGAGAGACAGCCAGCGAGAGAGGGAACACAAGCAGGGGGAGTGGGAGAGGAAGAAGCAGGCTCCCAGCAGAGGAGCCTGATGTGGGGCTTGATCCCATAATGCCGGGATCACGCCCTGAGCCGAAGGCAGACGCTTAACGACTGAGCCACCCAGGTGCCCCTATCATATGGTTTCACTCATTTATGGAACATAAGAAGTAGGAAGATCGGTAGGAGAAGAAAGGGAAGAAGAAAGGGGGGTGTAAACAGAAGGGGGAAGGAACCACGAGAGACTATGGACTCTGGGAAACAAACTGAGGGCTTCAGAGGGGAGAGGGGTGGGGGAATCGGATAGGCTGGTGATGGGTATGAAGGAGGGCACATATTGCATGGAGCACTGGGTGTTAGACGCAAGTAATGAATCATGGAACTTTACATCAAAAACTAGGGATGTACTTACTGTATGGTGACTAACCTAATATAATAAAAAATTATTATTAAACAAACAAACAAACAAACAAAAAAAACCCCTCCAAATCTTAAAGGAGCTGACCACTGGGGTCCACTCCTCTCTCTGGATCAGAGGCTGGCTGTCCTCTTACTAGTGCCCTTTGCCCCCAGAAAAACAGTCCCCTGCCTTTGCAGTGCTCAGAATCTGTGGTAGGTTCACCTCAAAAATCAGCAACCAGGTTATCCTCCCCCTGCCCTCACCTTTGTCCCCTGCATATGGAAGGCCATTTGCTGGTGCCTGCAGGGTCTTTTGTCCTTGGAGACGCAATATACCCTCTTCCAAATGTACTCCAGGAAGGGGAACAATCTCTCCCTGGTGACTGATCCCTACCCCACTCTGTGTCACTCCCAGGCCAGAGCCCTCCTTCTCTCCAGGAGCCCATGCCACAGCTCGGCTCCTGCGAAAATCACGTGCTTTCAAAATCTCTGAGCACGAGCTCCAGACACTGCGAAAAACCTGTGCCACTCAGTTCCCCCCGCTCCTCAGTGTTGGTCCAAGAGGTTTTCTTCCTGTGGGAACCTGACTCCTCACTCTCTCATCCCCTCTCTCCCACTCTCCCTTTCCTCTCTCTGTGGGAACGGTTCCCTCCCCTCCGCAGCACAGCAGTTCTCCTCTCTCCCAATTCACTTCCATGTACCTCACACCTGCCTCCAACTGTGGAGATCCTTCTTCCAATCCTCGGATTGATTTCCTGGATTTCCAAAAGCCAATATTTGGTTTTCCAAATATTCCAGATATTTGTATTTCCAAATACAGCTTTGTTTGAGGGACAAGGAAAGCCGAGAATCCCCCTACTCCTTCACCATCTTAACTCCTCTCTCCTAAGATTACCTTTTTACACCATATTTTATGCCTATGGCTCATGAACGAATCCCCTAGTTTTTTTTTTTTTTAAACAAATCCCCGACTTATATTTAGATATATTTAAAAATATGCACTGGAGGTACAGCCAGAGGTATGGAAAAAAAAAATCCCACAGCTAATCAACACTATTTACACTGTGCTATATATGCCTTTGATTTTTTTTTAATTTTAGCAAATATTTATTGAGTGGAAACTCTGCGCTAGTCTTTATTATAAACACTGAGGATACCAAATCTGACAAGATGGTCAGCGTACCTGCTCTTGAGGAGGCAACATTCTAGTTGGGGAACATACACAGTAAGAAAACAAATTTTAAAAATTAGTACAGTTAAGAACTACAAAGATCGTCTCACAGGAAGACAGAATGGAGAGTGACAGGGTTCTACCCTATACAGAAAGGGAAGAGAGGACTATTTCTTACGCTCTTTCTCCTTCTTTACATTGGTGCACACTTGAGTCTGTAATGTCTCAGAAACAGCCTTCATTTTATAAAAATCTATTATTTCTTCTTCCAATTGTCTTCTCTCGTCCTCAAGTTTCATTGTCTCCTCTTGTTGGACTCTTTTAAGATGCTCAAACTTTTCCTGTAGCTGTGAAACAAATGTGCAGTTATGACTTGAAGCACACTATTGTGGTACCTTCCCAGGAATATGTTTGTCTTTTCTACTGATTATCAAACATAGCCTACATTATAGCAGAGCTTGATTTTAAAAACAGTTTCAACATTTCATATTTAAAGTAAATAATCGGATATGGAATTTCTTTTAATTTTAAATGTGTCCCCATTGAACCAAATGCAATAAAACACAAAGTTATGAAAAACACTCAACTGTAGAATTTTTCCTAATGAGGTATATATTTTTAACTCTACATTTTCCCATAACACTACATTTTCCCATAAATCTCTTTCAGTAAAATTTGATAGACCCATGTCCACTAAAAATACATACATTAAAATATGACATGGATTATAAAGTGTTTCTTGACACTTTAATTGATAAAGGCATATCGAAAGAAAGTCTGATAATTTCCTTGTTAAGTAAGATTAGCGTAATTACAGGAAGAAACAAAAACCTCCTTCAGTTACTTTGTTTTTGCTTCTGAGATCTTATTTGATCTGTGGGACTTAAAATGAGCCTAATTAACCATAAGGAGATAATATCACCTTAGTTTCCATTCGAGGAAGGTCTTCAGCATGACTTTATTCAACATAAGAATTGCTTATATGCATCAGAGGACTATGATTTTTACAGCTATAGCTACTACGGCATAGAAGTATGAAGGACAGACCTGTTTTCAGTTTAACTTTTTGAAAAACAAGCGGACTAGGAGCTTAAACTGACACACTATTAATTAGCTGGCTTATATGGCTGTGAAGAACCCAAGCGCGACGTTAACACTAGTGATTCCCGACGCTAGGTGGCCATTAGAATCGTTGGGTCAGCTCGCCCATCTCCCAACGCACAGGCTGCACACTGATCAGTTGCACCACACTACCCGGAGTGGAAACCCGAGCATCACTGCTTTTAGAAATTCCTAGGTGATTTTAATGGGCAGCCAAGTTTGAGAGCCATGGTTTTAAATAAAGATTTCTTTTTCCTCTGCTGAAGTTTGGTATCTCTCAGAATTACATTTTCATGCCTGAGAAGGAAATGAGTATCTACACACAACTGAAAAAGCTGGGGATGAGAGAGTGTGGTATCTATAAATGAGAGCAAAATCAGTGAGAAAAAGTTTCAGTTAAACATGGGAACGTGAGGCTTGGAAGGAAGATGGCAGTGGAGCAGGAGGACCAGAGGCTCACCTCATCCCACAAACAATGAAATAACGATCTAAATATGGCAAAAATCAACCGGAAGACTGAGAGAACAAACTACATAACTAAAGGGAGAGAGGAGGCCACACTGAAAAGGTATGAAGTGTGATGTGATTTAGGGGAGAAATGGATCACAGGTGCTGTGAAGGGGAGGGAGCTGTGGTCACAGAGAAGGGCAAGAGACAGAGGACCACACAGGGGAACACACCAGGAGAACATTTCACCAAAGCCATTGGCTTGGAAAATAAGAGTGACTGAGCTTTGTGAGTTCTTGCAACCTGTGAGGCTTAAAGCCTGGAGTTTTAAATGTCAACAGTCTTGGCTGGGCTAGAGCCCTGAGGGCACAGCCCTGCTCCTGGAGCGAAGACAAGCAGACAACCCAGGGGCATATGGCTTGAAAACAGCAATCTGAAGAACACCTGGGGCACACAGATGAAAGATTATTTGCTCTTCTCAGAGTGCATACCTGAGAGCCAGCATTCACTGAGACTTCTCTCCAGAAACAAAGGAGCTGGCTGGCACCATTTCCCTACCAGTTTCTCAGCATAAACACAGAGCCACCTGCTGGAACAGCATTGACACTGGCTGCCAAAGTTCCTTACACCAAGCATTCTGGCAGGACTGCCCTTTTTCGTCAAGCTTGCCTCAGTCCCAGTGTGGTGGGCCCCTCCCTGAGAACACCAGCACAAACTCCACCCACCCACTCCCACACTATGTCTCCCCACCAAGGGGTACTCCAGGGCCTTAGTTTTGGAAGAAGTGGTGTCAAGTCTCATTTCACAAACAGACCAGAGCACACCTAGTTAAAACTCATCACATTCAGACCGGAGACCAAACACTGTGCACTGTTGGTAAGGACAGCCTCTGCAGATGAATGACCTCCAGCAGAGAGCAGCCAAAACACAACATCATGGAGAAAGGGGAACCCTCTTACGCTGTTGGTGGGAATGCAAGTTGGTACAGCCACTCTGGAAAACAGTGTGGAGGTCCCTCAAAAAGTTAAAAATAGAGCTACACTATGACCCAGCAATTGCACTACTGGGTATTTACCCCAAAGATACAGACATAGTGAAGAGAAGGGCCATATGCACCTCAATGTTCATAGCAGCATTGTCCACAATAGCTAAATCGTGGAAGGAGCCGAGATGCTCTTCAACAGACGAAATGATAAAGAAGATGTGGTCCATATACACAATGGAATATTACTCAGCTATCAGAAAGAACAATTAGCCAACATTTGCAGCAACATGGACGGGACTGGAGGAGATTATGCTAAGTGAAATAAGTCAAGCAGAGAAAGACAATTATCATATGGTTTCACTCATTTATGGAACATAAGAAATAGCAGGGAGATCGGTAGGAGAAGGAAGGGAAGAATGAAGCGTGGGTAAACAGAAGGGGGAGTGAACCACGAGAGACTATGGACTCTGGGAAACAAACTGAGGGTTTCAGAGGGGAGGGAGGTGGAGGAATGGGATAGGCTGGTGATGGGTATTAGGGACGGCATGTATTGCAGGGAGCACTGGGTGTTATAAGCAAACAATGAATCATGGAACACTACATCAAAAACTAATGATGTACTGTAGGGCGACTAACATAACATAATAAAAAATTAAAACAACAACAACAACAACACAACATCAGAGTGCACACAGCACACACTGGAGACACTCTCTGAAGTGCCAGGCCTGGGCACTACATGTCTTCTTCGTAAGACCATTACTTTCAGGAGCAAGAGACATAACTGGACTTTCTCACACAGAGAAGAAGGCAGAGACTTAGACAAAATGCCAAAACAGAGGGATTTATCCCAAATGAAAGAGCAAGATAAAGTCCAGTTAGAGAGCTAGGCCGAACAGATATAGGTAACATGCCTAATGGAAAAGTTAAAGGAACAATCATAAGGATACTCACTGGGCTTCAGAAAGGAATAGAAGACATCAATGAGACCCTTACCACCCTTACTCCCCGGCTTGGAGTGCATTTGGGAGAGGTGACATGGCCTCTCCGTGGGCAAAGTTCCCCGTGGGTGCCATCAAAAGATCCTGCCCATCAGTACAGGAACAAAGATGCTGGCTGAGGCCTACAAACCCTGGCAGTTCTGGCTGTGTACTGCAATTTACCATACACTCCCACACCACTGCCTTCTGTAACAAGCCAACTGCAGCCACAGCTTGAGAGCTTGAGTGAGTTTGGGAGAGGTGACATAGCCTCCCCATGGGCAAAGGACCCTGAGGGCACTATCAAAAGGTCCTGCCCACCAGTACAGGAACAAAGACGCTGGCTGAGGGCTACAAACCCCAGTGGCTCAGCTGTGTGTTGCAATTCACCATAAACTCCAAACTGCGGCGTGATCCTGCCACTACCTTCTGCTACAAGCGAGCACTAGCCATGACATCGGGAAACCCTCCTCCAGAGAATCAGTGTGGGTCTGCTTTTCTTGTCTCTGAAGTTTTCTTGTCTCTGGGGTTTTGAAACAGCGACTTTACAGGTAAAACAACAGCACTAAATTCGTATCTTTCAACAATTACTCTGAATGTAAATGGACTCAACGCTCCAATCAAAAGACATAGGGTATCAGAATGGATAATTAAAACAAAACAAAACAAGACCCAACGTCATGCTGTTTATAAGAAACTCATTTTAGACCCAAAGGCACCTCCAGCTTGAAACCGAAGGGGTGGAGAATCATTTATCATTTATGTGACGCTAATGGACATCAAAAGAAAGCTGGGGTAGCCACCCTTATATCAGACAAACTAGATTTTAAACCAAGGACTGTTGGGGCACCTGAGTGGCTCAGTCTGTTAAGCCTCTGCCTTTGGCTCAAGTCGTGATCCCAGAGTCCTGGGATCAAGCCCTGCATCAGGCTCCCTGCTCAGCAGAGGAGTCTGCTTCTCCCTCTCCCTCTGCCCCTGTTCCTGTGGTCTCTCTCTCGCTCACTTTCTCAAATATGTAAATAAAAAATCTTAAAAAAAACCCCAAGGACTGTAATAAGAGATGGAGAGGACACTATATCATAATAAAAGGATCTATCCAAAAAGAAGATATAACAAGTGCAAATATTCATGCCCCTAACTTGGGAGAAGCCAACTATACAAATCAATTAATAACAAATGTAACAGAGCTCACTGATAATAGTAGAAGAATTTAACACCCCTCTTCGGCAATGGACATATCATCTAAACAGAAAGTCAACAAGGAAACAAGGGCTCTCAATGACACACTGGACCAGATGGACTTCACAGATATATTCAGAGCATTTCACCCTAAAACAGCAGAATACAACATTCTTTTCTACTGTGCATGAGACATTCTCCAAAATAGATCACTTATTAGGTTACAAATCATGGCTCAGCAAGTACAAAAAGATTGAAATCAGACCATGCACCTTTTCTGACGACAATATTATGAAACTAGAAATCAATCACAAGAAAATATCTGGAAAGACCATGAACACATGGAGGTTAAGCAACATGCTACTAAACGATGAATGGGTAAAACAGGAAATCAAAGAAGAAAATTTAAAAATATATGGAAACAAATGAATATGAAAATACAACTGTCAAAAGCTTTGGGATGCAGTTGGAGTGGTCCTAACAGGGAAGGATATAGTAATATGGGCCTACCTCAACAAGCAAATAAGGAAAATCTCAAATAAGGAACATAACATTACACATAAAGAAGTTAGAAAAAGAACAAAAAATTCATCCTAAAGCCAGCAGAAGGAAGAAGATAATAAAGATTAGAGCAGAAATAATGATATAGAAACATAAAAAATGGTAGAACAGATCAAGGAAATTAGGAGCTGGTTCTTGGAAATAAAATTAATACTATTGATAAACCCCTAGCCAGACTTATCAAAAAGAAGAGAGACGGGACCCAGATAAATAAAATCACAAATGACGCAAGAGAAATAAGAACCAACCCTGCGGGAATACAAACAATTCTAAGAGAATATTATTAAAAATTATACGTCAACAAATTGGATAATTGAGAAGAAATGCCATTTTTCAGAGTGCTGGAACAAAAAATCCTAAAATTTGTCTGGAACCAGAAAAGACCCCAAATCGCCAAGAAAATGTTGAAAAAGAAAAACAAAGCTGGGGGAATCACATTGCCTGATTTCAAGCTATATTAGAAAGCTGTGATCACCAAGACAGCATGGTACTGGCACAAAAACGGATGTGTAGTTCAATGGAACAGAAGAGAGAGCCCAGATATAGACCCTCAACTCTATGGTCAACCTATCTTCGACAAAGCAGGAAAAAAACATCCAATTGATAAAAGACAGTCTCTTCAATAAATGGTGCTGGGAAAATTGGACAGCTATATACAGAAGAATGAAACTCGACCATTTTCTTACACCATACACAAAGATAAACTCTAAATGGATGAAAGACCTCGATGTGAGACAGGAATCCATCAAAATCCTAGAGGACAACATAGGCAGTAACCTCTTCCACATCGGCCACAGAAACTTCTTTCATGACACATCTCCAAAGGCAAGGGAAACAAAAGCAAAAATGAACTTTTGGGACTTCATCAAGATAAAAAGCTTCTACACAGCAAAGGAAACAGTCAACACAACAAAGAGGCAGCCCAAGGAATGGCAGAAGATATATGCAAATGACACTACAGATAAAGGGCTAGTATCCAAGATCTATAAAGAACTTCTCAAACTCAACACCCAAAAAACAAATAACCAAGTCAAAAAATGGGCAGAAGGTATGAACAGACACTTTTCCAATGAAGACATACGAATGGCTGACAGACACATGAAAAAACGTTCAACATCATTAGCCATCAGGGAAATTCAAATCAAACCCACATTAAGATACCACCATACACCAGTTAGAATGGCAAAAATGGACAAGACAAGAAACAACAAATGTTGGCGAGGATGTGGAGAAAGGGGCACCCTCTTACACTGTTGGTGGGAATGCAAGCTGGTACAGTCACTCTGGAAAACAGTATGGAGATTCCTCAAGACGTTAAAAATAGAGCTACCCTATGACCCAGTAATTGCACTACTGGGTATTTACCCCAAGGATACAGACGTAGTGAAGAGAAGGGCCATATGCACCCAATGTTCATAGCAACATTGTCCACAATAGTCAAACTGTAGAAGAAGCCAAGATGCCCTTCAACAGATGAACAGATAAAGAAGATGTGGTCCATATATACAATGGAATATTACTCAGCCATCAGAAAAAAATGATTACCTAACATTTGCGTCAACATGGATGGGACTGGAGGAGATTACGCTAAGTGAAAAAAGTCAGGCAGAGAAAGACAATTATCATATGGTTTCACTTATTTGTGGAACATAAGGAATAGCAGGGAGATCATTAGGAGAAGGAGGGGGAAAATGAAGGTGGTGGGGAACAGAGGGGGAATTGAACCATGAGAGACTATGGACTCCGGGAAACAAACTGAGGGTTTTAGGAGGATGTGGTAGCCTGGTGATGGGTATTGAGAAGGGCACGTATTTCATGGAGTTCTGGGTGTTATACACAAACAATGAATCATGGAACACTACATCAAGAACTAACGTACTGTATGGTGACTACATAACATAATAAAAATTAAAAAAAAAAGAAATGGATAAAGTTCATACCAAAACTGAAACAGGAAGAAATAGAAAACCTGAGCAGACCCATAGCCAGCAAAAAAATTGAATTAGTCATCAGAAAACTCCCAACGAACAGAATTCCAGGAACAGATGATTTCCCAGGCAAATTCTACCAAACATCTAAAGAAGAGTTAATATTTTTTCTTCTCAGACTATTTCAAGAAACAGAAAAGGAAGGAAAACTTCCAAATTCATTCTGTGAAGCCAGCTATACCCTGATAAAAACAGATAAAGACTCCAAAAAAAAAAAAAAAAAAAAAGAGAGAGAGAACTATAGGCCGATATCCTTGATGAACACAGATGCAAGAATTCTCAATAAAATACTGGCAAACCAAATCCAACAATACATTAAGAAGGTCATTCACCACAATCAAGTGGGATTTTTTTCCTGGGCTGCAAAGGTGGTTCAATATACACAAATCAATCAATGTGGTACACTACACTAGTAAAAGAAAGGATAAGAACTATATGACCTTTTCAATAGATTCAGAAAAAGCATTTGACAAAGTACAATATCTATTCATGAAAAAGCCCCTAAGAAAGTAGGATTAGAGGGAACATAGCTCAACATAATAAAGGCCATATATGAAAAAGCTACCACTAATACAATCCTTAAGGGGGAAAAACTGAGAGCTTTTCCCCTACAGTCAGGAACAAGACAAGGATGTCCGCTCTCACCACTCTTATTTAATATAGTACTGGTAGTCCTAGCCATAGAAATCAGACAACAAAAATAAATAAATGCATCCAAGTAAGCAAGCAAGAAGTAAAAACTTTCAGTATTTGCGGAAGATGCGATAATCTATATAGAAAACCTGAAAGATTCCCCAAAACTGCTAGAACTAATAAGAGAATTCAGTAAAGTTGCAGGATACAAAATCAATGTACACAAATCTGTTGCATTTCTACACACCAACAATGAAGCATCAGAAGGAGAAATTAAAAAAAAAAATCCCATTTACAACTGCACCAAAAACAATAAGATATCTAGGAATAAACCTAACCAAAGGGGTGAAAGATCTGTACTCTGAAAACTATAAAACACTGATGAAAGAAATTGAAAATGACACGGAGAGGGGCGCCTGGGTGGCACAGCAGTTAAGCGTCTGCCTTCGGCTCAGGGCGTGATCCTGGCATTCTGGGATCGAGCCCCACATCAGGCTCCTCCGCTGGGAGCCTGCTTCTTCCTCTCCCACTCCCCCTGCTTGTGTTCCCTCTCTCGCTGGCTGTCTCTCTCTCTGCCAAATAAATTAATAAAATCTTTTAAAAAAAAAAGAAAAAGAAAATGACACGGAGAAATGGAAAAACACTCCATGCTCATGTATTGGAAGAACAAATACTGTTAAAATGTCTATACTACCCAAAGCAATCTACACATTTAATACAATCCCTATCAAAATAACAACAGCATTTTTCACAGAGCTGGAACAAACAATTCTAAAATTTGTGTGGAGCCACGGAGAAACTGAATAGCCAGAGAAACCTTGAAAAAGAAAAAAAAAAAAAGCTGGAAGCATCACAATTCTGGGCTTCAAGCTATATTACAAAGCTGTAGGGATTAAAACAGTATGGTACTGGCACAAAAACAGATACACAGATCAACACTATATGTTCAGAAAAAGCATTTGACAAAGTACAATATCTATTCATGAAACTATAGAACACTATAGAAAACCCAGAAGTAAACCCACAACTCTATGGTCAATTAAACTTTGACAAAGCAGAAAGAATATACAATGGAAAAAAGACAGTTTTTTCGACAAGTCGTGTTGGAAAAACTGGATAGCAACATGCAAAAGAATGAATCTGGACCACATTCCTACACCATACACAAAAAAATAACCTCAAAATGGATGAAAGACCTAACGTGAGACACGAAACCATCAAAATCCTAGAGGAGAACACAGGCAGTAAGCTCTTTGACATTGGCCATAACAATTCAAAATAAAACCTTCTTCACAGTGAAAGAAACAATCAACAAAACTAAAAGGCAGCCTATGGAATGGGAGAAGATATTTGCAAATGACAAATCTGTAAAGGGTTACTATCCAAAATATATAGAGAACATATAAAACTCAACACCCCCAAAATGAATAATCCAATTAAAAAATGGGCAGAAGACATGGACCAACATTTTTCCAAAAAAGACATACAGATGACCAACAAACAAATGAGAAGATGCTCCGTATCACTCATCATCAGGGAAATACAAATCCAAACTACAATGAGATATCACCTCACACCTGCAGAATGTCTAAAATCAATGGCACAAGAAACAACAGGGGTTGGCGCGGATGTGGAGAAAGTGGAACACTCTTGTACAGTCTGTGGGAATGCAGACTGGTGAAGACACTATGGCAAACAATATGGAGGTTCCTCAAAAAGTTAAACATAGAGAATTACAGACCTATATCCCTGATAAATATGGATGCCAAAATTCTCAACAAGATCCTAGCCAACAGGATCCAACAGTATATTAAAAGGATTATCCATCAAGACCATGTGGGATTCATCCCTGGGATGCAAGGGTGGTTCAACATTTGCAAATCAATCAGTGTGACAGAACACATTAATAAGAGAAGAGACAAGAATTGTATGGTCCTCTCGATGCAGAAAAAGCATCTGACAAAATACAGCATCCTTTGCTGATTAAAATCCTTCAGAGTGTAGGGATAGAGGGTACATTCCTCAATTTCATTAAAACCATCTATGAAAAGCCCTCAACGAATATCATTCTCAATGGGGAAAACCTGAGAGACTTTCCCTTAAGATAGGAACACGACAAGAATGCCCACTCTCGCCATTATTGTTCAACACAGTACTAGAAGTCCTAGCAACAGCAATCAGACAACGAAAATGAATAAAAGGTATTCAAATTGGCAAAGAAGAAGTCAAACTCCCTGTCTTTGCAGATGACATGATACTTTATGTGCAAAACCCAAAAGACTCCACCCCCAAATTACTAGGACTCATACAGCAATTCAGTAACGTGGCAGGATACAAAATCAACGCACAGAAATCAGTTGCATTTCTGATACACAAATACAAATGTTGCAGGACACAAAATCAGTGTAAAGAAATCTGTTGCATTTTGGGGAGGAGTTAAGATGCATTTGGTGGAGGAGTAGTGGGATCCTAAGTTTGTCTCATATCTCGAATACAACTAGAATTATCACATCATTCTGAACACCCAAGATATCAATCAGAGGTCTGGGGAAAGAAAAAAGAAATGCTACATCTACAAGTAGAAAAGTGACCACCTTTTGGGAGGTAGGAGGTACAGAGACTTGAATCTGGTGTGATACAGCTGAGTATAAGGCAGCAGGGAGAGAACCTTCTTAAGGAGGCTACTGCAAAATATTATAAGCAGTGGAGTGCAAAATTGGTACTTTTACAAGTCAGCTACAGTGGGAGACAAGCCTGGCTTAAAGGTGCTTAGGTGGTGAAGTGGGGCAGAATGTCACGTGTGACACCATGATCCGAGGATCCCCTTGGTCACAAGAATGGGTGGTGCCTAAGTGACGCACTGTTCCCAGGCACAGGAGCAGGGAAGCTGGCTGAGAACAGCCAGTTTAGTTACTGGCTTTCTGCTCTGTGTTTTCTTAAACTGTGAACTGCTGCACGGTCGTGTGACTGTTTTCCTGGAACAAGTCCAGCAGAAGACAGAAGCATGGTGAGACCCTTTCTGTGAAGAATAGCATGCATGCATACCATGGAAGTCCCTAAAATTTGGAGTTTTGAAATCAGTCACGTGCCTGAGATAATAAAAAAGCCTGGACTCTGGCAGGGTGAACACAGAACTCTCACGGAAACTGGGGAGACAAGACTTATTAATTTCTCTTCTATGAGGGCTCACTGAAAAGCGAGGGACACGAATTTTCAGCTGTGGGGCTAGAGAACAGGGATCTACCATATTCATCCTGCCCATGAGGGCTTAAAGCCTTCAGGGAACAAAACAGCACCACCTAGTGGAGCCCAGAGCCGCTTACACCAAGCCCTGCCTCCCTGAGCATGGGAGGCACCTTTCCACTAGGGCAAGATCATCTGAGTATCAGCGCAACAAGGTCCCTCCCCCTGAACACCCATACAAACAACTCTCTCACACCAACTTTACTGATGACAGAGGGCTGCAAAGCTTCAACTAGAGGACAAAATAGTATCTAGCATCCTTTGTACTTCTATTCTTTTTTATTATTGTTTTTTCAGTTATTTTCTTCTTTTTTCAATTTTTATCCTTAAGTTTTTCTATTTATATATAATTTATATATTTATTTTATTTTTTATTTCCTTTCATTGTATTATATATATTTTACTTTATTTCTTATTTTGGGACCTAGTTTCTTTCTTTTTTTTTTATTATGTTAGTCACCATACAGTACATCATTAGTTTTTGATGTAGTGTTCCATGATTCATTGTTTGCGTATAACACACAGTGCTCCATGCAATATGTGCCCTCCTTAATACCCATCACCGTGCCAGCCCATCACTCCACCCCACCCCCCACCCCTCTAAAACCCTCAATTTGTTTCCTGGAGTCCATAGTCTCTCGTGGTTCATTTCCCCCTCTGTTTCTATAAAGAACTTCTCAAACTCAACACCCAAAAAACAAATAATCCCGTCAAGAAATGAGAAGTAGACATGAACAGACGCTTCTCCAAAGAAGACATACAAATGGCTAACAGACACATGAAAAAATGCTCAACATCACTAGCCATCGGGGAAATACGAATCAATACCACATTGAGATACCACCTTACACCAGTTAGAATGGCAAAAATTAACAAGGGAGGAAACAACAAATGTTGGAAAGGATGTGGAGGAAGGGGAACCCTCTTACACTGTTGGTGGGAATGCAAGCTGGTACAGCCACTCTGGAAAATGGTGTGGAGCTTCCTCAAGATGTTAAAAATAGAGCTACCTTATGACCCAGCAATTGCACTACCAGGTATTTACCCCAAAGATACAGATGTAGTGAAAAGAAGGACCACATGCACCCACTGTTCATAGCAGCAACGTCCAAAATAGCCCAACTGTGTAAGGAGCTGAGATGTCCTTCAACAGATGAATGGATAAAGAAGATATGGTATATATATACACAATGGAATATTATGCAGCCATCAAAAGAATGAAATCTTGCCATTTGCAACAACATGGATGGAACTAGAGGGTTTATGCTAAGCAAAATAAGTCAATCAGAGAAAGGCAAGTATCATATGATCTTTCTCATATGTGGAATCTAAGAAAGAAAACAGATGAATGCACGGGAAAGGGGGAAAAGAAAAAAGGGAGTGAGGGACACAAACCATAAGTGACTTTTAATGATAGAGAACAAACTGAAGGCTAATGGAGGGAGGTGGTTGGAGGCTGGGCTGGATGGGTGATGGGTATTAAAGAGAGCATTTGTTGTGATGAGTTTGGATGTTTTATGTAAGTAACGAATTCTACTCTAGAAACCAATATTGAGCTGTATGTTAATTAACAACTTAAAAAAAAAAAAAAGGAAGAAAGAAACAGACTCTAATTCTAGAGAACAAACTGATGGTTACCAGAGGGGAAGGACTGATGGGGATTAAGGACTGTAGCTGTTGTAATGAGCACAGCATGGCACATGGAAGTGTTGAATCACTATACTGTACACCTGAAACTAATAAAACACTGTATGTCAACTAACTAAAATAAAAAACTTTAAAAAAATGAAAAGATGAGCAAATCTCTAGTAATGTGGGAAATGTACAAATTTACCAGTTTTTAAGTATTTAAAATTATAAAGTTGTAATTTTGAATTCTGACTAATCCGTCTGCTAGATGTGCTTAAAAAGCTTCCTTTACATCTGTAAGCCTCCACTTTCCATGTCGGCTAATCCCAGTTTCTGTCTACTTTTCATGTTTTCAATAATTAAGTTGGTCCTTTTCTGAGAAAGCCTGGTGGGCCTGTTTCCTCTCACTTCATTCTGTATGGATGCTTTTTACAATCCTGGTCATTTTATTTCTACCAGAATTTTTTTCTATAGTCATTTATTAATCTTTGTTAAGAATTTTGGCTCCTCATCACTTTGCACAACCAATTTTAGACTGTGTTTGGTTTTTCTTGAGGGAACATATAACTGAAGAATTGGAGAAGAACTGATGTCCGGAGGGCAAAAATGAAGCAGATGTACACAAGTAAGGTAGAGGAAAAACAGAGAATTTCAATGGTTGATTTGGTTTCTGGTCACTTTCTACTCTGGGTTTAAGTTATCGTAAGATCCAGCTATGCTTCCTATTCTTGGATTCAATAGGAAACCCTCGAATACTTCTAAAACTTTACCTTCATCCCTAAGCTAATAGAATTTTTATTACATACAGTTCAATTATCCATGATTGAGACATCTGGTATACAGCACCTAGTCACTATCTTGCTTCTATTGAAAAAGTTCATGTTTCAATTTACCTATTTCTGCTCAAAACTAAATTCTTGAGTTAAAACCACATTCACTTAGAGAACAATATTTATGATTCCAAATATATTTTTTGTTTAAAAGGCATTGGTGCAAAAAATCAAAACTATATAAGTAGTCTTTTTCCCATTTCTTTGGAAATATAAAGGAATGAAATGAAAAGAAACTCACATAATTCACCAACAAAAAGTTCTCTAAGTCTTGTGTTAGTCAACATTTACCCACTTACTTATAAAAGTGAAGAAAATTTACTAATGCAGTGGTAGTGTTAGAAAGTAATGACTCTTCATAGAAGTCAATAGCTCGAATTTGCTATAAATTAAAATTCATGCAGGAAAATTCAAATTGTAAAATAAAGGTAAATAGTTTTTACAAAATTATTTTCATTTTTTAAAAAAGCAAATTACATATTCTAGAAAAAAATCAAATTGCTGACTATAATTTTTAAAGCTTGTATTCAAAACCTATATTGGAAATAGCTACCTTTTGAAAAACAGCAAACATTCTCCAAAATCATCAACTAAACCTTTGAGACTAAAACTCCAAATTAACAATACACATAAAAATGAATACAAATTATACCAGACTAGTGTACTTACCTCTTTTTCAGATTCTTTAAATGTTGTTTCTTTCTCCTTTACTCGCTGCATAAACTTTTGTTTCAGTTCTTCTTCTTCCCTCTGGCATTGATCATAGAACTTTTGTCTTTTGGCTTCATAGATCTCTTGAAAACTATAAAAAATATATTATTACTCTCATATTAAAATGGTAATATAAATAAACCTGTAAAAATATATATTGTATGTTAAGTCCCATGAAAGGGCATTTACCAAAATTTTCTTCACGTATAGAAATAGAAATTTCTATATCATGAGATGTAAAAAAGTGAGGCACAGTATTAAATAATATATAGAGAGTATGCCTAAAGAGTACTAGAATTGTGAAACAAATATATTAGTGATTTCTTGTTACCACCACTTTTCAATATATCACACTTCTTCACATCTTTTGATAATAAAATTTAGGGAAACCTCTACTTTATAAGGTTCTTATTTAAAATAAAGCCAGGCAGGGATGCCTGGGTGGGCCAGTCAGTTAAGCCATCTGCCTTCAGCTCAGGTCATGATCCTAGGGTCCTGGGATTGAGTCCCACATCAGGCTCCTTGCTAAGCAGGGAGCCTGCTTCTTCCTCTGCCTGCCACTCCCCCTGCTTGTGCTCTCTCTCTCTGATGAATAAATAAATAAGTAAAATCTTTTAAAAATAAAAATAAAATAAAATAAAATAAAGCCAGGCATCATCATCATCATCATCATCATCATCACCATCATCTAATAATCAAAACAGTATGGAACTAGCACAAAAATAGATACATAGATAAATGGAACATAGTAGACAGTCCCAAAACAAACCCAGGTTTATATGGTCAATTAATCTATGACAAAGGAGGCAAGACTATACAATGGGGAAAAGACAGTCTCTTCATTAACTGGTACAGGAAAACTGAACAGCTATATGTGAAAGTATGAAACTGGACCAGTTTCTTATGCCATACACAAAAAAAGCCTCAAAATTAATTAAATACCAAAATGTGAAACCTGAAACCATAAAACTCCCAGAAGAAAAGATAAGCAGTAATCTCTGGGACACTGGCCAACATTTTTCTACCAACATTTTTCTAGCTATGTCTCCTCAGGCAAAAGAAACAAAAGCAAACATAAACTATTATGACTACACCAAAATAAAAGGCTTTTGTAGAGTGGAGGAAATGATCAACAAAAAGAAAAGGCAACCAATTGAATGGAAAAAAAAACTGTAAATGATATATCTGATAAGAGGCTAATAACCAAAATATTATAAAGAACTTATATGACTCAACACTAAAAAAATAAACTGATAAAAAATGGTCAGAGAACACGAACAGACATTTTTCCAATGAAAATATACAGATGGCCAAAAACCACATGAAAAAATGCTCAACATTACTATCATCAGGGAAATGCAAATTCCCCAAAAACCACAATGAGAAATTGTCTTACACCTGTCAGAATTGTTAGACTCAAAAAGACAAAAATAAAAAAATTTTGGTGAGGATGTGGCCAAGAGGAACCCCCATGCACTGTTGGCTGGAATGGAAATTGGTGCAGCCACTGTGGAAAACAGTATGGAGTTTCCTTAAAAAATTAAAAATAGAAATACCATAGGTTCCCGTAATTCCATTAATGAAAATGAAAACGCTAATTTGAAAAAAATATATGAATCCTTATGTTTATTTCAGCATTATTTACTGTTGCCAAGATGTGGAGGCAACCTAAGTTTCCATCAACAGATGAATGGATAAATAAGATGTGGGGTGTGTGGGTGAGTGTGTGTGTGTGTAAAGAATATTAAAGAATCTTGCTATCTGTGACATGAATGAACCTAGAGAGTACTATGAGAGTACCATGCTAAGGGAAATGTCCGACATAGAAAAATACCATATAATTTCATTTATATGTGGAATCTAAAAAACAAAGCAAAAGAACAGACAAATAAAGAAACAAGAAAAGGAGGAACAGAAGAATAAATACAGAGAACAAACTGGTGATTGCCAAAGGGAAGGGTAATGGGAGATTGGCAAAATAGGTGAAAGGGAGTGGGAGGTACAGGCTTCTGGTTATGGTATAAAGAAGTCATGGGGATGAAAGGTACAGCACAGGAAATATAGTCAGTGGTATTATAATAGTGTTGTATGGTGACCAATGGTAACTACACTTGTGGTGAGCATAGCATAATGTATAAAGTTATCAAGTAATTATTTGTAAACCTGAGAGTTATGTAATATTGGGTATCAACTATACTTCTTTTTTTTTTTTTTAAGATTTTATTTATTTATTTGACAGAGATAGAGACAGCCAGTGAGAGAGGGAACACAAGCAGGGGGAGTGGGAGAGGAAGAAGCAGGCTCATAGCGGAAGAGCCTGATGTGGGGCTCGATAACGGATCACCAGGATCACGCCCTGAGCCGAAGGCAGATGCTTAACCCCTGTGCCACCCAGGCACCCCTATACTTCATTTTTTTAAAAAATTGACTTTAGGGGCGCCTGGGTGGCACAGCGGTTAAGCGTCTGCCTTCGGCTCAGGGCGTGATCCTGGCGTTATGGGATCGAGCCCCACATCAGGCTCTTCTGCTGTGAGCCTGCTTCTTCCTCTCCCACTCCCCCTGCTTATGTTCCCTCTCTCGCTGGCTGTCTCTATCTCTGTCAAATAAATAAATAAAATCTTAAAAAAAAAATAAAAAATAAAAAATAAATAAATAAAAATTGACTTTAAGAGTGGAAAAAATCCGGTTTCCACAACATCTTTATTAAAAAGTCCATCTCTTCTCCCAAAATAAAAATATGAAAGTTATGTCAGGCATCTTTCAAAATTCAATTCAGTTAAGATAGCCAGTTCAATTTTGGTTGTCTTCGAAGTACCTAAAAAATCGATATACCTGGATCATACCTCACTGTAATTCTTTAGAGTACAAATCCTATTCCTCTTAAATATAACTAAATACACCTGCTCTCAAACTATTTTCACTTGACTTCTACAATGTTACGGTTGCTTTTTCTCCTTCCTTCATCCAATATTCAATGTCCTTTGCCATCCTTCTCAATATCCTTTGCCAGCCTTTATCAATCTTTGCCAATATTTGAAAATCTCTTCCATGAACATCTATTTCATATGAAATACAAAAATAAAAACAAAATAGTATTTTTCTTCTGGATACACATTTCACCATATACACATACTGAATACTCATATTTGAGCATATAAATGGGCCCCTGAATTACATTGCTGTTAATAACTCCGTCCAAGTCTGATGATTAAAAAAACATACAATTCAGGATGACCCAGAATGTGAAATGTACAGCTATTCTCATTCCCAAATGATTGAATCTCATGGTTGTAAGGGATTTCTAAATCACCCATTAGCTTGTTCTGACAAGATCTCCTCCACTCACCTAAGTGGCTTGTTATCTGGGCCCACATCAGTAAAGCCCATTTTTTTCAGTTTGCAGCACCTATAACGTTCATAGTGCTGAATGTGGGTTTGTTCTTTCAGGTCTTCCATATTTATGCAAAGAAGCATATCCCGGAGCTTGACAAAATCACAGTGATTTTCATTTTCCACTAGGCAGAAAAATAAGAAAGCAGCAACACTCATGATCAATCCTTGGCACCCACTAAGTATTCCTGAGTGAATGTATGCATGAAAAACACATTTAAAATAACAGCTGAGAGATTGTTATAATTAATAGATATAATTCTTTGTAACTGTAACTATGATTATATGGTACATATCTATTACAGGGAGAGTTTATATTTGGATCAGGAAATTTGCTTTAAATGTATTAGCCACAGAATAAATAGGAAACAGTGAATTAACATGTTATATTACTGTATGGCATAGTTTTTTGTTAATAACTGTTAGTATTTTACAAACTACCCCCAAGGTATTTCACAGAGCACTAAGAAAGAATGTAATATAATTCACTAAAGTAAGTAATTTCATTAATGTAATCCTGCTACCATGAAGGCATTAAAAATTATGCATGTTTTAGTTCTCAAATACTATTTATATCCTGTATTTATGAGACCAAATTAGTCAAAGTTTAAAAATCAACCAATAAATTTACATGCCTCTCTCCTATGTTTGTCATATCCATACTACTGGGCACTATATATATTTTATCATGCATGATATTGTAACCAAATTTAATATTCATTAAAATATATTGTTTTTAAGTGTGTTTCATAAATTTAATTTTTAATATAGGAATTAATAAAACAACATTTTGGAAACTAGTACAAGTGGAGATAATAATCCAATCCCCAATAATTTGTATTACAACTATATAAACCAGAGAATAAATGACTGCCTGTTGTTATATCAACTCATGACAATGTTAGATAGCTAATATAAATATTTAAGCGTAATTTTTCCAAAGGTAAATTACATGTTTTTATCTTAAAAATAGTTTACCATCCTTTTTGTCTAGTGACCACTTAAAAATGCCTTAATTAAGTAGTAATTAATTTATGTAACAGGTTTTAAACACCGGTATTTATGCTTTAATGTTGTTCAAAGTTCTTTTGTTCAAACCACTTTCCAACATTCTGAATGTAATTGTTTACGCATAGAGAGATACTCTGCCTATGTGAGATTGGGGTAAATGAGGAGGTTGTACCAAACCTCTGTGAGTTTTTGTTTAGAGCACCACCTAGCAAACGCCTATGAGAACGAATTATAGTCAAAGTAAGAATTTGCTTAAATGGAAAAGAATTTGTGCTCTTCATTAGTAACCTTTAATTTACTGTTTAGCAATAACTACCAATATTGACTCAAGTTAAAATATTTTAAGACTATGAGAATACACACACACACACACACACACACACACACACACACTTTCCAGAGCAAGCCTGCTCACTTTCATCACATTTACCTTGTAAAACTCCCCAAGGGTACTGACGGCCTCTGACCATTCTTTTTCCAACTTTCACTTCATCCATACTCCCTACTACAGCAAAAGGTAATTGTCCCTAAAAGTAAAACAACTTTAATTATGTTCTCTTACAACAGTATGGCCTACTCTGTTACTTATTTCTGTTATGGAAATCAAAAGAGACAAGAATATCATAGTAAGTTTATTCAAAAAATGTATCTACCCTGTCTCAGATTTTTAAATGCGGAGGTAAATTTGTGCAAATTAATTTTTGCAAGCATTATCATCAGGCCATGCACACAACTGAAAACTATCTACTGAGCAGAGCCTAAAGCAAGGGGTTCTGCTGTGGGGAATACAAATAAAAAATATTTTTACGAGACACAATTTTTTTCACATTATCTTTACCCTGAAACACAAATATGTTGAGGAAATGATATGTAAACAACTTTTAACTCTAGTATACAAGTTAAAATGGAAAATATTAAGGAAAAAAACTATGAAAATTAGTTAATGGATATACAATTAGAATATATTAATAAATATACTAAATATGTCTCAATGAATTCTAAATAAAATTAAAGGGTCACTCTTGGAGGTGAGAGTCAGAGGGATCTGAAAATTAATGTGGAACCCACAGGAGATTGGGGAAGATGAAAAGCAAAGTAAGAAGAATAATCCCAGGTAAAATAGGGTTTTGAGCAGGATGTAAAGACAGCAGAAATATGCAAGATAAATTCATGATCTGTCAGAAGTTACATAGATTGTCTGAATAGAAGGGTTGATATACAAGAAATGTCAAAGAAAAAAATTATTAAGCACCATGTTAAATATTTAATAATTAACAGTATTTAATTTACGGATTAATTTTGGTTAAAAAAAAGTATTCCCTATGAATTCCTAGAGGTAAAATTAGAGAGGTCAAAATCTTTAAGACAGTATCTAAAGTCAATATAACACAGAAGATAAATAAAAAGTTTACATTACTCAGCTTTTCAATTCAGAAAACTGTTTAGTTTGTGAAGTCTTAAAGTAAATGGTGTATGAAAAATAACAAAAGAAAATGGAAGAAACAGAATTCGTACTTATTTGTTATAACCAGACACTGTGTATCAGGAACTTTGCAAAGATTATAGCATTTATACCTCACAAGAAGCCTCAATAGTCATCTTAGTGATCCCATAGTGTATATAAGTCAACAGCCTCAGGGAAGATAGGAATTGTATTAAGAGCCTATTTTTTAAAGAGTTTTACTCTTTCTTAAAGTTTTTATTTAAATTTCAGTTACTTAACATATAGTGTAATATTAGTTTCAGGTGTACAATGTAGAGATTCAACACTTCCATACAACACTCAGTGCTCATGACAATGCACTCCTTAATCCCCATCACCTATTTAACCCATCTCCCCTCTGATAAACATCAGTTTGTTATCAATAGTTAAGAGTCTGTTTCTTGGCTTTTCTCTCTCTCTCTTTCCCTCTCTTTCTCCTTTACTCATTTTTTAAAAAGATTTTATTTATTTATTTATTTGACAGAGAGAGAGACAGCCAGCGAGAGAGGGAACACGAGCAGGGGGAGTGGGAGAGGAAGAAGCAGTCTCCCAACAGAGGAGCCTGATGTGGGGCTCAATCCCAGAACGCCGGGATCACGCCCTGAGCCGAAGGCAGACGCGTAACGACTGAGCCACCCAGGCGCCCCTCTCCTTTACTCATTTGTCTTCTTTCTTTCTTTCTTTTTTTTTTTTTTAAAAGATTTTATTTATTTATTTATTTGACAGAGAGCCAGCCAGCGAGAGAGGGAACACAAGCAGGGAGAGTGGGAGAGGAAGAAGCAGGCTCCCAGCAGAGCAGGGAGCCTGACGTGGGGCTCAATCCCAGGACCCTGGGATCACGCCCTGGGCCGAAGGCAGACGTTAATGACTGAGCCAACCAGGTGCCCCTGTCTTGTTTCTTAAATTCCACATATGAGTGAAATCATATGGTATTTGTCTTTTTCTGACTAACTTATTTCCCTTGGCATTATATGCTCTAACTCTATCCATGTCATTGCAAATAGCAAGATTTCATTTTTCTTATGGCTGAATAATATTCGATTGAATATATGAACCACATTTTCTTTATCCATTCATCTATTGATGGACACATTGGCTGCTTCCATAATTTGGCTATTGTAAATAATGCTGCTATAAACATAGAGGTGCATGTATCCCTTTGAATTAGTGGTTGTTTTTTTTGGGGGGGGGGGAGGTAAATACCAAACAGTGCAGCTTTGGATCATAGGATTGCTCTATTTTTAATCGTCTGAGGAATTTACATACTGTTTTTCCTGTTTTGCTTCTTATAGTCCAGTTTTCTTTTTGTTTCCATTTACATCTTAAATGTTTTTTCATACCTCCACTTTTAATCTGCATGTGTCTTTAGGTCTGAAGTGAATCTCTCATAGACAACATATGGGTCTTGCTTTTTTATCCGTTCAGTAATTCAATGTCTTTGGATTAGAGTATTTAAAACATTTACCTTTAGGGCGGTCAATGATAAATAGGTACTTATTGGCAGTTATTAATTGTTTTACAGTTGTTTTTATGGCAGTTATTGTTTTACAATTGTTTTTATACTTCTTCTCTATTCCTTCTTCCTTCTCTTGCATTCTTCCTTTGTGGTTTAATGTTTTTCTCTAGTGTTATTCTTTTATTTCTTTATCTTTTTAATATCTATTTTAGATTTTTTATTTTTTTACCATGAGTTTCATATATAATATCTTATGTGTATAGTAGCTTATATTAAGTTGATGGTGACTTAAGTTTGAACCCATCTTAAAAGAATGAAATTTCTATCCCCTCTCCCCACATTTTAAATATATGATGTCATACTTTACATCCTTTTATCTTATGAATTCTTGACTCATATTTGTGGGTAGGATGGTATGGGTGTTTTTGTTTTGTTTTGTTTAACTTCAAGTTAGTTAACATATAGTTTTATTATCAGTTTTAGGGGGAGAATTCAGTGATTCATCAGTTGCATATAACACCCAGTGCTCATTATATCAAGTGCCCTCCTTAATGCCCCCATCACTCAATTACCCCATCACTCACCCACCTCCCCACCAGCAACCCTCAGTTCATTCCGTATAGCTAAGAGTCACATCTGCTGTCTCCTGACTTGTTAATATCATCCATTCTGACCAGTGTGAGGTAGTGTCTCATTGTGCTTTTGATTCATATTTTCCTGATGCTGAGTGATGTTCAGCATTTTTTCATGTGCCTGTGGGACATTTGTATATCTTCTTTGCAGAAATGTCTGTTCATGTCTTCTACCCATTTCGTGACTGGATTTTTGTTTTTTGGCTGTTGAGTTTGATAAGTTCTTCATAGATTTTGGATACTAGACCTTTATCTGGTATGTCATTTGCAAATATCTTCTCCCATTCCATAGGCTGCCTTTTAGTTTTGTTGATTGTTTCCTTTGCTGTGAAGAAGCTTTTTATCCTGATGAAGTCCCAATAGTTCATTTTTGCTTTTGTTTCCTTTGCCTTTGGAGACATGTCTAGGAAGAAGTTCCTGGGGCCAAGGTGAAAGAGGTTGCCATTTGTGTTCTCTAGGATTTTGATGGATTCCGTATCACATTTACATCTTTTATCCATTTTGAATTTTTAAAAAGATTTTATGTATTTATTTGGCAGAAAGAAAGAGAGAGAGAGAGAGAGAGTGCACAAGCAGGAGGAGTAGGAGAAGGAGAAGCAGACTCCCCGCCAAGCCGGGAGCCTGATGCAGGGCTCAATCCCAGGACTCCAGGATCATGACCTGAGCCAAAGGCAGATGCTCAACTGGCTGAGCCACCCAGGCACCCCTGAATTTATTTTTGTGTATGGTATAAGAAAGTGGTCCAGTTTCCTCCTCCTGCATGCAGCTGTCCAATTTTCCCAATACCATTTGTTGAAAGACTGTCTTTTTTCCATTGGCTATCCTTTCCTGCTTTGTCGAAGGATAGTTGACCACAGAGTTGAGAGTCCATTTCTGGGTTCTCTATTCTGTTCCATTGATCTATGTGTCTATGTACGTACCAGTACCATCGTGTCTTGATGATTACAGTTTTGTAATATACCTTGAAGTCTGGAAATGTGATGCCTCCAGCTTTGCTTTTCTTTTTCAACATTATTTGGACTATTTGGGGTCTTTTGTGGTTCTGTACAAATTTTAGAATTGTTTGTTCCAAGCATGCTACGACTTTTAAGTACAGAAGGTAGAACTGAAATTTAAGTCTAACTACAAGGTTTATCTTTTCAAATATGATTTGAGGAGGAGTTAACATGACAGAGGAGTAAGGGGAACCTAAGTTTCCCTCATCCCTTGGACACAGCTAGATAATTATCAAAACAATCTGAACAGCCAAGAAATCAATCTGAGGCCTGAAAGAACAAAACTACAAGTCTTCAAGCAGAAAAGCAAGCACCCTCTGGAAGCTGGAGGTGCAGAGAGTGGATCTGGGGGAGATAAGAACTTTGCGGGCTGCGGAGGGGAGGGAGCCCTGCTTACAGCTCTGTTTAAGCAGCAGAGCATAAAATTTGAAGGTTAGGAGTCAGCCACCACCAGGTCGTGACTAGCTAAAAGTTGCTGCAGTAGAGAAGGAGGGCAGAGACCCAGGAATGGCCTGAGAATGCCTGGGTCGCAAGAAGAACGGGTGGTGCCAACATGCTACACTGTTCCCAGGCATAGGAGCAGGGAATCTAGCTGAGGGCCGTGACACTGGATGCCAGCTCTCTTCTCTTCCTTGCCATAAACTCTAAACTGCTGTGCAGTAACATGGCCACTTTCTTGGGATGGGCCAGTAAATGGGTAAAAAGCCATGAGACCCTGACCCAGAGGACCAGCATGGGTCTGCACCACAGAAGTCCCTAAAATTTAGAGTTTTGAAACCCAGCCACACAACTGAGACAAACAACTCAGACACAGGCAGGGTGAAGGCAGAGATCTGAAGGAAGCCAGGGACAAGAGGGGTGATTGTTTGCATTTCTGTGAAGGGCTCCTGAAGAGTGGTGGATGTGAACTCTCAGTTCCAGGGCTAGAGAGCATGGGGCCGCCATTTTCACCAGCTCCTCAATGCTAAAAGTCTTAAGGGAGCAAATCTCCAGCTAGTAGAGGTTGGAGCAGCCTACACCAAGCCCTGCCCCCCACACCCTGCAGGCACATCTCCACTTGGACAAGTCCACTTGAGAATCAGCGAGGCCCTCCCCCATAAGACAAGCAGAAACAACTCACACACAAGTCTACTGATCATAGAGGACGCCAGAGCCTCATCTCTAGGGGAAATAGGGGAAATCTAACTACCTTTTTATTTCTATTTTTTTATTATTTATTATTTTTTATTGCTACTTTAATTGTTTATTATTTTTTAACTTTATTTTTATATATATTTTTATATTTTATCTTTGTTTTTGATTTTTGGGGGATCTAGCTGCTGCTGCTGCTTCTTCTTCTTCTTCTTCTTCTTCTTCTTCTTCTTCTTCTTCTTTTAATTTAGCTTCTTTTAACAAGCAGACCAAAATACAACCAGGGTCTAGTTTGCTTTGTTTTTTCTGGAAAAAGTGACAAGGCAGAGGAATTCACCCCAAAAGAAAGAACTAATGGCCAGGGATTTAATCAAAACAGATATAAAAAAGACGTCTGAACTAAAATTTAAAACAACAATTATATGGATATTAGCTGGGCTTGAAAAAATTCACAGAAGAAACTAAAGAATCCCTTAATACAGAGATAAATGAATTAAAATCTAGTAAAACCAAAATTAAAAATACTATAACCGAGATGCACGTTATAAAAATGAGGATGGATGAGTAGAGGAACAATTCATTTATACAGAAGATAAAATTATAAAATAATGAAGCTGAAAAGAAGAGGGAAAGAAAGGTAATGGATCACAAAGGTAGACTTAGGGAAATCAGAGACTTATTAAAATATAATAACATTTGCATCATGGGTGTCCCAGAAAATAAAGAGAGAAAATGGGGCAGAAGGCTTATTTGAACAAATTATAGATGAAAGCTTCCCTAATATGGGGAAGGATGCAGACATTAAAACCCAAGAAGCAAAGAGAACTCCCATTAAATTCAACAAAGGCCGATCATCGCCAACACATATCATAGTCAAATTCACAAAATACACAGAAAAGGAAAGAATCCTGAAAGCAGCAAGGGAAAAAAAAAAGTCCTTAACTTACAAAAGAAGACAGATCAGAATCACAGCGGATTTGTGGCAGGTCAGAAGAAAAGATATATTCAACATTATGTGTGGGAAAAACAGGGAGCCAGGAATTCTTTATCCAGCAGAACTGTCATTCAGAATGAAGAAGAGATGAAAGAGTTTTTCAGACAAACAAAAACTAAAGGAGTTTGTGACCACTAAACCAGGCCTGTAAAAATTTTAAGGGGGACTCATTGAGTGGAGAAAAAGGACCAAAAGCAACAAAGACTAGAAAGGACAACAGAACATGACAAGAAACATACTCTACAGGTAGCACAATGACACAAAATTCATATCTTTCAATAATCACTCAGAATGTAAATGAACCAGGGGGCGGGGGGAAAGATGGCAGAGGGGTAGGGGACCTTATTTCAACCGGTCCCCTGCATCGAGCTGGATATCGACCAGACCATTCTGAACACCCACAAACTCAGCCTGAGATGTAAGAAGATACATCTGGATCTCAACAAACAGAACATTACTGGTGGTTTGTCTCGAGGTATGAAGTGGGGAGCTGAGAATCTGTGGGCACATATCGGAAGATAAACAGAAGGGGGAGGGAGCCTCCGTGAACTTGTGCTGGGAAGGTGAAAGCCTCCCACCCTGGGGACCAGGCACAGACTTGCAGACCAGAAAGGTCTTTAGGACACCACCCACCACACTGAACCGGGAGCTCGGGAGCGCGTGTGCGAGCTAGGGCGGCTGGTGGTGTTAGAAGCACAAAGGGCAGAGACGTGGCAGCCCTGGGAATGAGGACTGGGAGAGCAGCTGTGGAGCACACAACTCAGGACACTGTGGGTTTTAGCAGCACTGACAGAATGGAGTCAGTGTAGCCTGGAGAGCTCAGTGAAGAGCAGACTGCGATTTCTCTGCTCTGAGACAGAGGTTTGGATATGGTCACATCTGCTCTGACTCTCAGAAAAGACACAGAAAGCTACCAGGGAGAGCCGCCAGAGAACAAAAGCCCCCCAAAACTGGTTCTCACTGAGTCCATCCCCCCCACAGGGGGTAGGGCAACTCTCCCCAAAGAGGGTTGCCTGAGTATCAGCGCAGCAGGCCCCTCCCCCAGAAGGCCGGCTGGAAGTACAAGAAGCCCACATCCCTAAGGTCCCTATAAAACAGTTGCATCTTGCTTGGGTCCTGGTCAATAACTTGGACTCTGTACATCCCCACAACCACACCTCATCAGGATGACAAAGAGGAGGAACCCCCAACAAAGGAAGAAACAGAGACTATGGCCTCTGCCACAGAACTAATGGATATGGATATAACCAAGATGTCAGAAATGGATTTCAGAATACCAATTATCAAGATGATATCTAGGCTTGAGAAAAATAGTAACAAAAATATAAAATCTCTAAGGGCTGAAATGAGATCTAATCTGGCTGACCTTAAAAATGCTATGAATGAAATGCAGTCTAAACTGGATGCTCTGACTGCCAGGGTAAATGAGGCAGAAGAATGAATTAGTGAGTTAGAGGATGAGATGATAGAAAAGAAGGAAAAAGTGACATGGGAAAAAAAAATCCAATTTCAAGAAATTAAGCTGAGGGAGATTACTGACTCAATGAAACATTACAATGTCAGAATTATCAGGAACCCCGATGAGGTGGAGAAAGAGAGAGGTCTAAAAGATATATTTGAGCAAATCGTAGCTGAGAACTTCCCTAATCTGTGGAAGGAAACAAGCATTCATGTCCAAGCAGCCCATTCTTTGGCTCTCTGTTTGCAGCCGGCTTCCCTGCTCCAATGCCTGGGAACTCTGCAGCACTCAGGGACCCCCATTCTTTTTGTGACCCCGGGGATCCTGAGACCACACTGTTTCACCTAGGATTCTGCCTGCTTTGCCACCTGAGCGCCTTTCAGACAGGAACGTCCCTCACGGAGCAGACGTCCACAAGTTTTGATTTTGTGCTCCATTGCTCTATTACTTTCCAGTAGCCAGCTTATGGAGGCTCCCTCCCCCTAGCTCCGTTGTTTGTCTTCAGATATATGGCCTGGGATTCCTTGCAAAAAGTAGTTGCTTTTCTATTTGTAGAATTGCAGCAATTCTTTTCTTAGATCTCCAGTTGAGTTCACAGATGTTCAGAAAGATTTGATAGCTATCTAGCTGAGTTTCAGGGGCCAGACAAAAACAAGGGCCCCCTACTCTTCTGCCATCTTCCTCTGAAACCTGTTATATTTCTATACACCAATAATGAAGCAGCAGATAAAGAAACCAAGGAATCAATCCCATTTGCAATTGCACCAAAAACGGTAAGATACCTAGGAATATATCTAACTAAAAAAGTAAAAAAATCTATACTCTGAAAACAATAAAACACTAATGAAAGAAATTGAAGAGGACACAAATAAATGGAAAAACATTCTGTGCTCGTGGTTTTGAAGAACAAAGGTTGTTAAAATGTCTATACTACTGAAAGCAATCTACACATTTAAAGCAATCCCTATCAAAATACTACCAGCGTTTTTCACAGAACTAGAACAAACAATCCTATAATTTGTATGGAACCAGAATAGACCCCAAATAGCCAAACAATTGTTTAAAAGAAAAACAAAACTGGAGGCATCATGATTCTGGATTTCAAGCTATGTTACAAAGCTGTAGCCACCACGATAGTAAGGTACTGGGGCTCCTGGGTGGCTCAGTCAGTTAAGTATCTGCCTTCAGCTTAGATTATGATGCCAGGGTCCAGGGTTCAAGCCCTGCATTGGGGTCCATGCTCAGTGGGGAGCCTGTTTCACCCTCTCGCTCTGCAGTTCCCCTTGCTTGTGTTCTCTATCAAATAAATAATATTAAAAAAAGAAAAAGACAGTATGGTACCAAAACAGAAACAGACACATAGATCAATGGAACAGAACAGAGAACGCAGAAATGGACTCTCTAATCTATAGCCAACTAATCTTCAATAAAGCAGGAAAGAATATCCAAAGGGAAAAAGAAGGAAGGAAACACCTCTTCGATAATGGTGCCGGGAAAACTGTGCAGCAACATGCAAAAGGATGAAACCAGACCTCTTTCTTATACCATAAAACAAAAATAAATTCAAAATGGATGAAAGACCTAAGTGTGAGACAGGAATCCATCAAAATCTTAGAGGAGAACACAGGCAGAAACCTCTTTGACCTCAGCCTTGCAACTTCTTATTAGACACATCGCCTGAGCCAAGGGAAACAAAAGCAAAAATGAATTGTTGAGACTTCATCAAGATAAATAGCTTCTGCACAGCAAAGGAAACCATCAACAAAACTAAAAGGCAAACAACAGAATGGGAGAAGATATTTGCAAATGACATACCTGATAAAGGGTTAATATCCAGATCCTATAAAGGACTTACCAAATTCAACAACCAAAAAACAAACTATCCAGTTAAGAAATGAGCAGAAGGGGGGCGCCTGAGTGCCTCAGTCGTTAAGCATCTGCCTTTGGCTCAGGGCGTGATCCCGGCGTTCTGGGATCGAGCCCCACATCAGGCTCCTCTGCTGGGAGCCTGCTTCTTCCTCTCCCGCTCCCCCTGCTTGTGTTCCCTGTCTCGCTGCCTGTCTCTCTCTCTCTCTGTCAAATAAATAAATAAAATCTTAAAAAAAAAAGAAATGAACAGAAGACATAAATAGACACTTTTCCAAAGAACATACAAATGACTAACAGGCAAATGAAAAGATGCTCAACATAACTTATCATCAAGGAAATGCAAATCAAAACCATGATGATATGCCACCTCTCACCTGTCAGGATGGCTAAAATTAACAACACAAGAAACAAGAGGTGTTGGTGAGGATGCGGAGAACGGGAATCTTCTTGCACTGTTAGTGGAAATGCCAACTGGTACAGTCACTCTGGAGAACTGTATGGAGGTTCCTCGAAAAGTTAAAAATAGAACAGCCCTAAGATCCAGTAATTGCACTACTAGGTATTTACCCAAAGGATAAAAAAATACTGATTTGAAGGGGTACATGCACCCTGATGCTTGTAGCAGCATTATCAACAATAGCTAAACTATTGAGACAGCCTAAATGTTCACTGAATGATGAATGGATAGAGAAGATGTGACATATATATATATTTCAGTAAAATATAGAAAAATCAAAGATATTAAAAGTGGATTCTTTGAAAAGATCAACAAAATTGACCAACCTTTAGCCAGATCAACCAAGATAAAAAGAGATTCAAGTTACTAGAATCAGAAATGAGACACAATACCACCAACATTGCAGAAATAAAAATAATCATAAATGAATACTATGAACAATTGCACACCAACAAATTAGACAACTAAATAAAATGGATATTTAGACATTTCTCCACTGATGATATACAAATGTAAAAAGCACATATAAAGATGCTCAACTTCAGTAATCATTAGGAAAATTCAAATCAAAAGCACAGTGAGATACTACTTCACATCCATTAAGACTAGCTATTATTTAAGAAAGAAAAAAACCAGAAAAGCAGCATTGGTTAGGATGTAGATAAACTGCAGTTGTTAATGAAAAATAGCACAGATGCTATGGAAACGGTATGACAGTTCTCAAAAAAATTAAACATAGAATTCCATAAACTCTAACAATTCCACTTCTTGGCATGTACTCAAAGTAATTAAAAGCAGGACTCAAAGAGATATTTGTATAGACATTAAAGGACAAATATCGTATAATTCTGTTCTTAGGAACTACCATAAATAGTCAAATTTATAGACAGACTGTAAATAGACAAAATTATAGACAGACAAAATATAACAGTGGTTTCCAGGGGCTGAGGGGAGGAGTAATGTGGAGTTACTGTTTCTTAGATACAGGCTTTCACTTTTGCAAGGTGAAAAGGGTTCTGTGGATAGATGGTGATGATGGACATACAAAAATGTGAATGATTAATACCACTCCACTGTATACTGTAGAAGATTGAAGATGGTAAATTTCATGTTAGGTGTATTTTCCATAGTTTTTTAAACTCTTAAAAGAAAACATAAATATTTATTACCTTGGATTTGGCGAAATATTCTTAGATATGACACCAAAAATACAAACAACAAAAAAGATAAATTGGACTTCATCAAAATTAAACGTTTGTGTTTCAAATGATAGCAAAAAGAAAGTGAGGAAATGACCAACAGCTTGGGAGAAAATATTTCCAAGTTATATGTCTCATAAGGAACTTGTATCAAGAATACATAAAGAATTTACAACTCAGTGATAAAAAGAAAAAGCTTACTTAAAAATGGATCTTTTTTTCCATTTTCTAGATCCTTATTAAATGGATATAAGCAAACATTTCTCCTGGGAAGATATGCTTATAGCCAATAAGTACAAGAAGAGACCAAATATCATTAATTCTATTTATATGATATGTCCAGAACAAAGAAATCATCTACAGAGAGGGAAGTTGATTAGTGGTTGCCTGGGGTTGGTGAGGAGGAGGTCTGACAGGTCACAGAGGAGAAGAGAAGAGAAGAGAAGAGAAGAGAAGAGAAGAGAAGAGAAGAGAAGAGAAGGGAAGAGAAGAGAAGAAAAGAGAAGAGGGAGAGGAGAGAAGAAAGAAGAAAAGAGGAAGGGAGGGAGGGAAGGGGTGAAGAGGAGGGGAGTGGAGGGGAGGAGAGAAAAGAGATTTCCCACAATAGATTTTAAAGTCTCTTTGTCAGATACAAGTGACAATTTATTACTAATATTGTTACTTATAAATTATATTTTTATTCCCACACAAAACAGAATTGATATTCAGTAGTTAAAAGCTTACATTCATTGAGGAGTTCATCTGAGCAGTAGTTTCATCATCTGTTGGAAACTGATATATCTGGATGCCATTACTAACCAATTCACTCATTATTTTACACTTGAATTTCTGTAAATCATTTTTAGAAATTGTATCTGCTTTGGCAATCAATGGCACAATGTTCACCTGTAAATAAAGAAGCAAACAAAATCTCACCATTGAGGATTTGTTGTCAATCCTGGAATTTTTATGTCAAAACCTCACAAGCTCTGACAATAAATTCTTACAGCTAGATAATCATTGGCTACTACCGTACGTTCCTCACAAAATGGCTTTCCAAAGTCATTAGTACTTTTGAAGATTAATCTTTTATCAGAATTCAAGTTTAGAAGTTTCAAATTTGGAGAGCTGTGGAAAGATGGCGGAAGGGTAGGGGACCCTATTTCAACCAGTCTCCTGAATTGAGCTGGATATCTACCAGACCATCCTGAACACCCATGAAATCAGCCTGAGATGTAAGAAGGTACATCTGGCTCTCTACAAACAGAACATCTCTGACGCTTGGTCTCGAAGTATGAAGTGGGGAGCCAAGAGTCTGTGGGCAGATATCAGGAGATAAATGGAAGGGGGAGGGAGCCTCCATGCTCCTGCGCCAGGAAGGCAGAGCCTCCCACACTGGGGAGCAGCCAGACTAGCACACCAGTAGCAGCAGGGAAAGGTCTTTGGACACCACACCAGACTGAAACCTGGAGCTTGGGAGCACGCGTGCAAACCGGGGGCAGCTGGTGGTATTAGAAGCACAAAGGGCCCAGATGTGCCCAGCCCTGGGAGCGAGGACTGGGAGAGTGGCTGTGGGGCGCACAACCCAGGACACTGCGGGATTTTAGCAGCACCGACAGAAACGGAGTCAGTGTGGCTTGAGGACCTCAGTGAAGAGCAGACTGCGATCTCTCTGTTCTGAAACAGAGGTTTGGATATGGTCACTTTTGCTCTGAATCTCAGAAAAGACACAGAAAGCTACCAGGGGAAGCCGCCAGACAACAAAAGCCCCCAAAAATGTATTCTCAGAGCCCATCTCCCCACTCCCACAGGGGTCAGGGCAACTCTGACCAAACAGGGTTGTCTGAGTATCAGTGTGGCAGGACCCTCCCCCAGAAGGCAGGCTGGAAGTACAAGAAACCCACATCCCTAAGGTCCCTATAAAACAGCTACATCTTGCTTGGGTCATGGTCAATAACTTGGACTCTGTACATTCCCGCAACCACACCTCATCAGAATGACAAGGAGGAGGAACCTCCAACAAATGAAAGAAACAGAGACTATGGCCTCTGCCACAGAACTAATGGATATGGATATAACCAAGATATCAGAAATGGATTTCAGAATAACAATTATCGAGATGATATCTAGGCTTGAGAAAAATAGTAACAAATATATAGACTCTCTAAGGGCTGAAATGAGATCTAATCTGGTCGAACTTAAAATTGCTATGAATGAAATGCAGTCTAAACTGGATGCTCTGACTGCCAGAGTAAATGAGGCAGAAGAACGAATTAGTGAGTTAGAGGATAAGATGATAGAAAAGAAGGAAAAACAGGTGACATTGGTAAAACTAATCCAATTTCAAAAAATTAAGCTGAGGGAGATTACTGAGTCAATGAAACATTCCAATATCAGAATTATCGGGATACCTGAGGGGGTGGGGAAAGAAAGAGGTCTAGAAGATATATTTGAGCAAATCATAGCTGAGAACTTCCCTAATCTGTGGAAAGACACAAGCATTTGTGTCCAAGAGGCAGAGAGGACCCCTCCCAAGGTCAATGAGAACAGACTGACACCACGACATATAATAGAACAATTCGCAAATCTTAGATCCAGGAAAACAATCTTGAAAGCAGCGAAGAAGAAGCGATTCCTTACGTACAGAGGGAGGAACATCAGAATAACGTCAGACCTGTCCATGA
Source organism: Ursus arctos (assembly GCF_023065955.2). Lineage (NCBI taxonomy): Eukaryota > Metazoa > Chordata > Mammalia > Carnivora > Ursidae > Ursus > Ursus arctos. The sequence goes on from NW_026622874.1 coordinate 88,785,248, forward strand.
AGACCTGGCAAGCCAGAAAGGGCTGGCAAGACATATTCAGGGAACTAAATGAGAATAACATGTAGCCAAGAATACTGTATCCAGCGAGGCTGTCATTCAGAATGCATGGAGAGACAAGGAGCTTCCAAGACCAGGAGAAACTGAAAGAATGTGTGACCACCAAACCAGCCCTGCAAGAAATATTAAGGGGGGTTCTATAAAAGGAGGAAGACCCCAAGAGTGATACAGAACAGAAATTTACAGAGACAATCTATGGAAACAGGACTTCACAGGCAACACGACGACATGAAAATCATATCTCTCAATAATCACTCTGAAAGTGAATGGTCTAAATGCTCCCATAAATGACACAGGGTCGCATACTGGATAAAAAATACATGCCCCATCCACATGCTGTGTACAAGAGACTCACTCTGAACCTAAAGATACATCCAGACTTAAAGTGAAGGGATGGAGAACCATTTTTCATGCCAATGGACCTCAAAAGAAAGCTGGGGTAGCAATTCTCATATCAGACAAATTAGATTTTAAGCTAAAGACTATAGTAAGAGATACACAAGGACACTATATCATTCTTAAAGAGTCTATCCAACAAGAGAATCTAACAACTATAAATATCTATGCCCCCAACAGGGGAGCAGCCAACTACATAAGCCAACTGTTAACCAAAATAAAGAATCACAATAGACAGATCATCTAAGCAGAAAATCAACAAAGAAACAAGAGCTTTGAATGACATACTGGACCAGATGGACCTCATAGATATACACAGAACATTCCACCTTAAAACAACAGAAAACTCATTCTTTTCGAACGCACATGGAACTTTCTCCAGAATACACCATATACTGGGTCACAAAACAGGTATCAACCAATACCAAAAGATTGAGATTATTCGCTGCATATTATCAGACCACAGTGCTTTGAAACTGGAACACAATCACAAGAAAAAATTTGGAAGAAACTCAAACACTTGGAAACCAAGGACCATCCTGCTTAAGAATGATTGGGTAAACCAGCAAATTAAAGAACTTAAGCAATTTATGGAAACCAATGAGAATGAAAACACATTGGTCCGAAACCTATGGGATACTGAGAGGCAGTCCTAAGGGGAAATACATAGTCATCCAAGCATCACTCAAAAAAACCCAGAAAAATCTAAAATACAGACCCTATACTCACACCTTAAACAACTGGAGATGGAAAAAAATTAACAGGCCTAAGCCATGCACAAAGGAGAACTAATTAAGGTTAGAGCAGAGATCAATGAACTAGAAACTGGAAATACCGTAGAGCAGATCAATGAAACCAGAAGCTGGTTCTTTGAAAGAATTAACAAGATCAATAAACCACTTATGGCCAGACTTATCCAAAAGAAAAGACAAAGGACCCAAATTAATAAAATTATGAATAAAAGGGAAGAGATTATGACTAACACCAAGGAAATAGAAACAATCATTAGAAACTATTATCAACAACTATATGCCAATAAATGAAGCAACCTGGAAGAAATGGATGCCTTCCTGGAAACCTATGAACTACCTAGACTGAAACAGGAAGAGACGGACAACCTAAATAGACCAATAACCAGTGAAGAGATTGAAGCAGTGATCAAAAACTTCCCAAAAAACAAGAGTCCAATTGGTAGGAGAAGGAAGGGAAGAATGAAGGGGGGCTAAACAGAAGGGGGAATGAACCACGAGAGACTATGGACTCTGGGAAACAAACTGAGGGTTTCAGAGGGGAGGGGGTGGGGGATTGGGCTAGGCCGGTGATGGGTATTAAGGACGGCACGTATTGCACGGAGCACTGGGTGTTATACGCAAACAATGAATCATGGAACAATACATCAAAAACTAAGGATGTACTCTATGGTGACTAATATAACATAATAAAAAATTAAAAAAAAAAAGAGTCCAGGGCCTGATGGATTCCCTGGGGGAATTGTACCAAACATTCAAAGAAGAAATAATACCTATAATCCTGAAGCTGTTTCAAAAAAATAGAAATAGAAGGAAAACTTCCAAACTCATTCTATGAGGCCAGCATTACCTTGATCCCAAAATCAGGCAAAGACCCTATCAAAAAGGAGAATTACAGACCTACATCCCTGATGAATATGGATGCCAAAATTCTCAACAAGATCCTAGCTAATAGGATCCAAAAGTACATTAAAACGGATGGGTATTAAGGAGGGCACATATTGCATGGTGCACTGGGTGTTATATGCAAGTAATGAATCATGGAACTTAACATTAAAAACTAGAGATGTACTGTATGGTGACTAACATAATAAAAAATTATTATTAAAAAAAAAAAGGATTATCCATTACAACCAAGTGGGATTCAACCATGGGATGCAATGGTGGTTCAACATTCGCAAATGAATTAGTGTGATAGAACATACTAATAAGGGAAGAGACAAGAATCATATGGTCCTCTCAGTTGATGCATAAAAGGCATTTGACAAAATACAGCTTCCTTTCCTGATTAAAACCCTTCAGAGTGTCGGGATAGGTGGTACTGTCCTCAATTTCATAAAAAACATCTATGAAAAGCACCACAGCAAATATCATTCTCAATGGGGAAAAGCTGAGAGCCTTTCCCTTAAGATCAGGAACACAACAGGGATGCCCACTCTTGCCATTATTGTTCAATATAGTACTAGAAGTCCTAGCAACAGCAATCAGACAACAAAAAGGAATAAAAGGCACTCAAGTTGGCAAAGAAGAAGTCAAACTCTCTTCACAGATGACATGATACTTTTTGTGGAAAACCCAAAAACTCCACCCCCAAAGTACTAGAACTCATACAGCAATTCAGTAATGTGGCAGGATACAAAATCAATGCACAGAAATCAGTTGCATTTCTATACACTAACAATGTGACTGCAGAAAGAGAAATTAGAGAATCGATTCCATTTACAATAGCACCAAAACCCATAAGATATCTCAGAATAAACTTAACGAGAGAAGTAAAGGATCTGTACTCTAGAAACTACAGAACACTGATGAAGGACATTGAGGAAGACACAAAAAGATGCAAAAACATTCCATGCTCATGGATCAGAAGAATAAACATAGTTAAAATGTCTACACTACCCAAAGCAATCTACACTTTCAACACCATCCCAATCAAAATACCAATGACATTTTTCAAAGTGCTGGAACAAACAATCCTAAAATTTGTGTGGATTCAGAAAAGACCCCGAATTGCCAAGGAAATGTTGAAAAAGAAAAACAAAGCTGGGGGCATCACGTTGCCTGATTTCAAGCTATACTACAAACTGGTGATGACAAAGACAGCATGGTACTGGCACAAAAACAGACACATCAATGGAACACAATACAGACTCCAGAAATGGACCCTCGACTCTATGGTCAACTAATCTTTTACAGAGCAGGAAAAAACATCCAGTGGAAAAAAGACAGCCTCTTCAATAAATGGCGCTGGGAAAATTGGACAGCTATATACAGAAGAATGAAATTTGACCACTCTCTCATACTATACACAAAGATAAACTCTGAATGGATGAAAGACCTCGATGTGAGACAGGAATCCATCAAAACCATGAAGGAGAACATGGGCTGTAACCTCTTTGATATCAGCCACAGCAACTTCTTTCATGACACGTTTCCAAAGGCAAGGGAAACAAAAGCAAAAATGAACTTTTGGGACTTCATCAAGATAAAAAGCTTCTGCACAGCTAAGGATACAGTCAACACAACAAAGAGGCAACCCACAGAATGGGAGAAGATATTTGCAAATGACACTACAGATAAAAGGCTGGTATCTAAGATCTATAAAGAACTTCTCAAACTCAATACCCAAGAAACAAATAATCAAATAAAAAAATGGGCAGAAGGTATGAACAGATACTTTTCCAATGAAGACATACGAATGGCTAACAGACACATGAAAAAATGTTCAATATCATTAGCCATCAGGGAAATTCAAATCAAAACCACATTGAGATACCACCTTATACCAGTTAGAATGGCAAAAATGGACAAGGCAAGAAACAACAAATGTTGGAGAGGATGTGGAGAAAGGGGAACCCTCTCCCAGTGTTGGCGGGAATGCAAGTTGGTACAGCTGCTTTGGAAAACAGTGTGCAGGTTCCTAAAAAATTAAAAACAGAGCTACTGTATGACCGAGCAATTGCACTACTGCATATTTACCCCAAAGATACAGATGTAGTGAAAAGGAGGGCCACATGCACCCCAATGTTCATAGCAACATTGTCCACAATAGCCAGACTGTGGAAGGAGCTGAGATGCCCTTCAACAGACGAATGGATAAAGAAGACATGGTCACCCAACATTTGCATCAACATGGATGGGACTGGAGGAGATTATGCTAAGTGAAATAAGTCAAGCAGAGAAAGACAATTATCATATGGTTTCACTCATTTGTGAAGATTTTAGGAGAAGGAAGGGAAAAATGAAGGGGGGGTAAGAAGAGGGGGAGATGAACCACGAGAGACTATGGACTCTGGGAAACAAACTGAGTGTTTTAGAGGGGAGGGGGTAGGGGGATGGGCTAGCCCGGTGAATCGTATTAAGGAGGGCACGTATTGCATGGAGCACTGGGTGTTATATGCAAACAATGAATCATGGAACACTACATCAAAAAGTAATGACTTACTGTATGGTGACTAACATATCATAATAAAAAGAAAAAAAAGGGGGAAAAAGTTTCAAATTTCTTTTCTCAAATTTCTTACACTTTCAACACATTTCGAGTTAGTAAAATGTAAGTAGTAGAATAAGAGAGTCAAATTAATTCATTATCAATTTGATTTCTTTACTAAAAGTCAGAAGGGACTTTCATCAATACACTAAATTAATTTCATCCTTCTACCTGTCATTCATTTGCAACACCTTCTCCGTAAATCATATATTTGCTTGTGTTTTCCAAAGGCCACCTAAAAATAATAGGCCTTTTTTTTTGTTACAATAAAGACTGAGTGTATGTATATATGTGTATAATACCTTGCTCACAAATATCTTCATTTGTAATTTGTAAAAAGGTATTCTTTCTTTCTTTTTTTTTTTTTTTTAAGATTTTATTTACTTATTTGACAGAGAGAGAGAGCCAGCAAGAGAAGGAACACAAGCAGGGGGAGTGGGAGAGGAAGAAGCAGGCTCCCAGCAGAGGAGCCCGATGTGGGGCTCGATCCCAGAACCCTGGGATCACGCCCTGAGCCGAAGGCAGACGCTTAATGACTGAGCCATCCAGGTGCCCCAAAAAGGTATTATTTCTATATTGCATATTTGAGGATGAAATTTTTATTCATAAACTTTTCTTCCTAGTTCTACAAAAGGATTACTCCTGTCTCCATGCATTTACATTTTAATAATTAAACTTTGTAGAAATTAAAAATATGCAAAATTATAAAATGTTTTATTACTGTTAAAATAAAGTATCTTATTAAATCATAGCTACACAATGTCAAGTTCTGTAATATAGTAAGAGTGTATAAAAGTCAGTTCTAGGTATATTGTTTTTGTTTTAGATTCTCAAAGTACATTTTAAAAAATCCTTGTACAGGGGCGCCTGGGTGGCACAGCGGTTAAGCGTCTGCCTTCGGCTCAGGGCGCGATCCCGGCGTTGTGGGATCGAGCCCCACATCAGACTCCTCCGCTGTGAGCCTGCTTCTTCCTCTCCCACTCCCCCTGCTTGTGTTCCCTCTCTCGCTGGCTGTCTCTATCTCTGTCGAATAAATAAATAAAATCTTTTAAAAAAATCCTTGTACAAATTTAAGGCCTCAATATAACACTGATTTTCAAATTTTTATCTAATTTAGAGTCTTAAATAATACCTTCCACAGTAAAAAGCAGACAACTAGTAAGGTAGGTTCAAGTCTAACATAAATATCTTGGATTGTTTTGCTGAGAAAGCTATCTTCTAATGATAGTAAAGCCTTAACACATAACAAATAGAAATTTTCCATGTTAATAATTCTTTAGGTGTTCAGAATTAAGGAATGAAAGTCACTTATTGCAGAAGGGAACTGAGCAACCTAGAAGAGAAGACAAAAGACACGCACACAAATCATTGCTCACCCCTTTACGTAATGTTTCTGTAAAAAAAAAAAAAAAGTAATTTTCTATATCTGGAAATTGTTTGATAATAACAGCTATCTATAAAATTAAAAATAAAACTGTATGTCCCTGGTGATTGAATATACTAATAACCGAGAAATTGAGGTAGCCCTTGATTTTAACTAGAAATCTAACTTCTTTCAACAACCTGGTGACATATAAGATTAGGTACAAAATTTCTTTCCAGTTTGAACAATACATAGCAAAAGTCAGACCTTCTTTGATAAAAAGAAACCAAATTTTAGAACTTTTCTCTCTTCAACTTAATAAAGTATAGAAAACATGACATAAACTTTCTTTCATATGTATATTTACCCTCTATTGGAAAAAATATATACATACATATTGCATTCTGAATCCTCTGTGATAGGATCACTAGCCAGGATCATGAAAACTTCATGATTCACACAATCAGTGGTAACAGGTAAATATTAATGGAGCTGTTTTATAGTACTGTAGAATGAATTCAATTTTAAAAATACAAATTTTTAAATGGAACCACAACCTCTATGACTTTAATCACAAAAACCCATAAATTTTTATTTTAATATTTTTTAACCTTTATCTTATTTTCCTAATACATACCTAATTAAATTTTTCTCGAAAGCAAACTAAGGTTGAAATTTATTAAATGCTGTTATGTGTTGAATGTATCATCCCTCTCCCAGTGCATATGTTGAGGCTCTAACCCCCAGCATCTCAGAACAAGACTCTTTAAACAGGTGATTAAGTGAAAATAAAGTCATTAGAATAGGCCCAATCCAATGTGACTGGTGTGCTTATAAGAAGAAACATAGACTTACAGACACATCAGATATGTGCAGAGGAAAGACCATGTGAGGACACAGTGAGAAGGCAGCGATCTATCACTCGGAAAAAGAGGTTTTAGAAGAAAGAAAACCTTCATGGCTTCTTCATCTTGCACTTCTTCCCATAATTGTGAGAAAATAAATTTCTGTTGTTTGAACTACTAAGTTTGTGGTATGTTGCAATGCTATCGCTTGGAAAATAGGAGCAGTGCTTTAAAGATTAACAGAAAACAATATATTTGGGGGTGCCTGGATGTCTCAGTTGGCTAAGCGCCTGCCTTCAGCTCACGTCATGATCCCAGGGTCCTGGGATGAAGCCCCGAGTTGGGCTCCCCTCTCAGAGGGAAGCCTGCTTCTCCCTCTCCCTCTGCCTGCTGTTCCCCCTTGCTAGTGCTCTCTCCCTCTCTCTGTCAAATAAATAAATAAAATCTTTTTTTAAAGAAAAAATATATGTTAACATATTAAAAATAACAAGTTCTTGTATGCAAATACCTTCAAGTTATATATCATCACAAAATAATTATCAAATTTGGATAGGTTGATGCATTTATCTAACACACCTTACTGTCAATGTTCTTCATAGTTAATAGATCAAGGGACTTCAGAGAATGTCCTGTAGGTGAAATGAGGTAAAGGCACACATGTATACGGGAATCATGGTAGTCGACGAAGGAACGCTTAATTTTCAATTCTTCTTGAAGATAGGCCTCAAATTGAGCATCGACATAGTCAACTACAGGTTGATAGCTGAAAAAAAAAAGATTATTTCAACAGATTAGCATGACAGGTTAATAACACCTATTGTCTCTCTTTTTACCATTTAATAAATAGTTAATATGGGGAGCTTGGGGTGATGGTGGAGTAGGACACTGGGCTCACCCCATCCCATATTTACAAAGAGATATCATCCACATCCAACTCAATAAATCAGAGGGAGATCCAAGACTGGCAAAACAAGTTCCACAACTAAATATAGAGAAGAAGCTACATCTGGGGCACCTGGGTGGCTCAGTAGGTTAAGCATCTGCCTTCAGCGTGGATCATGATCCCAGGGTCCTGGGATTGAGCCCCAGGTCGGGCTCCCTGCTCAGTGGGGAAACTGCTTGTCCCTCTCTCTCTCCCTCTGCTCCTCCCTCTGCTTGTGCTCTCTCTCTCTCAAATGAATAAATAAAATCTTTTAAAAAATAGAAGAACCAGCTGCCTCTGAAAGTTTAGGAAGGTCAGAAGCGTGGAGGAAGACTGCCCACGGAAGGGAGGGAGCTGCATGTGCAGAGAGGGGAGAGAAATAGGTCCTCGCACCAAGGAGCTCACACAGGGCAGACAAATCCCCATATCTTTTGGTTTTAAAAACCAGAGGGGCTGAATTTCATGAGTTTGTATAACCACTGGGACTTGGAACCTGGAGTTTTAAATGCCAGCTGACTCAGCACTGGGCAAGCCCAGAGGGGTAGTAATAACTGTAATAGCTGTGTTACTACCCTTAAAAGATAGCAGCCTGTGCATGGTGGTAACATAAGAAATGGCAGTCTACACAATGCTGGGGGCAAACAGGAGACACACCTGTTTATACTGATTTCAGAGCATGTTGGAGACTTCACTGAAAAGGAGGGAGCTGGCAGGTGCCACTCTCTACCCCCATTTCCCAGCATAAACACAGGCCAGCTGCAGGACCTTGGGCTGCACAGACACTAGCTAACTAACTTGTTAGCAATGTGCCATGCCCACAAGTTCTCCTGAGGACTCCCACACTCCAATGCTGCTAGCCTCGGGCCTGGGCTCAAGGAAAATTTTGTTAAGCTGCATAAGAGCCCTGCCCAGCTGCTGGGTGCATAGCCACCATTGCACACCTGACTCAGCTATGTCTACCTATCACCACACACTGTACCCAGCAACCCACAGCCTCTCACACTGAAGCCCAGCCCCCAGCTGCCCCAGCACTTCAAGGGATCCAGCATAAGACTACTTGCATAAAAAAATTTTTGCTAAAGCTTCTGCTCCACCCCCAAGTTCTCCAGCAGGTGCAATCCCTAAGAACTGCCTTGCCTAGGTCCCACTAACAGCATACAGAACAAGCGTAGCCCACAATAGGCAGAGAGTCAGCTCAGGGGACTGAACTGAAAGGAAAAGTGACTCAGACACAAAAGCAGGATGTACAGGACCTCCCCTTCATAAAGTCACTACTTTCAAGAGGAGAAGACATAGCTGACATTCTTAACACATACAAACAGACACAAAGATGCAGACAAAATGAGGAGGCAGAGAAACTTACCCAAATTGAAAGAATAGGACAAGGACACAGCCCTTTCAAAGCAAAACAAATGAAAGAAACATGCCTGAGAGAATTTAAAGCAATGATCATGAGGACTCACTGGAATTGAGAAAAGAGTTCAAGGCATGAGTAAGAACATTAACAAAGAGATAAGGAACAAACAGCAGAGACAAAGGGCACAATATACTAAATGGGAAACATGCTTGACAGAATGAACAGCAGAAAGGAAGAAGCAGAGGAATGAATTAGTGACCAAGAAGACAGAGTAATGAAAGAAAGTAACCAAGCTGAACAAAAGAGAGAAAAAGAATCATGCAAAACAAGAATAGACTTATAGAATTCAATGACTCCATCAAACATAATATCATCCACAGTATAGGACTCCCAGAAGAAGAAGAAAGGGGGGCAGAAAATTTATTTCAACAAATAACAGCTGACAACTTCCCTAATCTGGGGGGAAAACACAGATATCCAGATTCAGGAGGCATGGAAAACTGCCATCAAAATCAACAAAAGCAGATCATCACAGACTCTCATGGCACCACCATTTTCATTCAGCCCGTTGGTGCTGAAACCCTTCAGGGAGCAAAACAGCACCACACAGTGCAATACAGAGCCACCTACAAAAAGCCCAGCCCCCTGGCAAGGGAGGCACATTTCCACAAGGGCAAGGACACATGAGAATCAGTGGAACAGACTCCTCCCCGAGAAGACCAGCAAGGACAACTGGCCCATACCAAGCATACCGGTCATAGAGAGCTACAAAGCTTCAGCTCTTGAGTAAAACAGTAATAGCTTTCATGGTTGTTTTAAGTTCTTTAATTCTTCAGGGTCTTTTTTTTTTTTTTTTAGCAATTTTCGTATTTTTTCAGTTATTTTTTAATTCCTTTTTAACTTTTATGTTTATATACACATCATATATATATACATATATATACATGTATACATACATACATATATATATATACAAGTATATATATATTTATTACTGTTGGTTTCTTTTCATTATATTTTATTGTATTTTACATTGGATACATATGTTTTTCATTTTTTCTATTTTGGAATTGAGTTTCCTTTAACAAGTAGACCAAAACAGCAGGATCCCATTCTTTCTTTTGTTCTGTTTTGCTTCTTGTTTGATATTTTCTAATTTTGCTTTGTTTTTCTTTTCTTCCGGTTTATTTTGTTTTGTTTTGATTTCTGTTGTTGTTGTTGAGGCTATCTTTTCTGTATCTTTCTAATATTCTTTTCTGGACAAAATAATGAGACAGAGAAAAATCCCCCCAAAGAAAGAACAGGAGCTTGTACTCACTGCCAGGGATTTAATCAACATGGATATAAGTAAGAGGTCTGAACTAGAATTTAAAACAACAACTAAAAGATACTAGCTGGGCTAGAAAAAAGTATAGAAGACACTAGAGAATTCCACACTGTAAAAATAAAAGAACAAAAATCTAGTCAGGACAAAATTAAAAATGCCATTACTGACATGCAGTCAAAAATGGAGGCTCTACAACCAAGGACAAATGAGACAGAAGAGAGAGTCAGTGATATAGAATGTAAAATGCTGGAAAATAAAGAAGCTGAAAAGAAGAGAGAAAGAAAACTACTGGATCACAAAGGGAAACTTAGAGAACTCGGTGAATCCATAAAGTGAAATAGTATCTGGATAACAGGGGTCCCAGAATATGAATAGAGGGAGACGGGGCAGAAGATTTATTTGAAAAAAATTATAGCTGAGAATTTCCCTAATTTGGGGAAGGAAAAAGGTATTCAACTTGAAGAGGCACGGAGAAACTCCCTCAAAATCCATAAAAATTGGTCAATACCTCCACATGTAATAGTGAAGTTTACAAATTTCAGAGATGAAGAGAAAATCCTGAAAACAACTCAGGACAAGAGGTCCACAACCTACAAGGGTAGGCACATAAGGCTGGCAGCAGACCTGTCCACAAAGACCTGGCAGGCCAGAAAGGACTGTCATCATATATTCAATGTGCTAAATTGGAAAATATTCAGCCAAGAATACTTTATCCAGCAAAGCTATCATTCAGAATAGAAGCAGAGATAAAGAGTTTCAAAGACAAACAAAAACAAGGAATTTGTGAATACTAGACCAGCCCTACAAGAAATATTAAAGGGGACACATTGAGCAAAAAGAGAGACCAAAATTAATAAAGACAACAAACAACACAATCTATAGAAACAGTGACTTTACAGGTAATACAGTAGCACTAAATTCATATCTTTCAATAATGACTCTGAATGTAAACGCACTAAAGTTCCAATCAGAAGACATAGGGTATCACATTGGATAAGGGGGGAAAAAAAACAAGACCCATCGATATGCTTTTTACAAGAGACTCATTTTAGACACATAGACACTTCCAGGATGAAAATGAGGTGGTGAAGCATTTATCATATTAATGGACATCAAAAGAAAGCTGAAGTAGACATCCTTATACCGGACAAACAATATTTTAAAACAAAGACTGTAATAAGAGATGAAAAAGGATAATATATCATAATAAAACTATCTATACAACAAGAAGATCTAACAATTGTAAATCTTTATGACCTTAAATAGGGAGCAGCCAAATATATAAACCAATTAAAAACAAACCTAAAGAAATTCATTGATAATAATACAATAATAGTAGGTGACTTTAACACCACACTCACAGCAATGGACAGATCATCTAAGCAGAAGATCAACAAGGAAACAAGGGATTTTTTTTTTTTCTGAGTTAGAAGGCTGACTTTATTTTTTATATGCAGTATTGTTTCGGATACTTCTTTGCCATATGTGACTGCAACTGATTTTCTTTTTTTTTTAATTTATTTTTATTTATTTATTTTTTATAATGATTTTTTATTATATTATGTTAGTCACCATACAGTACATCCCCGGTTTCCGATGTAAGGCTCGATGATTCATTAGTTGTGTATAACACCCAGTGCACCATGCAATACGTGCCCTCCTTACTACCCATCACCGGCCTATCCCATTCCCCCACCCCCTCCCCTCTGTAGCCCTCAGTTTGTTTCTCATAGTCCATAGAGGAAACAAGGGATTTGAATGACACAAGGGAACAGATGGATTCAAAGAAGATATATTCAGATATTTCATCCTAAAGCAGCAGATACACATTCTTCTCAAGTGCACGTGGAATATTCTCCAGAATAGATAATACACTGGGTCACAAATCAGGACTCAGCCAGTACAAAAGACTGAGATCATACAATGCATATTTTCAGACCACAATTTTAAAACTTAAAATCAACTACAAGAAAAACATGGAAGAGCATCCTACTAAAGAATGAATGGGTCAACCAGGAAATTAAAGAAGAGTTTTAAAAATAAATGGAAATAAATGAAAATGAAAACACAACAGTTCAGAATCCTTGGGATGCAGCAAAGGTGGTCCTAAGAGAGAAACATATAGCAATACAGGCCTTTCTAAAGAAACAAGAAAAGTCTGAAATATACAATCTAACCTTACACTTGAAGAAGTTGGAAAAAGAACAGCAAATAAAGCCTAAATCCAGCAGGAGAAGAGAAATAATAAAGATTAGAGCAGAAATCAATGACAAATTAAAAAAAAACACAGTAGGACAGATCAATGAAACTAGGAGCTGGTTTTTTGAAAGAATTAACACCCCTAGACAGACTTATCAAATAGAAAAGGGAAAGGACCCAAATAAATAAAATCATGAATGAAAGAGGAGAGATTACAACCAACATCGAAGATATACAATTCTAAGACAATATTAGAAGCAATTACATACCAACAAATTAGCAATGTGGAAGGAATGGATGCATTCCTAAAAACATATAAACTACTAGAACTGAAACAGGAAGAAATAGAAACCTGAGCAGACCCATAACCAGCAAAGAAATTGAATGAATAATCAAAATTTCCCAACAAATAAGAGTCCAGGGCCAGATGGCCTCCCAGCGGAATTCTACCAAACATATAAAGATGAAGTAGTACTGCTTCTTCTGAAGCTGATTCAAAAAGTAGAAAAGGAAGGAAACCTTCCAAACTCATTCTATGAAGCCAGCATTACCTTGACCCCAAAATAAGACAAAGACCCCACCAAAAAGGAGAATTACAGACCAATATTCCTGATGAACATGGATACAAATATTCTCACCAAGATACTAGCTAATATGATCCAACAGTACATTTAAAGGATTATTCAAGATAATCAAGTGGGATTTACTCCTGGGCTGCAAGGGTGGTTCAACATCTGCAAATCAATCAATGTGATGTACCACATTAATAAAAGAAAGAACAAGAACCATATGTTCCTCTCAACAGATGCAGATAAAGCATTTGACAAAATATAGTATCCTTTACTTATTAAAAAAAAAAAAAACCTCTCTGCAGTATAGGGATAGAGGGAACATACCGTATACAAAAAACCCCCACAGTGAATACCATCCTCAACGGGAAGAAACTGAGAGCTTTTCCTCTAAGGTCAGGAACATGACTGGGATGCTCACTCTCACCACTGTTGTTCAACTGGAAGTCCTACCTTCAGCAATCAGACAACAAAAAGAAATAAAAGGCATCCAGAAGAGCAAAGAAGAAGTCAGTCTCTCTCTCTTCGCAAATGACATGCTACTTTATGTTGAAAGTCCAAAAAATTCCACCCCAAAATTGCTAGAACTCATGCAAGAATTCAGCAAAGTTGCATGATATAAAACCAATACACAGAAGTCAGTTGCATTTCTGTACATTAACAATGAGACAGCAGAAAGAGAAGTCAAGGAATCAATCTCATTCACAATTTCACCAAAACCTATTAAGATATCTAGGAATAAACCTAATCAAAAAGGTAAAGGATTTGTACTTTGAAAACTATAGAATACTTATGAAAGAAATGAAGAAGACACAAAGAAATGGAAAACATGGGGCGCCTGGGTGGCGCAGTTGTTAAGCGTCTGACTTTGGCTCAGGGCGTGATCCCGGCGTTATGGGATCAAGCCCCACATCAGGCTCCTCCACTATGAGCCTGCTTCTTCCTCTCCCACTCCTCCTGCTTGTGTTCCCTCTCTCGCTGGCTGTCTCTATCTCTGTCAAATAAATAAATAAAATCTTTTTTTAAAAAAAGAAAGAAAACAGTCCATGCTCATGGATTGGAAGAACAAATATTATTAAAATACCTATGCTACCCAAAGCAATCTACACATTCAATGCAAAGCCTGTCAAATACCATCAGCATTTTTCATAGAACTGGAACAAACAATCCTAAAATTTGTATGGAACCATAAAAGACCCCAAATAGCCAGGGAATTGTTGAAAAAGAAAACCAAAGTTGGTGGTATCACAATGCCAGACTTCAAGTTCTATTACAAAGCTGTAATCATCAAGACAGTATGGTACTGGCACAAAAGCAGACACATATCAATGGAACAGAATAGAGAATCCAGAAATGGACCTTCAACTCTATGGTCAACTGATCTTTGACAAAGCAGGAAAGAATACCCAATGAAAAAAGACAGTCTCTTCAACAAATGGTGTTGGGAAACGTGGACAACCACATGAAGAAGAATGAAACTGGACCACTTTCTTACATCATACACAAAAATAAATTCAAAATGGATGAAAGGCCTAAATGTGACATAGGAATCTATCAAAATCCTAGAGGAGAAAACAGGCAGCAACCTATTTGACCCTGGCCACAGCAACTTCTTGCTAGACACATCTCCAAAGGTAAGAGAAACAAAGGCAAAAATGAACTACTGGGACTTCATCAGGATAAAAACTTTTGCACAGCAAAGGAAACAGTCAGCAAAACTAAAAGGCAACCTATGGAATGAGAGAAGATATTTGCAAATGGCCCATCAGACAAAGGGCTAGTATCCAAACCCTATGAAGAACTTATCAAACTCAACACTCAAAAACAAATAATGCAGTCAAGAAATGGCCAGAAGACATGAAAGACATTTCTCCAAAGAAGACATACAAATGGCCAACAGACACATGAAAAAATTCTCCACATCACTTGGCATCAGGGAAATAGAAATCAAAAACAATGAGATACCACCTTACACCAGTCAGAATGGCTAAAACTAACAAGTCAGGAAACTACAAATGTTGGCAAGGATGCACAGAAAGGTGAGCCCTCTTGCACTGTTGGTGGGAATGCAAGCTGGGACAGCCACTCTGGAAAACAGTACGGAGGTTCCTGAAGAAGTTAAAATAGATCTACCTTACGACCCAGTAATTTCACTACTAGGTATTTACCCCAAAAATATAAATGTATGGATCTGAAGGGGCACTTGCACCCTAATGTTTATGACAGCAATGTCCACAATAGCCAAACTATAGAGAGTACAGATGTCCATGGACAGATGAATAGATAACGAAGATGTGATACATATATACAATGGAATATTAATCAGCCATCAGAAAGGATGAATATTTACCGTTTACATCAACGTGGATGGAATTGGAGGGTATTATGCTGAGTGAAATAAGTCAATCAGAGAAAGACAATTATCATATAGGTTCACTCATATATGGAACATAAGAAACAGTGAGGAAGATCATAGGGGAAGGCAGGGAAAACTGAATGGGAAGTCATCAGATAGGGAAAAAAAGCATGAGAGACTCTTAACTATAGGAAACAAACTGAGGGTTTCTGGAGGGGACATGGGTGAGGGGATGGGGTGATAGGGTGATGGGCATTAAGGAGTGCACCTGACGTGATGAGCACTGGTTCTTATATGCAACTGATGAATGATTGAACTCTACATATGAAACTAATGATTTACTATATGTGGCTAATTTAATTTCAATAAAAAAAATAAAAATAAATAAATACCCATATACAGATATATAATGGAATATTACTCAGCCATCAAAAAGAATGATATCTTGCCCTTTATGATGGATGGAGCTAGAGTGTATTATCCTAAGTGAAATAAGTCAGTCAGAGAAAGACAAATACCATATGATTTCACTCATGTTTTGAATTTAAGAAATAAAGCAGATGAACATATGGGAAGGAGGAAAAAGAAAAGAAGAAAAAAGATGGACATATGCAAAGGAAGAAAAGAGAAAGGGAATGAATCATGAGACTCTTAATGACAGAGAACAAACTGAGGGTTGATGGAGGGATGTGGGTGGGGGATGGGCTAAATGGTTGATGAGTATTAAGGAGGGCGCATGTTATGATGAGCACTGGGTGTTATAGTAAGTGGTGAATCACTAAATTCTACTCCTGAAACCAATATTACACTATGTGTTAACTTACTAGAATTCTTTAAAAATTTGAAGAAGAAAAAGGGAGTGTTGAATCACTATATTGAAAACCTCAAAATATATAACACTGTATATTAGCTAAATAGAATTAAAAACTTAAAAGCACACACAAATTTTTGAACTAAATTCATTGTCTTTTGTGAGCACAGGTCATGGTGCCCCAAAACAATTACAATAGTAACACCAAAAGTCCCTGATCATAGATCACCATAACAAATACATTAATGAAAATTTTTGAAATATTGCCAAAGTTACCAAATGTGACACAGAGTCACAAAGTCACCCAACGCTGTTGGAAAAACCATGACGATAGACGTGCTTCATAGAGAGTTGCCACAAACCTTCAATTTGTAAAACAAACAAACAAAACATATCTGACAAGAACAATTAAGTGAAAAGTAATAAAATGAGGTATTCTTGTATAAATAATGAGGTTAAATAAGTAATCAAAATCTACCAACACAGAGAAATTCATGACCATACGGCTTCAGTATTGAATTCTAATAAACATTTAAGGAAGAATTAACATCAGTACTTAAACTCTTCCAAAAAATTAAAGGAAAAACTTCTAAACTCATTTGAATGGTCAGAATTATCCTGATACTACTACTACTACTACTACTACTACTACTACTACTACTACTAAAGAAAAGAAATGACAGGTCAATATCTCTAATAAACGCAAATGCAAAGTCTTCAACAAAATACTTAGCAAAGTGAATTCAATAGCAAATTAAAAAGATCATACACGATGACAAAGAGGGATTTATCTTCAGAATGCAAGGATTATTCAACATGACAAACTGATTTATAAATGCCACATTGATTGAAAAATAAAAATCATATGACTATTTCAATAGTTGCATAAAAGGTATTTGACAAAATTCAACATCCTTTCATGATTAAAAAAAAAACTCATGAAACTAGGTATAAAAGGAATTTATCTCAACACAATAAAGGCCACATATGAAATCTAAATTGTTGACTTTACTATACACAGCCTAACTGAACATAATGAAAAAATTTATATTCAAATCCAAGTGGCTTGCATCTTAAAAATAAAAAATAAATAAACTGTTGACTTTATAGGCATTGAATTGTTTGTTGTATTCTTTTTAATTTTTATAAAATCAGTAATAACGTCTGCTTTTTTATTCCCGATGTTGGTGATATTTGACTTCTCATTTCTTTTGCTCACTCAGTCTGGTTGAAGGTTTTCAATTTTATCAACCTTTGTATATAACAAGCAAAATTAATTTGCTGATTTACTTGATTTTCTGACCTTTTTCTGTTTTCATCAATTCCTACTGTAGTATAACTTTTCCTCTCTTTTTCTTGCATTAGGGTAAATTTTTGTTTATTTGCCTAGTTTCTTAACATGGAAATTTACAATACTTGGCATTGTCTTTTTTTCCCCCTTTTTTCTAACATAAGTATTTTATGTTATAAATTTCCCTCTAAGCAATACTTCTGCAGCATCCCATAGGTTTTCTTTTTACTTGTGATAAGAACACTTAACAGGAGATTTACTCTCTCATAACAAATTCTTGAACGTACAATAAAGTACTGTTAAATCTTCTATTGTACAGAAGACCTCAAGAACTTGTTCATCTTGCATAATTAAAATATTATATCCATTGAACAGTAACTCTTAATTGCTCCTTCTCCCCACCTACTGGCAAACATTTTACATTCTTCTATGAGTTTGATGAGAAGTTGTGATCAAGAAAGGGAAGGCCCATGGGCATCAGGTCTTAATTTAAATAGGAAGATGTTTACATAGGATGCTTGTTTCAGAATTATCTATTAACCTGTTCATAAATGTTTTATGCATTCTTAATTATACACAATATAGTTTAAATAAGTTTATTCTGTATTATTTCACACATATGTTAGTTATTACAAAAATTCAGTAGTTGTATGACAACATAAGTCTGAGAGGACACTTACTAAACTTATAATAGTGGCTATTTTTGGAAAAAGAAAAGGCTCAAAGTACTTATGTTTGGCTAAGTAGGTTTTCATTTCGTGCGGTGCATTTAAATTTTTACAGAAATAAATTTATTTATAACTTGGATAAGTGATAGAAAACAAGTTATCCAACAAGTAAATAAAGATTTTATTTATTTATTTGAGATAGAGTAAAAGAAAGGGAAGGAGAGAGCACAAGCGGGGAGGGGGGAGCAAGGGACAGAAGGAGAGGGAGAAGCAGGCTCTCCACTGAGCAGGGAGCTCAACTTGGGGCTTGATCCCAGGACCCTGGGATCATGACTTGAGCTGAAGGCAGACACTTAACCGACTGAGCCACCCAG
This sequence comes from Ursus arctos, assembly GCF_023065955.2. Classification (NCBI taxonomy): domain Eukaryota; kingdom Metazoa; phylum Chordata; class Mammalia; order Carnivora; family Ursidae; genus Ursus; species Ursus arctos. Next base: position 88,804,022 of record NW_026622874.1, read on the forward strand.
GCGCCCCAAACAACAAGTAAATAAATGGGAAAATCTATTTTAAAAATTATTTAAGAATCAAACCTATCTTATAAAGTAGGAACAGTGGATTCAATGGTGAGATCCAAAAAGATATGTCTGCATTCTAATCCATAAAACCAGTAAATTTAATTTTATTGAAAATAAAGTGTTCGTATAAATAAGATCGCCCTGGGTTATTTCGGTACATCTTATATCAAACAACAAATGTCCTTAAAAGAGACACAAGGGGAGCAGAGAAGGCTGTGTGAAGAGAGAGGCAGATGGGAGAGATACAGCCAGAGGAAATATCAACAAAGAAACTAAATTCCTTGAAATAAGAAAATCTTTTATAATTGAAATAAGAAAACACTCACCTGGCTTCTTTGTTTATTTGATCACCATATCCCACTGTCTTCACAACAGTTAATTTCAACTGAACATTACTTTCCTGAAGCTCATATGTCTGAATTTTAAGTCCAACATTTGAGTAAAAATGCGAGGATTTTTTGTCTTTCAGATTAGTATTGAATAATGTGTCAATGAGTGTTGATTTTCCAATCCCAGTTTCCCCTGTAATAAACATAGATACATTATCTAGGAGCATAAGATGGCTGAGAAGTAACACTCTTAACCCCTAAAATGGTTTAAAGGGTCTCAAATATATCAATGACTATAATGTCCTTTAAAGTATACAAGTTTCTCTTGACTCTATCAGTCATTAATATAATATAGAAAATATGTACACAAAGATAATCAGATTTTGAAGAGCACTGAAACATTTAAAGAAAAAGTCTAAGGAGCATGACTAACATGATGGAAACAAAACCAGATTGACAGACATGGTCTTGAAGTAACAGCACCAGTGTTATACTACTTAAGATAAGTTGAAATGAGCATTAAGAAAATTAAGTAATAATTCAAATGAGGAGTCAGGCACTTACCCACACAGAGAATATTAAAAGAGAATCCTTGTTGGATAGATCGGTTCACCAACTGATGAGGCAAACATTCAAAACCAAAATGACCAAGCATTGTTAAACAACGGACACTATCTCCTTTGGGCTTAAAAAAATATATATACTTTAATTAGAATTAGTAATATCATTTGAAAATATGATTTTAATATGTTAAAAAATTAGAATTATCATTTGATTATCATAACTCAGACATTATTCAAACGAAGTAAATTTGTGAGCAAATAAGTCCTTGTCCAGACACATAGATTTTGCTTTCAATTTAAAAAATAGTAAATCTGGAAGAGGAAGAGGAAGATGGTGGTGCAGTAGGAGGACCCTAGGTTCATCTCGTCTCACCAACACAAATAGATAACTACAAAATCATCCTAAATACCCCAGTAATCAATCTGAAGAATGACAGAACAAACTCCACAACTAAAGGAGAGAAGAGGCCACATCAAAAAAGGTAGGAAGTGTGGGGAAGTGGTATAGCGGAGAAAAAGATCATGGCTGCTGCAGTAAGAAGGGAGCCAGAGTTGCAGAGAAGGGTGAGAGAGGAGCACACAGGGGAACACACAAGGAGAATGTTTTGCAAAAGATATGGCGTTGGAAAACTAGAAGGGCTTAATTTCATGGTTCTTGCAACCAGTGGGGCTTAAAGCCTGCAGTTTTAAGGGTAAGCTGCCTTGGCTGGGGTAGAGCTCCAACGGCACTGCGGCACTGCGCTGCTCCTGGAGAGAAGGCAGGCAAACAACCCGGGGGCAGATCCCATGCAAACAGCGGTCTGATGACTGCCTGGGGCCCACAGGGGGGAGATGATTCCTTCTTCTCCACGCACATACCAAAGAGGCATTGTTCACAGACACGGCTCTGGGAACAAAAGACCTCTCTGGCAACATTTCCCACATTTGCCCCGCGGCATAAACACAGAGTTGCTGGAAGCAGCACAGTGCCAACACTGGCTAACTTGCTTGCACAAAGCCCCACCCCTTGCACTCTGGTGGGACTACCCTTCCCAGTCAAGCTTGCCTCAAGCACACTGTGACAGGCCCCACCTCCAGAAGACCAGCACAAACCTCTGCCCACACCATGTCTCCTGCCCAGAGAGTTCTGCAAGGCTTCAGTTCTAGTGGAAGCAGTATCAGGTCTCATTTACCAAGACGACCAGAGCACCACTGGTTAAAACCATTCTGGCCAGGGACCAAGCACTGCACACTGCAGGCAAGAAGAGCCTCTGCAGACCACTGGTATGAAGAACAGAGCAACAGCAAGTGCATGCAGCACACACCAGAGTCACTCCCTGAAGCATCAGGCCCTGGACATTATATGACCTCTTCTTCATAAAGCCATTCAGGGGTCCTGAGAGTATCAGGAACAGGACACATAATGGGCTTTTCTTTCTTTCTTTTTTTTTTTAAGATTTTATTTATTTATTTGACAGAGATAGACAGCCAGCGAGAGAGGGAACACAAGCAGGGGGAGTGGGAGAGGAAGAAGCAGGCTCCCAGCGGAGGAGCCTGACGTGGGGCTCGATCCCACAACGCCGGGATCACGCCCCGAGCCAAAGGCAGACGTTTAACGACTGTGCCACCCAGGCGCCCCTATAATGGGCTTTTCTAACCCACAAAAGAAGACAAAGACTTAGACAAAAATGCCAAATGGAGGAATTCATCCCAAATGAAAGAACAAGATAAGGTCACAACCAGAGATCTAAGCAAAGCAGATAATAAGTAACATGTCTGATGGAGAATTTAAAGCAATAATCACAAGGATACTCTCCGGGCTTAAAAAAAAAAAAAAGAATAGAAGCGATCAGGGAGATCCTTACTGCAGAAAGAAAAGAGTTTAAAAAAGAATCAGTCAGAGATGAAGAGTGCAATAAACGAGATTGGAAACAGGCCTGATGCAATGAACAGCAGGCTGGAAGAGTGAATTAGTGACATAGAGGAAAAAGTAACAGAAATTAAAGAAGCTGAACAGCATAGAGAAAGTATTGCACAAGAATAGACTCATGGAAGTCAGTGACTCCATCAAATGTAATAACATGCATATTATAGGAGTCCCAGAGGAAGGGAGAGAAAAAGGTAGAAATTTTATTTGAAGAAATAGAAGCTGTGAAGTTAAACTCTCACTCTTTGCAGATGACACGATACTCTATGTGTAAAACCCAGAAGACTCCATTCCAAAATTGCTAGAACTCATACAGGAGTTCAGAAACATGGCAGGATATAAAATCAACGCACAGATATCAGCTGCATTTCTATACACCAACAATCAGACAGAAGAAAGAGAAATGAAGGAATTGATCCCACTTAAAATTGCACTAAAAACCATATGATACCTAGGAATAAACCTAACCAAAGAGGCAAAGGATTTGTACTCAGAAAACTGTAGAACACTCCTGAAAGAAATTGAGGAAGACACAAAGAAATGGGAAAACGTCCCATGCTCATGAATTGGATGAACAAATATTGTTAAAATGTCTATGCTACCTAGAGCAATCTACACATTCAATGTAATCCCTATTAAAATACCATCAACTTTTTTCACAGAACTGGAACAAATAATCCTAAAATTTGTATGGAACCTGAAAAGACCCCAAAGAGCCAAAGGAATGTTGAAAAAGAAAACCAAAGTTGGTGGCATCACAATGTCGGACTTCAAACTCTATTACTGTCATCATCAAGACAGTATGGTACAGACACAAAAACAGACATACAGATCAATGGAACAGAATAGAGAATCCAGAAAATGGACCCTCAACTCTATGGTCAACTAGTCTTTGACAAAGCAGGAAAGAATATCCAATGGAAAAAGGACAGTCTCTTCAACAAATGGTGTTGGGAAACTTGGACAGCCACGTGAGGAAGAATGAAATTGGACCATTTTCTCACACCATACACAAAGATAAACTCAAAATTGATGAAAGACCTCAAAGTGAGACAGGAATCCATCAAAATCCTAGAGGACAACATAGGCAGTAACCTCTTCCACATTGGCCACAGTGACCTCTTTCAAGATACGTCTCCTGAAGGCAAGGGAAACAAAAGAAAAAATGACGTTTTGGGACTTCATCAAGATAAAAAGTTACTACACAGAAAAGGAAACAGTCAACAAAACTAAGAGGCAATCCACAGAATGGGAGAAGATATTTGCAAATGACACTACAGATAAAGGCCTGGCATCTACGATCTACAAAGAACTTATCAAACTCAACACCCAAAAAACAAATAATCAAGTCAAGAAATGGCCAAAAGACATGAACAGACACTTCTTCAAAGAAGACATACAAATGGATAATAGATATGAAAAATATTCAACATGATTAGCCATCAGGGAAATGCAAATCAAAACCACAATGAGATACCAGCTTACACCAGTTAGAATGGCAAAAATTAACAAGACAGTAAACAACAAGTGTTGGTGAGGTTATGAAGAAAGAGGAATCTTCTTGCACGATTAATGAGAATGCAAGCTGGTACAGCCTCTCTGGAAAACAGTATGGAGGTTCCTCAAGATGTTAAAAATAGAGTTACCCTACGACCCAGAAATTACAGTACTAGGTACTTACCCCAAAGATACAGATGTAGTGAAAAGAAGGGGCATAGGCACCGCAATGTTCATAGCAGCAATGTCCACAATAGCTAAACTGTGTAAGGAGCTGAGATGCCCTTCAACAGATGAATGGATAAAGAAGTTGTGGTATATATATACAATGGAATATTATGTAGCCATCAAAAAATTAAATCTTGCCATTTGCAGCAATGTGGATGGAACTAGAAGGTATTATGCTAACTGAAATAAGTCAGTCAGAGAAAGACAATTATCATATGATCTCACTGATGGGCAGAATTTAAGAAAGAAGGCAGAGAATCATAGGGGAAGAGAAGAAGAAATGAAACAAGATGAAACCAGAGAGGGTGAGAAACCATAGGAGGTGATTAACATCATCATAATAATGAAAAAAAAAAGAAATCATAAGAGACTCTCAGTCTTAGGAGTCAAATTGAGGGTTGCTGGAGGGTAAGGAGTGGGGGGGGATGGGGTGGCTGGGTGATGGACACTGGGGAGGGTATGTGTTGTGGTAAGTGCTGTGTGTTGTGTAAGACTGATGAATCACAGACCTGTACCCCTGAAACAAACAATACATTATATGTTAATTTAAAAAAAGTTTTTTTAAATAGATCCTAGAGGAGAACACAGGCAGTAACCTCTTTAATACTAGCTATAGTAACTTCTTTCTAGATATGACACAAGAGAAACAAAAGCAAAAATAAACAATTGGGACTTCATCAAAATAAAAAGCTCTGTACAGTGAAGAAAACAATCAACAATTGAAAGGGCAACTTATGGAATAAGAAAAGGTATTTGCAAATGACATATCTGATGAAGGGTTAGTATCGAAAATATATAAGGAACTTATAAAACTCAGTGCCTGAAATACAAATAATCCAGTTAAAATTAGGCAGAAGACATAAATAGACATTTTTTTCCAAAGAAGACATCCAGATGACCAAAAGGCACATGCAAAGATGTATCATCATCAGGGAAATACAAATCAAACCTGCAATGAGACGTCACCTCACAGCTGGCAGAATGGCTAAAATTAACAACATAGGAAACAACAGGTTTTGGTGAGGATGTAGAGAAAGGGGAATCCTCTTACACTGTTGGTGGGAATGTAATTGGTGAAGCCACTCAGGTAAACAGTATGGAGTTTCCTCAAAAAGTTCAAAGTAGAACTACACTACAATCCAGCAATTGCACTACTAGGCAGTTGCACAAAGAATACCAAAATACTGATTTGAAGGGATACATGTACCCCAGTGTTTATAGCAGCACTATCAACAATAGCCAAATTATGGAAAGTGCCCAAATATCCATCAACTGATGAATGGATAAAGAAGTGGTATATATACACAATGAAATATTACTCAGCCATTAAAAAGAATGAAATCTTACATTTGCAACAACAGATGGAGTTAAAGAATATTATGCTAAGTGAAATATGTTAGTTCAGAGAAAGACAAATACCATATGATTTCACTCATATGTGGAATTTAAGAAACAAAACGAATGAACATAAGGGAAAAAAGAGAGGCCAACCAAGAAACTGACTCTTAACTATAGAGAAGAAACTGATGATTACCAGAGGGAATTTGGGTGGGAGGATGTGGTAAATATGTGATGGGGATTAAGGAGGGCACTTGTTTTGATGAGCAGCAAGTATTGTATGTAAGTGTTGAATCACCAAATTCCACACGTGAAACTAATATTACACTGTATGTTAACTAACTGGAATTTAAATACTAATTTTGAGGAGAAAAGATTGGTATATTTATCTGAGATGGAATATTACTTGGCCATGAAAAAGAATGAGGTGTTGTCATTTGCAACAACATGGATGGACCTAGATGGTACAAAGCTAAGTGAAATAAGTCACTTAGAGTAAAACATGTACTATATCGTTTTACTTATATTTGAAATTTAAGAAACAAAGCACAAAAAGAAAAAAGGACAAATAAAAAATACTCTTAAATACAGTGAAGAAACTGGTGGTTCTCAGAAAAAAGATGGGTGGGGGAATGGGGAAATAGATAAAAGGGACTAAGAGTAAATTTATCATTATGAGTATTGAGTAATGTATTGAAGTTTTGAATCATATTGTATACCTGAAACTAATACAACACTGCATCTTAATTACACTTTAATAACAATTAAGTGAGTCTACTTAAGCTTTACATTCCAATACAGGAGAGAGATCAAAAAAAAAAAACTAGGCATCCTCACATATTGATGGTTATAGTATAAATTGGCATAGTATCTTTATAAGAGTGATTTAGCAATTACTGATCAAATTTTATTTTATTTTATTTTTTTTTAAAGATTTTATTTATTTATTCGACAGAGATAGAGACAGCCAGCGAGAGAGGGAACACAAGCAGGGGGAGTGGGAGAGGAAGAAGCAGGCTCACAGCGGAGGAGCCTGATGTGGGGCTCGATCCCATAACGCCGGGATCACGCCCTGAGCCGAAGGCAGACGCACAACCGCTGTGCCACCCAGGCGCCCCTACTGATCAAATTTTAAATTGCGTGTATTTTCTCACCCAACAATTCCATTTCTAGCAAAGTATTCAAACATATACCTGAAAAAGAATGTAGAAGGATATTAAATGTGGCATTATATGGAATTGGGAAGAAGAAAGATGGAGAAGAAGGAGGAGGAGGGGGTGGGGGAAGAAAGGAAAAAAGAGAGGCAAAAAAAAGATGGCAGAGGAGTGGGGGACCTTTTTTCAGCTGTTCCCCTGAATCGAGCTGGATATCTACCAGACCATCCTGAACACCCACGAAATCAGCCTGAGAGGTAAGAAGATACATCTGGATCTCTACAAACGAACATCTCCAGCGCTGGGTCTCAAGGTACAAAGTGGGGAGCTGAGGGTCTACATGCAGATATCGGAAGATAAATGGAAGGGGGAGGGAGCCACCGTGCTTGGGCGCCAGGAAGCAGTAGCCACCTGCATGGGGGAGCAGGCCAGACTCGCAGACCGGTAGCCGCCAGGAAACCAGACTGAAAACCGGAGCTCCGGAGCACGTGCGTGAACCAGACTGAAACCGGGAGCTCAGGAACGCGCGCGGGAACTGGGGCGGCTGGTGGTGTTAGAAGCACAAAGGACAGAGACGGGCCGGCCCTGGGAGCGAGGACTGGGACAGTGGCTGTGGGGCGCACAACCTGGGACGCTGCGGGTTTTTGCAGCACTGACAAAAAAAGAGTTAAAGTGGCCAGGAAAGCTCAGTGGAGGGCAGACGGTGATCTCTCTGTTCTGAGACAGAGGCTTGGATAGGGTCACTGCTGCTCTGACTCTCAGAAGAGTCACAAAAAGCTGTCAGGGAAAGCCGCCAGAGAACAAAAGCCCCAAAAAACCAGTTCTCACTGAGTCCATCCCTCCACAGGGGGTAGGGCAACTCTGACCAAACAGGGTTGCCTGATTATCAGCGCGGCAGGACCCTCCCCCAGAAGGCAGGCTGGAAGTACAAGAAGCCCACATCCCTAAGGTCCCTATAAAACAGGTGCGTCTTGCTTGGGTTCTGGTCAATAATTTGGGTTCTGTACATCCCCGCAACCACACCTCATCAGAATGACAAGGACCAACAAATGAAAGAAACAGAGACTATGGCCTCTGCCACGGAACTAATGGATATGGATATAACCAAATTGTCAGAAATGGATTTCAGAGTAACAATTGTCAAGATGATGTGTAGGCTTGAAAAAAAAATTAACAAAAATCTATCTCTAAGGGCTGAAATGAGAATGAATCTGGCGGAAATTAAGAATGCTATGAATCAAATGCAGTCTAAACAGGATGCTCTGACTGCCAGGGTAAAACTAGGCAGAAGAAGGAATTAGTGAGTTAGAGGAAGAGATGATAGAAAAGAAGGAAAGAGAAGAAACATGGCTTTAAAAACTCCACTTTCAAGAAAAAAAGACTACCGGAGATTACTAACTCAATGAAACGTTCCAATGTCAGAATCATCGGCATCCCCGAGGGGGTAGAGAGAGAGAGAGAGAGGTATAGAAGAGATATTTGAACAAATTGTAGCTGAGAACTTCCCTAATCCGGTGAAGGAAACAAGCATTCATGTCCAAGAGGCAGAGAGGACCCCTCCCAAGATCAATGAGAACAGACCAACACCATGACATATAATAGTACAATTCGCAAATCTTAGATCCAAGGAAACAATCTTGAAAGTGGCAAGGGGGAAGAGATTCCTCGTGTACAGAGGGAGGAACATCAGAATAACGTCGGACCTGTCCACAGAGACCTGGCAAGCTGGAAAAAGCTGGCAAGACATATTCAGAACACTAAGTGAGAAGAACATGCAGCCGAGGATACTGTATCCAGCAAGGCTGTCATTCAGAATGGATGGAGAGACAAGGAGCTTCCAAGACTGGCAGAAACTGAAAGAATATATGACCACCAAGCCAGCCCTGCAAGAAATATTAAGGGAGGTTCTATAAAAGGAGAAAGACCCCAAGAGTGATACAGAACAGAAATTTAAGGAGACAATCTATAGAAACAAAGACTTCACAGGCAACATGACAACATTAAAATCATATCTCTCAATAATCACTCTCAGTGTGAATGACCTAAATGCTCCCATAAAACACCACAGGGTTGCAGATTGGATAAAAAGACATGACCCATCCATATGCTGTCTACAAGAGACTCATTTTGAACCTAAAGATACATCCAGACTGAAAGTGAAGGGATGGAGAGTGATTTTTCATGCCAACAAACCTTAAAAGAAAGCTGGAGTAGCAATTATCATATCAGACAGATTAGATTTTAAGCTAACGACTGTAGTTAGAGATACAGAAGGACACTATATTATTCTTAAAGGGTCTATCCAACAAGAGGATCTAACAATTATAAATATCTATGCCCCCACTAGGGGAGCAGCCAGTTACATAAGCCAAATCTTTTTTTTTTTTAAGATTTTATTTATTTCACAGAGATAGAGACAGCCAGCAAGAGAGGGAACACAAGCAGAGGGAGTAGGAGAGGAAGAAGCAGGCTCATAGCGGAGGAGCCTGATGTGGAGCTCGATCCCACAACGCCAGGATCACGCCCTGAGCCGAAGGCAGACGCTTAACTGCTGTGCCACCCAGGCGCCCCACATAAGCCAAATCTTAATCAGAATAAAGGACATATAGATAACAGTACATTAATAGTAGGGGACCTCAACACTCCACTCTCAGCAATAGACAGATCATCTAAGCAGAAAGTCAACAAAGAAACAAGAGCTTTGAATGACATACTGGACCAGATGGACCTCATAGATATATACAGAACACTACACCCTAGACCAACAGAATACTCATTCTTTTCAAACGCACATGGAACTTTCTCCAGAATAGACCATACACTGGATCACAAAACAGGTCTTAACTGACACCAAAAGACTGAGATTATTCCCTGCATATTCTCAGACCACAATGCTTTGAAACTGGAACTCAATCAGAAGGAAAAATTTGGAAGAAATTCAAACACTTGGAAACTAAGGACCATCCTGCTTAAGAATGACTGGGTAAACCAGGAAGTTAAAGAATTTAAGCAATTTATGGAAACCAATGAGAACGAAAACACATCGGTCCAAAACCTATGGGCACTGCAAAGGCGGTCCTAAGGGGAAAATACATAGCCATCCAAGCCTCACTCAAAATAATAGAAAAATCTAAAATGCAGTCCTTATATTCTCACCTTAAGAAGCTGGAGATGGAACAGAAGAACAGACCTAACCCACTCACGAAAAGACAACTGATTAAGATTAGAGCAGAGATCAATGAATTAGAAACCAGAAACACAGTAGAGCAGATCAACAAAACTAGAAGCTGGTTCTTTGAAAGAATTAATAAGATGATAAGCCACTGGCCAGACTTATTCAAAAGAATAGAGAAAGAACCCAAATTAATAAAATTACGAATGAAAGGGGAGAGATCACGACCAACACCAAGGAAATACAAACAAGCATTAGAAACTATTATCAACAACTATATGCCAATAAATTAAACAACCTGGAAGAAATGGATGCCTTCCTCAAAACCTATGAACTACCCAGACTGACACAGGAAGAAATTGATTATCTAAACAGACCGATTAATTGTGAAGAAATTGAAGTACTGATCAAAAACCTCCCGAAAAACAAGAGTCCAGGGCCTGATGGATCCCCTGGGGAATTCTACCAAATATTCAAAGGAGAAATAATACCTATTCTCCTGAAGCTGTTTCAAAAAATAGAAACAGAAGGAAAACTACCAAACTCATTCTATGAGGCCAGTATTACCTTGATCCCACAACCAGGCAAAGACCCCATCCAAAAGGAGAATTACAGACCGATATCCCTGATGGGCATGGATGCCCAAATTCTCAACAAGATCCTAGCTAATAGGATCCAACAGTACATTAAAAGGATTATCCATCATGACCAAGTGGGATTCATCCCTGGGATGCAAGGGTGGTTCAACATTCACAAATTGATCAGTGTGATAGATAACATTAATAAGAGTAGAGACAAGAACCATATGATCCTCTCAATTGATGCAGAAAAGGCATTTGACAAAATACAGCATCCTTTCCTGATTAAAACCCTTCAGAGTGTAGGGATAGAGGGTACATTCCTCAATTTCATAAAAACCATTTATGAAAAGCCTACACCGAATATCGTTCTCAATGGGGAAAAGCTGAGAGCCTTTCCCTTAAGATCAGAAACATGACAAGGATGCCCACTCTCACCATTATTGTTCAACACAGTACTAGAAGTCCTAGCAAGAGCAATCAGACAACAAAAAAGAATAAAAGGTATACAAATGGCAAAGAAGAAGTCAAACTCTCTCTCTTCGCAGAGGACATGACACTTTATATGGAAAACCCAAAAGACTCCACCCCCAAATTACTAGAACTCATACAACAATTCAGTAACGTGGCAGGATACAAAATCAATGCACAGAAATCAGTTGCATTTCTTTAAACAAACAATGAGACTGAAGAAAGAGAAATTAGGGAATCCATTCCATTTACAACAGCACCAAAAACCATAAGATATCTCGGAATAAATTTAACCAGAGTGGTAAAGGATCTATACTCTAGAAACTACAGAACACTGATGAAAGACATTGAAGAAGACACAAAAAGATGGAAAAACATTCCATGCTCATGGATTGAAAGAAGAAACACAGTTAAATTGTCTATGCTACCCAGAGCAATCTACACTTTCAACGCCATCCCAATCAAAATACCAACGCCATTTTTCAAAGAGCTGGAACAAACAATCCTAAAATTTGTGTGGAACCAGAAAAGACCCCGAATCTCCAAAGAACTGTTGAAAAGGAAAAACAAAGCTGGGGACATCACGTTGCCTGATTTCAAGCTATACTACAAAGCGGTAATGACCAAGACAGCATGGTACTGGCACAAAAACAGACACATAGACCAATGGAACAGAATACAGACTCCAGAAATGGACCCTCGACTCTATGGTCAACTAATCTTTGACAAAGCAGGAAAAAACATCTGGTGGAAAAAAGACAGTCTCTTCAATAAATGGTGCTGGGAAAATTGGATAGCTATATACAGAAGAATGAAACTCGACCACTCTCTCACACCATACACAAAGATAAACTCCAAATGGATGAAAGACCTCGATGTGAGACAGGAATCCATCAAAATCATAGAGGAGAACATAGGCTGTAACCTCTTCAACATCAGCCACCGCAACTTCTTTCATGACACGTCTCTAAAGGCAAGGGCAACAAAAGCAAAAATGAACTTTTGGGACTTCATCAAGATAAAAAGCTTCTGCACAGCAAAGGAAACAGTCATCAAAACAAAGAGGCAACCCACAGAATGGGAGAAGATATTTGCAAATGACACTACAGATAAAATTCTGGTATCCAAGATCTATAAAGAACTTCTCAGGGAAAAAGACAGTCTCTTCAATAAATGGTGCTGGGAAAATTGGACAGCTGCATGCAAAAGAATGAAACTTGACCACTATCTCACACCATACACAAAAATAAACTCCAAATGGATGAAAGACCTCGATGTGAGACAGGAATCCATCAAAATTCTAGAGGAGAACATAGGCAGCAACCTCTACGACATCGGCCAAAGCAACCTTTTTCATGACACATCCCCAAAGGCAAGAGAAACAAAAGATAAAATGAATTTATGGGACTTCATCAAGATTAAAAGTTTCTGCACAGCCAAGGAAACAGTCAGAAAAACTAAGAGGTAGCCCACGGAATGGGAGAATATATTTGCAAATGACACTACAGATAAAGGACTGGTATCCAAGATCTACAAAGAACTTCTCAAACTCAATACACGAGAAACAAATAAACAAATCAAAAAATAGGCAGAAGATATGAACAGACACTTTTCCAATGAAGACATACAAATGGCTAACAGACACATGAAAAAATGTTCAAAATCATTAGCCATCAAGGAAATTCAAATCAAAACCACACTGAGATACCACCTTACGCCAGTTAGAATGGCAAAAATAGACAAGGCAAGAAACAACAATTGTTGGAGAGGATGTGGAGAAAGGGGATCCCTCCTACATTGCTGGTGGGAATGCAAGTTGGTACAGCCACTCTGGAAAACAGTGTGGAGGTCCCTTAAAAAGTTAAAAATTGAGCTACCCTATGATCCAGCCATTGCACTACTGGGTGTTTACCCCAAAGAAAGAGATGTAGTGAAGAGAAGGGCCATATGCACCCCAATGTTCATAGCAGCAATGTCCACAATAGCTAAATCGTGGAAGGAGCCAAGATGCCCTACAACAGATGACTGGATTAAGAAGTTGTGGTCCATATATACAATGGAATATTACTCAGCTATTAGAAAGAACGAGTTCTCAACATTTGCTACAACATGGACGGCACTGGAGGAGATAATGCTAAGTGAAATAAGTCAAGCAGAGAAAGACAACTATCATATGATTTCTCTCATCTATGGAACATAAGAGCTAGGATGATCGGTAGGGGAAGAAAGGGATAAAGAAAGGGGGGGTAATCAGAAGGGGGAATGAAACATGAGAGACCATGGACTATGAGAAACAAACTGAGGACCTCAGAGGGGAGGGGGGTGGGGGAATGGGATAGACCGGTGATGGGTAGGAAGGAGGGCACGTATTGCATGGTGCACTGGGTGTTATACACAACTAATGAATTATCGAGCCTTACATCGGAAACCGGGGATGTACTGTATGGTGACTAACATAATATAATAAAAAATCATTAAAAAAAAAAGAACTTCTCAAACTCAATACCCAAGAAACAAATAATCAAATTAAAAAATGGGTAGAAGATATGAACAGACACTTTTCCAAAAAAAACCATACTAATGGCTAACAGACACATGAAAAAATGTTCAACATCACTAGCCATCAGGGAAATTCAAATCAAAACCACACTGAGATACCACCTAACACCAGTTAGAATGGCAAAAGTTGACAAGGCAAGAAACAACAAATGTTGGTGAGGATGTGGAGAAAGGGGAACCCTCTTACGCTGCTGGTGGGAATGCAAGTTGGTACAGCCACTTTGGGAAACAGTGTGGAGGTCCCTCAAAAAGTTAAAAATAGAGCTACCCTATGACCCAGCAATTGCACTACTGGGTATTTACCCCAAAGATACAGACGTAGTGAAGAGAAGGGCCATATGCACCCCAATGTTCATAGCAGCATTGTCCACAATAGCTAAACTGTGGAAGGAGCCGAGATGCCCTTCAACAGACGAATGGATAAAGATGTGGTCCATATATACAATGGAATATTACTTGCCCATCAGAAAGAATGATTATCCAACATTTGCAGCAACATGGATGGGACCAGAGGAGATTATGTTAAGTGAAATAAGTCAAGCAGAGAAAGACAATTATCATATGGTTTCACTCATTTGTGGAACATAAGGAATAGCAGGAAGATCGGTAGGAGAAGGAAGGGAAGAATGAAGCGTGGGTAAACAGAAGTGGGAATGAACCACGAGAGACTATGGACTCTGGGAAACAAACTGATGGTTTCAGAGGGGAGGGAGGTGGAGAGATGGGCTAGCCCGGTGATGGGTATTAAGGAGGGCACGTATTGCATGGAGCACTGGGTGCTACACGCAAACAATGAATCATGGAACACTACATCAAAAACTAATGATGTACTGTATGGTGACTAACATCATAATTAAAAAAAAAAAAAGGAAAGGAAAAAAAAGTGGGAGTTACCCTATCGCTACCTAGAGGGGACTGGTTATTGAAGAAAAGTACTTTCATAACAACTGTGTACTAGGAAGTACAGAGCTAAGCTATTAAAAAGAATGAGGTTGATCTGTGTGCTGATATAAAAAGTTGTCCCAAGATTAGTTACTGCTGGTAAAAAAAAGTTAATAAAAAAAAAACTAGATTGAGAGAAGTGTTTTCTCTTTCCTACTGTTTGAACATGATAGTTTTAATATTTAAATGAGAGAATAAACTAGTTGCTAATTGCAAAAGGGTTCCACAAAAAAGACCCTATAAGATTACTTCCTAAAAAATGTGTAGCATGTATTTATGTATCGGATTAAAGTTTCGCTATTGGCCTTCTGGATCCCTTCTAATTCAAAAATTTTATTATTTTAATATCACGTAAACAAAGGAGTGTTCACCATGATTTAACACTAAGGGGGAACCAAAGATAATATGGAATGGACATAAGTCAGTGGTTTAGTTTCTGAAACAAAACTTTGACAGTAGTTTGAAAAACAGTGAAGATGAAAGGTGGATTAAGTGTGATTTTTAAAGTATGACTGATAGAAAAATAAAATTGAATAAGTCATTCACTCCAGAGAAGTACCAGTGAGAAGGAAAAGGAAAAAAAAGTTGTAGTTTGGATACAGAAAAACCTACATGTTTGGAGGAAGAGAAAACACCAAGAAGAGAGCCATTAGTTATTAAGACAATAGGGGTGGGGGGTTACCGAATGGGAAGACATCAGAGAGGGAGGCAAATCATACGAGACTCTTGACTCCGGGAAACAAACTGAGGGTTGCTGAAAGGGAGGTGGGTGGGGGGATGGGGTACCTGGGTGATGGGCATTAAAGAGGGCACGTGATATGATGAGCACTGAGTGTTAAACTGAACTAATGAATCACTGAACATTATATCAAAAACCAAAGATGTACTATACCTTGGCTAATTGAATTTAAATTACAAAAAACATAAATGAACACGATTTAACATAGATCAATACTCATGTATATATTTGAAATTCTGCTCAAAAAGAATTCAAAACTGAGTTTTCACCCATTCAGACATATTACTCTCTTTTTTAGTGTAAATTTTTATGTGAATTATTATATATTGTCCCTAGTATAGACGCTCATCTTAAAATGAAACTTGGTTCAATCTCCCACTAAGCAAAGAAATTAACAAGCAGTCACTCAACCATTTCCTAAAATAACTTCATTTTAATGTCATTTATTATCAGCACATAAAGTTCCACAAATACATGGATCAAAATAATGCTATTCTCCTCATCTAATGGGAAGTTCTGAAGTTCTGATTTGTTATTCTTTGGTGTTAAATAGGAATACTCTTTTGCACTACTAAAAAGGTCTGCAAACTCAAGAAACAGGCAACAGTTATTTAAACCATTATTGGTATTTAACTCCAATCAATATAAAAGTTAATTCATGTGCAAACATAACAAACATGAGCCTGTATCATCTATGTCTATATCATTTTACTGAGTCAATATTTTAAAATCACCCAATCTCATTAAAGTACAAAATGTAAAGTTCTATTTGAAAGATATACTCAACTACATCTTCACCACGGGGTATTTGCGTGGGCATACACATTGGTTTTTCCGCCATGCCAGGTTGAAAAAGCTGAAAATGAAGAAATAAAAATCTTTTAAAAACTACTTTAGAAGGCTATATTCCTGTAATACAATTTAGATCAATAAGCGATTCTAATAGGACATTTATCCCAGGTTTCGGCTTTCAGTCCAGACAACTGACCTGTTTTAAATTGTGGCTGTTTTCCTAGACAGGTTCCTATATAATAAATAATATGTAATATCTAACTTACAATGTACAGAGATACATTTAACCATAAACATGCAAAATCATCCAAAGAAAGGTGAACTCTCTTCTGAAATCAAGACAACAGAGAGCATTCTTCTTTCAAGTACTATCTAGATGTGAAATAGGAAATTTTGCTTTGAAAGGTGCTTAAAAGAATCAGGAAAGTACATAATTACTTAACTTTCTTGAGTAGCTTATCAGGGAAGACTAGGGTGTTATAGTGTACTTATTTAAGGAGAATTGGGAAAGAAGAGCCTATAAAATCTAAACAAGTCCCTTAGACATTGAACTAAATTAATAACAATTGTCATTTATGACGCTCTTACTATGCACCCAGCATTGTGCTGAGCGCTTATGCGCTTCAGCTCCTTTAGTCCTCATATACACATATTTTTGTTGCCATATGCCAAGTGAGAAAATTCAGATTCAGAAAAATTCAAGTAACTTACTTGCCCAAGATTTCAACTATGCAGTAGACACAGGTCTGAACTGATCCAAAGCTGGTGTTCTTTCTACTGTCCCCAGTTATGGACCAAATATTCACTCTGTTTGCAACACTGTGGAACAAGGGAGGAGAGGTACAAAAGAGCATTTTGTGCTGATTTCTAAGCAGAACTGCCTGAGAAGGACATGCTACCCTACTTCTGAGTACAGCACAAAGATATGAGAATATGAGCCATGATTTAAAAGGAAATATTATACACAAGTATAGCAAAAAGAAAAGCAAACAGAATCAAAGAATGGCTCTGTGCCATGGTTTCTTCACTTGATACATCCTGAGGATTATTCCTCTCTTGTATATACATTGACCTCATATTTTTCCTTTATAGCAAATAGTGTCCTGTAATACAAATCGTTTTCTGTTTTATGGTATGATTTACTCTAGTCTAGTATATATTATTATTATTATTATTATTATTATTATTTATATTATTTAGCAGAACTTTAATGATAGGTAATTGCAGTGATTTCCAGCTTTTAATTGCAACCAACTAAACATCTAAACCACTAAAAAAGAACTGTTTCTTAACTTTTTCTATCTATCCTCTCAGAATTTGAAATGTTACCATAAATTCAAGAGTTTCAAGTTTTAGTTATGCAGATAAAAAAGTTCTGGAGATCTACTGTATACCATGGTGTTTGCATACTTGAAATTTGCTAAAAGAGTAGATCTTAAGTGTTCTTCCCTGCCCCCCCCCCACAATGGTAACTCTGTGAGGTAATGGTAGCTTTATTGGGATAATCATTTCACAATGTATATCAAAACATCACATTGTGCACCTTAAATATATATAGTTTTTATTTGTCAGTCACATCTTAACAAAGCTACAAAAAAGAGAAAAATATTTTCAGAAAAAGAGAATCTCTAACTGCTGACTTTCTGGCAAGCCTGTACAAGATGGCTTGAAAACTGGAGATACAAGTGATCTTGTATTTTAAAAGCTAACTAACTTTGCCTTAAACAAATTGTGGAGTTTATGTCACATAAGTCTGAGCCAAAATTCTCAAAGTATGTTCCCTAGGACTCTGGAGATCACTGACTCTTTCAGGGAGTCCATAAGGTCAAACATTTTTCTAATAACATGAAGGTGATTTGTTTTTCCCAATGTGTTGACATTTCCACTGATGGTTCAAAAGCAATGGTAGGTAAAACTGTTGCTACTTTCATCAAGGCAGTGGCACCAAATTGTATTATTAGTCACTGTGTTAGTCACTTCACACATTCATGCAAAAAGAAAAAGGCAGCGAATACCCACGAATATTTATACTATGCAAGTGTGATGGATGTCTTAGGTAAAACAAGTAATGTGGATGTGAGAAATAGTAACTCCTTTTGTCAAGGAACAACAATTTCCATTGAAAAAACAACTGACGACATTAGTTTTCAGGCTTTGTTATTTCTAAGACAGTTTCTTGAAAATGAATAAAATGTGCTTTGTAACGTGAAGGAAAATAACTGGAAATATATGTTGCAAATGGTAAAATTTGAGTCTCAAAGTTTTTAGAGCACTCATATCCACCATCATGATCCTAACAGATTCCTAATGCTTACAAACTTGCCCTAAAAGATTAGTGGTAGTATTAACAAATATAAAATTTTGATATTGTATAATGAAGCATGTCAGCATTAAATAGACTAGGTTTCCCAAAAATTGACATTTGAGGCCGTATAATTCTTTTTTTTTTTTTTAAGATTTTATTTATTTATTTGACAGAGAGACAGCCAGTGAGAGAGGGAACACAGCAGGGGGAGTGGGAGAGGAAGAAGCAGGCTCCTAGCGGAGGAACCTGATGTGGGGCTCGATCTCAGAACACCGGGATCACGCCCTGAGCCGAAGGCAGACGCTTAATGACTGCGCCACCCAGGCACCCCGAGGCCATATAATTCTTTGTTGTGAAGTGGCTGTATGATGTTTAGTGGCATCTCTGGCCTGTACTTAGTAGATGACAGTAGCAAGCCTTGAGTGTGACAACCAAACCTGTTTCCAGATATTGCCAAATATTTCCTAAAGGGTAAAATCACCCTCCGCCAAGTAACACTGGGTTGAATATAGTAAACAGGTATTTTCCAAATGACCGATGCATTACGTTACAGAGTCATAGGGGAGTTCAAGATCCATTTAGAGAGTGAGATAGAACAACAGATTTTAATGTAATAAAACAAAAGGTTCTTTAATATGATTTCAGCTTCTACATTACAACATATCTTGTCACATTTTGGTGGAGTATCAAAGAAAAACATTAACAATTATGTGAGAAAACTACTTAAGGATTCCTTTCCTCCCACTACATATCTATATGAAGCCAGATTTTCTTCAGAAACATCAACCACGTAACTAACGAAACCTTGAACACTACATCAAAAACTAATGATGTACTATACAGTGGCTAACTGAACATAATAAAAAAATAATAAAAATAAATTAAAATTAAAAAAAGAAACATCAACCAAGACAATATATTTCAAGAGATTGAATGTAGAAGCAGATACGGTAATTGAGTTGTCTTTATTTTTGCTTTTTTATATTAAGTTAGAATATGGTTATGTTATGACATAAAATTCATCATTTTAAGTTCAGTGGTATTCAGTAAATTCACTTTGTTGTACAATCATCACCACCTTTCATCTCCAGAACTCTTCCTTTTCTCAAACTGACTATACTCATTAAACAGCAAATGGCCATCCCCTTCACCCCACCTCCAGCCCCTGGCAATCTCTGTACTTACTGTGAATGTCGGAATTTGGATACTCTAGGTATCCCATATAAGTGGAATCATATAATATTTGTCCTTTTGTGAGTGAATTATTTCACTTAGCATAACATCTTCAAGATTCATCCATGCTGTAGTATGTGTCAGAATTTTCTTCCTTTTTAAAATTTTTTATTTAAATTCAACTTAGTTAATATATAATGTATTATTAGTTTCAGGGGTAGAATTTAGTGATTCATCAGTTGCTTATAACACAAGTGCTCATTACATAGAATTTTCTTCCTTTTAAAGGCTGAATGATATTCCTTAATATGCATATACTACATTTTGCTTATCCATTCATCTGTCAGTGGACACTGGGTCTCTTTGGCTATTGTAAATAATGTTGCAATGAACATGAAAATGCAAATATCTTTTTGAGACCCTGATTTCAATTTTGGGTGGGCATATGCCCAGAAGCAGAATTGCTGGATCATATTGTAATTGTTTCATTTTTTGAGAAACTGCTTAACTGTTTTCCACAGCACATGTACAATTTTACATTCCCACTAGTAAAGCACAAATGTTCCCATTTCTCCACATCCCTCCCAACACTTGTATTTTCTGTTTTTTTAAATAGTAGCCATCCTAGTAGGTGTGAAGTGTCATCTTACGGTTTTGATTTGCATTTTCCTAATAATTAATGATGTTGAATACCTTTTCATGTGCTTATTAGCTATTTGTTGTTGTTTTTTTTAAAGATTTTATTTATTTATTTGACAGCGAGAGAGAGACAGCCAGCGAGAGAGGGAACACAGCAGGGGAGTGGGAGAGGAAGAAGCAGGCTCCCAGCGGAAGAGCCTGACGTGGGGCTCGATCCCAGGACTCCAGGATCACGCCCTGAGTCAAAGGTAGACGCTTAACGACTGAGCCACCAGGCGCCCCTTATTAGCTATTTGTATACCTTGTTTGAAGAAATGTCTATTCGAGCCCACTTTTTAATCTGCTTGTCTCTTATTTGTTGTTGAATTGTATGAGTTTTTATATTCTGGATATTAACCTCTTATCAGATATAATTATTTGCAAATAATTTCTCCCATTTTGTTGATTGTCTTTTCACTCTATTACCAGTGTCCTTTGATCTACAAAAGTGTTAAATATTGATGAGATCCAATTTATTTTTTTTCTTTTGTTGCCTGTGCTTTTGGTGTCAAATGCAAGAAATCATTTCCAGGAGCATGTCATGAAGTTGTACTCCTATGGATTCTTCTGAGTTTTATAATTTTAGTTCTCACACTTAGGTCTTTGATCCATTTTGAGTTAATTTTGTATATGGTGGAGGGTTAGGGTCCAACTTTATTTTCTGGGATATGAATATCCAGATTTCTCAACACTATTTGTTGAAAAGTCCATTCTTTCCCCATTGAATGCTCTTGGGATTGTAGTTAGACAATCATTTGATTATATATGTGAGGGTTTATTTCTGGGCTTCCTATTCTATTTCATTTTGGTCTATATATTTGTCTTTATGCCAGTGCCACACTGTTTTGATTACTGCAGTATTGTAATAAGTTTGATATCAGGAAATCTGAGACTTCCAACCTTTTCCTATTTTCAACATTAAATACATAGGACCCCTGAAAACTCTTCATGAATTTTAGAACAAATTTTCCTATTTCCAGAAACATGTTTGAATTTTGATAGGGATTACACTGAACAGGGGTCGTTTTGAATAATATTTACATCTTAACAATATTAAGTTTTCCAGTTTATCAACAGAAGGCGTCTATATCTGTCTTTTTAAAATTTTTTCACCAGTTTTCTTTAAGTAAGCCAAACATTTTAGAGATTTGAAAAACTGCAATTCTTCTCAACAATTTCCTTTGAGAAAATACGGTTTAGGAGCTTACAGGGAAGATGGCAGAGTAAGAGGACCCTAAATCCACCTCATCCCATGGATATGACTAGATAACTCTTGCACCAGAGAAAACAACACAGAAAAGGACCCAGAGACTAGCTGAACAAAGTCCACAACTAAATGTAGAAAAAAAAAGCCACATTGAAAGAGTAGGAAGGGTGAGGACTAGGTGAGAACACAAACACCAATAGGTCTGACAACCAGAGGGAGGAAGCCACGGGCAAGAGAAGGGAGAAAAAATTACTATCGCACCAGGGAGCCTACAAAGGGAAGAGAAATCCCCATAGCATCTGGCTTTGAAAGTGAGAGGGGCCAAATTTCTGAGTGCTTACAACCTGCAGAACCTAAAGCCTGGAACTTTCAAAACCAGCAGAATTGGCTCTGAGACACCTGGAGGGTGACAGGAAGCTGAACCCCTGACCTTAAAGAAACAGCAGAGCAAATAGCTCACAGATATACAGGAGGAAGACCAATCTCAGAGTTCCCTGAGGGGCTTCTCCAGGAATAAAGGAGCTAAAAGATGCCATTTCCTTCCCCCACTCCTCACCAAAAACACACAGCCACCTGCCAGAACCACCAAGGCTCCAGTATTCACTACCAAACTTGCTTACACCATGCCCTGGCCTCTACCAACAGACCTGCCTTGGACTCAAGAGCTGTGGATCCTCTTCCCCAGAGAATCTGTGCAAACCCTGCCAATGCTGTATCTCCCAACCTGCCACAGGACATACACACCTTGTTATAACTGCACCCCTCACCTGTGCATGCTTTGCAGTGTCGCTGGTGGAGGAGGACCAGCATCACCTAGTTAAAAATGCACATCCCGGGGGTGCCCGGGTGGCTCAGTCATTAAGCGCCTGCCTTTGGCTCAGGGAGTGATCCCGGGGTCCTGGGATTGAGCCCCGCATTGGGCTCCCTGCTCAGTGGGGAGTCTGTTTCTCCCTCTGCCCCTCCCCCATTCGTGTAGCATTCATGCTTTCTTGTTCTCTCTCCTCAAATAAATAAAATCTTAAAAAAAATACACTTGATGGCAGGGTACCTGGATGGTTGTCAGTTAAGTGTCTAACTCTTGGTTTCAGCTCAGGTCATGACCTCATGGGTTGTGCGGACTAGCCCACATTGCGGGGGGGGGGGGGGGGCGGGGGGGGGTCTGTGCTCAGCAGGGAGTCTGCTTGAAGATTTTCTCCCTCTGCTCCTCCCCTCATCTGCTCATTGTCTCAAAATAAATAAATAGATCTTTTTTTAAAAAAATACATTTGATGGAATAAATAGCAGGCTAGAAGAAGCAGAGGGAAAAAATAATAAACTAGAAGACACAGTAATTAAGCTGAACAAAAGAGAGAAAAAAGAATTATGCAAAATGAGAATAAACGTAAGGAATTCAGTGACTCCATCAAGCTTAATAACATTCACATTATAGTGATCCCAGAAAGAAAAGAGAGAGAAAAGGTGGCAGAAGTTTTATTTGAAGAAAAAATAGCTGAAAACTTCCCTAATCTGGGGAAGGAAACAAATACCTAGATCCAGGAGGCTCAGAAATGCCCCCAACAAATTCAACACAAGCAAATCCACACCAAGATCTATTGTAATTAAAATAGGCACATGTTGTGGGGCGCCTGGGTGGCACAGCGGTTAAAGCGTCTGCCTTCGGCTCAGGGCGTGATCCCGGTGTTCCGGGATCGAGCCCCACGTCAGGCTCCTCTGCTGGGAGCCTGCTTCTTCCTCTCCCACTCCCCCTGCTTGTGTTCCCTCTCTCGCTGGCTGTCTCTGTCTCTGTCAAATAAATAAATAAAATCTTTAAAAAAAAAAAAAAAAAAAAAAAAAAAATAAAATAGGCACATGTTGTGATGAGCACTGGGTGTTGTACGCAACTGATGAATTATTGAACACTACAGCAAAAACTTTTGATGTACTATATGCTGGCTAACTGAACTTAATAAAAAATAAAATAAAATAGCAAAATGTAGTGAGAGAAGAAAAAATTAAAAGCAGCAATAATGAAAGTAGACAGTTACATACAAGGGAAACCTCATAAGGTTATCAGTGGATTTTTCAGCAGAATTTTTGCAAGCCATAAGGGAGTGGCATGATACATTCAAAGTGCTGAATGGGGAAAAATCTGCAGCCAAGAATGAGCTCTCCAACAAGGCTATCATTCTAGAATAGAGGGAGACTTAAAGAGTTTCCCAGACAAACAAAAGTCTTTGAGGAGAAAGAAAGAGTGACAGCATAAAAATAGGAGACACAAAAACAATAAAATGAATGTTTCTGTAAAAAAAAAAAAATCAGTCAAGGAACTCATGAAATAAAAGGATATAAAATATGACACCATATACCTAAAACATGGGGAGGAGAGAATAAGAGTGGGTTCAAACTTAAACAACCATCAAATTAATATGCAGAAGGTGGTATATACAAACCTAATGGTGACCACAAATCAAAAATCACTAAGATATGCAAATAATAAGAAAGAAATCCAAATATATCACTAAAGGAAACCAGCAAACCATGAAAGAGAGAAAGAGAAGAAAGGATCACAGAAAAACTTCAGAAATAACCACAAAACAAGTAATAAAATGGGAATAAACTCATACCTATCAATACTTACTTTGAATGTAAATGGACTAGATGGCCCAATCAAAAGATATAAGGTGACTGAATAGATTAAAAAAAAAATAAGATCCATGTATATGCTGCCTACAAAAGACTCATTTTAGACCTAAAGACACCTGCAGATTGAAAGGGAGGGGACAGAGAAACATACCATGCAAATGGATGTCAAAAGAAAGTCATAGTAGCAGTACTTATATCAGACAAAATAAATCTTAAAACAAAGACTGTAACAAGAGACAAAGGAGGACACCATATAATCATAAAGGGCTCTGGGAGAGGAATGGCACCAACCAGCTTCATCTTGCCATATGCAATGACATGGATGGAACTAGAGGGGATTATGCTAAGCAAAATAAGTCAGTCAAAGAAAGACAAATACCATATGATTTCACGCATATGTGGAATTTAAGAAACAAAACAGCTGAACATAGGGGAAAGGAAGGAGAAATAAACTAAGAGGAAAGCAGAGAGGGAGGCAAACCATAAAAGACTCTTAACTATAGGGAACAAACAGGGTTCCTGGGGGGGAGGTTGTTGGGCGGATGGGGAAACTAGGTGATGGGCATTAAGGAGGGCACTTGAAGTAATGAGCACTGGGTGTTGTATGGAACTGACGAATCACTGAATTCTACCTCTGAAACTAATAATACAGTACATGTTAATTAAATTGAATTTAAATTAAAAAATTTAAAAAGTAAAATAAAACTCTAGACTTTAAGCCCCGCTGGTTAAAAGAACTCATGAAGTCCTCAGTTTGTTTCCCAGAGTCCACAGTCTCTCATGGTTCATTCCCAGTGATGGGTATTAAGGAGAGCACGTATTGCATGGTGCACTGGGTGTTACATGCAAATAATGACTCATGGAACATTGCATCAACAACTGGGGATGTGCTGCATGGTGACTAATATAACAAAATAAAAATTAAAAAAAAAAAAAAGAACTCATGAAATTTCAGCCCCTCCCACTTTCCAAACCAATGGCTTTGGGGAAACGTTCTCCTTGTATGCTCTTCTGTGTGCTTTCTCTGTTGCCCTTCTCTGTGACCACGGCTCCCTCCCCTTCTCAGCACCTACAATCTGTTTCTCCCCTAAACCACATCTCTGTACTTCCCACCTTCTTTGATGTGGCTTCTTCTCTCCCCTTAGTTGTGGAGTTTGTTCTGTCAGTCTTCAGGTCAATTTCTGGGGAATCGAGGACGATTTGATAGTTATCTAGTTGTGTTTGTGGGACAAGGGGAGCCTCGGGTCCTCCTGCTCCACTGCCATCTTCCTCTCCTCTAAATAAGTTTAATATAAGAAATTATTAAGCTATGATGGGATATGTAAAAAGATGGAAAGAGAGCTCTAGAACATACTCTAGGACTGAGGAAATGTATCCAAGAAAGAACAAACTTAGAAGGTTGTTTCAGACGTTATTTAACAGTAATAAAGAAATGCCCTGGATGGCCTAGGTCAGAGCAGGTCTTTCCTTCATTCCTTCATTCCTTCATCTGGGCAAGCAGAAGCATACTTTTGAGGCACAGGTGAGTATAGACTAAAGGGTGGGATTGCAGAGGGAGACAGGACACCCCTGTAGGTACTGCTGGAACTGGGAGCTTACAAAGCCTACCTCTGTGGGAACCTAGTGTATGGTTTGGTCTGGGACATCACTGGCTGCTGCTCAAAATGCAGGTCAAGCAGCCAGCTCTAGAGCCATAGGGCCACAGGCATGCACATATACGAAACTCACAAAATGGTGTGGGAAGTAGAGACCTGGGCTGGGGTACAAGCCTATAATATCTGGGGTCTATGCTGCTGCCCAAGTCAAGGGCTGGAGAAAGTACACATTTATCAAATGCTGTAGAAAGCTGTGCCCTACCTGAATCTAATATTGGAAAAATCACATTGACCAAGCAGTGGAGAAAAAAAGATGTGCTCTCCGATATCCTGGCCTATAAGCCACCAGAACTAGAAAGGAAAAACTCCTTCCTTTTGCAATATTTCTCCAGTGCTTTCTGCTGCTAAAGCTTAATATACTGGCCGGAAAAGGAAAAATAATAGGTTGATATAAAGTTTCACATAGCAAAAAATAAAGAGTGAACTGAGAGTTGAGAGGAAACACACTGTTAATTAGCACACTCTATTCTTTTAACTATTCAGTTTTCATATGTACCCTTGAACACCCGTTTGAACTCTAATACATCAACAAAACAACCCATGTATTCACCGAACAAGATACAGATCTCGGTCTTAAAAGTAAGTTCTTATCCTTTCCCTAGAATAAGGAAATACACAATTCTAAAAGTAGCTGGCTCTTAATTACTTCTCAAATTCAGTCAGTCACACTGAATATTTGATTTCCTGGAGACTAACTTTTGATTTAACCTCCAACAAGTTGTATATAAAATAACATGGGAAGGGGAGAAAAGAAAATGATCGTTGCACACAAATAAACCTACATATTTCAAGCAAAGAAAAAAGTGCAAAGACACTACATTCTTTTTTTCTGTAATTGGTCAAGAGGTCATAGTTGATAGTCACTACTTCATTCTTCAACCCTTTCCACATTTCCTTTGCTTTCCATCAGCTTAGTTGCTCTATGTTCTTTACCTAGTTGAGTAACCCAAATCTTCATTCCTGAAAGTTTTAAGTTCTCAATTATTCTGCCTTTTTTCTTTTATTCTCCTCCCCTTTCACTCGTCCTCTCCCCTCCACCCTCCTCCTCCACGTCCTTCTTCTCCTCCTCCGCGTCCATCTTCTCCTCCTCCCCCTCCTCCCCCTCCTTCTTCCTCCTTTTCTTCACTGCACTTCACTATCAATTATGAAAGTACTAAGAGCACTCTCAGAGAATTCCAAGTTACATACATAGTCCTTTTTGTATTGTATAGCAACAACCCCATTTCTTCTCGGTAATGTAGATCAATCACCCTACCCATTAAATTCATTCATTCTCTCTCTCTCTCTCTCCTGTTGGTTCAGTGGCACAGCACCCCAAAATGGCCAGTTGAATCTCATATTCCGTAGAATCCAGTTCAGTGAAATCATTTTTACTCTATCTCATGGCACATTTCCAGATAAACTAGATGATTTATAAAACATTGCATTTCACAAAAGTTCATTGGATGGAAAGGAATACAGAACTGATACATCATCTCTGTCCTTTTTCTTAGCTTTTGCCGGTTCAAGTTCACTCATTGGGGCTTCAACTCCTCACATTTCCTGGTTGCTCCTCACATCCTCTGCAGGCAACCATGTTATTGAACCCAAGTTTGGCTGCCCATTGCTCACAAGGCCAATACTCAAGAGACAAGTTTTGACTGGAAAGGAGTATGAGCTTTATTCAGGAATCTGGAAAACTGGAGAAGGCAGACTCTTGTCCAAAAGCCAAATCTAAGGTTTCTGCCTGTCCCAGCGACTTTTAAAGAGGTTTAAGCAGCTAATGGAGTGCAGTAGTCTGTGACATTTCTCAATTACGTACAGACTTGATGATGCCAGCTACAGTTATCTCAGCGCTCAAATGTTGTGCAAGAAGGTCTAGTTCCTTGGTACCTGGGGGTTGTGCAAGAGTACTCTGTTCTTTCTGCAAAGGAAGGCAAGATCTACAGATGTGCAAAGGGAAGTCAGTAAAGTCATTTGAGTGACCTTCAAGAAAAACATTTTGCTAAAAGATTGCTGAGCTAATCAGAAAGCTGAGGTGGCTTCAAACAGACTTGCTGGCCTCTGTGGCCTGGGAAAGTTCTGGTCCTTCATTCCCCAAGGCCAGTGGTCTGCAAATCTCCAAGAGAGTAAATCAGTTGTCCTTGATTTGTATCAAGGGCCTTGGGTCAGCAAGCAAAGAGTGTGTTAACTTGAAGCAAGTTAACCCTTAAGCCCAACTGGAGTGCTGTTACAACCATGAGGGAAGTCCCCGAGAGAAACACAGCAGCATCCACAGCATGGGTCAGTGTTCACCCAGTGCTGTCCCGCAGCTTCCCAACAACAGCCTGCAGCCTTGCACATCTTCTGGAAAACTGGTGCACATGTAGAGAATGCCCAGTGTTTTCACAACA
Organism: Ursus arctos; assembly: GCF_023065955.2. Classification (NCBI taxonomy): domain Eukaryota; kingdom Metazoa; phylum Chordata; class Mammalia; order Carnivora; family Ursidae; genus Ursus; species Ursus arctos. The sequence goes on from NW_026622874.1 coordinate 88,832,350, forward strand.
TTTCACACAAGGCATCAAGGAAGCCTAGCTAGGAAGTAGGAGGCAAAGTATTGTTGGGTCACGCCAGTGAGCAATATGGAAGACTTGGAACAATAGGTCAGTGCTAGGATAAGGAGGCAAGGCATCACAATGGTGTGGCCCCTGCCATGAAATCAGTAGTAGATCCCAATGAGCTCCCCCTGCGGGGAAGATGAAAATCTCTCTTCTATGGCTTCCAAGAATGCAGGTGGTAATAGAGGATCTTCCTGAAATGTCTGCATTTGCTTCAAGCAGAAAACCATTCCTGGGAAAACACCGGAAGGCACATACACTGAGAGACTGAATCTACAAACTAACATGGACAGAGCATATGTAATACACTCTGATCTACAATTCTCCAGGAATCCAAACCACAATTTCTGTCTAAAGCACTGGCTCAGAAATTGCCTCATCTTCTAACTTAGGGCCAACCAAAGAAAGCTGAATATGCTATCCAAACTTATCACATAAGATGCCCTTCTCCTATGATAACTGTCTTTCTCAGATTGACATATTTCGCTTAGCATAATACCTTCTAGTTCCATCCACGTTATTGCAAACGTTAATGTTTCATTTTTTTGATGGCTGAGGGTTGCTGAGGGAAGGTTGTGGGGGGATGGGGTATCTGGATGATGGGCATTAAGGAGGGCAGTGATGTAATGAGCACTGGGTGTTATATACAACTGATGAATCACTGAACTCTATCTCTGAAACTAATAATATATCTATATGTTAATTAATCGCATTTAAATAAAATAAAATTTAAAAAATAAAAATAGGGGCGCCTGGGTGGCACAGCGGTTGAGCGTCTGCCTTCGGCTCAGGGCGTGATCCCGGCGTTCTGGGATCGAGCCCCACATCAGGCTCCTCTGCTGTGAGCCTGCTTCTTCCTCTCCCACTCCCCCTGCTTGTGTTCCCTCTCTCGCTGACTGTCTCTATCTCTGTCAAATAAATAAATAAATAAATCTTTAAAAAATAAATAAATAAAAAATAAAAAATAAAAATAAAGTCTTTAAAAAAAAATGATGCCCTTCTCCTAGTTATACCACCTCCGGCTTCTCCATGCCAACAACATCCAATCAAAGTATGCCTGAACCTTTTCCTTTTTTCTGCTATGAAGTTTTCCCACTTCTCTGCTTGCCTTTGAGTCTCCGCCAAATACAGGAGATAGCGGCTGACTCTTTTGCTATAGCAAGCTCTGAATGAACAGACTCTGTTCTCACGTAGATGGTCTTTGTTTATCTCCACAACTGGGTCTGGCACAGCTTCTCATCAAACGAATAAGCAAACAAACAAATGTGACTTCTTACCGTAATCTGTAACCTATAACTTCTCTTTGCTTGTCATAAGGTCTTAACATAACCTTACCATTACCTGTCTTTTATCCCCTATCTCCCTGTCCTTCACTAATTATTGACTCCAGCCACACTGGCCTTCTTTCTCTTCCTTGAACTCATCAAGCCAATACCCACCCAAAGTACTTGGGTGTGTTGTTCCCTTTGCCTGGATTCTCTCTCTTTCTCGACTCATTTTTTTTTTAAGATTTTATTTATTTATTTGACCCAGAGACAGCCAGTGAGAGAGAGACAAGCGGGGGAGTAGGAGAGGAAGAAGCAGGCTCCCAGCAGAGGAGCCTGATGTGGGGTTCGATCCCAGAACGCCGGGATCACGCCCTGAGCCGAAGGCAGACGCTTAACGACTGAGCCACCCAGGCGCCCCTCTCGACTCATTTTTTAAGAGGAGTTTAAGGTTCATAACAAAATTGAGGGGAAGGTCCAGATATTTTCCATTTACTCTCTATCCCTCCCCACACATGCATAGCCTCCCTATCAACATCTCCCACCACAGTGGTACATCTGGTAAAATTGATGAACATACATTAACACCTCATCCTAAGCCCGTAGTTTACATTAGGGTTCACTCTTGGTGTTGTACAGCCTATGGGTTTGGGTAAATGCATATCCATCACTATGGTGTCCTCTGTGCTTCACCAATTTATCCCTTTCCATCTTCCAACTCCTGGCAACCACTGATCTTCTCACTAGCTCCATCGTTTTGCCTTTTCTGAATGTCATATAGTTGGAATCAGAGTATGCAGACTTCTCAGACTAGCTTCTTTCATTCAGTAGTATACATTTAAGCTTCCTCGTGTCTGTTCACGGCTTGACAGCTTCTTTCTTTTTAGCTCTACATAATATTCCACCGTCTGGATGTGCCACAGTTTATTTATCCACTCACCTACTAGGGGGCATCCCGGTTACTCCCAAGTTTTGGCAATTATGAACGGAGCTGTTATAAACATTGTGTGCAGGTTTTTGTGTGGACACGTTTTCAACTTTTTTGGGTAAATACTGAGGAGCACAACTGCTGAATTGGATGGTAAGATTATGCTTAGTTTTGTACGAAATCACCATAACGTCTTCTAAAGCGGGTGTACCATTTTGTATTCCCACTAGCGATATGGGACTATTCCTGTTGCTCCACATTCTTGTCAGTGTTTCTGGGATCCTCCTCACCCAGACCTTCACATGGCTTGTACTTTCACTTCTCTATGCCTGTGTTCTGTTACATTCTCCAAGAGGATACTTACTGGGGAAGGGTGAGGTGCCTGCCAGTTCACCCGTGAGTTGCAACACAGAAGCTCCTCAATTCCTCTTCTGTTCTTGGAATGTGCATTCCATTTGCTTTTTACACTTCCAGAGGCTGCCCTAAGGATATACATAGTCTTGAGATAATGATGTGAAGACCACCTGGAAAGTACATGTGACCAAACCCAGTTAAAGTCTCTATATAAACTTTTAGGATTGGGTGGGTGGTTGTAGAGATCTACTCATTTTGGAGTCTCCCAAGACTAGCCTTAAATGTAACTTCCCGTGCTTATTAAACTTGCCACCTACCAATCTTTAGTGGCCTGCTTCTTTCTTCAGTCTCTTCCTGCCTGCTATGTAGATGGGGGCCTGTTTCAGATTACACCTGGGAAGCTCTAGAGGAGCTTGGGAACTGACAATTGCAAGCCAGCCAGAAGGCCAAAGAAACTAGCCTTGGGAAAGAGTCATTCATAGGGGAAATTCTGAGTTGGCCATTGGCCTCTGTGTTGGGAGTGGTGGCCTGTACAACCTTAATTATGTTCCCAGCCTTGGGAAAGGAGCATCTGTAGGGAAAATCCCAAGTTGATCAACGACTGTGTGGGGAGGAGATGGCTTGTATATCACAGCTTATAGATCACTGTATGAATATGACCCCCCCAAAAACACTGGTTACTTTAAGGCGCTCATGTGAGGAACTGTGTATAACACACTGCCACAGGGAAGGGAAACAAATGGCTGTTGCAATGGACTGGCCTCTACTGTTGACAGTTTGACTGGCCGCTGATGCCCAGCTAAAGGATAAAACGCATTAGAAAGTTTAAAGAACTGAGACTACAGAAGGGCAAGAAGTTGTCCACTTCTCTGCTACCTTTGGGGCTGGCAGATAAGGTGGAAGAGCAGGATGATAAATGAGAGGCATTAGTGTACTGTTTTGCAAAGCTAGAAGGGCAGAAGATGTCTTGGATTAAGATCCAGGTGCTTTTGACAAAGCCTAATTAGGATGGTAACGGATGAAATCTCTGGGGAAATAATGAGAATGATAAGGAGAATGCTATGGTGGTCGATGAAAAAAAGAAATGCCATGTTCTCTAGCCCTTAATATGAAGGAAAATTTTGAGTATTAACTTCCCAAAACACTCCTAAAAGAAAATTTGCATTCTTTTTCTGTCTTTCAAAGTTGTAAATCTTCTGTCTCCGAAATGTAAACACCCCAGCAGATAACCAGAACACTGCTCCCAGAGTTAAAAAGAAAGAAAAAAAAGGGAGAATGGTACAAAGGTACACTGGTGCAAAATTAGAATTGGGTTTTCCTTCTGTTGAAAGAACAAAAGTCTCTTGTTAAGAGAATAACAAGAAATTGTACACAAAGATTTTTCTTTACTCTTAATGAAATCTGTCTAGAAAACAAAGATTCTGTGTTTAGTCTTTATGAGGTCTTTGATTAGTTAAGAACATTAAGAACATTGAGACTTCTCTATAAAAGTTTTTTTAAAACTATGTAACTTTTTGCATAGGTTCCATTTTATGGGAAACACCGACAAATAAGAAGTGATCCTAAACTTTCTTTAGAATATATTTGAAATCTAATATATCCTGGTATAACGTTATCAGTCATAATTTTAAAATATATGTCACAGAATACCAAAATACCCTGGTCAACTGCATGATAAGGAAATTTCACCAATTTTTAAACACGGCCATTTTAAAGTCTTTTGTCACTTGCAAACAATTATTGTTTTACTCTGATGCCGTGGCGAAAAAAAGAAAAAAAAAAGTGTTCCTGTAAAAGTGCCTCAATCTTCAAGAAGATTCATGGAATCAAGAAGATTCAAGGAGAAACCTTTGATAGGTTTCTGATAACTAAGATCAATTTCCCTTCTTGTGGGAGGGACAATAATGAGCCTTCCATGTGCTTCCCCAAAGCTACCCGCATAGCCTCACAATATATCATGAGACAGTAACCTGAGACCTGTCCCTGTTCTCCTTGCTCACATCAATAAAATGAGACCACTACATGGATGATATAATGTTAACATGTGAAGCCTTGCCTCTGCTACATGACACTTTGCAGGCTTTGCTGGAACATCTGGGAGGGAGAGGATGGATAGGGAACCCACAGATAAATCGAGGCCCAGGCACCACCATAAGGTTTTGGGGGTCCTTAAGTCAGGTAAGATTCGCATTATCTGAGAAATTGTGATCGATAAGGTGCAAGCTTATACGACTCTAAGAATGTGAAGAAGGTGCAAACCTTTGTAAGGATTTTTAGGGTTTTAAGGACTTTTATTCCCTGCCTGGCACAGTGCCTCAGTCTCTTATACTGCCTGGTAAAGAAAGGGCACAGGTAGGAATGGGGATTAGAGTAGCGACCACCTTTGAGAAGACAAAAATACTAATGAAGCAAATTGAAAACCTAAGCATCTCCCAAGCAGGGTTATTATTTCATTAGATGTGCCTGTAACTCCAGAAGGTATGGATGGCACTGTAGCAGAAACAAAGAAGGAGAGCATGTCCCTAGGATTTTTGTCTGGAAGGGAGTAAAACCCATATACCCCATAGAGCAACAGCTCCTAGCTGTGTATACAGTGCTTCTCCAAGCGGAACCTCTCAAGAAGGAATAAACCACAGTACGTCAATGGCTAAACTCAGAGTGTTTCGACTGGTGATCACTCATGAGCCCTGGCCATTAACCCTGTACACTGACGGTTGGACTAATCTGGACCGTTCTAAAGAGATTAACCCTTTGAATGGGGCAATGGGTAACTGAGGAATGTATAATCATGAATAAGCCTTTGTGTGGTCAGGATATATGGAGAGACATTTGAGTTCATCTACAAGAGCCAGAGCCAGTCTTCACTGTTTTTCATATCCTAGCCCATAAGGCATTGACACCCCTGGCCATGAGGAAGCTAATGCCCTAGGTTGGGTGTAAGCTCTAATAACTGATTCCTCAGTAGATACAGCACATTGGGTGCACAGAAGGAAAGGTCACTGCAGTGCTTTGTTGGGATTACATATTGCCAAGTGCACCAGATTGTCCTTGGAAGTACAGTGACTTGGTTAATACGGTAACAGCATGTCCTATATTTTCTAAACAATTCCCAAGGCTTCTGCCAAAGGAGTCTGGGACCATGCACCAAAGTTCCCAACCAGCAGGGGACTGACAAATTGATTATACTTGCCTCCTCCCTCTGAGAGAGGGTCCCAAATATGACTTGGTTTGTATGAACACTGAGTCTGGACTAACCCAAGCTTTCCCTTATTGCCATGCAAACCAGGCTGCTACTGTTAGGGGGTTAAAAAAGCTGAACACCAGGATGGATATCCTTAACAACTAGACGGAGATCAGGAATCACATTTTAAAGGTCATAATATGCAAGACTGGGCAATAAAAGATTAAATATGACATTTAATGGAAGTTCCATCATTCCTATAAGGGTTGGTAGAAAGAAAAAATGGAATATTAAAGCAGCATCTTAAATTATTAACAAGTGAAACCATCTTGGCTGGGTGCACCAAAGTACTGTGCCAGGATTTAATAGATTTGATCAACCAAAAGGGCCTAATGTCAGACTGGGGTCCCTGTTGAGGCACCCAATACCATAAAGGTATGAAAGTCTTGGGAATAGTCATTATCCTGGCTCTTACGGTGAATGAATGTGCTATGTTACTGAGAACACCAAGCTCCATCACCCCTAGAAAAAGATAAATCCCATTATCTACTGGAACTTAAAATGGGACATTCCACCAGGATGGGTGAATTACTAAGCATCCCTGGAAAGGGGGAAGTACTCATTCTACCCTGGATTGCATCGTCTGCTGCAAGCTGGACCTGGTGAAGTGCACTATACCTGGAATGGAACATGCACCACTGAAAGAGAGAAGAAAATCAAGGTTTTAGTCTGGCATATCCTGCCCCCAGTTCATCTCTTTATGCCTGACAGTTCTGCCTCCACTAGCTAGTATGTATGGTATATACAACCAGGTTAAGTTCCTAAAACTGCCAACTTCCCGCTCCTCAAGGCCAGGTGGGCATGTTCTGTTTACCACTGATAATAATCATTTGGCTGCTGTCTTCTTCCCCTGCATTGGCCCGGAGTATGTTACAGCACGTGTAGAAACCTTTGCTAACTTTACCCAGAAAGGTTTAAATAATAGTCAACAGAACCTGTCCTTACTGAACACTGAAACGCCCCTAATAAAAAAAAAAGCTGTTCTCCAAAATAAGATGGCCTTGGGCATTATTACTGCCTTGTAAGAAGGCATCTGTGCCATTATCCAAACAGGATGTTGTATGTTCATATTTGGTGAACTCTGTTAATGCATCCTCCAATTAATTTATACAAGGATACAAGGGAATACCCTGAGTGATGTGACTCCCGGTCTAGAGGACTTAATAAATCAATGGTTCATATCATGGGGGCTTTTGGTGGAAAAACTGTCACTGATTTTGGGAATTACTGTCTTAATCTGTGTTTTCTCTTACATGAGCCCGTGCTGTGGCACTTGCCTCCAATGCACCCAGCTGCAAAAGGAGCCACCTCTGTGCTAATGAAACACCTTGCTGACTTCTCAAGGCATATTGCGGAAAGGGGCACCTAAGATTGTAAGAGCTGGTCATGAAGGATGGATTACTGGGAAGGTCATTGAGAAGAGGCGACTGCCATTTCACACGTGAGCTGGACTCCAACAACTGAAGATTACCACCTCCACCATCCTTGGAACATGCATTCCACTTGCCCTCCTGCTCCCAGTGGCTTTCCCGAAGACATACATGGCCTTGAGATAACGATGTGGTATTGAGACAATCTGGAAGGTAAATGTGACTGAACACAGTCAAGGCCTTTATATAAACTTTTAAGATGGTTTGGATGGGTGCGGAGATCTCTTCATCTTGCAGTCACTGAAGACTAGCCTCATATGTAAGTTCCCTTGCTTATTAAACCTGCCAACTACCAATCTGGAATAGGTTGGGCAGGTCTCTCCCTGTCCACTGCCGTGTATATGGGCCAGTTTGAGATTACACCTGGGAAGCTCCAGAGGAGCTTATAAACCAACAATGCTAAAATGCAAATCCTCATCCTTATTAACCTTGCCATCTGGCTTTGTTTTAGATCCTATCACTTATCACTCGTCGGCATTATATTAAATGTCTGTTTTTTAGGGGGTTTATTGTCTGTCTGATTGTAATGTTCAAGTAGACTGAAACCTTGTCAGGTTTTTTATTTAATGGTTATGTATAGGTTCTCATTGCCCAAAACGGAGCCTGACTGGCACAGGACTGGCATTTACGTGAGTACTTCCTTTTTTTTTTTTTTTTTTAAGATTTTATTTATTTATTTAACAGAGATAGAGACAGCCAGTGAGAGAGGGAACACAACAGGGAGAGTGGGAGAGGAAGAAGCAGGCTCATAGTGGAGGAGCCTGATGTGGGGCTCGATCCCATAATGCCGGGATCACGCCCTGAGCCGAAGGCAGACGCTTAACCGCTGTGCCACCCAGGCGCCCCACGTGAGTACTTCCTAAATGAATGAGGACTGTGAGCACCTGCATTTCTGAGCAGAAGTCAGCATCTAGAATGGATCCCTTGGGCAGTGCGGTCAGATGCAAATACCTTTCCTCTGGAAAGCCTGATCTTGAATGACATAGTGAGAGAATAGGAGAGTCTGTTTCAGACCTGGTGGCTTCCCAGACAGACTTCTGCGTAGGCACAGCATTGTCGGGTTCTGATGCTTCAGGTTAGGAATACACAGGCAGGTGTGGTTTGGAAAGTCCTTACCTGGATCCATGGATAGATCAGTCTGTCAGGAAAAGGAAGCAGCCACAGAGTCCTGAGAAGGCCTAGAGAGGGTGACATGGATAGAAATGTAGGACAGAAAGACCCTTGGTTAGTTATATAAACAAATGATTATTTTCCCCTTAATACAAGCCAATCTCATAGAAAAGAGTGGAAGGAACTTCTCCCCTTAAATGATCTGGGTTGTGTTTGCAGATATCATAAAAAAGATAGTCTCATTTGCACATTTGTAACAATGGCAGTTTTGCTTCTACTAAGGAATAGATTGAGAGAGCACATACTCTTAATAGTATTTTACCACTACATATGCCAGCAGCTGGAGAAGCAGCTATTCTAGAAGCTGCCAGAAAAACAGAATATGGGGACTGACTGGCCTCCTACCTATTCCAGCTGCTCAGGGTCAATCCTGACACGCCTCCCTTCCCTGTTTTCTCAGCCGCCACTAAAGTTCAGGTCTTATAGGTGCTGGATCATTAATTCCTGACCCTCAATCCTCTCCTTGCTCTGTGCCCCCCTTATCTGATTCAGCCTCCTTTTCTCCCTTCACTCTCAAACTCTTCTAGGGTATGTTCCTGCAGTGTGAGGCTGAGGTCCAGTGAAAATGAGACTCAAAACCACAACAAGCTATCAGATCACACCTATCAGAATGGCTATTATCAAAAAACCAAGAAATAACAAGTACTGGCAGGACGTGGACAAAAGGGAACCCTTGTGCACTGTTGGCGGAAATGTAAATTGGTGTGCCCACCGTAAGAAACAGCATGGAGTTTCCTCAAAAAAATTAAAAATAAAACTATTAAGAGAGAGTTGGGGAAGATGGCAGTGGAGCAGGAGGACTTTAGGCTCACCTCCTCCCATGAACACAACTAGATAACTATCAAATCATCCTAAATACCCCAGAAATTGACTAAAGACTGACAGAACAAACTCCACAGCTAAAGGGAGAGAGGGGGCTGCATCGAAGAAGGTAGGAAGTATGGAGACATGGTTCGGGGAAAATGGATTGTGCGTGCTGCAGAGGGGAGGGAGCAATGGTCACAGAGAAGGGCAAGAGAGAAAGAGGAACACAGAGGGGAACACATGAGGAAAACATTTCCCCCAAAACCATTGGCTTGAAAAACAAGAGGGGCTAAACTTCATGAGTTCATGCAACCAGTGGGACTTAAAGCCTGGAGGGTTCTTTGGTATGTATGTATGTATGTATGCATGTATTTATTTATAAAGATTGTATTTATTTATTAGAGAGAGAGAGACAGCCAGCGAGAGAGGGAACACAACCAGGGGGAGTGGGAGAGGAAGAAGCAGGCTCCCAGTGGAGCAGGAGCCCAATGCAGGGCTTGATGCAGGGCTCAATCCCAGGACCCTGGGATCAGGCCCTGAGCCGAAGGCAGATGATTAAAGGCTAAGCCACCCAGGCGCCCCTAAAGCCTGGAGTTTTAAAAGTGAGTGGGCTTGGCTGGTATAGAGGCCTGAGATAGAGCTGTTCCTGAATAGAAGGCAGGCAAACGACCGGGGGCAAACAGTGTGGAAACAGTGATCCGAAGCACACCTGACACCTGGGGCACACAGTGGGGAGTTATTCACTCTTCTTGCAGTATGTCCTTGAAGAGGCAGTGTTCATGGAGACGCCTCTCCAGGAGCAAAGGAGCCAGTTGATGCCATTTCCCACCCCCCACCCCCCAGCATAAACACAGAGCCACCTACGGGAAGCAGTGCAGCACAGACATGGGCTGCCTCACTTGCTAACACCATAACCCACCCCCCTGCACTCCCACAGGATTGCCCTTCTCACTCAAGCTTTCCTCAGCGCCAGCACATGGGCCTCTCCCCCAGAACACCAGCACAAACCCCTGCCCACACCGCATCTCCCAAACAGAGATTTCTGCAGGGCTTCAGTTCCAGTGGAAATGTATCAGGTCCCATGTATCAAGCAGACTTAAAGCACACTGAGTTAAAACTTGCCACGTTCAGGCCAGGGACCAAACACTGCACACTGCAGGAAAGGGAAGCTTCTGCAGATGACTGGCTGAAGGATAGAGCAGCCAAAACACATAGCAGACAGCACACCAAGCACACTCAAGAGACACATTTTTTGGTTTTTGAGCCCTGAAGTGCCAGGCACTGGGCACTATCTGACCTCCTCTTCATAAGGCCATTGCTTTCAGGAGCAGGAAACATACCTTGCTTTTCTAACACAGAGAAGGCAGAGACTTAGAGAAAAGGCCAAGATGGAGGAATTCATCCCAAATGAGATAACAAGCTAAGGCCATGGCCAGTGATCTAAGTGAAACAGGTAAGTAACATGCCTGATGGATACTTTAAAGTAACAATCATAAGGATACCTGTGGGCTTAAGAAGAATAGAAGACATCAGGAAGACTCTTTTATTTAAATTCAATTAATTAACATACAATGTATTATTCATTTCAGAGGTACAGGTTTGTGACTCATCAGTTGTATATAATACCCAGTACTCATTACATCACTGTGCCTTCCTAATGTCCATCACCCAGTTTCCCCATAACCCCCACCCACCTCCCCTCCAGCAATCTTCAATTTGTTTCCTATGATTCAGAGTTTCTTATGGTTTGTCTCTCTTTCTGGTTTCCTCTTGTTTTATTTTTTCCTTTCTTCCCCTATGATCCTCTGTTTTGTTTCTTAAATTCCACCTATCAGCGAGATCACATGATAATTGTCTTTCTCTGACTGACTTATTTCGCTTGGCGTAATACCCTCTAGTTCCATTCACGTCATTGCAAATGGCAAGATTTCATTTTTTTTGAAGGCTGAGTAGTATTCCATTGTGTATATATAAACACATCTTTATCCATTCATCTGTCGATGGACATCTGGGCTTTTTCCATAGTTTGGCTATTGTGGACATTGCTGCTATACACATTGGGGTGCAGGTGCCCCTTCAGATCACTACATTTGTATCTTTGGGGTAAATCCCTCATAGTGCACGTGCTGGGTTGTAGGGTAGCTCTATTTTTAACTTTCCGAAGAACATCCATTCTGTTTTCCAGAGAGGCTACTCCAGCTCGCTTTCCCATCAAGAGTGTAAGAGGGTTTCCCCTTTCTCCACATCCTTGTGAAAATCTGTCATTTCCTGACTTGTTAATTTTAGCCATTCCGACTAGTGTGAGGTGGTATCTCATTGTGGTCTTGATCTGTATTTCCCTGATGCCAAGTGATGGGGAGCATTTTTTCACGTGTCTGTTGGCCATTTGTGTGTCTGCTTTGGAGAAATGTCTGTTCATGTCTTCTGCCCATTTCTTCACAGGATTTTTTGGTTTTTGAGCATTGGATTTGATAAGTTCTTTATAGATTTTGGGTACTAGCCCTTTATCTGATAAGACATTTGCAAATATCTTCTCCCATTCTGTCATTGTCTTTGGTTTTGTTGACTGTTTCTTTTGTTTTGCTAAAGCTTTTGATCTTGATGAAGTCCCTGTTGTTCATTTTTGTCTTTGTTTCCCTTGCCTTTGGGGACATGTCCAGCAAGAAGTTGCTGCAGCCAAGGGTGAAGAGGTTATTTCCTATGTTCTCCTCAAGGATTTTCATGGATTCCTATCTCACATTTAGGTCTTTCATTCATTTTGAGTTCACTTTTGTGTATGGTGTAAGAAAATGATCCAGTTTCATTCTTCTGCACGTGGCTGTTCAATTTTCCCAATACCATTTGTTGAAGAGACTTTTTCCATTGGATATTCTTTCTTGTTTTTTTGAAGATTAGTTCACTATATAGAGTTCAGAGTCCATTTCTGGATTCTTTATTCTGTTCCATTGATCTATCTGTCTGTTTTTGAACCAGTACCATACTGTCTTGATGATTACAGGTTTGTAATACATCTTGAAGTCCGGAATTGTGATGCCTCCACCTTTGCTTTTCTTTTTCAACATTCCTTTGGCTATTCAGGGTCTTTTCTGGTTCCATACAAATTTTGGGATTATTTGTTCCAGCTCTGTGAAAACAGTTGATGGTATTTTGGTAGGGATTGTATTGAATGTATAGATTGCTCTAGGTAGCATAGACATTTTAACAATATTTGTTCTTCCAACCCATGCGCATGGAATGTTTTTCCATTTCTTTGTGTCTTCTTCAATTACTTCCATGAGTGTTCTGTAGTTTTCTGAGTATAGATCTTTACCTCTTTGGTTAAGTTTATTCCAAGGTATTGTATGGTTTTCGGTGCAATTGTAAATGGGATCGATTCCTTAATATGTCTTTCTTCTGTCTCACTGTTAGTGTATAGAAATGCAACTGATTTCTGTGCATCAATTATATATCCTGCCACGTTCCTGAACTCCTGTATGAGTTCTAGCAATTTTGGGGTGGAGTCCTTGGGTTTTCCACAGAGTATCATGTCATCTGCAAGGAGTGAGAGTTTGACTTCTTTGCCAATTTGGATGCCTTTTATTTTTTTTCTTTTTGTTGTCTGATTGCTGAGGCTCGGACTGCTAGTACTATGTTGAACAACAGTGGTGAGAGTGGACATCCCTGTCATGTTCCTGACCTTAGGGGAAAAGCTCTGTTTTTCCCCATTGAGGATGATATTTGCTGTGGGTCTTTTGTATATGGTTTTTATGATGTTGATACATGTTTCCTCTATCCCTACATTGTGGAGGGTTTTTATCAAGGAAGGATGCTGTACTTTGTCAAACGCTTTATCTGCATCTATTGAGAGGATCATATGGTTCTTGTCCTTTCTTTTATTAATGTAGTGTATCATATTGATTGATTTGTGGATGTTGAGGCACCCTTGCAGCCCAAGAATTAATCCCATTTGGTCGTGGTGAATAATCCTTTTAATGTACTGTTGGATCCTATTGGCTAGTATTTTGGTGAGAATTTTGTCATCCATGTTCATCAAGGGTGTTGGTCTGTAATTCTCCTTTTTGGTGGGGTCTTTATCTGGTTTTGGGATCAAGGTAATGCTGGCTTCATAGAAGGAGTTTGGAAATTTCCTTCCATTTCTATTTTTTGAAACAGCTTCAGAAGAATTGGTATTAGTTCTTCTTTAAATGTTTGGTAGAATTCCCCTGGGAACTTATCCAGCCCTGGACTCTTGTTTGTGGGGAGATTTTTGATTACTGCTTCAATTTCCGTGCTGGTTATGGGTCTTCTCAGGTTTTCTATTTCTTCCTGTTTCAGTGTTGTAGTTTTTACATCTCTAAGAATGCATCCACTTCTTCCAGATTGCCAATTTTTTGCCATATAGTTGTTCATAGTATGTTCTTACAATTATATTTCTTCAGTGTCAGTTGTGATCTTCCCTCTTTCATTCACGGTTTTTTTTATTTGAGTCCTTTCTCTTCTTTTTGAGAATTCTGGCCAGGGGTTTATTGGTCTTTTTAATTCTTGCGAAGAACCAGCTTCTACTTTCATTGATCTACTGTTCTTTTGGTTTCTATTTCATTGATTTCTGTGCTAATCTTTATTAATTCTTTTCTCCTGCTGGGTTTAGGCTTTATTTGCAGTTCTTTCTCCAGATCCTTGTGCATCTGAGACCTTTCTTGTTTCTTCAGACAGTCTTGTATTACTATATACTTCCCTTTTATGACTGCTTTTGCTGCATCCCAAAGGCTTTGAACAGTTGTGTTTTCATTTTCATTTGTTTACATGAATTTTTAAAATTCTTCTTTAATTTCCTGTTTGAGCCATTCATTCTTAAGCAGGATACTCTTTAACCTCCAAGTATTTGAGTTCTTTCCAAATTTCCTCTTATGAGTTCCAGTTTCAAAGCATTGTGGTCTAAAAATATGCGGGGAATGATCCCAATCTTTTGGTACCAGTTGAGACCTGATTTGTGACCCAGCATGTGATCTACTCTGGAGAATGTTCTTGTGCAATCGAGAAGAATGTGTATTCCGTTGCTTTAGGATGGAATGCTCTGTATGTATCTATGAAGTCCATCTGGTCAATGTGTTCTTCAAAGCTCTTGTTTCTTTGTTGATCTTCTGCTTAGATGATCTGTCCATGGCACTGAGTGGAGTGTTAAAGTGCCTTGCTAGAATTGTATTATTACTGATGTGTTTCTTTAATTTTGTTATTGTTTTATATAATTGGCTACTCTCATAGTAGGGGGATAAACATTTACAATTGTTAACTCTTCTTGTTGGATAGACCCTTGAAGTAGGATATAGTGTCCCTCTTAATCTCTTATTACAGTCTTTTGTTTAAAATCTAATTTGTCTGATATAAGGATTGCCACACCAGCTCTCTTTTGATGTCCATTAGCATGGTAAATGGTTTTCCACCCCCTCACTTTAAATCTGGTGGTGTCCTTAGTTCTAAAATGAGTCTCTCACAGACAGCATATTGATCGATCTTGCTTTTTTATCCAATCTGATACCCTGTGTCTTTTGACTGGGGCATTTAGCCCATTTACATTCAGAGTAATTATTGAAAGATATGAATTTAATGCCATTGTATTACCCATCAGCGAGACTCTTATCATAGAGATAAAAGAGATAAAAAAGAATCAGAGATGACGAGTGCAATATATGAGATTGGGAACAGCCCTGATGAGGGGAGAAGTTAAGACATCAGAGGAGTAGGGGGACCCTAAGCTTGTCTCAGCCCTCAAACACAGCTAGATAGTTATCCAACCATTCCAAACACGCAAGAAATCAATCAGAGGTCTGAGAGAACAAAAACTGCAAGTCCGTAAGTAGAAAAGTGACCACCTTTTGGAAAGTACAAGGTGCAGAGAGTTGATTTGGGGAAGATATGGCTGTGGATACAGCAGCAGGGAGACAGCCTGCTTATGGAGGCTACCACAAAGTATTATAAGCAGCAGAGTGCAAAACATTAACTTTTAGAAGTTCCCTAATGTGGGGGATGTGCCTGGCTTAAGGGTGCTCAGATGGTGTAGCAGGGGGTAATCCCAGGAGTCATAAGGTGGTCTTAGGATCTCCTGGGTCACAAGAAGAATGGATGGTGACTACTGCACTGTTTCCAGACATAGGAACATGGAAGCAGTGGATCTTGGTGCCAGCTTTCTGCTCTGTTTTGCCATAAACTGTGAACCACTGTGTGGTCGTGCGACTGCTTTCCTGGGACCAGCCAACAAATGGCAAAAGTGCAGCAAGAGCCACCCCTGAGAGAACAGCCCATGTCCATACCACAGGAGTCCCCAAAATTTGGAGTTCTGAAACTCAGTCATGCACCTGAGATAGAAAAGCCTGGACACAGACAAGGTGAATACAAGGTTCAGATGGAAACCATAGACAAATGTGGTGTGACTGACTGCTCTTCTGTCAGGGCTCACTGAAGTGTGGGGGGAAACGAACTTTCAACTCCAGGGTTAGAGAGTGGGGTGCTGACATATTCATCATGCCCTTCAGCACTGAAAGCCTTTCCCCGCAAAACAGCACGCCATCTAGTGGAGGCCAGAGCTGCTTACAGTAAGCCCCGCCCCCCTGCACCCTGGAGATGCATTTCCACTGAAACAAGTCAGCCTAAGAATCAGCCCAACAGGCCCCTCCACCAGAAGACGAGCACTGGCACCAAATCTATTTATAGCATGGAGTGCTACAAAGCTTCAGCTCTAGGGGAAATAGGATCTAGCCTTTTCAACAAGCTGACCAAAACACAACTCTTTAAAACTCAGCACACACTGGACAAGATCCAAACACTCCCCAGTGCAGGCAAGGAGAAAATCTGCAAAGGATTGATCTGAGGGAACGAGCAGCCAAAACACAACAGCATTGTGCACACAGCATGCACGAAAAACACTTCCTGAATTGCCAGGCCCTGACAGTACATGACCTCTTTTTAATATACCCACTAAACTCAGGAGCAGGACAGCTAACAGCCTTTCCTAACATGCAGAAGACAGAGATATAGGCAAAATGCCAAGATGGAGGAATTCGTCCCAAAAGAAAACACAAGAAGACATCATTTCCAGGGGCACCTGGGTGGATCAATCAGTTAAAGCATCCAACTCCTGATTTCAGCTCAGGTCATGATCTCAGGGTCATGGGATCAAGCCCTGTGTCAGGTTCCATGCTCAGCAGGTAGTCTGCTTGAGATTCTCCCTCTCCTTCTCCCTCCAACTCTCCCCCTGATTGTACTCTTTCTCTCTAAAAATAAATACATAAATCTTAAAAAAAAAAAAGACACCAACTCTATAGCTAACACAATATTACTAAATTCCTATCTTTCAATAATCACTCTGAATGTAAATGGACTAAAGGCTGCAATCAAAAGACATAGGGTGGGTGAGGAGTTAAGATGGCAGAGGAGTAGGGGGACCCTAAGTTCATCAGGTCCCTCAAATACAACTAGATAGCTATCAAATCATTCTGAACACCCAAGAAATCAAACAGAGATCTGAGAAAAAACCGCTGCAAGTCCACAGGTAGAAAAGTGACCACCATTTGGAAGGTAGGAGGTGCAGAGACTTGAATCTGGTGTGACATAGCTGAGGATACTGTGGCAGGGAGGGAGCCTGCTTATGGAGGCTACCACAAACTATTATAAGAAGCGGAGTTCAAAACTCAAACTTTTAGAAGTCTGCTACAGTGGGTGATGTGGGACAGGTCCAGCAAAAAGCAGAAGCGTGGTGAGAACTCCACCACACACCCAGAGAAACAGCATGGGTCCGAGCCATGAGAGTCCCTAAAATTTGGAGTTTTGAAACTCAGTCCCATGCCTGAGATAAAAACACGAGGTCACAGGCAGGATGCACACAGAGTTCTAACAGAAACCGGGAGACAAGTGATTGACTGCTCTTCTGTGAGGGCTCACTGAAGAATGGGAGGGTGTGAATTTTCAGTTCTGAGGCTAGAGAGCTGGGCACCACCGTATTCATCCCACCCATCAGTGATGAAAGGCTTCAGGGAGCTAAACAGTGCCACCTAGTGGAGTCCAGAGCCTATTACACCATGTCCAGCCTCCTAGTGCACTGGAGACAAATTTCCACTAGAACAAGTCCACCTGAGAATCAGCACAACAGGACCCTCTCCCAGAAGACCAGCACAAGCAACTAGCTTGTACCAAGTTTACTGATCACAGAGGTCTGCAAAGCTTCAGCTCTAGAGGAAAACAGTATATAGCATTCTCGGTATTTTTAATCCTCAGTCCTTTAATAGAATTTTTTCAGATATTTCCTTATTTTTCAATTTTTTATTTTTTAAATTTTTATTTCTATATATACTTCGTATATTTTTTATTTTTGTCTCCCTCCATTGTACTTTATTTTATATTTTTTTTTTCTTTCTTTCTTTCTTCCTTATTTTGAGATCTAGTTTCTTTAACGAGCACACCAAAACACAAACAGGGTCCAGGTTTTTTTTATTTGTTTTTGTTGTGGTGGTAATGGTGGTTATAGCTGTTGTTGTTGTTTCTTTTTTTCCTTTTTCTTCCTTCTTTTCTTTTCTGGACAAAATGATGACATGGAGAAATTCACCCCAAAAGAAAGAACGGGAGGTAATACTCACGGCCAGGGATTTAATCAATACAGATATAAGTAAGATGTCTGAACTGAACTGAAAATGATTATAAGGATACTATCTTGGCTTGAAAAAAAGCATAGAAGACACTAGGGAATCCCTTACTGTAGAAATAAAAAAAACTAAGATCTAGTCAGGAGGAAATTAAAAATGCTAATACCAATGTGGAGTCCCAAGTGGAGGCCATAAAAATGAGGATAAATGAAGCAGAAGAGCGAATCAGTGATCACGAAGATCACGAAGGGAGACTTATGGAACTCAATGATTCCACAAACCAAAATCACGTCCGTATAATAGGAGTCCCAGAGGATGAAGAGCAGGGAAAGGGGGCAGAAAGTTTATTTAAACAAATGACAGCTGAGAACTTTCCTAATCTAGGGAAGTAAACAGGCATTCACGTCAGGAGGCATAGAAAACTCCCTTCAAAATCAACAAAAATAGGTCAACACCTCAACATACTATAGCAAAACTTGCACATTACAAAGATAAAGAGAAAATCCTGAAAGCAGCTCAGGACAAGAGGTCCTTAACCTACAAGGATAGACACCAAAGGCCAGCAGCAGGCCTTTCCACAGAGACCTCGCAGGTTGGAAAAGACTGGCGTGATATATTCAACGTGCTAAATGGGAAAATATGCAGCCAAGAATATCCAGCAAGGCTTTATTGTTCAGAATAGAAGCAGAGATAAAAATTTCCAAGACAAACAAAAACTAAAGGAATTTGTGAACACTAAATCAGCCCTGCAAGAAATATTAAATGGGACCCTTTGAGCAAAAAGAGAGACCAAAACCAACAAAGACCAGAAAGGAACAGACACAATCTACAGAAACAGTGACATTACAGGAAAGACAATGGCACTAAATTCATATATTTCAATAATTACTCAGTGTAAATAGACTTAATGCTCCTATCAAAAAACATAGAATATCAGACTGGATTAAAAAAAACAAGATCCATCACTATGCTACTTACAAGAGATTCATTTTAGACCCAAAGACAACTTCAGATTGATAGTGAGGGGGTGGTAAACCATTTATCATGCTAATGGATATCTAAAGAAAGCTGGGGCAGCCATCCTTATATCAGACAAACTAGATTTTAAACTAAAGACTTTAAGAAGAGATGAAGAAGGACAATATATTATAATAAACAGGTCTATCCAACAAGAAGATCTAACAACTACAATTATTTATGCCCCTAACTTGGGAGCTGCCAAATATATATATATATAAATTAATGACAAACCTAAAGAAACTCATTGATAATAATACAATACTAGTAGGGGACTTTCACACCCCATTCACAGCAATGGACAGATCATCTGAGCAGAAGATCAACAAAGAAACATGGGCTTTGATTGACACAGTGGACCAGATGGACCTCACAGATATATTCAGAGCACTCCATCCTAAAGCAACACCCTAGCCAGACTTATCAAAAAGAAAAGAGAAAGGACCCAAACAAGTAAGATCATAAATGAAAGAAGAGAGATCACAACCAACACCAAAGAAATACAAACAATTCTAAGGCAATACTATAAACTATTATATGCCAACAAATTAGGCAATCTGTAAGAAATGGATGCATTCCTAGAAACATAGAAATGACCAAAACTAAAACAGGAAAAAATAGAAAACCTGAACAGACCTATAACCAGCAAAGAAATTGAAGCAGTAATCAAAAATCTTCCAACAAACAAGAAACCAGATCCAGACTGCCTCCCAGAATTCTATCCAACATTTAAAGAACAATTAATACATAACCTTCTGAAGCTGTTTCAGAACATAGAAATGAGGGGCGCCTGGGTGGCTCAGCCGTTGGGCGTCTGCCTTTGGCTCAGGTCATGATCCCAGGGTCCTGGGATTGAGCCCCACTTCGGGCTCCCCCCTCGGCAGGAAGCCTGCTTCTCCCTCTCACACTCCCCTTGCTTGTGTTCCCTCTCTCACTGTCTCTCTCTGTCAAATAAATAAATAAAATATTTTAAAAAACACAAAAAACAAAAAACATGCTACTAAACAACGAATGGGTCAACCAAGAAATCAAAAGGAAATCAAAAAATACATAGAGACAAATGAAAATGGAAATGAAAATATAATGGTCCAAAGTTTCTGGGTGGCAGCAAAAGTGGTTCTAGGAGGAAAATTTATAGCAATACAGGCCTACCTCAGGAAGCATGAAAAATCTCAAGTAAACAACCTATTTTAGACCTAAGGGCTCTAGAAAAAGAAGAATAAACAAAATCCAAAACCAGTAGAAGGAAGGAAACTATTATAAAGATCAGAGTGGAAATGAACAATACAGAAATTTTTTTAAAAGAACAGATCAGAAGCGCCTGGGTGTCTCAGTCGGTTAAGCATTTGCCTTCAGCTCAGGTCATGATCCCAGGGTCCTGGGATCAAGCCATGTGTTGGGCTCCCTGTTCAGTGGAGAGCCTGGTTCTCCTTCTCCTTCTGCTGCTCCCCCTGCTTATGCTCTTTCTCTCAAATAAATAAATAAAATCTTAAAAAAAAAAAAAAAAAAAGAACAGATCAATGTAACCAGAAACTGATTCTTTGAAAAAAATTAACATCTTGGTAAACCTTTAGCCAGACTCATCAAAGAGAGAGAGAGAGAGAGAGAGGAGTCAAATAAACAAAAATTGTTTTTTATTGTATAAATATATAATTATGAATTGTGGTAAAAACTATGAGGAAATTTTTAAAAATATGAGGAAATGAAAGAGGAGAAATAATAACTAACACCACAGAAATACAAAGGACTGTAAGAGAATATTATGAAAAATGATGTCAACAAATTTAACAACCTAGAAGAAATGGATAAATTCCTAGAAACACATAACCTACCAAAACTGAAGCACGAAGGAATAGAAAATTTGAACAGACCAATTACTAGCAATGAAATTGAATCAGTAATCAAAAAACTCCCAACAAACAAAAGTCCAGGAATAGAAGGTGACACAGTGAATTCTATCAAACATTTAAAGAAGAATTAATACCTATTCTTCTCAAACTATCCCAAAAAATAGAAGAGGAAGGAAAACTTCCAAATTCATTCTATGAGGCCAGCATTAGCCTGACGTCAAAACAAATAAAGACACCACTAAAAAAAAAGAACTACAGGGCAATACCTATGAAAATAGATAAAAAATCCTTCACAAAATACTGGTAAACAGAATCCAACAGTACATTTAAAAAATCACTAACCACAATTAAGTGGGATTCACTCCTGGTGTGCAAGGGTGGTTCAATGTTCTCGAATCAATCCACATGACACATCACATCAACAAGAGAAAGGATAAAACCATATGATCATTTCAATAGACACAGAAAAAGCATTTGACTAACTACAACATCCATTCATGATAAAAAAAAAAAAAAACCCTCAACAAAGTAGGTTTAGAAGGAATATACCTCAATATAATAAAGTCCATATATGACAAACCCACAATGAACATCATACTCAATGATGAAAAATTAAGAGTTTTTTTCCTAAGGTCAGGAAGAAGACAAGGATGTCCACTCTCACCAGTTTTATTCGACATAGTACTGAAAGTCCTAGTCATAGCAATCAGACAACAAAAAGAAATAAAAAGCATCCAAACTGGTAAAGAAGTAAAACTTTCCCTATTTGCAGAAAACCTAAAGACTCCACCAAAAAACTACTAGAACTGACAAATGAATTCAGTAATGTCCCAGGATACGAAGTCAATATAAAGAAATCCGCTGCACTTCTATACGCTAATAATGAAGCAGCAGAAAGAAAAATTAAGAAAATCCCACTTACAATTGCACCGAAAATAATAAAATATCTAGGAATAAACTAAACCGAGGAGGTAAAAGACCTGTTCTCTGAAAACTATAAAACACTGATGTGAAAGAAATTGACATTCCATGCTCATGAATTGGAAGAACTAATATTGTTAAAATGCCTATACTACCCAAAGCAACCTACACATTTAATGAAATCCCTATCAAAATACAACAGCATTTTTCACAGAACTAGAACAAAAAATCCTAAAATTTTAATGGAACCACAAAAGACCTGAATAGCCAAAGCAATTTTGAGAAAGAAAACCAAAGCTGGAGGGGTCACAATTCCACATTTCAAGTTATATTACAAAGTTGTCATAATAAAAACAGTATATACTGGCATAAAAGTAGACACAAAGACCAATGGAACAGAACAGGAAAGCTAGAAATAAACCCACAATTGTATGGTCAACTTATCTTTGACAAAGCAGGAAAGAATATCCAATGGGAAAAAGACAGTCCCATCAACAAATGGTGTTGGGAAAATTGGACAGCCACATGCAAATCACTTTCTTACAACATGACAAAAATAAGTTCAACATGGATGAAAGACCTAAATGTGAGACCTGAAACCATAAAAAGCCTAGAAGAGAGCACAGGCAGTAATTTCTCTGACATTGGCTGTAGCAACATTTTTCCAGGTATGTCTCCTGAAGCAAGGGAAACAAAAGTAAAAATAAACTATTGGGTCTACATCAAAATAAAAAGCTTCTGCACAGTGAAAGAAACAATCAACAAAACTAGAAAGTAACCTACTGAATGGGAGAAGGAATTTGCAAATAACATATCTGATGAAAGATTAGTATCCAAAATATACAAAGAATTTATATAACTCAAAACCAAAAAAAAAATAATAATAATCCAATTTAAAAATGGGCAGAAGACATGAATAGACATTTCTTCAAAGAAGACATCCAGATGGCCAACAGGCATATGAAAAGACGCTCAACATCACTCATCATTAGGGAAATACAAATCAAAACTACAATGAGATATCACCTCATACCTGGCAGAATGGCTAAAATATAAACCATAAGAAACAAGTATTGGGGAGGATGTGGAGAAAAAGGAACCCTCTTGCACTGCTGGGGGGAATGCAAACTGGTGAAACCACTATGGAAAACAGTATGGAGGTTCCTCAAAAAGTTAAAAACAGAACTACCTAACAATCAAGCAATGACACTAATGGGTATTTACTCAAATAATAAAAAACTCTAATTCAAGTGGAGACATGCACCCCTATGTTTCTAGCGGCTTTATCTACAATAGCCAAATATGGAAACAGCCCAAGTGTCCATGATTGATGAATGAATAAAGTACTATGTATATATGTATATGTATGTGTGTGTATATATACAAGTCAGTCAGAGAAAGGTAAATACAATATAATTTCATTCATATGTGGAATTTAAGAAACAAAACAAATGAGCAAAGGGGGGGAGCAAGAGACAAACCAAGAAATATGGTTACCAGATGGGAGGTGAGTGGGGGGATGGGTGAAATAGGTAAAGAGGATAAGAATACACTTCTCAGGATAAGCACTGAGTAATATATGGAATTATTGAATCAATGTATTTTACATCTGAAACTAATGTAAACCAATATTAACTCTAGTGAAATTAAACTTTAATTTCACTTAATTTTAAAAAAGGCTTTATGCACGTGCAAAGGAGCTTTCTGTATTTCACAGTCCATTTAACCGTGCAGTAGAGGAGCTGCCACCCAATCTTCCTTTAGAAGTGATTAATCTGCCATTTTTGAC
The DNA here is from genome assembly GCF_023065955.2 of Ursus arctos. Classification (NCBI taxonomy): domain Eukaryota; kingdom Metazoa; phylum Chordata; class Mammalia; order Carnivora; family Ursidae; genus Ursus; species Ursus arctos. The sequence goes on from NW_026622874.1 coordinate 88,855,782, forward strand.
AGGCTAAAGCAAATATAAAGAGAAAAAATTAGGGGAGTCTATAAATGCCTTCCAAGCAATGAATATGTTCAGTTTAAATCATAGCCTTGCGAAGGTCAGTATTTGACAGTACCTATCTATTCAAAAAGTTTTCAAGGATGAAATAGATTAGCATGAACAGATCAACCACTGCGATCGATTTCGGTGACGGAGAACATTTTGAAAATGCAACAAAATGTTATCCCCTGTTAAAAGAATCTCATTGTTCTCATCAGTAGACCCGTATTACCAAAAAAAGAAAACTGTATTCCTTCATTATCATTATAATTTGCGTCTCACCACACAAAAAAGGGGCGGGAAACTGGTATCCCAGGACTCAGGAGGGCCATGACTTCTGTTGTCGCCTCCTCCGGATGCAGCCGCTACGCGGGCGGGAAGGCGGCAGTCCGATATTCTGGTTGGTAGGGGCTATGGGAGGGCCCTCGGCCCTACTCGGCCCCCCACCCCTGCCTCCCGTAAGCGAAATTCTACGAGGGCTGGGGCGGAGGTCCAAGCCTTCCCGGGGAGCGCCGCTCCAGTGAGAGCCGTCGGGCGAGCGTGTGGGAGTTCCGAGTCCAGCATGTGGGAAGCGGTCCGCCTCGGTTGCCGCTGGCGCATGCGTATCGGGGAGCCTAAGCCAGCGCGGCGCGGTCGCCATCGCTGGAAAGCTTCCGCCAGAGCCCAGAGGGCGCGGGCGGCTGGTCCAGCCCCAGGGGCCCCGCCGCTGGGCGTCATTGGCTCAGGCAGTAGGGCCCTCATCACCCTGTCCCGCCTCGGTCGGGCCGGGCGGCGGCGGCGGCGGCGGCGGCGGCGGCGTCAGGGGGCGGAGCCGCCCAGAGCGCCCTTTGTTTGTGGAGGCTGGTGAGTGCGGCGCGCCGCGGGCCGGGAGGCGGGCGAGGGGGAAGGGCGGGTGGCGGCCCGAGGGTGCTCGGGTCGCGGTCGCCGCTCGCGTTGGACCCGGAGTCCCCCAGCAGCGCCCTCAGCCTTCCCGGAGACCCGCACCCCTTCTCTGGTAGAAAGGCCTCCCCATCCCAAGATTATAAACATATTTTCTCTGGTATCTTCTGCAATTGATTTTTGTGTGAGCAAGGGTGGGTATCATTTTTGGAAAGCCTTTCCCCATCTCAAGATCATTAAAACATCGACCTTTATTTTTTTCTACTGCTTTTAAGGGATTTTTTAAAATGTCTTTTTTACATTTCTACCTATATTTTGTTGGGTATTAATTTTGTTTTAAGTTATTAGGTAGGAATCTTTTTCCCAGTTGTCCTGCTGTTAGGTACTGAATAATTTTCCCACTGAATTAAAATGACACTTATATTCTGCAGGCGTGTATATTCTGCACACTGGGATCTGTTTCCAGACAATTTCTTTCACTGCTCTGACAGTTTCTGCCCTGATACCATTTTGTTTTAATTCAAAATACGTTTTAACATGGGGCAGAACAAATCCCCCTTAATTATGTCCTTTGACATAATGATCTATTTCTTTCGATGTATTTGAAATTGTAAAAAATGTAAAGATACAAAAATTACAATTCTCTAAGAGACAGATTTGATCATGGTACTTAATAGGTGCTCAGTAAACAGTTATTAAATGAGGAATGTTTGTTGAAAGTCACTGTGTTGTTGCAAACTTTTACACGTTTCCCTGTTGCAATCAGGGTAATAGTCTACTTCCTTAGAAGTGCCCTCAAAGACCTTTATGATCTTAATATTGCATACTGTTTTGCTTACCACCCTTGCACGTCATGCTGTAGCCATACCAAGCTACTTAAACATGACACAAAACCTCTGGGAAAAATCCATTAATTTGGTTATGTCAACAGTTTAAATTTCTGTATTCAAAAAGAACAAAGGGCTAAAAACAAGACGCATGAAAATATTTGCAACATGTGTAAGAGACAAATGATTAATGTCCATAATATGTAAAGAGCCTCTGTTAATAGCAAAAAAAAAAAAGAGAGAGAGAGAAAGAGAGAAGGAGAGAAAAAAGAAAAACGGGCAAAGGATATGCATAGGAAATTTATAGAAGAAATACAGGTAACCAAAACACACACACAAAATTTTTTTTAATGCTTAACCTCCTAGGTAACCACAGAATGCAAATGAAGACAAAGATATTTTTCACCCAGTAGCCTGGCAATATATACAAGGCGTTGAGGAAAGTGCCCAGGGAAGGGCACCAGTTGTAAGACTGAGGAAGACACTTTGAATGACAATTTGACAATACTTACCAAAATGTTAAATGAGCTCACTCTGGCTCAGAAATTTCATTCTGGAATCAGTCTTGCAGAAATACTTGCACAGGTACACAAGGAGGTGTGTAAGAAGATGTTTACTACAATATTATTTGCCATTGTGAGTAATGGGTACAGCTTAAATATTCACTAGGGATATGGTTAAATATATTGTGATAGATCCATACGGTAGAATACCGTACTACAATAAAATAAGCTAGTTTATTTTGAAGTTAACAAACAAGGAAAGCTCTCTAATATATTTAGGAAATAAAAGATGCTGCAGAACAGTGGCACATAGTATGGTGTGAGTTATGTTAAGTAGGGATGTGTTATATTATATACGTTCATACGTGCCAGAAAAAGGATGTACCCAAATGACTGATGGTGAATTACTTCCAGGGCAGGAAGTAGAATAGAAGAGGGGTTGAAGGTCACTCAGTCTTACTCATATACTCCCAAATTTTGTGTACTTATGCTTCCATGTAGAATGTGTAAAAAGTTGTGAACATCTATAACCTGTATAAGGAAAAAACAAAACAAAACCCTTACATACACTTAGGAGCTACACAGGGGAGAAAAAAACATTTTATGATGCATAAAATTTTTAAATTAACTTCTTTTTAAAAAAAGCAGCAAAGAATAAAAGACAAATGATAACATGGAGACTACATTTGTTATTTATGTTATCACAGGGGAGTTGCCCTTTACCGTCTGTGTTCAGGGGTCCCCAAGACCACCCTCAGGCTCAGTGATTTGCTAAAAGGACTCATAGAACTCAGCAAAATGTTATACTTACAGTAGCATGAGTATTACAGTGGAAAGATACAGCTTAAAATCAGCAACAAAAAAAGCAGGTAGAGCAGAGTCCAGGAGAGACCAGGTACAAAGCTTCTGGTTGTCTCCTCTCAATGAGGCACTCAGATAGTGTTTAATTCTCCCAGAAGTGATGTGTAATAACACATATGCAGTATTGCCAACCAGGGAATTTCATCTAAACTTTGGCATTCAGAGTATTTATTGGAAATTGGTCATGTAGGCATAGCTAACCACCTGTGTTACTGGTCCTTCAGTCTCCAGTCCTTCCGGAGGTCAAGTTAATACCACATGGCCCAAGAATCCCACCATAAATCCTATCTTAGCATAAACTTTCTGACCTGTCCAAAAGCCTCAGGTAAACAGCGACACTCTTAACAGGCAGGATGTTGCAAGGCATTATAGCTTATCTCTCAGGAACCAGACCAGGTTTGGACCACCTAGACCACTCAGTTAATCCTTTCCTGCACAATATACTTTGTAATAAGGAATTCTTACAAATCAATAAGAAAAAGGCAAAATGGTAGAAAGGTGGACAAATGACACAAAGGGTAATTTATAAAAGATGAAATATGAAAGCTAAAAATATAAAAGTTCTGCCTCCCATGTTATCTAAGAATTACATATTAAAGCAGCAATTATATACTATCTATGTATTATATTTTAAAAGAATAATGCTTATTATTCTTGGCTAATGGTCATTCTTATATATTGTTGATGAATTAGTAAAATGATACAACCTTCCTCAATAGTGTTTTACCTTCATTTTGATCCAGCAGTTCTACCTCTAGGAATTTATCCTAAAGAAATAATCAGACAAAATTATGCCAAAACTGTACAATGTTTGCTGTTGTCTATAACAGTGGAAAGAAAGAAGGAAAGAAGGAAGGAAGGAAGGAAGGAAGGAAGGAAGGAAGGAAGGAAGGAAAGAAAGAAAGAAAGAAAGAAAGAAAGAAAAGAAAGAAAAAAAGAAAGAAAAAGAAGGAAAGAGGAAGGAAGCAAGGGAAAGAAAGAAAGGGGTAGGAAGGAAGGAAAGAGAGAGAGAAGGAAGGGGGAGGGAGGGAGGAGGGGAGAGAGAGAGAGGAAGAAAAAGAATGAAAGAAAAAGGAAGGAAGGAAGGAAGGAAGGAAGGAAGGAAGGAAGGAAGGAAAGAAGGAAGGAAGGAAGGAAGGAAGAAAAAGAAGCAAGCAAGCAAGCAGGCCCTCTTCCCAGCCCTGGAAATCAACTACCTGTCCTAAGAGCCTGAGTTCCTTTTATTGGAGAAATGCTTAGAAACAAAGATCTGGGTGTAGGTGTGCTCATTGCGAGTGGGGTATCATTGCTCCTAGGCCTTCTGGCAGAGATAGGAGAGATATATACCAATGCACGTTAATCATACACATATATACTTCTATTGTGTTCATCTATGTATTAAATCCCATTAGTTCATATTGACACCTCTGATCCCAATCCAGTACCTCAGGGCTCATTTTAGTCTTCCTCCTTTCCTCATTGGTAACTTCTTTCTTCAACAGTAAAAAATTGTTGACTCTTAGTATCCACAATATATTTACTTATTTGTTCAATTTTAGTGTATGCATAGTTTCAGAATTAACTCATATCCCTGTGAGAAAGACATTTATTAACTGATTACAGCATTTATGTAGAGTTCTCTTTGTCTTTAGTTATATAGTATCCAGCCAAGATAGTGTTTCCCAAAGGTATTTGAGTTTGTATTTTCTTTGCCACTTCCTGCAGTGTGGTTATGTCATTCCCTTGTAATACAGTTTGGTCCATTCGTTAGTATTTGTATTTATTCTCTTCTGTTTACTCTCAGGTGGCTTCCTTCAGCTTTACCCACCGCCATGGTTTCACTGAACATCTCTTCTGAGCTACATAACCCCATACGTACCCAACCACCTTACTGGACATCCCCAGGCAGATGTCTCTCAGATTTCTTAAACCTAACATGTCCAAAACTAATTCTCTCTTAAGCCTCTTGTCATATATTTGCAACAGAGTGAAGTATGTATGAATACCACCTCTATCGCCAAACTGATTGGGTTGGATTCCCAGCTCCACAACTTACTAGCTGTGTGAGTTTGGTTGTGTTAAGTTAATCAACCTTTCTATGGTTTACTTTCCTCATCTGCAAAACTAATAATGATAGTACTTACCTCATGGGTTTGTTGTGAGGATTAAGTGAGTGAATATTCTGAAAACATTTAGAACATAATAGCACGTGGTAGCCATACTTATATGTTACATATTATTCTTAACTCTATTAAAATCCCTATCTCAGTGAATAGCACCAGCAAGCCTGAAACCTGAATGCCATTCCTGACCTCTCTTTCTTTCCCTTAGTCTCTCTCTTCAATTAAAGTCAAATCCTGGTAAATTTATCCCCTTAAATATGTAGTGAATGCTCCATCTTCACTTCCACTATCTTGATTCAAGCCACTATCCTCTCTCAGTTTGACTACTGCTACACTCATTGAACTAGTCCTTAACTTGAGTCCAGTATTTTCTTCACACCGTAGCCAGAGTGATCTCTCTCCACACCCCTTCTCTAGCTTGGAAATATCTTCATTTTATTTTCGGACAAATATTAAAACAAAATTTTTTGTAGATCTAGAGAAGCAGAAAGAAAATCCTACCATCACCCAGAGATAACCAGTTACTTTTTTGGGGATATATGTGCTTGCAGTCTTTTTCTATGCAAATATACACACATATTATAATATGGTGTATATATTATATTCACATATATATATATCATTATCATATATAATTTTCTTTTTTGAAATGTGGATTTTAATTGACAATATTGTGTATATCACTTCGGGACAGAAAACAAAACTCTAAATATCATTAGAAAATTAGCGTCATGCAGTCTCTTCAGCAAATGGTATTGGGAAAACTGGACAGCTATGTGCAAGAGAATGAAACTAGACCACTTTCTTATACCATATACAAATATAAATTTAAAATGGATTAAAGACCTAATTGTGAGACCTAAAACCATAAAAAATCCTATTAGAGAGCATAGGCAGTAATGTCTCTGACATTAACTGTAGCAACATTTTCTAGATATGACTTAGCAATTGCACTACTAGGTATTTACCCAAAGGATACAAAAATACAGATTTGAAGGGGTACATGCACCCCGATGTCTACAGCATTATCTACAAAAGCCAAACTATGGAGAGAGCCCAAATGTCCATCAACTGATGACTGGATAAAGAAGATGTGGTATATATATACTGTGATGGAATATGACTCAGCCATCAAAAAGAATGAAATCTTGCCATTTGCAATGATGTGGCATTGGAGCTAGAGTGTATTATGCTAAGTGAAATAAGTCAGAGAAGGACAAGTACCATATGATCTCACTCATGTGGAATTTAAGAAAACAGATGAACATATGGGAAGGGGGAAAAGGAAAAAAGGAGAGAGGGAAGCAAGCCATAAGTGACTCTTAAAGACAGATAACAAACTGAGGGTTGATGGAGGGGTGTGGGTAGGGGATGGGTTGGATGGGTGATGGGTATTAAAGAAGGCACTTATTGCGAGAAGCACTGGGTGTTGTATGTAAGTGATAAATCACTGAATTCTACTCCAGAAACCAATATTACACTATAGGTTAACTTAAAAAATTTTCTAAATAAATAAAACTTCAGGCAAGCTATAAAAATAAAATAAAATTAGTGGGTTTGAGAAGAATCCGGATAATTGTATAAAGTATCTCCCCAAAGATATTTATTACCTACAAAGGGAAAGATGGTAGCTTTACAGTAGACAAATGGGGTAAACATCACCTTAATCCAGCGATAAAGGTTAACATTATCATTCATGAGGCATATCAGCATCATAAACCCATTAATATGATGCACTAAGAATACTTAACTTCTTTGCAATGATGAGAAAACATCAGACAAACCCAAATAAAGGGACCCTGCAAAATAATTCATTAGTACTCTTCAAAAGTAGTAAGCTCATGAAAGACAGAAAGGCTGAGGAACGTATAGATTGGAGAAGACAAGGGGTGGGGGGGAAGCGACGAAACGCCGTGTGAGATCCTGGATCAAAGAAAAAATATTAGTGGAGAAGCTGGTAAATTTTGAATGGTTTGAATTAATAGTATTGTACCAATTTAAAATTCCTGGTTTTGATCATTGTACCCTGGTCATATAAAACATTAACATTAGGACAAGTGGAGTGAATGGTATGTGGGAATTGTGTACTGCCTTTGCAACTTTACTCTCAGTCTAAAATTGGTTCAAAATACAAACTGAGGGCTACAGAGGGGAGGGGGGTGGGGGAATGGGATAGACCGGTGATGGGTAGTAAGGAGGGCACATATTGCATGGTGCACTGGGTGTTATACACAACTAATGAATCATCGAGCCTTACATCGAAAACCGGGGATGTACTGTATGGTGACTAACATAATATAATAAAAAATCATTATAAAAAAAAATAAATAAAATAAAATAAAATTGGTTCAAAATAAACAGTTAAAAAATAGAAGAGTAAACACCAGAATCCTTTCATTTACTCACTTAGCAAATATTATTGAGTAGCTACTATGAGCCACATACTGAGAGAATTAGAAGTAGAGTAGTAAATAAGAGGGCACAGGTTCCTGCCCTCATGGAGGTTAACACCACACAGTGGGGAGTTATAAATAAAGATGACGACTACAAATAATTACAGTGGTAAAAAGTGCTAGCAAAAACAGGAAGGTGTAAATAAGGGACCTCACTTGGTCTGTGATACCAGAATCTTCCTTGATTTAACCTGAGACCTGAAGGAAGAGTAGGTATTGTCTCTAGAGGAGGGGCAGGGGAGATATACCACACATGGCACACGTAAGGACCGACTGTCCTTCTAGAAGAGAGCAAAGCTTTGATGACATTACAACTTAAGAACTGCAAAGAAGTGTAGTAATCCGGGTGGAGGCCTGAATCCAGGTACTCAAAAAAGAAGGTGAACATTCTGAAAAATGAGAAGAGTGAAATCTCCTTTGTGTATTAGATCACCTTAGAAAGACTGAAGGAGAGAAGATCTCTGGAGTTTTGAGTTTGGGGATGAATTTATCCCCTTAAAGAATAAGATTAGGCCCTCAACATATGTTTTCTGTATCATCTCATCTCAGTGGTTCTCATTTCCTACTCAGAATCACTTGGAGACTTTAGAATTTAAAATGCTGTTTCCCAGGCCCACCCCAGACCAATTTGGATAATATTGGATTTATCCAAATCTCTGTGCTAGATGGGTGATTGATATTAAGGAGAGCACTGGTTATGATGAGCACTGGGTGTTGTATGTAAGTGATGAATCACTGAATTCTACTCCTGAAACCAATATCACACTATATGTTAAATAATTAGAATTTAAATAAAAATTAAAAAAAAAACAAAAACAAAAAAACAAATCTCTGGGAATAGGGGCTGAGCATTTTTAAAAAATCCCCCAAGTGTGTAATCAGGGCTAAAAACCACTGAGCATTCTTGAGCTTCCCATATGCCATGATAAGAGAAAGAGAAAGTCTTACATTGAATTCCTCAGTAAGTTATCCAGCCTTTAAGCTTATGTCTTAGAGGGCTTCTCTCTAAACTGTCTGCCATTCTAATAGGAAGCAGAAATTCCAAGAGTTAGTTTCATTATTCTTATCATGTACTTACCAAATGCTTCTGTTTTCTTTTTCCCAGTTATGCCCTCTTACAATGCTATACTTTCCCAAGGGGAGAACATGGAGGAAAAAGAAATGAATGATGGATCACAGATAGTCAGGTCTCAGGTAAGTTCAGTTTTACTCTCCTCTGAAATGCTGTTATAGTTCTAAGAATATGGGCGGTTTTATTTTTCAGTTCTCAGAAGTGAATCCAGAGCCCTTTAGGCTCTTGGGACAGATAATAATTTCTATAGGATGTTTCCCATTCACCCTTTATAGCTCTTTTCTCCTTCCAGCATTTTTAGCAGATCATGGGCTCATGTCTGTGCTAGATATTGTAAAAAAAAAAAAGAAAAGAAAAGAAAAGAAAAAGAAACTAAAGACCATCTTTTAATCACTCATCACTTAAACAACTCAGCAGACTTGAAACAGCACTTGCTGTTCTCTCGGTAGACAATCAAATGTTGCCCAGGTCACAATGACTGCTTGGAGCTGATGGCATTACTAAACAGGCCTGAGGACATCTGCCAGGAGTTGATGTTTATCAAGAATCTGTTGTACCTCTTGCAAAACCTGTTTAAGCCTGTTGTTACTGTTCTATAATTTGAATAAGTATTATGTAAACTGGGGCACCTTGGTGGCTCAGTCAGTTGGGCGTCTGGCTTCAGCTCAGGTTGTGATCTCGGGGTCCTGGGATTGAGCCCCACATCAGGCTCCCTGGAGGAGTCTGCTTGTCCCTCTCTCCTTGCCCCCACTCCTGTTCTCTCTCTCTCTCATTCTCTCTTTCAAATAAATAAAATATTTTTTAAAAAGTATTATGTAAACTGAAGAGGTATAACTATGACATGGCATTGTTCCTGTAAAACCCAGTTGAATGCTTTGGAAAGACCTTATAAATACCAGTCGCTTTTTAAAAAATTGCCATCAAATTATGTGCGAGCAAACTGTAACACACTGAAGGAAAATCATAAAAATCTTAGAGGATTCTGCACCTGTAATATTTCCCAAGTGTCACTTGCTTGTTGCATTTTAATGAAACAGAAACTGATGCATTATGGGTATGGACGCTCAGTCATTAAAATCACTCTCAGAAAAGGCTTAGTTTCACACCAAAAGATGAGCACATGAATATACAATTATATATTTCAAATTAAAATGTTTAAGATATCTTCTATGGATCTCAACTTTAACCAGCTTTTTAGCATAACACACCAGATACCAGTATCAATTGCTTCAGACAGGAGGACTTCTCTTGTTCCAAATTGTATGAGATAAACATTATCTGTAGATAGCCAATAAACTCATCGGAGGAGATTTTTACACACCTAAACTAGACAACATTCAAAAAGTGTAATGTTGGATGCTACTAAGAAAACAAAATACAACAAATACAAGAGGTACTCAGAGAAAGGAGAAATCTGATTGAGACTAGAAGGATGATGGTAGACTTCATAAAGAAGGTGGAGTTTGAATTTGTGCTGATATTGGTTAGACTTGAAGATTAAAGAAGACAAGGCCATTGCAGACAGGAAATAAAACTTACGCAAGAGCAGGGACAATAAGGAGACTGTCAGCTGGAGTTGAGCAGTATGTTACTGCTTTGGGATCTTTGGGTTGCAGGGAATAGATTTATTCAGTTTACCCTTAATTATAAGGCTCCCCACAGACAGGACTAGAAAGACATCAAGAACTAAAGTGATATATCTGCTTCTTGGCATTCTAGCCAAAGGAGTTTGCTTTAATTCTCCAGAACCACTTATTACTAAAAAAAGAAAATGGTTCATTCAACAAGTATTTTTTGAGCAGCTACAATGTGCCAGAAATTGTGCTTGGCCTCAGATACACATCAGTAAGCAAAACAGATATTCCTAAATCCAAGTTGCTATAGTGTAACAGAAACAGTCACTTAGCAAATATAGTAAAAAATTCAAATTAAGGTATTTATTACACAAAATAAGAATAAGGTGCTGTGATTGTGCCTTAGGGAATTGGGGAAGGAATTCTCTAGGGAAGTAAAAGTTAAGGTGAGATGAGAAGGATATATAAGCGTTATAAAAACTAAGTGGGAAAAAAAAAGCATTTTAGGCATGTGGTAAACATCATGTGTAAAAACCATGGGTATATTTAAGAAGTTAAAAGGCCACCATTGTTGGAATGGAGGGAGGGAGAGAATGACTTGAGATAAGCTTGGGGAAGTATGCAGGGCCTAAGTACACAGGGCCTTGTGGCCATGAAGAAAAGCTTGGGTTTTATTCTAAATGCAGTAGAAAGCCTTGGAAGGCAGTTAAGCAGGAGAGTAAAATAATAATTAACTGAATTCTACTTTAAAAATCACGCAGGTATGGGGTGTGTAGGTTACTTAGCTGATTAAGTGTTCGACTTGGTTTTGGCTCAGATCGTGATCTTGTGGTCGTGTGATCAAGGCCCTCATTGGGCTCTGTGCTCAGATGGATTCTGCTTCAGATTCTCTCTCCCTCTCCCTCCTGCTCTCTCTCTCAAATAAATAAATAAAGTCTTAAAAAAAAAAGTCACCCAGGTGTGTGGTATATGAAAAGTGAATTTGTGAGCAGCAAGAAAGGAAGGAGGAGAAATCCACTGAGCAAGCTACTGCCATATTGTATATGATAGAAAATAATAGCTTAAAACTAGAAGGTGGAGAAAAACAGGTGGGTTTTTGACGGCTTTGTTTTGGGAAACAGCAGAGATTAGCAAGAGTGGTAAAGGCAAAGGAAGAAAAAAGGTGATTTCAAAAAAGATGTAGCCCAAGAAATGGCAGGGTAATGGTAAATCAGATCATGTCACTCACTGCTCGCTCAGAATGCATGGCTCCCATTTCACTCAGAGTGAAAGCCAAAGTCTTCATGGTGGCCTAAACAGTCCTACGGAACCTGGGCCTGTTACCCCTCTACCTGCATCATTTGCTTTTCTACCCCTTGCTCATTCCACTCTAGCCACAGTGGCTACATTCTTCTTCCTTGAACATGTCACAGTGTTGCCTTAGGACCTTTGTACTGCTAACTTTGCAAGTCTTTTTTCAAATGTCACCTCTCCAGTGACATCTTTCCTGACCACCCTATGTAAAGTTGCAACTGCCTAACCCCTCACATTGTCAGACCCTCTTTCTCTACTCTTCTTTTATCTTCTAACATAATGTGTAATTTACCCAGTTATCATGTTTTTTGTCCTGATAGAATGTAAGTTTCATAAGGGTGGGGAATTTTAGTCTTTTTCCCCCTGCTGGTATATCTCAAGCACCATGATTGTCTCAGAGGAAGTACTGAATATTTGTTGAACAAACAGGAACTGGCATATTACACAGATGGCATCTCATATCAGTGGTAAAAAGGTAGTTTATTCAGTAATTGATGTTCACATTTCTGGGGAGCCATCTGGCAAAAGTTAAAGTTGAATCCATAACTCATACAATACACTAGGATAGTCTTCACATGGATCAAGATTTAAATGTGAAAAATTAAGCCATAAAAATTTTGTAAGAGGGGCGCCGAGGTGGCTCAGTCATTTAAGCATCTGCCTTTGCCTCAGGTCATGATCCCAGAGTCCTGGGATCGAGCCCCATGTAGGGCTCACTGCTCAGCAGGAGAGTGTGCTTCTCCCTTTCCCTCTGCCCCTACCAGCGCTAGTGCTCACTCTCTCACTCTCTCTTTCTCTCACTCTCTCTCTCAGATAAATAAATAAAATCTTTTTTAAAATTTTATAAGAAAAAAATGGAAGGTGTAAGACCAGACACCATAAAACTCCTAGAAGAAAACAAAGGTGGTAAGCTCCTCAGCATCGGTCTTAGTGATATTTTTTGGGATCTGACTCCAGAAGCAATGGCTACAAAAGCAAAGATAAACAAATGGGACTCCACCAAACTAAAAAGCTTCTGCACAGGGAAAGAAACCATCAACAAAATAAAAAAGGAACCTACTGAATGGGAGAAGATATTTGCAATCACATATCAGATAAGGGGTTAATGACCCGAACATATAAAGAACTCATGTAGGTCAGGAACAAAAAAACAAGCAATCTGATTTAAAAAATGAGCAGAGGATATGAATAGACATTTTTCCAAAGGAGACATACAGAAGGCCAATGAGAAGATGCTCGGCGTCACTAATCATCAGGGAAATGCAAGCCAAAACCACAATGAGATATTACCTCACACCTGTCAGAATGACTATTACCAAAAAGACAAAAATTAACAAGTGTTGGCAAGGCTGTAGAGCTCTTGGGGAGACTGTTGGTGGGAATGTAAATTAGTGCAGCCACTGTGGAAAACAGTATGGAGTTTGCTTAAAAGATTAAAAATAGAACTACCTTACAATCCAGCAATTCCTCTTCTGGGTATCTATATGAAGAAAACAAAAACAGAAATTCATAAAGATATATGCACCCCTATGTTCTTTGCAGCATCGTTTATAATAGCCAAGATATGGAATTAACCTGAATGTCCATCAGTGGATGAATGGATTTAGGAGAATACAGTGCGTGCGTGTGTGTGTGTGTGTGTGTGTGTGTACACATGGAATACTATTTGGCCATAAAAAGGAATGCAATCTGAAAGAAGTTTAAGATGGTGGAGTAGGAGGGGGACCCTGAGCTTGTCTTGTCCCTTGAACACAGCTAGATCAAATCATTTTGAACAATTAGGAAATCAATCTGCGGTTTAAGAAAACAATCTGCACAATTGGAGGGAGCGAACATGGGAGGTGCGAGGTTCAGAGCCATGAATTGGGGGAGAGAAAAGCCACAAAGGGGAGGGAACCCTTTTTGTGGAACAAAGTCAGGGAGAGAGGGGGGTTCGCACAATACACCATGGTGAGGGGATCCCCTGGGTTGCACCGGAAGAGATCACTCCCCTTCCTGGAGTACATTTGGAAGAGGGTATTTTGCCTCTCTAAGGACAAAGGGCCTGCAGGGAGCCATTGAGCAACCGTTCATTAGCAGGGACAGAGGCACAGGCAGACCTGGTCACAGCTTTCGCTGTGCATCACGACAGACTCCAGCCACTGTGCATACGTCATGCACCTGCTTTTCTGGGACAGAACAGTGCCAGGTGCACTGTGAGGCTCTCCTCCAGGAAAGAGGAGCAGGTCAGAGCCTTGCCAAGCCCTTTAAGATTTGGAGTTTTGAATCCCAATCACCAGCCAGAGATGAAACACAGGAGAACTGTGACACCGGGCATGCCAATGGCTGGGCAGAGACAAGTTGAGAGCTGCAATCTGACCAAAGCCTAGAACACAGTACATTGTTCCCTTTTCTGTGAGGGCCTCCTGAACAGCGGCAGCCCCAAGTTCGCCTCCGCAGAGAGGGAGGCACCATCTTCCACCACCCACCTCCCTGCCAACCAGCACAGTCAGACTTTAGAGAGAAACACAGCACCTCTGGTGGAGGCTGGAGTCCCTTACAGCAAACCCCGCCCCCTGCTCCCCCCAGGCGCATCTTTGCAAGGGCAGGTCTAACTGTGACCCAGCGCAGCTGGCCTCTCCCTCAGAAGACCAACACAGGCACCCCTGAATGTACCAGGTCTGATGATCATAGAGTGCTCCAAAGCATCAGCATCACTTCTGATGGAAATAGGACCAGGCTTTCTGTTTTTAACCAGGCTTATCTTAACGAACAAATCAAAGCACACCTAGTTGAAGATCCAGGCACTCCCTACTGCACGCAAGGAGGAACTCTGTAGAGGACTGACCTGAAGGAAAGAGCAGCCAAAACACAACAGCAGAGTGCACACAGCATACACTAGACACACTTCCAGAGGCACCAGGTTGTGGACAGTGTAGGACCCCTTAATACAGTATTACTCGCAGGAGCAGGAGACATAACAAGCTTTCATAACACACAAAAGACAGAAACCTAGACATAATTACAAGATGGAGGAGTTCTCCCCAAAAGAAAGATCAAGAAGAAACCACAGCCAAGGATTTGCTCAAAACAGAAATAAGCAATATAGCTGAACAAAAATTTAGAACAACAGTCATAAGAACACTAGCTGGGCTTGAAAGAAGGATAGAAGACACAAGAGATACCCTGGCTGAAGAGATAAAAGACCTAAAAAAGAGTCAGGCCAAAATAAAAAATGCTATAACTGACATGCAAAAGTGACTGGATATAATCACAATGAGGATGGAAGAAGAGGATCAATAGGTGATCTAGAAGATAAAATTATGGAAAATAATGAAGCTGAAAAGAAGAGGGAAAGAAAACTATTAGATCACTAAGGTAGACTTAGGGACCTCACCAATTCCACAAAGCATTATAATATCCTATCATAGGCGTTCCAAAAGAAGAAGAGCAGGAAAAGGGGGCAGAAGGGTTATTTGAACAAATTACAGCTGAGAACTTCCCTAATCTGGGGAAGGACACAGGCATTCAAGTCCAAGAGGCAGAGAACTCCCCTAAAAAATCAACAAACACAGGTCCACACCAAGACACATCATGGTGAAACTTGAAAAATATAAAGATAATGAGAATTCCAAAACAGCTGGAGACAAAAGGTCCTTAACCTACATGGGTAGCCACATAAGGTTAACAGCAGACCTGTCCACAGACACTTGGCAGGCCAGAAAGGAGTGGCATGATATATTCAACGTGCTAAATGGGAAAAATATACAGCCAAGAATACTTTATCCAGCAAGGTTAATCTATTCAGAATAGAAGGAGAGAGAAAGAGTTTCCAAGACAAGCAAAAACTAAAGTTGTTCAAGAATGCTAAACGAGCTCTGCAAGAAATACTAAAGGGGAACCTTTGAGCACAAGAGAGACCAAAAGCAACAAAGACTAGAGGAAAGAAATCTACAAGAACAGTGACTTTTACGGTAATACAGTGGCACTAAATTCATACCTATCAGTAATTACTCTGAATATAAATGGACTAAATGCTCCAATCAACAGACATAGGGATTCAAAAAGGATAGAAAAAAAAAAAAAAAGACCCATCACTATTCTGCTTACAGGAGACTCATTTTATACTCAAAGTCACCTCCAGATTGAAATTGAAGGAGTACAGAACCATCTGTCACCCTAATGGACATCAAAAGAAAGCTGGAGTTGTAATCCTTATATCAGACAAACTAGATTTTAAACCAAAGACTAATAAGAGATGCAGAAGGGCACTATATCATAACAAAGAGGTACATCCAACAAGAAGATCTAACCATTGTAAATATTTATGCACCCAAATTAGAAGCAGCCAAATATATAAATCAATTAATAACAAGCCTAAAGAACTCATTGATAATAATACAATAATAGGGGACTTCAACACTCTATTCACAGCAATGGACAGATCATCTAAGCAGAAGATCAACAAAGAAACAAGGGCTTTGAGTAACACACTGGACCAAATGAACTTAACAGACATATTCAGAGCATTTCATCCTAAAGCCGCAGAATACACATTCTTTTTGAGTGCACAGGGAACATTCTCCAGAATAGATCATATACTGGGTCACAAATCAGCCCTCAATCATACCAGGCATATTTTAGACCACCCCACTATGAAACTTAAAGTCAACTACAGAAAAAATGTGGAAAGACCACAAATACATGGAGGTCAAAGAACATCCTACTTAAGAATGAATGGGTTAATCAAGAAATTAAAGAAGAAATTTAAAAAATACACGGAAACAAATGAAAATGAAGACACAACCGTCCAAAACCTTTGGAATGTGGCAAAGGCAGTCCTGAGAGGAAAGTATATAGCAACCCAGGTCTTTCTCAAGAAACAAGAAAAGTCTCAAATACACAACCTAAACTTATACCTAAAGGAGCTAGAGAAAGTACAGGAAATAAAGCCTAAGTCCAGCAGAAGAAGGGAAATAATTAAGACTAGAGCAGAAATAATATAGAAATAAAAAAAGAGAGTAGAACAGACCAACGAAACTAGGAGCTGATTCTTTGAAAGAATTAAGAAAAGTGATAAACCCCTGGCCACACTTATCAAAAAGAAAAGAGAAGGACCCAAATAAATAAAATCACGAATGAAAGAGGAGAGATCACACCCAACATGGCAGAAATACAAACAACTATAAGAGAATAATATAAAAAATTATATGCCAACACCTGGGCAATCTGGAAGAAATAGATGCATCCCTAGAAACATTTAAACTACCAAAAGTGAAACAGGAAGAAATAGAAAACCTGAACAGACCCATAACCAGCAAAGAAATTGAAGCAGTAATCAAAAATCTCCCAACAAACAAGAGTCCAGAGCCAGATGGCTTCTCAGGGGAATTCTACCAAACATTTAAAGAATAATTAATACCTATTCTCTGAAGCTGTTTCACAAAATACAAATGGAAGGAAAACTTCCAAGCCCATTCTATGAGTCCAGCATTGTTACCTTGATTCTGAAAGCAAAGACATCACTAAAAAAGGGAATTACAGGCCAATATCCCTGATGAACATGGATACAAAAATTCTCAACAAGATACTAGCAATAGTATCCGACAGTACATTAAAAGAATTATTCACCATAATCAAGTGCGATTTTTCCCGGGGTTTCAGGGGTGGTTCAACATCTGCAAGTCAATCAGCTTGATAAACCACATTAATAAACGAAAGGATAAGAACCATATGATCCTCTCAATAAATGCAGAAGAACCATTTGACAAAATACAGCATTCTTTCTTGATAAAAACCCTCAAGAAAGTAGGGGTAGAAGGAACATACCTCAACATCATAAAAGCCATATACAAAAGACCCACAGCAAATATCATCCTCAATGGGGAAAAACTGAGAGCTTTTCCCCTAAGGTCAGGAATATGACAGAGGTGTCCACTCTCACCACTGTTGTTCAGCATAGTACTGGAAGTCCTAACCTCAGCAATAAGACAACAAAAAGAAACAAAAGGTATCCAAATCAGCCAAGAAGAAACCAAACTTTCACTCTTCGCAGAGAACATGATACTCTATGTAGAAAGCACAAAAGACTCCACCAAAAAAGTGCTAGAACTGATAGAGGAATTCAGTAAAATAGCAGGATATATAAAATCAATACAAAGAAGTCAGTTGCATTTCTATACACCAACAATGAAGCAGCAGAAACAGAAATCAAGCAGTAGATCCCATTTACAATCATACCCAAAACCATAAGATACCTAGGAATAAACCTAACCAAAGAGGTAAAAGATATGTACTCTGAAAACTATGGAACACTTATAATGAAATTGAGAAAGACATAAAGAAATGGGAAAACAGTCCATGCTGTGGATTGGAGGAAATATTGTTAAAATGTCTATGCTAAAATATGTGGTTTATATATACAGTGGAATATAACTCAGCCATCAGAAAGGATGAATACCCACCATTTGCATCAACATGGATGGAACTAGAGGGGATTATGCTAAATGAAATAAGTCAAGTAGAGAAGACAATTATATGGTTTCACTCATGTGTGGAAAATTAGCGCGGAGGACCACAGGGGAAGGGAGGGAAAACTGAATGGGAAGAAATCAGAGAGGGAGACAAAGCATGGGAGACTCTGGACTCCAGGAAACAAACTGAGGGTTTCAGAGGGAAGGGGGGTGGAGGGATGGGGTAACCGGGTGATGGGTATTAAGGAGGGCACATGTGGTGATGAGCACTGGGTGTTATACACAATTAATGAATCGTTGAACACTACATCTCAAAAACTTATGATGTACTATATGTTGGCTAATTGAACATAATAAAAAAGGTGAAAAAAACGTCTATGCTACCCAAAGCAATCTATACATTCAATGCAATCCTGATCAAAATACTATCAACATTTTTCACAGAACTGGAACAAACCACCCTAAAATGTGTATGGAACCAGAAAAGACTCTGAATAGCCAAAGTAATGTTAAAAAAGAAACTCAAAGCTGAAGGCATCATAATTCTGGACTTCAAGCTGTATTACAAAGCTGTAATCAAGACAGTGTGGTACTGGCACAAAAACAGACACATAGATCAGTGCAACAGAATAGAGAACAAGTACCCAGAAATGGACCGACAACTATATGGCCAGCTAATCTTCAATAAAGCAGGAAAGAATATCCAATGGAAAAAAGACAATATCGTCAACAAGTGGTGTCGGGAAGACTGGACAGCAACATGCAGAAGAATGAAACAAAACCACTTTCTTACACCATACACTAAAATAAATTCAAAATGGATGAAGGACCTAAATGTGATACAGGAAACCATCAAAATCCTAGAGGAGAACACAGGCAGCAACCTCTTTGACCTTGGCCATAGCAACTTCTTACTCGGCATCACCATAGGAAAGGGAAACACAAAAAAATGAACTACTGGGACTTCATCAAGATAAAAAGCTTCTGCACCGTGAAGGAAACAATCAACAAAACTAAAAGGCAGCCTACGGAATGGGAGAAGATATTTGCAAATGACGTATCTGGTAAAGGGTTAGTATCTAAAATCTATAAAGAACTTATCAAACTCAACACCCCCCCCAAAAAAAGAACAAACAATCCAGTTAAGAAATGGGCAGAAGATACGAATAGACACTTTTCCAAAAAAATACATCCCAATGGCTAACAGACACATAAAAATATGCTCAACATCACTCATTGTCAGGGAAATACAAATCAAAACCTGTCAGAATGGGTAAGATTAACAACCCAAGAAACAACAGGTGTTGGTGAGGATGCGGAGAAAGGGGAACCCTCTTGCACTGTTGGTCAGAATGTAAACTGGTGCAGCCACTCTGGAAAACAGTATGGAGGTTCCTCAACATGTTAAAAATAGAACTACCCTGCAATCCAGCAATTGCACTACTAGGTACCCAAAGGATACAAAAATATAGATTTGAAAGGACATATGCACCCCAATGTTTATAGCAGCATTATCAACAATAGCCAAACTATGGAGAGACCCCCAATGTCCACTGACTGATGAATGAATTAAGAAGATGTGATACATATATACTATGGAATATGACTCAACCATCAAGAAGAATGAAATCTTGGGACACCTGGGTGGCTCAGTCAGTTAAGCATCTGCTTTTGGCTCAGGTCATGATCCCAGGGTCCTGGGATCTAGTCCCACATCGGGCTCTTTGCTCAGCCATGAGCCTGCTTCTCCCTCTGCCTCCCATTCCCTCTCCCTGTGCTCTCTCTCTCTCTCAAATAAATAAATAAAATCTTAAAAGAAAAAAAAAGAATGAAATCTTATCATTTGCAATGATGTGGATGGAGCTAGAGTGTATTATGCTAAGTGAAATAAGTCAGAGAAAGACAAATACTACATGATCTCACTCATATATGGAATTCAAGAAAGAAAACAGATGAACATATGGGAAGGGGGAAAGAAAAAAAAGAAGAGAGGGAAACAAGCCATAAGAGACTCTTAGGGTAGAGAACAAACTAGGGTTGATGGGGGGAGGTGGGTGGAGGATGGGCTAAATGGGAGACGGGTATTAAGGAGGATACTTTTTATGATGAGCACTAGTGATGTATATAAAGTGATGAATCACTGAATTCTATTCCAGAAACCAATACTGCACTGTATGTTAACTACCTAAAATTTAAATAAAAGAAAATGCAAATAAGTAAGTAAGTAAATAAATAAATAAGACATGGGGATGTAATGTATAGCAGGGAGACTATCGTCAATAATGTTGTACTGCAGATTTGAAAGTTGCTGAGAAAGTAATTCTTAAAAGTTTTCATCATCAGAAAAAAAGGGTGGTCACTTTGTATGGTAACAGATGGTAAATAGACTTAATATGGTTATCATTTTGCAGTGTATACGAATGTGGAATCATTATGTTGTACACCTGAAACTAACATAATGTATCTCAATTATACTTCAATAAGAAATGGGAGAATTCTTTGATAACCTTCACTGAGGAAAGACTTTATAATTACTGGGAATCCGGAAGCCATAAAGGAGATTGATGGGTTCAACTCCTTAAAAATATCCAAAAGTCTGCGTAACAAAAGGAACTATAAGCAAAGTAAAAAGACATTGTCAAATGAAGAAAAATATTTTGCAACTCAAATTAACTGTGCGCTAATCTTTGAAATATATAAAACACTCCTCTAAATCAGTAGGAGGTAAGGAGTCCAATTAGGTTGACAAATAACATAACACGGCAATTCGTAGGAAAGAAAATTCAGATCTCAAACACAAGTAAAATGTTCATCTATACTCATAACAAGAAGAAATTTAAATTAAAACGAGAGAAAGCTTGATATTTTATCACTGAAATGTGCCGTGAGCTAGGGATTTTCCACAAGCTTGATAACTTAGTCTCTTCGCAAAGCTTTTGGGGAAAGAGGCACTCTCTTCTGCTGGTTATGAGTGTGTGACAAGTTGCATTTTCAGAAAAACGGCCAAAACGTCTCCCATCGGAAACACTTTCTTTACAATGTGACTTTGATACACATTGCATCTAGAGACATCGAGGTCTGTATTCCCTCCGATCGATCTGGGCAAGCCTGTGACCAGTGGAAGTGAAGCTATATGACTTCCAAGGCAAGTCAGAAAGCAGTAAGACTTTCACCTCATTCTCTTCGGATGCTTGCTCCAAGTCCAGCTACCTTGTCCGAAGAAAGCCAGACAGCCCATGGAGAGGAACTAATGCTCCCAGCTCTAGCGGGCTCTCGGCTGAAAGCCAGCACCAACTTGCCAGCCATGTGACTAAGCCATCTTAAAAGTGGTTTCTTCAATCCCAAGTCAGGCCCTCCCAGCTGATGCCACATAGATCAGAGGCAAGCTGACTCCACGGAGTTCCGCCCAAATTGCACATTTGTAAGCAAGTCAGATGATAATTGCTGTTTTAATCTCCTACATGTTGGCGTGGTTTATTACACATCAATAGATAGCTGTTACAGATTTTGGTACCTGGAAGTGGGGTACTGCCAAAACAGAGACCTAGAACATATGTCATTGGCTTTTAAACAGAGCCAGTTGAGCAATGGACAGAGGATAGAAAGGAAAATACCATTAGTGAAATCATGAAGGGCTTCAAGGAGAGTTAGTGGAAGCCTAAAGGACCTTTGTCAGGGCTTAAAAGCTAGTAAAGAAAATGTTGTTATAAGCTGGGGGAAAGGAGACCTTCAAAGAAGAAATATTGAGCAACATTATCATCTTCATAACAAGGAAAATAGAAAATATACTTACAAGCTCAATGATCTATCTATAGAAGGAGATTTTCAGGTAGAAAATTTAAAGCCCCAACTGTTTTAGGGTTCAGGATACCTAAGTTAAATATAAAAGAAAAAGCACAGGCTAAAAAAAGAACTGTTAAATATAAAGAAACTAGGAGTTACTGGGTTTGGAAAAAAACTTTCTCATTCACACCTCTCAACATGTGCACAGTTCAGCCGCATTGTAGAATTCCGATGAACAGCTGTTTACTTGAGTGGGGGGTGTGTCCAGTGGTTATTTCTGTGCCTTTCCCACCATTGTAAATTGGGGGGCGGGGGTGAGGATGGGGCCAAATAACTACTTTGTTAGTCCACAGGTTGTGGCATAGAGAGAAAGCATTCAAGGAACCATAACCTGAGGCTCTGCACTCTAAGATCCCGATCTGGTATGTGGACCTAATTTAGATGATAAGATCCTGGACTTCAAGCCAGTGCCATAATGGAATGAAATTTGGGTGTCTTGGGGAAGAAGATGGGTGTTTTGTGCATGTGGGAAGGATGTGGATTTTTCTTTTAAGTAAGTTCCGTGTCCAGAGTGGAGTCCAGTGCAGGGCTTGTACTCACAACCCTGAGATCAAGACCTGAGCTGAGACAATTAACTGACCAAGCCACCCAGGCACCCCTGAGTTTTTATATTCTGGAAGGTAGACTGTGACAGAGAGTATTTTCCAAAAATGGCATAATTTCTCCCATCCCACAGGCTCCTCTTATAATGTAACTTAAAAACTTCATCAAGAGGTGAGGGACTGTCTCTTCCCCTTGGATCTGGGCAGGCTTGTGACTTAGGAGAAGTGAGTGATGTGACCGCTAAGGCTGGATCGTAAAAGGTGATTCTCTTACGAATTTTTACTCGGGATCCAACTACCACGCCATGAAGAAGCAGCCTGTTCAAAGGCCCATACGGAGAGAGACGAAGGCCCCTGACTGAGCACCCATCTGACAGCCAGCAGCGCTTGTCAGCCATATGAGCAAGCCATCTTAAAATTGAATTTACAGCCCAAAGTTGAGCCACCCCAGCTGAAACCAAATGGGACAAAGATAAGCTAGTCCCACTGAGTCCCGCCTGTGTTCAGATTTTGTGAGCAAAATACGTGGTAGTGGTTGTTCTGAGCTATTAAATTTTGGGGTAGTTTGGGGTAGTAACAATCTATTGTTACAGGATGTAAATTAATAGAACCCTTATAAGAGATCAGTTGGGCAATATATGTCAGAATTCCAGATCCATATGTTCTTTTACGAGATACCTTATTTTGGGAAATTGATTCGTCAGGTACACTTGTTCACAGTTGCAAAACAATATACATACAAGACAATTCACTGTACTATTAATTATAATAGCAAGAGTAGAAAACAGTTAAAATGTTTAATAGACTAGTTAAATAAATTGTGTAACATTCAAACAATAGAGTATCACGCAGCTATAAAAAAAAAAATGAGGAAGATATCCATGCACTGATTCCTAGGATAAACTGTTCAGTGAAAAAAGCAAAATGCAAAAGAGTATCTATAGTGCACTATTTTTTGTGTAAAAAAGAAGAGGAAATAAAAACATATATACATACATGTATTTGCTCATTTGAGCACAAAGGAACACCAGAGGGTTGAAATTCAGTCTGAGATTGGTTGCCAACAGGGCTTGAATGAGAATGGGTGAAAAAGATAGATGGAAGGATTGGGGGTTGTTGGTGAGGGAAGGAAAAGGAGGGAGAATGGGACGAGGGCCTAAAATTGAATGCAAACAAAAACAAATGAACCAAACTGTATTTTCAAATTACTGGTATGGCCACACTGAAGGAAACAGGAAAAGGAGTTAACCTTTAAACCTAAATAGTTGGACTCCTACTACAGAGGCTGAGAGCAAAGCAACTGTGAACACTGACCACGGAACTGGTAGGCTTCTTTTGTGCAGAGGCGTGAGTTAGCATGAAAAGAGAGGAGGATAGAATGAACTCTGCCACATTGGATCAGAATTAAAGGGTATCCGTGTGAACTCACGGGTCTTAACACATATAGCTGTGTACAGAAATGGTTATGGTATTGTGTGGGTATTCACATATACATACATCATTACACACATACCTGTTTCCCAGATACAACCACTGAGAGGGCCTAGAAGCGATAATATTCCAGCGGCATTGAACACATCTAGTACCCACATCTAAATTTTTAAACGCCATTCTCCATTAAAAGGAACTAGACGTAATGCTCAGTATTTGACCAACGGAACAGAACATGAGACTGAAACCCTGCAGATCCGCTGATTAGAAGCAGAAACATTAGAATAATGTTCAGTATTTGAACATTAGAAGGAAACAGGGATCTTGGAGAAATGGCTAATTCTAGCTGTGAGGCAGAAGAGCACAAAGTGTACCTCGAAGGAATGTTTTTCTGTCCCCAAAAGTAAAACGCTCAAAAGAATGATAGGGATATGTCAAAAGGACATGGAAGCCAGTTTGAAGGGCTCCTACTGGCTAAATCTGGGACAATCTGAGCATTAAAATAAGTAGTGATAATAAATGATTATAACGTATTGAATAAAATAAGTGAACACATTCACCCGATATAAATTAATTAATTAATTAATGAGGGAAACCTCTTCATCACAGTAGAAAGCCAACTATACAAAGAATGATGGATTTAGAAAAGCACCATTTAGTAACTATCATAATTACAATTGATTCAGGCAAGAAGTATCAGTGCTAAAACTAGTGGATGAAAGTTTGAGAAAGAACAAAATATTTACACAGTCTCAAAGTATCTCCGCCACAAGATACTTAGTAATTACAGGATGCAATAGTAATTTTGCAGCGGAAAGTACTGGTAGATAACCACCTTAACGAAATTATCAAAGTTAACATTGCCAGTAATGGAACTAGTCAATACTGTGTGCCTCCTGATATGATTCATTGAGAAGAATCCAGTATCCTTTCCATACTATCCCTGCCAGAAGTGTAGTGAATCTACTCATGAGAAGACACTAGAGAAGCCCAAACTGAGGTTTATCGTCAAAATAACTAGCCTAACTTTTCCAAATATCTATGTTATAAAATGTAAAGAAAGGCTCAGTAACTGTTGCAGATCAAAGGAGACAAAAGGTAGAAGACAAATGCAGTGCATGGTCTTGAATTTTCTTTTGTTATAAAGGACATTTAGTGAAATCTGAATATGTGTATAGTTTAGACAACAGTACTGTATCATTGTCTATGTTAGTTTCCTGACTTCGATCACTGTGCTATTGCTACGTAAGAGATTGCCTTGCTTTTAGAGAATAAACACTGAATTTTTAGAGGCAAAGGGGCGTCAAGTCTGCAACTTATTACTTTTAAACAGTCTAGAAAAATTATAGGGGCTCCTGGGTGGCACAGCGGTTGGGCGTCTGCCTTCGGCTCAGGGCGTGATCCCGGCGTTCTGGGATCGAGTCCCACATCAGGCTCCTCCGCTATGAGCCTGCTTCTTCCTCTCCCACTCCCCCTGCTTGTGTTCCCTCTCTTGCTGGCTGTCTCTATCTCTGTCAAATAAATAAATAAAATCTTTAAAAAAAAAAAAAAAAGAAAAATTATAGAAAGAAAAAGGGAGAGGAGAGGGAAGAATTTTTTTTATTCTTGCAACTTTTCTTGAAGTCTGAAATTATGTCCAAATATTTTGAGTTTAAGAACAATAATGAAGCTACATCCTAATATGTCTGAAATGGAAAGATGTCCAGCATTATATTGTTAAGTTAAAAAACAATGTATACAATACATTACTTCTGAGGTTAAAAAAAAAAGTGGGAGGAAATGAGAATCTATATTCATATTTGCATAAAGAATTCTGGGGTAATACACTAAGAACTATAAATAGTGATTAGGAGTAAAAGCTGGATAGAGAGGAAAGAAGCCTGGGAGAGAGATTTGTTTTTTTACTAAGTACTTTTTTATATGTTTTTATACTAATATATAGTAATATTCTAATTAAAAATATAATTCAAAGAAGAAAAAAAGAGAAGAGAAGAAACTGGTAACCCAAGTGCAAGATAATCATTAGAAGATATAGAAGGAAAGAGAGAGTACTGATTAACACAGACAAAAGGAACTACAAATGCAAGTATTAAAGAATGTAGACTATAAATTCCTCGTTTTCCTCACCCTGGTGCTACCCCTCAAGAAGCATGGGGAAAGTAGAATGGAAATTAAAAATAAAAGTCACGAAGGGGAATTATTCATAAATGCAGAAAAGACATCTTTGTGGTATGATGGAAAGAGCACAGGCTTTAGAATAAGATCAAAGATGAAATGCAGTCCCTGCTATTTACTAGCTATATGTCCTTGGATAAATTAATTTCTTCCAGCCTTGGTGATTCATCTGTAAATTGCCTATGTCACTTAACTGAAATATATTTTAGAAAGATATGTTATCAAAGCTTGAAAATTTAAGTAAAGTGCCAGTACTGTACTTAAATATTGACTATTAACTTATGGGGGAAAGCGCTTACTTATAACCCCACACTCATTCTGAAGAGTTGAGGTATTATACCCATGAAATGGGTGGTATTTTGGAGGGATTAGGTAGTAAGGGAAGAGGGGGAAGTATATATTGGTTGTATGTGCCTGTGTTTGTATCTGTGTGTCTCTTAGAGCAAAAGAATTATTAAAAAGCATTGACAGTAGAGAAAATTTAGAGGGGACCCTTTTTTATTTGAATCTCCTAACTGTAAGGCGGCAGTCTCTTTTACTGCCTCATGTGTCTTCTACTCTCAGCCTGTTTGCCCTTGTTGCTCTTTTTTTTTTTTTTTTTTTTTTAACCCACCAGAATATCATCTCTCCAGTTCTGTCCAGAGTTTAAAAATCTGTTAAGGATACACAAAAATCTACCAACTTGACATCTCCTTACAGTATTTCAACCAATGAATTCTTTTATTTGTGAAATCTTACAGCATAAATTTCCCATATGTTTTTTTTAATTGTTTAGATGATGAGAATCTATCCCTTGCAACAAACTGTAAAAAGCTTAAAAGCAAGCATTATTCCATGAATGTTTTTATGTCTGACTTGAAAGATAAATAGATACTAATTGCTGTTTCAAAAATTTTGACCTAGATTACTCGGAGGGAGCCCTAAAGACTGTCAGCACAACGGCTCAGACATCCTGACCTTTTCCACTACTACACCTTTGCCCCTTCCCCTAAGGGCCCCTGTAAAAAACTGGTTTCCGGCTAAGCAGGGATGTACTTGGTATTTTCAGGAATCACTGACATTCCAGGACGTGGCTGTGAACTTCACCAGAGAAGAGTGGGACCAGCTGTACCCTGCGCAGAAGAACCTTTACCGAGACGTGATGCTGGAGAACTACAGGAATCTGGTAGCACTGGGTAAGGATGTTGTCCCTGTAAAACTAGAAACCATTCTAAATGGGTGTATTTCCTTAAGTAGTGAAAATTTCCAAATCTTCAGTGAGTATAGTTCAGGCCAGGACGGAATGCTACTCAGTTCTGGAGACAGAGGACCTCTGTTTCCTGCTGTTTGTCCTCAGGTAAAAGATCATGACTTTGCTGAGTTTGAGGTGGGTAGCTTTATTTTGCTGCCTCTGAAATTTCCCCTTTCCAAATCCAGAGGCCCTAAAGACGAAAAATGTTGGAAATGAGTTCTGAGAGTAATTTCTGTTCCTAGTACAGACTTCTATGACATACATTTTTTCCATGAATAGGGCATCAACTTTATAAGCCAGAGGTGATCTCCCAGTTGGAGCAAGAGGAGCAGTGGGTGATGGAAAGAGGCAGCCCCCTGGACACTCACGCAGGTGAGGAGCGAGCACTTGGGTATCTGCTGCTCGGCGAAGAGAAGCAGTCGCCTCTGAAATATTCAACTGACTGTGCTCCAGGTCTCTGCCTCTGGGATTTTAAGAATACTGAGGCCTTTTTAAAAATTCAATTTCTGTTTGACTTTGTTCCAAAGTGGAAATTGCCCTCTTATTTTTTTTCCAGTTAAACAGATAATATATACTTACTATTAAAAAATTCACACAACACAAAAGTTCGTGTGAAGGTATTAATTTTAACATTCATAAATACCTTGCTGTTGCAAATCTCCACACAGCACTTTGTTTTTTTATTCATACATCCTCTCAGTATTCTTTAAATCTTTCTTTTCCATATCAAAGATCTTCTGCCATTTTTATCTACTTTTCATTCTTTTTCCTTTTATTATCAAACTCTTTAAACCTGTCTAAAACCCATAGCCTCAATTTTAATTCTCTTGATTACCTTTATGATATGACCCCTATCCTCTCTTTGTACTATTAAAATCATTTTCCTGGAAATTACCAATAACTTCCTTCAGTCAAATCCAGTGGCTTAAAAAGAAAACAGTTACTGTCTCCTCTCATCTTGTTGCATTGGATTGTGTTGACTTTACTTTCTTGACATTTTCTTCCACTCTGCCTTGTGATTACACAATTCTTGCCTCTTGTAGTCTTTGCCCAGTATTTCTATCTGCTCCTTCACTGCTTTCTCTCCCTTTTTATTCTTCTAAAAGCATGTATTCCTATAGACTTGGTGTTCATCTCTGTAGTACATTGCCTTTAAGTAACCCTTCTATGGCATTTTCCCATTTCTATATTTTTAGCCTCAGGATTTCACCCACACTCTCTTCCCAGATTTTAGATTATATTTTCGCTTATGAATGTCATGCTATCATTTTAATTATTTCAAAACCTGGATCTGTTGACATTATACTCTCTCTTTAAAGCATCCATTAAATATGAGAGTTCTTAACCCCCCCCCCAAAAAAAAAAACCAAACAAAACCCAAAACCTTAGCTCCCTACTGTTGGAATACCACCTATACAGTGTTCTGCCTGGTTATATTAGTAAGTAGTTGACTTTTAAATGTATGTCAGATACTGAGTTAGGTATTTTACACCCTGGTTTATTAAGCCAGGCTAACCTGCCCCCCATCTCTATGTAATTTCCACCCCGATTCTTTGCTTTGGCACCTGGTTTTCCCATTTGGACTTGGTGTTCTGTCATTCAAACTTCAGCTTCTTTTTCAAGGTGGCTTTGACTTGGCTGTCCTTGCTTTTAGCACTCCAGGTCATCTTGGGTGGGAAACCTGTTCCTCTTTCAGCCTCAATGAACCTGAATTTTCGTCTGACGAGTGCTGCCATTCCATGGGTAGAAGCTAATAAAACATTTTTTCGGGAACCCCTAACACTTTCCCTGACAACAGTAGGTGACACTATTTCTATGAATCTCCACACCCTGAAACCTGGGAAGCAGGAAACTAAAGGAAGAAAATGAAAAACTCCCTTCCCAGGTGAATTGCCAGCATTGGCACTTACAGCAGAAGGCAAAGCTGTTCTTTCCCTCAGGTACGTATTTTTTCCCCACAGGCATATCCGTTTGTAGGATCCAAGCTGTCTCCCATTAAGTCCCTATCCACAGATCCCTAGCTAGAGAAAATAATTGCTAACCTAAGAAAATTTCCAGAACTTATTTTGTGGATGCCTCAGGCTCTTGGTTCACAGGTCAGCTTGAACAAATGATGTCCTCATATCCTCCTTGTCAGTTGTAAGCAGCCTGGCAGTCTCCTCCAAGGAGACAGCTTGCATTTTTGCATTTTCCTGTAAGACACAGGGACACAGTGACTGGTTCCTCTTATGAGGATGTGGTAAAACATTTCTTTTGATGGATGCATCTAATTCTGGCTTGCCCTCTGAGGTACTGCTTGCTTTATTGGCATCTACTGATGCCTATTTACTTAGAAACCTCTTCCTTACAAAGGTAAGACCTGGAAAGTGTCCAGTGGATTTAGCAGCAAAGAGGTTAGTAATTATATTAATAAGGGAAATAACAGGGAAGTAATTAGAAGAACAATCAGTACATTGTTGAGTGAACAGGAGGTAAAAAGACCTGATAAATACGCCGTATCGTTACAAGAAGCTAGAATGAGAAAGGGAGACAACAGAGGATATATGGGAGACCAGAAGGTAATGTCAAAAGAGGATTGCTCTAAGCAGGAATGGTTTTAGCTTGTTTTTAATACTGAAGGGGAGGGGTTAAAAGAGGGAGTAAGTAGAAAATAGATACAAAATACGGAGCAAGGTTCTAGAAGAGATGGGTGTTGGATTGGAAAGAAGGAGATAAGGGCGATTTTGTATGTAAATAAGTTAGTTGGTGGGAGATTTGGAGGAGTTCACACATGGTTATTTCTATTTTCTTGGTAAAGTTGGATGCAAGGTCCCCTATTGAATGTAAAGGAATGGTGGGGGAT
This sequence comes from Ursus arctos, assembly GCF_023065955.2. Lineage (NCBI taxonomy): Eukaryota > Metazoa > Chordata > Mammalia > Carnivora > Ursidae > Ursus > Ursus arctos. The sequence continues at coordinate 88,885,898 of NW_026622874.1, forward strand.
AAGTACAGAACTTGAGGAACACTTGCTCTGGCTTACTGAGGTCAATGGAAGCTGACCAAAGATGAATCAAGAGATTACCAGGCAGCGTTGAGGATCCAAATGAGATTTTTCTATGCATTTGTGGTTTCCATGATCATGCATATGCCATTTCTCCTGTTCCACACGGCACCAGAAAGGCTTTGTAGAGCTCAGGCTGAGGGCCTGTTAGATGGGTGGAACTAAAGGAGAAAAACTGAGGGTTTGTTAATTCAGGTGATTTTACTTCTTGTCACTTGTCCAAGAAGTGACAAGAAGTAAAATAAGGCCTGAAGAAAACTGGAAACTAGAAAACAATGGAAGAGTCGAAACAGTGGAGTTCTAGATGAGATCAGAAAGTAGAATGTGAATAAGGGCATAGTCTACTCACGGAGCAAGAGAGTGTGACACTGAGTTTGAGAGTCTTTATATGGATCTAAATTCAGAGTATAACTGTACTAACCAGGTAAATAATTGTTGAAGTGGAGTGAAAACGAAAGCACAAACACCTACCAGTTAGAAAATACGATGGAAGAGAAGAGCCCATTTAATAGTAACTAAAAAATAAAACACCTAGAAAATAAACTTTTTTTTTTTTTGCTTTTGATAGAAAATCCTTTATTACTCAATCAAGATATTTATGGTGTTGGCTGGTTTCTAGTCGTCATTATGCACAAAATAAATATAAGTCACAGGAAGCACTGCGTGTTCAGAGTCCCTATGAACAATGTATCAAAACCCACGTGAACTGTCCCATGTGGCAACTGACTTATAGACATGGATATTCATTTTGGGGGAAACAACAAGACTGTAAACTACCTAAATGTTGACCAAGGTTCAATAAATTATGGCATGCACATACATTAGATTACTGTAGAACCGTTATCAAGAATGTGGATGGGGCGCCTGGGTGGCTCAGTCTATCTTCGGCTCAGGTCACGATCCCAGGGTCCTGGAATGGAGCCCCACATCAGCTCCCTGCTCCGTGGGGAGCCTGCTTCTGCCTGTCCCTCTGCCACTGCCCCACCCCGGCTTGTTCTCGCTCGCTCTCTCTCTCTTTCTCTCCAAGTACAGTAAATCCAGGCATTTCCCAGGAAAACGAGCACTCTATGCATGAAGTAGAATCTATTGTTTCTGAGCCACCAGGTCTCAGGGAAGGAAGGCAGACCCAGTGCTACAAAGGCCCACGTGGAAACAAGCCAGGCGGAGCATTTCTCTGCCTTCTCCCAATCTACACACAGCCAAAATTAATCACCTTGTGACTCACACACACTCCAGTGCTTGCTTGAAATAAAGGCCTGCCATCAGGATACAGGGTTCAAATGGAAGAGAAATTCAAAACAATTAGGGAGCAAAATTAAGTGCACTAGAAATAAACTTCTAACAAGAAATGTGCAATACCTGCATGAGGAAAACTTGAAAACACTCTGACAGACACAAAAATAAACTTGAATAAATGGACATACCAAGGTGTCAGTGTCCCTAATATACATGTAATGTAATCCCATAAAAAGTGCCTTCAAGATTTTAGAGGGCTCTAGATAAGCTCATTCTAAAGTTCAAATTGATTATATGTTGACTAATTGAACATATTAAAAAAATAAGAGAAAAAATAAAAGTCAAACAAAAATAATCTAGAAAACTCTGAAAGGAAAAACAATAAGAGGGATTATCTCAACTAGATAATATACAATAAAATTTTATTACTACAAGGCAGATCAACTGAACAGAATAGGAAATCCAGAAATAGACCCAGATGTATGCAGGAGTTTAGTATACGATAAAGGCATTAGTTCTAATCAGGAGGGAAAATGTGGACATCTTAATAAAATGGTATTGAGACAACTGGTATTTAAAAAGTAGACCTTTTTTTTTAATTTAAGTATAATTGACACAATGTTACATTAGTTTCAGGTGCACAACATAGCGATCAGTCTTTATGCTACGCTCACCACAAGTGTAGTTATAAAAGGTAGCCCTTTAATGAATAGTGAGTACCCATCTGGAAAGAGATAAAATTGGATCCATAACTTACCCCTTAAACGAAGATACTCCAAAGGAATCAGAGACTTTAAATGTAAAACATGAAACCATAGGAGACCTGGAAGAAAACACAGGAGAAATCTTCTATAACCTTGAAACAGGAAAATCATTTCTATGATTCAAAGTCTAGAAGCCATAAAAGAAAAGGTGTATACATTCAACAGATACAAATCCCCAAACTCTGCATGGGGTAGCATAATAAGCAGGGTAAAAAGGCAAATGGCAATAAAGGGAAATATCTGCAATTTATATCAAAATGGCTAAGCTCCCATTAATAAAAGGCTCCTGTCAATCAGTGAGAGGCCAACAGCCCAACAGAAGCATACACATGTCTGAACAGTTCCTAGATAAACGAATACAAATACGTTTAATGCAAGAAAAAATGTTCAGCCTCACTCATAAGAGAAACACAAATTGAAAATACAGATTACCCATTCTTGCCTATCAGTTTAGCAAAAGTCCAAAAATTAGCCTGCACACACTGCTGATAGGACTGTAGGGAAGAACGCACTCTCCTACATTGCTAGTGTAAGATGAACCACCGGGCAACATAAGGATGTCTTACATTATCAAGGGGGGTTCCCTTTCCAGATAACCCTGTGTGGTGTTGTAGACTCTTTGGATGAACAAAACATTGTCTACAGTCACATGTTTTTGTAAACAATTTTATGGGAACCCAGCCACACTTGCTCTGTCACTCATACTGTGTGTGTCTGCTTTCACACTATTATGGCAGAGTTGAGTAAATGATAAAGCCCATATGACCCACAAAACCTTAAATATTTACTATATGACCCTTTACAGAAAAAACTTACCAACCTCTGTCCAAACACTAGTTTTAATTATTTATAACCACCACTCTCATTAAGAAATTCATTTTTATTGCAACCCATAAGATCTGTATGATCTATAAAATTGAGACAAAGTCTTACCAAACAACATTTATCCTTACTGCTATGTCTGAACTCTGATAGTTTCTAATCTTTTTTAGCCTATTGTTTCAGTTTTAATTTATTGTTCTATCCACTAAATTAATATTATAACCCACTATATTTTTTAATTAAAAGAGAACCAGAAATGCTAATAGTGCTTTACACATAGAAAGGATAAATTTGGGGCACCTGGGGGGCTCAGTTGGCTAAGTGTCTGCCTTTGGCTTAGGTCCTGATCCTGGCATCCTGGGACTGAGCCTGCTTCTCTCTCTCCTCCGGCTTGTGCTCTCTTTCTCTCATAACTAACTAACCAAATAAATAAATAAATAAATAAATAAATAAATAAATAAAATCTTTTTTAAAAAAAGGATAAACTTTTAAAAATGTTTTCCTCCCTCCCTTTGTCCCTTATTCTTTTCTTTTCTCCCTCCTCCCTTCCTTCCTTCTCTCCCTTCCTCTTTCCTTTCTCGCTTCCTTTCTTCCTACTTCAAAATAATTTATTTCAAAAGGCACTGGATGAGGCTGAGCAGGGTGAGCTGTCTGCTAGGTGATGTGTGCAGTAGTGCAGAAGGCCCTTCAAGATGTTGTGGTTGCCCAGTGGCATCATAAGATGCTTATATTAAGATCCTATCTTGGGGCGCCTGGGTGGCTCAGTTGTTAAACGTCTGCCTTTGGCTCAGGGCGTGGTCCCAGGGTTCTGGGATTGAGCCCCACATCAGGCTCCTCCGTTGGAGGCCTGCTTCTTCCTGTCCCACTCCCCCTGCTTATGTTCCCTCTCACGCTGGCTGTCTCTATCTCTGTCAAATAAATAAATAAAATCTTAAAAAAAAAAGATCCTATCTAGAAGGTACCCCTTCCTAGATACAAAGGACATCAGAGGTCTAGGTACCCTAGAAATCCAATTTTATTAAAGGCTCATAACCCCAAGAGTTGATCCAGGGAATATGGAGTCAGTGGGGACAAATAGTAACCACACTGAGCCTGCAGAAGTCTATGCAAATCCCCGGTTTTTCTTGATGTAGAGCCCTTAGGCTCCTACAAGAATGATGAAAGCCTGATGAACTCCTGCAGTAGAGCTAAAGAGCCTTACTCTGTAGCCATGACCAAGATATTGCATGCATTTACTTAATTTAGAACTTGGGCACAAAATAGAATGCATGTCATTCTCACAGTGTAGGCACAGGAAGCTCTTCTACTTCCATGTCTGAAAACACTTTCTTCCCAAGTAGCACTTTTTCTATAATCTCAGATAACAGAGGCATAGGAAATATAAGATGTCATAGGGGATTGACTCAGCAGAAGTATAAAGAAGGACTTGGGAGCTTCAGGGGCACCTGGGTGGCTCAGTCATTAAGCATCTGCCTTTGGCTCAGGGTGTGATCCCAGGGTCCTGGGATCGAGCCCCACATCAGGCTCCCTGCACCGCTGGGAGCCTGCTTCTTCCTCTCCCACTCCCCCTGTTTGTGTTCCCTCTCTCGCTGGCTGTCTCTCTGTCAAATAAATAAATCTTTAAAAAAAAAAGACTTGGGAGCTTCAGTAAATGGCTGGGTTTCTAGCCAGGTAAGGCCAAACCAGGAAGAACGTAGGCAGTGGATAATGAGAGAACACAGCACCTCTACATGCTCTCATATACATAGTTTGATGAACGTGTTCATCCTCATAAGTGCCCACCCTGCTTTTAAGGTAAGTTGCAGTCACATCTACTAACAAGGGGGCTTAGTTAGGTAAGGAGCTAGAACAAATGGATTAGAGTTTGTTCTTCACAAATTTTCTTCACAAATAGCCCAAGATAATCAGTGTCTCAACCTGGAGTCTAGACTCTACCTTGGCATCCCACTGGGATGTAGATAGGTAGCCCTGTGGTTGAAGATCTGATGTGCCTTGAGGGTATCCACAGTGGGGGAACAATGCCTGTATAATCCATGCATTGTCACTCCTCCTCCTGGTATCAGTAGATGACAAGTCTGCCAACCAGCAGCACTTTCCCCTTTTCACTCAGAAGCAAGACATGGAAAGAAGGCAGTCAACAAAAGTGGCCATGAGTGTGTTGATCAAGCTGCAGTGTTTCCAGGAATAAACCAAAGTTTTGCAAGCTAGGCCATAGGGAATGAAGGCCCTGAATTCTACTCCTAGGCAGAAGGAGTTGTGTCTTCCGACTCCAGCCAGTCATTCTAAACATTTTAGAGCCAGAGCCAAAGTCCTTAGACAGACAAAAGCATTTTGGCTGAAAATAGTGATCCAGTCGATAATTTGGTTGAATCGGTCAATTGGTTTAAAACAAATCTTTTAAATCACTATTTTTTCCACATATAATTTTAGACCAGAGTAAGTTCTGTTTATACATCTTTTTGTATATCTTTAAGCATATTGATCTGTTTTTCACAATTTTCTTTCTTTTTCTTCCTACAATTTCTATTTCATGTTTGGCCAACTAACTATTCTTGCCATGCTGTTTGTGGTAACAGTAAGTCCAATGCAACCTAAATGTGAATTGATTAAAAATACTTTGATATATCCATAAAATTGGGTATTTTACAAACTTTAAAAATTATGGAAATGTATTTGTCGACATGAAAATATGTTCATGATATGCAGTAATGAAAAAAAAAGAAATATACAGGGGTTCCTGGGTGACTCAGTTGGTTAAGCTCCAGACTCTTAATTTTGGCTCAGGTCATGATTTCAGGGTTGTGAGACCAAGCCCCATGTCAGGCTCCCCACCCACTGTGGAGCCTGCTTAAGATTCTTTCTCTGCCCCTCCCCTGCTCTCGCTCTCTTTAAAAAAAAAAAAAAGAAAAAGAAAAACACAAAACAGTATTATGGTGTAATTCCATTTTATTTTTCCAGGATGATTCTTGGCATAATTATTAATGGTGCTCCCTTTTACTGTCAAATGTCCTAATTAGGATGATAATCATATGTGCCAGCTTCAAGGAAACACTCTTCAGCTTTTTATATACATTCCCTATGGTTGAAAGACCAAGACTAGTGCAGGACTTACATTTGAGAACGCTAAAGCAGTCCAAGGCCCAAGAACAGCTGACTGATGAAATGACTTTTGTAGGTGAGCCAGGAGAAACGGTTGAGTTAGGATCTGTTTGCACTACCCAAGTTGGTCAAGAGAAGGTATCATGAGTGTTTATGAGTCATCCAACATCTTCGATCTTGTCCAATAGGATTCATGCCTGTAGGGCTGGTCCCAAGGGACTATCCAAAATAGAGATTTATCTATCCAGATCATGGAAATGAAAGAAGAAAGAGAGGTCCAGCTAAAACCTCCCAAGAGTCATAAGAGTTCCCAAAGTGAGTCCTATTTAATCTTCTGCCAAGGTGAGAATGTGAAGCTACCCAGTCACACCAAAATGGGCCTGTCTCTTAATCCCTCCCTCCACACAGCTTCTATCCTCAAACTCTTGTTAGAAGGGAACTAACCAGGGCACCTGGGTGACTCAGTCAGTTAAGTGTCCAACTGTTGATTCTGGCTCAGGTCATGATATCAGGGTAATGAGATTGAGCCCAGAATCAGGCTCTGTGCTGGGTGTGGAGCCTGCTTAAGATTCTCTCTCCCCCCTCCCTCTGCACCTCCCTCCTCCAAAAAAGAAGGAAACTAAATGACAGTGAAGAAAGAAGTGGCCTGGGAAAAAGTTAAAGTGGGAAAAGAAGTGAGAGAATAGGGGAAAAAACCAGCAGGAAGAAAGTAGGGTGGAGAAAAGACACAGGTGGTGGGGAGAAAGGAAGAATATGACTCTAACAGCCCAGGGGAAGGAAAATGAATTAATTTTGGAGTTTTGATTATTAAACAGGTGAACTGAACATTTTAATTACTGAATAGAGACTGTGTTTATAACTTACTGTAACAGTAGGAGTATCGGTTATCTAAGAATTAGGGGGAACCACCAAACCTGCCCAAATCTTCATCCAGAAGCAGAATGAGAATGCCCCCATTAAGTTTAAAGAAGTGGTAGGACACTGAAATGAAATTTTGTTTTTATCACAATTCATGGTTGTTCAAAACATGATTTACATTTATATTTGTATGAACAGGGAAAAAATCTGGCAAGACAGGCTCCAAACTGTTAACAATACTGACCTCTAACGGGGTGAAATTCTTCCTTTATGCACTTCCACGTTATTTGAATGCATTATTATAAGCAAGTATTCATTTTATCATTTTAAACAAAAGATTGAAAATAAGAAGAAATACTTTTTAAATAAACAAGTAGCTGGCACTACAATAGAATAATCCTGGACCTGTCTTCTCCAAGTCTTTCCTCTAACATCTCCCACCTCTAAGCACAGATCTTTCTCTGATATTTCTCACTCTCCTTTCCTTTTTCTTTCTGCATAGATACTCCTGGATGATCTCTTCTTATGATTACCATACAGGTTTTAAAATTTCCCCCTGCTCACTGCTTTCTGTCATCCTTTTAGTCTTCCTGGTTCCACGGCCATATTTTAAAACTTATGCCACATATGCCTTGTCCACATTACTAAAAGTTTCACTTGGAAATTCACTGTGCAAAAATTTCTTTTTCAAAACAGAGAAGATGGCAAAATATTTGTATGTTCTGAATTTCTTTTAGATGGGGAGAGTAGACCTGAAATCAAAAAATCAACTCCAAACCAGAATATTTCTGATGAAAATCAAAATCATGACATGATAATGGAGAGACTAACAGGAGATAGTTTCTGGTACTCCATCTTGGGAGGACTCTGGGATTTTGATTACCAGTTAGAGTTTAACCAAGAAAACCAGCAGAGACATTTAGCACAAGTATCTTTCACCCACAAAAAGATCACACAGGAGAGAAGCCATGACTGTAATAGATTTGGAGAAAACTATAATGTGAACTCAAACCTTATTATGCATCAGAGAATTCCTTCCATTAAAACACCCCTTAATTCTGACACACAAGGAAATAGCATCAAACGTAATTCAGACTTGATTTACTATCAGGGAAACTATGTAAGAAAGAATCCTTATGAATATAATGAGTGTGGAAAAATCTTCAATCAGCATATTCTTCTTACCAATCATATTCATACTGAAGAGAAACCGAGTGAATGTGGGAAGGTTTTCAGCCACAACTCATCTCTTACTCAACCTCAGATAGTCCTTACAGGAGAGAAGCCCTATAAGTGTGATGAATGTGGGAAAAGTTTCAGCCAGAGGATACATCTTATTCAACATCAGAGAATTCACACAGGAGAAAAACCTTTTATATGCAATGAATGTGGGAAAGCCTTCCGTCAACATTCATCCTTTACTCAACATCTGAGAATTCATACTGGAGAGAAGCCCTATAAATGTAATCAATGTGGTAAAGCCTTTAGCCGTATCACATCCCTTACTGAACACCATAGACTTCATACCGGAGAGAAACCTTATGAATGTAGTTTTTGTGGAAAAGCCTTCAGCCAGAGGACACATCTTAATCAGCACGAGAGAACTCATACAGGAGAGAAACCCTATAAATGTAATGAATGTGAGAAAGCCTTTAGCCAAAGTGCACACCTTAATCAACATAGGAAAATCCATACTCGGGAGAAATTATGTGAATATAATAAATGCGAGAAAACCTTAAGTCCCAGTCCTTCACTTACTCAGCAGCACATAACTCATGGGGGGGGAAATCATATGAATATATAAATCTGGGAAAACTTTTGGTCAGCTCTTTTCATCCCATTCAATATCAAATTATTCATAGAGGAGAGAAAGCTTATAAATAAATTTTTAATGCATAGAAACTAAATAAATTTAGGTCTTAAATTAGTAGCATATTCCCAGGAGAGGTTATAGATAGTGAAAATAATTTATTTTATAAAATTAAATTGAGTCATGTTCCAAATCTGATATAAAACTCTTTTTAATGACCAGAAATCTTGTAGGCAATAATCTGTAATTATTCACCTGTAACTCTTATGATATAAAGTTTTTAAATTATGTAAACATTGATTAAGGCAACGATGCAGTGTAACCAGTCACATAAACTTGAAATAAACATAAAAGCAATATTTCTCAAACTTCAGTCATTTGTGTGTTTCCTTTACAGTTTTTATCATATTCAGTGTTTACTTAATATTTTTCTTTAAAGGGACTCAGAATTTTTAATCTTGTCCTAGGAAATAGTATTTGTGGAAATTATGAGTTTTATATGTCAGTTACATTTGTTCTAAAATAAACAAACATACTTATTTATCAAAATATTTAACTTCCAAATTAAAAATATCCATTTGATGTACCACCTAAGTCTTCTGTACCTTCATCTGAGAAACAATGTGACAGGATCTGACAGTGTTTGTTGATTTGTTTGTTTTTTAGCAACTTTTGCATTTTCATCAAACGAGCCCTAGAATCACTTTAAGAAGAGTCTTGGAGGAGACTGAGGGTCATAGTGATGAACTTTAAAAAGTGATTCAGAGAAGTCTACTTTTCTATCCTCTTGTTCTAGTTTTAAACTTCCTTATAGCAAATAGATTGCTCTCACTAAAATGGGTATTTCTGCTATGTTTGTGGGTTTGAAGAGAGAGGAGTTTTTTGTTGTTGTTCTGTGTTGCTTTGTTTTTCTATAATCACCAGGGGCTGAGAGTCCCTACACCTCCCTGCACAACTGTGAAAGACAAGAAGTAGGAGACTATACCAGATGTTAAGCTGTGGTACGATGATAAGGATAAGAACCAGGGAAGAGCCCAACTGGCTTATATAAACAACAAAGAAAGTATTACTAATTGGCTTAATAATGTATTTTATTTATTGAAATATATTTATGTAACACCTTTTTCCAAAAAGAATTTAAGGTGGTTAAATTTTATTTTCGTGAACACTGCCCTGTTGAGCAAACAATCACATTTTGATGTTACAAAGCATTATAAATGTAAACTGTCATAAGCCACAAATATCTGCACCTATGGGGCTTCTCCAGTTTCTTGATTTTCTGTCTGTCTCTTTCCTCAGGCATGGCTTGAAGAAGCCATGAGTCTAAGGTAGGATTGCATTTCCCCTTGCTTCCTCACCCTTTTTCTTCCAACATAGCTCCCAGCTCAAAGACTTCTCTGACTTTTTCCCTCTGAAAGACTACATTTTATAAAGTTCTTGGGTCAAAGCTGAAATGATCTAAAGACACTTAAAAACCTAAAACACTAAAAACAAAGAAAATAATGAACTCATTTCATCACAGACGTTAAACTTTTCAAAGTACGTTTATGCCCCACGCATCAGTGAATGTGAAATAGTTAATAAAATCCTGAGTTACTATAGTCAAGAAGGATTTTTAACAGTATTTTGTGTTCAAATATCCGTGTAGTAGGGATCCATTTTCAGGGCAGATCCGTTCCGGAAATTATCTCTTCACCCAAATGAGCTACATTTAACATTCATTTGCCTTAAGAAGGGTACTCAGATTTCAGAAAGAGAGTGAGCCAAGGTGAAATCTTAGGCAGTAAAGGAATGTATTAAAAGAAGTAATGATTAATTACAATTGGTAAAGGCTTTGATCAAAGTTTAATTTTGCAACCAGCAAAGAAAAGAAAAAAAGACGTATCCACAAAAAGTGTTAAGGGCTCCCATACAGGCAGTGTATCGACACAGGTGAAAAATGAAAACAATGGGATTTTCAAAGAGTTTCAGCAGAACTTGGATAATCCTAGAAAAGAAGAGTCTGGACTGAACCAGACCACAGTTGGCCAAAGATTTTCACCAATTCTTCATAATAAACAGGAATTATAAAAGTAGAAGCTTATTAAATATTCTTTAGGGTCATAAATGATGATGCTTATCTCAGTTGTGGAGTAAACTATGTCATTCTGGGATGAATTTATTTTCATGTCCTTTGTTCTCTTCAAAATGTTGCAAGTTAAGGAGTGAACTCTAAGTATACTGATGACATCAAAATACTTGCTCTTGGAGTAGAGAAACCAGAGGAATAGCACTCATTGAAAAACCCGTCAGTTATGACTTATTTCTGTCTGCGAGGGCAAGACATTACCCTTTCACATGCATTAGTTCATTTGGCCCATCCAACCAGGTGTCATTGGCTTTCTTTTATGAAAAGAGATATTTAAGCTTACACATGATAATAAATTATTTATTCAGGATTTCTCAATAGAAATGTCACTAGCACATGGATCGTCTACTGATTCCAGTGCCTGGAACAGTGTTTTGTAACACATTGTAAATATTTGTTGAATATATTAAAGTTAATAAAGCAAAAGGTGCTGCTCAACATTAAAATCTGTGTGACTTTCTCAGAACTTCAGATTGTTGAAGGATTGCCATGTTGATAGATTCTCATGTCCAAAGGCCTTGTGGGCATGGAGAAATATATCCATTACTATTTGTATTTTGATTAATGTTTAATTTATTAGTTGAAGAAATGCATTCTTTAAGCAGCCAGTATTCCTTTAATTATTCACAGCTGTGAAACTAATGAAAAAAAGCTTAGGAATTTCTAAAATTAGATACCCCCACTCTTTAAAGCACTGATTTCAGATTTAAACATTTCAATAAAATCACAAGCCTAAAATTTAAGATTGTATTAAATATTTTAAATACCTTAAGAAATGTAAAAAAAAAGGGGCATCTCTGCCTTCAGCTCAGGTCATAATCCCATAGTGGTGGGATAGAGCCCCACATTGGGCTCCCCACTCATCAAGGAGTCTGCTTCTCCCCCATGCCCCTCCTCCCGTTCATGTTCTCTCATTCTCTATCTCAAATAAATTAAATCTTAAAAAAAAAAAGGTAAAATGTACCCAGAATATTAATTATACCAAAACCATTAAAATGTTACCTACATGGATTTAATTTTTTTTTCATATCCTTATTTGAACAGTTTCCCAGGGTTTCAGTTTTTCATTTGTTTCTAGGTTTAGGCTGTTCCTGCCAGGTATTATTTGACAACCTTCCTTGGGTTCTAGTAATCTTATCTAACCCAAAATACGAGTAATACCGTCAGACAAATTAAGTTGCAATTTACAGATTAGCAACTGGCTGATTCTTAGGTCATCCATAGAACCTAGTTGCACAGACCAAACAACTTTTTTTTTTGGTCTCCTTTCATAACAAATTATTACTTATTATGTCATGGGGCATTTTGAGACCTTGTTTTTGCATAGATTTGAAATTTTTGACTCTTGAACTTTCCCCAAACCATCTGTCTCATTCTCCTGTCATTTTGGTATAGGAATTTTATTGCCTAGCATTATTTAAAGCTTTTTTAAAAATTATCTTATAGATTACTGGTAGAAATGCAAAATGGCACAACCCCTGTGGAAGGGAATTTAATAGTATAGAGCAAAACCTAATATTCATTTATCCTTTGGCTCAGCAAACCCATTCTAGAAATTTACACTGAAGATACACCACTAATAATAATAAAGTACATATGCACAAAGTTAGTTATTAAAATACTGGAGGAAAAAACTAAATGTTTACACAAGAAATATAGCTCAACAAACTACGGTACATCCAAAGGGTAAAGTTCTATGCATCTGAAAAAAAACTCATCTGGAGTGAATGATTCTTTCAGGATATGTTAAATGAAACAAGTGTGAAAAAGCATATATAGAATGTTACTTTTTGTAAGAAAGAAAAAGAATGCACATGTATCTGATTATCTTTGAAAAAATAAATACAAGAAGCACTAACCAGAAACTAATAAATACGTCACCTATGGGAACAGGAACAGGGTTAAAGGGACAGGAAAGGAATGAAACTTCTCTGAATACACCTTTTAATAGTTTTGAGTTTCGAATCATTTTAATGACTTGCAGATTCAAAAACGAAGATTAAATAAAAAATGATAGGTTTCTTCCCATCCTTGAATACAAAATTGTATACAAATACAAATGAACCTAACTATATAGAATATTGATACTAATCACACAGAAAAAAAATCATCCCAATAAATTTTTAACACACAGCGCTGTCACTGAAGGCACTAAGGATAAAAAAATTAATTCAAAAAGCAATTTCAAGCTATACTTAGCAAGTTTGTTGTTAATGGTGATATTATTACTACAATTCCAAAAGTATCTAGTCTGTGTTGTAGCAGCTGGCAAGTCAATCACTGATGTTGCTGGAGTGGGGACCAGGGTTTTCACTGTGGGGGAAAGGAGATACAAACACAGAACGGGGGAAAAGAAGAAACTCACCGGTTTTTAGAGGTTTGTGCTGTGTGCCTGTATGTGTGCACACAGGCTTCTGTATGTGTATTTGAACATATAGCTACATCCTCTCAAATATCCTGGAAGCAAAAAAACTTCCTGTAGCAAGGCGCTCACCCAGCACCTAGATCCTGGTTTCTAAATACCATTCCCCACTGAAACCTCTTGGAGAATGTGCTGATCCAATAACTGAGACATGAAAAGTACAGGTAAACCTGGATCACACTTTTTTTTTTGCCAGGAAGTAAGAAATTCACGAAAACTAATGGAGGCAAGTCAGAAAGACACAGGCGTCAGCTTCACAAGGCTCCCACTAGCTAATTTTGGAAAAATTTGGACTTCGAAATGAATGGCAGGAATAAAACAGTACATTTAAAAATCTATTAGTCCATACAAATTTATTAAATTTTTAAAAGGTGTGAATGCAAAAAAAAAATGAGTCTATCTCAGAAACATACTAAGCGGAAAGAAGCTAGACTTAAAATAGATACCATTTGATTCCATTTCTATGAAGATCTAGAATAAGCAGTGTTAATGTATACTGATCGAAATTAGATCAGTGGTTGCTTCTGGAGGAGATGGCTTGACTAGAAGGGGAATGAGGGAACTTACGGAAATGTTCTGTCTTCATAGTGGTCTGAGTTGTGTGTGTTAATTCATCAAAACTGATTGAACACTTAAGCTATATATGCATCTCACTGTATGTGGATTACATCTCAATTAAAAAATCATGTTTAAATCTGATGTGGGGGAAAGGGAAAGCTCTTTTTTGCAAAATAATGCTAACTAAAAATGTAACAGAAATAGAAAAACTACTATTTCGTAACAACGATGGTAATAATTGAGAACCATGAATGAATCCTAAAACTGTTGGCTGAATGTTTGGAGAACAGTATATTCATGCAATCTCAAAAGCATCTCCCTAGCAATGACTAATCATTAATTTCCCATTATTAATATTAATAATTAATATTATTAAATATTAATATTAATCGTTAATTATTAATTACAAAGGAAATTACAATGGAGAGATCTGGCAGACACTACCTCAACCAAAGATTAAACTAATATCAAAAATGGTTTCTTGGGGCGCCTGGGTAGCGCAGTCGTTAAAGCGTCTGCCTTCGGCTCAGGGCGTGATCCTGGCGATCCGGGATCGAGTCCCACATCGGGCTCCTCCGCTAGGAGCCTGCTTCTTCCTCTCCCACTCCCCCTGCTGTGTTCCCTCTCTCGCTGGCTGTCTCTCTGTCACATAAATAAATAAAATCTTTAAAAAAAAAAAAAAATGGTTTCACTTATAATGGAATCTAAAAAAAAAAAAATGAATAAGCACACAAAAAGCAGAATCAGACCTAGAAATACAGAGAACAAACTGATGGTTGCCAGAGGGGAGGCCAGTGGAAGGATGGGCAAAAATGGGTGAAGGGGAGTGGGTGGTACTGGCTTCCAGTTACGGAATGAATAAGTCACAGGAATAAAAGGTACAGCCTAGGGAAAATAGTCAATGGTACTGTAACAGTGTTGGAGGGTGACAGATGGTAGCTACACTTGTGGTGAGCACACCCTAAGATACAGAGTTGTCCAATCACCGTATTGTATACCTGAAACATGTAACAATGTGTATCAACTATACTTGAATTAATTAAAATTTTAAAGTAAAAAAAATGGGACACACTGCAATCATGTGACTCGTGATAATAATGTTCTGAGAAGGACACATCATATGTAATGTTCCTGCAAATAATATTAGCCTGAACTCACACATCAGGAAACTATCAGGCAAAGTAACTTAGAGAGATTTGGCAAAATAGTTGGCTTGCACTCTTTTTAAATGTCAGTGTCATGAAAGAAAAAGAAAAAGAAGACTTAAAGGAAAGTAAAGAAACACGACAACTAAATGCAATGCATGATCCTTGGTTAAATCCTGGATCAATTTTTATAAAATCTATAAAGAACATTACTGGGATGATTAAGAAATTGTGGCTATGGACTCATAATATTGTATCAATGTGATATTTTATAACTTCACTGTGTGATAAATGGAGTATTAAGAGGTGACGTGTCATGATGTCTGCAAGAAACTCAAATGGTTTCCAAAAAATACATATCACACACACACGTGTACATACATATATCAAGTGATTGTGTGTGTTTATGTATAATATATAACAGCAAGAGAGAAAAAGCACACAAAATGTTAACAATTGGTGAATATTTGAGTGAAATGTTCATGGATTTGAATGAAAGGTTTATGGTTGCTCATTGTACTACTGCAATTTTTCTGTGGGTTTGAATTTTTTAAGAAAAAATTGATTTTAAAAAGCAACATTCACTGAACCTTAAAAAGGGCCCAAACTTTAACTTTATAAAAAAGAATCAGGTGATGAAAGAAGTGGCAATCTAACGTAGAAAGAATTTGATCATTTTATTGAACTGAGAATTTATAAGTTAGAGCAAAACCCCATAAGAACACACCTCATGATAATGACATTTGGAATATAACATGACTACCCAATCAGCTACAAGATCCCTGACACTCCCAACTACCACCCTTCTCTTTCTCTATATCACAGTAATGTGATATTTCATTTTACACAATTATATAAACTACACATTTAAATTTTACATAATGACAATGCTCTAATTTAGAGCATGATACCCTCTCAATAAGATGAAACCTAGAAAGTCCAGAAATAGAAATGTTTTGGTATTTTATCAGGGCCAGACATGTTGGAATTGCCAAGAGATGAGAGAGAGCTGAGTGACATGGAAGGAGCTCAAATAAGAAAGAAGGACAGACATAGAAGGCAAGAACAATTTGTCTCTGAGGCCCACATAGCCATGTGTAAAATGAAGTTTAAAATATTCAGTTGGACTAAAGGGTAGAGAAATTGAGCATTACCTGGGGTGATAAACCTTAAAAAACTTTTATTTTTTTTTAATTTTTTTTAAAGATTATATTTATTCATTTGACAGAGATAGAGTCAGCCAGCGAGAGAGGGAACACAGGCAGGGGGAGTGGGACAGGAAGAAGCAGGCTCCCAGCAGAGGAGCCTGATGTGGGGCTCGATCCCAGAAACCAGGATCACGCTCTGAGCCGAAGGCAGATGCTTAACGACTGAGCCACCCAGGCGCCCCCATTAAAAAACTTTTAAAACCTTACAAGTAAATCACACTGATCAGCCTCCTCATCTCTCACCTCTCAAATGCCAGTTACACCAAGTTCCACCAACTCACTGAAGGCAGACACCTGAGAGTTACCCTAGATCTCTCTCTCTCTCTCACCCTCCACCTCACGTGCAATCAGTTACAAAGTCCTGTGTATTCTGCCTCCCTGAAATCACTGAAGATTCACATCTTTGACCATGTTCCCAGTGGGACTCCTGAAACAGACCACGATCATTTGTTCAACAGGTCTAAGTATGTTAATATCATTACAACTTTATTTGAGATATAGTGGCGACCTCGGATCCTTGAGTAACAGAAAGGACAAAAGCCAGCCTGGTTCACAGCTGAGGCAGACATCACAAGTCCATTCCCTAAAGTCTGTCTTCCTTTCCTTCCACAGATTTTTAACTGCGCACTTTGCCTCTCAGGATAAATTTCTTGGCCACCCTTGTGGATACATGTGGCCACATGACTGACTTTTGGCAAATGAGATATAAGTAGAAGTATGACTAATTTCCTAGCAGAGTCCTTAAAGGGAAGGCTGTTCTTTTTCCCTTTCCCTTTTCCTACTGACTAGAATATAGATCTGCTAGCCGCATCTTGGCTTATGCTGTAGAAACTGTATTTTGAGGACGGAAAATCAACAATACAGAAGGAGCCGGAGTTCCTGATGATCATAAGGTTGCCATTCCAGCTTTGCACTGTGTAAATGAGAGAAATAGACCGTCTCCTTTAAGTCACTGCTATTTTGAGAATCATGCATTCATAGACGACTTCATTCTACCAAATACAACAGCATCTTTTTAAAGTTTTGTTACCATCATGAAGCCTGTGATCATGAAGTGAGTAGACAATCTGATGATGTAAGCCAGATGTCAGCAGCCCTATCTCTAAAGGGCCAGATAATAAATACTTTAGGCTTCGTGGAACATACAGTTCTCTGCTGCAATTACCCAACTCTCCCACTGCAGCAGCAAAGCAGCCATAGAAAATACGCTCACGAATAGGCAGGGCTGTGTTCCTGTAAAACTTTATTTTCAAACACATGCAGTAGATATCTTAAATATAGAGAAAAATTGGTGTTTGCCAGAGGGGAGGTGTGTGGGGGGATGGGTGAAATAGGTGAGAGGGGTTAAGAATACTGAGTAATGTATAGAATGGTTTAGTCTATACTGTAAACCTGAAACTAATATAACACTGTATACTAATTAGACTGGAATTAAAATTTTTTTTAAAGCACGCAGTAGGCCAGATATAGCTTATAGACTATAGTCTGCTGACCCCTAAAGTAACCTTAATGGTATATTTGAAAGTGCTTATTCCACCAAAATCTCCTACCGTCACAGTATTTCATAATTTCACATACACTCCTTTATTAGTTTCCCAGGACTGACATAACAAACCACCACAAACTAAGTAGCTTAAAGCAACAGACATGTATTCTCTCGGAGTTCTGGAGGCTAAAGTACAAAACCCAGATTTCAGCAGGGCCCTGTTCTCTCTGAGACATTAGGGAAAAATCTTTCCTCTTCCTAGATTCTACTGGCTCCCAATAATCCTTGGCTTACAGCTGCACCACCTGCCTCTGCCTCTATCTTTGCGTGGCCCTTTACTCTGTGTATCTCTGTGTCCTCTCTTCTTCTAAGGACATTGGCTTTGGGGCCTGCCCTAAATCCAGTATGATGCTATCTCAAGATCCTTAACTAATTACATCTGCAAAGACCGTATTTCAAAATAAAGTCGCATTCCCAGGTTCTCGGTAGACATGAATTTTGGTCAGACATTATTCCATACCCTACAATCCCCTCATCACAATAATATCTCACACCCCATGACAAATAGGGCAGGAGTACTGCCAAGAGGAATGCAAGGAGTGAACCTACAGACAGGCCCTTTGTCTGGAAACGTTTGCCCTTAGGAGCACCTGGGTGGCTCAGATGGTTAAGTATCTGCCTTCCGCTCAGGTCATGATCTCCAGGTCCTGGGATCGAGCCCCACATCAGGCTCCCAGCTTAGCAGAGAGTCTGCTTCTCCCTCTGACTCTCCCTCTGCTTGTGTATACGTGCTTTCTCTCTCTCTCTTAAATGAAGACAAAAAATCTTAAAAAAAAAAAAAAAAAAAAGGAAATGTTTGTCCTTAAAGAAGCTGTATCTTCTTCTTATGATTTTTTGTAACGTACAGTATCAGCCAACATGCACCAAAATATTTCCAAATAGATTTGAACATTCCAATATCCTTAGAAAGAAAGATATTTTATTGGGCCCATTTGTGTCACTCTTATATTAGTTATATAGTTACACAGTTAGATGAACACATTTCTTATATAAGTCGAACAGTTCATCTAGGAGAAACATGAAAACAAAAAAATTTTTTTTTTAAGATTTCACTTATCTGACAGAGAGAGAGACAGCCAGCGAGAGAGGGAACACAAGCAGGGGGAGTGGGAGAGGAAGAAGCAGGCCCCCAGCTGAGGAGCCCGACGTGGGGCCCGATCCCAGAACGCCGGGATCACACCCTGAGCCGAAGGCAGACGCTTAACCGCTGTGCCACCCAGGCGCCCCATGAAACCAGAATATTTTAATAAAAAGGATAATGAAAGTTTTCATTGAATGAAGGAAATGAACAGTGGCTAAGAAAGACAGAAGACAGATCTTACACAGATCTCATAAAATCTCAGCTTGGTTTGTTGTTGTTTTTTTTTTTGCAGAAATTGACAAACTAATCCTAAAATTCATATAGAAATGCAAAGAGCAAGAATAGACAAAATATTCTCAAAAAAGAACAAAGGTAGAGGACTCACACTTACTGAGTTCAAAAATTACTACAAACTATTGTAATCTAGACACAATGGTACTGGCACAGGTTAGACATACAGATCAATAGAACACAACGGAGAGTCCATTAATAAACCCTTATATTTATGATGGTCAATCAATTTTTAGTAAGGGTGTCAAGACAACTCAATAAGGAAAGAAGAGTGTTTTCAACAAATGATGCTGGAACAACTGGAATCCACATACAAAAGATAAAGTTGGGCCCCTTCCTTACACCACACACAAAAATTAATTCAAAAAGGATCCAGGACCTACTAAACGTAAGATCTGTAACTATAAAGCTTTTTTAAAAAAATGGTAAATACACAAATGAGAAAAACCATTTAGTATTAAATCTTTATAACCTTGAATTAGGCAAAGCCTTCCTAGATGCAACACCACAGCCACAGTGACAAAAGAAAAAATAGACAAGTCAGACTTTATCAAAATGTAAAGGGTTTTGTGCTGCCAAGGAAATCATCAAGAAGTAGAAAGACCAGCCACAGACTGGAAAAAAAAATCTATAAATCATATCTGAAGAAGGACTTTTATCTAGAATATGTAAAGATCTACTAGACTATTATGGAAAACTTGCAATGAAAAGACAACCTAATCAGGGCGCCTGGGTGGCTCAGTTAGTTAAGCGTCTGCCTTCGGCACAGGCCATGATCCCAGAGTCCTGGGATCGAGCCCTGTATCAGGCTCCCTGTTGGTGGTGGCGGCGGGGAGAGTCTGCCTCTCCCTCTGCCCCTTCCCCCCGCCCATGCTCTCTCTTGCTATCTCTCTCTCTCAAATAAATAAGATATTTTTTACAAGACAACCTAATGAAAAATGGGCAAAAAAATCTGAATGGACACTTCTCCAAAGAAGATATAAAAATGTCCAATAAACACATGAAAAGGCACTCGACATCATTAACCATTAAGGAAATGCAAATCAAAAGCACAATGAGATACCACTGCAAAACCTCTTGTATGGCTACAATCAAAATAATAACAAGTGTTGGGGAGGATAGTGGGAGAAACTGAAACCTTCAGGCTGTTGGAAATGTAAAATGGTGCAGCTACTTTGGAAGAGTCTGGCAGTTCTTCAAAATGATAAACATGGCGTTACCATATGACCCAGAAATAGATTTGAACATTCCAATATCCTTATCCAATAACTGGTTAATATCCAAAATATATAAGAATTTCCTACAAATCAATAGCAAAATAACAAATAACTCAAATTTCTTAATGGGCAAAGGAAAACAGGAAGGAGAGGGTTCAAGATGGCAGCATAGAAAGATCCTGACTCATCTCCTTTCATGGATAAAACAAATCTACACCTACACATGGAACAAAAGAAGCCTAAAGCCAGCAGAAGGAAATAATAAAAGTTAGAGCAGAAATAAATGTTATAGAAACCAAAAAATCAATAGAACAGATCAGTGAAACCACAAGCTGGTTCTCTGGGGAAAAAATAGTAAAATTAATAAACCTCTAGCCGGACTTATCAAAAAGAAAAGAGAAAGGACCCCAAAAAGTAAAATCACAAATGAGAGAAGAGAAATAACAACCAACACCACAGATATACAGACAATTATCAGAGAATATTATGAAAAACAATATGCCAACAAATTGGACAATCTGGAAGAAATGGATAAATTCCTAGAAACATACAAACTACCAAAATTGAAACAGGGAGACATAGAAAATTTGAACAGACTGGTAGCGAGTAAAGAAATTGAATCAGTAATCAGAAACTCCCAACAAAAGTCCAGAGCCAGATGGCTTCATGGGTGAATTCTACCACGCACTTGACGAGTTACCACCTATTCTTCTCAAACTATTCCAAAAAATAGAGAAGGAAGCAAAACTTCCAAATTCATCCTGCGAGGCCAGGATTACCCGGATAACAAAAGCAAATAAAGACATCATTAAAAAGAGAACCGCAGGCCAATAAGCCAGATGAACATGGAGAAAAAAAATTCTCAGCAAAATACTAGCAAATCAAATCCAACAATACATTAAAAAAATCATTCACCATAATCGAGTGGGACTTATTCCTGGGTTACAAGGGTGGTTCAATTATTCACAAATCAATCAGCATGATACATCACATAATAAAAGAAAGGATAAGAACCATATGATCCTCTCAATAGATGCAGAAAAGGCATTTGACAAAGTACAACATCCATTTATGATAAAAACCCTCAAGGAAGTAGGTTTAGAGGGAACATACCTCCACATAATAAAGGCCGTATATGAAAAACCCACAGCTAATATCATCCTCCATGGGGAAAAACTGAGAGCTCTTCCTCTACAGTCAGGAACAAGACAGAGATGTCCACTCTCACCGCTATTATTTAACATAGTACTGAAGTCCTGGCCACAGCAACCCCAGTTGGCTCCCATTATAGCCATTAACCCGGGAAATGAGGGAGAAGCCCCCACAACTATTAGGAGGAACAGTGAGAGTGAGAGTCAGCACCCCACCCCCACCCTGTCTTGCTAGGGATGACCTGTGTTTCTTCCAGCAACCTGGTTTTATTTGGAGGAGGCCTATTTGGACAATCACCAGTATGTCAGGGAGTTTACTGGTCTGGTTACCACCAAACATGTCCTGCAAGAGGGCCTTAGGGCTCGGTCCTGATTTAGGGCCCTGAAAGCCTGGATGGACCTAGGGTACCTGCCTATTTGCCCTGTTTCCTACAGGAGAGACCTGATCCCACTGTGGCCATGCAGTGAGTGTTACAGGAGCTCAATCCTTTCCTAAATATGCAATCCAAATTGTTTCCAGTGGGTTAAAAGGCACCCCAAAGAAGAGTCCTTGGGAACTGAGAAGACCATGCCTTGCCACAAAGGTCACGTCTTTTTTTACCTTGCCTTGAAGAACCTGCTGTTTAACCCATGGAAAACACTAGAAAAGTTTCACAAGGGGAAATTACCCAGTTTTGCAGTACCCAATCCAGGAGTCCCCGCAGAGAATGGTTTCCCATTTCAAGATCCCGGTAGGAGTTACCCCGTACCTGTAATAGAGAGTGACTGTGAAGGCATCCCTACGTACCAGCTCTCCCCTGTGAACCAAGGCATCCCATGGTTTCCTATCCAAGGTGAAATTGTGGCCTAACATCTTTTTTTTTTTTTTTTAAGATTTTATTTATTTATTTGTTTGACAGAGAAGAAGCAGGCTCCCAGCAGAGCAGGGAGCCTGATGTGGGGCTCGATCCCAGAACGCCGGGATCACGCCCTGAGCCAAAGGCAGACGCTTAACGACTGAGCCACCCAGGCGCCCCATAGCATCTTGGGTTGAGGAGGGCTCAAGCCGGTGGGAATAGCCACTCTGACCCGTCTGTCACCTGATCCTCCTTTTCTTCTCTGGATTCACCCCCCCCAAATTTGGCCCAAACATAACAGTTTATCAAGGTTAACAAAGCTTCAGCTTTGATTCAATTACATTCCCTCACCTTACCCCTGGGCGCTTTTTCCGTCCGTATACCTGAGGTTCCCATCTGCAAGCATGGCCCTGTTGAGGGGTACAGACCCCAAGATTTAGCATCATCATAATTTCGTATTTCTGTTGTTGGAACAAGAAAGCCTCAATTATATGACGCATTAAAGTCCCAGCCGCTAATGCAACCAATCAAGGAAATGGGGTTTGTAATTCCCTCCTTAATGCCCAAAGTATTCCAGGGGGAGTAAATGCCCAGGAAATATTCGGCTCCCTCCAACTTAACATATAAAGAGATAGCTCTAATCTTGCTTGCCGATGACTTGTGTTTTGATCCCTGGCCCTAATTAAACCTAAACTGTAGTTAGCAGAAAAACAAAATGAGACGCGAAATGAGGCAAAGATTCTCCTCCTGACCTGTTCTCACAAAAGACATCTTTAAATGAAAAAAACCTTGTATCTACATAGGGAACACTCTTCCCGAAATGAATCCCTGATTAAAAGGGCAGAGTATCACCGGAGATTGAAAGGGCCCTACTCTAGGCAAAGTCCCTGATGTGGGAAAAAGCCATTTAAGATAAGCCAATGAACAGGAAGCAGAACGCCGTAGGGTTAGGCCAACATACCCTTCTTTTGAGGAAGGTAGATTAACCAAGCCTTTGTCCAGAAGCCTGTCACCTGAGACTTAAGACCAGAGGCCGCACTATTCGCCTTTAACTGGCCAACAGATGCCCGGGGTTTGCTGTTTATGAGAAGAGGTCATCTCAGGGAGAGACGTCTCCCAGGAAAGAAGAGAAAAGAGTCCGCTTTTACTCACCCTTCGGTGGAAGTGATCCTGGGTTTCGGCACCAAAATGACGCGGGAGAGCTAGGTTCTTATCTCACAGAGTCAAAGAATGAATCTCGTGGACAAAGGAGAGTGAGTAAAGCGAAAGAAGTTTGTAAGGTGAAGATAGAGAAAAGGCTCTCAACAGTGAGAGGGGTCCCAACAGGGCTGCCAAAGAGGGCCTTTAGGGTTGGTGTTTTATAGAAAGCTAACCAGGGACCTTAAATCCTTTTAACATCTCTGTTGACATCAGCATTGAGCAAAGACTAGTGATAACACCTTCAGTGGCCCACCTCTCCCTAAGCTCTCCTTATTCTTTGTTGGTCATAAGCGATCATAAAAAAGACACCCGCCCCACACGCCTAGCACAGGGTGGTCTGGTTTGTTCCCTTATTTCTGGCTTCCCCACACCTCCACATTTTGGGGATTTCTTTGAGACTGATCACTTGGCCCCTATCTATCCTTCCCCTCCTGTCCCTTATTCCCTGGGAAGAAGCAGGGCGGTTGTTTGAATGAGCAGGTGTACCGCCATGCTGCCTAATGTGGCCACTGACTTCCATTGTTTTAGTTAAGAAATAAGCCTTTCTATTTTCTTGATTCTCTCCTTTTGGAACTCGTAATAGGCAAATGTGAGGACATCTCGATCTACTCTCCACATTTTCCTCTCTGCTACATTCTGTATAATTTCTTCTGGTTTACCTTGCAGTTTACTGAGTCTCTCTTCAGCACTATCTAATCTGCCTAAAACCCATCTACTGAGTTTTTTTATTTCAAAGTTTAGCTGCTCCTGGTATTAACTTGTTCCTCTATCTCTTGTATTCACTGTAAAATGGTGGTTAGATTTAGAAAATTGATTAGATTCAGATTACTTTTATACATTAATATTTTATAGTCAGTGCTATATACTTTCTTTTCTTTCACATCAAAAGGTATATAATGTCCAGTTAACTCACTTTTACTGGTGGTAAGATTAATTGGTGACTCAGGTGGTATTACTCTGCTTTTTATTATAAAGTTCCCATCAATCTTTCAATGATTTTGTTAACCATTGTTGATATTATTCATCATTTCATTAGAGTTTGCAAAATAAAATGTTTCCTAATTCTGTCATTCCTTATGCATCAATTATTTGGTCATTCTGAAATGCATTTTTATCACACTTCATGATATATTGATTTCTTTTATTTTTCAAATTATTGACTTGGTGCCCTAGGACTCCCCAAAAGCAACCAGAGGCTTTACTTTTTTTTTTTTAATATTTTATTTATTTATTTGACAGAGAGAGAGAAAGCACCAGCAGGGGATGCAGTAGCAGAGGGAGAGGGAGAAGCAGGCTCCCCGCTGAGTAAGGAGCCCAATGTGGGACTCGATTCCAGGACTCTGAGATCATGACCTGAGCTGAAGGCAGAAGCCCAACCGATCGAGCCCCCCAGGCATCCCCGGAGGCTTTACTTTTAAGTACATTTATGAACTCATGGATTTTTATATATTTTATGGTTTTCAATACATTCAATAATTCTCTTTAGCCTCACATAATTTCATCTTAGTTCAGTGGGAACCCATTCAGGTTGGGTTTTGACCTGACCCCATTCATCTTTAATAGCTCTCTTGATTACGGACACAAGATGTCCCAAGTTTAACTCACATATTTCCTGCTCCAGACCTGAAGTCAGTGATTTTTCAAGGATCCTTTGTTACTTTCAGAGAAAAATGGTATATAAATACCACAATCTGGGTGCTTGGAACTGATTGATACTGGGTTTGTAGGCTTTCTAGGAAAAAATTTTTTTGAGAAAAATAAATCATGAGTTCATACTGTATTCCCAAATTGAATTTAAGATTACAAAGCTTTCACTTTGCTTCTTTGATTTTATTGTTATGGACCGAATTGTGTCCGCCCCCACAAAAACTTCATATGTATGTTGAAGCCCTAACCCCCAATGTAATGGTATTTGAAGACATGACCTTTAGAAGGTACTTAAGATTAAATGAGGTCAGGGGTACCTGGGTGGCTCAGTTGGTTACGCATCTATCTTCAGTCCAGGTCATGACCCCGGGGTCCTAGGATCGACCCCCACATTGGCGCCCCTGCTCAGTGGGGAGCCTGCCTCTCCCTCTCCCTCTGCCAGTCCCCTAGCTTGTGTGCTCTCTCTCACTCTGTCAAATAAATAAATAAAATCTTTTTAAAATTTTAATTAAAATAAAATAAAATAAATAAATGAGGTCATAAGGGTGGGGCCTAATCCAATGAGATTAGCGTTCTTGGAAAAGAAAAAGAAGACACCAGTCGGCCTGTGCTCTCTCTCCCTGTACACACACACACACACACAGGAAAGGCCATTTGAGGACATAGCAAGAAACTGATCCTGACACCTCCTTGATCTCAGACTTCTAGCCTCCAGAACTGTGAGAAAATAAATTTCTCTTGTTTATGCCATACTTACACACACTCTTACCTCCTCTCTGTCCCCTTGCCTCACATGGCCAATTTCCCAATCACTTCTCCAACCCAATTTCTTTCTTCCATTCCCACTGCTCCAATGTAGGTTTTCACCATCCCCCGACAAAGCATCTTGCCTCCAAGCTCTCCAATCTCTGTTCTCTCTTCCACACTCCTACCACAATGATGTTGCAGGCTAGCAAACTACTCATATCTCTCAAAGGTTTCTCATCATTTAGAACAAAAAGTGAGGCCAGGCCCTTAACAAGAAATGCTTCCCAGGTAGAGGCCTATCTCTAACCAACCTCGATCCCTGCCATTCTTTTCCTGACCGCATATCCTGGCAGTATCAGCTTCCTGCTCATCATACTGTCTCTCACACCCCGGCACCCCTGCACATGCTCTCTTTTCTGCCTCATGTGCCCTTCCCACATCCCACGTCCCTCTCCTCTCAAGCTATATAGCCCCTGGTCAAGGGCTATGTATCGATCAAGTCTCCTCTCCGCAAAATCATGCGTTCCTTTTTCAAGGTTCCCATTACCTACAGTTGTTTTACACGTTTTTTCTTTACTCACCTGTGCCTACTAGACTGTGGGCTTTTTGAGAGCGGGAGTCTCCTTTGATTCATCTTTTTTGCCTAGCGCAGAGTCTAAGAAGTGTTCATACCTGTTTGGTAAGAAAGAAATGAGTGTTGGACAGACTAATGTATGGGAGAATTCTTATTTTCCCAGTCTTCCCTCACCAGTCGCTAAGATGTTTCGGTAGTTAAAGACAATGTACCATACCCATTTTTTGGCCCTCAAATTGTCTGTGCCAGTAGCCTATTGTTTTGTTTCTCTTAATTTCCTAATACATCCCCAGTCCTCCCTCTATCTGAGAAGGCGCCATCAAGCAGCCTGCTCATGGCCCATCTAACCTCTTCATAACTGTTACACATATTTATATGCCAACGCTGGACTTCTCTCCGTCTCACAGATATTGAGAAATAACACCTACAATCAAATTGGGCACAAAAACCTACAGAAGTTTATCTTTAAAGCCGCTGTGAGGGTAGAATGCTTAAGTCTTATCATTCAGCAGTGTCCGGTGTTTCGGTGTTTGATGAATGAATGAGGTTCCTCTGATTTGGAAGGCCTTGTCCAAGACTGGGAGCTCAGCGGAAGAAGAGGAAACCGAATAAATGAAAGGCCGGAATCCTCTACGCTCCAGTGGTCCCGCGCGTGGAGAAAACACAGGTACAGGTTTCCCATTTACCCACGGTCGGCTGTTCCCTTTAAGGGGAAGTGGGCGGAGTCGTGCCTTTACGCCCGCCCATGGTTGGAAGTACACGCGGCCAATGAGAGGAGCCGTCCCGTGCGCAGCGACTGGCAAGGGCGTGACGTCATCCCGCTCCGGCCGACGCTCGGGCCGCCCCTCCGTACGACACGCGCAGGGAAGATACAGTCGAGAGGTGAGCTCTGTGACGCCTTGAGGTTGCAGGGGTCGAATTCGGAGGAGCGAGACGCCGCCGCGTGAGAGCCTGGAGGCGAGGCGAGTGCCCTGACCCCGGGGTAGTGCGGGGCGGGAGGGTCAATCACCCCAACGTACCCCAGGCCCGGCCGGATGGACTCAGCATTAACCGATCAAGAAAGCAGCCCCAAGTTGGAGAGGACACCCCTGCCGTCCCGCCTAGGCCTTGAGCGCGCGGGTAGCGGGGCTTGAGCCTTCGGGGACAGGCACGCCCAGCGGCAGGAAAGAAATAAGGGACGCCAGTAAAGACCCACCTTTTTTAGCGCTATTGAGCGTCTTCTAGGTTAAACCCTCAAAGGGCTCCTGTGAGTAGACCCTGTTCTTATTCCCGTTTTGCACAGGGGGGAATTGAGGCTTTGAAATGACAGCTTTGTAAACAGTATGAAGGTGAAAGGTTGGGGTAAGGAAATAGTGAAACGTGTAAGCATCTCCGAAGTGGTGATTCCAGAAGGCCAACAAAAGCTGTTTCTGAACTTCAGCAGTTCTAGTAACAAAATTCATTTGGTGAGTCATAACAACCAGCATATTAAACTTTGAAATTTGTTTTTCAGGTGACCAAAACCACATAATGTCAATAGTTCGTTCATCCGTCCACGCCAAATGGGTCGTGGGGAAGGTGATTGGAACAGCAATGCAAAAAACAGCTAAAGTGAGAGTGACCAGGCTTGTTTTGGATCCCTATTTATTAAAGGTGAGAGATATCCCTTTTTCAGATGGCATTGATAAATCACAGCATGTTATGGGTTCTGAGCAGAGAAACAATTCCCTGTCAGTACAGATGCACTGAGCCTCTGCTGCGAACCGGACACTGCTGATCTAAGGGTATAACAAAGTGAATTGATCATGGATCATTCTCAAATTCTGGGGACACGTAGAGTTAATTTCAACTCAGTCTGATAACTGCTGTAGTAATTCTCTGTGCAAAGTACTGGGAGCAGAGAGCAGGACACCTGTTTCTTCCCACATGGCTGAAGGAGAGCATCCTTCAGTTAAGAGACATTTGGGCTGAATCTCAGAAAGGCTTTTATCCAAAGGCCCAGGTTTGGGGGAGTCATTCAGGCCGT
This sequence comes from Ursus arctos, assembly GCF_023065955.2. Lineage (NCBI taxonomy): Eukaryota > Metazoa > Chordata > Mammalia > Carnivora > Ursidae > Ursus > Ursus arctos. The sequence goes on from NW_026622874.1 coordinate 88,914,300, forward strand.
GATGAGTGCTTTGTGGAAGTTCTTTTAGCCATTAAAGGGTGTGACATTGTGCAGGAACAACAAGTGGTTTGGCAAGGTCGGGCCCAGAGCTTGACCCTAAGTAGGCACTGACTGTTGTTGAGTGAAGGCAAGAGCACTGGGAGCTGGACTGAGAGAGGTCTTGGATGTAGTATTTTTAGATTTCATCCTATAAGCAAAGGAAGGCAGACTTGGAGACATAGGGTGAGGACTGGAGGTAAGGAAGTGGGTAAGAAGGCTATTGCAAAAGTCTCGAACTGGATATAAGGACCTGAACAGTCCTTGGAGCAGTGGGAATGGAGTGGGAAAGTAGATTTCAGAAAGAAAAGACCGAGTCCTTGATTTGTAGATGTGCAAGGAAGGAAGAGGAAAGTGCCAAGGCTGGCTGTGCATTCAAGGTTAGGCACACAAGTAGGTAGAAATGCTCTTTGCTATCTAGGATGAAAAACATAGGAGCAGAGGTGACAGGGTTTTTGTTTTTTTGTTTATTTATTTGAGAGAGAGAGAGAGAGAGCCCAAGTAGGGGGAGAGGCAGAGGGAGAAGCAGACTCCCCACTGAGCAGGAGGCCAGTTGCTGGTTCAATCCCAGGACTCTGGGATCATGACCTGAGCCGAAAGCAGGCACTTAACTGACTGAGCCAGCCAGGCGCCCCCAGAGGTGACAGAGTTGAGGGAAGGGGGCACCAGGTGGGTTAGGGAGCAAAATAAAGTGGTCTTTTATTAACAACAACAACAACAACAACAACAACAACAACAACACAGGAGCAAGCTGAAGAGTGACAGCATGATCCTTGGCCTGAGAGTCAGAAGACCTTAGCTTGAATGTTGACTGTTGTTTACTAGCTGTGCCCATTACCTTTCTCCAGAGCCTGTTTTCTTATATGTAGAATGAGAATACCTTATGTAGCAAGGTTGTTTATGACCATCTGTGGCTTGTTTGCAGTACTTTGAGCCACACATGGAGCTAAGTGTTTTATGAATATTATAACATTTGATTCTCTGGATAACTTTAGAGATGCAGATATTGGAGCCTCATTTTATGTTGGGGAAAAAAAAAACAAACCGAGCTTGGAATGATTAAGTGACTTGTCCCAAATCACACAGCTAGTAGCGAAAGTAGCATGTTTATAGGCTGGAGAGAAGGCTCCACTAGGAAGGAAGAGTTTAAATAAGGGTAAAGAAGGTTGATAACTGATAGACAAGGATGCTGCAGGTAATGGGCTGGAGATCTCAGGGACATGATCCACTCTAGAATTTAGCTGTTTTCCAGAAATTAAGCAGCTAATTTTTGTATTAGAAGCCTCCTTAAGTGTGTACTGTCTTTTTTCCCCAAGTCCCTGCTTGTTTTCTGTGCATTACTTTTTCATATTCTGTACTGTGTTATCAGATCACAGATGGGAACTACTGATTTGTTCCTCCTCCTTTCCACAGTATTTTAATAAGCGAAAAACCTACTTTGCTCACGATGCTCTTCAGCAGTGCACAGTTGGGGATATTGTGCTTCTCAAAGCTCTGCCTGTTGCACGAACAAAGCGTGTGAAACATGAACTGGCCGAGATCATTTTCAAAGTTGGACAAGTCATAGATCCAGTGACCGGAAAACCGTGTGCAGGCACTACCTACCTGGAAAGCCCAGTCAGCTTGGAAACCACCTGCCTAACCAAAAATCTGGAAGAACTCAATAGCTCTTCAGCACAGTGAAGGAGGATTGGGAGAAGGATCCAGAGGGAAAGATTTATAAGTTTGCTTTATGGAAAAAGAAATTTTCCCAAGCTTCATTACAAACTGTCCTATTTCTCTTCTGGTATTTATGGAATAGCAAAAAGTAAATGAAGTAAAGGCCTTGTTAAAATTTTTCATAAAAGTTTAAGGTCATGTTTTAAATTTCCTTTCATTGGACATACGTTCTTCTTACAGTCAGTGTGCCTAGCAATCCCCTGCATTGTTTTGTAAGCTCTCTGTTTTACAAGGTATGTATTTTTTTCATTCAAAGGGATCTTGAATTTATCTTAGAATCTTTATTTGGGGAGGAAAAATCTTTTGATATAAAACAGATAAGACCTCATTAAGTGAATATTTATTTTTGGTGGCATATATTTGAAGTTAACTTAAACTTTTTTCTCTGATTTAACCAGTTACAAATGGAAATAATCAACAGTCTCATTGGGGTCAGACTTTATCACATTAAAGTCTGTATTCTGAATGTTGACACATAGAAAATAAAGCTTGAAGATTGTGTCACTTTTCTTTTATCCTGTATTCTAGCGTAGAATAGGTCTGAGTTCATACAATCTGATACATTGATGAAGCTTTAGAACTTCTCACACTGTGCAGTTGTGTTGGAGAGTTTCAGTTTTGTTGCTGCTTTTTAATAAACTGTGAACCTAGATTTTGACCTGAAGAAACATTGAGTTATATATTTCAGTTTCCTGTCTCCTAGAAAGAGACTTGGAGCATATTTCAACCTCAACTAATCTGTGTATTGTACAAGCACAGGGTTTCAGTAGTAACCACAAGCGCTGCCCACCCACTCAGGGCTCAAAATCTAGTAAGTGAAGTATGCACAGCTTCCTTCATAGCAAACAGAAGCACATGGGTGGGGATGAAATGAGGATAATTTTCTGGAAGAGACTAGATAGTGCTAGAACTGAATCTTAAAGGAAGAGTCTCCAGGCTAGGAAATGAGGATTGTGGAAAGGGCATTCCAGGCAGAGGGACGAGTGTAAAATCCTGAAAATATGAGAGAAGGGAGCATAACCAAGGGGTTCTGTAAGTGGATGAGGACTGCTGGGACGTTTTGTACACGAGTGGAGCTCAGATAAAGAAATAGGTGGAGGGCAGCCCTGCCGGGACTCCTCTCACTCCTGAAAGGTTTTCCTGTATCCTTTCTTAAACTTCTATCGCTTAAATAAAAAAAAAGAAAAGAAATAGGCGGAACTTACACTTAAGTGGTTGTGGGTTATCTGACATTTTTAAAGAGAATGATATAAATAGATTCACGCTCCTGTAAAAATAATAGCATCAGTAGAGAATGGGACTGGAAGGGGAAAGATTAGAGGAAGGAGACAGACTTATTCGAAAACTAGTCCTAAGTCCTAAACTACGCTGGATAAGAAAAGAGGAAAGGAGATTGGATAGATGATGTTCCAACAAGCAAAAGGGTGTCTAGGTCTCCCACTGTGAGGCTATATGGAACCCATTATCCTGGTAGAAACAGGACATCTGTACAAGCCATCTCAAAAACCTCAACTATTTAAAATGTTTACATGTATTCTTGTTTATCTTAAGATATTTTCCTAATAATCTTGGTATAGAAATTATGCTCCAGGAATATGCCCAATATTTCTTCTATGGCACTGAGTAACTTAAGCTATACACCTGTGAAGTAAGAGTACCTCGCCCAGTAAAAAGCATTGGGTTAATAGAACTCCGGAGCAAGATGATAGTGGAGAAAAAAAAAAAAAAAGCAGAACAAGTGGCCTAGTACTAAATAGCACAAAAGCAAGGTCAACCCAAGAAATATTTGTAGCTCAGGAGAATATATTTGAAAGCATTTGTCTCTTGAAAAATAGCTGAGAAGTTGGGAGAATATGTGAGAAAGTCACAAGGGCACAGGGACACCACTAGCTTGAAGAGGCTTGCCTCCTGCAGTGGAGGATTGTGCCATGTCCTTTCTGCCCTCGGAAAGCTCCCTTCAGCCTTCCTTTTGGGTCTATCCAGTTTCTTACAGGCTCATTAAACAGAAGCCTGTTGAGATCAGGAACCTTCTCAGTCACACAGCCTCCGGCCTCCTGTTCTGTGTCCCTTGGTCTTTCCACTGGCCTCCAAGTGACAAGTGTCCCGTCTGGAGCAAATCCTTGTTGCCACTCCTCCATCCATAGGACCCCTTTCTGTCCTCCCTGGTGGCTCCTTGACATATTAACATGTTCAAATATTCCTTCAATCAGAAAACTGCACCACTTAAGCTCCAATGCCTCCAAGAAGCCCAGTTCCTGCCCCCACCCTCTTATGCAGAGACCCGCCTGGGTAACAGAGACCTCCCAGCTACCCAGTCCTGAGGGCATTTTCCTCTTGCAGGAAAATGCAGACTCTTGCATTGTCCTTCAAATGTTCCCCTTGCTGGCTGGGGCCTCTACCCTTCCCTGTTCCTCCCTCTTCTCTCACTGTCTCGCTCCCTTTCTGCCCACCCCGTCTTGGTTGCAGTTTTCAAGGTTACACTTGTGGCCCTTTTATCTTACTCAGGATACATTTTCCCTAAACAGTTGCCATCCTGACCCACGCCTTTGTTTCCTTGGCCAGGTGTCCTCCCTTCCACTGGTCAACTCCTCCTCGCTTGGTACTGCCCTGTTGTGCCAGCAACTAACTCGGGCTCTAGCCTCTGCTTCACAGCCACCGCCAGTTACTTGGTCTCCCGTCCTTGCCCCCTTCCCGCCTCGTGAATCGCTTCGTTTCAACACTTTTCACACTCAGCCAATCATCATTTCACATCCTGCCCCACTGGACTGGGACGGCTTGACAGTGGAGACGCGATCTGCGCCCGCCAGTGTTGAACAGGAACAATGTAGTCCCGAGACTACGCGATAACTTTACAATGTTTTCATCCAGAAAGTTTTTATTAAAGCGTTGTTTTGGGTCTGTTTTTGGTTTGAAAAGGTAATAAATTTACATGATACGAAAGGTACCGGGGGAGAAGCCTGGATTTAACACAGTGTTACTCTTTTCCTGTGGATCTGTCCACGCACATTAAAGCCTTGTCCACGTTCCCCTTGCGCACCCAGTTCAGGACACCCAGCTCCTTCCGCAGGGGATTTTCGTCTCCAAGTGCAGCCCTCTCGGGCTTGGCGCTCCTTCCTCCCAGCTGCGGGGCCTCCCCGCGCCGGCACCGTGCGCCTTGCCCCCCCTGGCGGCGGCGCCCGACGCTGCCGCCGCGGCCGCGCGCCCCGCCCCGCCCCGCCCCAGCCTCGGCGGGCCCGGCCGGGGGAGGGGTCGCGGCGGCGGCGGCGGCGGCGGCGTCAGCGGCGGCCCGGGTGGTGGGAGCCCAGGCGCCAGAGCAAGATGGCGGCGCGAGTACTACACGCCCGCGGAGCGGCCTCGGCTGGCGGTCTCCTGCGGCGGGCCGCCCCCTGCAGCCTCCAGCCCGCGCTCCGGTGAGCAGCGCCGCCCTTTCCGGGAGCGGCCGGGGAGTGGCCGCCGCGGGGCGGAGGGCGCGGGGTCCCCCGGCGCGGGTCTCCGCCCCGGCCCGGCAGCGCTCCCTCGGGCAGGGCCGCCGGGGCTGCGGGGTGGCGGGGGCCGAGGCCGCGGTCGGCCGGGGTGGGCGGGAGCCTCGGCGGAGTCGGAGCGCTTTCCCGGCTTGCCGGGCTCAAGGTCACGGCGGGGACGGCGCTCGGTGCCAGGGCCACGTCCGCGCGCCGTGCGGGCCCGGCCTGCGGGACCTTGACCCAGCGCGACCCGAGCGGTGGCCGAGGGCGCGCGCGCGGCTCAGGCCCCAGGCCCTGGACTCGGCCTCCGGCTTCTCGCGGGCGCCCGGACAAGGCTGTGCGTCCGCGCTAAGCCACGGTGTCTGCCCCTGCAAATGGCCGTAGACAGACTACTTAATGTCTTAGGTGGTGAACAAGAAATAAAATCACTCATCGTCCGCGGTGAGCCCTCGTGAAGCGCTGGGGAGTAGTGGGGAAGTCGCTACGAACAGTCTGACTTGCATGGAAAAGTAGGCAACGGATCAGAAAGTATTTAGAAGTTACCAGCACTAAGTAGGCGTTGGGTTCAAGTTTAAACTTTCTTCGGAACGCATTGTATTAAATATTTGGTTTTCCGACTTTATCCCTTTGACATATCCGTGCCCCGTTTTCCATGTTCAAAAACCAAGCTCATATTGACTTACACGTAGATTTGCTTTCATGTTTTCTGCACATTAGTAATTTAAACGTTATCTGTTTTTGGCTAAATAATGAGCCTCTAGAAAATTCAGTTGTCACTTAACGAAAGAGTAAAGGGACTGCCTGTTTGTTAAACTCTTACTATGCGCCAGAGAGTTTATTTAATCTAATCCTAGAAGCAATCTCAAGTAACAGGATCTGCATTTTACCCGTGAGATGGGACCTCAGGTGAGACCTTCGGCTAGAAAAGGCATTTGAACTCAAGTTTATCCGGCTTTCCTACGACTGGTGCCCAACTTGTATTTCCAGATTTGATGTTTGTGTTTCCAAGTTGATGAACAAATCAGCCTCCTTTTATATTTATTCTGTTATAGAGCGTCTACTGTGTCTTGTTTTTGTTTTTGTTTTTGTTTTTTGTTCACACAGGTGATAAGAAACTGTGAAATTCAAATTTTCTTCTTTCCAAAAAAGACAGCTGAGGCTGAAGGTGTTCACCCAACATACTCAGTCAGAGTGCCCAAGGTCACAAAGCTAGTAAACTGGAGATTTGGACCTGGGTCTGCCCAGCACCCCACTTCCTTCTGGGGCCAAATGCTCTTGAAACGGAAGCCCAACCTGTTGGCTCTTGGATTACTTTCTCAGGCCCCCTGTATCTTTTGACTGCCTTAACTGTAGGAGTTCTTTGGGACTCAGTCTCGACCCAATTAATTCACTAAGTCTGCATAAATTGAATGTATACGATGTCTTTGAAGCCTTGTGGAACTCCGCTTCATAGCCATGGTCACTGTCCCCAGGAAGCCATGGCAGAGGTAAAAATCCATATAGACTTAAAGATGGAGGTAGGTGGTATGAGAGAAGAGCAGGGAACCTACCCCGTGAGATCACGGAAGGCGTCTCCAAGAAGGTGCCTTTACGACCTAGGGTCAGTGTGCGGGAAAGTCCTGACCGGGAAGGAGTAAGGCATACCGGGACACTTCAGAAAGCCTAGGAAGATGGAACATGGGAGTGAAGGGAAGACAGGCCAGAAGACAGGGGGCAAGGAGCAGGAGCCCCATAATTCCAGGCCTTGCAAGCCAGTTTAGAGAGGTTGGATTTTATACTGAGAGCCACGGAAGGCATTTAAAGGTATACATTCCAGGGTGACATGATCTGATCTATGTTTTTAACATATTAGTCTGATTTTGGAAAAGAGACGAAACCAAGGGTGATGGCCAACTGAGCAGCTGCTGGTGCCATTTACTGAAAGTCCCTGTTCCTCAGGCATATGAGTGCCCACCATGTGCCAGGCGCTGTTGGGAAATATCAGTGAATAAAGTCGTTGCCATCTGGGAGCTTGCTCCTAATTCAGAGAAGGAAGAACAGGTACAGGGTGGGGAGGGGGGATTCCAGAGCACTTTTGAACCTGGTAAAGTTTGAGGTGCATGTGAGCTATTCAAATGGAAAGGCATTTGGCCTGTTTGATCTATGTGACTCCTCAAAGGAGATGCCTGGACCACAGGTTACATTTGGGAGTTGTGGGTATATAGGAATGCTCAATGTTGATAGATCCGTGGGTTTCATTATACTGTGTTGCATTTAATTGAAATTATTCTTAATAAAACATTTTTTAAAACCATAGGAATGGATGCGATTGCTTGAAGAGTGTGACTAGAGAAGGGGCTAAGAAACAGGCCCTGAGGTGTGTCAGCATTCACAGGCTAGCCAAATTATGGAAAGAGCCCAAATGTCCATCAACTGATGAATGGATAAAGAAGGTGTGTGTGTGTGTGTGTGTGTGTACACACACACAGTGGAATATTACTCGGGCATTAAAAAGAATAAAATCTTGCCGTTTGCAACAACGTGGATAGAACTAGAGGGTATTATGCTAAGCAGAATAAGTCAGAGAAAGACAAATACCATATGATTTCCTCGTATATGGAATTAGACACAAAACAGATGAACACAGGGGAAGGGAAGGAAAAATAAAATGAGATAAAAACAGGAAAACTGTAAGAGAATCAAATATGGAGAACAAACAGGGCTGGGGGGGTGGGCTAGATGGGTGATGGACATTAGGAGGGCACTTGTTGGGATGAGCACTGGGTGTTATATGTAAGTGGTGAGTCAATGAATTCATCAAGAAACCAGTACTACACTATATGTTAACTAACTTGAATTTAAATTAAAAAAAAAAAATTCACAGGCTCGATGTAGGAAGGAGAGGCAGCCAGGGAGACTGGGAGAGAGCAGCCAGTGAGCACTGTTTGTGGCAGTGCCCAAGGGGAGGTGTTTCAAGGAGGTCGTGGTCGACTGTGCCAGATGCTGCTAAAAAGTTAAGAGGACAGAAAACTGGGTTTGCCAACAGGACTCTGAGTGACCTTGTGAGAGGGATTTCAGAGGGGAAGGAGGAAGCCTTGCCAGGAGACTTAACTGCCAGCACCTCTTAGCTGTGCTCAGTGCCAGGCCTGGAGTTCCAGTTGCTTAGTGGACATTGCGCTAGTGTCCTCCTGGTGCTTGAGATGCTTACGTACCCAGGATTTAACTCGTCTTCCTCCTACAGAACCTTCTTGTTCCTCCGGGGTTCTCTCTCCAGTAATGGTCCATCTTCCATTTCGTGGCCCCATGCCCACCCCCTCCTGCTCTCTCCCAGCTAGCCAGTTGCCAGATCTTTCACTTCTACCTCCAGCAGGTCTTGACTCTACCTTCTGTCTCATCATTCCCCACCTCAGCTCTTGGCAACACTTGTCTGGCGTCCTGTGAAGAGTAAGGACTTGAACCTGTAGGAGAAGGGGACAGCTAAAGAATTCCGAGCAGAGCTTTCTCCTATTAGAGATCTATGACACGAACGTGGACTGGATGCTAATCCCTTTTCTTTCCCATTCCCACCCCACCCTACCCTTGCCAAGAAAAACTATGAAAGACATATTGGGGACGGTTTTTGGTTTTTTATTTTTTAAGATTTTATGTATTTGATGGAGAGAGAGAGAGCAGAGCGCTCACAAGCAGGGGGAGTGGAAGGGAGGCTTCCCGCCGAGCAGGGAGCCTGATAGGGGGCTCCAACCCAGGGCCCCGGGATCATGACCTGAGCCAAAGGCATCTGCTTAACCAAGCCACCCAGGCGCCCCTGGGGACAGTTTAATATATGAAATGGATATTAGATAGAATTCTTTTCCTCAGATGTAAAAATCATATCATGGTTTTCTCTTTGTTCTTAGAAGGTGCATGCTGGAGTATTTAGGGATAAAGCATCATAATGTCTATACTCTGCTTTCAAATGGTTTGGTAAAATAAAGCAAATACGTATAGAAAGATTTAAAATGATAAAATGTTCATTTTTTTTTTTCACCTACAGGCAGGGTATAGAGGTCTTCATTATACTGTTCCTTCATCTCTGTGCAGTTTTTATTTTATTTAAAGATTTATTTGAGAGGGAGAGAGAACATGAGCACATACAAGATTTGGGGAGGGCAGAGGGAGAAGCGGACTCCCTGCTGAGCAGGGAGCCTGACACGGTGCTCGATCCTGGGACCCTGGGATCATGACCTGAGCTGAAGGCAGACACTTAACTGACTGAGCCACTCAGGCACCCTTCTGTGTCATTTGTAAAAATGAAAAGTTAGGCGATAGCTCTCTGTAGCAGCAGTGTGGAAGACAGGTTTATTGGGGTGCAGAGGGTTTGGCGGTGAGGAGGGGAGCACACAGTGACTGCTTTCATGCAAGACTCTTTGGATCAGGCCCTTCAGCCTCCTGTCTCCCCCTCATCTCCTGCTATACCCACATACTCCTGGCCTTGGCAGGTGTAGTTCTCCCAAAATGGCAGGTGTTCCCCCGGACAGGTGCTCCTCATCTTTCAAGTCTTCAGTTCAAGTGCTTCTTCAGAGACTTGGTTCATGTCTCCCCCCAGGCCAACTTAGACTCCTTTTCCTCCGCCCCGACCCGTGTCCCAACCACTACCTTATGTGTCCATGAGAAGCTTATCTCACGTTGGGCTGTGATCGCGGCCGTCCATCTGCTCCCACCCACAGGCCGCTCCGTGGGGTCAGGGCCGGGGGTGTCCGTCTTTACAACCTCAGCCTGGCCCAGGGCTTGGCACCTGCAGCGCGCGGTCCGTAGGTACTCGGTGCTCGAATGAAGTCCATTTCACCACTGCTGCCTTATCCTGTGGCCTCAGTGTTGCCCGTACTTCCCATCTGCGGTTGGCTCCCGCTAACCCGCAACACTGTCTGTCTAGACACCTCGTCAGGACCCTGTCTTCCTGCTCTTCACCTCAGGAATATGTCTTGAAGGTATGTATTCCTTCCCTTTCATTCCTACTGCCCTAAGTGGAACCCAGGACTGTCCTTCGGTCCTTCCAGTGAGTAGCGAATTCCTCCTGTGTGGCTGGCACTGCTGGGCATGGCCACCAGCAGGAAGCCCAGGAACCATGCTCCCTGCCTCTGTTGTTGCAGTCCACCCGCCACACCACTGCCAGGCTGCTTTTCACAAGCTCGCTAGCACTGCCCCATGTGCGGGATAAAATCTGGCTGACGGGCATGTGGTGCGCAAGGCTCTAACCACTCTGCCCCCTTGCCTTCCCATTCTCTCACCATCCTCCCACACGCTGTTCTCCTGCCTTGCTGAACTCTCTGCTGTTCCAGAAATATGCCATACAGTTTCACAATTCCAGGCCCCTGGACATGTTGTTCCTTTTCACTGGAATTACACCTGCCTTGTCCACAAGTCTGCGTCACCTTCCAAGACAGAGCCAGAATGTCTCTGCTGGAGTTCCTCTCCTCACAGGCCAAGCCAATGGTTCATTCCCTTGAGCTCCCACAGTGCGTGCACGAGTGTGTGTGTGTGTGTGTGTGTGTGTGTGTGTGTAAATCTATAGTATCTGAGCGAAGCATCTGGTTCGCCTTTATATCCACAGAGCCTGGCACATAATGCTTATTTTTTTTTAAGATTTGTTTTTTTATTTTTGAGAGAAAGCATGCAGGGGGGAGAGGGAGAGAGAGTTTCAAGCAGACTCTGCCCTGAGTGGAGCCCGACGCGGGGCTCAGTCTCACCTGAGATCTTGACCTGAGCCAAAACCAGGAGTCGGACACTTAACCCAGGCGCTCCATGGCACATAGTGCTTCTTCTATTTAAAGTCCAATAATCTGTGGGGCGCCTGGCTGGCTCGGCTGGTAGAGCGGGCAACTCCTGATCTCTCCAGCCCCCACGCTGGGCATAGAGATTACTTAAAATCTTTGGGAAATCACAATAAAAATGAAGTCTAATGTTTTGTAGAATGTACTGCCCCGTACCCCACCCTCTGTAAAGTGCCACCCAACATATGTATGATGTTATAAAGACTACGGATGGTGCTGTTTGTCATTCTCAAAAAAGAACCCCAGCCTGGGTCTTACACCCTGACAGCTGTTGGCCTAGCTGCTTCTGCTGTCTTCCGGGGTTCAGCTTGGACAGGGCACATTCGTCAGCTTTGGTCACCTGATGCTGAGAAGATTTCCGAGTTTGACTCAACCGGGGGTCATGCCGGGCTGGACTGTGTTTCATTCGTCAAGACATTTGCTACCCAAGTCGACAAGCAAACGCCGCTCGGGTTCTTGTGTGTGTCCCATGATGTTGACTGTTTCTTGGGCTCATCTGTAGATTACAGAGTGTTTCCATATACTTTATGTCATTTTACCCATCTTAAAGTAAATCCCGTTGGTGTTATTAAAACCTGGGAAAATGCTCAACTGGGGAGATTGATGTTTGGGGGGCATCCCTTATTCGTGAGAATGTTTTGAACTTTATAGTCAGATCCGGGTTCCTGTTTTCATTTTGCCACGTCTTAGCTCTCATGTCATTTAACCTCTCTGAACCAAGCTTTAAAATGTGGTAATGCCTAGCTTGCTGGGCTGTGCTGGGAATTGAATGAGGTGACGTAGGCAAGCTACCTAATTCAGTGCCTAACAGGAAGTATATGTATTCATTAATTTGTAATCCCCTTAAATTCTAAAGAAGAGGGGAAAAAATTACTTTGGGATCTTTCCCCTTCCGAATTTAGTTCGCCAATGTACCTATATGCCTTTCCTATAAAAGACTCTCTAAATGTGCACTTTTATAGCTAATTTTAAGTATAATAATAATAATATATGTATGTGGAAAATTGTCAAATAGTCCGGAAGGCTGTACAATGAAAAGGAAAAATCTTACTCCCACCCCACGCCCAGTCACATTCCCCAGATATCACTACTGTGGTACATTTCTGTACCTGCTTTTTCCACATAATTTTTTTTTTCAGAAATATCAACATATCAGTGCATGTAGATCTGTTTCATTCTTTTTAATGATTGCATTCTATTCTGATTTTGGATATTCTAAATTTATTTGACCAGTCCCTGTTAATGGATATCTAAATTGCCTAAACCAGGAAAAAACTGGAAACAAGGTGCTAATAAATGTTCGCAGTTTATAAAGTATCAAATGTCATAGAAATTAAATGTATGTACACATGATGATGCATGTCTATGCATTTCTGGAATTAAAAACTGTTAGTAGTGGTTGCTTTGGTGAATATTTGTTATTTTAAATGAAATTCCCTAATGCTGATATTTTTAGAAACTTTCATTGTACCCCTTTCTTAATCGTTCATAGTAGTTATTCCTAAGCTCTTACAATTTATTTAACCACCCCCCCCAATTTTTAAACACAGTTTCTGTCTGGTGAACTTAAAATCTGAAATAAATAAAAAAACAGGAATTATATAGTCTTATTAAAAAATCGTAAAACTTCCTACTTTGTATATCACTAATTTTGTCTGCCTGCCATTGGGCTTCATGATATTTTTAAGCAAATATCCCAAAATGTGGTATGTTTAAAACACTTAACCAATTGACAAACTGTTTTTATTGACATAAATTTTACTGTGGTCATTTGGAGACTTGCGCCTTCAAAATTAACTTATTTATATAATCAGAATACATCGAAAACAAACACCGTATGGTTTGGGGTTTTGCTAAAAGGCTAACGATTTTATGTGTAATTTATTGCTTTTAATTTTAAAAGTTTGTTTTTATTGAAAAAGTAGTTTTAAAAACTTAATTTTTTTAGACTTTCACAATATATCCGGCGCTGTCCTAAGTGCTATGTGGCTGACTACGTACTTAAAAATATACAAAAGTAAGGGCACAGCATAAGAAATACAACCAATGATACTGTAGGAGCGACGTTCCAGACATATGGTAGCTACACTTGCTGGTGAAATAGCATAACGTATAAAGCTTGTCAAATCACTAAGTTGTAGGGACACCTGGGTGGCTCAGTTGGTGAAGCGTCAGCCTTACGGCTCAGGTCATGATCCCCGGGTCTTGGGATCGAGTCCTGCAATGGGCTCCTTGCTCAGCAGGGAGCCTACTTCTTCTCCCTCTGCCTGCCACTCCCCCTGCTTGTGCGCGCGCTCTCTCTCTCTCTGACAAGTAAGTAAAATCTTTTTTAAAAAATTACTAAGTTGTATAGCTGAAACTAATGTAACACTGTGTGTCAGTTTTGCTCAAATTTATATATATATATATATATATATATATATATATATATATATGCAAACACACAAAAGTAAAAAAGTCAGTACACACATTAGATGGGTAAAGCTGTATCTCTTCTGCCTTCTCTCCATCCCTCCCTGAGGGATACCACCATAAACACTTGGCTAATTCTAAGAAATTTTAATATCTAGTAAAAGCAATGTGCAAGAATTTCCAACGTGTTTTTACAAATGCCATTTAGAACTATTTTTGTCCTATGCACTTACAAGAAAAATGACATGAACAATGCTAGTATTAACTGATTATTTTACCTTTTTACTATGAGTTTGCTGCTTTTTAATCTTCGAAGGATTGAAAAAGTACTTTTATATTACTTAATCATTATGGAAAACATCTTACTGTTAATATTTGCATATTTTATGTTTGCATATTTGTAAGCTTACATCATTCAGAAGTCTTTTTATATGGTTTTTAGCTATTTGTTTTTATCTGGTTTTTAGCTAATATCCTATGAGTTGGTTTTTAAATTAAAAGAACATTTTTTTTTTTTAAAGAACATCTTATGGGGAGAAAATTGCTCTGGAATGTTTTTGTTAATTTTTTTAAGCAAACAAAGAAAAAGCATACTAATAGAACATTTGAAATTTAGAGTAGTAGTATTTCTAAAGCACCATAGTTGAAAAAGAGGAGGAATTTGTACTATTGTAATGTAGACTGCACTGGTTCATCTGATAAAGCAATGGGGAATTTGCATATCCTGAGAGTTTTTCTTGCCTCTTGTTAAATTCCCAGTCCTCTTCTTTAAGCCCTTTAATACTCTTTTCCTCCTGCGATGCTTTGTGGTGTCTGTGGCCTTAAACAGACCTGATAAACCAATTGGAAATAATCTGTAGAAAATCACGCAGTGTTTGCATAGAAAGCCCCAGGAAAGGCTCACACCAGCCTGTCAGCATCCCGACCTTGCTTTGCGGCACTGGGTAAGCTCCTGAGCATTTGCCTGCTGTTCGGAATCCCAGTGTATTAGTGCTCCTAGCACGATCCAGCCAAGGGCAAAAAAGATCATTTTGGTGTAGATCAAGTTAAAGATCAGAATTACAAATATGCTGTAATAGCCCTGACCAGAGATGACGGTCATCCCTTATAAAAGGGACTGTGCAAAAAGAATGGGCACAGACTCAAAAGGCTACATTCTGTATCATTCCATAAACAAGACGTTCTGGAAAAAGCAGAACTATAGGACATAGAACAGATCAGTGGTTGTTAGCAGTCAGAACTGGGGAGAAGGGTTGATGACAAAAGGAGTGGGAGATACAGGCTTCCAGTTGTGAAATGAATAAATCACTGGTATGGAAGGTACAGCGTGGGGAATAGAGTCAGTGGTGTTCTGATACCATTGTATGGTGACAGGTGGTAGCGACAGTTACGGTGAGCACAGCGTACAGACTTGTTGAATCACTATGTTGTACACGTGAACGTAATGTAACAATGTGTATCAACTATACTTCAATTTTTTTTTAAAGATTTTATTTATGTATTCGACAGAGATAGAGACAGCCAGCGAGAGAGGGAACACAAGCAGGGGGCGTGGGAGAGGAAGAAGCAGGCTCACAGTGGAGGAGCCTGATGTGGGGTTCGATCCCACAACGACAGGACAACGCCGGGATCACGCCCTGAGCCGAAGGCAGACGCTTAACCGCTGTGCCACCCAGGCGCCCCAACTATACTTCAATTTTTAACACCCAAAAAGGGGAATTTTAGGGACTGGTCCGTATCTTCTTATGGTGGTGGTTACAAAACTGCATTTTGCCAAAACTTGTAGAAGCGTATGCCAAAAAAGAGTAAATTTCACTGTATGTAAATCTGAATTAAAATGAAGAAGAGAAAAGGATACAGCTTGTCATTTGAATGTGGTGATGTGAGATTAGGAAGAAGATGAGTCTCATCCATGTTCTGATTTTTTTTAATTGAAGTGTAGCTGACCTACAATATTATATGTTTCACGTATTACTTAGTGATTCAACATTATATACAGTATGAAATGATCACCCTAAGTCTACTTACCATCTGTCACCACACAAAATTATTACAGTATTAGTGACTGTATTCCCTAGGCTGTACTTTACACCCCCTTATTTTATTTTATAAATGGAGGTTTGAACCTCTTGATCCCTTCACCTAGTTCACCGTTCCCCCTGCACCTACAGCCACCAGTCTGTGCTCTGTATCTATGTCTCTGTGCTCTTTGTTCATTGGTTTTGTTTTTTAGATTAAGTGAAATTGTATGGTATTTGTCTTTCTTAGTCTGACATTTCACTTAGCCTAATACCCTTGTGATCCATCAATGTTGTCACAAGTGGTGAGATTTTATTCTTTTTTTTATGGAGGGCGCCTGGGTGGCTCAGTCAGTGAAGTGTCTGCCTTCGGCTCAGGGGTCCTGGGATCCAGTTCCGTATCAGGCTTCTTGCTCAGCAGGGAGCCTGCTTCTCCCTCTGCCTGCTGCTCCCCTTGCTTGTGTGCTTGGTCTCTCTCTCTCTCTCTCTGACATAAATAAGTAAATCTTTTTTAAAAAATTTATTCTTTTTTATGGCTGAATAATTTTCACGCACGTGTGTGTGTCTTACAATATGTAATATTGTATATGTATATGGTATAGATATACACACACCGCCTCTCTTTATCCATTCATCCAGCAGTGGGCTTAGGTCTTAGGTTGCTTCCATGTCTTGGGTGTTCTAAATAATGCCGCAGTGAACATAGGGGTGCATATATCTTTTCTAATTAATGTTTTCATTTTCTTTGGGTAAATACTCAGAAGTGGGGTTGCTGGATTGTATGGTGTTTCTATTTCTGATTTTTGGAGGAACCTCCACATTCTTCTGTAGTAGTTGCACTAATTTGCACTCCCGACCACAGTGCACGGGGATTCCCTTTTCTTCACATCCTCGCCAAACTTGTTTTTTACTGCCCTTTTAGATACCAGCCATTCTGACAGGCGTGAGGTGAGATCTCACTGTGGTTTAGATAAACATTTCCCTGAGAATTTGTGATCTAGGCCATCTCTATGTCTTTTTTGGAAAAATGTATATTGAGGTCCTCTGCCCTTTTTTTTTTTTTTTTAAAAGATTTTTTATTTATTTACTTGACAGAGAGAGAGACAGCCAGCGAGAGAGGGAACACAAGCAGGGGGAGTGGGAGAGGAAGAAGCAGGCTCCTAGCGGAGGAGCCTGATGTGGGGCTCGATCCCATAACACCGGGATCACGCCCTGAGCCGAAGGCAGACGCTTAACGACTGCGCCACCCAGGCGCCCCCCCCCCCGCCCATTTTTTAATCAGATTGGTTTTTGGTGTTGAGTTGTATAAGTTCTTTATATATTTTGCATATTAACCCCTTATTACATAAATTATTTATGAATATCTTCTCCCATTCAGTAGGTTGCCTTTTCATTTTGTTGATGGTTTCCTTTGCCGTGAAAAAGCTTTTTAGTTTGATGTCCCACTTGCTTATTTTTGCTTTTGTTTCCCTTGCCAAAGAGACAGATACAAAAAAAATTTATTGTTAAGACTGATGTCAGGGCACCTGGGTGGCTCAGTTGGTGAAGCGTCTGCCTTCAGCTCCGGTCATGATCCCAGAGTCCTGGGATCGAGCCCTATGTCGGCAGGGAATCTGCTTCTCCCTCTGCCCCTTGCCCTGCTCGTGCTCTCGTTCTCTCTCAAACAGATAAAAAGAATCTATAAAAAAAAAAAAAACAACACGACTCATGTCTAAGAGTTTACTGTCGATGTTTTCTTTTAGGGGTTTATGGTTTCAGGTCTTACCTTAAGGTATTTAATCCATTTTGAG
Organism: Ursus arctos; assembly: GCF_023065955.2. Lineage (NCBI taxonomy): Eukaryota > Metazoa > Chordata > Mammalia > Carnivora > Ursidae > Ursus > Ursus arctos. The sequence goes on from NW_026622874.1 coordinate 88,931,525, forward strand.
TTTGTTTCTGTATATGGCGTAAGAAAGCAGTCCAGTGACGTTCTTTTCCATGTAGCTGTCCAGGTTCCTTAGCGCTGTATGTTGAAGAGACTGTCCTTTCCCCCTTTGTGTATCCCTGCCTCCTTTGTCACAGATTCATCGATCATACAACCATAGGTTTATTTCTGGGCTCTCTATTCCATTGACCTGTGTGTTTTTATGCCGGTAGCATAGTCTTTTGGTTACTGTAGCTTTGTAGTATAGTTTGAAATCCAGGAGCAGATACCAATTAATTATTTGTTCTTCCTTCTCAAGATTGGTTTGGCTCTTCAAGGTCTTTTGTGGTTCCATACACATTTTAGGATTATTTGTATTTTGGTAGGGATTGCATTGAGTCTGTAGATTGCTTTGGGTAGGATGGACATCTTAATAGTATTAATTCTCCCAATCCATGAGCATGGACTGTCTTTCCATTTATTTATTTATTTGTGTCACTCAGTTTGTTTCATCGAAGTTTTATAATTTTCAGAGTGCAGATCTTTCACCTCCTTGGTTAATTTATTCCGAGGTATTTTATCACCCAGGCTCTAATTTTAAAATCTTGTTTTCAGGTTATATACACCTCTATACATTTCCCATAAAAGAGTCTCTAAACATGCACTTTGAGATTTTAAGTACAAAAATAATATATGTAAGAGTATATGTATAGTCCAGAAGGCTATACAATGAAAAGGAAAAACTCTACTCCCACCCCACGCCCGGTCACGTTGCCCAGATATCACTACTATTACAGTTCACTTTGTGTATTTATGGTACGGTTCCGTACCTGCTTTTTCCACATAATTTATTTTCAGAAATATCAACATATCATTGCGTGTAGATCTGCTTCATCCTTTTTAATGATTGCATTCTATTCTGATTTTGGATATGCCAAACTTATTTGACCAGTCCCTGTTAGTGGATATCTAAATTGCCCATACCAGGAAAAAACTGGAAACATGCCGCTAGTAAAATTTCTTGTGCATTCAAGTTTGTGCAGTCGTCTAAATAATGCTGCCTGTAAGACATGACTACTAGTACAATTATTGGACTGAAAGGCCCACACAGATTTAATTTTGGTGCAGATAATGCCACGCTGCCCCCCAGGGAGATGTGGAATCCCACTAGCAAGCGTATGGAAGTTAAACATGCCCTTCAAAGTTCAGAGTTAAAGTATAGTTTGTTACTTCAAATTTATCCTCACTTTCTCACAGTAGGTATAGTAGAAATTCAGTTATAAGATGAAAATTAGAAAATTGTGTGTCAATGAAATTTGTATTCTTAGGTTTTTTGGGTTTTTTTAAGATTGATTTTTTTTATTTATTTGAGAGAGAGAGAGAGGGCCAGAGAGAGAGCACAGGCAGGGGGAACAGCAGAGGGAGAGGGAGAAGCAGATTCCCCACTGAGCAGGGAGCCCGATGCGGGGCTCGATCCCAGGCCCCTGAGATCACGCCTGAGCCGAAGACAGACGCTTAACCGACTGAGCCACCCAGTGCCCCAGTATAATTTTTTTAAAGAAAGAATTACTTCCTTTCCCCTGTGTATTTTCACATGTATTTATTGTGGTAGAGTGTATAGAACATAAAACTTGCCATTTTAATCATCTTTAAGTGTGCAGTTCAGCGGTAACAATAAGTAAATGCACACTGTTGTGCAATTGTTACCACCATCCATCTCCAGAACTTTTTCATCTTCTCAGACTCTGTACCAATTAAACGATAACTCCCCAGTCTCCTCTCACCTCAGCCTCTAGCAACCACTATCCTACTTTCTTTCTCTATGAACTTGACCACTCTAGGTTACCATTTTTTTTCTATGTCAGAAATTGCTCTGGAGGAGGGAAAAACACATAGCAGAAATGCAAAAATAAACACGAACTCTCTGTGAAAAGGTGGTCAGCATCACTGATCATCAGGGAAATGCAAATCAAAACCACGATGAAATATCACCTCACACCTGTCAAAATGGCTGGTATCAAAAAGATAAGAAATACTGACTGTTGGCAAGGTTGTGGGGAAAAGGGAGCCCTCATGCGCTGATGGTGGGAATATAAATTGGTTCAGCCATTGTGGAAAACAATATGGAGGGTCCTCAAAAAATTAGAAGTAGAAATGCCAAGGAGAGTAGGAGGTACAAGGCTTGCAGTTATGGAATGAATAAGTCCCAAGGACGAAGGGTACAGCGTTAGAAATATAGGGAAAAAGAAAAGAAATACCATACAATCTAGTAATTCCACTACTGGGTATTTAACCAAAGAAAATGAAAACACTAATTTAAAAAGATCTATGCACCCATATGTTTATTGCAGCATTATTTACCCTAGCCAAGATGTGGAAGCAACCCAAATGTTTATGAATAGATGAATGGATAAAGAAGATATGGTATATATAGTTTTACATATATATACACACACATACACACAATGGAATACTATTCAGCCATAAAAAAGAATGAGATCATGTGACAACATGGGTGGAACTGAAGGGTATTGTGCTAAGTAAAATAAGTCAGAGAAAGACAAATACCATACAATTTCACTTACATGTGGAATCTAAAAAAACGAACAAAGAAACAAACTCTTAACTATAGAGAACAAAGTGGTGATTACCAGAGGGGAGGTGGGTGGAGGGGGGATGGGCAAAATAGGTGAAAGGGATTAAAAGGTACAAAATTCCAGGGGTGCCTGAGTGACTCAGTTGGCGAAGCATCCAGTTTGGGCTCAAGTCAGGATCTCAGGGTCATGAGATCAAGCCCCATGTCGGGCTCTGCGCTCAGCACAGACCCTGCTTGGGAATCTCTCTGTCCCTCTGCCCATCTCCCCATACTAGTCTCTCTCTCTCTCAAATAAGTGAATAAAATCTTAAAAAAAAAAAAAAAAGAGAGATACAAACTTCTAGTTATAAAATAAATAAGTCACGGGGATGAAAAGTACAACATGGGGAATGTAGTTGATAATATCGTAGTAATGCTGAACGATGACATGGTATCTATACTTATATAGCTTAATGTGTAGAATTGTTGAATCAATATGTTGTATGCCTGAAACTAATATAACATTATATGCCAACTCTATAACTTAAAAAAAAGAAAAACCCTCTCTTAGGAGAACCGCAAGTTACATCTCTTACACTTGACCCCTGCTGTTTGGGTTGTGCACTGTCATAGTGGAGAGTGGACACTTCGTGGTATCCCAGCTTCTGTAACAGTGCCTGCAACAGGTGCTCAAGGCATGTTTGCCGAATGGATTGATTTTATGAAAACAGGGTACTATGTGACATTACCTGAAGACGCTGAACTCTTCATACCGCTAATAAGACTCAGATTTTTAAATTTGTTATTCCGTAGGAGCTTGACGTCATCCAGTAATCGACGCCGAGAAGACAGCTGGTTAAAATCCTTATTTGTCCGGAAAGTCGATCCAAGAAAAGATGCTCACTCTAATCTCCTAGCCAAAAAGGAGACAAGCAGTCTGTACAAATTGCAGTGTGAGTTATAGGTTGGCTATCTTCATAGTTGGCTTTTTTCCCTTTGTTCATAAGTTTATCGTTGAATTTTCTTTTGTTTCAGTTCACAATGTTAAACCGGAATGCCTAGAAGCATACAACAAAATTTGGTGTGTATACCAGACTATCCTTTACTTGGGGAAAATTAACAATCTGAATATTTGTTGGTTCAGCTAACACTGGATAACAGAAGTGAGATCTTTGATCCCTCTTCTTGGAGCTGAATGTTCAGAGGCTCTTAAGTTGAGCTCTGTATGGGATTGCCAAGGGCGTTTTGATTTTAAGGCCTCACACGGCTAACTCATCACGTAAGCTCTCAGACGTTAGAATGTTCTAGACTCTTAAGGTTGGAAGGAACCTTATAAGGCCGTCTAGTCCATCTCCTCATCCATGCATGAGTCCTTTCTGCAGACCTTCCTGACTGGTGTTTAAGCACATTCATACGTCCCATCTCTGGATAGCCTTGAGCGTTAGGAATTAGAACTCACATCCCCATGATCTCCGTTGTTTCCAGTTTTACTCCTAAGTAAAACTGCCACATGCCAATCCTGAAGGTGAACGTAGGCCCATTTCTGCCCGGGTCTTCATTCACCAGGATTCAAGTCCCTTTGGCTGATTCTCCAAGGATAATGAGATCCATATGCTTTTACAGAATTTGTAAACTTCAAAGAGAGAATTAAGTGCATTGATTCTTAATTAAGCTAACAACTTGTATTTTAATGATCAGTTGTGAGCAAACATCATTAAAAAGCATTTTTTTACCTTTCGTATCTGCTACTTTCATGAGAAAGCAAATGATTTTGTCACCAGAATCAGCATAATTTTCAGATGCAAAAATCTTTTGTTGTTTTATTTGGGGAGGCGGTTCATGAACCAGAACATTAGCAGAGAGGTTCTTAATCACCTCAGCACAGTTCTCTTTATTAAACAATGTCCTAAAATAAAGCAGATGCTTATTTCTAAATCCTTTCTCATAAAATGGAATTTCTTGTCTATGCTATCGTTTCCCTGCATTTTCTTTCCTGTCCTGTTTGTTATCACTTCATCTCCTGTCTCAGATTTTCATTTCCTGTCTATTCATATTTCCGTTTGGGTGTCTTCCTCTCCCTTCAAACTCAACACGTAGCAGCACCTGGCTCTTCCCACTTCCCACATGCGTCACTCACCATGGTTTCATTTAACCTTTTCCTGAGTTCTTTGCAATTGGTTGCTAAGAGCCGTGCAGTCTTCATTTGACATGCATTTTGGTTCTATTTCATTTCCTTTTCCATCTGCCTCTCGTAGCCCGGTGAGCCCCATTTCTTAGTAACCTCCTTGCTGACTGCCTTCCTGGCCTCAAGGCGGTCCCTGTACCTTACCCCACACCCAGTCCATTCCTTACAAGTTTGTCCAGCTCATCTCCCTGAGTTCCGCTTTCTCCTTCATCGTGTTTTTTTCCTTTTCTCTGAAACTTTCAGCAGCTCTCTGTTTCCAGTACCTAAAGGCTTAACTCCCGCCTGGTGTCGAGGGGCCCCAGCCCAGCTCTGGGTACAAGCGCTACCTGCCATACAGCCGTCATTCATGTAAGGAAGGCGGGGCTTCCAAGAGCAGCATCGGCGTCCCCAGCAAAGCACTTACGACTTCGTATTGGCGAAAAACCTAGGCCTCATCGTCAGGCCCCGGCCCCTTCTGGACCCCACGTGGGTCATCTGTACAGATTTTCTTCTGCACTGGCTCTGATTCGGGGTTGTTTATGTCAGGACAAAAAAGGAAATCCATTTCTAGTAACTTCACATAATCCATCTTTCCCCACCTCTGATTTCCATCAGTCCCCGTGTTATTTCTAACACAAGTCGTTTTTGACCAGTACAACGATCCCACCATGTGTATTTTTTGAAGGGTGGCGTTTCAAAAAATACACATGGTGTGGTCATTGTACTGGGTCATAAACATGTGTGGGTTTTCATTTAGTTAGACCCAAGACCATTCGGAGCTTTTCTCTGTTAGCTGCATACACACTGAGTTCCGGTGCCCCAGCCTCTGGTGGTGATCACTAACTTACTTTCACTCAGCGCCAGCAGATAGTTCGAACAGGTTCCATTTCCGACCCTTGATATCCTTTTGCATTTATTGCTGAATCTGTGTTGTACTTTTTCATCATAATTTTTCTATTCAAAAAGTGTGCAGGTTTTAGCTTTTATTTTGGGATGGCACGGTTCTGTCTCTTCCTTCTGCCTCGCTCTGTATATTAGAACTTGTACCATAGGGAGGTTTCCATGGAGCCAAGCTCTGGCACCTGTTAAATTAATATACTACCATGATGGTCATGGCTTTGCCACTGGTCCTGTACAATCACTAGTAATGAACTGGGGGGGGGGGGGTGCAACAGGGGATCATATGATACTTCTTAAATCCCCTCAGCGGGTTGAATTGAGTGGAACCTAATTTACACTCCATGTTGTATCTTTAATTTGGGTTCTTCGGCCATGTGGATGCCCTCGGGGACCGTTAGAGCTGGGTTGCTTCCAGACTGCGTTGGGTTCTAGCTCTGTCTTCTTCCTCCCTCCTTACAGCCAACTTGTTCTCTGCCCCTGCTACCTCTGTCGTCTCCCCGATCTTAAACATTACTTCCTTCTCTTATTTCTCCCATGTTCTTTTTCTGCTACTCCTGTTTCTCTCCTTCCTATCTTGGGAACCAGCAGAACTTAGCTCTTAGAAACTTCACCATTCCTAGGTACTTCTTCCCCCCCTCCCCCGCCCCCACGCTGAAATAGCAAATAGTAGACCCGTGTAGTTCCTGGAATCCTGGGACCTTTGGCTCTTCTTTATCCATTTTTATCACTGTACTTGAGTTGTTTACAACTGTTCTAGGTAGTTGAGGGTAACAGAAACCTAAGCCTCTGATAAGTGGGATATTAGAGCCAGTAGAATTCAGCTAAAAGGTTAATTCTGCACATAATTTTAGCGTAAATATACTCTGAGGTCAGTTGTCGGAAGAGAGTAGATGACCTTTTTCCTATTGCTGATCACGTGCTGTCTGCCTGGTGTAATCTTGTCAGTTGTTTAATGAGTGTTGCTATTTCTTCTCTTTAAGTCAAGAGGTGTTGCCAAAGATTCATGAAGATAAGAGTTACCCTTGTGCTTTGGTGGGGACTTGGAACACGTGGTATGGCGAGCAGGATCAAGCTGGTAGGAAGCAGAAGTCTCTGGAATAAACACTTGTTCCCTAAGCCTTTATTGTTGATGACTTAAATAATATTCAGTGTAATGCTTTTATAATCAGAGCTTTCCGAGTCTCAGTCTAGTTTTATGGTTAAAGTAGTTTCTCCAGTAATTGATTCCAAAAACTACTTTTTGTTGTTGTTTTTAACATTTGAATCCGTTACTGAAACTTGATGGTGTGACTCGTCTGCCTGCACATGGCCCGTTCCAGTTCTTTATTGTGATAACAGTACGTGTCTGTAAACTGTTTTCAAGGTAAGAGTATCGTGAAACTCTAAATGAATGTTCTCTTTTAAAATATATTTCAGTCCACCTCTGGAGGTATGAAGGAGGCTATCCAGCCCTCACAGAGGTCATGAATAAACTCAGAGAAAATCAGGTAATGATTTGGAGAAATGTTTCCTTATTCAGACTAATGCTGTAATAAATGGTAGTACAGAATTAAATGACTGTTTCCTGTCCTCATTTTTTTTAACATTAATAAACTTCTTTGTAGTTAAAGTTTTATTATTTAGGTTCTTGAAGTCGTATTGAAACATAATTAACCAGTTGTAATACGATTAACCTAACTGTTCTTATTGTAAAAATCAGTTGTACTTTGAAACTGACGAGTTGGTACTTTGATGGTAGACACAGTCAGCCGCGCTTTACGTAACGCGGATCTGCTCCGGGAACTGCCGGCCACTCGGCGCTCCCCGGGGCTGACTTCCCTCTCCTCCCCACGCCCTTCGGTAATAGGTGCAGGTCAATGAAGAGCATTTTAACAGCCATACGTTATTAGGAAAGAAAACCTTTCACGCGGATTCCCAGTCCAAATAGAAGTGGATATTATATATTCTGTAAGAGAAGATTCTGTGGTCTCTATGTCACTTCTAGTAATACGTTGTCAGATGCTGTCGGGGGAGCTTACACGTGTAGGAAATTAAATTTGCTTACACTGTTACTTAAATCATTAGGATGGCCGTGTAGTCTGTCATCCAAATCTGGATGCTTTCGAGAGTGAAAGCGGATGCTTCTAGTTATTATGCTGGTTCAACAAAATGTAAATGGGGGGGGGGGGCTGTTGCAGGCCACCTGGGACCCTATTTATGATAGTATTATAGGAGGAACATAAATGATACTAAAGTGGATTTATATGTAAATATTAGAGGATATCATGAGCACATTTTTTATTTTCCCTCAAAGGAATTTGTGGAATTCCGCAAGGCAAGAAACAACATGCTTCTCTCGAGGAGGAACCAGCTGCTGCTGGAGTTCAGCTTCTGGAACGAGCCTGTCCCACGGTCAGGACCTAATATATATGAACTGAGATCTTACCAGCTCCGAGTAAGTCCCGGAATACGGGTTCACGGCCCTCTCGTTCTTCTGTGAGGAGGCGTGAGCACCCCTCAGTGCCAACCACAAAAGTTGCGTCGACGTTTTGTGGCGTGTGTTTGGCATAATATTTTGATTGGTTTGTTTTCTCCGCTGTCCGGTCCTTCTCTTCTTTCCTTTTTTTTAAATCATCTTCTCTCTCACTCCTTCTCTTCCGCTAAGCTCCTTTGTTTCTTATAATCTTATGTATAATGTTCATTATTTGACATTTTTCCATATAGCGTTGCTATTTTGAAGAGGAAAGACCTAAAATGCAGGACTAGCTCAAATATATAGCATCTGCTGTAGTTGCACTAGAGCCGCTAATAAATGCGAGGCGCTGAATGAGTGACACAGCACTGTAAGCGTCACAGGCAAGAGTACTTTGTAAGCCTTCCATGATGTTTCCCCACTAAGCACTACTAGAAAGCAAGCCCCAGATAGCAGCATAGCGACATGGTTAAAAGGAGTACATGTCAACAGTAAATCTTAGTAGTCTGATACTCACCATTATACTGGAAAAAATAGTGATTCAATTAAATTGAATTTTTTTTTCAAATTTCACAATAAAGTATGAATGGGTACCGACAGTTTAATCATGAGTTCAGTACATCTAGAGAATGAGCCTAACTGTGGTTTAATAACCATAATCGGATGACTTACTGTCAATACTGCCCTCTTACATGAAATAGAAGAGAATATTACTCCCACTATGGGATAGATAGGAGCATGGTGAATAGTTGCTAATTTGTTACATTTTTTATTTGTTACACTTCACATTATTAAAAGTAATTTTTAAGTTCGTTTTGTCATTGGATATTTTTTATACTACTGTTTCCATATTTCTTCACAGAAGAGCTAACAAACCAAAATCCAAATCTCTTTTCAGCCAGGAACTATGATTGAGTGGGGCAATTACTGGTGAGTATATTACCAGATGGTGAGTTTGTAATCTTACTATTAGATTATTTTAGGTCATAGTGTTAATTCTAGAAGGAAAATCTGGGGATAAAGCCATGATTTGATACTAGACTGTTTTATTTGATGTTTTGTTATGAAATTTTTTGAACATATGCAAAACTAGAGAGAATAATATTGTGGACCTCCCCACCTTCCATACCCATTACTTAGCCTCAATAGTTACCAACACATGGCCAATCTTGCTTAGGTCTAACTCTGCCAACCCAGATTATTTGAAGGTAAATCCTGAATAACATGTCATTTCATCCATAAATATTCTACACATATTTTACATATATATGTGGGGTAAGGGTTCTGTGGGGTTTTTTTTTAATAAAACCCCAATGTTGCATTAAGTTATTTCATATTCCGGGATATTACGTTTTTTGAAATGTTGTTTTTGTCATATAAACAGCACCACAATGACACAGTTGCTTCTTGTTGTTGTTGTTTTCTTCATTTAAGTAGCAAAGTACCAGTTTTCCCCAAACTGATCTATAAATTCACCACAATCCCAGTCAGAACCCCAGCAGGCTTCAGAAATGCAAAGGACCAAAATAGCTAAAACAACCTTGAAAAAGAAGAACAAAGTTGGAGGACACACTTCTCAATTTCATAGTTAGACTCCAAAGCTAGAGTAATTGAGACGGTGTGGTCCTGCCTAAGCACAGGCATACAGATCCGTGGAACAGAAATACAAGCCCAGAAATAAACTCACATATGAGCCGTCTGTTTTTAGTCCATGCACCAAGTCACTTCAATGGGGACAGGTAGTCTTTTCAACAAAGGGTGCTGAAACAACTGGATATCTTTGCAAAAGGATGAATTTAGACCCCTACACCTCACATATATACCAAAATTAACCGTAACAGTTTTTAGAAGAAAACACAGGAGAGAATCTTTGTGACCTAGGGTTGAGCAAAGAGTTCCTAGACACAACACCAAAACCACAGTCCGTGAAAGAATATGATAAATTATAATTCATCATAATTAAAAACTTTTATAATTCAAAAGGCATCATTTTTAAATTAAAAGGCACGTAAGTCATAGACTGGGGGAAAATTTTACAAATCATATCCGATAAAGGACTTGTATCCAGCATATATAAAAAAATCCTACAACTCAGTAATAAGAAGACAAATAACCCAGTTAAAAATGGACAGAGGATTTGAATAGACAATTCTCCAAAGATCTACAAACAGCCAAAAAGCATATGAAAAGACGTTCAGCATCATTAATCATAAGAGAAACGCAAATCAAAACCACAAGGAGGTATCGTCTCACACCCTCTCTGATGGCCGTTATCCAAAGAACAGGAAATAACAAGTGTTGATGAAGATACAGAGAAATTGGGACTTTGTACATTGTCAGTAAGGATGTAAAATGTTGCAGCCACTGTGGAAACAGTACAGGGGTTCTTCAAAACATTCCAAATAGAATTATCATATGACCCAGCAATCCTCCTTCTGGGTATATAGTCAAAAGAATTCAAAGCAGCATGTCAGAGATTTTCACATTCATGTTCATTGCAGCATTAGTCACAGTAGCCAAGAGGTGGAAGCAACCCAGATATCCTTCCAACAGATGAATGGATAAAGAAAATGTGATACATACATAGAAAGGAATATCCTGCAGCCTTTCAGAGAAGGGAATTCTGCCATGTGCTACAATGTGATGAGCCTTGAGGACGTTAAAATAAGCCAGTTATAAAAGGACAAATACTATATGATTCCACTAATGCAAATATCTAAAGTAGCCAAAGTCACAGTCATGGAAAATGAATAGTTGTGCAGGTGAAGGGAACTTGGTATTGAATGGGTGTCAGGTTTCAGTTTTGCATGATGAAAAAGTTCTGGAGATCTCTCGCCCAACAGTGTGAGTGTACTTGACTCTACTGAACTGTGAGGTGGCTGAAGTGTTTATAAAATATAATAAATTAATAATCAAAATAATAATCAGAATAAATTTTTTAAAAATGTTTTCAATGGGCAAAGGATTTGAATAGACATTTCACCAAAGGAGAGGTATAAATAAATGCCTAATAAGCACACAGACAAGTGCTCATCACGCTCAGTGATTAAGGAAATGCAGAGTAAAACCACAGGGGGTAAGACTCACACCCCTTCAGATGGCTATAACTAAAAAGGCAGATGATAACAAATGTTGGTGAGGTTGGGAATTAATCGGGGCCCTCATACACTGTGGCGAGAATGTAAAATGGCGCAGCCACTTGGGAAAACAGGCAGTTACTCCAAATGTTAAACATGGAATGACCATACGGCCCAGCAGTTCTGTTCCAAGGTATATACCCAAGAGAATGAAAGCATGCACCATATAAACTCATAGACAATGATCCTAACATTTTTCAAAATAACCAAGTAGCAGAAACAACCTCAATGCCCATCAGCAGAGGAACGGATAAAGAAGCTGTGGTATATCCACATAATGGAATACTATTCATCAGTAAGAAAGAGTGAACTACTCTTCCGCCATCTTTTTTCCTCTCCAAAGGAGTGAACTGATACGCACTTCAAATACGTGCTATGTGAACGAGTCCAAAGGAGCCCATAGTCCATGATTCCTTTTGTACAAAATGTCCAGAAAAGTCTCATCTATAGAGACAGAAAGATGAGTGGTTTCCTGGGCTTGGGGTGGGAACAGGAAATGAGTACAGATGGACACAAGGGATCTTAGCATAACTGGATTGCGGTGATGATCACGCAAGTCTGTAAAAATACTTAAAAAAAAAAGTACTAGACACCAAATTGGATTTTATGGTATATGAACTATACCTCAGTGAGGCTGCAGATGACACGCCTTACTGAGGAGAGTTTATACCACGAATCCAAGGGGATTCGGAATGAGGAACTTGACAAACACAACACAGTCCGGTGTGTAATCGGCGTCCGGTCTCTGCACCCCAGCACGTTGCCTCCATGCCTCTGTTGGGCACTTGTCACCCCAGGGGGGCTCCGGTTTCCAGTTCTACGACTCTGTCTACAAGGCCTGGCACATCCTGGGGGGTTGGTAAACGCCGAATGGGTGGCGGAAACGGGTGGTTACGTATGAAAGAAAGGTCAATAATTGCCAAACCTGTGAACAACCCGTGTGTCTGAGGGAAATGTAGATTCAGTACCGGTTTTATTTTATTAGTGACACTAATTTCTAATAAGAAACACTTTAAAAATTAGGAATAGAGAATATTTTATTTAAATCAGGGGTTGGCAAACTTTTCTGCAAAGAACCAGATAGTAAATATTTTAGGCTTTGTGCACCATTCTGCGTCCAAAACAATTACTTACCCTGCTGTTCTAGTCTGTTCTAGCAGCCAAGAGTGACTTGTAAATGGATGAGCTTGGCTGTGTTCCAGCAAAATTTTATGGATGCTGAAATTTGAATGTCGTGATTTTCTTGTGTCATGAAATATTATTCTGTGCATGAGATGTTTTTCAAGCATTTAAAAAGGTAGAAGTCATTCTTACCATGAGAGCAGGCTAAGAAGGTGGGATTCAGTCTGAGGGTCTGCTTCGGGAGCCCCGATCTAAATGATAAAACCATCCATTTCTTCTCTCTTAACAGCCACATTAAACTTAATGGTGAGACACAGAAAGCATGCTCACGAAACACCAGCTTTTATCATCATAATTTTATCATCCTAATTTTATATAGTTTTTGAAAATCCTATTGTGAGAAAAAAAAGCAAGTAGAAGTTATAGTAATATAAAGCCTCGGTAATTAAGAGGGATGCAAGAGTAGGTTATCGGCCATTAGTGAGATATAAACCCTTTGGCTTCCTTATCTTTAAATGAGAATCTGCGACTTTTTACTTACGTCCAACTTACATGTACTCTCCTTTTTTCAGTTTTGAAATTTCTTGCTTTGAACTGTACAATTGCTAAGATCTCGTCTAGCTCCAGAAAACGGTTCTGGATTCTTTTTTTTTTTTTTTTTTAAGATTTTAAGTAATCTCTATACCCAACGTGGGGCTTAAACCCACAACCCGGAGGTCAAGAGCCACACACTCTACGGACTGAGCCAGCCAGGGGTCCCTGTGATTCTTATTTCTAATAAATCTTTTCTTCTTGGGTCATCAAAGGCTACATAATGCAAGTTAGAATTTTTTTTAATTTGAAAACTAGCACATACATATTTAATTGGATACCACTATTATAGGCACCATTTTATTAAGGGACCTTTTTTAGGGAGGGGCCTTAGAAGTGTAATAACTTAGTTGCCCACAGAATAGGATCATTCGTTAGTTCTGTTTTTGCACATTACTAATTCAGGCTTGCCCACCGTGACTTCACAAGGAAGTACTGAGGTTATTCTTAAGTTATTTAAACAAGTATGTATAAAGCCAGTTCAGCATTCAATTTATATTTTGGCACATAGGTAACTATTTAAGATGGTGATCTCTTCAGTACATGCTTCTGATTATTACCAGGCTAAGGCAGGTATGTTTTCTTCGCCTACTGTAACTGAATTAGAAAAATTGACAATGGAATGAATAATCCTGAATATTTATCACTTATCAATGAAAGACAGTTTTTCTCTGGGTTAGAGTGCACGTTAAAGTGATTTGCTTAATTTCAGTAATTTACCAATCAGATTTCTAATTTTTGTGAAGTTACCGATCACTTAAGGGTTAAAGAATTTAATACCATTTGGGGGCAGCCCCTGGGGGCAATGGCAAGAGATCCCTCCTTCACCACAAAAGGACCTGAAAGGTTGGGTCCCCCTCATGGGGATGAGAGCCGGGAATTACAAATCGTTCTTGAGGAGTCCGGACTTATCACTCCTGCTCTGGTTGCCCTCGCTCTCATCTTGTCCCCACCACTGTCTTGAGATGTTCCAATTCAGTTGCTACGAAGTTTGCCTCCGGGACGAGGATGTACTGGTCAAGCCAACTCAAATCTCTTGTCCCTCAAGAGTTAGGTCTCACTGTAGATGTTACTAGATAAGAATCCTTGTTCATCTGCCTCCAGCTCCTTTAAATTAATGAGAATGAATCCATCTGTGCAAGTCCCGTCCATTCTGGTACCTTGATGTGACAGACTTCAGCCCCAGACCTGGGCAGTGTTCATGTCAATATACTGAGAGTCTCTGAGAGACCCCAGCTGTGCTTTTCCGCGTGACCTCCTTGTATCACTTCAAGCCCCTCCCTTCATTTGCAAGTTTGCTTCTTGAAAACTGCTTTTGGAAAACATACAGTTTTTTAAAAATATTTTATTTATTTGAGAGAGAAAGAGCACGGATGCACACACTCGATCTGGGGGAGGGGCCAATGGGGAGGGAGAAGCAGACTCCCCACTGGGTGTGGAGTCTGATGAGGGGCTCGATCCCAGGACCCCGAGCCCATATCAGGAGTGGGATGTCTAACCGGCTGAGTCACCCAGGTGCCCCTGTACATGTTTTTTAAAACCATTTTAGGATTTCCGATGCCTCACCAAATAGAAAAATAAAGTACCTGGTGCAAATAGGAAGGACGGTGTTTAAGGAGCTGATACGTTTTGCAGTAGGGAATCTTAAAAAGGAAAATTTAAGACAAGTGCCAATTTTCAGCCAACTTAATCACAATTCCATGCTATACACATAGACACACATATATGCACATTCTTCCACACATAGGAATGCCATTTGGTACTCATTTTCCTGATGGTTTGTTCTGGAAAGAAGAAAGAGGCAGGGGTTCTTTGTGTCATTTTTTATTGAAGGGTGGTTGACACACGTGTTAACCTAGTTTCAGGTGTACAGCAGTGATTTGACGAGTGTGTACGTTACGCTGTGCTCACCCCCAGCGTAGCTGCCGTCTGTCACCATACCACAGCACTATGACGGTACCACGAGGCCACTTCCGTTTTGATAGTGGTGGTGTGTTGCCAGGAAGCTCCACGTTCATGGTTCTTCGGTGTGTTTTCCAGAATTCATGGTCTGCAGCTGCTTTGAAGGTGTGCTCCCTTCAGCTCTGTCTTAAACCCCGTTCTCCAGGGCTGGTCCCTGTCTCCCTAAGATACAGTAACTTCTGGCATCTTGAATGTTCTAGCATCCACATTTCCCTCACTCTCTGAGCACGTTCTTGGAGAAGCAGTTCTTTTTCCGTTGGTGGGTCCTATCCTCGGCCAATTTGCTTGACTGACTATTCTCAAGCACTGATTTTACGTTGCTCATTACTGTCCACTTCCCCCCAAAATGACTGTTACAGCTCCAGAAAAGTATACATCTTATATATGTGATCTACATTCCAATCATTTTCTACTGCACTTGATAATTAAAAAACAGTTCGTCTTCATATCGTACAACTTGCTCTGAGGGTGGAAGAAATCTGATTCTTTTCAACCTACCTCGTTCAGTATCTGAACATTGTCATTTTTCCTGACAGGGCTCGTGCAATTCGCTTCAGACAGGACGGTAGTGAAGCAGTGGGAGGATTCTTCTCTCAGATCGGGCAACTCTACATGGTACATCATCTTTGGGGTATGTATTTTTTCCTTCCTGTTTGTGTTACTAGGATTTCAGAGTCCGTTACCAAATAAGCTGCCCTCGGCAGTAAAGCACATCTCAGGTCAGTAATTGTAAACCCTGTGGCAAATCCAGACGTCACAGAAAGTCAGTGCTGGGCCTTCTAGAAGGAAGTAGGTCCACAGTGAAAGGCCCATAGACTCGGGGCACCTCAGGAGGCTGACATGAGAGTGGGGATGATGGGGAAAGGAACAAGAGAAAGGAAGGCGGGCAGCCGTGGGAGAGGGACACTTTCTAGATGCTTCCCATGGCGCCTCAGAAGTTATCCTGCGTTGTCTCCGGAGAGGCTGCTGCCCACATGCTCATTGACTGCCTGCCTTGTGTCTGAGTCCATCGCTCTGGAGGCCCTTCTCCTGTCACCTTTTCATCCCCCCCCTTTTGTCTGGCGTCATCTTTGGTACCTCTCAGGGCCTGACTCAGGTGTGCCCCCTCGCCCCCCAGGGAACGTCACTCTCCTCCTGAGCCCCCAGAGCCTGGTATCATGTGGGTTGTCACACTGTGGCTGTTGTGTCTTTCTCTCTGCTAGAACAGGAGCTGGCTCTGAGTGGTAGCTTGGTACATTTTGGGCACATCTGTGTATGTTTATTAAAGTTTAAAAAATGATGGGGCACCTGGGTGGCTCAGTCGTTAAGCGTCTGCCTTCGGCTCAGGGCATGATCCCCGAGTCCCGGGATCGAGCGCCACATCAGGCTCCTCCGCTAGGAGCCTGCTTCTTCCTCTCCCACTCCCCCTGCTTGTGTTCCCTCTCTCGCTGGCTGTCTCTCTCTCTGTCAAATGAATAAATAAAATCTTCAAAAAAAAAAAGAAGGGGCCCCTGGGTGGCTCAGTCAGTTAAGCATCTGATGCTCAATCTCAGGGTCATAAGTTCAAGCCCTGCATTGGGTTCCACGCTGGGTGTGGAGCCTACTTTTTAAAAAAGTGAAAAGCATAACTCATTTCTAGACTTTACTAATTAACTGAGATATTGGTTTGACCTGTTCAGTCCCACCAAGTGCTGGACCCTGTCCGCCTGCTGTGTTCGCACGGCACGCACGGCAGGTGTACAAAGGTTGGTCATGGGACTAAGGAGGAATAAAGCCAAGCAAGGGACATGCCACGAGGCGGTGTGTGTGATCAGTAACGTAGGGGTTTCTGTTCAGGGCACTCCCAGCACCTAAGGGGATATAAACTTACATGTAGTTGGGGGACATGAGTAAAAGGTGACTTCAGGATCTGAATGGGTTGGCGGGTAAAGGCAGAAAGGAAGGGCTAGAACAGTGATGGAAAAACGGGAGATTATAAAGAGTGGTCAGAAAACGAAATCGTGCAGACTGGCTAAATGGTAGGAGAGCTGCCAGGGCCTAAGTCTGAATGGGAACCCCTTTCCCCCCAAATCTTCAGGGTCTGGGGAGGAGACCCCCATTCTCAGCCCCACCAATCACTGCTTCAGCCAGGTGCTCGTCTCAGCACATACTGGGCTTCTCGGGAGTGTGAGCGATTGAAAACCCTGCATCTCGGGGCGCCTAGTGATGCAGTCGGTTAAGTGTCCAACTCTTGGTTTCGGCTCAGGCCATGACCTCAGGGTTGTGAGATCGAGTCCCCGGTCCGGCTCCATGCTCAGCATGGAGTCTGCTTGAGAATCTTTTCCCCTCCCCCTCTGCTCTTCCCCCCACTTGTGCTCTCTCTCTCCTTCTCTCTCACTCTAAATAAATAAAATCTTTTAAAAAGAGAGGAAGAAAGAAAGAAAGAAAGAAAGAAAAAGAAAAAGAAAGAAAGAAAGAAAGAAAGAAAGAAAGAAAGAAAGAAAGAAAGAAAAGCAAATAACGAATGCCGCAAGTAACCCTCAGCTCCCCACAGTGGCAGGTGCAGCGCTGTCCTGGGGACCTTCCTTTTCTAGCGAGCTTTGATTTGACTCCATAAATATCAGAGTTCTCAGATGTCATAGATTTGGAAACAAATCTTTAAAATCTGCCTCTAGAGATGATGCTAAACGTAATTTAACCTTTCTGGGTTTGAGGGAGGGGTGACATCGTTGTTACTATTATTATTTTTTTAAATAGCATGTGGTCTGTCTGGACGCTATAAACCGAAAAGTCAAACCTGTTCCCTCGCTCGCCTCCTCTCAGGCCTGGCGCCTGCACCCCCCACCCCCCACCCCGTCCACGAGCACGGGGACTGCACCCCTGTCCGCGTTTACAGTGTGTCTGGATGGGGACTCCCAGGTGAAGGAGGAGACAGGCAGGCACCAGGGGGTCACAGGCCCTTAGCTCTGTCCCGCGGGAAGGACTGAGGTTTCACAGAGCAGCCGCCGGGTGAGGCGGGGTCCGCCAAGATGGCCGCCGTGCGCAGCCGCAGAGGCTGGGAACACCGTGCGCTTTGGCACTGGAGGGTGGCCAGACTGCCGCTCGCATCTTTTCTTGAGTGGTGCCTTTCTCTGCCTTCCTTTGTTGTCCCGTTAGTGTCCCAAATGTCCCCTGCCTGCTTCCTTCTCTGTAGGAAGAAGTACTGAGATACGCAGAAGTGAATTCTCAGTCGCCTGCCCCAAAACTTACCCTCACTCTTCTGTGTTTTTTAGAGAAGCACATTGATCGGGCCCCTGCGGTGTGTTGGTTGGTCTTTTTTTTTTTTATTTTTTTAAGATTTTATTTATTTATTCCACAGAGATAGAGCCAGCCAGCAAGAGAGGGAACACAAGCAGGGGGAATGGGAGAGGAAGAAGCAGGCTCATAGCGGAGGAGCCTGATGTGGGGCTCGATCCCATAACGCCGGGATCACGCCCTGAGCTGAAGGCAGATGCTTAACCGCTGTGCCACCCAGGCGCCCCTGTGTTGGTTGTCCTAAGCATCATTCCCGTAATCCTTACAGCCGCAAACCACGGGTAGCTGTGACTCACAGAGGATACATAAGTCACCCAGCATCCACAGCTGTTGAGTCACTGAGCTAGGCCCCAACTTGGGCATGTCTGGCTTCAAAGCAGATCTTTCTGCGACGTAACACCTCTTCCGTTTACCCCTGCACTTGATGCCACGCTTTCCTCACCTTCCTCAAGGCCTTGCTCCATCCATTTGCTCCACCACCAGCCCATCTAGGGGCTCCCTCCCTCAGTAATAGTACATTCTCAGGTGCCTCCCACCTTTAAAAGCCTCCCCAACGAAGCACAATAATAAAAGCCTCCCTAAATCCAATTGTCCATTGACGGATGAACAGATGAACGAAATGTGGTATTTACATATTCGTCCATAAAAAGGAGCGAAATGCCAATACGTACTACGACATAGATAAACCTTGAAAACATTAGATTCCACTTAGATGAGGTGCCTAGAATAGGCAAATTCATAGACACAGCGCAGAGTAAAGGTTACCAGGGGCTGGGGGGCGGGGAGAATGGGGAGTTAGTGTTCAGCGGATAGAGTTTTAATTTGCGATGCTGAAAAGTTTGAGAGATGGATAATAATGAAAGGGGGACAATTGTGAAGGTATTTAATGCCACTGAATTGTACATTTCAAAATGGTTAAAAGTTAATTTTGCTGGGGCGCCTGGGGGGCTCAGTTGGTTAAGCATCTAGCTTCTGCTCAGGTCATCATCTCAGGGTCCTAGGATAGAGCCCCGCATCAGGCTCCCCACTCAGCAGGGAGTCTGCTTGTCCCTCTGCCCCTGCCCCTTCCCCCTCTCATGCTCTCTCCCTCTCAAATAATAAATAAAATCTTTTTTAAGAAGTTAATTTTGCTGTGTATATTTTACCACAATAAAAAATTTTAAGAAAATGAAAAATTGAAATTAAAAAATAAGAGCACAGCCCTCCCCAACCTGGGTTCCCTACAGGGGGATCACCACACAGTGCACGGGCCGTGCACCTGACCTCAGTTGGAATGCTGCTGCTGGTCACGTTAATGCTAACTGTTTCGCTCTGGGTAGCGAGAGGTACAAGATTTATTTTCCTTGTGTTTTTCAGCATCTTCAAAATTGCATGTAATAAATGTATACTCCATTACTAGTTGAGGGAAATTTTATCTTTAGATGGTTAAACTCCTAGGCCTGTTACAAGGGTAGGCCTTCTTATCAGGAAAATGAAGTCCTGTGGAGAACAGGCGTGTGTCGCAGAATAGAAACCAGAAGCCCTAATTCTTGTCCTTTTAGTCTTGACTGACCCCCCGTCAAGATGCCTGGGAGGTATTTGCCTGGTGAGTAGTTGGAAGGAGGTTGCCTAGGCTGGAATCAGAAACCAAGGTACCCGAATGAGACACCCGAATTGTACCACATGACACCGAGGACTGATGTCTTTGACATGCTCTTCTCTCCCCCTGGAGCAGCTTTCTCTTCTGTTCTATTGATGCCGTTCTTTTCAACCTTCGAGACCCACTTGATCAAACCACACCCCCAGACCATTCTCTCCATTCCTCCCTGTCTTGTGGGCTCTGTTCTCAAGTCCACCACAGTGCCCAGCAGGGGCTGACCTTGCCTACTTGCCCTCTTGCTCTCCACTGCACTGAACCGTCTGTCACCCACATCACTGTAGTGCTCTGGAAATGTTGGGCAAGATGGAATCGAATATTGCTTTCTGATTATGAATTTAACATGTTATTGAAGAAATTCACTTGGCTTGAAAGGCAGGTCTTGGATCCCTAGATTGTCAAACTTAAAGCGTTGTTTATTTTGCTTCCCTCACAAGGCCTGATGTAGTTTTGCTCAGGGTGATCAGCTCACAGGGACTCGGCTTAGTATTAAATCCCCAAGGTGTGGGGCGCCTGTGTGGCGCAGTCGTTAAGCGTCTGCCTTCGGCTCAGGGCATGATCCTGGGCGTTCTGGGATCAAGTCCCACATCAGACTCCTCCGCTATGAGCCTGCTTCTTCCTCTCCCACTCCCCCTGCTTGTGTTCCCTCTCTCGCTGGCTGTCTCTGTCAACTAAGTGAAAAAAATCTTAAATAAATAAATAAATAAATAAATCCCCAAGGTGGTGTCTTTGAGAAAACTAGCTGAGCCGCTGACTCAGTACAGGACGGACATGCTGGTGGAGTGCGGGACATTTTGTTTGGTTTAGCCTTGCTTCTGTGTGGTTCTTTCTCAGCTTACAAGGATCTGCAGAGCAGGGAAGATATACGGAACGCAGCGTGGCATAAACACGGCTGGGAAGAATTGGTGTATTATACAGGTAATACTGTCGTAAACATGAAACCTGTCATTCTTCTCTTCTTACCGTTTTATGTTCTTTTCCCCCAAGACTAATATGTACTTTAAAAAAAAAATAGTACGTTGCTCTAGGTTGGGGGAATGGAGAATAGTCCGGTTTTTCTTTAATAGTTACATGCCTTCTTTTCAGTAAGGAGCTTTCATTCTTTCAAGTATGTGTGGGGAGTGCCTGGCGGGCTCAGTCAGTGGAGTGCGCGACTCTTGATCTCATGAGGTTGTGAGTTCAAGCCCCACGTTGGGTGTAGAGATGATTTAAAAGTAAAATCTTAAAAAACAAAACAAGTGTGTATGTGGTCTGGTACAATTTTCAGACCCTTGTATGTTGTAAATTTTACATCATTACCTTTTTTCATACTTTTCTATATTCTCTGAATATTTATGACAATTTTTTTCTAAGCTCTCCCTTTCTCATCAGTTATCTAGCCCCCAAAACATTGTAATTTAATATAGCAATTAAAAAGTAATTTTGAAAATTAACTTGACGTTTTGACTTTATGTACACGCGTGTGCATGGGCATGGATAGCCACGTACATGTGTGCCATGAAATCCGGGTGGCTTGATTTTTATAAGAACAATTGGGCTGAATACAACCCAGTAATACTGACACCGGTAGTAAGTACCGATCATGTTGTATGTCAGGTCCATTTAAGCCCATCTGCTACTAAGAAAATCAAAGAGTACTTTGTTGTAGAAAATAAGATTATTATTTTTTTTAGTTCAAAACTTCATATAATTGTATGTGACCGGTTGTGTATTCTTACATGTTCATTAGTTCCCAGAGGCGTATTTTATTCAGCGGTGACAGTTTTAGAAGTGCTGTCTGTACCGTCACATGCAGTGTTATCTGATTTTATATAACTTTATTTTAGTTCAGAGTTCTCAGCCTTTTAAAAAGGCACCACTTTTCTTACAATGTGGACTTTCCTAAGTTCTGCAAATGAAACAGATCTCCAGACTGAATCCGCTTTAATTTTAAAATCATCTCCTGGGATGTTAACTGATCTACAATTAGCACGTATATTTCTGTCCCTGAGATCAGTGCTCTCTTTTCCACTACTCTGATTCCAAGCAGCATGTCTTCTGAATGTTCTCAGCAACCTGTTTGTTACTGTACTTCTACCATAATCTGTTTAGAAAAGAACAAGCAGGGGCGCCTGGGTGGCACAGCGGTTAAGCGTCTGCCTTCGGCTCAGGGCGTGATCCCGGCGATGATGGGATCGAGCCCCACGTCAGGCTCCTCCGCTATGAGCCTGCTTCTTCCTCTCCCACTCCCCCTGCTTGTGTTCCGTCTCTCGCTGGCTGTCTCTATCTCTGCCGAATAAATAAATAAAATCTTTTAAAAAAATAAAAAGATATTTAAAAAAAAAAAAAAAGAAAGAACAAGCACAATAATCCTAATCCTTGTTTTCAGTCCCACTTATTCAGGAAATGGAATCCAGAATCATGATCCCACTGAAGACCTCACCCCTCCAGTAAGCAGATTTTAGATGTGCCTACACAAATTTATGTGACAGATATTTGTCATAAATTAATTTTAATTGTATATCAAGTGAAACAGGAACACTGAAGTGTAAACTGCTGTATATAGCTTATGAGAGACCTCTTTTCTTTAAAATTTACATAATCACAAGAAAGGCAACTATTACGGTTTGATTGAAACAGTGCTCTGTAGTCCTCTTTGAAACACCCCTGTTTGTCAATACACCGCATACTACCAGCCACCGCTCTCCACCCTCTGGGAAAAGAGGGCCCAAATTAAAATTTGAATCCTCTCCAAACAGGAACCTAACCATGGGGGAAAAAAAGTTAGCAATTTCTTTATAAAAAGCAAATCTGTTTTATAATTACAGATTTTTAGACAAATTTCTTGTATCAGGAAGAAATATAAATTTTGTCATGTTACTCTAGCAGTTTTTCTGAGCCTCAGACTAGGAACAATTTAAGAGCGTCCCCGATACCTGAAAATGTTTTAATTCACTGTCAGTTTTCATCAGTTGGCATAGTCAGCGACATGTCATTACTAAGCTGGTCGTGGTTGCTAAGATACATTTCATCTGTAATTGCGTCTTCACACCGTGTATTGTAATAGCTCTCGGGGGGGCGGGGATAATGGCTTGAACCTGTGTATCATATGTGATTTTGAAAAGAACACCTTGAATAGCACTAATTTTTATTTGTAATATTTTTCTAGAATAAAATGAGTAGCATTAGGAAAAGAGGTTTTATTTTGTCAACAATCATTTGTGACCTCAGACATTCTGTAGTTACGACTTTAGTAAGCTCGCAGCAGATACTCCAAGACCGTGTATGAGGGGTGGTGCATGTTGAGATTGAAGCCGGAATAAAGCGCGTACTCCGTCTAGCTCTGATTTAGTTTTTTAATACCGTGTGCCTATTTTGTGACTGTGATCACGTGAAAGTCCCGTTGAAGTGAAAAATTTTGTCTGACCCCCAATTAAAGAATTTATGTGTAAAATAAAGTGTGAATAAATCTCATATCAAATGTCAAACTTTTACACGTGAATGGTTTTCTCCGAGAACCGATCAAAATCAATAAAATCCTCTTGATTTTCACATATTCCTTGTTTGTGATCCTTTTTTTAGGAACTTGTGCTGAAAATGAGCCTGTCCCTCTTGAAAAACAGCTTGTCCCTGTTAAGTGGGCATCTGGGAGTCTTCATAAGCTCATTAGCTTCTCCCTGGTCATGGAGCAAAGGGTTTTGAGGACTGGGTGTTTGTGTACCAGGGCATGGTGTTTGGGGGGTTGGGGCAGCTGGCAGAAGAAAAGGCACTTTCAAGTCCAGGCTCTGCTCCTTGACGACGTACTTCCCATCTCTGGTCTTCAGTTCCCTGAATCCATAAAATGGGGAGGTGGAATCCGATGGCATTTAACATCCTTCAGCTCTGAATTTTTGTGACTTCTTAGTGCCACGGGAAGCAGTAGGAGAGAGAGGGTATGGTGAGCTCCAGCATAGAAAACTTGCATTTTAGCAGTTGTACTGATTGGATGCTCAGGACATGTTCGCAGGGTGTGAATGCAAGAACTATTTATATGAAACTGCTTTCTAAACTATATAAAGAAAATTACTGGTGAATTACCTTTACTGGTGATCTGGCTATTCAGAACTGGGAAAAAACTGCTAGGAACAGAATTTTCACTTACAAATTGTGCAGACTTGAACTGACCCCTGCAGAAGTCCGGAATTTTCTATCATTCACTGCGGTGTTAGGGTTCTCCAGAGAAACAGAACCAATAGGATATCCAGATACGGTATACATAAGAAGAGGCAGGAATCGGCTCATGTGGCTATGGAAGCCAAGAAGTCCCAGAATCTGCCATCTGCCAGCTAGAGAACCAAGAAACCCAATGGTATAATTCTGTCCCAAGTGCAAAGACCTGAGAATCAGGAGAGCTGATGGTTTAACTCCCAGTCCAAGGTCAGAGGCGCAAGAGCCGGGAGCTCCAGCGTCTGAGAGCAGATGAACGTCCCAGCTCAGGCAGAGAGCGTACGTTTGCCCTTCCTTTGCCTTGTTCCACTTGGGCCGCCAGTGGATCGGCTGATGCCCACCCACGTTGATGAGGATGGATGTGCTGACTCATTCTGTTGAATCAAATGCTAATATTCCAGGAACACCCCTCACAGGCACACCCAGAGAGAATGTTTTAGCAGCTATCGGGACATCCCTTAGGCAGTCAAGTTGACCGATAAAAATTAACCATCACAGCTGAGCTCACGGTTGGTGGATGAGTTCCATGAGGCTCCCCAAATTGCATCATCCACCCAACTCCCCATCCCGGGGCCATTCAATACCTGGCGAGTACCGTGGTGTCCAGATGCCTAACAGAATACGCAAGAATTAAGTTTCCTTTTAGAAACTTTGCTTTTCTCTTTCTGTGTTGCTTTCTTAAAGGAGCTTTCTGTTCAGAAAAGCACAGAGCAACGAACTGACTGTAAAACGGAACTCTTTCAGAATATACCCTACTCTAGAAGAGGAATTTCTGTCCTAAGTCACTGGATTTCACAAAGCAGCCTGCCTCACGCTAGGCTTTGGTCTCCTTTCAATTCAAGAAATACTGAGTTTCTATTATGTGCCAAGCATCAGACACATAACGTCATGAACAAAACATGATCCCTGCCTTTGTGAAGCTTACAGTCCAGTGAGAAGAGACTGGCAATTAATATGTAAAATACTGTAAGTTACATGATATGGTAGAAGTTGATACACGCTCTAGTGGGGGAGAGTAGAACAGGGTAATGGAGATCAGGAATCCAAGGGTGGGCGGGGAGAGTATGCAGTACTGTCAGAGTTGGCCTCACTGAAAAGCTGAGATTTAAGCAAAAACTTGAAGAAGGTGACAAAGTTAGCCAGTGTTTGCAAGGGAATCCCACCATGCAGGGGGAATGGCTACAACAGAGCCCCTACGGCAGGGTCATGCCCAGCACGCACCAGAGCAGTGGCGACCACTGGCTGAAACAGAAGAGAGGGAGGACTTGGTGGGAGAAGCCACAGGTCATGGGGCAGGATCAGCAGAGTGTCGGGAGCTGTTGGAAGGACCCTGGTTTTTACTTTGTGATGGGATCCACTGGAAGGTGTTGAGCAGATGAAGGCCATGATCTGACTTACACTTTAAATGGTGGCTTGGACTAGGTGGTGACAGTGGAAGTAGGGAGAAGGGGGAAATTCTGAATATATCTTGATGGCAGAGCCAAGATGATTTCCTGAACGAATGACTGCAGACTGTGAAAGAAAGAAAAAAATCAAGTGACCGAAGTCTTGGCTTCCACAACTGGAAGGGTGGGGATGGCTACAGGTGGACCGGTGCCACAGATCTGGGGACGGGAAGACCAGGAACTCGCACCGAGTCTGAGATGGTCCATGCAGATACCCAGGTGGAGATATCACGTAGGCACGTGTGAATTCTGCAGCTCAGGAGAGCCGTCTCACCTGGAGATGGGCATTGGTGAATTGTCTGTATATAGAATTTAAAGTCTGATGGGGAGTGAGTGTAGACAGAGAAGAGGTTAAGTAGGAACCAGGAAGAGAGCGGAAAACCGTCAGGGAAACAGGAAGAAACACAAGGAAGTGGGATGTCATGAAAGCTAAGTGAACAATGTCCATCAAGGATGAGATCACCCGTGTCAAATGCTGCTGCAAGACTGGGTTAGATGAGGTCTGAAAACCGGCCACTAATTGAGTAACATGGCGGTCACTTGGTGACTCACAAGAACATTCTCTTACTATGATAACTTATCAAATAATCACTTTATTTTACCAGTTCCTGCCCAATTTGTCAAATCCTTTTATTAAACTCCCATAGAAGAACAAATTGTATTATTTTGCCCTACTATGAATTTTCATTGGGAATATTTAAAACTTCCAAACTAATTTTCCATTTGTTGGGTGTAAGTCTGGTGAACATTACTTGCACAAGCCAACTCATTTTTAATTATCATTCATGTGATATCATCCCTGCTCCTTTTAAAAAGCCCTCTAGGACCCACACTTTGCTCTCCTAAAACCAGCACTGACCGAACCTACTTCTTTCCCCCTTATTCCCATGGCTACATGTGAAAGAGCCTTTTCTTCAGTTCCACATTATATTTATTAAATTTATACCTTCAGTTTCTGGCTGGGACACACCAGATGTTCAGTAATGTGCTTGAAGAATGGACAGAAGGAAGGGAGAGGGAAAGTAAACGGAGAGAGGGAGAAAGGGAAGATAGGAAAAGAGAAAGTATGGAGACTGTCCGTTCCAGCTGGAAAATACCTGAGGCTCTCAGAAAACAGGGCAGTGTCTTTATTCAGACTACTTTTGATGCAAGTTCTAGAGATCTTGGAAATTAAGCTATATGCCTAGGTAAACTCGGTAAAAACAATTCAAAAGGAAAACAATAAACATACATCAAAATATGTCCAGAGGTGGAAACAGATCGGCAAAGTACCGAACGGTCCTCTATTAACGAGTGCTAAAACTAGTACCTTGTGCAGAGTTCAGCGACCATTAAAAATGAAACCACTTGAATATTCTGTAAAACAGGTCATCCAACCTAGGGAATAAAATCTCGTCTACTGCATTAATATACATTAATACCCGTGACCAAAGTGTTAAGCGATAGCTTACGGTAGATTCTCCCGGTCCCAGTAAATTGTTAACTCCCTAGTAACCCACAAGATAAAGAACGCTGTGGAAATCCTTGGCCCGAGCTCCAGCTCTGAATGTGACCTTGTAGCAGTCATTAACTTCTGTGAGCTTGCTGCTGTCTGTTAAAAAGAGGACAGCGGTATCTATACTGCTGACCTCAGGGCTGTGAGAATCACATGAGGACATGTGAAAACACCTTGGAAATGTGAAAGTAAGCAGTGTGACTTGTGGTCAGATCACTGCCCAGGTTTTCTGAACCTGATCGTAACAATTCTGAGGGTCACAGAGGCAAAAAGCCATTGTGCTTGCCAACACTTGAATCTCTGGAATCCTCTAGAATCCTCCTATACTCCTGCCCCAGGTCTGGAACGCTCTGCCCAGCTCTTGGGAGTGACAGCCCGGTGGGCGTCCCTGGGAGTCATGGAGAAACACTTGTCTCCAGAAGAGAGAGAAGAATCCTAACAGCAAACCAGAGAAGGGGGTGGGGGTAGGAGATAAATGCCATGGGGTTCTCTCTTTTTTTAAAGCGTATTAAAGCTTTGAGGGACTTCTACTGCTTCAATTTAATACCATGAAAAACTTCAATTCTTAACTTCATGACCCCAATTCTTAACTTTCTCTGTCTACATAAGCAGTGTGCGTCATCAGGATGAAAAAGGGCGTCACAAAGCCAGGAAGCCACGTCACACTGCCAGCACTTTCCGCCTCCTGTCCTACTGTAATCACGTACATTACCTCCCGGGAGGGCCGTTCTGGGGCTGTTTCCAGGGAGTCCGGAATTCGAAAAGCATGGAAGAGGTTCGCGCGGTGCTGGCGTCATTTCAGACTCAGCCCAACACAACAAAGCAGCGATTGTGTTTGGTGCCGTTGTGCAGCCGGCTAAGGGCCGGCCGCCCGTGGGCCAGAGGGCTTGTGCAACTGGTATAAAAGGTTCTACGTGGGTACACGGTTTCTCGGCCCATCAGACGCCTCTGAGCCAAAGCCAGTACGCACCTCCTGTTCAGGCCATTGCCCGTGGCGGGCGGGCCCTGGAGGCCTGGCAGCTGGCAGCGTTAGGGCCCGAGAGCTCCTGGGTCCTCCGCCTACCCGCGGCCGGCGGGCTCCAGCTCCCGCAGCCTGGGCGACGGCAGCCTGCAGCCCTCGCAGCGCCGGCCTGCCCGGGCCTGCCCAGAGCTCGGCTCGGCTGAAAGGGCCCATGCCACAGAACGGCTGCCAGGCGAGAGCTGCCGGCAAGTATTCTCATGGTGAAACAACCGCCTCGTTGTTTGGGGTCTCGTGTAAACGTTGCCAAACCTCTGTCACGTCTCTCCTCCCACAGCTCGGATTTGGAAGCAAATCTGATTCATCTGATTTGGTTATTTGGCTAAATAATTACTTGATTATTTGATCAAATTTGATTATTCTGTTAAATTATAAATTTTTCAAATAATTTCCTATATTAAACCCTTCTGGCCTTTTCTACTTAATTATCCCCTGCATGCCTCTCCCTAAACCTGTGCTTTATCCTCCCCCATTTTTCTACCAGGGAGGGTATATAACTGCTTACTTTCAAAGCATGTTCGGAGATTTCTCTTTCTTGGCACTGCACAGAATAAACACAAACCTGGCTTTCAGGTCTTTCCAAGTCCTCTGTAATGGTTCATATAGGCTATTAGGAGGTATTAATTCATTTAAGGCGAAATTCATTTGGGATGAGTAAAATGTTTTTGAGTTCTTTTACTTCATGTGGCTATCAAATGCCCATTTTTTAAGGTCACTACTTTTGCTTAAGGTTCCATTTTTTTAAGCCTTTGTAACACTCCCGATATGACAAATTCCACTAGCGAATAAAGCACATCCAGCCCTCTGGCCCACTGTGAGTGTTGGCGGGGGCTGCGTGGTGACCAGCACGACGCCCTGTGCTCAGGGTGGGTCTCCAGCTCCTTGGTTCCTTGCCTGGAGGTTGTTTCTACTCAAACACTGAAAGTACTTGAAATATTTGATAGTGAAATACACGATAGGCAGAAAGTGACAATGCCGCCAATCTGAACTGATACATGGATAAACTTTTATTTACCTACCAAAGGGAAAACCAACATTCACTTAAAGCTGCCTACCCTATATTTCTAATACGGAAGGTGTTTAATTTACTATCCACCTTTAAAAGGTTTCAAATAAAATATCGCTAGGAAAATACATAAAGAATTCAGATTATAAAACTCTCCAGATAATTAATGGTCATAATAATGCTGGGACTGCAGTTAAAAAAACAGCAATTTTCTGTAGTTTACCTGGAAGTACAGATAATCAGTACCAAATCTATACATTAGGTCGTAATAGGCAATTATAAACGAACGGTATCAAACTGGGTAACTTTTAAAAATTAACCTGAAGTTGTTATAAACCGTATAAAAATTGACATTATTCTTCCAGTTCTCCCAAAAGCTCTACAAAGTCAGTGATGTACCATTCTGCGTTGTCTTTTACTTGTTGTCTGATCACATTTCCTCCAAATCCAATGAAAACATCCTAAGAGGGGGTAAAAAAGGGGGGGTAAAAGAGTTTAAAAAAACAAACCAAAAAAGATATGGCAGCAGCCTGGGGCAGTAAGTGTTGTTTGAAAGAATAAACTGTTTGTGCAAAGAGACGGAAAGCCCAGCCTCGAGGGGGTGCCTCTGCAGCTCCTGGGAGCCTCCTTGCCTCCCCTGTCCCAAGAACGAACGAGTCAGTGCACCACCAGTGCCGCAAATCCATTCAGGCCGGGACACTGCAGGCTGGAAGGAGAACTTAAGCCCCCTTAAAACCAATACAATTGCTTACAAAGATACAATCAAAGATAAACCCCCCTCCCAGGGGGTGTGTTATTCTGGGCTGAAGGAGAGGACAGCCCCATGATCTCCTGGCAGCCCTCCACTTTCCATCATTAAAGTTATTTAATGTTACGTCTCTGCTATTTCCTTCATATCTACCAAGTGATACCTTCTTGTAGTCAATGATCTTTTAAAATGGTATTTTCTCTTTTTCTGCCAGGATACAGGCACATCATACCTGATTTGGACATTCGAAATTCTTTTACTTGCCTTTTCTCTTCACTTTTGTTTTCAGACCGCATAAGGGGGAAAAAATAATGAGATTCTTAACCTTCCAGTTAAATTTAGCCTCAGCCTCCTAACTGAGCTTCCCGCCTCTGTGGCAGCCCTTTCTGGACGCCAGCACCAACTCAGCTGTCCTAACACACGGGCTCTCTCCTTCTCTGTCCAAAGCCCTCCAGGGCTTCCCACAACCTAGTGGTAACACCCAATGCCTGCTACGTAGCCTTCAGCAATAGCTGAAGAGAAAGCCCATTCCTGCCAGTTCTGGCACCCTGACCTGGGCCTAGTTCATCCCCACTCTGCTCTGCTGCCCCCCTCCCTCTGGAGCTTCCTCCCCCTCCCCCCCTCCCTGGTCCTGTCAGGCCTTCACGGGGTGGCTGCGAACCTTCCTCCAGATGACACATTCCTCTGACCACCTCTGAAGGCTACACGCCCGCTTGCTTGGTTCAGTCAGGCCATGTCATCTTCTGATGACTGGTAGGGTCCTCCATTATTTATAGTTTTGTCATTTCTTGACATTGGGATTAGAAGCTCCCTGACAGAACTCTGCATATCTTCCTTCCACGCACTCCTCATTAGACTAGCCCCGCGTTTGTGGCTTCGTCAGTCCCCATGTGGGTTGTGAATCATCGAAGTGACTCAAGTCACTGACTCAAGTCACTTAAAAGGATCCAAAGATTCTTTAACCACTTTGGGTTAATCATTTACAGAGACAACTATTTTTAGATCTCAGGGAACTAGGTAATAAAAAGTTCACTATTATTTTTGGTTCAGTTTTTCTTAATTTAAAATGAGACGATAAGGGCAAAGTCCTACATGAAAGGGACACATCTGATATTCAGGACACTTGCTATACAGCATGTTTCCTGCTAGTCTCAGAAAACAGCATTCAGAAGAATGAAATGCTTTAACACAGGCACATGATCAAACCTCCACAAGCCTCAGTTCCCTAATCACTAAAAAGGAGAAGATGATGTATGAAGAAATACTTTATCGAAGATAAAAAGACAGGGGCACTTGGGTGGCTCAATCCATTAAGCATCTGCCTTCGGCTCAGGTCATGATCTCGGGGGTCTTGGGATCGAGTCCCACATGGGGCTCCCTGCTCAGTGGGGAGCCTGCTTCTCCCTCTGTCCCTGCCCCTCCCCCTGCTCCTGCTCTCTCTCTCAAATAATAAAATCTTCAAATATATATATGTATATATATATTACATATATATATACATATATATATTACATATATAATGTCTTTATACATATGAAGACATTAAAATTTTGGTTATAGTTACAAGAGCTGGCTTTTTATTTGTGGTATGATTTGGGGAAGCGAAGCAACCCTGGAGCACACACTTGGGCTGAGAGGTGACAGGAACGGGTCGTAAACTTCTAAGCGGTTTTCTTCTTTAGGTTTGCAAAAAGTCAGCTGACATGCTGAGACTGAAGTTGTTTTAAGTGTTTTGGTTTTTCACAATGATACCTAGATGTCCCTCTCTAACTCTCACCAGTCTTACCGAGCTCGGAACCAGCCGTTTCGAGCAAAGCTACGAGCCGCAGCAAGCAGCACACGTGATACATACGGCAGGAGGGCAGGCTTCCATGTCTGTGGCTCCATCCCCAATCATGACTATTTTCTTAAATTGGAACTTTTCCTTCAAAAGTTTAATAACTTTTCCTTTCCCTCCAGATTCGGCTGTTGGCTGCATTTCATCAAAACCTGCATATTCACCTTAAAAGAGCAGTTAAAACAGCGTCAGTGATCCACAGAATTACAGCAGGAGGGCCAGCTTCGTGCGCAGATGATACCCTCACTTAAATGTCACTGAGAAAGCTACAAATGGCCCTCGGTAAATGACACAGCCTGGATTTCCACACCTACTTCTCCGCATAAACAACCTTTGCCTCTGAGTCGCAGATACCTCTTGTCCAGGTTACTCCTTTAGGTCATGAACAGTGTGGGGTCAGTCCTCTAGCTGTCACAGCTGTAATTCTCACACCTCGCCGAGGTGGCAGAACACCATGAAACAATATAGTCAAGTTTTCTTTTAAAGTTAATATATAATTTCATCTAAGAGGAGATTCCCACTTGTATTTGATCAGTTTTCTTTCTTACAGTAACTACCACACTCCCTATCTACGTTTTTTTAATGATCTACCTGTAGACCCTTCAAAAATGTTCCATCGGCACATTTCACATTTTTAAATTTACACTATTTGGTTTTAAGGATGACAGCCACCCCTTGCCATAACTGGAGACCTCGTGAGAGGGTAGTAAACGCAGCTGCGGCTCTGTGAGGGTCCAGAGAAGAGCCAGAAGGCACTTCCAAGGCAGTGACAGTGCAGGGACTCGCTGCTAACAAACTCTCCTTCCTGGGCCTAAATTGGTTCAAATACAGAGGAGCTCTCAAAAAACTGAAATATAACACAGAACAAAATGAGTCACCTGGGCGCACAGGAATCGAGTGTAGACATTTATACACCGAGAGAGATTAGATGAACACTAAAGCCAGGAGAGATGATGGCCTACGTCTATTGCACAGAGCAAAGGATACTAAGGGGCAAAAGACATCAGTCAAGAGAACCCTTCATCTCAAAAAAAGAAAAAAACAAACAAAACCCAAAAAACAGAGGGCATTATGCTAGGTGAAATAAGTCAATCAGAGAAAGACAATTAGCATATGATTCACTCTCATGTGGAATTTATGAAACAAAACAGAGGATCATAGGGGAAGGGTGGAAGAAATAAAATAAGACAAAATCGGAGAGGGAGACAAACCATAAAAGACTTAACTCCAGGAAACAAACTGAGGGTTGCTGGAGGGGAGGTGGGTGGGGGGATGGGGTAGCTGGGGGATGGGCATTCAGGAGGGCACGTGATGGAATGAGCACTGGGTGTTATACGCAACTGATGAAACACTGCATTCTACCCCTGAAACTAATAATACACTGTATCTTAATTAACGGAATTAACAAAATTAAATTAAAAAAGAGAATCCTTCATCTCAATATTTAACTCTGAGCCTGCCTTGCTTAAGCTGCATTCCAACAGACATTTCATAAGACACTGAACACTAAAGCTGACAAGAAAGGGCAAATGGTACCATTGAAGTCTTACCATTAAAGTAGAATTTCAGCCTATTGGCAAACACATTGGTTGGCGGGATGTTGAGCTTGGAAGCAACGTGCTCTACAATGCTCCTAAAGCCCCCAGATATTAGGAAAACCTGAACGTTTCGCTCTTGGAGGCGACTTACTAGCTCCCTGCAAAAAAGAGACAGAAAACACCAAACTGATTAATACAAAAGAAAACACATGAAACATGAAAAGGAAACTAGAACACATGTTTTTGTTCTCAAAGCATTTGCCCAAATACATTGGACAAGGTATATTGCCTGGTTCATTATAATGTTTTATGTATGTCTTTTTTTTTTTTTTTTAAGATTTTATTAATTTGAGAGACAAGAGCTACAGAGAGAGAGAGAGCACACACAGCGGGAGAGGGAGAGAAGCAGACTCCCCTCTGAGCAGGGAGCCTGACGTGGGGCTTGATTCCAGGCCCCTGGAATCATGACCTGAGCTGAAGACAGACACTTAACCACTGAACCACCCAGGCGCCCCATGTATGTTTTTCTAAATGCATGTAGAAATTTATAGGTGGGGCCGGACTGCTTAGGAAACCATCCCACAAGTCTATGCTGCCCATGAACCTAGAAACACAAAATGAAGAGGCAGCTTAGGCTCCCCCTGGGGAGAGAGGGAGGGCAGATGACTTGGGCAGGGCCAAGCACTCAGACGGGACGTGCGTAAGAGCTGAAGGAAGCAGGCGGAAGGGCGCCCTAGAGCAATGGTGAGATACTCTCAAGAGGACATGCCCCCAAACGCAGGTGCTGCCAGAGAGACGGCGCCCAGAGCGGGGCTGCTCTTACCTTATGCCCGGCGTCAGGTGTGGGGGGTGCTCCGCTATGAGCCTCTGCACCTGCTCCCGGGAGGGCCGGATCAGAGCCAAGCGCTCTGTGAGGGCAGCCTTGAAAGGCACTGCCCCACCCATGGCCCGCCGTGTCCTAGGAGGAAGACCCACCATCAGGCTAGCCAAGGCAGACGTCCCCGAAGTCCACACCGCACCTCCCGAGCTCCTCCAACGTCCACCCACGAGGAAGGCGCTGCCTAGAGCCCCACCACACAGCAGACGTGCCACAGCGCCATGGGCAAGGTTCTGAAAGTGTGCTTGAGAATCACATGAATATTTTACGGCCACATCTCGCATCAAATGCAGCTGACCACGAAATGGTCCGCGACCTGGTGACTGCAGGCAGCCATGGGGAGGGCAGGAGGGACGGAAGGGTCTCACCCAGGCATAAACTGAGAGACTCTGCACCAAAACTAGCTTCCTAGCAAACCGCGAAGGCCACACATTCAACCGTGACACAAAGCACGGGACGCCTGGTGATCCCCCACCCTGTCATCTTCTTTGGTTAATGATGGTCACCGTTTTCCTGACGGAGCTAAGAGCATGTAGTCCATATTTATTTGTCAGAGGCAACTACTTTTTTTTGCCATAAGAAGCTGTGTAAGTGGACGACTGGATGATGTATGCTAGCAAATTCAGCTCTGAGTGACGGAAGGAGCTTACTGCCCGTGATATGTAGTCAGGGACTGAAAATCGGGCAGTTGTGGCCCTGGTCCTGCATGTCATCCAAAAGCCACCCTCCTTTGCGGTTCCGTATCACTTCATAAAGCGAATAAATACTGCTCCTACATTTCCGACACAGCGTCCTCAACGCCACAGAATTTGGCGAGCTCATCAATCCCTTCTTCCCTGATGACCGTGCTGTCAACATCAAAGCACACTGCGTCCGCGGAACAGAAAAGTTTCCTCAACTCCGAATGGGAGACCATCCTTGGAAGACTCCTCCTCCTCCAACAGAAAAAGATAAATATATTTAAAGACGCATCATCATAAAAAGATCCAGTTTTGCCTACAAATGCCAAAATGCTTCGATTCACATCAAAGTCAGTATATCCCACATAAACATGGGCTCATGGGCTCATTCGTTTTTTTAACACAAAGTAAGTACCTTCTAAATGTCAGGCTCTGGGGATACAAACATGAGCAGGACCCAACTCTTCTCCCAGGAACTCAGACTAGTGAAGGCACCAGCTTACAAATATATTTGATGTTCGACCAATATTCAACTATTTTGACCTAACAGGTATAGTAATAAGGCAAAAGCTGAAGTGGAAATGTGCAGAAGGTACTAACGATACTACGGGCCTACGGAGAAAATGCTTAACTTGCCCATGAGACCGGGCTGCCGGGGGCACAGGAATCCGAACCGAATCTTGAAGGGTAAGTGACCTGAGTGGGTTCTCAAAGTGCAGGGTATCAGTTCAGTGTGTGCTGGGGGTAGGGGGCAGGGAGATGGAGGCAAGAAGAGAGGGTAATCACAGCAGAGAGAAGAGCAGGGGCAAAGGCAAGGAGCAAGAATGACGGCTGACGTGCTGGAGGGTGCCCAGTGGAGTCCAGCCGCCAGGCGGTGCACCAGCACGGGCCCTGGGCCAGGCTGACGAGTTTGGATTTTAACATCTAGGTCATGGAAAACCCTGAAAGGCTTTTTGCCACGGAACAGAGGTCAGAGCTGAACTGCACATCTGTTAGTCACCGGTATAGAGGTGGTAATTGAGGGTATGGCCTGACGAAAGTCACCAGAGAGTGGAGGGAGGGGGAAAGAAGAAGGCTGAGGACAGAGTCTGCAGGAACAGAAAGGATCAGATCAGGAGCCTGAGAAGGAAAAGAAAAAGGAGGCCGAGACTCACAGGAAGAGACTGAGAGACCACAGTGTTGCAGAAGCTACGGAGGATAGAGTTTCAAAAGGAATTCTGAGGGGTTTTTATTTTTTAAGAAAATCACTGGACTAGAATCTTTGGGGTAAATGGAATCCTAAAGGTTGCCTAGACCGGGCTCTCATCAAGTATGTCATGTACGAGGCCACACAAATGATGCCAATAACCTATATTTAGAACAGACACGAGCTAAAAACAGATTCAAGGCCCTGGCCAACCCACCTTGTAACTGATTTCTAACCACTGCATCTGGCAGAATGATCCAGGTCAAAGTTGTGCGAAAATGTTTTGAGGCAAGGGGAGGCAAATTATAGCCAGTAGGCCAAATCAGCCTATTTTTGTAAAGCCTGTGAAGTAAGACTAATTTTCACATTTTTTTTTAATTTTTTTTTTTCAAGTAGGCTCCACACCCAGCATGGAGCCCAACACAGGGCTTGAACTCACCACCCTGAGATCAAGACCTGAGTTGAGATCAAGAATTGGACACTTAACTGACGGAGCCAGCCAGACACCTCTACATTTTAAATAAATGAAAAAAAAAATCAATAGAATAAAACTTTGTGATATACAAAAACTGCATGAATTTCAAAATTCAGTGTCCGTAACTAAAGGTTCAGTAGAATGCAGCCATGTTCACTTGATTACGTGTCCACCGCTGCTTTCGCACAATAGAGGAAAGGAGCAGCTGCAACAGAGACTGTAAGGCCTGCAAAGCCTAAAATATGTACTATCTGGCCCTTGGCAGAAAACTTGCTGACCGCTCTTTGGAACCCTTACAAAAGAGTGCTCTTCATGGGAAACAGGAGTTTCACTGGAGACCCACTAAAAAAGGGGAAAGAGAAGGCAATTCATGAAACCAGTAAGATAATAGAGTATTAAATTCTAAACTAACATCAGCCTCAAAGTGAAGGAAGTTTCCACTAAACACAGACTGAGCTCCTTTGCTGGTTGCCTCTCTTCCAGTCTCTTAATGTTGCAATGACCACGGTCCACCCTGGTCTTCTCTAACCGTACTTAGCCCTCAATGAATGCATCCAGGCTCGTGGCTTGAATGTCATCTCTAGGACAGAAACTGCCAAATGTGTACCTGCAGCCAGGTCCTCGCTCCCAAACTCTCAACTCCAACCACCTACCTGACATCACTCAGGTGTCTGGAAAACACCCCAAAGTTCACACGTCTAAAACTGAACTCCGGATCTTCTTGTCCCACCAAACCTGCCATTTTTGCACCTTCCTTCTCTCCCGATGGCCCATATCCAAACCCCATATCCAATCATTCAGAAAACTATGTTGGTTCTACCTTTAAAGTCTAACCAAAATCTGACCACTTCTCACCCTACCCACTGCTATCACTCTAGCTGAGTTACCAATGTTTCTTGCCAAGACTGTACCAAGAGCCTCCTAAAAGGTCTCCCACCCAGTTTTTGTTCTCAACACAACAGCCAAAGTGATCATTGTAAGCTAAAGCCAAATCATGTCACACTTCTAGCTCAAAACCCTTCCATGGCTCCCCATCTTATTAAGAGTAAAAGCCAAAGTTCTTACAATTACCTATAAGGTCTGCCCCCCACCCTGATACCACTACCACCACCACCACGCCCTTCCCCTTACATCTCTGACTTCTTTTCCTACTCACGTCCCCCTTGCTCACTCTGCTCCAACCACATTGGTCCCCCTGCTGCTCTGGAAATGCACTGACCCGGCTTCCCACTCAGGGCCTTTGCTCCGGCCGTGCCCCTGGATCTCTTCACCTGGATCCCCACTTGGCCAATCCCTTACCAAGAGTTTGCCCAACAACACTGTGTGTCAACTATACTTCAATCCAAAAAAAAAAAAAAAAATTTTAAAAAACGAGTTTGCCCAAGTATCACCTTTTTCCATGAGCCAACCCTGACCACCCTGCTTAGGACTGCAACCTCGCCCTCCTTATCCTTAACCCAACTTTACTAACATCCTTCACTATGCCTTATTTTCTCTTTTTCCTGTGACATCTATCCTCTTCTAACATATGATAAAATGTGCTTGTTATGTTTATTATGTACTGTCTACCTGTCCTCATTCGGATGAAATTTCACAAGCGTAGGCTCTTTACCAGCTCTGTTCACGGCCGGGGCCCTAGGACTGAGAACAGGACAGACAGGAGGGCTTGATAATACTTGCTGAATTAAGTGAGTGCATAAAGCTCAGAAGCCATCTTCACTCTGAAGCCTTCCCCGACTCCCTGGGGCCAGAAAACATTTCTCCCCAGAACTTGCACAGTACTTTATGTAGACGTGTTCTCAATATATGAAATTCATAATACTCTCCTAACTATCTTAAACTTATCTATGTGCATGTCACCTCCTCTCCTGGGTTGCAAGCCCTTTATGCCAAGATCCAGAATTTTCCAAAATACTTACTTTGAGCCTCTTTTGAGTAGATGATCAATGAATTGCTGAAAGTTGAATGAATAAACGAAATGATATAACTGTGAAATATATACCCACAATTATTTTAACTTTTTATTGTGGAGAATTTCAAATACATACAAAAACAGAGAGAATGAATACATGAATTCCATACATGTATCATCCTGCTTCAACAATCATAGCAGATTGAGCTTCATCAATAACCCCACTAAAAAGGGTTCTGTACCCCAGTTCCAACATGGAGAGATTCCCACACATCCGAGCAATTCTTAGACACCAACACGGTGTTCCCTATAATTCAACTCAATTCTAACACTACCTATCCAGATAGCACCAGATTCCACAGGTTAAGGGTTCAGTTCAGCAAGACTGGCACCCCCCCCCACACACACACAACTTATGCTCAAGGTATACAGAGGATGTCTTGTTCCTTAAATATGTCATGGTTTTTTAAACCTCTATGCCTTTGCAAATGCTGTTCCCACGGCCTGAAATCACCTAATCCCTCATATCCAGTGGGCAAATTCCTATTTATTCTTCAAGATGAAGATTAAATAACCTTCCCTATACTACACTATCTCCTTCCTACTCCTTCAGAGAATTAATTAGTCACTCCCATTCCTCTCCTTGAGTGAAATATCTTTCATCTCTGTTGCCAGGACCTAGTAGGCATAAAGAAAATGTTTCATAAGTCAAACAGAGTTGAATCTGAGAAATTATTGAGAACTCAGCGAGAATTGAGATTATTGTTCTCAATGAAACTATTCCAACTTAGAGCGCTATTAGCCCAAAATTAAAATCCTTAACCAGCAATGATGACTACCACCAGTGAAACAGAACTGACATCATAAATTCTGCAGTTGGATGAAACCTCAAAGCCATCATCTGGGTCTGGCCCCATACCTTTCTGCAGGAACGATATTAATGTGTCCATTTCACAGGTTAACAACTAGAGGTATAAGGAAGTTAAATGACCCAAGGTCACACAGCTCCCAAGAAATGGCTAAAAAACTAAAACTTGGATCTCAAATGCACAGAGACAACATAAAACGTGGTAGATAAATTAGGAGGTGGATAAATTGAGGGGTAGATAAATTAAGCAGAACTAAGTAAGCTTAAACATTTGATAAGAACCTATGTGGACTCAGGAAATGTCACAGATTTTCATGAAGAATTCAGACCAGGGCGCCTAGGTGGCTCAGTCACAGGTTATGATCCCAGGGCTCTCGGATGGAGCCAGAGTCAGGCTCCGTGCTCAGCAGGGAGCCTGCTCTCCCTCTCTCTCTTGTCCCTCTCCCCACTCGTTCTCTCTCTCTCTCTCTCAAATAAATAAAATCTTAAAAAAAAAAAAAAAAGAATTCAGACCAAAGTTCTGCTAGCTGGACAACACAATGGGTGATGATTCATTAACCGTGAAAGAAGAAAAGTCTGCACATTCTTTGGGAGACCAGCAGATAGAAAGAGGTTTCATAAATCGTCAAATTTCTACCCAACCAGGGAATACCAAGGAGCTTCATATCCCATTCTCTCTATGGCTCAGTGACCACCCATGTGGCTCTGGTCCAGACGGAATCAACGCAATTCGTATCCCATGGCTAGGTAGGCTCGCTCTCCCAGCCTAGAAGACAGCAGTCTGTCAGCGGAGATGCAGGGCTTAGTGCAATGCAATCCCACTGAGTGTAGAGAACGAGTCACATGTAAATGCAGGGAAGCCAGGAACAGAAGAGCTAAAATGAGACAAATGGGACAGGCTAAAGACCGTGCATAAGGCAATATAATGTGACTAAGAATGGGCAATACTCTGGAGATTGACTGACAGGCTCCGAAAGCCTCAAGACTCCTAACACCAAAGCCAGACCACACTGCCCCCCTGTGCCTAGCCTAAGACCCAAGAAGCACAGAACAGGCGCCATCTCCGAGAGGCGACCAGTCTCACTGAGATGACCAGACAAATTATTACTGTTCATGTCTGAAAAGCCAGGGGCTTGAGCCTCTCCCCAACCACTGACAAAAGAAGTAGCTTCAAGCAGACCATCAGCCTCAAATATGAAAGGAAAGACACATTTCCTCAAATAAAGTGAGGACTGATTTCCACATCCCCAGATGAACACTAGTCCTGACTTATGACTCAGAACTCCTGACATGAATCTCCTCGGGTGCACTGTGGTACCAAAGGCAGAGAAAAGAAGATGTTTAGGACAAAAGTTGCACTGAATTTACTTGGAAGGCTGATTCTCCTCTCCATGCAATCCCTAGGAGACAGACCTGGATTATACAACCTTAACTTTCCTCACAAAATGTTCACATCAGGGGATATGCCCTCCAACCCTGGGGTTACACAGGTTTCAGCTCCCTGCTCAGACTTCAGAACAAACGTCCCCAGCCTCCTTCAGCCTCTCCCAGCCCGCACTGAAAATGCCCTGCCTCCTTGTTCACTTCCGGTTGCCTCTTTTTTCAGGTCTCCATCAGGAGCCACTCATAATTCAGTCAAAATTCTCATGGCTACAAGGGGGGGGGGGAAATCCACTAAGTTCAGGTGCTTCAAAGTACGTTGTGTACATTAGAATTTCACACACACAAAAATCGTTGCTAGCGAATGGACTCTGGATCCCTCACATGTGGCCCTGGGAAGGGAGACAGGACCGGGGGTGGAAAAAACCCTGGTGGAAGGGTATGTGCTTTGACATGGCAGCTCCCAGGCCCAGTCCTGACCGCTGAGCCACTGCCCTTCCATGGCTCAGAACAGGTCTCCCATCCACCCAGCGCCCAGCTGGTCCGTCTGGGGGAAAGAGAGGGCCAAATGGTAAAGAAGGCTCTGCGGATGACCCCTTCTCACCCCCAGCTCCAAAAGTACAAAAGCAAGTTTTCCTTCAGGACCAGACTTAGGACGTCTCATTTTAGATAAGAGGGAAAAACCTCTTCCCCCAAACTCTCTTTGACCTTCTTCATCTACGTATTTCATGAGAGGCATCCAAAATCGCCTTCGCCAACTTACTCTTTTGTTAGGACTGACCTCTTACCTTCACTTGTGTAAGAACAAATACAAGCTGGTACAGAGGTTGTGGAGATTGTGGAGATCAAGCACATCCAAGGGAACAAAACTTACTAGGCTTAGATGGGCGTCACCTTGGGTAGGAGGGGTGAGCCTGTTTCAGGTCCTCTGGGCTCTGCAACTGCACAAATGCGGCCTGAGAAGCTTCTGGATCAGAGTCAAAGAGCCTCTGGTAACTGGGCCTGGGGTTCCTGGTCAATGCATTTGTAGTACATTTTACGATTGAAAAATAAGAACAGCTGTTCTGGGGAACCTGAGATTTTATGGGTCCCACGTACATTACAGCAGACAATTTTATTCAAGCGAAGAGGAAACTGGTAACTGATAAATAACAACAACAAAAGACAAATCAGACTCACGTTTCTCCAGTGCTGGATTCTTAGGAAACGGCACTCTTCTCTTCCTGCTTCTTTCCTGCGTAAAAATGCAGCATAAAGTTCTGACTACAAGTTTCTTTACGAGAGATCTTGTGAGTTCTGCAAGAGGAAGAGCCTAGGAGAGGAGGAAATGAACATCAAGGTCCAGATACAAGAGGAGAAAGAGAATCTGTCTAGCTTCCCTCTCCCCGCTGGTAGGACTGGTGTGAAGAAGGGTCAGACGCAAAGTTCCCGAAGACTGCTTCCCTTGCGAAATGCTTGACTTCTGCCTCCTTTCAGCACTGCAGGGGAGCAAACACATTATTTTCTCTGGCTTTGATTCTGCAAAAGCTTCAGGTCTGACCGGAAATCACCTACACCGGATTAGCAGACCGCCAAAGAGAGGGAAGGGGAAGAGGATCTACTGAGAGAGTAAGATGCGGACACAGAGGAGCTGACTCAGGTATATCCCAGACTCTGCAAAACAGATCCTGCTGTCTTCAAAACGAGTAGACAAAGTCACCAATATGCCAAGAACAGTCACAGAAGAGTCCCATTGCCCAATATCAAGGGAACACAGCCAACAATTTTGAATTAACATCTTCATAATTAAAACTGTAAATAGAAGTAGATAAAAGTGCCAAAACTCAGAAGAAAAAAAGATAAAAGAAACAGTGAAGAAGATGAGGCAAGAAAAAGCAAAGAGACTGAAAAGGAGGGGAACCATAATGGGAATAAACTATTCAGAGGGTTCAACATACAGTCCTTGGGTAACCTTTCTCTCATCCGATTTATGAGTTAATCTCAAAAGCAAAAAAAGGAATGTGGCTTCCATCTTGGCCCAGCCTCCCTCCCTGCTCTAAGGAAAGGCAGTTGCCCTATGGTGAGGCCCATCTGGCAGAACTGGAAGGGACCCGCAACAAACAGCCAGACAGGAACTGGGGCCCTTGGTCCGACAACCATCAAGGAACTGAATCCTGCCAACAACCGTTGTGAGCAAGCTAGGCAGCAGATCTTCCCCAACAAAGCACTCAGATAAGTTGACCTTGGCCAACGTGCCCTCTTAAAAGACCCTAAACCAGAACCACCCAACTAAAGCTGCTCCCAGATTTTTAACCCACAGAAATAATAAATGTTGTTTTAAAGCTGCTAAGTTTGGGGGTAATGTGTTATACAGCAACGGATAGCTAGAATAACGGCTTTGAAGTAGGCAAAACTTTCTTAAATAAAACCCCCAAAGCACAAACAATAAAAGGAAAACATGATAGAATGGACTTCATCAAGAGTAAAAACTTCTGCTCTTCAAAAGATACCATGATGGGGCACATAGGTGGTGCAGTGGGTCAAGCACCTGACTCTTGATTTCAGCTCAGAATCATGACTCAGGGTGGTGAGATCAAGCCCCACATCAGGCTCTATGCCCAGCATGGAGCCTACTTAAGATTCTCTCTCTCCCTCTGCCTCTGCCCCTCCCCACCTCTCTAAAAAACAAACAAAAACAAAACAATAAACCAAAACAACTAAAGATATCATGATGAAAAAAAAGATAAAAGAAAGAAAAAGAAAAGACAAGCCACAGAATGGGAGAAAATATTGACAATACACATATTTGACAAAGAACTTGTATCCAGAAAAAAGAACTCTTACAACTCAGTAATAACACAACTTATTAAAATATGAGCAAAAGATTGGGATAGACATTCCAAAAAAGAAGATATGAAAATAAAATGAAAAGAAGAATGACTACAATAAAAAAAGACTGACCACACCAAGTATTGGTGAGGACATGGAACAGCTGGAACTGCTGGGGATAGAAAATGGTACAACCATTTCGGAAAGCTTTTAGCGGTTTCTTATAAACATATGCCTACCATAAAACTCAGCAATCCCACCCTGGAGGTTTATCCAAGAGAAATCAGAGAGCGCTTTATTTGTGACAGCCCCAAACTAGAATGTCCATCAACAGATAAATGGATAAACAAATGGCAGTGTATCTCTACAATGGAACGCTACTCAGCAATAAAAAGGAAGGAATTAGTACTACATGCCAAAACAGGGATAGACACAAAAAACCTTATACCGAAAGAAGCCAGACATAAAAGGATACATACAACATGATTCCATTTATATGAAACATTAGAAAACAGGAAAAAATGCTATAATGACAAAAATCAGGCCATTAGGGCTAGAGGTGGGGCCACCCGGCTGCAAAAAGGCTTTAGGAAATTTTCAGGTGTGATGGAAGTGTTATATTGTGCTGGTGATTATAATTGTAGTGTGTATACAATTGTCAAAATTCATCCAATGTACACTTAAAATGGGTGCATATTATTGCATTAAAGTATACACTGAGAAAACATTAGCTTTAAAAAAGTTATTAGGCATGTATCAAATTATCTGAAAATTTAAAATGTCCTGACTACTTTATTT
Organism: Ursus arctos; assembly: GCF_023065955.2. NCBI lineage: Eukaryota > Metazoa > Chordata > Mammalia > Carnivora > Ursidae > Ursus > Ursus arctos. Next base: position 88,975,547 of record NW_026622874.1, read on the forward strand.
CACCAACATGACAGTGACAGCACTATTATCATACTGAAAACCTACCAGGTAGCTGTAATAAAATTTAGAAATCCTGTATTTTATCATTTTCTTTCCTGATCCTCATTCCGATACCGGTCAGTCAAATATTTAACAGCAAATACAATGTGCAAGGTGCTTATAAAGAAAATATAGCAAACAACTTTTATGAATGAAAGAATTATTTAAAGCCCAACTTGAAGCTGTCTCTTCACAAAAATAGATCTGGTAAGTGCTTATTTAAAATTCTAATTCGGATGGGAAAGAAGATGACAAAGTCAGACAGCCACGGCCACTCTAAATTCCCAAGATTTTCCCAATCTTGTACTGATGACTCCCCTATGCAGGATTGCATCATTCATTCATGCTGTTTGCTAGGCACCAGTGGGATAAAACAAGGGAAAACTACTCAAAAGTAAATTGATGAAAAGAAAGCCTTGAAATCCCATGAAATGTACTATCCCGATTAAGAAAAAATACACGTAGCATCAGAAGCCCTGGATGCGGAAAAGGCCGACCGGTAAATCAGAAAGTTGGGCACCCCGGAGAGATAAACACATGCCCAGACTCACCCGGGTGCTGCCGTTCCTTCCTGGGCCGCCGCCTCTGCCTCCCGGGCTCCGGCGGCTCTAACCTTCCGACACAGCAGGGGGCCGAGGGCTGGCTCCGACCTTCAGCGGCGGAGTTCCGAGGGAGGTGACCTGGGCAGAGCCGCAGAGCTTTTACCCAACAATCCTATGAGATCTGCTGATAGTGAGGCGGATTCTGGTAGGTTTTGCATGTGCTTTTCTAAGCTGCAGACAGCACATTCCCACTGTACAGAGCGGAGCTCCAGAGAAGCGCGTGGCCCCGCCCCCTGGGTGGGGCTCCCTGAGCCCGCCCCTCCTCCCAGCGGGGGCTCGGCGCCTGCGGCCCTAGCCTCGCGCTGCCGTGGGCGCCGTGGGCGTGTTCACGCGGAGCCTCGCCGCCTGCACCCTGCGGAGGAGGGGCCGAAGCGCTCCCCGCCCGCACCACCAGGGATGAGCGGGAGAGAGAGAAGCCGGAGATCTCTGCTGATTTTGCAACGAACGAAAGCTCCTTAGGGACCTTTTTTGAATCCCCGTTTGACCTGTTCTTCTAGGAATGTAGGTCTCCAAGAGAATTTCAGTAACGACTTATATATTCATGTTCTATGTCAACTCTACTTCAATTAAAAAAATATATATTATCAAAAGCAAAACAACGTATATTCGCAACAAAATGCAGAAAGGCATGAGTGACAAAATGAGTCTGCATCCTTTTACTTTTTGTTCTTGTCATCTTATTTTCTTCTAGGTGTCACTTGCCAAGCTACTTTTAAGTTGACTATAATAAATAAATAAGGGGTGAGCACCTCCAAACATTTACCGTTGGCTCAGCTGGCTGGAGCTGGGCAGCGAGGTCCCGCCCTAAAACATAGCCTGAAACCTCTGAGGCTAACAGTTCTGCACGTTCCCTACAAGCGGTCACTCAGGCAGAGAGGGTGAAATTGCTGGAGCAGGACACTTGGTCACAGCATCCCTGCCCTTTGCTACAGGACCTCCCCAAAACACAATTCTATCCGGAAACAAGGCTGCTGCTGCTCTTCAGTGAGGCGTGCCCTTGAAGTTCAGTAAGAAAACGGTTGCAGGTTTGGGGCCCACCGGTTTAATTTCTCCCAGATCTGTCGAAGAGGGTTCTGATCTGAAGGATGGAGAGGAGGAATTTCGATGGTTTGAAATATGAGGTAAAAAATGATACCGCTAATGGGGGAGGGCAAACTAAGGGGGTCTAAAACAACAAAGAACCTGTTTACATTTTGTAGTGATTTAGTATAATAAAAGAACAAGATGTTAAACACCGAATATGTGTATGTAAGTATAAACGGTAACTGAGTATTTCTAGGGGGAAAGAAACCCAACTACAATAATGTGAAAAAGTAGAATTAATGTCTGCTATTATTCACATTTCATAGATGTTTAATATGAAACAGAATTCAAATAAAATATTTGTACTGAATAAAATCTGTCAGCTACTCATGGTCTCTGTACCTACCTCACATTCACACCTGTACTAACACTTGTGGTCATGAGGTGGCAGTGTTGTAGACACAATCCACGTTAAAAAAGAAAAGAAAAAAAAAAAAAAGCTCAGAGGAAGCTAACGGATGGTCACAGAGACATGTAAGCATCACGAAGTCATCTTGCCTGACAAGGCATAACTATACAAGCAGATTATAATATACTTCATTGTTGTTCTTCTGAAATACTGTTGAATAGCACATGTGAGCCAGATACAATGTAGTATAATAAAAACATTAGCAAATTATTTGCAGAGTTTTAATCATAATTGGTCAGTAAGAAGTAATACAGGTAATGCTGGTAGTGTTCCTGAAAGCTTTCCTATAGATCACATTTTTTGTGGGGTTTTTTTGTTTTTTGTTTTTTTATAGATCACGTTTTTATAAGCTACCATATTGACTGATGATTAACTGTTTTAGCATCGTGTACTTTTTTAAAATAATTCGGTGCTAATAAAATAGCCCTCTAAAAGAGAGTGAGTTGGAACAATCACTCCAGAAGAGAATGTATCATTCAGTAACACTGAACATGCACGTTGTCTGTGACCCAGCAATTCCACCTCTGGAACACACTCAGAAGCAGGAGTCACATATGGGAATATTCACAGCAATCCTGTAGACATATAGTCATTGACCAGAAACTTAAAAAGAGAGTATCATTTAATATCATAAATGATAACTTACAACATAAAATTCAGGATGTAGTTATCTCTGGATACAGGAAAAAAATGAGACTGGGAAGAAATTATAGAGTTCTTTAATGGCAGTGAGTATACAGATTTTTAAAAATATCTGTGTATATATATTATATATAATGTGTATATATTACATATATGTTATATATGTATCATTATACATATATGATACATGTGATATTTGTATATCAATACATTAAATACCAATACACTGAAATATATAAATGTTTTAAAAGAATATAGTTAGAGAAAAATACAACTTAATGTAAACACTGACATTCAAAATAAGTCACACCATGGAAATATGTCCATGATATGTCCTGTGAATGAGGCACACTGCAGAACAATATATACTGTTTGATTCCTATTTCTGAAAGAAGAAAACTCTGTGTATGTCAATAGTAATTCTGGTGAGCAGTTAATTCTGGAGAGTAAAAGGAATGAAAAATTTACCTTTCTAATGTATTTGGTTTCATATTGGTTGAGATTCGCTTAAAAACATTTATTACTTTTGTAATGATTTGTGAATCAATTAAAACTAAATGCTTTAGGAGTAGGGGGAGGGTGAAATAGGTGAAGGTGGCCAAAAGGTACAAATCTCCAGCTATAAAATAAATAAGTTATGGATATGTAATTAAAATGAGAAAAACAGGTGCCTGGGTGGCTCAGTCTGTTAAGCGTCTGCCTTCGGCTCAGGTCATGATCCCAGGGTCCTGGAATCAAGCCCTATGTGGGACTCCCTGTTCAGCAGAGAGCCTGCTTCTCCCTCTCCCTCTGCCTGCTGCTCTGCTTACTTGTGCTCTCACTTGATCTCTCTGTCAAATAAATACATAAAATCCTAAAAATTAATTAATTAATAGATTAATTTAAAAAAAGAGAAAAACTCAGTTTTTTTCCTTCCCATGTAGTAGGAAGCAAAACCCAATTCTTTCCTCCTGTGTTGTCTTTTACTACCTATACAAAATACTTTACGTTTGGTCATCAGATGTGGAAGTTTTACACCATATCAAATAATTCTCTGCAACACCAGCTGTGTATCCTATTATCCTATAATTTAGCTCAATTCTGACACTATCTTCTCAAAGCATCATATCCCACAGATTAAGGGCTCAGCCCCACAAGGCTGCCCCTCTCCACACACACAGTTCAGATACCAGTTATCATCGGTGCTTCCGACCGACTGCCTATAGATCAGAGGTTCCCGTGACCCCCTCCTGAGGTTTAAATGACTTGCCAGAGTGGCTCACAGAACTCAAGAAGCACTTACTTACATCTACCAGCTTACTACAGGGTACAGATGGACAACCCAAGAAGAGATACACATAGGGTGATTGCACACTTGAAAGTTGTTAAAAGAGTAGATCTTGGGCACCTGGATGGCTTAGCTGGTTAACTGTCTGCCTTCAGCTCAGGGCAGGATTCCCAGGGTCCTGTGATTGAGTCCCACATTGGGCTCCCTGCTCAGCAGGGAGGCTGCTTCTGTCTCTACCCCTCCCCCTGCTCGTGATCTCTCTCTCTCTTATGCTCTCTGTCCTTCTCAAATAAATAAATAAAATTTTTTTAAAAGAGTAGATCTTAAAAGTTCTCATCATAAGAAAAAAATTGTAGCTATGTATGGTGATGGATATTAACTAGACTTATTGTGATCATTTCACCATACATGCAAATATCAAATCATTATGTTGTATACCTGAAACTAATATAAGGTTATATGTCAACTATACCACAGTAAAAAAAAATAAAAAATAAAACAAAATCTAAAATAAATGAAGAAATAAATAAATGTCTCAAATTGCTAAGTCAAATAATTATGTATCAAAAAAATTATCTAAAGCTGCTAACTGGTGTCAGCCAGTTGTGAAATCCTGTAATCCACTTTCCCAGCTCTCCTTCAACTCAGGGTGACCACACATTCCTGATTTGATTAGGGAGATTCATACAGAAACATGCTGAGGAGGTTGCTGGGAAAGCTTTTGCTTTCCCAGTATGAGAAGAATAACATCTCTGGCCTACTCCCTTTCTATTTCCTCCAGTCTCTAATATTAATGAGATGAGTGGATGTACAGCAGTCATCTTGCAACCATGAAGAAAACCAAAAGAATGACAGCAACCCAACTCTGAAATGATTGCACCATGGTTCCCAATACCAGCAGTCACCCATCTCTAGATTTCTTTTTTTTTTTTTAATCCTATCTTTAGGCCAGTGCAGTTAAGCCCTCTGTTTTTTGTAGGTGGAAGGCCAAAGAAAGCTGAAGAGAGATTTCAGCTGCTGTCCTCCACAGAGTAAAGAGTTTGTCATTTGAATCTTGTCAAAGAAGAGGGGTTTGATACCCATCTTAGGCTTTCCACTAAAACCCCAGAAGGACCACAGTTTAGGAGGAAACATTATTTCCCAGAACAAAGTATTTGCTCTAAAACTGAGAGCTAAGGATGAAGCTAAGGGACCAAGTCTTCAAAGGGTTTGTTTGAGAGGTCAGGAGGGGACAGTGGGACAGACATACGTGTGGGGCTCAGCCTGGGGAGTTTAGCCCAGAGTGGCTGAGCTTCCAGAGTGTCTCCCAGATGCCTTGTGAAGCCCTCTTCAGGGCCAGCTGGTGACCCAACAAAGTATAATATCAAGACACCACAAGTACAAGGCAATCAGCCAGTATTTTAACTTCCTGATAGAACAAATGTAAACATTCTTTAGAAAAAGATGATGGAACCTAAGTCTCTAAAATATTCAATCCAAAATATCCAAAATGTCCAACATCCAATCAAAAATTAAGACTTTCTAAGAAACAGGAAAATGTAACCCACAATCAAGGGGGGAAAGGCAATCAATATAATAGGCCCCAAGATAATAATGTTACAATTACCATACAAGACTTTAAAGCAATGAAGCTCAAGCTAAATATATTCAAAGACCTAAAGGAAAACAATGTCACAGTCATTGCCCAGATGAGAAATCTCAGGAGGAAATGGAAGCTTTTTAAATGGAAAATATAGAACTAAAAATAAAACATACTAAATAAAAATTTACCGGATTGATTTAACAGCATATAGAAGACCACAAAGGAAAAGATCAGTGAACTTACAGATAGATCAATAAAGAACCAAGAGAGGGCGGGTACAGAAAAAGAAGAACGAAGTAAACCCAAAGCAAACGGAAGAAAGAAATAATAGATAGTAGAGCAAAAATGAATGAAATTGTAAAAAAAAAAAAAAAGAGAAAATCCATTAAACCAAAAACTAGTTCTTTAAAAAGATGAATAAAATTGAAAAGCCTCTAGCAATATTGACCAAAAAAAGAAAGACACAAATTTCCAGTGTAGGAATGAAAGAGGAAATAATACTGTAGACCTTACAGACACTAAAAGGATAGTAAGGAAATACTCAGAACATACTATACACATAAATTCAACTTTGATGAAATGGACCAATTCCTTTGAAAACCACAAACTACCAAACTCAACCAATAGGAAAAATATATAATCTGGATATTCCTATATTAATTAAAGAAATTTAGGGGCGCCTGGGTGGTGCAGTCGTTAAGCGTCTGCCTTTGGCTCAGGGAGTGATCCCAGCGTTCTGGGATCGAGCCCCACATCAGGCTTCTCTGCTGGGAGCCTGCTTCTTCCTCTCCCACTCCCCCTGCTTGTGTTCCCCCTCTCGCCGGCTGTCTCTCTCTGTCAAATAAATAAATAAAACCTTAAAAAAAAAAAAAAAGAAGGAAAGAAATTTAATCTGCAGGGTTTTTAAAGTACCCTTTGAAAAAAGCTTCCAGGCCAAGATGGTTTCACTGGAGAATTCTATCAAACATTTAAGGAAGAATTAACATCTATTTTATACACTCCCTTCTAGAAAATCAAAAAGGAGGAAATACTTTCCAATTCATTTCATGAGGCCTATATTACTTGATACCAAAACTAGACAAAAGCAGTACCAAAAAAAAGGGGGGGGGGAGAAAGTGAAGCAAGAAAAGGAAAGGAAAGGAAAGGAGAGGGAAAAGAAAAGAAAAAAGAAAAGAAAAGAGAAAAGAAAGCCATAGATTGGTACCTCAGGAACTGAGGCACAAAAGTTCTCAAAAAAATATTAGCAAATCAAATCCAGCAATGAATAAAAAGAACTATACACCATAACCAAGTGGTATTTATTCCAAATATGCAAGACTGGCTCAACATTAGAAAATCAATCAATATAACACACTATGTTAGCAATATAAAAAAGAAAAAACACATGATCCTATTAACTGGTGCAAAAAAATTATTTGACAAAATTCAACATTCATTCATGATAAAAGCTCTCAAACTATGCAAACTAAGCATAGAAGGAAACTTCCTCATTCTGATGAAAGGCATCTACATAAAACCTAGAGATATCCTCATACTTAATTAAGAAAATCTAAATGCTTTCTCCCTAAGATGGGGAATAAGGAAAGGATATCCACTCTCACCATCATTCCTATTCAACATTATATTGCACTAGGCAGTGCAATAAGGCAAGAAAAAGAATAAAACTATCCTTTTTTTCAGATGACATGATTATCTACTTAGAAAATCCCAAGGGATTAAAAAAAAAATCTCCTACAACTAAAAAGTTTAGTAAGGTCACAGGATAATAGGATACATGGTCAATATACAAAAGTCAACATACTAGCAATGAAGAATTTGAAAAAAAAATTTAAAAACAAGACCAATTATAATAGCTTTTTAAAAAGGAAATACTGAGGTATAAACTGAATAAAGTTAATAAAACATGTCCAGGACTGTAGGCTGAAAACTTTTAAATATTGATGAAAGACTCAAAGACCTAAATAATTAGATAGACATGACATAGTCACGAATTGGAATACTCAATATACTAAAGAAATCAACTCTCTTCAAATTGATCTATAGATTTCTTGCAATTCCAATCAAATCCCCAGCATATTCTTATAAATATAGACAAGCTGATTCTAAATTTAAATAAGTAGGCAAAAAAAGGGCTAGATTAGCTATAACAAGTTTGAGAAAAAAGGGGATAAATTTGAAGGAATCACAGTACCTGATTTTAAGATTTATTACAAAGCTACAGTAAGGTATTAGAAAAGGATAGGCACATACATCAAGGGTGCAGAATAGAATCCAGAAACAGACCCAAACAAATATCATCAACTGATTTTTTTTACAAAGGTATTAAGGCAAGTCAGTGGAGAAAGGGTATCTTTTTTAATGAATGGGATTGGAATAATCAGAATTTACTATGCTCAGGGAAAAAAAAAATGAACCTCCATGATCTAAAGTTCACACTTCTTATAAAAATTAACTCAGAATGTATCATAACTCTAAATAAAAACACTGAACTATAAAACTTTGAGAAAAAAAATGTAGGAGAAAATCTTATGATTGGGGTTAGGCAAATAGTTCTTAGACATGACACTAAAATCACAGTCTAGAAAAGAAAAAAAACACCATAATAATGGACTTCATCAATATTAAAAGCTTATGCTTTATAGTTGTTCAATGAGTAGAGAATTTCAGATCTACAAAATGAAAAATTTTGTATATCTATTACCCACAACAATGTGAATATACTTAGCACTACTGAATTATATCCGAAGTTCCAAAAAGAATGATTAAATAAATCATATATTTCATGGTTAATGAAATAATGCTGTATAGAATACATGGTCACCCATAGCTATGTGTATAGGATACACCCACTGATAAAAATGTTCATGATATTTACTAAATGAAAAAATAAGTTACATAAGGACATAGTTAAATTCAATAATACCCTCAATCCATTAGATACAATTGACACCTATAGACTATTTCACCCAAAAACAGCAGAACATTCTTAAATTCACATGTAAATTCACCAAGATAGACCACATTCTGCACCATAAAATGTACCTTAACAAATATGAAATAATAGAAATCATACAATGTCTGCTTTCAGACCACAGTGATATTAAACTAGAAATCAATGACAGAAAGATAATTGGAATCCCCAAAAATATGGCAATTAAACAACACACTTCTAAACAATTCATGGGTCAAAGAAGAACTCACAAGAGAATTTTTTAATGTTTTGAAATAAATGAAAATGAAAACACAACTTATATATAACTTATATAAACACAATTTATATATATATATAAACGAACAACTCTATAAACACAGATTTGATAACTAGATGAAATTGACCAATTCCTAGAAAAACACATATAGCAAAACTCACACCAGAAAACAATTTGAATAGGCCAATATCTATTAAGGAAATTGAGTCAATAACTGATAATCTTCTAAAACCAAAGACCAGGCCCAAATGGGATAACTGGTGAATTCTACCAAACATCTAGAGAAGAAATTATACCAATTCACTGCACTCTCTTTCAGAGGATAGAAGAAGTGGGAATATTTACTTCCACTCATTCTATGAGGCAAGTATTACCCTAATATCAAAAAACAAAGGCATTACAAGAAAAGACAACTATAGAACAATATCTCTCATGGACACAGATGCAAAAATTCTCAACAAAATATTAGCAAATCAAACCCAACAACATATAAAAAGAATTATATACTACAACCAAGTGGGGTTTATCCAAGGTATACCAGGCTAGCTCAACATTTGAAAATCACTTAATACAATCATCACATCAACAGGCTAAAAAAAAAAAAAAAAAATCACATGATCATTTCAATAGATGTAGAGAAAGCATTCAACAAAAATACAATACTCATTCATGATAAAAATTCTCCATAAACTAGAATAAAAGAGAACTTCCACAATTTGATAAAGAATACCTACAAAAAACCAAAAAACAAACAAACAACCCCCAAAAACCCTACATTTGACATTATACTTAACGGTGTGAGAAACCAGCTTTCCTATTAAGATCAGAACAAGGCAAGGACGTTACTGCTCGCCACTCCTTTTCAACATTGTACTAGAAGTCCTAACTGATGCAATAAAACAAGAAAAGGATATAAAATGTATACTGACCAGAAAGGAAGAAATAAAATTGTCTTTGTTTAGAAATGACATGCTCATCTAATAGAAAATCTGACAAAAATCAACAGCTAAAAAACCGAACTAGTAAGTAGTTATCGCAAGGTTGCTGGATACAAGGTTAATATACAAAAGTCATCTCTTGCCTATATACTAGCCATGAACAAGGAGAATTTGAAATTTTAAAAAATGCCATTTACATTAACACTCCCCCAAAATGAAATACTTAGGTATTAATCTACCAAAATATGTACAAGATCCACGTGAGCAGAACTACAAAACTGATACATAAAATCAAAGAAGTACTAAATAAATGGAGAAATATTCCACGTTCACAGACACGAAGACTCACTATTGTCAACGTGTCAGTCCTTCCCAACGTATTTATAGATTCAGTGCAATACCACTCCAAATCCTACCATGTTATTTTGTGGGTATAAACTAACTGATTCTAAAGTTTCTATGAAGAACCAAAAGACGAGAATAGCCAACACGATATTGAAGGAAAAGAACAAAGTAGTAGGACTGCTTTAAGACTTTAAGCCTTATATAAAACTACAATAACCAAGACAGTGTGGCATTGGTGAAAGAATAGAGAAATAGATCAGTGGAAAAGAATAGAGAGCCCAGAAATAGACCCACATTAATACAGTCAACTGATCCTCAACCAAGGAGCTAAGGCAATACTTGGAACAAGGACAGTCTTTTCAACAAATGGTGCTGGAACAACATGAATCCACATGCAAAAAGAAATGAATCTGGATACAGGCCTTATACCCGTCACAAAAGTTAACTCGAAATGGATCACAGACCTAAATGTAAAATGCACAGCTGTAACACTCTAGAAGACAACATAAGAGGGGCGCCTGCGTGGCTCAGTGGCTTAAGCATCTGCCTTCAGCTCAGGTCATGACCCCAGGGTCCTGGGATTGACCCTCACACAGGGCTCCTTGCTCAGCGAGGAGTCTGCTTCCCCCTTCTCCCTCTGCTGCTCCCTCTGCTTATGCTCTCACTCTCTCTGTCAAATAAATAAACAAAATATTTTTAAAAAAGAAAAAAAGAAAGAAAGAAGATAACATAAGAGAAAACCTACATGATCTTAAGTATGGCAATGACTATTTAGATACAATACCAAAGGCATAATCCATGAAATACTTAATGAGCTGGATATCATGAAGATTAAAAACTTCTACTCTGTGAAAGACAATGTCAAGGGAATGAGAAGACAAACCACAGAGTAGGAGAAAATATTTGCAAAAGATATATCAGGTAAAGGGCTGTTATCCAAAATATACAAAGAATTCCTAAGAATCAACAATAAGAAAGCAAACAATCCAATTTAAAAATAGGCCAAAAATAAATTTAAAAGTGGGCCAAAGATCTTAACAGACATCTCACCAAAGAAAATATACAGATGACAAAAAAGCATATGAAAAGATGCTGCACATCATATATTATCAGGGAAATGCAAATTACAACAATGAGATACCAGTAAACATCTATTAGAAAGATTCGAACACTTACAACATCAAATGTTGCACAGGTGTGGAAACGCAGTAAGTTTCATTCATTGCTGGGAGAAATGCAAAACGGTACAGCTATTTTAGAAGACAGTTTGGCAGTTTCTTGAAAAACTAAACATGCTCTCATCATACAATCTAGCAATTGGACTCCCTGGTATTTACCCAAATGAGTTAAAAATTTATGTCCACACAAAAATCTGCACATGGATGTTTATAGCAGTTTTATTCATAATTGCCAAAACTTGGAAGCAACCAAGATGTCCTTCAATAGGTGACTGGATAGGGGTGCACCTGGTCATGCACTGGGTATAAAGCTTACTTAAAAAAAATCAAAATAAAAAAAATAAATGGGTGAATGGATAAATAAAATGTGTGCAGTACACGCAGACAAAATATTAATTACTCAATGCTAAAAAGAAATGAGCTACCGAGCCAAAAAACTGTAACTGAAAGATATTTGAAATGTTTACCAAAATGCTGAATGGCTGCCTCTCGATGATCTTCACTCTTCCTCGTACTCTTTTTGTATTAGTTGAATTTCCTACATGGTTATGCATTATGTATTATGTTTGTCATTAGGGAAAACATAAAGCTATCCTTATAATGGAGAAAAATAGGAAAATTTACATTACAAAGCAATGTGATTACAATATAAAAAGTGCAGTAATTCATGACTGAATCTTCCCTCTCCCCCTCCTAGAAATTCTACAAAGCAACAGAGAGATGGTTGAGGGGGGACATGAAAATCCTGTATTCCACAATACTAGGAGATGAAAAGCAACTGGAGACTCCAGGACCTGAGTAAGGGCTACGAAGAGCAGCTGAGATTAGGCAGCAACTGCATGGGAAACGGCACTCGGAAGTGTTTAAGGGAACCAGCAGCAGCAGATCCCAGAAAACGCCAGAAAGTAGATTCCCTGAGGATGAGAAGTTCACATGAAAATGAAAAAACTTGTTGTTCAAAACAACCAGAGCACACACAGAGGTAAGAAGTGAGGTTGCGCTGAAGCTACAAGGAACACAGTAGACAGAGAAGGTACAGAGTATCCACAAGGATGTCTTGGAAACCAAATATGGTAAATCTCAGAAAGTAGATAAACAGCTCACCTCAAATGCAGGCGCTATGTTTCCTGGGTGCAATGACAGGTGACGATGCCAGAGAGCACAGGTATGACAGCAGAAGCCCTACTGGGCCAGTTCAGAACAAAGAAGCAAAGGAAGACGGGCTACACAAAAACTGTAAAGAGAAGCCACATTGAATGAGACGCTCGGACTGTGGCAGCTAAAACCTCCGGCACTGTTTTCAGCCTGGAAAACTACCTTGGCCCCTCTTGCCCTTCCTCCACAGGAGATCCCTGAAAATCGTGGGTCCTAGAAAACACAACTCATTTAAACATGGATTAAAAATAAAACAAAGGAGAACAAAGTGACAAATACCTTTGCGACAAGTTAAAATTGTGTACCCCCAAAATTCATACGCTTAAGTTCTAACCTCTAGTACTTCAGAATGTGAAACCAGTTGGAGATAAGGGTCTCAAAGAGATGATTAAGTTAAAATGAGGTCTTTAGATTGCACCCTAATCCAATCCAGCTGGGATCCTAATACAAAGAGGAAAGTCGGATGCATGGAGAGACACCAGAAATATGAGTACATACAGAACAAAGACTCTATGAGGCCCCAGTGAGAAAGCAGCCATCTACAAGCCAAAGAGAGGCCTTGGAAGAAACCAAACCTGCTGACACCTTGATCTTGGACTTCTAGCTTGCAGAACAGTGAGAAAATACATTTCTGTTGTTTAAGCCATCCAGTCTGTGGTTTTTTGTTATACAAACTAATACAACTTTTCATATAAAATTACCACATAAGAATGGTAGAAAAGGGCAGCATATCTTACCTACAGATAAAAGTACACACCAGAAAACTGTTAGTCACAGAAAAGATGAAAACTAAGATTGATTATACATTCTGTCTTGATATTAAAAACACAGTGAATTGCCTCCATCCAAACAAAAACACAAAGGCAGGAATTCAGGGAAGAGATGACAAGAGAAGAGGAAGACATAAGACAAAACATAAAATCTAGGGAAAAAGTCAAAGGGGGAAAAATCGAGAAATAAAGATGACACTAAAAAAGAACAGAAAGAAAAATAGATACTATGAAAAACACATTTACCAATACACAGGATAAAAATGAGCAAAGCAAACAATATATAATGAAAGAGAATTAAGCAAAGTATATAAAATAATGAAAGAGAATGAGAGAGAAAATAACAGGTATAGAAAACGGGCAAGGGAGATGCAGCAAAAGCACAGCTGAATTTCCCAAAGAAAATAACCAAAACTTGAGAATAAAATAAGTATTTAAAGATACATAAATAACAGCTATTGGATTTAAAAATAAGGAGAGACACAGTGGAAGAAACCATCAACAGCTTCCTGCTCACCTTGTTGGTGGGAGGCAGTGGCTGTGCTTACATCAGCTCATTGTCCTTAAGATCATTCTTCAGCTCCTCCCTCTCCTGGACCTAGGGTCATAGCTCCATGCCAAGGCCTCCCCGATCTGTCCAGCATCTGCAGGACACTCATCCTATCAAGATGAACCATAGCATGGTCCTCACTTCTAAATGCTGTTTGAAAGCAAGCGTAGTTGCCCTCGCCGGAGATAACGGTCTCTGAATCAGGCCCAGAGCAATGAAAGGGGAAAGTTGGGAGAGATGCAGTCTGGAGAACCATCTAGTTCTCGTGGATCTGAAGATCTCTTCAAGAGAGGAGTTACGATGGCAGAGCAGTAGGGGGACCCTAAGTTTGTCTCATCCCTTGAATACAGCTAGATAGTTATCAAATCATTCTTTTTTTTTTTTTAAGATTTTTATTTATTTATTCGACAGAGATAGAGACAGCCAGCGAGAGAGGGAACACAAGCAGGGGGAGTGGGAGAGGAAGAAGCAGGCGCATAGCGGAGGAGCCTGACGTGGGGCTCGATCCCATCACGCCGGGATCACACCCTGAGCCAAAGGCAGACGTTTAACCGCTGTGCCACCCAGGCGCCCCCTCAAATCATTCTGAACACCCAAAAAATCAATCTGAAGTCTGAGAAAACAAACGCTGCAAGTCTCTTGGTAGAAAAGCCACCACTAACTTGGGAGGTAGGAGGTGTGGAGACTTGAATCCGGTGTGATACAGCTAAGGCTATGGCGGCAGGGAGAGAGCCTGCCTAAGGAGACTACCCCAAAGGATCATACGCAGTGGAGCACAGCATTGGAACCTTTAGAAGTCGGTTACAGTGGAGGTCGCGCCTGGCATAAACGTGCTCAGGTGGGGAAGCGGGGTGGAATCCAGGTGTGACAGCATGGTCTGAGTATCCCCAGGTTCGCAAGAACAGTTCCCAGGCATAGGAACACGAAAGCCCGCTGAGAACAGTGAGTCTAGATGCCAGTTGTCTGCTCCGTGTTGTCACGAACTGCGAACCGCTGCATGGCCTTGTGACCACTTTCATGGGACGGGCCCAGCAAAAAGCAGCAAGGTGGCGAGACCTTCCCTGGGAGGAACAGTGTGGGTCTGCACCACAGGAGTCCCTAAAAGTTTGGAACCCAGTGCATGCTTGGGATAAAAACGCTCAGACACAGGCAGGGTGAACACAGAGTTCTGACAGAAACCGTGCAGACAAGACTGATTGATTCCTCTTCTGTGAGGGCTCACTGAAGAGTTGGGGATGCACATTTTCAGCTCTGGGGCCAGACAGCTGGATAAGGAGATATTCATCCTGCCCCGCAGTGCTGAAAGCCTTCAGGGAGCAAAACACCACCACCTAGTGGACCCCTGAACTGCTTACACAGAGCCCTGCCTCCGTGTGCACCGGAGGCACATTTCCACTAGTGCAAGTCCACCTGAGACCATGCAACAGGCCCCTCCCCCAGAAGACCACCACAAACAACTCACTCACACCAAGTTTACTGATTATAGAGGGCTACAAAGCTTCAGCTCTAGGGGAAAACAGTATCTAGCATTCTTTGTATTTTTATTCTTTAGTCTTTTAGTATTATTCTTTCAGTTATTTTATTTTTTCAATTCTTTTTAAAATTCTTTCTCAATTTTTATTTTATATATATTTTGTATATGTATTTTTAGTTTCCTTTCACAGTATTTTATTTTTACATATATATGTTTTTCTTTCTTTCTTATTTTGGGATCGAGTTTCTTTTAATAAGCAGACCAAAACACACCCAGGATCTAGTTTTTTGTTTGTTTTTTTGTTTCTGTTATTGTTGTTGTTGATGTTTTTGTTGTTTTTTTCTTTTTCTTTTTTCTTTCCTGGACAAAATGATGAGATGGAGAAATTTACCCCAAAAGAAAGAATAGGCGGTAGTACTCACGGCCAGGGATTTAATCAATATTGCTAGAAGTAAGATATTCAAACTAGAATTTAAAACAACATTACAAAGATACCAGCCAGGCTTGAAAAAAGCACAGAAGACGCTAGAGAATCCCTTACTGTAGAAACATAAGAACTAAAATCTAGTCAGGCCAAAAGTAAAAATGCTATAACTGAGATGAAGTCCCAATTGGAGACCACAAAAATGAGGATGAATGAGCAGACGTGTGAACCAGTGATATAGAAGGAAAAACTATGGAAAATAATGAAGCTGAAAAGAAGAGGGAAAGAAAACTATTAGATCATGAAGGTAGACCTAGGGAACTTAGTGATCCCATAAAGCAAAATAATATCCATAATATAGGAGTCCCAGAAGAAGAGTGGGGAAAAGGGACAGAAGGTTCGTTTGAACAAATTGTAGCTGGGAACTTCCCTAATCTGGGGAAGGAAAGAGGCATTCAAGTCCAAGAAGCACAGAGAACTCCAACAAAAATTGGTCAACAGCTTGACATAGTGAAACTTGCAAATTACAAAGATATAGAGAAAATCCTGAAAGCAGTTTGGGACAAAAGGTACTTAACCTACAAATAGGCACATAAGGCTGGCAGTAGGCCTGTCCACAGAGACCTGGCAGGCCAGAAAGGACTGACATGATATATTCAATGTGCTAAATGGGAAAAATATGCAGCCAAGAACACTTTATCCAGCAAGGCTGTCATTCAGAATATAAAGAGTGATAGTTTCCAAGACAAACGAAAACTAAAGGAATTCGTGAACACTAAACCAGCCCTGCAAGAAATATTAAAGGGGACCAATTGAGAGAAAAGAGGCCAAAAGTAACAAAGACCAGAAAGAAGCAGAGACAATCTACAGGAACAGCAACTTTACAGGTAATACAATGGCACTAAATTAATATCTTTCAATAATTACTCTGAATGTAAATGGACTAAATGCTCCAATCAAAAGACACAGGGTATCAGAAAGAAAACAAAAACAAAAACATGACACATTGATACGCTGCTTACAAGAAACTCATTTTAGACCCAAAGACACCTCTAGACTGAAAGTGAGGAGGTGGAGAACCATCTGTCATGCTAATGGACATCAAAAGAAAGCTGGGGTGGCTATCCTTATATCAAACAAACTAGATTTTAAACCAAAGACTATAATAAGAGATGAAGGACACCATATCATAATAAAGGGCTCTATCCAACAAGATCTAACAACTGTAAATATTTATGCACCTAACTTGAGAGTGGCCAAATATATAAATCAATTAGTAACGAACTTACAGAGGGTGCCTGGGTGGCTCAGTTGGTTAAGCATCTGCCTTTGGTTCAGGTTCCGCATCAGGCTTCCTGCTCCATGGGGAGTCTGCTTCTCCCTCTCCCTCTGCTGCTCTCTGTCAAATAAATGAACTCTTTTTAAAAAGAGTTTTAAAAAATAACAAATTTAGGGGCGCCTGGGTGGCACAGCGGTTAAGCATCTGCCTTCGGCTCAGGGCGTGATCCCAGCGTTATGGGATCGAGCCCCACATCAGGCTCCTCCGCTATGAGCCTGCTTCTTCCTCTCCCACTCCCCCTGCTTGTGTTCCCTCTCTCGCTGGCTGTCTCTCTCTCTGTCAAATAAATAAATAAAATCTTAAAAAAAAAAACAAATTTAAAGAAACTCATTGATAATAATACAGGAAGAGTAGGGGATTTTAACACCCCACTCACAGCAATGGACATCTCATCTAAGCAGAAGATCAACAAGGAAACAAGGGCTTTGCTTTCTTCTTTGTTGTTGGGTTTTTTTGTGGGTTTTTTGCAAATTTAATTTTTTTAAAAGATTTTTTACTTTTCTTTGTGAGAGAGAGAGTACAGAAGAGAAAGCTAGAGAGAGCATGAGCAGGGGAAGGGGCAGAGGGAGAAGCAGGCTCCCCACTGAGGAGGGAGTCCAATTTGGGACTTGATTCCAAGACCCTGGGATCATGACCTGAGCCAAAGGCAGACACTTAACCAACTGAGCCACCCAGGTGCTCCAGAACAACAGCTCTGAATGACACACTGGACCAGATGGACTTAACAGATATATTCTGAGCATTTCCATCCTAAAGCAGCAGAACACACATTCTTTCCAAGTACACATGGAACATTCTCCAGAATAGATCACATACTGGGTCAAAAATCAGAACAGGGGCGCCTGGGTAGCGCAGTCGTTAAGCGTCTGCCTTCAGCTCAGGGCGTGATTCTGGCGTTCCAGGATCGAGTCCCACATCAGGCTCCTCCGCTGGGAGCCTGCTTCTTCCACTCCCACTCCCCCTGCTTGTGTTCCCTCTCTCGCTGGCTGTCTCTCTGTCAAATAAATAAATAAAATCTTTAAAAAAAAAAAATCAGAACAAAAAGGTTGAGATCATACCATGCATATTTTCAGACCACAATGCTATGAAACTGGCAATCAACCATAAGAGATTTGGAAGGACCACAAATACATGGAAGTTAAAGAATATCCTACTAAAGAATGAATGGATCAAGAAGAAAATGAAAGAAGAATTGAAAAAATACGTGGAAGGAAATGGAAATGAAAACACGACAGTTCAAACCCTTTGGGATGCATCAAAGGCAGTCCTAAGAGGGAAGTATATAGCAATACAAGCCTTCCTCAGGAAGCAAGAAAAGTCTCAAATACACAACCTAAACTTACACCTAAAGGAGGAGGCGGGAACCGCAAATAAAGCCAGAATCCAGCAGGAGAAGAGAAATAATAAAGATTGGAGCAGAAATCAATGATATAGAAATAAAAAAAAAAAACAGTACAACAGATCAACAAAACTAGGAGCTGGTTCTTTAAAAGAATTAAAAAGATTGATAAACCCCTAGTCAGACTTATCAAGAAGAAAAGAGAAAGGACCTAAATAAATAAAATCATGAATGAAAGAGGAGAGATCACAACCAACATTGAAGAAACACAAACAATTGTAATAAAATATTGTGAGCAATTATATGCCAACAAATCAGGCAATCTGGGGGAAATGGATGCATTCCTAGAAACATAAAAACTACCAAAACTGAAACAGGAAGAAACAGAAAACCTGAACAGACCCATAACCAGCAAAGATACTGAAGCAGTAATCAAAACTCTCCCAAAAAACAAGAGTCCAGGACTGGATGGCTTCCCAACTGAAGTCTACCAAACATTTAAAGAAGAATTAATACCTACTCTTCTGAAACTGTTTCCAAAAATAGAAATGGAAGGAAAATTTCCCAACTCATTCTATGAGGCCAGCATTACCTTGATCCCAAAGCCAGACAAAGATCCCACCATAAAGGGGAATTACAGACCAATATCCCTGATGAACATGAATGCAAAAATTCTCAACAAGATACTAGCTAATAGAATCCAACAGTCCATTAAAAGGATTATTCACATGACCAAGTGGGATTTATTCCTGGGCAGCAGGGGGGGGGGGGTTCAACATCCACAAATCAATCAATGTTATACACAACATTAATAAAAGAGAAAGGATAAGAACCATACGATCCTTCAACAGATACAGAAAAAGTATTTGACAAAGTACAGCACGCTTTCTTGATAAAAACCCTCCCATAATGTAGGGATAGAGGGAACATCAGAAAAGCCATATATGAAAGACTCACAGCAAATATCATCCTCAGTGGGGAAAAACTGAGAGCTTTTCCCCTAAGGTCAGGAACATGATAAGGATGTCAACTCTCTCACCACTGTTGTTCAACATAGTACTAGCAGTCCGAGCCTCAGCAATCAGACAACAAAAAGAAATAAAAGGCATTCAAATTGGCAAAGAAGGAGTCAAACTTCCACTCTTCACAGACAACAACAGGAAATGTAGAAAACCCAAAAGACTCCACCAAAAAAGTGCTAGAACTGATACAGGAATTCAGCAAAGTTGCAGGATATAAAATCAATGTACAGAAGTTTGTTGCATTTCTAGGGGCGCCTGGGTGGCACAGCCGTTAAGTGTCTGCCTTCGGCTCAGGGCATGATCCCAGCATTCTGGGATCGAGCCCCACATCAGGCTCCTCCGCTAGGAGCCTGCTTCTTCCTCTCCCACTCCCCCTGCTTGTGTTCCCTCTCTCGCCGGCTGTCTCTCTCTCTGTTGAATAAATAAATAAAATCTTAAAAAAAAAAAAAAGAAGTCTGTTGCATTTCTAAACACTAACAATGAAGCAACAGAAAGAGAAATCAAGGAATCAATCCCATTTACAATTGCACCAGAAACCATAAGATACCTAGGAATAAACCTAACTAAAGAGGTAAAGGATCTGTACTCTGAAAAACATAGAACACTTATGAAAGAATTTGAGGAAGACACAAAGAAATGGAAAAAGATTCCATTTGCATGGGTTGGAAGAACAAATATTGTTAAAATGTCTATGTTACCCAAAGAAATCTACACATTCAATGCAATCCCTATCAAAATACCATGAATTTCTTTCACAGAAATGGAACAGAGAACCCTAAAATTTGTATGGAAACAGAAAAGTCTCTGGGGGCGCCTGGGTGGCGCAGCGGTTTAAGCGTCTGCCTTCGGCTCAGGGCGTGATCCTGGCGTTCTGGGATCGAGCCCCACATCAGGCTCCTCTGCTATGAGCCTGCTTCTTCCTCTCCCACTCCCCCTGCTTGTGTTCCCTCTCTCACTGGCTGTCTCTGTCTCTGTCAAATAAATAAATAAAATCTTTAAAAAAAAAAAAAAAAAAAAAAAAAGAAAAGTCTCTGAATAGCCAAAGGAATGTTGAAAAAGAAAACCAAAGCTGGTGGCATCACAATGCCGGACTTCAAGCTCTATTACAAAGCTGTAATCATCAAGACAGTATAGTATGGGCACAAAAACAGACACAGATCAATGGAACAGAATGGAGAACCCAAAAATGGACCCGCACCTCTATATCTACTAATCTTTGACAAAACAGGAAAGAATATCCAACGGAAAAAGATAGTGTCTTCAACAAATGGTGTTGGGAAAATTGGACAGCCATGTGCAGAAGAATGAAACTGGACCACTTTCTTACACCATACACAAAAATAAATTCAAAATGGATGAAAGACCTAAATGTGAGACAGAATCCATCAAAATCCTAGAGGAGAACACAGGAAGTAACCTCTTTGACCCCAGCTGCAGCAACTTCCTGTTAGACATCTCTCCAGAGGTAAGGGAACCAAAAGCAAAAATGAACTATTGGGACTTCATCAGGCTAAAAAGCTTTCGTACATCTAGGGAAACAATTGACAATACTAAAAGTCAACCTACAGAATGGGAAAAGATATTCGCGAATGACATATCAGATAAACGGTTAATATCCAAAATCTATAAAGAACTCATCAAACTCAATACCCCCCAAAAAAAAAATCCAGTCAAGAAATGGGCAGAAGACATGAATAGACATTTCTCCAAAGAAGACATACAAATGGCCGACAGATACATGAAAAAATGCTCAACATTACTCAGCATCAAGGAAATACAAATCAAAACCACAATGAGATACCACCTCACATAGGTCAGAATGGCTAAAATTAACAACCCAGGAAACAACGGATGCTGGTGAGGATGCAGAGAAGGGGAAACCCTCTTACACTGTTGCTGGGAATGCCCCTCTGGAAAACAGCATGGAGGTTCCTCAAGAAGTTAAAAATAGAGCTACCTATGACCCAGTAATTTCACTACTAGGTAAATACCCCTGGTATTTATAAGGAAGGCAGGAGAGAAAGAAAGAAAAAAGAAAAGAAAAGAAAAGAAAAGAAAAGAAAAGAAAAGAAGGAAGGAAGGAAGGAAGGAAGGAAGGAAGGAGGGAGGGAGGGAGGGAGGGAGGGAGGGAGGGAGGGAAGAAGGAAGGAAGGAAGAAAGGAAGGAAGGAAGGAAGGAAGGAAGGAGGGAGGGAGGGAGGGAGGGAAGAAGGAAGGAAGGAAGGAAGGAAGGAAGGAAGGAAGGAAGGAAGGAAAGGAAGGAAGGAAGGAAGGAAGGAAGGAGGAAGGAAGGAAGGAAGGAAGGAAGGAAGGAAGGAAGGAAGGAGGGAGGGAGGGAAGAAGGAAGGAAGGAAGGAAGGAAGGAAGGAAGGAAGGAAGGAAGGAGAAAGGAAGGAAGGAAGGAAGGAAGGAAGGAAGGAAGGAAGGAAGGAAGGAGGAAGGAAGGAAGGAAGGAAGGAAGGAAGGAAGGAAGGAAGGAAGGAAGGAAGAAAGAAATTCTTCAAAAAAAATTTTTCAGATTGCATCAAAAAATGAAACCAAACTGTATGCTGCATTATTGAGGCTCACCTAAAAGTGATTCAGAAGATTGAAATAGGCTGGGGCGCCTGGGTGGCACAGTCGTTAAGCGTCTGCCTTCGGCTCAGGGCATGATCCCTGCGTTATGGGATCGAGCCCCACATCAGGCTCCTCTGCTGGGAGCGTGCCTTCTTCCTCTCCCACTCCCCCTGCTTGTGTTCCTTCTCTCGCTGTCTCTGTCTCTGTCAAATAAATAAATAAAATCTTTAAAAAAAAAAAAAAGAAGATTGAAATAGGATGACTGAAGATCTGCTAGTCAAGGGCAAATAAAAGAAAGGAGTAATAATTGTAAAGGAAGATGAGGTGGAGGCCAAAAATTTTAAATGAGAAATACTGCTTACAGTTATAATTCACAATGAAGAGAAAAGTTATAAGTATCAGCAACTATGTCGTATAAATATCACACTCATAAAGCAAAAATTATGAGTGATATAGGGGGAAATAAACTTACTTTTGCAGTAAAGGAGGGTCCTTTTAATGAGTACTCAAATTTACAAAAACATTAGTAAGTCTGACCACATATAAATAAAAATGTCTCCACACGACAAAAAACAAAAACAAACTCTTAGTTTTGCTAAAAGACAAATTTGCTGATTCAAGGGCATGAGGAGTCCAAAGTGGTCAAGTAACAGTCTTAATTTCCAATTCATTGGAATTATTACTGTGTCTCCTGTTAGAAGGATGTCTCCCTTTAGAACTAAGACCAGTAGGCTAGTAGAGCATAAGGCTGTAGGGATAAGTAGCAAAAATTTTACTGGGTTACTAGGGTTGCCATTGCCATTTCCACCCCTTGATTCCTAGACCGGTGAATGCTTGCTATGAGAAAAACAGCACCATATCTTGGACACTGTTTCAGAGCATATATGCTTCCTGGAAAACCTTTCTCCCAGCTCCACTAGGTACTGCCACCTGGCTGACACTGTAACTGAGTCTGAAAGGCCATTCCACCATTCTGTCAAACCAGCTACTTCGGGATGGTGGGGGAACATTGTAAGACCTGTGAATTCCGTGAGCACGGGCCCATTGCCAAGCTCATTTTGCTATAACGTGAGTTCTTTCACCAGAAGCAATGCTGTGTGGAATACCATGATGGGTGGATAAGGCATTCTGTGAGTCCACGGATGGTAGTTTGGGCAGAAGCGTTGTGTGCAAGGAAGGCAAATCCATGTCCAGAGTTAAGTGTCAGTTTCAATAAACACAAACTGTTGCCTCTTCCATGACAGAAGTGGTTCAGTGTAATCAACCTGTCATCAGGTAGCTGGCTCATCATCAGAGACTCTGTGTTGGTCTCGGCAGCTAGCAGACTGGGCACTTGGCAGTGGCTATAGCCAGGTCAGCCTTGGTGAATGGAAGTCCATGTTGTTGATTCCATCATAACCTCAATCCTGCCACCGTGGCCACTTTTAAAGTAAACTCCTGGGCAAGGACAATGGTGGCTTGAAGAGGCCAACTGCTATCCACTTATTAAAATTCATCCTCTGCTGAGGTCACCCTTTGGTGAGCATTTATATAGGACATAAATATATTCATGTTTTTCACCCATTCAGAGAAGTCAATCTATGTATCTCTTTCCCAGACTTCCTTGTCGACCAATTTTCTAATCATGTTCCTTCCAAGTCACTGACCATCCAGCCAAACCATTGGCCACAGCCCCTGAATTGGTACATAATCACTCATCAGGGCATTCTCCTTCCAAGCAAAATGAATAACCAGATGCACTGCCTTAAGTTCTGCCCATTGAGAGGATCTCCCTTTATCACTGCCTTTCATGGATATACATAGCTGCCTACTTTTGGGGGGGTGCCTGCATACCCTGCAGAACCATTCGTAAAGCAGGACCCAGTTTTCTCTTCCTCTGTCACCTGATCACAGGGAACTTCCTATAAGGCCACAGGTGCAGCCTGGGAGAGAGAAGGTAGGATAGCAGGAGTTGGAAACGTGGGTATTTGGGCCACTTCTTCATATAATTACTTGTGCTTCCAGGGGCTACTAGGATGTTAGTCTAGTTATAGTTCTAGAGGCAAAGAGGAGTGGTGGGGGTGGGTTCTGAAGAGAATCAGCAGTGACTTTCAAGGCAACTGCCTTGGGGAGACCATTAGTTTCCTAGTGCCATGCAGGGTGTATCTCCTCAGACAGGGGTAGACAGGCTGCTTCTACTGGCAAAGAAAGTACAACAGAATTTAGAGGCCCAATGTCCCAACTTCATCAGGGTGTTCTCATACGTCCCATTCCAAGTATCAGGATCCCATTCCTTCCTCATCAATTGCCCTCACTTTTCAATTCACTCTATAATTCAGCTACAAACAGGATGAGATTCTGGTTTTGGTCTTCAGCAATCTCAGCTCTGCAGCTACAGGAATAACTTTCAGGATAGACACAGAAGCATTCATTTATACAGTGCTTGGGCTGAATCCCTGACCACCTCCTTTCCCCCCCCCCCCCCACTTTGTTCAGTGACATTAGCAGCAACAGCCAATCTCATTATACTCATTAGTTTGACAAAAATATTTGAAGGTATCACATACGTGGTAATCCGGTTCCTTGCCTCACAGAAGTGTTTGATTAGGAATATCCAATAGTGATATTTTGCATATTTCTATTTTCATATCATGTCACAGACTTTATCATTACTTTTACTCTCTTTATTACTAGAAACAGAATCATTAGTGTCTTTAAATCTAATCAGATCAGAGAGCCAATTCCAGAAACCCCAGAACTAATTCAGAGAATTCATCCTTAAGATTCTGCTCCTTTAGAACTACTCTTAGTATCAAAATCTGTATTAGTCAGGATTCTCCAAACAGAACCAACAGGATGTGTATACATCTATATACCCGTCATAGTGTGAGGGCATTATCTACTCTTGAGAGAGATTGAAGGACAAATTTATTTTAAGGAATTGGCTTCATGTGACTGTGGAGGCTTGGTAAATCGAAAACCTGCAGCATAGGCCGGCAGACTGGAGAGCCAGGGAAGAGCTACAGTTTGCATCCAAAGGCAGTCTGCTGGCGGAATTCCTTCTTGCTATAGGGATAGTCTTTATTCTATTAAGGCCTTCAACTGATTGAATGAGGCCCACCCATATTATGTAGAATAACCTGCTTTACTCAAAGTCCACCAATTTAAATTGTTAATCTCATCCAAAAAACACCTTCACAAAACTTTCAGAATAACATTCAACCAAATACCTGGGAACCAATGTGGCCCAGCCAAGTTGACACATAAAATTAACCATCACAAATGGTTATCTCTGAAGGAGTTTATGAATTTATTTAAAATTAGTTTTTCCTAATTTTTCTATGATTATTATGTATTATCTTTGTAATAAGTAAATATATATTTTAACAGTTAAAAAAAAAAAGATTTGCTTTGGAAGTCTTCCCTAGTAGCCCGGCACTCAGAATATACCATTATGGCTGTTCAGTACATCGTGTATATTGTGTATCTTATTGTATGTCTGTTTAATAGACTAGGAAGGCCCTAAAGGAAAGAGCCTTCTCTTTTCATGTACATATGTTTACCCCAAGCGCAGTACTCTGCCACAACGTACACTCAAAGAACGAATGGCCACTAACAAAAAAATATTACCCCAGCTCAACACTATTATTCCACCTACCCATTCTAAACCTGCCCCACTTCTGGGATTTTTTTGACCTCTTCAGACTCCTAGAAGTCTACCAGAAATGATAACCATACAGTACACGTTTCAAAATTCTGTCAATTTTATGTCAAGAATGCCTATAGCCCCTGGGCTTTTGCCATCTGTATGTCCACTGCTTTAATTTGAATATCCCACTTATAAAACACGTGTTTTATTTAAAAAGTAATACATGCTTATTTTTGAAAGCATATGTCAAAAGAGCAGATTTTTCAGAACTAGATAATTCTATATTTCATTTAGGAAAAACAAGCATGCAAAATAGCCAGAAAATTTCTGAAGAAAGATTGATGAAGAGGATCCAGCTCTACCAAATTCTGAACCATACTGTAAAACCATAGTAAATAAAATACGGTGTTGCTACTTGTAACATAGTCCAAACTGGATCCAGATACATGAGAATGTAGCATTTGCTAATAACTGCATTACATATTAGTGGTGGAAAATGTGAATTATTTTGGAAAAAAATAAAACTGGATTCTGTGTGAGCTCTTTCCAAATACCAATAACCCATTCAATCCTCAGACACCAACTTTCTTGATTCTCCAACACCAACTGGGTGTCCAGCAACTCAATTCAATTCTAATTCTACCTGGAATTAGCACAGACCCTGCAGTGAACGGCTCAGTCCCAGAAGATTGCCTCTACTTCAGACACCAGTTACAAGTTCCAGGTCTACATGCTACCTCCATTTCTGTCTGACTTGGCTGCAAATCTGGGGGTTCCCACAATTCCCTCCTCAGGTCTGAAAATTTTTGAGACTGACTCAGAACTTGGGAAATCACTTCACTTAGGTTTATGGTTTATCATAAAGGACACAACTCAGGAAGAAACCAAATGGAAGAAATGCACAAGACCAGGTACTGGGGAAGGAGCACAGAGCTTCCAAGCCCTCTAGGTATGCCACCCTACCAGGCTATCAATGTGTTTACCCACTCTGGTTATTCAATTATTTTTATAATCTATCTGCTGCCCACCTCTGCTCCCTGAGGATGGGGACATGGGATTGAGAGTCCCCACCCTTTAATCACTCTGTTTGGTCTTTCTAGTGACCAGTTCCCATGCTGAGGCTATCCAGGGTTCCCACCTTGACTCACGTCATTAGCACATAGTCAGGTGTATTCTTAAGGGGATTGTTACGGATGACAAAAGACACTCCCAACACTCAGACATGGTTAAGGAATTCTATGCCAGGAACCAGGGACAAAGACCAAATACATATTTTCATAATACCACAGATTCTTATCTCATTCCTTACTAAAATAAATTTCAAATGAATCAAGGATTAAAATGAAAACTAAAACCTTAAAAATACAAAAGAAAACATGGGAGCACTTTAAGAATACTTTTTGAGAACGTAAGGCCTGTTTAACACAGTATAGCACAAAATCCAAATGCCCATAAAAGGGAAAAAAAATACATCTGACTACATGAAAAGAATTTTTTAAATTTTTAATTGGAAAAAAGACATAAATACAAAATACTGTACAAACAGTATTGAGACAAGTTAATTGCAACACAGAAAACATAAAGAGCTCCTACAAGTCCACAATAAGCCAAACAGGAAAATAGACAAAAGACATGAACAGACAGTTCACAGAAATAGAACTACAAATGGCTCTTACATATAAGCTATATGCTCACCTTCACTCTCAATAAACAAAATTTTAAGATACCATTTTTCACCTATAAGAGTGGCAAACATAAAAACAAAATGTTAAACATGTTGATGTATAATCTTCTGATTCTTTACTGATATGTATATATACGTGTACGTGTATACACACACACACACAGACATATATATACACATACACTTGGGGGACTTAACAAAAATAAGACACTGGACATACTTTGTATATTTTATATTTTCATGTATATACTTCTGCATCTCCCTTTTGTAGATACATAAATTTGGGGAGGTTTGCAAAAACAAAAATACATTGAATTTTTTAATATTTTGATGCATACCCTTGTTTTGGTATAGATACATGGGGTGTGGTTACAAAAATGAGAACATATAATTTATGCCATTTAAAACGTTTTTCCCTCTTATCAAGAACACCTCTTTATGCCATTTAATATGCCTTCATCAACTTCTGCATGGACTTTTCAACATCCTTCTTTCTGATCGCCCTATCCTTAGTCTTCTCCCTTAGTTCCTCCTCCATTCCACCTCCAGAGTAATCTCCATCACTAGTTCAATGGGTTCCCACAGCTGGCCCAGATGTCTTAACCAGGACACGACAGTCAGGAAATGCTACTTCTCCAGATTTGTCTCTCGCAACCTTCTTCCCTCCATCCTAAGTAACCACCTTTCAATGGGCATACCAGGTCCTTTCACTGTTGGTCTGTCTGGAATCACTCTCCTAAGCCCTCTTCTTCCAAAAAGTATCTAAGTATCTTTCAAATTCCCATTAGCCTTATCTCCTCCAAAACACGTTCCTTGGTGCTCAGAGCTAATACCTTTGTGTTCACTGTACTTCATTTATCTCAACTGTAACATCCTATACTTTACGGACATTCACCTGTTTACAAGTTTATCTCCCTAACTAGGCCATGCACTTTCTGGAGGATTAGGGATTTTATTTATTTCTATATCCACTGGATGGGAATGGGGATAAGAACGAGGAGAGGAGAGAAGTGGTCCTTTAAGAGTGTTTCAGGCTGAAGAAAGGCGGGTAGAATGTTCCAAGCACTGAAAAATTCAGAGACCAGAGCATGGAGTAAGTGAGTGAGTGAGAGAGAAAGGGTTTTAACCCAGAGAGGGAAGCACAAGATGTAGTTGATTCTGGAACCAAATTAAGGCATTTATATTTCAGTCTAAGGTCTTGAGGATAACAGGAATTATAAGCAGACCTGTGGCTTGTTATTTACTTTTGACAGATTGCTCCAGTAGCAACATGGGGAATAAAAGCAGAACAATTACTTGGGGCACTATAGTAATTGTGCGAGTAAGAAATCATCATGGCCTAAGCCTGAGTGGTGTAAGTGGGGATGGAGAAAAGTGGATATACCTAGAAAGTGAAAGTGTTCAGGGAGTAAGTGGATGTGGGGCGCTGGGGCAAAGGGAGAAGTCAAGGGTGAAACCTAGGTTTTTGGCCCTCTCCTCATACAACACAGCATGACCTTGTTGGTCATTTAAACTTTCTCTGTGTTGATTTAATCATCTATGAAACTGGTTTAATTATACCTGACCTATTAAATTTCAAAGGATTCATGTTAGGATCAAATGAAACACTACATGTGAAGGTGCTATAAGAATTATATAGCTAAAAAAAAGAAAGAATTATATTGCATTACACCGTATGAATGCAAAAGTGGCAATTAGTTCACACCTTCCATGTCAGGCACAATACAAAGCATGTTATACGTGCAATTTCATTTAATTTTCTCTAAGATGTCACTTACCCCTACTTTAAAGATTAGGAAATAGAGTCCAAAAAAGTTAAATAACTTGTCCAAGGTCACCAAGGTTACCTAGTGGTAAACACTGCAAAACTAGAATTCAAACTCAAATTGTCTGACTCTAGAATTCTTCCTAATACACCACCTTGCCTCATTAGGGTTCATTCTTCAAAATTTTATTCTTTATTAAAATCCCTCCTGAATCAAATGGCTAAACATCTGCTGTCACCTCAATTTCTTCAATCATTCATTGAAATGGATCTGCTCCCACATGACCTTTTGTGTGAAGGTCTCCAAAGACATGCTAAAGTTTTCCTACTCTTTACATACATTAGCATATAGGCAACACTCCCTTGCTACAGTCTTTTGCATCATATAATGAAAACAATTTGCTTGAAAGTATGATAATGGAGATTAGTAAAATGATATATGCAAATAGACTGCCTCTACAGGGATCATGTGGCTCTTTCTGTTTTACTGAGACTTGTCTGGTGTGATGTTAATGGAGACGCTGAATTAAAATTTCATTCATTGTGGATTTCTTGCATTAATTTTGATTTTTAAAAAAATATTGCATTAAAATATTACTGATCTCGGGGCGCCTGGGTGGCACAGCGGTTGGGCGTCTGCCTTCGGCTCAGGGCGTGATCCTGGCGTTATGGGATCGAGCCCCACATCGGGCTCTTCCGCTATGAGCCTGCTTCTTCCTCTCCCACTCCCCCTGCTTGTGTTCTCTCTCTCTCTGGCTGTCTCTATCTCTGTCAAATAAATAAATAAAATCTTTAAAAAAAAAAAAAAAATAAAATAAAATAAAATATTACTGATCTCAATTACTCAGATTCTGGTGACCCTTTAAATCTTGTACCTCAGGAGATCCACTCCCCCTTTCCCTACCTGCAAGCACACGCCTGAAAATTCCACAATCTTCATCTCTGCTCATGTCTCCCCACACATCTGTAACAGTAAATAAATATGCATACATACCAAATAAGGTAAGCACAAGTCTCCTGTGTAATGGTATTACTCAAACTTATATATGTGCTTTTGTGATTCTCAAATATACAAAGCCACTTAAAAGCCTTATATACCAGGGTATTCACTGCAGCTTCAATAGCAAAAGATTGGGAACAACCTAAATATCAACCAGTGAATGACTAGTTAATTTTGTCACTCTTAAAAGAATATCATGCAGCTGTTAATAAGAAAGAGGAATCCCTGTTCATATTGATATGGTACAATCGCCAAGATACTTTAAGTATAATACATCCAAGTGTATACTATAAATTAACATTTTATGCGGGCAAAATGCTTATGTCTATATACATATTTATTTAAATTCAGAAAGCATTTGGAAATTCAGAGTATCTAAAGGTAATTGTGCTTGTTTGAAGGAAGTTGAACTAGAAGCACAGGACGTACTTTTCACCATATACCCTTTGGCACCTTTGAATTCTAACAATTTTCGTTATTACTCATAAAAATGAAATACAAGATATTGTCTTGTTTATCTAATATGGGGGTGAATACTGGATACCAGAAAATGATTATAGACATCTTTTGGAATTTTGTTTTAAAAAGCAATCCTCTCAAAGAACCGGGACCACTACTCAATCGTTTGAGTTTTAAAACCTGCCTTGAGGGATGCCTGGGTGGCTGTGAGTTAAGCCTCTGGTTTCAGCTCAGGTCATGATCCCGAGTTCCTAGGATCCAGTCCCGCATGGAGCTCCTTGCTTAGAGGGGAGCCTTTTTCTCCCTCTGCCTGCAGCTCCCCCTGCTTGTGATCTCTCTCTCTCTCTGACAAATAAGTAAGTAAAGTTGTTTAAAAAAATAAAACCTGCCTCGAGAGCACTGTGTCCTGAGCGGGAAGGGTGGACTGACTGACTTCTCGGCCGCCACCGCACCAATCCTGTAGCTTGCTAAAAAGGCATCAAGCACTTCTACCTTGCATTCTCGCTTCATCTTCCCTAAGCTTAAAACACCTAGAACACTGGGCGAGGGGCCCTTATCAGCTTCACTTCTGTATCCCCGCAGCACCTCAAACCCCTCCAAGCACATAGTAGTCGAGAAAACGCTGGTGACAGGGAGGAAAGAAGCGAGGGGAGGAAGCAGGGCAAACCGCGCGAGTGGGGGAGTAAGGAAGCCCACCCCACACCTGCGGCCAGAGACCTCCAGGAGAGAGCGGCCCGCTCTGCAGTCACGCCCGGACGCGCGCGGCCCACAGGCCCCGCCTCCGTCCTCAGGTCCCCGGTCTGCAAAGCTGGGGCCCGGCGGGCAGCGACACCGGACCACCACTAACCCCTACTACCCGGCAACAAGGCCCTCCTATGCGCAATGGCGCCGGGGCCGGCAGCGAGGGGCGGGACCGAGGGTGCCGCGACCCAATGAATGGCGCCGGCCGACCCGCCGTCCAATGGCAGCGGCGCACGGGCACGCTGGGGGCGGGCCGGGCGCGCCCGACTTTTCCAGAAGCCCCGGGTAGCGAGCGCCTCCTGGCCACGCTGAGCCGGCTTCGGGCGCTCCGCACGCCGGTCTCCTCCTCTTCCTGTGCTGGTTAGCTATGGCGGCAGTGAAGACCCTGAACCCCAAGGCCGAGGTGGCCCGAGCCCAGGCGGCGCTGGCGGTGAACATCAGCGCGGCCCGGGGCCTGCAGGACGTGCTGAGGACCAACTTGGGGCCTAAGGGCACCATGAAGATGTAAGGCGGGGCTGGCGGGGAGGGGCGGGTGGGCACCTAGCGCCATCGCGGGCCTGGCGCAGGGGGCCTGGGCCTTGAGCCCGGCGCCCCCGGGTCTCTGCGCTCGCCGCTGCGGCTCTACTTACCCGCAAACCCCCGGCTCGCTCCTGTTTCCTGCCCCGGCCGTTTCCTCTTGTAATCGATACCATCTCTGCGAAGAACAAAGCTGCCCGCGTGCGCGGCTTCCCCTCCCCCCACGCCCTGGGACCCTAACTGAGAGTTGGGCAGGCTGTTTCTCTGAGGGGAGGGGGTGGGCACTGCACCATTCCTGTTACCGAGCGGAGAGAACCAGCCGCGTGGCCCCAACGCCCTAGGTTCTGGGTAAAGCCCAATTGTAATGGGACTCTTAATTAGGTATCCGTTGAAAAAGTCACACTGTGATTCATTTGTGCCCATTGAACAGGCTGGTTTCTGGTGCTGGAGACATCAAGCTTACTAAAGATGGCAATGTGCTGCTTCATGAAATGGTGAGAGGCTGCTATATTAGGTCGAAAATGCCTTGGTTTTCCGTATTGCATGTGATTTGCAGGAAGATTTTTAATGTTCATTTTCAAGATAGAAGAAATTCGTCAGCTCTCAGCAGGTCTTTCAGACAATGGAGGAAGTAGAAAAGGAATGCAGTCAATAATAGTATTGACAGTACAATGCCGGGAGGAACCCTGGAGTCTGATAACTTGTTTTTGAATCCCTGTTCTTGCCATGTAAGTCCTTGGTTAAAGGATTGTAGTTATTAAAGTTAACTCTTAAAATCTGAAAAACTAAGCGATTGACATAGGTAGGCGCAAAATGATTCTATTTCTTTTTTTTAAAACAGCGATTTCTGTCTGTTAACATACATCTCCACCTCCAACTAACTGAAGGGGAGATAAAACTCTTTGCTTTACTATCGTTAAAGTCCCCCTGACCGTTGAAAGGGGCAATTGTTTTACTCATTCCTAAGTTTCCAAAATCCAGCACTTAAAATCCAAGAAAAGGAAATGACGAGTTCAGAATGAAATGTAGGGTGTTTTTGTTTTTGCTTTTAGCTGGGCTTGAATTCAGGACCCTGAAAGACCCAGAGATAAAGAGTGGGAAGCTTAACCAACTGAGCCACCCAGCACCTAAAATTTAGGGTTTTGATAGCGGTATACCATGCCTTCAATAGGCAGGTGTTTGTAAATATCTTCGGTAAGGATTAGATAACCTAGAAAGTTAGTTTTTGTTTTAGTTGGTTAAGTGGTGACCTGCCACTTATTTTACTTGAGTTTTTTTTTTTAATGTGTAATACAATATAAATTCAGAGAAACACATGAACCCAGTGAGAAGTGTATAGTATTAACCCATGTAATATTCTTGTCCCCCAAAATTTAACATCAGCACATCTAGATGAGATAGTTTGCAAAATATCTGGCCTAGATTTTTTAAATTGTCAGTGTCCCCAAAGACAAAAGGCTGGGAAACTGTTGTAGATTACAGGAGAATTAAAAAAACAAACAAACCCAAAAGCAGTTCAGGAGCATTGTTTGCGTTCTTTGTAATTAAGAATCTGTGGGTGATATTGGAGACAATAAATACCCTGTGCTTACAGAACCTTTCAGTGATTTAGCATTCACTGATGATCTTTGCTTAAAAGGTCTTTTTAATTTTTTTTTGTTCAATTCCAAATAATACTGGAGGCTGCTGAGGTTTTAATTTTAGGAGGAACCTGGTTTATTCTCACAAGAGTCCTAAAGAAGCCTGCATGGATTTGAAATTCTTTCTTACCGTTAACTCCGTCATCTTCAGTAAAACTTAACTAGGCCTCAGATTTCCTCATCAGTAAAGTGGAGCTAATCTTCTCAAATCTGTATGTGAAAATGTTTGGGTTACCATAAATGGATGTGCAAAATAGTTAATGGTGAATTTTAAATCAGTATGGCATGTAGCTGAACACTTGGGTGATTTATGCAAATAGATGCACTTAAGGAGACCCATCACACATTTTAAGGTATATTTGGACTATTTCAATTTAAATAATTTTCTTCTTTTTCTACTTTCAGCAAATTCAGCACCCAACAGCCTCCTTGATAGCCAAAGTAGCAACAGCCCAAGATGACATAACTGGTGATGGTACCACTTCCAATGTCCTAATCATTGGAGAGCTGCTGAAACAGGCGGATCTCTACATTTCTGAAGTATACATGATTCTTGTGTTTCCATGGTAGTTTATATATATATAAAAAATGTATATAAATTGAGGTTAATAGTAGCTGAGGCCATATAATAGAATGTAAAGAGCAGGGGGCTTAAATCTGGGAACCAGAGCCTGTATCCTGGTCTTAATACAAATTTATTGTGATCCTGGACAGATTAAGGAACCTTCCTTGGCCTGCAGGGGTTTTTTTAATCAAGTTGCATTTCATATTATTTATATATGTCTATCTGTAACAGATTGATGGTTGATATCTAGAAACAGGATATTCAGGACTAGGCATATTTATAAGGAAAAAGCCAACTAAAACATAAATTTAAAGAATAACACAACGTTTTTAGCCCTGAGTCAGTTTGAAGGTTAAGGCAAAACCTTAGTAGTAATCCAATGCCAAGAAATTCTTGGGAAGAGAGAAAAAGCGGACCCTTAGTCTCCCTGTTTGTTTGTTTGTTTGTTTGTTTTTTTAAAGATTTTATTTATTTATTCGACAGATAGAGACAGCCAGCGAGAGAGGGAACACAAGCAGGGGGAGTGGGAGAGGAAGAAGCAGGCTCATAGCAGAAGAGCCCGATGTGGGGCTCGATCCCTGAACGCCGGGATCACGCCCTCAGCCGAAGGCAGACGCTTTAACCGCTGTGCCACCCAGGCGCCCCTGTTTGTTTTTGTTAGTAAATGATGCGAATTGAAAAGATAAATGGTCCCATTGAGTACAGTTTTAAGTTTTGGGCATTATTCCTTGTAGTCTGCACAGTGAACACCCAAGTGCGCTTTATAGTTCCCTTGGTTTTGATTCTGTGCTAGAGCAATGTCTGTTCTTTTCCTCTGCATTGAAAGGACTATTTATCCTTTTAAATGTATTCAAAAAGTCAGCACATTCTATTAAAGCATATGAATGATCCAGAATATTCCTTTAAAAATTTATCTTCTAATTGAAGAACTCCAGTTAGTGATGGTTATTTAATTGTAAATTTTAGGGTCTTCATCCCAGAATAATAACAGAAGGATTTGAAGCTGCAAAGGAAAAGGCACTTCAGTTTTTGGAACAAGTCAAAGTAAGCAAAGAAATGGACAGAGAAACACTTATAGATGTAGCCAGAACATCTCTACGTACTAAAGTGCATGCTGAACTTGCTGATGTCTTAACAGAGGTATGTTAAATGTGGTGTGTGTCCAGTGTGTGCACCTATACTGAAAACCCCTGGCATACGTTCTGGGTGGAATTACAGAGTGCTATCTAAAACTTTCACAGTATCATACCATATGAAATAAGTAGTTTCCCTTTTTTTGTGGCAGTGAGCAGCTGATGTGTGTGAAATGAGAAAATCAAATAATAGTATACCTGACCATGTTATAAAGATGTAGTTGGAGTTTTCATTGAAGGTTTATAAAATTGAGATTTTATTGTGAAAAAACTTCTACCAATATTTTTAATAGAATAGTAGGGATGTCAGTGATTCTTTAAATAATTATAAATTGAGACGTCAGAAATGTAAATGCCTTCAGTCCAAGTAATGTATTCTGTTACCTCATAGAAGAAAGCATAGATCGATTCAGATTTTAAAGAAATGTAAATTTCTCTGAAGAACAAGCAACATAAGTGTCTGGACTTCTGCAAATCAAATTCCTCTAACAGATATGCTCTTACTGTAGGCTGTAGTGGACTCCATTTTGGCCATTAAAAAACAAGATGAACCTATCGACCTCTTCATGGTTGAGATTATGGAAATGAAACATAAATCCGAAACTGATACAAGGTAGGTGGTAGGATGCTAGGAAATGCTTACAAAATGTGTTTACAAATATACAGGCACTTTTTACAGTACATATCATTTGGCTGATTTCTTTTTCTTTGAATTTATGTGTATTGCCTAGATGAATATTTACTCAGTAGTGTTTCCTCTTGAAAGGAGGTTACTGGTATGATGTGTTTATAGTCGGAACGATTTCTGGAACGTGAGCTATGTCAGTAGTTTATTAAACTATAGGTTACAAAGCATAATAGACTTTTGGGAAATTTAGAATATATATTAACATTTCAAAGACCTAGTTCAAAGATGATTTTTAAAGGAGGTGATCAGAATTTGAGAGCCTACCAGTTGCAACTGTTTCTCTGCAGAATTTTCTGTAGAAGATAAGCATGGTTACTTTTGTTTGAATGCCTTGTTTTTGTACTATGTTCTAGATACTGCTTTTTTATAGTTGAACATGCCTAGGTTTCACCCAAAAGTCTTTTTCAAAAACTCAAGATATAAAGTTGTGTGAAAATTATCAGTAGTCTCAATTCAGTATTTGAATTTCATTAGTATATGTTATGTATCATCTGGAAATCAATAACAATCAATTTATTATGTGTTTCCACAGCTTAATCAGAGGTCTTGTTTTGGACCATGGGGCACGACATCCTGATATGAAAAAAAGAGTAGAAGATGCGTACATCCTCACGTGCAATGTGTCATTAGAATATGAAAAAACGTGAGTTTATAGCCCCTTACAAATGGAATAGAAAGGTGGAGGAGTTTGGTATTTTGGGCAAGTCACTTGTGAGACTTAAGTTTCCCCACTGTGAGGGCAGTAGTTCCTCAGTTGGGCTTGGGTGAATTATAGGAAATAACCTCTGAAAATATATCAGGGGCAGGATTGGAGCTTAGTGGCTATTTGTTAAATCTCAAGACCAACCCTGTTTCTGAGACTGCTGGTTTATGTTCTCAAAAAATAAACATTCTCCCCCACCCCCCTTCTGTAACTTTTTTTTAATAGAGAAGTGAATTCTGGCTTTTTTTACAAGAGTGCGGAAGAAAGAGAGAAACTTGTAAAAGCTGAAAGAAAATTCATTGAAGATAGAGTTAAAAAAATAATAGAACTGAAAAAGAAAGTCTGTGGTGATTCAGATAAAGGATTCGTTGTTATTAATCAAAAGGTGAGAATGAAATGAGTCTGTATTGTCCATTTTGTTATTTTTAAGGTAACTTCTATTGTAACTAACTTTTGTTTATGTTACAGGGAATTGACCCCTTTTCCTTAGATGCTCTTGCGAAAGAAGGTATAGTAGCTCTGCGTAGAGCTAAAAGGAGAAATATGGAAAGGTACGGATAGCATATTACCTTAGTGATGTAAATTTTACTTATTTTGCAAGTTAAGTGGGATTACTTCTTTTTTCTCTGTTCTTATTATTGGGTTTTTCCTTTTTTATTATGAATAAAATATACATAATATAAAATTTATTTTACTCATTTTTTCAAATATATAATCCAGTGACACTAAGTTACATTCACGTTATCGTGCAACCATCATCATCCTTCATCTCCAGAACTTTTTCATCTTCCCAAACTGAAATTCTGCACATTAAATAGTAACTTTTGTTTCTTTCCCCTGCCCCTGGTAAATACTATTACTCCACTTTGTCTCTATGAATTTCGTACCTCATGTAAAGGAATCATGCATATTTGTTCTCTTGTGTCTGGCTTATTTCACTTAGCATGATGTTTTCAGAGTTCATCCGTGTTGTAACATAGTAGAATGTCGTTCCTTGTTAAGGGTAAATAATATTTCATTGTATGGCTATATCACCTTTTGTTTATCCATTTATCAGTGGACATTTACATTTCTCCCTTTTGGCTGTTGTGAATAATGCTGCTGTGAACATTGGTGAATGCTTTAGTTTTAAACCATGACATGTGTATGAACATTACCATGTCAAGAGAGCATCAAGGGGTTTCCAGAGAACTACTTTTTCCCCAAATCTCACCACGATAAAGAGCTCTTGTTCATCTTTAGGTTTATCAGAGGAGTATTTGCTGACTTTGAAAGAGTGGGTTAAATGTCGAATTAGAAGAATCACTGGTTTTTAGCTGGTTGGAGATGAATGGGAAGGTTTAAGTTAAAATAACATTTTAGGATTTTAGTATGTAATTCTGAAAGATTGCTTCCTAAAAATTATTAATAATCTCTTTGAACATAATAAAGCCACTTATACATTTCCCTAAACACACTTCAATATTTCAGGCTGACTCTTGCTTGCGGTGGAGTAGCTCTAAATTCCTTTGATGACCTAAATCCTGATTGTTTGGGACATGCAGGGCTTGTCTATGAATATACATTGGTAAGTGTATTGTCTTTCCAAAGATAATAAAAATGATTTTTGGTTTGTGAATTCTTTGGTAGTAAAAATTCATTCAAACTTAGGATCAGATTTTTGCTTTGTTTACATACATTTTGAAGGTTATTTGTAGTAATGATAAGCCATTGATGGGAAAAATCCCCTTTCTTTTATATGTGACTTTTTTTAATGAAGTAATTTTTATGTGATTGGTGTGTTGTTCCCTTATACGCTATTTATTCTTCCATAGGCCTCTACTCTTTTCATTCTTTGTACAACCGTATTCTGTTTTTGAAAATATTACCCCTTCTTCACATAGGGAGAAGAGAAATTCACTTTTATTGAGAAATGTAACAATCCTCGCTCTGTCACATTATTGATCAAAGGACCAAATAAGCACACGCTCACACAGATCAAAGATGCAATAAGAGATGGCTTGAGGGCTGTTAAAAATGCTATTGATGATGGTAAGGTCCTTACTGTATTTATATTCTTTGGCTAGTGTAAAAGGCATGGCTGAATACTGTGTTCTTTTTATCAGTAGTTTACACAGCCAGACACCATGCAAAAGTAAAGTCTTCCCTTGAAAATGCCTGTGATGGTATGCTAAGCTTTTTCATAGCATATCGTTTTTAAAAGTGGATAACAAGTAAATGAACTAATGCTAAGAGCTTGCAAATACTAGTTAAATTGAACCACGTTGCTATTTGATGTGTTGCTTATAGTATTTTCAAGTACAGTATTAACATTTTGGTGGCTCTACTACTTTCTCAGGAAATTACTGGTTTTTATGTTGTGTTTTATGTATTTTCTTAAAAATGATTCTACAGTTTGATTTCCTTTGTTAGTTCAGCATTTCTCTCCTCCCCGCCCCCCACAGGCTGTGTAGTTCCGGGTGCAGGTGCAGTGGAAGTGGCAATGGCAGAAGCCCTGATTAAGTACAAGCCCAGTGTAAAGGGCAGGGCCCAACTGGGAGTTCAAGCGTTTGCTGATGCACTGCTCATTATTCCTAAGGTATGACTGCTTTAACCGTCTGTGTTCTTAACTACATCAAAATGAGTTAGCAGATGAAAGTTGTGTATTGTGTGGGGTCTTTTTCATAATGTAGATTTTGAGTAAACAGTTTTTCACCTTTCTCCTGAATGTAGCTAGAGCAGGTATCTCTCATCATCCAAATGTGTTTGGTTCCTCTGGAGGGGAATTGAATATCTGAAGTGTCAGATGCAGGAGATAAACCATTTTTAGAGGGTTTGCAGTTAAAGGGGTTATACTCGCGTACCAGCTTGGTTTTTGTTTTTATTCTATTGTGTTTGCTCATTTTGGGGGTATTGCTTATGATTACTGTGTTGCTGGGCTTGGAGTGGATTAATGAGTTAGTAACAAATGTCTAGTTATTCTCTGAAGTGAACATAAATACTGGTCTGTCTTCATTAAGGGTTTGGTTTTTGTTTTTTTTTGTTTGGTTTTGGTTTTGTTTGTTTTTTTTTAGCTTTTATTTATCTATTTGACAGAGAGAGCACAAGCGGGGGGAGCTGCAGGCAGAGGGAGAGGGAGAAGCAGGCTGCCCCTGATCAGGGAGCCCAATGCAGGGCTCAATCCCAAGACTGTGGGATCATGACCTGAGCTGAAGGCAGATGCTTAACTGACTTAGCTGCCCAGGCGCCCCTTTGTTTTTCTTAATTGGAATTATGGTTCATTTATTGTAGAGTGACTATCATTTTTTAGGTTCTGTCTTTAAAGGATTAAATTTGTTTGCTTTAGGTACTTGCTCAGAACTCTGGTTTTGACCTTCAGGAAACACTAGTTAAAGTTCAAGCAGAACATTCAGAATCAGGTCAACTTGTGGGTGTGGACTTGAACACAGGTAAGAGAATGCAGTGGTTTGTAGGGGGAGAACTAGATTAAGGGGAGATAAAGCCAAGAAGGATCAAAAATGGAGACAAACGGATCTTGGAGGGATGCTTTGCATTTTGACACCAATGTTATTAGGGAACCCTGAGTTCGATTTTTGATGTTGCTCAGTAGTGGTAGGTGGCTCAGGTTAATATGGAAGGATTTCATGTTGGGCTGGCTTTACTCAATCTTTTATCAGGGACTTTAATAAGAAAATACATTAGATGATGGTATTCATGGGTGAAAAAAGGCTGAGAATAGCAAATAAGGCTGGAAGACAGGACCAAGTCTTAATGAAATAATTTAAAGCCCTAGTCTTAAATGCAATAACACAAAATATACAAGTACAAAGTGGAAGAAAGAGAACTGAGATATACACCCTTGCAGTATGTGTAGGACCTATTGTTGTCAATAATATCATTTACATTCAAGTTAATAGAAAAGGTTTCTGGGATGAGGGAAATGATAAGCCCATTTTGGCCAGATTATAGTTCAGGTTCTTTACTTTACTATGGACAGACGAGAATGTGTCCCCCAAAATTAAGATGTTCAAACATTTGGTAACCAAATAGAGCATTACTATTACTAGAAGTCTTCCAAGTAGAGATCAGCCACTTAATCAAAGATACTGTATACAGGAGTCAATGGTTTGGCGCAAAATTGGATTAATTGAGGAACTTTGGATAATGAGAATAATCAGTGATGAGCAAATCACAAAATACTCTGGTCTTAGCATTCTGATCTTGTAACCTGCTATGTGTGACTTAAGAATACTGGGTTACCTTGCAGGTGAGCCAATGGTAGCAGCCGAAGCAGGCATATGGGATAACTACTGTGTAAAGAAACAGCTGCTTCACTCCTGGTAAGTTTGAGAAAGCCAAAACTAAAATAACCTTTAGGGAAGCATCATACTCTTAATTTGGTGTGTTCTGTTTAATTACTTCGGGTTTTTTGTTTTTGTTTTTGGTGTTTTTGGTTTGGTTTGGTTTTGCAAAAATTGTAATCAATTGAAATTACAGAAATTAAACCAGCCTTCCGTGTTTTGGAGGGGAAAGGAGAAACTTAATTGGATATAATTTGTAATTTGTTTGTAAATTGAGTTGAATTAGGGTTCATATCTCAAATCTGAGCCATCTGATTTTTCTCCCCTTTTCAGCACTGTGATTGCCACCAACATTCTCCTGGTTGATGAGATCA
This sequence comes from Ursus arctos, assembly GCF_023065955.2. Classification (NCBI taxonomy): domain Eukaryota; kingdom Metazoa; phylum Chordata; class Mammalia; order Carnivora; family Ursidae; genus Ursus; species Ursus arctos. Next base: position 89,016,645 of record NW_026622874.1, read on the forward strand.
TGCGAGCTGGAATGTCTTCTCTAAAAGGTTGAATTGGAAGCCTTGCTCGTGTCATCCGAATCATGAAGACTCTACAGAATGATCCTAAGAATATAGCAACGGGATTTTTGTCCAAGCTTCAAATAATTTTCAAAAGCATTTTCTTTTCCCATATGAAAAAAAAGAGAAAACTGACACTTAAATTCTGAAGTTCTGAAATTATTATTTTTTTAAATTGCACTTCAGTGTACACACATTAAACAGGCTGTTTTTACCCAATGAAAAGGATGTTTGCTTTAGCTTCAGTGATATAAAAGTACCATGTTAGATGAGTATATGTTATCTACCTTGTTATTAAATGTTCCTGAAAAAACAAATTATAATGGTTTACTAATTTCTTCTAATGGATGTATTTTAATTTATCCAATAGTACACTGTTAACACTTGTAAGTTTTTATGCTACTATAAATATTTAAGTAACTTAAAATTTTGAAAGCATCCCTGTTTTAGTATAAATTCCTGAGTAAAACTATTGGATCATTGGGACTTTTAATGCTTTCAAAGTAGCTGTGCTAAAATGCTCCCCGGAAAAGTTGTAGTGAACAGAAAGATGAGTGAAGTAGAGGCAAGGGAGTTGAATAAGCTCAAAGTATGAAGTGGGGAAAACAGAAATAGAGGACGCAGAGGTTAAAAGACTTTTCAAGCATGGAGGCTAAGGGAAAGGAGATTTTCAGTGGACCATGTTTTCATACCAATGCACCTTTGCTTATGCTGAAATATCTATCCCCGACTCTCCAGTGCCCTCTTTCTCCCACCTGTTTCCACAAAATTGTTTTTATAGTCGGTATATCTCTGCAGTCCTTGACCGGGAAGTTGTGTTTTGCAAAGTTTTGTATTGTTGAGGACTTGGCAGTTGCGTACAATGTGTGCAATAAATGTTAAGTTGAAACCTTTTCTCTCATCTTGAAATGGTATTCCAGCGCCCCAAAGGGGTTTGAATATAAAAAGGAAGGAAATCAGTCAAAATGTTCTGTTCATAGGGTAACGAAGGGGCTTCTGGAATGGCTTGGTCCCTCAACGCTAGCCCTGAGAAAATTGCGCCTATCTGGCTGCACACACGTTAAATTCTGGACCCAGCTGCCCCTGGGACTAACGACACCTTTCGGCCAAAAAAAAAAAAAAAAAAAAAAACACCTCGGAGGCCGTGAGCACGCAGTACGGAGGCCGACGTGGTGCACACGGGGCGCATGCGCAGCAGGGCTGCAAGGCGTGTGAGCCGTTCGTGTTCCTGGCATGGGTTCCTCGCTGCCGCTGCTGACCGTGCTGTTGCTCCTGTCTGGTCCGTGGTTCGAGCTAGGTCAGTGTGCTGGCCTGCCCCCTGACCCTGTGTGCCCCAGGAAACATCAGGAAGGGGGTGGGTCCCCCGCTCTCGTCGGGAAAGAGACCGTGGCCCCTCCGCCCGCTTCCTGGAGGGGTTTGGAGCGGCCGGGGGCGCCTCCCACAGGCAGCCAACTTAGCGAGGTGGTTAACGGCTCACGTCGTATCTAACTTCTTTTTTACTTTTTTGAACATAAAGTAAAAGAATATAAAGACACCGCCTCCCATCTACCCGTCGCGCAACTTAGTTGCCAATTTATAGCTAACCTTGCTGTTTTGGTGTCGCTCCCGCTTTCCCATTTCCCTGGGGTCTTTTTGAAGTGAAGCCAGGCATTACACAATTTTATTTGTAAATACTCATTTTGAAAAGTCAAAAAGACAGAGTCATGAGAAAAATACCGTCCTCTTTCCCTACCTTAAAAAATTAACAGTTCTCATTAATATCACTAAACATCAGGTTGAGTGTTCAAATTCACCTACTGGGTTTGTTATCGTTTATTTGTTGAGTTAGTGTCAAAATAAAGTTCATACATTGCAATTGCATGTTGTTTCTTAATTCCCTTTTAATCTGAGATTTCCCTGCTTGCCTCATTTTTTTCTCCCTTGAAGTAGACGCAATCATCAATGTGAGTGTGTCAGAATGAGAACAAGAGGGCTAAAGATAGAGAAACATGAAAAAACTGTGGACTCTGCTGCCACTGAGGAACTTATGGTACTTAGACATCCTTAAGTAGAAACATAACATTCTAAAGTGTGAAGACAAGTGTGGCGAGTTGGAAATAGCACTGACCTGGAAGTAAAGAGACCTGGATCAAGTCCTTATTGCCAGCTAACAAGCTCTTAAGTGATTTTCCTTTTTGGGTCTTGTTTTTTTCCTGTTAAGTAAGGGGGTTGAATTAATGGCCCTTTTAATTATGATTGTCTGAGGTGCTCAGACAGATAGGACGAAGGATCTCAGTCAATTATTTGCTAATTATTGTGCTTTTGCACTAGATGCCAGGAATACAGTGGGAAAATAGATGTAATCCTTTTCTTTCTGGAGCATATGATGTAATGGTGAAAATCATAAAGAAGTGGGGAGGAAGAGGCAGAGAAAAAACATGAGCAGAAGTATGGATAGAAAGATGCTAGAAGTATTTCAGGGTATTAGTGTCTAGATTTACCTAGCTGGGACAAAGACTCGTATACAGGAATAGAGCAGTAAGGACAGGAATTAACATTTGTTGAATAATTACCATCTGCTCACAACATTTCACACATATAATTTTAATTTATACAGCCACACTATTAAAATAGTTTGATGTTATCTCCATTTTGTAGTCAAAGAAATAAAAACTCAGATTAACTAATTTGCCTAAAGTCACCCAACAAATTCAGTGGCAGAACAAGAATTTAAGGCCAAGTTTTTAAGCCTGCATTTTTTTCATTACACCCTTATGAATATTACATATAATCCAAATTTTGCCACTTGTTTTATATCTATTCATGTATTACTGATGATACTCCTTTTTATCTGCAGGGAATGGGCAGACTACTAACATGGTCCAGCTACCAGGTGGGAGATTCCAGATGGGAACAAATTCACCAGATGGCAGAGATGGTGAAGGGCCTGTCCGGGAGGTGACAGTAAAACCATTTGCCATTGACATATTTCCTGTCACCAACAAAGATTTCAGGTACATCAGGTGTTCTTCCAGGAGGGGTAGAGGCTCTTTCTAATTTTCATTCCTGATATCTAAAAGGAAAGTAGCTTGTTTACTATTACATATCATCTTTGCAATAGTACGGTGGGATAAGTGTTCCCTACATTTTTAAGATAAGAATCTGAAGTCCGGAGACTCACTCTATGTTAGTGGCAGAGCTGGGCCTGGAACTCAAACCCCCTGACTCTTCAGCCAACGGGTTCCATTACACAGGGTATAGCACTGAGAAATATGGGCAGAAGTCAAACATGCAACAAAAACCTCTTCCACCGGGAGAAAGGATTGGGAGAAGGGTCATAGTAGCTGAGAGTCTCTTAAATTCCCTTTATGTTTACTTAGGGAAATGGCGTTAGTTTAGGACAAGCATTATGGTTCCAGCTCAGTCTAAGAAGCTATGTTGAGCTGTCTCAGTCTCCTCAAGGTGGTATGTTTTATGTATGTTTGTGTAGGCTACAGTAGAGAAAGATCCAGGAGAGATCCGTAACTTACCTTCAAATGATACAGGAGGTATGTAGAGAGAGGAGGAGGAAAAGGGGGGAACATTAAGACAAAGCAAATGTGGGAAAAGACTTAAATGTTACATTGTGGACTTACAGCTCTTTAAAATAAAAAGTTATGGGGAAAAATTGATTTAGGAGGCGACAGACTGAAGTAAGCGTAGGATGGTTGGTGTACTTCTCAGGCCGTTTGCCTTAGTGATTCCATCTTTAGAGATTTTCCTTAAGGAAAGGATTAAGGTCTTCCAAGAAACATTTAGCTATAAAGATGCCATTGTAAACAAATATTAACAATATAAGGATCGCTTAAACATATTGTATCAACATCACAGAATACTTAATGGCCATTAAAATCCTGTTGTCAAAAAGAAGTAATTGTGAGGGGCGCCTGAGTGGCTCAGTCGTTGAACGTCTGCCTTCGGCTCAGGGCGTGATCCCGGCGTTATGGGATCGAGCCCGACATCAGGCTCCTCTGCTGGGAGCCTGCTTCTTCCTCTCCCACTCCCCCTGCTTGTGTTCCCTCTCTCGCTGGCGGTCTCTGTCAAATAAATAAAATCTTTAAAAAAAAAAAAAGTAATTGTGAGATGTTAAGTGAGGAAAGTAGCTTACAAACAACATACAGGGAACGATCCTATTTTTAAAATATGTATATAGAGTGTATATGTGTTTAAAAAGAACTGGAAGATGAAACATTGCATTAGGTAACAGATTTTGCCCATGTTTTTGTGACTTCCGAATGAAAATAATTCCAGGGAAGCATCTTTTTTTTCCCCCCTCAGGGAAGCACCTTCTTAAAACTATTTAAAAATCCTTGCTGGGGGGCAGAACAGGAAAAGGTATACACAGATATATCTTAGTTGATGTGATCATGGATGATTTCAACTTTTTTGTTTTTATCTACCTCTATTGTCTCATTTTTTCTATAATGTGCATTACTTATATGTGCTTTTTAAAAGAATTTTATTAAAATTGAAGGAGAAATCACTTCTGATCAGGCTTGCACTATATCATGACAACCAGAAACAGCTAGCTAGCTAGATGCACAATGTGCACTTTTATATATTTCAAGTTATGACCTATTTTATGATGGAAATCTTTTATATTTCAAATTATGGCACTTATTTATTTATTTATGTATGTATTTTATGACCTATTTATGGTAGACTTTCAGCAAGCCCCTAAACTTTGCTTAGAACCCACGATTGGTCTCTGCTTCTCTGGTAAAAGATTTTCAAACCGTTCAGACCCTCTGAGGTTGGTAAATAACTATTGTTACCAAATCTGATCCCCTCCCCCATTCTCAGTGCCTTTTTGATGGGTGAACAATGTCTTCTCATATCAGAGGGCTGGCACTGATGGGGTACTTTTAGCCCAATGAAAACAATCCATCTTACCCTGGCAGTTTGCTTGCTGAGATTTGCTATACCATACCAAACTGTGTGAACATCCATGCTCAAATTTCAGCACATTATTTTTATTTGATTCCGTTTTTTTCATCTGTTAGATGGAGATAGTAACACACGTTCTGTCTCCCTCTCGTGATTGTTGTGCGTGTAGGTATATGATGAAGACCTTTCAGAAAAGAGACCCATTCCCCACCCTTAGGTCTTCTCAACAGCTTTATTCAACCTCTCCAAAAACTGGAGATAAGCCAGATGACCTGTGCCTGGTGAATGGATAAGCAAAATTCGGTACATCCATGCAATGAAATGCTACTCTGCAACAAAGAGGGACAAAGTACCAGTCCTGGCAATACACGGATGAATCTCAGAAGCATTATGCTAAGTGAAGCCAGACCCAAAAGCTACACACTGTATGATTCGGTTTATGTGAATTTATATTCTGGTTAAGGGAAAACTATAGGGACAAAAAAACAGATCAGTGATTGCAGAGGCATGAGGGAATTTTTAGAGGTGTTTGAAAGACTTGCTGTGTAGCTTGATTGTGATAGTGACTCCCTGCTTCATCAAAACTCACAAACCTATGCACTCAAAAGAGTGCCTTACTATATGTGAATTGCACGTACAGCAACAGGTTATAAAAGAAAATCTGCTCAGGCTTTCATGTTAATTGCTTGTTGTTGATGGAAACTCTGTGACGTGTGGCTCTGAGGAGAAGGATATATGAGGTTTTCTGGAGCAGGAGGGGGTGAGAGTGGGACATGGAACCTTATCAGCTTAACCAAGTGAAATATCTCTTTTCAGGGAATTTGTCAGGGGAAAAAAGTACCGGACAGAGGCTGAGATGTTCGGGTGGAGTTTTGTCTTTGAGGACTTTGTCTCCGATGAGCTTAGGAACAAAGTGACCCATCAGATGGAGGTGAGAGAACGTGGGCTTGCCGCTGAGGGGATGTGAGTGGGTTAGGGACCCACCAGAGCCACCATAGAGAATCGCACCTGAGAGCTGCGGGCTGGGAAGGAGCAAGAGCGATCCTCCGTGGAAGAGTCAGAGGAGCGCATGCTCCCGGGCTGAGTTCTGCGTACTGAGACTCTGTAAGGAACCAGATATGTGTAGGGTTCAAGTCACTCCCTGAACTGGCAAGAGAACAGCTTGGCATCCCTCTAATAATGGTAGTGAGATGTCCTGCTTTCAAGGGGCCAGAAACAGCCCCACTTGGACTATCTGAGTCTCAGCCTGAAGTGTCTGTTCTGCCTCGTGCGTGTCAGTCAAGAAGGTGCCCTTGCAGGGTCAGAGCATCTAGCAGTCATATTTCTTCTTTTTTGCAGTCTGTCCTCTGGTGGCTTCCAGTGGAAAGGGCGTTCTGGAGGCAGGTAAGGGTTGGTTCCTCTGCCTCATTTTCTACCCCTGTTGACTCTCATTCTAGAGGCCTGGCTTCCCTAGACCCCTTGCCCATTAGAGATACGAAATTTAAAAGGGTGACAGAAATTTCAAGGCAACGGCCAAGCAGCACTGTTTCCTCTGCCCTGGTCTTGTTTCCCATTGCCCACCCCATTTCTCCCCCGGCTCATATTTATTCTCCCTCTGACTCTGGGCCTCTCCTCACTCACCAGGCTCTCTCCTCCAACTTCCTTGCTCCATCTAGTGGTAAAAGCTGAACCCAGGCACCCTAAGCCTAGCCTTCCTCAGACTTCCATGAGCTCGCAGAAGCCTGTCTCACTTCATCCTGGCTGTCAGCCTGCAGGTCCTGGCTCTGGCATCCGAGAGAGACTGGAGCTCCCAGTGCTACACGTGAGCTGGAATGATGCCCGTGCCTACTGTGCGTGGCGGGGGAAACGGCTGCCCACCGAGGAAGAGTGGGAGTTTGCTGCCCGAGGGGGCTTGAAGGGTATAGAGATGGCAAGGCGACTTCCCTTTATTCTTCTCCCCATCCTGCCCTGCATGGGGGGCTTTGAAGGGTGGGAAGGCTCCACAACTCCCCAGAGCAGCGCCTCTTAAACTGTGTGGCGGAGGGCCAGGTGTTACTGTTTTCAGTTCTGATCCATCTCAGACCAACACTTGTGTAAAATGCCACAAAAATGAATAACTGGAAAGCTGGATTGAAGAAACAGACATAAAATTTGTTATTCTTGGAGATTCCACCCAGACATGTTACATTTCAGTGAGTATACTCAGAACAGCATAGCACAGGGAAGAAGAAGAATTACCCAGACTGCCTTTTCCGTAGGTGTGAAGGGACTCATACAAACAACAAAGTTCTGCGATCCTAACTGAAAAAAAGTTAGGAGAAGAAAACAGCAACTCCCCATATTCACCACCTCTGCTACTCTTTGAACTCCAGCTATACCAGTAGCCAGAATTATTAATGTGACAAATGAGGTGGCTTGTTTATTTATCCAAGCTAAGTCCAGTTGACAAGTTTCTGAAATCTTACTCTTAATTTCTGTTCTTATCTGGACATGATCTGGTAACAGATAGTTTACAGACTGGCATTAGTCAGAACCACACCTGGGATGGCACTGTCCTAGAGCAGATCGGGAGGCCAGGGGCTCCGAATGCAGGACAGTGAGTGGAAGGGACAGGTATGGGAAATAAAAGTAAGTAATCTCTGTCTTCTTTTCTCATCACCTCCTGAATTCCTTTTGGTTCCCTCACTCTCTCTGTCTTTCCCTTCTTCTGCAACCCTTCGCCTCCCCCTCCCCTGCTATCTCCTTGCTTTCCTGGCAGGTCAGCTTTACCCATGGGGAAACCAGTTCCAGCCAAACCGCACCAACCTGTGGCAGGTAAGACACACGTTCCTCACCCCTGTCCCTTCTCAAAGCACTGGCTGAACCTCCTGAAGCTAAGCCTTGTGTTGGGCTGTGGGACTGCAGAGGGCTTTGTGTTCTAATGGGACTGATAACCGGGAAAGCAACAGTGTGGTAGCGCTACGTACTGAAGCAGAAGTGAGTGACTGCCCAAGAGTGCTGGGGGTGACTTCACAGAGAAGATGACATTTGAGCCAATGGAATAGGAGTGATAAGTGGAGGAAAGGGTGCCCACAGCAAAGGAACAACATGAGTGTCAGCACTGGATTAGGAAAGGGTGCTGTGTGTTCAGAGATGGGACAAATTCAGAGACACTGGAGCACAGGGAAATGGGAGTTGTAGGAGATGAGGTAGACAGTGGCTCGTAGGCAGATTATGAAGGACTGGATGTGCCAGGATACGATTTTAGATTTTCCCGTGTAGGCAGTGGGGAGCCGATAAAGGTTTTTAAACGGGGGACTAACAGCATCATTTGATGTGGGGAGGATGCTAGTTGCTAATTTGTGCAGGCCTAAATGAAGTAGAGCTGCAGGCTGCTGAGCAGGGGTGGGAGGTGTCTCTGAGTTTGAGGCTGTGGCAATGGCCCAGGGGATTATGAACACGGGAATTAAGAAGTGGAATGGAGGGGAAGCCAAATGGGAGAGGCATGCCTGAAAGACAGATGGGGTTTGGTAATTAATCAGATATGGAGAAGTGAAAGGGAGTTGGATTCAGGCATGAATCTAAGCTTGGGCAACAGGGTATTGGTGCTACCATTATCCAGAACAGATGATATGCATTTGGGGTCAGAGGGATAGAACTTGATCAGTTTCTCATCAGCTTAGTTTAAGGTCATTTATGTGCTAAAGGTTGAAAATATGAGTCTGGATCTTAGGGCAGAGGTTTGGGTTAGAGCAAGTGGTTTGGGAGTCATCAGTATATATCTTAGGCAAGAGTGTTATTCCCCAAGGAGACTCTGTAGAGGGAAGGGGGCACAGCATCAGCATTTCAGGGGGAAGCATTAAAAAGGACCCAAGGGGTAACTGATCTTTTAGATGATCTTGGGATCAGAGCTTTGCAAAAAGACAGATCTGTCTTATTCACTGTGTGATCTTTGATAAATTAACCATTTTGAGCCTCAGTTGTCAGTTTTTTAAAGGGAGAAAATACTAGCCTCACAACCTTGTAAGGATTAAATTAAAAGAGATAAAGGTGGCAGCCCAAGCACATAGTAGCTGTGGCGTAAATTATTACCCCTTCATCTTCGCTTTAGTGAGATCAGTTTCCATAGAGTAGGGGGAGCCGAAGCCCAGTTTTATTGAGAAGAATGAACAAATTGAACAAATTACATCAGCAAATACAGGTTCCTTTTTCAAGCATTTTGGTGGTAAAGAGCAGGTGAGGACGGTAGAGTCAGGGCAGAGGAGGGAGAGTTAAACCCGTTGGTGGTAAAAGGGAAAGAGATGGTACAGCAGACACAGGGCAGGCATCAGCCATCCTTGAGAAGACAGGGAGGGAGTGCCGAGCACAAAGGAGGGGAGGGGGAGCCTTCCCACGGCACCGGAGCACATGGGGTTCAAGGCAGAGCGGGGAAAGCTGCTGAGAGTGGAGAAAGTGGGAGTGGGATGGGCTTGACATAGACCACTGTGGGCACAGGGGAGACCACACATTTCCCAGTCCAGCCAGGAGGTCATGGCAGAGGCCATGAGCTGACTAGTTTGGGAGCTCAGGTTGGGCACCTCAGCGCACTGCCTCATGCCCTTCATCCTACTCCAGATGACACAGCAATATGATCTTGGTTTTCCTTTGGGTAGGCAGGAACATACCGCCTTGGAACAGGATGGTACGTTTTTTAGCGTAAATTTCTCCCCCTCAGGGAAAGTTCCCCAAGGGTGACAAGGCTGAGGATGGCTTCCATGGCGTCTCCCCAGTGAACGCTTTCCCCCCACAGAATAACTATGGTAAGATTTTATCACGTTGCTCCACACTCGCAAATGGGTTGGTGGGATCATTCTGCCTGAAGGATGAGGCGGAGAGAAACACCACCAGGGAAGCCTTTGATACCTAGGGGCAGGGGAGTGGGGGGGAGGTGCTGCCCAGCCTGGGACTGACCCACCTGCTATGCCGCAGGGCTCTATGACCTCATGGGCAACGTGTGGGAGTGGACAGCATCTCCATACCAGGCTGCTGAGCAGGACATGCGTGTCCTTCGGGGGGCATCCTGGATCGACACAGCTGATGGCTCCGCCAATCACCGGGCCCGGGTCACCACCAGGTGAGGAGCCTGGTCACTGGGGGCTGAGGGTCTGGGTCCTGGTCTCCCAGAGCACAGGCGGCCGGCCCCAGAGCTGGTGTTAGTGCTGCTTCCACCCCTCTGTGCACCCCAAGTTGTGGGTACAGAAAAGAGAATAAGCAGCATTTGCCGTGAGAAGCAAAAGAGCCTAGGACATCGTGTGCCTTTTCTTGCCAGCTCTCAGCACCCAGAGAGACTTCGTGTGCAGCATTGTAAGGGTTACTCCTCTCGTCCTCATAACTAGGTGTGCAGAGGCAGGGGAGTGGAATGGCCACATCAATAATGATAGGTCATGGCTTGTAGTCCTGGAAATATTCACTCTTCAAACTGGAAAGCACATGAAGAACCATTTTCTATAACCATTTTGTTTTACAGTTAAGGAAAAATAGATTCGCAGAGGTGCTGGGACCTGCTCAGGTCACACAGATGGTTAGTGCAGGCACCTGAATGTTAGAGTCCCAGACTCCTGAGTCCCCTGCTGGGACTCTCACTGCTTTGCTCATCTGTAGATTTATTTTGGTGATCTCCCTCTGACTCCTCCCATTCCTGGGTTCCATAAGGTCTAGAAAGATACCACGGTTTCTGTGACCTCAGGAAGTCAGGTTTGCAGATGTTTCCCAGGATGTTTCTTTGATACACTGAGGCCCCCGGCTTTCCCTCACCTCCTTTTCTAGGACACAGTAGTGGAGGACATACTGGCCTGGGAACCAGGAAGCTGGGTTTGCCACTGAATCTCTTGTGCTCATGGAGCAGTGATTGGCCTTAGCCAAGACATTTAAATCTTCCTAGTGTCTGATTCTGGGTCTGTAAAATGGTGAACGATTCCTGCCTGCCAGAGGTGTTGAGAAATGGCAAATGAAGGGATATATGTGAAAGTCCTTTGAAAAGTGTGAAGTACTCATTGGCACCATGATCTTCTCCCTTCGTACTGACAGGTTTTTTTTGGCTGAGTTATTCTAAACTATGAGCAGTTGAAGTTACTAGTCATTGCCTTTCTTGCCGTCCAGAGCAGACTCTCATGACTGCTCACTCACGCTTCCCCCACCCTGTGCCAGGTCCCTTCTTATCCCCTTCTCCCCAGGAGTGTCCTCATCCCAGGCTTCTTTCTAGACCATGCCCTCAGTCCTCAGGCACCCCAGACCACAGCAGGCCCTAGGAGGTTGAGCAGGAGAGTTGGGTAAGGCTCCAGGCCGCTTTCTCAACGAATGTCCATTCTCTTTCCTCTTCTCTGGTGGCAGGATGGGCAACACTCCAGACTCAGCCTCAGATAACCTAGGCTTCCGCTGTGCTTCCAGTGCAGGCCGACTGCCTGGGGAGTTGTGAACAGCCATGCAGAGCCAAGAAGAAGAGCCCCGTGGTACCCGTGTCCTTCCCTGGTCACATTCCAAACACAGCCAAACTTTAGCCTCAGGAATGACTTCCTTCCCCTTCCCCATCCCTCTGTGGCAGGCATCTGTCAGCAGGCCAGGAGAGGACTCTGACCTCAGAGGAGGAGGGGTACTGTTGTCTCTTGAAGAAGGGGCCTGACTTAACTGATGGTGGCCGGGGAGCTGGGCATTTCTCTTAGAGGTCCAATATTAACCAGATAGGGGCCAGTCCTCAAACAGTTGGGGCAGAGTGCTCTGAAAGGCACTTTGTTCAAAATTTTTAAATCTCTTCCCTCCCTCTTTCTCAGTGTCTGATGCAGGGATCCGGCATTGTTTTCTTGAGGCGGAATTTCCCCATTTTTCTTTGTTTTCCCAGCAAACTGCTGTAGAAGGAAGAGACTTCCTTCATTAGCCTCATTTGTGGTGTTTCATGTGTCTCTGGAAGAACGTAATTTCTGCTATCAGTGTGTAGAATGCAGTAGCTGGGCTCTTTAAAGCACACTGTGAGTCTTAAATGGGTTTAGGAGAACCGAATTATGTACCAGACAAAACTGCATTGTGGGAGTCACAAAGTACATAATAACTCCAGAGAGACAAATACCAGAACCTTCCCTTTCTATTGTTAATTATGCGAGGGCTTCCATATGCCTGTAAACACATGTCCTTGGAAAAGAACCTGCTCCCATGGCATCACTGGATGTTGTGAGGTCAGTAAAATCTCCATGCCTGTGTATCTCAGACCGTCCTGTCTGTTATCCTCCCCCTGGGACCCTAAGGGAAGTACGCGTGAGTGTCAGGAACTCTGGGCCTCCCATGAGAAGGACCTGAGATGGTGGTACAGCTGGGAAGTAGAGAAGCAGGAAGGCTCTCAGGCCACCTCTAGCTCCCCCTCCGCAGGGCCTCGCTCCGAGCACACTTACCAACATGTGGTGGGACCACCCTGCACTTCTTGTGCAGGGCCTCTGAGAGGGGATGGTCGCCCCACTTCAGGGGTCCTGGCCAGGGCCAGGTGCCCCCTCTGGACAGAGGCCTGGACATGATCTCACTCCTCAACTTACATTTCTGTGGCTTTCCCTCCTTGCCTGCCCCCCACCCCACCTACCCCGCCTGCCAGCCCCTCAGTAGTCTTCCTCAGCCAGGGAGAGGAGCACAGCCTTGGGTGTGTTCTCGAAGAGGGCAGCCCGGTTCTGCTGCTGTCCCTTCTTCACCCAGTGGCCATAGATTCGGAAAGCATAGGCATCGATGAGGCGGCGCAGAGGCCGGAGGGCATAGGGGTCACGGATGACGATCTCCCGGGTCACGGGCTTCACCCGGCGGTACTGGTAATAGATCCTCACTGAAGCCAGTACTGTTAGACCGATCACCTGTGGAGAGCCAGAGCTGAGAAGCTGACCCAGCCCCTGCCGGCCTGTCTCCTTCCCCCTCCGGAGCTTGTTTGCCGTGAAGCCTGGTGTGCCTACTGCTGGGCCCTTCCTCGCGTTCCCCCTACCATCCCGACCCCTCCAGCATCTGCAGAGATGGAGGCTGTAGGAGCCAGATGGGTGACATCTGCCTTCTCTGAACCAGAAGTTGAGCTGGAACCATCACGGGGATGGGTGGGGAGGGGGAGGGCAGGTGCTCTGGAAACCCTGTGGGTGAAAGGAGTCCCTGGGGGAAGAGAGGGGACTTGGGGGCTTGGGCTTGAGGAGTCCTGCCCTGGGTGGGAGGGGAGCTTCAGTACCTTGAACTTGCCCCGGGGGCTGAAGTGACGCACTTCTTCTACCACATACTGCTGGAAGAAGGGATGCGCTAAGGCCTCTTCTGCTGAACAGCGGCCCTGGGGGTTCACCACCAAGAAGCGGGAAACCTGAGAGAATAAGGAAGGGGAGCTGACAACATCAAGGCACGGTCCCCTCTGGCACTTGAAAAGACATAGGGTCTTCCCAGCAGGGTCCTCCGTTCTGTAGCACAGTATGCCCCCCCCCCCCCCCCCGGCTGTGGACTTCCCTTCGCCTGAGCGGAAGAGCCAGCAGGCCCGGCCTCTCACCAAGTCCTTCACAGTGTCTGAATAATCATCCCATTCAGGTGAGCCAAACTGATAGTTGCCACTCATGATCATCCTCAGCATCAGCATCTGTTTCCTGTGCCAGAACGGCGGGGAGCCGGCCAGCAGGGTGTACATGATGACCCCAGTGCTCCACCTGGCATAGGGGGACAGGGAGGAAGGCAGGAGGGCTGGCTGTAGCTCCTGCCGTTTCCTCCCCTCCCCGGCCAGGGGCTCTTCGCCATGGGTCCCTGCCTTCCCCATCACACTCACATGTCCACTTCCTTCCCATAGCCTGGGTGGTCATCGTTCATGGAACATTCGATGATCTCAGGGGCCAGGTAACTGGGGGTCCCACAGACCTCTGCAGGAATAGGATAGGTCAGCAGGGGGCACTTGGAAGAGGAAGGTGCAAAGAAAACAATGGAGCCGATGGGCTAGGACTCTTCTAACACTGACTTCAGGACCAAGGGCAGGGGCCTGGTGCTGGCTCCTAGGACCACCTGCCTGGGCCTGTTGTTTCCTGGCCTAGAACTCGGGCAGTGGGAACCTGGCCCAGCGCTGGGAAGAGGCTTACCTGAAGAGACACCCAGCCTGAAACAGTAGGATTTTTATTCCGGGGGGGGGGGGCTGGAATTGGGGGAGAAATGCAGGCATTTTCTGTTCCTGGGAGCGTGGATGAGAGAGCCTGAGCCCCTGACATGGGCCAAGGCCATGTTACCAGACCTCGCAGCTTCTCTCCTGGCTCCAGCTGGCAGGAAAAACCAAAGTCTGTGAGCTTGATGTTCATGTTATCGTCCAAGAGGATGTTCTCAGGCTTCAGATCCCGATGCACAATGTTGAGTTTGTGCAAGTTGCGGATAACCTCCAGCAAGGCTCTCATGATCTTTCTGGAGTGGGACAGGCACATGTTACTCTTATATCCTCCTCTGCGGGACCAGGCCACTAGCAGGGAGACCGAAGCCCATATACCCACCAGACTGCCTGTGAGGGAGGACTCGAGACAGGCTGGGGGAAGGCTACCAAAGCCTGCAGTGCACACCCCCAGCCCAGACAATTGCAAGCTATGCCCCTTTCAAGACCCTGGTGGCGGTACCACTCGTGCTCTGGGGCAGGAAATGGCCATGGGGGCAGATGGATCCTTACCTGGTTTCCTTCTCACTCAAAGTGACCTTCTCAGTGAGGTAATCAAAGAGCTCCCCTCTCTTCATCCTGTGGGGACAGAGTGTAGCTGCATTGGTCCCAAGGCCACCCCCTCCTTATCCTGCTCCCAGAGACCTGTTTCCTACCATCATATCTCCAGAGGCAACTGGGCCACAATGAAGGGAAAAGCTGGGGGAGTGAGTGAGAGGTTGTGTAGGAAGATTAGAAGAGCAGGGGATGCTGAAGGGGTGGGATGGCATCAGTGTGAGGGTCCCCCTGTCTGTGGAAGTGACAGCATGGACTGGGATCTGTCAGGGTGAAAATCAGGTCTGGGAGGTGAAAGAGGGACCCAGAGCCGCTGGCCCAAGGCCACAGATTCAGAGCAGAAGGACAGGAGTAGCCTGATTTTTCCCAGGAACGAATGGTAGAGCAATAGTGCAAGTGCCAGGGGAGCAAAGTTTGCTTATTTTAGGGTGAAGAATTACGGTTCAATCTTCTCACTTCTTGGGATGACGTAGAAAGAGGTCTCTGCTAGAACAGTCTAGTTATTCTCTGGAGGGCAACCGAGGACAGCATTAAAAATAGCTTCCCCCAGCAACTTCTTCAAAGGTTAGGGATATTTGAGCTGCCCCCAAGGGCTCCACAGGACCGTGCCACTGAGCAGAGTTGGGACAGCTGCTGCTGGTTAAGTCTTGGGGGTCCTGGGAAAGTCTCCCCTGGTTAAAGAGGAAAGGTTCAGCCTGCCCCCTCCCAGTCCCCCACCCCCCAGGGAAAGTGGTAGGATTCCTAAGGCACAAGGAATTTGGCTGGTGGCACAGAGGCAAGAAAACCCTTGAGCTTAGCTGGGGGGGGTGGCGAGGAGGGGGATTCTGTTTGAGGAGATAACCTAGAATTTATAGAGGTGAGCCTTCTTTATACAACACCTGTACTGTGTTCCTAAAAGGCAATGTGTGAATCCAGTTTTTAGCATTCTACTTCCACGTTAAAGACACTAGGAGAACTCACTGTTCGCAACTGCAGAAAGCGTTACCAGTAAACACGGGGTACTGTGCAAGGGGCAGCCCGCTGCTGTATTCCTGGGGCTGCCAGTTTAATTGTACCCACGGACCAAGTGACCTTGTGTCTCCAAGTAAAATAACCGGGCACATACTCAGTATGGCTACAGTGTGCACCGTCCTAACAATACAAAATCTCCTTGAATAATTTCCTCAAGTAAACCCAGTCCCTAAATTAGCTGTTACGCATGGAGCAATCAAGACACCCCCACAACAGTGATTCATGCCGCGGAGATTTGCATTCTTTAGTGAGGACTCAGAGTGGAGTGGGGGATCAAGGAGCTGGAGTGCTCCCTTCCTTGGGAAGCTTTTCTAATAAAAATGGTCATAGGTGTGAACGCATTGTTCACAGAGCACTTTGTGTTGTTGGAATTGAATGTTGAGAGCCTGGGGAGATAGGCAGAGTGGTTGGTGTCATTTTTCCCTTCTTGAGAAAACAGGCTCTCAGAGCTAAAAGGTCACTGTGGGCAGTAGGCCATTGTGACAAGGAGCTGATCTTGTGAGCCCTGTTGGTGCAGAAGCAGGGGAATAGTGACATCGATGGTGACGATGATGTCGATCTTTGAGCCACACCCCAAATACAGCCTTTACCACCTGCCTCCCTGGGCCTCTTGCCTCAATACTGCGGGCCTCCTCGTTTCCACTCTTGCCTCTGTACAGTTAGATGGATGCTTTTCAAAAGTAAATCAGATCCCGTCACCCTCCTACTCTCATCCCTCCGAAGCCCATACCATGGCTAACATGCCTGCAAAAGCTCGTCTTCAGTACAGAGCGATCTCACATTCTGCCGATGCCACAGGCTCGCTACCCTCCCCCACCCTGGCTTCCTTGCCAATCCTGGAATCTGCAAAGCCCATCCAGCAGGGCCCTTGCTCTGGCTCTTCCTTCTGCGCTTCCGCCAGCCTTCTCCAGGTCTTGGCTCTGATCCCTCCCTCACTTCACCCGGCTCTCTGCTCAGGTTGCCTTCCGGAGAGCATTCCCTGACCGTTCCATCTCAAGAAGCCCCACGTCTCTCTAACCCCCGTTCTGCTTTAGGTAGCTGTACATGTGCATAACTACGTGCATAAATTATGGCTTATTTTATTGCTTTCTGTTCATTCTGTGAAAATTGTTACATGAAGTCAGGGACCTTATATGTCTGGTTCATTGCTATATCCTCCGCATCTAGAATGAATATTGAATGACCACCTTTGTCATCATCATTGTAGTCGATAATTTATAGCATTTACATTGTGCCATTTGCTGTGCTATTATTACTTCTGTAATACCCATGAGAAAACAGGTACTTAAAGAAATCATCTAGCTTCTAAATGGTGGACCCAGGATTCAAGACCTGGCAGCTCGACCCCCAGGGCTGGTCTATCTAAAGCATTGGTGACCCTGTTTGGCCTCCAGAGCATAGGGAGCTGGCTGTTGGTCTCCAGGAAGCACTGGATGGGGGACCACAATAGGAGATTCTCTGACAGAGCCCAGGGCAGCTGGCTCCAGAGCTGGGTACTTACAGATCAAACACCAAGAAGAAGAAAGTGTTGGTCTCATAAGTGTCCTTCAGCTGTACTGAAATGGAAATGACTAACTCGTCTCAGGTAGCAGAGGAGCCTGGGCAGAGAGGCAGCAGGGGGACGGGGGCAACAGGATTAAAGCTGCGTGGGACCGACCTCAAAAGCTGGAAGGGGTATCAGAACGGTGCTCAAAGGAGGACCCCTAAGGGAGGGACCCGCCCCAGGACTTCCTCACATTCCCATTCCCCGACCCGCAACCAGCCCCACTCCTGCTTGAAACCCCTTCTGTCTGCCTGGAGGAGGAGGCTTAGAGCTGGATCTCCGCAGCAGTGAGCATGGAGCTGGGAACCTCAAGCCTCGGGCACAGAGCTGCTGGGGTTGCAGGGGGCAGGAGACACCCTGGTGGCTCTGGCTAGCTGCACAGTGGGCCGCACTCCCTGACTTGGGTGATTGGAGCAGAGAATCATGGTGGAGCACCCTGTGGGGCCCGGGGCCATTACTCACCGATGTTGGGGAGCCCCGAGACCTTGTGCAGGATATCCACCTCCTTCAGCGTGGCCTCTCGCAGCTCCTGCACCTCCTCGGGGCTGAAGCTGCCTCCGCCAGTGACGTCAATGATCTTCACAGCGTACTCCTGGCACGTGGGCTTGTGGATGCAACGCCTGACGACGCTGCTGACTCCTCTGGGGGTGCGGAGGACAGGTGGTCCCAGGGGCCCCTCACCCCAGGGAGAATCCCAGGTCCAAGCCACCAAGGAGATGTCCTGCCTTAGCCACCAACTGGCTGTGAGCTTTTGGGGATGGCAGGATGAGGAAGGTAGATGGAGGGTGATTTGTCTGGAGCTGATGAGTAATAAGCCTGGTCTTGGGACCCTTGACTCCTAGTTCAGTGCTCTTTCTCAGCACCTAAGGCCATAATCTTCCCTCTGACCCCCAATCTCTGACAGTTAGCACAAAGCTGGGTTCAGATGTGCTTGTCAATAGCACCAGGAGAGCTCTGCTGGGAGAGGTCTCTTACCTGGGTGCTTTTATGCCCTTCTCATCTGGTCTGGTTCAGGAGGGCAGGACCCCAAACTAAGGGTTTCTCCAAGTGGACAGTGCTTTGGGGATGGAAAAGGGTCAGTGCTCAGGGCCCATGGAACTGGCTAAAGCATTAAGACAGCACTTCCTGGGGAAGGTCCGGGCCTTACCTGCCCAGGATCTCCTTGGGCTCATAGTTCTCATAGAAGCCCTGTGCCGAGTATGAGTCCGGCAGTGCCTCGTCCCGGGTCATGCTCAGCAGCTCAGGGTAAGGCTGAAGGGCTCTGAGAGAGAAATAGAAAGAAACTGTCAACTAAATTCTGCCCCTGAAACTGATAATACACTACGTGTTAACTAAATTAAATTTAAATTAAAAATTTTTTTTTAAAGGAGAAGAAGAAGCTATTAGCCATCGTGATCTAGGTGATGTGCTTTTTGAGGGCTGGGACCCTTTCTTGCCCCTCTGTGTCTCCTGGCACAGAGCAGGCCTATTGTGAATGTTCAAAAGAAATGTGAATTGAAGAACCCTTTGGAAAGAGTCCACCAGCGTCTTCCCACTGGCTGTAAACTTTTGTGAACCCCAGGCAAACATGTGGCTCCCCGAATGTTCTCGGTGTAAGCTGCCGTTCCCCTAGTAGCAACAGCAGATGGTCGGCCAGGCCTAAGTGCAGGCCGGAGGCAAGAGGTTGGGCCATCAGCCCCCAAGATCAGCTCCTACAAGGCTGGCACACCCTGGATTTTAGAAAGAACCGTAGAGAGACTTCGCAGAGGACAAATTAAAGGGCTGTTTCCTCTCTTTGAGGAGATGAGGCTGGTCCTGTTTTCCCTCTGCTTGTTCTCTGCACTTGTGGAAAAGATGAGAAGCTTCATTGTTTTATCTTTTTCATATGGCAGTCCTACAGCCTCTCCTTACCCCCCGCAGTCATAACTGTCCTCCCCTGGAAACTTCCCTCCTTCCAGTGCTTCCCATTCTTCCTTACTCATTCTGCCCTTACCCAGGACCTTCCTAACCTTCCTTCCTCCCTTCCTCACTTCCTTCCTTCCTTCCTGTCTTCCTGCCTGCCTGCCTCTGTCCATCTGTCCCTCCCTATCTCTCTCTCTCTCTCTCTTTTTCTTCCTCTTTCTTTCATGCTCTTTCAGAAGCACTCTGCCAGGTGCTCCGAGGGATGCAGAGCCTAACGGGCCCAGGCTCTGGTATCACTTGTCAGTGTGTGGTGTCACCTTGTCCATTAGACTGCTCTTCTCTGGGATGTCCCAGCCATTCCTCCCTGCTGTGCCCAGTGCTTCTCCCTGGATGTGAGTCAATGGTTGGAGGTATCCCTTTGGCTCAGGGTCCTGACGGCAGGTTGGGCCTGTCCTGAGGATGCCCCACGTCCTACCAAAATATTGGCCAGTGAGCCCTGGGTGATCCTGCCGCAGTGTGGGGCAGTACAAAGCCAGGACACTCGGGCCTGGACACAGAGCTGCTGAGCTGGCCGGCTTTGCCTCAGGAATATAGAGGCCACCAGGGTACCAAACTCCTACCTCAGATACAGGATTTGAGGGATGGAGAAAATCCTCTAGTGCCAGGAAGAGGGGCAGACAGAAAATGGGTGCTCAGCAGGGCCAAAGTGGCCTCTAGTCCCACTTATACTGCCCTTTCTGGGCCCAAGAAGGCCTGGCCTGTCAAAGGGGCCAATTTGCTGACCAGCCAAGTGGGGCTAGCTGTTCCAGGAAGCCTGGTGTCCCCACTGCTGGGTGCCTGGTTACCAGAGGAAGAATTAGAATAACAACAGTCCCCTCTGCCAACAGCAGGCGCCTGGGCTGCTCACAGGCTTCCCAGTCAGCAACCCCAACTGAGCACAGAAATATCTGTTCCTGGAAAAACAAGCCCATTTCCTTGCAAGTCCTTTTCAGTTCCCAAGATGGGCATCTGTGCCCCCCCCCAAAAAAACTGGGTAGCACACGGTCTTTCCCTTTCCCCAGCCCTCTACAGGCAGAGGGTATATCTGGACCCACCCCAAGAAGCCATCCAGGCTGGGGGCTCCATTCCCTGGCATGACCGAGCTTCACAGACTTCTGGCTGTACTCACCTCTCCTGGGGTGGGGCAGGAGGGCCAGCCCCTTGTGCTAGGCCTAACTTGGGGCCATCTTTGTGCCTCTGTCCATTGCCTCCACCCACACGCCCCACACCTTTCCCAAGACTCCTTTGGAAATTGTTCCCAGATGGCAGTCGGTAACCTGGTCCTTTTTGGAACAAAACATCCCTCCCCCAAGCTAAGAGAGTCTGAAAATACAGGGAACCCACTCTCTGTAGGCAAATACCCTGAGGGGGGCTTCAAGAGTCAATGGTGTCACTCTGCATCCATCTGCCTTCAGAAGGCAACAGTGGGTCTAACGGCTCTTGTGGTTTCTGCTCCTCTGCCGCAGAGCCTCTCCCTCTCTCTGCCAGTCGCCTAGCTTTTGTCCATCACTGGCCCAGCTACTCACTGTTAGGTCCTCGCAAGCCCTTGAGTGAATGTGACAGGAATCCCAAAGGTCTCAGAGCCCCTTGGGGAGTGGGGACAACTGAGGGCTGAAGCAGGTCCCCCGCAGACACTCGTGGCCACAGTAGGATATCTTGCTGCTTGTCCTTTGGGCTTGGCTACTTGGTGTCGGAAGGCTGACGTACCAGAAATAAATCACAACTGCAAACCTGGGATGCAGGCCAAGGCCTGGCAGGGGCCAAGTCTCTCCAGGAGGTGACCTCTGCTGGAGGGTGAGGGAAGCTCGGGTGGCCTGGGAGCGGTCAGGACAGCAGAGGTGACCAGTCTCCCCTTTGGAGCTCCCTTGGCCTCCAGGCCCAGGGGAGAAAAGCCAGCCTGGGTGGGAATGCATTCACTTCTCTGGGAGCCATTTCTGTATATGCTGAGAGCAGGGCTCTGGAGAAACTCCAGCACTGGAACACCCAGAGAGCAGCCCAGGCTGCCACGGGGACCCAGACATTGGGGCCCACTCAGGAATGGTTTGTGTGGCTGACCTGCAAAATGCAGACCTTCAAGGTTAGGGAACATCCCCGTTAGGAATGCATCTCTGATCTACCTCCGTGATTTCATCCTTAACCCATTTGGTTTTCAGCCGGTGGGCTACTGGGTGGAGCTCTGGGTGCCGGGAAAAGCGTACAGGCTCCAACAGTGTGCATCTTTGGGCTCTTTGGGTGAGGGTCCTCATCAGTATGATTAAGAGGTTGACAGCATTGGGAATAATGTACGTAACATGCTGGCACACAGTAGACACTTATTGCTCTCTCGTTCTAAAGCTACTTTTTAAAAGATTTCATTTGTCAGAGAGAGAGAGAGCAGAAGCAGGGGGAGCAGCAGGCAGAAGGAGGAGCAGTCTCCCTGCTGAGCAAGGAGCCTGATGTGGGACTCGATCCCAGGACTCTGGGATCATGACCTGAGCCAAAGGCAGTTGCTTAACTGACTGAGCCACCCAGGCACCCCTTAAGCTACCTTTTTTCAAACCCCTAATTCTAATATGACAAATGAAGGGAGGGGTAATCCAGTGCTTCACACAGAGGGTGAGCCCCCAAGTGCCCATTTGATCTGCATTTCACAAAGGACTTGCACATTTTCACTTGCACCCCAAAACTCTGGTATTAAGCCCATTGTAAAGAGAATGTGGCTTGCTCAAGGTCACCGAATAGGTGAGTAGGAGGGCCCAGACTAACCCCAGGTGTGGGCCCAAGCGTTGTTTCCATTATTCATGCTGACCATCTATTTCTCGCACTCTGGGGAGACACTTTGCTGGATTGCTACACAGACAGGAGTTGGGAATGACTTAGGGTCTATGCATAAAGGCCTCTGCTCACCGAGATACAACCTCTGGCTCCAAGGATGAACACACTTCAGTCTCCTCCTTTCATTTACTGTCATTAAGCTCCCCGCTCCCTTTTGTTGTCCTGATGCTAAGCTATGGACTTGACTTCTGCTTTATACTTTCAATGTTTAACAAAATCCCTTCTAACCTCAGGGCAAAAGGCCAATGTATCTAGTAGATTATTCCCTGTGCCCCTCTGTGTGTAGCCATGGCTTCTACTAGGGAGAGGCCGGCCAGCCAGACTTGCATTTTATTGATGTCAGCAGTTCATTTTCCTTTTTTTTTTTTTTAATTTTTTTTACTTTTTAATTTGAAATAAATAATCATATACTGTATTATTAGTATCAGTGATTCATCAGTTGCATACAACACCCAGTGCTCATTACATCACGGGCCCTCCTTAATGCCCATCACTCAGTTACCCCATCCCCCACCGGTTTCCCCTCCAGCAACCCTGTTTGTTCCCCATAGTTAAGAGTCTCTTATGGTTTGTCTCCCTGTTTTCATCTTATTTTTCCTTCCCTTTCCCCATATTCACCTGTTTCTTAAATTCCACATGAGTGGAATCCTGTGGTATTTGTCTTTCTCTTAATTTTGCTTAGCATAATACCCTCTAGTTCCATCCATGTCATTGCAAATAGCCAGACTTCAGTCTTTTTGATGGCTGTTTACTTTTTTTTAAACATAAACTCTATGCTCAACGTGGGGCTTGAACTCATGACCCCAAGATCAAGAGTGACATGCTCTACCCACTGAGTCAGCCAGGTGCCCCATTTTTCCTTGATTCACTGATTCAACAATACACTATTAGGGTACCCACCATACACCATCACACCTTGGATATAAGGGGCAATGACACTATGAACTTAGAAGTCCTCAGTTTTCACAGAAATGGGCAAAGGAACCCACTAATGAATCCAGAAGGAAATATGGCGGGGGATTTGCCAGGAGCGAACTGTCTGTGGTGATTCAGGCAAGGTGGTCTTGGCCCCTTTCAGGAACTCAGTAAGAGTGGGGCACTCTAGGGACACCTGGGTGGCTCAGGTCATGATCCTAGGGTCCTGGGATGGAGCCCTGCATAGGGCTCTCTGCAGTGGGGAGCCTGCTTCTCCCTATCTGCCTGCTGCTCCCCCTGCTTGTGCTGCCAAGTAAATACAATCTTCAAAACTTTAAAAAAACACAAAACTTAAAATGAGTGGGGCACTCTAAGAACAACAGAGAATAGGAGGTGGCAACTGAAAAATCTACTCAATAGCACTTTCCTCACCTTGCAGTAACTCGGGTCTGCAACTTAAATTGGAAATCAGATAGCTTCGGAAAGGCCCATTTGAAAGTAGGAAAAGTGCAGAGCACGATCCCAGAAGTGAATGATATTTTGAGGTGGGAGGAATGTAGCTGGGTTCATTTTTTAAAAATGACCCACCCAAATTGAGTCCATCTCAAAGCCAACATGGAGTGGGCAGCTGCAGCTAGCTTGAGTCTTTCAGGAAAGGGAAGCCACAACGCCTTACATAGAGGGAAGACATCTGCGGGGGAACTGCCTGTAATGAGACTGGTTTTCATCTCGGACCAGTTAACTGGATATTCTAGGAGAAGCGACGTGTAGTGCTGACCTGGCCGCAGGAACCCACTCATGTGATAGGTCTATTCTCACATTTCCTTTCTCACTCACTTTAGAACAGTTTCCCATTCCTGCTCACTCTCCCGAACACTGGCCTTCCACCTGCAACTTTCTAATGAGCACGATGTTGGATAGTGAGCTACTCCTTACAGAACCACTTCTCTACAAAAGCTCCTCGGGGAGCACTGCTGGGACCCTCCAGATGGATGCTAATTTAATACGGAGACTATAAAACAGATACGCTTAGAGACATGTGGAGACAACTGGGTTCTTTCGCAAAATGCAAATACCGTATCTAATTTATAACCTTATGCTTCAAGGACACCACATTTTGGGAGAAAATCACTTTATTCTAATTCACAAATGAGAACATCACAAAAGGTGATTTAAGGAGGCACATGAACATCTGCCCAGCCCCAAACTCAACCCGTCTCAATGAACTTCTCTATAGTCAGAACACCCTTTTTATTCCAATTCTGAAGAAAACTATACTTAATGACGAAGGAGAGGTTTAACTGGTGGTTTTACACTGTATGTATTCACCATCGATTATATTTTTATGCTAAATTAACTTGGTCATGAGAGATGATTTTCCGCATCTTCAACGTGAACTTCCTGATTAGGCTAATCCTGCAAACAGAGAAGGCTGAGTTAGAAGAGCAACAGCTGTACATTCTTAGCAAAACAGAAGCCCTCCCAATGATAAAAGGAGAGACAAAAGCCCAAGGTTATCAGTTTCTTGCCTAAATGAAGGTACGAAGAGGAAAATGAGCATTTTATTAGATGGTGAATTTTTAGGTCAATAGGAGGAAATTACATAAAAACAAGTTCACTGCTAACATTCCGAGGGCCCAAATCCCAGAGTTCCACTGAGGGACTGAATAAACTCTTCTCTCAAATAAGGTGTGAAGAATGCCAATAACTTATCAGTCTTTATATCCAATCTTGGACTTTGGTGAAAATGGAATGCAATTTTTTATTTTATTTATATATATATAAAATATATATATATATATATATATATATATATATATATATATATGTAATATATATTTATTTTACCCGCATCCTTTAACCAGAGCAAGACCTGGCACACTGATCTGTAGCCACTTCAGGAAGTACCAGATTCAGAACATAACTGGTAAAAGCTTAAGATAATGACTAGAAACCTCTGGACCAGCTCTTTGTTAGAAGAACTAGATTATTTTCAGAATGTAAGCAAAATCTCTAACTTGTCCGTTTAATTTATTACACAGACGCCCCAAGTTCTACAGGGCCCAGGAGTATCATGCTGTGATTTGAGCAGATGCAGGTCCAATGAGGGACTGATGTATCACCTACCATTTGCAAATCTGCACTGTTTCAGCACCTCGCTGAAACCTTCACAGAGCTTAAGGTCACCCTGGTTCTGGGCGCACTCCAGAAACTGTTTCATCTCGTAGTGGCAAGGGCCAAATTGCTGCTGCTGCTGCTGGTATGCCGGCTGCGTTCCCTGAGGCTCCTGCAAAGGCATAACATTCCGGGCCGTTGGGAAAGGAAATCAGATTTACACCTGAACAAAGAACAATATCCAATGTCTTTGAGGTCAACTGGGGAAACATAACTAGAACTAGATGCAAATTGAAGTTTCCATCTAATAACATGGAAAGTGAAAATTTTTAAAGGCAGAAAGCAAATGGGCTTTAACAAAATCCCAGTTATAATCAGAAAGATTCAAGAACACAGATGCAATGTACCAGTGGGGTTCAGTGATGTTTCATGGAGGAGAAAGTGGGACTATTATAGAAAAATAGATGAGAGGATCAAATACACCAGAAATACAACAGTACACACTAAACGCTCATGCTCATCAGAGGAGAAAATTCACATACTTCAGAAAGAGGGGCGGTGGCAAATATCAGAGAAGAGGTCAGAGAGCATAGGGCTACTAAAGAGATTTTTAAATACTTAACCAAGATTGAGACTAAATTTAAAATAAGGGGAAAATGGCTGTTTACAGTGAAGTCAGGTTGAACTGCTCTTCTACTCCTTGGAAACAAATACAGTTTGTATCGTACTTGATGTTGCTGGTCTAAGGCACTAACTCAACTGCCAAACATGGGCTTTTGATAAACCATTTTCTGATAAGAGCACTGTGGATTCTAAAATTACAGACAGTTCCTCTTCATAAAGAACTAACAAATAACTACGTGTTCTCATAATGCACCCCTGAAAGAAATCACTGCCCCAAATCTTACCTGGTAAGTGATGTCAGGCCTTGAAGGCTCAGCATTACTTCCTCCACTGAAGCCCCCGGTGATGGCATGACCTATCGTGTGCCCGACGGCAGAGCCCACAGCCACGCCAGCTGCAGTGGTTGCCATCTGGGCCATGAGACCTGGCTGCCGGGGTGCCGCAGCAGGGGAGCCAACAGCAGACGGCGGAGCCACGGCTGGGGGCTGAGCCGGGGGCGCTGGTCTAGGCGCAGCTCTCATCTGAGGTGCCCGGCTAAGCAAGAAAAGAACAAAGTATGAAGTGCCCACTTCCTACCAGGTTTGGAAATTGTCAACCTAAAGAAAACTGTACTGTCGACCATTTAACAACACAGGGTTGAACTGCATGGGTCTACCTACAGGTGAATTTTTTTCGATAAATACAGTATAGGTAGAGCACTGGATGTATTTTCCTTATGATTTCTTAGTAACCTTTTTTCTTTAGCTTACTTTATTTTAAGAATACAGTATTATAATAATATAACATACAAAATACCTATTACACAACTGTTTATGTTATTGCTAAGGCTTCTGGTCAACAGTAGGCTTTCACTAACATGTCCAGCACTGCTTTAAAAACCTTCACATATGGGAGCGCCGGGGTGGCTCAGTGGGTTAAGCACCTGCCTTCGGCTCAGGTCATGATCCCAGAGTCCTGGGATGAACCCCTGCATTGGATTCCTTGCTCCGCGGAAACCTGCTTCTCCCTCTCCCTCTGCCTGCTGCTCCCCTCTGCTTGTGCTCTGTCAAATAAACAGAATCTTAAAAAAATAAAATAAAAATCTTCACGTTATGTTCCCTCTGGCCATTTTTAGACTGTTTCCTTGGGTGCTATTCCCCCAAATAAGGCTAGGTCAGAAGTTTATGACTTTGCTTCCAATCAGATGGCATCTGGGATCACTTCACAAAAATGTGGTTTTCTGTCCTCTGGAGAGCAGCTTTTTCCTGTTAAGTGAACCACTTTCTTGCACTCCTAGCATACTGTTTGAACACAATCCACCTTCCTCCAGAGAAGCAATGTAGTACTGTGCTAAACGTCCTAAACTGGTCATTGGAAAACTCGGGTCAGACCTGGCTTTCCTACTTACTGGTAGCGTGACCTTGGGCAAGTCACTTATTCTGAGTCTCCATTTCCTTATTTCTGGGAAACAGGAATAATATCTATCCCTAAAGTTACTGGTGTTAAGGTTAAAGTGTAATTAGCAGTGTAATTTTAAAGCATTTTATGAACTAGAAAACGTCATGTGCACGTGAGGCTTCAGTAACTGCGTCCCCAACTGGGCCGAGCCCCTGGAACGCTCACTGCTCGTGCTCAAAGATTATCCAGTTTATTGAAATGAGATCATTTTCCCGATTATATTACTTTTCTATGACACTAGGATTTTTTTCTTTTTTTTTTTGGCGACTTTTGGCGTTTCCGCCGGTTTACACTTAATAACCCACTTCTTTCTAGAATATGACCGTTTCATGCGCTCTAGGAGCGCCTGGCTGGCTCAGTCGGAGGAGGAGCGTGGACGTCTTCATCTTGGGGTCGTGAGTTCCAGCCCCATGTTGGTAGAGATTACGTAAGTAAACTTAAAAAAACATTTTTAAATGAGCTCTAAAATATTTTAATGGGCATTCGAAATTAGAAAGTTTGCTGCTAACGGGAAATCTAAAGCCCATTTACAACCAGCCTGCCGCGGGCGGAGGCTGGCCCACGCCACACCGGCCTTCGGACGCCCCCGCCCGTGGCCTCCACCTGCCTCCGCCCGGGGAGGCCTAGCGCGGCCTCCGTCTGCGTCACGGCGCCGGCAGGGCCCCAAACCCCCGCGGTGGCCTCACCTGGCCGGAGGGGCCATGCGGGAGGTGCGGCTCCGGCTTCCACGCGGCATGACTACTTGCAGCGTAGCTCGGCGTCTAGAGCTTCGAGATCCGGCCGAGACCCCAGCGGCTTCTGCAGACCTAGAGAGCGGAAAACAGGGGGCGGGGTTGGCCTCGGCTCGTGGCCAATCAACGCACAGGCAGAGGCCGCTCGTTCGCCGACGTCTCCGCGGGCTCTGAAGGTCACTGGAAGAGCAGGACGTCACGGCGGCGCCGGGCCGTACGCGGTTTGCGTCATGAGCTCGGCGCCAGGCTCGTTCAGGAGACCGGAAGTGCTTGAACTTAGCCCCACGAGCTTTGTTCTCCCAGTCTAGCCTGAGTCAGAGCTGCTTGCTGTTTGCGTCCTAGGCCACGAGGACTGTCGCTCTTCCTTCAAACGTTTGTATTATTAACGTGGTAGACAAATCCAACCTTGAGAGTGAGGCCGATATCTGGCGCGACAGCCACTGGACCTGAGACATGTTAACTTTTCTCTGCGTTATTTGTTTAGGTAAACATTTTTGGAGGCACAGTATGGGCACATAATGTGAACTGAACGAAGTAAACCGAATACTTTAGGCAGGGTCGACAGGGCTGAGTTGATGCTGTTTGTATTTCTATTATCTGGATTCAGGCAACAAAAGTTGAGATTGTAATAATGCCTTACATTTATTACTATACATTTTCACACCCTTTTCATATGTGTCATAGAATTTGTGCCCATAATTGGGATAGTATTCATTCACTGGTAATTAAAAGTGTTCTGGATGATTTTCAAGTGCTGGCTAGGTTCTGGAGATAGACACAGCACCAAATAAAACAAGACTCTACCTTCGTGGAATTTAAATTCAAGGAGGGGGAGACATAAACGTCTACATAAATCAGGTAGTGGCGACAGGAAGCAAAAGCCGGGTAGATGAGATGGGAAGTTAGAGGCTGGAGAGGGCAGGACTTTTTGAAGAGGCAGCATTTGAATAGACTCCTTGAGGAAGCACTGAAACCAAATATTTATTAAGGGTAAGAGCATGCCAGACAGAGGGAACAGCAATTGTGAAGGCCCCAAGGGTGTGTGTTTTAGTGACTTGGTGTGGCATGTTTGTAACAGTAATGTTTTAGAACCTCTACAGTAGGGGAAAAGTTGGCTAGTGGCATTTCATGGAGCGTTTCATAGGAAGGTCCTTGGGATGGGGTGGGATTTATGGAGGAGAAAAAGCAGAGGTGTTCCTTCCATTGCTGCTTGGATGTCAAAGAGAAGTTTTCCCCTTCCACCAGAGAGAGGTAGCAGAGTTTAACACATTCTTTCCAGTAACAGCAGAATGTTTGGGGAACCAAAGGGTAAATAATGCAAAAACTATTCATGAAAAACAAAGTTTTATTTTCACAGAACTAAATGAAAGCTTCACAAGTGGTATGACATTGTACTTCCCTTTGGATAATTCATAAACAGGGACAGAGTAAAGGAGCCTTATAAAGGATATCCTGGCACAAGAAAAGCCTAGAATGAGCGTAACTTTATTATTATTATTATTTTTAAAACAACTCTTTTTTTTTTTTTAAAGATTTTATTTATTCATTCGACAGAGATAGAGACAGCCAGCGAGAGAGGGAACACAGCAGGGGGAGTGGGAGAGGAAGAAGCAGGCTCATAGCGGAGGAGCCTGATGTGGGGCTCGATCCCATAACGCCGGGATCACGCCCTGAGCTGAAGGCAGATGCTTTAACCGCTATGCCACCCAGGCGCCCCTGAGCGTAACTTTAGACAGTTTAGACAGGCATCCAGAACAGAGACAATTTTAGTCATACCTGGCTAAGTCATTAATTCCTTCACTGAGAGAATATTAGCTATTTGTACAAGGTTATTTTGTAATAGTACAAGATTGGACACAACCTAAATTCCTGCCAGTAGAATACTGATTTTTTTAAAAGTCACATCATATAATATGCAACTATAAAAAGGAATAAATAAGCTGCTCCGGGCAGCAGGTCTTTCTGCCCACCGGT
This sequence comes from Ursus arctos, assembly GCF_023065955.2. NCBI lineage: Eukaryota > Metazoa > Chordata > Mammalia > Carnivora > Ursidae > Ursus > Ursus arctos. Next base: position 89,046,340 of record NW_026622874.1, read on the forward strand.
CCTGTCCCCGTGCTTTAATAATACTACCATTTTGCACCAGAGATGTCTCAAGAATTCTTTCTTGGTTGTCAGCTCTGGACCCCACCCCACCAAACCTCAACTATATTTCAAAACCACATCATTTGGCGCCTGAACGTGGGGCTTCCGAGTCTTTTCGTCCGGACTCTGAGCTTTGGTGCAAACTTGGTGAGTACTTTTCCTCCTCTTCCTTTACTTTCATTTCAGGGGCCCTTCAAGGAGTATAGTCTTTTTTATTTTTAAATTCTTTTTTTTTTTTTAAAGATTTTATTTATTTATGTGACAGAGAGACAGCCAGCGAGAGAGGGAACACAAGCAGGGGGAGTGGGAGAGGAAGAAGCAGGCTCATAGCGGAGGAGCCTGATGTGGGGCTCGATCCCTTAACGCCAGGATCACGCCCTGAGCCGAAGGCAGACGCTTAACCGCTGTGCCACCCAGGCGCCCCATTTAAATTTTTTTTTATTTCTTTGACGGAGCGAGAGAGCACAAGCAGGGGGAGTAGCAGAAGGAGAGGGAGAATGCGGGGCTTGATGCGGGGCTTGATGCAGGGCTTGATCCCAGGACCCTGGGATCATGACCTGAGCCTCTGAGCCACCCGGGCTCCCCAAGGAGTACGGTCTTATTGGAACACTTTCACGGTGATTGCTCAGGCTGTAATCCTGTAACCCGTGGCTACTCTGTGGGGAGGAGAAAGCCTGCCTTTTGCCTGGAAGTTAGTACCCTGGCCAGAATGGTAATAAGACTCAGAAACTTAATGCCCTCTTTTTACTGCTGTCCTTATAAAGTTGTCTGTCTCGGGCACAGGACAGCCACCTAAGTCACCAGGACGGCTGCCAATCTTAAGACTACAAGGTGAGCTTTCCTCCTGATTGATCTAATGTGATCCCCTTCACATCCCTGGTCTAGCCACTTCTGGCCACAGGACCTCCACTGGGAGCCAGCACCTGGGGACTGTTTCCTAGGGAAGTTGGCTGTAAGGACTACATGTGTTGGAATGTCGCTTAGATCATGATGGATTTCTATCTTTACTGTTTTCTGGTAGTGCCCTCTACTAACTACTTAAGCTACAAAATTCGGTAATTTCCCCTTGTAAAACTTTTCAAGTGTTCTCCATGAGTTAAAAACGGCAGGTTCTTCAAGGCAAGGTAAAATAAGGCATGACCTTCTATGGCATGACCTTGAAGGCACCCATCTGTAGCCTAGGATGCAGTGGGGAAGTGGGGGGGACACTAGTATCCCTCCTACAGGGGCCTTTATTGGCGGTGGTGGTTATAGCGATTTTGTTCGGGAAACCCCTCGGGTCACTTTGACACCAGGAACCTCTGACATATCCTGTGGGTGGAACACCACCTGGGAGTTGGGGGGTGGGGGTCAGGGGGATTTTCAAGGTAATGGACCTTCTCTTTTCTTCAGTTCCCAAGGACTCTCCCTTGGGGTGCCTTTTAACCCCCTGGAAACAATTCAGATTGCAAAACTTAGGAAAGGACTGAGCTCCTGTAACACTGCATGGCCTCAGTGGAATCGATCAGATCTCCTCTGCAGGAAATAGGGCGAATGAACCTAGGGTAACTTCATTGCTCAAACTAGCCTTCATAGCTCTACACCAGGACCTCGACCTAGCGCTTCTTGCAGAATGTTTGCCCAAACATTCTGGCTAGTAACCACCCTCCCCCTTATTGGATGATAATTATCTAAATAGGCCTCCAAATAAACCCAGGTTGCTGGAGGAAACACAGGCCCTCACTAGCAAAGAGGACGCTGACTCTCTCTCACTGTTCCTCCTCCTAATAGATGTGGGGGCTTCTTCCTCAGTCATTTCCCGGGTTAATGGCTATAAATGGAGCCAACAGTGGTTATTCTACCTCGAGATGGGGACTTAAAGGAATATTCCCAAGCAGCTGCTGAAACTCCCTTTGTTTTGGGGAAATTCCCTGTCTTCTCTGGCCCTACATGGACTGTCTATTCCCTCTTGTTGGCAGGAAAACATGGCGTCTGCTCCTCTGTTGGAGTTGATGAGCTCTGGAACTGGGAACCCTTTCTCTGCCTTCGGCAGCGCTTCGCCTCTTCTGCCTCCCCTTCTCCCACCTCCTGTTTCTGCACCACCTTGGGTGTGGCCTTCGTAACTGGCTTCTATACATCCTCCATGCAAGCATGGCTCCTCCCTTCGCTGTCAAGAGGCAAGAAGAGCACCTCCTGGGTCTAACACCGCCTACTCCAGATCTCTCCACCAGTGTCTCAGGTAAAAATTGACAATGGGGAGGATCCAGGTGGAACATAATTCAGTATTTAAACGAAGTTAAGTTTGTTGGTTTAAGCTAAACACGTCTTTAAAGTTAGCACTAAACGTGGAACTTTATTCTATCGAGGTTTGCCGAAGGTCAAATAACCTCATGTTGTCTCTGTTGTAATTTGTTGGTAAAAAGATGACTAAAATGTTGGTTATTTGTCTCATGAAACTTTTCATGGGTAGTTAAGATAGCTTTCAAAGTCTTTGGTAGCCTGAAACTAAAGTTTTGCTTGGATGATTAGTGGGATTAAATTCATTGGACATCTAGGTCTTTTCCAAATAGGATAAGGTGCTAAATCATTGATTACTGAATATAGGTTTGCACTTTTGACTTCTTATTGCAAAGAAACTAAGGATATTTGAGTCTATCGGTAAACATGCTTTGTACTTAACAGATTCGTAAAATTGCCGTCTAAAAAGTTTTGGCGAAACAGTTCATAATTGGTTACTACTTAGTTTTCTCTGGAGACTAAGGTTTCTAAAAGTGAAAAAATTCTAACTGTAATTAAGACTGATGGAAATAAAAGCAACTCTGTATGTGTAAGAAAGATACAAGTGATGTAGCAGAAAGAATTCTTGAGACGTCTTTGGTGCAAAAAGGTGATTTTATTTAAGCATGGGGACAGGACCCATGGGCAGAAAGAGCTGCCACGGGTCACGAGGAGCGGCCCATTATATACTTTCAAGTTGGGAGGAGGTTAGGGATAGCGTAAGTGTCTAAGGAATTTTGGAAGCAAGGTTTCCAGGACCTTGAGGGGTTAGCTGTTGTTGGGAAAATGTCATTTATTACTGTCTAATAAAACCTTAGTCACGAGACCCTTCAGATGTATATCGGTGGGCCATATGCTTGCGGGGTTTAGAGATAAAGGAAATTTCTAAAGGAATTTTTATATGTTAAAGGAGACTTATAGGATCCTGGGGTGTGGGGGTCAGGGTAGCATTGTCTTTGGCCTTTAGCCAAGTGTCAGTATCAAGGCAGTTGGGTCCCTAGAGGAATGTCACTCTGCCTGTTTCAAGGACTTGTCCCTGGGTAGTAAGGAAATTTAATAATTTTTCTTCTGCCTTTGTTTCCCACATCATAAGGAATGGAAATGCATTTTTTTGTTGAAGGTAAAAGAAGGTAATTTTGTCCTAAATGAGACTGGTTGGAAAGAAATGGCTCGGGACAAAATCTGAATGCAAAGTAAAGTTGTAGGTTTGTGAAGGGAAATCTTGGAAAGGAATTTTAGGTGTGGTCAGGCCAGACTAAGATGGAAATGAATGGATTTTAAAAGTACATTGGTATAAGATTGAAAGTCTGCTTTCTCTCTGTTAAAAAGATAAAGTTTTCTTTTTCTTGAATTGTTGGTCTGCTCTTCGTAAGAAAATGTAAATAGTTGTTTTCTCTTTGCCTGCTCATCTGTTTTGCCTTTATCAGGTCTTTGACCATCCCTAATCCTGTTTGGGCAGGTGCTTTAAAACTTTCTAAGGTTTTAACAAACTTCCCCAAGATTTGTATCGTGAACAAAGTCTCCTTGACTAACTAGGCTTGCTTGTTTGGTATGTTACGTTCAGGTATAAGGTCATTATCACGGGATGTTCTGGCTATTGAAGTGTTATGTGTCACACAGATAACCGAGTTTCCTTGTCAACTGCATCATAATGAATTCTCGGATCATTAACAATGTCCATTTCTGAGTTTTTGGCATTTATAACTGTTCTTATTGTCTTGCAAAATGAGTTTCATCTTCAAGGAAGTTCATAAAAAGGACTTTTAGGACAAATACAGGTATTCAGTATCTTTAAGATCAAAACTGAAATGGGTAAGAATTGCCAGAACTAAAAAGCTGCATTCAAATTAAACAAGAATTAGTAACATGGGACTAAAGGAACTAAAGAGATTATAGTATTGTGACTCTTGTTTGAAATATTGCTGGTTCTCTAATGTTTACTCTTCCAGATTAAGTAATATTTCTCTTAAGATACCTATAACGTACAGAAACAGGACCTATTTTAAACCATTCATCCAGAATAATGGATAGTGATTTCTTTTTTTTTTGCTTGTTCATATTTTCCAAATTGTCTAAAATGAACACACACTAATTAAACATACCATGATGGTTTAAAATAGGTCCACAGATTGACACTTCTTTCGAAAAGTGGAGCCTAATTTCCTCTCCAACATCATGACCCTAGCTAAAACCACCCTGTAGCCACTTCTGAATTCTTCACCTCTTGAAACTAAGATAATATTTGTTGCTTTAAGCCACTAGATTTTGGAGTAATTTATTACACAGCAATAAGTAACTAATACACAATTTCTACAGTTACTGTATTTAAACTGTAAAAGTTTTAGTATCTAAGGTGAGCAAAATCTAGTTAGAACACCTTACAGAGTGCTGCTTTAACATGGCTTATGTCTGTCTGGGATTGTGAATTGGGAATTGTGTACAAACTGAGATGTTTAAGACACTAAGGTCCTTACACTCTAAATGTAATTTTTTCCATTGGGTAACTAAGACATACTTATATGAATACAATGCCTTGCACGTACCAGACAAAAAAGAATGAACCAATGAATGAATTTTTAACTGTTGATCTAAAAATACAAAATACTATATACACAAATGGTTAGGTGGTGGTTAAATGAAGTTCTATGGATCTCAAAGGAATGGATATTCACTGCGGATGAAAGATTCAGAGAGAAAGTGGAACGTAAAATAAGTATAGGTGGAATTTGTTTTAGAAAGTTTAAAGTGATAAAGGGGAAAAAAGGCATGCTAAGTAGGACAGCACAGATTCGCACCAAGAGGCAGAATCGAATATGGTAAGGACAGAAGGACAAAAGATCTGTGTCAAGAACTACAGTGTGTTTTTGGAAGTTACAGGACAAAATTTAAGAAAATCTAACAGATGATTTCCAGCACAATATAAGGAATCTAGGCTTTTTATCCTACAGGGTTTGAGCAGTCCTTGAGGGTTTTTATATGTTTAAAATGGCCTTCAGAAAGATTAATCTGGACATAGTGTCCCTGAGACACAGCAGGAGAGTAGGGGTAAGGAAAAATCCTGAAGGCCAAGAGTGGCGATGGGAACATTACTAATGATGTAAGTGCCTTGCTTGCTTCCGCAGCACAAATACTAATCATGTGAGTGCCTATCATATACCAGGCACTAAGAGCTTTCCGTGTGTTATTTATTTACACCTCAGAAGAAGTGAAATAGGTACAGTATTATACCCATTTTATAGATAAGGGAACAGATAACTTAAGAGTTTAAGCAGCTTGCCCAAGTTCATACAGGTGTCTGAGTCCTCAAAGCCAGGACTCCTATAGCACACCACCTGAGACGTTTCAAAAGAATGAATATATTAAATGAAGAATTATAACACTTGGACTAGAGACGAAGGAGAAGGGATTGTGTTCTGTAAACTTAAAAATAGTTACTATTTATTGAGTACCTCTTATGTGCGAGGCCCTTAACTGTGTGATATGTTTTATGTATTTAATCTATAATCCACAGTTTGATAAAGTAATCCACTATCAGTTCCATTTTACAAATGAGAAACCAGAGGCTTGGTGTAATTTGAAAGTAGTTACCTCAGAAGTTTGCTGACTGCCACAGCGATGAACAGTCACAGTGAGGATTAAAATTCAGGTTGCTCCTAGCAGGACACACCACTCTTCTAACCAAGGACTCACCACTGGGCACAGAGGCCTAACGGAATGCAGGCTGAAGAGAAAGGACAGTCACCTTGACATATCGTGTATAATTTTTAAAGCCACAATTCAACTCTTGTCCTTGGGCAGGGAGTTTGTGGGGTTTGGTTCTGAACAGCAGAATATTGCCTACGGTAGAGGAAAACTGTGATGCTGGAAGGAGTGAACGCTTTCGAGTATCTGCTATACATGGTCTTCTTTGTAACTAACTGTATGACCTCTGAAAAGTGACTTGAACTCCTTTGCCTCCGAATCCCCTATATAAAATGGGAGATAGCGTCCACCTGAAGGAATTGTTGTGATATCAACATTGCAGAGAACTTGGCAAATGTTCAGTATACACTATTGCAAAGGAAAATATTCCTATTCTGACAAATATTAAGCTTGCACACTACATCTATGAAGTCTTGTGCAGATCCCTATCTTCGTTCCCCCAACCCCATTCATCATCTTTACGCATAAGCTGAACTTATTTGTTCATTTGTAGATTTGAAACGAGTTACCATAGCAACTGGGGGAAAAAAAAACACCAGAAGAGTTAAAATGCCGTTCTTACTGCTTTTAATTAAAAACCCTAAAAAGGCATACCCACTTGGACACTTGGATGTTACTTAATTAACAATCAGTAAGGAAAAGATACCGAAGCGGTAAACTTAAGCGATGTCGAAAAGAAGTTATGTTGACCACCATGGATTCTCCCCCTTACGACCACAGTTACAGGTGGAGTCAGAGAAAATACTTTTATCAGGGCCTTCGGGTATCCTGCAGAAAACTGACAAAAAAATAAATTATTCTCTTTAGCCCACGCACAGGCACTGGAAGTACATTCTTCACTTCTACTTTTAAAAGATGCTTCTGCATTTCCTAGCCTCTTCTCTATAAACTATAAAATCCAAAAGGTAGAGTTTTACACTATTCTAACCGCAGCCCAGAAAGAAGTTGGGCGTTTAGGGAGTCCAGCCACGACTCGCCAACGCGGAGCAGCCTCGGAAGGGGGCGACACCGCCCGGGTGCAGTCGCAGGGGGCCGACGCGAGAGTCGCCTGGGTGGCCGGGGTGCTCGCGGGGCTTGCCAGGGTTCTGGCCGGCTGCGGCCCGCACGCACCTGCGCTCAGACGAGCCGAGTGCGCGGCCGGGGCTGCAGCTGGCGCTGGCGACGCTTGCGCTGGCCGTTGAGGAGCTTCTGCGCGATCTTGCGCTCGTGGCCGCCGGGCACTGGCCAGTTGGTGCGCAGTTCCCGCTCGCGCCGCGTCCGACCCTTGCTGCGCCCGGCCCCGCAGGCCGGGAAGTCGCGCAGGTAGTAGTAATCCAGGCAATCGTAGAGCTCCTCCTCGGAGCTCACGGGCGGCCACCCCTCGGGCGGCTGCGGCCGGACCTGAGCCTGGGCGGCGCTGAGAAGGACCGGGTCCATTGCGCCGGGCCGCAGGGCCTTCCGCCCGCGCGCGCGCTTCTGGAGGCGCCTGTCCCGCGTTTCGATTGGCTCTGTCAGCGGGGGCGGGGCTTAGGGATGACGTCACAGAGCCTGGAAGGAGTCGCGAACGAAGCCCCCCGCGCTCTAGTCCCAGGAACAGTGACCCTTCCCTCTGCCCCGGCCGGTGAGCCACCGGCGCGAGGGGACGTTTGGCAAAATCCGACTGAGCAATCTGTTTCTGTCGGCCAAAACTGGAAAACTAGCCAAGTCTGGACAGTGAGGGACAGCTTAAAGAACATGCATTCCTCCGGAGGACTTTTATCAGCAGTAAACATTTTGTTAGGCTGTTTGATGATAGGAGAAAAGTGCTCAATAACGATGTAAAGTGAAAAACTCGCTTTTCAAGAAATATCTCTGGTATCCCAGTAGCGTATTTTTAAAACATCTGTCTCTATAAAGGATTGAAAGGAAGTCCATCAAAATGCTAAACCTGTTTCTGGCTGGAAAGGGCACACATATATACATTGGCTCTTTTTCCTTTCCACCGTCCCGGTTTTCGATACGGAGTATGAATGAAGTGTAGTAAGCGAGAGATTATAAAAGGAAAAGGATTGTAAAAGGAAAAGCGAGAGATGATAAAGGCCGGCTACAAAGCCTGGAACGGCGCGCAATTGCGGATTATTCGCGGGTGTCCACGTCCTCCGGTCGGGAGACGCTTAACTTGTTAACTTGGCACGCCGGCAATTTGGGGTGAGGGCCAGAAGTAGGGGGAGGCGGTGCAGGGGAATTAGCCCGAGCCGAGCGTCAGGCCAGCCCGTCCACACTGGGTCGGGCCTCCGCGAGCTAGCCCGGGCGGCAACAGGGATCAGGCCCGGTGACTGCACCTGAAAAGCCCAGGTCTCCCGCCTCGCCGAGGGCTGCAGGTGCACCGCAGGGCGGGAATCATTACGCTCCGCGGCACCCCGGGCTCTGCGGCGACTCCCAGGTCTAATTACCTAATTACTGTCTCTCTAAACGCTGCTCTCAGGGAGTTACTGCGAAGAACGCCTTTGTTTTGGTGAGGTTTAACTAGCCCAGATAATTCTCTTCCCACAAAAATTGCAGCTATCCTCTCGGGGATTTTCTTTTTAATAGATCAAAAATAATTCCCTACTTTAAAAAAAAAAAAAAAGAAGAAGAAGAAGGCCTTCGCAGATATTTGATCTTGCTGAGTTTGTTGCCGTTTTGAGTTTTTTTTCTTCCGTACTCTGAAGCCATATCCCTGGTGGGGCGTGGCCTACATACCCTGCTCGGAGGGCAATTTTGGTGGTTCCTTAAATGAACAAGTCCCAGGAGAGTGTTTTTAATAAAACACCAAGAGGATTTTCTCTTCCACCCACGTCTTACATTTGCTATTGCGAAAAAGAAAAACTAATATTTATCCTTTTACTACTCTCCCATGCATGATCTTTAAAGAAAATAATCTCTGAAGAGTTTGTTGTTATGAAAATATTCAGATATCTTAAAAGTGCAAAGAATAGAACAATGAACTCCCATATCCCATCACACGGATTCAACAATTATCAAGATCCTGTCACATTTGCTTTATATATCCCTTTCTGTTTTCCTCTGCTGCAGACCTGATGTCATTTCACCCCTATATTTCTCAATATACAGCTCTAAAAAACTGGACTTACTTCTTACATAACTGCAGTGTTATTTTCACACCTGAAAAAATCAACCAGTCCTGTTATTAGCTAGTACCCAGTCCAGAATCACATTTCTCTGATTGTCCAAAAGACATCGGAATGCAATTCAGAATATACATGAAATCTGTACATGAAACTTGCTTGAAGTCTCTCATATTCTAGGGCAGCCTTCCTGTCCCTTCATTTTCCCCTGACATTGACTTGTTGTAGAAACTGGGTCAGTTGTCCTGTAAAATGTCCCACTTTGTGGATTTGTCTGCTGCTTTGTGGTGTCATTTAACTTGTTCCTCTCTCTTCCATATTTCCTGTAAATTGAGGTTGGATCTAGAGGCTTGTTTATACTCAGATTCAATTTGGGGGGCAAGAAAACTTCGTAGGAAGTGATGTGTGTTGGCATCACAGCCCGATATCCACAATAGTTCATTGTCCCCCCAGTTTTAGTGATGCTATGACTGATCAGTGAGCTCAGGTGGTAACAGTCTTTCCTTGAAATTGTGAAGTTCCACAAAAACTTTTATCTAACGATTCATCTATAGTTTATTGCTTTATTTGCTATTATGTTCATTTGCGATTATTTGTTTTCTTCTTTTTTTTTTTTAAGATTTTATTTATTTATTTGACAGAGAGAGACAACTAGTGAGAGAGGGAACACAGGCAGGGAGAGTGAGAGAGAAAGAAGCAGGCTCCCAGTGGAGGAGCCTGATGTGAGGCTCGATCCCAGGACTCCGGGACCACGCCCTGAGCCGAAGGCAAACGCTTTAACCGCTGTGCCACCCAGGGGTCCCGCGATTATTTCATTATGGGCTGAAATGCAATTCTCTAATTCAATCATTCCTTCCACATTTATTTGCTAGAATTCTTTCTCTCATGAATCTAGGCCATTCGGTTACACAGAAATACATTTTGACAAGGAAGGCAAAACAAATGTTTAATTCCCTTTTATTTTTATACAGCTTATTTACTTATTTATTTATTTAAGTAATCTCTGTACCCAATGTGGGGCTCGAACCCATGACCAGAGATCAAGACTCACATACTCTTCTGACTGAGCCAGCCAGGTGCCCCTAATTCCCTTTTAAAGATGGGTCCTTTAGAATTCTAATGGACTCTATTTTTTTTTTCCTCTTTTTTTTTTTTTAAAGATTTATTTATTTATTTGACAGAGATAGAGACAGCCAGCGAGAGAGGGAACACAAGCAGGGGGAGTGGGAGAGGAAGAAGCAGGCTCCCAGCGGAGGAGCCTGACGTGGGGCTCGATCCCATAACGCCGGGATCACGCCCTGAGCCGAAGGCAGACGCTTAACTGCTGTGCCACCCAGGAACCCCTATTTTTTTTTTCCTCTTGAGAATCATTATGAACTAACTCATGGATCTTTTTAAAACAATTAATGTGTTTAATCAATTTCATTCATTTTTATTCTTTTTTAATGCTCAACTTGTTCCATCTTTGGCCTGTAGGAGCTCCTTCCTGTGATTCCTCTGTTCTATTGGCATTAACCTAATAGTCTCAGAGAATGCCCTAGTTTTCTGGTAAAACCAAGATGTCCATCCAGGCTCATCCTACACATTGTATGCCCCAGACCCGGAATCAGCCATTTCCCCAAGGAGTCCTTGATCTTTCAGTGCAGAGAATGGATTTAGACCCAACGATCTTCAGGCCATGTATTATGTTTCTTGGTCTTCACAAAAAGCCTGTGAAATATTACTGTCCCAATTTTCCAGTTGAGGAAACAGATTAACAACTTCCCTGGGCTTATGTAACTAATAAAAAGCAGATCCAGGCGAGGAGTGAGATCTTCTGACCCCTAGGTAGTTGGTTCTTCCATTTGACTATGCCTCTTCATATAAACTCCTCACTTGTCAGTTCACAGATTGCTAAACGTTCCTGCCCTCCTAGCTTCTGAGATGATATTTAAAAGCAGGTGCCACCATCTGTCTTGCTCTCTTGCCCCAGAACTCCAAATTAATTCTGATGAGATCATTGCAGTAAGATTTTAAAACGGACTTTGTACCTTGTTGAGTGGTTTGACTCCAGATCCAGGGGATAAACAACTAACAATCATGCTTCAGGAGCAGACTTTATTTATTTTTATTTTTTTAAAAAGATTTTATTTATTTATTTGACAGAGATAGAGACAGCCAGCGAGCAGGGGGAGTGGGAGAAGAAGAAGCAGGCTCATAGCAGAGGAACCTGATGTGGGGCTCGATCCCATAACGCTAGGATCACGCCCTGAGCCAAAGGCAGACGCTTAACCGCTGTGCCACCCAGGCGCCCCCAGGAGCAGACTTTAATTCCTCATGTTAGCACAGCCATGCACAGTTTATAAAGCTCTATCTCATTATTTTCTAAAGAATTATTGCAACTATCTCATAAGGTAGCAGAAAGGGAAATGGAGATTCAGCCAGGTCATATGGCTTGCCCAAGGCCTACAGTGGAGCGACTCCCCGTGTCTGCATTTGGGCCATAGCAGAGCTTGCCACTGTCTCTGAGATCCCTCTGATGAGTCTTAGGTGGCACTCATTGACAAACTCAGAGCTGACTATAGCTTATATTCAACATTTCTTTCTCTTCTCCATTCATTCACGCATTTGCATTACTTACGTATTTGTATAGCTCCCCTATAAGATTAGAAACACCTTTACCCCCACCCCTATCCTCAGCTCACCATAGGTATAAAATAAATGCCTGTTATATAAATACATATATGTATGTATAAGCAACCAAAACCATTAAAAACTTAATGAAAATGAGTGACATTTATATAATAGTTTAAACCTCATTCATTCATTCAAAATATATTTACTAAACATGTACCATGTGCCCAATATTGCTTTAGACTTTCAGGATAAAGTTCCCTGCTCTCGTGCATTTTATATTCTAGAAGAGGCAGACAATAAAAATATGTAATATATGATCTCTCAGTGATAAGTGCAATTAAGAAATATGAAGCATGAAAATTTCGTGAATGTGATATTTTAGACACGGAAGTTCTTTTTGGGGAAGTGGTATTGGAGCAAAGGGCAAAATGAAGATACCAAAAGTGACATGAGCAAAATAGTAGACTAGGAAGCTCCAAACTCTTGTTCCCACGAGAAGACATTAAAACAAACAAACAAATAAATAAAACTCCCCAAACCCAGAAACTGGCTAAAATAATCCTATAGGAGTTCTGGTAAACATTTAAGTAAATACCCAATCAAGAAAAAGTCACATTCAAAACAGTAGAAAATTTTGTACTGTTTTTACTTGTTCTTGCCCCACATCTTTCATGCCATAGCAACGGTCTTGCCCAGTCCCCAATTCCCTCCTTCAAACCAGAGAGAGGAGAGCAGAACTTACTTGTAACATTCTAACCTGCCTGAAGGTTGAAGGACTTATATCTGCTTTGTCTAACCAAAAGCTCTGGTGGAAAAGTGGTGGGCACTGCACAAGAAAGCTGCAGAGGGACTACAGACCCGCAGATGCCTGAGGGAAGAGATTATAGGTGAAGATATACAATAGACCATCTAGAGCCCCGAAAAGCTGGATGAGACTCTGGAAAATTAAGACATTTTTAAATTAGCCATGTATACAGGGGAATTAGTAAAGCCCCACAAGCTGAGGGAAGACACATACTCCGAAGAGACATGAGAAGACCTTGAGCTTTCATCTTGAGCTGATCTCAAGGACTAGAGAAGAGCCAGATAACTAGAGAAGGAATGCTTGAGTGCAATACCCATCTGCAAAGACTAGGAGAGATGGGTTCTTTCAAATGCCCAATTTTCAACAGCATCAACAGAATTACAAGACATGCAAAGAAACAGGAGGACAGGAGAACACCATTTAAAGGAAGAAAATAAATTGGCAGAAACCATCCCTGAAAAAGCGCAGCATCAGATTTACTAGCCAAATACTTTTTTTATTTTTATTTTTTTATTTTTTAAAAAAGATTTTATTTATTTATTCGACAGAGATAGAGACAGCCAGCGAGAGAGGGAACACAAGCAGGGGGAGTGGGAGAGGAAGAAGCAGGCTCATAGCAGAAGAGCCTGATGTGGGGCTCGATCCCATAACGCCGGGATCACGCCCTGAGCCGAAGGCAGACGCTTAACCACTGTGCCACCCAGGCGCCCCGCCAAATACTTTTTTTAAAAAAACTTTTTAAGTACCCCGAAAGAGCAAAATAAAAACACAAAAAGCTAAAGGAAATCATGAATATTATTATTATTTTTTTAAAGATTTTATTTATTTATTTGACAGAGAGAGAGGCAGTGAGAGAGGGAACACAAGCAGGGGGAGTGGGAGAGGGAAAAGCAGGCTTCCCGTGGAGCAGGGAGCGTGATGCGGGCTCAGTCCCAGAACACCGGGATGATGACCTGAGCCAAAGGCAGATGCTTAATGACTGAGCCACCCAGGCAACCCAAATCATGAATATTATATATGAACAAAATGAGAATATCAACAAAGAGGAATTATAAAAAGGAACTAAAAAAATCTTGGGCTAAAAAATATAATAACAATTTAAAAATAAATTAGAGGGGCTCAATAGCAGATCTTGAGCAGGCAAAGAATCAGTGAACTAGATTCTCTTTGAGGAGAGAAATGAAGAGGCGTGAACAGAGCTGAAGGAACATGTGGGGTATCATCAACCAGACCAATATATGCATTACGAGAGTTCCAGAGGGAGACATGAGGAAGAAAGAGGCAGAGATTATTTGAAGAACTAATGACCAAGAACTTCACAAATTTGAGGAAATACATGGGTGTACAAGTCCAAGAAGCTCAATGACTCCAAATAGGATTAAACCCAAAGAGACTACAGCAAAACACATTATAATCAAACTATCACAAGAAAAGACAAAGAATCTTGAAAGCAGTGAGAGAAAAGTGATTCATCAGGTGCAAGAGAGCCTCAGTAAAATTTGCAGCCTGGGCACGTGCCTGGCTCAGTCAGTGGAGCACGAGACTCTTGATCTCGGGGTTGTGCGTTCAAGGCTCACATTGGGTGTAGAGATTACTTTAAAATCTTAAAAAAATATTTGCAGCCAATTTCTCAGCGAGAACTTTGGAGGCCCCAAAGGAGTGGAATTATATATTTAAAGTGCTGAAAAAAACCCCAAACAAACCTGTCAACTGAGAACTCTATATCCAGCAAAAATGAGGGAGAAAATAAGACGTTCCCAGATGAATAAAAGCTAAGGGAGGTCATTACCATTAGGCCTGTCTTCCAATAAATGCTCCAGAGAGCCCTCTAGGTTACAGTGAAAGGATTCTAGACAGTAACTTGTAGCCATATAAAGATTTAAAGATCTGTGTGAATGGTAAATACATAGGCAAATATAAAAGCCAGTATTGTTACAATTTTGGTTTGTAACTCCACTTTTTATATTTTACGGGATTTTTTTTTTTAAGATTTTATTTATTTATTTTGACAGAGAGAGAGACAGCCAGCGAGCGAGAGAGAACACAAGCAGGGGGAGTGGGAGAGGAAGAAGCAGGCTCCCAGCGGAGGAGCCTGATGTGGGGCTCGATCCCAGAACGCCGGGATCACACCCTGAGCTGAAGGCAGACGCTTAACGACTGAGCCAGGCGCCCCTTATTTTACGGGATTTAAGAGACAAATGCATGGGGATAATTAGGAATCTATGTCAAAGGGTATACAATACATAAAGATGTAATTTGTGATCTCAATAACAGATAGTATTAGTTGTATCCAGTGCAGTTTTTGATTGTGTGTGATTGAAGTCAAGTTGGTATCGATTTGAAATAGATTGTTACAACTTTGATATGCAATCCCCATGGTAACCACAAAGAAAATATTTATAGAATACAAAAGGAAAGGAGGAGGGAATCAAAAGTGTCACTACAAAAAAAAATAAACATAAAGAAAAGCCATAATAAAGGAGATGAGGAACAAAAAAGCTATAATGTGTATAATTTTATCTAATACATACAAAAACAAATAACAAAATGGTAAAAGTAGGTACTTCCCTTTCAGCAATTACTTTAAACATAAATGGACAACGCTCCCTAATCAAAAGACAAAGATTGGCGGAATAGATTTTTAAAATTTATTTTATTTAATTTATTAATTAATTTATTTTTTAGAATAGATTTTTTAAAAAAGATTTTATTTATTTATTTGAGAGAGAGAGAGAATGCGAGGGAGAAGCAGGCTCCCCACCGAGCAGGGAGCCCAATGCAGAGCTCGATCTCAGGACCCCCAAGATCGTGGTGTGAGCCGAAGGCAGACGCTTAACCAACTGAGCCACCCAGGCGCCCTGGCAGAATAGATATTTTTAAATGAGCCACTTATAGCCTATATTTTATTTTATTATTTTATTTTATTTTTTAGTTTAAATGAATTTTATTTTTAGACAACCTACACGACATGTTTATTTTTCTCAAAAACAATGCCTCTGCTCCAAATAAATCAGAGTCAAATTAGTGAAGAGCTTAAGATGACATCAGTCCTATTCGTCTAAGTCCTGGTGCTGTGTGGATGAAGAGAAGCAGCCAGTTATGACCATAGGTGATACACCCAAAGCAATAGCCAAAGTAGTTGACATTTTTCCATTTCTAAACCATTCTTAAAGAAAATCATATATGGAGGGGTGCCTGGGTGGCACAGTTGGTTGAGCTTCTGCCTTTGGCTCTGGTCGTGGTTCCAGGGTCCAGGGATCAAGCCCCACATCGGGCTCCCTGCTCAGTGGGGAGCCTGCTTCTCCTTCTCCCTGCTGCTCTGCCTGCTTGTGCTCTCTCTCTGCCAAATAAATAAATAAAATCTTGAAGAAAAAAAAAAAGAAAAGCATAGGTGGAGTCACACCATCCTTACAATAGTCCAGCAGATCAACCATGCCATCTGGATTCATGTTTTCACCAGTGAAGAACTGGTAGTTTTTGAAATTAGCAAAGATGTGCTTGATTTGTTCTGCAGCCCCTGTCATAAAAGTTCTTAGTCTTTTTGGCCTCCGTTCTTAAAGGTTGCCTTTGATTGACTTCATGTAATCTTTTATGTACTTCTTTGTTTAAAATATTTTTTTTAAAGATTTTATTTATTTATTTGACAGAAATAGAGACAGCCAGCTAGAGAGGGAACACAAGCAGGGGGAGTGGGAGAGGAAGAAGCAGGCTCATAGCGGAGGAGCCTGATGTGGGGCTCGATCCCATAACGCCGGGATCACGCCCTGAGCCGAAGGCAGATGCTTAACAACTGCGCCACCCAGGTGCCCCTAAAATATTTTTTTTATTTGAGAAAGAGAGCATGACTGGGGCGGAGGGGCAGGGGGAGAGGGAGAAGCAGACTCCCCACTGAGCAGGGAGCCTGGCTCAGGGTTGGATCGTAGGTGCTCAACCAACTGAGCCACCCAGGTGCCCCTTCATATACTTCTTATAGGCTTCTTTTGTGAAGCTGGTTTCCTGCAAGTGATGGTTCGTGACAATACCAACACCAGTGATTACTGTGGTGTGGTACTTCCACCCTCGGGGTATTTGGCAGAGGCATATCCACTAATGAACCAGTCATCAGTGTTACCCTCTGTCCTACTGACTCCTCCACCTCCGGACATAGCCTGGCTGTGACGTCCTAGATCTTGCAGATGTTGGAGAACGTCTCATCATGGCTGATGAGGTGCTGGTAGATGACTGTGACTGCGGCTGCAGAGAGATGACGGCAGCACTGGCTTAGCAGGAGCCAGAGCTCTGAGCCAGCACGGTGCTATCAAAGCAGCACAGGAGCATGGGGTGGGGAGGTCGGGACAGGGGCGGGGGTGGGGGAGGCAGGGAGCAGGAGGAAAAGCCCAAGATACTCATTTTATTTATTTGTTTTTATTTATTTATATTTTTTTTAGAGAGGGGGTACCTGGGTGGCACAGCCGATTGAGCATCCAACTCTTGGCTTCGGCTTGGGTCATGATCTTGGGGTCATGAGATTGAGTCTGGCATGGGGCTCCCTGCTAAGCCCAGAGTCTGCCTGAGACTCTCTCTCCATCTCCCTCTACCCTTCCCCATCCCTGCACGCTCTCTAAAGTAAGTAAATAAAATCTTTAAAAAAGAGAGAGAGAGAGAGGGAGAGAAGGAGCAAAAGCAGGGGTGGGAGGGGCAGAGGAAAAGGAAGAGAGACATTCTTAAGCAGGCTCCACACCCAGCATGGTCCCAACTCAGGGCTCAATCTCACAACCCTGAGATTATGACCTGAACTGAAATCAAGAGTCAGATGCCACCCAGATGTCCTCCAAGATACTCATTTTAGATCTAAAGACACAAATAGGTTGAAAACAAAAGGGCGGAAAAAGAGATGTCATGTAAATGGTAACCAGAAGAAGGGCACCCATGTGGCTCAGTAGGAAGCATCTGCCTTCGGCTCAGGTCATGATCCCAGGACCCTGGAATCTAGCCCCACATCAGGCTCCCTGCTCAGCAGAGCCTGCTTCTCGCTCTCCCTCTGCCTTTCTCCCCAGCTTGTGCTCTCTCTCTCTTTCTTGAATAAATAAATAAGATCTTTTTAAAAAATAGTAACCAGAAGAGAGCTAGGGTAACTATACTAATATCAGACAAAATAGACTTTAAGTCAATGATTATTGCAAGTGACAAAGAAGAACATTTATGTTGACAAAAGGATAAATTCACAAGAAAATACAATAATTGTAAACATACA
Source organism: Ursus arctos (assembly GCF_023065955.2). Taxonomy (NCBI): domain Eukaryota; kingdom Metazoa; phylum Chordata; class Mammalia; order Carnivora; family Ursidae; genus Ursus; species Ursus arctos. Next base: position 89,064,077 of record NW_026622874.1, read on the forward strand.
TGTACAAAATACCAGAGATACAAAGTATATGAAGCAAACAATGATAGGATTGAAGGAGAAATAAATAGCTTTACAATAATAGCTGGACATATCAATACCTACTTGCAGTAATGGGTAGAACCACCAGAAAAAAAAGATCAGTAAGAAAATAGAAGTCTCGGGGTGCCTCAGCTGGTTATGCCAGTGATGGCATTGGTTTGGCAATGATTTCTTGGATATGACCCTAAAAGCACAGTCAACAAAAGAAAAAATAGTTAGGTTGAACTTCATCAAAATTGAAGACTTTTGTGCATCAAAGGACACTCTCAAGAGAGTGAAAAAACAAACTACATTATGGGAGAAAATATTTGCAACTCATATATCTGATAAGGGATTTAGATCCAAAATGTATAAAACTCAACAATAACCAAAAACCCAACCCAATTTAAAAAATGGGCAAAGGCCTTGAGTATACACTTCTTCATTCTGAACCTTCCTTGCCATGTTGATTTCTAGCCTCTGTGGTACTCCAGCAGCTATGAGCAACAGGAAGGGGTCTTGCTGTTTACACACTTATGGCTTCTTGTTTTCACATTCACTCTTCATTGCTTGCTGTGCAAAAATGGAGCTGGACCATAGAAAAGTAATTTTTCCTTTGTCAGGTGGTACAGGGTTAAGCTTTGAAATCAGCTGTGGGCGCTGGAGAGAGATTGCATGAGGAAGGGGCTTTCCTTCTTGCTCTGGTGTATTCCAGCAGGCTCCTGCAGGCTGCATGGATTCCTCAGCGCCCAGCTCCTGCAGTGCAGATGGCTTTTCCAGCACCGTGGTTCTGCAGCTCATGCAGCTCCTCCAAAACGTGGCTCCCACAGTCACAGTTGTTAGCAGCACCCAGGAACCAGTAGTTTCTCCCTGAAACACCCTTTGGTTGGCTTTGTAGCTGGGTGCCTCCAGTGAGACACCTTTCTATGAAATGACTTTCTTTGGCAGCTCAGAAGGTAGGTTTCCAGCAAATTCTGGAGGGCAGATTTCCAGCAACTACCATTGGCACAGCGCCAAGCAACTTCTGTACCATCCTAATTACCCACAGCCATGTCCCCTCCAACAAGGTCTGGTTCTCAGTCTGGGTGTTTTACCTCAGCCTCGGAGGTGGTCTGTGAACCTTATATCTGCTGATCCTATATTCTTTAACGTTCTCTTTACTTTTTGCTCATTACTCAAATCCCTTGTTACAGTTAATAATTCTACACATTACAATTTAGCTGTTAAAATTACTGTGTGGCTTCCATCTCCTAATTTGACCCTGACTGATACAGGGTCCCTGCCCAACACAACAAGGAAGAAGGACATACAACCTCTCACCATCATACAATATGTTGTGTTAAACCAGTAGTGGGACAGAGTGCTGGGGGCAGCAGGTAAAAAGGTGCCTAGCGGGTCCATGAGGACTAATGAGAGAATTAAGCTGAAAGGAGGAGTAGACGATCAGCGCACTCCAAGTTCATCATTAACACCTCCTCTTGTCTTTCTCCTCATGCTCTCATAATCAATCTGAATTATACCAACTCTGTCTCCCAGGTCTGGTCCATGCTTTCCACCCCACCATTGCTCCTCCGGCCAGGCCACCACCATCTCTGGCTGGTTTATTATGAGAACCCTGAAGTTGTCCTCCTCACTTCCAGGCTTGCTCACTTCAGCCTGTTCTCCACACTGACGCCAGAGGGATTCTTCTAAAATGCAAATTTGGATCAAAATGGTCTTTGACCAGAACCTGTTGGTGGCTGCACGTTGCCCTTTAGACAAAATCGGAACTCTTTTTTCGGGCACAAAGCTTGGGAATATCTCATCTTTGCTCACCTTCCCAGGTTTATCTTGTGCCATCCTTCTAACATCCGTGCTTTCCAGCCACATGGAATGCCAGTTTCTTTAGGGACCTATGGAAGTACTGCTCCCCTTCCAGGAAACCCTCTCCCTACCCCCACCCTTGCCCTTTCATTCTCACCTTTGCTTCCTTAGCTCATCCTTAGCCTCTGGGAGGCTATCTACTCCTCTGGGAAGTCTTCCAAGCCTGCTCTCTGTGACATCGTGTATGTTTCGGTCACGCCCTCTACTTCTCTCATATCCCTTATCACAGGCTGGTAACTGTCTAACATATATGTCTCCTCACTACACTATAAACTCCATGAAGTCAGAAACTTCTGTTCACCGTCGTTTCCTTAGCATCTGTTGTAGTGCCGATACACATTAGGTGTTTGGTAAATGTTGGGGAACAAAAAGAATGCACAAGCAAAAGTGACAGGGAGAGTATGTGTGAAAGTCTGTCACATAAGCAGAGTGTAGGGACGTGGGTAGGAGCGGCTGGACTTGAAGGGCAGGCTGTCGGAGGCCAGGTTGGGAAGGGCGTATTTGTTCATGGGAAGCATTTTATGCCGTACGGTGTAGATCAAGCATCCCGTGTTGGCTGTTGATGACTGCACTGCACGTACCGTTCATGCATTTGATTTGACCAGGACAGTTTTAAAAAACTTTCAAATGTGAATGCTTTTCAGTTTGCCACAATTCCCACCAGTCCCCGTATTAACAGGCGCCTTTCCCTCGGTTAAACTGGCTGTCTGCCCCACTGAGTTCTGTGTTTGCTATCCCTGCAGATGGGTGGGAGGTAGCCTAAGGAGGGGAAGACTAAAAGAGGGGGATTGAAGATATGCGTTCGACAAAGATAGATGGATCCACCCTCAGTAGGGAGTGTATTTTTGAGAGTTCCTTGGGAGAAGTGAATTTATTTTGTCTGAAGAGCCCTGGGATCAAAGAAAGACCCAGAAAATCAGAAGAATGACCCACAGTTTGAACAGCATGTATCTTTAGACTGTTAAGCTGGCCAGGGCTAGGCTGGGTCCACTCTCTCCTGTTTACTTTCTGAAACAGAAACTGCCCTGACGGAATACGAAATCAGAGCTGCGGTAGATCAGCATTGACTCAGCAGCCTGCCATGTCGCAAGGCCTTCTGCCAGGAGTCGTGCAGGATACAGAGCATAAGGAAGAGCTGGAATACAGCATCTCCTGGGCGAAGTGACGGCCAGAGACACACACCGTGACCCATAGAGGCAGTGGGCTGGTGCTTTGGCAGCGCCTTACCTTGATGAGGTCTCCACGGTCCAGAACGTGGCCCACAATATTATAGGTCCAGGAACTCTAGTTTTTCATGTTTCCAACATAGATAGGGTTTTAGGGAAAGGTTTTTTCTAAAAGAAACTCCTTGGTTTTTAAGCCACATGGTCCATTTCTTAATTTATAGAGGGGGCATTACCCCTGTAGTTGCTGCAAAACTCAAGCCCATTCTCCAAGAACTCCTGTCCCAGGGTATGTGTTCTTGGAAAACTAAGCTGCTGATCAGAAAGAAGCCATCTCTATTCCAAAAAAGAACACACCTCTTAAATGACCAGAAGATCCTTTCTGTCAACCAAGGCTGGACAGACTGGGATGAGTTTTCAACAATTTAATTCTCCCTTTACAAAACTTCACCTAAGCTCAAGATTCCCTTAAGAACAAGGACCGTCCTGTGCTTTCATGGCCATTCCTGCATTTGTGGTTCTTGCCAAGTACAAGCAAATGATACCCTATCAAGCTGGAGGAGCCATCATTTCCCAGTAGCTGGGCTAGAGAAAGATGGTGGACAAATGTGTCCCATTCAGCACCCACAGCTGAGGCATGCTGACCTCAACACCTGTGCCCTAGATGCCACCTGTCCCTGCAAGTAGTTCTGGAGTGAGGCTTTTGCTTTGTAAACACCACTGGCAACAGTTTATAACAGCAAATGAAGTAGTAAATACTTCATGAACAAATTCTCTGTTCCCAATTCCAGCATGAGCTGGACTAAATAATCATTTTCATGAAGATTTCCATATGTCACCATCCTAATCGTATCTTGAAGTGAACAGAACAATTCCATGAAGATAAAGAGTGGATCCTTTCAAATCGGGCTTTCAAGAATTGCCTGTGCACAGTGTTGGTAAAGTAGGAGTTCTGATAATCTTGAACAAACAAAGCCTCACTTGAATTTAATTTCATTTTTTATTTATTTTTAAAAAAGATTTTATTTATTTATTTGACAGAGAAAGAGAGAGAGAGCACAAGCAGGGGGAGCGGCAGGCAGAGGGAGAAGCAATCTCCCCACTGAGCAAGGAGCCTGATGCGGGACTCGATCCCAAGACCCTGGGATCATGACCTGAGCCGAAGGCAGACGCTTAACGACTGACCCACGCAGGCGTCTCTAATTTAGTTTCTTAAAGATTTTTTATTTTTAAGTAATCCCTACACCCAACGTGAGGCTCCAAACCACAACCCCGAGTACATGCTCCACCAACTGAACCAGCCGGGCACCCCTATTAATTTCATTTTGTAATACTTGCTTATTTGGTAGTAGTTTTGGGGGTAGTTGTAATTTAAAAAATTAATAGAGTTTATTTTTAGAGCTCTTTTAGGCTTCTGGAAAACTGATGGGAAAGTACAGAAGATTTCCACATATTGCCCATTCTTTCCCCTGCATTTGCATCTTGTATTAGTGTCATGCATTTGCTAACAACTGATGAGCCAATATCGACACATTATTATTAACTAAAGTCCAATAGTTTACATTAAGGGTCACTTTTTTTTTTAAAGATTTTTTAAAATTTATTTGACAGAGATAGACAGCCAGTGAGAGAGGGAACACAAGCAGGGGGAGTGGGAGAGGAAGAAGCAGGCTCATAGCAGAGGAGCCTGACGTGTGGCTCGATCCCATAACACCAGGATCATGCCCTGAACCGAAGGCAGATGCTTAAGGACTGCGCCACCCAGGCGCCCCTAAGGGTCACTCTTTGTGTACTATAGTCTATGTGTTTTCACAAATGTCTGATGACATGTGTCCATCAGTACTGTATCACAGAGAATAGTTTCATTGCCCTAAAAATGCCCCTACTGCACGTGTTTGTCCTTCCCTCCCCCAACCTCTGGCAAAACTAAAAGACTCCTAGAAGATACTATAGGTGAAAAATCTAGGTAACCGGGGGCTTTGCATTGACTTTTTAGATACGACACCAAAAACATGAAACATAAAAAATTAATGTTGGACTTCATTAAAATTAAAAACTGCTCTGTGAAAGACACTGTTGAAAGAATGAAAAAGCATGCCACAGACTGGGAGAAAATCTTTGCAAAACTTGATTATTTGGTAAAAGACTGCTATCCAAAATATACAAAGAGATTTTAAAACTCAACAATAAGAAAATGAACAGTCTGCTTAAAAGTGGGCAAAAGATCTGAACAGACACCTCACCAAAGAAGATATACAGATGGCAAACATGCATATGAAGACATGTTCAAGAGGTGCTTGGCTGGCTCAGTTGGTAGAGCATGCGACTCTTGATCTCAAGGTCATGAGTTTAAGACCCACATTAGGTGTGGAGCCTACTTAATTTTAAAAAAAAGTTAAAAAAAAGAAAATACGCTCAACATCATGTATCATTAGGAAATTGCAAATTAAAACAACAATGACACATGACTGCATGCCTACTAGAATGGCTACGTTTCAAAACACTGACAACACCAAGTGTTGGTGAGGGTTTGGAGCACCAGGAACTCTCATTCATTGCTGGTGGGAATATAAAATGGTATAGTCATTCTGGAAGACAGTATGACAGTTTTTTCATAAAACTAAATGTGATTTTTTTAAAGTTGTAAATCAAACCTATAACTTGTCTGAAGCCAATAGTGCCATAAACAGATTTTCTTTTAAGAGCTAAACAAAGCTTAAAAAGCAAGTAACAATGGGGGCACCTGGGTGGCTCAGTCAAACATCAGACTCTTGGTTTTGTCTCAGGTAATGCCCTCAGGTAAGCTCCCTCAGGGTGGTCGGAGGGAGCCCTGAGTTGGGCTCCCTGCTCAGCCTGGAGTCTACTTGAGATTCTCTATCTCCTTTTCCTTTTGCCCCTCCCCCCATGCATGCTCTCTCTCCCTCTCTAAAGTTAACAAATAAATAACATTTAAAGTAAAAGCAAGTAATAGTGGAAGACCAAGTTTCTGGTATTGGACCAGCAGTCCCAAGTAATGCTGTAGGAGTGCCTGAATAATAAACCCATTTTGCCATAACATAATAAAAAATATTAATAATAAATAAATTAATTAATTAATAAACCCATTTTGCAAGAGACAACTTTAAGTACACAGTGTGGATTCCCCATAGTTCAAGCAGAATTCAAACTCTACATTTTAACAGCTAACTGTTCCTAAATAAAACTATTTTTAAAAAGGTATAACCCAGGTGTTTTTTATTTGACCAACTCCATCTAAGTTTAGGTGTGTCTAAGGGCTTAGGTCAGTGGTTTTCAAACTGTGAGCAAAGGGAATCCACAAAGTGAAAACTATTTTGATAACAATATTAAAGATGTTATCTGCCTCTCATTCTTGTTTTCTCGTTAGTGTAGAGTGGAATTTTCCAGAGGCTACATGAAGTGTGATATCACAACAGATTGAATGCTGATACGAAAATCCAGCTGTCCTTTATTAAGCCAGACATAATAGAGACATGCAGAAATGAAAAATGAGCCCACTTTTCTCACTATTTTTTTCGTTTTAGAAAATACAGTATTTTAAAAATACATTATTTGGCTAAAATTAACAACACAACAAACAACAGGAGTTGGCAAGGATGAGGAGAAACGGGAACCCTCCTACACTGTTGGTGGGAATGCAAACTGGTGCAGCTACACTGAAAAACAGTATGGAGGTTCCTCAAAAAGTTGAAAATAGAGCTACCTTATGACCCAGCAATTGCATTACAGGTATTTACCCAAAGGATACAAATGTAGTGATCCAAAGGGGCACCTGCACCCCAATGTTTATAGCAGCAATGCCCACAATAGCCACACTATGTAAAGAGCCCAGATGTCCATCAATAGATGAAAGGATACAGAAGATGTGACACACACACACACACACACACACACACACACAATGGAATACTACTCAGCCATGAAAAAATGAAATCTTGTCATTTGGGATGACGTGGATAGAACTAGAGGGTATTATGCTAAGTGAAATAAGTCAATCAGAGAAAAACAATTATCATACGATCTCACTCATATGTGGAATTTAAGAAACAAAATGACAGAGGATCATTGGGGAAGAGAGGAAAAAATAAAACAAGATGAAACCAGAGAGGGAGACAAACCATAAGGGACTTTTAATCATAGGAAGCAAACTGAGGGTTGCTGGAGTGAAGGGGGGAAGGGATGGGGTAACTGGGTGATGAGCGTTAAGGAGGGCACGTGATGTAATGAGCACTGGGTATTATATACAACTCATGAATCACAGACCTGTACCTCTGAAACCAATAATACATTGTATGTTAATTAATTGAATTTAAATAAAAAATTAAAAAATTAAAAATGAAGGAAAAAAGAAAGTATGGGGATTCAAGGAACTCAAAGGTAATTTGGATGTTAAGAGACACATAACTGCTTTAATGTATAGTATAGTCTTTTGAGAATTAAGCTTTGAAGTGTGCATCTATACTTTGCAAATATCAGATAATAAGTAAATATACTTTTCCAGACCATTTATTTAAATTATCATTAAAATCTAAATCCAACTAATAATAATCATCTGCTTACCTGCTTATTAATAAGTAGGGTAGCTGCATTTTATCATAAATTGTGATTACACTCTACCGTATAGGTTTTTATGCCTCATTTAGCTAGTATACTGAGATATTTGCAAGTATAATGTACTTAACCTTAATTATGAAGGCAGTTTTACCTAGACTTCTGTTAATTGTGAAAAAGGTATTTTGTATATACTTTTGATGAGGGCAAGTAGAATTTGCAAGAAAAAAAAACCATTATTATATAATATAAAATTTATGCAAAAATTTTAAAGAAAATTAAAAATAGAATTACCCTATGATCCAGCAAGTGCACTACTAGGTATTCACCAAAAAGAATACAAAAATACTAATTTGAAGGGATGCATGCACGCCTGTATTTATAGCAGCATTTTTTACTATAGCCAAATTATGGAAAGAACCCAAATATCCATCAGCTGATGAATGGATAAAGAAGATGTGGGGTGTGTGTGTGTGTGTGTGTGTGTGTGTGTGTATATATAAATATATATATAATGGAATATTACTCAGCCATACAAAAGAATGAAATCTTGCCATTTGTAATGACATGGATGGAGCTAGAGAGTATAATGCTAAGCGAAATAAGTCAGAGAAAGCCAAATACCATATGATTTCACTCATATGTGGAATTTAAGAAACAAAACAAATGAACATGGCGGAGGGTGGGGAGAGAGAAAAAAACCAAGAAACATGTATTTTCATTTCTTTTCTGGAAAGTACCTAGGAGTGAAATTGCTGGGTCATAATGTAGATGATATTTGACTTTATGAGAAACTGCACATTTTCCGAAGTGTTTTACCGTTTTACATTTTCCAACAATGTGTGATTGTTTCAGTTTCTCCGCTTCCTGGCCAAGAATTGTTTCAGTCGCTCTACTTCCCTGTCATTGTTTCTAATGTTAGCCATTCTAGTGGGTAGGAAATGGTATCTCGTGGGTTTAATTTTAATTTCCTTTTCAGAAAACATCATCCATCATATTAAATTAATGCTATGCATTTGAATCTTACTTATTTTGTACAATTACATTTAATTTTAAAATCTGCTTTGGTTTTATACCTGTATAAGCAACCATAAGAATGGGCATTTATAAGGAAATACTGCCCAGTGTTCCATGTCTTGCCTTGTCTGAGTCATTGACAGAACAGAGACGTGTTGAGCCACACCAGCTTCTTTTCATTGATCATTTCTCTCTTCTCACCCCTAGGACTTGACAGAAGCCAGGGAAAAGTTCCCTAGGTTATGTCTGAACTTAGTGCCTGCGATTGTTGGAGCATGCATGGATGGCTGTGGGCAAGAGTGTGAGAGTACACGGGTGTTAAGGAACTGCATGCTGCTTGTGTTCTGATTTTTGGCAACTTGACTCTACACTCGGGTCGGTCTGTACAGTTACTTACGTCATTGTAATGATTTCACTTCTAACTGTGATATTTTTATCAAATGTATGAATAAATACATAAAGAATGGTACAAAAACAAGAAGAACGCATGTATATCTAGGGTTTTTTTTAGATTTTATTGATTTATTTGTCAGAGAGAGAGACAGAGCGAGTACAAGCAGGGGGAGCAGCAGGCAGAGGGAGAAGCAGGCTCCCCGCTGAGCAAGGAGCCCGATGTGGGACTTGATCCCAGGACCCTGATATCATGACCTGAGTTGAAGGCAGCCACTTAACCAACTGAGCCACCCCGGCATCCCTATATCTAGTTTTCTATTTGTATGTATTAAGTATCATCATCATAAAGATAATATAGGTCAACATTTGAGGGTCGTAATTTTTCCTTTACAAGATGTAAGTGCATTTCTTAAGTTTGAACCGCTAACCTAGCCCACACATCTCTACTATGTTAGTCTCTGTCCAATTTTCAATAAGTTAATTCAGCTACAGCTTTTTTCATCTACATATACAACTTGTTTCTACTCACCTTATTTGGATTCAGGTGTTTCTCAAGCCTCCATTAAAATTTCAAAAAGTGTACTAAGCTAGGTTTTTTTCATAGATTCCTTTCATTGTGTTACTGTTTACTGGTGTAATTCTTTTTTTTTTTTTTAAAGATTTTATTTATTTATTTGACAGAGATAGAGACAGCCAGCGGGAGAGGGAACACAAGCAGGGGGAGTGGGAGAGGAAGAAGCAGGCTCACAGCAGAGGAGCCTAATGTGGGGCTCGATCCCATAACACCGGGATCACGCCCTGAGCCGAAGGCAGACGCTTAACCGCTGTGCCACCCAGGCGCCCCTACTGGTGTAATTCTTAGACAGTAACTTTATTCTTTATATTATGAGTGTCACAGCTGAGTGTGTGACAAACTCAAAATAGTTCTAAACATCTCTTTACTAGGTTCTGAACATTTTGATAATATTAACTTTGGGAGATATATAGGGCTTTTAAAATTTGGGCTTGAGGCTAGATGAATAATGGGCTGAATTTTTTAAAATTTATTTTTATTTATTTATTTTTTATAATAATTTTTATTATTTTATGTTAGTCACCATACAGTACATCCCTAGTTTTTGATGTAAAGTTCTATGATTCATTACTTGCGAAACTTTATTTTTAAATTACAGGTATATATGACAATATCATCAAGAGTTTGGAAAACACAAGAAAATAAAAAGAATCACCCTTACTTTGGTATCCTAACACATCCATGATCATTTTGTAAATTCATTTTCAATATTTTAATATTATATGATTTTGCATAGTTAGACTGTAGGACACATTGTTTCTTCATAGACTTGACAATGATAATTTTTAGTGATACATAATTTTTATATTGAGTACAATTGTCATAATAATAACAACAATAATAATAGCTGTAGCTAACATGTATGAGCTCTTACTATATGCCTATAAATACCATAGATTGCTTAATTTCTCACAACTTTATTTTACTTAACCACTCTATCTCAAATTGCTTCCAGTTTTTCACTGTCTTTATGCATATGACCTTTCTTTAAGTTGAATCAGCTCCAAAGTGAGATATTTCCAGAAGTAAGTGAGTCATAAGACAAGAACATTCTTGTTGCCCTTGATACAAATTGCTAATTTTTATCCCCGAAGGCTTATATAAAATATGTCATTAAAAACACAAGAAAGTGCCCGTTTTAGTGCATCTTTGACAACATAAGGTATTATAATTTAGTAGGTTATTTTTTGGACTATTTTTAATAGATAAAGACCTCATCACTACTTGACAAAAATCAGTATCTTTCCTTATGTTCATTTATTAGCTCTATTTCTTTTCTAAGTCATCTGTCCATTTCCCCCCATTTATTTATAGTTAATGTATCTTTTGCCAATTTGGTGGTCTATTTGTTTACTTAATTTTTTAAATCATAAAAATAGTAAATGGTTACTTTTGAAAGAAGATGTAAAAATCTGTCTTCACACTTTAGCTCCATACTCTTATTTAAAGAAAGAATTACTATTAACAATTTGGGGCATATTCTTCCAGATACAGACACACAAAGTGGATCTCACTTCATACTTTCACACTTTAATATATCATGGACACCTACGCTAACACCTAAGAATTTACCTTAATCTTTTTCATGGTTACATAGTGTTTTATTTTATGGATGTATCATCATTTACTAACCAACCCCTGTTGGCATGTAGGCTCCTTCTCAAATCTGCTATGAGCGCCTTACTTAATTAAAAAGTAAACTTGTATCATATTTCCTGGTAACATTTTCCTCCCTGGGTTTTCCCCATAAGCCTTTGAATTTTCGTAACTTTTCACATACTATTTAAAACTTTTAAGTGCTAATATCTGTCTGTTTACTTCCTCTTTTTCTCAAGATGTCTTTTATTATTTTCATCTCTATCCTGGTCTTCACGGTGAGGCAACATGTCATTGATGGGCAGTAACTCAAGAATGTCAAATAGTAGTGTGTGTCAAGTGCTATGGGAAACTTAATGGAGAGAATCAAGTTATGGGAAAGTGAGAGAAAGCTCCACAGACAAGATGATATTTAAGCTGGATTTTAAAAGGTAGGGAAGAGGTATAGAGTCAGAGAGGAAATGGAATGGGGGTGGAGGGAGCCAATCAGGTAGGGAAGACAACCCTGGAAAGACCTAGACAATTAAGATGGTACACTTTGTTCAAGGCATGGTGAGTTAAGTGTGGCTGGAATGTTTTGGAAAGAGAGTAATGATAATCACAATAACATTTAGCATAATATTTCATTAATGCTCACAAAAACCATAGGTAGCTGCCATATTATCCCCATTTTATAGATGAGGTGATTAAGACTTAGGGACAATGAGGGGCGCCTGGGTGGCTCAGTCATTAAGCGTCTGCCTTTGGCTCAAGGTGTGATCCCAGGGTCCTGGGATCGAGCCCTGCATCGGGCTCCCTGGTCTGCTGGGAGCCTGCTTCTCCCTCTCCCTCTTCCACTCCTCCTGCTTGTGTTCCCTCTCTTACTGGCTGTCTCTCTCTCTCTGTGTCAAATAAATAAATAAATAAAATCTTAAAAAAAAAAAAGACTTAGGGATAATGAGTGATTTGCTCAAGCCCATATAGATTCTAAAGCAGTCAAATTTAGGATATGGTCTAACTTTCAAGTGTGCTTTGTTCACTAGGACCAGGCACTGCCCCTCATCAGTGAAGAAAGTAGACAGGCCAGGTGGGGGAGACACTTGTATGTCATGTTAAGATTGGACTTTTTCTTAGAGACCACAGGGATCCACTAAAGATTTTGGAGTAACAACCAAATCTGGTTTTTAGAAAATAACTTTGGTGACAGTATGTTGATGGATCAGCTAGGAAGAGAAAGATGAAGGAAAGAGAGAAGGAGAGAAAGAGGAAGGCAGGAAATTAGCCAAGCACTATTAACTAAGATTTTAATTATTGCCACACACTGAATTCAGCAATTTCCGTTGCAAAAGCCCAGATGATAACTGTGGAATTGAAGAGAAGGCACCCACAGATTCTTAGAAGGTAGAATCAACGAGGTTTGTGACGACTGGTTTGATGTGGATGGTGAAAGAGTAAGAAGTTTTGATGAGAAAAAACAAATCTGTTTTGGGGTGCATATACTGAGTCTATCTGGTGAGCTGTTATCTTGGAGGTCATGGCATCTATCTGGATAAGACTAGAAGATATCTGGAAATGAACTTGGTGCTAAAAAGATGGATTTGGAAGCAGATAGGGAGGAAGCCATTGAAGCTTTGTCAGGAGATAGTGAAGCAAAAATAAAAAAAAAAAATAAAGGGAACACAGTCCAGAAAGCTGAGTATCGCCTTCACAGGTGGGCACTGGAGGAGCTGCTAGAAGTGGAGAAATGAGGGGGCTGCAGAGAGTGCCCATTCCTTCACCCAGCAAGCAGGAATCCGGGGCCCAGGGGGCTGAGGTGGTCTGGAGTAAGCTGACTGGGCTTGCCTATGAACTGCTGTGCATGGCACTGAGGGTGCAAAATGATGAAAGAGCCTGTGTCACATGGAAGGAAAACATTAAATTCCAGGAGAATAAGGTCAACAATCAAGGAAATCATCATCAGGGATGGATAATTCAGATAACTAGATTAAAAGCTTTTAAAAGATTATTATTGTGGTAAAAAACACGACACTAAATTTACCATCTTAACCATTTTTAAGTGTACAGTTCACTAGTGTTTTTCTTTTTTCTTTTTTTTTTTTTTAAAGATTTTATTTATTTATTTGACAGAGAGAGACAACGAGAGAGGGAACACAAGCAGGGGGAGTGGGAGAGGAAGAAGCAGGCTTCCAGCGGAGGAGCCTGATGTGGGGCTCGATCCCAGAACGCCAGGATCATGCCCTGAGCCGAAGGCAGACGCTTAACGACTGAGCCACCCAGGCGCCCCTATACCTCATTTTTAAAAAATATTTTATTTATTTATTTGAGAGAGGGAGAGGGAGAAGCAGACTCCCTGCTGAGCAGAGAGCCCGATGTGGGACTCCATCCCAGGACCCTGGGATCATGACCTGAGCCAAAGGCAGACGTGTAACCAACTGAGCCACCCAGGCACCCCTATACCTCATTTTTATTTTTTACCTATACTTCTGTTGATGGACATTTGGGATATATACCCAGAAGTGGAATGCTAGGCCATATGGGTTATTCTTCTTCAAACTTTTTGGAGAAACCTCCATACTGTTTTTCATGATGGCTGCACCATTTTTCATTCTCACTAGCGCACAAGGGTTCCAACTTCCCTGCATTGTCACCAACACTTACCGCTTCCTATTATTTTCACAGTGGCCATCCTAATATGTGTGAAGTGATATCTCATGATAGTTTTGATCTGCATTTCTTTTACGATGAGTGATGTTGAGCATCTTTTCACATGTTTGTTGGCCATTTGTATTTCTTCTTTGGAGAAATGTCTATTCAAGTCCTTTGGCCCCTTTAAAAATCAAATTATTTTGTTTTTATTGTTGAGTTTTAGGAGGTCCTTATATATTCTGGATATTAATCCCTTATCAGATGCATGATTTGCAAATATCTTCTCCCATTCTGTAGGTTGCCTTTTCACTCTCTTCATTGTTTCTTTTGATGCACAGAAGTTTTTAAGTTTGATGTAGTCTGTTTTTGCTTTTGTTGCCTGAGATTCTTCCGTACAGTTACTCCATTCTGTGGTCTTGTTCAAGAGGGAAGGATCTGCATCCTAGACAGCAGGAGGGGGGGGAGAGAAAGAGGAGGAGGGAGGGGTATGAGCCATCTTTTGAGGAAGGTTGCCTGATGTGTCCAAATCTTATTTGGCCTCCTCTAGCGCGAGAGAGACTTAAAAATATACTCTTTATCATGGACAGCCATGTAAAATCAGAGTGTGTTTGATTACTACAGAACAGTGGTTTTCAACTATGGCTGCACATTAGAAACATGTAGGAGCTTTAAAAATCCCCATGCCCACACAAGTCTGTTGCATTTCTATACACTAACAATGAAGCAACAGGAGAAATCAAGGAATCTATCCCATTTACAGTTGCACCAGAAACCATAAGATACCTAGGAATAAACCTAACCAAAGAGGTAAAAGATCTGTACTCTGAAAAATATAGAACACTTACGAAAGAATTTGAGGAAGACACAAAGAAATGGAGAAACATTCCATGCACATGGGTTGGAAGAACAAATATTGTTAAAATGTCTATGCTACCCAAAGCAATCTACACATTCAATGCAATCCCTATCAAAATACCATCAACTCCTTTCACAGAAATGGAACAGAGAACCCTAAAATTTGTATGGAACCAGAAAAGACCCCGAATAGCCAAAGGAATGTTGCAAAAACAAAACAAAACAAAACAAAACAAAACAAAAAAAACAAAACAACAACAAAAAAAAAACCCAAAGCTGGTGACATCACAATTCCAGATTTCAAGCTGTATTACAAATCTGTAGTCATTAAGACAGTATGGTACTGGCACAAAAACAGACACATAGATCAATAGAACAGAATGGAGAACCCAGAAATGGACCCTCAACTCTACGGTCAACTCATCTTCAACAAAGCAGAAAAGAATATCCAATGGAAAAAAGACTGTCTCTTCAACAAATGATTTTGGGGAAATTGGACAGCCATGTGTAGAAGAATGAAGCTGGACCATTTTCTTATACCAACACAAAAATAAACTCAAAAGGGATGAAAGACCTAAATGTGAGACAGGAATCCGTCAACATCCTAGAGGAGAACACAGGCAGCAACCTCTTCACCCTTGATTGCAGCAACTTCTTGCCAGATAGATCTCCAAAGGCAAGGGAAACAAAAGCAAAAATGAACTATGGGGACTTCATCAAGATAAAAAGCCTTTGCACAGTAAAGGAAACAGTAGACAAAACTAAAAGACAACCTACAGAATAGAAGATATTTGCAAATGTCTTATCAGATAAAGGGCTAGTATCCAAAACCTGTAAAGAACTTATCAAACGCAAAACCCAAAACCAAAAAATCCAGAAGACATGAGCAGACATTACTCCAAAGACAACATACAAATGGCCATCAGGCACATGAAAAAATGCTCAACAGCACTCGGCATCAGGGAAATACAAATCAAAACCACAATGAGATACCACCTCACACCAGTCAGAATGGCTAAAATGAACAACTCAGGAAACAACAGGTGTTGGCGAGGATGTGGAGAAAGGGGAGCCCTCTTACACTGTTGGTGGGAATGCAAACTGGTGAGGCCACTCTGGAAAACAGTATGGAGGTTCCTCAAAAAGTTGAAAATAGAGCCACTTTATGACCCAGCAATTGCACTACTGGGTATTTACCCCAAAGATACAGATGTAGTGATCCGAAGGGGTACCTGCACCCCAGTGTTTATAGCAGCAATGTCCACGACAGCCAAAGTTTGGAAGGAGTCCAGATGTCCATTGATGAATGAATGGTTAAAGATGTGGTATATATATACTACACACATGATGGAATAGTACTCAGCCATCAAAAAGAATTAAATCTTGCCATTTGCAACAACATGGAGGGAACTAGAGGGTATTATGCTAAGTGAAATAAGTCAGTCAGAGAAAGATAAATATGATTTCACTCATATGTTGAATTTAAGAAACAAAACAGATGAACATAGGGGAAGTGATGAAAAAATAAAATAAGATGAAATCAGAGATAAATCTATAAAAGACTCTTAACTATAGGAAACAACCTGAGGGTTCCTGGAGGGGTGAGGGGTGGTGGGATGGGGTAACTGGGTGATGGGCATTAAGGAGGGCACTTGCTGTAATGAGTACTGGGTGTTATATGCAACTCATACATCACTAAACTCTACCTCTGAAATTAATAATACACTATATGTTAATTAATTCATTTAAATAACAAAAATCCCAATGCCCAGGCTGCACCCAGACCAAATAAATCAGAATTGCTGGGGATAGGTTATGGGTATTGGTATTTTATGAAAACCCCTAGGAAGTTCCAATGTGCAGGCAAAGGTCAAGAACCCCTGCTTTAGAAGGTTTATCAGGGAGAAGCCAACAATGTTTGCTCACCTACTGATTATAGCCCTCAGTCCAGTGGAGTTGGCTTGAGCCCCACCCAAAATTTAATACATCTAAATCTGGGGTTGGGAAGGATGGGGCTAGAGAATCTGAATTTGTAAATAATTTTCTCAGGTGATTTTTGTACACAGAGAGAGAAGTTGGAGAACTGCTAGATTCTCATGTTTACAGATTGGTTCAAAAAGGTGGTTCCTTTGGTTTCCTCTCCCATTTGACATATTTGGAAAGATAAAGATTTTTTTTTTTTGTTCTTGATTTGTCTAAATGAGTATCCTTTCCTTTCCATCAACAAATGTTCATTGAACACTTACTATATGCCAGAGGCTATTCTAGTTGCTAGAGACATATCAGTCAAAAAAGAGACAAAGATTCATGTCCTCATGGAACTTACATTATGGCACGGGGATGATCAACAATAAATCTAGTAGATACGTAAAGCATGTTAAAGTTGATAAGTATTTTGGAAAGAAAGAAAAACTTGAGTAGGATAAGAGAATCATTAATGCAAGACAAAGTCATGGCTTCTCAATGATGTCCCCCATGTCCTAATGCCTGGGACCTGTGAGTATTTTACCTTAAATAGCAAAAGGCACTTTGCAGATATGATTAAGGAGTTAATACGAGGAGATTATCCTAGATAATCTGGCTCAACCTAATGCAATCCCAAGGGTCCTTTTAAGGGAAAGAGGGAGGTAGGAGAGTCAGAGTTGGAGAAGGAGATATGCATGGCAATGGAAGCAGGGGTAAGAGAGAGATCTGAAGATGCCACAGTGCTGACTTTGAACACGGAGGGGCCGTGGGCCAAGGAATGCAGGTGGCTTCTCAAAACTGGAAAAGGCGAGGAAGCAGATTCTCTCTGGAGCCTCCAGAAAGAATGCAACCCTGCTGACACCTTGAGTTTAGTCCTATAAGACTTAATTTGGATTTTTGACCTCTGGAAGATAATAAATTTGTAAGATAATAAATTTGTGTTGTTTTAAGCCACTTTATTTATGGTAATTTGTTACAGCAGCAATTAGAAATTAATAGTGGGAATGGGCACAGAAAACAATATAAAATAGAGTGGGTTGGCCCTAATGAAGTGGACATTAAGCAATGGCTTGCAGGAGGTGAAGGAGCCGGCCAAGGGGGTACCTGGGGGAAAAGCATTTCAGGTAGAAGGAACAGAGTAAAGTCCCTAGGATCTCTCTGGTGTGTCTGAAGCTCAGGGAGGTAGTCAGCAGAAGAGGGAGAGTGAAGGAGAAGTAGGGGAGGAGGCCAGGAGGTTGATAAGCATGGGTCAGTGCGGATCATGTGAGCCCTTGGAAGTCATTGCCAGGACTTTGGCTTTGACTTTGAGATGGTAATTACAAGAGGGTTCCGAGCAGAGCAGAGAAGTGACACAATCTGGGTTCTGATTTAAAAGGATCCTCTGGCTGCTGAGTTGAAAAGCGACTGCAGGGCACCTGGGTGGCTCATTCGGTGAAGTGGCTGCCTTTGCTCGGGTCATGATCCCGGGGTCCTGGGAACAAGCCCCCAGTTGGGCCTCCCAGCTCAGCGAGGAGTCTGCTTCTCCCTCTGCCCCTCCCCCCGCTCATGAGCGCTCTCTCTCAAATAAAACCTTTAAAAGAAAAGAAAAGGTACTGCAGGAAGATTTGAGCAGAAGCAGGGAGACCATAGCAGCGTCTGGGTGGGACACGATAGTGGTTCTGCCCAGGGTCAGAGGAGTGGTCTGATCCTGGATACTTTTTGAAGATCAACAGGATTTCCTTCCTGATGGACTAGATGTGGGGTATGAGGAAAGATGGGGTCAAGGTTGAGTTTTAGTCTTGTGAAATTCTTAAGTGATTTTTGAAAATAATACTGTCTTTCCCAAGCCGACCAACTACAGGAAGCTAGATTAAAGAAATCTCGGGTCAGATCGGCCCCTCTCTGGCGATGCGCCCTTGCAACACTACAGCCATGCAGTTGGGTTTGTGATGCTAAGGCTTAGGAGACCTCCACGTCGTCGATTAAATTGAATCAAATTTATTTTGTCATCCTTGATAATCTTATACATATGTGCTTTGGGGGGTTCTTCGAACAGTGTATAACATCTCATTGATTTTTCCCTCTCAGTTTTGATTAATGAGGAAATGAAATTAAGTTGTTTGCATACTTTATCCAAAATTGGTGTCGTATTGGCTAAATCAAATCAATACTTGAGCAAATGTGAAATTACAGCTTCTTTGGCATGGAACATTCTAGGTATCATTATTTTTTTTTTTTTAAGATTTTATTTATTTATTTGACAGAGAGAGAGACAGCCAGTGAGAGAGGGAACACAAGCAGGGGGAGTGGGAGAGGCAGAAGCAGGCTTCCCAGCGGAGCAGGGAGTCTGATGCGGCTCGATCCCAGGAGGCTGGGATCAGGCCCTGAGCCGAAGGCAGACGCTTAACGACTGAGCCACCCAGGCGCCCCCTAGGTATCATTATTGAAGAAGATGTCATTTTAAAAAATGGTCTTTAAAAAACAGCTGCTATTGGGGCGCCTGGGTGGCTCAGTCAGTTGAACGTCTGCCTTCGGCTCAAGTCATGATCTCAGGGTCCTGGGATCGAGCCCCGCTCAGGCTTCTTGCTCGGTGGGGTGTCTGCTTCACCCTCTGCCCCTCCCCCCAATTCATGCACACTCTCTCTCTCAAATAAATAAATATTTATTTTTAAAAGACCAGCTGCTATCATTTCACATCACTTGCTATTTAGGGGCTTTGAATTTTTTTCATTGGAAGGCACATAAAGTAGACTACTGGCATTTGTAATGGATTTAGCATTCATAATTTGACTCTGCATGACTGCCTTCCAGAGTTGTAGTTTTACTAGCGAAGTTTCAGAAGCCACTTAGCTAATGACTTAGCTAACCAGCCACCCAGCGTTATATCTTAGTGCTCTTCTGTTTTTCTCTACTCCTCCTCAAACTTGGTCACAGTGATAAAAACTTGCATTGCTATTTTTTTTAAAGATTTTATTTGTTTATTTTATTTTAGAGAGAGTGTGCAAGCGGGGGGGAGGGGCAGAGGTAGAAAGAGAATCTCAAGCAGAGTCCGTGCCAAGTATGGAGCCCGACTCGGGGCTTGATCTCACAACCCTGAGATCATGACCTGAGCCGAAATCAGGAGTCAGATGCTTAACCGATTGAGCCAGCCACGTGCCCCAAATTTGCTTTGCTTTTTAATAACAGCTGTAGTGAGCTATAATTTACATACCATACAGTTCACTTATTTAAAGTGTACAATTCAGTGGTTTTTAGAATATTCAGACTTGTACATCCATTGCCACAATCTGGGACCATTTTATTATCCTATAAAGAAACCCGCTACCCTTTCTTGCCTCCCATTCCTCTGTGCTGTGTCTTAGGCAACCACTACCTTACTTTCATTCTCTATAGATTTACCTAATCTGGACATTTCAAACAAATGGAATTGTACGATAGGTTTTTTGTGATTGGCTTCCTTCCACACTGAGCAGGGAGCCCAATAGGGGCTCGAGCCCAGGACCCTGGGATCATGACCTGAGCTGAAGGCAGAGGCTTCACTGACTGAGCCACCTAGGTGCCCCTGTTCATTCATTGTTGATGGACATTTGGTTTATTTCCATTTTGGGGCTACTATGAAAAATGTTGCTATGAACATTCATGCACAAACTTTTGTGTGGACGTATGTTTTCATTTCTCTTGGGTATAAACCCAGGAGTACAACTGTTGCATCATATGGTGACTGTATATTTAACCTTTGGAAAAACTGCCAGATTGCTTTCCAAAGCTGTTGCACCCCCACCAGCAATATGTCAGTGTTCCAATTCCTCCACATCTTCACGAAATTATTATTTGTCTTTTTTATTATAGTAATCCTAGCAGTGTGAAATGATAAAACGTATTTTATTTCCAATTAATCACAATGGGCGGGGGGTGCTGGGGTGGCTCAGTTGGTTCAGCATCCGAATCTTGATTTCAGCTCAGGTCACGATCTCAGGGTCGTGAGATCAAGCCCTGCTTGGGGCTCTCTCTCTCCTTCTCCTTCTGCCCCACTCCCCCCCACTCATGCTCACTATCTCTCGCTCTCTCTCTCTCTCTCTCTCAAAAAAAAGACAAAACCAAAAAACAAACTCTCAGTTAATCACAATGGGAATTTAATTATTTAATGCAGCCATGAATCTAAGGTCACCAATAAAATCTAAGCAAAACCAGGGTTATAAATCAGTAGACATGTGTTAATAATCTATACAATTTAAAGTTACAACCAGAAAAGGAATTGAATACAAAATTTCCCTTGATTTTTGGTGGTCATCAAATTTCATGGCAAGGGTTACCAATAAAATTGTAAAAAACAGATTTTAAATAGTTTCAATAAAATGCTAAAAAATTCAATGAGCCTTTTAGGTTTCATATTGGGCTGAAGATTTAAAACATCAGGCTGGCCCCAATCAGTAAAAAACGACAGATAAATATTTACAATGACTAGACAGGTTATTTAATTGCAATGGTACCGGAGGACTATTCACCCCTGGCAAAAAACAAACACAAACAAACAAACAAACAAACAAATCTCTTTGGGTTTAATTTCTCAATGCAAACAAGTCTTTGTAAATACTGTGATAATATAGACTTGGAATCAAGACAATGAAGAAAAATAATACACAAGTCAATTTTATTTCTGATCTGTCTTCATAAAGCTTTCTGGCGCCAAATGCCCAACACTGTCCCTCAATATAAAACTAAATTAAGAAGAGTAAAATGACTCTTACTTGCTGACATCCTACAGAATTATCTTTCACTAAGGCAAGGCTCAAGCTCCGTTAACTTGCTTCTCTAGGGTGTGATTAGCAGAGCACCAAATTTATAAACTGATAGAACCACTCAAAATGCTGAACACACTTTGCAAACAGAAGCAAACGTCCCCCCCCCCAAATTGTTAGTTCCCTGTGCCATGTTATTCTTGAAACTTACATGGTTACCTATAAGAAAAAAATTAGGGAAGCTTTGAACTTTTTGTCAAGACTGAAGTGCAAAATATTTCCATATTTTAATAGGAAAAAACATCAAACGTATAAAGGAACTGAAGTGACAGTAAAGCTAAAAAAAAAAAAAAAGCCCCTTTAAAGATATACTTGAAGAGGGGCTCCTGGGTGGTTCCATCAGTTAAGCATCTGCCTTTGGCTCAGGTCATGATCCCAGGGTCCTGGGATCGAGCCCCACATTGGGCTCCCTGCTCAGCGAGAGTCTGCTTCTCCCTCTCATTCTGTGTGCACACTCACTCTGTCTCTCTCAAACAAATAAATAAAATCTTTAAAAAAATAAATACATACTTGAAGACTACAGAAGACCAATTTAATTTTTTTCTTCAGTGAAATCTGTAAGTGCACCAGGTTTTCATAGAACTTGACATTTTGTTTATTTTCTTTTTCCCAGGATCAGAAATTCCAAAATTCAAGGGAAAAAATGGGGAAAAAAATAACATGGTGTGACAAATGGACATTAAGTTCATAAAGACCCTTTTTAAAAAAATGAGATATTATGGAAGAAAATACCATGAAAATAATCATAATAATATGAGAATTGTTTTTTAGGCACAGTAAATTTGAGCCTTAGTCTTCATGAAGATACTGTAGCTTATATAGGAAACTATAAATATATAAGACTCTGGGAAGAAAAGTCAAAATACATATTGTTTAACATTCTGTAGGCCTAGAAAACTTTTGAGGGGAGGAAAAAGGATAGCCAACTGAATGTTCACTTAAGAATATAGAACTATGGGGGCACCTGGCTGGCTCAGTTGGTAGAGCATGTGAGCCTTGATCTCAGGGTTGTGAGTTCAAGCCCCTCGTGTTGGATGTAGAGATTACTTAAAAATAAAATCTTAAAAAAAATAAAGAATACAGAACTACGAAAAATTGCTGGGTCAAAAGGGTGCTCCAAGTGGAATCATAGTTTGTGAAATCATACAACTTAGATATATTTTTAAAAGGAAAGAAAAAGTACTAAATAATTACAGTTCCTTCCAAAAAGGAAATCTTAAATAAAGGGGAAAAGATTCTAATAGTATAAATGAGCCTGGCTCAGAAAGCAAACCGAACAAAGTATCCAAGATTCTGTCCATAAAAGTAAATTACATCTTTAATATGAAAGAAATAGGCTATAAAAAAACTTCATTCCTAGACATGGTTTTAGTAAAAGCTCATTTGTGCTCTTTTGCGGGTGCATAATAAAGTTCCATGGGTTTGTTCCCTTTCCAATATTACTCACTGATCAATTGCAAAGAAAAAGAACCATTTAATACAGTGAATGCCCACTGGCTGTTGCTGTGTAAATGGTATACTACGGCTTCTCACTGGCTGTAACAAGGTTCATCTGGTTTGGTTTTCCTTCGCTTCCAAGTTCTTCTAAAGCTGACCTCACAGGGGCGCCTGGGTGGCACAGCGGTTGGGCGTCTGCCTTCGGCTCAGGGCGTGATCCCGGCATTATGGGATCGAGCCCCACATCAGGCTCCTCTGCTATGAGCCTGCTTCTTCTTCTCCCACTCCCCCTGCTTGTGTTCCCTCTCTTGCTGGCTGTCTCTATCTCTGTCGAATAAATAAATAAAATCTTTAAAAAAAAAAAAAAAAAAAAAGCTGACCTCACAGCCAGATACTTGGATCCGTGATCAACAGGGGCATTATCTTGTCTGAGCACTCTCACCTTTTTCTATTCGTGTGGAATGAGGCCTGAATACTTACTCAATTTCACTTGCACCGTCAAGTACCGGATCAGTGGCCACTCTTGCATTGCTGTTATCAAGCTCACACCGCGGATCATCAGATGCTTTGGTCCGTTTTCTACTAGGTTCTGCTTCCTGATTACTGTGTCTCAAAGCACTGCTACAGTGAGCACTATCACTGCTGTCCTGTCTTCTGCTCGACTCCCATGTTCAGTCTGTTGTTTCTTGCCTTGCTGTCATCTGTCCATGGCCTGTATCTTCAGTCCTTCCCCAGTGCTGTCGCTGACTGCTTGCCGATCGTGGCGAGTTCTCTCTCTTGACGAACTTCATACTCACCACAACTTGGGTAAATTTTGCTGATGAGTGCATCAAAGTTTGGGTCTGGCCTTAGTGATCTTTCAGAAACTAGCATTTTCCAACAGGTAGGATATTCTTTGTTTTAAAGATTTATTTATTTATTTTAGAGAGAAAGAGAGAGAGAGAGAGAACACAAGTGGGAGGGGCAGAGGGAGAAGGAGAGAGAATCCCAAGCAGACTCCATGCTCAGCGAGGAGCCTGAGGTGGGGCTTGATCTCACGACCCTGAGATGAAGACCTGAGCCGAAACCAAGAGCCGGACACTCAACCAACTGCACCACCCAGGCGCCCCAGGACATTCTTTATTGCCACTTCCGAGGGCTGTAATAGTGCATTCTGCACAAAAACGACGTAAACGCTCCTTTGCAGTCATGGTGTTCTTCAACGTATCCACACAAACTGGGCACATGAATTCACTGTGTAGACTTGGAGATGAAACCACAAATTCTAACCCATCCGTTATTGCCTCCTGAGGTGTTCACCGTAATTCATAAAAGCTGAGTTCCCATGTTCTGCTTACTGGTTGAGTCCCATTTGTCTGCACAGCCTGAGACATCGCGGCTCCTGCCCCAGCCCCGGACTTGCTGGCCGTGGCCAGATCCGGATTCAGGGATGAGCCGCACAGTATCAAAACGTTATTTCTTAATGAAAAATGGCCTGAAATGAAAGTCAGCGCTAGATCTGGTGACTGAAATTTAGGAAAAGCTAAGAGGCATTTACTGATTTTTTAGCCAGAAGACTATAACTTTCAAATGCTGTATGTCTAGGAATCATTACGAGTCTGAAGGATAACTTAAAAATTTCAGCTAAACTAGACTGAAGTAATATTCACGAATTTGGGGATTTGTGAAGGTCTCAGGACTGGACCTGTGAATGCCAAGAATCTATTCTAGGTTCCAGGGGTGCCTGGGAGGCTTAGTCGTAAGCGTCTGCCTTCGGCTCAGGACGTGATCCCAGGGTCCTGGGATCGAGCCCCGCATCGGGCTCCCTGCTCCACTGGGAGCCTGCTTCTTCCTCTCGCACTCCCCCTGCTTGTGTTCCCTCTCTCGCTGGCTGTGTCTCTCTCTGTCAAATAAATAAATTAAAAAAAAAAAAAAAAAGAATCTACTCTAGGTTAGAATCCCAAATTTGCCTTGTCACAGGGACAGTATTTTAAAAATCCTGCCGTTAACGATCACCTTGTTTTGGGGAGCCGGGTAATCGTGGAGCTACTCCTTTGTGCTTTAGTCTCACTGCCGTAGGAGACTCAAGCAAAGGTGAGATATTTTTATACTCTTTGCTTCTCCATCCAAGAAGCCTCTGTGTTCTGAGTTTGTGCTCCCCATCCTTAGAGGGTTCCTGATGGCTTTTATGTTGCAAAGCCGGGAAAAGAGGGAGTGCAAGTAGGATTGCCAGGTAACATATGAGATGCCCAGTTAAATTGTATTTCAGATAAACAACAGATAATTTTTAGTATAAGACCCCCCCATTATTTGTTTATCTGACATACAAATTTAGCTGCACATTCTGTATTTATATTTGCTCAATTTGACAACCCTAAGTGGAGGATACAATTTATAGCTCCAGGAGTCTTTACCCTGCTCCCCCACCCCATAAGGCTTTTGTTTGGGAGGGTACGAATCAGTTCAAATAGACTGTAGTGAGGCTGGAGGAAGTGGAATGGCAAACTCAAAAGTTGGAGTCCTGGGGATGGCCTCTGGGGTTGGGTTCAGTGAGGGTCTGGGACCTGGGCTTTATGGCCACGTGACTCCTGAGAAAGTCCAGCTGGCCCAGGGAGCCGGCCGTGGGGGTGGGTGTTGTGGAAGCTGACCTGTGTGGTGGCTGGGGAGCCACATGGCCCAAAGCCCTGCCAATAATCCTACATTGTTGTATGACTCAAGACAGCGAGCAACGAGGGGCAAACGGACTTTATCTGATACATTTAAAGTGACTGGCACAGAGTAAGTGCTTCAGTGAACATTTAGAACAAATGGAGTAATATGATGTTTCTTGAATTTCCATAGCATACATCAAAATAATACTCATTGTATTTCCATTAAAGAAGTTTCTTTCGGTGCCTCCTTTCCTGAATGTCCATGGATTTTGCTCTCTTAGGGCATATCTACTTTGGCACCAGGCATAGCAGTCACAAAATCCCCATAGCATCAATTTCACTGTCCAAATTACAGAAAAGTACATACTATTTGAGCGCCGCAAAAATATCACAGCACCATCTAAAAATGGTTTCGGCCTGTTTTTAAAACATTCTCCAGTACAATATTTTAGCACAGCTGAGATATTTGGAGAATCCCTTGGAGGTTTGTGATAAAGGAATGTGGCCAGTATTTTTCAGTTTACTCAGCCTAATCACTAAATGATTAAGAATGCAAATCATTTCTATACCTCCAGGTATATGTGTGATTTCGAACATGGCAGATCCTTAAGGTAGACTGTAAAGAATAGAGATTGAATGTTCTTTCTCTGCTGCGAGCAAATCTGCCAGACAGATTTGCTGGAGAAGGTCATTGAGCCTCTCCGAGCTACAGTTTCTTCTTTGGGCTCAGAATTAAATATCACTAAGGTTCTTTCCAATGTAAAGAGAATGCTATTTGCTATTCAAAGACCTGGTTTTTAGTCCTGGCTTTGCCAGTTATTAGCTGTGTGACCTTGGGCAAATTATAAAATGTCTTTCAACCTCTGACTTCTCACTTGTAAAATGGAGATAATAACACTTCCCAGGTTGTTTCAAGGACCAAATAAACCAATATAGGGGATAACACTTTCTAATAAACCATGAAGTAATAAATTAATGCAGAGGTATCAATTTTTATTTTTAAGAGTAGCTGATCATAGGGGTACCTGGGTGGCTCAGTGGGTTAAGCATCTGACTCTTGGTTTTGTCTCAGGTCATGATCTCAGGGTCGTGAAATGGAGCCCCTCACCAGGCTTTGCGTGCTCAGTGCAGAGCCTGCTTGAGATTCTCTCTCCCCCTCTCCCCCTCCCCTGGCTCACGCTAAATAAATAAATAGATAAATAAAATCTTGTTTTAAAAAGAGTAGCTGATCATAAAGCAAAACAAAACGAAAGTTGTTTTTTTTTTTAAGATTTTATTTATTTATTCGACAGAGATAGAGACAGCCAGCAAGAGAGGGAACACAAGCAGGGGGAGTGGGAGAGGAAGAAGCAGGCTCCTAGCGGAGGAGCCTGATGTGGGGCTCGATCCCAGGACGCTGGGATCACACCCTGAGCCGAAGGCAGACGCTTAACCGCTGTGCCACCCAGGCGCCCCAAAACGAAAGTTTTTATTTGTGGTCTTGGTTTCTTCAAAAGTCATGAAAATAGGAAAATTATAAATGTACTTACTGGGCCTTTATAGCAACAGGCACTCAGTTTAAAATATTCCTGACTTATAATATATAAAATGGTACACTCTGGGAAGGCTTGGCCATAGTGAAGGAATAGAGCCTACCAGCTGTGATACAGAGGAGCACTAAGCCAACGGGAAGGAGCAGCTTATTTATTGGGGCCAACGAGGCACAAAACACAACACATCAGACGACCATGAAACACTTTGCTTCTTGGAACCTAAAAAAATCATACTTCTCACTGGGGGCAGATTCAAATTATATACAACAATTTTGATGGACTTGTGTGGGGAGTGGAGGGAGGGATAATCTTAAGTAAAAAGAAATCTGCTTGACTATTCCATGACCTGAGTAATTTAAGCATGCAGTGCCCTGAAATGAAGTTGGAAGTCCCAGTACCTTGGACTGACATTCTTGGTAATGCATTTTCTTCTACCAAGAGTCTGTAGACCGCTCCATGGGATCCCAGTATTCTTTAGAAGCTATAGCGGAGCCAGGGGACGATTCCCAAGGGTTATTAGAGTTTGGATATATGCGTTGGGTGGGATTATATAATATTGTATCTGTCTGGGACATATGATTATTAATCATGTCAATTAGTTATTGAGTTATTAGTTGTCGACTAATTGATTCAGCCTTTAGTGGGAGCTACTGTGTGCTAGGCTTTGTGCCAGGAGCTGAAAACACAAAGTTTAGTAGGACTGGCCTTACTTCAACCAGCTCACAGTGTTGTGCAGGAGAATGATATAAAAACAGATACTATGCTTATAACTCAAGGTATGAACTGCATACGTCTGCATTCTACCACTTCTGTTTATTCTTTCTGAGTCTCGGTTTTCCCATCTGTGAAAGATGAGTAATAACACTTCCCTTACAGTATGTGCATGGTTGTTTGTGTAGACCCTGGCTTGCTCCTGATATGTCCTTGTGCCCCTCCCCCACACGGAGAATGGTTTGGCGATGGGAGAAGCCTGTGCTCTCTTTTTGAGGGACTGATTCCATTTGGCTTTTTCAGGTTACAAGAACTGAGCAATCTGAAGACTGGGAGACTTCTTGTAAGGAATTCTAGTACCCAGCCAGCTACTCTATTATTCTTGGGGTCTTTACTTCTCTCTCTGATTTCCATCATCAGCCCTTCTTTGGGTTTTGATTGGATCCATTAGTCACCATCCAATGGGAGACCCACAACTAGAAGACACAGTTAGATAGGAGAAGACTCACCAGCCAATATAGAAGACCCACCAATGGTTCAGACTCCAGCCCAGAGAAGTCCGTCTAGCTATGCTAGACATTTTTTTCCAAAGGCCAATACGAATAAAGGCTGATATTTTTCTTTTTAAGTTTTTATTTTATTTCCAGTTAGTTTTAGTTCCATACAGTGTTATCTTAATTGCAGGTGTACAATATAGTAATTCAACATTTTCATACATCATCCTGTGTTCATCACGACAAGTGGACTCCTTAATCCCCATCACCGTTTAACCCATCCACCCATCCACCTCCCCTCTGGTAACCATCAGTTTGTTCTCTGTAATTAAGAGCCTCTTTCTTATTTTGTCTCTCTTTCATTTTCCCCCTTTACTAGTTTGTTTTGTTTCTTAAATTCCACATATGAGTGAAATCATACGGTATTTGTCTTTTTCTGACTTATTTCTTTTTTTTTTAAAGCATATTTTGTTTTTTGTTTTTTGTTTTAATTTTTTATTTATTTGACAGAGAGAGACAGCCAGCGAGAGAGGGAACACAAGCAGGGGGAGTGGGAGAGGAAGAAGCAGGCTCATAGCGGAGGAGCCTGATGTGGGGCTCGATCCCAGAACGCCGGGATCACGCCCTGAGCTGAAGGCAGACGCTTAACCGCTGTGCCACCCAGGCGCCCCTCTGACTTATTTCTCTTAGCATAATACTCTCTAGCTCCATCCACGTCATTACAAATGTCAAGATTTCATTCTTTTGTATGGCTGAGTAATATTCCATTGCATATATACACCACATCTTCTTTATGCACTCATCAGTTGATGGACATTTGGGTTCCACATAATTAGGCTACTGTAGATAATGCTGCTATAAACATCAGGGTGCATTGATCCCTTTGAATTAGTATTTTTTTATTCTTTGGGTAAATACCTAGTAGTGCAATTGCTGGATTGTAAGGTAGCTCTATTTTTAACTTTCTGAGGAACCCCCATACTGTTTTCCAGAGTGGCTGCACCAGTCTCCATTGCCACAGCCTCGCCAATACCTGTTTCTTGTGTGTTGATTTTAGCCATTCTGACAGATGCGAGGTGATACCTCATTGTAGTTTGGATTTGTATGTCCCTGATGATGAGTGGTGTTGAGCATCTTTTCATGCGTCTGTTGGCCATCTGGATGTCTTCTTTGGAGAAATGTCTGGTCATGTCTTCTGACCATTTTTAAATTGGATTATTCATTTTTTATGTGTAGAGTTGCGTAAGTTCTTTATATATTTTGGATACTAACCCTATGGCAGATATGTCATTTGCAAGTATCTTCTCCCATTCCGTAGGTTGCCTTTAGTTTTATTGATTGCTTCCTTCACTGTGCTTTTTATTTGATGAAGTCCCAATAGTTCATTTTGCTTTTATTTTCCTTGCCTCAGAAGACATATCTAGAAAATGTTGCTATGGCTGATGTCAAAGAGGTTGCTGACTGTGTTCCCCACTAGGATTTTAATGGTTTCTTGTCTCACACTTAGGTCTTTAATCAATTTTGAATTTATTTTTGTGTATGGTGTAAGAAAGTGGTCCGGTTTCATTTTTTTGCATGTTGCTGTCCAATTTTCCCAACACCATTTGTTGAAGAGATTGTCTTTTTCCCATTAGATATTCTTAACTGCTTTGTTGAAGATGAATTGGCCATATAATTGT
Source organism: Ursus arctos (assembly GCF_023065955.2). Classification (NCBI taxonomy): domain Eukaryota; kingdom Metazoa; phylum Chordata; class Mammalia; order Carnivora; family Ursidae; genus Ursus; species Ursus arctos. Next base: position 89,093,976 of record NW_026622874.1, read on the forward strand.
GGGTTTATATCTGGATTTTCTGTTTTGTTCTATTGATCTGTATGTCCATTTTTGTGCAAGTATCATACTGTTTTGATTACTACAGCTTTGTAATATAACTTGAAGTCTGGTATTATGCTTCCAGCTTTGCTTTGCTTTTTCAAGATTGCTTTGGCTATTCAGGGTATTTTGTGGTTCCATACAGATTTTAGGATTGTTTGTTCTATTTCTGTGAAAAATGCTGTTGGTATTTTGATAGGGGTTGCATTAAATGTGTAGATTGCTTTGGATAGTAGGGACATTTTAGCAGTATTTGTTCTTCCAATCCATGAGCATGAGATGTCTTTCCATTTTTCGGTGTCTACTTCAGTTTCTTTCATCACTGTTGTATAGTTTTCAGAGTATAGGTCTTTTACCTCTTTGGTTAGGTTTATTCTTAGGTATCTTATTATTTTGGATGCAATTGTAAATGAGATTGTTTTTTTAATTTCTCTTTCTTTCTTTTTTTTTTTAAAGATTTTATTTATTTATTTGACAGAGAGAGAGACAGCCAGCGAGAGAGGGAACACAAGCAGGGGGAGTGGGAGAGGAAGAAGCAGGCTCATAGCGGAAGAGCCTGACGTGGGGCTCGATCCCAGAACTCCGGGATCACGCCCTGAGCCGAAGGCAAACGCTTAACCGCTGTGCCACCCAGGCGCCCCTTTAATTTCTCTTTCTGCTGCTTCATTATTGGCATATAGAAGTGTAACAGATCTGTGTACATTGATTTTGTATCCTACAACTTAGTGAATTCATTTACAGTTCTGGCAATTTTTTCATGGAGTCTTTGGGTTTTTTATATAGAATATCATGTCATCTGCAAATAGTGAAATGTTTACTTCTTCCTTACTGGTTTGGATGTCCTTTATTTCTTTTTGTTTTCTGATTGCTGTGGCTGGAACTTCTAGTACTATGTTGAATAAAAGTGGTAAGAATGGACAGCCTTGTCTTTTTCCTGACCCCAGGGGAAAAGCTCTCAGTTTTCCTCAATTGAGTATGATATCTGTTGTGGGTTTTTCATGTGAGACCTTTATTATGTTGAGGTATGTTCCCTCTGGACTTATTTGTTGAGGGTTTTTATGAGTCGTCGTTGTACTTTGTCAAATGCTTTTTCTGCATGTATTGAAATGATCATATGGTTCTTACCCTTTCTTTTATTGATCTGATGTATCATATAGACTGGCGAATATTGAGCCATGCTTGCAACCCAGGAATAAATCCCACTTGATCGTGGTGAATGATTTTTTTTTAATGTATTGTTGGATCCAGTTTGCCAGTATTTTATTGAGAACTTTCGCAACTATGTTCATCACAGATATTGGCCTGTAGTTCTCTTTTTTAGTGATATCTTTATCTGGTTTTGGTGTCAGGGTAATGCTGGCCTCATAGAATGAATTTGGAAGTTTTCCTTCCTTTTCTGTTTTTTGGCATAGTTTTAGAAGAACAGGTATTAACTCTTCTTTTAATGTTTGATAGAATATCCCTGGGAAGCCATCTGGCCCTGGGCTTTTGTTTGTTGGGAGTTTTTGGTTACTGACTCAATTTCTTTGCTGGTTATTGGTCTGTTCAAATTTTCTGCTTCTTCCTATTTCAGTTTTGGCAGTTTATAATGTTCCAGGAATTTATTGATTTCTTCTACGTTGTCCAATTTTTTGGCATATAGTTTTTCGCAATATTCTCTCATGATTATTTGTATTTCTGTAGTGTTGGTTGTTATTTCTTCCCTCTTATTTGTGATTTTATTTATTTCAGTTCTTTCTCCTTTTTTCTTAACAAGTCTGACCAGAGGTTTATCAATTTTATTGGTTTTTTTCAAAAAAAACCCTCTTGGCTTCATTGATGTGTTACATTATTTTTTAGTTTGTATATCATTTATTTCTGCTGTAATATCTATTATTTCCTTCTGCTTGTTTTGTTTTATTTGTTGTTCTTTTACTAGCTTCTTTAGAGATAAGGTTAGGTTTTTTATTTGAGATTGTTCTTGCTTGTTGAGGTAAGCCGGTACTGCTATAAACTTCCCTCCTAGAACCACTTTTACTGCATCCCAGAGGTTTTGGATCATTGTTTTGGATCATTTTCATTAAGGCTGCTATTTTTCAAAAAGTGCAATAAGGGGCAGTGTAAATGACTTGTAAGCTTCTGGCTTACACACCTGAGAACGGAACAGTTTGTTGATTTGGGGACACTCACAATAGCTACTTGAAATTGTTCCCATAAAATGTGCTTTACATGGTCCCTTATTTTAACCTCACAGTAACCCAAGGAGAGTGAGGATTATTACACTTAAGAGACAAGATAATTGAGACTTACAGATCTTAATGAAGTTGTTTCAGTGCAAGAACCAGGTTATGATGGAGTAAGTTCTGTTGGCCTCCCAACCCCTGTGATGTCATGGGGGCTTTCCCCTGTGAGACCTAAACAGGAAACCTTTTCTGAAGTCAGTACCAGCACTAGTTATATTTCTTATTGCACACTGGTTTATTTTTATTTTTAGGAAATTCAGGGAATTGCTTATTTTGTTCCCTCCCTCGCAGTGGCTAATGGTTAAGAGTGAGATGTAAGTATAGACATAAAAGTGTGTGTTGGGGAGTGGTACATATACAGTTATTCCCTGTGCTGTCCCAAGAAGGCCTGGGAGCAGTGACAGCTAATAGTAATGAACATGCCTAGTGCTCAGATCTTAGCTTCTAAATACTACTCCCCACTAAAAGTAAAACAGAGCTCCTTGAGAAATGACTAATTTCAGACAAGGCTTGTACAGAGAATTTGTAAGATGGACCTGAAAATTTTTGTTGTGAAGAAGATGTTCAAGTAATGATGGGAACATGTCAAAAGACACAGAAGAGGGGTGCCTGCATGGCTCAGTCAGTTAGGTGTCTGACTCTTGATTTCGACTCAGGTCATGATCTCAAGGTCATGAGATCAAGCCCCATGACAGGCTTCTCGCCTAGTGAGGAGTCTGAGATTCTCTCGCTCTGTCTATCCCCTCACTTGCACTTACTCTCCTGCTCTCTCTCTCTAAAATAAATAAATAAATCTTTAAAATTAAAAGACACAAAAGGTAATTTGAAGGAGCTCCCACTTGCCAAATCTGGGACAATTTGACCGTCAGAGTAAATAATGATAATAACTTGTTAAAACCAATTGAAAAATACAGACATTCATGATCTAAAGAACAAATAAACTCTTCTTCATATATTAGAATGTAGATTAACAAACACAGAGAAAAACAAGAGGGGCTAGAGATAGGAGAGAGTCACACAAGTATAGTGGAAACCAAAAGAAAGAATTGTATTGGGAAGGCAGGGGTGGTCAAAGACACTGACTATTTCTGACAGAACAAGTAATGTAAATTCTAGAAAGGGTCTGGCGGATCCGGGCCCATGGAGATCATTGATGAGAACTGATTGGGTGGGTTGAAGAGGGAATGGGAAGTGAGAAAGCAGAGACAGCAAGCACAGACAACTCCATGAAGAAATTTGGCTGTGAAGTGGAGGAAAGAGAGGGATAGCAACAGGGGAACACATTGAGTTTAGGGAGGGCTTTTTAAAATGGAAGAAACATGAGTAGTTTAAATGCTAATGGGAAATAACTAAAAAAGAGGGCTGAATTAAAGATACAGGAAAGTGGGAAAGCATTTGATGTGAGGTCCCAGAGAAGGTGAGAGGGGGTCCACCAGATGGGGGATTAATGCTTGCTTTATAGCCCAAGTGGAAAAGATGAAATAAAGATAGTAGGTAGATTTAGGGGCAAAAAATTGAGGAAGTTTCTATGTGGTGGTTTCCAAGCTTCTGTGAAATAGGAGATGGAGTTATTGTCTGCAAGTAAGGGGCAGACTCCTGGGGCTAGGGACATGAAGAACACAGAGAAGCGTCTGAGGAACAGGAGAGATAAAAAGCTGGCTCCAGACATGCAGACCGCTTCTTGGAAGCATCAAGGGTCCAGTGGAGGGTGGCAGTCTTGGAGTTATAGTGGCTCCAACTTGTGTGGTTATGATGGTCTCTCTCCCGTCCCTCCCAGACTGAGTCTGCAAAGCTGGAGGACCCAGCTTCCTTGAGTCTCCTTCTTCTACCCTCCCTTTCTTCTTTCTTCCCTTCTTTCCTTGGCAGGTGGAAACGATGTATCATGTAACTGGTTATCAGTTGATTGCCTCTAAGTTCCAAATTCACCCTTCCAGGCCTGCTCTGCGAACATGGAGGTGCGTCCTTTAAACGTTTCCTTTACCAGCTGACACAATATGAAACACGGTCAGTAGAGGATGCTAGAGAAACATTGCAAGAGAAAGGATTTTTTTTTTTTTAGATTTTATTTATTTATTTGTCAGCGAGAGAAAGCAAGCACAAGCAGGGGGAGTGGAAAGCAGAGGGAGAAGCAGGCTCCTCACTGAGCAGGGAGCCTGATGTGGGACTCGATCCCAGGAGCCTGATGTGAGACTCGATCCCAGGACCCTGGATCATGACCCAAGCTGAAGGCAGATGCTTCACCAACTGAGCCACCCAGGCGTCCCAATAAATAAAATCTTTTTTTTATTTTATTTTATTTGACAGAGATAGAGACAGCCAGCGAGAGAGGGAACACAAGCAGGGGCAGTGGGAGAGGAAGAAGCAGGCTCATAGCAGAAGAGCCTGATGTGGGGCTTGATCCCAGATCGCCGGGATCACGCCCTGAGCAGAAGGCAGACGCTTAACTGCTGTGCCACCCAGGCGCCCCCCAATAAATAAAATCTTAAAAAAAAAAAAAAAAGATCCTGAAGGATAGATTTCCAGCAAGTTCCAGAGAGCAGATTTCTAGCACCACCACCAGGGCTGCACTACAATGACTTCTCTGCCTTCAATAACCCACAACTGTGTCTCCTCCAAAAGGTCTTGATCTCAGCCCTGGGGGGGGGGTGGGGGCAGGGAATCCCTCCCTTGGGCACTCCATGTCAACCCAGGGATAGTGGCTACTCCTTATATCTGCTATTCTTATATTCTTTAAAGTTCTTTTTACTTTTTAATAGCCAGTCTTTCATTACTCTGATCCTCTGTTTTAATAATTCTTTATATTAAACTTTACCTGTTCAACTTCTGTGTGGTTTATGCCTCCTGATTAGACCCTGACAGACACAGAACTGGTATCAGTTGTACCAGGTGATAGACCCACAAAGATGGGATTTGGTGACGAGTTTGGTCATGCTTTCGCCCTTGTGCAATGCTGAGCTCTTTGTCACTGGAAAATGGGATGTGGTTAATGTATGACATGAAGTGACATCACAGTTAATCAAGCTATCGCTTGTTGTTTATTGTGATGAAACACCAACTGAAACAAATGCCTTGGAGGCTAAGTGGCTGCTGCACTTGACCTTTATGACAGTAATGATGACTAGGAAGACTGTGGTGTGGGATGGATGCACTTGAACACTTACAGAGGGAAAAACAACAATCTCAAGACTTTAGCACTCAACTTGAGTCATGGTCTTCGAACCCAAGACTTGCCATGACAGCCTTAAAAGAATTCCTTATTTCTTGTATCCATAGGGCTATTTTTGAAAATTGAATACAAATTTAAGTATGTGGGTTGCTGAATTACAACAAGAATTTAGAGTCTCACTAAATGAAAGTAAAAAAATTCCCATGTGAAACTGGGGAATTATGTAAAAGTTGGGGCATCACTTGGTAAAGAATGGGATCCTAAAACTTGGAATAGGAACATATATTTGGACCCAGAGGAAACTAAGTCTTTCACAGAACCTGAGAAGCCAAAGGTGAATTATGCATTGTTAGTAATTTATTGCCTCTCAGCTCAAAGCCGTTCTTCAATGCCTGCTCTGCAGAAGTAAAGATGGGCCCTTTAAATATGTTTTCTTGGCCAGCTGGTATGATGTTCAACTTTATCAGTAGAGGGTAACAGAGAAGACATTGCGGGAAGTTTTCCTTCTTGCTTCTAATCTGTTCCTGTTGGCAGACTTCTGTAACATGGGCAGTTTCTCTAGTATCCAGCTCCTGCCTCATGGGTGGCTTCCGTATCCTGGATGCTGGTTCCACTCAGTCACGTAGGCCAGACACCTGAGAGTCATATGAAACTTCTCTGTTTCCCTTGCTGTCCTATATATTGATCATCAGGTCAGGCTGATTCTGTCTGCTGAATATTTCTCATCCTCTGTTCCCTCTGTCCCTATCCTCAGCCCCCTCTCAATTCCCATCCCCACTGCCTCAGTTGAAGCCTCACTTGGAGGATTTGGATAGCTCCAAACCTAGAGCCTCTGCCTGTATTTTCATCTCAAATTAACTCATTCTCCACTCTTCAGACGGAGTGATTTTACCAAAATAAAATCTGATCTTGTCACCCCCTGGCTTAAATTCTTCAAATGGGTTCCCATTTTTGATAGCAGTAGTCTCTGTACTTTGTCCCTGCACCCCCATCAGTAACACGTTTTTGGCCATGCAGCCACAATGTATGTACATTAAGTTATATACATGTTCTACTCAAAATTATGAGTATAAAATATGTACAAAAAGAGGAATGAAATAGGCCAAGTAAAAATAAATATAAATAGAACTTCTAGTATTCTCTTTGTATCCCTCAATAGTTATTTTTGGAATCTCCTGGGAAGTGTTTGCCTACTCCAGATACCACTAACTAATTGGACAAAAGAACTGCTTAGCTTGACATACAAAGCTCTCATGATGACTCTTCTTTGACATTAAAACTGAGCTTAAGACTTATGCCATCGTCTTTACTTTTCTGTTGAAGTTGGAGACTTCTGTCCCTGGTCCCAAAGTCCTTTTATCATATTTTTTCCACAGCAGTTTTCATCCGTGGCAGTTTCAGAGTCTCCACCTCAGAAGACTTAGAGGCAGAAATTGGGTGAAGGTGGTTGGGTTTGGAGGAGGTTGTTGGTACCTGACTTGTCCCTTAGATTATGGTGATTTATCCGGCATGACTTTAGTGAAGGATGTTGAAGGTGATGAGGGTATTGAAGCTTCCCAGCACCCACCTCTTGGCAAATCCCGGAGACCGGTGCAGGGCTATCAGGGTCTGTTAATAGAAGACTCATCAGGAGGGAAGAAAACCATGGCACACATGTCTGGTTCAAGAGTGATGGGCCAGGGTCAAGGGAAAAGTAATCCTGAGAGGCCTGCTCAGTCTGCTCCTCTCATCATCCACCATCCTCCAGCCCACAGTCACGTTAGACTTGTTAGAGAGGCAGACGGACCAGACCCTGCCATGGCAAGCCATTTAGGGTGTGTAGTGGGGTGCCTTGGTAGGGTTTGGAACCGGGGAATTACATGGTCTGATTCACGTTCTACATGCACCACTCTGGCTGTCCTGTGCAAACTAGATTGTAGAGGGACAGGGGGAGGTAGGGTTGGCTTTGCGTGGATATTGTGGCAGCAACAGGGCCTCAGGTGGACCATAACCCTGGCAGTCATTGCTACACTGGGCCCCAACAATGCCAGGAGATATAATTAAGTTTGCGCCACATCAAAGGAAGATCCACTGGAGTAGCCAAGAACACATGTGACACATGCCCTGGGCAGATCAAGATTTTATAGCAGATGGAGTTCCCAGAAAACAGGTGGGTAGGACAAAAGTAATAACGTTCTCCTAGGACCATGGTGGTGGCCTCATTTTTCCTCTCCAGCTAGCATTAGCATGGCCTAGGAACCATGGATTACACCTTTATTGCTATTTGCTTTCACCTGTCATTAAGAATTCACTTTTTGATTTGTATATATATACATGAATACACAATGAATATATGAGTACGTGATATGTACCTATCTTCACACAAACATTCAATGTGAAAGAGATATTTGAATACCAAGAAATTGATAAGTTTCCTTGGGCTTTGGAACCATCCTTAGAACAAACACTAAAGAAGAACAAAATATCATCACTAATGAAAATGGACAGAGAGGACCATGAGTCAATAGTACTTTGCACTTCAACCACCTGCCAACAGAGCATCTCGAAGGGCTGGATATATCTGAATATCATATCCTTCCACATAGATCAGAAGGCTGTGTCATTACTACCTGTCTTAATACCTAAGTATGACCCTTGTCAGGGTGAAATCAACAGCTATTTCCCAAATCATAGAGATATTGAATAATAGCTTTGGTCAGGAAATGGGTATTGCTTTGGCAGTCATGACAAGTTCCTGGTCTGGGCAGATGGAATATTGCAGAAATATATGTGTGTGAACTCTCATGTGCACACAAGTGGGGGTGGGGGTGGGGAGTTGAGCTTGATAAAACCAGCAGGAGGCAGGCCAAGTAGGAAGGACATTGGCTTTGGAATCAGACAAGGTTCTGACTCCAACTTTCCTAGTTCTGTGACTCTAGAAAATTAACAAATACCCATAGACCTCAGTTTCCTCTTCTGGAAAATGAATTTATAATTCCTACCTTGATGAGTTATATGGGATTAGATTAACCAATATGTGCAAAATATCTAGTATGTAATAGGTGCTGAGCAAATAAATGAAATTTCCTACCACGAAAAAAACAAACAAACCCAAAACCAACTTGTTTTTAGCGTTACATGATAATCATTTCATACCTCTTTCTGTGCAAATATGTAATTTAATAGCTAGATAGACAAAGGGATTAAAAATAACTTGACAGAGGTGCCTGGGTGGCTCAGTCAGTTGAGCCTCAACTCTTGATTTCAGCTCAGGTCGTGATCTCAGGGTCATGAGATCGAGCCCAGCATCAGGCTCTGAGCTGGGTGCGGAGTCTGCTTGTCCCTCTCCCTCTGATCCTCCCCCCTGCTCTCTCTCTCAAATAAATAAATAAATAAATAAACAAACAAAAAATAAATAAAATCTTCTAAAAATAACTTTACATATTTTACATGTATTTTAAATGCATATGTTAGCTTTAATTTTGCTTGATATAACAGAAGCAAATGAAACTAAAGATGGGGGATTTTCTGAACTTCAGATAAAGGCTTATGCACAAGTGATATTTGTTTCTTCAAGATTCATTAAGGTTATAAAAAGGATAATGAAAATATGATGATTCTTTATAATGGGCAGTTTCCATTTTAGCTCACATGTGCTTTATTTCCTGAGTTGGTGCATGTTTGAGAGTTTCTGCTTAATGATTTTATACTCGGATGACATCTGTATGAGTGGAATATTCTAGATTCCCTTCCTTTGAGCTATGACTCTAGTCTTCCTTCAAGCTATGACTTCAGTATCACCTGGCACTGGTTGTGGCTATGCATAGTTCTGGGGCTAGTTGAAGATTTTTCTCATGTGAAGGTCATGGTTTCCTGTCCAAAAGCCTGTGGAATGCCTTCTTTATCCTTGAAGTTTAATAGCTTAGGCAGATTGGCTCTGGGCCAGTCATTCTATATTAACTTTTCCAGGTATGTGGTGTGCCCTTTGACTGCTGATTACATTCTTTTATATCTCTGCAAACTTTTCTTGTTTCATTTTTCACATTCTCTACCTCAGGGCCACCAGTTAACAACCTGAATTGTCTCTTTCTAATATCTATAATCAATAATTGGGGGGGGTGCTTTAAATCTATTTCTTTTATCCTCTGAATTCACTGTGATTATCTCAAGATTAATTTTTATTTTTGATCATATTGATTCTCTTCCTGTTTCTAATTGATTAGATTTTTTATGGTGGTATTTTGGTCCTCTCTTGGCTTCCTTGGTTCTGTAATCTTCCTTTCATCTCATCCTGTGGTGTTGTTTTCTTGTCCTCGTGCTCTTATTTTCTGATTCATCTGTAGTGCACAGCACTTGTAGGGACATTTTCTTCTAATTTTGGGCTATGTTTTCTTTCCAAATAGGGTCCTGAATGTTGTAGCATCTCTAAGATGAGTCCTGTTGTCTGTCTACATCCTTTGGCTGGGTGATGTCTTCTAACCTTTGACTTTGGCTGCTATGTATGTGTTAACAACTGGCATATTTATACCTTAAGAGCACACCTATCTTTTGAACTCAAATTAAATTTCAATGGATTTCCTTGCTATTTCCACTTGTATATTTAATATGCATCGTAAAAGCCAAATGTCTTATAGAGACATTGGCCCTTGGTTTTCCTCTCCTGCCTCCCATTTACTTGTTCTTCCCTCGGTGTTCTCCATCAGAGTAAACAGCAGCAATACTCACCTTGTTGCTCAAACCAGAGGCCTCAGAGTCATCCTTCTCGTGCCCCACATCCAATCCACTACCAAGTCCTGATATGTCTGCTTTCCAAATGTGGCCTCACATTCTGCATGTCTTTCATGTCCACTCCATTGTCATTTTTTTCCTGGACACCGCACTAACACTTCCCTGGCCTCCCTTCCTCCACCGTTGCCCCCATACAATTTATTTTCCGCTCAGGAACCAGGATGTGGTGGTTTAAAACATGTCTGCAAATTCTTTGACACTGTGTCATCAGGACGTGGAACCTGGTTCTTTTTCCCTTGAACATGGACTTAGTCACATGCCCATGACTTCCAAGCCTAGGTCATAAAAGATGAGATAGCTTCCACCTGCCTCTCCTGGGATTGTTGCTCTTGCAACTCATTTACCATTCCTTAAGAGAGCCTGGGCCACGTGGACACGCTGCCTATAGGTGTTCTATCAGCCCCAGCTAAGGTCCCAGCTGACACTTGAGCCAGGAAACCTTCAGATGACTCCAGCCACAGTCACTATTTACAGGCAACTACATAAGAGAACTTGAGCAAGAACCACCTAGTTGAGTCCAGTCAGCCTCCAGAATTGTGAGAAGAATAATGAGTGTTGCTGTTATTTTACACCACTAAGCCCGGAGTTGTTTGTTATACAGCAATAGATAACTGATACATAGAGTGATTTTCAAATATAAATGATATTATGTCACTCCTCCACTTGACAGCATTTAATGGTTTAGAATTGAGTTTAAAATAGAATAAAATAAAATAAAATAAAATAAAAATAAATCCTGGATCTGGTTCTTCCTGCCATCTCCTAACCCTTCCCTCTTGCTCACTGTGCTCTGGCCACATGGGTTTCTTTTCCACTCCTATAAATACCAAGTGTTTTCTCTCCACAGAACCTTTGCACATGCTCTTCCCTGCATGAAATGGACTTCCCATGCCATGGCTAGATCTTTCTCCTCTCTCAGGCCTCAGCTCAAGCACCAGTTCTACAAAGTATTTCTCTCTCACCTTGTCTAAAGAAGGCACTTATCCTCCTTCCCATCCCATCACCCTGCTTAGTTCACTCAGAGCAGAGGAAACTAATCTAACTTAATCACATTAAAAAATTAGCTTGTTATTTATTTTTTAAATTGCATGTCCTCCTCCCCGAATTAGAACATAAGCACCATATGGCAGGAGTTTCATCTTGTTCCTTCTCAGAACCTAGCATAGTGGTTGGCGCATAGTAAGCATACAATAATGTCTTTAGAATGAACGAGTATCAAAGGAAGGAGATTTTGGGATTTGCCACCTTTATATGGAAATCCTACCTATCCATTGAAACATTTATCTGATGGCATTTCCTATTATTGAATCTAAACTAATTAAAAGGGAATAACCTTTTGCTGGTTGTCATTAATCATTTTTATTTATTCATTCAATCATTCATTCATTCAATCATTCATCAAGTACAAGATTCCTTCTTCCAGAAGGCGGGGGTAAACAAACAGTAAGCACTAAAGATACAATGTAAGGTTAGGATATGATAAGTCTATGAAGAAAAATAAAGCAGGGCAAGGGGATAGAGAGTGAGGGGGCGCTGTTTAGATGGGAGGATTAAGAAAGGCCTCTCTGAGGAGGTGAATTGAACAAAGACTTGAATGAAGTGAGAAACCGAGTCACGTGAAGATCTGAGAGTCTTCCAGCACAGAGATTAGCAAGTGCAGAGTCCCTGAGAAAGGAGCATGCCTGGTGTGTTTGAGAAATAGCAGAGAGACCACTGTGGCCAGAGCAGGAGAGAGAGGCAGGAGATGAGGTCTGAGAGATCACAGGGGCCTGTCAGGAAGAGTTTCTGAGGCCCTAGGAAGGTCTTTGGTTTTTTGGTTTTTTTTTTTTCTTTAAGATTTTATTTATTTATTTGACAGAGACAGCCAGCAAGAAAGAGAGAACACAAGCAGGGGGAGTGGGAGAGGAAGAAGCAGGCTCCCAGCAGAGGAGCCTGATGTGGGGCTCGATCCTGGAACACCGGGATCACGCCCTGAGCCGAAGGCAGACGCTTAACGACTGTGCCACCCAGGCACCCCAGGTATTTGGTTTTTAGTCTAAGAATATTGGAGATTGTTGGAGGGTCGAGTAACTAGTCTTTGTTTTAAGAACATTCTAGCTGCTTGTTGAGAAATTGCACATGGCGGGACAAGAGAGGGAGCAGGACAACGGTGAAGAGCTACCACATCAATTTCCTTTGATCATTCCAGGCCAAGTTTTGAGCAGGACCTCTGAGAAAGCATGACCCAGCCCAGATCCCTTCCTCTTCACATTCAGTGCCTGTGAAGGCCCAGTGGGGTCAGGCTGTGGAGGCTTCTTGGGAAATCACTGGCTTCTCAAACCAATATCTTCATTCATTCCTTTGATATTGTAGACAATGGTCTCTGCTGTATCCAATTGCAAACTGAGTGGACTGCCTTTTAGCTCAGGAGTATGTATTGCTCAAGAGTTCACACAAAGAGAAATCATTGTTACCGGCTCCCAGCTGAAGTGTATTGGTTATGACTCAAGGCAGCCCTTGGGCAGCAGTGGGTTCCTAAGTAACAAATGTTCCCCCAACATCTCTTTTCCCAAGTTTGTCAATGAAACCCACATTTAGGGAGAAAGAAATGGGAAAGAGAGAAGGACAAGAAACCAACCAGACTGAGTTGTATAAACACTAAGTTCCTTAAAATTGTTTTTACTTTCTCTAATAACTTTCGATTCAGCTTTTTCTCAGTTTCTTTGTTATGTTATGTTTTTTAAAAGTTTCCAAATGGTATTTTAATTGCTTTTCTTCTCAGTAAATCGAACATGGAGTATCTATTCTGTCTTTGAATGAAGCAAATATTATACACTTGGGAAACCATTTTTAAATTATTGGATTATAGAAAGGAAGGGTACAAGACTGGAGACAAGGCAGAGGAGGGTGTCACTGTGGCTGTGTCCCTCTGTTCCTTGCCACCTCCTTAGTCTCCTGTCCCCCACGTCATCCCTCCCTCCCACCCCACCGAGGACTGCTCTTCCTGCATGCTTGTTAAGTGGCATAGTATGCAGAGTGAGGGATTACCAAATGGGATGTGCAAAAGGCATCATTCTTGGCTTCACAGAGTTCATTTTATTTAATTTGTCTACTCATAAAATTCATTTACTGTGCACGTTATCTGAGGGCTTCTGAATATCTACACCAACTGTTAAACACAATGATGTTATCAGAGTATGAAAACAAGCTTCATTTTGTAACGGTGAAGATCAGCAGCCGGGGTGAGTGAGTTGTCCCTAACCTGGCAGCAATCTGGCAGCAATCTGGCAGCAATCTGGAGAACACAAGGCCCTCTGCGGGCACTTGGTTAGAGCGTGTGGACTGGCTGCATGGTGGCATGCATTCCTCGTCTTTCACCTGCCAGCTCAGTGACTGATGCCACGTGTCATACTGGCCATCTAACCCGGGGACTTGAGAGGCTTCTTTGGCTCTTCTTTCATGCTCCCCACTAAATCTGCTTGCTCTCCAAGTCTTATTTGGTTGTACCTCCAGACCATCTCTCCTGTCTGCCTCCCCTCTCCTTCAGCCCACGGCCACTGTCTCAATCTTGCTATCATTTCTGGCCTAGAGTACTCCTACTTAGTGCCTTTTAAACGCCTTCTAATCAAAGAGAGCTCTTTACAAAACAGCTAAATTTAGATACTTTGTATTATCACGCACTGCCTTTTAAGTGATCCACGTATTTCTGTATGTTTAAAATGTTTAAGCATTCTAATTACCATATGATCCCAAAAGAACATGATTTGACTTCTAAACTCATTGAGTGGTATGCATTAAATACACACAGCTTTTTATATGTCAATCATACCTCAAAAAGTGGGGCTAAAAAAAGACACAACTTTAAAGAAAACAAACTATGTAGGCACCTTTTTCATTAACTTTAATTGTCATTAACGTACTTCGACTGTGATCTCATTAGGCCATAATGAAACTGATCATTTGTAACTCATTGGATTTTCTTAGACCCAAAAGGTATTGCTAATGCATTTTACTAGATCTAGAAGTGGAAAATCATTTTCTCTTTCCACTTTGCTTAAGGTGCTCTCCAGCGTATTTAGTTAAGCTTCATTCTGGTTCACCAGAACACAGGCATCCCTGGCTGCCCTGGAGTGAATGCTTGCATTGTCTGACTTTATTGTGTCCTATTTCCGTGGGGAAAATACCAGAGGTGGTGGGGGAGCAGATTTTACTAGCTCACAGCTTTCCTTCCTAACTAAATACTTAAGGAACAGGCATGGATTTAGGACTATATGAGATAAGCCAAAGTAGGGCTCGGAATCCTTTCTTGTGCTAATTATAGAATTGGAGGGGAGAGCAGACAAACAAAAGCATGGACCTGCCCCCAACTTTCTTGGGGATTTCCCCAGTTCTCACCCAAGTCATTTTCTCTCTCCTTCCTCCCCTGTCTTCCTTTCCCCTCCTTTTTTGGTATTCTGGGAAGCAAAGGAAAAAGATGTTAATCTTATTTCCATGGGCAATATTTTAATGGAGAAGAGTCCAATAAACACTATTTCTGAAAAAAATACCTGCTCAACTTTCAAAATGTTGCTTTTTTCTTCACGCTCCATTTTTTCCTTTCCTTGTCTCTTAGCATCCAATTTCATGAAACATCTCTGTTCTCATCCTTTCCTCCTTTGACTCCTGGGTCTTTTCAATGTGCTGTCTTGTATTTCCATGTTGTTTACTTTCCATTTGGAATTAAAAGCTACGTTTCAGGGGCACCTGGGTGACTTAGCTGGACGAGCATCCAACTCTTGGCTTCGGCTCAGGTCATGATCTTGAGGGTCCTGGGATCAAGCCCTGAGTCAGGCTCCACGCTCAGTGCAGAGTCTGCTTAAGGTTTTCTCTCTCCCTTTCCCTCTGCCCCTCTCCCTTGTGCTCGCTCTCTCTAAAATAGACAGAAAAACCTTTAAAACAAAAAAGTAAAAGAAATATTCACTAAAAAAGAAAGAGTAGAGCTTCTTGGGAAAATGCAGGATGCTTATTCTGAAATTAAAAAAATAATAATGAAAAATAAAAGCTAAGTTTAATGGGCTCAGAGAAAGCATATAGAAAAGCAGACGTTGCAACTGATGAATCACTAAACTCTACCTCTGAAACTTCAAAGAAGGAAAGGAAGGAAGGAAGGAAGGAAGGAAGGAAGGAAGGAAGGAAGGAAGAAAGGAAGGAAGGAGAAGAAAGAAAAGGAAAGAAGAGAAGAAAAGATGAGTTACTTCCATCTCCACTAGCATAGACATCAAGTATCTTTTCAGGTTTCTCCCCTAGCCCACCTGTTCCCTGACAGTTGACCAGTTGTAAAGTCTCATACCAAGTGGGAACAGTCAATGCTCTCCTCCGGTTTGAATTTACTTCAAGAATAAAGTAACTTTCACTCCTCCTTGATGAGCTGGTCCTTATTCACCTCACTAGGAAAAATACACGTGCTTTTTCTGTCACCTCAGGCCTCTGGGGAAGGACTTTGGAGCAGGGCCAAGTCATCCCAGCCTTTGCCCTCAATTGCACACAGAGTGGAGCGCCTCTTAGCTCAGGAGTTTCTGCTGCTCAAGAGTTTGCATAAACACAATGTTGAGAAATACTTCTTGCTGGAGTGGGTGCAAAAGGCAAAGGACGAGCTGTTCCCCTGAGATGGAGACATTGCCGAGTTGGCTTTAGCTGTTCTATATTGGACCCCTAGTGGGAATAGCTGATCTAAGTGTCATTCTTCTCCAATTACTTGGTGAGTTACTCAGCCTCCTTGGAACCCAATTTCCTCATTTTCAAAATTTGGGGTGAAAACACATATTCCCTAAAATCTTTTCATCTTGGCTGTTTTATGAGTTAATTAGTGAGATTTGTTTTGCAATAAGCACCCATCCAAAATAGTTCTGTGGTCCTCAAGGTAGGCCTTATGTGTGTTTCTATAATCTTGTAATCACCCAAAATAAAGGGGGGGCATTCGAGGGAAAAGATCTCCCTCCCTCCCTCCCTTCCTTCCTTCCTTCCTTCCTTCCTCCTTCCTCCTTCCTTCCTTCCCTCCATCCTTTCTTCCCTCCCTCCCACCTTC
This sequence comes from Ursus arctos, assembly GCF_023065955.2. Lineage (NCBI taxonomy): Eukaryota > Metazoa > Chordata > Mammalia > Carnivora > Ursidae > Ursus > Ursus arctos. The sequence continues at coordinate 89,110,213 of NW_026622874.1, forward strand.
TTTCCATCCTAGCTTTATTGCTTTCTGATAACCTAAATTGTCTTTTGAGACTAGAGTTGACATTTACAAATAGCCATTTGAGCTAGGTCTTGGGAGTAAGTGAGTGGTCGAACACGATGCCACAACCTTGGCTGTAACAGTTTCACAGAGAGCATGCTGTGAGCTCTGCAATGCTGTCTGCCAATCATGAGGCCACAGTTCACATTTCTTGCCAAATTCAGAATTCCATAGGAAAAATATCCCTAATGTCAAAGGATTAAAGCACTAGGGCCTTCTCTTTTGTTTGATCTGTTTATTTTCTTGGTTCTGGAATTTTTAACTGCTGACTTTGGTTTTGGTATTGCTAGATACTCCCACTACTTTTTTTCTTTAAAACTTGCTGATTTGTTCAGCTTCTTAGAGAGATCTTTTGTGTTTTATATGTCAAAATATGTAAACTAATAGCTGCAGAAACATTCTGCATGTTCCAGGTTACTTTAAAATTTAGACCAAAAATAAGTAGGATCCACGCCCTATATGGAGCCCAATGCAGGGCTTGAACTCACAATCCTGAGATCAAGACCTGAGCTGAGATCAAGAGTCAGACACTTCACTGTGAGCCACCCAGGCACCCCTAGACCAAATCTTTATTTACAATTTACTTTTCAGCATTCATCAAAGCAGTTGACCATCATTTAAAGAGAACAGAATCTCCTGACCTTTCCACCATTCTCACAGGTTAGAGGGTGCCGGCATGGGCATGGATGGATGAATGTTACAGGCAAGTGGTTTCTAGCCAAGTATAACAAGGATACCACTTCTGACCACATCATTGTGCAGATGTAGAATGAAAAGCTCCTTGGCAGGGAGGTATATCAGGAATTCAGGCAGCATGTGGATGCCTAGATTTACAAGGCCTCTTCGTTTCAATCAGAAAATTCTACATTTCCATGATTCTGACCCCTTTCTTACCTTCTATATATGTCTGTTGCAGGCAGCTTCTGACAAGGTTCCCAAAAATCTTGCCTCTTGGTATTCACTCCTTTGTATAATGCCTTCCTCTTTTTTCTTTTTTTTAAGATTTTATTTATTTATTTATTTATTTATTTATTTATTTATTTAAGACAGAGAGAGCGAGCGTGCACAAGCTGTGGGAAGGGCAGAGGAGGGGGAGAGGGAGAAGGAGACTCCTCACTGAGCAGGGTGCCCAACACGGGGCTCGATCCCAAGACCCCAGGACCATGACCTGAGCTGAAGTCAGCCGCCCAACCGACTGAGCCACCCAGGCGCCCCTAATGCCTTCCTCTTAGGTGTGGAATGGACCTGGTGACTTGCCTCTAAGGAATGAAATACACAAAGGTGATGGGATATCACTTCCATGACAGGTTACAAAAGATTGGGACTTCCCTCTCACTAGCAGGCTGGCACCCTCTCTCGCTCTTTCTGCTTGCTCACTCTGATAAAGCAAGCTGCCATAGGGACGGCAGCCATCAGAGAACGGAGGCCCTTAGTCCAACAACCAGTGAGGAAGTGAGTCCTGCCAAAACCATGTAAGGGAGCTTTGAGGCAGACCCTTCTGTAGTCAAGCCTTCAGATAAGACTGCAGCCTTGGCTGACAACGAGACGCAGCCTTGTAAGAGCCCTGAGAAGGAGGACGCAGCGAGGCTGTGGATTCCTGGAAGCCTGACTGCCGGCTGAGAAAAACTGTGAGATGATAAGTATTGTTGTTCTAAGGCATTGAAGATTCTGAGGTGGGGGTTGTTGTGCAGCTGTAAATAACCAACACATCACCCAAGATGGGCAAGAATCCTCACTCTCTTGGGGCACCTGGGTGGCTCAGTTGTTGAGCATCTGGCTTCGGCTCAGGTCATGATCCCAGGGTCCTGGGATCGAGCCCACATCGGGCTCTCTGCTCAGCGGGGAGCCTGCTTCTCCCTCTCCCACTCCCCCTGCTTGTGTTCCCTCTCTAGCTGTCTCTCTCTGTCAAATAAATACATAAAATCTTTTAAAAAAAATAAATTCTCCAGGGGAGTTTGAAAGCGATACTGTTGGCTTTAAACTCTCCCCTCTTTCCTTTTCTTCTATTTTCCTTCTTTTCTGCCCCTTTCTCCCTCTCTTCATACCACCTTCCTCTACCACCTGCTATAGGCAAAGGCATTAAAAGAGGATTTTTCTTTTTTGCTTTTACAAAAACCAGATGAATATACCTCAGTTAAAAACGTAGACAAACAACAAATTCCAGAATTCTTTCTTTCTCAGCCCCAGGCATTCTAGCGAGCCCTGTTTTGAGGCTACAATCTGTGGCCAGGGCCTGGTTGATGGGTTCTCTAGTGTATCGTGGAGGTTGTTGTGAAGTAGTGGATTTCCTGGGGCCGCATCAGCCTGTGGACTGATGGAAGGTCACATCGATAGTCATGAATGTCCCAAACATCTCTGGGTCTTACCCTCACCTGCTATCATAGAATCATCCTTCCACCATTAAGGGGAGTCTCCTAGGGTGTCGTACAGGTATTCCTGCAAACTGGTAGGTTTGCTACCCCAGGGCATCCGCTGTGTTCTCCCCCAGCCCCCGCTCTGGCCTCCTCTGTTGATGTCCACAGCCCCTTGGTAGGCCTGCCCCTGCTGAGCTAGTGGCATCCTTGTAGACACTGGTATCCCTGCTGAGAGGTCTGTGCTCTGAAGCCTCTGGAGTTAAAAAATGTTTAAAAGTGCCAGTATTGGTCAAAGCCTTATGGGCAAGCATCACGATCAACTCGGGCTAATTTTTTTTTTTCAGATTTATTTGTATTTATTTGAGAGACAGAAGAGGAGGGCAGAGGGAGAGAGAATCCTCAGGCAGACTCCCTGCGAAGTGCAGAGCCCGACTCAGGGCTTGAAGCTGGACCCCAGGACCCTGAGATTGTGATCTGAGCTGAAATCAAGAGTTGACAGCTTCACCAACTGCACCACCCAGGCGCCCCAACTCAGGCTAATTTAAAAAGAAAAGAAACTTGTTATTAAAACAATATTGGATATTGGATAGTTTTCAAAATTCCTGAATGGCCAGGGAAAACACGGTGGGAAGCTCTAGAGATTGCAACAGAAGTCCAGGTCCTATCTGGGGGCTATTACAGTGAAGAAACCCCTCTCCATGATGCCCTGGCAGGACAGCTGGCCTGTCCCTACTGATGCTAGAAGCCTGTCACCATCACCTCCAGAAGAAACTAGATGGAGATGCTGTCATGCATCCACTCTCCCAAACACGAGGCCTGTGGGTCTCCCTGTACCCCACTTCCAGCAAACCTGGGAAAAGCAAGCGTCTAGTGTTTTCAGCTCTTTCAGTGGGAGGTGAGCTCTGCCTCCTTAGGTAGGAGATTGCCCAGTGTAGGAGCAGTTTAGATCCTGCGTACCTGGGAGAGAACCAGCTGTCCACTGCAGTGGGGCTAAATCCCCTGCGCCACCTGACACTCCAGCCTTCTCTGAGCCCCACGACCAAAGTGCAAGGTGTGGACCCCAGTGCCCATAGAGGCACTTGTGAGAACTACTCCTTCAGCCTGAGCTGTGGCTCCTCCCTCCCCAGGACCAAGTCTGACTCCTGTTGATGTCTTCATACCCCTCCTCACCTCCTCCAAAACCCCTGCTGTTCCTCCAGCAGCCATCTCATCCATCCAGGGTAACAATTTCCCCACTGTACTGGAAGTCAAGAAAATCCTGAAAACTCTTTCCTAAATCCATGGAGCATTTCCCCTATTTTCTGAACAAGCAAGTGGTTCAGGGGGTCCTGGTAGGTGTGACAGAGTATCCTGGGAGGCAGAGCTTGTACTTCAGTGTGTTCCGTGTCTGGGCCTAAATGGCTCCCTTCCTCCCAAGTATCCCTCTGCATCTGCTGACTTATATAGGGGGGACCCTGGGGAAAAATGAACTTCAGTCTCGTTCACGATTTAGAACTAGACAGATTTGTAGGAAGGGCTTGTTGGGATCAGTGGAAGCAGGCTATGGAAACTATCACATTCCTATTGGTACGTGGTGTGACATCTAGGTGTTTACGTGGGGCCGGGCTAAAGAGGAAGGAGCAGGTGGACATAGGAAACACTCCTTGAAGTGTTTTTGCTCCAGGGAGAACGACCATGTCTGTCAGTTAAGAAAACAGTTTTACTACTCTCCATCAGTTTGGGCCCCAAATAATAGTGTCCCAGCCTGCACAAGTGAGCACAGTACTGGGGGAGGGAGTTGTTTGTTTATTTGATTCTGTTACTTTCTTTTCATGGGCATTTGTGGCTGGGGGAGTCAGCAGGCATTTGCCCCTCGGGGGTGGGGTGACAGCAGGAGACGGAGGGGGGTGGGCAGGCAGGTCAACTCAAAGATGACTCTGTTGGGCTGCCTGCTGGAGTTTGGGATTGGTGGCAATACTTAAGCTGAGGCAGTGGCAGCAGGAAATTGCAGCCAGTTGGTGTGGGGGTCTAGGCGCTGGCACCTCTGAGAAGGTGTGGGGACCAGTGGCTGCAGTCTTGGCTCAGCCAGCATGACGCTAGCAATGGTGGAAGATATGCAGACAGTGAGGGGGATTCAGGGAAACAGGGGCCAGAGGCAGTGGTGTACTAGGCCTTAGAGAGGCACTTCCAAGGGCCCCTGGGGGCCCTGGCTGCATGGTTCATCGTTCAGTGAGTGACGATGGTAATGGTGATGATAACAGCATGTCAGATACCATTCTAAGTGCTTTCCATGTATTTGTTCACTTCGTCCTCACATCCCTATTTTTTTTTTTAAGATTTTATTTGTTTATTTGAGATAGGGAGGGAGCACGCACATGAGGGAGGGGAAGGGGGAGAGGGAGAAGCAGACTCCCCGCTGAGCAGGGAGCCTGGCATGGGGCTCAATCCCAGGACCCTGAGATCATGACCTGAGCCGAAATCAAGAGTTGGTGCTTTCACTCACTGAGCCACGCAGGCGCCCCCTCACAACCCTGTTAAGTAGATATTATTATCATCTTTCTTCTACAACTCAGCCTTGGACAGGGCATGTGGCAGATGGCGTGTTCCAAAGATGGCCACCACAGCAATGTCTCCTAACCCACAGGTTATTCTGCAATGTGACTTTGGTCCTCCTACCATTGAAAGACGGGGTGTGTTCCCCTCCACTTGAATCTGAGCAGTCTTCTGAATCTCTTGTAACCTATAGAATGCAGCAGAAATGAGGCAAAGTGACTTCCAAGGCTAGGTCAGAAAGGAGATGCATTTTGTAATGTTCACAGAAACACCTATCCTGCAGCTTTGCGCTGCCGTGGAAGCAGTCTGGCTGTCATGAGGCCACCATGCTGTGAGGAAGCTCAAACTAACCCACATGCAGTGACCATGTAGAGAGGTCCCCAAACTACGTGAAGAGGGACGGAGAGATACCCAGCGAGCCCCAGCTGCTCCATTCCCTGCTGTTCCAGTTCCAAGCACTGTCTGATTGCAACCACATGAAAGACACCGAGCCAACCAAGCCCTTCCGAAACTCCCAACCACAGAAACCATGAGAAATAATAAAATGATTATTGCTGCGTTAAACCACTAAGTTTTGGGATAATTGTGTAATGCAGCAACAGATAAGTAACAACTTGCCCACGGCTCGCAAGTGGTGAGGCTGAAATTTGAACCATCAGTCTGGAGAACGAAAAGACAACACATACATACACGAAAGCACTTCTTCGGACATGTCCAGATATACAAGGAGAAGGAAACTGATTCTTGCGTAATCATCCGGTGTTCACAATTCACAAGATCCAGTTATAATTTTATTGCGACCTTATTTGTACGTACAAGTTGATGAAAGCTGAGATATTCAAATTACATAGGAAAGTCAGACCTTTCTGAAAAAAAAAATATGTCTGGCTTTTCTCTAGCATATGAATGACGAACGTCAAAACTGCTTCTCTGGGGCGCCTGAGTGGCTCGGTCGATTGGACGCTGACTCTTCCTTTTGATCTCGGGTCGTGGGATCTGTGCTCAGAGGAGGAGTCTGGGGATTTTCTCTCTTTTCCTTTCCTCCTGCCCCTCCCCTCGCTCCCTCCTCCGCTACTAGTTCTCGCTCTCCAGTGCCCTCTCTCTCTCTCTCAAATAAATAAATAAATCTTTGCTTCTCAAAGACTCACCCTAGAGTCTTTGAGAGGGGAAGGGCTGGTTAAAAAAATGCAGATTCCCAAGTGCCACCTGAATCTCGGAATCTGAATCTCTTAAAGTAGGACCACAATCTGAATTTTTAGCAACTCTCCAGGGGATTCTTAAGCAACATTAGAATTGGAAAACAATGGCTCTATGACCAACAGCATTTAACCTAGAGAATACTCAAGGTGGGGCTTACTAATTCCCCTCCCCAGGAAAGTCATGCACTCACCAACCCTTCAATCCATGTTACTGCCTGAATTTGCCTGATCCTAAGGATCACCAGAGGCTTGACCAAAAATACACATTCCTGGGGCGCCCGGGTGGCTCAGCCATTAAGCGTCTTCCTTCGGCTCAGGTCATGATCCCAGGGTCCTGGGATCGAGCCGCATTGGGCTCCCTGCTCAGCGGGAAGCCTGCTTCTCCCTCTCCCACTCTCCTTGCTTGTGTTCCCTCTCTCGCTGTCTCTGTCAAATAAATATATAAACTCTTTTTAAAAAATACACATTCCTAGGCTTCTGCTCTGCTGGGAATCGGGTATACAGCAACGCCCAGGAATCTGCTTTTAACATTCGGTTATTAAATGTTCTTTAAGTAACTACACAATGTGATGTGTTTCATGTAGTTATTGGAACACAGATCAGTTCAGTTTGGGATAGCATTTACCCAATATGATAATCTTCGTCTTCAAATAGCAGTTTATTTTAAGGCATTGCTTTTGGAAAAAAAAAAACTTAAGTTCACGGAATGCTGCGTTTTTCTTTTCTCCATAGAGACCGGGATTAAGATAATAATAGTCAACGTGTATTGAGCACCTACTATGTGCCAGGTACCATGTATTTAACCCTCCTCAAACCCTCCAAGGCAGCAACTACTGCCATCCCCATTTTACAGATGAAGATCCCCAGGTGGGGATCCCCCAAGTTAAGTACCTTTCCAGGCGTAAGCAGCGAGAAAAAAAAGCAGAGCTGCAACCTACGCTCTTAACCTACACAGCACTGCCCTTATTCTAGACCAATTCCTCTGACGCTTAAGATGCGCCTTTATTCGACATGCTTTTGTGAAATGTATTTCTAATATGAAAGAGGTTTATCTTGGACTGTGTGCAATTCATGGCCAAAAGGTTGCTAGAAGAGGCTTCATTCCTTCTAAAAAGTATTTTCTGTACCAGCAAGGAAAGATCACCATCAAAATTATTAAAGACAATAGAGCCTTTTGTTGATGATTTTTGAATTATTTATTCTTGCGCTTCCTGTGAATTGGTGAGGAGTTCATAGAGTATCTCGGGAAGTCTCTAATTAGGAAGTTTATAAATAAACAAATGATAAAATTTCATAGGAATTGTGTTTGAAGACAACTGCTTTTAACACATGGTACCACTAGGAATTCAGCATCTTGCCAGAAGTTTATTTATTATGTGTTTTGCTTTAAACAGAAAGCACACACATTGATCAGCTCGAAAGTGTCCTTGTCCTCATAGAGTGGGGAAAGCGCACGCAAGAAGACAAAGGGTGGCATGCAGGGACAGCCAGGGACAGCCAGGGACAGCCGGCAGACGGCTTCGCTGCTGGCTGGGATATGGACTGTGGGCAAATTAACTCTCCTCTGTAGGGGGGCATATGAGCCTCCTCAGAAACTCTCAGAAATCCTTAGGGAGAGAACCCTATAAAACCAGGGCTTGCTGCAGTCACATGGATTGAATATTCTTGGTGATAGACTGCGGGAGAATGCAGAGACATTTATGTAGCCCAGCAGGATGAAAAATGGTCTGGAAATGGCCATGAAGAGCAGGAAGATGCCCCAACCTATCTCCTGCTGGGACTATGGGGAAAACATCGAGTAGGTCACAGCGGGTCTCCAGTGAGAGACTAGGTTTGGTGAGTAAGAGAACTAGAGAACTAGAAGGAGAAGAGTGTGTTTCGGTTACTCTTGATGCATAATCTGTAACCCTCAAGTTTCAGAGGCTTAAAAAAAATCCTCTTTTCTTTCCCCCCATGGTTCTGGTTGTTGACTGGATTCAGGTAGGTGGTTTTCGCTTGGGTTCCTTGTGCTGTTGCTATGGTTGGGGCTGGAGTTATCGCAAAGCCTTCGACAGTCCCATGTCTGGTGACTAATGCTGACTGTCAGCAGAGACCTGGGGCTGTTGGCTGGCAGATCTAAATGCAGCCTCTCTGTGTGGCCTGGGCTTCCTCGCAGCATGGCTGCTGGGTTCAGAGAACAAACATCCCAAGAAGACCATGCAGAAGGATTATCACCTCCGAAGGTACAGAGGGTCACTTCTGCCACAGTCACAGACCCTCTTGGACTCAAGGGAACACAGACCTCACCCCGAGCGGAGCAGGGTCAACATCGCAGTGAAGAAGAACATGTGGCATGGGGAAATCTCGTTGCAGCCATCTTGGAAAATGCAATCTGCCATGGAGGGTAAGTACAAAATGCAGAATACTAGATCTTAAGAATTCAGAAATGTAGCCATTCAAAAGGATCACAAGGGCCACTCCTATGGGCAGCTTCAATGGAATGGAAGTAAAGATGATCAGAGGTGAGGAGGATATGGGACGATGAGTCAGGGGAATTGCATGGCCATCACATGGACACTGACATCCTCAGGAAAACAGGACTTGAGAGAGGTGTGGTGAAGGCAGAGAGGACAAACACTCTTGTAAAAACTTCTGAGTTTTGCCTTTGGTTCTGGGGTGGTAAAAAAAAAAATGTAATCCCTGTGGGGAGGACTTCTCTTTTATTTGGGAAAAGATATTTGCTGTGAGCCTATTGCTTGTGCAAGATACCAATGGTTAACATTTTTACAGTGCACGTTCATTCATTCAAAATGTATTTACCAGGTAGATACCTGCTCTGGCCAGGTCTGTTTTATTTTTTAAATTTAATTAATTTATTTATTCTTTAAAAAATTTTTATTTTCTGCTTTTGGAAGAGAGAGAGAGCGATAGAGAGAACACGAGTGGGGTGGAGGGGCAGAAGGGGAGGAAGAATCAGACTCCCTGCTGAGCAGGGAGCCCATCTCACAACCCTGAGATCATGACCTGAGCCAAATCAAGAGTCAGATAGGTAGCCGACTGAATCACCCAGGTGCCCTGGTCAGGTCTGTTCTAGATACTGATCTAGACGTTGATACAGCAGTGAACAAAGCAGACAAAGATCTCTACCCTTGTGAGGTTTGTATTTTAATGGGAGAGACAAACATAAAAGAGGTTTTTTTTTTTTTAAAGTATAATGCATATTATGTTATATAATGGTAAATACTAAGGGAAAAAATCCAAATTCTCTGTGCGTATTAGATCATAGCACAGGAGCTAAAAGCGTGGATCTGGGAGCCAGACTGCTGGGGCTTGAATGCCAGTTCTGCAACTTATTAGCTATGTGATGTTTGGCCTCTCTCAGTTTCCTTATCTGTAAACCGTAGTTGTTGTCAGGATTAAATGAGTTAATACATGGAAAGAACTTACAACAGGATGACAGGGACATGAGGCCTAGTGGGGGGAGTCACAGGCTGCAGAGTTCCTGCTGGAGCTCTGGGACCAAGCTTAGGCTGTCAGTCAGGATACCTGTGCTGGGGTTCATGGATCTTGGGAGGAAAGGACCTCCTGGAAGACATATCAAAGGGTCCTCAGGCTGCCCCAGGGTACTATGTGGGATGGCAGTATGCAGATGAAATCTCAGCAGACTTCAGGATTTAATCCTGGGTTCAGCCTACTGCAGACCACAGGGAAATAATCTGTTTTCACCTTGATGCAAGAACAAGACCCTGGAACTTAGTTATACTGATAGAGTAGAACGGAAGGGGGGAGGTGGTGAGTAATCCCCTAGGAACAAGAAGAGCATCCAAGTTAAATGGAGAGATGGTTTCCCAGAGGGAAGCCACATAGGTGGAAAGAGGGAGAGCACTTGAATCAGACAGGTCTGGGTTCTCATTGAAGTTCTACCTCTTTTTTTTTTAATTCCAGTTAGCATACAGTGTAATATGAGTTTCCTGTGTACAATGTAGTGATTCAACCCTTCCATATGACACCCAGGGTGAGGCTCTACCTCTTACGTAATTGGGCAACTTACTTAATCCTCTGAGACTTACTTTTCTTCTGAAAACTGGGGATAATGATACTTACCTTATACAGATCTTGTGAAGTTTATTATTTTTTTTAAGATTTTTTTTTTTTTTTAGGATTTTATTTATTTGACAGAGAGAGACACAGCGAGAGAGGGAACACCAGCAGGGGGAGTGGGAGAGGGAGAAGCAGGCTCCCCACCGAGCAGGGAGCCCAATGCAGGGCTCAACCCCAGGACCCTGGGGTCATGACCTGAGCCAAAAGTAGACACTTAACGGCTGAGCCACCCAGGCGCCCCGGATCTTGTGAAGTTTAAATATACCATATCAAGAGGCTGACACAGTATCTAGCATTCACTCAGTGGATGGCCTCTTCACCTGGTGGATCAGCAAGTCACCTGTATACATAGGATGTGTCCTGGTCCACTCCTCATCAGTATTTAAAAATGAGCATTTCCTCTATACTGATAGTTATGAGATGATATCAGAATCCACTATCCCTTGAATGAGAAAATGACACATCCATCCTCTCTTGCTAGGACATTTACTTTGAGTGGTGTTTTCCTGAAGGGCCCTGGGAGACCTGGGCTTTCACAGATTCTGCGGTAGAAAGATATCTGGCCAGCTGCTTCCAATACTGTCCTGCTAGATCCTTGCTGTGACCTTTCTCCAAACAAAAAATGTCGAGCATAGCATTCTAACTCAGCAAAGCAAGTCTGAGGTCATGAACAAGCTTATGGACACATTTTTCAGATTTCTGGTTCTGGCATGGTAGATTAAGCCAACACAGAAAATACAAAAATACTAATACAGAAATACTGGATAAAACGTTGTCAGAAAAAAAACTTCATCACATAGCCAAGCTTGGCAGAGGAAAGGCCCATCCCCAGGTGCTGATGAAAGATAGACCTTAAAACCGGCCTGCGGAATGGAGGGAGTGGTAGCTGCAGTGGCCCGGGGGTGTGTGGCCGTGGATGCTGGCCCCAGAAACCAAGGCGATGAGCTAGACCAGAGACCCCCGCCAGACTAAATCTGTCCCTCCAATGAAAGGGAATGAGGAGAGAGTCTTTGGGAGCACAGAGTGGGAGGTGTCCTGAATGAGGCCAAATACTGTGCCAGGCACTGCACCAACTACTGGGAGTAGAAAAAACCCAACCACTGGCCTCATGGAATTTGCAGTTCGTGGAGACCGACATTAAGTGAGCAAGCACAATGCGGAAACGCTTTGCGCACTTTTTAAACAGCTTTATTGAGATATAATTCACATACCAGAAAAATACACCCTTTTAAAGTGTTTTTTTTTTTTTTTAAGATTTTATTTATTTATTTGACAGAGATAGAGACAGCCAGCGAGAGAGGGAACACAAGCAGGAGCGGGAGAGGAAGAAGCAGGCTCATAGCTGAAGAGCCTGATGTGGGGCTCGATCCCAGAACGCCGGGATCACGCCCTGAGCCGAAGGCAGGCGCTTAACCACTGTGCCACCCAGGCGCCCCTTCAAGTGGTTTTAACATATTCATATAGTTGTGCTTCCACCACCACTAGTGAATTCCAGAACATTAAATTACCCCAAAAAGAAACTCCGTCGTACCCATTAGCAGGCACTCCACATTTTCCATCACCCCAGCCCCTGGTTGCCACTCAGCTACTTTCTCTCTCTAGGGGTTTGCCTCTTCTGGACAGTTCATTTAAAGGGAATCATACAATAGGTAGCCTTTTATGTCTTCTTTCCCTAAATATGTTCACCCATGTTGTAACATGTATCAGTATTTAGTTCCCTTCTATGGCTGAGTAGTAATATTGAAACCTATGCATATACTACATTGTATTATCCATTTGTCAGTTAATGGACATCTTTGGCCATTAGGAATAATGCTCCTATGAACACTCATGTATAAGTTTTTGTGTGATCACATGTTTTCAATTCCTTTAGATAGAGACCTAGAAGTAGAATTGCTGGGTCATATGGTAATTCTGTGTTTAACATTTTGAGGAATTGCCAGATTGTTTTCCAAGTGACTGCACCATTTTACATTCCCCACCAGCAATGTATGAAGTTTCCATCTGTGCATACATTTTGACGTTTACGTTCTTGAATTGGAAATCAACCTCCCAGAGTTGTGCCCACCAGTGGAAGACCTTAGCTCCCCGTTGGTACTGCAGAAAGGCTGATGAACAGCTTTGTCTGTCTGGGAGCGGAGTGGTTTCTTGTCTACAACAACAGGGGCTCTCCTCTGTGAACCCCCAACAGGGACAGCCTCACCTAGCTTCTCCCACCACGTGAACTCTGTGAGGTAAGGGCCGTTGCTCGTCTTCTCCACTATGGCTCCAACTCTTGCGGTTGTTCCGACACATAGTAGGTGCTCAATAAATATTTGTGGGGTAAATGAATGGATTAGCCTCCTGCTTTATCTGTGCAGTGACCTCTTCCTGCTTCTGGGACTAGCACTTTTTGTTCTTTGGGAGGACTGCTCCTTCGTAGGATCTCCTATGGGTGTGCAGGGCTGCCATCCCAGCACTCTTTCTACCTAAGGCTGGTCAACCTGGAATTTTTCATCAGGATTTTAAAAATTGGATTGAAGTGATGATAGGCAGGAGAAAACAAAGATGCAAGATGGAGGAACTACAGTGGTTACTTTTGCTTCTGAATGCACAAAGCTGTCCTGAGAGGACAAAATCAGCACAGAGAGGTAGGAGATGGACAGAGAGAGTCCTGATGGGGTTTGAGTCCCTGGCCTGGTGAACTTGGTGTGTGTTACCAGAGTGCTCACTATTTCAGATTTTATTTATGTATTTGACAGAGAGATAGAGTCAGAGAGCACAAAGGGAGGGGGGATGGCAAAGGCAGAGGGAGAAGCAGGCTCCCCACTGAGCCGGGAGCCCCATGCGGGCTGGATCCCAGGCCCCTGGGATCATGACCTGAGCCAAAAGGAGACACCCAACTGACTGAGCCACCCAGGCTCCCCAGAGTCCTCACTATTACAACAGAATTGGGAAAGCCTTCCAGAAGAAAGAGATATGTAAGCTGTGAATAAGTAGGAGTTTGAAATCTCCAAGGTGAGAGGCAGTGGAATGTATGTGAGGAATTCAAAGTCTCTTCTATTGTTCAGCAAAAAGACCACTAAGAGAGGGAAGAGGCAAGCCACAGTGTGGGAGAAGATATCTGCAATACACATATTGACAAAGGATTTGTATCCAAAATATATAAAGAACTTCTATAATCCAATAAGACAGACAATTTATACTGCCAAGTGTTGGTGAGGATGTAGAGTATAAGGAAATCTCATACATTGTTAGTGGGAGTTTAAATTGGTATAACCACTTTGGAAAACTGTTTGGTAGTGTGATGGCCCTGGTGATAACACCCCTCAGATCTCCCTTCAAGACAGCCCGCTGCAAGGGGCTAGTCAGCCAATAGCCTCCGGCTGCCACACCTTTGGGTCCACCCCAGTATTCATGCTGAGGCCATGCCTTTTCCAGGATGCTCCCAGTTAGTGATTGTGCATGGCAGAAGTGCTAGTTCCAGGCCATGCTGCCTTGCAGACAGTGCCTATGATGGACAGTCTGTACACTGGGCTCCCTGTCAGCCTGGCTGAGACTGCAGAGATTTTGCAGTGGTCAGACCTGTTTGTGGTTTGGAGGTTCCCCATGTCTGCTCTTGCTCCCTCTCTCCTTTATCCTTCCCAGGCATTGCCCCCTGTAAATGTCTTGCACATCTCATTCTCCCTTGGGATCTGCATTGTGGAAGATCTGAATTGACAGAGGCAGTTTGTACTAATACTGTCTGACTCTAATCCCACTCCTGGATGTATTCCCAATAGAAATGAGTGCTTATGTCCACCAAAAGACGTTTACTGAATGTTCATAGCAACTTAATTCGTAACAGCTAAAACAGGATCAATGTCTATCAACAGTGGAGAGAATGGATAGATAAAATTTCGGTTATGGTCAAGAACAAGACAGGGATGTCCACCATTATTATTTAACATAGTACTGGAAGACTTAGCGTAAGCAATCAGACAACAAAAAGAAATAAAAGGCATCTAAATCGGCAAGGGAGAAGTCAAACTTTCACTATTCGCAGATGACATGATACTCTATGTAGGAAACCCGAGAGACTCCACCAAAAAATTGCTAGAACTAATACATGAATTCAGCAAAGTCTCAGGATATAAAATCAGCATACAGAAATCTGTTGCATTTCTGTACACCAATAATGAAGCAGCAGAAAAAGAAACCAAAGAATCAGGATTAATCCCATTTACAACAGCACCTAAAATAATAACATACCTAAGAATAAACCTAACCAAAGATGGTAACAGAATTGTACACTGAAAAGAAATTGAAGAAGACACAAAGAAATGGAAAAATATTCATGCTCATGGATTGGAAGAACAAACAGTTAAAACGTCTATACTACCCAAAGCAATCTACACATTTAATACAACCCCTGTCAAAATACCACCAGCATTTTTTCACAGAGCTAGAACAAACAATCCTAAAATTTGTATGGAACCAGAAAAGACCCCAAATAGTCAAAGCAATCCTGAAAAAGAAAAGCAAACAGGAAGCATCACGATTCCAGACTTCAAGCTATACTACAAAGCTGTGGTCTCAAGACAGTCTGGTATTGGCATAAAAAGAGACACATAGAACAATGGAACAAAATAGAAAACCCAGAAATGGACGCATGGCTACATGGTGAATTAATCTTTGACAAAGCAGGAAGGAATATCCAATGGATAAAAGATAGTCTTTTCAACAAATGGTGCTGGGAAAACTGGACAGCAACATGCAGAAGAATGAAACTGGACCACTTTCTCACACCGTACACAAAAATAAATTCAAAATGGATTAAATACCTAAATGTGAGGCCTGAAACCATAAAAATCCTAGAGGAGAACACAGGCAGCAACCTTTGTGACTTTGGCCATAGCTACTTTTTACTAGACACGTCTCTAGAGGCAAAGGAAACAAAAGCAAAAATGCACTATGGGGACTTCATCAAGATAAAAAACTTCTGCACAGCGAAGGACACAGACAAAACTAAAAGGCAGCCTCTGGAATGGGAGAAGATATTTGCAAATGACGTATCTAATAAAGGGCTAATATCCAAAAATCTATAAAGAACTTATCAAACTCAACATCCAAAAAACAAATGATCCAGTCAAGAAATGGGCAGAAGACATGAATAGATATTTTTTTCAAACAAGACATCCAGAAGGCCAAGAGACACATGAAAATATGCTCAGCATCGCTCATCGTCAGGGAAATACAAATCTAAACCACAATGAGATACCACCTCAAACCTATTAGAATGGCTAAAATTAACAACTCAGGAAACAACAGACGCTGGTGAGGATGTGGAGAAAGGGGAACGCTCTTACACTGTTGGTGGGAATGCAAACTAGCACAGCCACTCAGCAAAACAATATGGAGGTTCCTCAAAAAGTTAAAAATAGAACTACCCTATGATACAGCAACTGCATTCCTAGGTATTTACCCAAAGGATACAAAAATGCTGATTCAAAGGGATACATGCACCCTGATGTTTATAGCAGCCTTACCATAGTAGCCAGATTATGGGAAGAGCCCAAATGTTCATCAACTGATGAATGGATGAAGAAGATGTGGTGCGTACACACACATGCGCGTACACACACACACACACACACACACACACACTGGAGTATTACTCAGCGATTAAGAAGAATGAAATCTTGCCATTTGCAATGACGTGGATGGAACTACAGTGTATTATACTAAGCGAAAGAAGTCAGTCAGAGAAAGACACCATATGATTTCACTCATATGTGGAATTTAAGAAACAAAACAGATGAACATATGGGAAGAGGTAAAAAAAAAAAAAAAGAGAGAGAGGGAAGCAAACCACAGAGAACAAACTGAGGGTTGATGGAGGGAGGTGGGTGGGGGGATGAGCTAACTGGGTGATGGGTATTAAGGAGAGTACTTGTTATGATGAGCACTGGATGTTATATATAAGTGATGAATCACTACATTCTATTCTTGAAACTACTATTACACTATATGTTAACTAACTAGAATTTAAATAAAAAATTGAAACAAAAGAATAAGGTATTAAAGTAAAATAGTGGTTATTCATATAATGGACAGCAATGAAAAATAACAAAGGCTATGTACAATAGCGTAGATAAACCGCACAGACAT
The DNA here is from genome assembly GCF_023065955.2 of Ursus arctos. Classification (NCBI taxonomy): domain Eukaryota; kingdom Metazoa; phylum Chordata; class Mammalia; order Carnivora; family Ursidae; genus Ursus; species Ursus arctos. The sequence continues at coordinate 89,126,564 of NW_026622874.1, forward strand.
AATGATGAGTGAAAGAAGCCAGATGATCAACGGATCTCACCAAATCAGGAAAGGAATGTAGAAGGAGGTGGGTTGCAGGAGAATGACCTCTAGCTTTATTAAGAAATAATCGACATTAACATCGTGTAAGTGTAGAGTATACAACATGATGATTTGATATACACATGTGTTGTGAGATGATTACCACAATAAAAGTTTACAATGAACACATCCATCACCTCATGTAATTACCTTTTGTGTGTGTGTGGTGAGAACGTTTAAGATTTATTCTCCTAGGAACTTTCAAGCATATAATACAGTATTATTAAGTACATTCACCATGCTGTACCTTCGACCCCCAGAACTTATTCATCTTATAATTGGAAGTTTGTACCCTTCGACCAACATCTCCCCGTTTCCCCCATCCTCCAGCCCCTGTCAATCACCAATCTACTGTCTGTTTCTGAGTTTGGGTTTTTTAGATTTCACAAACAAGTGAGATTGTAAAGTATTTGTCTTTCTCTGTCTGACTTATTTCACTTATGGTAATGTCTTCAAGATTCATCAGTGTTATTTCAAATGATAGGATTTCCTTTAGTTTTCTGGCTGAATAATAATCCATTGTATGTATAGTATCACATTTTCTTTATCCATTCATCCTTTTTTAAAAGATTTATTTATTTATTTGAGAGCGAGCAGGGGGAGGGGCAGAGGAAGAGAATCTTCAAGCAGATTCCCCACTGAGCACAGAGCCCGCTAGGGGGCCTCATGGTCCTGGGGCTCTACCATGGAGGGGCTCTATCGTGGCCCCGGGATCTGAACTGAGTGGGACCCTGTCACAAGGCTCCATCCCATGACCCATGTGATCATGACCTGAGCTGAAACCAACAGCTGGTCGCTGAAACCAACAGCTGGTCGCTCAACCGACTGAGCCACCCAGGCTCCCCTTTGTCTATTCAGCCTTGATGGACACTTAGGTTGTGGACTAGCTTCTAAGTAATAGAATAAGTAAAAGTGATTGGCTGTCTGTTCTGAATTAGGTTACAACAAAGACGGTGACTTCTGTTTCCCTCTCTTATTCCTTGCCCCAGGGGAAGATAGCAGCTTCTTATGGAGGGGTACAAGTGGCCGGAACTAATGAAGGACCTGAGGCCTGCCAATGGCTTTGAGTGACCTTGAAAGAGGATTCTTCTGCCTTGAGATGCCTGCCGCCCTGGCTGAGTTGAATGCAGCTTTGTGAAAGACCCTGAGCCAGAGGACCCAGCAAAATGGCACCCACATCCCTGACCCACAGAAATTGTGAGAAAATAAAGGATTTTTGTTTTAAGCTGCTGAAGTTGGGGTAATCTGTTACCCAACAATAGATAATACAAGTACATTGCTTATTACTCAAAATCACTATATAAAGCTCCTGAAATCTCTTTGAGAGCTGCAACCAGGGAAAAGCTGGCCGTCTCCAAGAATGGAGTGTTTCTTTCTTCTCAGAGACAGTGACAATCCCACATACGTGTTTTCTTTTTAATTGTGACCACCGGGAAGCTCAGAGCCAAATTTATGGTTCAATTTTAATAATTATGCAAGACCCTATGACCTGCTTATCTGTGTTCTTACTCTTGGTGTTTCCTTTTATTCTGACTTGTCTTTTTCTTTGTCCTGGTTTTTCAGTTAATTTTTACATTTTTCTATATTACTATATTTCTATATTTTCTATATTCTATCAATTATGTTAAGCCATCTCAAGTTCACCTTACAGAGAAGCAAGGCATTCATAAATATTTTGTTTTTTTCATAAATAATTTAAAATGTTTTTATAAGTTTGCACCTGTTGAACACGGAGCTGCTTGGAGGTTGTGGTGGGGAGTATCAGGTAATGGAAGTGTGGTAAGGAATATCAGGTAATGGAAGTATGGCTCTGGAGCTCTGGGCATTGGCCAGGGTTAATTCGGATTGGGTCAAAAAATATCAAATGATAATGACAAAAAAAGAAAATAGATGGCCATTGATCACCACCCCCCGGGGGAGGGGCCGAGGGCTTACTCAGTCACACAGGGTGGTATCTTTGAAATTTATTATTCATTGCACCCAGTCCCCTAAGGCCCTCAGGCACCGCCCCTCCCCACCCATCCCCTCCCCTTGCCTCCCAGAGCCCCGCCCCTCTTTTCCTATGGCCACGCCCCTCCCCTCGGTCCCGCCCGTTGCGCGCGCCGCGCCGCCTCTGTCTCCGCCTGCCGGCCCGGCCTCCCGACGGTTGCGCGCTCCGCCCCCTCCCTCCGCGCCCGCGCGCGCCTTACCCGCCCCGCCGGGTTCTCTCCTTTCGGGGCGGTTGGGCCGCGCGCCTGTGGGGGCGGGGCCCAGAGGAGGCGGTAGAACCAATGGGGCGCGGCGGCGGCGGCGGCGGTGGCGGCGGTGGCGGAGGCGGTGGCGGTAGCGGCGGCGGCTGGGTCGGGCCCCGACGGGCGGCGGCGGCTGAGGTGGAGGCGGAGGGAGGCGGCGGCGGCGGCGAAGGAGGCGGCGGCGGCGGAGGGGGGAAGATGGCGGCGCCCGTCCTGCTGAGAGTGTCGGTGCCGCGGTGGGAGCGGGTGGCCCGGTATGCAGTGTGCGCCGCCGGGATCCTGCTCTCCATCTACGCCTACCACGTGGAGCGGGAGAAGGAGCGGGACCCCGAGCACCGGGCCCTCTGCGACCTGGGGCCCTGGGTGAAGTGCTCCGCCGCCCTTGCCTCCAGGTAGCCCGGCTGGGGGGAGCGGGCCGGGAGCGGCCGAGCTGGGTGAGGGCGGAGGCTGGGGGTGGGGAGCGCGCGGCGGGAGCTCGGGCCTGGGGGGCGGCGGGGACCGGGCCGCGGAGGGACCGACGGCGCTGCGAGCCTGGCCAGGGCTGGAGGCGGCGGCCGGGGGCTCCGGCCCGAGGGGCGGCCCGAGTCCAGGCCGCCGGGGTGGAGGTGGCGGGGCCGCGAGACCGGCGTGGAGGGATGAGGTGGCAGAGTGCAGCCGGGAGGCCAGAGCAGACCGGGAGCAGTTGGGCAGGCTGGGGCCGGGCTGGGAGGGAGCGAGAGGGGTTCGCCGAGGGTGGGTCCCGGCCGGCTTGACAGATTTCTTGGTTCTCGCCGGTGGAGGCGGGTCGGGAGTGTGGGACCCTGCCCCAGGGAGCCGTGAGGTCACTGTCCACCCCTCGTCCGGGCTCGCTGCAGCCGGAGGCTGTGCGGCCGGCGTGGACTCGGGGGGTTGCATTTCCCACTGTCTTCCCGGTGCTAGGACAGGTGTTTCTGTGGTCAGGCCTCTTTGTACTCTGTAGCGCTAATGAGAATTTGCAGACTTCTTGAGACGGTGACATTCGCAGGCAAACACGAATTTGACCCTACTCTGGAAGAAGATACCGGCACTTAACATATCTGATTTCTTGGAGTCCCCCTCGTATATTTCAGTGTGCGGGAGAGGGGGAATTGGCCACACTTTGGGTCTAGTTTAAGCTTCATTTGCCTAAAATAAGAGTATGTCAAGTGTAGTGATAATGTTTGGGGCCATTAGGCTGACTTTTAAACGTTGTTGATTAGTATAATGGGATACTCAGAGAAGATTAAAAATACACGCCTTGCCTAAGTGGAGGGATTGGTTTGTTTTACTGATAACTTTAGGTTTTTAAAAATGCTGTAGTGATTTATCTGTTACATTCTATTTGCTGCACTAGTTTTTCCTAGACAAGTTACTTTAGAAAAAAAAAGGAGGAATTTACAATTAAAGTGACTGCCTTTTTAAAAAAAATTATTGAGGGTTCATTGAAAGTAGCAAAAGTGAAAGAAATGACTTCAAAATTGATAGGTTACAAATTTTATAGACATACTATGCTTAATATTTTACATTTCTTAACAGTAGTTATATTTGAGCAGTTTCTTTCCCTCTTGTTGATCTGTAAATTACTAGGTAGATGGTAATGTATATAGCTCATTAGTTTATTTTGACCTACATATTGGTGATTACATGAACAGGCAACCATTGGAGTTTGTCTTGTTACTATTTACAAACTTCAGGCGGCCAGTCTTTTCCACTTAGCTCTATCTCATTTGCCCTTAAACCAAAATCCTGTTGCTTTAGTGGGAAAATAGTCATCATTATTGCTACATTAAACACAATATGTTTAAAATGTAGATATTAGTTAACAGTTCAAATATATCAGTGTTACAAAAAGCTCACATTTTTGGTTAGGTATTTTGAACCAAGTCAATAGACTTAATAGATTCAGCATCCCTTTGAGAACCACAGAGTGTATTTTATGCAAACATTTTAATGTTTATTTCACTTCCATTGGAAGGACTTTTATACTTAAAAGTACCTGGTACCCAAAGTTAGTTGAATAAATACGTAAGACTATCCAGCAGTATATTTCAAGTAATTTTTTTAAAAAGGAAATGAAAATAACTTTTGATACAAGATTAGCATGGCATTTAGGCAGAATTATTACCAGTTTTAGATTTGCAAACGTTGTAATCTATAATAAATTTAACTGGACCTTTTAACTCGTGGGTGTGTAAAGAGTGCTTTATGTTATCCAAACTGTATGGTTATATTTTTAAAATTGACTTGCCTTTAAAAAGGAGTGCTTTTGAGCCATGTAATTAGTATAGACTGTAAGTATTTTCAGTTACATATCCTATAAGATCCAGGTTTTTGTGCTCTTTTTAAAAATTTTAATAAAGTACCATAAAATAATATAAATAACATCAAGTAGAATATTAAAAGTATACATAAGTATACTAAGTATATGTAAGTATGTAAGACTAAAAATAACTAGATCTCTTTATAGAGATCTTTTAAATGTGAATTTAATATGTTGTGACTAGAAGTAATGTTTAATTGTGTAGCTGTGTACATAAAATATTTTAAAATCGATGCTCGCTAAGGAGGATTGGTAAGAAATAAGACATGGCTAAGAAAAAGAGTAAATAGCTTATTTGCTATAAACACAACAAAATTATTTTCAAGAAATTTATTCAGTTTGATCAGCCTGTTTGTAAACTACTTGCAAAGCTACATTCATGTGTATACCACATATATGTCTGTGTGTGTGCGTGTGTGTATATGAATATATTTAATGGAGGTACAGAAATTTGAAAATTAAAGTGGCTTGAGTCTGATTTATAGACCAGTTTTTTTTTTTTTAAGTAGGTAGAATAAACATTGTTTGAAGTTTTATTTTGTCAGAGTGGCTTTAAATAAAATCAGATTATTGGAGACCTCAAGTAATTTTTTTTTATTTGACTTAAGTATTGATTGCTACTTAGCAGAAGTATTAAAAAATGTGACTATCTTAGGAAAAGAAAGTCTGAGCCCAGGTTAGAGTGAGTAGAATTGCAAATAAAGATGAGAGAAGTTACCCAATGAAAAGAATCCTTAGGAAAGTCCTCTACCAGAATCCAGTGTTAACTCACGTGACTTTGGATTGCTAAAACTCACTTTATTCTCATTTCTCAATCCTTAAGTGTCTTAATCCAAATAGAATAGAGATTAATGAGAGAATCTTGAGGTGTGTGTGTGTGTGTGTGTGTGTGTGTGTGTGTGTGTAAAGTCCTCTAGTATTTTGGGAAGCATCATTGTCTAAGGGAGTAGTTCCCAGACTTTGAATTTCTTTTCTTTTTTTAAAGATTTTATTTTTAAGTAATCTCTGTACCCAGTGTGGGTCTTGAACCCACAATCCTGAGATCAAGAGTTGCATGCTCCACTGACTGAGCCAACCAGCTGCCCCCAGACTTTGGATTAATGATCCCCACCCCCCCAAATTGGGAGGGTGCAGTGGAGTTGCCAGTTTTTGTTTTGTTTTGCCAGGTATAGCCAATAAAAACAGCAACAGTAACCCACATCACTAGCTTCTTTCACCATCATTTCACTTATAAAAAGGATATTTTAACTCAAATAATTTGAGAGGACAGAATTTCAGAATAAAAGACTTTAAATTGAATCATTTAGCTTTATTAAAAGGCTTTCTTCTCATTTTTCCTCATTTTTATATTAATCAGTAAATAGTCTGTTGCAAACCTACACCAGCCTCCCAGCCAACATTAAGTAACCCCTGTCTGGTGCAGAGCTCAGATCCAAAGATTCTGGGTGGGCCCTTCGCTCTGCTGCTTGTTAGACTCTGGTCTCAAGCTAGTCACTTCAGTTATCTTCATGGAGCTTCAGTGCTTCTTGTTAAATGAGGCTAGTCATTCTTCTTTGCCAGAAGAATGGTGGAATTAATGATGATAAAAGGAATAAATACCTGGATGATACCTGGAATAAATTATATACTCAATTATAACTGTTATCATTGATTGGAGGTATTTGCAGTACCTGATAATAAATGCCTTTAAGTAGTGTAAGTTTTTTGTTTTAGGTATAGTCATTTATGTATTTTAGATGTAAATTGGTTTAGTTTACTTTATTGCTCACTCCAAGCCATAGTGTAAAGACTTCAAGTACATTTAAAACAATTTCAGAAGTGTGGCAAGAGAAACAGTATAATGTGCAGAATATTCTTTATAGGTATTTTCTGCAAGTTACATTAGACCCCCCTTCTAAAAAGAGTTTTTATGTTAAGGATGGTACGAGTGATCTTTAAAGATTAATAGGCTTGACAATTCTATACTTTTAAAAACTGTAAAATAGTATTTGAAAACCATCAATTCCTCAAAAAATTGCCTTCTTTTGCAAAATATTCAACTAGTACCTCTCTCACATCTTAAAAAAAGTAGTAGTGCCATCTACTTACTACCCCTTTCGTTAAGATCTTACTTCTTTTTTTCTTTTCTTTTTAAGTAAGCTCTACTGCTCAGCATGGGGCTTGAACTCATGACCCCAAGATCAAGAGTCACATGCTCTACTGACTGAGCCATCCGGGCACCTTGAGATCTTACATTTTTAGAACAGAACCTAGAAATCTTTGCTTCTCCTTGCTTTGTTCACCTAGATTCAGAGGTTCAACAACTTGCCCAAGGTAACACAGTTAATGGCAGACTGGGACTAGAAACCTGGCTTGTAGAGTACTTGTTTAAGGACCGCACTCCTACATTTTTTTCAGTTAAATTCTTGTATAGAAGAATTTGCTGTTTCACATTTCAAGATACTAAAGAGTACATGGTAAATAATCTTTTTCATACCCCTTCACCCAGACATGCAGTTCTCCCTCTCCATAAGCAGCTGTGAAACTTTCCAGAGCCATTTTATCTATATAAGCATAAATATGACCATATTATTCTTCCCATTTTTAAACACAAAATTATCATATTATATATTCTGATCTATACCCTACTTTTTGCTAGCATTCTTTCCATCACCACTTTTTTTTAAGTGCTTATATTTGTATTTGGCGCAATGTTAACAGCTAGTGTGTAAAAGAAAATTTGTTCTGGGAGTTTTGACTAATAAAATATTGGTTCTTCTGTTACTATTGTTTCTTGATATGGAAATTTCAGAGGCAGTATGAACTTAGAGGATAAGAGGAAAGATACCACAAAGTAACTGGACTGCTGTGGTGTTAGAGATAACTGTTAATACTTAAGATAATGCTTACTGGGTGCAAAGTAGTGTTCTAATGGTTACTTCTCTTAACAGTCCTGTGAGGTGCTTTTATCACCATTTTACAGATGAGAAAACTGAGGCATACAGAATGTAAATGAAACTTGATTTAGATAATACAGTGGCAGAGACCTGATTATAACCCAAGCAATCTGTCTCAAGAGTCCAAATTCTTTACTATTACTTTGAATTCCATTTAGATCTAATATTGGTTGAGTGATGCCCATATCAGCCAACTCTTTAAAAACTATGCAAACATTGGTGCCATTTTTTTTAACATCTGTATGCCAAAAATGCCTAGAGTTTGCATTATAGCTTTTATTGCTTAGAGCAATTTGGGGGGGGGGAGCAAGGACGCTACTATGAAGGCACAGTATTCAAGAAGTAAGTTTCTGGAGTGTTTGCCTTCTGAGCCTAAACTTGTGAAGATAAGGCATTTGTCACACCTAGTTAGTGAACAGGTATGCAGTGGGGTGAGCTATCAGGAAGACTTAACAGAATTGCCAAGGGAAGGAAGATAAAGAGCATCTAGGCACCTGGGGTAGGGAGGGGAAAAAGTTAGTTTGAATTTGTGCTAGGGTGGGGAAGCTCTTTCTGACAGAGGTGTTGAGTCATGAATCTACTGTTCAAAGAATCAGGAGAATTGGGCCTGGGGTGTGGTGCTGGCTAAGTCACCACACAGAAGTAGGAATTAAGAGGGATTCATTTCCTTGATTTGGAAGACTCTGGGAACAGCATGAGGAAAGGCAGAGGACGGTGGCATTTGGGGGGAATAGCAAATGGCCATATTTGAATGTAACACAGACCCACCTGGGCTGGGAAAGGACTGGAATCTGGAGCTTGTCCAGAAAAATGCAAAACCAGGCATTCTTGTAAACCACGTGTTCTTGTAAACATGGACAAGACTTACAAGCACGGAGCCTTGGGTTTCTCTTCTATATAGTATTTGTACTCAATTGCACTAGACTGGGATTAGATTATCAGTTTTCAAAATTTGTTCCCCCAACTCCTAGTTGTGTGGCAGTGCAGCAGGGATTTCGTAAGCATTTGATTCACATTTTAACATGTTAAACTTCAAAACGTTTATAAACATTTATATATACTCAAATGCATAACATGCTAAATTTTAACACAGTAGAGACCACTGATTTATACTGCCAGGTTATCTCAAAGGAGTTACACCAGGTGCAAAAAGGGCCAGTCTTAAAAGTTTACATACTATATGATTGCATTTCTAATAGCATTTTTGAAATAACAAAATTATAGCGATGTAGAACAAATTAATAGTTGCCCAGGGAGTTCAGAATGGGGGTGGTTTGGTTAAGGAAGGTAGCATGAAGGAGCCTTGCGGGGAAAGAACAGTCTGTATTTCGTTGTGGCTACAGGAAGCTACAAATGTGATAAAATTGCATGGAAACACACATGTAAAACTGGTGAAATCTCGGTAAACTCTAGATTGTACCAAGGTTGGTTTCCTGGTTGTGGTGGTGTACTATAGTTATACAAGATGTTACCTTTGAGGGGGTCTGGCGAAGTGTGCCAGGGACCATCCTGTGCATTTTTTGCAAATTCCTGTGATTCATAGTTATTCAAAGATAAAAAGTAAAAAAGAAAAAAAGGGGAAAAAATCAATGTATTTAGAATATTTGAGGGAAAATAAGCAAAAGGAAAAAAATAAAATTACCCATAATGCCAGCACTCAGGATAAAAATCCTTATAATAAGGTTTCGTGCTTTCTTTGTGTTTATACTCGAATTTTTAATTCTAGCGATTAGGATTGTAGCTTTATATTGGTATTTTAAAAATTCGGGCCAGTGCTTGTTTGCTCATGTAAAATTATATCAGCAAATTCACTACTATAGAACTCTCATTGTATTATGCTGTAACATGTGACTGCCTTATGCATAATGTACTGATGGCATGATTATTACGTATTTTAAGATCTATTATTAGAGATTTAACTTAGACATGTTCTTCTGCTTAGACTTTTGGACAGGTATAATAAAATCCTTAGCATTAATGTACTATTTAAAAAAAAACAAAACTCATCATTTGCATCTGCTGATCTCTTTGGATCAGGTTTTTCTTGATACTGCTCAATCAAAACAGAACAAGTCTGACTGCCCCAATCATCTATAGTTTATAAAGTTTGTGTTGATCAGAAGACCTTCATTGTAAATGTCATAAAATTGAGCTTTTAAAATACACTGATAGAGTGAAATACTGCTTTAATCTGTTTTTCATTATAGATCCACATAAAATTTCATTTGGAAAAAAAATTTTTTTCTAAAAATTTTCTTTAAACCGTTGGATTGTAAGCCGTACTCTTTCTTTTGTTATTAGCATCTATAATTTAGGGGAATTTCAAGGATGCTGTTATCCCAGTGTGTGATTATTTATTTTTTTTTAAGATTTTATTTATTTATTCGACAGAGATAGAGACAGCCAGCGAGAGAGGGAACACAAGCAGGGGGAGTGGGAGAGGAAGAAGCAGGTTCATAGCAGAGGAGCCTGATGTGGGGCTCGATCCCAGAACTCCGGGATCACGCCCTGAGCTTTGCCCCCTCTCCCCCGCCTGTTGTGTGATCATTGACCTTTAAAAACAATCATTGTTTTTGAGGAGTAAAATAGTGGAAGATCCATGACAAAATAAGAATTAAAGTGGAGTATAATCAACTCCACTGTTTTTACAAGTTTGCTTTATTTCCACTTGTACATTGTGCTAGTAGTTAAGATCACAGACAGTAGAGCAAAGGGTACCTGGATTGAAATCTTGGCTGTATAACTTGATCTCTTTTTTGTCTTAGTTTCCTCTTCATAAAATGAGGGTAAGAGTAGTCTCTAACTCAGGATTATCGTGAATATGAAGTACACCAATGCACCAGGGTCTATAAACAGTCTTAGCACAGCACCTGGGCACAAAAGTAAGCGCTCATAAGATGTAGCTGTTATTTTAAAACATGGTTGCAATCATACTGTATGTATTTTATATCTTTTTTTTCATCATTTAACATGTCACAACTATTTTCTCTTGTTCTTAGAAATTCCACCAGTAATGTAAGAGAATGTCAGGAGTCCTGTACCCTTGTTGTTGGGTAGTCTCATTATTTAGACCTTTATGGATTTGTTTTATGAAAAATGTCATCTCATTGTTTTGATTTGCATTTCCCCCCAAGCATAAACAAGTTTTAGTGGTTTTTCACATTTTTATTAGTTGTTTGCATTTTTTCTCTTGAGTCTTGCCTGTATATGTCTTAGAATTTTTTGTGTTGATTAGACAAATGTTTCATATATTTAAAGGATATAGATATTTTATCATTTGTTAATATTTTTGCAATTTTAGTTCTATTTTATTAATTTTTATAACACATAGGTTTTTTGAAAGTGTATGAAAAATTTAATTATTTTTCTTTGTAATTTTTCCCCATAGGTTTTGAGTTTACAAGGGCATGTCTCCTTCTGATATCAGATGAATGGTATTTATGATTTCTTTTAGTTTTGAAAAAAAATTCCTTAATCATGTAGAATGTAGCTTACAGGTTAGATGAATCTATAACCTAATTTTTGTATAGACATATGTTTAATGTTCACTTAAATTTCTTCTGGAGATTGCCTGTTTATACCTTTGCCCATTTATTTCTCTTCTAGGTTGTCTTTTTCTTCCTTATTGGTTAGTGGGAGTTCTTCAGGTATCACAGTAATTTTTTGTTATTATGTATTATACATATTTTCTCCTCGTTTCTCATTTGTCTTTTAATTTCATTAATGGTATCTTTATTCAGTAGAAGTTTAAACTTTTTTATGTGGTCCCATCTTTGACTTCTTGGTAGCTTTTTTTTTTTTTTCCTTTAATCTTGGTTAGCAAAATCTCTAGCATCCCAAGATTTTTTTTTTTTAAACTTTCATGTATTTTGTTTGAATTTTTTTCATATTTAGCTCCTTTGGTTTGAATGGAATTTTCTTTGGTGTGTGGTGTGAGGTAGGGATCAAACTTTTTTTTTTTTTTTTTCCCTAATTGGTGGGCTTTTGCTTAACTCCATGTATTGACTTGACCATATATGAAATGCCACAAGAATTTCCTTATATACATAGGGCCTCTTTCTGGATTCTCAATTCTGTTCCAGTGGTATGTTGTCTGTGTTTCCACTCATTTCCATTACTGTAGTCCCTCTCTCCCCTGTTTCTTTAAATAGTAAGTTTGATATCTGATAGGGCAAATATGCTCATTTTAAAACATTTCTTGGCTATTCTCATACATTTACTGTTCAGGTGAATTTTAGAATTTATTTTGATGAGTTCTAAAAAACAGTCCCAATGAGATTTTGGTTAAAATTGTACTGAAATTATAGGTGAACTTGGGAAAGAGTCAGCCTTTACTCAAAGCTTCCCATCAAGGAACGAACATATCTATTTATTCTGGAGTTGTTAATCTGTTATTATTTTAACCTAGATGCCCATTGTAGTTTTGTTTTGTATGTGATTAAAGTGGTGCTGGAAATTGAGAAATTTTATGATGGTATTCTGGACAGGGATCCCAGTAACAGAATTCTCTCCAGTCTACAGCCACTATTTTCAAGTCTATAGGGCCCCTGAGGAAGAAATTTGTATTAAATATTTGTACTTGCAAATTCTTAACTAGGACTTGGGCGCCAAACTCCCAAGATAAAAGACTGGAGTGAGCCCAGCTGGGTTCATGTGGAAATACTCCCCCCCCAATCCAGTTAAGCTTAAATTGTTTCAAACTAAAACAGGCGGTGAGTTGGACCCCTTTCATCTCCTCAGTTCTCAAACATGGCTAGATTTTTCCCATGTGATGTGAGCAAAACCTGCCCTATCTAACTCATTCCTGTCAGTGCTCAGGGCCATGTAACCAGAGTGCACATTTGCTTTGGCTGACTGCTGATCAGGCCTTGGCCACATGCCCTAGGCCTTTTCTGCCCAAGTAGTAGGTTTGTCCCTGGCTCTCACTTAGAGAAGAGAAAGCCCTCTTGAGGACTTCTCATACCACTTCAGTCACATGGAAGAAGCAGAAAAGTGAACCTGTACTTTGTGCTGACCTTTTAATGGTGATTCTATCCTGTAATACACAGACCCAATCAGTGCTTTCAAATCTGTCCTCTTCCTTCCTGAGAGTCGGGGAGAAAGAACAGTGAGAGGGGCCTTAGTTCCTCACTTCTAAAGATAACACAAAAACTTTCAGCCATTCTCAGAAGCATTGGTTTTTCTTTTGGGTTGTTGCTTGTCTCAAATCAACCAGAAAGAGGTGGAGTAAAAACTGGCTTGCAAAGTATTGCACATACCCATATCCTTTCTTAACTATGCATCAACCTGTGGTGGGTGACCTTTCTCAGGAGACGTTCTCTTCCCTTGCTTAATGGTTCATGACATGTTCTTGATTTTCCTCCTCCCACTTGGTTCCTTCTCATTTTTCTTTACTGGCTTCTCTTCCTGTACCTGCCCATTAAATGTTGACATACCAGGCATCAGCCCTACACCCTCTTGTCAGTCTTCTTTCCCTAAACAGTCACATCTCTGTCCATGGCTTCACTCACAGATGAACGTAAAATTTCTGTCTCTAGTTAGGAAATGTATGTTTTCAGCCTCAAAATTTCCATCTCCCCTTTGAACTCTGAAATCTGCCTATCTAATTGCCTGCTAGACATCTCAACTTGGATGTCTCCAAAGTATGTAAACTTAACATGTCCAAGATTTAATTAATGTTCTTCCCCTGAAAATGCTGTTTCTGATCCCAGTGAAAGACATCACCACCCAAGCCGTTGTGCAAGTCAGAAACCCGGGAGTTGTCTTTCGTTGCTTCTCCACTCCCCTCCCCCCCCCCCCCAAATCCAATCAGTCACCAGGTCCAGTTGCTTTTTTTTTAAACCTTTTTTGTTCTGATTTGTAACATAGATATGGAAGAGTCATTGAACTGTGCATCTTTTTTGATGTAGTAATCACAAAGCATAACCCTTGTAACCAACATTCAGGTCATTAAATAGACTATTGCCAGCACTTTAGAAAGCCTTCCTTTAACTCCCTCTTTATAAAATATATTCTTCCTCCTTCTCAAGATTAACTAACTTCTGTCCTCACTTTTATGGTAATCACTTTCTAACTTTTCTACCTAAGGTTGTATTTAAACTTGGTAGTTTAGTTTTCCCTGCTTTTTGAACTTATGAACAGAACCATTTAGTCTGTATTCTTTATTCTGGCTGCTTCCATTCAACATTATCTTTTGAGATTCATCCATGTTCTATGGAGCTATAGTTTGTTTCATTGCTGAGTATTCTGTTATACAAATATTTCACAGTTAACTTATTCACTCTTTTTTTGAATGGACATTTAAATTGTCTTCACTTTGCGGTAATCATGAATAATGCTGCTATGAACATTTTTGTGTATTTCAATTTTAATATATATATTTTTAAAGATTTTATTTATTTGAGAGAGAGTGAGAGAGAGAGCATGAGTGGGGGGAGAAGGAGAAGCAGGCTCCCCACTGAGCCTGGAGCCTGACGTGGGGCTTGATCCCAGGACCCTGGGATCATGACCTGAGCTGAAGGTAGACACTTAACCGACTGAGTCACCCAGATGCCCCTGTGTATTTTCAATTTTAGTTGGTAATGGCAGACTGTTTTCCAAAGTGATTGCGATAATTTCAGTTCCTACAAACAGTGTATGAGATTTCCTGTTACTCCACCTGTTTGCCAAGCCTTGGAATTGTCAATCTGTTAAATTTTATTAACCATTCTGGTATATATGTAGGGGATTTTTGTGGATAGTTGAGGTGTATTTCATATATAATGCAAAAATTTTAAATGTACAGCTTGAAAATTTTATCACATATGCATGTGCCACTACTCAGATGAGCATTCCCATCACCCCAGAAAGTTCTCTCGTGCTCGTTTTCGGTCAGAAGCTGTTATTCTGACAATCCTGTTTTGACTTCTATCACTATAAATTTGCTTTGCCTATGTAGATGGACTCATAACAGTGTGCACTCTCTTGTGTCTGGCTTCTTTTGCCCAGCATACTAATGTTTTTTGCAGTTCATCCAAGTTGTTGGTTTTATTAGTTATTCGTTTTTATCGCTTAGTGCCATTGTATGGTTTTACACACATGCGCACACACACACATACTCATTTCTCTGGGGTATATATTGAAGAGTGGATTTTTGGGTCATAGGGTAGGTGTTTAATTTTATTAGAAACCATAGAACAGTTTCCCAAAGTGGTTGTTCTATTTAACTTTCCTATTTGGTTTTAATTTTCATTTCCCTGATTACTAATGGGGTTGAGCAGCCTTTTATATGTTTATTGGCCATGTGGATTATCTTCTCTTTGAAAGACTCATTAAAGTCTCCTTGAAATCTTTTGCCCATTTTTCTGCCTGGTGTTCATCTTTGTCTTACTCATTTTAAGATATTTTAAGATAGATTTGCATATGTGTATATATGTATAAGATATGTATATACATCTGTATATTTTCAGATAATCTGTATTGCACATATCGTCTTCCACTCTGTGGCTTGCCTTGCCTTTTCATTTTCTTAAAGGTGTGTTTTGATGAACAGAAATTATTAATTTTAACATAGTTAACCTTTATCATCAGAGCTCTTTGTATCCGGGTGTTGAAGGTACTCTGCGTGAAAATATTTTCTGTTTTGCCTTTCACATTTAGATCAGCAGCCTAAGTGGAATTTTTTTTTAATGGCCTGAGTTGGGTTCAATTTAATTTTTTTCCTGTATGACTGTCCAGTTATTGTGGCACCAATTTAAGATCATTCTCCCTTGCTCTGTAGAGTTATTTTTTCATAAATCAGCTGATTGTGCACAAAATTTGTCTGGGCTCTTCTATTCTTTTATTTGCCCTTGTGCCAGGGTGCCACTATCTTAACTACTCTATTTCAGCAGTTCTCCTGGGACCAGGTGGGTCCAGACCTTTTCAGAGGGTCTTTTTTTTTTTTTTTTTTTTAAGATTTTATTTATTTATTTGACAGAGAGAGAGACAGCCAGCGAGAGAAGGAAACACAGGCAGGGGGAGTGGGAGAGGAAGAAGCAGGCTCCCAGCAGAGGAGCCTGATGCAGGGCTCAATCCCAGAATGCCGGGATCACACCCTGAGCCGAAGGCAGATGTTTAATGACTGAGCCACCCAGGTGCCCCTTTTCAGAGGGTCTTTGAGGTCAAAACTATTTTCATAGTAATAGTAAGATGTTATTTGCCTTATTTACTCTCATTCCCTCACAGTTGTACGGTAGGTGCTCTAGAGGCTGCATGACATCTGGTATTGAAACAGATTGAATACAAATGCAGGTATGAGAATCCAACTGTCTCCTGGTAAGCCAGATATTAAGGAGATTTACAAAAATGTAAAACACTGCCTTTCTTTTCACTAAATGTTTATGTTTTGGAGAACATTATTTTTCATAAAGAATTTATTTCTGTTAATATATAATCAGTTTCTTGTTTTTATTATTTTTTTCAAATTTTTATTTAAACTCTAGTTAACACACAATGTTATTTTTAAGTGAACATGTATTTCACAATATATTTTAATTTCAAATATGATAAATATAATGGATAAAATCACATAAGCTAAAGCTCTTTAGAGTCTCAAGTTTGAGAATTACTGCATAGTTTTATAAATCCTGATAACCAGTAGATAATAAGTCTTCTTATTTTTGGCCCCTTGGACATTCATATGCATTTTAGAATCAGCTTGTAAGGTTCCACAGGAATGCTTGTTAGGATTTTGATTGGAATGGGTATTGAGTTAAGTTTAGGGAGAGGTTTTGCACGTCTTCCTAACAGAATTTTTTAAAGAAAAAAAAGTCTACATAGAAATACATTAAAAAAAATTTAACAAGAAAACAAAAGATATCTCTGAAAAACATGAAACTTTAACAAGGGACATAAAGGAATTGAATAAATGCTGAAACATAACTTGTTCTTGGATAGGATAACTCTCACATTGGAAAGATGTCAGTATCCCCTCTAAATTGTCGTATTGCATATTGCTAGATACATTTTTGCATTTTGTCATTTCTAAAATTGAGATGTGCCTTAAAATTGAGGATACCTTACAGGGGCGCCTGGGTGGCTTGGTTATTTAAACATCTGGCTCTTGATTTTGGCTCAGGTCATGATCTCATGGTCTCGGGATGGAGTCCTGACGACTCTGCACTCAGTAGGGAGTCTGCTTGGGATTCTCTCTGCCCCTTGTCTGGTGTGTGCGTGCGCGTGTGTGCGCATGTGTGCGCACGCTCTCTCTCTCTCTCTCAAATCAATAAATAAATCTTTAAAACAAAACAACAAAAAAATTGAAGCTACCCTTCCAGTCACTTCTGGCCATGTAGTAGTGGTGAAGAAGTTTTATTTATGAACATCTTAACAAATTTATTGTATTTATCTTATTTTCCTTTGTAAGCACAAGTCGTATGTGATATAAAGACAGAACGGTATGTAGGTCTAAAAGAGCTATTTTAATAGACCCAAAAGAAAACTCCTCAATCTCAAGGCAGCATTCTGTCAGTGTGGCAACGTCCTTTTTTTTTTAGTGCTATGTAAAATTATACATCTTACATTGAAGGTATTTGGAGTTGATAAAACATAATTTGTAAATTCAGTGTAATCCCAGTTAGTATTTCCACAGGCTTTTCAAACCATGATTCTAAAGGTTATATGAAAGAACAAAAGCAGAATTTTTCATAAAAAATATGAAAATCAATATTCATGAAGGGGGGATTACTGCTGTTAAAGTCAGTGTTAAAGCTAAAGTAGTTAAGAGCAGACAGGTGATCCCTAGAACAGAGTTGAGAGTAGTGACATAACCTCATTTGTAGAAATACTATAGGTAGTAAAGATGAAAACAGTGAATTCTTCAATAAGTAGTATTGGGTCAACTGAGTTAGCCATTTGAGAAAAAAAGAAAGCTAGCTTGTCATCTAACACACACACAAAAGAAAACCTTTAATGAGATACAATTCACAGATAGGAAAGTACACGTTTTAAGGGACCAATAATCCATTTTTATGTAAGTAAACACACAAAGTCTATCACCTAGGTCAAGATACAGACTATCTCTGGCGTGCCCCAAATTTCCTTTATACGCCTCCCAGTCAGCACCACCCCGCTCACTGGTAGCCCCTTTTCTGACTTCTATCCATAGATTAGTTTGGCCTGTTTTTGATCTTCAAATAAATCAAATCATATAGTAAGTCTTCTTTTGTGTCTAGCTTCTTTTGCTTAACATTATGTCTATGAGATTTATTTATGTTGCATGTAGCAATTCTTTTTTTATTGTTGTATAGTATTGTGTTAATATGCCACACTTTATTCTACTGTTAGAAATTTTGGTTGTTTACATTTTCTTTTCTTTTTTTTTTTTTTTTGGCTAAAATGAATAAAACCGCTTAGAACATTCTTGTATGTGTTTGATGGGTGTTAAGTACTTATTTGTTATTGGAATTGAGTGAAACTGCTGGGTCCTAGGAGATAGAGGTAGGTATATATAGATATGTTTAATTTTAGTATATATATATATATATATATATATTTTTTAAAGATTTTATTTATTTATTCGACAAGATAGAGACAGCCAGCAAGAGAGGGAACACAAGCAGGGGGAGTGGGAGAGGAAGAAGCAGGCTCATAGCGGAGGAGCCTGATGTGGGGCTCGATCCCATAACGCCGGGATCACGCCCTGAGCCGAAGGCAGACGCTTAACCACTGTGCCACCCAGGTGCCCCTAATTTTAGTATATATTGCCAAACAGTTTTCCAGAGTAAGTGTACCGGGTTACATTCCTACCAGCAACATATGAGAATTCCAACTGCTCTAAGTTTTACAAAATCCCAGAAGCCATAAAGAAATTTGATGAATTTGCATAAAGACAGACAAAACCTATGCATGGCAAAAACTAGCATAAACAAAGTTGGAACTCCAAAGATAAACTGGGAAAAAACATTTGCCATGCATCATGTTCAAGGACCTAATTTCCTTCAAAAACAAACAAAAACAGGAATCCTTTTAAGTAAATACAGGAAAGACCAACAACTCTCAATAGATAAGTGGGCACAGGACATTAAAAGACAGTTGAAAATAAACACAAATAGTTCTTAAACAGGACCTTTCAGTCATAATAAGAGAAGAGCAAATTGAAACTAGCGTTTTTAACAGATTGTCAAAGATAAAAAAATTTGATTACCTTGGCTAAAATGTAGAGAAACAGTGACTTCCTTTAGGGTTCTAAACTCTGGAGAGCAGTTTGATAATATCCATTAAAATTAAGAATATATGTACCTCAAGAGTAGTAAGGATAAATAGTGTGTTTACACAATAGACTATTACAGAGAACAAGAATGAATGAATTAGAATTTATATACAAAAGAAATAAAATCTTTAAGAAGCAGGGAGGGTGCCTGGGTGGCTCAGTTGGTTAAGTGTCCAACTCTTGGTTTCAGCTCAGGCCATGATCTTAGGGTCATGAGATTGAGCCCTGCGTCAGGCTCCATGCTGAGCATGGCGCTTGCTTGAGATTCTCCCTCTCTCTGCGCCCCACCAAATAAATAAATAAATAAATAAATAAATAAATAAATAAATAAAAATCTTAAAAAAGAATTTACACACAAAAATAGATGGATTCTTACAACTGTGATGGTGAGTGAAAGATCCGGCACAAAAATACAAAGTTCGAAAACACACAAAATTATTCCATTGTGTTAGAAGTCAGGATAGTGTTACCTCACTGAAAAGGACCACAAAATGAGTTTTTGGGGACTTCTGATGTTCTATATCTTAATGTGGGTCCTGGTTACGCAGTTGTATTTACAATTGGGAAAATTCATTAAGTTATAAACAGGATTTGTGTACTTTTCTGAATATATGCTATAATTCAGTAACAAATTTTAAATAAAAATAGTGTGTATACACACAGTCATAAGGAATGCACATACCCTTTGTTTAGCAGTCCTTTCCTATGCTTGTAAACACACACAGACATATACACACACACTCTTATATGTGGGGGTAAATAGTATGAAGACATTAATTTCTGTGCTTGTAATAACAAAAGTTTGGACAAAACCTAATTACCTGTCAGTGGGAAACTGGTAAAATAACTGGTATTGTTATATAGTGAATTATTAGCAGCTCTTAAAAGGAGAAAGGGAGTTCTTTGTGAACTAATTTTGAAACATCTCTTAAGATATTTTTTTAATGTTTTTTTATTATATTATGTTAGTCACCATACAGTACATCCCTGGTTTCTGATGTAAAGGTCGATGATTCATTAGTTGCGTATAACACCCAGTGCACCATGCAATACGTGCCCTCCTTACTATCCATCACCAGTCTATCCCATTCCCCCACCCCCCCTCCCTCTTAAGATATTTTAAATAAAAAGGCCAAGCAAGATGCATGAATGATACATGTGGTATGCTAATACAGTTGACCTTGAACAACATGGAGGTTAGGGACACTGACTACCTGTGTAGTCCAATCTGCATTTTTTTAAATTGAAGTATAGTTGACATGCAGTGTTATATTTCGGTTGTACAACATTATGAATCCGTAATCTGTCACCGTATAACATTACTGCAATATTATTGACTATATTCCTTGTGCTATAATTTTCATCCCGTTGACTTACTTTATAACTGGAAGTTTGTACCTCTTAATTCCCTTCACCTGTTTCACCCATCCCCTGACCTCCCTCCCCTCTGGCAACCACAAGTTTGTTCTCAGTATTTGTGAGAATTTTTCTGTTTTTGTTTGTTCATTTGTTTTGTTTTTTAGATTCTACATATAAATGAAATCATGTGGTATTTGTCTTTTTCTGACTGATTTCACCTGGCATGATACCCTCTAGGTCCATCCATGTTGTCACTAGAGGCAAGATTTCATTCTTTTTTATGGCCAAGTCATACTCCAGTGTGTACGTATACCACAGCTTTTTTATCCACCCATCCATCGATGGGCAACTTAAGTTGCTTCCACTTCTTGGCAATTGTAAATAATACTACAGTAAATGGGGGTGCACATATCTTTTCAAATTAGTGTTTTCATTTGGATAAATACCTAGCAGTGGGAATGGAATTAGTGGGTTATACAGTATTTATAGTCTTTTGAGGAAGTCCATATTATTTTCCATAGTGGCTGCACCAGTTTATGTTCCCACCATCAGTGCACGAGGGTTCCCTTTTCTCCACATCCTTGCCAGCACTTGTTATTCCTTGTCTTTTTCATACTAGCCATTCTGACTAATATCAGGTCATTGTG
Organism: Ursus arctos; assembly: GCF_023065955.2. Lineage (NCBI taxonomy): Eukaryota > Metazoa > Chordata > Mammalia > Carnivora > Ursidae > Ursus > Ursus arctos. The sequence goes on from NW_026622874.1 coordinate 89,147,365, forward strand.
GTTTTGATTTGCATTTCCCTGTGTGTAACTTTCGACTCCCCCAAAACTTAGCTGCTAATAGCCTACGTTGACTGGAAGCCTTACTGATAACATAAAGTCATTTAACACATATTTTGTATATTATATGTGCTCTATACTGTATTCTTAGAATAAAGTAAGCTAGAGAAAAGCAGATGTTAAAAAGGAAGAGAAAATACACTTACAGTACTCTATTTGTCAAAAAAAATTTGCGTGTAACTAGACCCGCGTTCAAACCTGTGTTGTTCAAAGATCAACTGTATCTGTGCGGGTATATTTTTTAAGTCATTTACATAAAAAATATATAAGTAGAATGTTTTGGAAAGATAGAAAAATATATTAAGGGGTGCCTGGGTGGCTCAGTCCATTAAGCATCTGCCTTTGGCTCAGGTCATGATCCCACGGTCCTGGGATCAAGCCCCGAATTGAGCTCTCTGCTCAGCGGCGAGTCTGCTTCTCCCTCTGTGATCTCTCTCAAAAAAAAAAAAAAAAAAAGTGTAGTCATACAATATTCGTATGTATCATATGAATTTTTGTGAGTGGCTTATTTCACTTACCATAATGTCCTCAAGGCCCATCCATATTATATGTGATCTTTGAATTCTGTTCCTTGTTCATTTATTACTTATTTTTAAAAAGACCATTAAAATAAAAAAAATTATGACCTTATTCAGAGCTAGTTAATTATACAGTAAAAAGTTGGTAGTGTGTATTATTCACATCAACCAACTGTTTAATGCCAGTTTTAGCAGCAAAACATCTTTATACCAAAGTGCCATTTGAAGCTTTATTTCACTACATGTTTCTCCTTATTTTCATATATAGGTGCCAGTCAGAATGGAGGGTCATTAAGTCCCCAGTCAGCTCAGTGGTTTTCCCCCTGGGCTTATTGTCCAACTTTGGCCCTCCTCAAAGTCTGCCTCTTTACCCCACGCACAGTCTGGTTCTATGCCAAGGGCATTGCTTCCTCTTTGCAGATTTCTTCTGTATCTCTGACCTGGGCGGGGGTGGGGTGCAAGGTTTTTCATTCTCTAGCTATTCAGTGCTGCTTTTTTTTTTTTTTTTTAAGATTTTATCTATTTATTTGACAGAGAGAGAGCCAGCGAGAGAGGGAACACAAGCAGGGGGAGTGGGAAAGGAAGAAGCAGGCTGCCAGCAGAGGAGCCCAATGTGGGGCTCGATCCCAGGACTCTGGGATCACACCCTGAGCTAAAGGCAGACGCCTAACGACTGAGCCACCCAGGTGCCCCTCAGTGCTGCTTGAGATCATTATTCTATAGCTTTCTGAAGTAATATTGTTTCCCACGAATTGAAACTCATTGTTTCCATTAGGATTGTTGACTGGATGTGGGGACAGAGGAATAAGTTGAAATGACTGAAATTTATGAGAGGACTTTGTACCATTAGATAGAATAGAACAGAGAGGGACAGGCAGGCTCTAGGTTGAAGATATGTGACTGGTCTTTGAATATGTTGGTTTGAGATGCTTGCCTATGAAATAGCTGAAGCTGTGAGCTGGAAGTGGGGATTTAGAAAATAATTTCTCATTACAAATTTAGTGTATGCCTATGTATATGTAGAAAATACAGAAAAGTATATAGAAGAAAAAATATCCATAAAACAATCATTCTTAACATTTTAATTGAGTTTACTGCTGGGTTTGTTTGTCTGTTTTGGTTACATGTTATGAAAGTACATATGTAAACTCACATTTATTTATTTTAAAGATTTTATTAATTTAGAGAGAGTGCAAGTGAGGGGAGGGGCACTGGGAGGGGGAAGCAGACTGTGCTGACCATGGAGCCTGATGTGGGGCTTGATCTCATGACTCTGAGATCATGAACTGAGCTGAAATCAAGAGTTGGCCACTTAACCGACTGAACCATCCAGGTTTTCCTGAACTCTCACATTTTAAAATGGAGTTGAGATATTATATTTTGTATTCTGCTTTTTTCTTTGTATTTTATTCATGAATGAAAAAGTCCAAGGCCAGTTACATATGATGCTTCTGTTATGTTAAGAGTCAGTAGCAGAAGAGGTCATAAATGAAATTGTAGGCTTGTTGAAATCACACATGGTGAGATCGTGCACAGATGGAGAAGAAAACATAGCAAGGACAGTACTTTGGGAAACTTGTCTATATTCGAGGATTCAAGAATAAGAAATCACAGAGAAATAGAAGAATTAAGAGTTTAGTGTCAAACTAAGAGTGGAGCAAATTCCAAGAGAAAAAAGAGTAGTTAGCATTGTTAGATATTAAGGAAGAGAGAGTGAGATTAATACTTGGATAGGAAATTGTGAAATCACTGGTTGACTTACAAAATATATTCTGTTGAACAATGATGGAATAACAGGGACTGAATATACCTTGCTATCTTAAACAACTAGAAAATTAGTATAGGAAATAACAATTTAGAGACATTGGATAATAGACAACATGGGACTGTGATCAATGAAAGAAGAGAAACCTACAGAGCTCAATGGTTACCCCAGTTTCTTGTCTGGAGGTAGTTTTCAGGCTGCAGAGCAAAGCAGGGAACCCAGATAGAGCCCAGTGGTTTCATTAAGAAGATAGAGATGGGGGCTTGAGGGGGAAAAAACAGCCATAATTTGTGGCGCACAATGTAAGAGAGAAGTTGCACAGGGAACTCCAGAGATATGCAGATGTGTACCCTTGAGTCTGGTTGAGTACTGATCTTCACATGCATGAGAGGAAGAAACCACCTAAAGCCAGATAAAGAATTCCACTGGAAAATAGGCTGAAACTCACACAAGGTTAGGAAAAATCTGTATTCTCCCTAGCCAGAGTATAGACAGGACATCAAAAAGGTATTGACTTGGTAATAGGGCTAAATTAGCCCTAATTTAAAGGCTGCTTTGGACTACCCTAAGAAAGCATAAAAGCAAGCCTTGGAGGATCCAGATGATTCCAAGAAACTTAATTGTATGCCAGAACAAAATCATGCACTCTTTAAAGGAATATAGCAAAATCCAGCACCCCAAACATAAAATTCACAGTGCCTCTAGCATCTAGTTAAAAAATTACCAGGCATGCAAAGAACCAGGAAAATATGACCTATAATTAGAAAATAATCTGAAAAATAAAAAATGGAAATAGACCCACAAATGATGGAATTAACAAGTTCATTAAAGCAGCTCTTTTAAATATGCTTTATATGTTCAGGCGGGTAGAGGAAATGGAGAGAGAAATGGAAGATATCAAAAAAATATCTCGGGGTGCCTGGGTGGCTGTCAGTTAAGCATCTGCCTTTGGCTCAGGTCATGATCTCAGAATCCTGGGATCGAGCCCTGCATCGGGGCTTCCTGCTCAGTGGGGGGTCTGCTTCTCCTCCCTCTGCCTCTCTGCTTGTGCTCTATCTCTCAAATAAATAAAATCTTTAAAAAAAAAAAAGACCTCAGTATAACTTGCAGTGATGGAAATGAAGTGAAAAACATACTCAAGGGATTAGCAGATGAGGCACAGCAGATCAGTGAACTTGAAGATGTAACAGTAAAATGTGAGGAAAATGAATAGATTATCAAGATCTAGACCAGGAAGAGTAGTCAGGAGCAAGAACAGTCTCACATGTGTACTGGAGTCCAGAAAAGAGGGAGAGAGGAGAACAAAAGACATTTTTAAGAATAATGACCAAAAAATTTCCAAATTGGATGAAAATTGCAAACCCACAGATTCAAGAAGCACAATAAATCCCAAGGAGAATATATATAAAGAAAACTACATCAAGATACGTCATAAATTGCTGACCACCAGTGATAGAGCAAAATCTCAAGCAGGCAGAGAAAAAAGACATATGATGTAGAGTAACAAGAATGTCAGCAGATTTATCAGAAATACAACAAATCAAAAGACAATGGAGAGACATCTTTAAAGTGCTTTAAAAAAAAACCCTGTCAGCCTAGTATTCTTTATCTTGGAAAATACTTTTCAGAAATGGGAGTGAAGGGGCGCCTGGGTGGCTCAGTTGTTAAGCACCTGCCTTCGGCTCAGGTCATGATCCCAGGGTCCTGGGATCAAGCCCCAAGTCAGCCTCCCTGCTCTGAGGGGAGCCTGCTTCTCCCCCTCCCCCTGCTTCTGTTCCCTCTGTGTCAAATAAATAAAATCTAAAATAAAAAGAAGAAAAAAAGAAAAAGAAAAGAAATGGGAGTGAGATAAAGGCTTTTTGAACAAACTCATGCTGAGAGCATGAGTCGCCAGCAGACCTATACAAGAGATGTTAAAGGAAGTTATTCAGACAAAAGGAAGATTATTTAAGATGAATATCTGGATCTTTATAAAGGATTGAAAAGTACTGGAAGTGGTAAATGTGGGGGTAAATATAAAGACATTTATTATTTCTTAATTCCTTTACAAGGTAATTGAGTTGAGTGACACACAGGTATGGTGTTTCTTTTTGGAGTGATAGAAATGTTCTGGAATTATTAGCTTAAAAAGATACTTGGTTGTTTTTTTTTTTTTTTATAAAGATTTTATTTATTTATTTGACACAGAGACAGACAGATAGGGAACACAAGCAGGGGGAGTGGGAGAGGAACAAACAGGCTTCCAGCGGAGGAGCCTGATGTGGGGCTCGATCCCAGAATGCCGGGATCACGCCCTGAGCCGAAGGCAGACGCTTAACGACTGCGCTACCCAGGCGCCCCGATACTTGGTTTTTAAAACAAATAATAACGTATTGTGGGTTTTACAACTCAAAATGTATGACAACAGCAAAAGGATGGGAGGAAAATGAAAATATACGATTGTAAAGTTCTTACATTATACTTGAGGGGCTATACTATAGGAAAGCAAAATAAGTTAATGTAAAGATACAATGTAAAGCCTAGAGAAACCACTAGAAAAAATAAGCAGAATTATAGCCAATAAACTAATTGTGGAGATGGAATCCTAAAAAAATACTCTGTTAATTCAAAAGAAGGCAGGAAATGAGGGGGAAAGGAACAAACCATAGTTGGGACAAGTAGCAAACAACAAGACTTATACACAGCCATATCAGTCTGTCATTACATTAAATGTAAATGGTCTTGATAAACCTCATTCTTGTTTAAAAAAAAACTGCAAAGAGAAGATAAAAATTACCTCCATTAACATTTTAGTTCACTCCCAGTTGATTTTTGTCTCTAAATATATATTGTGCACATGTATATATGTATATTCATATGAATGTATACACATAAATATGTGCTTTTTTTTTTAAGAAAAAAAATTGAGGCTATCCTCTTTGTTTTCATTTGACTTTGAATCGCAAGCATTTTGACATGTAATAAAATATTTTAAAAGAGGGTCACCTGGGTGGCTCAGTCGGTTAAGCATCTGCCTTCTGCTCAGGTCATGATCCCAGAGTCCTGGGATCAAGCCCCACATCAAGGCTCCCTGCTCAATGGGGAGCCTGCTTCTCCCTCTCCTTCTGCCCCTCCCCCTGCATGTTCTCTCTCTCAAATAAATAAAACCTTTTAAAAAATTCTATCAATCACTTTGCATTAAATCTAGCTAGAACACAAAATGTGTACATTTATTTTCCGTTTTCCTCCTTTCCCTCCTTCCTTTCCTCACTTGTATTTCTTTTCTCCTCCCTCCCACCCTCCCTCCCTTCCTTCCTTCCTTCTTTTCGGCATTATAGTTTTCATTTCTTTGGTTATTACTTCAGCTTCATTTGTTCTAGAATATGAACTTTACCATGTCAGTGGAAGGAGACTGTTGTCTCCTTGGTGCCTGACAATAGTGTACTGTATGCTCAATAAATTTGTTAAAAGAATAAATACTGTTTTTTTCTTTCTACAACTCCTATTATTGGTAAGGTTGATCTGTATGGTATTTTTTTTTTAAGGATTTACTTATTTGAGAGAGAGGAGGAGAGAGAGTCTTAAACAGACTCTGCACTGAACGTGGTGCCTGTCACAGGCTTGATCTCATGACCCTGATTTCATAGCCTGAACAGAAACCAAGAGTTGGTCGCTTAACTAACTGTGCCACCCCAATCTGTATAATATTTGTAACATTTTTTTCTTTCATCTTATTAATCTGTTTTGTCCTTTTTATAGAATTGTGGGATCATTTATCCATTTATTGTTTTACATCACTTTTTGATTGGTAATATTTCATCTGCTACTCACCACTTTTTTTTTTTTTTTAATTTTATTTATTTTAGAGAGAGAAAATGAGTGAGTGGAGGGAGGGGCAGATGGCGAGGGAGAGCGTCTCAAGCAGACTCCCTTCTAAGCATGGAGCCCACTGCAGGGCTTTATCTCATGACCCTGAGATCATGACCTGAGCTGAAATCAAGGTCAGTCGCTTAGGGGCGCCTGGGTGGCCCAGTCGTTAGGCATCTGCCTTCAGTTCAGGGTGTGATCCTAGAGTCCTGGGATCGAGCCCCACATTAGGCTCCTCCGCTGGAAGCCTGCTTCTTCCTCTCCCACTCCCCCTGCTTGTGTTCCCTCTCTCACCGGCTGTCTTTCTCTCTGTCAAATAAATAAATAAAATCTTAAAAAAAAAAAATCAGTCGCTTAACCGACTAAGCCACCCAGGTATCCCTGCTTCTATTGCAGTTTTAAATTTGGCAAATCATGTTTTTCATCTCTGAAAATCTTTTCATCTCTATTACTCCTTTCCTCATACGCAGAATTCTCTGAGATTCTTTTAAAACGTTAAATACTACGCAGTTTATTATTTTCTTCTCAATATATACCAGCTGTTTGAGGCTGTCAGATTTTATCTGTTTTTCAGCTCTCGAGTATTTAAACTTCACTATGTAGTATATTTTGAAACACATTAAGGCTGGAAAATAAGAGAAATGGAAAGTCCATTTGTTTATTCATATCGTCATGTGTTTCCTTACTTCACTTTGACACAATTAAAATGTGGTATCACAATGTTTTTAGTAGCACAAAGTTAGGGCTCAAATTTATTTGCAAAGATTGTTACGTGGGAGTATTCTAAACAGCATCTACTTCTTGAACTATTTTTTGAGACTTCCGGAAAGGTAGAGAACTGGATCAAAGAAACAAGTAATCAAAGAAAGTTTGAATGCAAAATACCTACTCTCTTTTTTTTAAATTCAATTAGCCAGCATATAGTACTTAGTTTTTAATATAATGTTCAATGATTCTTTAGTTGTACATAACATCCCGTGCTCATCTCATCATGTGCCCTCCTTAATGCCCATCACCCAGTTCCCCATCCCCCCACCCACCTTCCTATCCACAACCCTCAGTTTGTTTCCCAGAGTCAAGAGTCTCTCATGATTTGTCTCCCTCTCTGATTTCTCCCCATTCAGTTTTCCCTCCCTTCTCCTATTGTCCTCTGCACTATTTCTTATATTCCACATATGAGCAAAAGCATATGACATTTGTCTTTCTCTGACTGACTTATTTCACTTAGCATAATACCCTCCAGTTCTATCCATGTCAATATAAATGGTAGGTATTCATCCTTTTTGATGGCTGAGTAATACTCCATTGTATATATGAACCACATCTTTATCCATTCATCTGTTGAAGTACATCTTGGCTCCTTCCACAGTTTTGCTATTGTGGACGTTGCTGCTATGAAAATACCTGTTCTTGAGAGGACAACAAATTGGAATCTTGAAAGAATTGGTTATTCCTTTCCTTGATTACTTTTACTTTGGAATTTTGACAAAAACCCAGTGATGAATGAGAGTTCCTATTCTCCTGAAGTCTGGTTTAATGCCAGACACGGATGATCTAAGCAAAATAAGTAAAACAGTAGTGGTGGTGGGGGTGTACCAGAAGGTGAGGGAGATCCATAATTCATGATTTTACATTTTCTACTGAGAGAGGCCAGCAGAGTTTTTGCAGAATGAAGGAGATTTGAGATTGCATTTTGGAGTGATAGCATTTAACCTGGGATGAATTTAAAAATTACAAAGCAATGCTTAAGGTTTTTTCTATTTGTAAGAGTGCTCATAGAGGGATAGAAAACTAAATGTATTGGGTCAAGATAGGTGATTTGAACGGGAATGGGACTGAACAACAAAGTGCTTGACAGTCAACCTCAGTTTTGTGCACGTAGCTGCTAGAATTCTATTTCTTTTCATGTTAACACAAAATTAATCATTAAAACCTTAAAATGGAGGTTTAAATTTTTTTTCCCCTTATACTTGAAAACTATTTATGGGAGCAGTAATTCTGATGGCCTCAGGCGTCTTCTTCCCAACACTGATTACTGTCCTGAAAGAGTGGCTTAGATTTGCTTTCGCATTCCTGAATGACCCACGGTATACCTCCCAGGGTTCAGTTTTGATTACTGACAATATATGCCACTGTGAATACTACCGTTATTTTATTTTTAAAAAATTTTTATTTAAATTCAATTTAGTTAACATAGAGTGTATTATTAGTCTCGGGGTAGAATTTAGTGATTCATCAGTTGCTTATAACACTCAGTGCTCATTACATCAAGTGCCCTCCTTAATGCCCATCACCCAGTTACCCCATCCCTCCACCCCCCTCCCTTCCAGCAACCCTCTGTTTGTTTCCTAGAGTTAAGGGTCTCTTATGGTTTGTCTCCCTCTCTGATTTCATCTTATTTTATTTTTCCTTCCCTTATTTTAAAATCATGGGGGGAGGGGAGGTCTAATATTTTCATTGATATTAGCTAGCATAATGATCTACAGATCTCTGAGCCAGGTGCTTAATTATTTTTTAAGTTCAAATTTACTTGAGCTTCAGGGAGTATGAGATTACAATCAGAACATTTTGATATTTCCAAAGACAGTTTTGTTCAGTTTGTTAATCTCAGCTGGATAGGTTTGCTTTTAAGAGAATCTTCATCAGTTTCCTTTTTCCATCAGAGACAATAATTTCAATGGCTAAAATGCTGGATTAAATATGAAAATATGTTCTCGTCCAGGTTCTCTTTATTTACTGTGAAAACAAGCAAGCAGTGTGCCAGACCTGTGAACTCCTCTGATAAATGAGGCCACAGCTACTCTGTGTATGAATACCAGCAACTGCTTAAGACATTTTTCTACACCTTCAAATTTTCAGATACTTAAAAATTTAAGTTTACTCCAGGTGTTTACAAACTCTCAATTATAAAGATTTATTTAGGATGTATGTGGATTTACTCTTGCCAGAAACTCAAGATACAAGTAGCTACTTAAGGCTAGCCCAGTGTTTTTCAAACTGTAGTGAAAGATGAGTTTTTAAAATTTCCAGTCCATTGTGGACTGATATGTGTACAAAACAAATTATTAAAAAAAAATGAAAACACATGTAAATACAAGCTCAAGTAGTTTATTCAAATGACAAAAATCACATTTTAATATAATCAGTAAAATAATATGAAGAATTATAAAAACTATGCACGTATAGTCAATTACTGTGGTAAATTTATTGCACTCTTAACTTTATGTTATTTTGTAATTGTATCTAAAGTTATGAAATAGTGGGGCGCCTCACTCCCTCAGTCAGTGGAGCATGTGACTCTTGATCTCAGGGTTGTGAGTTCAAGCCCCGTGTTGGGTGTAGAGATTACTTTAAAAAAAAATAAAGTTGTGAAATAGTGATTGGGTATTTTAAACACCTAACTTATACCTTGAAAAAACATTGTCTTATCAGTATTTAAAGTTTTAATGTGACAAATGAGCTTATGTCTTGCTTATTAATTTATGTAGATTGTATGGAAGATAGCACATAAACTTGTTATGCTTTGATTTAATAATACCGTAGAGAAAATGTTGAGTTGTATTGGTGGGATTCTAGAAGAACAGATCTTCAAAGCATAGATCTTTCATCAAGCTCAGGATATTCGTTTAGAATTTAACCAAAAACAAGTGGTGCTATGATCCCAAATGTATCCTTTATCTTTCAATTCCAGCAGTTTAAGCTGTAAATAGTTAAATTATCTTTAAATGAAAGAAATGGATTCAATTCTATTACATTTCCTATCTGTGGATCTTATTTGGATGGAAAATTAAATTTGAAGGAGTCTATTACATTTATAAAAATTGTGGTGATAACTGTAGAAACTGTTCTTCCAAGCGAACTTTTGTTTTTCCTTTTAATCTTACCTGCCATTGAAAAACATTTTGCATTTTTTTCCTTGTAAGGAAGCCTTAAGAGCATTAAAAGTACTGAAGATATTACACAACTTGGTTATCTAATTCACATCTTTGAAAAGTTGGAACCAAACTTGCTTTTTATCTCACAGAAACACTAAGAGTTTGTTTGTAATTTCAACTTCCCTCAGCAGCCATTGTTTTAACATTGACATTGTTTTTTTTTTTAAGATTTTATTTATTTATTTGACAGTTTGACAGAGATAGAGACAGCCAGCGAGAGAGGGAACACAAGCAGGGGGAGTGGGAGAGGAAGAAACAGGCTCATAGCGGAGGAGCCTGATGTGGGGCTCGATCCCGTAACGCCGGGATCACGCCCTGAGCCGAAGGCAAACGCTTTAACCGCTGTGCCACCCAGGCTCCCCAAACATTGACATTGTTTTAACATTAATCCATTAGTAATCATTTGTAAGATATGGCTTTATTATTCCATAATAAAGAGAATAACGTTTAATTCTTTAACATTTATATTTTCATGATTTTTATAAGGTACGAAACATGCTATTGAGCTCAACTGACTTTTTGTAACAAAATTTGTCAAGGAAAGAAGCGATGCGTTGATTTACTTTCTGATGCTCCTTCATCTGGGAAATCACTCCAGAATGATTTCTTGTTATGTCAGTTGTGCCATCAGAATATTGTTCTCTGCAAAACTCCAGACCACTTTTGTCAACTGTAATTCTTCATAGTTTTATCCCGTTCAAAGCTGATTGTTTTTGCTAGTTATAAAACTAACAAGAATTCTTTCTTCATATCCCTCATATTCAGATACCATATTAGCAATCTCTGTGCGCTTGTCCAGGGGCAACGAAAAATACTTTGCAAGTATGGTTTTGTAAATTGGTTCTTCCAGATCATGAGTTTCTAAATGTGGTGAGCTGCGCTAGTTTTGGAAATGACTGATTTACCCAATATTTCTAAGCAAGTATTTTTGATGTAGTTACCCTCTTGTTTCTTAACAATTGTATTTACCGTTTTAGGATTAGCAGGACAAAATGCTAGGGTAGGAGGCCTGTAAAACAAACGTGTATGGATGAAATACTGCATATCTGCTTCTGTTAGCCTTTTAAAGTCAGCGTTCTCTCTTTCCAATAATTCTTTTGGCTTCAAACGTATTTTTGTGTACATTTTGTATATAAATACTCCTGAAATTTAGATGGTTTTGTTGCTCCATTAACCAGTGTATTCTGCCGTTAATATACTGTGATGTGAGCACTTCACCATCAATTATGGCTGCAAAAATGAACTCATTATACGAGGGATCATACTCCTGAGTGAAAGCAGGCCTCTGTTAGTCTTCATCTGTTCAGAATCAGTCCCATCCTTCATCCTTATTTGGTTTACTGCTACTGGTGCATTCAGAAAATGTGTGTCTTCTCCACTAAAAGGATGCTGAAAAATCCACTGAAGCTTGTCTGTCCACATGTAAATTGGGTTAAAATAATATACATTTCACTTCTCTAATTTAGTGAATTATGTTAAATTACAAAATAAAAAGCAGGCTTGATTAAGATGAAAATGTTCATAGAATTAACTAGTTATAAAAATGAGTCAGCCTGCACGTTTTCTCAGATTTGTATACACCTTGCGGTAGCTGACAAAACAACCTTGAAATATCCCATGTCACTTGATTCTGCGCCATGTGCAGCTCATCGTGTGAGTTTGACAGAACTTGGATCTGCCTGTATTCTGTTCAAAAAGACAAATCCACGGATGCACTTTGGTGTCATGGCAGTGTCACACTTCTGTGGAAGTTTCTCAGTGCTTACTTTCCGTTTCTGAACAGATCTCCACGTGGATCCATAAGAGGGTTCATACACCATCACCGGATTGTGATCCATGCTTTGAACGTCAGATGATGGTATCACCCCCAGTAAAGTTGTGGGCTTTACGTGCACTCGAACTTAAGTCTATAGGAAATAACTAGTTTCACTGCATCTTTTAAAAGGATTTGATACCTATTATATGACACAACAGAGCACATTACACACTATTGAGTTATAAAAAATGCCTTGTTAGAAACAAGAAATAACTTATATTTAATCATCATTACATTTTACTTTTCAAATATTTGACAATGCATTCATGAAACAATGTGCAGGCATTTACAGTTTTAACTGAATTTCAGAATATTTAAAGTGTTCTTAAATGTGAATGTGAGGTGTGAATTTGCTAATGTAACTTACTAGTGATTGTGGAGCTGTAGAGCATAGTTTCTTCTTCAAGAAGCCGTCAGGAACCACATACCACGTGGTATAAGTTGTGACTCTTTCCAAGATCACAGTGCTTACAGCTGATACTTTCCAGTGCACAAGTATCGCCATGTTTCTGAACTGGCTCCACTGGGTACTTGATTTGTGTAACGGATCGATGAGAATCACCCAACATTTTATTATGAACATTTTCAAACATACAGAAAAGTTCAAAGAATTTTATAGAGTGCCTCTATATCCACCACCTAGATTCTACCATTAACATTTTGCTATACAGGCATTATTACATGACTGTACAAATATCCACCTCTCTATCCAACCATCACTGGAAAAAAAATCTAAATACTTTAGCATGTGTATCATTAACTAGAATTTATTATGTGTTGACAGTTTGTTTTCTTTTGAGCTGAAATACACATACACTGCAACACACAGATAGTAAGTATATGTTCTCTGAGTTTTGACATAAATGCATACACCTTTGTAAGCCCAAACTGTGAAGATACAAGGCGATGGTACTCAGTGAGGGGTGGTTTTGCCTCCCAGGGGACATTTGACCACGTGGAGATATTTTTGGCTGGCCCAGCTGGGTTGGTAAGGCTAGGGTAGTACTGACATCTAGTGGGTAGAGTCTAGTCACAATTCTTTGTCAGTAGTGCCACTTCCGAGAAATCCTGATGTGGAACATTACGGTAACCTCATCAGGTTTCATCCTGCCTCTTGCTAGTCAATCCCCCAACCTTCCAGAGGTATCCATTGCTGTGATGTTTTTTTCCTACTGTAGTTTTGCTTGTTCTAGTGTATCATATAAATGGGATCAAACATTATGTACTTCAATGTAGTCTTGCCTAAAAAAGGAAACATTGCATATATAACTCTTCAGGGAAGGCAAAATTTTCCCTACTAATTATAAAAGAAATCTCTTGTAAGGTGACACATAAAGGATACACATATATAGACAATGTTTTCAGCAACAGTCCTATAGCAAACAAAGTAAAGGCGTTCATATGATTGTTTCCTTTAGAAATTACCAAGATGTGGGGCACTTGGGTGGCTCAGTTGGTTAAGCGGCTGACTCTTGATTTCAGCTCAGGCCATGATCTCAGGGCCCTGGTATCGAGCCCTGCGTCAGGCTCTGTGCTCAACGTGGAGTCTGCTTGAGATTCTCTCTCTCCCTCCACCCCTACCCCCACTTGCATGTGCTCTCTGTCTCTCTTGCTCTCAAATGAATAGATAAATAAAATCTTGGGAAAAAAATTACCAAGATGTAATGCCAACATGAAACTCAGTGCAAGCAATTCTACATAGGAGAGATACTATTGTTCAAAGGCATAGATTTTTTTTTCTTTTCCTTTTTCTTTTCTTGTCTTTTTTTTTTTTTTTTTTTTTTTTGACAGAGAGAGACAGGGAGAGAGGGAACACAAGCAAGGGGAGTGTGGGAGGGAGAAGCAGGCTTCCTGCTGAGCAGGGAGCCCGATTCGGGGCTTGATCCCAGGACCCTGGGATCATGACCCAAGCCGAAGGCAGATGCTTAACGGCTGAGCCACCCAAGCGCCCCACAAAGGGATAGATTTCTGATGGTCCAGGTTGATTTCCAATTAATACCCATCAAAATGAATGGTTGGGGGCGCCTGGGTGGCGCAGTCGTTAGGTGTCTGCCTTCGGCTCAGGGCGTGATCCCGGCGTTATGGGATCGAGCCCCTCATCAGGCTCCTCTGCTATGAGCCTGCTTCTTCCTCTCCCACTCCCCCTGCTTGTGTTCCCTCTCTCACTGGCTGCCTCTGTCAACTAAATAAATAAAATCTTTAAAAAACAAAACAAAACAAAATGAATGGTTGGGATGATCTTCGAACACTCAGCAAAGCGTACTCCCCCCGCCCCAGGATTTGATGAGATATGTACAACATCCATTTCAAGATATATAGAGAATACAGGTAACATGGTGTCAACTAGGGAATCTACCAACTTTGGAGAACAAGTAAGGGGAAACTGAGGAAACTTGCCTTCCCTTAATGTTGGCTATGCATTTTTGCCATTGGAGGTGCTATTTGAGAAGATTCTTCTTTAAAAACCAAAACAAACGTAGTTGTGGTTTCACTCCAACTGAAGTTCAAGTCCCCAAAGTTCAACAACAGTTTTTCATCTGTGACAGCTCAGATGGCTAACAGTCATATGTTGATTAGTCATTGATTGATGAATTGATGCATTTGTCAAAGGTTACGTGGTGATGTCATTCAGTCTCGTGATTTTAAATACCACCCCTATGCTGACAACTCTCAAATTGTTATCTGTAGCTTAAACTGAAAACTGATCATCACATTGCCTACCTGACATCTCTACTTGGATACATAAAGGGCAGTTTAAATGATGTGTCCAAAATGGAATTCTCCCTGAATTCTCTGTCTCCCCGAAGCCTCCTCTTTCCTAGCTCAGAAAATAACTTTTGTTTTCAGCTGCTCAAGTTGAAACCTTGGTATCATCTTAGACTATTTTCCTTGTCTCTCACACTGCACATCCAATTTGAGAGCAAGTCCTGTGTGGCTCTACCTTCAAAATTCATGCTAGGTCTAACCATTTCTCACCACCTCCACTTCTGTCATCTGGTCCAAGCCACCATCTTTTTCTGGGATTACTGCAGTAGCGTCATAACTGGACTCCTGATTTCCACCTTTCTCCCTCCTAGACCGTTTTCAACACTACAGCCAGAGTGATCCTTTTAAAATGCAAACAGTAGCCACACCCACAAATTAGCTCCCTGTTTCATTCAGAGTAAAAACCAGTCCTATTTAATAATGGCATAAACACCCCGTATTATCTGCTGAGACCCTTGCCCTGATGTTTTGTGACTTTGTCTCCTGTTGCTCTCCCCTTCCGTGATACGCTCCCTTTGTTCCATCCATGCCTTCTTTTTTTTTTTTTTTTATAATTTTTATTTTGTTATATTAGTCACCATACAGTACATCCCCAGTTTTTGATGCAATGTTCTATGATTCATTATTTGCATATAACACCCAGTGCACCATGCAATATGTGCCCCCCTTAATACCTATCGCCAACCTATCCCATTCCCCCACCCCCCTCCCCTCTGAAGCCCTGTTTGTTTCCCAGAGTCCACAGTCTCTCATGGTCCATCCATGCCTTCTGACTGTTCTTCAAGCCTGCCAGGTGAATTTGCTTTCTCACCTCAGTAAAGCTTTCCCTGACCACCTGACTTTAAAGTTTAAGTTGCAGTTTTTCAGTTCTACACTCACGTTTCCCTGCTTTGTCTGTCCCCATCTGACATAGTATATATTTTGTTTGCTCGTCTGCTTCCATGAGAATGTAAACTCCGTAAGGGCGTAGAATTTTGTCTGTTTTGCTTATTGTATTCTAAGTGCCTAAAACAGTACCAGGCACATGGTGGGCACTCAGTATTTGTTGAGTAAATGATTATTGAGTCCCTACCCTACCACATGCTGTACCCTGTGCTAGACTGTGGGTAGTCACAGTGAGTGATCCCTCACCTCACGGAACATAGACTCATACGGAAGACACAGAAATAACACAGAGACATATGTACAGAATCAGAGAAAAGCTCTCAAGAAAGGAGCTTGGTTGTCTGAGAGTAAAAAACGTAGGAAGCTGACAGGAGGGGTGGGGAGGCTCTTCCCGGTCAAGGGTCAAAAGCTGGGATCTGAAAAATGAATGTTAAGTAGCTTCCGGAAGTGGTGTGCCTTTCTCATTCTTGAAGTTTTTTCTCTTATTTAAATTAAAGATGGGTCTTTCTGGGTATTGATTCCTTTTATTAGTGTTTGATTTCTGCCATTATACTTGTTTCTATTTCATTGACTATTTGTATTTTATTTTAGGGAGGTTTAATTTGCTATTATTTTTCTAACTAGTTGAGATTGATACATAGATCACTAATGCATGTGTTTATGGTTCTAAATTCCCTCTACACGTAGTGTTAGCTAAATCCCACAAGTATTGATAGTATTTTTAGCAGATATTTTAATAAATATATAAATAATAAATTTCACATAGTCAACTTAATTACTGATATATTTGGATTTAAAAATAACATCTCATGACTTCTATTTCTCCCACTAGTTCTGTGTTCATTTTTCTTTCTCTTCTTGGATTAGTCAAAGAGTTGTGGTTTTTGGTTTTGGGAGGTTTTTTTGGCTAGTCTGTGTAATGAAACGTCCATTAAAAACCCAGAAGGACTGGGTTTGGAGAGCTGTTGGGGCTTGCAACTGGCTTCTGAAGTTGGGGGCGGAGGCAGTCTTGTAGAACTGAGCCCTTAACCTGTGGAATCTGATGCTATCTCCAGGTAGATAGTGGTGGAATTGAGTTGAATTCTCAGCTTGCTGGTGTCCAAGAATTGCTTGGTTTTGTGGGGGATGGGGAGCCCCCTGCCCCACATTGGAATTGGGAACACCAACATCAAAAAGACCTGCCCATTCTTTTAAGTCATGGTTCATCACTAGCTTAGTTGCCAAATATAGAAGCTATTTTTTACTTTGTATTTTACTAATCTTTTCCTTGGGATTTGATAGTGAATACTGTTTTCTTCCTTGAATTCTCTCTCATTCACTCCTCTTCTGCTGCCTCCTGGTTCTCCTACGGCTCTAGCCAGTTTGCAGTCACCCCCATGGAGTCCTTCTCTATAATCTTTTTTCTTAAAACTTTCCCTGAGCCATCTTATTCATGGCTGTAGTTTTTAGAACTGCACTGCTAAATGCACGTTTTAGACCCATTTATAAATTTTTAGATTTTTATTTTGGGCTGCTTATTAAACATAACTATCTGTGACTCAGAGATATGTGTAAACTCAGCATGTCAAAGCAACTCAGTCATCCACTGTTCTTCCTCTTGTGGGGTCTCATGAATGGCCTCACCATTTACCCAGTCATCGTCCCCTCATAATTCAGTTACCAAATCTGTTGATTTTTCTTCCTGAATTTCTTTTGAGTCCATCTTTTGTGCTTTTAGTCCTAGTTCAAACCTTCACATTTCACCTGAACTATTGAGTAGTCTCCTAACTGGTCTCATTCTTTCAATTCTGACCCCCTTGAGTAATCTCTGCTGTGTACCAATGCCGCAGTTGCTTGTCAGCCCTCTTAGGCAGAGCAAGCTCTCTCCACTTAGATACATAGGTACTTTACAGTGTTTATTACTTAGTGTTTCTGAATAGGACTTTCCCCTGTTCTTTAAAGAGTAAGTTTCTTGAGGGTAGACGCTTTCATGTATTCCTATGGCCAACTTCACAACTCCTGTCTACTGCTTCAAACACTACCTGCTTGGCCTATAGGTATTTGACAAAATTTGAGAAAGTGAATTTTGGATTTCCAGGTAAACATAAGGGCCTTTATGCATGTGTTTATCTCTACATCCTCAGGAAATCCCGAGGAAATGAAAATAAAGGAGTAAAACAATTGTGTAAACCCACAAGGACAGAAAGAGTAGGAAAATAGACACAGCTGTAAGACCACTAGCAGCTAGGCATCTCCATCCCTATCCCTACTTCTAGCAGTAGGGGACTGGTGGGGGTTTTTTTCCAGAAAAAATATGTACAGATACTGACATTCGGGGACCTTAATGATATGATTAGCTCTTTGCCTAATTATCTACCTATGGTAATATTTAATGTTGACAAAACCACATCCAATAATAGAAAATCCATTCTGCTTTTTGAATTTAATTAATTTAAACTTACATATAGTGAAATTCACTATTTGGTTTACAGATTGTTGAATTTAAACAGATGTGTACAGCCAGGTAGCCACCGATCCCATCAGCATCAGAAGAGTTCCCGTTTGTGATCAGCCTTCCTCCATCCCCAGTACCTGGCAGGCATTTACCTATTCTGTCTTTATACTTTTGCCTTTTCCAGAATATCATTTAAATGAATTTTATAGTATCCAGTCTTTGAGTCTGGCTTTGTTAACTTATTATAATGTATTTGCGGTTTGGTCATGTTGTTGCATATATCAGTAGCTTTTCGTTTTATTGTTGAGTGATATTCCATGGTATGTACCAGTTTGTTCATCCATTTACTTGTTGAAGGACACTTGAGTTGTTTCCAATTTCTGGCAATTACAAATAAAGTTACTATAAACATTTGCAAACAGATGTTTGAGTAAGTGTAAGTGTTCATTTCTCATGGATAAACAGGTGGAGTTGCTGGGTCATACAACACATGTATGTTTAACTTCATAAGAAACTGATCATTTGTTTTCCAAAATAGCGGGGCCATTTTGCATGAGCATCAACACTGTGTGAGTTCCATTTGCTTCTCGTCCTCACCAGCACGTAGATGTGTATGTTTGGTCTTGTGTTATTATGTTTATTTGCCGTTCTGGTAGGTATGTAGTTGGAGGTCGTTGGATTTTTCATTTGCATTTCTAATTACTGAGCATCTGTCCATGTACTTATGTACCATCTCCATATGTCTGGTGATGTGTTTATTTAAATCATTTGCTTTGTCTTTTTTAATTGAGTTTTGTTTTCTTATGCTTGAGTTTTTAGTGGTTTTATATATTCTGTATAAAAGTTCTTTACCTGACATGTAATTTTCAAGTATTTTTTCCCAGTCTCTAGCTTTTCTTTTCATTTTCTTAAGAATGTCTTCACAGAGCAAATATTTTAAGTTTTGAAGTCCACTTTGGTCATCTTCTCTATTGTGAATTGTGTTTGAGGTATCAGGTATGGGTCAAGTCCTTCCTTCCTTCCTTCCTTCCTTCCTTCCTTCCTTCCTTCCTTCTTCCTTCCTTCTTTTTTTTGCATATCCATGTTTAATTATTCCAACACCATTTGTTGAAGACGTTTTTCTTCATTAAGTTGTTTTTGTACTTTTGTTCAAAATATCACTTGTGTCTGAGCTCTGTATTCTACTCTTTCGATCTGTGGTCTGTCCTTTTGCTAATACCGTCTTGAGTACTGTAGCTCTAGAATATCTCCCCCCCCCATTTTACTGATTTATTAAGATTTATTTGAGAAAGAGAGAGCAAGTGGGGAGGAAGAGCAGAGGGAGAGAGAAACTCAAGCAGACTCCGTGCTGATCAGGGAGCCCAATTCAGGACTCCATTTTATGACCCTGAGATCAGGACCTGAGCGGAAACCAAGAGTCAAATGCTTAACCGACTAGAGCACCCAGGCACCCCATAAAATATCTTGAAATTAGTGTGTATTTTCCAACTACATTCTTTTTCAAAAATGCTTTGGCTTTTCTAGTTCCTTTACTTTTCTGTGTAAATTTTTGTCACTATCTACAAAAAAAATCCCACTGGTATTTTGATTAGAATTGCATTGAATGAGGGATGCCTGGGTGGCTCAGTTGGTTAAGCATCTGCCCTTGGCTCAGGTCATGATCCCGGGGTCCTGGGATCAAGTCCTGCATTGGGCTCCCTGCTCAGTGAGGAGCCTGCTTTTCCCTCTGACTGTCACTACCCCTGCTTGTGCTCACTCTTTCTCTCTCTCTCTCTCTCTTTCTCATTCTCTCTGACAAATAAATAAATAAAATCTTAGAAAAAAAAAGAATTGCATTGAATGAATCTATAGATCAGTCTGAGGAGATTTAATATCATACCCATATTGAATCTTCCAGTCTATGAACACAATCTCTTTCTCCATCTATGTAGGTCTTCTTTGACTAATTTTATCAGTGTTTCATAATTTTCAGCATACAGATACTACATTATTTTGTTAGATTTATATCTATGTATTTTCTTTATTTGTGTGTGTATACATTATTATAAATGGTGCTCCAGAATTTTTATTTCCAATAATTCATTGCAAGTATATGGAAATACAGGTGATTTTTGTATATTGACCTTGTGTTGTGTGACCTTATAAACTCACTTACCTATCAATTCTAGCTTTTTTGGGTAGATTTCTTGTATGGAAATAAATGAAGACCACCTAAATGAGAATAAGTAGGGCATCAGCCACCATTACTTGCATTTGGCACAGACTCAAAAGGGAATCTAAAAGGAGACTATAAAAGCTTTTTTATGAAAAAAGGGAAAGCTTCAGGTTGTCCTAATTGGAAGTTGTTGGCATGGGGAAGCTGGAAACTGGCCTGACGAGAAGTGGGGCATCCTATGTGATTGGTCAAGGGAGCTTTACTTAGCTTTCTCTTGTTGGTCCTAAATGGAAGGTAGGGGTAAAAATTAGGGAGGCTGGCAGTTATTGATCAAGTCCTGGCTGTTTGGAACCAATCGATCACTACGGAAGTTGTGGTTTGGCTTCCTGAGCTAGTGGCCACAGGCTGTAGGTCAGCGTTCTGTTTTTGTGTACGATCTGGCTCTTGTCTCTTTGTCTATCTATCCTCTCACGTGGATTCTGTGTAGACCATCACGTGGCCTGCAGATAGAATTTTATGTCTTCCTTTCTAATCTACATGACTTTGGTTTATTTTCTTCCCTTATTGTACTGGCTAGGACTTCTGTACAATGTTGACTAGGAGTGGTGAGAGCAGACATCTTTGTTTTTGTTCCTGATCTTAGAGAGAAAGAACTTAAGGTCTTTCCTTGTTGAATGTGATGTTAGCTGTAGGGTTTTTTTTAGATAACCTTTATCAGATCCAAGAAAATCCCTTCTCTAACTAGTTTGCTGAGCATTTTCAAAATCGTGAATGGATGGCCTATTTTAGCAAATGCATTATTTGCATCTGTTGAGATCATCATGTAGTTTTCCTTCTTTAGTCTGTTAATATGATGAATCACATTGATAGATTTTTGAATGTTGAACCAGACTTGCATTTTCAGAATTGATCCCATTTGGGTCATGCTACATTATCCCTTATGTATATTGCTGGATTTGTTAGTATTTTATTGAGGATTTTTGTGTCTGTTTTCGTGAGTGATTCTGGTCTGTAGTGTTTTTCTTGTTTCTTTTTGTTTTTGTTTGTCTTGTAATGTTTTTGTCTGGTTTTGATGTCAGCGTACTGCTTGCCTTACAAATTAATTGAGTTGAGAAGTGTTCTATTCTCTTCTGTTTTCTGGAAGCGATTGTGTAGAATTAGTATTATTCCTTCCTTCTATATTTGGTAGAATTTGCCAATGAAACCATCTAGACCTGGAGTTTTTGTTTTGGGGAAAGATTATAAACTGTTTGTAGGGCCATTCAGATTCTCTGTTTCTTCTTGAGTGAGTTTTAGTATTTGTGAATTTCAAAGTATTGAACTATTTGTAAAGTGTCAAATTTATGGGTGTAAGAGTTGTTTGTAGTATTCTCTTCCCCTTTTAATGTCTATACCTGTCTGTAATGATATCTTTTCTTCCATATGTGATATTGATACTTTGTGTCCTCTGTCTCTCTCTCTCTTTTTCCCTTTGTCAACTGTAGCCAGTGGTTTATCAGGTTTTTCGATCAGAGAATCAGCTTTTGATTTCATTTACTTTTCCTGTTTTTCTGTTTTAAGTTTCATTGATGTTTGCTCTAATCTTAGTTTTTTCCCTTTCTTCTTTTAACCCTGTAGATTTCCCTCTAATCATTACTTTAGCTGGATACCACTACTTTTGATATGTTATATTTTCATTTGGTCCAAAGTATTTTCTAATTTCCTTGAGACTTCTTCAATCTGTGGATGTTTTTTTTTTAGAAGTGTGTTAATTTCCAAATAATTGAGGGCATTTTTCAGGTATCTTTCTGTACTGATTTCCGCTTTAATTCCCGTTATGGTCAGAGTATATCCTGTGTATGGATTCAGTTATTTTAAATTTGTTAAGGTTTGTTTATAACATATTTGTTTACATTTTATTTACAATATGGCTTATCTTGGCGAATGTTCTATGTGTATTTGAAAAGAACATGTTTTCTGTTATTGTTGGGTGGAGTGTTCTGTAAATGTCAGATCAGGTTGGTTGATTGTTCTATTCAGATCTTCTATATCCTTTCTGATTTTGTTTGTTCGATCAATTACTGAGATTTGTTGAAGTCTCTAATTATGGATTTATTTATCCTTATTACAGTTCTGTCACTGCTTCATTCATTTTGGAGTTCTCTTATTAGATGCTTACACATTTAGGATTGTTCTGTCATCTTGGTTAATTGACCCTTTTAACATTATATCATGTCTCTTTTTATACCCTGATAAATTCCCTTGTTCTGAAGACTACTTTTTCTTATGTTAATACAGCTTCTCTAGGTTTTTTTTTTTCCCCTCATGGTAAAATATACATAACACAAACTTTAACATTTTAACCATTTTCTAGTTTTCTTTTGATTAATGTTTGTATGGTATATCTTTTTTCATCTTTTTAGTTTTAACCTATGTTATATTTAAGTGGTTTTCTTGTAGGCAGCATATACTTCTTTTTTTTTTTTTTTTTGTTAAGTTCACTTTGACAATGTCTTTTAATTTGGGAGGGGATGATTTTCTTATTGAAGTATAAGTGATGTATACAAGATTATATTAGTTTCAGGTGTACAGCATAATCTGTCTTTTAATTGATGTGTTCAGACTGTTTTCTTTTAATGGAATTATTGATATGTTTAAATTGAGGTCTGCCTTTTCATTTTTTTGGTTTTCTGTTTGTACTCCATTTTGCTTGTCCATTCCCCATTTCATATCTTCTTTTGGATATCTGGATGTTTTTGTATTTCATTTTAACTTATCTATAGACTCTTTGTTTATATCTCTTTTAATTTTTAATTTGAGTTTTTTTTAGTGGTTCTAAAGATTATTATATCCATACATAACCTTTCATATTCTATTTGGATTTAGTATTTAATAACTTCAAGGAGAATGTGGAAATTTTACAACTATAAAGGTCACTTTATCCTCCCATTTCTGTTATAATTGTCATGTGTGTTTTAACTACATATGTTGAAAACCCCCACTCAACAATGTTATAACATTTGCTTTTAACAGCCTTACGTATTTAAAGAACTCAAGAGAAGACAAATAGCCTATTATATTTACCCAGATATATACCATTTCTCTTCTCCCCTCCATTTCTGAAGTAGCATATTTCCTTCTGGTATCATCGACCTTCAGTGTAAAGAACTGCCTTCAGCATTTCTCTTACTGCAAGTGTACAGTTAATAAGTTCTTCTAGTTTTCCTGCTTCTGAAATGCTCCTTGATCCCTAAAAGCTATTCTTGCTGGATATAGAATTTTTGGTTGATAGTTGTTTTTGTTTCAGCGCCTTAAAGGTGCTTCATTTTCAGGGGCGCCTGGCTGGGTCTGTTGGTGGAGCTTGTGACTCTTGATCTTGGGGTTGTGAGTTCAAGCCCCATGTTGGGTGTAGAGATGACTTAAAGATAAAATCTTTAGGGGCACCTGGGTGGCTCAGTTGCTTAAGATTCCAACTCTCTTTTTTTTTTTTTTTTTTAAGATTTTTTATTTATTTATTTGACAGAGAGAGACACAGCCAGCGAGAGAGGGAACACAGCAGGGGGAGTGGGAGAGGAAGAAGCAGGCTCCCAGCGGAGAAGCCTGATGTGGGACTCAATCCCAGAACGCCGGGATCACGCCCTGAGCCGAAGGCAGACGCCTAATGACTGCGCTACCCAGGCGCCCCTTAAGCATCCAACTCTTGGTCTCAGGTCTTGATCTCTGGGTGTGAATTCAAGCCCTGCATTGGGCTCTGCACTGGACATGGAGTCTACTTAGGAAAAAAAAAAAATCTTAAAAAAAAAAAAAAGATGAAAGATGTTTCAGTATCTTCTGGCCTCCATGATTTCTTTCTTTTCTCTTCCTTTTTTTTTTTTTTTTAAGGTTTTTATTTGTTTGTCAGAGAGAGGAAAGAGCATAAGCAGGGGGAGCGGCAGGAGAGGGAGAAGCAGGCTCCTCACTGAGCAAGGAGCCTGATGCAGGACTTGATCCCAGGACCCTGGGGTCATGACATGAGCCAAAAGCAGATGCTTAACTGACTGAGCCACCCAGGCGTCCCCAGCCTCCACGGCTTCTAATGAGAAAGCCAGTTCTCATGAATTATTGTTGCCTTAGAGGTAATGCATTGTTTTTCTCTGGGTGCACTGAGGAGTGTTTTCCCCTCCATCTTTGGTTTTTAGCAGTGTATGATGTGTCTGGGTATGATGTCCTTTGAATTTATCAACTCTTTCATGTTTGCTGATTTTTTTCAAATACATAAATATTTGTGTTTGGCTAAATTTGTGGAGTTTTTACCATTATTTCTTCACTTTGTGTGTGTGTGTGTGCCTCAATCTCTTCTAGACTCCCATGACATGAGTGTTAGACCCTTTGATACAAGTTCCTAAGTTTCCATTCGTTAAAAATTTTTTTTTTCCTCTGATAAAAGACTCTTCGTATTGGATAATTTCTATTAATGAACTCTTTCATATTCTATTGGTTAACCTTTCATATTCTATTTAGAGTTAGTATTTAATAACTTCAAGGAGAATGTGGAAATTTTACAACTATAAAGATCCCTTTATCTTCCCATTTCTGTTATAATTGTCACATGTGCTTTAATTACATATGTTGGAAACTTATATAAGTATATATATGTATATAGTGAAGTATATACTGACTCAGTATATACTGAGTCTTCCTTTGCCTCTCTGTTCTTCTGTTGACTTCATCAGGATTTTTAACATCAGGTATTGTAATGTCTTGTTCTGTAATTTCCATTCTGTTCCTTTTTTATAGTTTTTCTTTCTCTCCTGAGAATTTTTATCTTTCCAGTCATTTCTGGTTACCTTCACCTTGTGGAACATAGCTGTAAGTGTTTTAAATTTTTTACTGGTTATATCTGTGTCATTTTAGGATTGACATCTGTTAATTATTTTTCCCCTTGAGAGTTAGTCACTTCTTTTGGTTCTTTGTATGTTATGTAATTTCGGAGTATATCTTCAATGTATTTTGAATATTATGCTGTCAGACTTTGGGTCCTGTTAAAAGTCTTCTGGAGAATGTTCATTTTTGTTTTGGCAGTTAACTCAGAGTGAGACTACAGATTCTGTCTCTCCCATTGTAGGTGACGGTTTGTTCCAGGGTCATCGAGTTTGCGTTTGCCTTCACATGCCACGCTCAGTAGTGAGCCTCCAACTTGAGTGGTGGTTTATACTGTAGTTCGTTCTCAAAGACTTTGCTCTGCTTCTTTGGATCTGTTCCATGCGTGTACAGCTCAAGGATGAATTTGGGACTTGTGTTCGTTCTACTTAGAATTAGGGATCCCTGGGGCACCTTCGGCTCAGGGCGTGATCCCGGTGTTATGGGATCGAGCCCCACATCAGGCTCCTCCGCTATGAGCCTGCTTCTTCCTCTCCCACTCCCCCTGCTTGTGTTCCCTCTCTCGCTGGCAATCTCTATCTCTGTCGAATAAATAAATAAAATCTTTAAAAAAAAAAAAAAAGAATTAGGGATCCCTTCTTTGGCTTGCTGCTTGCTGGGATTTTCTTCCTAATCTCTGGCTCCCAGTGGCCCCTTTCCCAGTTCCTCTTGATTAGAAAACAGGTTTCTCACAGAGGATTTTAGTACCTCCTTACTGTCATGTAGCTCCACGTGACTGAATTCACCCTCAGAGAAAAGCCATGAGAGAAGAGAGAAAAATTATAGGGGTCCTCCCACATGCTTAAGACCACAGGGGCCCCTTTTCTTATTTCTTCCGGTAGAGAGGGGTTTTCTCCCAGAGTTGGAGGTGCCTGGGCCGCCGTGCTTGAGGTGCAGTTCTCTTGCTTACATTTAGGCAAGGCCAGGAGAGAAAAGTTAAATGTGAAAACCACAACTGTGGTAACTTCCACATTCTCCAGCCCACATGGGTCCCTTTTACTCATCTTCTGGCCAGAAAGTGGGGCTTTTTTATTTTTTATTCCACAACTTAAGTTGTGGGATTACCCAGGGGGAGGAGATAATAAAAAGAAGATGGGGGAAAAAGCCTCAGAAAACTCCATTATACCGGTTTTTATTCAAGTTTTGACCTTTCTCCCCTATCCACCTGCTATCTTATTTTTTAGGGTCCTTTGGTGGTTGCTTTTTTGTTCTGTTCAATTTTTAGTTGTAATCAGTGGGAGAGAGAGAGAGAGAGGCTGGAATGGCCATATTCTATTTTGCAAGAGCTAGAATTGGCATTCATATTTTCAATGCCTTGGTCTTGCAAATGAATTGACAGTGAAGGATCCTCAGACATTTGGAAAAGTTTCCAATATGAGAGACAAACAAATACAGACACAGACCAAGGAACTCAGAAGACACAAAATGAAGCTGCCAGAAGTAAACCGAAAATAAACATCGATGGTTGCGTCTCCTTAGATCTAAGAAAAGAGTGGTTATCTTTAAAGTAAGATGTATTTATGTAAAAGGAGCAATCATAAGATAGGAGAGAATGCTTAGAAATTAAATATATGGTAGCAGTAAGTTTAATAAATGAATTTAATAGAAGTCTTGGAAGAGTACATCATGTTAATCTTGAAGAAAATGGAACAAAAGGAAAAAGAGATGGAAAATAGAAGAAAAGGGTAAAAAAAAAAGGTTCAGTTTAAGAAGTCCAACATTTGGCTAAGTCGTAATACATGAAAATTTTCTGGTATTGAAAAACATGAATTTCTACATTGAAAGGGCCCACCACGGACCCTTCACAACTTTCACAATGAATAACTGAAGACCTTTACCAAGGCACATCCTTTGCGAAATCAGAGCACTAAGATTAAAAAGAATGGCTAAAATTAACAGCTCAGGAAACAACAGGTGTTGGCAAAGATGTGGAGAAAGGGGAACCTTCCTACACTGTTGGTAGGAATGCAAACTGGTGTAGCCACTCTGGAAAACAGGATGGAGGTTCCTCAAAAAGTTAAAAATAGAGCTACCCTATGACCCAGAAATTGCACTACTGGGTATTTACCCCAAAGATACAAATGTAGTGATTGGAAGGGGTATATGCATCCTAATGTCTATAGAAGTAATATCCACAATAGCCAAAAAATGGAAGGAGCCCAGATATCCATTGATAAATGGATAAAGAAGAGGTGGAAATATACACAATGGAATATTACTCAGCCTTCAAAAAGAATGAACTCTTGCCATTTGCATTGACGTGAATGGAACTAGAGGATATTACGCTAGGTGAAGTCAGTCAGTCAGAGAAAGACAAATACCATATGATTTCACTCATGTGGAATTTAACACACTATATGTTAACTAACTTCAGTATAAAGTCTAAAAATAGTTTTAAAAAGTTTCTTAAAGCCTCAAAAAGGAACAAAAACAGGTCATATTCAAGGGTCAGCATGGCCTTAGATTTTTCAAGGACGATGACTTTAAAAATTCTGAGGAGAAATTATTTTTAATTTATGATCATATACCCCCAAATCTACCAATCCAGTGTGATGGTAGAAGAAAGATATTTTTATTTATTTATTTTTAAGATTTTATTTATTTGAGAGAGAGACAGCCAGTGAGAGAGGGAACACAAGCAGGGGGAGTGGAAGAGGAAGAAGCAGGCTCCCAGCGGAGGAGCCTGATGCGGGGCTCGATCCCATAACGCCGGGATCACGCCCTGAGCCGAAGGCAGATGCTTAACCACTGAGCCACCCAGGTGCACCGAAGAAGGATATTTTTAGACTCTCAATTTTCTCAGAAATGTTAGCTCCAGTCTGTATTTTCTCAGGGAAGCTATTAAAAGATTGTTTCACCAAAACCAAGTGATTATCCAAGGGGGAACGGAAGATACTAAACCAAGGAAACAGGATGTTTGGTGTAGAGAAGAGATTGGAGCTCAGGATGACAGCTGTGCAGCAGGCCCAGGCAGCAGCCTGAGGCCAAACCATGGTATGGACTGTATTTCTCTGTGACCTGCTGCATTCACTGATCCAATCTGAAAATGATACAGAATTTGTGTAAAAAGAAATTTCTGGGTAAATACCAAAGAAACCACAAACATGAGTTGAAAGCACTTGCCTCTGAGGAGGATGATGCCAGGATCAGCGAACTGCGAGTTTTTGTCCTAAGTCCTGTAGTAATATCTGGTTTTGAAAAACGTATATGTATAACTTTAGTATCATGAAAACAAAAAATCTTCCCAAATTGAGTACACAGGTCTTAACATGAAGTTCCTCAGAAATTTTTATAATTTTAATCACAAGTATTTTTTGAACATACAGCATTACCAGATACCATGCTGGGCCCGATACAAGTAGTATTCCAATTATGTGCACTTTCCAGGATCCATTTTTCCTTTTAAGTCATTATGAAACCCTTTTGGGTTTTTGAGCTGATGTGGAAAAAATAGACCTTTCATCATGAAAAAAATTTAAATTTTATTCAACACCTACTGTCCACAGTGGCCTGAGAATGAGGCCCTTTCCTGGTGCAAGCTGGTCATTTCCACGAAAGAAACCTTGACGAAGATATTATAAACTGGAACATTAACTTCTTTGTTTCTATGATTTTTATGTCCATTGTTACTTAACTTTACCATCTGGATCAATGTACATATTTATATAGTAATTTTTTTCTCTAAAAAGTTGTTATTGATGATGCATCATAACCCATGAAGGCAGGAGGTATTGCTGAAATGGAGGTCTCTCCGTGTGGAAATTTGAGGAATAGGGAATAGTCCCCCAATTTTACTAAACATACACACATGTAATTTTAATATCTGTGTGTGTCTATAAAGAGAATTTTTAAATTACTGTTATTAAATTGTATTGTTAAAATATAATGGTAAAAACAAGATAATTAAACACTTACTACGAAATTTAAGTACCAAAAGAAAAAAGCAAATGATTTCCATATGTAAATAAGCTAGTAAATAAAGGTAATCAGAAGTTTAAACTTGTGAATATATTTTTCTATTTAAGTTTGTAAAAGCATGTTTACCATTTGTTCTGTTGTAGCTATTATTAAAGGCGACATTTCAGGGCTATGCTGGAAATATGAATCAGCATAAAATTGTGCACAATCTTTTGCACAATGA
Source organism: Ursus arctos (assembly GCF_023065955.2). Taxonomy (NCBI): domain Eukaryota; kingdom Metazoa; phylum Chordata; class Mammalia; order Carnivora; family Ursidae; genus Ursus; species Ursus arctos. The sequence goes on from NW_026622874.1 coordinate 89,176,561, forward strand.
TAACAATAGTTTTTAAGATGCTTATGCTACTTACTCAAGTCACTTCTCTCTTTTTAGTTTATCCTATGGACATAATGTAATACGCAGACTGACGCTTTGCATGACGTATTCGTTTAATGTTGTATAGTCATGAGAAGTAGAAATAGCCCGATGTTCACCAACAGTGATATCTGCCATCAATTATAGTATATCCATAAAATATAAAACAAAATGTTGAAGATAAATGTAAAATGTTTTAATAAAGTATGCCAGTGTTTGGGGAAGGGAAAAAAAGCTTTATATAAAGGCATGCTATATCAAAACCATTGGGCCTAGAAGATACAGTGCTAGAGAGCAGAATGTCTTGTGTGTACATGTCTACTTCTGTTGTGACGTTAAGCCACTACATAATTTTATTAACCAACATATGGTACATCATTAGTTTCAGATATAGAGTTCAGTTAATCATCAGTTGCATATAACACCCAGTTCTCATTACATCACGTGCCCTCCTTAATGCCCATCACCCAGTTACTCCATCCCCCACCGACCTCCCCTCCAGCAACCCTCGGTTTGTTTCCTAGAGTTGAGTCTCTCATGGTTGGTCTCCCTCTCTTGATTTCTTCCCATTTAGTTTTCCCTCCCTTCCCCTATGATCCTCTGCACTGTTTCTTATATTCCACATATGAGTGAAGTTATATGGTAATTGTCTTTCTCTGATTGACTTATTTAGCTCAACATAATACCCTCCATTTCAATCCATGTTGATGTAAATGATAAGAGTTCATCCTTTTTGATGGCTGAGTAATAGTCCTCTGTGTGTGTGTGTGTGTGTGTGTGTGTGTGTGTGTGTGTGTGTATCTCACATCTTTATCCATTCATCTGTTGATGGACATCTGAGCCACTACATAATTATTCTTAACACAGTTATTTCCCACAGCAGTGCTATGAATTAAGCACCTAATCATCTCCATTTTACAAATGCGGGGATTCAGAGTCCCAAGGTTAAGAGACTTATCCAAAGTCACCCAGCCTATTAAGAACAGAACCAAGTTTGTCTGACTCCAGAGCCCACACTCCTAGCACTGGGGCTGTTAGATTCTCATATCAACCCCTGCATTTCAGTCTGTTGCATTATTACATTCTGATAAAACATGTGACCTTTTGTGTTTGGCTTATTCCGCTTAGCATAACGTATTGGAGGTTCAACCACATTGTAGCATGTATCAGTGCTTCATTCTTTTTTATGGCTAAATAATATTCTGTACGAATGCACCATGTTTTGTTTATCCATCAGTTGACGGACATTGAATTGTCTCCACCTTTTGGCTGTTGTGACTGGCGCTGCTATAAACAAGTACTTGTGCTTGCTTGAATACCTGTTTTCACAATTTTGGGGTGTGTACCCAGGAGTGGAATTGCTGGCTTATATGGTAATTCTGTGTTTAGCTTGTTGAGGAACCGCCAAACTGCTTTCCACAGTGGCTGCACCATTTTACCCACCAGCAATGTGGAAGGATTCCAGTATCTCCATATCTTCACCAACACTTATTATTTTCCATTTCTTTTAATGTTATGGCCATGAAATCTTTTAAAAATACAATTTACTATAATGCCTATTATTTATTTTTTTTAAGTTCCCCCTACTTTATCCCACGGCAATTTAAAAAATTTTGTCTGAACTGTGATGTATTTTATTGGGAAATTGGTTGAAAGCTGTGATTTTCAAACTATTTGATCTCAGGACTCCTTTATACTTTAATAATTATTGAGAACCCCAAGTTGTTTTTATTTATGTGTGTTACATCTTTGGTGTTTACTATATTAAACAGAAATTAAAAATTAAAAACTGAGAAATTAGTTAAATTATGTAAATATATTCATTCCTTTAAAAATAATAGTAAGTCCCATTACATGTTAACAAAATATTTTTATAAAAAATAACTTTTCCCAAACACACACACATGCACACACACACAGAGTAGTGTTTTCTCTCTGCACAAATCTCTTTAATGTCTGCTGAAATTGAAGACTGTTAGATTCTCATATCAACCCCTGCATTTCAGTCTGTTGCATTATTACATGTCTCGTATGTAGCCTTTGGAAAACTTCCTTATACACTTAGGGGGGAATGAATGAAAGAAGCAAATAATGTCTTAGATTTATCCTCAGGGACCTATAAGACCAGAGTTGGAGAACTGTTGACTTTCATATTTGTTGTTTCTGGCAAAAATAGGAGTGTTTAGAAACCTTTGAATGATTTCTCCTTTATACCGTAGGGAAGTAGTGCTGGTTGTTTATGCCCCAAACACAAAATATTCAAGGAAGCTATTATGTGGGTCAAAGATGAACCTTTTTTTAGAATCCAAGATGAAAGAAACTCTCTTTTGCATAATTATTTCGCTGATGGTACTGTCCTGAAGCAGAATGAGCATCTGTATAAATGCCTATTACTTTAAGAAGATATTTCCTTACAAAATCCATTCATGATATAAACCCTCAACAAAGCAGGTGTAGAGGCAACATACCTCAATGTAATAAAGGCCATCTATGAAAAACCCACAGCTCTTATCATCCTCAGTAGGGAAAAACTGAGAGCTTTATGATCAGGAACAAGACAGGGATGTCCACTCTCACCACTTTTATTCAACATAGTACTGGAAGTCCTAGCCACAGCAATCAGACATCAAAAAGAATAAAAAAAAAGTCATCCGTATCAGCAAGGAAGAAGTAAAACTTTCACTATTTACAGATGACATGATACTCTATATAGAAAACCTGAAAGACTCCCTCCACCAGGAAACTGCTAGAAATGCTATATGAATTCAATAAGTTGCAGGATACGAAATCAATGTACACAAATCTGTTACATTTCTATACACCAATAATGAAGCAGCAGAAAGAGACATTGAAGAATCAGTCCCATTTACAGTGGCACCAAAAATAAGGTCCCCAGGATTAAACCTAACCAAAGAGGTGAACGACCCGTACTTTGAAAACTAGAAAACACTGATGAAAGAAATTAAAGAGGACACAAAGAAATGGAAAGACATTCCATGCTCATGGATTGGAAGAACAAATATTGTTACAATGTCTATGCTACCCAAAGCAATCTACACATTTAATGCAATCCCTGTCAAAATACTCAGATCATTTTTGACAGAAATAGAATAGACAATCCTAGGGGCACCTGGGTGGCTCAGTCTGTTTAGCACCCGGCCTCCGTTTCAGCTCAGATCATGATCTCAGGGTCGTGAGATAGAGCCCCAAGTCAGGCTCCGCACTGAGCAGGGAATCTGCTTGGGATTCTCTCTCCCTCTGCCTCTGTCCCTCCCGCCCCGGCTTGCACTCTATCTCTCTCAAGTAAATAATTTTTTTTTTAAATCCTAAAATTTGTATGGAACCACAAAAGACCCCGAATAGCCAAAGCAATCTTGAAAAAGAAAAAACTGGAGGTATATCACAATTCCAGACTTCAAGTTGTATTACAAAGCTGTAGTATCCAAAACAGTATGGTACTAGATTAGACACATAGATCAGTGGAACAGAATAGAAAACCCAGAAATAAACCCACAATTACGTGGTCAGTCTTTGACAAAGGAAGAAAGAATATAAAATGGGGAAAAGTTTCTTCAACAAATGCTGTTGGGAAAACCGGACAGCTACCTGCAAAAGAATGAAACTGGACCACTTTCTAACACCATACATAAAAATCAATTCAAAGTGGGTTAAAGACTCAAATATGAGACCTGAAACCATAATCTTAGAAGAGAGCACAGGCAGTAATTTCTCTGATATTGGCCATGGCCAATGATATGTCTCCTAAGGCAAGGGAAATAAAAGCAAAAAATAAACTATTGGGAACTTCATCAAAATAAAAAGCTTCTGCACAGCAAAGGAGTCAAGAAAACTAAAAGGCAACCTACAGAATGAGAGAAGATATTTGCACGTTATGTATCCAATAAATGGTTGGTATGCAAAATATATAAAGAACTTGTAAAATTCAACACCCAAGGAACAAATAATCCAATTAAAAACTGGGCAGAAGACATGAATAGACAATTCTCCAAAGAAGACATACAGATGGCCAACAGACACATGAAAGGCCGCTAAACATCGCTCATCAGGGACACGCAAATCAAAACTGCAATGAGAGATCACCGCACACCTGTCCGAATGGCTAAAACAAAAACAAGAAACAACTTTTGGGGGGCGCCTGGGTGGCACAGCGGTTGAGCGTCTGCCTTCGGCTCAGGGCGTGATCCTGGCGTTATGGGATCGAGCCCCACATCAGGCTCCTCCGCTATGAGCCTGCTTCTTCCTCTCCCACTCCCCCTGCTTGTGTTCCCTCTCTCGCTGGCTGTCTCTATCTCTGTCAAATAAATAAATAAAATCTTTAAAAAAAAAAAAAAGAACTTTTGGTGAGGATGTGGGGGACAAGGAACCCTCTTGCACGGTTGGTGGGAATGCAAGCTGGTGCAGCCACTGTGGAAAACAGTATGGGGGTTCCTCAAAAAGTTAAAAATAGAGCTACCGTGAGGCACCTGGGTGGCTCAGTAGGTTGAGCATCTGACTCTTGGTTTCAGCTCAGGTTATGACTCCCGGGGTGATGCGATCAAGCCCTGCATCGGGCTCCACGCTCAGCACAGAGTCTGCTTCCTCTGCTCCTCCCACCACTCATGCAAGTGCGCACTCTCTCTCTCTCAAAATAGATTTTAAAAATCTTTATTTTTTTAAAGATTTAATTTTTTGAGAGAGGGAGAGCATGAGCAGCGGAGGGGCAGAGAGAGGAGCAGACTCCCTGCTGAGCAGGGAGCCCTATGTGGGGCTCGATCCCAGGACCCTGGGATCATGACCTGGCTGAAGGCAGACGCTCAACTGACTGAGCCACCCAGGTACTCCCCAAAATGTTAAAAAACAAAACAAACTACTGTATGATCCAGCAATCACACTGCTGGATATTTACCCAAAGAATACAGAAACACTGGGGTGCCTGGGTGGCTCAGTTAAGCATCTGCCTTCGGCTCAGGTCATGATCTCAGGGTCCTGGGATTGAGCAACGCATCAGGCTCTCTTCTCACTGGGGAGCCTGTTCTCCCTCTCTCAATCAATCAATCAATAATATTTATATTATTATATAATATAAGTCAAATTTTATTATATTTTAATATTTATATATTTATAACATATATTTTTATATTATATATAGATATTTATATTTTTATATATAAATAATTTATATATTATATAATTTATATATATAAATATAATATATATAAATGTACATTTATATATTTATATAAGTCAAATAAATAAAATCTTAAAAAAAAAGAATACAAAAACACTAATTTAAAGGGATACATGCAACCCAATGTTTATGGCAGCATTATTTACAATAGCCAAATTATGGAAACTGCACAAGTGTCCATCCATAGATGAATGGATAAAGAAGTTGTGGTATAATATATACAATGGACTATTACTCAGCCATCAAAAAGAATGAAATCTTGCCATTTATAACGACATGGTTGGAGCTAGAGAGTATAGTCTAAGTGAAATAAGTCAGAGGAAGACAAATACCATATGATTTCACTCATATGTGAAATTTAAGAAGCAAAACATAATGAGCAAAGGGGGAAAAAAGGGAGAAAGACAAACCAAGAAACAGACGCAATTTAATTATAAAGAACAGACTGGTGGTTACCAGAGGGGAGGTGGGGACATGGTGGGGAAATAGGTGATGGGGAGTAAAGAGCACCCTTATGATGAGCACTGAGTAATGTATAGAACTGTCGAATCACTATATTGTACACCTGAAACTAATACCACATTGTATGTTTACTGGAATGAAAAAAAACCTTAATAAAAAAACGACCAACAAAAATCATCATTAAAAAAAGGAAGACATTTCTTTTTGCTCAATTGCTTAATATCCCACTCCTTCCATAAATTATTTGGGGGCAGCTCTGGGATAAGTAATATAATAGAATTGTGAATATAGACAGGACGAGGAGAAAATGGTTAGAAACTAAGATAAAGCCAGGAATAAAGTTAGCACATAAAATGTATTTCATATAGTTCTGTATAGTTTTTAGAAGTGGGGGAAAACTACAGTATTTTCAAATGTTCCATCTTGAAAAAAATTCACTAAAAGGTTTTTCCGTTCCACCACCCATAGCAGTTTTAAAGTATAGTGTCATTTATGAAAATCTTCTTCACCTTTGCAAGGAAAATAATCATGTGTAATGCCAGTCTACTTCACTTGTGATTTGGCCTGCTAACACTTTTAACATCGAGTTTATCAAAATTTATTAAACATTATTACTTGTATTCATAGAATAGTAATTGTATCTCACAACTTTTAATATGACGTAAGGGAAATAGCATAGCGCTGTGACCCAGGAGACCAGAGAGCTAAGTTGGGTTTTGAAGCTGGATTGCTACAAGCCTCGCTAGCCAGGTACTTGATGCTTGTGGCGAAGAAGAGTCTGGATTGATGAGCAGGGACTAACAGTTTAACTGGGGAGATGGAAGCTGTGTACGGTGTTAGAGTTCGTTCGATTGTTTGTAAAAGGTACTTAAATGCCCCTTCACACTATTGGGTGAGTATTCCAGAATCAGTATACCAGGACTACTCAGATGTATCCAGGGTTATGCACGTGTTCCCTTCATCAAAAGTACAGAAAAGTTAAGATTTGTGCATTAAATGTTGCCGTAAAAAATAACAAAGTAATCCTTGAGTGGCGAGTGGGTAGAGGTGGAAATGAAGCAAGAAAGTGCAGTTTCGAAGCAGGTGATAGGTGCACGCTCTGTCAACTTCGCGGATATACAGTGAAAGCGCGCCACAGTGTTTTTTGTTGTTGTGTTTTGTTTGTTTGTTTGTTTGTTTGTTTTGGGGGCAGCAAAGCCAAGGTTTATTGACCGATACCAGAGTGATAGTACGATACCAGAGTGATAGTACGAAGCTTCCAAGGAAGGAGGGGACCCTAAGGGGTTGGCCCACAATGTTTTCTTAAAGCAATATCCTGGTCTACCCTATTAGAAAGGTGTAAGATACTTAGAATTCAGAAATCACCCTGGAAACTAATAATACACTATATGTTAACTAAATTGAATTTAAATTTTTAAAAAATTCAGAAATCAAGAAATAGCCATGTAAGCATATTTATTTAAAAATGTGGAATTAGTGGGCACCTGGGTGGCTCAGTCGGTGAAGCGTCTGCCTTCGGCTCAGGTCATGACCCCCAGGGTCTTGGGATCCAGTCCCGCATTGGGCTCCCTGCTCAGCGGGGAGTCTGCTTCCTTGCTCTCTGCTCCTCCCCCCACTCATGCTGTCGCTCTCTCTTGCTCTCTCGAATAAATAAATAAAATCTTTTAAAAAACGTGGAATTAAATAGGGAAAAAGGTTGATAGCATGATGGTTGTTCCTGGGGGGTCAGAACTGTGTGTGGAGAGGGCTGGAGCGTGGGATGTCTAGTTTGTTTTGTTAAGATTTCAGTGTTGTTTGATTTTTAAACCTTATGCATGTATTACTTTGATAAAACGTTCTATTTTGTGGATTTCTGCATTGTTTTCAAGGAAAACATCGACGTGATCCATGTGAATAATTAGACACAGACCAGTGCTTGGAATATAGAAAATTCTGTTTGCCCACGAGGATTTTGGCAGTATGCCCAGTTATTTCCATTGCCAAAGGTGGTGATTTACATTTGAATTCCTACTTCAGACGAGCAGGGCTAAGACGTTTGATTGCACATAGTTTCTTCCTGTCTGCTCTTGCCCTCCTGCAGTTTGTTTTTCACACAACAGTTAAGAGCGATCATAAATAAGCTTATATTACTCTCCTATTTAAAACCCACTGAGGGGCGCCTGGGTGGCGCAGTCGTTAAGCGGCTGCCTTCGGCTCAGGACGTGATCCCGGGGTCCTGGGATCGAGCCCCACATCAGGCTACTCCGCTGGGAGCCTGCTTCTCCCTCTCCCACTCCCCCTGCTTGTGTTCCCTCTCTCGCAGGCTGTCTCTGTTAAATAAATAAATAAAATCTTTAAAAATAAATAAATAAATAAATAAAATAAAATCCTCTGAATGCCTTCCCATTGCAATTAGAATAAAATTCAGACTCTTTATCATGGCCTACAAAAGGCCATAAATGCTATAAATGATTGGGTGCCTCATTCTCTTGCCACTCTTCCCTCATCACTGTGTCAGCCTCGTTGGCCTTCTTGCCCACTCAGTGCTCATTCCTGCCTCAAGGCCTCTGTACTTGCCATTCCTGAAGAGATTGGCTGCTTTTCATCATTCAGGATTTAATTCAAAATATAGTTCCTGAAAAAGGCCGTCTCTGGCCATCTAGCTAGAGTAGCTCCCTCCACCGCTTCTCTTTCTAGAGCAGTGGTAGCGTGTGATCCTCAGACCAGAAACATGAGCTGGAAGCATTTTCTTTTGTTTTGTTTGGACATGCAGAATCTTTGGGCCTACCAGAGACCTGCTAAAGGAAAACCTGGATTTTCATGACACCCCAAGATGATTGTGTTAATTTTTAACTTTTCAGCAGCTCTGGTCTAGAATGACTCCCCCGGCACTTCTCCTGCATATCTGTTAATAGTTTCATCCATTTCTGAAGGTTTACATGTTCAACTGCTTCTTCTCCCTAAACGGAGTAAGAGCTCCACGAGGACACCAGCTTTTCTGCCGTGTTCGCTCCCGTATTCCAGCACTTGGCCGTTACCGGCACCTAGAACGCGCACCATGAGTACTTGATGTGAACGCGCAAGTATGGTGGCGATGAGTCTGTTCCTCAGAGTGCCTAACTGTACGATAAAAGTCTTCAGGGCTCTCACTCGCTTGTAAAATCGGGGTTACTCTTCCCTCCCAGTATCATTATGAAGAGGTTTCACTCTTTCTTAAACTCGTATGACAAAGAAAGAATCACTTATATATCCTTGTTTTCAGGTAGTCTGTTTTCCAAACCAAAGTTTAGGTTTCACTGAGTGCTTCGCTCCGGACTTAAAACCATGACTGGTGTTTTCCTTCTTATTTTTGAAAAGCCCATTCTCATTCAGAGTTAAAGTTACCTTCCAAGGTTTTCATCCAAAGTAAATGTTGGTTTGATATTTGAGTCAAATTTTATTAAATCAGAAATAATCTTTTTTAAAAACAGGAAAATAAGATTCTGAAAATGTTAAAGTGCAAAAATTGAAGTTAAATTGCAAATAAAAACTGATGAAGCAAATTGTATATCCGTTTTTTACTCTTGAGGGTATGATTCTAGGAAGGACCCGTAGTTTCCGGTATTGTTCTGTGTTTAAAAATATGTTCCTAAGATATGTTCCCTATGGCGTATCCTGGTGAAATTTGTCAGGAAGCAACATTTCAGTCCACATACTTTGTGATTTTATTTATTTATTTGTGTATTTATTCACTTATTTGTGTGTGAGAGAGAGAGAGCGCGCGCAGGGGGAAGGGCAGAGGGAGAGGCAGAGAAGCCCAAGCAGACCCTGTGCTGAGTGGGGAGCCGGACAGAGGGCTTAATCCCACGACCCACGAGATCGTGACCTGAGCCAAAACCGAGTCGTATGCTCAAGCGACTGAGCCACCCAGGCGCCCCTCACTCCACATACTTTGAATGAAGAAATAAGGCAGCTTAAGTCAGTGGCTTTCAGCTGGGGGAGATTTTGCGCACCCCTCGCCCCCTGGGGACCTTTGGCAATGGCTGGAGACATTTTCACTTGTCACCACTGGTGGGGGACTACTACTCGCATTTAGTGGGTAGAGCCCAGGGCTACTGCTAACACCCTGTAACGCACTGAACAGCCCCAACTGCAAAGAATTCTTCAGCCCAAAATGTCATTGGTGCTGCTGAGAAGCCTGGCTTAAATTGAGAGAGCCCTTCCTCTGCAAAGACTGATGCCATCAGGAAAAGAATACTTTAATCCTACCTTTTGGATAAGAGAATCAGAAATAGGCAACTTCGAGATTCAGATGGGTATATTGGCATGGCATTCTCAGACAATTTTACATTTTTAACAATAGGAAGACTCAAAATGGGGTTACTGGTTTTCCTTATTTTACAGATGGGGTCGAGGATTTGGTCTATTGGGTTCCATTTTTGGAAAGGATGGTGTATTAAACCAGCCAAACAGTGTCTTTGGACTTATATTTTATATACTACAGTTATTACTTGGTAAGTATTTATACAGCAATACAAAAATAAGTTTGTTTTGTTATATTACTTTTAGTACTTTGTGTCTTTGCCCTGAAATGTCTTTATATTAAATAAAAGGATGTTAATGATAGAAGCACTAGTTCGTAGCACATTTTTCTGTTGTGAAAATTTGGTTCACTGAGATGTTGATGATGTTATCTGTCGGTGTTTAACCAGGAACAGCAGCCTCCCGTAGCGTCCAGAAGAACCAGTCCTGTTCAGGGAACTTACGATTCCAAACAGTCTTCCCCAGAAACTTTCTTCCTTATTAGTTTCTACACGGCGTGGTTACTTAAACATGTGCCCTGAGAGAACATTAACAGGAGGCACTGCACGTGATACCGTCACCTTTCCACACCCGCTGTGTCCATTGTCTTCTGCTCTCTCCACTTAACTTGATGTGAACCCTTCCACGTTGTTTCCTCTCTTCGGTGTTTTGTTACTGTTGATATCAAGGTGTCAAGTTTTTTGTGTTCTAAATAACACTGCAGTGATCGACTTTGTTCGAAGTGCCCCTCACACACACCTCCCTCTTTGAATTAGTTCTGCAAAATAAGTTTCTGAACACGGGGAGAATGAGCCAAAACACACAGATTTTTTTAAGGGACTTTAATACGTATTACCAAACGACTTTTCCCCCAGTTGTCCGGCTTCCCCGAAGCTTCATCCATCTTCATTTTTTGAAAGTGTTTTCTGTAAAATTTCTAATTTAATAGTTTATAAATCCACATCACTTTAATATTCTTGCATGGCCACTTTCGTTATTGGGGTCCTGATAATAGTCCATTTTCATATTTGTCACATTTTACCCATTCTTTATCCTTTTTTATGTAGTTTGGTGAATTTCGATTGTACAGAAGTTTTTTTATACTTTTTGAGTTGAATCCAGCCATTTTTGACCTTTGGTTTCCATTGTTAATATTTGACCCCATTACCTGCCAGCTGTTCTGTGCTCTTCTACCTAGCTGAATTTGATTTGTTTTGCGGCAAATTGTGAATCTAAATTTTTCTAAATACTCCTATCAGGTTTGCCCAGTTCCATATCCTGTAGAAATACAAAAATACGCACACGGATATTCATAGCAGTGTAGTTTAAAATAGCAACAAATTGAAAGTAGCTTAGCAAAACGTAATGGTTGACTAAATTAGGTTACATCCGTACTAGAAAATACTATGTAGCCATTAGAGGAAAAAGCAGGTCTTACATGAATATTCTGGAAAGGTCAAGACATAGTTTGGAGAAAAGCGAAGTGTAGTATAATAGGTGTAAGAGAAGTATATGTTTATATATATGGATAGAAATACATAGAAAAGGGTCCGGTGCTTGGGGGCCAGGAGTGAGACTTTTATTTTTTATTCCATTTATTTGTTCTGTTTGGATTTCTAAAGAAGAATATAACGTATAAGCCGAAATTAAAATAGCCTAAGAAACGCTTTTGACTATGTTAATTTTTGGAGATAGAGATGGAACAAATTTCCATTTATAAGATTTAATTTGTGAATTTCCTTATATATATATTATTTTTGTAATCGTGTGTATCATATGTGCTTTTGTTCACATTCTGTGTGTTCACATGAAACATTTTTAATGTCAGGAGGCACATTGAAGGCACATGTGAACTCATCGAACACAGTTTTCCAGAGCACATCATCTTCACTCCTTTCCAAGTTGTTTGAGACACAGCATTTTTAATTTGATTTTTCCATAGGTAATACTTTAACGAGGTCCCAAAGGAAAAAAATATAAAATGCTGTTCGGCGAAAAGCCTGCCCCCGACCTTTGCCGCCCTCCGCCCGCTTCTTACTGCCCTTCGTCCCCAGCTGGTCGCCACGTGTTGTTGCTGTATTTTCTTCAGGCATATGTACAAGGAAGCCCAAACCTAGCCTCTCTGTCGTCTCCTTTTTAAAATATACAAGGCAGATGCCGTACAGACTGTTCTACACACTCTTTTTTTCTTGTTTGCTCACCTAATTCATCGTGATATTTCCCTAGCAGTCCAGTGTCTTCACTCTTCTTCACAGCTGCAAAACGTGCCACTGCTTGATCGAACCATCATTTACTTAGAGTCACAGCACCTGGTAAATTCCACGGGGAATTGTATCCCAAGCCACCAGCGACATTACATCGGGACAGGTTGGGTACAGTAGTAGTTAACTAATAGCCGGTATTTATGGAGCATTCGAAGTGCTTTATACCTGTTAGCTCATTCATTTGTTCATTCAGCCATTCATTCATTCATTCATTCATTCATTCATTCATTCATTCAGCTCTAGGCCCAGCATGGGGCTTGAACTCACGGCCCTGAGATCAAGAGTCACAAGCTCTACTGGCTGAGACAGCCGGGTGCCCCACCTATTAGCTCTTTTAATTCACACATCAGTATTAGGAGGTAAAAATATTATTATCTCAAGTTAAGGAAAAGACTGGCATGGAGAAAGTAAATAACTTGTCCATATCATTTTGAAACTAACTCAGTAAAATTAACGTGTTCATTTTTGAAGGTTTAGATATTTAGTAAAGGGCCAGATCGAAAACCGCTTAGGCTTTGCTGGCTGTTGAGCTACTCAGCTCTGCCACAGATGTTCTGTCCGCGTGCGCGCGGCTGGGTCCAGTCCGTCTTTATGTACGAGGGCAGGTGGCCGATGGGATCCGCCAGCCGCCGGCACAGGCAATCCAACAGTATGTTAGTCCTGAAGAGCCTTATGAAAGGTCATGCTCTAGAACGGTCGGTCCTGGGGGCAAGTAGCCAGCAAGCAGCTTCTTGTCGACCGGCAGTGGGGATTTCAGCTCCTTAATTAACCTCTTCAAACCTCCTACCACCAATTATTTTTTCCTGCTTCTGTTCTCTTTGTCCATTAGTCATTGGGAGGGCGGGGGTTTAATATGCTCTGCTGTCTCCTTTGTCCTTGAGAATAAACACACACGTTCTCACGACTGTTGGCTACAGGAAATTACACAAATACACGTAAGATGTCAGATAGCATCAGAGAGCCCTGGTTTAGCGCATGGAACTGCCTTTTTTCTTGATCTGGTTTGACCCACATGTGACCAACTGGCCAAGCGTGGTTTCCGTTACCTTCCCGGGTGAGCCCTTTCTGAAATGTTTATTACAAGTGTTCTCCTTCTTCAGCTGCATATTGGTACAATCATCTTTGTATGATTTTTGAAAATTTTGACCTAAACATGGGAAGGCACATTTTACTGCCCACAAATGGGCAGCCTGCAGTGAGAAGGCCAGGGGACGTGTGTCCTGCTTGGGAGAGAAGGTTGCGGCCCTCACGTCCCTTTATCCGTTAGGAGCGACGAGGCTGTCGATTTTCCACATGAGCCTCGCGCAGAAGGCGATCAGAAGACTGCCTGTTTTCTGTGTGTGACTTAACTAAGGCTAGTTGATGGCCTAAGTAATATTGCACCTGGAATACTGACAAATCAAAAACACTGCAGCTATCAGGCTGGTATTCCGTGTGCAAAGTCGACCTGCACACTCTTAACAAAACAGACCAGTAGTTTCTGTTCCCGGATTTCGTGGCCTGTCTCGGTAACGTCAGTGCTCCCAACACTGCAGCAGATCACAGAATGCTAGCTCTTCATAGGGACCTCTCTCCGTCGTCAGGGCCTGACTGAGCCGCGTGTCTCTCTCTCTCTCTCTTGCAGGCATGACAGCAAGTGCTGTTGCAGCTTTAATGCTCATGACATCGTCCATCGTGTCTGCGGTAGGGTCTCTGTACCTGGCCTACATTCTGTACTTTGTGCTGAAGGAGTTTTGCATCATCTGCGTCATCACATATGTGCTGAACTTCATTCTTCTTATCATCAACTACAAACGACTAGTTTACTTGAATGAGGCCTGGAAACGGCAGCTGCAGCCTAAGCAGGACTGACAGCCGGACAGACTCTGAACTGACAGTCGGAAGTCCCCTTTTCCATTAAGTTTATTTTGCAGCAGTTTTTTGGTTTTGGTTTTTTGTTGTTTTTTTTGTTTTGTTTTTTTTTTTTTTAATTCTTCACAACAGACGCTTTCCCTAAGAATCTTAAACTGATTTTTTAAAATCCTGTAAATTAGAAGGGGCCCTAGCTATTTTCTGTGTCAATCTTCATTTTCAACATGGATACAAAAAAAAAAGAAAAAAAAAAGAAGGATATGCCGAGCCAATCAAAGACAAGCTTTAACTTTACTTTGAAGATGTTTCTGGAATAATAAAATGTAGCCCTAGCCCTCTGCCCTTGATTGTAAAGTGAGCAACCATTGCTAGTAATTCTCTAATGTGTATAAATTCAATTTCAGGTATAACAAATGTGATCATGACATGAAAATATTTTAGAATAGATCCTGTATTAAATATTGCCATGTTTACAATATGTAATATGTTTTTAGCCGATGGATTTAAACATGTAGATTCAACTAGAATCCATTTATGTGATATTTGTAAATAAAGGTAGAAATATTGGCTCCATCCCCTGCAGAACTTACTGTACAGGTGAAGTGTAGCGATGAAGAATTGTCAGCCCAACGTTGACTGAAGAAATAGTGAAAATAGTAAGTCCATACAGAGCATCCTGTGAGAAGTACTGACAGCTGTGGGTCCAGCACTGACGGCAAAAATAATAGGGTAGCTGGTTCCCTTTCATCTCCTTCCTCGGAAAGGAAGAAACTAAATTTGGACCTTCAAGTCAAGCTTGTGTCTAGTCATAAAACTGGATCAATTAATTATAACCTTGAAAATGAGTCATGTGACCAGACCTTCACGTCCAAGGCCTTCGGGACACTAAAGATGGGGAAATGGCTTAGATTTCTTTGAGAAACCTGGAAACATTAATATGGCACTTTTAGGTAAAGTCTCTTACAGTAGCTGAATTTTCATGCAGATATTTTCCCTTAACATTGGTGCCAGGCGACCAAACAGTATTAGGACCTTGAAGTAACCAGTATAAGCCCAGTTGCTCCAGAGTAGGGCTGCTCTTGGGTAGCTCCGTAGTATTTCCTGTTTCATTCTGCACTAATCGGATGTCTCGTTTGATTGTTTCAGAGCCAATATTAGATTTGTCAGTTTTCGGGCCGACACGCTGCTCAGTTTGCTCAGTCGGGAGTAGTGCAGGTAGAAATATCTGAAGGTGAAGTACACTCATGGTGTCACTGCGCTTTCTAGAAACTACGCAAATGCCTAGGTTTTAGAGGTGACGTGAATAAACCCCGATGAAATTGTGACAGTATGTTTCTATGGTTAACACCTTCTATCAGAATGTTAAAAGTGCCTTCTGTCTTAAACCTCAAACCAAATATTTTGTGTGTTGAACTTGGGCAGAAGTGTCCTTCCTTCCTCTCACCATGACGTAGCAAACCTGCATTATTCTCTAGAAAGGTTCTGTATGATCATTTTATTCCTTTGATGGAGAAGTAGCAGCAATGTTTTTGCTTCTGATTAGATTGATCATTATGTTGAAAATAGACCGGTAACTTTGGAGTGCTTTCACAAGCCTTCTTTTGGAAGGGAGGGGACGGGCCCTGCTCTGTAAACCGTAACGCACAGAGTCGGCAACTTGCAGCAGTGTCCGACTAACTGTCCTAATTGATGCAATGTATTTTTCTGGCCCAAGGCAGGTGTAACATCTGAGCTGTAACGAACTTTCCACCAGTTTTCACCAGTTTTGTAAAAGCTGAATTCGGATTTCCAGGCTGATGTTCTCCCATGAATGTGAATATTCCGATGCCTGTTTTATTATGTATGTATTGTTCTTGTCTCTGTAGTTAATGAACTCCGGAAAGCATTGGATCAGATGTCTGGTGTGTACGGAGCAACAAGTCCTAACATTGAAGAACTTGTCCAGTGAGGGCATCTGGCAGCAGGTGCTTCTAGTCCTGCCGAGCGGCTGGTGGAAGTGGCTCACAGTGAGGACTTCTGTGGTATATAGAGCACTGCTTGTGCTAAATAAGTTCCTCGTGTCCCAGTTTAAAATGGTTTTGCATCATATTTTGTATCAATCAGCAGAGTATGGTTAAAGCTTGTCTAGATGTTGCGTTCTTGCAAATGTCTTCAACTCTTACTATGATAAAACGTAAAAAAAAATGTTCAGCCAGACCCTTCCAGGTTTTCCGTTGCTCTCCTAATAAGCCTTGGGGAAAACACCACTGTTTGAGTTGTGCAGAAATTTTTGCCACGTTCCTGTGACCCCAGTAGAATTAATACCTTTTTTTCTCACTGAGCGATGAAGGTGTGGTGCCTGAAGTAACAGCATCGTGATGCCAGGATCTCAGTAAACAGCGGGACCCCGGTGGAAGAATGTAGGCTCATCCTCTCTTCCACCCCGAGAAGGAGAAGACACCGTGCTATAAAATTTGAGGACTGTTATGACTATTTAAAACCCTGCAACATTACCAGCCATCAACACTGAAGAATAAAATGGCGGGGGGCGGGGGGGGAGGGTAGGGATTGGATTTCTGGATTTTGCAGTAGTTCCATGCTTCTTGGTTTGCGGAATGAGTCGTAACAAGCGAAGCCCCTTATTTACTTGGTAGCCATATCGTTTGAAAAAAATAAGAGAAGTGTGGTTAGATGACAAATTCTAGGGAATCTAGGTGGTTTGGAGGATTTCGTTCAGTTTTTCATTGCAGCGAGGTGCTTTCCACGAAGGTAAACTGGTGAAATAACTCAGGTTTAACCAGCTGTGTGCCAGGAATTCCTTCTACTTGGTGTACGTCACCTCTCTTTCAATCCGTTACTTTTAAAGATGTTGAAAGCATTGACTATTTTCATACAGAGACAAAGATCTGTCGTTTGGTACAAGAGATCTTTGGACCCTACTTGGTAGCATATAGGACCAAGACTCCAGTGAAATTATAACTATTTGTTGGCTTTAGTTTGCTTGTATTTCATTTATAAGATTATCGGCAAAAGTGCAGAGTTCTCTTCGGCGACTGCTTCGTAACAGATTGGACCCACCGCTCGACATGAGTGAAAGCTGGCAAATCTTGTCTTGAAAATTCGTAATAGACAAATGCCAACAAGAAATCCGCCATCATTTTTGGTAACCTCTTTGGGAAGGAATACCTAACATGCAACCTTTGTCCGTATGTATTTCCCCCCCACACGCAAGCATCGGTGGAACATTTCTATTCAGACATTTTAGGCAGCACTTATGAGTCCTGATCCGTGAGAACTCTCCCCTTCGATAAAACAGAAGGGGCAGAAGTGGGAATCCAGGCGACTTGGTTAAATTTTTTTTTTTTAAACAAATGAGCCCAGAAAAGGTGAAATGTTTTGTTATAAAACTGTATTAAGCATGGCCTAAGTATTAGGTGTATGATCTGTATAGTATGTTCCATCAAAAATATTTATTACTAGCGCTTTCAGCTCCAGAGCAAACATTCATTTAAAGTGGAGTTCACTGGGCAGACTTCCCCCTTTAATATAGATAGAAATATTCTTTATCAGAGATTTAGGACAGTTTTGCTAACTGGTAAAAACAAATGTAAATATGTAAGAATGTTTATTTGTTGCACATAACTTTTTTGGTATAAAATAAATGTAGCCGTTACCGTGGAAGCTGTGCCGCCATTCTTCTTACGCGGAAGTGTTACGGTTCACACAAGGAGCTGGAACCGATCCGGTCTCCCCATCAACTACCCTTGAGGCTGACACTGTAACTTCTTTCTACAGGTGTACTGAGTTGGTTCTTTTTCCCTTCAATTATTTGTAATTTATAGAAAACACATTCTTAAGAGATTCTAGTTCCTGGAGTTGGCATGGGCTTGTGATGTGTGTGGTTGTCAAGAATTAATGAGAAAGGAGTTCCTGCTCCGGGGTGTGCAGGCACCCAGAACGAGCTCTCGCCCACAGCTTTACTCTAGCTCCCCCTGAAGGCTCCACTCGGTCTCCTCAAAAGGTAACATCTGCCAGGAAGACGAATCTGTTTAAAATACAGTTCGGCCAGATTTTATTGAATACAACAAATGTATTCTATGCTAGAACCTTCAGACTTAGGAAATGGAACTTAGCCCTAACTTGTAAAACATGTGTGTCTGTTATGTTTTCTTTAATGTTTCAAGTGGAGAATTCTATATCATTCCTGGACATTAAATGTAACACAAAACTTGATGCCTTCAAGGAACTTAAGTTCAGGGGTCACAAGAAACATGGAACCCCTAGAATCCCTAACTCAATATCTGAACCAACTACACTCACATTTCTTTAAAGTGGTCTAAAGATGACCACTGAAAGGAGGTTAAATCATCTTTACTGTTCCTTTCCTGAAGCTTGGAAGGGAAGGATAAAAATGGGTACGTGTTGAGACGTGAGGTATCAACCACATGTGAAGTGAGTCGAGTTCTGTATTAAGAAACACATTGGTTCATGGTCTTCCATTTGACTGGACACCAACAGGAGTCTTCTTCCATAGCAGTGAGCTTTCAACCAGGATTGACACAAATCTTAGGACTAGTGTTACCTTACTGGGCTTCACGGAGCCTGTGGAAGAGGAGAAGGAGGAATGATTCCGTAAGGAAGACCGAAGACCATCCCCCAGGAACAGGACACAAAGGCCTGGAGTATTTGTCCGCAGGCCCAGCCTGTTTAAAAAGGTCCCGTCACGTCCAGTGGAGTCATGTGATGGGACAGTGGGCCTTCAATGCGCATCTGTCCACTTCTGTCGAGACGAGACGACGGCTGAGGCTGGACTCATGTCCTAAAAGAACCGGTAACCTCTGAGCTCCCTTCTGATTCCGATGTTCTTCAACTCTTACCTGTCTTATGCTCCTTTGTCAGCTTAACTTGGTGGAAATCGGTCCAGAGCCCTTGCTTATTATTCCACGACTCCCACTTTCTGTAACCTCGGTGGGACTTGAGCTCACGTGTGACGCCGAAGGGCAGTTGTCTGCTCCGCGCGGCCGCTCTGCTGCACCAGGGCCGCGGGCTGGGCTGTGGAAGCGGAGTCTGACCGGCCCCTCTGACCCGCGTGAGTGGAAGCACGGGTTTCTCGAGACGCTGTACAGTTAAGTGTGTGAAAGCAGCCTGACACGTCAAAAGAATTTCAGATGCTTTCCAGCACTGTAAGGTTATTCAATTTACAGATTTATTCAGTCGTTCAATTTATGTCTTTACGGTCACTTCCATAAAGACAACTCTTGGTTCACACGCAACAAAAGCCTTTCTCTTCGCCTCTAACATTCCCTCCTAGTGACCTAGTACAAACTGCGGGCCTGAGTCGGCCCAGCCTGCCACGCACAGTCCAGGACGCGCTCCATCTCGTCGCCGTGGACGCGGCCCCTGACTTGGGGAGGGGTGCTCAGAGCGGCCCGGAGCGGTGGTTCTTGCTTTAAAAGTTAAACGGGCTGTTCTCCAAACACCGTGACTTCATGGCTGACTGGTGGTACATGGTTTCATTGGCAAGTTTCCAGTATCTCTCTCGCAAAAGGAATGCTGCCGCTTTTGGCTGTCTCTGGCGAGTGAAGATCCCCTTCTTATTCCCTATCACTCTCTGCGGTGCTAAAAACAAGGCAAAAGGAGTTTCGGATGAATTCTGATGGGCCAAATAGGAAGCAACTTGGAGCCACGCTGCTGCCCCCCCCCAAACCACCTCAGCTCCCTGGGGTGTTAATTCTTTTGTCTTTTTGGGGGGGAAACACCCCAAATAAGGTTTCCTTTCTCTGCGAAACATGCGTGTGCAGCTGCCTGGTAGCTGATCTGGGGGGGCCGAGACAGAGTCACCCTTGGAAAGACCCGGGCTTCTCTGAAGAGACAGCTCTCTGAGCGGGAGCCACAGCCCGGAGCAGGCAAGGCTGGGCTCTCACTGCTGGGGCCACTCGGCTGCTCTGCCGGAGCTGGGAAGGGAGCAAAGCCGGCAACAGGCTCCCAGCACACCTGCCCTCTGCCCCCTGGTGAAACCACAGCCTCTGTTAAATGGGAAGGTCTTTCCATGATAAGCCAATGCCAGGCACCGTGCCAAGCCCTTTATCAAATGAATTCCTACATGAACTTGCAAGGTGGCTTATCCCCTTACAGGCTTATAGAAGAGTTGGGTAATCTGTCCACAGTCACACAGCTAATTTCTTATTACCCAAAGCCAATTGCATCCATTCATGAGACTTGGCTGCAGAAGCCACTGATCTCCCCAAAGAGGGACAGGCTCGTGTTCTCATTCCTTTTTCTTTTACCTGCTTCTCCATTCTAATTTTTAAACTTTCACCTTCCAAAGATCCATCTTTCGCTGTTAAGTAATATGTTCTAATTCCCACTACTACCGAACCCTTCCTTACCTCCCCAAATTGCTATGCTAAATTTACGGTGTATCAGGAAACTAGTAACACCGAGAGGTGCAGGAAGAAATGGGATACATTCATTTGGGACTGAAGTGAAGCGGCCCTCATCTCTCCGCACTTCAGAAAGAGTGCAGCCTTACAGACCCTCCCACACTCAAAACACTTGGACACTTACTTGTCTTTGGTAAACCTGCCTTTTACAAGCGAACAATGTAAAATACACTGAAATAACCTAAGCTTCCCAGGCTTTGTACCCTACTCTGGAATAATGAGCGTATCCCACAAGTAAATCCAATACAAGGTCCGCTTTTGCCTCGCCCTGTTGTGAAACAGACAAAGGTTAAGCTGGCCATTTCCGCCTCAAGATAATAGGTTCTCCTGTTTGGTGTTTTTTGGTTTGGTTTTGTTTTGTTTTGTTCCCATAAAATGGTTTGGGAAGCAGGCAAGTGACTACTGCTTGCTAAACAGAACTTGCTTCTTCCAGGAAATTCTCCTGTCGCCAGCACTGATGAGAGCTTTCCCCCTCGTTTCCACTGTTCTTACAACCAAATGTCCTGAACTCACAGGCCAACCTGAAAAAAACGAGAAACGGTACGTTTCACAGCCCAAACTGCCGCTTACACTGGTTAGTCATAAAATCGGCAAAATTCCAGACGAGCTCTCCAACCACGTAGTCCTTGCGTCTCTGATCCAGAGCCAAGTGATACTGCTCCAGCACGGCCTTCTGGTACTCCTCGCTGAACATCACGGGCGGGTCCTGGAATTCAAGGTGCGGGGAGAACTGAACAGGCAGAACGGCGGAACTGTAAATGTGAGATAAAGACCCATGTGATGGGGACCAAAATACCCATCTTCACGGCCGGCCGTAGTGACGGCAGGACTCGCTCGCTGGTGCCCGTGCAGACGCCGCCAAGGCGTGAGGGAGCCCGGGGCAAGGAAAAGAGATTTTTGGTAAAGAACCCGAATTAGGAACTGCTTTATTTATCACCAGAATTTGGTATTTTCTTGCTCTCATGCTTCCACCTCTACTCACCGGTGCGGTCTCAGAGCTGAGCTACACGGGAAGGAAAAATAAGTCTTCGAATAATCAATTTAAACCTCAAGTTTTAAGTAGCTGCCAGTGCGTCAGTGGAGAGGAACTAGCGTGACCCCCGCACTCGGCTCACGGTCGTCTGCTTCGGCCTGGGGGAGCGGCCGCCGCTTAGCACGTCCACCCGTTCCACAATCACCGCTCCCCCTCTGCTTCCGTGGAGGCCTGGCCACAGAGCCAGGAGCAGGAGAGGGAAGCGCCCCTGCCCCTGCCATCCCCACTCTCCAGCCAGGCCGACTCAAGTGGTAGGAGGGCGGAGGGTGAACGGGAGAGCGTGAAGCAGGAGCCGGGGGACGGTTAGCTGGGGGGCGGCTGAGAGGCGACCCAGGGGACAGTCGAGCTCCCTCCGCACAGGTGAGAAGGGTCCTAACGAAAGCAGAGGCCGCAGCCGGGGACTCGGTCAGTGTTCGGTGAAGGGCGCCTACGTGTGCTGGGCTAACATGTAAGGACAGTTCAGGTGTTCCTGCAACACGAAGCCCGAGTTTTCGGCCATGGGCAGTCGGGGGCACTCGATCCTAAATGTTCAAGGAGGCAGCATCTCAGCCGTGTGACGAGAGAACCAAACCCTGCGGGCTGGGCTTTCTGTTCCAGCGAGAAGGGTTAAAATGCTACCTAGGCTGCACTGATGATGTCTGTTTTGTTCTGGTTCCAGAGCCGAATCCGGGGGCAGGGCCGCAGGCAGATTTTCTTACCAATCCTGCCTGGCCTAGTATTGGCCACGCTTGGCTATTCAAAGTCAAGGCTGAATTAAACTAAGTCGACTCAGACTAGTCACATTTCGAGGACTGAGGAGCCACAGGTGGCCAGTGGCTACCCCTTTGGCCACTGCAGAAAAATTCCTTCGCGGCGCACGGTTCTATCAGCGCTAGTCTAGACTGAGCTGCCTACACGTTCAGAGCGCGTGACCTTTTCAGAGAGAAGAGCCGGTATGTATCTACATTGTTCTCATAAGCCATTTCCCCCGACTCCGCCGGTTTGCACAAGCGGCATTCTGTGTAAGCAAGATGAATTTAAGGGTGTGACAGAAAACCAGAGTCCACAGGGGTAGCTGTTCACCCCAGCAAGGACACTGTGTGTCAACAAACAAAGTGATACTTGCGACAGGTGAGTGCGAGGTGACAGGGGCGGGGACGAGGGGCGGGCCATGGTTCAAGAATCCACATGAAAAAATGCCCACAAGCGAAAGCACCTTATCTTTGGTAGGAAGTAAGATAAAAGGGGGAGAGAGAAAGAGGGAAAGCGCTAGTGATTAAACCTTGCTCCGAGGTTTCATTCATTTCCTTAGCGAGCACGATTTAGCACCACTGAGTGCCGGGCGCTGCTGAGGGCTTGCGCAGCCACGGTAGACAGGATTCAGCCGCTCTCGTGGAGCCCACAGTCTGGTCAAGGAGAGTCAAAGCGACAATGACGGTACCCAGTGAGAAACGCCGAGACAGAGACCAAGCAGAGGGAACAGCTTCCTCTGCCTGGAGCAGGTGGGGTGAACCTCACCAAAGAGGGGACAAGGGAGCTGAGGCTTGAACACTGAGTAAGAATCCAGGAGTCGGCGAATGTGGTGCTAACATGGGCATTCCGGGCAGAAGGAACAGCCCACACGACAGCAGGAGCCAATGAGCACAGTGAAAACGGTCCAGGGACCAGGAGTGAAGGCAGAAGAGGACGATGACCTGGGGGAGGGGGGAGGGCAAAGGGCAAAGGACGCTGACTGCCCTGACCAGGGACTGGGGCTTTAACATCGGGGCCAGGGACGCCAATGACAGGACTCCCAAGGTTTGGATTTGCTCAGGCCGCCAGTGGGAAGCTCTCTGGAAACAAGGCCGGAAGGCGAGCGAGGCAGAGGCCTGAGCCCCGGAGGACAGGCTGGCGTGAGCCTGAAGGAGCGCAGGGAGATCGTCCGCACAAGTGAGGGACGGAGGGAATGGGTGACACCCGGCCTAGAGAGGGAGAGAAGGACCCGAAGGCGCTACACCACTTACCTGGTGGAAGCCCGCGATGGCCGCGGCTCCGTACTCGCTCTGGATTATTGGTTTCTGGTAGGTCCTGTGCCAGTTCTCAAACTCGGTGGCCAGCTGCAGCTGAATCACCTCCAAGTGCCCGTAGTCATGGTACCAAGAGTAGTAACTGTTCACACAGATGACGTCCACATAGGGCGCCTAGGACGACAGCACGAAACCCGCTCACGACCCAGAAAGCGGGGGGCTCTCCCGGCAGAGGAGCGAGGAGGGGGACGCAGAAAGTGACCGAGGTGCTCCCATGTGTAGCAGACGTGGGCCGAAGTGACCTGAACAGGGCACGTGTCTCACTCTGGACGATGCTCCCGACCCGGCCGCAGCGGGACCGCGGAGAGGTGGCCCGCGAGCCGGCCTCAGCGCAGCCCAGGGCCCGGACACGGGATCGCGGGTCTGTCTCCGCAGCGCTCCTGTCACACTGGCCTTCCCTCACCTGGCCCTAGAGGAAGGTTCCCAGCTGAAGGACAGACGCGGTGTTTGTCCTCACGAAGATCCTGGTTAACTGTGCTGTTTGTGAGCTGGTGCTGTGGGCCGCAGAGTGGCTGGAAAACTCCCTCCAGGCTGGCAGCACAGAGACTGGGCAGGACCACCTCGGGTCTACACAGCGTGGGGCTCAGGACAGAGCCGCAAACACCAGGCAGCCAGGTGTCCAGCCCCTCCCATCCCCCGAACCAATGCCCATGTCCAGAGCCTGCACAGGACTGATGTGGTCTGACGCTCCCAGGTGACCGAGCCCCTTCCCAAAGGGTGGTGGCAGACAGCAGCAGCACGAGCAAGCCTGTGGGGCCACACGCACCCGCATGGCATGTCCCACCAGGAGTCTGGCGACCCTCTGAGGCTCCAGCACTGGCTGCCCGGTCCACACAGGAGGCCGGAACAAGAGGAGATGGCACATGGCTCTGAAAACGTCCCCGTCTGCCTGTGCCACGCTGGCGTCGTGCCAGTGCCTGTGCTTCCTTGAACGGGGTGTTCTCGAGATGGCAAGGGAAACACCAGGGATACAAACCTTTCCCATCCGTGTTAAAATGGGAGCTCCCAGTTTCTATTTGTATACTGCATTTTCTCGTCCATTCTTTCCACAAGACGTTTGCTCCTTCTGTCGCACTTCCCTCCTAAGTACTGGCCTCGAGTTCTCTCGTGAAGAAGCATTTTCGGGCTCCCGTGTCTTCCGGCTTCAGTGTGGCACAACACGTCCTTCCCAAGGGGCTGCTGCTCGCCAGCCACGGGTGAGCTGGCTGTCCCTTCGATCCCAGCCAGCGGTTCCCAAAGCCAGGTGATGACTGGAATCGCTGAGGTCCTTTTTCCAAACTCGGACTGCCACCCCGGACTTACTAAGCCGGGATCTCAGAATCCAGGCACCTGGACTTACGAAGAGCTTCCCTTGGTGGTTCCGGTCGGCCAGGTTTGAGAAACACAGGACCGTGACGACCCTAAGTTCTCCTCCACTGAGGAGCATCGAATGCCGATGGGAGACCTCCCCGTGCCCAGCCTCCCTGGATGAAGTCACACTGACTGGCAGATAAGCAGCTAGCTCTCTTTAACCTGAAGACCATCTAGGAAAGCGTCTGGACCAGCTGCTCGGGGCTCTTCCCAGCAGCCCATGTTAGCAAGCATCAGGGAGGTGAGGGGACAGGCAGGGGAGAAGCGGTGCAGAGACCCCCAGGCTCACCCCCAGGTCTGCTTCATAGTTGGAGTTGGTCACAAATGTCACGGGCCGGGAGGGGTCCAAGGCTTTGGTGTGGGCAATCACCGTCCTGTCCGCAGAGGGCAGAAGACACGGCTCGTGAGTCCGGGAAGGGCCCTGGCACAGCCATCTCTCTCCATCCCATCCCCCAGCCAGAAGCCCTGCTCTCCTCCCTACCTTGAAGAGGACTTTAGGGGAGCAAACACGTTCTTCCAGCCTTAGATCATGTTCCCCAGCATCTTTCTTTCTCCCTCCCCAAATCCCCCCGCCCAGAGGGCAGGGCTGTGCAGGCACCCAAAGCTGGGGTCCTTGGGCTCCGGCTAAAAGCCGCGCTCCGAATCTCTGAAAAAGCTCTTGAAGACAAGAATGCGTGGGGTGGGGACCAGGACGGATACTAATGGTAACAAGTAGGGGGTGTGTGCGAGGAGGCTGTGCACGGGGCACGCCCGGAGATGGCAACGGCTCCATCCATCCGCAGCCGCGGGGAGCCGTGGGAGCAGACACTTGCACGGGGAAAGGCTACACACTGACTGCAAGTGGCGGGAGGACCGTGAAGGGAGGCGCAGAGCTCTGGGAGGCAGCAACAGGGCACTTAACGGACACGGGCGAGTCAGCCCCAGACTCAGCGTGCACCAAGGAGGGACTTTGAGAAGAGGCTTCCTAACAGAGGGCCCAGCCTGTGGTCGAGGCTCAGCTCAGGGACCTGTCTGAGGCCACCCCGGAGCTGGTCACCCCATTCACTGGTGAAGCCTGCTTCTCTCCCTTCGCACAGCTAGCTTCCTTCTTGACACTCTGCCCACACTGCCCTCTGCCTTCGAGGGCTGGGGTTTCCTCAAGGCAGAACGGTATCCCTCACCTCGAGTCCCAGAGCCACACTCTGAAACAGCCTGGGTGTCACTGGGAAGCCCCGAAGCCTCGCTGAGCTCCTCAGGCCCAGGCGGCTTTAGCCACACGCTGCCTGCTCCCCGCTGCCCCAGCGGTCCCGCACCTCCCTCTCTGCACCTCCCAGAACAGCCTGTAGGACCCTCGGGCACCGGCACTCCTCTCCGCCCCTCGACAAACTTCTGTCCCCCAGCCCTGGCTCAGCACATCCCAAGGCTGTGTGTCCAGAGCTGTCCTTTGCCTCCTGCTTAGAGCCCCGCATCTTCTACCCACAGCTCGGCTCGCATGGCTGTGACACTGGGACGGCCTCTGCTGCCCCCGCAGCACGTGAGGTCATGCCCCTCTGCAGGCTCCACTACAATCGCATGATCATGATCGTAAGACAGACAAGGAACCAAGGACCACCGCCCCCCCAGCCAAGGTAGTCAACGCTCCCATTGCCGGACGCCCCCGAGCGGGGTTTCTGTGCACTGCAGTGCCTGGCGGGGGAGGGGGCAGCTACTGGCATTTGGTGACCGGGACCGTGAACTTCAGATGGACTGCTCCAGCCCAAAGACATCGCTTTGGAACAGCCAGAATATGCATGTCACTTAAACACCTGTGTAGGATTATCTGCCTGAAAAATCCAGTTTTATAAAGCATAACTCCTCTTTTCAAACAAACCCAAAGCATCACAAAGTGGTTTTTTGCACCTTTAACATACACTAAGTTTCCCAGGAATGGAGAGAACGTAACGACTGAGAGATGAAGATAACTGGTTTCGTTTGGACGTCACCTCACATGGCTCCCGATTTCAGAAACGCACAGCAGTGAAGGCGGCGCTGACGGAGGTCGCAGGCACCAGACCCACAGCCCCACTGCCAGCGCCTGTGGCCACGCTTTCAAGGCGATTCCACGAGCAGCTGCAAGCCCCTAGCCCTTCACCGGGGCTTCTGGAGAGCCAGGCCCATGTGCTCACACAGGCTTTTGTAAATGACCGTCCCCCAGATCATTGCCCAGACTGCTGTTCTCCCCATAACCTGAAGTTAGCTGCGTAAGGAGCTCTGTGTGTAAGTGAACTCCAGATGTCCTTTCGGGTGTGGAAAGGGGACCCTGGGTCTCACTGGGTTGACACCCTAATGGGGTGGGTGACACTAGGTCCCCCGAACTGACCGTGTGCAGACAGCCCCTCCCGCGCCGCCCCCCCCCCCCCCCCCCCCGCTGACCTCAGCGCGCCCACGGCTGCTAACCAAGGCCGAGCCAGGCCACAGGGCTGACCTCTCACCCCTGACCCGGCCCAGGGCAGCGGGAGCACTCACTTGAAGTAGTAGCCAGCAGGCTTCAGGAAGGAAGCGGGCTCGTTGGCCACGGACCACATCACAACGGCCGGGTGATTCTTGTCCCGGCGCACGAGCTCCTCCATCACCTCCAAGTGGTGCTGCAGAGACTCGTTGCCGTAGCTCTCGCTGTGGCCCAGGGAGGACACCGAGCGTGTCAGCAGGGCCTCCCCGGCCCGGGGCAGGCTGCGGGGCGCTGGGGTGGAGGGTGGGGGGTGGGGGGGACGGGACGACTCACACCAGCACGATGCCCACGCCCGGACTCTCATCGATGACCACGATCCCGTAGCGGTCGCAGAGCTGCATCACCTCCTCGGCGTAGGGGTAGTGGCTGGTGCGGAAGGCGTTGGCCCCGAGCCAGCGCAGCAGGCTGAAGTCCTTCAGCAGCAGGGGCCAGTCAAAGCCCTTCCCTCGGATCTAGGGGAGGCACCGAGGAGTGACCCCCTGCCCCCTGTCCTGATGCACTTCTTTCTAAAGCCAGGCGGCTCGAGGGGCGCCCCGTTAGCCCTCAATCTGGCCCAAGCACGGGGCCCATAGGGCAGTGGTTTCCAGCAGTTGGCTGAACTGCCCC
Organism: Ursus arctos; assembly: GCF_023065955.2. Classification (NCBI taxonomy): domain Eukaryota; kingdom Metazoa; phylum Chordata; class Mammalia; order Carnivora; family Ursidae; genus Ursus; species Ursus arctos. The sequence goes on from NW_026622874.1 coordinate 89,204,548, forward strand.
GAGGCACGCTCCATGGCTTCGGGGGTCATGGGGAAGGCGAGGCGAGGAAGTAGCCCTCACGGGGACCCAGGGGCCACAACTCACATCAGCATCCTCGTGCTTGTTGACCCCATGGAAATAGAAAGGCTTGCCATTGATGAGGAACTGGTGCTCTGTGACAGCCACGGTGCGAATGCCCACGGGGAGAGTGTAAAAGTCAGACACGGCCCCAGCTGCTGTCTGTGCAGTCAGCCTCACCTGTGAACGCAGAGCGCCGGGTGGGAGGCATCCTCGCTGGCCTGAGCCCCACACAGCCCGCCCTTCAGCTGGAAGGGCCCTCTGCATATAGCACGGCAGCCCAGGCCTGGGCCCGTAAGCAGAGAGATGCAGAAATTCCGGGCTTCGGCCACTAGCAGGGAGGAACCTTCCCCCCACCCGGCCCCTGGGGCCTGCTCTTCAACACTGGGCCTCCCCACCAAGCAGTGAGAAGACCAGGCTGGGAACACTGCAATCCCACTGACTAGGAAGCTCGGAGGACCACGTGTGCCTGACTATCTGTCTTGCACCTGCCCCCCCCCACCGGAAGCCAAGGCTGCTGGGTGGGAGCAAAAGGCCTTCTGCAGCCCCAGGCCTAACCACCATTACCTCCAACGAGTACAGGTAGGCGGGGTGCTCATGCATCAGGTAAGGCCACCAGAGGTGGGCGTTGGGCACCTGCAGCTGGCCGCGGCCCCCTGTCCCCTGGGCCACGACTTTGCCTTCCTGGTCCAGAAGAAACACTTCCAGCTGGAAGTATTCATTGCCCTGGACAAAAATCTGGTAATCCACCAGCCCTGCAAGGGACAAGAAAGATCAGACAAAAAAGGGAGGGACACGGCCTGGGTCATACGGAGGGGAGCTCCCTGCGGCCACCACTCTGGATCTGTCTGCAGCGAGGGGAGATTAAGTGAGGGCAGCACAGTGCAGACAGACATAGGATCTCGTGAATCCTGAGCTGTTCACTGGAGCCATGATTTTAGGCAAGCCCCACTTCTCTCTGGGCTTCATTTCTTCACAAAATGAGGTCAGACCAGATGGGTGATTTCTGCGGCCCATGCCTGTTCAGACGGACTGGATTTCAGCTCTCCTTTGGTGGATGGGAAGCCTGAGGGTGAAGAGATGCTGGGAGAGAGCCTCTCTCCTACAGGGTCTTTCTAAACAAGGAGCAGCGCCACTTGGGGCCTGGCTGAGGGAAGTTCTTTCCAAGAGCCCTTACCAGTGTCCTGGTCCACGCCGGTGGTGACGGTGATGTCATCAATGTAGATGGTAGGTGTGGTGTAGACCAGCACAGGCCGATGCAGTCCCGCGTAGTTGAAGAAGTCAAAGTTTGTGTTCTGGACAAAGTAACCCTTGGGGTACCTAGGATGGGAGAAAAATGCCCAACTGGGGTCCTTCAACCTCAGCTCACGTGTCTCCCTGGCCTCCCAGAGCCAGGGGCTCACCTCTGCTAAGGCTACCCAGCCCCTAGGGAGAAGACCAGTGGGTAGGGTGGGGAGTGGGGTAGAGGGGGGAGCAGGGCGCTGCTCACATGTTGGGATCCGTCTTGTGGAGGATGGTCCCTGGCGGCAGAGTGTGGGGGGTGAGCGTGTTGTTGATGGCAACGGTAATGCGGCAGGAGGACAGGGGCCCACTCTGGACCAGCTTGCTGATGTCAGCTTCGAAGGGGAGATGACCCCCCTCATGCTCCGCCACGTGCACCCCATTCACCCACTGCAGACACAGGGGGATATGGGGAGGGGGGAGCAAGTCAGGGCAGGCATCTCGGGCACTCCCTCACACGAAGCGCAGTCCGTGGGGGCCGAGGGCGCTGCCGGCTGCCACCCGTCTCAGGAATGGATGAATAAAGCTCCAGAACAGATCAGGCAAGCCTCCCCTGAGCCAGGGCACGAACCCCAGTGTGGGGCCTGAGCGTGCCCCCCGTCCACCCCAGGAGGCAGGCTGTCCGGTGACCCCTGGGAACCAGGCAGCCCCAAGCCGCTCAGCAACTGCACGGGACCAGTCGCCCTGCCTGCTGCTTGCTGTACTGACCACAATGGCATAGTAGTGGGCACTGCCAATCCTCAGCACCACCCTGGTGCCCAGGTCCTGGGTCCATCGCTGGGGCAGGGTCACCTCCCGCTCATACCACACCCAGCCGACAAAGTTGCGCAGCTGCCTATCCTGGCCCACGTCATTGAAGCTGGAGGGAACCGGCATGTCCAGGGTGGGGCCCGACTGAGGACAGAAGGGCTGGGATCAGGTCCAGACCACCTAGGGCTCTAAGACCAGGACCCAGGCAGCCCCCTTCCCCAGGGGCCAGGTCCTCCCCCACACCACAACCCTGCCTGCAGGAAGAAAGTTGGACAAGATGACTTCTCCCAGGCCCTGGGATTCCACGCCGTCCCACTATTGTCATTCTTTTTTTTTTTTTTTTAAGATTTTATTTATTTCAGAGAAAGAGTGAGAGAGAGATCACGTGCAGGGGGGAGGGGTAGAGGGAGAAGCAGACTCCCCACTGAGCATCCTGACCTGAGCCAAAGGTGGGCGCTTAACCAGCTGAGCCACCCAGGAGCCCCACCATTGTCATTCTTTGTCAGCAACTGACTGATGCCTTTTATGGAGCTCATTTAATTCTCACAACTCCATGAAGCAGATGCTGGTCCCTCAGACATTTAATGGACAGTGTGCAGCGAGCACCTACGATGCTGTTCGAGCTGCTAGTTATAAAACCGTGCACAAGGCCTCTGCTGTCAGGTCATCAGCTCTATGAAGAGTCTGGAGGGTGGCAGGGAACTATCGTAGGGGTCAGGGAAGGCTGGCAGAACTGGGTGAACCTGAACCTGGCAGGGAATCCTTGTTCACCTCGGGTAGAAGGCTAGGCATGAACAGGAGGACAGAGAGCTCAGTGAGTCTGCTGGGCTGGTTTTGTGTCCAGGGCTGGGGCTGGGGCTGGGGCCAGGGGGCAGTTCTTTCTCATGGCAGTCTGTGGACAGGGGTGTGGACAGGGGTGTGGACAGGGGTGAGCCCAGGGCCACAACCCTGCCAGAGGCAAGAGGATCCCTGCAGACTAGACCCTAAGAGGAAGATATCAACTGACTGGCCCAGAGAGGAAGGCGGTGGGGGCAGGGGCTGCCCTGCTGAGGAAACTGTGAGTGGGGCACAAGCCTGGCACCCAGCCTCCCGTTCTTCCTCCGCTGATGAACGGATGGCAAACACTGAGAAAAGAGGATCTAGGAGAGGTGAGGGCCAGTGGACACACAGGCCGACCCCCGCCCCAAGTCAGATGGGAGACCTGGGGCGGGGAGGATCCCTGGCTGGCTGGGGGTTACGCCCCGTCCTCTCTCTGAACCTTGGAATGTCCTGGTCCTTTGTGCCAGGTAGAGCTGGTGACAAGCCGTCCAGCGCTCCCCTCCTCCCGCCCCCCAGCTCGGTGCCCGCGCCGCAGGTGCCTGTCCCACTGGACTGGGGTCCAGCAGGAGCCTGCCCCCCGCCCCACCGACGTCCCGGCCGGCCCTCCGCCCATTTCCTCCTCCTTCCTGGTCCCTCTCCCTGCCGGCCGGCCCCCACGCCTCCAAGCTCGTCCTTCTTTAAGCTCCTCCAGGCCGGCCGCGGCGAGGGCCCAGGGCAAGGCTCCCTGCCCCTCCCCACGGGGCCGCACCTCGCGCAGCGGGGTCCGGTACCACTGCTGCTCGAAGCCCTGGTGTCGGTTCTCGGAGAAGTCGGCGCGGAAGCTCCAGAGGCCGTCGAGCTCCTTGCGCTCCCGCGACGGGCTCTCCCGGGGGTACAGCATCCCGCCCTGCAGCGCCAGCCCGCAGGCCCAAAGCAGCGGGCCGAGCGTGGCCCACACGCCCGCGTGCATGCTTCCCTCGCGGCCACTCGCTAACTGCCGACTGCAGCCGGCTCGGCTCCGAGAGGCCCGCGGGAGGCGGGCAAGGCGGCGCGCGAGGTCACGTGGCCCGCCTGAAGCCTCCCGCGCCATCTTGGTTGAGGGCGAGTGCCAGGTCTGGAGGAACCCCGAGGCCCAAGGGTCTTCTGGAGAGACTGCCTGCTGGCCCCATGGCGACGGCGGGGGAGGGCCGGCGGGGAGCCCGAAGCTGGGCCTTCAGGAGAAGGACCCGCTCCTCCCCCGACTCTAGCCCCAGCCCTAAAAGGCAGAGGTCGCCAGCTCTGTGCCTGCCCTGCTGTCCTGCCCTGGCCGGTGGGACCGCTAGGAAGCTAGGAAGCCCGGGGTCGCGGGTCCAGGGCCACAGGCCAGAGAGGGACCCAGGGAATTGGCCGGGTACCTAATGAGCCCAGGGGAAGCCTCTGCCGTGCCTGGTGGTGTCCGAAGTGTGGCCATAGCCTTGACCCCGGGCCTCCACCTATGGTCACCTTAATGTGGCTTTGGAATATAGCTGGGGTGAGTCCTGAGCCCATGGCCGTCTTGAGATGCTTTGGTGCAAAAAGGTGGGTTTATTAAGGAACGGGGACAGGACCTGTGGGCAGAAAGAGCTGCCGCACCAGGGTCGTGAGGGGCGAGTGATTATATACTTGGGAGTTGGGGGAGGTAAGGAAAAGGGAGATTTTCAAAAGAACTTTCCTATTGCTAAAGAGGACCTACAAGATACCGGAGGCCTTGCCATGGTCAAGTTAAGGTTGTTTTTCCCTCTAGCAAGGCATTAACATGAAGACAGTTGGGAGCTTTCTGGAAGAATATCACACATATCCCACCCAAGAGTGTGTGTGTGGGGGGGTGTCACCTTGTGCTTTGTCCTCAGCTGGCCTTCTGCTCCCTCATCAGCCTGAGCCCCAAACCTCTAACTGGGGGCTCTGTGCCCCCCTGTCGGCATTGCAGGGGTGTAAAGAAAGAAGCAAGTGATTAGGGAGCTGACATCCCACAACCCGTGCCCGCCCCCCCATGGGATATATGTGACATTCCAGCACTCCTGGCTGCCTTAAAGGAAGAAGTTACCTTACAGAGATTACAATCCTGCAAGACAGGAGTCTCCCTCAGTTTACAAAATTTTAGCGATTTACAAGAACAAAGCATTTCCATCAATGGCCTAGCTTCCAGAAGGGAATATAGATACAATTAAATGTCCTTATAATCTGCAGCCCAGTAACAGATACTTGAAGTGGAGGGGGTTTTGGAATATAGGCGAGGTTCAGTGGGTCCAGAGCTGACGACCAAGAAAGAACTCTTGAGACGTCTTTGGTGCAAAACAGTGGTTTATTAAAGCACGAGGACAAGACCCATGGGCAGAATGAGCTGCTGCACTGGTTTGTGAGGGGTGGCTGATTATACACCATGGCGTTGGGGGAGGTAGGGAAGAGGGAGGTTTCAAAAGGATTTTCACATGTTAAAGAAGATTCATAGCATACCAGAGGCCTTGCCATTGTCAAGTTAAGGTTGTTTTTCCTTCTAGGAACATTAACGAAGATTTGTTGGGAATTCCCGGAGCAACACTACGCTGGCCGCTTCAAGGATCCGTCAATGGGCTGCAGGTTATAAGGACATTTAATTGTGTCTACATTTCCTTCTGGGAGCTGGGTTATTGATAGAAATGCTTTGTTCTTGTAGGTCTGCTAAGTCTTTTGTAAACTGAGGGAGACTCAGGTCTTGCAGGATTGTGCTCTCTACACGTTAACGGTTTGTTTTTCCTTTCCTTAGCTTTAGGGCAGCCAGGAGTGCCTGAGGAATGTCACATAGATCCCCTCTGGGGGATGGGGGGCTGTGGGGTGTCACCTTCTGCTTTATCCTCAGCTTGCCTTCTGTTCCCTCATCAAAGCGGGATCAAATCAAATCAATACTTGTGTTTTTAAAACAAACAGGCCAAAAAAAAATAAGTAATTCAAGGTCTATCAGCTCCTATAAATTAATAGATTTTTCATTTACCCTTCAGCTTTACTACAAGTTGATTTTCTACTCTCTAATGGAGAAGAGGATAGGGAACTAATGAAACAGTTTGCGCGCTTGTGAACCTGAAAACCAGATCCTAGCGGGTGAAGTCCATTGGCCAGTTTTCTCCCCCTGCTCCCACCTCCACCCCTAAGTTTTCAGCCTTGTACAAATATATGATCCTGGAATTGTGGATTTGGGAGTTGTCAGCTTTAAGAATGAATGAGGTCACCAGAGGAATGAAGGCAGATAGAGAAGGGATCCAAAGATGAGTCTGGAGACGCCCCAACATTATGAGTACAGAAGATGAGTAGGAAGGGGGCACCTGGGTGGCACAGCGGTTAAGCGTCTGCCTTCGGCTCAGCGCGTGATCCCGGCGTTATGGGATCGAGCCCCACATCGGGCTCCTCCGCTATGAGCCTGCTTCTTCCTCTCCCACTCCCCCTGCTTGTGTTCCCTCTCTTGCTCGCTGGCTGTCTCTATCTCTGTCGAATAAATAAATAAAATCTTAAAAAAAAAAAAAAGATGAGTAGGGGGGATAAGCAGGCTCCCATCTCTTTGAAGACGAATCCAACCCCCCTAGCTTGGTTTGTCATGATGATGGGGTTTTAGAATATAGGTGGGGTGAGGTCCAGAGCCAATGGCCAAGAAAGAATTCTTAAGACATCTCTGGTGCAAAAAGGTGGTTTTATTAAAGCACGGGGACAGTAAAAGCTGCCCCAGGTTTGTGAGGGGTGGTTGATTATATACTTGGGTGTTGGGGAAGGTAAGAAGGGAGGTTTTGAAGGGATTTTTTTTTTTAAGATTTTATTTATTTATTTATTTATTTGACGGAGAGAGACAGCCAGCGAGAGAGGGAACACAAGCAGGGGGAGTGGGAGAGGGAGAAGCAGGCTCCCAGAGGAGCAGGGAGCCCGATGCGGGGCTCAGTCCCAGGACCCTGGGATCAAGCCCTGAGCCGAAGGCAGATGCTTAACAACTGAGCCACCCAGGTGCCCTCTCGAAGGGATTTCTGAATGTTAAAGAAGACTCACAGGATTCGGGAGGCCTTGCCATTGTCAACTTAAGGTTGTTTTTCCCTCTAGCAAGGCATTAACATGAAATTAGTTGGGAGCTTCCTGGAGAAACATTACACTCATCCCACTTCAAGTATCTGCCAATGGGCTGCAGGTTATAAGGACGTTTAATTGTATCTACATTCCCTTCTGGAAGCTAGGCCATTGATAGAAATGCTTTGTTCTTATAAATTGCTAAGATTTTTATGAACTGAGGGAGACTCCTGTCTTGCAGGATTGTAATCCCTATAACTTAACTATTTATTTTTCCTTTACAGCAGCCAGGAGTGCTGTCACATACTATCCCATGCGGGGGTGGGGTGGTTTGTGAGGTCGGCTCCTGCCTGTCCTCAGTTAGCCTTCTGTTCCCTCATCAGTGATCTAACCCGTGCCTGGCCCTTGGGTCCTGAACACGCTATGTGGCTGCACACCTCTGTGCCCTTCCCTCTGCCTGGAAGCCCTTCATTCTCATCCTTTGATACTCCATTCAAACAACTTTATCCTTGGGAATGGAAGGTGCAGCCACTCTGGAAAATAGTATGGAGGTTCCTCAAAAAGTTGAAAATAGAGCTACCCTACAACCCAGCAATTGCACTGCTAGGTAAAATGTAGTGATCCGAAGGGGCACCTGCACCCCAATGTGTACAGCAGCAATGTCCACAATAGCCAAACTATGGAAAGAGCCCAGATGTCCATCGACAGAGGAATGGATAAAGATGTGGTATATATACACAATGGAATACTACTCGGCCATGAAAAAATGAAATCTTGCCACTTGCAATGACATGGATGGAACTAGAGGGTATTATGTCAAGCAAAATAAATCAACCTGAGAAAGACGATTATCATATGATCTCACTGATATGCAGAATTTAAGAAACAAGGCAGAGGATCATAGGGGAAGAGAGGAAAAAATGAAACAAGATGAAACCAGAGAGGGAGACAAACCATAAGAGACTCTTAATCTTAGGAAACAAACTGAGGTTTGCTGGAGTGGAGGGGGGTGGGAGGATGGGGTGGCTGGGTGATGGACACTGGGGAGGGTATGTGCTATGGTGAGCTCTGTGAATTGTGTAAGACTGATGAATCACAGACCTGTACCCCTGGAACAAATAATACATTATATGTTAATAATTTTAAAAATTTAAAAACAAGCAGCTTTGTCCTCACATCCCTTTGGCCTCCAAGACTCTCCTCCCACACACAAATTAACTGAGGAACTTGGCCCTTGGCTCAGGCCCCTTCTCCATCCCAGTTCTTGTCCCTGTGAGTAGCTTCCCCATCCTGGGCCTCAGTTCTGTGACCTCTAGTCCTTTCTCTTCCCATCGTTGCTCATTTACTGGATAATACTCTAGATTCTTTAATTTTCTGAAACCACACTACCTCTGGGATTCCTCCCAGACCACAATCTCCTCCAACTATCCCCATCCCTGTTTAGTATAAACTTGATCCCTTACCACCTTGAAGCTCCATTTCCTCTGCCCTCCCCATTTTTCTGAACCTAGCAGCCCTCATCCCATTTTTCTGGAAACCATTCTTCCACCAGTGCCCTGCCTCTCCCCGGGGTCACCCACAGCTCCACAGCTTTTCTTCTGGAGCATCTCCCCCCCTGCCTCCCCTTTTGCTTCCTCACTTGCTGCCACACCCACCTCACCCTCAGGAAATCTCCCCTCTACAGCCCCCCAGCCTGACCTGGGAATGAGACCAGCTCCCTCTTTGCTGTTCCCAGATCCAGGTGCACAAACTCTTTCTAGTCTAAGGACTCATCTGCCGGTAACTCTACAGAAGAAGAAGGGAAACTGAGTTGACAAATGTGGGCACGTTACTGAGCTCCAGCTCTCTTGGGTGCTGGTTTCTAGCTCCCGCTCTTATTTCTGAGCCTTTCCTCCAAACATCTTTCGGAGACCTTGCCTAAGTCGGCCACCAGATGATGTAGCCCTTCAAACTCCAGTGACCAGCTTGAAAATCCCAAGTGGCTTTGAGGGGGCTCATTCCTCCCTGTTCTGGAATAACCCCCCCAAGGCTTTTCTTCCTGTCTGCAAATTGCTAAATCCAGCCTTTTTTTAAATCTTCAATCTAGGGTATTTCAATGGAGCAATTGACACTTGAATTTGTCCTTCCTAAACCTTAGCAATGTCCCAGTAAAGCCCGTGACAAGACTGGTGCTTCCCAACTGCCCTGTGCTCCACCTGCGGGATTCCGGAGAGCTGGAAAAAGGAGCAGGCAGGATGTGCCTGTGAGACGCCAAAGCAGCAGGAGACTAGGGAAGGAGGGCAAACCATGTGTGGAAGGCTGCCTTGGGTAAAATGTTCCTCCCCAAATACTCCCTCCAGGATAAACACGAGTTCCTTGCAGAGGTAGATGAATCCTGAAGCTAAAAGTTTAAGCTTCAGGGGCCCTCACTTGCCAAAGCCCCTTCTAAGTCCCCAAGAGGGGTGCTAGCAATTGTTCACATGTGTCCCATCCCCTCCACTGCCTCTGATTTCAACCAGAGTTGAATTCCCTGAAAGCTACCAAGGACCCATTCCCTGAAGGCTCAGGCTCACCCCCTGCTGACGGCATCTCACCTAGAGCTCTAAATTGCTAAATGCTGCTTCTTCAAGAGATTTGAGACGTGAGGGTATTAAGAACTTGGAGACACTGTCATCCAAAGGGAAAGAAGCAGCATTGGATGAATGTTTCAGCCTTTCCTCCACTGGGAAAGGGACTCTGCATTACGTGTGGTCAAGATGTGACCTTGGTAATGCACTTTGATGTTGGCTTTTCCTTCTTCTCTTACTCTTTCTGCTACCTTACCCCTAGTATCCCTTCCCAGATAAATGCCTGTATCTAATAGGTCTTTGTTTTAGGCTCCACTTTCAAGAGGATCCAACTAGAAGTGGCTCTAGAAAGCCAACCATCAGGATGGGATTCTGGAACTGGACAGCGTTTCTGGTCGTTCAACAAGGACCCCATGGTTGCTCAAGGTAGAGAGTGATGGCTCCGGGGGTGCTGAAGCCTTAGAATTACTAAGACTCTTACCTAGCATGAATTGAGGTAAAGTACAGGTGGAGGGGAAACGCTAGGTCATGCAATATAACTGAATGAGGGGCGCCTGGGTGGCTCAGTCGTTAAGCGTCTGCCTTCGGCTCAGGGAGTGATCCCGGAGTCCTGGGATCGAGCCCCACATCAGGCTCGTCCGCTGGGAGCCTGCTTCTTCCTCTCCCACTCCGCCTGCCTGTGTTCCCTCTCTCGCTGGCTGTCTCTATCTCTGTCAAATAAATAAGTAAAATCTTTAAAAATATATATATAACTGAATGAAATTTGAGTAAGGGCGATTATAAGAATTTTGGAGTTAGCTGCTTCTGCTGAGTGCCCAGGGAACCTTGAAGAAAAAGAATGACAGGCTCCGTTCAGCCAGCTGGCAATACAGGGCTCAGTGTGAAAGCCAGAAGGCCTCCTTGGCACTGGAAGGAATTCTCCTCCTGCAGTTATAGGAAGACAGTATTGAAAATTGGGCCAAGTATTAGCTAGAGTAAGGGTCCGGACAAGGAATGAGTGAGGCTCTGGGATCTGGGATATGGACATTTGGGTGGTTGTACCTGAAAATCTTGAACCCCCAGATTTACCTGAGTCCTCTGACCAGTTAAATAAGCCCTACATCCTCGAAAGTAGCCTCCTCTTGACAGAAATCACAGGTGAAGATCCCACCTGAGAAGGATGCCGCACACGATGCTCCCCTCCCGATCCCAACCCTCCTCCTCTCCTTGCCTCCAGACCAATACCTGGGGTTAGGTCTCCGCACAACGTGAGCAGAAAAATACAGGCCCCACTCCGAGGAAATAGTTTACTCAATGAAAGAATTTCAAGACTGACAGAAAAGGGGGAACATGTGAAGGAGTGGACTTGAATACGTCAGAGCGGGGTGTGGAACATTAAGCTGGATAGGGAAGGTTTACTGACATAGGGCAGGGCAACTTTTCCGTGACTTGGGATGTAATGTCTTGGAAAGGATACCTGAAGTCAACCTTATTATACTCCTGGCAAGGCTATTCAACTCTTGAACACAACAGTGGCTAACTGTAAGTGAGGTAAGGATGTTTGAACTACTTTGATGGAGTATTGAGGAAGCCCTGGCAATTCCCCTCTTCCCCAATCCCATCTGCCACGATAGTAAACAGAAGTAGTATGTCACTCCAATGGTACCGCAGAATGGAGCCACCAGCTAAGACAAAGTGTGCCCGAGTGGGGGTCCCCATTTTATCCCTATCCAATTCACAGATGGGAAGTGAGGGGCAGGGACAACTCCCCCCAGTGGGGGTTGGGAGCCAGTGGATAAACGCTACCACCTCCTTTCCTTTTTTTTTTTTTTTTTAAGATTTTACTTATTTATTTGACAGAGAGAGACAGCGAGAGAGGGAACACAAGCAGGGGGAGTGGGAGAGGAAGAAGCCGGCTCCCAGAAGAGCAGGGAGCCTGATGCAGGGCTCAATCCCAGGATCAGGCCCTGAGCCGGAGGCAGAGGCTTAATGACTGAGCCACCCAGGCACCCCTCCCACCTCCTTTCCTTTAGGTTGCACGTTCTAACAGACCTTGTGTCTGCTTCTCCAAGTCCCCAGGGGAATCAAGCCCCCATTTCCTATAAAATTGTCTTCAATAACCCACCCCTATCTAGGCTGTTCCCTTTTCCTCTCTTATTCTCCCTGCTTCCTAGAATCCCCTCTCAAACTAGCAGCATCCAAGCCCTTATCTCCAGCTCTGCTTTGGGGGAGCCCAAATTAAAACACACAGATTTATGTTTTTTGTAAAATTTATGAAAAGTAAGATAGCTTTTACTTCACTTATTTAAGACCACTCTTTCTTTCCTCTCTGATTTCTCTCCTGTCTTCATTTTCAATGACATTGGAATGGACTCCAGCATCTTTGGCTTACGGCTAAGGGGAAATGGAGCTTTAGTTTGGGTTTGATGAAATATAATTATGTGGTTGTTCAATCGTACAGAGTTACTGCCAGTAGGTCCAGCGGGAGGAGGCTTCCAACAGTGCTCCTGCCGCCTACTGTGCCAACCTAGTTCCCTGATACCGTGATACCAACAAGCAGGGCCAGAGACGAATGTTTGCTTTACGGCCACTGGATGTATGTTTGTGGTGGAGGAGAAACTAGGCTTTAAATGTGCGGAGCCAGAAGTGAATGTTTATAAAATTCTTCCAATCACTAGGTAAGTACAACTGCAAGCAGACATTCTTCTTGATACCTATTCATAAGGTAAGATCACTCTTAACAGAATAGCCTCAGAATTTGTTTAGAAGATTTGTGTAAAATAGAATTTATTACAATTCCTGTGTTGGTAGGTTACAACCTATACCAGTACTATATTGTATCTTTTTGTGATTGTATCTTTTTGTGAACTCACATCCCAGTGTATGAGCTCACGTCTTTGCATAGCTGTTGCATTCATTCTGGAAAGTCTGGTGGCTCCAAATGAAACAGCGTGCAAAATTGCCATCAGTGCAGCGAAATGGTCTGAAGAAACAAATGTTCTACTGACGGATTGTCCACATACATATATACCGATAAATCAATGAATGTTGAAAAAGAGTAATTTGATGGTGTCATTATGTGGCTCAGTATCCATGTAGCAACTATTATGAAATGCATTTGAATTGCTCTTGTGAATGCTTTCATTTCAGATTGATTTTGTATTCTCTCTTGGTATGAACCATATCATTTTTCAAATACGATGGTATCTTTGTCTGCTCAGGCCGTCATAATAAAATACCCCAGACTGAGTGGCTTAAACCACGGAATTTTATTTTCTCACGGTTCTGGAAGCCAGAAGTCCAAGATCAAGGCTTTGGCTGATTTGGTTTCTGATGAGAGCTCTCCTCCTGGATTGCAGACTGCCAGCTTCTCGCTGTGTTCTCACATGGCCTTTCCTCAGGGTGCGCACACGCAGAGACAGAGAGATTTCTGGGGTCTCCTCGTACAAGGACACTCATCCTATCAGATCAGGACCCCACCCTTAGGGCCTCATTTAACTTTTATTACTTCCTTACTCTAGATTAGACACAATGGGGATTACAGCCCTAACATACGGGCTTTGGGGAGACACAGACATTTAGTCCATAACAGAAGGGAGTAAAGTATCCTAGAGGAAGCTGTAATGGCAAGCTGGGGGAAAAGAAAAGAAAAGAAAAGAAAAGAAAAGAAAAGGAATAGGAAAAGATTGGCAGAAGCTTCAAAATGTCAAAACTCTCGTATCACAATGGAAACTAAAACTCTAAGGATCCATGTTTATCGTACACCTTCATCTTAACATTTCATGAAGAAAACAGGAGAAGCAGAGGTGGAGTAATGAGTCTGGAAGCCATGGAACCAAGAATCGCTGGCAGCTACCAGAAGCTAAGAGAGGAGTACAGTATGGGTGTTCCTCAGGGCCCCCGAAGGAACCAACTCTGCCAATACCTTGATTTCAGACTCCTGGCCTCAGATCTGTGAGATAATAAATTTCTGTGGTTTTAAGTCAAGGAAAGAAGGAAGGGAGAGAAGGAAGGGAAGGGAAAGGAAGAAATGAAATAAAATAAAATAAAACCTTTCTGAGATGGGAAACCCGTACCTTCCTTCCACCACCAAATCTACCCACCCCCGTGCAGCTGCCCCCACGTTCTCTGCCTGCATTTCTATTACCTTGGATGAATTGTCCCTGTTCCCATCCAAGTCCAGCCCCTCCGTGTGGGCTCAGAATCCCATCTCTTCATGCCTTCTCAAGGACTTCCTCTCAGTGACCCATCCTTCTCAGGCACTGACAGTGTTTGTCCTGCTTTTGGGCCATTTCTGTGTAGCATCCAAACACGTTCTAGATCTCCTATCAAGAAAAGTGTTCTCCCTCGATCCCGAGTTCCTCTCCATAGCAAAAAATAACAGAAGGATTTTCGGTGCTCAATGTTGCCAGATTTTTCCATTCTCTTTACTCTCGACCTACTCCAATGAGGGTTAACACTCCATGGAAACTGCTCTTGGCATGATCACCAATTATTTTTGTGTTGTTAGATCCAAACTACTTTGCAGTCTTCTCACTCTCCGTAACCTTTGACTTCGTTATTCAAGGCAATGCTCCCCTAGGTTTCTGTGAAGCCACATGCTTCTGTTTTGCCTCCTGCCTCACTAAGAGTTCTTCTCGGCCTCCTCTCCTGGCTCCTTCTCTTCTGACTGATCTTTAAATGTTGGAGTGTCCTAGGGTTCTTTATCTATATTCTCCCCCCACCAAATCATCTCAGCTATTCTCATGGCTTTCTATACTATATACATGATGATAAAATTCTCTGAGATTCATGTCCTTGTGTAATTCCTCCCATATCACATCAGGGTTGGTCTGTGAGATCAAGAAAAGATGACAGAAATGATATGTTGCTACTAAGACTGGGTCATAGCGTGGTTTCTGCCTCTTGCTCTCTCATGGATCTCTTGCTAGAGAAGCTAGCTGCCAAGTCCTGAAGGATATTGAAGTACCTATGGTGTTTCATGTGCCTCTTGCCAATTGCCAGCAAGGACCTCAGGCCTCCTGCCAATAGCCTTCTATGTTCGCCATCTTGGAAATGGATCCTTCAGCCCTATCAAGCTTTCAAGGGGCTGCAGCCCCAACTAACACCTTGACTGCAACTTTATCAGAGACCCAGAACCAGAATTACCCAGCTAAGCCACTTGCAAATTCCTGACCAACAGAAACCGTGATATAATAAATGTCTGTTGCTTTAGGCTACTAGGTGTGGGAGTAATTTGTTACGCATCAATAGGTAACTAACACAGCCCCTAAGTTTACATCTCCAGCCTTGGCCATTCCACATTGCTCCAAATTCATATACCAAAGTACCACCTGATATCAACCCTTAAATATCCACAAGCATCTCAAAGTTAACAGGGGAAAACCAAAAGTCTTGATTCAGAAAACCCCACTACCCCCCAGTTTCTACTTCAGGAAAAAATCTCCATCTCAATAACTGTGAGCAGAAGGAGTTCGAGGTCTCTGGAAAAAGAAAGCCAAGGCATAGCTTTCTTGACATAAGAAAAGTCTTCTTAGGCCCCCACCCATCTTGACATCTATGCTTGACAAGCACTGCTTGCCCAAAGCACATTTCTTGCAGCACTTCCTGGGATATGTTGAAATTGCAGAAGGATAGACCCCAGGGGAAGATTTTAAGGGAACGAAAAATGTAAGAACAAATAGCCACTGTCAGGGACAGCCTAATCATATCAGGCACAATAAATCCATGGTAAAACTCCCAGCTCTGATTCAAAGGTGAAGACTGACCAGATAAAGATTCTTGAGTTATCTTTGCAGGATCTAAACCCCTTTGAGCACTCAGATACCAGACCTACTAGCGCCAGAGAATTGATAATGCGACCCTTGCTGGCCCTGTGACTTCGACCTGGACTCTGTCGCCTTAAGATGACTTTTGCCCCAATTCCGTGCTGAATCCCCCACTGCACAAGCCCCTTCATAAATATGTATGTGCTCTTGGCCTAAAACTTCCCCTTTTGCTCAAGGAGTCACTGCTTTGGGAAATATCCCTGGTGTTCTCCTTTACTCATTGCAGGTAAAAACCCTGCCTTTTCCTATTCTTTGGCTTGGTTCTGTCTTTTGACTCAACACCCACCAGGAGATGAACCCAGTTTCGGGTAACATCACCACTCAGTTTCTGAGGCCAGAAACCTACTGATTCCTTCTTTTCCCTCCCCTTCCACATCCAATCCATCAGCTCCCCTTCCAAAATTCATCTTGCCTATGCCAGCTTGTTTCCGACTATATTGCTACTGGCTTGGTCCAGACCACCAGCGTCTTCACCCAGACTTATCTCCCTTTTTCCATATGTGCCCATCCCACAAGAGCAACCATGGTGAATGATCTTTATAAAGATTACGCCATGTCACCTGGCTAAAACCTTCCAGTGGCTTCCCGTTACACTTTGGAATAAAATTCAAACTCCTTACCATGACCTATAAGGCCTTGTGTGACCCAGCCCTGCTAGCTCTCATTCATTCATTCTCCAAACACTGAACCATTTTTCTGTTTCTCAAATACTTCAAGCCCATTCCTGCCTTACAGACTTTACACATATTTCTCCCATAGTTTCTCCTTTTTCATTCTGGCCTCTGCAAAAATGTCACCTCCTCATTAAGTCCTCCTCTACCTACTTCAAAATGCAATTATAATAACTAACCATGGTAGTCATTAGTGCTGGTCACCAAATATTTCTGGTTCTCCCCATTTCTAGACACAAGGTCTTGCCCCTCTGAAGTTAGGTGTGACAGTGTAACTATTTTTGCTAAGTGGAATGTAAACAGCAGACATTTTAAGAGCCAGTGTCTAATCGGCCACATCCCTTTTTCCTGACTTGGTCAGATCATGGAAACATGAGTCAAAATTGAACTTCCATCAGCCTAAGTGGCTGAGTGACTTAGGGTGATCAATGCCCCCCTTCTAACCTGTGATGGATATATGGCAGGAGGGAGAAATAAACCTGTATTGTTTCAAACAACTGAGATTTTCGAGCTGTTTGTTACCACAGCATAACTAGCTTAACCTGACTGATACACTATGTGCCATGTACTGGTTGCTTTTGGTGTATTATTTACTTCTCACAATGACCCTACAAAGTAGATACTATTATTATTCTCATGTTATTAATGCAGTGACTGAGGCACAGCAAAGTCGAGAAACTTTTCTAATACCACAGAGCTAGTAACAGGCAGAGTTTGAACTTAACCAATTTGCTGAGCGAATTTGAACTTAACCAATCGGGTTCCAGATTTATACTTGTAGTCACTCTGTCGTACTACTTCTCAAAGACTTTCAAACTCCTGTTTGAACAGGAATTGACAGAGTTATGGGTTTTATTATACATTCCTACGTATATAGAGAAAAGGGAACTGTCAGATTTATCCTCAGGGTGGACAAATACATAAATGAGGAATACAGAGATGTCACTTGACATTTTGATTGCTATTTTAATTTTTAAAAAGATTTTATTTTTTATTTTTTGAAAGATTTTCTTTATTTATGGGGGGAGGGGCAAAGGGGGAGGAAGAGGGAGAGAATCTCAAGCAGATTACCCACCGAGCGTAGACACCACGTGGGGCCCCATCTCATGACCCTGAGAACATGACCTGAGCCAAAACCAAGAGTTGGCTGCTTAACCAACTGAGCCACCCAGGCGCCCCAAAAGATTTTATTTTTAAGTAATCTCTACACCCAAGGTGGGGCTGGAACTTACAACCCCGAGATCGAGCGTTTATGCTCTACTGACGGAGCCAGCGAGGAGCCCCTGCTATTTTAATATCAGTATCAGGGCAGCAGTTATGAAGTACAACTAGTTAAAGTAACAAGTATTTTAGAGATTAAAGATTATTTTTACAAGATCTAAAAATAGTTTCTAAAGTTCAACTGTCTTAAAAAGTTTTTCCCCCACCTTTCAGAAATACTTCCAAGGGCAGTTTTTTTTTTTTTCCAAACAAATTCTGGAGGCATAGCTTACATGTAATAAAACACATACCCATTCTAAGTGTACGGTTTGATAAGACTTGGCCAACGTACCCACCTGAGTACCCATCACCACTATCAAAATATAGAACTTTTCCACTGCGCCACGCAGGTCCCTCTGACCCTTCCCAGTCAATCCTGTCCTCACCCCTGGCCCCAAGCAACCGCTGACCTGCTTTGTGCCACTCCAGGTTAGATCTGGCTTCCCTAGGGTTTCACACAAATAGAATTATGCAGGATGATTTTTGTGTCTAGCTTCTTTCGCTCAGCATAACGATTTGAGATGCCCCATGTTGCTGTATAAATCAGTGTCTCCTTTCCAAGGACAGCTTCTAGTAACAGAAAATAGAACAAGTTTCAGGTCTGGACAGAACTTTCATAAATATTCTCCATTCCATTTTATATATAAAAAATTTAAAAACCCCAAAAACCAAACAAAAACCAAACAAATAAATAAATAGTCTCGATTCCACACTTCATTCGGGTAAGATTCCTTGAACCAACTTCATGACATGGAATGGCGTCTCCGCGTAGCAGTTGCTGGAAAGAGGAGACATACCCTTCCTGAAACTCCTTTTCTCCTGCAGCATTCTCAAGACCCAATATCAGCTTTCCACCACCTCAAGAAAAGAGCTCAAAACCGACCATACGGGAAGGAGAAAAACAAGATGGGAGGAATAAGGGGCATGTAATGTTCTTCTCTCACACACCTGAGATCAAGTAGCAGCCTCTCCAGTCACCTTCTCACATCTCCCTAATTCATCCCCGACCCTGGTCGCAGTCTGAAGTGACCTCGCTCATTTCTTGCTCTGAATACCTGTGGTAGACTGAACAACCCTTCACGGACCGCAGCACCCCTCCCTGGGAGGGGAGTCTACTCTCCCACCCCAGAAACCAGCGTAGCCACGTGCTTTGGCCAGACCTGGCCACGCTGGGACACGTAGCTCTAACTCAACCATTCGATTGCTGGAGAGGATTCCACTGTGCGAATACACCACCCCTGATTGTGCCCTTACCCTATTCGGCGTGTAGGCTGTTTCCATTTTTCACGTTCACCATCAACACTGCAGCCTCCATTCCTCAGGTGACTCCTGACCCTATGCTCCCGTGTGAGACTTTGCCTGGGTATGTTCTAGGCGTAGAGCTGCGGGGTGGAGGGTCCGTCCATCTTCCCCTTTACTGGGCATCTTGAGGGCTCTCCATGGGGGTTGCACCCATGGGCAGCTGTACTTCCTGCTACCCCAGGGGAGAGAAGATGGAAGCCCTTGGCCATGAGCTCTGCCCTTGAGCTAGGGGCAGGCCCTGTGGCTCCCCGTGCACCCCTCCTGCTTGTGTCTGGTTCGCAAAGAGGTCTCGCTTACTTTAATCTTGACGAGATAGATCTTTTGGGGTCTTTTTCTGTTTGTGTTTTATTCACCCTTATTGTACATCTGAAGCCTGGAGTCACTTTGCTATGTGACTGTAAGCCTGTCTGTCTTAAGCTGCTTTTCCGGGCGTCTCTCCCATCGCTCCACACACTTCTACTCGTGCACCTGTCTCTTGGGCCCAGAAATACTTTCCAGGGCTTGTCTTGGAGACTGCAGCATTCTTTGTCCTGTTCTCTGGGTCATCTTTCTAAGCATGGTTCAGACACCAGCTATTTTGTTTCCTCAGTCAGAAGCAACCTCTCCCTTTTCCTTCTTCCTGGGACAGCCGCTGTGACTACGTTTGTACTCAGGGATCCGCACTGGAGTCCTGGCTGGCTGGTTGTAGCTGGACTATGACTTTCTGGCAACGGATCCCCCTCCGTGTTCCATGACCATCCCATGGGCCCTGCCAGGGGAGAGCATACGGAGCATCACTGGGGCAAAGGTGACCTGGGGGTGTGTGGGGGAGCCCGCTGGATTCCAATTGCTTGATGACAATACTGATAGCAATCCCTGTGAGCTGGGATTCTGCGAAGGGATCCTTACAGCTCGAAACACTGTAAAATGCTTCTTCTGTCTCTGTTACAGATGAGGAAATTAAGGCTCAGAGAGGTAAATGACTTACTCAAGGCAATACACCCAAAACTGCATTAACATGGTTGATGGCACTTCCACTCCTTTTCCCAAATGACCCTACATGCAAAGGACTTCCTGATGTCTAGGACAGAAAGTACTAATAGAGCATGCTTCCCCTTGTGGTGGGGCGCAGCCTTGAGCTTAAACAAGCAAGTCACAGGATACTCAGCTGATCAGAGCACAAGTTTGAGACTTCCTTTTTTTTTTTTTTTTTAAGATTTTATTTATTTATTTGAGAGAGTGAGCAAGCGAGAGAGCATGAGCAGGGGAAGGAGCAGAGGGAGAGGGAGAAGCAGACTCTCCGCTGAGCAGGGAGCCCGACATGGGGCTCGATGTTGGGACTCCGGGATCATGACGACTTGAGCCAAAGGCAGACACTCAAGCGACTGAGCCACCCAGGCACCTGAGATTTCCTTTTTTTTTTTTTTCCCCAATAGATAAATTTTATTGCTTTTAAACAATATCTCAAATAGGTCTTGGGACTCATTTGGCATCTTCTTGTTTCTCGAGATGGACAACCTCAGACCTTTTTCATCAGCGATCTGTCTAGCACATCTAAAAATTTTCTGACATCCCTGAGATTAACTGTTGTACCTTGCTGAATCAAAGAAGGTGAATTTGTACAAGTTTAATGCCAGTAAATTTCTGGGCTTGAGATACTGACCAAGCAATACCTGGCCTCATTTGAACCAGCAGATAGATTTTTTCATCCAAGAATTTTCAGATTTTTAAAAAAGATTTTATTTATTTGTCAGAGAGAGCACGAGAGAGAGAGAGAGCACAAGCAGGGTAAGGCGCAGAGGGAGAAGAAGACTCCCCACTGAGCAGGGAGCCCAATGTGGGACTTGATCCCAGGACCCTGGGATCATAACCCGAGCCAAAGGCAGAGGCTCAACTGACTGAGCCACCCAGGTGTCCCGAATTTGCAGATTTTAACAAGAGACCTGCTCTCCTGAATAAAGACATAAATGGGGAAATGACCTCATCCTAATGGAAACCCAGTGGAACACCTTTGCTCATGTGCTATATTTGACTACAGACGGAACGGTCGCCAGTTCCTCTCTGTTTGTCAGCCCAGAGCCTCTCGCTTTTCTTTCCAAGGAGGCTGATTTCTACACTGATGACATCCCTCCACAGGATTCCTCTGGGCTTTTCACAATAACTGTCACTTCAGAGTAATGACATTTTCTGGAATGTGGACAGCGTGGTTACTGAAAATGCTCTTCATTCTCACAGTGGATTCAGCAAAGAGAGCACCCTAATGTTTATTTTTTAAAAGTTTTATTGACATATAATTCAAATACCACATAACTCACCCACTTACAGTGTACGACACGATAGTTTTTGGCATATTCCCAGATGTGCATGACCATCACTGCAATCAAGTTTGGAACATTTTCATCACCTTGAAAGGAAATTCTGTGTTCTTTGCTTTCTTTAAAGATTTTTTTTTTTATTCGACAGAGATAGAGACAGCCAGCGAGAGAGGGAACACAAGCAGGGGGAGTGGGAGAGGAAGAAGCAGGCTCATAGCAGAGGAGCCTGATGTGGGGCTCGATCCCACAACTCCGGGATCACGCCCTGAGCCGAAGGCAGATGCTTAACGGCTGTGCCACCCAGGCGCCCCTGTGTTCTTTGCTTCCTATCCTTCTGTCCCTCGCATCTAGTCCTAAGCAACCACTAATCTATCTTTTGTCTCCATAAATTTGGCTATTCCAGGTGTTTTATGTGAATGGAATTATATATGTGGTCTTTTGCCTCTTAATGTTTTAAAGTAAATGTGTTTATACTGTAATTCTGCTTTGTGAAATTCCAAATTTGAAATCAGTGTTTTTAGCTCTGTGACTTCATACATTTTTTTTTCAAGATAAGCAGAATATTACAGCAAATACAGAATTTAATTTTCTCCTCCCATCCCTGAAAAGATTCCCAGAGGCTTTTTTTTCCCTTTAAGAGTCCACTCCAGTCGGGGGAGGGAGGGCAGCAGGGGAGGTAGTGTCTTGGTGGCTCAGTTGGTTAAGCGTCTGCCTTTGGTTCAGGTCATGATCTTAGGGTCCCGGGATCGAGCCCCACATCAGGCTCCCTGCTCAGCTGTGAGTCCGCTTCTCCCTCTCCCTCTGCTCCTCCCCCTGCTCGGTGCTCTCTCTCTTGCTCACTCTCTCTCTCAAATAAATAATTCTTAAAAAAAAAAAAAAAAGAATTCACTCCAGGGGAAACAAAATGAAGAGAAGGAAAAAATAACAACCCCAGGGAGTTAGGATGTCTTGAACTTTCATTAAAGTTCTCTCTATCGGGGCGCCTGGGTGGCACAGCGGTTAAGCGTCTGCCGTCGGCTCAGGGCGTGATCCCGGCGTTATGGGATCGAGCCCCACATCAGGCTCCTCTGCTATGAGCCTGCTTCTTCCTCTCCCACTCCCCCTGCTTGTGTTCCCTCTCTCGCTGGCTGTCTCTATCTCTGTTGAATAAATAAATAAAATCTTAAAAAAAAAAAAAGTTCTCACTATCTAGGCCCCTGGTCTCCAGGCTCTGCCTGCTCAGGGGTCAGAGTTCACCTCTGAGGAGCAAAAGCCTGGGAGATGGGTCAAGGCTGCCTCTCCTCTCCCATTTCCAGACTGCAGAGCTGTTCTGCCAGTAGGAAGGATGCTTGAGGACACCCCAGAGTTGGCCTTTCAAAGGGGCAAGAGTGGAGAAAAGAGAGGAATGTCCCATTGGCCGGAGGAGGGAGCACTTATCAGAGCAAGAGCTGAAGATGAGGCCGTTGCCAACCGACCAGGCCAGCTCTCGAGCCTGCACTTCAGGGGGTTGGAGGTGTTCTTCAAGGTCGGCCATAGGACGGGCATCCGCTAAGGCAGCACATGGAAGCTCTGCTTGGGTCCTGACCCTAAGGAGGGAGCTTGTCAAACTGATCCACTCCTTATGAAGTCATTGTCCACCTTTAGGGAGGGTCAACCAGGTCCCTGCTCCCACAATGCACCCTTTCCTTAGCAAAAATGACCATCTTTTGTCTCAAATACTGGGCAGGAATCCCACAACGCTAGCACATGGCCCAGAAGTGAGCTGCTGTTGCAGTGTAAACTCATGGAGTTAGTGCTCTAGGGAGAAGGGTGGCTCCGGAAACCTCAATCCAAACTCTACTAGGGCAATCTCAAAGGGTGGGAGGGGGGCATTTTAGCTGAGCTGGAGTAGATGGGAAGCAGAAAAAAAGGTCCAGTGCCGAATGGAGACCCGATGAACAGTTAAGACAAGGTCATATTGGCTTAGGATGAGCCCTAAATCCAGTGACGGATGTCTTTCTACATTCCCTTCTTCAACAGTGCACAAGGGCTCTTATTTCTCCATATAATTGTCATTTGCTCTTTTCTGAGTTTTGATAGTAGCCATCCTACTGGGTGTAGTTTCGATTTGCATTTCCCTATTGATTAGTGATATTAAGCATCTTTTTATGTGGTTATTGGCCTTTTGGATCTCTTCTTTGGAAAAATGTCTGTTCAAGGCCTTTGCCCATCGTTGAATTGGGTTGTTTGTTTTTTGGTGGTGGAGTTAGAGTTATCTATGGGTTCTGGATATTATTTCCTCAACAGATATATGATTTGCAACTATTTTCTCCCATTCTGTGCATTGCCTTTTTACTCTGTCACTAGGTATCCTTGATGTACCAAATTCTTAAACTTTCATCAAGTCAATCTATTTTTTTCCTTTGTTGTCTATGCCTTTGGATTATATCCAAGAAATCATTGCCAAATCCAATGTCCTATGGCTTTTTCCCTGTGGTTTCCTCCAAGGGTTTTACAGTTCTAGGTCTTACATTTAGGTCATAGATCCGTTTTAACACGGCGTTCAGTTAGAGTCCAACTTCATTCTTTTGTACATGATTATCTTTCCCCACTGAATGTTTTGGCACCCTTGCTGAAAACTGTTGGGCCATATATGTGAGGATTTATTTCTAAACTCTATTAGTCCATATGTCTGTCTTTATGCCAGTATCACACCATTTTGATTACTGTAGCTTTGTGGTAGATTTTGAAATCAGGATGTTTGCGATCCCCAACTTTTCCCTCCCCCCCCCACACGATTGTCCATTTTCTCTGGTCTCGTGAAGTGAACCCCTGTGACATTCACAGGAGACCTGCAAAGTTCTTAAGGATATTATATCAGCCAAAACACTGCTAGCGAGGACTAAAAGGAAGAGAGAGAAGAGGAAATTAAAGGCTTCCCGAGTTTCCTCAAAATTCTACAAGCAGGAAACAGGCCGATGTACTTACATGTTACTCTACTGTAAAGACGTGTGGTTTCCTTCGGGGAAAAGGAGTGATGGCTCTGCAGGGGTTGGGGCAGGTCCAGAGGGCAGAGCTTAAAAGCAGCGAGGATTGCAGGCATCCCATGCTTTTCAAATTTGCCTTATGCCACTTCCCTTTTATGAAAGATCTACGTTAGTACCCGTTTTCACTAACCAAAAGAAATCCAAAGATTTTTGCTTTTAAAAAGGCAAAAAAGCAAAATCGGCATTGTTTGTTTTGCCATGAGCCTTTATGGAGGCAGTGTGCACCCCAAGCAGCAAGAGCGGCCCCACCTAGCTCCTTCCCCAGGAACTGCACTCAGCCTCTCAGCATCAAGCCACCAGAGCTTTGAACTGTGTCTGTGAGCATCTGTGCTTTGTCTTGATTTATTTTGTGCCTCTGTTACCAGGGTATGTTCTAAGGTATCAGAAAAGCCTAAGAGAGGCTCAAAAATTTTCCATATGAAATTAATGGTAATTGCTTCTTTACTTTATCCCATTTTGGCTTATGAAAAGTTTCATAGGAACACTGTACTTTCAGAGACTAGGGGAAACCTGCATTCCCAAGGCCTTGAAACCTAGTGGAATTTTCTGGATTGGATTTCAAAATTGCTTGGAACCAGTGATTCCTTTTTCCCTTCCATCTTCTTCCTTTTACAATTGAAATGCCTTGGGGCTCCTGGGTGGCTCAGTCGGTTGAGTGTCTGACTCTTGATTTCAGCTCAAGTCATGATCATGGGATCCTGGGATCGAGCCCCACATAGGACTCTGTGCTCAGTGCAGAGTCTGCTTGTCCCTCTTCCTCTGCTCCTCGCACCCCCCTCCACCCCACTTGTGCTCTAAAATAAATAAGTAAAATCTTACAAAAGAATAAATTGAAATGCCTCTAAGTGTTATCCTGTGCCTAACCAAGCCCTGTATTCTGGGATTAGATCATTTGTTTCTTGAGTTTGTGTGAGCTCTAATCCACACCACAATCACGTGAGATTCTCAGATTTGTGGATAGAGAGGAATTTTGCCCCAGGACGGATCACACCCAGAGTCTCACTCATACCTAAGTTAGATGATTTGGATGATGAGATATGGGACTTCTGAGCTGATGAGACTTAGAACTTGTGTTGGTGTTTAAGGGGTTAAAACTTGGGCGGGCGGGGGGGGGGGCATGGGATGGAATGAATATTTGGCACATGGGAAGGACATTAGTCTTTGAGAGCCAGACAACAGAATGTAGTAGACTGAACAATGATTCTCCAATATCATAATCCCCAAACTTGTGACTATGTTACCTAACATGGTACAAGGAACTTTGCAGATGCGATTAAGTTAAGGATCATGAGATGAAGCGAATATCTTGATTTATCCAGGTGGATCCAGTGTAATCACGTGGGTCTTTATAAGAGGGAGGCAGAAAGGTCAGTTAGAGGATGTGACAAAGGAAGCAGAGGGTCAGAGTTAGAGACGGACTTGAAGATGTTGTATTGCTGGCCTCAGAGAAGAAGGAACGGGCCACAAGCCAAGGAACGCAGGTGGCTTCTAGAAACTGGAAAAGGCAAAGAAACAGATTCTCCCAGATGCTCGTTGACACTTGATTTTGTCTCAGTAAAACCCATTTCAGACTCTGACCTCAAGAATTATAAGATAATGTTTATGTTGTCTTATGCCACCATGTGGCGTAATTCGTTACAGCAGCAACGGGAAAACAAGACAAGGTCCTACTGAACTTTGGTGTAGACAGTTGGTGACAGAACAGAAAGAGGCAGACAAGGGTCTGCCAATCATGTATGGACAGTCTGGAGAAAGGCTACACAAACTCTTGCTCTCCCTGAGCCAGAAGAGCCTCATTCCTCTGGTCGGGTCGGAGGGCATGTGGCCAGGCTCACAGGTGGGAAGCACTGGGGGGCTGATTCTAATTAAGGAGAAACTTTTAATAGGATTATCTGAAAACAGAGTTCCCATTTAGATTGTGGTGCTGCCCTACCAACGAACTGCTCCCTGTGTCACATGGATGGCAATCATTATTTTAATCCTGTCTGCTGTTTGACGGACATAAGTCCCTCCTTCCTTTCTGAGACCAGATTGGAGATTTCCCTGGATCAGCACTTTGACTCTAATGTGTACAAGAAGCATCTGGGGAGTTTGCTAAAATGCACATTCTGGATCAGGTCAGGCTGGGACCCGGGAGGGGGTGGTGGTCTGGGGCAATTTTAGGTAACAAGATTCGAGAGACCAGTGATTCTCAAACTTGAACGTGCATCAGAACCACCTGAAGGCCTTGCAAAAACAGATAGCTGGGCCCCCACCTGGAATCTGATTTAATACGTCTCAGACCTGAAGGTTTGCATTTTTAAACAAATTCCCAGATGAGGAGGAGGAGGGGAAGGAGGAACCACACTTTGAGAGCCAAGACTCTAGAACATTCTGTGACCACAGCCTTGGCCCTTTTTGGAATGTGGCGTGGTGTCCCCACTGCTGGCGTTTTGGCTGTTGAGTTTATGAAGTGTTTCCATTGCTCCCAAGAAACACTTGGGATGGGTTATTCATTCTTCCTTGAGTTTAGCTTTGTTGTTAATAAAACATAAATTTCAGATATTTCTAATCAGGATTTTGGTGACATCTGTGTAGAAGAGGTCTCTGCTGGCCCTGGACTCACTGCTATTGAACATTTACTGTGTACCAGACCTGGCCTCAGGCCCTTTGCAGACTAAATGCAAGTCCTTGACTGCAACATGGGGCAGGCCCCTCCGGGCACTGCCTGTCTGGGGCCCTCACCTCATGGTCCAAAGGAGACATCTTTGCATGTGTATGAATCTCAGCTAGTGCCTGGCATCACAGGCTAGCTGGATGACCGACTTCACCACCAAAGATACCATTCTCCCCACGAGGGCGCAGGACACCCTGTCGTGTTCAGGGAAGTGTGGGCTAAGCAAGGGGAGAGTATGAGCAGGGGAGCCTAGAGGACGCTGGGAGGAAGGATAATGAACAAGGACTGACTGAGATAACCAAGCCCATCAGGTACCATCAAGGCTCCAAGGAGGCCAGCCCTCCCAGAACGCTCTAAGCAGGAGGTTACTATGATGCCTGCAGTGAACGGCGTAGGGCCTGAGCAGGGCGGAGGTTCTAATGAAGGCAATCCGCTCTCCTCCCTCCCCATCTATGACTACTGCCACCCTTGTCCATTTTCTCTGCTTCCTTGATGGCCCCTACTGCCCACTCAACAGACCCCTGAAAGCCAACCGCTGAGGGAGTCGGGCTGGGCAGGAAAGAAGCAGAGGCCTCCTCTTGGGCCTGCTTTATTTGGGAGCGGGGTGGAGAAGGCTCTAGGCCTGCTGGGCCCGCAGCAGTGCTCGCACCTGGCCGATCTGCCAGTCGACACTGGAGCGCGCCGTGCCACCCAGGGCGGCGTACTGCTCCACGCTGTGGCCATAGTCCCACACGCGGCTCACGTCGCCCGAGAACAGGGGGCTGGGGGAAAGAAGAGAAGGTGGGCCAGGGCCCAGCAGGGCCACCCGGGGGCCTCAGGGGCCCAGGCTCACCTCCTGGGAGGCAGCAGAGGCAGAGGAGGGGGCCGTACCTGATGGTCTGTAGATCCTTCAGTGACAGCTGGTTTAGGGCGACCCCCTTGGTCTCGGCCATGAACACAGCTTTCCCGGAGGCCTCATGGGCCTGGCGGAATGGCATCTGGGACAGCCGGGATAAGGGCAGCACCGACTCAATCTTCCTCTGATCCCTGTTCTGCCCATGACCTCCCTCACGCGCCCCATCCTCTGCCTAGGGGGCATCCCCATCTCC
Organism: Ursus arctos; assembly: GCF_023065955.2. Taxonomy (NCBI): domain Eukaryota; kingdom Metazoa; phylum Chordata; class Mammalia; order Carnivora; family Ursidae; genus Ursus; species Ursus arctos. Next base: position 89,232,101 of record NW_026622874.1, read on the forward strand.
TCGGCCCTCCCCCCAACCACCCCACACTCACCCCTTTGCGGACCAGGTAGTACGCGAGGTCGGTGGCCAGCATGTCAGGACTAAGAGCCCGTGCCATGTTGTCACGGTGAATCTGGGGGACACCGGTGGGGGGAGTGGTGAGTCCTGGGGACCCTGGGTGGTGAAGCTGTCAGCCTCAGGCCTAAGGGGGGGTACCCTTACCCTGGATGTCCCCAGCCTTGGGCAGATCCACTCTGACCCAGCCTATTCTGCTCTCTCTGCTTGAGCCATTTGCCATCATCACTGATGATGTTTAGGGGTGCTACTGGGGTTGCCCCCAGCTTTAGCGTGCATCAGAAGGACCAGGAGGTGGCGGGTAGTGGGTACAGATGGCCAAAGCAAGAAACGCCGTGAGTTGATTATTGTTGAAGCTGGGGGTTAGTCCATAGGGGTTCCCTATGCGTGCTCTCAACTGTGCATCCTGAGATTTCCCATCACAAATGACTAAAAAGGAAATCTGGTCAGGCCCATTGATGGGACCCCTAGAGTCTAACCCACTTCCATTCTACTGCAGCTAGCACCTTTTGTCCCTTTGCTGTTCCCAGGGGCAGGGGCAAACGCCTACCCACCTCCCCCCACCCCCGGACCTTCTGGATGCACCCACCCTCACCTCCTCGCAAGATCACCTCCTGGCATGCCCATCCCAGAGTGTAGGGGCCTGGGGGAGAAGACGGGGGGCTTGCCTGCAGTGTAGAGATGACGCCCGTGGCCACCTGGAGGACGGCACTCATGGTGTCTGACACTTCAAATACGGCTTCCTTGTCCTCCTGGGAGGCACGTGGCAGGAGGTGAGAGCCCAGCAGCCTTGTCCCCCACGGAGGTATCCCCACTGCCCTCCACTGGGAACACTCGGCGCCTCGTACAACCCACGCCAACAGAGAGGAGACAGTTCTCAAGGGCAGTCAAGGGCTGGGTGCATAGCAGGGGTGGTGGCAGTTCTGCGGGGCCCCTGCCTGGGTGCGCCAGGGCCCTGAGAAATGGGCGGTGTGTGTGCGGGTGGGTCCCTCACCCACGGCCCGGCCTCGCACCTGTAAGTCCTTGTTGTAGGTGCTCGGAAGGCCCTTGAGTGTCATCAGGAGTCCAGCACACTGGGAAAAGAGTGAGAATGGGGAGGCTGGACCTCAGAGCCCATCCTGGAAGTTCCCGTAGGACCGTCCCGGTCAGCCCAGAAGCCTTGCCCCGCTCCCCGCCCTGCTCACCCGGCCAAACACTCGCCCCGCCTTGCTCCGGATCAGCTCCAGACTGTCTGGGTTTTTCTTCTGGGGCATCAGGCTGCTTCCGGTGCTGGGGACAGAGATGCTGGGGCTGAAAGGGCTCCCCGGCCCCCGGGCTGGTCTGCAGGCCGGATCGGGTGAGGTCCAGCAGCAGGCAGTCCAGCAGTCCGGGTCTGCCCCGGGGCCTGGGGGGAGGGGTGGGGAGGAAGGAAGCCATGCGGGTGGGCTCAGGGCTGGGGCAGGACAGGGCCCAGGCTTACCTGTAGGCATCTGAGAGCTGCACAAAGCTGAATTCCTTAGTGCCATAGAGGATGAGATCCTCAGCCATCCTGCTGAGGTGGGTCATGCACAGCGAAGCCCAGAACAGGAACTCAGCTTGTGGGAGGAAAGGGAGAGCAGGCCTTCTGGTGCCCGGGCCTCCCCTCGCTCAGCCTGGAGAAGCCCCAGGTGGAGCAGACACGCGGTGGGAGGAGGCTGGAGAGGTGCCAGGCTAGAGGACAAATCAGAGCACACTGCAGGGGAGCGGCCCTATCGAGGGCAAGCATGCTGGCTCCTAGACTCACCCACAAAGTCGCGCTCACTGGTGGCATCCATGCTGTTGAGGGTGATGGCCCCAAAGTTCAGTTCTGGAGGAGGGGGAGATGGGGAAGGCAATAGGGCTGGGCTGGAGGGCAAGGAGGGGCTTCCTGCACCCCAAATCAGGTTGCCCACCCACGTCCTCCTTGAGACCCTTCTAGGGAGGAGCGTAGGGAGGGACAGGAGTGGGGGAGGGTCTCTCGTACAGGTCCCAGGAAGGAAGCAGGAGCCCTGAGGGTCCCCAGTGCCACGCACCCCTGCCACAAACCTTTTCTTGCCTCTCTAGCCTCAGTGTCCATAGTTAATAAATGAGGGTTTCAACCAGACCCCTGCCCCCTTCCAAGTGTGTGTCTGTGGGAGCTGACAGGCGCTGAGGGGGATCTCCGTGGGGAGGAGGGGCAGGGCACCTCACCTGCTCGGAGCAGCTCCCGGTCCACACCCAGAGGGTTGCCTGCAATGGCCCCGCTGCAGGAACAGGGGATCCCAGGTGACCAGGGCTCCTGGCACATACGCGCATGCACACCCAGAGCCAAGCCTTGCCTGTCAGGCCTGCCACCTAGGCAGCGTGGCTGATGGAACACTTGTCCCCAGGGAGCCGCAATGGCAGACTGTGGGCAACTGGCTGGCTCTCTGGAACCTCTCTGGAGAGCTCTGGCCCGGCTCTGACATACTTGAGAACCCCCCGGTTATTCCCATCTTAGAGAGAGCTGCAGGTCTATGCAGGGTTCCCTCCCTTCCAGGTACGAAGAACCCCGAATGGAGAGGGCAGTTAGTTACCTGGCTGTCTGCCCTGTCCGTGCTAGCTCCCCCTCTTCTGTTGCTCCCCGAGGACCATGTTAACTATGTGCCACAACCCCCACCCCCAACCAGGTCCTCGGAACACTGGGGCCTTACTCACCTCCCCAGGGGCAGGACGTTGACCCGCTTCTGTACCTCCAACAGCCTCTCAGAATCTCTGGTCAGCGCCACAGCATGGCTGTAGGAAGCCAGGGGGCACGAGGTCAGGGTACCCCGGGGCCCTCCCTTCCATCACAGCCCCTCCACAGCACCCCTGCCCTATGCCCCAGCCCACTCACCTCAGGATCCAGTGGCTCCAGCGGATGGGCTGAGCCCTTTGCAGGTGTGTATACCCTGGGAAGAGGACGTCACGTTCCCTGTGGGGGAAGATTAGGAGCAGGGGCCTGAGGGGCTCAGGAAGTCCAGGCAAGCTGTGCCTGTGTCACCCCACACCCTGCAGGCCTGAGCCCCACCAGGGAAAAGCAGGGCCAGCCTTCCAAGGATCTGCCTGCACAAGAAACCAAGTGATATCCTGGGGACAAACACATCCTAAAAGAAGAGACCAGAAGTGGGGCGGGGAGATCCAAGGACTGGGCCAGGGCCGAGGAGCCTCCCCGGAGCAGGACTGGAGAGCAAAGGAGGAGACACAGAATGGGTACTACCCGGCAGGGGGAGTCGGATTTGTGACCCCTTGAGAAGCTCCCAGGGACTTCGGAAGAGCAGGGGGCACTTTCCCGTAGGCAAGACAGAGACCGAGGTGCTGTACGTGATGTTTTGGTTTTTGTTTTTTTCTGCTTAATAAACAGCTTTACTGAGATGTAATTCACCTACAATTCACCCATTTAAACTCTACACGTCAGTGTATACCCATCACCACATCAATTTCAGAACATTTTCATTCCCCCCGGAGAAGAAACCCTGTAGACATTAGCAGTCACTCCCTATTTCTCCCAGCACCCCCAGGGTGGCGGTTCCTGGCCCTTGTTTTCCCCCAGACGGTAAGGTCTGTGAAAGGTCACAGGGAGCTGGGGAAGAGGAAGGGTCAACCCTGTCTCTGACACCAGGTCTGCAAGGGGCAAAGCCAACCCCAAAGACGTGAGGTCACAGGAGCCAAAACTTGGGATGAGGCCCGTGGGAGGCAGCTTTGGCTGTCCTACACCAGCCACGCTGGGTGGGGACAGGGGGGAGGGATGGCAGACAGAGGGCACAGACCTGGGCTGCCCCAAGCCTACCCAGGCATAGGCAGCCCCTTTCCTCAGGCTTCAAGTATCTGCCTAGGGCCTCAGCCTCCTACTTATGAAGCCTCAGAGGGGAGCCTGCCCTGCCTGCTGAGCTCAGCGGACATGGGAGTAGGAAACACGGCAGGAAATGCCCCCATTCCTGGCTGCTTTGGCTTACTTGGTCTAGGAGTTCCAGGACGCCCCTGAACCCCAGGGCCTGGCTCCCCGACCCTCTTCACCCTTGCCACCTAGATCTGGCCTTCAGGCTGCCTGTCTTGGGGAGGAGGAGGCCCTGGCTGCCCTCGTGCCCCTCCCTGCCACCACCTGGGAGTCCACGGGAGACTCACGCCTCTGCCCGGTCCACCATAGTTCTGATGAGCTCCCAGAGGAGGGCGGAAAGTTTAGAGCAGTTCTGCCGCATCCACAGCCTGAGGTCCGTGACCACCTGCGGGGAGGAGAGGGTGGCACTCAGGGAGACAGATGTGTGGCTTCGCTGGGGAGCCAGGGCCACTGCCGAGCCCTAAATCTGCCACCTGGGCTCCCCGAGATCGGGAATGCACAGGGCCCAGGGGTGGGGTGGGGCGGGGGGCGTAGGAGCGGGCAGCACCTGGTCATTCCGACTTCGGCCCGTGTGGAGCTTCCCTGCGGTTTCACCGATGAGTTCCTGGGGGTGGAGGGAGGCATGGGGTCAGGGTCTGCCTGCTTGTAGCCCAGTGTGGTCAGCCCAGGCAAGGCCTGGCTCCTCCCAGCCCTGTCACCTTCCCTCCCTACTCCTGGGCACTGCCATCTCTGTGGAGGCCACCTGCTCTGAGGGCTGGCCTGCACTCTGCCACTGATGAAGGGAACAGGATGGCGGTGTTTATGCTCCAAGTGGCCAAGGGCGAGGTGGAGAGGGGAGGCCAGGCGGACAGGGAGGGGGTCATACCTTCAGACGCCGCTCGTTGGCTGTGTGAATATCTTCATCATTGGGGTTTAGCTTGAAGGTGCCCTGAGCCCACTCCTCAGCCACCTGTAGCAGATGGCAACAACCCCAGGTGTCAGGGGTCAGCCATCCACAGCCTTGGTCCCACCCCGACTCTGATCACTGAGGGTCTCCGTATAAGAGCTGAGTCCTAGGAGTGCTCCACAGGGAAGTGTAGCCCCCACCCCCAAGGGAGCATCTCAGGCCCAGGTCTCCTTCCCCCATGAGCCACGGGCCATGGAGGCATTAAAAGATGAAGAGAGACACAGCACAGCACATGGTTTAAAGGGCACCTTGACGGGGGCACCTGGGTGGCTCAGTAGGTTAAGCGGCCGACTCTTGATTTCAGCTCAGGTCATAATCTCGGGGTTGTGGGACTGAACCCCGTGTTGGCTCTTCGCTCAGTGGGGAGTCTGCTGCAGATTCTCTCTCTCTTCTTCGCCCTCTGCCCCTCCCCCTGCTTTCTCTCTAAAATAAATAAAGCTTTTAAAAGTTTTTTTAAAAAATAAAGAGCTCTCAATAGACATATCATCACAAGGGAAAATGATGTGCTTGGATGGCCCTACCGCCTGTGCTCGGGACTTGGTAGGAGCCTGGGACCGCGGGAAGGGGCTCTAGGGTGGGCCTCGGGGTGTAGAGGATACCTTGTCCAGTCCACGGAGTATCTGGTCCATCTCAGCCTTGGTGAGGAGCCCCGCCTTCTCCAGGCCCCGGCTGTAGGCCTTGCTGCCCTGCACGTCCACCTCCCACAGGTGCCGGTCGTAGGCAATGGATGAGTTGAACTTCTCCATGATGGGGTCCACTGCGCCCACAAACCGGCCACCCCATAGCTTCCCACTCTGGCCAGGAGAGCAGGAGCAATTAATCTCCTCCCCACCCTTGAGAACAGTGACTCTCACAAAAGGCCCACAGGGGAGTTATCAAGTCTGATGGCAGTGGCAACCAGCAGGCAGGATTATTCTCACTGGACAGATAAGGAAACTGAGGCTCAGAGAGGCTCAGGAACTTGCCCGAAGTCACTCAGGGAGTCAGCGTGGGAATGTGGCTGGACACTGAAATTAGGGTTCTCTCCCACCCTGTGACACTTGTCTAAGGAAATGATGGCAGGGTACAAGGCACCCTGAGACTACAGCAGAACTTCTGGGACCTGTCCTGCCACTGACCAAGGGGAGAAGTCACGCTGGAATCTGGAGTTTGAATCCAGCTCTGATATTCCAACAATAAGGATAATAATCCTGGCTAACATATATCACATTCTTACTGTGGGCCAGGCATAATTTTAATTGCTTGGAATGCACCAACAGAAACTCTCTGAAGTCGGTACCAATCCTATCCCGCTACAGATAGGGGAAACCAAGGCACAGAGCCCCTGCTGGGGTGGTAGAGCCAGGACTGCAGCCCAGCTATCTGAAGCAGAGTCCGCACACTAAACCCCGTGTTCCACCAGGGCCTCTCTGCTGGCTCTGGTATCCTGAACTTTTGCAGCAGGGACAGGCAAGGGAGCGCCTGAAGGGCCCCATCAGGCTCCAATGGCCTGCATTTCTCTCCCACAGCTTGGGGCAGGGCCTAAGATCCCAACCTCCACCACTCCTTTGGAGAGCGCCTCTGGCACATCTGTTATCATAGGCCTTCTAGAAGGTCACTAGTTGACCCTCTGCCCCCCAGGAGCTAAGGGCAGAGGGGTGGGACAGAGACACCTCTGTTTTGAAAGAGTACAGAGGCCAGGGCATGTGACAGATGGGGGAGGGGTAAGGAACACATGGGGAGCCGTCCCAGCCCCCAGAATGCCAAGGAGTAGCAGAGTGCTCCCTGGGTGAAGGTAGGCATTTTACGTCACTGCCAACTTTCCTGTGGAGGGGGAGTTTATAAGTGCTGCTGGGGACGTATGTCCTCCTCTGTCACCCTGCAGTGTCCCAGACCTTTCCTAGCCCCCCGATTGTGAGTATGTATATAACCTCTCTAAGCTGCAGGGTTACCCCTCTGTAACATAAGGGCAATAGCAGCACCTCTCTGCTGGAGTTCTTGTGAGCATTCAATTAGGTAAAATTTCTAAGTGCATACGTAGCACAGTGCCTGGCACTCAGTAAATTCTCTTAGTAAGGGAGGGGCCGAGGGCTGCCAGGGGCAGGGTGGGGGCCTCCAGCGCGCTCAGGCTCCAGGCTGTGACCTGACCCCTCATTGCCCGGCAGCCTTGGCTGTCTGAGGACTCTGCCCTGCAGAAGCAGCCTCCGCCCCCCCTCAACCTTTTGAGTTAGATCCGCCCCTTACCCGCCAAGCCTAGACCTTCTGCAAAGCACCACGTGGGTCCCTTTCCTGTCTGCTGGGGTCAGAGGACCAGGGCAGGCCAGTGCCGGTCAGGATTGGGACCAGCCGGCCCCTCAGCCAGGAACCTGGCACCGCCTCCTCCAGCAGGCCCTGGACTCCCTGCCTGGGTTGTTGGTAATAACAACTACTTAACAAGGGAGGCTGCAGCCAAATCAATTAGCACCAACCCACAGGGCAGCCTGGGGCAAGCAGAAGGCACCTGATGCTCTGGTCTCCTGAAGGCAGCCCACTCTGGATGGGCGCCAAGCTGCCACCCCACTGGCAGGCTTAAAAAGACCCCAGAAAGAGGGGGCCGGGGTGGTTCAGTCCATTCAGTGTCTGACTGTTGGTTTCTGCTCAAAGTCCTAAGATAGAGCTGCTCCGCTCGGCTCCCTGCTCTGTGGGGAGCGTGCTGCTTGAGATTCTCTCTCCCGCTCCTGGCCCCCTATCCCCACCACAAGCTCTCAATCTCTCTCTCAAATAAATAAAATCTTAAAAAAAAAAATCCCAGAAGGATGTCAGAATGAGGTGCCACCCTGTGGGCTCTGAGGAGAGGGGGAGACCCAATGTGGCAGAAAGGGCCCTCCTCTGACCTAGGGCACATCTGGGCCAGAATGATACCTCTGGGGCAAGGGGGCAGGGGCACTGGTTTGGGCTGGGATGAATGAGCAACAGGCAGTTTAGAATGCACAAGGAAAATAACGTGTTCTTACTGTCAGTATCATTAGCCACCATTTACCGGGCCACCTGCTATGTAGTACGAGAGCCTGGCCCTGTGCTAGGCATGAGGCGGGCACTGTTACCCCGGGAGGTTGACTGACTGCTTCAGAAACCAACTTCGTTTGCCTCCAAAGTCCAGGGCCTGTCGTCCCTCCCCCCCCCCCCCCAGCACCATGATCCAGAAACTAGCAGGGCAGGCGTTCTTACCCAGTTTATTCAGATGAACAAACCGAGGTCCAGAGAGAGGAAGCGCCTTGCTAACTAATGAGGACCCAAAAGGACTGGAACCCAGACCTCCTGCTTCCCAGGCCACAGGTACCCTTCACTGGCATCAAGCAAACAGCCCCTTTTACCTGAAAGGTTCAAAGCCCTGACCTGATGATCCAGTACCTTACAGAAGCAGACAGAGATCTATTATTATCCCCATTTGCCAGATAATTCAACTGAGGCCCGAGAAAAGGGACTTGTGCCTAGTCAGTGGTCAGGAAGAGAACCCAGGAGCCCCCTGGCTCTAAGGAAGGGAGGCCAGTGAGACAGGAAGCCACCAGGCACTGGGGCCACTAGGGCCACAGGACATGGTCCCCCACCTTCTTCGCACAAGCCAGAGTCAAGTAGACTGGGCTACACAGAGACAACTGCGGCAGCAGGAGAAGGGGCGCAGGGTGGGGACTAACAGGAAGGGCATCGGGGAAGAAGGAATGAAGAGGTGAGGGAGCTGAAGGAGTGGGCAGCTCCTTTCCTGCCCCCTCGCTGGGAGCACTATCAGGTCAGGTCAGGGCCTTTCCTAGTCTTGTGACTTGGTGAGTGTCACACAGGCTCCTGGGGAGGTGAGGGGAGAGAGCCGACGGTAATGCGGCCACCGGGAAGTCCAGGCACAGGTTTCTCCCAGGCTCCGGCTTGTGCACCAGGAGGTACGCATCGCCTGGAGCCAGCGAAGACGATTACCAGGAAGGTGGCCGGCGGCGGGTCTGGCATCGGGAGATCCCGTGTGCAGGTCACGGCCCTGGTTGGCTCCCAGAGCGCCCCTCCCCCTCGTTTGGAGACTCGGAGGACCTGCGTCCCCGAGGTCCCACTCACCTCCGATGCCATGATGGGCGGTTCCTCGTCGTCCAGGAGCCTGGGTGATCCGGGTCTGGAAGACAAGCCGGGACTGACAACCTCCTCGGCGCCTGGACGGGGTCCCTCGGGCGGGGCCGGCTGCGGGCTCCGGCTCTACGCTTGGCCCCGCGCAGCCTGTGGGGAGGCGGACGTGGGCAGCGCCCAGCGCGCGCGCCACGGTCGTCGGCGTCCTCCGCTCCGCCCGCCGCGCGCGTCCCTCCCGTCCCGCACTCACCACCTCCTGGCCGCGCGGTCAGTCCCCTAGCCAGCCACCTGGCGGGGCTTTTCTGGCCGCGCGAGCGTCAGCAGCTGCCCGGCCCCGTGCCCGCCTCCTGGCGGCGGGCGCACCAATCCCAGGCGGCCTGGCGGAGTGGGCGTTGCCTGCGCCCTCCAACCCTGGCTGTGGGCGGAGCGGCTTCGGGAGTGGCTTAGGATCCAGCGGCCCCAGGGCGGGGGTGAGGGTGGTGAGGGTGGTGCCTGAGCGACAGCGCTGAGGGCCACACACTGTGCCCGGCTTTGGAAACACCCGTCCAGGCCTGGCGGGCTCACAAGGTACATAAGGTGAAAGGGCATGCCCAATCATTCATTCATTCATTCATTCAACAAAAGGTACCGGGCACCTCTTTTGTGCCAGGTAGAGTTGGACACTGAAGAAAAAGAAATGAGCACAAGAAATGATACCTGGCTCAAAAAGCCCTGACAAAGCGTGGACAGGTGTTCGGGGAGCCCTGATGGCAGCACCGAGGGCGGCGTCTATTTGGGGTGCTCAGGGAAGATTTCCCTGAAGTGATTAACTATTAACAAAAATGAGAAGCTGGGTTCTAGACAGTGGAGATACGGCATCCAGCTTGTGCCCTGAAAGGGCTTCTGATGGAGATGTCCCCGAAGATGAGAGGGAATTAGCTCTGCAAAGAAGAGGATTAGAATTTTCCTGGCAAAGGGAGTAGCTGGGCAAAGGCCTGCAGGCCAGAATGTGAATGGCCTGCTTGGAGAACAGGAACCGGTTAGAGCGGCTGTAACAAAGGGACAGGAGCAGGGTGGCCAGGAGTGGTGGGAAGTATGTTTGGGCAAGATTATGAAGGGCTTTGAATGTCAATTGGTCCTGTAGATCATAGGGACCAACAGACTGGAATTACTTGCAGTTCCTAGAATGTATCAAGCTCTTTCAAGTCTCCTTAAGTGCCCTTTCCTGTGCTTGGAATGCCCTTCCTTCACTGTCTCACTATTCCCATTTGTCCATCGGTATTCTAGCCAACCATCATCAATGTTGGGGAGACTCCCGGCTGACACGTGTCCAGCTCTGGGCTCCCATTAGATCCTATAGGACCATCTAGTAGTCTTTTCCTGAATGGAGAGCACTGTAGTTGTAGCTTCTGAGTCCTCTCCCCTACCCAGGCCTCATCCACATTATCTCCATGACTCCCACCCTTTCTGGTCTTCTCCCACAGAAGCCCCCAGAACTCGGCTGCATCAGGGCACAGTTAGACAAAGATGGGGAAGCCCATGAAACCAGCTGTGAGCCATGTGGTCCTCTAAACTGAAAGCATTGTGGCAAGTCCCTGGGATCTACTTGCTAGGGTCTGAAGCCTGACATTCCCTTCCCGGGCGGCCACGCGTGGGCACCAGTGGTACTTTGCAAACATGAGTTCACATCCCTGAATAGCTAGCAACATGCAGGGGCCAACCCTCTGGTGAATGAATTGAGGCTGGAAAGAGAGTCAGGAAGATGTTTGAGAGCAAGGCTATAAGCATGAGGCATAACACAGGTAAGGCTGTAAATACAACACTTCACACATCGGCTCGCCAGGTGCCAGACAGTGCTAAAGCCTTACGTCATTGATCTTATTTATCCTCACAGTGGTCCTATTTACAGATGGAGAGGTTGAGGCTGCAAAGGGTTAGGGGTTAGTGGACACGCCCGGGAGCAACCAGTTAGAAACACAGTCTGGCTGACCACACATGACAGAAAAGAGACTGTCACCTCAGATTTGCTTGCAGCAAATAGCAAGCCTGTTCTGTCTGTGCAGAGGCCCCTGCACAGGTGGGGAAAGGAACTCAGAAGAAGAAGGAAGACGAGAAGGCAGCATGAAGGTTTATGAAGAAAAAAAAAGCAGACAAATCAAAAGAGTCTGCAGTTAAGGCTCTGACAGTAGACACTAACATGGACATGACCCTTGATCTTAAGGAAATGTCCTTGGCATTAAAGACTCATGGAAGCACAGTAACCAAGTTCTCTCTAAAAAAGCTGAGGTCCCTAAGCAAAACCTCAGGGAGGCTGAGAGAGGTTTGGAGAAGGGTTCCTGCCAGTGGCCAGCCTGTTGCCAGCACAGGGAAGATGGATAGGAAGAAGTCCTTTCCAACCACTGGAGGCCACCCTCTGCTACCTGTAGTCCATAGACAGGTCAGACAAGGGATCTGAAGGGTGACTATCTCGGGCCTTCAAGAGGCAACACTTAGTCCATACAATAGCCTAGCCACTCCTGCCCCAAGTAGGAGGTTCAGGAGGACCCTAAGTTTGGCCTGGGAGCATGACTGGAAAGAAAACTGGCTCTTGGGCCATTGTGGAAAGCAGTTACAAGTGCATCGTTCTTAAGGACCTCTTTGATGACCGTCAGACCCAGTTCCCCTTTAGAGTGACAGGATGTGGCTGCTGGGGTTTGCGGACTGGGTGAGTCCATTCCCAGGGAATTGCTAGTGTTGTCTGAATCCTGTAATGCAAAAGAAATGGTGGCTGAGATTGAATCAAATTCTCAAGGCTTATTAAATGACAGGTGCACCAATTCACAGCCAGAAAACACTGAACTGCCTTTTGTAATCATAGATTACTTTGTATTTTCCAGATCTATCTATTTATCACCTATCTCTCTCTCTCTGTCTCTCTCTCTCTCTCTCTCGTCTGGCTTTCTCACTCGGCATAATTATTTTGAGGTTCATCCATGTTATTGCATGTATCAATAGTTTATTTCTTTTTATTGATAAGTAGTATTCTGTTGTATGGATACACTCCAATTTGTTTATCCCATTGTCTGTTGATGGACATTTGGGTTGCTTCCAATTTTTGGCTATTACAAATAAAACATGCATGTACAAGTCTTTCTATGCACATATGCTTTCATTTCCCTTGGATAAATACCTATGAATGGAATGACTGGACCATATGGTCGATGTATATTTTATTTTTTAGGAAATTACCAAATAGTTTTGCAGAGTGTTATACAAATTTACTTTTCCCACCAACAGTATATGAGAGTTTCAGTTCTGCACATCTTTGTCAACACTTAGAATGGTCAGTCTTTTTGACTTTAGTCACTCTTATAGGTGTATAGTGTGTTTCATTATTGCTTTTATTTGTATTTCCCTAATGACAAATGCTGAGCATTTTTTCATATGATTATTTGCCATCCATGTGTTATCTTCTTTGGTGAGGTGTCTATTCAAATTTTTTGCCCTTTTTAAATTGGATTCTTTGCTTATTGCTGTATTTTGAGAGTTCTTTTTATGTTCTGGATACAAGTCATTCACCCAGATAAGCACTTTGCAAAGATTTTCATCCAGTCTGTGGTTTGTCTTTTCTTTGTCTGGACAGAATTTTTCTTAGAATAAAAAAAATTTTTTTTATTATATTTTTTTATTATATTAACATATAATGTATTATTTGTTTCAGGGGTAGAGGCCTACGATTCATCACTCTCACGCAATTCGCAACACTCACCATAGCACATACCTCCCCAATGTCCATCACCCAGCCACCCCATCCCTCCCACCCCCTCCTCTCCAGCAACCCGCAGTTTGTTTCCTGAGATTCAGAGTCTCTTATGCTTTGTCTAGAGCAGAAGTTTTTAATTTTGATGATACAAGTCCCTTATCAGGTGTATGATGTATGATCTGCAAGTATTTTTTTCCTATTCTGTGGATTGTTTTTTCACTTTCTTGTTTGTAGCACAAATGTTTTTCATCTTGATGAAGTCCAGTTTATCCATTTTTTTCTTTTGTTGCTTATTTTGGCCATTCTGGGTCCCTTGCATCCTCATATGAATTTTATAATTAACTTGTCAATTTCTGCAAAAAAGGCAGTTGGAATTTTGATAAGGATGTATTGACATCAATTTGGAAAGTACTGATATTTTAACAATATTAAGTCTTCCGGTCACAAACACAGGATGTTTCTAATTTAATAAGATCTTATTTAATTTCCTTCAATAAAATTTTATAATTTTCAGAGCACAAGTTTTGGATTACTTTTGATAAATTTGTTCCCAAGTATTTTATTCTTTTCGATGCTATTATAAATGGAATTGTTTCTCTTGATTTCATTTCCCAGCTGTTCACTGTCGATGTAAAGAAATGTGATTTATTTCTATATATTGATCTTGTGTCTTGCAATCTTGTTGAATTTGTTTATCCAGCAGGTTTTTTTAGTGGACTCCTTATGATTCTCTACATACAATATCATGTTATCTGCTAATATAGTTTTTGCTTCTTCCTTTCCAATCTGAGTGCTTTTTTTTTTCTTGCTTAATTGCTCTGACTAGTACTTCCAGTACAATTTTGAATAGAAGTGGTGAGAGCGGACATCTTTGTCCTGTTCCTGATCTTAGGGAGAAGACACCCAGTCTTTTACCATTAAGTATGGTGTTAGATGTAGGTGTATTAGTTTCCTAGAATGGCCATAACAAAGTACCACAAGCTGCAGTGGCTTAAAGCAACAGAAGTTTATCCTCTCACAGTTCTGAAGGCTAGAAGTTTGGAATGAAGGTGTCAGCATGGCCATGCTCCGTCTGAAGTCTCTAGGGAAGAAGGCTTCTTTGCCTCTTCCTAGCTTCTGGTGACTCTCAGCCATCCTTGGCATTCCATGACTTGTAGCTGCATCATTCTGATTTCTGCCTTTATCTTTACATGGCCTTCTCTCCTAGGTCTCCTCTGTGTCTTTGTATCTAAATCTCCCTCTCCTTTCTCTTAGAAAGACAGCAATCTTTGGATTTAGGGCCCACCCTAATCTTTTAATGAGTATAATGCAAAGATCCTATTTCCAAATAAGGTCATATTCACAGGTCCTGGGGGTTGCGACTTGAATATATTTTCCGAGGCAGGGGAGCACAATTCAATCCACTACAGTCATATTTTCGTAGATGCCCTTTACCAGGTTGAGAAATTTCCCTTCTATTCCTACTTCATCGTTATTTCTGTTTAAACCATCAATTATGTTTATAGAGACTTAAATAGTAAGAAAAAAACTTACATATTTGCCTATGTAGTTAGCATTTCCTGGGCTTTCTATTCCTTTGTGTGGATCCAGCTTTCCATCTGCTATCATCTTCCTTTTGTCTGAAGCACTTCCCTATTTTTCTATAGTACCAATGATGAATCCTTCCAGCTTTTGTATCCCTGAAAATGTCTTCATGTCATCCTGTTGTTGTTCTGAGAAATATTTCTTCTATGTACGGAATTCTAACTTGACTCTTTTCCCCAGTATTTTGAAGATGTTGCTCCACTGTCTTCTCACTTGCATTGTTTCTAACGACAAATCTATCAAGCTCATCTTGGTACCTCTATATGTCACATGTTTTTTTTCCTTTTTCCCTCTAGCTGCTTTTAAGATTTTTTTCTTGATCACTGATTTTGAGAAACTGATTGTGATATGTCTTGGTGCAGTTTTCTTCATTTTTCTTGTTGAGTATCCTAGGTCTGTGGATTTAGAAGTTTTAATATTAAAGTATCTTTCTACCCCTTCTTGCTTCTCTTTTTTTGGAGACCCCAATTATTTGTACACAGGCTTGAAGTATCCCACGGCTCATTGATGGTCTTTTATTTTTGCTGATTCTTTTTTTTTTCTGTGTTTCATTTTGGATGGTGCCTATTTTTATGCCTCTAATTCACCCATCTTTTTCTCTATAATGTCTAATCTGCTATCCATCCAATCTAGTATCTCAAATCTTGCAGTTTTCTTTCCTTTTCTTTTTTAACACACAGCTGCTGGTGCATCTTTAAAATATCACAGAGAAGCCTGAAAAATCATCTGGCATCTCGCTGTTTCTGTAGCTGAACAGCTTAGATCTTATCCATTAGTCTGCTGAACTTTTCCTTTTTCAGAAAGATATCATCCAAAAATGTTCTGATATCCTTATTTTTAACTCTTGTGGCTTGCTGAATCAAAGCAGCTGAATTTGATACAAGCTCAATGTCATTTCCTTCAAGAATTAACTGATCTTTCTGGGCTCATGATACTGAACAGACAATGCCTGGCCTCATCTGAACCCAGCAGATGCATTTTTTGCCCAAGAAATTTCGGATTTCAACAAGAGAATCATACTTCTGAATCACAGCATTGATGGGGAAGTGAACACACAGAGACTTTATCTTGTACTGGAAGCCCAGTGTAACACTCGTAACGATGCTCTGCGCATGACTACAGAGTGTGAACGGTAGCCAGTTCCTTTCTATTGCCCTACCATCTGTCCACTTGGAGCCCCTTCTTTTTCTTTTCAAGGAAACTGAGTTCTACATTGATGTAATTGGAGTCCCTCCTCAGGTTTCTTCTTCTTCTTCTTTTTTTTTTTTTTTAAGATTTTATTTATTTATTTGACAGAGAGAGACAGCCAGAGAGAGAGGGAACACAAGCAGGGGGAGTGGGAGAGGAAGAAGCAGGCTCCCAGCGGAGCAGGGAGCCCGATGCGGGGCTCGATCCCAGCACCCTGGGATCACGCCCTGGGCCAAAGGCAGATGCTTAATGGCTGAGCCACCCAGGGGCCCCCCCTCAGGTTTCTTCTGGGGGGCTTCACAATGACGGTAGAGCCCTCCAAAGTGATGTCAACATTTTCTGGTATGCCAGTTCTGATTGCTGAGAATGATCTTTATTCTCATGGTAGATGGGCAAAAAAAAAAAAAAAAAGCTCAAATCTTTTAGTTTTCAACTCTAGACTTTGGTTTGGGCCTTTTTAAATATCTTTTATGTCTCTGCTTAACCTTCTTTTTTTTTTTTTTGTATGAGGTGATAATTTTATTATCATTTTCATAATATTTTAACTTATTATTGACATCATATAGAAATGCTATTGCATATTAACTTTTTGTTGTGGTAGAAAACATGTATCATAAAATTTATCATCTTAGCCATTTTTAAGTGTACTGAACTACGGTTCAGTAGTGTTGAGTATATTAACATTGTTGTTTGACAGGTCTCCAGAACTTTTTCGTCTTGCAGAACTGACAGTATATACATTAAACGACAACTCCCCTTTACCCACTGCCCCTAACCCCCAGTCACCATCATTTTACTTACTCTATATATGAATTTGACTATTTTGTATTTCTCATATAAGAGGAATCATACATTATTTTAAATTTTGTGACTGGTTTATTTCACTTAGCATAATGTCCTCAACATTCATCTATGTCCCTATAAATCTTCTTGAGTTTTGCTCTGGGATGCAGTTAAATTATTTGGAAAGAGTTTGATCCTTTTAGGTTTTGTTTTCATTCTTTGCTAGGTAGGCCAGTAGCAATGCTCAGTCTAGAGCTGATTATTTCCCATTCATGAGGGAAGATTTTCCTCAATGTTCTACCTAATGAATTACAAGTTTTCCCAGTCTGATTGGCAGACACAGGCACTATTTCCTCTATTCCTTTTAGGTTGTTCTTTCTCCCACATTCAGTTTCCTCACATGCATGCATTGGTTCAGTAATCTGCTGAATACTTGAGGAGGACCCTCTGTAGACCTTCAGAGTCCTCTCCCTGTATGGTTCTCTTCTCTCTGCTACTCTGTTTCATGAACTCTAGAAGCCTCTGTCTCTCTTGGCTCTCCCTTTTGTCTTCTCAACTCAGGGAGTCCGCCAGGCTCTGCCTCTGTTCTGCCTCCCTGCATCATGTCCTGAGAACTTTCTCAAAACAGTAAGCTGGATTATTATAGGGCTCACTTCTTTTATTTCTGTCTCTCAGAAATCGCCATCCTTCATCGAAAATCTTTCTTTCATGTACTTTATCTTTCAAAAAAAAAATTTTTTTTTTGTTTGTTTCAGCCATCTTGGTCAGAAGCAAAAATCCAGTGGCAGTTATTTAACTCGAAAGATAGGGTGGTGGAGTCAGACTTAACCTTGGTTTAAATCTCAACTCAGTCACTTACTGTAAAGTGGAGGGAAAACTTCTGTATCCAAATGCCTATTTGATTTTTTAAATTTTTTTAAATGCATTTATTTGAGAGAGAGAGCATGAGCAGGGGGGAGGGAGAAGCAGACTCCCTGCTGAGCGGGGGAGCCTGCCGTGGGGCTCGATCCCAGGACTCTGAGATCGTGATGTGAGCTGAAGGCAGATGCTTAACGGACTGAGCCACCCAGGCGCCCTTTTGATGTTTAAAAGACATTCAAAACTGAATCCCTGATCTTCCCCCCAAGTGTGGTCGTGGTTCTGTCCTTCCCATGACAATAAATGGCAATACCATCCGTCTAGTTGCTCAGACCAAAAACTGTAGTGTCATCCTTGACCCCTGTTTTTCCTTATACCCAAATTCAATCAGTCATATAATCCTGTTGGATATATTTCAAATTATACCCAGAATCCGACTGTTTCTCCCCTCTCCACCGCTTCTTCCTGGACTGAGCCATCATGGACCATGATCTTTTGCCTTCCCACTGTCCCTGCTTCTCTCTCTCTTTTTTTTTTAAAGATTTTATTTATTTATTGGACACAGAGAGAGACACAGCGAGAGAGGGAACACAACAGGGGGAGTGGGAGAGGAAGAAGCAGGCTTCCCAGCAGAGCATGGAGCCTGATGCTGGGTTCGATCCCAGGACCCTGGGATCACGGCTTGAGCCGAAGGCAGGCGCTTAACGACTGAGCCACCCAGGTGCTCCCCTTATAGGGTCTCTTCTCAACACAGGAGCCAGAGAGATTCTTTTACAGTTTAAATTAGATCATGCCACTTCTCTGCTCAAACGTACCCTACGGCTCCCCATTTCACTCAGAGTGCAAGCCAGTGTCCTTCCAGTGGCCTAGAACCCAGTGACCTGCCCTGCTCCCTCCTTCCTTAATACCTCTCTACCCTCTTCTCCCATGACTCTCCTGTCACTCAATCACTCTCTACTCCAGTCACACTGGCTCCCTGTGTTCTTCAAACATCCAGGCATGTTCCTTTATGTTTCCTTATACTTTATACTTCTTGCTGTTCCCCTTGTCTAGAATGTTGCCCCACATCTCTTCATCTCTCATGTCCTCAAAACCTTCTTCATGTCCCTGCCACAAGTCACCCTCTCACAAAGTGAGGACTTCCCTCAACTACCTCGTTTAAAGGAGAAATTTCTCTTTCTACCTTCTTACCTTTATTTTTCTCCACAGCATTTATCACTCTTTGACATGCGACATTTGTTATCTGTTTATTTACAGCAGTCCCCGCACACTAGAATGTGAGCAGGGATTTCGGTCTGTCTTACTCTTTAACGCATTCCAAGTACCTAGATCACTGAAGGAACACAATAACTATTTGCTAAATGAAAAAGAAAAAAGGATGACTAAATGAGTAAAAGTACCTCGCCTGTATGATTCGTTGTGAGATCTGAGTTAATAATATAGGTACGATTTCAAGACTGGGTCTGGCAGCTACATAATTGGCGCTCAGTACATGTGTCGTCATTGCTGTAATTCACAACAACAACTGAACGCCCAGAAGGGGGAAACAAGGAGGAAAGGGAGAGGCTCTTCTCTCATCACACCTCCCGAGCATCATGGTAGGAAATTCCAAGTTCTGGCTCCTGCCTGAGGGAAGTAGTTAAGGAAACAGTTTAAAGGTAGGCGGAGGTGTTTTCTATATATAAATAGGGCAATAAACACAGAATAACAATGATAGCTAATATTCCTTGAGCTCTGTGTGCTAGGCTCTTGCTAAACTTAACCTTACATATTGATTATCTCCTTAAATCTTCACAACCACCTATTGTGGCCAATGCTATCATTACTCCCATTCTACTGATGAGGATACTGAGTCCGGGAGGGATTAAGTGGCTTGCCCACCAATATTCAGCTAGGAAGTGGCTGAGTTGGGAATTGAACCCCATTAGTCTGGCCACAAAGCTCACGTTACGTGCAGGACAGCAATAACATTGGTCTAGGGAGCATGCCAAGAGGTTGATTCATCAGAAATTAATTACCTGAGGGATCAAGTTAACAACTGGCTAAGAGAAACATCGCAAAATCTTACATGGCAATCAACTGTCTTTCCAGTCCTTGTGGTGAAAATAGAAGTTGGACAAGGAGTCTTGGGCTTGTCAATTGCTGTACTCTTTTGTTTGACCATACATATCTGGTGTCGAGTGTGCAGAAGCCAACCGGAACGAATGCCGCAGGGGATGGCAAGAGCCCCAGTTAGATCTTCATGGAGATAGCTGCCGATGGCCCAGCCTGGGCAGAAGATCACCACCGGCAGCACTTCAGAAGGACTCAAGTGACCGTTACTATCCTGGAGTATGCTTTATGTCAGGCTCTCAGAGTCAGAAGAGCCCGGGGTTGAATCTAAGCCACATTACTCCTTGGGTGTAGCCTCAGGTAATTACTTAACCCCTTGAAGGTTCAGTAAAAAAGGGATATTGATACTCATACACTGAGCACTGAGTGAAGAAGTCGTATATGGACTATGCTTGATTTATACTACGTACTCAAGAAATGGTCGTTGCCATTATGAATAAATGAAGCCCTAGTGGGCCAGGATGATGCTAGTTTGAAGTAATAAGAATTAAGACTACTATTTACTCAGTGCTTTTCATGTTCAAGGGGCTCTATGTGCATATTAGTTATGTATTGCTCTATCTATGGCTATTGCTATAACAAAACATCCCAAATTGTAAAACAACTGTAATAATTACTATTACTTTTGCTCATTCTGGAGGTTGAATGGGCTCAGCTAGGAGGTTCTGGCTAAAGGGTTTCTCATGGAGTTGCCGTCAGACACTGGCTGGAGTTGGGGGTCATTTCAAAGGCTTCGTCAGTCACAGGTCTGATGCCTGGGCTGGGACGATCCAAATGGCTGGGGGCTGCAACAGTCCGCGTAAGTGTGTAATTTCTCCATGTGGTACCTCCCGCCTAGTGGTTTGAAGGTAGCTGCACTTCTTACTGGATGACTCAGGGCTCTAAAACCCATGTTCTGAAAGAAAGAGCTGACAGAAGCTGCACAGCCTTTTTGCCCCAGCCTCAGAAGTCATGCGATGTCACTTCTACGGCCTTCTACTCATTACTAGTGAGTTGCTAGTTCAGCCTATATTCAAGATAGGGGGAGTTAGTCTCCACCCTGGGCAGGAAGAGTGTCAAACAATTTGCAGACACGCTTTAAAACCACTGCATGTTTATCATCACATTTAATCTTAGGAGGTAAACAGAATTATCACTAATTTACAGATAGGGAAATTTAGAAGATTAGATACTTGGAAGATTAAGATTGCCCACCATCATAAAGTTAGTAGGTGGGGCAAACAGGATTCAAAACAAAGGCCAGCAGTCTGACCCTAACATCTGTGTCCTTAATCCCCATGCTATACAAATCACACTAGACAAAGACAGAACATATGTAAGATATTTGTTTATAAGCTCTCTTATGCAGTGCTTACTAAATGCCAAGCACTGTGCTGAGTACTTTTCAGGGAACTATGTAAGTTTCAGAGAACTATGTAAGCTCATGGTAGAGGCCCCAGGAGTCAGGCTTAGGTTGCCTGGGCTGGGGATGGGACGGAGACCAAGGAGCCTCTGGGGAAAAAGCCCCCTCCCAAGAGCACAGAGTGAAGGCTCCTGCTTGGTTGAAAGGCACAGAACTATGCATTACATTCTGACTGTCCCCCCACCTGGCCTCACAGACTCCAGCAGCCAGAGAATGAAAATTATAAGGCATCTACAGCAATGGTGTCAGGCAGGAGGCCATGCCTTAGGCCCTGGGAACAACAGCACCCTGTCCAGCTGCCATCACTGCAACAAGGTCAGTGGCAGCCACAGTAGGGGGTCCCAGAGCTGTGTGTGTCCTCACGTGTGCACTTGCACGCACACAATACTGTGAGACACGTGGATCTATCTAGGAGTCGTTTGAGGGGTCCTCAGCCTCCCGCAGGAAAGGTAGAGACAGAACTGGAGAAGCAGCCTTTTGTGACTGTGGACAGTGAATAAACAGGAGGACAGTCTGCATGGAATAAAGGATTTGTATGGGAGTGTATTCATTTCCCATTGTTGCTGTAATAAACTCCCACAAATTTATTATCTCACAATTCTTTTTTTAAAGATTATTTATTATTTTAGAGAGAGAGAGAGAGCACAAGCAGGGAGAGGGGTAGAGGGACAGGGAGACAAGCAGACTTCCCGTTGAGCAGGGAGTCTGACTTGGGGCTCGATCCCAGGACGCTGAGATCATGACATGAGCCGAAATCAAGAGTCTAATGCTCAACCGACTGAGCCACCCAGACACCTCTATCATCTCATAATTCTATAGGTTAGAAGCCTTACATGGGTCTCACAGGGCTAAAATTAAGGTTTGGCAGGGCTGCAGTCCCTTCTGGAGGCTCAGTGGAGAATCTGTTTCCTTGCCTTTTCTGGTTTCTAGAGGCTCATGGCCCCTTCCTCCATCTTCAAAACCAGGAAAGGTACATCTGTCTGACTCTTCTTCCATAGTTACACCTCCCTCTAACTCAGCTGGGAAAGATTCTCCTCTTTGAAGGACCCATGTGATCAGATTGGGCCCATCCACATGATTCACGATAATCTTGCCATCGTAAGGTCCATAAACTTACTCACATCTGGAAAGTCCCTTTGGGCATACATAGTAACATATCCACAGGTTCTGGAGGATTTGGGTGTGGACATCTTTGGGGATGCCCATCAGCCTACCATTTGGGGAGACTGCAGGAAAATGCCCTTGAATGGGGCTGACCACTCATTCCCACCCCACCCTCCAAGTCCTGCACTGCCATTTAACACATTTTCTTACTCACTAGAAACCTTTAACTCAACTCATGTCAACTGTTCCGAGGTAAGGTGGGTAACGAAAGTCTTCACGATTTTTCTAAGATGGGACAGTATATCTGCAATGAGGGGAACTAGATGACGTCCACGTATCACCACATACTTAATGCTTTCTTCAACCAAAATCTTATTTCCTTGCTTTGGATATATTGGAAGATGAGAGCTCATATATTTTTTTTTTTCATGCTTGCCACTTGCAAGGTGCCCCTCTAGACACGCCGACTCTGTAAGGTAGGTACTGGATTTAACCCAGTCTGTCTGGCCACAGAGCCCATATCTTCACCACCACACTTGACAGCCTCATTCTTGCGGGCCCAGGAATACAACCCATGATTGGAGGTCACCAAGGGTTTACAATTCCTGCTCCTGGGATGCTAAAAAAGAGATCACCACCTACTCAACTTTACTGGCGTTTCCTTCAGGGCCTTGACCACAGGCAAACCTTCTGTGTCCATCCTCATTGCCAGCTTGAGGGTCCAGGACTGGTCAGACAATGGACAAGAGCCATTTCGGCAGAGGCCTGAGTGCTGTACAGGATTTATCTGCTTCAGGAGAATGACAGCCTTGCTTCGCTTGCCTCCCCTATATTTCCTACTTTGGTGCATCAAGAGGGTCTAGGGCAGAATGGGGAGGCATCCCTGATGTTGGTAGGCCCTAAAACTGAGAGGTAATGTTGGTGCAGTGTTGGTGCGTGTGGATGTTGGGAGTTGGCCAGAGAAGAGAGAGCATCCGGGCTCTGACACTTTGTAACTCTTCTCTGAGCTTTACTTCCCTCTCCATGAAAGAGGCTGATCGTGGTGGTGCTTAACTCTGCAAACTCCTGAGAGAAGTAAATGAGACCATGCTAACACACGCATTGCCCGGCACACATCCTCATTGGACTCTTGTGACGACTTAATAAGCACACCCCTGTGAAGGGCTGAGATCAACTCCCTGGCACTCGGTAAGCACCAAGTAAGTCTCTATATTGTAGACTCTTCCTGGGTGACTTAACTTCAAAGGCTTCAATTTCTACATATACCTTCAAACGTTTTTGCCAGTTTTCGTCTGAGCTCTAGACCTAATAGCTCTGTGTACCAAAGGACATTTCTACGTGGAAGACATACAGGGTTTGCTCATACTCTGGGCCTTTGTACACAATAGGTAAGCTCTGCCTAAAAAGCCAGCTGTTAAGGGGGGGGGGGACCATTTTCTAGGTTTGGATGCTTTGGGTGGCAAAGAACAAAGACTCATTATTCAGTCTCAAGTTAGGAGAGCTACAGGGAGGCCCCGAGTGGGGACACGTCAGACAGAAGTTTCAGCCATTGCCTAACGCGGTTTTGTTGGCTGCATCATCTCATTGCATAGGGTCCTTTTGGGCAGCCTTTTCTTGGGAGAAAGGGCGTCACTCCTGACTATTTGGCTACCCTTAGGGGATAGGCAGAATGACTGTATATGGCCCCCAAAGTCTTAGGGTGGCCTCCTTTGGAGAATCTGGAGCTTAGCTATTTTTCCATGGGGCCCTCAGAGAGGCATTAGCTTGTCTTCTGTGGAAGCCCATCCCTGAAGCCTTGGCCTTGGGTGCTCCTCCCCACAACCAGCTCAAACACCCCTGGCTTTGGGACGCCTCTCCACCTCATTAGTCATTCTCTCCTCTGCTTCACTGCGTCTAAACACTGTGTGTTGTAGTTGTTGCTGCCCAGAGCTGGCTCCCCAACTAGGCTGTCAGCTAGCCAGGGCGGGAGGTGCGTATTATTCACATGTGTGTCATCACCACCAAATGGGCCATCTGTACATATTTGCTAAGTGAATAACACAATGAACATCTTTAGTGCTCCTTCGTGGGGCCTGCTGTCCTCAAAGGAGGTATGGGGACCCTCTACACAATTTAGGCCAGCTGGGTCTAGGGTAGCATTTTATTTATTTGCTGATTTTTTAAAGTAAATTAGTTGTTGGGGTTTTTAAAAAGATTTGTTTATTTTAGAGAGAGCGAGAGAGAGGTAGGGGGGAGCAAAGGGGGCAGGGAGAGGGAGGGGTGAAAATCTCAAGCAGACTCCATGCTGAGCGCAGACTGATGCAGAGCTCAATCTCATGACCCTAAGATCATGACCTGAGCCAAAACCAAAAGTTGATGCTCAACCAACTAAGTCACCCAGGCTCCCCAAATTAGTTTTTTTTTTTTTTTAAGATTTTATTTATCTATTTGTCAGAGAGAGAGAGAGCACAAGCAGGGGGAGTGGCAGGCAGAGGGAGAGGCAGGCTCCCCACCAAGCAAGGAGCCCGATGCGGGGCTGGTTCTGGGATCATGACCTGAGCCAAAAGCAGATGCTTAACCGACTGAGCCACCCAGGTGACCCCAAATTAGTTGTTTTTAAAATATTTTTTGTAATTGAAAATAACATGTGCATTGAAAAACATTTTTAAAATTCTCATTTCTCTTCCAATCAAATCTCCACAGGAAAACACCAGCTTAAAAAAAATTAACAGCTTTATTGATACATAATTCAGAGACCATACAATTTGCTCATTTAAAGTGTGTAATTCAGGGGGTGCCTGGGTGGCTTAGTCGGTTAAGCGTCTGCCTTTGGCTCAGATCATGATCCCAGGGTCCTGGGATCAAGCCCCGCATTGGGCTCCTTGCTCAGCAGGGAGCCTGCTTCTCCCTCTTTCTCTGCCCTTCCCCCCAGCTTGTGCTCTCTTTCTTTGTCTCTCTCTCAAATGAATAAATAAAATCTTTAAAAAAAATAAAGTGTATAATTCAGTGTGTTTTGGTATATTCCCAGGGATGGGCAACCATTACAATCTAATTTTAGGACATTTTTATTTCCCCCAAAAGAAATTCTGTGTCCATTAGCTGCCATCCCAGCCCCTGCCCCTCTCCCAACCTTAAGCAAACACTAATTTACCCCCCGTCTGTATACACTTGCCTGCCCTGGATGTTTCATAGAAATGGAATCATATAGGGGCGCCTGGGTGGCACAGCGGTTAAGCGTCTGCCTTCGGCTCAGGGCGTGATCCCGGCGTTATGGGATCGAGCCCCACATCAGGCTCCTCCGCTATGAGCCTGCTTCTTCCTCTCCCACTCCCCCTGCTTGTGTTCCCTCTCTCGCTGGCTGTCTCTATCTCTGTCAAATAAATAAATAAAATCTTTAAAAAAAAAAAAATGGAATCATATAGGATGTGGTCTTTTATATCTGGCTTCTTTCATCTTTCATCTGGCATGTGTTTGAGGGTCATCCATATTGTATCAGTGCTCCATTCCTTTTTATTGCTATAATACGTTTTATTAACCAATCATCAGTTATTATTAACAATTTAATACACTCCCTATGTTTGTTCAAATTGCCTGAGTTTGAACCCCTGCTGGACAAGTTCCTAGATGATTGACCTTGGGTGAATAATAATCTCTCCAAGCCTGCCTCAGTTTCCTCAATAGTAAAATTTGAATAACAACAGAATCTATCTGAGTGTCATAGTTGTACTGTCACAGTAATTAATATTTGCTGAGTACTTAATATTTGCCAGGTATTTTATAAAGATTACCAAACAGACCTATGATTTACATATTAGGGAATTGTGGTTAGGAGAGGCTAAGTAATCTCCCAAGGTCATCACTCTAAGAAAGTGATGTAGGTGAACAGAATCACAAGTCACCTGACAGCAAAGCCTGCACCATTAACTGTTAACATAATGTAATAACAAAGCACTTAGCAAGGGCCTTGCAAAGCAAATGGATTTAGCAAATAATAACTGATAGAATTATAAAAAAGGAGAAAAGAACTAGAAATTGACTTATCATCTAAAGACACTTGCTACTGTTAATATGTTGGTTATTTCCTTCCAGTCTTTTTTTTTTTTTTAAGATTTTATTTATTTATTCGACAGAGATAGAGACAGCCAGCGAGGGAACACAAGCAGGGGGAGTGGGAGAGGAAGAAGCAGGCTCATAGCGGAAGAGCCTGATGTGGGGCTCGATCCCATAACGCCAGGATCACGCCCTGAGCCGAAGGCAGACGCTTAACCGCTGTGCCACCCAGGCGCCCCTCCTTCCAGTCTTTAAGAAATATTTTCCGGGAGTGCCTGGGTGGCTCAGTTGGTTAAGTGTCTACCTTCAGCTGGGGTCCTGGGATCAAGCCGGGAGTTGGGCTCCCTGCTCAGTGGGGAGACCACTTCTCCCTCTCCCTCTGCCTGTTGCTCCCCATGCTTGTGTGCTCTCTGTCAAATAAATAGATAAACTCTTTAAAAATATATTTTCAAGCATACCAAAAATTTTAGAGGATAGTAGACATCAACTTTCCATGTCTGTTCTTTTAAGACACAACATATAGATTAGGTGGCTCTATCTCGCATAACTTTAGGTGTTTTTTTCCCTGTGTATAATTTTTCTTTAGACTATTAGAGTCCTACCAACATCATTTTCTATCTTTTAAAAACCTTACCTTGAGCATTTCCCCAGCATACCAAGTATGTGACATCATTTCTCATGGACGCATATATAATACTGTATGGCTGAAACATGATTTGTCAATTCCTCATTCATGGACATTGAGGCCATCGCCCTGAAAAAAAAAATCACTACACATCCATCTTTCCTCAAGCATCTGATAAGTCTAAATTCCTAGAAAGGCGGGAAGATCAGAGTCTGCACATGTCCTTACGGCTTTTTATATTTTTTGTTTGCCAAATAGCTCTCAAGAAGAATGGGAATGGGGAGAAGGGAACTTGAGGGTTTTTTCCCCCACTTTTTGAGACCTTTTATTCAATTATAACATACATAAAAATAAGTGCACATACGTGTACAACTCACTGATTTTTCAGAAGCGGAACACACCGCGCATCCAACATCGAAATCATGAGACAGAATATTTCCAGCAGCCCACAGCCGCCTCGCTCCTTGCCCTCACTATTCTCCGACGGGTGGGATTTTAACGCCACAGAGGCCTACTAACCCGGTTCTCTCTCTGGAAACTTAGTTTAAATACGTTGATATCGCCTAGATCACGAAAACATGAGCTAGGTCCTGCCTGCGTAAGTTTAAGTCTTAAGTTCCGCGGGCAAAACGCACGGCATGCAGGTATAGCAGTGCCGTCCCTGCGTGCAGCGCGGCGATCCCGGCGTGCAGCGCGGCGATCCCGACGTACCCCGCGGCGCGCAGACCCGGCGACTGGGTGCACAACGCGGACGGCGGGAGTGGCGGCTGCTTGGCGTGTGGCTGCGTATCTGTTGGCGGCCGGAGGTGACGACCCGGGTTCGACATGGAAGTGTAAGTCGTTAGGGGCGCGTTCCCGGCTTTGCGCAGACGCCCACAGCCGGGGACTGCTGGGACGCCGGGAGTCGAGGGACTCGGGCAGGGGCGGCACCTTGCACAGGTTTGGGGGAAAGGCTTGGAGCGGGACGCGGGGAAGAAAGGGACCCTCGCTCTGCCCCCTCGGAACCTTCGTCCCTACTCCCACCTCTTGCCTGGGACGCGGGGCCCAGTGCGACTTGACCTGGCGGCCTTTCAGTGTGCCTGCTCCCTCCCTCTTTAGTTTCCTAACGTGTTCTGGGTCACCGTGGTGTCCCACCGGGGTCTTAGAAGGTATAAAGCGCCGTGTCCGCCCTGGAAGTACCTGCGGAAGAGATGCATAAGCGCTGGGATAGAGCTTGGCTTACCTTGGGGGGCCCTCACTCAGAAGAGGTGCTCTCCGAGTTTGCTGAGCAGTTCGCCTTCCTACGAAAGGGGCAGGTTTTCTGGGAAGAAGGAAGTGCTTGAGCCAGGACCGAGACCACAGGAACAGTACGTGTGTGTGATGTTTGCTTATTGTTCGGCGTGCAGATGGAAGTTTTTGCAACTACTCCGCATATGGGTTTTTACATGGCTGACATTAACTTGTAGGTGTAACTGTATTGTGTTGTCTTTGGCGTTGGTTATTTAATACATTTTCCCTTGTGTTCTTTTATCTGTTTAGTGGTCCTATATACTACTATTTTGCAGATTTTTAAAAAACACAATATGTGTACGAAAGCGTCATGAAACAGTATTTTTACTACATGCAGTACACTCTGATATTGTCTCTTTTATTAAGAAAGAATGCTGACCCACTAAATTGATTTTGTAGTCCATTAATGGGGTTTAATCTGCATCTTGAAAAACATTCAGATACATTACTCTAGGCCTAGCTATTACCAATTTTTCCTCCCTCTTTACTAGAGCAGTTCCTGTCATTATGCAATCCGTTTTAACTTAGCCATCTTAAAAAATTCCTTGTCTGCACATTCATGTCCACTTATTGCTCCATTTTTGCTTCCCCTTAAAACAAAATTGCTTGGAAGTGTTGTTTATCCCCTCATTCTCAATCATCCTGTTGGGCTTTCATCCTCACCAGTCTACAGAAATGGGTTTTGTGATGATTACCTGAGCCCTCCATTTTGTCAAATTCAAACGTCGATTTTTTTGGCCTCAACCTTCTTGATCTCTTAGCAGCAGTTGATACAGAAACTCTCGGTGTCAACTATACTTAAAAAAACCAAAACAAAAAACTAGAAACTCTTTTGACTTTGTGACATGCTGTCTGCATTTCCCCCTACATCAAGGACTACTTCTCAGTCTCCTTTCCTGGTTTGCCCTTCCTCCCTTGCTTGGCCTCTAAATGTTGAGGTGTCCTAGAACTCAGTCCTGGGACCCTTTCTTTCCACACTCTCTCCCTTGGTCATTTTACCCATCTATATGCTGATAACTCCCAAAAGTATATTTCTAGTCCTTTTCTCTCGTCATCCATCCAACTGCTTAGTCCAAAAATCTAGCCCTCCTTCCTCACTCCTAAATCCAGCCCATCAGCCAGTCCTGTCATCTTCACTTTCAAGATATTTTGTGTACTGTTACTTTTCACCATCTCCATTGCTAACTCTGTAGTCTGTCATCTTTGGTCCAGATTAAGCAGTAGCCTTTGACTTCCATTCTTGCCCCCCCCCACTTCTGTTTTCCAGTCAGCAGCCAGAATCATCTTAAAATATTAATTGTGGGGCGCCTGGGTGGCACAGCGGTTAAGCGTCTGCCTTTGGCTCAGGGCGTGATCCTGGCGTTATGGGATCGAGCCCCACATCAGGCTCTTCCGCTAGGAGCCTGCTTCTTCCTCTCCCACTACCCCGCTTGTGTTCCCTCTCTCGCTGGCTATCTCTACCTCTGTCGAATGCATAAATAAATAAAATCTTTAAAAAAAATAATAAAATAAAATATTAATTGTATCTGGGATGCCTGGGTGGCTCAGTTGGTTAAGCGTCTGCCTTCGGTCCTAGGGTCCTGGCATCAAGTCCCGCATTGGGCTCCTTGGTCAGCGAGGAGCCTGCTTCTCTCTTTGCCTGCCGTTCCCCCTGCTTGTGCATGCTCGCTTGTGCTTTCTGACAAATAAATAAATAAAATCTTAAAAAATATATTAATTGGGTCAACTCACCCCTTGTATAAAACCTTGTATAAATATATTAATTGGGTCAACTCACCCCTTGTTCATTGACTTTCTGTTGTACTAAGAGGAAATCCACATTCCTTACTAGGACCTATATGACCCTCACCAACCCTCTCTCATGCTACTATCCCCACCTCCCAAACACACACATTTTCCAGGGCCAGTCAGGTAGTTTCTGTAGTCTTCCAGGGTCTTCAGGACCTTTGCATTGCTGTTCCCTCTGCCTGGTATACCTTTCTCTCAGTCCTGCTCCCTCTTTCTCTCTTTGATAGCTCAGGTTGAGTGTTGCTTTTCCTTTTCGGTCAACCCAAAATAAGTCCTCCTCTTGTCTCTTATTAGAGCATCATGATTTACTTTTCCTTTGAATAATTACAAGTTGTAATAATAGATGTATGTTTACTTGTTTAGTGTCTTGTTTCCCTCATGAGAAAGTTTCATGAAGGCAGGGACTGATGTCTTTTCACCTAGTGCTGAGCGCTACATTTGGCACACATAAGGCGTTCAGCAGATACTTGTTGAATGAAGTAATATAACAATACTTCATTAATTTAACAGATTAATTAAAAATATAATTGAATTAGCTTCCTAATTGCTGAGCATGTAGATTTTCTGATTTTCCTAAGTGAAATGGTTTGAATCAAGAGTTTTTTCTCCTATAGCCGTCTGTCCATTTCTGCCAAGGAGTCAGTGACTTACTGAAACCAATCAAAAATTTTGCAGCTAGCAGTTTATGGGAAAGTAAGGTTTCTGTAGGAATGTGATTTGAGAGTAGAAGGACCCTTGGAATGGAAAGTTCTGGAGGCCTAACTTCTAGTTCCTTACTGGTCTCCAGCATGAGGTGCGATCCTTGACAGTATGGTCCTTAGGATCTTCAGCAGAACCTTGTTTGTCTGAGAGGACAAACACATTGTACCTCTTTCAGTCATTCCTAGGACCTGGAAGGAGGAGGCATGAAAGGAAAACTTTTCTTAGTTTTTACTGCTTTTTTCCCTTCAATCACTGAGTAAATACATATTGAGCAAATAATACATAAAGACATACACTAGAAATTTTTTAAAGGTGAGGAATATTTATGCTTTATTTGATTGAGTTATAGAATTTAAAAAATAAAAACTTTATGACCATCATTTGGAAACATTTTCTTTCTTTCTTTCTTTCTTTCTTTCTTTCTTTCTTTCTTTTTTTTTTTTTTTAAGATTTTATTGATTTATTTGACAGAGATAGACAGCCAGCGAGAGAGGGAACACAAGCAGGGGGAGTGGGAGAGGAAGAAGCAGGCTCCCAGCAGAGGAGCCTGATGTGGGGCTCGATCCCAGAACGCCAGGATCACGCCCTGAGCCGAAGGCAGACGCTTAACGACTGAGCCACCCAGGCGCCCCTGTATGATCTTTTTAAAATCATGTAAGAGTTTCCTTGGTTTTACAGCTGGAAATACTGAGATTTAGAGAAGTTAGCTAATAGGTCCTGTAACAGTTCAGTAATAGGACTGGAAAGAAGTTACTTGTTTGCTAGCTCCCAGGAGAATGCTACAGATTAAGTTTGTTGACTTTGAAATCTGCCCAGTTTTCTTGTACTTTAGTTTTTCAGAACATGACTTGAATCAATAACATAGGTTGAACATAGAGTTTGAGCAGTTCTGTTCGTCATTGTGTGCGTAAATTAACTGTGTGGCAATTAAAAGGTGCTGTTTGCGTGTGTACGTGCGTTTCTAAAGAAAATCTGCCAATAGATCATTTTGTTCTGTTTATTCAGAATTCGGTTTTCCAAAGTAGTTGTTTACGTCCATTAAATTGACTCAGCAAGTTAAGC
This sequence comes from Ursus arctos, assembly GCF_023065955.2. Classification (NCBI taxonomy): domain Eukaryota; kingdom Metazoa; phylum Chordata; class Mammalia; order Carnivora; family Ursidae; genus Ursus; species Ursus arctos. The sequence continues at coordinate 89,263,222 of NW_026622874.1, forward strand.
AAAATTTACGGGTTGTATTTCAAATAGCAAGTCAACTTCAGTCAACTAATTCGTTACTTAAGGAAATTAAAGGACTGCCCACCTGTAAATATAGATTCAAACTATCTTTAAAATTCACGTGGAATAATTGCTTTAAACACCTGTAATTAAAATCAGTACTAGTCTAAGTCCTATAGGAAAATATGATGTTATGTGTAGGTGGGCAGTTTCTAGAAGTCTACATGCTTATGAATGTATTACACAATACTGAAGTGCAAGCTATATATATAGCAGACAATTCCTGCTCAGAACAACAGCTTGTAAATATAAAATTGACAGATTATAGTCATCCTAAAAAAACACTGGAGGCAAATGGATTTTATGTCTTCAATGATAGGTTATACTAATGTCTTTTTTTTTTTTTTTTAAGATTGTATTTATTTGAGAGAGAGAAAGACACAGCAAGAGAGGGAACACAAGCAAGGGGAGTGTGAAAGGGAGAAGCAGGCTTCCCGCTGAGCAGAGAGCCCGATGTGGGGCTCTATCCTAGGAGCCTGGGATCAGGCCCTGAGCCGAAGGCAGATGCTTAACGACTGAGCCACCCAGGCGCCCCTATACTAATGTCTTTTTTTAACCTTATGTAATTCTTTAGTTTTACATTTCCATTTTTCTCAACTTTTTAGCTTGAAAAATTCCAAATTCATAGAACAGTTGCAGAAAGAGCACCACAAATACCTTAGTATATCCTCTATCTAGAGTCACCATTTATTAACATTTTGATGTTTGCCTTCTCTCTCATACACATGTATACGTTCTCTCTCTCTCTACACACACACACACATTCTCTCTCTCTACTGAATCATTTCAGAGTTGTAGATATATCATCTTACCCAGTCTTAAAAGTCTATTCTATTTAACTGCAATGCTATTGGTACACCCAGGGAATTTAGCATTGATGTACTGATATTATTAAAATACAAAATTTTTCCAGTGTCATTTTAGCTAGGTTATTTTTAACCACCGATTCAGGAGCCAGTCAAGAATCATATTTTTGGTTGTCATACAACTTTTAGTTGTCATAGTTCTTTAATCTCCTTTACTCTAAAAACAGTTTCCTAGCCTGTTTTTGTGACATTGACATTGTTACAGATGACATTGATGTTTGAAGAATCTAAACCAGTTGTTTTGAAGTATGTTCTTCAATTTGGATTTGTCTGGTTATATCCTTATGGGTAGATTCAAATTAGACATTCTTCGTCAGGATTGCTGTAAGGGATGTGTCTTTCTCAGTGCATCACATCATCATCACTGCTGTTAGTGAGATCACTTAAGTTGATGTCTGTCCAGTCTCACCATATCCTGTTCCCAGCAACCTGCCACTTAGTGGTGGTTATAGTAGGATAAAAGCTGTCTTAAAAACTTTTCTCGATATGCATAATTCATTTAGGAGTCGAAATGAACATAGTTCACTTCATAAAAGGTAGATCCTATGCTTATTGACATTTTATTAAATAAAGGAAAGCCTAGCATATATTGGCATTTATTCCATTAATATTTTACCGAGTAAAAAAATATTTATCTTTCTAAGAAAAGAATAAATGAATAAACCAGCTTCTGCCAGCCAGAATCTCCAAGATGCGGTACTTGTTTAAACATCCATTGTTCTCCTGGCCCCAAAACACAGGTTCATTCAAGCACATATGCCAGAAAGTGTCTCTCCTTTGTATATTGATTCTAGTAAAGACAGATGATATTCTTTGGATTCTTGCATTAACAGTATTGGCTTGGGCAGTGGGAAAGTAACTTGGAATAGCCAAGGACAGATTTTCCTAAGGCATAGAATATTCTGCATGACAGAGGAGAGGCCATGATTTGGAAATGAAGTTGTAACATAGGCACCTGGGATGGATCCCTTAGCCTTGAGGAAAAATAACATTTATATTATTTTTCCAGTCTGTTCCAGGAAGGATCTCTTAGTTACAGTGTATTTTAGGGCACACAGGGAGTTTTAACTCAATTTCAAGCAAAGATAGGAAGGAGCCTTGTGGACTGACTTCCTGACTAAGTAGGCAAAGATGACATGTGGTTTGATTTGTCCTTTTCAATTTTAAGTGAACCATATCATATACACTAATTATGCATTGTCCTTCTTGTGTTAGATTCCTTTTAAATAACATATTCTTTGTGACCTGAGTGCAGTTGTGGTCATTTGGGCAAAGCAACGCTTTTGTGAGATCCCAGCTATTTGGGGCACCTGGGTGGCTCAGCCGTTAGGCGTCTGCCTTCGGCTCGGGTCATGATGCCAGTGTTCTGGGATTGACCCCCGCATCTGGCTCCCTGCTTGGCGGGAAGCCTGCTTCTCCCTCTCACACTCCCCTGCTTGTGTTCCCTCTCTCACTGTCTCTCTCTCTGTCAAATAAGTAAAATCTTCAAAAAAAAAAAAAAAAAAGACCCCCCCCCCCCCTATTTGTTGAATGTCTAGTAGCATTTGGTAAGCTTCACGTGTTGATTTGCTTAGATCGCTGACATCACTGTGCTGCTGACCACAGGCCTAGGTCAGATCCTTGTGGTAACCACCTGCTAGTTTGCTTTATTGATTGCTTAGGGAAGTCACCCATCTATTTGGCTCACGTTTTTGAAATTTCGTGTCAGCATTTTCATCATATCGTCCTGCTCCTGGTTTAGGAACAAACGTTTAGTAGTCTTTATTACACATTATTTCAAGTCTGAAGTGCTTCCTGAATTTTTAGGATTCTGCATTACCGGTTTTCATTTGTCTAATCCAGTCTTATTTTTCACAGTTCCTAGTTATCTTCCACTTCAGTTAGGCTGTGTGACCTGAAGCAAGTTTTTAAATCTCTGAGCCTCAGCTTCATCATCTATAAAGAAGAAATCACAATAGCTCCTATATCACAGGGTTTTTTTAATGAGAATTCGGAGAGGTGATATCTTTAAAAAATAATAGCTTCCATTAAGGAAGATCTTAATCAGTACCAAGAACAATGCTGCACTTTTAAAATTTGTTGTCTCACTTCATCATAACAGTTTTATGAGGTAGGAAGAAGTTACGGTAGTAACAGGGATAGTGATAATAGATGGCGTTTATTGAGTACTTACTGTATTCCATTACTTTACATCTTTTGGTGTAATCCTGTAAATAATCTTACATGGTTAGTACTCTGTCATTTTATGGATGAGGAAATTTAAGTACAGGGAAGTTAAGTAACTTGCTTAAGTTCACAGAGCTCTCATGTTCAGTGGAACTGGTTTAGAATCCAAGTACTACTTTGTTATCCCCATTTTTTTTAATGTTCAAAAAATATTTGTTTATAAAAAATACGGTGGGATAAATTTATACTGAGAAATGCAGCAATAAATACAGTTGAAGAGAACAGAGCAACTCTACGTTGATACATTGGCACAAACAGGAAGAGCAAACGCGTGGCCCAGACCTGAATATCTGCAGGCCAGTTTCATACACGCTCCTTTAGAAACACCACCCTGAAAAGATCTTGTCAGTTTAGGTAAGAGAATGAGTACACATAAAATCACAGATGCTCCCTGATCAGGACTTTATTTAAAAATTAGCAAACAATACTGTAGAGACATTGATATGTAAATTTCTAAAATGCTGCATCTTAAATTTAGTTGGCGAAGACCACATTTAGCTTTAAGCATGAGGTTAGTCCTCCACTCAGAAAAGAGATACTAAACTGTAAAAAACCAAAAAAAAAAACAAAAAAAAACAACCCTTCCCATTGTTTAAAATCCCAGTTTATTAAGTAGATTGTTTAAAAAAAATAAAAAAAGGGGGCGCCTGAGTGGCACAGCGGTTAAGCGTCTGCCTTCGGTTCAGGGCGTGATCCCGGCGTTGTGGGCTGGAGCCCCACATCAGGCTCCTCCACTATGAGCCTGCTTCTTCCTCTCCCACTCCCCCTGCTTGTGTTCCCTCTCTCGCTGGCTGTCGCTGTCTCTGTCAAATAAATAAATAAAATCTTTAAAAAAAATAAAAAATAAAAAAAGGTCTTTGCAGGAGGCTAGGTGGCTCAGTTTTTGGGCGTCTGCCTTCAGCTCAGGTCATGATCCTAGAATCCCGGGATTGAGTCCTGCTTCAGGCTCCCTGCTTAGTGGAGAGTCTGCTTCTCCCTCTGACCCTCACCCCACTCGTGCTCTCCCTCTCTCTCTCAAATAAATAAATAAAATCTTAAAAAAAAAAGTCTTTGGGATGCCTGGGTGGCTCAGTCAGTTAAGCGTCTGCCTTTGGCTCAGGTCAGGATCCCCCACGGCCCTGGGATCAAGTCCTGCGTAGGGCTCCTTGCTCAGCAGGGAGCTTGCTTCTCCCTCTGCCTGCCACTCCCTCTGCTTGTGCTCTCTCTCTCTCTTTCACAAATAAAATCGTTAAAAAGAAAAAGCATAGGTCTTTAAAAATAAGAAAATTGACTGTGCAGTAGTACTCCCCTTTCACAGTATTCCTTTTTACTTCATATGAGAGTTATTGCCTCTGCTGTAGGATTGAACTATTATAGCACTAAAAGACAACTATTTAGGGAAGAGGCAGAAAAAGGAAAAGGGAATGTATGTAAAGCAATATTTCTTTTAGGTACAATAAGCATAATAGTGTTTTAGAAAGACAAGATAAAAATTATTCAAAGCTAGCTTGGTTCTCACTGAATAAAAACAACGGGCTAAATACTGAGCTCCTGTGTGTCAGTATAATAATCAGTGCCTTGGTCGCCATATTGGTACTCTCTGGGGTGGTCATCTTGGTACTCTCCGTCATACTCATCTGGGTATTCTGCCTGATAATCACTGTCACTAATTTCAGACCCATTTGTTCCTATTCCTTGGCTTCCATTGTGAATGACAGGTTCTGTGGTAGCGGCACAGTATTTGGGATCGTGTACTTGCCGCCCAAGCCCATACACACTCATTCCTTTCCGGGAAGCAACTTTGTTGGTTCCCATCTGTAGAGAAATTGTTGAGTTGTCCTCTGGTTGTAATGTTACCTTCTGACCATAGATGTCTCTTCTGGTACCTGGTGCGAACATCCCTGCCTGGCTGGCTCCTTTGTTGGTGCCCATCTGCAGACTAATTGTGGTCTGGTCAGAAGGCTTGTCAGGTTGCATTTTGGGATCATAAAGATGCCTCCTGGTCCCATAGGCTGTCATACCTGCCTGGCTGGCGCATTTGTTGGTTCGCATCTGCAAACCAATTACACTTTGGCCAGCTTTTAATTTTCCTTCATCAGAACGTCTTGTTTGTTTTTCATCATACTTAACTCCAGTGTCAGTGGTTGTATGGAATCCTTTTGTTTTAGCCAGACCTGCCAGAGCCACCAGCATAGTCTGAACCTGGGTCACGTTTCCATTCTCAAAAAGATCATTTGCTTCAAATATGTCATGTGGCTTCATGCCGTAGGCCTGAATAGCTTTAATAAAGTTGCCAGTATTCTCCAGCTGAGGCCAGTTTAACGAGGACTCATTAACCTTCTTCATTGAGCCTGGCTGTAGCTTGTTTATGAGCTCGCAGAGGATGATGCCATCTTTTAAGCCCAGCTGAAAGTTGGTGCCAGTGCTCATGCCTGTCTCCTCTTCTGTCCAGTTTCGAAGATCTTCTTCTGCCTGATGCTCATGCTTGGAAGCGGTCCTGCTCTTGACCTCGATGGAGAGCCTGTTAAGAAGGGCCCTTGTTGAAGTGGGTCATGGTGGTTCGGGCGGCAGGAAGAGGCTGCGCTTGGGTCTTGGGCCTGGGGGTTTCTCGTACTCAGCTTCCCCACTCCTGGCCCCAAGGAGCGGCTGCAGTGGGAGGTGCTTGGAGTTCACTCCCCTGGGCTGCGCAGGAGACTCCCAGATGTGGCGGCGGGCGCGGGTGGTGTTCGGCGCTTGGTCCAATTGGGTCCTGCAGAGCCTCCTGCTCCGCTCCCCATTTTTTGTTTTAAATGAGAAGCTTAGGGGGTTAATAAACTCCCATACCTTGTAAGTGGCAGAGCTAGAATATGAACCCAGATTTGTCTGATTTCAAAACTGTACTCTTAATTATCACACTATACTGCCTCTGGACTATTAAAACAGTAAGTACTTCTGATGTGGTATTGTAGAATGGCTTGATTACACTTTAATACAAGTCACATTGCTGTGCCCACTCACACATGAAAGACATTTTGCCTTGATCGCAGGGGTACCACGCTTTGACCACGGCTTGACACATGAACTTTACCTGTTGAATTGATATAGAAGATGAACACCCTTGTGGATATCTAGCAGGATTCTTGACATTGCTGGAATTCCCAGTAGTGATGTTAATGTTAATGATCCCATTTCTGGTGATTCAGCAGGGTGACTTGCCTGCCCAAGATGTCAATAACTGGTGGGAGGCAGATGGTACTGGGGAAAGGACATGGCTGTGTTTATTGACGCCCCTTCCTAACCGTCCGGTTTTGCCATGTTCTTCCTGTAAGTGACATCTTCCAGATGACTGACTTCTCTTAACTTCTGCCTACATAGATTAAGGATAAGTATCGTATTTTGATCACCTACTTAGTAATGGATGTGTTATATACTATGGCTGTAAAGAGGGAAATTTGCTCTGAAATTGTCCATTGCCCACAAAACCAGTAGGACTTAGGACGTTACTCAGTTTTAGGTTGTCCCTAAATTCCTGAACTGAACTACTAAATCTTGCTACAGGAAGTATTTTACAGATATTTAATTACCACAAAGGAATGTGAGCCCAGACTGATGATAATTTACTTTATTTTGCAGGAAGGATGCCAATTCTGCGCTGCTCAGTAACTACGAGGTAAGTAGCTTTGAAGTGAACTATTGAATTTTCCTCTCTGGTAGTTTGCCCTTTGCTTCTGAAGGTTATTGAATTCATTTTAGTTAAAATGACTGAATTCATTTGGCTTTTCCACTTTAAAATAGGACAGATGACACCATCTGGTGGACCTTGGTATTATAAGCTTGGTAAATCATACATAGTAATTCAGGGAAGCTGGGAAGACTTTAGTTTATAGTAGGCAACCTTCCCCAAATCCCAAATATTTTCTTTTCTTTTTTAAAGATTTTATTTATTTATGTGACAGAGACAGCCAGCGAGAGAGGGAACACAGCAGGGGGAGTGGGAGAGGAAGAAGCAGGCTCATAGCGGAGGAGCCTGATGTGGGGCTCGATCCCGGTACGCCGGGATCACGCCCTGAGCCGAAGGCAGACACTTTAACGACTGCGCTACCTAGGCGCCCCAAAATATTTTCGATCTTTAATTGATATGCCTTCATGGGATAGAAGCATCTATTTTGGAACTGTTTCTGTCTGCAAAGTTTTCCATTAAAATACTTATGCCTTTTCCTAATTACTACTCTTTACCTATAAAATGCTTTTATATATTATTTCGATCCTCATAATAGTGTCATAAGTATTAACACTTTTGTTTTGAAAGTGACAGCTTAGTTGACACACCGTTATGAATAATTTAGTATGAACTAGCAGATTTGGACTTTGTTTGGGGGCTTGAGGGTTGGGTTGCTGCAGAAAGGGAGGAAAAAAGGAAAGAAGTTGGTGAGATGGGAGATAATAACATTTTTCCCTACCTTCTATTTTGCCTTTGTTTTTTTGGTATTAGCAAAGCCATCTGGTAGGTTAACTGCAGGTATATAAAGAACCATTCATATATTCACTGTCAGTTTTTCATTTTCTAGAATCTAAATTCATGAAGACTTAAGGAGATTTGAGTCTCTATTGTGTGATAGAAAATAGAAGGTAGTGGAATTAACACAGTTGGCCATACTCCTTACTTAAATTGTTGCTGCTAATAACAGGAAGGAAATGGTTGTTACTCAAGCCATTGGCTTTTAGGAACCTCCTTGTCCAGTTTGGATGCTGCTAAATGTTTGGGTGTTTTACCTATTGGGGAACATCACATTAATTAGATCTCATGACACTATTTCTGAAAAAATAATGACAGGCAGGGGAGGGGTTGTATTGTATCTAGTAATGGTTTATGAGTCTGTACTTACTTCCTTTGGTTCTCTGGCATAATCTCCAAAATAGGAAAGATATATCCTCTACCCACCCTCCTCAGCACTAACACATATATGTTTTTCCCTTGTGGGAAAGTTTACTTCTAAAGTTCTGTAGCGTTTTTTTCTCTTCTCTTCTTCTTCTTCTTCTTTTTTTTTTTTTTTTTTGTAAAATTTATGTTTATCACTTGCCTCGTAATTTTTCCTTTTCAGAAATAAATTTACTAGATTTTCATATTAGTGAAGCAGGATCCTGTTTTAGAAAAAACTTATTTTTAGGAAAAAAATTTTTAGTTGAAGCACAGTTGACAGATAACATTAGTTTCAGGCATACAACATAATGATTCAGTATTTGTACATTGTGAAATTACCACAATAAATCTAGTTAACATCCATTACCATATATATAGATTTTTTTTTCTTGTGATGAGAACTTTTAAGATTTACTCTCTTACCAACTTTCAGATATTCAGTACAGTTTTACTGTAGTCACTATGCTGTATGTTATATCGTCATTATTTATTTTATAACTGGAAATTTGTACATTTTGACTCCCTTACTGATTTTGCCCACCATCTTCCTTCTGCTTCTGGCAGCCATGAATCTGTTCTCTATGCCTCTGAGCTTGTTTTGTTTTTTTTTTTTAAATAAGATTTTATCTATCTATCTATCTATCTGAGAGGGAGCGCACGCGTATACTAGCCAGTGGAGGAGCAGAGGGAAAGGGACAGGCAGATTCTGCTGAGCGTGGAGCCCAGTGCAGGGCTTGATCCCACAACCTTGAAATCATGACCTGAGCTGAAATCAGAAGTCGCACACTTCACCAGCTGAGCCACCCAGGCACCACTTAGTTTGGTTTTTAAGATTCCACATGTAAGTGAGATCATACAGTATTTATCTGACTTATTTTACTTAGCATAATATCTCCAAGGTCCATCCATGTTGCGAATGGCAAGATCTCATTCTTTCTTATGACCAAATAATATTCCATTGTATATATTAAAACCATATTTTTGTATTCATCTGTTGATGGACGCCCAGGTTGTTTCCATATCTTGGCTATTGTAAATAATGCTGCATTGAACATTATGGTGCAAATGTCTTTTGAGTTAGTGTTTTTATTTTGTTTTGATAAAATACCCAGAAGTGGAATTGTTGAATTATATAGTGATTTTATTTTTAACTTTTTGAGGAACCTCCATACTGTTTTTTTGTTTTTTTTTTTTTTAAGGATTTTTTTTTATTTATTCGACAGAGACAGAGACAGCCAGCGAGAGAGGGAACACAAGCAGGGGGAGTGGGAGAGGAAGAAGCAGGCTCATAGCGGAGGAGCCTGATGTGGGGCTCGATCCCACAACGCCAGGATCACGCCCTGAGCCGAAGGCAGACGCTCAACCGCTGTGCCACCCAGGCGCCCCTCCATACTGTTTTCTATAGTGGTTGCATAAATTTACATTCCCACCAACAGTGCACAAGGGTTTCCTTTTCTTCTTATCCTTTCCAACACTTATTATTTCTTGTCTTTTTGATGCTAGCCATTTTAACAAGTGTGAAGTGATACCTCATTGTGGATTTTGATTTGCGTGTCCCTGATGATTAGTGACGTTGAGCATCTTTTTATGTGTCTGTTGGCCATCTGGATGTCTTCTTTTGAAAAACGTCTCTTTAGATCCTCTGCCCATTTTTTAACGAGATTGGTTTTTTGGTATTTAGTTCTGTAAGTTCTTTATATATTTTGAATATTAAATACATGATTTGCAAATATTTGCTCTCATCTAGTAAGTTGTCTGTTCATTTTGCTGATGGTTTCCTTTGCTGTGCCTTTTAGTTTGATGTAGTGCTACCTTTTTATTTTTGCTTTTGTTGCCTTTACTTTTAGTGTTAAATAAAATTTAAAAAAACCAAACATCACCAAGACTGATGTCAAGGAGCATACCTCCTGTGTCATCTTCTAGGAGCTTTATGGCTTCAGGTCTTGCATTCAGTTTTTTAATTAATTTTTGAGTTAATTTTTGTGTGGTGTAAGGTACTGGTCCAGTTTTCCCAGCACCATTTTTCGAAGAGACTTTCTTTTCCCCTTTGTATATTGTTGGCTCCTTTGTCAAAAATTAGCTAACCACATATGTGTGAGTTTATTTCTGGACTCTCTGTTCTGTTCCATTGATTTGTGTCTGTTTTTATGCCAGTACAATACCATTTTGATTTCTTGGCTTTGTAATGTAGTTTGAAATCAGGAAGCATGATGCCTCTAGCTTTGCTCTTCTTTCTCAAGATTGCTTTGACTATTCAGGGTCTTTCGTGGTTCCATAAAATTTTAGGATGGTTTGTTCTATTTCTGTGAAGAATGCCATTGGAATTTTGATAGAGGTTACACTGAATCTGTAGATTGCTTTGAGTAGTATGGACATTATTAATTCTTCTAAGCCATGAGCATGGGATATCATTCTGTGTATTTGTGTCTTCTTCATCAGTGTCTTATCCCGCTCAGTGTATAGATCTTTCATTCGTTGGTTAAATTTATTCCTAGGCATTTTGTTCTTTTTGGTGCAGTTGTAAATGGGATTGTTTTCTTAATTTCTCTTTCTGATAGTTCACTATTATCATGTAACATGCAACAGATTTCTATATATTGATTTTGTATCCTGTAATTGTACTGAGTTCATTTATTATTAGCTCAGTTTTTTGGTAGCGTCTTTAGAGTTTTCTATACGTATATCATGTCATCTGCAAATAGTGACAATTTTACCACTTTCTTTCCAATTTGGCTGCCTTCTGTTTCTTTTCTTGCCTAATTGCTCTGGCAAGGACTTCCAATACTATGTTGACTAAAAGGGGCAAGAGTGGCATCTTTGTCTTGGCCTGATCTAATAGGAAAAGGTTTCAGCTATTCATTGTTCAATATGGTGTTAGCTGAGGGCTTGTCATATATGGCCTTTACACATTGAGGTGTGTTCTCTTGAAACCCAGTTTGTTGAGAGTTTTTATCATAAATTGGTGTTGAATTTTGGAAAGTTCTTCGTCTGCATCTATTGAGGTGATAGTATTTTAGGAAAATTTACTTTCAAATATTCAATGTATCTTTGAGGTCAGAGGAGATCGGTGATACGGTATATGTTGATAAGGAAACATTTGAAATATTTTCAATAAACTAATGAATTTGGATTAATTGACTTAGGTAAAAGCATTTTAAAAATGTCAGCTGCTTCTCCGACTCATATTTGCACTAATGCAAGAGTTAGAGGGATGGTTTATGAAAGAAAAGAGGTACTATCCTATTTATCCTTCAAAATCATTGACCTTGAAATAGAACATTTCTCACAAATATTCATAAAAATATTTTATCACTTCCTAGGTGTTCCAGTTACTGACTGATCTGAAAGAGCAACGGAAAGAAAGTGGAAAGAACAAACACAGTTCTGGGCAACAGAACTTGAATACTATCACCTATGAAGTAAGCCTATGCTTCTGCAAGGTCTACCCAAACTACCATTGAGGGGGATTGGTTTATTCCGCAAATGACTATCCATCAAATCATGACTACCTCTTACTTGATTTGAGTAGTTTTACTGTAACCCAGTTTTATTCTGATTATACAAGTGGAAGGAGTTTGGCCAGTGGTGAGGGTTAGCCAGTGATAAACTTGGAGGGAATAATCAAAAGACTGCCCTCAATTCTAACACCATTTGCATGTCAGGGATCCCTAGGACCACCCTTGGATTCAGTAATTCACTGGAAGTACTCAGAACTCACTGAAAGCTATTGTATTCAGTTGTAATTTATTACATTAAAAGGATACAGGTTAAAATTGGCCATGGGAAAAAGCATATGGGGAGAAATTCCATTTAGGAGAAATTCTAGCTCAGAGCTTCTGTTGTCCTCTAATGTGGAGTCAGAATATGTTTCTCTCTAGGGGCGCCTGGGTGGCACAGCGGTTAAGCGTCTGCCTTCGGCTCAGGGCATGATCCCGGCGTTCTGGGATCGAGCCCCACATCAGGCTCCTCCGCTATGAGCCTGCTTCTTCCTCTCCCACTCCCCCTGCTTGTGTTCCCTCTCTCGCTGGCTGTCTCTGTTGAATAAATTTAAAGAAATCTTTAAAAAAAAAAAAAAAAAAAGAATATGTTTCTCTCTTGAAAATTGGTGTGTGATAATACATACGTATTATTGTCAGCCAGGGAAGCTCAGCTAAACTTCGGTGTCCCAAATTTTTATTTGGGCTCTATCATATAGACGTGATTGAGGATTGATTTGTTCATCTCAGCCTCTAGGTACACTGATACTGCATGACCCAAAGCCCCTACTCTAAGTCACATTTTTTTTAAGACTATTCAGTATGACCTAAGGCCTCCAGACAAAGATACTCCTATTGAGTGTAACACTCCCAAGGTCTAGAGATTGCCTCCTAGGAGCTGAGGGCAAAGGCCCAACTATCTCTTTGGGCAAAGCCAAATTCTTTATTACACAAAAAGTAATGTTTTTTATTGTAAAAAACTTACAAAGTACCAAAAAGTATAAAGAAGAAAGCAAAAGTAATTTACAATTTTAACATCTAGTTGACATTTTGCTATTTTCTCCCAACCTTATGCTTTATCCTTAAAAAAGTTTAAGTCATCGTATTTGTTTTATGTGATGTTTTATTTTGTATCTGTCATTTTAATTTATGTTTTCTTTTATTTTCTTTCACATCTGATTCGTCTCTACAAAGGATAGAGTTTTAATTATCTTTATCTTTCCAAAGACACAATTAAACCTGGATTAAGTTACTATAATCCCTTTTAAGGAAATTAAGGGGTGTTTAGCACTTTTGTCACCATTCCTCCCTATCCAGTTATGTTCATCTAATCATGTGTTTAAAATCCTGTCATTCAGGGGCGCCTGGGTAGATCAGTCGGTTAAACATCTCACTCTTGATTTTGGCTCAGGTTATGATCTCAAGATCATGAGGTTGAGCCACACTCAGCGTGGAGCCTGCTTAAGATTCTTTCTCCCTCTCTCTCTGCCTTCTCTGCCCCCAGCTTGTGCATACCTGTGCTCTCTTTCTCAAAAAAAATCTCTCATTCATTTATACACTCATGTTCTTTTATGTTATACCGTTCATCTCTTTCAAAAAAGAAAATGAGGGGCGCCTGGGTGGCACAGCGGTTAAGCGTCTGCCTTCGGCTCAGGGCGTGATCCCGGCGTTCTGGGATCGAGCCCCACATCAGGCTCCTCTGCTATGAGCCTGCTTCTTCCTCTCCCACTCCCCCTGCTTGTGTTCCCTCTCTCGCTGGCTGTCTCTATCTCTGTCGAATGAATAAATAAATAAAATCTTTAAAAAAAAAGAAAATGAAATGTTTGTTGGTAATTAGTTTTATAGCCAAATTAGTTTAAACTCACTGCAACTCTGTTACATATTTTAATTCATGGTTCCTTAAGGAAAGTTATTGTGGTGTTAAATGTTTTGAGACATTTTATGCCTGAGAATATATTTCTAGTGTTCTTAATGTGAATAGCACCTCATCTGAACATGGAGTTCTTGGGTTCAGCTTTCTTTCTGCAAGGCTCTACAGGTATTACTTAGCCTGTTGGTGTTTGTTGTTACAGAGGAGTCTGAGACCAACCTGATTTTTGCACTTGGGAGAGACGCTTCACTTAGATGCTTGAGGTTACTGTTTACTTTTCAGGTTTGAAGTTCCTTTCAAGTTATGTCTAGGTGGGGTTCCCTCTTTGAGAAAAAGTAAAAGCCTTTTATTTTGAGATAATTATAGCCTTACAGAAGTTATAAACATGGTGCCGAGAGTACCCATATGCCCTTCCCTTAGTTTTCCCTGATGTTAATATCTTATATAATCATGGCACAATTTTTAAAACTAAGAAAATTACACAAAGATTTTATTCAAATTTTCTGTTTTTCCATTAATGTTTTTTTTCTGTTCAAGGATACTATTTTGTATTTAGTTACCATGTCTCCTTAATATCCTCCAGTCTGGTAATGGGTTCTTAGTCTTTCCTCATCTTCCATGCATGACCTTGATACTTCTGAAGAGTAATGGTCAAGTATTTGTAGAATGTCCCTCCATTTTGGTTTGCTTGATGTTTTCTTGTGAACAGACTGGAGTTATGGCTTTTGGGGAAGAATGCCACAAAAGGGATGTGCCCTTCTCATTGCATAGTATAGGGTGCATCAGTGTCTTCTTACTGATGCTGTGAATTTGTTTACTTGGTTAAGGTGGTATCTGCCTGGTTTCTCCACTGTAAAGTTACTGATTTTCCATTTCCACTTTGTATTAGTTAGATAGGATTCACCACATCCAGCCCATTCAAGGGGGAGGGGATTAGGCTTCACTTCTTGAAGGGAAGGAGATCAAAGAATTTGAGGACATATATTAAAAGCATCACAGTAATTAATAAATATTTTGGGGGCGCCTGGGTGGCACAGCGGTTAAGCGTCTGCCTTCGGCTCAGGGCATGATCCCGGCGTTCTGGGATCGAGTCCCACATCAGGCTCCTCCGTTATGAGCCTGCTTCTTCCTCTCCCACTCCCCCTGCTTGTGTTCCCTCTCTCGCTGGCTGTCTCTATCTCTGTCGAATAAATAAATAAAATCTTTAAAAAAAAATTAAAAAAAAATAAATATTTTGGGGAAGATGCTTTGAGACTATGCAAATATCCCACTTAAAGCTTTTGCCCATTAATTTTAGTATTCATTGGTATGTCTTTTCTGCAGTAATTATTACTATGGTTCAATTGCCTAATGGTGATTTATTTCCCTCATTCCTTCCACATTTAACACAGAATTCTTCTGTAGGAAACACTTGTTCCTTCTCATCCTTTTATTTACTTATATCCCTGTGGACTGGCGACTGTTTTATTCTTTGGGTTCCCTGTTTTTATTTTTTCTTTTCTTTTGTTTTTTTGAGTTTTCAAACTTCTGTTAATCCATGTTTATTTCCTTTTTTAATTTAAATTCAATAATTAACATATAATGTAATATTGGTTTCAGAGGTACAGGTCTGTGATTCATTAGTCTTATAGAACACCCAGTGCTCATTATATCACATGCCCTCCTTAATGTCCATCACCCATTTACCCCATCCCTCCACCCACCTCCCCTCCAGCAACCCTCAGTTTGTTTCCTATGACTAAGAGTCTCTTATGGTTTGTCTCCCTCTCTGGATTCGTTTTGTTTTATTTTTTCCTCTCTTCTGCTATGATCCTCTGTTTTGTTTCTTGAATTCCACATATCAGTGAGATCATATGATAATTGTCTTTCTCTGATTGACTTATTTCACTTAGCATATACCGTCTAGCTCCATCCACGTTGTTGCAAATGGCAAGATTTCATTTTTTTTTTTGATGGCTGAGTAATTTCCATTGTGTATATATATATCACTAAAAAAATTGTTTGAAATATGACACAATTATCAGATTGAGTTTTTTCTTTTTCTTTCTTTTTTTTTTTTGAAGATCAGAAAAGCTTTCTTCTAGAATGTCATTCATTATTCTTCCTCTTCTAGTCACTGGTTTTCTTTTTGAGGAATTCCCATCCTATGAAGACTGACTCTCCTGAAGGCATTTGTTTTATAGAAGATTTTTTTTTTTAAGATTTATTAGAGAGCGGGCATGCACCATGGAGGAGGGGTGCAAAAGGGGAGAGAGAGGGACAAGCAGGAGCCGTAGGCGGGGCTTGATCCCATGACCCTGAGATCATGACCTGAGCCGAAATCAAGAGTCAGGTGCTCAGCTGACTGAGCCACACAGATGCCCTTTCATAGAAGATTTTTGAAAGAAAATTTTAGAATACTAAATTATAGCTATTGTCTTCCCTTTTTCTCATTCAGGTTTTTTGTCTTATGCTTACTTTTTCTTTCTTTTTTTGGGGTAGACGTTAAAATACATATCAAAAACACCATGCAGGCACCAGAGTCCTGAGATTGTTAGAGAATTTCTCACAGCAATGAAAAGCCACAAGTTGACCAAGTAAGTAAAAAAATTTTTTTATTTTTAATTTAAATTTAGTTAGCATTTAGTGTATTATTAGTTTCAGGGGTAGAATTTAGTGATTCATCAGTTGCATGTAACAGCCAGTGCTCATTACATCAAGTGCCCTCCTTAATGCCCATCACCCAGTTACCCCATCCCACCACCCTTCTCCCCTCCAGGAACCCTCAGTTTGTTTCCTATAGTTAAGAGTCTTATGATTTATCTCTGATTTAATCTTATTTTGGTTTTTCATCCCTTCCCCTATGTTCATCTGTTTTGTTTCTTAAATTCCACGTAGAAGTGAAATCATATGGATTTGTCTTTCTCTGACTTATGTCACTTAGCATAATACCCTCTAGTTCCATCCATGTCATTGCAAATGGCAAGATTTCATTCTTTTTGATGGCTGAGTAATAGTCCACTGTGTGTGTGTGTGTGTGTGTGTGTGTGTGTGTGTGTGCGTGTGTGTGTGTGTGTGTACCACACCTTTATTCATTCATCTGTCGATGGACAGCTAGGCTCTTTCCGTATTTTGGCTATTGTGGACGTTGCTGCTCTAAACGTTGGGGTGCATGTGCCCTTTCAAATCACTGTAGTAAAAATTTTAAGTAGGAAAAGCATGTGACACATAATGAAAAAGATAGTTTACAAAAACCATCCTCAGTAATAGCGTATTTCTTTTTTGTTGGGTTTTGAATGATAATTAACATGCAGTGCTCTTTTAAAGTAGGATCATGGTATTGTGCATAAGACAACTGAGACTTAGACACAAGGATCCTTCTAGAGCCAGAAACAGAATTTAATGGGATTTTTTTAATCTTAAAATCTTTTTGGGTTTTTTTTTGAGTCCCAGTTCTGTGACCTGCCCCATAACCCCTTTACAGCACTCAGGGCAAATTTGTTGAAAATAGGGTTCACAAATTAAAGTGCTCTTTATAAAATTGACCAGTTAAGTCATTTGAAAATTGTGTTTACTCAGGGCAAAAATGGCTTGATAATATTCGTCTTCTTTAGAGCTCGATTTCTTTTCCTGGTGACCTTCTTGAATAAATTAAGCCTGTAGGAATTAAAAGCATCATTAAGAATTAGATTAAGAGGGATGCCTGGGTGGCTTAGTCGGTTAAGTGTCTGCCTCTGACTCAGGTCATGATCCCAGGGTCCCGGGATCAAGCCCCACATTTGGCTCCCTGCTCAGTGGGGAGTCTGCTTCTCCCTCTGCCTCTGCTGCTCCTGCTGCTTGTGCTCTGTCTCTGTCAAATAAATAAAATCTTTTCTAAAAAAATTAGATTAAGAGTTTACATGAGAAGAACACTAGCTCTTGTCTTTTAGAGTTGATACAGAGCTGATAAATCTCAAAAGCTTCTGTCATTCATTGAGGATAATTAATAATTTTCTTTTGAAGGAAACATTGGTGTTATTTCAGACACACAGCTGATACACTATCAATAAACTAAGTGTACTTCTCTTGCCTCTCTTGTCCAAATGCACTTTGAAGGGAAACATAATTCGTGTGTGTGTGGGTGTGTGTGTGTATTTTATTTTTTTACTTTGGTAAATTTTGTCATCCTAACTGCTTTTAAGTGTACAATTCATTAGTGTTAAATATATTCACATGTTGTGCAACTAATATCCAGAAGTTTTTAATCTTGCAAAACTGAAACTCTATACCAATTAAACAACTTCCATTTCCCCCTAACCTCAGCCCCTGGCAGCCCCCATTCGGTCTTTTGTTTGTATGAATTTGTCTACTCCAGATACTAAGTGGAATCATATAGTATGTCTTTTTTTAAAAAATTGAATATTTAATATTTTTAAAATTAATTAAAATAATTATTTTTTGTTTTACCATTTAAGTCATTTTTAAGTGTGCGGTTCATGAGGTGCATTCACATTGTTGTACAACCATCACTGCCATCCACCCACAGAATATTTTTCATCTTGCAAAACTGAAACTTTGCACTTACTAAATAATGACTCTCCACATTCCCTACCTTCTGTAGAGCGCCTGGTAACCACCAGTCTGCTTTCTCTCATGAACTCTGAGTACCTCTTTTTAGGGGATCATGCAGTATTTGTCCTTTTGTGACTGGCTAATTTCATTTACCATAATGTCTTCAGTTTCATCCCTGTTGTAGCATGTGTCAAATTTGCCTTCCTTTTGAACACTGCATGATATTTTATATATTCATATATCTGTTGATATATACCTAAGTTGTTTTCACCTTTTAGCTATTGTGCGTAATGATGCTGCTATGAACATGTGTGTACAAATATCTTTGAGACTCAGCAGAAGTCAAATTGCTATTCTAACTTTTTGCAAAACTGCCATACTGATTTCCGTAGTGGCTACACCATTACTTACCCCCAAGCAGTGCATGAGGGTTCCAGTTTCTCCACATCCTTGTCAACAGTTGTCTTCCGTTTTTTTGATAATAGCCATCTTAATAGGTGTGAAGCATTATCATTGTGGTTTTGTTTTGCATTTATTTAGTGATGTCAGTCATCTTTGTCCAAAAATTTGTCCAGATTTTGAAGTCCAAATGTGTATTTCTCGTTTCTTATTTGTGCCTTTGTGTCATATCTAAGAAATCATTGTCAAATCCAAAGTCATAAAGCTTTTCCACTATTTTTTTTTTGAGAGTTTTATACTTTTTTTTTTTTTTTTTTTGAAGATTTTATTTATTTATTTGACAGAGATAGAGACAGCCAGCGAGAGAGGGAACACAAGCAGGGGGAATGGGAGAGGAAGAAGCAGGCTCATAGTGGAGGAGCCTGATGTGGGGCTTGGTCCCATAACGCTGGGATCACGCCCTGAGCTGAAGGCAGACGCTTAACTGCTGTGCCACCCAGGCGCCCCGAGAGTTTTATACTTTTATGTCTTCTGTTTAGATGTTAGATTCATTTTGAATTAATTTTTGTGTGTGGTGTAAAATAAGGATTCACCTTCATTCTTTTACATGTGGCTATGCCATTTTCCCACCACAATTTGTTGAAAAGATTGTACTTACCCATTGAATAATCTCGGCACCCTTGTCAAAAATCATTTGACCATACATGTGAGAGTTTATTTCTACACTCTGTTCCATTGGGCTACATGTCTGTCTTTACACTAATACTATACTGTTTTGATTGCTATTGCTGTAGTTTTATAGTAAGTTTTGAAGTCAAGAAATGTGACATCTCCAGCTATATTCTTTTTCAAGATTGTTTGGGTTATTTAGGGTCCCTTGGGGTTTCTGTATGTTTTTTTTCTATTTCTGCAAAAAATGCTATTGGGATTTTGATAGGGATTACGTTCAATCTGTAGTTTGCTGTGGGTAAGTATGGCCATCTTAACAATGTTAAGTTTCACAGTCCCAAAAACATGGGATGTCTTTCCATTTGTGTCTTCTTTAATTTCTTTCAGCAACATTGTATAGTCTTCAGTGTATGGTCTTTCACCTCCTTGGTTAAATTTATTCCTAAGTATTTTATTTTTTTCAGTGCTATTGTAAATGGAATTGTTTTCTTAATTCCCTTTTCAGATTGTTAGTGGTAGAAACACAGCTGGTTTTTGTGTGTTGATTTCATATCCTGTAACTTTGCTGAAATTGTTTATCAGTTCTAACAGTTTTTTGTAGAATCTTTAGGTTTTCTACTTGTAACGTAATGTTGTCTGTGAGCAGAGATAATTTTACTTCTTCTTTTTCAATTTGCATGCTTTTATTTCTTTTTCTCATTTATTTATTTATTATTTTATTTATTATTTTTTAAAAGATTTTATTTATTTATTTGACAGAGATGGCGAGAGAGAGAACACAAGCAGGGGGAGTGGAAGAGGAAAAAGCAGGTGTAATCAGTTGAAATCATTAGTTTAGTCTAAATGCTTTTTGACCATTACAACCTTTAATATTGATAAAACGTCTTGAAGCACGTTGTGTTTATAATGAAAAGAGCAGTAGTTGAATCCTCACTGGTGTAGCTTTGTTGCCTGCCTTTAGTATAACCTTTATGGTTAATGGTTTGTGGTGTTTGAAGTAGTAGGGGATGCCTGGCCTTTTTTGATAGCTGAAAATCATTTTAAGAAATGCACATAATCAAATGCTTCAAAAATTGGAAGATAGCTCTGAGAAGGGGCTGACTTCCATTGGAAGTGTTTCTGTAGAAAATGAGGGAAAGGGAAATGGAAGGTGAGAAGAGAGCATTTAAGTGTAGGAGAAGTGAGGTTTTGGCTGTTTTATACACACTGACTCAATCGTGATAGCCAACGCAGTGTTGTACAGATGGGTGAACTGAGGCTCAGGTAAGTTACGTATGTGCCCCAAATCACGCACAGAGTAAGGGGTAACCCAGTAGTGAATTCTTCCAGCTTACCCAAAGTTTCATGTTGTTTTTCTGAGAAAGTTGGTTAGTGTGTGTATCAAGATAGGGACCCAGTGGGCCCTTTGGTTGTCCATGCTTGGGTATTGAGAAGGAACTTTTTCTTCTGGGGGAAGAGAACAGAGCTACTCTTCCAATACCCAGGCAAGAGAAATTTTCACTCCCAGAAATCTTAGAGTCAGTGTTGGACTCATATAAATATTTCTTTTAAAATGATTCATCATGTCATTAATATACAAGTAAATCATGTGTATTGCAGAGCAGTTCTGTTACCCCCCAGAAATAACCTCATTCTGTCTTTTGTAATTAATCCCTTCCCCTGTGCCCAGTGCCTAGCAACTGATCTGTTTTCTTTTCCTATAGATTTTCCCTTTCCAGAAAATCATACAAATGGAATCATACAATATATAGCCTTTTGAGTATGTCTTCTTTCCATCTACGTACTGCATTTGTGATTTATCCACATTGTTATTTGTTCCTTGTTATTGCTGAGTAGTGTTCCACTATATGGATGTACTGCGGTTTGTTCATTCACTCATCAGTTGAAAGACATTGAGATGTTTCCAGCTTTTGGCAGTTACGCATAAAGCTACTGTAAGCACCTCATAAAGTTTTGTGTGAGAATAAGTTGAACTCTGTAAGAAATTGCCAACTCTTTTCTAAAGTGACTGAAGCATTTTGCATTCTCTCTGGCAGTGTAAGAGAGTTCCACTTCATATCCTCACTGGTACTTGGTATTTTTAGTAATTTTTATTTTAGCTGTTACATTGGTTTGAAGGGGTATCTCATTGTGGGTTTGGCTTTTTTTTTTTTTTTTTTGAGATTTATTTATTTATTTAGAGAGAGGGAGAGAGCGAGCATGCATGCAGGCGAAGGGTCTGAGGGAGAGAATCCCCAAGCAGACTCCCTACTGAGTGCAGAGCCTGACACAGGGCTCAGTCTTCCCACCCATGAGATCACAACCCGAGCCAAAATCAAGAGTCAGACGCTTAACTGACTGAGCCACCCAGGCATCCCTCATTTTGGTTTTAATTACATTTCCTTAATAATGACTAATGTGGAGCATTTTCTTGTTCTTATTTTATCTTCTTGGGTGAAGTGTCTGAATATTTTGTCCATTATTTTATTGTTTTTTTAATTGCATAGATTTAAGAATTCTTTGTATATCCTGGATGTAAGTCCTTTGTTCAGTATGTAATTTGCAGATATTTTCTCCAGTTTGTGGGTTTTTTTGTTTGCTCTCTTTTTTAAAGATTTTATTTATTTGAGAGAGAGAAAGAGGGAGAGAAATCATGAGCAGGGGGAGAGGGTCCAAGGGAGAGGGAGAAGTAGCCTCCCCGCTGAGCAAGGAGCCTGACGCAGGGCTTCTTCCCAGGACCCCGAGGTCATGATCTGAGCCAAAGGCCCAACTGACTGAGCCACCCAGGTGCCCCTTTCTTTTCATTCTCTTAACACTTTCTCAGAGCAGAAGGTTTTGATGGAGTCAAATTTATCTTTTCTTTTTTGTCTTCTGCATCCCGCCTTTAACGTTTTATGTAAAAATTCTGCCATGTCCAGGGTTAACAAAGATTTTTCTCTTATGTTTTCTTCCAAAAGTAATCCTTTTTTTTTTTTTAAGATTTTTTTTTTTTTTTTAATTTATTTGACAGAGACAGCCAGGAAGAGAGGGAACACAAGCAGGGGGAGTGGGAGAGGAAGAAGCAGGCTCCTAGCAGAGGAGTCCTATGTGGGGCTCGATCCCAGAATGCTGGGATCACGCCCTGAGCCAAAGGCAGATGCTTAACGACTGCGCCACCCAGGCGCCCCTAGAAGTAATCCATTTTGAGTTGGTCTTGAGGGTATGTTGTGAGATAAGGGTTGAGATTCAGTGTGTGTGTGTGTGTGTGTGTGTGTGTGTGTGTAGATTTCAAAGTGTTTCAGTACCATTTGTTGAAAAGACCATCCTTTCTTTGTTGAATTGCCTTTGCTGTTTTATAAGAAATCTGTTGATTCTGTTACTTCATTCTGTATTGCTCCTTTGATCTATGTGTCTGTTTTTCTGTCAGTACCACACTGTCTTGATCACTGCAGCTTTGTGTAGTAAGTGTGAAATCAAATAGTAAAAGTTCTTCAATTTCGTTCATTTTCAAAATTGTTTTGGTTTTTCTAGTTTGTTTGGCTTTTCTAGTTCCTTTGCCTTTTTATATAAAATTTTTTAAAGATCTATTAGAGGCATCCCTTACTATAAATTTTTTAATCAGCATCTTGAACAGATCCTGCGGTTTGGGATTTCATTACATAAGTTTTTGGGGAAAAATTATTACCATATCAGTATCAATATCTAATCCATGGAAACAGTGTATCTCTCCACTTATTTAGGACTTTAATTTCTTTCATCACTGTTTCTGTAGTTCAGCATACAGGTTCTGCATAACTTATTAGATTTAAACCTGTGAATTTAATAATTTTTGGTACTATTGGAAATAGCACTGATTTCCAGATGTTTAATGCTAATGTAGAGAAATACAGCTGATTTGTCTATATTGATCCAATGCTGCACAGCCTTGCTAAATCCATTTACTAATACCAGGAGCTTTTTTTAGTATGTTCTTTGTGATTTTTCTATGTGGACAGTGATGGTATTTGTGAATGCAGAATGTTAAAAGTTTTTTCAGATCTTTTTGCCTTTATTTCTTTTCCCTGTCTCATGTTCTGGCTAGGACCATAATGTTACTGTATCATGTTCAGTAGGAGTGGTAAGAGCAGACATCTTTACCTTGTCCCTGATGTTAGGGGAAGAAGGCTTTCAGTTAATTTACCAGTAAGTATGTTAGCTTAGGTTTTTCATGGATGCCCTTTACCAGTTTTAGGAAGTTTGCCAAGATTTTTATCATGACTGGATGTTGATTATGTCAGTTGCTTTTTCTTTGTCTCTTGAGGTGTTCATATGGTTCTTGTTCCTTTAGTCTTTAAAAATGTATCTTTTTGGGGCACCTGGCTGACTTAGTTGGGGGAGCGTGCAGCACTTAATCTCGGGATCGTGAGTTCAAGCCTCACATTGGGTGTAGAGATTACTTACAAAAATGTAATCTGAAAAAAAATGTATCTTTTTGCTTTTTGGCTATATCTTTTTGTGTATTTTGCTTAGTGGTAACAATTTGCACACCTAATCATTTACAGTCCAGATAGAGTTAATATTTTACCACTGAGTAAAATATATATAAGTCCCTTAACTTCTCCCTTTTATGTTGTAGTTGTCATATTTATTACATCTGTATCATTGAAAATAGTATTTAGTGGTGTTTTAACATTTACTTTATATACTTTTACATATTTTAAAGATTAGGAGGATAAAAATAGTTTTTTATGTTTACCCAGATTTTTACCACTCATTTTGCTCTTTTTTTTTTTTTTAAGATTTAATTAATTAATTTGACAGGGGGTTGGGGCAGAGGGGGAGGGAGAAGCAGGCTCCCTGTTGAGCAGAGAGCCCGATGCAGGACTCGATCCCAGGACCCTGGGATCACGACCCAAGCTGAAGGCAGATGCTTAACCGACTGAGCCACCCAGGCGCCCCTTGCTCTTCTTTCTGAAGTTCCATGTGTACTTCTTACCATTTACTTTAGCCTGAAAAACTTTCATTAGCATTTCTTTTAGAACAGGTCTGCTGGATACAAATTTCCTTACTTTTCTTTCAACTGAGAATGTTATTTTCTTCCATTCCTGAAGGATAGTGTCATAGGTTGATTGGTCTTTTCTTTCAGCACTTTATACTTCAGTGTCTTCTAACTGCCATGGTTTCCGTTGAGTAATCTGGTCATGCAGTGTATAATGTGTTATTTTCTTCTAGCTGCTTTTGGTGTTTTTTTCTTCTCTCTGGTCTTCAAAAGTCTGATTGTGATTTTTTTTTTTCCAGTTTATCTTTGCTGAGCTTCTTGATTATGTAAATTTTTGCCTCTTACTAAATTTGTGAAGCTTTGGACCATTATTTTGAAATAATTTTTTCTGCCCCAGTCGCTTTCTCTTTTCTTTCTGGAACTCCAAAGATAACTATTAGAACTTTAAAAGTAGTTCTATAGGTCCCCAACACTCTGTTCTCTCTTTTTTTTTTTTTCAGACAAACTTTTTTATTAACATTTCCCAAACAATCTGTATGGTTGTCACTCTTAGTTCCTTAACTGGAACATGTTGGACCCTGTTGACACGAAAAGCTTTGGATAATGAAACGCAAGTAGGGGATCAGGAGCTGGGGAAAGGGGTGGGAAGAAAGAAAATGATGCATCACTTTTCCTCTAGATCTACTTTTTTTCTTTTTTTTTTAAGATTTATTTATTTGTTTGAAAGGGGGTTAGGGCAGAGGGAGAGAATCTTTCAAGCAGACTCTCCGCTGAGCGTGGAGCCCAATGTGGGGCTCAATCCTGCAGCCCATGAGACCATGACCCGAGCCGAAACCAAGAGTCGGACACTGAACTGACTGAACCACGAGGCACTCCTTCTCTAGATCTACTTTGATTGTCACATGCAATTTCAGCTGGATGGCACCTTGTCACATGACTGTGTTCTTCCAATCCATGGCTCCTCTGTAGGCTGTTTATCAGTAAAGACCACAGAGCAGTCCTGTTTTGTGGAACCTTCTGCAGTGATAGAAATATTCCTCTGGTCTGTCCTGTACAGTAGCTTCTAGCCACATGCAGCTGTGGATCATTTGAAATGTGACTCGTGCAAAGGAGGAACTGCATTTTTAGTTTAATTTAATTTAATTATTATTTTTTAAAGATTTTATTTATTTGCCAGAGAGAGAGAGAGAGTGTGCGCATGCATGCTCACACAAGCAGGGGAAGCAGCAGGCAGAGGGAGAAGCAGGCTCCCCGCTGAGGAGCCGGATGTGGGACGTGATCCCAGGACCCTGAGATCATGACCTGAGCTGAAGTCAGACTTTTAACCAACTGAAACCACCCCCCCCCAGGTACCCCTGTATATCTTCTTTGATGAGGTGTTTGTTTAGGTCTTTTGGCCATTTTTTAATTGGGTTGTTTTCTTATTGTTTTAAGAATTTGTTGTATATTTTGGATAACAGTCCTTTATCCTGTGTCTTTCATAAATATTTTCTCCTAGTCTGTGGTTTGTTTTCTCATTTTCTTGATGTCATGTTTCACAGAGCAGTTGTTTTTAATTTTAATGAAGTCCAGTCTATCGGTTAATTTTTTCACGGATTGTGCCTTTGGTATTGTAGCAGAAAAGTCACCACCAAACTCAGGATCATCTGGGTTTTCTCCTGTATTATCTTCTAGGAGTGTTTATAGTTTTGCATTTTACGTTTAGGTCTAGTTGTCTAGACAGTTGTTTTCTAGGTGGTAGAGAGGTGGATTCCTGGTTCTTCCCACCCTGCCATTTTCCCTGAATCCTCTCTGTTAATTTTTTTCCTTTCCCTGCCCCTCTTTGTTGTTCAAACAAGATGATTTCTACTGATCTGTCTATAAATTCACACTTTTGTCATCTCCGTTTTGTTAATAAGGCCAGCCAGTGAATTTTTTATTTCATACATGTTTTTAGTTCTAAAATTTCCATTTGTTTATTATTTATAATATTTTTTAATGAATTTTTTAAATTATATTATGTTAGTCACCATACAGTACATCCCTGGTTTCTGATGTAAAGTTTGATTCATTAGTTGCGTATAACACCCAGTGCACCATGCAATACATGCCCTCCTTACTACCCGTCAGCAGCCTATCCCATTCCCCCACCTCCCTCCCCTCTGAAGCCCTCAGTTTGTTTCTCAGAGTCATAATTTCTGTCTCTTTCCTGAGAACTTACATTATTCCACTCATTTCAAGAATATGTTATAATAGCTACTTTAATGTCTTTGATAATTCCAACATATGGGTTATTGTAGGTTTGGTATCTGTTGATTATGTTTTCCCTCGAGAATGAGTTGTATTTTCTTTCTTTCCATTGAGGTAATTTTAAATTATATCTTGGACCTTTTCAATATTATATTGTTTAGACTTGATCCTGTTAAAAGCCTCTGGTTAATGTGGCTTTTTTTTTTTTTGGTTTCTTTTAGCAGTCAGTCAACCCAGTTAGGTTCACACCTCAAGTCTGTTGCCTTCCATGGGCAAGGATTTCTTTTTTTTAAAGATTTTATTTATTTATTTGACAGAGAGAGAGAAACAGCCAGCAAGTGAGGGAACACAAGCAGGGGAAGTGGGAGAGGAAGAAGCAGGCTCCCAGCAGAGGAGCCTGATGTGGGGCTCGATCCCAGGACTCTGGGATCACGCCCTGAGCCGAAGGCAGATGCTTAACAACTGAGCCACCCAGGCACCCCCAGTTTTATTTTTAAAACCTTTGGTCTGCAGTTTTGGATCTTTTTGCAAATGAGCCTGGAGTGGTGGTTTAACATGTTCACTTCTCAGTGTGTTTGCTGTGCTGAGTCTGTTGGGTTTTTGTTGTTTTGGGGCTGTTCTGCATGTGAATAGCTCAAGCTGAACCTAGGGTTTGTGCTAATTGATGCTCAAATATAGGGGAATCTCCTTCTCTAGCCCACCTCTCTGGGGTTGCCCCTGTACTCTTTGACCCACTTGAGCCCCCCCTTTTGGTTCTCTGGCCATAAGTACTGGATTTCTTCACAAGTACTGGGTTTAGCTGCCCGCACGCATGTAGGGTTGTTACTGGTGCCCCCCTTAGGGCAAAGCAAGAAGAGATAATGAGGAAAAGGGGGAAAAAGATATTACTTGGCGCTCTGGACCACAGAGACTCTCGTCATGGCTACACTCACTGCCAGGGCTCCTGGGGGAGCTGCCCTTGAGCAGAGTTTCATCCAGATTTCTAGGTCTCCGGGGCCCCTTTCCCCAGTCTTCTGGCTGGAAGGATGGAATTTCGGTTGGAGTTTTATCTGCCTGTTGGAACTACCACCATAGCTCTGCTGCGGCCTGAGGATCAGGGCTGTGAGAGAGAAGAGAAAACAAAGCGAAAGAAACTCCTGTCCCCCCACACTAACTAGTTCTTCAAGTTTATTTCCCTCTGCACTCCACCTACTTTTGTATCCTTTTCAGAGTCCTTAGGTTATTCCTTTTGTATTTAGTCCTGGGGATTTTTGTTGTTGTTACAATCACTAGAAAGATTGGCTTTGGTGGTCTCACTCTCATCTTACGTACAATGCAAGTCCTGATAGTTGGTTTTTAAGATCTCTTCTCAGTATTTGTCTGGTCTGGTGTATTACTTCCCGATCCCTACATTTTTTTCTGCTACAAATATGCACCTGGCTACCATTGGAGAAACCCACAAAATGGGGTGTTTGGCTGGTTCAGTCAGTAGAGCATGAGACTCTTGATCTTGGGGTTGTGGGTGCAAGCCCCACATTGGGCATAGAGTTGAATTAAAAAGAAAAGAAAAGAAAGAAACCCACAAATGAGAATTGTCCTGCAATCTGATTCATGACTGGCCATAATCTATGTAAATTTAAAGCAGATTGTAATATTCCGGGAAATTCATTTTTTCCATTTGTGATCCTAAATTTGAGGATTTGTAAATTTCATCGTGACTTTTTGGTGCCTGTGTTTCATTGTGGTTGATTTCTGGAACAGATCGTGCTCCAGGGTTTTTATATAGGTTGTCAATGACAGCCGGAAGCAAAAGCTGCAGGCAGTGTTGTTCTACAAACAACCAGTAGAGGGGGCCGGCAGGCTGCTTTCTCTGTAGAGGCCTGGCTCCTCCTCTGAGGCGTTGCAAACCATCGCAACCCATTGGCTTTCCTTGGCCTCAGTGCCTATGACCCAGGGGCTGCTTGCCATATGCCGTCAAGACCTGGACCATCTTGTACTAGCCAGTGCCATATAAGACAGGAATCACATTTATAACAAACTGCTGAAGTGTTCTTTAATCCTTATATTTGCATATCCCCTTAGAGAGTTTTTCTCTACCATCCTTTCAGGGAGAGGAGATTCAAGATAATAGCCCTTAAATCTTCTAGTTCTCATGGTACAAAGTGGAACTTTATTAATTTGCTTAAATACCTCCACTGTTAAAGTCCTTGAGGGTATAGTAGGAACCATGTTTTTTAACTTCATAGCTTTATTCAGCAAAATGGTAGTATTGAGACCCAACTTGAAGATACTTGAACACTAAATCCTGTTATTTTTCTATAGCATGTTCATTCCCCAAAGCATTTGGTTCTTTAATCATTTAATTTTTGCTTGAGGCATTTAGGTCTTAAGAACCGCAGCCTGGCTTACGGCCCCAGCTCTCATCCCGAGATCTCCTCCCTGAGACGTACAGCTGTGTTTGCCAGGAATAGAGGGACTTGCCTTTGAGACTCAGCTTAGGTAGGTTTGTAAATAACTTTGAGGCCCTAAAAGGGGCTCCTCTGTACATAGATTACTCTGGGGGTTTGGCACCATATTTGGAACATGTATTTCTAGGGCCCGCAAAGCTCAGAGGAGATGGATGGGTTGTCAGGTTTCTCTAGACCGTGGCTACTTTCAGAGCATGGAATCCTGCCCCAGGTCTCCCCCGTGTTCAATAGTTGTCTCTTGTTTGCACTTTTCCTAAAAGTCAGTCCTGCCTGACTCTTTCTTCAACTCATCCTTGAGCTTTGTCTCTATGTGGGGGTACAAAGGTGGACACAGTGTAAGTGCTATGGTAGGGGGGCCACAGTAGAGAGACACTGAAGTGTTGGAATTTGAGTTTATCATTTTGTCTCTGGGAGGTGACACTGGGTTTTA
Organism: Ursus arctos; assembly: GCF_023065955.2. Taxonomy (NCBI): domain Eukaryota; kingdom Metazoa; phylum Chordata; class Mammalia; order Carnivora; family Ursidae; genus Ursus; species Ursus arctos. The sequence goes on from NW_026622874.1 coordinate 89,292,236, forward strand.
ATATAAAGAAAGAGTGAGCCGGGTGCAGGTGAGTTAGTTCGTTCTGAGCAGAGGGAACATGATGTGCTAAGGCACAGAATCAAGAAGTAGCCTGATGCTTTTCTGTGCAGTGTTTAGTGCCATTTAAATGGGATACGAGTGCTTAGGGAAAGCAAAGGCATATGAACCTTGAGAGATTGACAAATACCGAATTTCAGTGGGTTCTGGAAACCGAACTAAGGAAATTCAAATTCATGTCAAAGCCCGTGGGGACAACAGGAGGATTACATGCAGGATAATGAGGTGGCCAGATTTTCACCTTTTGAAAGGTACATTATTTGTAAGTGAAGATTGGTTTAAAAAGGGGCAGACCTCTGAGGATAGAAACCATTGTCCTCTACCCAAGAATTGTGGCTTATAGAATTGGTGAGGAGGGGACGGATATCTTGAAAGAAGCAATCTTTTAAGAAAAGAAACAAACAGTTGTGAATTCTCGGTGATTTGATACTGGCAGTGGGTAAGAGGGAGGAGGCAAGGATGACCCTCAGGTTTCTGGCCTGGGTGTTTGCTTCTTTTCCAAAATGAGAAGTTGAGAGAATGGAGCTGGTGCGTAGGAAAGGGCAGTCAGATCACTTTGGGGTGTGTTGAGCTTGAAGTGTGTCTCAGGTGTTTAGGAGGAGATATCTTGGTGGCAGTTGGTTGCAGAGATCGGGAACTTAGGTCACATAGCATGAACACGTGGACTTCTTGCCTAGAACCTTTAGTAGTGGATGCGACTGTGAAATTTGGGTGAGGAACTCAGTAAGGGGGGTCAGAAGGTGGAAGATGGCACCACGGGAATGCTACAGAAGCAGCAGCAGAAGAAAAAGCCTAGAACGAGATGAAGGACTAGCAGGATAAGAGAATCAGGAAAGAATGGTGTCGTGGAAGCCTCAGGGGTAGATAGTTTGAAGGAAGGGCGTGATCAACAATGTCCGATGTCACAGAGAGGGTAGAACAGGACAGAAGCATTCCCTAGAGTTGTCCGTATGGAGGTCACCGGGCCCTTTGGCAAGAATAGTTTTGGTGATTGGTTGGGGCAGGAGCTAAAGTGCAGTGCGTTGAAAGTGAAGGGGAGAGAGTAGAGACCATAAAAATAGGCTTGGTTATGAAGTGAGGGGGATGTTTGTAACCCCCGCCCCCTCAAACCGGAGCCTGCGGTGAGTGTGGTTCTGCAGTGCTCAGCTCCGTGAATGTGGGAGCAGAGAACTTGCTTGGTTGGTTGGACTCCAAGTGGGCTTTTTCAGGGAGCAGCTGTGAGTGTTTTTGTTGCTAGAAGACTTGCGAGATCCTTTTGTGTAACTGAGGAACATTTCCAGCAGTTCAGAGCCTAGCAGGATAATGACCGGTCGATGAGCTGACTTCCATTGCTTTGACTGATTGTAGCAGAGATGCTCCTTTATTCAGCTATATTTTTTTCTCTTTTCCTGCTCTTTCTCTTTTCTTTATTCAAATAAATAATTTTATTTGGAATGAGGGTTCATATTTTCCAACTCTGTTGGGTCTTTAAAACTGCTTGCTGGGGGCGCCTGGGTGGCTTAGTTGGTTAAGCGTCTGACTTTGGCTCAGGTCAAGATCTCAGGGTCCTGGGATCAAGTCCCGTGTCCGGCTCCTCGCTCAGTGGGGTGTCTGCTTCTCCCTCTCCCGCCCTCCCTTTCTCTTTCTCTCTCTCTCAAAAACAAACAAAAAACTTGCTTGCTGGTCTTATTCCTGGCCCCATCCTAACCTCTCAGGTGGTAACTTCACTTCTGCATCACCGAGAAAATTATCCAAAATGAACTCCTTTTCCTTCATATCCCCTCAGACTTGCTGTTTCCCCCCACACTGCTGTGGTCTCCGTGAACATGATGAGCCTCTTTGCTGAAACTCTGGACTTTTGTTTTTCTGAGGGTCTTTTCCCCTTTCTCCCCTATAATTTCAGTCTTTCCTCATGCTTATCTCCTTAGCTGGCAGACGTGCTCCAGTGTCCCTCCAGAACCTACCCTCCTCGGGTTGTAATTGCTGTCTTACTTCTACCTGTCAGGAGGTTATTTTGGTCTGTGGTGCTGAGCAGAACCAGACCCATAACCACTGGGAGCAGCAAAGGTCAGTGTCTAACACAGCCAGTCTACGCTGTGCGGCCTCATGGGAATCCAGACCCTCAGACCCGTGCCTTCTTCAGGCTCCGCGGTGCTGACACTCTGTCCGCTGACTCAGAGCCCTGGTGTTGGAGCTCAGTACACCCACGGGCTGCCCCAGTTCCTGCCACATCAGCTGCTTTCCCGGGCACCTCACTGTATCTTCCCAGGGCCCAGACTGTGGCTTTTGGCCTTTTAGGTGCCACAATCCCCGTGGCTTACGATCTGCTTGGTCCCATCTGTCCACCTGGCTCAACAGTGCTGGTGGAAGGAGGGTATTTTGCAGGTCCCAGATCCAGAGCTGGGGCTACTGCTGGCAGCATTCCTCCTCCACCTCCAGATGCCTTCCCAGTGCTGCTCAGCTTACAGTCACGCAGGGAGCCAGTGTCCTTGGAACTCAGTGGAAGGGAAGCCTCTTCATGGGTGGCTTAGCTGGTGGCTCCAGCATCTGGTGAGGAGCCAGGCCACCAGTGTGCGGGGAAAGACCTCACGTACCTTCGACACGATCACAGTTTGGCAACCTCACGTTTCACTTCAGACACAGGTCGCGGGGTCTTTCTGGTGCCCAAACTTTTCAAATTTAATGAGAACCATATTATGGTAGCAGTATCTTCCTGAAGCATTTTGTTGTAGGGGAGGTAGCCGTTCATAAACTAATGTAGGCGAAGCAGCCCTAAGGATCTTCCTTGAATTCCTCCAGAATTATACTGTACCATACTGGGTCTTTGCTTTTAGTAATGAAATATCAAATTAGGCTTGGAGGGAATGTTCATCTTCCTAAGACTTAAAGTTGCCGAATTATTCTGCTTGGTTGTTAGTCTCCTTTAAGTCTTTGATTTATAGTGCATGTCATAAATAAAACACTTTAGTTGTCTGACTTTGCCTATCCGTCCTTGCTCCACGTCCCACCCTCAAACCTTGTCTTCTGTTCCTCCTGCCATTCTCCATTGAATCAGAGTTGCAAGGTGGGCCAGTCAGACTAAGTTCCTTCTCCTTGCACATCTCCCCATGTGCTATCTTTAACTAGTCTTTCACAAGGATCCTCTGAAACCCCATCTGTACTCTAAGCACAGACCCCATTGCTTCTGCTTTTGCATCTGCCTCTTAAGACCTTCCTCACAGGTGGTTTCATCAGACATGAGCCAAACCTGAATTTTCTTTGGTGCCGGAAAAACTGAGGTTCGTTGAACAAAGAACTTCAGTACAAACTGTACTGAAAACCAGTTTGCTTAAAATCTGAGGGGCAGTGAGGAGGATGCCTTTCAAAAGCCTTATGACTTTAGAACCAAATAAAGGGGAATTTTCAGATCAAAATTTGGTTGCCATTTATTGTCAACCTGCCTGATGCAGCCACTCATGGCTCCTGAGAATTCCTAAGCTGGGTTAATGGGGTCATATTGTGAATGCCTCCCCTCCGAGTGATTTGAGTCCAGTGAAATCTCATTAGGGTTAAGAATGTTTGGGGATCCTTAGTACTTTGATTTTTTTTTTCTGAAATTGGGCTTTATTTTATCTTGTAACTTCAGTTCATCTAAATGTGTTCTGTACATGTGACATTTGGCTACACCATAGATTATCATGGAAATTCTCTGTTGTATGTTTCTCTTTGCACTGTGGCGCACTTGTGAATTTTTTTATACTCAAAATGTAGAGTGAAGACTGTTTTGAAGATTTTAATAAAGTGGTGACGCTGCATTACAGAAAAAATAAAGGTTATTTTCTCCACAGTTAATCCTCGGTCCCCACGGGCCCATTGTCACCACCACTGTCATTCCACCGAACTACTTGCACAGGCCACTGTGCCCTCTTTTTTTGCAAATCCAGTGCCTTCTATACTGTCAGCCTACTCTCCCGCCCTTCGGCATGTGACATTGTGGCTAATACCCTCTTCCTGGAGCTTTTCCTCTCTTGGTTTCCCTAACACTCTCCTAGGTTTTCTTTGCCTCTATTTGCTCCTCCTTCACCACCTCCTCTCCCAGACCCTTACCTGGCAATGCTTTATGGTGCGCTGTCCCGGGTCTTCATTTACTCTGTAGTTGGTCTGTGGACTGTGATACCCACTCCCATGGTTTTGTATAACTCCTTGCTAATACAGCCAGCTCTGGTCTTTTTCTTTAGTCCTAGGTCACAGTAGGACTAAAACTAGACAAGTCTCTTCATTGTTCCAAAAGCACCACAAACTTGAATTCAGATTTCAAGTAATATATTTTTCCCAGACAGGCTAAAACCCTGACGCTGGACCCTGACTCTCCTCTTCCTTCGCCCTGTCCCCGCCCACTGAGGCTGTCGTCAGGTCCTGCTGACAGTGGCCAGGAGCATTTCACATGTCCAGCCCTGCATCGTTTTTCCTCACCTGAGAGCATATCACTCCTTTTCTTGGTTGCTTTCGGGTGTCCACAGAGTCACGTGCAGCCTTGTAGTTGGAGCCCGTGTGGTCTTGTCCTGACTCAGCCTCATGTCCCACAGCCTCTCATGCAGCCGTTTCCTACAATTCTGTAATTTTTGTTTCTGGCCGTTTACTTGGACTGTTCCTGCCGTGACTCCCCATTCCGCCATCGTTTTGCCTGGAAAACCCTTCAGGGTCCAGTGCAAGGGTTTCCTCCTCTGTGAAGTCATCTTTGAGTCTAGAGTAAATGTTTGGGGGATTATGAGGAGTAGAACTTAACTACAAGTGCCTTCCTAATGACTGCCATTTGTGGAGAAATAGCTGTGTGACAGTCATTTTGAATACTGAATACTAGAAGCAGATGGTTAAGAACATGAGCTTTGATGGCCGAGTCCCAGCTCTGCCATTTCCTAGCTGTGTAACCTTGGGCAATTTATTTACCATCTCAGTGTTGATTAAGTCTGAGGGCTCAATGTGCTTGCCATATGGGAAGTAAGCAATAAATGGTAGCTGCTGGCACTATAAACGGAAAGATGTTCATCCCTCCTAACCCCCTGGTGAGATATTAAGTTCTATTATCATTCCTGTTTTACAGATGGTGAGACCAAGGCATAGGGAGGCTGCCTAATGTGCTGCTTCCCCGAATGCGGCTGTGGGCCTGTGGCTCATTCATCTGTTTATTTCAGAATGTCTTTAAGCTCAATAAATATTTACTGAGTTGAACTGAAAGATGAATGTGGAGCTCCCAGGTCAGGCTGAGAGGGGAGACTTAGAAATTGTCACCTGCACAGGGGTGGTAACTGAAGCTTCTTTTTTCTTTTAAGTCCTGTATCAGCTTCCAGAGTCCACACATTTCAGCCACCCCTTTAGCAATGAGCTAGATAGTGCCTTGTGACAGGTGATAATTACTGCCTTCAACTGTTACTTACATGTGCGTTAAAATTTGCTTGTATTTGTCTTTTTTCCCCAACTGGATTGTAAACTCTGTGGCCGGAGAACTGGGCCTTATACCTAACTCTGTGCATTAGCCCCCGGCCCCCTTCTAGTCCTGGTTTTTGTTTCTAAGATAACAAGTCAAAATCTGATGTTTAGTATTAATCTAGAAAAGGAATTCTCAGCCATTTCTAAGTGATACCAACCAACCAAGATGATTTCATTAATCTTTACTTTCTATAATCTGTATTAAGAAAATGTTATTTTCTTCATATTTTTCAAATAAAATTTATTAAAACTGTATCTCTACTATTTGTCTTTTAATCCATACCTCTTGTTTTTAGGATTCTAATACACATTTGTACCCTCTAAGAGCCTCTGACATAGGCTCTCCTATTCCCATTCTCTCATTTTACAGTTGAAGAAACTGAAGGCCACGTTCCAACTGGTTCTCCCATTTGTTATCTGACACAGTGTTCTCTACACAGCTTGGTCAAGACTCAAGATTCTGAAGGGAAAAAGAGTTTTAAATGTTTTGTACTTTTCTTTTGACAGAGCTGAAAAGCTTCAGCTGCTGAATCACAGGCCTATGACTGCTGTTGAGATCCAGCTGGTGAGTTAAGGAGGCCTGAACGTGAGGGGATTGGTCTCTGGGCCTGAGAGGGAGGAAGGGTGATACAGCTGAGACCAGACAAGGCTGGAACTGCCATTTCTTGAAAAGACTGCACGACTACCCGCATTTCATAAGTGAAAGGAGACCTCACCAGTTTGATCCTACTTAGTATGAACTTAGTGAAAGTAGAAGAGTAGAGGAAATTTAGTTCCTTCCTTAGGGTTTGGGCCTGTATCTTGGCAGCTCTTTGTCTCCCTTGATGTCCTACCCCATTCTGGCCATTGCTTTCCTGTAGGGGTTATTGCCAACCAGATGTTGCATGAAAACAATAGACTCACCATGACTCTGGCAGAATTTCTCCTCCCCGACTCCCACCCTTCGACCCTACTCTTCCTGTTTCTGTTCTTGGTTCACGGAGCACATGTGCACTTCCCCCCATGCTCTCATTCTCTCTCAGCCTCCTGGCCCAGTCTGCCAAGCCAGAAACCTGGAAGTCATTCTCTGCCTTTGATCTCATATGCACTTAGTCCCCAGGTTCTGCTGCTTCTGTCTTCCCTTGTTCTCTCTTCTCTCCCTGCTGCACCGTGTTCGTTTCTGTCGTTTCTCAGTGTGGCTCGCGCAGTTGTCCTTTCTCGTCGTCCCTGCCTCAGTCTGGCCCCTCCAGTCCACCTTCTCCCCCGCGGTCAGAGTTCACTTTCTGAAACCACAGACTTGATTGTCTTGTTTCCCTGCATACGACCATTCAGTGGATTCTCATCACTTGCAAGACTACACAGCAATCACAGCATAAAGCTTTAGAATTGTGCAAGGGAGCCAGAGTAGAAGCCACACGTGGTCTGAGGAGAATATGAAAATGAGGCCCAGTGAGACAAACTGAGTGGTTGCCGGATTGGCGTACTGGGCAGTTTCCCTCTGCCAACAGGGCAGAGAACACCGTTCAGCTCCAAATATTAGGCAGGCCATGTAACTGCCAGTAAAAACAACAACAACAACAACAAAAAAAAAAACTGATTGGAGAATTAAGGAGTTTGCAAAGTCAGTTTTAGAAGTACTGATCCTTTGTCAAAGTTCCTTCAGAAAAGTGTGGAAGAAAGTAGCCAAAAATACCTATGATGTTTAGAGTTGTTTTAAAAGAACGCTTTTTTTAAAGGGTCACGGGGCATTTAATTTTTGACTAAAACTTTTATTGTCTTCCCAATGTTGTTTCTGTCCTTCAAAATGCACCCATAATTAAATTAGAAAAATTCCTTCCATAAAGGGTGACTTTCTGGGGAAACTGGCCTTTAGGCTAATTAGAGATCCTTTTTTTTTTTGGTACCCTTATTCTGATGCTTTCAACTGTGTTGGAGATTCAACTTAGAAAAGAAAAAACAAACGAATCAGCAAGAAACTAATCCATGTCCCTCTGGGTTAAAGATCACATGTTCTGTCTCCTCCAACTTTAATCAGCAACATATGTTATTCATGGCTTAATGACAGATGGAGAGAGGAGATGAGGATTAGCGTGACCTCATCCCAGAGCCTGTAGAAAGCTCTATCATTACTTGGTACGATTAGGTGCTATTAAGAGTGCCTACTATATGCCATGGGTTTTGTGGATGTCACCTTTAATGCCCTCGTCATAGTCTTTGCTAGTGAGCGGCTAACTGGGTCTGTCTGACTCAAAGCCTTACTTTCTCCTCCAAGCCGTGTGCTTTGCAAGTGAGAAGAAAGATGTGTGTGGCGTGCCCTGAGACTGTCTGTTCTTTTCTCCTTTTCGCAGGTAGGTAGTAGGTCTTGATAAACACTGTGTCTGCTGTTTCCCAGCAGTTGGACCATTTTATAGTCAGATTTTCCCCAGCCTGGGATTTGGCTACAAAGGGTGGCAAAACATTTACCAAGGCTTGTGGCAGTATCTCTTCTCCCAAGAGCGGGATAGGAAATGAGGTTTCACACAGCGTGCGAAGTACAGAGGACGTGAGAATTTCCCTGCGTTAACCTTACAGCCTTTTATTCTTCCTGCGTCCAGAAGTATTTTCAGCATCCAGCATTTATTAGTGTTCAGTTTTGGAGGCTGAAGCTTCTTCTTTTAGTTAAACCTGAGCCATGATTTGTTGGGAGCCACAGAGCCACAGGTGACTGCCTGCTGTCTGAGGAAATGAGGACGCCACCAGCCTCTCTGATTTCTGCCATTCCCTGTCGTGTATTCGTTTGAGATGGTTTGTGAGCTCTGGCCTGAACAGCACTACCATATATGCCTGTTATAAGTTAGTGATTATAAAATGTCTTGGATTATGTAGAGTTTTATGGCTTACAAAACACTATAATATATGTTCTCATTTGGTCCTTACTGTAGACATTAATTCCATTTTACACTAGAGAAAAATTGAAATTTACGGAGATTAAATGAACTGTTCTGGGTCAGATAGCTACAAGTGTCCATACTTAATTAGGTTTGAATTGTTTTGTTGTTCTGGGTAAAGGAGGCAGTTCGCCTTGACAGCTTAGAGTGAGAAACAACCATCTTGGGAGTATAGCAGCCCAGTTTGACAGCCCCTAGGAATCGATATGGTCTTTGTATGTGATAAAAATTTATCATTGACCCATCTGCAAATACTTTGGATTTTTACATTCTGTTTGTCCTTATATTCCAAGCAACTTGAAACCTCAGGTGTTTGAGAACGTTGAGATGGTGCTTTGTGTTTCTTTATTTGGGCTCAGTTTCTTCTCTGTTGGGAAGAAAAGGTGAGGAGTAATACACTTAGTATCATTTTACCTTGATCCAAGAGGGATTAGTAAGTGTCTGGTTTCTGAAAGTTTCTTTTTTGTGTATATGTGTTTCATTTTGCTTAATGAGGTTTAGGTTTTCTTCTGTGACTGGGAATCTTGGTTCGAAAAGGAAAGTGTCTGACCCTGAGGGCTGTGTGCTGGCGAAAGCTTCTGCTCTTCGGCCCTCTTGCCACGAACACATTTAGCTGACACCTGATCTTCGTTTTCTCTGCCAGACCCAGAGATCGGGATGCAAGAAGGTGGCCTGTTCAAGTCTTCTCTATTTGGTTTTCTAAAAATGAAGACCTCTCAGAAGTCATAGAATTAAATTCTTTCAAACCAGTGGACTCTAGTTTGCATCTCTGAGAGAGGAAAGCGTAGAGGCATGGTGTTGTAAAAAGAGCTGGCATCCCAAGTCAAAAGACCTTGCACTACTTGCTGTGAGACCCAGGTCAGCTTGTCTTTATAATGCTGAGCCTGCGCTTACTCCTCTGTAACGTGTCCCGACGTGATGGACCGCGTGCTTGAGAAGCTCTGGCGGTGGTGATTCTGGGAAAGCACCGGCGCACATGCTGGTGGGAGGTTGTCTGTGTTCTCAGACTCGTCTGAATCTCCTTTCCCGCTTCCCCTGAGTCACGAAGCAGTTCATGATCAACTGCACATGCCAATTTATGAATTTGGAGACATTCCTCTCTCAAATGGAGATCATCTTTTCTTAGGATCAAATCATCAAATCGGACGTACCCCTTTCCAACTCCTTTGTATTTTGGAGGCAGTCTGTGTTAGATTACTTCCTTTTATACACCCTAATTTTGCATGTCTGGTTTAAAAAATGGGTTTTTGCGGTTTATTTTCCTACTGCGGTTCAGTAGTGGTTACATTTTACGGAGCCTTTGAATCTTTAGGAAATAGTCATTTTATTTCACAGCGTGATGGGAAGTAGTCCCATTATTTCACTCAGGATCTTCTCCATCCTAGAACACTCAGGATTATTCTCTGGTTGTAGAAACATCTTTGGACCTAGGTGAATGAAGAGACCAATGGTTTGCCAGGAGTTTGTGATGTGATCTTGGACACGTCACCGGACTTGATGAGTTTCTGTACTGTTGTCTGTAAAGTGAGGCAGTCAGACTGAAATCCTTTTCAGGGTTGTAAGCCTAGCCTGTCATCTTGTTTTACTTAAATCTGCTAGGATTTCTTGGTGGAATTCCTTGTGGTCTTAGTTGCCAGATTTCAGAGATTGCTGTGGGAGATGCCACAGAACAGAACCCTGGACACCTTAAGCTGTTTGTGATAGATGGCTGGTACCACTAAGTGAACATGGGTAAGTAATTTGCCTGCCTGTATATTGCTCTTAAAAACATTGTTGACTATGTTTGTATTCATTAATATATCGAGAGCTAGAAGTGAGGCTAAGAAAGGTGGCTCATAATTGTGGATCGTCTGTATATAGATTTCCAGGACATGTCAAACTGGGCTTTAAGTGGACCTAATTTAGTGAGGCAGCGGGGGATAGTTTCCCAGCCGTCACTCATCAGGCTCGTGCTCCAGGTTCCCAGGAGATGACCAGGGCCGCGTGGTGTGTGTTGGATTGATTGTCAGTGTTAGTGTTGGGCAGGCCTGGCTTGGGATTCTCATTCTGTCCTTTGCCAGGACTGTTGTGAGGGTTAAAAGAAATAACAGATATGAAGTGCTGTGTGCAGTCAGGCACATGAGCTCCCTGAAGAGCTGTTAGTGTGGTGGGAGTGGGGACGAGAAAAAAATAATAAACCATTTGGCGCGCAGTGGGCAATCGTCAGATGAGTTGTTGATATAATTCATAAGTTACAGCTGTGCTTGTGAAATACAAAAGTATGTAAAGTGCCATTTCACTCCCTGGAGGTGCGTTTTCTTTGCACATACAACATATTCATGTGTGCATGTGGATGGGTATAGAACTGGTAGGGTGTTCTGTCTCTTTGAAGAAAAATGCTAACCTGCAACTTGCTTTTTGCCCCGACCCATTTTGAGCAGTCGCATAGGAATTGGCGCTGGCTTCTCCCTCCCTTGGAGCCAGGATGGAGAGGACCCGGCGACCTGAGGGGGCTCTGGAGCCGGGCCCCGAGCTCGGCATGCCAGAGGCCAGCGGACTGCGGGCAGGGGTGGACTCCGCCTGTGCGGCTCCTCTGTAACCCTTAGAGGTTTTCTTCTGCAGATGGTGGAGGAGAGTGAAGAACGGCTCACAGAGGAGCAGATTGAAGCCCTCCTCCATACCGTCACAAGCATTCTGCCTGCTGGGCCAGAGGCTGAACAGAAGAAAAACATGGATGACGTGACGATGGATGAAGAGGACCCAGCATAGAGGAGCACAGCCGTCCCGACCGCCTCATGAAACTGAAAAGCCCGGCAGCCATTTGCCAGCCGTCCGGAGGATTGTTCATTTGTTCATTTCTATCCCAACAGGCCTGATTTCGTGGTTGGTTGGAGAAATCACAAAAATAAGCTAAAAAGAAGTACTTATGCCTCTGGGAGATGAAACATGGTGAAGACAGACTGAGGCTTTCAGGGCAGAGAGCTGAAGAGAAGAGGACAGAGTCAAAGAGGACAATGACTGTGCAGCCCTCTGTGGTAAAAATACTTCTTCTGTGGCCTTCGCCACAGTTGTGGGCAGGGCGCCGTACACAGCTGGTGAATACTTGTGTTGCCTTTGATGGGCTGTGTCTTAATTAGTTTCATCTGCTTCCCTTGGAGCTTCCCAAGCAGGGGTGCTGAGCGCTGTTGGGGTGAGAGCTGAGTGAGGAGAATCCGGTTAGATGGCTAGAAACTCCCAGAGCAACACATAGTTGCCTTAGGTTAGAATGAGCCGCTGAGCTTGGCTCACCTTAGAGGAATCCTTTCCTCGAGAACATCAAAGATAAGAGAAGAGTGGCCTGGCCAACCAACCCTTCATCAGGTCTGAAGGCTCCTTCCCTCTGCTGGCAGGGGTGTTGTTGACCAGCTCACTGTTCAGTTGGAAATGTTAGGGCACCAGCCCATACCAGGTGCAAAGCAGCACAGCAGGCTGCTTGGCGGAGGCAACGGAAGTACAGCGTCGGCCACCTTTCTGACCACCTGCGGTTTCCTGCCCTGAGACGGGAGCCCTGGGCACACGCCACCTCTTGAGGCCAGGTGAGCTTCACTTGCACAAGGGGCAGATTGTTTGCATCTTTTGAAAGGGTGCAAATAGGGACCGAATATGAAGAACCAGAGGTTGATTAATAAGAATTTGAATTTGTTGGCTATGGCAAGGTTGCATCAGTTTTCCAGTTTCAAATATTAGGATAATTACCATGTGAAGAGCTTGTTGATATTGAGGCTTTAGAGAGTTCAGTAGCTCCAGACGTGTGGTTGCCTTCGGGCCTAGGAAAATTGCTAAAAATTAATTTCCTACATTCGCCCTGCTCCCCATTTGGGGAAGAAAATGCCCACAGACGTTAATTTTCCAAATCAGTACTCGTTTTGTTGTGAGATTACGTATTTTTGGTGCTGCTATTAATTGGATTACTTCCCACGCCCTTGCAGTTACAAGATTATTTCAACCTCCCCAGCACCCCTGCCAGTTATAGTTATGTCATTCTTAACCTTGTCATCTGAGGATCAGCTGAGACCTGTTTACAGAAAACTGGAATTCATGAGACATTTGTTTTTAAATCTCTCTTCGGTATTGGGAGTTTTACCAAGAACTGTTGATTTATTTGTCAAGGCATCATACGGGGGTATCTGTGTCACTGTTTCGTTTTAACATTGAGTGTATTCAGTGCATTTTCTTAATGGATTAATCTAGTTAATAATACATTGTTTCCAAGTGACTGCCAATTTTTGGTATTTTTATAAATCTTTAAAGCGTTTGTTTTGCCATGGATAGAAAAATAAAATCTGACTTAAAAGGTAAAATGTGTGAATTTTTTGTTAAAAAAAGAAGTTGGATCTATTTAGGTCTGAAATCTATTTTAGATTGCAAGAAAATTTTAAGTTTCTGTATTTGGGGCCTGAATTTCACCTCAGTTTCTGATAATGGCAGGCAGTCTCTGGAAGACTTAAACTTTATAGATAAGAAACATATTCTGTATAATATTCCTGTCATGTTAATAGCATTTCAGAAATAAGATAACTTGCACAAGAAACTTAATCAGTATCATATCTGGGAAGGAGAGCTGGGGAACCTGGGAATCTTACTTTTCATTTTATATCCTTCATTGTGGTTTTAGTTTTTGACCATATGACTGTTGTATTCTTTAAAAAGAAAAAAAGTACGTCCATGTGCTTGTTGTCCTTGGCCTCTGTAAATGTTATTGAATGTGTACTTGACATTGGATTATGTCCCATACGAAGGCTGACACCCAGTGTCTAGTCACCCTAGGAAAGGCAGCTGTGAGGGAAACTTGGAGACATGTGAGGAAGGCCGAGTTTTGAGAACTAATGCCAGTTCCTAGCTCAGTTACTGTAGCTAGATATATTTTTAGGTCGACCAGTCTCCCTTTGTTATTCCAGACTTTCCTAGAATCTCAGTTCACTTTTTTTTTTTTTTAGGGGAAAGCTCTGGTTTTTGACACAGGAAGATTTTTTAGTTATTTATCAAGGAGATACTACTGAGCTCTTAAAAAATTGACTCCCAGTTAGAGGTTTACCCAAATATTTCCCTTGCCTCCTTTTGCTTAAAAGTTACAGTATGAGGGCGCCTGGGGGGTTCAGTTGGTTAAGCGTCAGACTCTTGATTTTGACCCGGATTGTGATTTCAGGGTCATGAGATCGAGCCCCACGTCGGGCTCCATGCTCAGTAGGGAGTCTGCTTGAGATTCTCCCTCTCCCTCCTCCACTCCCCCTCCCACACAGGCTCTCTCTAAATAAATAAATAAAATCTTCTTTAAAAAAGTTACAGTATGACCTACTGCCACCTCAGAGGACTTCCCATTTATTCAGGGTTTATTCATAAAATAATGTGTACCATTTCCCTAATTAATAATTGTGTACCAGCTCTCAAAAGCTTACACCCTAGTGAGAAGTAAGTAAATCAATACTCCAGAATAGTCTTTGCTAAATCGTCTTCTCCCCTGAAACTAATTTAACACAGACTTGTGTAAATGGATCATTTCTCAGTAAACTATAAAACAGATCACATACTCTGAAAAGAATCACAACCTTATTTAATTACACAATGAATGAATGGGATAAAAGGAAGTAAAACTGCTTAGAGATCCTTTTATATATTTTTAAAATTAAGATATAATTTACATACCATAAAATTTACCCTTTTAAATTCTATTCTGTGGTTTTGAGTATATCACAAGGTTGTACCACCATTGCTCCTAATTCCAGAATTTTGTTCATCTTAAAAAAGCCCCATACCCATTAACAGTCACTCTTCATTAACTTTTCCACCCCAGCCGCTGGCAACCACTAATCTACTTTCTACTTTATGTATTTGCCTATCCGGGTCATTTCATATAAGTTGAATCGTACAGTATGTGGCCTTTTGTATATGACTTCTTTCATTTAGCATATTTTCAGGGTTCAGGTATGTTGTACTATGGCTTTTATGGCTGAACATTAGTTCATTGAATGAATATACCACTTTTGTTCATTCATTCATCAGTTGGTGGACATTTGGGTTGTTGGGTTGTTTCTGCTTTGGCTGTTAGGAAATACGCTGTTGTGAACATTCACGTACAAAATTTTTGTGACTTATGTTTTCCTTTCTCTTGCATATACTTACAAGTGGAATTGTTGGGTCATGTGATAACTGTTTAGCTGTTTGATGAACTGCCAATCTTTTTTCCATAGTACTTGCACCACATCGTGTTCCCACCAGCAGTGCGTGACGGAATCCAATCTCTCTCTCTCTTGTTACTACTGTCCCTCTGATTGATTATAGCCATCCTAGTGGTTCTGAAGTGCTTCTCTTTGGGGTTTTGATTTGTAATTCCCTAATGGCTGTTAAAGCTGAGCATCTTTTCATGTCCTTACTGGCCACATATTTTTATATGTTCTTTGAAGAAATGCTTATTGAAATCCTTTGCACTTTAAAAAAAAGTACTTTTTCAAGGAGTTTTAGGTTTACAGAGAAATTGAACAGAAAGTACAGGGAATTCCTATATAACCCCCTGCCCCAGTTTCCCCTATTATTAACATCTTGCATTAATGTGGTGTATTCATTATAATTGGTGAGCCAATGTTGATAAACTTTTACTACTTAAAGTTCATAGTTTACTTTAAGGTTCGGTCTTTGTGTTGTACAGTAGAAAGTGCAGTAATGCGTACATAGAATGGGTTTTGACAAACACGTGTGTTCCACCGTTATGGTATCATCAGAATATTTCCAATGCCCTGAAAACACCCTGTTCATCCCCTTCCTTCCTCCAAATCCCTTTCAATCACTGACATTTTTACTGTCTCCATAGTTTTGCCTTTTTCAGAATGTCAAATAGTTGGAATCATAACAGTATGTGCTCTTTACAGATTGGATTTTTCACTTAGCAATATGCATTTAAGGTTACTTCATGTCGGGACCCCTGGGTGGCTCAGTTGGTTAAGCGTCGCCTTCGGCTCAGGTCATGATCCCAGCATCCTGGGATGGAGTCCCGCATCAGGCTCCCTGCTCAGCGGGGAGCCTGCTTCTTCTTCTTTCTGCCGATCCCCCTGCTTGTGCTCTGTCTCTGTCTCTCTGATAATTAAATAAATAAAATATTTTCAAAAAAAAAAAAAAAGAGGTTACTCCATGTCATTCCATGGCATGATAGCTCATTTCTTTTTAGTATTGAATAATATTCCGTTGTCTAGATGTACCAGTTTGTTTATCCACTCACCTATTAAAGGTCATCTTAATTTCTTCCAGATTTTGTAATTATCAAAAAGGGTCACTATAAACGTTTGTGTGCACATCTGTGTGGACAGAAGTTTTCAGCTCATTTTGGTAAATACCAAGGAGTATAATAGCTGGATCATAGGGTAAGGGTATATTTAGTTTTGTAAGAAACTGCCAAACCATATTACAAAGCGACTATACCATTTTGCCGCAGTGAGTCAAGAGTTCTTTTTGTCCTATGTCCTCACTAGAATTTGGTGGAATCAGTGTTTTGGATTTTGGCCATTCTAATAGGTGTGTGGTGATACTGTATTTTTTTAATTGCAATTCCCTAAAGACATAAGATATTCATATTATTTACCATCTGTATATCTTTATTAGTGAGTGTCCAGATCTCTTGCCTATTTTTTAATTAGGTTGTTTTTTTGTTGTTGAGATTTAAGTGGTTTTTAAAATATATTCTGGATACTAGACCTTTATCAAATAGGTGTTTTGCAAATATTTTCTCCTGGTCCATGATTTATCTTTTTATTCTCTTTTAACAGTCTTTTACAGAACAAAAGTTTTTAATTTTAATGAAGTCCAGCCTGTCCATTTTTTCTTTCATGGATCATGGTTTTGATGTTGTACCTAAAAAGTCATCATGAAAACTAGATTATCATCATGAAGTCACCTAGATTTTCTCCTGTGTTATCTTTTGAAGTTTTATAGTTTTGTATTTCACATTTAGGTCTGATTCATTTTGAGTGATTTTTGCAAAAAATGTAACGTCTTCATCTACCTTTTTTTTTTTTTTGGTCATGTGAATATCCAGTTGCTCCAACACCCTTGTTGAGAAGACTGTCCTTTCTCCATCCAGTTGCTTTTGATCCTTTGTCAAGATCAGCCACCTCTCTTTGTATAGGTAATTCTGGGCTCTAATATATTCCATTGTTCTGTCTTGTGTACTCTTTCACCAGTATCACACTGTCTTGGTTACTGTAGCTTTGTGTTAAATCTTGAAGTCATGTAGTGTCCCGTCTCCTTGTTCTTCTCCTTTGCCCATTTTTAATTGAGTTGTTGTCTTTATTGTTGAATCACAAGATTTCTTTATATATTCTGGGTACTAAACCCTTAGCAGATATATAATTATTTTCTTTCTCTCTCTCTCTCTTTTTTTTTTTTTTTTGGTGGTTTTTTTCACTTTCTTGATGGTGTCTTTGAAGCATGTAAGTTTTTAATTTTGATGAAGTCCAACATATCTTTTTTTCCTTTGGTTTCTTCTGGGTTTGGTGTCGTATCTAAGAATCCATTGCCTAAATCAAGATCATAAATATTTACTCCTCTGTGACTTCTAAAAATTTTATACATTTAGGTCTTCAGTCCATTTTGAGTTAATTGTTGTCTATGGTGTGAAGAAGTGGTCCAACTTCACTTTTGCATGTGTATATCCATTCGTCCTAGTACCATTTGTTGAAACCTATTTCCCTCCATGCATTCTGTCCCTGAAAAGTAGGTGACTACTAAGTTTTATCAGTCAGGCTCGGGACTACTTAGTTACCTGTCATCTTGGGTCCTTATTAAATATGATAATCTACAGCAACCTCTAGCCCCTTTAGACTTCATTGTATTGTTTAGAACAGGGGTCAGCAAGGACCAGATAATACTTGAGGCTTTGCAGTTCATAAGGTACTGTCACAACTACTTAATTCTAGGGGCGCCTGGGTGGCACAGCGGTTAAGCGTCTGCCTTCGGCTCAGGGCGTGATCCCGGCGTTACGGGATCGAGCCCCACATCGGGCTCCTCCGCTAGGAGCCTGCTTCTTCCTCTCCCACTCCCCCTGCTTGTGTTCCCTCTCTCGCTGGCTGTCTCTATCTCTGTCAAATAAATAAATAAAATCTTTAAAAAAAAAAAAAAAAAAAACAACTACTTAATTCTAATGTTACAACACAAAAGCAGCTGTGGACAATTTATGAATAGATGAGTGTGACTGTGTCCCAGTAAAACCACAAAATCAGGCCACAGGCTATTTGCTGACCCCTTGTTTAGGTAGTTCTAGAGTAGGGAGAAGAGGGTTCTCTCTCCACCAATAACCTTCCTCATGAGGTCCTCACTGTGGCTTACTTTTCCATAGGACCTCGGGGATTTTTCCATAAATGCTTCAAGAGCTGGCATGCCCAATCCTGGTTGAGATTCTCCCCACTAGCATGATACAGAAGTCTCATGGAGTGGGTTTAATTTTGACTGCCTATCTACCACACACTATTGAGACTGCCTTAAGGACTCTGTGCTCAGTCACAACTACTATAATTTTGGGTATCTAGTTCAACAAAGGCTCACTGAGCACACGGTATATGCCAAGATCGGTGCTGTATACTTGGGCCACAAAGTCAAGCCTCAAGATACATATATCCTGCAAAATAAGACAGTTTAGTTAATACCTCGAGGCACTGTTTACTCTCTGATCCACTGTGTACCTGCCTATACTTAATATCTTAAAGTACTTTTTCTTTACATCATATCTTCAGCTCAAAAACTGGAAGTCTTCCTATGACATTGAAAATAAAAATTCCCTAGTGATACCAACAAAGTGGAGGACGAGGAAGCTCTAAGCTCTTGTTCTTCCATGGAGACATTAAGAACAATCAAAAGCTACCTAAAATGAGCTTGAGGGAGGTGCCTGGGCTCAGCAAAGCGTCTGCCTTCAGCTGTGGTCACGATCTTGGGGTCCTGGGATTGAGCCCTGTGTCAGGCTCCCTGCTCAGCAGGAGTTTGTTTCTCCTTCTCCCTCTGTGCTTGCTTGCTCTGTCTCTCTCAAACAAATAAAAATCTTTTAAAAAAAATAATAAGGTGAGCTTGAGGGAGCTCAGGACAACAGTCAAAAGTCCACAGTAACCAAGTGACTCTCCAATCAAGAAAATGCTACATTCAAAATGGTAGGAAAATTCATGAAAGTTTTGCTCATCCTTGTCGCTCCACTTCTGGGCAGTCTTGGTCTGGAGGAGGCAGGTATTGTCCAATACCCTCCCCTACCTCAAACTAAAGGGAGAAGAGCAAACTTTATTTGCACTGTTCTAAGTTGTCTGGGGGCTGCCTGAAGGACTAGTTTCTTTTTCCCATAGTTGGAGTTCTGCAGAGGAAACAGCATAAAGTGGCAGAAACTGCTCATAAAATCTATAGAGAGATTATGATTCACAGACACCTGGGGCAAGGCATTGTGGGTGGAAAGATATAATAGACCATCCAAGGCCCCAAGGAGAAATTAAGACATAAGAGCAGTGTGTATAGGGGGAAATTTATAAAGGTATGCAAATCCAGGTGAGATGCATGCTAAAACCCCTGAAGACTTAGCTTTCTCCTTTGATCCCAAAGCTCAGAACGGAGCCTACTAATTAGTAAAAGAATACACTGGCACAGACCCAGTCTGCAAAGACCGGAAGAAGTGGCTATTTTTCACCTGCCCAATTTTCAACCAAAAAAAAAAAAACCCACAAGGATAACCTGGCCCATTTCAAAAGAAAATGAAGTGGTAGGAATCTTCCCTGAGGAACTGCAAGCATCAGACTTATTAAAGACTTTAAAATACTATGAAATATCCTCAAAGAGTTAAGGGAAAATGACAAAAAACTAAAGGAAGTTAGGAAAACAATAAAAATGAGAACAGTAACAAAGAGAAATAACAAAAAGGACCCAAACAAATTTTGGAGCTGAAAAATGATAATTTAATTGAAAATTTCACAGAGGGTTCAACAATAGATTTGAGCAGGCAGATGAATCAGCAAACTTGAAGGTAGTACATTAGAAATTACTTTGAGGAGGAAAAAAATGAAAATAAACATATTAAGGGACTTATGGAATATAATTGAAAGAACAAATATATGCATATGGGAGTACCAGAAGAAGAGACAAAGAGGAAGAGATTATCTGAAGAAATAAGAGCCAAAAACTACTCAAATTGAAGAAAGACACGAATCTAAAAGTCGAAAATTTAGGGGCGCCTGGGTAGCGCAGTCGTTAAAAGCGTCTGCCTTCGGCTCAGGGCGTGATCCTGGCGATCCGGGATCGAGTCCCACATCGGGCTCCTCCGCTGGGAGCCTGCTTCTTCCTCTCCCACTCCCCCTGCTGTGTTCCCTCTCTCGCTGGCTGTCTCTCTGTCACATAAATAAATAAAATCTTTAAAAAATAAATAAATAAATAAAAGTCGAAAATTTAAACTCCAAGGAGGATAAACCTCAAGAGACCCATAGCAAGACACATTATAATCAAATCATAGAAAGACAAAGATGGAATGGAAAGCAGCAAAAGAAAGGTGCCTTGTCACATACAAGATCCTCAGTAAGATAGATTATCAGCCAATTTCCAGCAGAAACCTTGGAGTCCAGAAGGGAGTGAGATGATACATTTAAAGTGCTGAAAGAAAAAGAACTTCCAACTACAAATTTTATATCTGACAATACTACCCCTCAAAAATGAGAGAACCACCTCACATCCATTAGGATGGTTCCTATAAAGCAAAACCAGACAAAACAGAAAATAACAAGTGTGCAGAAATCGGAACACTTGTGGGGATGTAAAATAGTGTAGCAGAAGGAAAACAGTTTGACACATCCTCGGAAAATTAAACAGAATTACCATATGATCCGATAATTCCGCTTCTGGGGATATACTCAGAATTGAAAGCAAGCTCTCAAAAGACATATTTGTATACCCATGTTCACAGTAGCATTATTCACAATAGCCCAATTATGGAAGCAAACCAAGTGTCCATTGACAGATTAGTGGATAAACAAAATGTGGTATAGCCCCACAATGAAATATTATTCAGCCTTAAAAAGAAGGAAAATCTAATACATGCTACAACATGGATGAACCTTGAGGCTGTTATACTGAGTGAAATAAACCACTCACAAAAATCAAATACTGTATGGTTCTACTTATGTGAGATACCCAGAACATAGCCAAATTCATAAAGACAAAAATAGAATGATAGGGACTGAGGGGAGGGGATACTTGGTTACTGTTGTATAATGAGTTTAGGGTTTCAGTTTTGCAAAATGAAAAGAGTTCTGAAAATTGGTTGCACAATAATGTGAATATATTTAACACTAATGAACTGTACCCTTTAAAAATGGTTAAGGTAGGGGCACCTGGGTGGCACAGCGGTTAAGTGTCTGCCTTCGGCTCAGGGCGTGATCCCGGCGTTGTGGGATTGAGCCGAGCCCCACATCAGGCTCTTCTGCTATGAGCCTGCTTCTTCCTCTCCCACTTCCCCTGCTTGTGTTCCCTCTCTCGCTGGCTGTCTCTATCTCTGTCGAATAAATAAATAAAATCTTAAAAAAAAAAAAAAGCTTATCCTTAAAAAAAAAAGTTAAAAAAAATGGTTAAGGTGGTAAATTTTATATTTTTTAATATTTTACCACAGTTAAAAAAATAAGGGAGAAATTAAGACTTTCCTAGATAAACAAAAGCTGAAGGAGTTATTACCACTAGATCTGACCTACAAGAACTGCTAAGGAAAGAACTTCAGGTTGAAATGAAAGGACTCTGAAAAGTACCTCAAAATCATATGATGATACAAAGATCTCCGGCAAAGGTAAATACAAGGGCAAGGATAAAAACCAGTATTGTAATTTTGGTTTATAATTTTATTTTTTATTCTTTTACAGGATTTAAGAGAGAAAACATAAAAAATAATCACAAACCTATGTTTTAAAAGTACCCATTATACAAAGATGTCATTTGTGACAACAGTAACATAAAGTGTGGAGGGGGTGGAGGCAGAGCGGTAAAAGCATTTTTGTTTGTATCAGTGAAAGTAGATTCTTAAAACTTGAGGATGTTATCTATAATCACCATGATAACCACAAGTAAAATAGTTTGAAAATACACAAAAGGGAATGAGCCGGGAATTAGAATATGTCACAAAAACAACAAATCAACTAAACAAAAAGGAAGACAGCAATAAAAGAAATGAGGGACAAAAAAGCTATTAGACATAGAACAACAAAGGGCAAAAGAAGTCCTTCCCTATCAGTAATTACTTTAAACGTAAATAGATTAAACTCCTCCATCAAAAGGTGCAGATTGACAGCATGGATTTTTAAAACAATGCTGTTTCCAAGAGACTCACTTTAGACCTAAGGACACAAATAGATTAAAAATGAAAGGATAGGAAAAAATATTTCATGCAAATAGTAACCGAAAGAAAGCAGTAGTGAACATAGTAATATGAGACAAAAGAGACTGAAAAATTTTAAAAGGTTATAAGAAACAAAGATATATTAATAAAGAGTTCAGTACAGCAAGAAGATATGACAGTTACAAACATTTGTGTACCTAATAACAAACCTTCAAAATATTTGAAGCAAAGTTTGACAGAATTGAAGAGAGAAATAGAGAGCTCTACAGTAATGGTAGGTGATTTCAGTACCACTTTCAATAATGCTAGAACACCAGATAGAATCAATAAGGAAATAAAGGACCTGAACAATACTGTAAACCAGTTGAACCTAGCAGACACGCAGACACTCTACCCAACAAGAGCAGAATACACAATTTTCTCAAGTGAACATGGAGCATTCTCCAGTAAAAACTATAGGTTAGGCCACAAGACAAATAAATACATTTCAAAAGTACTGAAATGATACAAAATATGTTTGCCTATTACAGTGGAATAAAATTAGAAATCAGCTGAAGGAGAACTGAAAAATTCATAATTATGTGGAAATTAAATAACACACTCTAAAAACCAATGGGTCAAAGAAGAAATCTCAAGGGAAGTTATGGAATATCTTGACACAAATAAAAGCAGAACCACAACATTCCAAAATGTATGTGATGCAACATAAGCAGCGCTAAGGAGGGAATATGTAGCTGAAAATGCTTACATAAAAAAGATGAAAGGGGCGCCTGGGTGAGTCAGTTAGTTAAGCATCCGACTCATGACCAGGATCATGAGATCCAGCCCCATGAGCCTAAGATTCTCTCTCCCTCTCCCTCTGCCCCTTCCACCTCTGCTCACATGCTCTCTCTCTCTCTCTAAAATAAGATTTAATTTAATTTTAAAAAAAAGATGAAAGATCTCAAATCATTCAACTTCACTTTACTCCTTGAGGAAGTGGAAAACGAACAAACTAAACCCAAAGCTAGCAGAAGGAAGGAAATAAAGATTCGAACAGTGTCTTAGACTGTTTGGGCTGCTGTCACAGAATATCATAGACTGGGTGGCTTATAAACAGAAATTTATTTTTTTTTGAAGATTTTATTTATTTATTTGCCAGAGAGTGGGAGAGAGCGAGAGAGCACGCACAAGCAGAGGGAGCGGCAGGCAGAGGGAGAAGCAGGCTCCCTGCTGAGCAAGGAGCCCAACACAGGACTTGGTCCCAGGACCTTGGGATTGTGACCTGGGCCAAAGGCAGACACTTAACTAACTAAGTTACCCAGGTGTCCCTATAAACAGAAATTTATTTCGTAAAGTTCTGGAGGCTGGGAAGTCCAAGATCAAGGCCTTGTTAGATTTAGTGTCTGGTGAGGATGTGCTTTCTTGTTCATAGACTGCCGTCTTCTAACTGTGTCATCGTGTGGCAGAAGGGGGGGGAGCTCTGTAGGGTCTCTTTTAAAAGGACACTAATCTCATTCATGAGGGCTCCATACTTCTAAGTTAATCACATCCCAAAGACTCCACCTCCAAATACATTGAAGGTTAGTATTTCAACATAAGAATTTTGGGGGGACACAAACATTCTATGCATAGCAAGCAGATAAAATAGAGAATAGGAAAACAATTTAAAAAATCAAACCAAAAATTGGGTCTTCAACAGTCAACAAATTGACCAAACTTTAGCTAGGTTGACTAAGGAAAAAAAGAAAACTCAAGTTACTAAAATCAGGGGAAAAAAGTCAGAATATTACTATGATTTTGTGGAAATTAGAAAGATTATAAAGAAGTACTATGAATAATTGTATGCCAACAAATTGAATAACGCAGATGAAATGGACAAATTATTAGAAACACACAACCTACCATGATGATCGTGAAGAAATTGAAAATATGAATAACTGAGGATATTGAATCAGTAACCAAAAAAATTCAACAAGCCCAGGACCAAATGGCTTCTCTGGTGAAATGTACTAAACATTTAAAGACTGAAGTAATGCCAATATTTATCAAATTCTTCCAAAAAATTGAAGAATGGGAATGCCTACTAAGCAATTCTATGATGCCAGTATTACCCTGATACCAAAGCCAGACAAAGACACTTCAAGAAAACTAAAGACCAATATCTCTTATGAATATTGATGCAAAAATCTCAACAACATGCTAGCATATTAAAAGGACCAAAGGCCACATGGAAAAAATGCACAGCTAGCATCATACTCAATAGTGAAAGGTTGAAAGCGTTTCTTCTAAGATCAGGAACAAGAAAAGTATGCCCACTTTTGCCACTTCTATTCATCACAATACTTGAAGTTCTCTTCAGAGCAATTAAGCAAGAAAAAGAAATAAAAAGGTGTCCAAATTGGAAAGGAAGAAGTAAAATTATCTCTGTTGACAGATAACATCATCTTATATGTAGAAAACCATAGATTCCACAAAAACATTGTTAGAACTGACAATTTCGGTCAGGGTGGCAGAACACAAAGTCACCACACAAAAATCAGTTGCGTTTGTATAGCCTAATAATGACAATCTGAAAAAGATATTAAGAGAACTATTTATTCCACTTACAATAGCTTTGAAAAAATTAACTCCTTAGAAATAAATTTAACCAAGGAGATGAAAGACTTGCACACGGAAAACGACAAAATGTTGCTGAAAGACATTAAAGAAGACAAATAAATAGAAAGACATCCCATGTTTATAGATTGGAAGACCTAATAGTGTCAAGATGTCAAAGTTACGCTAAGTGACCTACAGATTTAATGCAGTCCCTGTCAAAATCCCATTGACATTTCTGTGGAAATAGAAAATCCATCCTAAAATTCATACGGAATCCTGAGGGACCCCCAAATAGCCAAAATAATCCTGAAGAAAGTTGAAGATCTCACACTTTTTTTGTTTCAAAACTTACTGCAAAGCTACAGTAATCAAAACTGTGGTAATGGATAAAGACAGACATATAAACCAATAGAATAGAATAAAAAGTCCAGAAATAAACCCTTGTAGGTATAGCCGATTGAACAAGGGTGCCAACGCTATTCAATGGGAAAGACAATCTCTTCCACAAATGGCCCTGGGAAAATTGGATAGCCACATGCAGAGGAATGAAAATGAGCTTTACCTTACACCGTATGCAAAAATTAACTCAAAGTGGATCAAAGACCTAAATGTAAGAGTTAGAATTATAAAACTCTTGGGGTGCCCAGGTGGCTCAGGCAATTAAGCGTCTGACTCTTGATTTTGGCTCAGGTCATGATCTCAGGGTCCTGGGATTGACCCCCCATGTTGGGCTCTGCGCTCAACAGGGAGTCTGCTTGAGGATTTCCCTCTCCCTCTAACCCTCCCCCCTAAAATAAATAAATAAATCTTACAAAAACAAAACAAAACTGTAAAACTCTTGGAAGAAAACATAGGAGGAAAGCTGCATGATACTGGATTTGGTAATGATTTTTTTCGACATGCACAGGCAACAAAAGAAGATAAATTGATCATCATCAAAATTTAAAACTTTCATGTGTCGGGGCACCTGGGTGGCTCAGTCGTTAAGCGTCTGCCTTCAGCTCAGGGCGTGGTCCCGGCGTTCTGGGATTGAGCCCCACATCAGGCTCCTCCACTGGGAGCCTGCTTCTTCCTCTCCCACTCCCCTTGCTTGTGTTCCATCTCTCGCTGGCTGTCTCTCTCTCTGTCAAATAAATAAATAAAACCTTAAAAAAAAAAACTTTCATGTGTCAAAATGCACATGAAAAGGCAACACACAGAATGGGGAAAATATTAGCAAATTATACGTCTTAAAAGCAACTAATGCCCAGGATATATAAAGAACTCAACAAGAAAAAACAAACAGGGCTCCTGGGTGACTCAGTCAGTTAAGCGTCTGCCTTCGGCTGAGGTCATGTTCTGGGGGTCCTGGGATTAGGCTCCACGTGGGGCTCCCTGCTCAGTGGGGAGTCTGCTTCTCCCTCTCCCCTGCTGCTCTCTGGCTCGCTCCGTCAAATAAATAAAATCTTTAAAAAAAGAAAAGAAAACAACCTAATTCAAAAATGGGCAGATTTTGAATAGACATTTCTCCAAATAAGATACACAAATGTTCCATAACCTTGTGAAAAGATGCTGAACATCATTAGTCATTAGGGAAATACAAACCAAAACCACCAAGAGATCCACACCCATTAACATGGCTAATACAAAATAACACAGAAAATAACGAGTGTGGGTGAAGATGTGGAGATGAAGATGTGGAGAAATTGGAATCTTTGTGCATTGCTTTTGGGAATGTAAAATGGTGCTTTCATTGTGGAAAATAGGATGGCATTTCCTCAATAGTTTAAATATAGAGTTAGCATATCAAACAGCAATTTCACTTCTGGGTACATACCACCAAAGACCTTGAACAGGTATTTGTATACTCATGGTCATAGCAGTATTATGTGCAATAACCAAAACGTAGAAACAATCCAAATATCAGTTGATGGATGAATAAACAAAATGCAACACACACACGCACGCACGCACACACACACACACACGAATGTTATTCAGCCTTTAAGAATGAAATTCTGGCAGATGCTACATGATTGAACCTCAAAGACACTATGCTAAGTGAAATAAGCCAGACACAAACGGACAAATGTTGTATCATTCCACTTATATGAGATGCCTAGAAGAGCCAAATTCACAGAGGCAGAAAGTAGAATGATGGGGGCCGGGGGCTGGACAGAGAGGGAAATGGGGGGTTACTGTTTCATGGGTACAGAATTTCAGTTTCGGAAGATGAAAAAGTTCTGGAGATGATGGTGGTGAATGTACTTAATGCCACTGAATTGTAGACTTAGAGTGAAAATGGTAAATTTATGTTATGGATATTTTACCCCAATAAAAAATTTTTAGAAAACCAGGGTAGAAAGCAGAAGAAGCAGGTTTGTTAACCAGAAATATTGGTGTAGTTAAAACTGAGCGCTCACTTTGGCAGCCTCCTGGAACCAAGAAAAAAGATGTATTCTCACAGTGCCAAGAACATGTTGAATGGTTTCAGTAGTTTCATGGAAACTATTGCACTGGTTTAAATTATAGCAGCTAAAATTCTGAACTATATACACACATAATTAGAAGATAACAGTAGAAAGTTAAATATTGGAGCCTGCTTCTCCCTCTCCCTCTTCCTGCTGCTCCCCCGTTTGTGCTCTCTCTGTGTCAAATAAATAAATAAAATCTTTTTTAAAAAAAAGATTGAAATCTTACTACTTAGGAATATAAATCTCAATATTCTGATTAATTTGTTTTTAGAACATAAGCTATATTGTTTGCTTAAATATTAAAAAGTGAAACTACATATTTATTAATATGCAATATCTATATGTCTTTGAAAAATATTAAAGGTATTTTAGTTTGATACTGTGACCAGGGTAAATTAAGATTTAGAAAAATATAGATTGTAGTATCATTCATTCCAAAAACGGCTCTAGGCATATGAAATACAAAGATCATTTAGAGTATCTCTGTTTTTAAAGGCACTCATAGTCCACTGAGAGATGATATGCGGGCTCTTCTAATACTACTTAATAAATACCGAGAGAAAGGAAAGCAAATACTATCGAAACACATTGGGAGGGGCATGTGACATGGAGATCGCTCCAGGGAAGAGAGAGTTTCACAGAAATTTAGATAAATAAAACTTTTGAACTGTCTCAAATGTTGAGTGGGAGTTAGCCATGTTTTATGGGTTGAATTGTGTCCCCCACAAAAAAAAATATATTTTGGAGTTCTAACAATGGTACCTCAGAATGTGACCTTATTTTGGACCTAGGGTTCTTTACAGAGGTAATCAAGTTAAAATGGGGTCCTTAGGGTGGACCCTAATCCAAAGTTATTGGAGTCCTTATAAAAAGGGGAAATTCAGGGGCACCTGATTGGCTCATCAGTTAAGCATCTGCCTTTGGCTTGGGTCATGATCTTGGGGTCCTGGGATTGAGCCCCAGGTCAGGCTCCCTGCTCAATGGATAGTCTTCTCCCTCTCCCTCTGCTCCCCCTCCCCCCACTTGTGCTCTCTCTTTTTCTCAAATAAATAAAATCTTAGGGGAAAAAAGGGGGAAATGTGGACATAGAAGATCATGTGGAGGGACACACGCCAAAGCCAGCCATGCCCAAGGCCAAGGAGAGAGCTCTTCAAAGAAACCAGCCCCGTTGTCATCCGTAAGTTGGTGAATGTAATTGATTTGGAACTTCCAATCTCCAGAAGTATGAGAATAAATTTCTGTTGTTTAAGTTAAAAAAAGTAAAAGGATAAAAATCTAAGCATTTAACCCTAGCATTCTAGAGCATTCACAATCCGTCTCCCAATGAAATTGCCAACTTTATTAGTCTTCTGCACAACCCTCCATTCAAGCCGAATGCTCGCACTCATTATTTACTCAAGCTTTTGAGTGTCTACCATGCAAGGCTTAGGGCTGGGCAGTGGGGCTATGACGGGATTCTGACATCCAGAGTTGCTGCCTTCAGAAGGAAGTTTTATGTTCTAGGGGGACAGATGCTAAATGACTAATTTCACAGTTCATCATTTCATTACAACTATGGTGAGGGGGGGAAGTGAGAATGAACCAAGAAAGCGTATAACGGAGAACCCGACCTAGTCTGGGACAATTGGGGCAGTTCTTGGAGAAAGTAATGTGTAGACCTATAGGTCAATGAAGGAAAGAACATTCCTTCAAGAGATGTTTGTGTTTTCTCATTTCTATGCTTTTGTGTACATGGTGCCGTTGCTTCTACTACATGCCTTCTTTACGAATCCGAATTCTAGGGGCACCTGGGTGGTTCAGTTGGTTAAACGACTGACTTGATTTTGGCTCAGATCGTGATCTCAAGGGTGGTGAGGTCGAGCCATGCGTTGGGCTCCGTGCTCAGGGAAAGTCTGCTTCTCTCCCTCTTCTTCTGCCCTTCCCCCCTGCCCCATCTCGCATTTGCTCTCCCGCACTCTCTCTCTCTCTCTCTCTCTCTAAAAATAAATAAAATCTTTAAAAAAAAATCCCACTCAAGATTTGGCTCATATCCTCCCTTCTCCTGAAAGCCCTCTCTGATCATCTTATGCTGAAGTATTCTCTCCTTGCTGTAAACTAAACAAGTTTGCTGGTTATCAGCTATAAGTTATGCATGGCCTTGTGGTGTTTTCATGATGCTCGCCTTGCCCTATTATATGAAGAGAAGTCACCCTTGATTCCAGCCTCCATCCAGTTCGTTAGCAAGTCACTTCTGTTTTAATTCCATGCAGAATCTTCTGGAAAGGCAATGATTACAGGACTTGGTTTAAATAATCTTAACCTTTTTTATTGTAAAATAAAACACAGATACCGAACACCCCCATATAAATCATGTGAATTATAAGGAGTTGGATTATAAAGAGAATTTATAATTATGATTCATAGCTTAATGAATTCTAAGAACACCTGTATAACTACCTCTCGGGTCAAGAAAGAACTTCACCAGGCACTCCAGAGACCCTCCTTTCACCCTGTCCCAAATACAGTTGCCTTCCTCCTGCATAGAATGTCCACAGTCCTTAACTTCATGGTCACCACGTCCCCGGATTTCTTTATCGTTTTGTTACCCAAGTGTGTACTCCCCTACCACAATAGTTTTCTCTTGCACTTTTGTTCTTGTTGTTTTTTAAACATACCCTTTCAGCCTCTTAATCTTCAAGATCACTCACCATGGCTTTCTTACAATTTCATGATGAAAATTCCAGGCTGTTTGATCTATAGTGTTTCCCACAGTCCTAGATTTTGCAGATGGCATATTTATAGTACAGTTCAACTTGTTCCTCTCTCTTATTTTTTTTTTTTTCCTGCATTTTAGCAACAGTCCAGAGGCTTGGTCAGATTCAGGTTTGATCTCTTTGGCAAGACTATAGGTGGTATTGTGTTCTTTAAGCAAGAGGCATATGGTGTCTGTATTGTCTGTTGGTGATATTAGCAGCTGTTGGTGCTCAGTGCCTGGACCTGTTAACTCACTGGGGGTTGCACAATGGTGGTATTCTAATTCGATCACTTTTTCTTTATTTATTAAATAGAATATTTTTATAATGAGATGTTTTTCCCCATCTACTATCAGTTACCAGTTTTGGGGAAGTATAATTATAAATCAGATCTCCTGCCAACACAGAAATTTGCTTCCACAAAATATAGGAAAGAAAGGGAACAGTCTCGTTATTGAATAAGCATTAAACCAGACTGCAATGTACATAATAGCAAATCCATCAAGGAGACCACAAAGAAAAGTAAGTCCTGTTACAAATGGCCAGGTAAATAAAATCCATTACATATATGTTAACCGTCTTTATCAAAGGAAAAATAAAACTTCTATCTTTATGACAAGCAGGATGTTACATTAAGGAGCCAAGCACCTAGGTTTAAAAAATCCCAAAAAAAAGACAATTTCACATTTCAAGGACGGCCTCCAAGAAAGGCATTCCTGGTATGAAAAACTGGCAAGAGGTCTATTTAACTTTTTTAAAAGATGTACATATATCTCAGAAAGATGGAGAAAGCATTTATAATTTCAGGTTTTTTTAAAAGAGATGCTGAAAAGAAGAAGGGGGAATGCTTTCTTTTCTTTTAAGCACCAGACACATTTAAATTTATTTTATTATTATTTTTAGATTTTTGTTTACCCTACACCTAGGAGTAAAGTTCATGTAGGGAAAGCAAGATACATGTTTGAATCTTTCCTTTTATTTACCTATTTTCAAAATAATGAATTGGCTCCTAAACGTTCTCCAAAGGTGACCGATTAGTTTTGTTTGTTTAAAGTAGCATTATTAACCTATGGACTTACCCCACTACTGATGGGCTTCAGTCTATATAATTATTATCCTTAGTGCAGCTCAAATTGTCCTCTGAGCCATGATAGATAACCTCTTTAAAGCTGGCTCCTGAGTTTCTCTGAGAGCTTCCTGTGATCTGACATGCAAAGTGTTCCAGGCTCATCTTGTACTTTCCTGTCCTTGAATCATCCATTTCTTCAAAAAGCCCTAGTTTCTTCTAGTACAAAATGGTATTTCGAGACCATCTCTGCATTGCCTCTGGTTGGTCATTGTGTCTGCCTCGTTTCTAGGCCTTTTCAGTCAACAGAGATAGGAATATATATATGTATATATGATATAAAACATGTTCTAAAAATAAATTATATGTAAATACACAAAATGCATACATATATGAATATATATGCTAGGATGATATGTACATAATACAGTATTTTATATAAATATATGCATATGTGAGTATGTACATTTTTAAAGATAAAGGTAACTTCTGACTTCATCCTGACGATACTTCCACTTCAAATTCAGGGTTTTTTACTTAAATTCTTCTCTAGATAGAATTAGAATATCTCATAATTATTGATTATAGAATAACAATAGTAATACCACCACTATCAGTATGATTACTGAAAATAGCTTAAAATACATTTTTTGTATATGCTTTCCCTTTTACCCTGCATTTTATAATAATCATTCTATACACACATGGCCAGGAATACAGCCATTATTTCCCCTCTTAAGCCTTGTTTAGTCTTAGTTCCACAACTGGCCATTTCTAGAACGTTCCTCGCCGTATCTTCCGTTCCTGTCTCTCATTTTGGTTATCTGAAACTTGTTCTTCAATAGATTCTTCAGTAAGAGCTGAAGGAAACAGTCTTCCCTGAGCTCTTACATGTTGATAATAGTAAGTGCTCTTTATATTTGAAAGTCAGTTTTGCTGGATATGAAGTCCTTGGGTCACATTTCCTTTTCTTTTGTTGTTAAAAAAAAGTCTGCCAATATCCACATTTTGTTTCTCATATAAACCACTTTTTTTTTTTGCCTAGATGCCCAAAGGATTGTTTTCTCCTGAAAGTTTAGTGAGTTTATTAGAATATGTCTTTTTTTTTTAAGATTTTATTTATTTCTTTCACAGAGAGAGAGACAGCCAGCGAGAGAGGGAACACAAGCAGGGGGAGTGGGAGAGGGAGAAGCAGGCTCCCAGCGGAGGAGCCCGATGCGGGGCTCGATCCCAGGACCCTGGAATCACGCCCTGAGCTGAAGGCAGATGCTTAACGACTGAGCCACCCAGGTGGCCCCTAGAATATGTCTTGATAGTGGTTGTTTGGGTCAAGTACATGGTGTGTGTGTGTGTGTGTGTGTGTGTGTGTGTGTAGTTCCAAATATTCTTTTTCTTCTATTCAGGAACATTTTCTTAACTTTTTTGTTTTACACATTTTTTTTAAAGATTTTATTTATTTATCTGACAGAGAGCATGAGAAGGAACACAAGCAGGGGGAGTGGGAGAGGGAGAAGCAGGTTTCCTGCTGAGCAGGGAGCCTGATGTGGGGCTTGATCCCAGGACCCTGGGATCATGACCCGAGCCAAAGGCAGATGCTTAAAGGACTGAGCCACCCAGGTGTCCCTGTTTTATGTATTTTCTTGATTAATGCATGTTTTATATCAAGATATATATATATATACACACACATATATATATACGTATATATATATACGTATATATATATATATATATATATATTGATTTTTTTTTTTTATATTTATTCTATTTACTTGCTTCAGTCCTCAACTCCAGAGACCGATGTTCTATGTTGGCTCTTCTTTGCCTATCCTACATATTTGTTATTTTCAGTCAATTCATTTTATTATTTTCTATAAGACTTCTTTACAATTAAAATTGATTTTCTCTCAGGGCACCTGGGTGGCTTAGTCAGTTAAGCGTCTAACTCTTGATTTCAGCTCAGGTTGTTAACTTAGGGTTGTGGGATTGAGCCCCAAATTGGGCTCCACACTCAGTGGGGAGTTTGCTTGAGATTCACTCTCTCCCTCTCCCTCTGCCCTTCCCCACACTTGTGCACGTGCTCTCTCTCTCTCTCTGTCTCTCAAATAAGGAAAGAAAAAGAAAGAAAGAAAGAAAGAAAGAAAGAAAGAAAGAAAGAAAGAAAGAGAGAGAGAAAGAAAGAAAGAAAGAAAGAGAAAGAAAGAAAGAAAGAAAGAAAGAAAGAAAGAAAGAAAGAAAGAAAGAAAGAAAGAAAGAAAGAAAGTCTTGGAAAGAAATGTTTTTCTCTTGGGGCACCTGGCTGGCTCATTCAGTGGAGCATGCGACTCTTGATCTCAGGGTTGTGAGTTCAAGCCCCGCATTGGGTGTAGAGATTACTTAAGAGTAAAACGTAGAAAAAAACATTTTTTTTAATATTAAAAAAATGTTTTTAATGTTTTCTCCTTTCTGTTTCCCTTAAGACATCTTTATTGTTTATTTGCTTTTGTGTTTCTTTAATTTACTCTTAATTTTATCCCTTTATTTCTAATTCTTTACTCATTTCTAAGTTTTTCTCCCTTCTTTTACCGTAGCTCTTTTGTGTCTTGTATCGTTTTCTTAATAATTTTTAGCTGGTTTTAAAATAGTGGCTGGCTTGCAGTTCCTAGATGGCTCAGTTGGTTAAGCATCCGCCTTTGGCTCAGGTCATGATCTCAGGGTGCTGGGATCAAGCCCCAAGTTGGGCTCCCTGCTCAGCAGGGAGTCTGCTTCTCCCTCTCCCTCTGCCCCTTCTGCATCTTTGTGCACTCTCTATCTTCCTCTTCCTCCCTCCCTCTCTCTCTCTGTCTCTCAAATAAATAAATAAAATCTTTTTAATAAAAAACAGTGGCTGGCTCAGTTGAGCATACGACTTTTGATCTCAGGGTCATGATTTGGAGCCCCACATTGGGCCTAGAGTTTAATTAAAAAATAAAATAGTGGATTACAATTTGAGCTGTTTTGTGGGCAAAATGTTATTCTGCTCCTTTTCTTTCTTTCTTTCTTTCTTTCTTTCTTTCTTTCTTTCTTTCTTTCTTCTTTTTTTTTAAAAGATTTTATTTATTTGGCAGAGAGAGAGAGACAGCCAGCGAGAGAGGGAACACAAGCAGGGGAGTGGGAGAGGAAGAAGCAGGCTCCCAGCGGAGCAGGGAGCCCAATGTGGGGCTCGATCCCAGAACTCTGGGATCACGCCCTGAGCCGAAGGCAGATGCCTAACGACTGAGCCACTCAGGTGCCCCAACCTTTTCTTTTTTTTAATAATAACTTTGTATGAGATTTTACCTTATTTTGTGCTGTTTACTTTTATGTGAAATTAGTTTTCTGGAACTTTTAGAGGAAGTTGTGTGGTATAGGATGGTTTTTCTAACTTCACAGAGCTCCCTTTTTTGTTGTTTTTATACAGTATTCAAAAATATGGTGGCTTGCCAACTCTGTTCCCCTCCCACTTTTATTTAGATCAAAGATTGGCAAAGGTCACCTGTTTTTATAAAAAAAGTTTTATTGAAATACAGTCTTGCTCATTTATTTCCATGTTGTTTACACCTGCTCTCAGGCCAAATCAGCAAAGCTGGGTGGTTGCAACATTAACCCTAAAGCCTACAAACCAAAAATGCTTACTGTGTAGCCCTCTAAGACCCCTGATTTAGGCCTCTTCTTTCTTTGTCTCTGTTGTCTCTGTTCTGCTCCATTTTGATTTGACTCCCAGCAGTGTCATCTCAATGTGGGGCCCTGTCCTAAAAGTGAGCCCCCATCAGTCAGTTTTGAGAGTTCATTTATCATGTTAAACATTTTTAAGTTAACAATTCAGTGGCATTAAGTATATTCACAATGTCGTGCAACCATCACCACTCTGCATTCCCAGAACTTTTTAAATGATCTCAAACCGAAATTCTGTACCCATTTAGCAGCAACTCTTCAACCCCCTCCCCCTTCCCCTAGTTCTTGAAAACCTTTATTCTACTTTCTGTCCCTATGAATTTGCCTATTCTAGGACCTCACGTAAGTAGAATCATACAGTATTTGTCCTTCAGTGTCTATCTTATTTTACTAAGTGTAATGTTTTCAAAATCATCTGTCTTGTACCATTATCTGAATTTCATTCCTTTTTATATAGCTAAATAATATTCTGTTGTGTGTGTGTGATGATATATCATATATATATATATATATATATCTCACATTTCATAGATTCATTCATCCGTTGTTTTCATCTTTTGGCTATTGGGAATAATGCTGCTATGAATGTTGGTGTACAAGTATCTATTCGAGACCCTACTTTTAATTCTTTTTATATATATCTCGGAGTGGAATTGTTGGATTAGGTGGTAATTCCATTGTCAACTTTGTGAAGAACTGTCGCGGTGGCTTTTCCGTTTTCGGCGACAGCTGCACCATTTTATATTCCCACCAGCAATGCACTTGGGTTTTAGATTCTCCACATCCTTGCCAACCTTTCTTTTTCTCCATCTTGTTTTTGTTGTCATCATAGCCATCCTGGTGGGTTTGAGGTGGTAGCTCAGTGTGACTTTGATTTGCATTTCCCTGATGATGGATGATGTATATGTTTTCATGTGCTTATTGGGCGTTTGGCAATCATCTTTAGAGAAATGTCTGCTCAAGTCCTTTGAACTGTGTTTTTTGTTGTTGTGGCAGGAGTTGTTTATAGATTCTGAATATTAATCTCTTATCAGATATACAATTTGCAAATATTTACCCCCATTTGTGGGTTGTCTTTTCACTTTCTTGAGAGTGTCCTTTGATTTTTCCCCCCCTTTTTAAATTAGCTAGTAATTTATGGAGAGATACTTTACGATGATATGAAGATCGTCTTCCTCGTCAAACTCTCCGTCATCATCTATTGGCGATTCTTTCTTGGTTCAATGGCTACTATTTTTGAGCACCAGCCACGCTCCAGATGCTGCCCTGGGTGCTTCGTGTGCATTGTGCTTACATCACAGAGGAGACTGAGCTGCGAGGTGAAACAGCGGCAGCAAGGGCACATGGTTAATAA
Organism: Ursus arctos; assembly: GCF_023065955.2. Lineage (NCBI taxonomy): Eukaryota > Metazoa > Chordata > Mammalia > Carnivora > Ursidae > Ursus > Ursus arctos. Next base: position 89,327,846 of record NW_026622874.1, read on the forward strand.
GCAGCAGGGATGGGAGGACACTCCAGGCCCAGCTGCCCTGGAGCTAGAATTCACATGTTAGAGCCGGGGAAGCAAGTATTAGCTGAAAATGGGGGACTCCAAGCATCAGGTCTGTTGAGCAAGCCTGGTTTTGATGCTCCTTCCTTGTGCTTCCCAAACACCACCTGACCTAGAGAAAGGGTAGGGCAGACACGCTTCAGGGCCATGGACTGTGACGTGCTGGGTGTGTTCAGCAGTCAGGAGCCAGTTCCATCCCCAGTTTGCAGCTTCATGGGCCACTATGTATCTGCAGTGTCCTGCAGGTGTGACTGGCTCAGGAGCTGGGCTGACAGAACCAGAAGCTCCAACTTGTCCTTTCACATGATAGGTGTGGAGGGTCTTGGTAACCTGGCAGGTTCTTGGTTAAACATCCCCATTCTTTGGGCTCTTGTGGGACCTTTGCTGGGAGGACCAGCACATGGGCAGGGTGGGGTCCTGGGGCAGGGAGCCAGAGCCCTGAGTCATAGGGAGACGTGAAGTCAGGGCCAGGGCAAGGCACGCTGACCCAGAAAATCTGGAGGAAAGCCACGATCTGCGTGCTGGGTGGAGGGAGAACTCACCAGATATAGGAGAGGTCACAGCAGAGGATGCACTCAGGATTGGAGCCAAGAACAAACTCCAGCAGGTCAGGATCACGTGCAGCTGGGATAGGAGATCCTGAACCCGTCTGGACATCTCCAGGGATGGAAGTTTGTTCTCAGGGCTGACAATGGCCTGTGGCTGGTAGATTGGCCCAGGCTGAGGATGTGCAAGCCCAGAACATGCGTTAGTCATGGGTCAGACTTTGTGGTGGACAGTCATCTCTCCTACAGGCCTCTCAGGCTCATACCCACCTGTTTCCTGGGGCTCAGCCTCCGTATCCTATCAGCTTCAGTCCCCTAGCATGGCTACTTACCTGCTGTGATCACTCAGTCAGGCCCCAACCCTCTCTTTGGACAAAAACTGCATTCTGCAAGGGCTTTACTTTCAGAGACTTTCCATGTAAGAGGTATTTATTTATTTATTTATTTATTTATTTATTTATTTATTTTTTAACCACCCAGAAATAATTTCAAACTTTCCAAAAAAGTTGCAAAAATCAAAGCAGCACAATATAAAAATACACATTAAAAAAAATAACACATTTTCCCCCTTTTAAAACCATCTTAAAGTGAGTTAAATATATCAAGGCCCTTTACCCCTAAATACTTCACGGTATGGTTGTTGCTGGGGTTTTCTTCTCCCTTGCAACTAATAAGCAATGCAGGGACATCATGCAAATATTATATTCTTTTTTTTTTTTAAAGATTTTATTTATTTGAGAGGTGGGGAGGGGAGGAGGGAGAGGGAAAAAGAGAATCTCAAGCACACTCCCCGCTGTGCACAGAGCTTAACATGCGGCTCCATCCCACAACCCTGGGATCATGACCTGAGCCAAAATCAAGAGTTGGATGCTTAACTGACTGAGCCACCCAGGCGCCCCCATCTGTATCCTTTATCATATCCCTTATAATAAACTGATAAACATAAATAAATGTTTCTCTGAGTTCTGTGAGCCACTCTAGTGAATAAATGAAATCTGAAGAGGAGTTTATGGGACCCTCCAGTTTATAGCCCATCAGAAACACATGTAACACCCTGGCTTTGTTGCTGTCTAAAGTGGGCGAGCTTATGGGTCTAAGTCCTTAACCTGTGGGGTCTGATGCTCCAAGAAAGAAGGCAGATCATGTAAAAATTGAGTTAAATTACAGGCCACCCAGGCCATGTCACAGACTTGCTTGATGTGGGAAAACCTACCGCACATGTGGGGTAGAGACGTATTCAGAGTACGGGGTGTAATGTAGAGGGAAACAGTTTTTCCTTTACAATATGCTTTTCTGCGATTCAGTTTCTTTTTTTTCCCTTTTTTTTTTTTTTTAAGATTTTATTCATTTATTTGACAGAGAGAGAGAGAGAGACAGCCAGCAAGAGAGGGAACACAAGCGGGGGAGTGGGAGAGGAAGAAGCAGACCCCCGCTGAGCAGGGAGCCAGATGTGGGGCTCGATCCCAGGACCCTGGGATCACTCCTTGAGCCGAAGGCAGACGCTTAACGACTGAGCCACCCAGGCGCCCCTGCTTGGACATTTAGGTAGTTTCCAGTGTTTTGCAGTTAAAAATAATATTGCAGTGAGTAACCTATGTCTTTGTATTATTGACAGTCTGTCCTCAGGATAAATTCTTAGAAGTGGGATTTCTGGGTCAAACAAAGGGTGCATTCCTTTTCTATGGCAGTGTAACTAGTTACCACAAAGTTAGCAGCTTAAAACAACAGACTTCTGTTCTGTAGGACAGAAGTCTGGGCGTGCTTGACTGGGCTCTCTGCTCAAAACATAACAAGGCATAAATCAAGATGTTGCCTGGGCTCTTATCTGGAGGCTCTAGAAAGAATACACTTCCAAGAAAATCCAGTGGCAGCATTCAGTTCCTGGGACTGAGGTCTCCATTTTGCTGTGTGCATTTTGTTTCCATAAGCTGCCCCCATTCCTTGCCGCATGGCCCCTCCATCTTCAAACCGGCAACAGTGTGTTGAATCATTCTTGCTGGAATCTCTCCAACTTCTGTCAAAGGTAAACAAAGCTGGACATTAGCTAGAATGGTAAGGACAGATTTTAATCAGTAACCACTATTGCAATAGGGAAAAGAGTCCAATGTGAACCAAACTCAACTTTGAGCTTTCTCAGGCAGGCACTTTAAAGGGGCTAAGACTATCGTAGGGATGTGGCCTTGAGTTGTCAGAAACTAGGTTAGTGTTTGTTCAAGTCTTTATAGGCCAACACTGAGGCCTAGTGGAGAAAAGGGCTCAGAGGAGCTTGGCCAGGGTTTGGTCAAAAAAGGGAATCTTTGTCACTACTTCTTCTGCTACCAAAGAAACTCGGCTTTTAGTGGGCTCGTGTGATCAGACTAGGCCCACTTGGGTAACATCCCTTTTGCCATATAGCATAACATAATCACAGGAGTTACACAAGGGGGTGAAGGTTATAGGGGCTATCTTAAAATTCCCAGCCCTCCTTCTAGCAATTTTCCTGGCCAGCCCCAACCTGGATCACACATGAACCAGTATAAGAGGTCTGAACTGTTTGGGGGCTGTGAGCCAAGCTGAGGTTAACTTAGCCTCTGGTTACCAGGAATGGAGAAGAGCCTTAGAATCCCAACAGGAACTTTCTTGGCACTCACAGGGTGGAAACGGTAATGGAGTTTATAAACATTGTCTTAGGGAGTGAGGGTAGGGGCACGCTCATGAGTTATCTTGAGTAAAGGACTGTTCTGTGTCACTGAATCCCATCTGTACTTTTGTGCAAGAACATACGCCCACCTCACGTGCCCTTTAATGCTCACTGTGGTTTCAGGCTCCTTTGAGTAACTCGGCCCTTGCTCTTGGAAGCCACCCCGGTGCCAGCGGCTGGTAGGAACACAAGCTCTCAATCAGATAAATCCATGCTCTGCCATCTACGGGTTGCAGGACCTTGAAATTACTGAGCTTCTTTGTGCCTTGATTTCTTCATCCATGAAATGTGAATGAATAGTAGTAGCGACCTCCTAGGATAGTTGGGGGGATCAAAAAAAATCACACTCATAGAGTGTGGATTCATTCTTGGCACACAGTAAGTGACCAAAGAATGTTAGCTGTCTGAGTTTATCACTCTGTCCGGCTTCATTCCTGACTCTGTACCCCAAGTTCTTCTTGGCTTTCCTGTGGTCCTTAGTGTTAGCCTCTCGACTTTCTCAGCACCATGTCTCTTGGTTCCCAAGTGTCCTGTCCTGGAGCTTGGGTGCTGCTAAGGGTGAAGGCCTAGAAAGAAAGTACCCTGGGGGCACCTGGGTGGCACAGCGGTTAAAGCGTCTGCCTTCGGCTCAGGGCGTGATCCCGGCGTTCCGGGATCGAGTCCCACATCGGGCTCCTCGGCTGGGAGCCTGCTTCTTCCTCTCCCACTCCCCCTGCTTGTGTTCCCTCTCTCGCTGGCTGTCTCTCTGTCGCATAAATAAATAAAATCTTTAAAAAAAAAAAAAAAAAAAAAGAAAGTACCCTGCATACCACCCATCTGCTTCCAGACGCCCAAACAAGAAGCAACCTTTTATCCTCGGGGGGCCTTGCATGCCACTGTCTCTCTGCTTAACTCAGTTCCAGATGGAAGTCTTGAGAAAAGACATCTCTTCTGTTCATCTATTGTTGCGAAACACACCACCTCAAAACTTGGTGGCTTAAATAACCGTTTTATTTTGATCATGATTTGCGAGTCAGGAGAGGGCTTGGTTGGGTGGTCTGTCTCTGATCCGTGCTGGGGCAGCTGGGGCTGGAGGATTTCCTTCCAAAGTAATCTCGTCCGCTCCCATAGTGAGCACCCCTCCGTGCTGGTCTCATCCTCCACTGGCCTCCTGAGGCATGGGCTTCTCACAGTATGGTGTTGGGGACAGTTGCACTTTTCACATAGAAACTGGCTCCCCCAGGGGCGCCTGGGTGGCACAGCGGTTAAGCTCCCCGGCGTTGTGGGATCGAGCCCCACATCAGGCTCCTCCGGTATGAGCCTGCTTCTTCCTCTCCCACTCCCCCTGCTTGTGTTCCCTATCTCACTGGCTGTCTCTATCTCTGTTGAATAAATAAATAAAATCTTAAAAAAAAAAAAAAGAAAGAAACTGGCTCCCCCAGAGCAGAGCCCAGGTGGATGCCGTCAGGCTTCTTAGGAACTTAGGAACAAAGTTTGAGAACATCATTTCTGCTGCATTCTTTTGGCCACCCAAGTCCAAGGCCAGATCAGATTCCTGGCGATGGTGATTAGATCCTACCTCTCAATGGGAGGAGTAGCAATGAATGTGTGTAGTTTTTAATCTACCACAGCGTCTCATGAGTGGAAGCTAAAACCCACCTGGAACCCTGCTGCAAAGGGGCCTGGGAAATGTAGTTTTAGGATTTCTAGTCCCTGCAGCAGAGAAGGAAAATGGGACACAGCAAAGAGGGTGACGTCGTCAGTCTGCTGTATCCACCACGGTCCCTCGGCATTCAGTGGTGTCTTGGTGCCAGCACCCTTGAATACAGATGGGAGTTGGGAGTGCTCAGTCCCTCCACCTAGCCTGTCCCCTCAGTCAAGGCTTTAATTTTTTTTTTTTACCTGAATCTCACAACAAAAAATATAGCTTATATCAGTTTATGGACAGATATACGTAACTGAAATAAAAGGTTCATGAAACAATCCTTATCTTTACTCTGTGCAGTGTTCCCTTATAATTTTCTATTGTATTCTGCTTTTTTTTTTTTTTTTTTTTGTATTCTGTTCTTTTAAATGGAAGAACTAGTTGTGTCTCCACTAAATTAACTTCAAGGCTCATGAATGGGTTACCGTCTGCCGTTTGAAAAGCACTCGCCGAAGCTACCTTTACATAGGGAATCAAAAACCGAGAGGAAAAAAATGGGTCCATGGGGAAACATTAGATAAGAACAAAAAAAAAGAAAATATTTTCTCAAAGGAGATTTACTTAATTCGACAGAAATGTAGTCGAGTATATCATTGTTTCACAATTATTCACTCCCTTCCCTATAAGGTAATCACATACACCCCCTTGGTAAGCCTTCCATCGTGAGGCTTGGCTGTGGGACTGCCGTGGGCCTTTGGCCTTTGGCACATGAGCAGGCATGTTTCATATCATGTCTGAGCAGAAACTTGAAATGCAGTTGCATGGTTTGGCTCGGTCTCTACCGGTTCTGCCCTCTGCTATGAGAACAGTGTGTTTCTGATAGGTCTGTTCCTTCAGCCTGGACGCCGGGGTGAGAAAATACACAGAGCCAAAGTGCAGCCTATTCTCAGCCCTCACATCACATGAGAAACAAATACTCATTATAAACCACTGAGATGTGGGGTTTTTGCTACGGCAGCAAAAGCCGACTGCTCTAAGAAGCCACTTCATGGAAAAACAAACAAAAAACCAAAGCACTGTTCTGAACGTTCAAACAGTATGGATATATAGAAAGTAAAACAGAGCTCCCCTTTGCCCACTCCGAGAAGGAAGTTTTTGAAATGGCTGTTTTCTAACTTTAATGAGATGAAATTTGTGCCTGATTGTCCACAAATAAAGTTTTATTAAAACACAGCAGGTGTATTTTGTTTATGGCGGCTTTCACACCGAAACAGCAGAGTGGATGGAGTATTGCGACAGAGACTGTGATGCCTAATGCACTTGACTATCTGGCTCTTCACAGAAAACATTTACTGACCCTTGGTCTAGGTCTACCAAATATTAACATTTGGCATTTTGCAATTTTTGTTTTTATTTCTCTTCCCCCCCACCCCTTATTTCTCTTTATCTATGAATTTTTTTCTAAACCATTTAAAAGGAAGTGTAGATCTCATGACACTTGGTCTCTCAATATTTCAGCGTGTGTCCTGAGAACAAGTTTACTCTTTTCCATAAACCACATTATAATGATCACACCCAGAGCATTTAACATTAATACAATTCTATTAACTAATATTCAGATTTCCCCCAAATTGGCCTGGCAATGTCCTTCAGAGCCTTTCCATCCTCCTTTCAGTGTGTAACTAAAGATTACACAGTGCATTTAGTTTTCATGACTTTTCAGTTGATTTTTTTAAAATTAATGAATGAATTAATTTTTTGCATCCCTCTGTGTGTTTATTGAGGTATTACTAACATGAAAGTCTCTCTCCTATTTCATCCTAGTGCATTTTTTAAATAATAATTTATTATGTTATGTTAGTCACCATACAGTACATCATTAGTTTTTGATGTCGTGTTCCATGAGTCATTGTTTGCATGTAACACCCAGTGCTCCATGCAATACATGCCCTCCTTAATACCCATCACCAGGCTAGCCCATCCCCCTGCCCCCTTCCCTCTGAGACCCTCAGTTTGTTTCCCAGAGTCCATAGTCTCTTGTGGTTCATTCCCCTTTCTGTTTACCCCCCCTTCATTCTTCCCTTCCTTCTCCTATCGATCTTCCTGCTATTTCTTATGTTCCATAAATGAGTGAAACCATATGATAATTGTCTTTCTCTGCTTGACTTATTTCACTTAGCATAATCTCCTCCAGTCCCATCCATGTTGCTGCAAATGTTGGGTAATCGTTCTTTCTGATGGTTGAGTAATATTCCATTGTATATATGGACCACATCTTCTTTATCCATTTGTCTGTTGCAGGGCATCTCGGCTCCTTCCACAGTTTAGCTATTGTGGACATTGCTGCTATTAACATTGGGGTGCATATGGCCCTTCTCTTCACTACGTCTGTATCTTTGGGGTAAACACCCAGTAGTGCAATGGCGGAATCATAGGGTAGCTCCATTTTTAACTTTTTAAGGGACCTCCACACTGTTTTCCAGAGTGGCTGCACCAACTTGCATTTTGATCTAGAACAATTCCCAGCCTTTTTCAGCTCTCACAAAAGTGGCATTTTTGAAGAGTCCAGGACAGCTGTGGAGCAGGTTGTCTCTCAGTTTGGATTTGTCTTGATTTTTTTTTTTTTTTTTTTTTTGTCGCTCGGTATTATGAATCTGATTCAGGTTAATCATTTTCATTTTTGGCAGAAGTTCTACAGAGGTGACGCTGCGTTCTTATCAGGAGGCTCATGATGTCACTTGGCCCAGTTGTTTGTGTCGTTAAGTTTTTTTAGCTTTTCATGTAGAGTGTGCCAGATTTCTCCGCTGTGAAGGTCCTTTTTCCCCTTTGTAATCAGCAAGTGATCTGTGGGGAAATTCTTTGAGAATAACCAATTCCCTAACAACCTTTTGCCCCGTGGTTTTAGGCTCCTTTGGTGATTCTTTCTTGACTCTGTTGTTGTCATGGAGAATGTAAATGTACATCAATATTTTTTTAAATGGTCTCTAAGTGATTTTAAAGTACAGCCAGCATTGGGAATCATTAGACCAGGGCTTCTCAATCTGTGTTTACAAATCCCCTGGGCATCTTGTTAAAAGGGAAATCAGGGGCGCTTGGGTGGCTCAATCAGTTAGGTGTCTGATTCTTGATTTTGGCTCAGGTCATGATCTCAGGGTGGTAAGATCGAGCCCTGTGTCAGGCTCCACGTTGGGCCTGGAGCCTGCTTAAGATTCTCCCTCTCCCTCTGCCCCTCAAGCACGTACTCTCTCTCTATCAAAAAAAAAAAAAAAGGCAAATCAGATTCAGCAGGACTGGGGTGGACTGGACCGAGATTAAGCATTTCTAACAAGTTCTCAGGTGCTGGTGCTGTTGGTCTCCATGGACCAGACTTAACACACTTTAAAATATCAAAGGTCGATCTAGACTCAAGCCAACCCCTACAATTCATCCTGGATACAACACCTTTCTTCCCCAATTTAGTTTTGCCTACTGTCAGTCAAGATTCTCAGTTATAAACCTCAGAACACACTCTCGCTCAGAAAAGGCATGTATTAGTAATAAATTTAGGCAATGACTATCAGTGGCTGTTAAAAACATTTGGTGGCTCATGATCCTGGAGTCCCAGAATTGAGTCCTTTGTCCGGCTTCCTGCTCAGCGGGGAGCCTTCTTCTCCCTCTGACCCACTCCCCTCTCATGCTGTCTCTCACTCTCTCTCTCTCTAATAAATAAATAAAATCTTTAAAAAAAAAAGACACACACATACACACACACACACATATTTGGTGAAATGACCAGGCTGACAGCTTCTGAACACACTGATCAATCTTAAGATCACACAGAGACAACCAGATGTTCTGAGCCTTTTGATGTGATACAGTAGGAAGCATACCATTCCCAATGAAGTATTCATGCCAAAAATTTTTTTAAATTTAATCAAATGTCTCTGAATAACAGAAAATATGGAGGTTAGAGAAATGTCTTAAATGTCATCATAAGGCAGCAGTCAACCAAATCTAGTTACGGGGAATTTACAAGAGGGATAAGACATTCATCAACCAGGACAACTGCGTGGCTCAGTTGGTTAAGCGTCTGTCTTCGGCTTGGATCGTGGTCCCAGGATGGATTGAGTCCCATATCAGGCTCCTTGCTCAGTGGGAGCCCGCTTCTCCCTCTGCCTGCGGCTCCGCCTCCTTGTGCTCTCTCTCACTCTGTCAATAAATAAATAAATAAATAAATACATACATACATACATAAATAAAATCTTTAAAAAAATTCTTATCAGTTAGAAATACATACTAAAAATGTTTATGTTAAAGGAGAGATTAAAATACTTCAGGGAAAAAACCCCATGGGGATGGGGAATAGATACTTGAAAGAAGAATGGCAAAATATTAATAATTATTAAAGCCGGGTGCTGGTGCATTGGATGCATTATACTCTTTGGCACTTTGTTTGTTTAAATTTCCATAGTAAGGGGATAAATAAAGTAAAAGATCTTTCACCTTGACTCTGTGATTCTATTCCAGGGGGTCCGTGCTCAGAAAATAACCTTCACATTTAGGAAAAACCTTTATGCGTAAGAATATCAATCCCACCAGCATCATGAGCGCCCAAATCACAACAACTAAATGTCAAAAAATAGGGCAACAATTTTATAAACCAGATCTACCCCTCAAGGGACTATTATGTGGCCATTAAAAACAGATGTTCATGAAGAGTTGTAATCACATGACAAAGTGCTTGTGTTGAAATGTCACATGCAAAAAAATAGGTCACAGGATTTTATATAAATTAGTATACTAGTCAGCTTTTGCCACGTAACAAACCGCTCCAAATTTAATCACTTAAGTCCCTTACGCATTTATGATTTCCCTCATTTTGTGTGTCTAGGTGTTTTGCAGCTGGGTCTGAATAGTCGGGGATGGTCTCATTCCCACATCTGGTGGCTGCAGGCTGATTGGGCTAAGGGGGCCTTATCTGGGACAGGTCATCTCTGTTCCATGTGATCTCTAAACCTCCAAAAGGCTAGCCTGGCTTCTTCTCATAGCAGTTTCGTGGACCCAGAGGGCAACAAGAGAACAAGCCTCAAGGTGTGAGCAGTCTGCTTGCCTCGCCTTTGCTAATGTCCCTTTGGCCAAAGCAAGTCAGGACAACCAAGCCGAGAGTCACAGCGGTGGTGGGGGGAGCATTAGACAATGGCTTGGATGCAGGGAAGCTGGAGGTCTTTACCACAACAATCTACCGCAAGTATGTTCTCATCTATGATTTTTTTTAAAACTGTGCATTAATGAGGCCAAAAGGAACTATTAAAATGTTAACAGTGATCATCTCTGAGCGGTATTTTTCTTTCCATTTTAGTATTTTGTAGCGTGTTCTAAAGGGTTTGTGATACTGTTATTTTTTTATCATTCGAAAAAATGAAGTTGAAAGAAAGGAAAAGAAAGATGGAAGGAAGAGAGAGGGAGAGTAGGGGGGAAGAATTGAGGGAGGAAAGGAAGAAAGAACTCCCAAAACTGACAGCTGGAAAGCTGGTTGCTTTCCAGGGACTGAATTTTCCAGAGAGTGGAGCTGGGACGTGCAATAAAATCTGAGTGGTGTCTCTCTCCCTTCCTCCCCACTCCCTCCTGGGTTGTCAGATCTGCAGAGGTCCACAAACAGCATCCAGTCCAGTCCTACACACACACACACACACACACACACACACACACACGTATGTGTGTGTGTGTGTGTGTGTGTGTGTGTATGAATTTAAATTTTATGTCGTTAACATACAGTGCAATATCGGTTTCTGGAGTAGAATTCAGTGATTCATCACTTACATACAACACCCTGTGCTCATCGTAACAAGTGCCCCCCTTAATACCCATCACCCATCTAGCCCATCCCCCTACCCACCTCCCTCCATCAACCCTCAGTTTGCTCTCTAACCTTAAGAGTCTCTTATGGCTTGTTTTGCCCTCTGTCCTTTTTTTTTCGTTTCCCTTCCCATATGTTCATCTGTTTTCTTTCTTAAATTCCACGTATGAGTGAGACCATATGCTATTTGTCCTTCTCTGACTTATTTCACTTAGCATAACACACTCTAGCTCTTTCTATGTCCTTGCAAATGGCAAGATTTCATTCTTTTTGATGGCTGAGTAATATTCCTATGTGTGTGTGTGTGCGTGTGTGTGTGTGTGTGTGTGTGTGTGTGTGTGTACACCACTTCTTCTTTATCCATTCATCAGTTGATGGACATTTAGGCTCTCACTATAGTTTGGCTATCGTTGATAATGCTGCTATAACACTGGGGTCCATGCATCCCTTCGAATCTGTATTTTTTTATCCTTTGGGTAAATACCTAGTAGTGCAATTGTTAGAGTGTAGGGTAGTTCTATTTTGAACTTTGTGAGGAACTTCCATACTGCTCTCCAGAGTGACCGCACCAGTTTTCATTCCCACCAACAGTGCACGAGGGTTCTGCTTTCTCCACATCCTTGCCCACACCTGTTGTTTCTTGTGTTGTTATTTTTAGCCATCCTGACAGGTGTGAGATGATATCTCATCATGGTTTGGATTTGTATCTCCCTGATGGTGAGTGACGTCGAGCATCTTTTCATGTGTCAGTTAGTCATCTGGATGTCTTTTTCGGAAAAGCGAAGACCAAATATATATGAGAAAAATATTTTGGTCATCTGAATGACCAAATATATATTTCTTATAAATCACAATATTGTAGTGATAGTTGCACATCTCTCTGAATATACTAAAATCCATTGAGTAGTGTGGGTGAATTGTATGCTCTATGAATTATATCAATAAAACTGTTCTTAAAAAGAAGAGCTATGATGGGGTGCCTGGGTGGCTCAGTCGGTTAAGCGTCTGCCTTCAGACCTGGCTCAGGTCATGATCCCAGGGTCCTGGGATTGAGCCCTGCATTGGGCTCCCTGATGAGGGGAGGCTGCTTCGCCCTCTCCTTATGGCTCCTCACCCCGCCACCCCTCATGCTGTCTGGTATGTGCGCTCACTCTCTCTCTCTCTCAAATAAATAAAATCTTAAAAAAAAAAATAAAAAGAGCTATGATGATAGGGGCATTAATACAGCCTGGACAGCGAATCAAGGAAAACCAGAAAAGGGCCAGATCATTCCAGGTGAGGATGGTCAAGGGAGGAGTGTCTCAGTGAGGACTTAAAAGCCTAATGGGAAGGAAGACAAGGTAAGAGGATTCTCAGACTGGGTGAAGACACAGGTGGGAAGCCTGAAATTGGGGAACGTGTCGTGGGTGGCTAACCTGTGAACACTTGGGGTTGGAATACAGTAAAGAAGACAGGAAAGAGGGGCGCCTGGGTGGCTCAGTCATTAAGCGTCTGCCTTCGGCTCAGGGCGTGATCCCAGAGCCCTGGGATCGAGCTCCACATCAGGCTCCTCTGCTGGGAGCCTGCTTCTTCCTCTCCCACTCCCCCTGCCTGTGTTCCCTCTCTCGCTGGCTGTCTCTGTCTCTCTCTGTTAAATAAATAAATAAAATCTTAAAAAAAAAAAAAGAGAGAGAGACAGGAAAGGATAACAGGAACATTCTTATTTGAGTGTTACTGCTGTGAGCTGGTTTCAGATTTGGTAAATATTTAAAGCCAGCTCTTTCATGCTTGGGTACTTTGGGAAATTCTCTGAGGAACTCCTCTCCTCAGTCACTGGGTGTAGGGCCAATGCACACCTTCTATAAAATTCTCTTCAAAACAATTCTCTTCTTAAATCTAATTGCCAATATTGGGGCAAAGAATCAAGACTAAAGTACTTTTCAGAAACCTTATACATTTTGCATTTGGTCTAGTCCAGCATTTTTCAACCTCAGAGCCACAGACATTTTGGATTGAGTAGTCTTTGTTGTGGGAGCTTTCCCGTGCATTGTCGAATGTGTAGCCAAAAATCGACCAGCTAGATGGTGAACACCTTCCCCTTCCCCAGCTGACAACCCAAAACACTGCTAGACATTTCTCATTGCCAAATGTCCCCTCGAGATGGTGGTGACAAAATTGCCCCAGGTTAAGAATCACTGAGGCCTTGCTACTCAAAGTATGGACCAGCAGCGTGGGCATCATCTTGGGATCTTGTTAGAAAGGCAAATTGTCAGAAACCACTCTAGATCTGCGGAATCAGAATCCGCATTTTAACAAGATGGGATTTGAAGGTTCGTGTACGTGAGAAGTCTGGTTTAGCACGCGCTGTAACGCATAGCTTTTAATGTATTTTGGTGACTTAGATGAAATAGACATTTTTTTTAGAAGATTTTATTTATTCATTTGACAGTGAGAGAGGGAACACAAGCAGGGGGAGTGGGAGAGGAAGAAGCAGGCTCCCAGAGGAAGAGCCTGACGTGGGGCTCGATCCCAGAACGACGGGATCACGCCCTGAGCTGAAGGCAGACGCCCAACGACTGAGCCACCCAGGCGCCCTGAAATAGACATTTCTAACATAAAAGGACAAAAACATCAAGACCGTGGCCTAGCCTTACCGGTCCCGTGGTCTTTTGCCCTGGCCCTTAACTTGGAAGCTTGCCTTAGCATCTCCATGACTTTTCTCAAACTACATGGGTTTAGGCCCCAGATTTTCTGATTCAATGGGTTCAGAATGGGGATTCAGGGTCTATGATTTTTTTTTAAGATTTTATTTATTTATTTGACAGAGACATCCAGCGAGAGAGGGAACACAAGCAGGGGGAGTGGGAGAGGAAGAAGCAGGCTCCTAGCAGAGGAGCCTGATGTGGGGCTCAATCCCATAATGCTGGGATCACGCCCTGAGCCGAAGGCAGACGCTTAACCGCTGTGCCACCCAGGTGCCCCTAGGGTCTATGAATTTTGAAATGTCTCTCCAGGTGGTGTGTTCCCAGTTAAGATCTTCTAATCTAAGAGCATTGGTACTTAGCTGCATCATACCAGATCAATTATTCAAACTGCAAAATTTCTTGAGATAAAGTAATTGGATCAGAAGTGAGCCCTGGCCATATTTCAGAAGCACAGGGGAAATGGGGTCATATTTGGATTCTGGAAGTGGATTTTATTTCTGTGGTCTCCAAACCTGGAGGAGTGTGATCTCTGGAAGTGTTCAGTTGCTGAATTCCTCTCTCTTGCCTAGAGGATCCAGGGAGCTGCTCTTTCTGTCATCACACCCTGCACTGCACACACCCCTGCTGAAACTTTGGCCACCACGCTCAGGCATAGCTTTCCTTCCAAGAATACCCAGGCTTGCTTAACTTCCTCTGTCCTCAGACAAGAATGGCTGGAAAAAGTGACAGGGCAGGGTTTCTTGGAAAGCAATCTGGCCTGCATCAGCACTAATGATTAAAATGTGTCCTCATGTGGCTATTCCCCAACACACAGCACATTCCTAAGCTATTTTAACTCATCGGTTCAGAAATTCTAGAGTCCCTTCCTCAGTTCTTGAGGTCTGGATCCTTTTTCTCCTGGAGAACCAGACACAGACACCATTGACTAGAATGTTCTATAAAAATCACATAGAGTATCTATCTATCTATCTATCTATCTATCTATCTATCTATCTATCTATTCACATCTGGATATAGATAGATAGTTGTAGAGATGTTTCTTTTACAAAATTACATAACCTTGAATTAGAAAGTTTAGAATGTACTAAAACTTTTACAATCCTGTTAAAGTGTAGTGGCCAGAACCTTCTTGGAGTTGTTAGGGTAACAAAGGAAATGCCAAGAACAGGCTGCCTTGGAGAATCTTGGGAAACTTGACTGGCTTCATTACACTTCTCAGGGCCATGGAAGCAGGCCACAGAACATTTCAGGCCCTGGCAAGCACTTTCCCAGAGTCTACAAGGTCTTCTATTATCCTACCTAAATTGATCTTTTTTTCTCTTCACAAATAAACACACAATTAACCAGTTTCAGTGTGATGACTGACTTGCAGCTAAAGATTCACCAATTTTAGCCCACCTAATCACTCCCACTTTTGTCTCAACTTTTGTCCCACTTTTGTATTAAGTTTCTGAGACCTTCGTGTTTTTTAATCATCAAACAGAACCTTCCTTTGTCTATTTCCTGTTCACCTAAATATTTAAATAATGACATCGATTGCTATACTGATACCAATGGCAATTGGTGTTGCCGAAGCGGGATTGTTGGCAGCTACACAACACCCTCATGAGTTAGCCTGACATCATCCTGAGTTGGCTGAGATATTAAAGTTCAAATCTGGCCTTTGAAAAACTGGGCATAGTGCATTAAATGTATAAAAGCATAGACTGTTCAAGATTTGACTTAAGCAAAGTTGAGAACCATCTGTCTATATAGGACATAGCTTTTCCCTACATCACGGTATCCAAAATTCCTCGCTTCGATGTCCTCAAAATTCAGAACCTTACCCTCTGCCTCATGGTATATAGGGTCATTATCATGAGAGGCAAAAGTGGTGCAGAATTTTACTATTTCTTTGAAGTTCCATCTGGTGCTTGCATCTTGTTTTGGGAGATTCTTAACATCTTGACATGTAGCCACTTGCCAGTTTGACCTCTAACAGCCCTAGAATGATCGTAGGGACGATCTTAAGGATACACATGGTAATTAAATTCTGACCAAAGTTTGGCATCCAAACATAAAAATAAGAAGTGCTTACTTTAGATAAATCCTGCATAAAAAAAGAGGATAAGGGAGACCACTTCTGATTATCTGTCCCAAGCAGAGGCAGTAAAATTCCCACAGAGAAACAAAGGAACAAAGGTTGTCTGCTAGGTGCTGGCCTCTGTTAGAGAAGGTTCTTTCTAAGGGCACCAGAGGGAGTGGAGTGCAATCCAAACTGTGAGCCTGTGAAAGCCAGGTGCCCAGTCTGGCTCATCTGAAATCTATTTGAGAATACCTATTTTAAGTCTACTCAACTCCATTTGTTGGACTCTTGGTTTCAAGTGATAGAAACCCAACTCAGACTAGTTTGAGCCTAAAGATGGGTTTATTATGAGGAACAGTGGGGCTCTTGGAACCCGTGAGCAAGAATGCAGTTGGGCCTCAAGAACTACACGGAGTCAGAGACTCAAGTACCACCAGCCTCTCTGTCTTGTCTCTGTACCTCTCTAAGCTTCACCCTTTTTCCCTCAACAATGCATCTGCTTCCCGTCCTCCAGTCTACATGATCTGAAACATGGTTGCAGAAAGATCCTAAATTTTATGTTTTTACAACGTCGGACAGAAAAGAAAGCCTATTTCAACTCTTTTTAAGTCTGTGGTCTAAAAATCCATGAGAAGTCTCATTAGATCAGCTTGGGGCAGGTGCCTTACCCTGAACCAATCAGCCGTGGGCAGGGGAGAGGTCACATAATAATCGGGCAGCCTGAAACTAGAAAGAAAGGGGAAAGGACAGCAACGAGAAGGTAGATAGTGCCAGCCAGTCATTCCCATGGGTGTCCACTGAACTAACAGTCCCACCATTTTGATACCTTTTTTTGCAGTCATTAATCTATGTGTGAGTCTTGAGAAATATACCATGTTCCTGGATTAAGAAACTCAGTATCGGAGTGCCTGGGTGGCCCAGTCAGTTAAGCGTCCAACTGTTGATCTCAGCTCAGGTCTTGATCTCAGGGTTGTGAGTTCAAGCCCAGCATGGAGACTACTTAAAAAAAAAAAAAAAAAAGAAGAAGGAAAGAAAACTCAATATTATAAAAGTTAATTCTCTTCAAGTTAATTTATAGATTATGCATAATTCTTACTAAAATTTCAGCATGTTTCTTAATAGGTCTTGACAAGCTGATTCTAACTTTATATGAAAGGGCAAAGAGCCAAGAATAGCCAAGATACTGACCTGTACTGGAAGCTCTGGTCTGTACTGGATGATCCAAGATGTGATTTAAAAAAAAAGTTATGAAGAGAGAAAAACTGACACAATGCTACACACAGTTTCACTCAATAAATGCCCATTTGATCAAATAGCAACTCTCGGTTCACTGACAGAGCAAGGAAACTCAATCATCAGATTTAGGTCTATTTTAGGATGGATGGAATAATTGCCTAAAATGTTATGGATTTATTCCAGAAACATTTATTGAAAATATAGTATGTGTCACCCTACTTAAAGGAAAATTAATTCTCTACTCACAACACTTCTAACACCAGGTATGTGGGTTTTCCACAGCGAACAATTCCGCAATTCTCTGCAGACAACAATTGTGTGTCCTGCAATTCAAATCAAAGCTAAAACTACCTACCTAGAGTTAGTGCAGACCCCACAGATTAAGGGCTCAGTCCCCAAAGACTGCCTCCCATGTCAGATACCACTTGCAAGTCTGAGCCTCCTATGCTTCTGATCAACTGGCTGTAGATCAGGGGTTCCCACCAACCCTACTCAGGATCAATAATTTGCTAGAATGGCTCACAGAACTCAGGCAAATATTTTACTCATAAATGATATTATAAAGTGGACAAATTGAACAGCCAGATGAAGACACACATAGTGTGAGATCTGGAAGGGTCCCAAGCTTCTGCCCCTGTGAAGTTTGGCACATGCCACCCTTCTGGCACATGGACGTGGTCACCAATCTGTAAGCTCTCCAAACCCCTTTGTTTTGGGTTCTGTGAAGATTCTATTATATAAACATGATTGATTAAATCCTTGGCATTGGTGATTAATTCAATCTTCACTGCTGTCCCCTCCCCAGATGGTGGGGATGTGACCCTCTGATTACATGGTTGGTTCCTCTGGAAACCAACCCCCAATATGAAGTCACCTAGGGACTCATTAACATAAGGAGCTTATAATGAATAACAAAAGATGCTTCTCTCACCCTTATCATTCAGGAAATGACAAGGGTTTTAGGAGCTCTGTGCCAGGTTCCCTGGGATGAAGACCAAATATGCATTTCTTATTATATCACAATATTGTTGGTGAGTGAAGTAGTGATTATCAGCAGCTTGGTGTTTCAGCATCCCTATATTACATACTGCTGTGTTTTCATATGATGGATTTACACTCTTAAAAATACAATAGGCCATTGAAGTCATTTAGGTTGCAAACTAAATTCTTTGAGGAATTAAAAACAACTGTTCTTGGCATGCCTGGGGGGCTGAGTCAGTTAAGCATCTGCCTTCGGCTTGGTCATGATCCCAGGGTCCTGGAATCGAGCCCTGAGTGGGTCTCCCTGCTCAGCTCCCTGCTTCCTGCTTCTCCCTCTGCCCCTCCCCCTGCTTGTGCTCTCTCTCTCTCTCAGGCTCACTCTCTCAAATAAATAAATAAATAAATAAATAAATAAATAAAATCTTAAAAAAATAAATAAAAACAACTGTTCTCATCTTATAAATTGAGTCTTTGTAAGAACAGAAATGCAGGTCTAGAAGTATTTCAAAGCCTATCTATTCTTTTTACCAATCCCCAAACCTCTCCCATCCATCTCAAAAGGCTTGTAGGTTAAAAAAAAATGTAAGTGTTGTAAAAATTCTGACTCTAGGAAACAAAAGTCCGCCTTAGAGGGACTCGAGTTCTTTCTTTGTGTCTTTGAGATGTAAATATTCTACCTGGTCTTCTCGAGGGCCATGTCTTTGAAAAGCAAACGTTAGGGAGGTAGTTCTTATCAGAAGGAAAAAAAGGGAAAGGATATTTGGAAAGTTGGCAAATGAAAAATATTATCTTCTCCACAAATATTAGTAAATACTCTAAGCCATCTGAGCAGGTAACCTTGTTTCATCGGCCAGAAATATAATTTGGTGTTTTTTTGTAGGTTTTTATTTAAATTCCAGTCAGTTAACATACAGTGTAATATTAGTTTTAGGTGTACAATATAGTGATTCAACACTTCCATGACAATACCCAGTACTCATGACAGCAAGTGCACTCCTTAATCCCCATCACTTTTTTAACCCATCCCCCCTCCCACCTCCCTTCTGTTTGTTCTCTGTAGTCAAGAATCTGTTACTTGGTGTGTGCATGAGTGAGGGGAGGGGCAGAGGGAGAGGGAGAGAATCCCAAGCAGGCTCCACACCCAGTGCAGAGCCCTAGGCAGGGCTCTATCTCAGGCCCCTGAGCCGAAATCAGGAGTTGGATGCTTAACCAACTGAGCCACCCAGGTGCCCCAATTTGCTTTGCTTCTTAAATTCCACATATGAGTAAAATCATGTGGTATTTGTCGTTTTCTCACTGATGTACTTCACTTAGCCTAATACTCTAGTTTCATCCATGTTGTGCAAATGCCAAGATTTCATTCTTTTTATGGCTGAATAATATTCCATTACACACACGTGCGCACACACACACACACACGTCTTTTTTATCCATTCATCAGTTGGTGGACACTTGAGCTATTTCCATGATTTGCCTACTGTAGATAATGCTGCTATAAACATCGGGGTGCATGTAGCCCTTTGAATTAGTATTTTTGTATTCTTTGGGTAAATACCTAGTAGTGCAATTGCTGAATTGTAAGGCAGTTCTGTTTTTAAATATTTAAAATATTTTTATCTTTTTGAGAAAACTCCATAGTGTTTTCCAGAGTGGCTGCACCAGTTTGCATTCCCAACAACAGTGCAAGAATGTTCTTCTTTCTCCACACCCTTGCCAACACCTATTGCAGAAACATAATTTGGATTCATCTGTTCTTTTATAAGCGAGTGCGTTTTGCATTACCATACCCATTGCTTGACTGAAATTTTTAAAACAAAAGCTATAAGATCTCTGTGGATGTCTGTATGTTTCTGTATGTCTATGTATGTATGTTTATAGAAGCGTGATGTATTTCTACCTCCAGATGGTGTTGCTAAAAGTAATTTGTAAAGAGCTCTATTTACTTGGCTTAAAAACAAACAAGTACTATATAAATTAAGTATCCTCTGAGAAATATAAAAACCAACCCACATGTTTTTCAAGTTCATGTGATCTAGGATAAGTCTTTAATAAATAAAAACTGGTTTAAGTTTGTTGGTTTAAAATAAACATGTCCTTTGAGTTTTCAGCATTAAGTATAACACATTTGTTTCACCCAAGTTTACTAAAAGACAAATAAGCTCATGTTATCCCTCTTAAAGAATTTGTCATCAAGAAAAGTAGCTTAGGATGATGGCTAACTTTGTCTAGTGTCTCATGAAGTCTCCATGGATAGTTTAAGCATAGTTGTGGAAGCAAGTGATTTGGATAGATGTAAATGGGATAAGACTTTTTAAGTAAAATTTTCAGCAATAGGTATGTTTTATGGTATGTCTACTTAAACAGCTTCCCCAAATCTTTTTGGTAACTTGAAACTTTAGAGTTTTGCTAAGTTAATTTAAAGGATGGATAGTCACTGAATATCTAGAACATTTCCAATAAGATAAAATTATAAAACATTAATTACTAGACATAGGTTTACTTACTTTTGGCTACTTTTTACAGAGGAATTAAAGATGTTTTGGTCTATTGGTAAACATGTTTGTGCCACATCGGAAAATCTACTCTAAACAAGCGTATGCTTCTAGAAATTATGAAATGTATTTATAAATTTGCCAGTAATGGACAATTGTTTAATTCCTGATTTTCACTAGGAATTAAGGTTTTGATGGGTTAAAAATTCTAATATGTTAATTGAAACTAACAGAAGTAATAAAGGAAACATCTCAATATAGGAAAATGGAATGTGTGTTTTCACTAAGGAAAGTATGAGAAATGGAGATGCATTTTTGTTGATGGAAAAGAAAGTAATTTTGTCCTAAAGTAAAGCTAATTGTTTCAGAATGGGAAAGAGAACAAAGGACAAACTAAATGGACATGGAAAGTTGTAGAAGTTTTGTAGAAAAGGGATCTTGGGAAAAGAATTTTATGTGTGGTCAAGCTGGCTAAGATTGAAATGGATTTAATTAAATTTTTAAAATTTAATTTTAATATCAAAAGTACACTGGTACAAAATTAGAATTTGGTATTCTCTCTGTTAAGAAGGCAACGTTTTTCTTAGATTTTGGTTTGCTCTTAATCTCTTAATAAGAAATTTAAACAAAAGTTTTGGGTTTTGTTTTGTTTTGTTTTGTTTTACCTTTTAAGCAATTTGCCTAGAAAGCAAAGATTTTATGTTTATCAAAATAATTTCCTGTGCTTCATGTTATCTTAATCAGCATGTCTTTAATACTTAAGTAAGCCTAATCTTCTCAATTATTGAAAGGGCAAAGTTTTGCTCAGAACTGTGTAACCTTCTGTATTTGCCTTTGAAATTTTTTGTCACTTTGGCTAAATACATAATTATTGTTTCATAATGCTCTGTGATCCTTTTTAGTAAAGTGCCCAAAGCTTTTTGATATTTTTAAATAACTTCCCCAAATCGAGTTCTAAATAGTCTTTTTTCAACCCCCACCTAACTTTGGGGTTTTCCAGTGGATCCCAGGAACATTTCAAAAGATTTGTTCTTTCTCCATATGAAAAGAGAGATATTAAACTAATTAGGCTTATTTTTATATTAAATTACATGGGAAGCATTTTCAAGTTAGAAGTAATGCTTCTGTTAATGTAAGTGTTCCAGAAATTGTATGAAATTTCTAGAACTCTTCTATGTCCTGGTGTAATTCTAGTTATCTTAAAACGTTGCATGTCACAGAAATAACCAAATTTTCTGATCAGTGGTAAACTCTCATCAGACCTTTAGCAACAGGTATTTTAAAGTCTTTTGTCATTTACAGACAATTCTTGTTTTATTCCAATGCTTTTGTAAAAGTAAGTCATGGAAAGGACTGTACAAAGAACAATTTGTAACACCATTGCCAAATTACAAGGTGTTGAACCGTGGGTGCATATTTCACAAATGAAGAAGGCTCCAACTGACATCTGGTCCTGTGCAAATGCTGGAGACCTCAAAATCAAATTGGCTAGGAAAAGAAATAGATGACATTGAGGTAGACTGCTTCTTTCCAAGACATCAGATCAAGAATATTTCTTTCCATTTCTCTTTTCCTATCTGACCATCCTTTTTCTAATTCTTACACCATGAAGGACCTATGATTCTTTTGTTCACCTTTTGCCTTTCTGTGGCCTGGAAAAGAAATATCATTGTTTACATATTTCAGGCATTGCAAAGGGAGGTAATCCAACTTCAAATGTCTGTTGGATTTGCCATGGTTCTGATGATTCTGTGGTTCTGCCTGTCACAGACTTCTCCCTGATTTCTGATGCCTCAGTTTCTCTACAACAAACTCAGCTTCCTCTCTTTCATATTAGGTTCCCTAACCCTGGGGACTATTTCCCTGTCTCTGGTTCATAACCCCAAACCTGAGAACCTTGCATCCAAGTTCTTTTTTTTTTTTTAATTTTTTTATTTAATTTTTTTTAAAGATTTTATTTATTTATTCGACAGAGGTAGAGGCAGCCAGCGAGAGAGGGAACACAAGCAGGGGGAGTGGGAGAGGAAGAAGCAGGCTCGCAGCGGAGGAGCCTGATGTGGGGCTCGATCCCATAACGCTGGGATCACGCCCTGAGCCGAAGGCAGACGCCCAACCGCTGTGCCACCCAGGTGCCCCTGCATCCAGGTTCTTACAAAGAAAGGGACACAAGGCAAAAGTAACCAAAATAAAACTGCTTGTGTGGTCTATAGATCCTTATATTTTACTGGCCTCCATGGCTGTCACCTTTCTTGTCCTGACCACAGACTCAGGAATTACCTAGAGGCATTCATGATTCAAAGTCACTTCCTTTGGCAGATCCTTATTTCCCCTGGTTAGGAGTTACTGCAAATAATTCTATGATCAAGAACCTCTCTCGAAGATATTGCAGAATTGCTGCTAAAGCTATAGCTGCCCAATAAAATTCCCTAGATTCTTTGGCCAAAGTTGTTTTTGATAATAGGATAGCCTTTGATTACCTTTTAGCCGAGCAAGATGTCTGAGCTAGGGCCAACACCAGTTGCTGCACCTGGATTAACACCTTTGGGGAAGTCAAAAGCTACATAAAATCATTGAAAAATTTTTTTTTAAAGATTTTATTTATTTATTTGACAGAGAGAGACAGCCAGCGAGAGAGGGAGCACAAGCAGGGGGAGTGGGAGAGGAAGAAGCAGGCTCACAGGGAGGAGCCTGATGTGGGGCTCGATCCCACAACGCCGGGATCACGCCCTGAGCCGAAGGCAGACGCTTAACCGCTGTGCCACCCAGGCGCCCCAAAATCATTGAATAATTGATGTAGCTTACAAAAGTGACACCTTCACCTTCAACATCTTTCTTTGACTTCTTTGATTTTGATTTGGGCCTCGGGGACCATGGCTCTGAAGTGCACTTCAGATACTGGGAATTATTCTGTTTATAATCATCACAATTGTCTCCTGGACATACTGTATTCTCTCAAAAACTTTAAATGCATGTTCACAGCTGGTAACCACCAAGCAAACGATCTCGCTAAGACTACTACATCAGAAAAGGAACAAAGAGAATGACTGACTTAAAGAATGTGAACCAGATGCTGTGACCAATGAGTACCACACAGAGAATAAGTAGCTCCAGAGTGGTGGCTGGGAATAGTGCTAATGCCTTAAATTTTTATCATTTCTCTCAGGCTGACAGTCCGATCAAAAGGGGGAGTTGGGAAAAACAAAACAACATGCCCCAAATGGAGTCACTTATTTTAAGCCGCACATCACCAAACCAAAACTTAACTAACTTTACTAATTACAGTTTTGGTTCTTCCAGAAATGGAATATTAAATCAGCTAGTGAGAAATTACCGTCAATATTAGTGGGGTTATTTGCTCGAGAGTCCCCTGCCATCCCCTAAAGGAAAGTGACCTCGCCACAGCCAATCTGCTTTTTGCTAGTATAACTTGTTCCTGTTCCCTTCTGTCTATAAAAGTCTTTCATTTTGACTCTGTGTCTGTTGGCCAATTCATGAATCATTGTATAAAGCCATGAGATCTTTACAATTTCCTCAGTTGGATTTTGTTTGTTTTTTAAAAGATTTTATTTATTTGTCAGAGAGAAAGAGAAAGACAGCACAAACAGGGGAGTGGCAGGCAGAGGGAGAAGCAGGCTTGCTGCTGAGCAAAGAGCCCGCTGTTGGACTCCATCCCAGGACCCTGGGTTCATGACCTGAGCTGAAGTCAGACACTTGACCAACTGAACCACTCAGGTGTCCCAGATTTTGTTTTTTAAACAACAGAAAAACATTTGGGTTTATCTTCTCATCTTCTCCCAAATAGTGAAGCGTCAGAAGGAGTTTCTCAGCAACTGGAAGTATTTGCACAAAAATTGTCTCATAACTCCAGACACTGTTTATATTTTTATAATATTTATTTATTTATTTATTTACTTATTTATTTTTGAGTTTCTGTTTTAATTACCCAGCGCTCATCACAAGTACACGCCTTAATCCACATCACCTCTTTCCCCCAACCCCCTCCCCTCTGGTAGCCATCAGTTTATTCTCTATAGTTGAGAGTCTATTTCTTGGTTTGCCTCTCTCTCTCTTTTTTTCCTTTGCTCATCTGTTTTGTTTCTTAAATTCCACATATGCGTGAAATCATATGGTATTTGTCTTTCTCTGACTTATTTCTCCTGGTGTAAGATTCTGAAGCTCCATCCATGTCATTGCAAATGGCAAGATTTCACTTTCTTATGGTTGAATAATATTCCATCGTGTGTATATACCACATCTTCTTTATCTGTTCATCAATTGATGGATGCATGGGCAGCTTCCATATCTTAGCTATTGTAAATAATGCTTTAAACAGAGGGGTGCGTGTATCCCTTTGAATTAGTGTTTTTGTATTCTTTGGCTAAGTTCCCAGCAGTGCGATTGCTGGATCATAAGGTAGTTCTATTTTTAACTTTTTGAGGAACCTCCATACTGTTTTCCAGAGTGACTGCACCAGTCTGCATTCCCACCAACAGTGTAAGAGGGTTCCCCTTTCTCTTCATCCTCACCAACACCTGTTGTTTTTGGTGTTGTTGATTTTAGCCGTTCTGACAGGTGTGAGGTGGTATCTCATTGTAGTTTTGATTTGCATCTCTGATGATAAGTGATGATGAGTATCTTTTCATGAGTATCTCTTCATGTGTCCGTTGGCCATCCGTATGTCTTCTTTAGAGAAAGGTCGGTCCATGTCTTTTACCCATTTTTTAATCGGATTATTTGGTTTTGGAGAATGAAGTTACATAAATTCTTTATAGATTTTGGATAGTAACCCTTTATTGAATATGTCATTTGCAAATTTCTTCTCCCAGCCTTTTAGTTTTATTGATTGTTTCCTTCACTTTGCAGAAGATTTTCATTTTGATCCAGTTCCCATCGTTTATTTTTGCTTTTGTTTCCCTTGCCTCAGGAGACATATCTAGAGAAATGTTGCTATGGCTGATATCAGAGAAATTATTGCCTGGGCTCTTTTGTAGGATTTTTATGGTTTCAACTCTTACATTACGGTCTATAATCCGTTTTGAATTTGTTTTTGTGTATGGTATAAGAAAGTGGTCCAGTTTTGTTCTTTTTCATGTTGCTGTCCAGTTTTCCCAGCACCATTTGTTGAAGAGACATTCTTTTTCCCATCACATATTCTTTGGTGCTTTGTGGAAGATTAATTGACCATAAAATTGTGGGTTTATTTCTGGGTTTTCTATTCTGTTCTATTGATCTGCGTGTCTATTTTTGTGCTAGTACCATACTCCTTTGATCACTACAGCTTTGTAATATAAGTTGAAGTCCGGAATTCTGATGCCTCCAGCTGTTTTTCTTTTTCAAGGTTGCTTTGGCTATTCTGGGTCTTTTGTGGTTTCATGCAAATTTTAGGATTGTTTGTTCTAGTTCTGTGAAAAATGCTGGTGGTATTTTGGTAGGGATTGCATTAAATGCGTAGATTACTTTGGTAGTATCACCATTTTAACAATATTTGTTCTTCCAACCCATGTGCATGGAATGTCTTTCCATTTCTTTGCAGACACTCTTTATATGTTAAAATTGCTTTGATATAGAAAATCAAACAATGTTATTTCATGATCAGTGTTTTATGATGAAGCTTCTGTTTTGACTGTTGTGCCAAGTTGATTATTTTTAAATGATACTTCGTTTTCATCAAATGAATTTGTTAACAAGTTATAGTAGAATTATAATCTATAATTCATGTTGATCTTTTGCTTGATGTTTTATGATAGTATAAACTTTTGTATTCTGACATTTATTTCAATATGTAGTTTAATTTAAAAAAAAAGATATTTGAATTCCTAACAGTTTATAGAATCTTGGTGTATTAGAGCTTAGCCTATATTTTTTCCCCCTTTTAAAAAATATTTTATTTTATTTTATTTTATTTTATTTTATTTTATTTTATTTTATTTTATTTTTTTAAATGTTTTATTTCATAAGGGCCTGGCTTATGCGATTGTGAGGGCTGGCAAGGCAAATCCAAAGTCCACTGCAGGGCAGGCAGTGGCAGGGAAGGGCACAAGCAGGCTGGACTTGCACTGACAGAGGTGGAAGCTTGTTCCCAGGCACTCAGGAAGGAAGATCCAGAGGGAATCGACAACAATTGCACGAATAATGGGGAGAAACTGTGTGTACACTACCCCGTGGCTGCTGCCTTCCTTCCATCCTCTGACTTCATGCAAGAATACTGCTTGTAGCCCACAGTAGTTAGAATCACTAAAAAGGGAATTCTGGGGCCGGTATTTCAGCCTTGCCAAGTACCCACATGACATACTCATCACACTTGTGTGGGTACCAGCACTGGTAGACAATGCCATGATAAGGTCTTCATCGTCTCACCTAATCCTGTACATCATTGCCAATTTCTGACCCTCAGCTTCCGGCATGTGCCCCCTGCGGGCAGTCTCCCTTCCCGCCATCGGGCCTGGTGCTTTTTGTCCTCCCAAAGCCGGTATCGGCCTGTGCTCTGGGCTTTGCTGGGTATTTAAGGCCCATTTGCTCAGATTCCTCTGTTGCACACCCCAGAACTGCAGCTTCTCCACAGCAAGGCAAAGATCTGCTCTTTCGGAGACGGGATTCACCCCTGCTCACAAATGTGTCAGCCACTTTGGCGGTGACTTGATTTACGTCCAGGCCTTCACGTTCCCTTGCCGCCTCTGGCCTCGAATTGCAGAACTGAGCCCTCTGGAAGCCCTGGGAAAGTAAAAGCCTTGTGTATTCTGCATTTGTATTTTCATGCACACTGTGTGCATGTAAATATTTTACCAGAGTGTAAACAAGGCATGGGCTTGCTGCCTTATTCACTGCTGTGTTGCCTGTGCTCCACAGGGCCTGGCATGCAGTGGGCACTCAATAAATAGGTACCAGAAGAGCAGTATAGATGCACATTTCTGTACAAGCATGTGTGTGCAATGTGTAAGTCTCTGTGTGTTGATGTGTGTGTGTGTGTGTGTGTGTGTGTGTGTATTCTTGTGTGTGAAGAAAAATATTTAGGTAGGCCCAAAAGAGCTATTAGGGACTATTTTATTTTATGTTTAAAGATTTTATTTATTTGTTTATTTGAGAGCAAGTGACAGAGAGAGAACAAGGGAGGGAGGAGGAAGAGGGACAAGCAGACTCCAGGCCCAGCACTGGGGCCCCAAGCAGGCCTGATCCCATGACCTTGACCTCAAGACCAGGACCTGAGCCGAAACCAAGAGCAGGACACTCAACCAACCAAGCCACCCAGGCACCCCTACGGAGTATCTTAATGAATTCTAGCTATGAGTGTAGAATTCATTCAGAGAAGCATTCGGAAAATTACCATTTGTGCAGAATGGAAGAAAGTACATAGATACGTAGTGGGTTGAATGGTGGCCCACCAAAAGATTTGTGCTAACCCCCAAAACCTGTGAGGGTCACTTTATTTGGAAAAGCGTCTTTGTAGATGTAGTCGAGTTAAGGATCTCCTATGAGATCGTTCTGGATTATCCGGGCGTCTGCAGGATCCTGCCTGAAATCCAATGAGAAGTTTTCTGTGAGAGAAGAGAGGGCAATGTGACCACATTGGAAGATACAGAAATTGGAAGATACAGCTAAGAAGGTCACAGAAAGCCTGTAGCTACCAGAAGCTGGAAAGGGTGAGGACGGATTCGCCCCAGAGAACCTGCAGGTCCTGCTGTCAGCTTGATTTCAGACTTCTGAGCTCCAGAACTGTGAGAGAGTAAATTTGTGCTGTGTGAAGCCCCTCGGTTTGTGGTAACGTGTTACGGCAGCCGCAGGAAATGACTACACCTTGTGTTGGGCATAGAAGAACCTGTGGCCAGTTGGTCCAGGGCTGTGTGTGTCCTGTGGCCGTGCACCCCCACATTCCACCTTGGCTGCCAGCCCCGGTGTGTACAACAGCACAGCAAATATTTGCGAGGAGGAGAGCAAACCGGCGGTGGATCTATGAGGGAGCCTGGCTGCGAGGGCCAGGCAGGGCCCAGAGATCTGGGAGCCTTCAGATTCACTGGGTCCCTGGAAATTTCCTGGAAATAATGCTTCTGGGGCATTTGGAAACCCTTGGGGATTACCAGGGCCCACCAGGGAAGAGGGAGGGAAAGGATGGCTTTTCTGCTTCCTGCAAACCTGGTCCTTTTCCAGAGCGTGGTTCGAGTGAAGGGCCGGCGCAAGGGGGCTGAAGGGCACTGAAGGGGTGCGGGGGAGCCTGCTCTCCTACTTCAGCGAGCTGCGGCTCAGCTCCCAGCGTGGCGTTCAGACCGCCTTCACGGCTCTCTGCTTCGTTTCCTGTCCTCGTTGCTTTTCCTTCTCTGTCCAACCTGGCCCCGTGATCTCCAGCGCCTCAGCCCCTGGGTGGCAGCCAGCTCCACTTTCCTTGAATGACTGGCGACAACAGCAGGGCCAGGCAGGAATCATCATCAGACAGGGACGGGCTATTTCCACAGTCCCTGAAATACTGAGTAATTTCAACAGTTACATGGGAGTTACAACGGGAAAAATGGAAGTTTCACAGGGGAGAATCCTAGCTTCACTAGACGTTAGCATCGCCAATAATGAGTCAAATTGATCTCGTGCGCTTCCTACTATGATGGTACCCCCCTTTTGGGGTGTTCCTGCCCCCTCAAACAGCAGACAAACTCAAGTTGAAGACTATTTTATAAATATAAATGTAGCATGCCTCAAAAGACAGAGGAAGAGTGAGGAAAGAGGCAAAAGTGACATAACCAAATGCAACACACAGATTAGAAGGAAAAACTAGCTATAAATGAAGCCCGGCACAAGGGAGCAGGAGCGCTGGCTCTGGGGCCCCAAACAGCCTGGGTTGGGCCTCTCCCGGCTGACAGAATCTAAAGACAGGGAGACAGTGGCAGTGAAACAAGAAAGGGATTTATTTCAGAAAGGCCGACACCAGGAAGACAGCAGACTAACATCTCAAGACCGTCTCCAAAGTGCGGAAAATACTTCTAGGTTTCTACAAGGAAAATGTGGGACAAAGGTCAGAGGGCACCTGCAGGTGGGCAGTAAGGGTCAGGTCTATCATTGTCTTGGGGTCAATCACAGGGGGGTCTTGCTGGCTCAGGGCAGTCATTGCTTGAGCGGTAATTTGGTTCCCATCAGGGGATGCTTTGCCTGCAGGCTCTTTTGCCTGTGTTCAGAGATAAGCTGGAAAGACTTGAATCAATTAGAAAGTTTGAGGTCAAAATGGAGGTGGTGGAAATCCTCTTTCAAAAAGGATGTACTTGGGACAATTCAAAAATTTGAATATGGGCTGTATATTACATAAACTCAATACATTTCCTTCACTGGATCATTGTATAAGAGAATGTCCCTGTTTTTAGGAGATACCTATGGCATAAAAAGGAATGTAAGACAACATACGGGGGTGCCTGGGTGGCTCAGTGGGTTAAACGTCTGCCTTCAGCTCAGGTCATGATTCTAGGGTCCTGGGATCAAGCCCCACATCAGGCTCCCTGCTCAGCAGGGAGTCTGCTTCTCCCTCTTCCTCTCCCTCTGCCATCCCTCCCCCCCCATCCCCAACTTGTGCTCTCTGGCTCTTTCTGTCTCTCTGTCAAATAAATGAAGAGTCTTTAAAAAAAAAAAAGACACAATGTCTGTAATTTATTATCAAATGGCTCAAAAAACAGTAACAATGATAATTATATATAGACAGGTATCAAAGAAATGCAGGAAACGTTACCAATTGGTGCATCAACAGTCGGACGCTTGGTCAACAATATATTTAGTGGAGTTAATTGTACTATTTGCACCAATTTTTTCCATGTTTAAAATTTTTCAAAATAAAATTTAAAAAAAACCAATAGGGTTTTTGTCTGTGAATTACGGAGATGTAGAACAAAGTGACCTGATGATTCTTAAGGGAAACCCTGTCCTGTCATTCAATTTAATCCATCTCAACAAACCTTCCAAGGCCTCTCATGGGGCCAGAATAGTGTTGGGTGCTGCAGAGAATAAGGGTGAGGGAGGAGAACCAGACAAATACACAGAGAACAAGAATGCAAAATAGAGCAGGAAGTTTCTTAAGAAAATCGTAAGGCGGGGCACAAGTCACAAGAGTCGCAGAGATGAGACACTTCCCAGTGGAGGTGGCATTGGCAGTGTGTTCGGAGGCTGGCTGAATGTTCACAGCAGAGCTGTGCTGAGGTCAATGCAGGTGGAAGAATGTGTACGAGCAAAGCATCAGACGCAGAGACCTGGGCACAGTGAGTGGTGAGCAAGTCTTTGTTGTCTTGAGTGCTGCTGTTAAGTACTTGTGGGAAAGGCAGTTTAGTCGTCTACCCTCTTAGGCTCAGAGGCTGAGGCCTGAAGATTAAATTGGCAAACAACAGGTTAACAGGAGAAAAGGCTTACTATTGCCCAGGTACACAGGAGCCAACAAAGGAAGTAGTTGCTTCTTAAATGGTCGAAGCTAAAGGCTTATATTCTTTTTTCTTTTTTTTAGTTTCAAGTTTTTATTTAAATTTAAGTTAGTTAACATATAGTGTAATAGTAGTTTCAGGAGTAGAATTTAGTCATTCATCATTTACATACAATACCCAGTACTCAGCACAGCAAGTGGCCTCCTTAATGCCCATCCCCCATTTAACCAATCCCCCCACCCACCTTCCCTCCAGCAACCCTCAGTTTGTTCTCTATAATTAAGAGTCTTTTATGGTATGCCCCTCTCTCCTTTTTTAAAAAAATGTTTTTATCTTTCCCCTATGTTCATCTGTTTTTTTTTCTTAACTTCCACATAAGTGAAATCATATGGTATTTGTCTTTCTCTAACTTATTTCACTTAGCCTAATATACTCTAGTTCCATCCACGTCATTGCAGATGGCAAGATTTCATTCTTTTTGATGGTGGAGTAATATTCCAGTGTGTGTGTGTGTGGGTGTACACACCACATCTTCTTTATCCATTCGTCTGTAGATGAACATCTGGGCTCTTTCCATATTGTTGATATGTTGCTATAAACTTGGGGTGCATATAATCCCTTTGAATCAGTATTTTTGTATCCTTGGGTAAATACCTAGTGGTGTAATTGCTGGGTCATAGGGTAGCTCTATTTGTAGCTTTCTGAGGACCTTCCATACTGTTTTCCACAGTGGCTGCACCAGTTTGCATTCTCACCAACAGTGTAGAGGGTTCCCCTTTCTCCGCAACCTCGCCAACGTCTGTTGTTTCTTGTGTTGTTAATTTTAGCTGTTCTGACTGGTGTGAGGGGGTATCTCATCATGATTTTGGCTTGGATTTCCCCACTGATGAGTGATGTTGAGCGTCCTCTCACATGTCTGTTGGCCATCTCTATGTCTTCTTTGGAAAAATGTCTATTCGTATCTTCTGCCCAATTCTTCACGGGGATTATTTGTTTTTTGGGTGTTGAGTTTGATTAGTTCTTTATAGATTTTGGACACTAACCCTTTATCAGGTATGTCATTTGCAAATATCTTCTCCCATTCCGTAGGTTGAAAGGCTTGCATTCTTATTTTCTTTTGTTGTGGTGGTGGTTTTGTTTGGTGTTTTTTACAAGCCGTTGTGATGAGGGCTGACTTTCAATAGATCACCGAGAGGGAGCTGCTCTGCTACATAGGAAACCCCGACCCAGAAGCAGGTCGTCTATGAATGCTTTAGCACCAGCTTCCCCACCAATGTGCATTGCACTGCGTGATGGGTGAGGGGGCAGCCCCTGAAAGGCTTATATTCTTGTTTTTTTCAATTTAATTTAATTTATTTGAGAGAGAGAGAGAAAGAGAGAGAGAGCATGAGCAGGGGGAGGGGCAGAGGGCAAAGCAGATTCCCCGCTGAGCGGGGAGCCCCATGTGGGGCTTGATCCCCCACTCCGGGATCATGACCTGAGCCAAGGCAGACGCTTCACCAATTGAGCCACCCAGGCACCCCAAATGGTTTATATTCTTAACTTGCTCGGGGAAAGGGGTAGGATTTGGGTTTCTAGGGACAGCAAAGTATATAAGTTAAATTTCCGTGGGAGACCAATGGAAGATAGGGGTGACTGAGTAAGGTTATGCAGATTCAACTGATGGTGAGGCCATGAGTTCTCTCCAAGTTGTTCTCTTCCTGGCAAGAAGGGGGAGCATCTTTACAGGTAGAAATTTCCTTTGCAAAAGGGAGACTTATTATTTTTTTTAATAATTTTTTATTATGTTAGTCACCATACAGTCCATCATTAGTTTTTGACGTAGTGTTCCATGAGTCACTGTTCGCGTATAACACCCAGCACTCCATGCAATACGTGCCCTCCTTACTACCCGTCACTGGTCTATCCCAGTCCCCCACCCCCCTCCCCTCTGAAGCCCTCAGTTTGTTTCCCAGAGTCCATAGTCTCTCATGGTTCATTCCCCCTTCTGTTTCCCCCCCCAAAAGGGAGACTTATGCCCTGTTTCCTGAAGAAAGGCAGGACAAAGAACTTGTGTTTTCTGTTTCTTTTCTTTTTTTTTTCCTCGTGTTTTATGTTTCTTAATTGCCTTCAACTCAAAATAATCCTTAAGATTCTGAGGTGGCGTTTCCTGATCTCCTTCACATGTAATTGAATGTCAGGCTGTACACTAAAATATAAGCCCAATAAAGACAGCAGGGACCGATTTGTTCATTGCTGTGTCCTCAGGACCTAGTGCCGGGTGGAAGACAACAGTCAATGTGCTCGAATCCCCCAGATCGTGCAGGGAGTAGCATATTCTTTCAAGAAGCTGATTGCCCGGGGAAAGGGACCGAGGAGGGTGGCTACAAGCTGGTACTCTCCGCAGCCTCTTTAACCAGGGAGGGAAAACCAAAGCCACAGGTGAAAATGGCCCTCCTGAGTTGGGTCACAGGGGGCCTGAGCAAGCCCTGTCCGGGAGGCAGGGTGCAGGGCAAGAAATTAGCATCTGTGGGCACAGGCTGTTCCCTGGAGCGCCTCCCACCGGGGCCCCTCCCTTCCCTGGAGCTTCTTGCCTTTGAAAGTCAGAGACTTGCCTAAGAGTAGAGTCAGACCCCTGTAGCTAGTCTAACATACACCCCGAAGCACTCAGCTTCTCTCGTGTAACCTAAGACCCTCACCCTGGACCTCTGACTCAGTGCTCTTCAAACCTGCTAGGGGAGCAGAATTTAGCGGGAACTTTTTGAAAAATGAAGTGTAACAAACATACAGAAAAGTGCACACTTGATAGGGTTTGATGAGTTTTCACGGAGTGAACAAACCGGGTAATTTCCAGGTCAGGAAACAGAATATCACCAACTAGCCTCTCTCTAGTCCCCCTGGTGCCACCTCCCAGTCACTACTCCAGTCGCTGTCCCCCTGCCCCGTGGTCGGGGTGACCCTTCTCCCAGACCTTCTGCTTCATATAATCCATGGGAGGCTTGGTGTCTCGTTTATATGCACAGGTGGTTGATACGCAGAGCTAGGTTTGAAAACCACTCCTGGAAGTCCCATAATCATTTTTGTTGCAAGTGGTGCTGGAGGGTCCTTCGCTCCCAGTCTTGGGCTCAGCACCGGTAGCTGTCTGGCTGGGTTGACCCACGGAGCAGCGGGCATTTCCTGCATCTAGGGTTCTGCAGAGCATGTGGGTGGGAGCTCCTGGGCTCAGGAAGCCCGACTCGTTGGTTCCAGCCTGGGCATGTGGCCCTCGCTCCCTGGCGGGAGTTCCATGAAGAAGTATTTTTGGAAGGTGCAGGAATTCTGTAGCCATTTGGAAAATGCCTGCTCATAGGCTAGGCTGGATTTTCATTTTAAAATGATGATGTGGCTGAGGGGCCTGACCTGGCCAGTTTTCCTGGATTTAGGGGTGGGGAAAGTGTGGAGGCTGCCCTTTTCTTTCCCTTTTCTTTAAATTGTATCAGCATTTCCCTTCTGTCTCAAATCCCTCTATCCCACAAGCTTCAAGAGCATTGTGAGGTGTCGCCTGCCGCTCATTGGCCCTTTGATGCTATTTGCAGGTAAGCGTTTCATTTTGTCCTAAGTCAGCCAGGATTTGGGGGTCACTTTAGGTTGGGTGAAAGTTTAATTTAACCCTCATTTCCCCAACAAGGATCTGTGCCTCTGGAGCCCTTGCCCTGTCTCTCTGCCCTCCCAGGCAGGACCCCGAGTGCCTTTCGATTCTCTTCCCCGTGTCCCTCTCTGCTTTGCCTTGGTGGCCTTTACTGACAGCTGCAGCTTTTTCCATTTCCACCTCTATTCATTCACTCATCCATTCATTTAACGCGCGCTAGGCCCTGTGCTGGGGGCAGGGTGGAGGGTTGGGCAGACACAACCACCTTTTGTCATCACCATTTCTGCCCTTACCCTTGAGACCTGCTTTTGTCCCCACTTCTCCACTTCCCACACTTCTCCTACAGCCACGAGTGTGCTCTCTGAAAGATCTCTGCTCCTTGACTTACACTGCGAAGATAGCCTGTCTTCTCCATTTTCTGTTTCCAAGCCCCTTGCTCCTGACTCTCATTTCCAGCTCCCTTGGTCTGGGACAGAGAATAAAAAAGTAGGACCTGGCATGAGTCTCTTCCCCATTTCTGAGGGCCTCTTCCCACTTCCACCTCTAACCTCTGCCACCATCCTCGGTCCACGCTGGATTCTGGAATGGCAATGCCACGAAAGGAGATCTGCACCAAAAACCAAATCAAAGCCAACACACCCCCAAAGTAAAAGGGTGGAGGGCTGTGCTGCTGCTTTAGTTCTCCTCCAAGCCTGAACATACCTAGGGGTGTTGACCAGACTTTCCTTCCAGGAGGTGAGATACCGTGGTACGGAGTCCTCACTCACCCTGGGCCAGGTCTTTCTGGAAGATGAATCCCGAGGCGGGAGCTGTGCGAGGCTAGCCTTAGGGGGCAGTGGCTTCCAGGCTGTCCCTGGGGTGTCAGCGACCACTTGTCCACTTCCTCTCTTTTCTTGGGCCTGTGGGGGCTGCCTAGGCTGTTTGGAAGAAACAGGCTCTGGGTCCTTTGAATTGCCTCTTGATTGCTCAGGGGATGACGGTGTCTGGGCCCTCAGGTGAGGTTATCTGAGTCTGAGCTTAATACCTGGAAGAGGTAAGGCTGGGGAGGGAAGATTCGTACAGCATGTTTACAGAATGTACCCTGAATATGTGGCTTATTAAATTACACAAAGCCACGTACATGTCATGTGAACCAGAGGTTCATATAGGCTTGAATGGTGAGTTTTGCAGAAGAGAGGGTTTTTGGTTTTTTTTTTAAATTCTGAATTCGTTTTAATAGGTAAGCCAAGTACATGACACAAACTTCTGAAAAGTGCCCAAGTATATAGATATAGTGAAAAATAAGTCTCTTTCCTACTCCTGTCCCCAAGCTCCTCAGTTTTCCATCCAGAAACAACCGCTGCTGTAGTTTACTGTGTGTCCTTCCAGAGATCATTTCTGAAAATCACAAGCATGTGTGTGTGTGGGTGGGTGGGTGTGTGTTCTTAAAAAAAATGCAAATGGGCATATTATATATACTGTTTTTAACTTTGTTCTTTTCTCTTAAGAGGATATTTTGGAGTCTTTTTTCTTAACATACACTGTATGGGTTGGGGGTAGATTTAGAAAGCAGCAAAAACTTTTCCCCAATGACTGAGCTTTGCTTCACTTCAAGAAGCTCCTTGCTTCTGCCTTTTACAGTGTGGACCCTGGGCCACCTAAAGCTGTCCTGCTCTGGGAGACATCCTGCCATGTGACAGGTGGGGAGCCCACCTCCCTGCCAGATTCCACCGAAGCAATTTGTGTCCTCTAGTCTTCCTGGATCCCCCACATCTGGGATTTGTTCTCATAGTTTCCTAGGTGAGATACAACCACCAGCCCCTCACCTGGCTACTCAGTTGTTGTTGTTGTTGTTGTTATTGTTATTGTTCAGGTCATGTAGTTGGGTAAAGTATTTTGGGGGTAATAAGAAGGGCTGATCAGTTGCAATTAGGTTTTTGTGGAGGTGAGGGGCTTGCAGTGGCTTCGGGTCACCGTGGGAACTTTTCCTGTAGAGGTCTGGAATACAGGAAGTGGGATGGGACATAACCCTTAATGTTCAAAGACTGGTTAAATGACTTCGGGGGCAGGCCTCAGGTCTTTCTCTAGTCACTTTGTAGAGCTATCTCCTTTCTTCCCTTTCTCTTGCTCGAGGCCTGCTGATCTTGTTCATTTTCTTTTGCTGAGCTTTATAATCCTAGTGGTCCATTTCTTCTGCCCCAAAGCAGCTTGGGTCAAATCAGATCATCTTCTTCATTTGATTTAGATTTTAGAAAAATATCATGGTGGGTATTTGTTTCAATTTCCTCAGATCGAATTGCTTACAAGATTTTGCTAACTGAGTAAAGAAAAAACAAAGTTAGATATACGGATCCCTTGTTCTTAGAGAGGCACCAGAGCCAGGGGCTTTCAGAGGTTTGTTACCTCTTTTTATTTTTTGAAAAAGTAACAGCTTTGGGGCACCTGGCTGGCTCAGTCAGGAGAGCATGTGACTCTGGATCTCGGGGTTGTGAGTTCGAGCCCCATGCTGGGTGTAGAGATTACTTAAAAACAAAATCTTTTAAATAAAACAGCTTTATTGAGTTATAATTCATATGCCATACAATTCCCCTATTTAAAGTACACAATCCAATGGTTTTTAATATATGCACAAAATTGTGTAACCATCACACAATCAATTTTAGGACATTTTCATCAATCACCCCTAAAGGAAACCCCATACCCATTAGCAGTCACTTCGCATTTTCCCCAATCCCCTCAGCCCAAGGCATTTACTAATCTACTTGCTATCTCTATAGATTTGCCTATTTTGAACATTTTATATAAGTGGACTTATACAACAATGGGTCTTTTGTGACTATTTTCTTTCATTTAGTGAAATATTTTCAATATTACAATTCACACTGTAGCATGTATCAGAACTTCATTCCTTTTTTATGGCTAATATTTCATCCTATGGGTATACCAAATTTTGTTTATTAATCAGTTGGTAGACGTCTGGGTTGTTTTCACTTAAATGGCTATTATGAATAATGTTGCTGTGAGTATTCAGGTACAAGTTTTTGTGTGGACCTCACTTGAACACTACAGCAACTCTCTAAGATTCATATTTTATAGATCTCATTCCGTAGATAAAAAAAGCACTCCAATGTGGTTGACAGGAATTTTGTATATCTTTATTATATTAGATTCCTGAGCCCATGCTTATTGCAGTCTGTGTTCTGTCCATCAAGAAGAGGTAAAGCAACCAAAGCATTTATTTGGAGGAGACATGGAGCCCCCTGAAATTCAAAATTGTGCCCTGAGTTTCAAGGATGCAGAAGATCAGGCTTAAAAAGGCAAAAACCACAAGGTTACATAATTTGTTCTAAAATAATTATGATTGCTGCTAGCTGAGTTTAAACTTACTAATACATGACTGACTATTTAGCTGTTGGGTGTTAACATTTTCTATTTCACTGCAAAGTAGAAGGTTAAGTGGAAGAGATGGTGGAGTTGAAACTAACAAGCTGCAATTGACAGAAGTCCAACGTTCAATTGACAAACGTCAAAAGTTTGAGGAGTTTCCACAACTGAACTAGGCCCTACTTCCTCAATGTGCTCTCAACTCTAGAGAGACTCTGCGGCAATGCTTACTTCATTTCGAACCTTCTTTCACAGTTCATAGAACTGATAATTGCTTTGACAGAACCTGGTGTGGGTATGTCAGTAAGACGGATTCATAGACATCAACTGTTGATTTTCAGTTGGGAAATCTCAGCCCTCTCCCCCAACGTGTCTCTTCCCTTCGCTTTTTCTCCAATCCCAGTTTTCACTTCTTTCTCTCAAGTATCATTTCCCCGCCCCTGTGTTTGGGACAGAGTCTCCTATCACTCACTCACTCGCTCACACTTTGGTGTGGAACGCAACATTGTGTGAATTTGCTATCCGTTCTTGAGTTCTCTCCCATCAGATGAAAGCTCCTCCGCCAGCTGGGGCCAGAGAGGTGGTATTCGAAGCAGCGGACCTGCAGGAGGAGGACTTCTCGGAAAAGCTCCTTTTCTTGTAGCGTGTATGGGTTTCACGGATGAAGGCTGCCCACGTGGGGGTCGAGGCGGCGTGGACCGCACCCCCAGCCCGGCTCCCCCCCACCCCCCCGCCGCCCTGTCCAGCTAGGTCAAACGCGCTGTCGCTAGGGCAACGATCAGTCCAGGCAGGTGGCGGCTCCGGAGCCCTCGCGGGGAGCGCTCACACGCAGGGACGCCGGGACGCCGGGACGCCGGGACGCCCGCCCGGCCGCGGCGTCAGACCCATCCCGCCCCTTAACGCCTGCTGGACCCGGCACGATTGCGAATACCGCCTCCTGCGGGCGGTAGCTCGCGAAAGCCACCAATCAGAGGAGTCGACACATCGCCCGGGCCGGGCGCGCAGCAACCAATCGTTGCACATGTGTGATCCCGGGCCCGCCCGCGAGGCTGGCGGCCGGCGTTGAGGCGGCGACGGCGGGAGTCGCTGCTGAGGCGGCCGCGGGCGCGGGTCGCGTCGGCGCTGCTCCGCGGGGCCGGCCCGGGCTGGCTGCAGCTGGCGCCTGGCGGTGAGGGCGGGCTCCCGGGGCGGGCGGAATGGCCCCCGCCTAGGGCAGTGGGAGAAGCGGCTGAGCGCAGGATGCTGGGGAGGCGGCGCGACGGCTCCTCACTCATCCCAGGTAAGGGGGACGCCGCGCTCGCTGTGGCTCGGCTCGGAGCGCCGCCCCGGCCCCGCCGTCTTCCAGTCGCCGCCCACCTGGCTCCGGGCCCCGGCCGGCTCTGTTCTGGCATCCTTTGGCCCCGCGTCACCTCCTGCCCGCACATCTCCCCATCTGCCCCGGGGCAGTTGTCCAGCCCCGCCCCCCGAGCGCGGCGCCCCTCGCCCTGGCCGGCCGCCTGCTGCACCCACACCCGCTCCCCTTCCCCCAGCGCCTGCGTTTCCCGGTCTCCGCTTCGCTGTCGCCCTGCTAGCCCCCGCCGAGGTCGGCTCCCCGCCCCTTACCCTCTCCTCTCCGCCCGCTCCCCTCTCCTCTCCGTCCCCTCCCCTTTCGCGGCGCTGGCACCGGTTCCCAGCCTCTGCAGTCCTTCGGGGCGCCTTCCGGGGATGAGACCCCCGCCCCAGCCATCCCGTCGGGATCAGATCAGACTTTTGCCCTCATTTGTACCTGGGCTTCTCTTCTGCAGAATCACCCTCGTCCCTGCCCTTGAATGCCATATCCTCGGTACCTTTTAGGCGCCCGCCAACCGTCCATGTCCCTTGGGTTTTGCCCTTTTGCCCCCGGATGCCTTCCTCGCCCAACTCGCCTCTTCTCCCCTCACTTTCATCAGCCACTTCTTTTCCTTTACACTTAAACGTCCAGACACTCTCATACTCTCCTGAATGCCAGATCTATAGTTTTAACATCATAATTCGTCTTTCAGTGAGTTGCACGGATAACATGTAAAGCGCCTTGCCCAGAACCTGGCACACAGTAGGCCTGCCACACAGTGGATGCTATGAGTGTTAGCCTCTTCCTCCTTCCAGGTCTTTGTACTCACCAGATGGTGGTGAGTACAACTTCTTAGTCCAGTATCAGAGGGATTCGATCCACTCTTGGAAGAGTGGTATGGGAGATGGCAGGACAAATTATTGAACTCCCAAGTGTGAGAAAGAGATTAAATTGTCAGTTATTTACTCACCGCATTTATTCAGAAAAAAAGTGAATTTTGCTGTTTTTGTGTCAAGTGTTGTTTCATATTAATTGGCTTTGTAAAGGATTCTTAGGGAGCTTCACAATGTAATTATTCCCTTATCACACCCCCCCAGCCCTTCAAACTACAGTGTTTATCTCCTAGCCAGAATAACATTGTATGTAAGAAGTATTTTACTTGTTTATCTCCCAGCTGGATAGTCCAAATCTGCAGTGAATTTTCATCCTTTAAGAGCCTGGGGGAATGGGGTTTAGAATTCTTGGAATCAGCTGCCGGAGGAATCAAAAATCTTAGGAGTGAAAGTTCTAACAAGTTCTGTAAGAGTGAAAGAGTAATTATCTCTCCCTTTCCCCAACACTCTTTCTGGCAATCAGAGGAAGTAGCTACATTTTTTAAAGAAGTGAAATAAATTTGACTTTTCAAAATTATAAAAGCGGTGTTACTGGCTTCAACCCATTCTTGCCACATTAGCTTTATTGGTCTACAAGCCAGGATGAATCAAACAGTTGCTTTTTCTTCTAGGATCTCCAGAGCAGACGAGAAAATCTTGTAAGTGAGCTGCTGGTGCTATTCTAGACTTCTGATTCTAACTTTACTCATGCTGGCGCTGGAGATCCTTTGATTTACCCCTAGGATATTCTTATGTACTAAAAACCTGAATGGATTTTTATAGATTTTTACCATTCTCCTCTCTTTGTCCTACTCTTGATGTTTCTTCATTGCTTATTTCACAATAAGCAGAAAATTCACAGAAGAAATTCGTGGGCTTTAGCCCTGAACTAGTAAGGGTCTATCATTTTTCTGTGTGCCTGTGCCTGTCTGATTTCTGATCTCCTTTCCTTTTATCAGAAGAAAAAGGATCCTCCTCTCTAAGGCTAACATCTTTGATCTCCTCTATATTCTCAGTTTTTTTCTCATCTTGCATACGTGGTCAGATTTACACCTTCCAAAACAAAAACAAAAACCTTCTCGGTGCTTCCCTCTTTTTTATTTTGTCAGATTAATGTGCTCTTCCTTAGAGTTTCAGTTTTTGTTCTTTTCTGTTCTCTAATTTCCTTGTGTGATTACACTTTCTATCATGGCTTCGGATAGTACCTGTATATTTATGGTTTTCAAAGATGTGTATTCAGTCCCCATTTTTCTTGAGTTTCAAGTATTATTTTCATCTGTCTTTTGAATAACTAAACTTGGATACTGAGTACTCCAAACTTGGTTATCTTTTTTTTCTCCCTTCCCTCTACTCACATAGCCCCCTCAAGCACATATAAGCACTCCTTGTCCTATTTTAGGCTTTCACCCTGGAAACTTTAGAATTCTCTTCTCTCCTCACAGTAAGTCTGTCATTGCTCATATTGTTTCTACCTGAAATCTTTTTCTTTCTCTCCTCACTGCCAGAAGATTGGTTGAGGCCTAGGTTATGTTTTTCTCGAACAGAGATGGTCATTTCCAACCCAAGCACTGCTTCATTCATTCATTCATTCATTCATTCATGCATTCATTCATTCATTCATTAATTCATTCATTCACCCAGGCACTACTTTAAAACCACCTGGGAGCTTTTAAAGGTTAGAGAAGAGGGGATGAAGGCTTCCACAGAGATTCTGATTCAGTTGGTTTGGTGTGGGGCCAGAACTTGTCATTTAAAAAATGCACCTGGGTGGCTCAGTTGGTGAAGTGTCTGCCTTTAGCTGAGGTCATGATCTCCCGGTCCTGGGATCGAGCCCCATGTTGGGCTCCCTGCTCAGTGGGAAGTCTTCTCTTCTCCTCTTTACCCCCTCTGCTCATGCTCTCTCTCTCTCTCTCAAATAAATAAAATCTTAAAAAAAATAAGTTAAAAACATGCTTCCTATGTGACGGTAATACTCAGCTAGGGCTGAGAACTTGGCTGAGAGCTTGAGAAGGGACTGATAGAACCCTGAGGAATTAAACAGTATTTAACTCATCATTTAAAAATTAGGATAAATGTCATTTTTGTTGACATGGTTAGTTGCTTACTTTCCTGGCACTTGGTGCATGTACCTGTTAAAGTACATACCATTTTATTTAAATTATTCCTCATGGGCCCATTTTTGTCATGACTAGGAATTGTTTGAGGTCTAGGATCATGCCTGCTGTTTCTTCTACACTATTCATGACCCTTCTGACGCAAATATGTGGGCTTTCCCCTTACAGTTCTCCAACTGTCCAGACACCTAATGGGTGTCCTACAATTTAACTCAATTATGACACCACCCACCTGGAGTTACTGCAGACCCCACAGATGAAGAACTTAGCCCCCACCCACCTCCTCCACACCCCACCGCTATACCAGTTGCAAGTCCGAGGTTGTGACCTGTACTTTTGACCGACTGGCTATAAACTGGGGCTTCCCACAACCCCCTCGTCCGGTCAATAATTTGCTGTAATGACTCAGAACTCCGGAAAGCTCTTTACTTAACCATCACCTGCTTATTATAGAGGGTATAACTCAGGAACAACAAATGGAAGAGATGCCTAGAGCAAAGTATGTGGGAAGGGGTATGGAGCTTCCATGAGCTTCCATGCTTTCCCTGGGGGCACCATCCTCCCACACCTCCGTGTGTTCACCAACCCAGAAGCTCTCTGAATCCCTTCAGTTAGGGTTTTATGGATGCTTCATTATGTAGGCATAATCATTGGTTGATGGTGATAAACTCATTCTGCAGCCCTTTTCCCCCATCCTGAGGTCAGGGGTTGGTTCTTCTGGCAACCAGCCCCCATCCTCCAAGATGTGGTTGAAAGGGGCTTGTTACGAGTAATAAAAGATGCTCCTCTCACCCCATCAAGAAATTCCAAGATTTTTGTTTTTTTTTTAAAGATTTTTTTATTTATTTATGTGACAGAGAGACAGCCAGCGAGAGAGGGAACACAGCAGGGGAGTGGGAGAGGAAGAAGCAGGCTCCCAGTGGAGGAGCCCGATGTGGGACTCGATCCCGGAATGCCAGATCACACCCTGAGCCGAAGGCAGACGCTTAACAACCACGCTACCCAGGTGCCCCAAGAAATTCCAAGGGCTTTAGGAGCTCTGTGTCAGGAGCCAGGGATGAAGACCTAGTTTATATTCTATAATTATTCTTATATCACAGTATTGTAATGCCTTATTTATCTTTTTGTTACTGCCTTGTACAGTACTTAGTAGAGGGAGAAGCAGGCTTCCTGCTGAACAAGGAGCCCGATGTGGGACTCTATCCCAGGACCCTGGGTTCATGACCTGAGCCAAAGGCAGACGTTTTCTTTGTCTTTAGTTTTCAGAAGTTCAATTATGATATGTCTTGGCATGAATTTGTTTGGGCTTATCCTATTTTAAAAACTTGATAAAAGTTAGTTGAATGAATCAGTTGGTAAATAATGTAAAACAGATCTTGAATTCACGGTTTTGCAAGATGGCCATCTTTCTTTCTTGGCTGATTAACAGGTCACTAGTCATACTTGCATAGTCATTCTTGTTTTAAAAAACACACACTTGTAATAAATTAGACTGGATTCAGATAAATAATATTTGCTCTTATGATTTGGCTTTTAACATGGCTAAGCTGGTACATGATTATAGAGGTTCATTCAGGCTTCCTCTTTAGTAGCTGCTATTTAAAATAGACATGGATGGTTGAGACATATGTATCTTCCATCTTTTTTAAACAAATAGCTCTGATTTTAGGCTTATAGGCTTTGGAATTTTCAAGTAGAACAAAAACTGTCAAATTGATAAAAGATCTTGAACAGTGGCAGAACTATTTCTTTTTAAGAGAATTAAGAAAGTAGGGAATATGCATTAAGTCATCCACATATATGAATCTCATTGGCTTTGGTGTTGGTGAGGGGGAAATCTGTAATTCCCAAATATTTAATTACTGTTACAAGAAAAACCTGTATTTGCTCAGAGAATGGTACCACTTTGCGGTAAGTTAGAACTAAGATATAAACTGTAGAGTTGTCTTCTTTTCTTTAGTTTTCTTAAGATTTTGTCAGCTGTCTTTCTCCATAGATTTGTGGTTCATTACTTTTAGCATTTGAAAATGTTGTGCTGCCTTCTCCAGACCTCCATGATTTTAGGCGAGAAGTCCTCTATCATTGGAGTTTGTATTTCCCTATAGGTGATGTATCCTTTCTCCCTGGCTGCTTTATTTTATTTTACTTTATTTAATTCAATTTATTTATTTAAAAAAAGATTTTATTTATTTATTTGTCAGAGAGAGATCGCACGCACAGAAGCACAAGCAGGAGGAGCAGCAGGCAGAGGGAGAAGCAGGCTTCCTGCTGAACAAGGAGCCCGATGTGGGACTCTATACCAGGACCCTGGGTTCATGACCTGAGCCAAAGGCAGACGTTTTCTTTGTCTTTAGTTTTCAGAAGTTCGGTTATGATATGTCTTGGCATGAATTTGTTTGGGCTTATCCTATTTGGAGTTCTTAGATTTTTTAAAAATTAATTAATTAATTTTAAGCAGGCCCTATGCCCAGTGTGGGGCTTGAACTCACAACCCTGAGATCAAGAGTTCCATGCTCTACTGAGTGAGCCAGCCAGGCGCCCCTTTGTTAGCTTTTTCAACTGTAGGTTTGTCTTTTGCCATTTTGGATGTTTCAAATTTTGGATGTTTCAGCGATTTTTAGAATAAATTCTTTTTTTTTCTTTCTTTTTTTTTTAAGAATAATTTTTCAACAGCACTCTCTTTCTCCTCTCTGTGACTGTGAGAATACAAGTCTTAGATCTTTTGTTACTGTCCTATAGTGCATGCGGCGTTTTTTCCCTCTGTTGTTTAGATTGGGTAATTCCTGTTGTTCTACTTCCAATTTCAACTTCACTTGTTTGTTTCTTGTATTCAATCTCTGATTGAGCCCATCTATTGACTTTTTGTTTTGGTTATTTTTCAGTTCTGTAGTTTCCGTTTGGTTCTTTTCTGTATTTGCTATTTCTGGTAAACTTTATTGTGTTGTTTGTTTCAGTAGTATATCATTGCTCATTAAAGCATGATGGCTGCTTTAAAATCC
This sequence comes from Ursus arctos, assembly GCF_023065955.2. NCBI lineage: Eukaryota > Metazoa > Chordata > Mammalia > Carnivora > Ursidae > Ursus > Ursus arctos. The sequence goes on from NW_026622874.1 coordinate 89,372,686, forward strand.
TTGTCAGGTAGGCTGCCTCTCTCTCTGTCAAATAAATAAATAAAATCTTTAAAAAAAAAATCCTTGTCAGGTAATTCTGACATTTGATTCATATGTGGTATTAGTATATGTTAATTGTCTTTTTTATTCAATTGTATTTTCCTGGTTCTTAGTATGATGATTGACTTTTGATTATATCCTAGACATTTTTGATGTTTTGTTTGGAGACTGTGGATCCTTTTTAAATCTTTGGTTTTAGTAAACAGTCACCCCAAGAGGCTTAGTGTGTAGGTTCCAGTCTACTTTTTTTTTTTTTTTTTTTTTTTGGTAACAGCTTTATTGAGTTATAAGTCACATGCCATGCATTTGCCCATTTTAGGTATGAAATTTTTTAGTGTATTTACAGAGTTGTGCATTAATTACTACAGTCAATTTTAGAACATTTTCATTACTCCACAAAGAAACTCCACACTCCTTACCTGTCACCCCCAAATGTCCCATTTATCATCCCCTCCATCTGTAGGCACTACTGATATATTTTCTGTCTCTGTAAATTTGCCTATTTTACACATTTCATGTAAATGCAAAAATACAACATATGCTCTTTTGTTACTGGTTTCTTTCACGCAGCGTGATGTTTTCAGTGTTCTTCCATGTTGTAGAATGTACCAGCATTTTATTTCTTTGTGTTGCTGAATAATATTCTATTTTATAGACATAATGCTTTTTACTTATCCATTAATCAGTTGATGGTGTTTGGATTATTTCCACTTTTTGTCTATTATGAGTAATACTATGAACATTTGAGTTCAAGTTTTTGTATGGACGTGAATTGCTGGTTATATGGTAATTCTAGAACTCTAAATCTAACATTTTGAGGAATTGCTAGATTGTTTTCCAGAGTGGCTGCCCCATTTCATATTTCTGCCAGCAATATATGAAGGTTCCAATTACTTAGCATCCTCGCTAACACTTGTTATTATCTGACTCTTTGATTCTAGCCATCCTAGTGGGATGAAGTAATATTTTGTGGTTTTGATTGCATTTCCCTGATGGATAATGATGTTGAGCATATTTTCATGTGCTTTTTGGCTGTTTGTATATATTTAGAGAAATCTCTATTCCTTTGACCATTTTAAAATTAAGTAGTCTTTTTATTGTTGTAAGATGTCTTTATATATTCTAGATACTTAATCAACTATATAATTTGCAAATACAGATGTCCCATTCTGTGAGTGTCATTTCACTTTCTTGATGGTGTCCTTTCAAGCACAAAGGTTTTTAATTTTGGCGAACTTCAATTTATTTATTTTTTCTTTTGGGCTTGTGCTTTAGGTTTCATTTTTTTGTTGTTGTTTTAAGTAGGCTCCATGCCTAACCTGGGGCTTGAACTCACAACCCCAAGATCAAGAGTCACGTGTTCCACCAGCTGTGAGCCCTTTAGGCTTTATATTTAAGAAACCATTGCCTGATTCAGGGTCATGAAGACTTAATCTTACGTTTTCTTCCAAGAGCATTAGAGTTTCAGCTCTTATATTTGGTGTTTGATCTTTTTTTGTGAATTTTGTACATAGTGTGAGATAGGGGTCTAACTTCATGTTTTTGCTTTAGATGTTCAGTTATCTCAGCAGCATGTGTTGAAGAAACTATTCTTTCCTCCTTTGAATTGTTTTGGCACCTTTCTCCATGTGGAATTTTGGCAGGGATTGCATTGAACCTGTAGGTCAATTTGAGGAATATTGCTATCTTAATGTTATTAGTCTTCCAGTCCATGAACATGAAATGTCTTTTCATTTGTTTAGATCTTCTTTTTTAAGATTTCATTTATTTATTTGAGAGAGAGAGAGGGAGCACACGTGTGAGCATATGAGTGGGGGGAGGGGCAAAGGGAGAGGGAGAAGCAGACTCCCCGCTGAGTAGGGAACCTGATGTGGGGCTCAATCCCAGGATCCTGAGTTCATGACCTGAGCTAAAGGCAGGCATTTAACCGACTGAGCCATCCAGGTGCACCCATTTATTTAGATCTTCTTAAATTTCTTTCAATAATGTCTTCTAGTTTTCCATGTATAAGTCTTGCATTATTTTTGGTAAAATTTGTTTCTGAATATTTTATTCTTTTGATACTATTATAAATGGAATTGTCTTCTTAATTCCATTTTTGGATTGTTATTGTTAATATATAGATATACTACAGTTGAATTCTGTTTATTAGTCCTGTATCTTGCAAACATCCCTAACTCATTTAACAGTTCTGATAGTTTTTTAACGAGTTATTAGGAATTTATATATACATGATATAGCATCTCTGATGAGAGATAGTCTCACTTTTTCCTTCCAATCTAGATACGTTTTAAGTTTTCTTGCCTAATTGCATTGGCTAGAACTTCCTGTACAATATTGAATAGAAATGGTGAGAGCAGACATCCAATCTTGTTGATCTTATGGAGTAATCATTAAGTGTGAAGTTAGCTGTGAGTTTTCTTAGATGTCCTTTTTCATTATAATGATGTTCTCCTCTATTCCTTGTATTTATCATGAACAATTATTGAATATTGTCAAGTGCTTTTTCAGTGCCTATTGAGGTGATTGTGTGCTTTTTGTCATTTATTAATATGGTGTATGACATTAGTTGATTTTCATATGTTGAAACAATTTTACATGCTTGGGACAGTCCACCCTTGGTCATGGTTAATGTGTGGTCATCCTTTATGTATGTTTCTGGATTTGAATTGGTGGCATTTTCTCGGGACTTTTGCATTTATATAAATAAATGTATGTTTGTAGTTTTCTTGCAGTGTCTTTTTCTGGCTTTGGAATCAGGGAAAACTGGCCTCATAGAATAAATTGGGAAGTATTCCCATCTCTTCTATATTTTGGAAGAGTTTGTTAAGGATTGGTGTTCATTCTTGTTAGGTAGAATCCATTAGTGAAGCCATTTGATCTTAGACTTTACTTGTTATAGCTTTATTCAGAGCATTTCTTTATGAGTCTATTTTAGTACTTTGTATCTTCTAGGAATTTGTTCACTGCATCTAGTTACATAATTTATTTGATTACGATTGTTTATAGTATTCCCTATAATTCTTTATAATAATTTTTTTTTATGTAAGGTTGGTGGTAATTACTGATTTTAATAATTTGAGTCTTCTCTTTTTTGTTCTTGTTAAATCTAACTAAGATTGTTATTCTGTTGATCTTTTCAAAGAACCAGCTTTTTTTTTTTTTTTAAAGAATTCCTTTTTTTTTTTTTTTTTAAGATTTTATTTATTTATTTATTCAACAGAGATAGAGACAGCCAGCGAGAGAGGGAACACAAGCAGGGGGAGTGGGAGAGGAAGAAGCAGGCTCCTAGTGGAGGAGCCTGATGTGGGGCTCGATCCCATAACGCCGGGATCACGCCCTGAGCGGAAGGCAGACGCTTAACCACTGTGCCACCCAGGCGCCCCTCAAAGAACCAACTTTTTATTTTGTTGATTTTCTTTATTCTTTTTTCTCTATTGTATTTATTTCACTGTAGTCTAATTAATTCCTCTGTCTGCTGGCTTTGGGTTTAGTTTACTCTTCTTTTTCTGTTTTTAAAAAAGATTTATTTATTTGAGATAGAGAGAAAGCACATGTGTGCATGTGTGTGCATGCAGAGGGAGGGGCAGAAGGAGAGGGAGAGAATCTCAAGCAGACTCCCTGTTGAGTGTGAAGCCTGACATGCGGCTCGATCTCATGACCCTGAGAGCATGACCTGAGCCATAATCAAGAGTCTTACACTTAACAGACTGAGCCACCCAAGTGCCCCTTTTTTCTGTTTTTTTAAGGTGAACTCTTAGGTTGTTGATGTGAGATCTTTTTAACTTCCAAAGTTTTAAAATTTCTAAGATTTTATTTTTTAAGTTTACATATAATTGACATACAATAGTATGTAAATTTAAGATGTACAACAGGTTGATTTGAGATTTTCTTTTTTATAGGTATTTACATTATAAATTTCCCTTATGATGTAGCTCTTGCTGCTTTTTCTACATCCTGTAAGTTTTGTGTTTTTATCTCAAAGTATTTCCTAACTTCCCTTGCTATTTCTTCTGTGGCTTATTGGTTATTTAGGAGAGTGTTCTATAAATTTTCACATTTTTGCAAATTTCTCAAATATTTTAACTGTTATGGTTTTCTAATTTTATTCTACTGTGGTTGGAGAATATACTTTGTATGATTTCAATCCTTTACATTTATTGAGATTTATTTATGGTCTATCCTGGGGAATGTCCTGTGTGCATGTGAAAATGATATAAAGCCTAGACTGTTTTATAGATGTTTGCTAAGTCTAGTTGGCTTGTAGTATTGTTCAAATCTCTTTCCTTGATGATCTCTTGTCTGGTTGTTTTATCTGATATGAAAAATAGAGTAAATAAATTCTCCATGGGGCACCTGGGTGGCTCAGTTGGTTAAGCGTCTGCCTTTGGCTCAGGTCATGATCCTGGGTCCTGAGATTGAGCCTCGCATGGGGATCCGTGCTCAGTAGGGAGTCTCCTCTCTCCCTCTGCCCTTCTCCACCTTGTGTCTCTCTCTCTCAAATAAATAAAAAATCTTAAAAAAAATTCTCCAAATATTGTTGTAGGAGTATCTATTTCTCCCTTCAACTGTCAATTTTTGCCTCTTGTATTTGGAAGTTTTGTTGTTAGGTGCATATGTATTTATAATTTTTATATCTTCTTGATGGATTTCAGTTCTTATAATTATATAGTGCCCTTTGTCTCTAGTAACAATTTATCTTAAAGTGCATTGTATATGATGTTAGTATAGCTACTCCAGAGTCTTTTTGTTATGCCATGTGGTGTATCTTTTCCCCTTCTTTTGCTTTCAGCCCATTTGGTCATTGAATGTAAAGTTTATCTTGTAGGAAACTTATATTTTGATGATTTTTTTAAAGAAGTTTTTATTCAAATTCTAGTTAGTTAATATACAGTGTAATATTAATTTCAGGTGTACAATATAGTGACTGAACACTTCCATACAACACCTGGTGCTCATCACAGCAAGTGTACTCCTTAATCCCCATCATCTATTCAACCCATCCCCGCACCCACCTCCCCTCTGGTAACCATCAGTTTGTTTTCTATAATTAAGAGTCTCTTTCTTGATTTGTCTCCTTCTCTCTTTTTTTCTCTTTGCTTGTTTGTTTTGTTTCTTAAATTCCACATATGTGTGAAATCATATGGTATTTGTCTTTCTCTGACTGACTTCACTTGACATAATACTCTTTAGGTCCATCAACATTATTGCAAATGGAAGATTTCATTCTTTTTGGTGGCTGAGTAATATTCCATTATAGATAAAATATATATATATACACACATCTTCCTTATCTGTTCATCAGTCGATGGACACTTGGGCTGTTTCCATAATTTGGCTATTGTAGATAATGCTGCTATAAACATTGGGTGCATATATCCTTTCGAATTAGTATTTTTGTATTCTTTGGGTAAGTACCTAATGGTGTGATCACTGGATTGTAGGGCAGTTCAGTTTTTATCTTTTTGAGGAAACTCCATACTGTTTTTCCAGAGTGGCCATGCTAGTTTGCATTCCTACCAATAGTGCAAGAGAGTTCCCCTTTTTCCACATCGTTGTCAGCACCTGTTGGTTTCTTGTGTTTTTGATTTTAGTCATTCTGACAGGTGTGAGGTGATATCTCATTGTTTTGATTTGTATTTCCCTGATGATAGGTGATGTTCAGCATCTTTTCATGTGTCTTTTGGCCATCTGTATGTCTTCTTTGGAAAAATGTCTGTTTGTGTCTTCTGTCCATTTTTTAATTGGATTGTTTTTTGGGTGTTGAGTTTTATAAATTCTTAGTATATTTTGGATACTAACCCTTTATTGGATATGTCATATGCAAGTATCTTCTTCCGTTCTGTAGTTGCTTTTTAGTTTTATTGTTTCCTTCACTTTGTAGAAACTTTTTATTTTGACGAAGTCCCAATACTTTATTTTTGCTTTTGTTTTCCCTGCCTCAGGAGACATCTCTAGAAAGAAGTTGCTATGGCAGTGTCAAAGAGGTTGCTGGCTGTGTTCTCTAGGATTTTTATGGTTTCAATTCTTATACTTAAAAGTCTTTAATCGATTTTGAATATATTTTTGTGTTTGGTACAGGAAAGTGGTCCAGTTTCAGTCTTTTGAATGTTGCTTTCCATTATTCTCAACTCCATTTGTTGAAGAGACTGTCTTTTTTTTTCTTATTGGTCATTCTTTCCTGCTTTGTTGAAGATTAATTGACCATATAGTTGTGGGTTCATTTTTGCATTCTTTATTTTGTTCTTTTGATTTATGTGTCTATTTTTGTGGCAGTACCGTACTCTTTTGATCACTACAGCTTTGTAATATAACTTGACGTCTGGAATTGTGATGTCTCCAGGTTTGCTTTTCTTTTTCAGGATTGCTTTGGCTACTCAGGGTCTTTTGTGGTTCCATGCAAATTTTAGGATTGTTTGTTCTAGTTCTGTGAAAAATGCTGGTGGTATTTTAATAAACATTGCCTTAAAGCTTTATACTGGTTTGGGTAGTAGAATATTTGTCCTTGCAATCCATGAGCATGGAATGTCTTTCCATTTCTTGTTGTCATCTTCAGTTTCTTTCATCAGTGTTTTGTAGTTTTCAGAGTACAGGTCTTTCACCTCTTTGTTTAGATTTATTCTTGGGAATCTCATTGTCTTTGGTGTAATTGTAAATTGGATTGATTCCTTAATTTCTCTTTCTGCTGCTTCATTATTGATGTATAGAAATGCTACAAATTTCTGTACATTGATTTTGTATCCTGCAACTTTACTGAATTCGTTTTTCAGTTCTAGCAGTTTTTGGGTGGAGTCTTTCAGGTTTTCTATATAGAGTGTCATGTCATCTGCAAATAGTGAAAGTTTTACTTCTTTGCCAGTTTGGATGCCCTTTATTTTTGTTGTCTGCTGAGGCTAGGACTTAGCACGATGTTAAAAAACAGTGGTGAGGGGCGCCTGGGTAGCGCAGTTGTTAAAGCGTCTGCCTTCGGCTCAGGGCGTGATCCCGGCGTTCCGGGATCGAGTCCCACATCGGGCTCCTCTGCTGGGAGCCTGCTTCTTCCTCTCTCACTCGCTTGCTGTGTTCCTCTCTCGCTGGCTGTCTCTCTGTCACATAAATAAATAAAATCTTTAAAAAACAAACAAACAAACAAAAAAAAAAAAAACAGTGGTGAGAGTGGGCATCCCTGTCTTGTTCCGACTGTAGAGGAAAAACTCTGTTTTCCCCCATTGAAAATTATATTAGCTATGGTTTTTTTCACGTAGGGCTCTTATTATATTGAGGTATATTTCCCCTAAACCTACTTTGTTGAGGGTTTTTATCATAAACAGATATCGTACTGTGTCAGATGCTTTTTCTGCAGCTATTGAAATAATTATATGGCTCTTATCCCTTTTTTAAATTAATGTAATGTATCACGTTGATTGATTTGTGAATATTGAACTATGCTGGCAGCTGAGGAATAAATCCCACTTGATCTTGGTGAATGATTTTTTAAAATGTATTGTTGGATTCAGTGTGCTAGTATTTTATTAAGAAATTTTACATCTGGGGTTTTCTGGCTGGCTCAGTTGGTTAAGAGCCTGCCTTTGGCTCAGGTTATGATTCTAGTGTCCTGGGATTGAGCCCCGCATAGGGCTCCCTGCTCATTGGGAGCTTGCTTCTCCCTCTGCTGCTTCCCCTGCTTGTGCTTTCTTGCTCTCTGTCAAATAAATAAATAAAATCTTAAAAAAATTAATTTTTACATCGTTGACGCCTGGGTGGCCCATTCAGTTAAGCATTTGCCTTTGGCTCAGGTCATGATCCTGGGTTCCTGGGATCAAGCCCCGAGTTAGCCTCCCTGCTCAGTGGGAAGTCTGCTTCTCCTTCTCCCTCTGCCCCTCTGCCTACTCATGCGCTCTCTCTCTCTCTCAAATAAATAAATAAATAAATAAATAAATAAAACTTAAAAAAAAAAAGAATTTCTACATTAGGGCGCCTGGGTAGCTCTTGATTTTGGCTTAGGTCATAATTTCAGGATTGTGGGATTGAGCCTCTCATTGGGCTCTGCGTTCAGTAGGGAGGCTGCTTGAGATTCTTTCCTTCTCTCTCTCTCTGTCCCTCCCCTTGCTTGCACATGCACATGCGCATTTTCATTCTAAAATAAATATATCTTTAAAAAAAATTTTTCCCCCACATCTGTGTTCATCAGGGTTATTGGCCTGTACTTATCTTCTCTAGTGGAGTCTTTCTCTGGTTTTGGTATCAGAGTAATGCTGGCCTCATAAACTGAATTTGGAAGTTTTCCTTTCTTTTCTGTTTTTTGGAATAGTTTGAGAAGATAGGTATGAACTCTTCTTTAAATGTTCAGTAAAAATAAATAAATAAATAAATAAATAAATGTTCGGTAGAATTCCCCTGGGAAGCCATTTGGCCCTGGACTTTTGTTTGTTGGGGGTTTTTTGATTACTGATTCAGTTTCTTTGCTGCTTATCAGTCTGTTCAAGTTTTCTGTTTCTTCCTGTTTCAGTTTTGGTAGTTTATATATTTTTAGGAATTTATCCATTTCTTCCAAGTTGTACGGTTTGTTAGCATATAATTTTTATAATATTCTCATACAGTTTTCAGTTCTGTTGTGTTGGTTGTGATCTCTCTCATTCATGATTTCATTTATTTGGGTTCTTCCTATTGTCTTTTTGATAAGTCTGGCCAAGGGTTTATCAATTTTATTTATTTTTTTCAAACAACAAGCTCCTGGTTTCATTGATCTGTTCTACTGTGTTTTTAGTTTCTATATCACTTATTTCTGCTCTAATCTTTATTATTTCATTCCTTCTGCTGGCTTTAGGTTTTGCTTGTTGTTCTTTTTCTAGCTCCTTTAGGTGTAAGGTTATGTTGTTTATTTGAGATTTTTTTTCTTGAGGTAGGCCTGTATTGATGTACACTTCCCTCATAGCACTGCTTTTGCTGCATTCCAAAGGTTTTGGACTGTTGTGTTTTCATTTTCATTTGTGTCTGTGTTTTGTTTTGTTTTTTAATTTCTTCTTTTATTTCCTGATTGAGCCATTCATTGTTGTAATAGCATGTTGTTTAACCTGTGTGTATTTGTGGTCTTTCCAGACTTTTTCTTGTGGCTGACTTCTGGTTTCATAGCGTTGTGGTAAGAAAAGGTGCATGGTATGATTTCAGTCTTCTTGTATTTGTTGAGGCCTAATATGGGATCTGTTCTGGAGAATTTCCCATGTACACAAAAAGGAATGTGTATTCTGCTGTTTTAGGGTAAGATGTTCTGAATATGTCTGAATATGTCTGTTAAGTCCATCTGGTGCAGTGTGTCATTCAAAGCCATTGTTTCCTTCTTTATTTTCTGTTTCGATTATCTGTCCATCAATGTGAGTTAGATGTCCCTACTATTATTGCGTTACTATCAATTAGTTCCTTTATGTATTTTGGTGTTCCCATGTTGGATGCAGACATATTTACAATTGTTATATCTTCTTTTTTTGTTGTCCTCTTTTTGATTATATAGTGCCCTTCTTCATATCTTTTACAGTCTTTGTTTTAAAGTCTAGTTTGTCCAATATAAGTGTTGCTACTCTGGCTTTCTTTTAACATTCATTTCCATGATAAATATTTCTCCACCCTCTCACTTTGAATCTGCAGGTGTCTTTGGGTCTAAAATGAGTCCCTTATAAGGCAGCATACAGATAGGTCTTGTTTTTTGTTTGTTGGTTTGTTTTAAGGTTTATTTATTTGAGAGAGAGAGAGAGAGAGAGAGAGAGAGCGCGAGAGTTGGGGGAGGGGCAGAGGGTGAGAATCTTCAAGCAGACTTCCTGCTGAGCAGGATCCTGACTTGGGGCTCAACCCCATGACCCTTGAGATCACGGCCTGAGCCGAAACCAAGAGTTGGATGTCAACCAACTGAGCCACCCAGGCGCCCCATATGGGTCTGGTTTTTTTTATCCCTTCCGATACCCTTTGTCTTTTGATTGGAGCATGTAGTCCATTTACATTCAAAGTAATTTTTTCTTCAAATTTTTATTTAAATTCTAGTTAGTTAACATATAGTGTAATATTGGCTTCAGAAGTAGAATTTAGTGATTTATCACTTACATACAACATCCAGTGCTCATTATAACAAGTGCCCTCCTAGTACCCATCACCCATCTAGCCCATCCCCCACCCACCCCTCCCTCCATCAACCCTCAGTATGTTTTCTATCACTAAGAGTCTCTTATGATTGCTTCCCTCTCTCTTTTTCCTCTTCCCATATGTTCATCTGTTTTATTTCCTAAATTCCATGTGCGAGTGAAATCACGTGGTATTTGTCTTTCTCTGACTGGCTTATTTCACTTAGCATTATGCCCTCTAGTTCATCCACGTCATTGCAGATGGCAAGATTTCATTCTTTTTGATGGCTGAGTCATATTCCAGTGTGTGTGTGTGGGTGTGTGTGTGTGTACCACATCTTCTTTATCCATTCATTAGTCAGTGGACACTTGGACTCTTTCCATAGTTTGGCTTTTGTCAATAATGCTGCTATACCAAAGTAATTATTGATAGATAAGTATCTGTTGCCATTTTATTACTTGTTTGGTTGTTTCTGGAGATTTCTTCAGATCTTTTCTTGTCTTTGTCACTTTTGGTCTTTCCTTTCCACTCAGGGAGTCCCTTTTAATATTTCTTGCAGTGCTGGTTTAGTGGTCACAAACTCCTTTAATTTTTGTTTGTCTGGGAAATTCTGAATGATAGCCTTGTCGGATACAGTATTCTTGGTTGTATATTTTTCCAATTTAGCACTTTGAATATATCATGCCCCTTCCTTCTCACTTGCCAAGTTTCTGTGGAGAAATCTCCAGCTAGCCTTATGGGTCTTCCTTTGTAAGTTAAAGACTTCTTTTGTCTTGCTGCTTTTAAGATTTTTTCTCTATCATTATATTGTGCAAATTTAATTACAATATGTCTTGGTGTTGGCCTGATTTTGTTGATTTTGGTGGGAATTCTCTTTGCCTCCTGGATTTGGAAGTCTTTTTCCTTCCCCAGGCCATTCATCTGAAGAGATTCTCCTTGCCTCTTGTGGGCAGTGTTTGTTCCCTGGCCTGAATGTGGAGGGTTTTAACTAAGTATCCTCTGTTCTGCTTGTGAAATGAGACCGGACAGCTCCTCCAGAACTGAGGCTCTGCAGAACAGTCTGATTGGGAGTCATGATGTGAGTATGAGTTTGTGCTGGTCTTCTGGAGGAGGGACGCCCCCCACACTGGGAGTTAGGCAACTTGACTGAGGCAACTTAACAGCACGTTTGTGCTGTTTCCCTCCAGTGGCTCTGTTTATGCTGAGGGGCAAGGGAGGGAAATGGTGCCAGCCAGCTCCTTTGTTCCTGGAGAGACATCTCCACGAACATTACCTCTCAGGGAAGCACTTCCTAGAATTGCAAATAATCTACCCACTGTGTGCTGCAGGCATTTTTCAGATAATTCTTTCCATGCTTTCTGCTTCTGGGTTTTTTTGCCTGACTTCTCTGTAAGAGCAGTGCAGTGTTCTCTGTGCTTTAAAACTCCAAGCTTTAGAGACGTGATATAGGCAGGGGCTTGTGCTGGTCTTCTGAGGGAGGGGCCTGCCATGCTGGGAGTGAGGAATGCTTGACTGAGAAGGGTAGTCCTGGCAGAGTGCAGGGGTGTGGGACTTGGGGTAAGCAAGAGAGGTAGCTTGTGTTGGTGCTGCTCTGCCTCCTGCACGCAATGGCTCTGTGTTTATGCTGAGGGGCGAGGGTGAGAAATGGCACCAACCAGCTTCGTTGTTCCTGGGGAGACGTCTCTGAATGCTGCCTTTCAGGGATGCTCTCTGAGAAGAGTGAATAGTCTCTACCTAGTGTGCCCCAAGTGTTTTTTAGATCATTGTTTCCACATTATCTCCCCCCAGGTGTTTTGCCTACCTTCTCTCCAGGAACAGCGCAGTGCCCTTTGGGCTCTATCCCAGTCAAGACCAGTGACTTTTAAAACTCCAGGCTTTAAGCCCTGCTGGTTGTAAGAACCCATGAAATTCAGCCCTTCTCGTTTTCCAAGCCAGTGGCTTTGGGGAAACGTTCTCCTTGTGTGTTCCCCTGTGTGCTCCTCTCTCCTGCCCTTCTCTGTGACCATGGCTCCCTCCCTTCCACCGCACTGTGATCCATTTCTCTCCCAAACCACGTCTCCACACTTCCCACCGTCTTCGATGTGGCTTCTTCTCTCTCTTTAGTTGTGGAGTTTGTCAGTCTTCAGATTGATTTCTGGGGTATTTAGGATGATTTGATAGTTATCTAGTTGTGTTTGTGGGACAAGATTAGCCTAGGGTCCTCCTACTCTGCCACTATCTTCCTTTCTTGGTATATAGTTACATGATTTTGTTTGTTTTGGTCCATTTTGCCAATCCTCTTTTTGTGAGTATTTAATCCATTTACATTTAACATAATTACTAATACATTAGGTTATATGTTTTCCATTTTGCTGTTTGTTTTCTACAGGTCTTATGTTTTTTTAGTTTTTCTGTTCCTCTGTTACTGCTTTCTTTTGTATTATTTTCCTGTATATATTTTACTTAGCTTGTTATTTCTTTTATCATAATTTTTCTTTATTTTCTTGGTGGTTACTATTAATATCTTGATGTATTTCAGGTTGATACCAACTTAATGTTAATAGTATCCAAAAACTGGGGCACCTGGGTGGTTCAGTCATTTAAGCATCCGACTCTTGATTTCAGCTCAGGTCATGATCTTGGGGTTGTGAGATCGATCCCCACATTGGGCTCTGCACTGGGGTAGAGTCTGCTTAGTATTCTCTCTCTCCCTCTCCCTCTGCCCCTCCCCCACCACTTGCTCTCTCTAAAAAAAAATAGTACGCAAAACTTTGCTTTAATAGAATTCTTTTCATTTTTTCCCTTTGTCTTCATGCAAATTACATATTTTACATTAAAAGCCCATCAATTGCAGTTTTATAATTATTGCTTTATGCAAGTGTCGTTTAATTCTGATAGGAAAAGTGTTCTAAACAAATGTTTCTTTTTAAGTAGGCTCTGTGCCCAGTGTGGAGTCCAACATGGGGCTTGAACTCAACCCTGAGATCAAGGGTCAGACTGAGCCACTGACTAAGCCACCCAGGCAGCCCCCCAAATATTTTTATATTGTCTTTTGTGTTTGTGTAGTAATCTTTATTTGGTGCTGTTTATTCTTTGGGTTTGGGTTACTTACTTAAGCCTTTTAGCATTAAGGACTCCCTATGTTTCTTGTACAACAGCTCTCCCAGTGATAAATTCTCTGTTTTGTTTATTAGGATTTCTTAATTTCTCCTTTATTTTTGAAGGATAGTTTTGGTGGATATAGAATTCTTGATTGATAGTCCTTTTAGCTGTGAATATGTCTCCACGGTGTCTGGCTTCTGTGGTTTTTGATGAGAAGTCAGTTGTTCATCTTATTGAAGATTTTATGTGATTAGTTTTTTCTCCTGGTACCTTCAGGTTCCTCTGTCTTTGGCTTTTGAGCTTCATTTTAATGTGTCTAGGTGCACATCTGTTTGAGTTATCCTACTGGAGGTTTATGTAGTTCCTTGGAAGTTTAATGTTTTCCATTGAATTTAGGATTTCAACCACTTATTTATATAAATTTGATTTTTTTCTTCTGTCTCCTTCCAGGCTTTCTGTTTTATGTATTTTGGTATGCTAGATGATATTCCACAAGTCTGAGCCTGAGTTCATTTTTCTTCATTCTTTTTTGTTTCTGTTCTTTAGACTGGAAAATTTATCTGTCTTTAAGTTTGGTGATTCTTCTAGCTTAAGTCTGGTGTTGAGTCTCTTTAGTGAATTTTTCATTTCAGTTATTAAACTTTTCAACTCTAGGATTTTTGTTTGGTTCTTCTGTATTAAAAAAATTTTTTTTAAAAGATTTTATTTATTTATTTGACAGAGAGACAGCCAGCCAGAGAGGGAACACAAGCAGGGGGAGTGGGAGAGGAAGAAGGCAGGCTCCCAGCGGAGGAGCCTGATGTGGGGCTCGATCCCATAACGCTGGGATCACGCCCTGAGCTGAAGGTAGACGCTTAACGACTGCACTACGCAGGTGCCCCTAAAAAAAATTTTTTTTAAAAGATTTATTTATTTTAGAGAGAGGGAACAAGAGCAGGAGGGGGGGCAGAGGGAGAGAAAGAGAAAGTCTTTTTTTTTTTTTTTTAAGATGTATTTATTTATTTTAGAGAGCATGAGCTGGGGGAGAGGCAGAGTGAGAGGGAGAGAGAGAAGCAGACTCTCTGCTAAGTGCAGAGCCCTACATGGGGCTTGATCTCACAACCCTGAGATCACGATGTGAGCCAAAATCAAGAGTCGGTCACTTAACCGACTGAGCCACCCAGGCCCCCCAAGGGAGAGAAAGTCTGCTTGGAGTCTGATGTGGGGCTTGATCTCACTACCCTGAATCATGACCTGAGCCAAAACCAAGAGTTGGAGGCTTAACTGACTACACCACCCAAGCGCCCCTTAGTTCTTCTTTAAGTAAACTTTTATTCCTATTGATATTCTTTATTTGGTGAGAATTTATTCTCATAATTTCCTTTGATTCTTTGGACTCGGTCTATCTTAGTTTCTTGAACTTATTTACATGATCTGATTTACATGATCTTTGTATAGTAAGTCCAACATCTGAGCTTCCTCAGAGATAGTTTTTACTGACTGATTTTTTTGCCCCTGTGTATGGACAATACTTTCTTGGTTTTTTGGTGTATGTCATAGTGGTTTGTTGAAAATGGACATTTTTAATAATATAATGTGGCTGCTCTGGGAATCAAATCTGTCTCTCCTGGTGTTTGTTGTTGTTATTTGTTTCATTGCTTTTGGGGATAAATTTTTTAAATTCTGTATTCTTTGTCCTGTGGAGCACTGAACTCTCTCCTTAGTTAGAACTTGGCGGTCAGCGAATGACTGGACAGTTTTCACTAAATATCTTGAACCTATACTCTTTCAGCCCTTGCTGAAGCGTTTTCTCTCTGTGTGTGTGTGTGTGTGTGTGTGTGTGTGTGTTTGTGTTTTGTGGCTTCTTTCATGTGCCAGCAGTTTACACTGTGCCTTTACTTCTGGCTTGTATAGATTACCAAGCAAAAGATGATCGATTTGGGCCTTATCAGGTCTTTCCTGGGCATGTGCATGCCTTTTAGATACTTAGCAGCTTTTCTAAGTCCTCTATGTACATCTCATTTCTCAGTTTTTCCTTTCAAGTTTTTTGATGAAATGTATTGTTTGCCTTAACTTTTTGTCACTGCCAACAGCTGTGACATTAAGCAACTGTCTCTGATCATTTTTAACAAAAGCCCTGGGGGTGGGAGGGTTCACATTGATGGGGGTCCTCTGAGTATAAGCCCTGAGTATGAAGCTTTTCCAGTGAGCTGCTGGACAAGTTAGTCCAGAAATGTGGTTTTTGGGGAGCTCCTAACCTCTTCTGACCCCTTAAGCAGCTACTGGAGTGCTGTTTTTCACATCTACCATGTTTGCAGGTTGTTGGTTTCCAAGGCTTCCATAGAGATGGGGAGAGGGGAATTGGGCAAATTAAAATGTCATAAAGCTCTCCATGCTTACCGAAAGTAAGCTATTTTTCCTAAAATGTTTCTTTGATTGTTGCAAGTCTTTGGTTAATTTTTAGATTTTTGAAAATGTTGATTTTGACTCTTGTTGCCAGTGTTCTCATTACTTTTATAGAGGATCAGACTTTTATTTTAGGTCCTTATTCGCCATGCTAGATGTGCTTTCTTCCGCCTTTTCTAAGCATTTATGTGGTAATGGTTTACGAATTACATTTTAGCAGATTGGTTTACGTCACTGACAAGTCTGAGATAAAGCAATTCTGTTTTTCTAGTTTTATTTGCTATTATTCCCCTATACTCTGGCTGAGCTGATTAATAGTCTCTGAATATGTGCTTTATTCTTCCATTTTAAGGCTTCTTGTTATCTTATTTTCTCTGCTCAAAATTCTCTTTCTTCCCTCAGTCCCACAATGGGAGTCCTGCTTATCTTCTAAGATTTATTCTTTGATGTCATTTCCTCTAGCCTTTTATGAGCCCATACATGTGATCCTTTCTTTAAATTCCCGTATGTCTTTTTTTCATAACTTTTGTGTGACCTTTTTATTATTATATCATGTAATATATATAGTTTCTTATATATAGCAGTTCATATATACATAGCAGTTCCCCTGCTAAGTTAGTTCTTTGAAGGCAAATGATGAATCATAGTTACTTATATGTTCAAGAAATGTTTGTTTAATTGGAGTGTAGGAGTGAGGTTTTGTAGCAAGAATGTTCCACATTTTAGATATTGTTACTGGGGTCACATTTTATTCATTCATTATTGAACCCAAGGAAATTATCTATTCTGGGAAATATTAATAATTTAAGTAATATATGGCTGTACACAAACATACAATCCTTGAAGAGGTACAAGAACATAAAATGATAAAGGAAAACTTGAATTTTCCCAGTAGAGATTGTTATAGTTTCTGATTAGAGGTTTGATGCCCAGCTTTTTTTTTTTCTTCTTAAAGATTTTATTTATTTATTTCACAGAGAGAGAGAGAGAGAGAACAAGCAGGGGGAGCAGTGGAGGGAGAGGGAGAAGCAGAAGGAGAGGGAGGAGCAGACTCCCCACTGAGCAGGGAGCCAGATACAGGGCTCTATCCCAGGAATCTGGGATCGTGACCTGAGCTGAAGGCAGACGCCTAACCGCCTGCACCACTCAGGCGCCCCGATGCCCAGATTTTTATAGAGACCACGGAATTCCACCTCTGAGTAACTTTCTGTCAGAGGCATAATTTCTCATGACAGAAGTGGAACTTATTTACATGTGAGAATGACTGTGCTAAAGCCAAACTAAACTAATAAAAACCACAGGAAAGGTTGAGCTGATTGCCATGCTAATTTCTGTCCTCCACGTAAGTCTGTTATCTCTTAGGACCAGCCCTAGTTCTCCATTCTTAATCCCATCTAGATGATACCTTCAGGGATTAGCAGAAAGTATGTAAATGTGCATATGATGCTTATTAACGCAAATGAAGCACAATGCATGCATGGATTTAGAGTTTTCTTCTAGCATCTAATTAGATCTGAGATGTTGATAATAGCATAATTCAGAAGCTGGGTATATTTTTAAAACCATATGCTTGCTAACGAAAGGCTTGTAGCAATATTACATAGTCTTATATTCACCTAATTTGAACCATACTTGCTACATACATGTCTTTTTGTTCCTGCCAAGCCTAATGCCTGGGCAGCACCATGGAATAGCTGTTGCAGTTTCCGAGTCGACCTGGATTCCAGCTTGATCAATAATTTGCCAAGTACTGATAGACACTTTACATGAGTTATCCTTTCTGAACTTCAGTTTCCTCCTATGTTCAATGATTCTAGGACAGAAATATTACTTTACATTCTGATTTTTGCACTGTGTCTAAGGGATTACAAAAATTAAGATTTGATTCAGTCATCAATGAGAGTGTGAAATAATAGAGGTAGATGAAATAAACTGATCAGTAAACAGAATGGATTAGCAGAACAAGGGTCAGAGGAGAAAAAACAAGAGGTGAATTTTGCAATGTTACTCTTTCTGAACATAGTGAAAAACTGTATTTTAACATTGGAAACCGAAGATCAGTATTCTAATCATAGGAAAATGTTAGGTGTCTGAAGTTTTAGTGAGAAAGAGTTTTAGTGAAGTCTCTCAATGCATATTTATTGAGTGCTCAGTATGCAAATATCTTTTATGTTACGTGCTGTGGGGGAAACTGGAAAGATGATATGGTCCCTACCTTCCTAGAACTTACAACTAATTAACTCTCACAGAATCTAGTTACTTTAACTTATTGGCAGTCAAGAAGCCATTGACTTATCAGAAGTCCCTATTTTCAAGAACTTCACAATCCCCTGAAGAAAGGAACAGATTAACCATGTAAGAAGCAGTACTACGTGGGTGAGTACCAGAGTGCTATGAAGGACACCTATGTCATACGAGGCAGAAAGCTGTCAAGAAAACTTCCTAGAAGAGCTCTCATTGAAACTGAATGTTGAAGGATGAGTCAGAGTTATGAGTAAAGAGATGCAGGCCGCACTGGGTGAGTGTGTATGTGTAGGGGAGTGTTGGAGATGGGGAGTGATGAAAGATGAGGCTAAGGGCTAGATCAGGAAGGGCCTAATATGTTGTGTTGAGGATTTTGTTTTGAGGAAGTAGAAGGTCTTGAAAGGTTTTAAGCAGGTGAGTGTCGTGAGTATGTTTACATTTTAGAAAGATCACTTCTTTTTTTTTTTTTTTTTTTAAAGATTTTATTTATTTATGTGACAGAGAGACAGCCAGCGAGAGAGGGAACACAAGTAGGTGGAGTGGGAGAGGAAGAAGCAGGCTCATAGCGGAGGAGCCTGATGTGGGGCTCGATCCCATAACGCCGGGATCATGCCCTGAGCCGAAGGCAGACGCTTAACCTCTGTGCCACCCATGCGCCCCGTGCCTTTGCCTTTGAATAATCAGGTTTGAGATGCGGGATACAAGCCTTGGTTGCAAGTACAGTTGAGAGGCATCAGAATATAAGTACAAGGTAGCTATTGATGAAGCAGGGTGAGTGTAGGAATGTGGATGAGCGAACCCAATACCATAAATTAAACAATTGTCACTGTTTTGTGATGTTTGCTTTTGAAGCATATTAAACTTGTGTACATAGTTGAGGCTGTTTTTTCTTTACTATTAGTATCATAAGAGTTAGAAGTTTTGTTAATACTTTAATATTTGTGTGGCTGTTTTCCTGAAGTCTTGGAAAAACTATTTTTTCTACCTGCTATAAATTTTGTACATTCGGTTTAAAAAATCCTATTATAGGGATAATGATTGAAATTGCAAAAATTTTTATGACTTCCAGATTACTTTGTTTTTGTTTATTTGTAGTTCCTTCCTTCATTTTTGACATTTGTTGAACATTTGCTTTGTTTCACTTGACATTGTAGGTATTTCACAGAGGTTTGAAAAGATTTCACTAGATGTTTATTATTTTCTGTATTTTCTTTTATATTTTATCTGATGTTCATGCACTCATTGCATGATAATGAATGTATTTTAATTTGTGCTTTAAAGGAGTTTATAATCTAGTGGGGTAAACTAACCGCAGAACAGTGCATGAATATACAAACCAACGTGTTGTTACCAAGTGCTTGAGGTTACAGAAGTTGGAACAATTGATTTTAGGGGTGAGGGGGATAGGAAAAGAACACTGAGGAGGCGTGTCTAAAACAGAGAAACGGGCATGACATTAGAGGTAGCAACGTGAGTGGAGGGCAAGTGTGGAGGTGCCTTGTATGGATGGAGAGTGGTCCTGAATGGGGGCAGGCTGCATGGGAGGAGTGCCGGGAAGGGTGCCACAGGGCCGTGATAGATATAGATATAGATATAGATGTAGATATAGATATAGATATAGATATAGATTTTTTTAATTGTCAAAGTATAGTTGACATACAGTGTTGTGCTAGTTTCAAGTGTACAGCACAGTGATTTTTAAAAAATTTTTAATTCCAGTTAGTTAACATACAGTGTTATATTAGTTTCAGGTATACGATATAGTAATTCAGCAATTCCATACATCACTCAGTTCTCATCATGATGAGCTCTTTCCTTCATCCCCATCACCTATTTAATCCATCCTCCACACCCATCTCCCCTCTGGTAACCATCAGTTTGTTCTCTGTAATTAAGAGTCTTTTTCTTGTTTTATCTCTTTCTTTCTCTCTCATTTTTTCCACAACATAGTGATTTGACAATTCTATGAATTACTCAGTGCTTACAATGATGAGTGTAGTCACCATCCATTACCATACAATGTTATTACAATATTATTGACTATATTCAGTATGTTGTACTTTTTATCTCTGTGACTTATTTATTTTATAAATGAAAGTTTTTCTACCTTCTTAATTCCTTTCACCTGTTTTGCCCATCCCTCCTTTCTAGCAACCACCAGTTTGTTCTCTGTATTTATGAGTCTGTTTTTGTTTTTTCATTTGTTGTTTTTTAACATTCTTTGTGTAAGTGAAATTGCATGGTTATTTGTCTTCTTCTGATTTATTTAACTTCAATAATGCCCTCTAGGTCCATCCATGTTGCAAATGGAAAGATCTCATTCTTTTTTCTGACTATTATTACATCATACACACACACACACGTACACACACACACATAATACATACTTGTATGTATGTACCACATCTTTTCCATTCATCTGTTGATAGACTGCTTTCATATTTTGTCCCTTTTAAATAGTGCTACAATAAACTTAGGGGTGTATGTATCTTTTTGAATTAGTGTTTTCATTTTCTGTGGATAAATACCTAGTAGTGGAATTACCAGATTAAATGAGAATCTATTTTTAATTTTTTTGAGGAACCTCCATACTGTTTTCCACAGTGGTTGCCTATTGGTTGCACCTATTTACATTCCCAGTAACAGTGCATGAGGGTTCCCTTTTCTCCACGTCTTCACTAACACTTGTTGTTTCTTGTCTTTTTGGTAATAGCCATTCTTACTGGTGTGAGGTAATATCCCATTGTGGTTTTAGTTTGCGTTTCCATGATGATTAGTCATGTTGAGCATCTTTTATGTGTTTGTTGGCCATCTGTATGTCTTCTTTAGGAAAATGTCTATTCAGGTCCTCTACCCATTTTTTAATTGTTTGTTCTTTTTGGTGTTGAATTGTATAAGTTCTTTTTATATTTTGGGTATTAACCCCTTATAATAAGGGTATTATCCCCGTATTGGGTATATCATCTGCAACTATCTTCTTCCATCCAGTACATTGTCTTTTTGTTTTGTTGATGGTTTCCTTTGTTGTGAAAAAGCTTTTTATTTTGGTGTAGTCCCAGTAGTTTATTTTTGTTTTTGTTTCCCTTACCTGCAGACACGTATTCATAAATATGTTGCTAAGGCTGATGTCCATGAGATTTGTGCTTATGTTTTCTTTTAGATGTTTTATGGTTTCAGGTCTCACATTTAGGTCTTTAATCCATTTTGAGTTTATTTTTATGTATGGTGTAAGAAAGTGATTCAGTTTCATTCATTCGCAGGTAGCTGTCCAGTTTTCCCATCACCATTTATTGAAGACACTGTCTTTTCCCCATTGTATATTCTTGCCTCTTTGTCATAGATTAATTGACCATGTAAGCACAGTTTTATTTCTGGGCTCTCTATCCTGTTGCATTCAGATCTGTATGCAGATCCATGTGTCTGTTTTGTGCCAGGACCATACTGTTTTGATTAGTATAGCTTTTTTTTTTTTTTTAAGATTTTTATTTATTTATTTGACAGAGACAGACAGCCAGGGAGAGAGAACACAAGCAGGGGGAGTGGGAGAGGAAGAAGCAGGCTTCCAGCGGAGAAGACTGATGTGGGGCTCGATCCCGGAATGCCGGGAATCACGCCCTGAGCCGAAGGCAGATGCTTAACGACTGTGCCACCCAGGCGCCCCTGATTAGTATAGCTTTGTAGTATACCTTCAAATCTGAGATTTGTGATACCTCCAGCTTTGTTCTTCCTCAAGGCTGCTTTATCTTTTTGGGTTATTTGTGGTTCCATATGAATTTTGAGATTGTTCTAGTTCAGTGAAATATACTATTAGTATTTTGATAAGGATTAAATCTATAGATTGCTTTAGGTAGTATGGACATTTTAGCAATATTAATTCTTCCAGTCCATGAGCATAGTTGTGTCTTTATGTTTGTTTGTATTGTCTTCTGTTTCTTTCATCAATGTCTTACAGTTTTTAGAGTATAGGTCTTTCACTTCCTTGGGTAAATTTACATCTAGATAATTTATTCTTTTTGGTGCAATTGAAAATGAGATTATTTTCTCTTTCTACTAACTGTTGTTAGTGTACAGAGATGCAACAGATTATGTGTATTAGTTTTATATTCTGCAACTTTACCGAATTCCTTTATTGGTTCTTACAGTTTTTTGAGGGAGTTGTTAGGGTTTTCTATATTGAGAAATGTCTGCAATGGTGACAGTATTGTATCTTTCTCACCAATTTGAATTCCTTTTATTTATTTTTCATATCTGATTGCTGTGGCTAGGACTTCCAGTACTATGTTGGATAAAAGTGATGAGAGTGGAAATCTTTGTTTTGTTCCTGATCTTAGGAGAAAACTCTCGGTTTTTCACCATTGAGTATGATGTTAGCTATGGGTTTTTCACTTATGGCCTTTGTGGTATGTTGTGGTATGTTCCCTGTAGATCCACTTTTATGTTGTGGTATGTTCCCTGTAGATCCACTTTGTTGAGAGTTTTCATCATTAATGGATGTTGTATTTTGTCAAATGCTTTTTCTGAATCTGTTGACATGATGATATGGTTTTTATCCTTTCTCTTGTTAATGTATCACATTTTAAATTTTTTTTTTTAAGATTTTATTTATTTGACAGAGAGAGAGCACAGCACGGGAGAGTGGCAGGCAGAGGGAGAGGGAGAAGCAGGCTTTCCACTCAGCAGGGAGCCCGATGTCGGGCTCAGTTCCAGGACCCTGGGATCATGACCCAAGCCAAAGGCAGACACTTAACCCACTGAACTACCCGGGCAACTACATTTTTGAATTGAACCATTCTACATCCCATTTGAGTGTGGTGAATGATTTTTTTACTGTGTTGTTGAATTTAGTTTGCTTAAACATTATTGACGATATTTGCATCTATGTTCACTAGAGATATTGGCATATAGTTTTCTTTTCCTGTAGTGTCTTTGTCTGGTTTTGGGTCTGGGTAATGTTGGCCTTGTAGGGTGTATTTGGGAGTTTTCCTCCCTCTTCTGTTTTTGGAATAGTTTGAGAAGAATAGGTATTAAGTCTTCTTTAAGTGTTTGGTAGATTTCACCAGTGAAACCATCTGGTCTTGGACTTTGTTTGGTGGGAGTTTCTGATTACTGATTCAGTTTTGTTATTATAAATGATGTGTTCAAATTTTCTACTTCTTCATCATTCAGTTTTGGAAGATTGTATGTTTCTAGGAACTTATCCGTTTCTTCTAGGTGGTTTTGTTGGTATATAATTTTTCATAGTAATTTCTTATAATCCTTTCTGTGGTGTTGGTTGTTATTTCTCCTCTTTCATTTCTCATTTTATGTATATGAGTTCTTTCTCTTTTTTTATTTGAAGAGTCTGGCTAAAGGTTTATCAATTTTGCTTACCTTTTCAGAGAACCAGCTCTTGGTTTCATTGATCTTTTGTGGGCTTTTTGTCTTGATTTAATTAATTTTGCTGTGATTATTTCCTTCCTCATATTAACTTTGGGCTTTGTTTGTTCTTTTTCTTCCTAATTCTTTAGGTGTAAGTTTTGATTGTTTGAGATTTTTCTTGTTTCTTGAGGTAGGCCTGTATTGCTGTACATTTCCTTCTTAGAATTGCTTTTGCTGTGTTCCAAAGTTTTGGATCATTGTGTTTCCATTTTATTTGTCTCCATGTATTTTTTATTTCCTCTGATTTCTTCATTGACCTATTGGTTGTTTAGTAGATGTTGTTAAGCCACCATGTGGTTGTGTTTTTTTTCTAGTTCTTTTCTTGTGGAATGGTTAGCCTACAATGACTCTCTGATTTACAGATCTGAGGAGTTTAGAATTTGGCAACTTAAACTTTCTATTTTGTTTTACTTCATTTTAACCATTTATTATGAAAATTTTCAATCATAACCAAAAATAGAGAAAATGAGTTCTCAAGTACTCATCACTCAGCTTTAGTAGTTATTAACTCATAGCCATCTAATTTTGTATATAACTCCCCTCCCCACTCTTATATCTGCTGTCGGATATTTTTGAAGCAATTCCCAGACATCATTTTATTTCACTTGAACCATTGAAAATGCTGTGTTTGAGTTTCACCTGTGCTTTTGTGTCTATTTATGTCATAGACATTAGGTCCAGTTCTTTGTATTTGACTAGGTCTTTTCCCTCTTGACCATGGGGTTTATTGAAAACAAAATCTGCTCTTTAAAGAAGATGGATTCCAGTATTCTTCCCAAAGATCATCAGCTGTGTATACCATATTCTTTTTGCCATTTTCCATTTGTTGTCAGTGGTTCTAGCGGCAGACCCCAATATATGGCAAGAAAAAGGTGTTCCCATTTTGGTACTCAATGAGCTGACAAAAGAATTGGTCTTGGAACAGTGGTCTGTTTACTGGAAGTTCTGCAGAATGGCAAAGCTGTAATTTACATTAACCCCTGGACACATATTAATTGGCAAGTTTAAAGGCATGATGTAATTATGTTTCCTTTTGCTAAAAAACTTAGAGAATAGAGAAACCCACTATGAAACAGACTTTAGACAGCAGGCCATGTGGCATTGGCTGTTGCTGCTTGCTATATTGGTTAATATCATGAATAGGCATAAGCAGAAAGTAGCTAACAAGTAATATTGTAAGGAAAGTTTTTAGGGGATCATTAATATATCTTTTCCTAGGACATTTGCTCATCATCTCTTTGGACCTAGCACACGGCCATTTTCCTGATCATAAAAGCAGGGTGTGATGTATGTGCTCATGAGTGCTCCTGCCTGGGCCTGTGTGTGTGCACTGAGTGTTTGGTGCAGCCTTTCTGACTACTGACCTCTATACCCCTACTTCTGTTGACTGATAACTGTTTTTGATTCGAAATCTTTATAAAATTTGTAAAGATCTAAGTAGGGAAGCATAATGTCAACACTGTTTTTTCTCTAGGGAGTCTTTCATTTCTGGGAGTCTTTCATTTGGCTTGCCGAGAAACAGTGGTCCTATTAATAGTGATTTCTCAGATATGTTTGTTGCAGTGTTTAATGCTTTTTCTTTCCTCCAGAGATAAAAACGAGACTGAACTTTTTGGTGTTCTTCTCTAGCTCAGCCTCAGCTCTGTAAATGTCCCAGTTGAGAAAATATTGATACTGCTTGTTTGAAAATTAGCGAAATAGAGTTTTAGGTAATGGACAAAGGCCTGTGTGTGTGGGTGCACGTGCAGGTGCTTTTGTGTGTCTTTGTGTGTGTGTGTGTGTGTGTATGTGCATGTGCATAGTGGTTGAATATATAAGGGTAATGGTCAGACCAGCTTTTGCTGTACTTTCTACTTAAATTATAGGGCTACTTTTTTAAAAAAAAGAATGAAGAGAATTCATATCAGGGTGTGAGTAGAGACCTCATTTCCCCAGCGTCTCTCTTCTAGAGCAATGTACTTCCCAGTTCAGTTGGTTTACCGATGCTTTCTGAAGACTCAGTGTACAACGTGTGACCTCATGCTCTGTTATGCGCGCTGTGGTAGGGGATGAAACCTAGACAAGGACTCTGAATTTCTGAGCTTAAAATTTTCTGGAGTAAATAAAATATACATGATAAAATTAAAAGCGACCTTTGAAGAATGAGTAAGATTTAGAGAAGTAATGAGGAAAAGGTGCTGTTAGGTCCTCTACGTGTGTATCTATAAAATGAGAACATTGGATCAAATGATCTAAAGGCCCCTCTTAGCACTGATGCTGTCTGATTCTGTGATTCTTCAAATTAAGAAACATGCAGAGAAGGAAAAGTAGACTTCATGAGCTTAGTGAAAAGTATGAGAATGTTTCCGGGAAAGCCAAAATCTCTTTCTTTTCAATTTTAATAATCCTTACAAGGTCTTTGACCACCATCTTACTTGATTTCAAACATCTTGAAGGGGATAAAGAACATACTTTTTTCTCCCTAATGTGTTGGGGAAGACAATATTTGATTTAAAATACAGTAAAAATGAAAATTTGAAAAAAATCCAAATTGTGTTGACACAGTTATCAAGTATGCTTGGATATGTAGCATTATCCCTTCATTTTAGTCCTTATGAAACTTCTAATTTAAGAGTTGTCTTTTCAGTTACTTTGAACAATAAGAAATATTGTCCTGACCTCTGTCAGTGTTATTTTTGATGCCTATAGAGATTTCTTGACAAAATCAGTAGAAAAAGAGAAATTTAACACAGATTTAGTGTTGGATGTCTTAAGCCTTTTCAAGACTATTTTGAAAAACAATACTGGGCTGTGAGCAGAGGAATGATGTGTTCTGACTAAATTTAAAAAGATCCCTCTGGCTACTGAGTTGAGAATAGTCTCTAGGGGACAGGAGTAGAAGTAAGGATACCTTTCCATACTCTCGCTAAGAGATGCTGGTGGTGCAAATGAAGTGTTGAGAAGTGGTCGGATTGTGACTGTATTTTGAGGATAGAGCCAACAGATTTTTTAAAAATCAGATTTGGATGTAGGGTATGAGAAGGATATGAATCAAATATGTATTAAATGCTTTAAAATCAAGCATATCCCACACTCAATATTCCACACGCTTTGACCTAGCAATTCCTCTTTTAAAAATTTAGCTTAAGAAAATAATTACATGTGCAAAGATGTTTGTTTATACGAGAATATTTATCACGGTGTTATTCATAGTCATGAAAGCTTAAAAACAAGTAAATAATAACAGAAAATTGAACAGATAAATGTTGGTAGATCTGTAAGCAGAAAGAGTTAGGGGCCCCCAGAAAAATAAAGATATAACCTTTGTGATACTGAGAGGCCATTTTAAACCCCCAGCCATTCCCCTGACCCATGATCTGTGCCCTACTTGCCCAAGCACACTTCTTGCAGAACTTTTTTGGAGATCAGAATTACAAAGAAATGCAAAACCCTAAGTAGTTAAGT
This sequence comes from Ursus arctos, assembly GCF_023065955.2. Classification (NCBI taxonomy): domain Eukaryota; kingdom Metazoa; phylum Chordata; class Mammalia; order Carnivora; family Ursidae; genus Ursus; species Ursus arctos. Next base: position 89,399,386 of record NW_026622874.1, read on the forward strand.
TTTTTTGTTTTGTTTTGTTTTGTTTTTTTAAGATTTATGTATTTTGGAGAGAGAGCTAGCACAAGTGGAAGGGGCAGAGGGAGAAGGGAAGAGACTCTCAAGCTGACTCCACGCTGAGCTCAGAGCCCAGGCAGGGCTCGGTCTCACGACCCTGAGATCATGACCTGAACCAAAATCAAGAGATGTCACTTAACTAACTGTGCCACCCAGGCCACCCCAGTAGTTAAGAATTTTAAGGGAACAAAGGGAATGCAAAAACTTAAGTCTCTACCAGGCCCAGGAAATAGCCTAACCATATCAGAGACAATAAATCAGTGGTACAAAATTCCAGTGCTGTTTCATAAGCAAGCGAAGCCCTGCATTCCTTTCCTGAGATAAGGAGCCCCCAAGCCCCATCCAGTTTATACAAGTTCTCAGAGCATGCGCATAGCCCCTTTGACAGTTACCTCTGCTTCCTTGTAATGTTAACGTCTCCATCCTAGGAGGAGCACCAGCTTCAATAACATAACAGAGGATGTATGTATAGGCCTGTTTTCTAAGTAAGAGAGTACCCACATTTATATGTGATGACAGAGCTTCCCTTTCTGAATATTTGTTCTAACCCTAAATAAAAGGAACCCACTCACCCCTACTCAGGGATTCACTGCTTTGGAAGTTATTCTTCATGATCTCCTTATTTGCTGCAAATAGTTTCTCTGACAACTCCACTTTTGGTGTAGTCTCTACCTTTAACTTACCGAGGAGCAGACTCAGATTAGTTTGGTTATAGATCCTTTCAGTAAAGTATTATGCAGCCATTGAGATGCTTTTATAAGTATGTTTCTGGACACAGAAATATGTTGATATATTTACAGTTTTTGGCTTTTTATGTATTTTACTGAGAATTTGGGATATTTTAATGTGAAGTTATCAGATACTGTTGGTTGCTACTATAGTAACTTAGTGGTTTTGTCATGTTAGCTTTTGGTTGGTGAACATTTTGTATCTGATATGTGCTTGGGGAAGATTTGGTTTATTAATATCTTGTTTTGTGCAATTGAATTTTAAATTGTTGCTCAAGTAATTTTTGAAAGAAGACTCATTTATCACATAGTGAAGTCAGAAGTTGGTAAGTTAGGGCGCCTGAGTAGCGCAGTCGTTAAAGCGTCTGCCTTCGGCTCAGGGCGTGATCCCGGCGTACCGGGATCGAGTCCCACATCGGGCTCCTCTGCTAGGAGCCTGCTTCTTCCTCTCCCACTCCCCCTGCTGTGTTCCCTCTCTCGCTGGCTGTCTGTCACATAAATAAATAAAATCTTTAAAAAAAAAAAAAAAAAAAAAGAAGTTGGTAAGTTAAATGTCATTTACAAGACATATAGTACTAAATTTTACCAAAAAGCTTTGCCATTTTCAAGTGATTTCTTAGTGATTACTGCTCTTCTCTCATACAACATGCATTATGCATCTGCCACCCTACAGACAAATGAAATGTGCTAGAGGAATCATTCCTGTATAACTATCCAAAATGAAACCAACCATTATTAGAGTTAATTGCTTCCCTAAGAGCACTTCTCTTTGCTTCACTAAGTAAGTTTTGTTTGCATTGTTCAGATTTATTATTATTTTTTATTTTATTTTATTTTTTTAATGATTTTTTATTATATTATGTTAGTCACCATACAGTGCATTGTTCAAATTTAAATGAATTTTTATTTAATCTCAGGGTTCATAAAATGGAAAACATGAGATAATTTTTCTGGGATCATTTCTTTGCTCTTCTCAGTAAAATCCATTATTTATTTAATGTATACCTATTACCACTGAATTTATCACCACTAAATAATATTTGATCAGAAGCATTAATTGGAAGATTCAGAATCATAAACTCTCCTGTTTTTGATCTTCAGTCATCTTTTTTCCCCGTCCCCCACATTTCCTCTCAGATTTCTCTTGATTAATTTTTTTTGTTTTAAAGATTATCATCCAGTAATATAGACTTTTTAGTGCATAGTTCTGTGAATTTTAATACATATATTGATTTGTGGAACAGCTACCACAGTCAGGACACAGAATAATTCCATCATCCCAGAAAACTTTATTGTATTATATCCTTTTAAAGTTACAGTCTTCTGGGGGCTCTTGGTGGCTCAGTCAGTTCAGCGTTGGCTTTTGGCTCAGGTCATGATCCCAGGGTACTGGGATCGGCCTGGCATTGGGCTCCCTGCTCAGTGGGGAGTCTAGTTGTCCCTCTCCCTCTTGTTCCTCCCACCCCGCTCATGCTCTCTCTCTCACTCACTCTCTTTCTCAAATAAATAAATAAATAAATAAATAAATAAATAAATAAAATCTTAAAAAAAAATAATGTCACAGGCTTCTGGCATCTAGTGAGCTGTTGTTTTGCCTTTTTTTTCCTTTTTTTTAAAGATTTTATTTATTTATTTGACAGAGAGAGAGAGACAGCCAATGAGAGAGGGAGCACAAGCAGGGAGAGTGGGAGAGGAAGAAGAAGCAGGCTCCCAGCAGAGCAGGGAGCCCAATGTGGGGCTCCATCCCAGGACCCTGGGATCATGACCCGAGCCGAAGGCAGATGCTTCACTGACTGAGCCACCCAGGCGCCCCTGTTTTGCCTTTTTGAGACTATTTTATGAATAGAATTATTTTGAGACTGGCTTCTTTCATTCAGTATACATACTGTCTTTGGGATTCATCCAAGTTGTTGTGTGTATCAAGAGTTTGTTCCTTTTTATTGCTGAGTAGTATTCCAGCAATGGATTTACCGTAGTTTATCCAGTTTACACATTGAGGGACATTGTGTTTGTTTTTAGTTTTTGGTGATTATGGATGGAGCTGCTATAGACATTCATGTGCAGGTTTTGTGTAAACATAGATTTCATTTCTCTAGGATAAATGCTCAGGAATACAGTTAATGGATTGTATGGTAAGTATATGTTTACATTATTAGACTCTACCAAACCCTTTGTCAGATGTGGCATTGTGCGTTCCCAGAAATGTCTGAGTCCAGTTACTCCTCATGCTCATCAGCACTTGATATTGTCAGTGTTTTTGTATTTTAGCCATTCAAATAAGTGCATAGTGGTGTTGTTTTTTTTTAACACGATATTATTGAAGTGTAACCACATACCAAAAAATTCTCCACAATCTAGGTTTCAAAAAGAAACTGTGTAGTAGTCACTTTCATCTTCCCTTTCCCTTTAGCCCCAGGCAACTACTAATTTTTCTGTCTGTATAGATTTGCCTGTTTTGGACATTCATATAAATGGAATCATGTGATCATTTATGAGTTGCTTTTAATCAGTTAGCATAATGTTTTCAAGGTTTGTCTATATCAAATCGTGTATCAGTACTTCAGTCCTTTTATGGCTGAATAATACTCTGTTGTTTGGATATACCATATTTTGTTTATACATTTGTCAGTTGGTGGACATTTGGGTTGTTGCTATTTTTTAGCTATAAATAATGATGCTGTGGCACAAGTTTTTCTGTGAGCACATGTTTTTAGTTCACTTGGGTAGAATTGCTGGATCATACGTTAGTTCTGCATTTAACCTTTTGAGGAACTGCCATACTTTTCTAAATTGGCTGCACCATTTTACAGTCCCACCCACTAGCAGTATATGAGCAGTATATATTCCAGTTTCTCCACATCTTCATCAATACTTGTTATTATCTTTGTTTTTGATTGTGGCCATCTAGTGGGTGTGAAGTGGTTTTAATTTGCATTTTCCTGAAGAAGAAGAATATTGAACATCTCCTGTGCGTGTTAACCATTTATATATCTTCTTTGGAGAAATGTCTATAGAGATTTTTGCCCATTTTTAAAATTGGGTTATTTGTGTTTATTGTTGAATTATAAAAGTTCTTTATATATTCTGGCTATGAGTCCTTTATCAGATATATGATTTGTAAATATTTTCTCCCATTCTTTGATTTATCTTTCAGGATGATGTTCTTTGGAGCACGAATGTGTTTAATTTTGATGAAGTCTAATTCAACTGTTTTTAATTTGTTTCTTGTACTTTTGGTCTTGTATCTAAGAAATTGTGGCCACAAAGATTTACACTTCTGTAATCTTAGAGTTTTATAGTTTTAGCTCAGACATATAAGTCTCTAGCTCATTTTGTCTGAAGTTTTGTGAGCCAGGTATTCAGCTTCATTCTTTTACATGTGGATATCCAGTTGTCCCTGTACCATTTGTTGAAAAGGGTGTTCCTTCCTCACTCATTTGTCTCAGTACGCTGTCAAAAATGAGTTGACCACATCAGAAGATGCTCCACATCACTCATGATCAGGGAATTTCAAATCAAAACTACAATGAGATATCACACCACACCTGTCAGAATGGTTAAAATAAAAAAATATGTAAAAACAAGAAGTGTTGTCAAGGGTGTGGACAGAAAGGAGCCCTATGCACTGTTGGTGGGAATGCAAACTGGTGCAGCCACTGCAGAAAACAGTATGGATGTTCCTCAAAAAGTTAAAAATAGAACTGCCATAGGACCTAGTAATCTCACTACTGGGCACTTAATCCCAAATTACAAAAACAAAACAAAACAATTCAAAGGGATACATGCACCCCTATGTTTATAGCAGCATTATTTACCGTAGCCAAGATAGGAAGGCAGCCCAATGGCCATCAGTAGATGAACGGATAAAGAAATGGTATGTGTGTGTGTATACACACATACACACACACACACACACACACACACACACACACTGGAATATTACTCAGCCATAAAGAACGAGATATTGCCTTTTGCAACAACATGGATGGAGCTAGAGGGTATAATGCTAAGTAAGATAAGTCAGAGAAAGACAGATACCATATGATTTCACTCATGTGTAACTTAAGAAACAAATCAAATGAACAAAGGAAAAAAGAGAGAGAGAAACAAACCAAGAAACAGATTCTTAACTACAGAGAACACACTGATGGTTACCAGAGTGGGTGGGGATGTGTGAAATACGTGATGGGGCTTAAAGAGTGCACTTGCCATGATGAGCACTGAGCAATGTGTAGAATTGTTGAATCACTATATTGTACATTTGAAACTAATATAACACTGTGTTAACTATACTGGAATTAAAATTAAAAACTTAATGCAAAAAAAGAAAACTCACTTGACCAAAAATGTAAAGGTGTATTTCTGGATTTGTAATGCTATTCCATTCATTTGTATGCTTGTTTTTATGCCCGTGCTGCATTGTCTTCATTACTGTAGCTTTGTAGTAAGTTTTGAGATTGGGAATTGTGAATATTCCAGCATTGTTCTTTTTCAAGATCGTTTTGGCCAGAATGAGATTGTATAAACCTAAAATAGAATTAGTAACTCCCTGCTTAAAGTCTTTAAATCAGTCACATCTGATTGCATCTATCATAAAATTTCACATCCCTAAACTGATCCACAAGATTTATGGTCTGACCACTGCCCATCTTTCCAGTTGCATTATTCACCCACTTTTTCTCTTGCTTTACCCTGCTCCTTAAGAGCTTTAAAATGGCTTTCCATTGGAGGACTTTTGTGTGTCCACTTGCTTTTGCTTAGAATGTTCTTCCCTTCACTTTACCTAATTCTTATTCGCTGTTCAGATCTCTACCTAAATGTCATTTTTTAAAGATAGTCTCTCCTTCTTATTTGAAAAGATTTTATTTATTTATTTTTGTGAGAAGGAAAGAGAGAGAGAGAGCGCACGTGTGTGCACGCACACACACATACACACAAACAAGTGGGGGAAGGGGTAGAGGGAGAAGCAGACTCCCTGCTGAGCAGGGAACCCCATGCAGGACTCAATCCCAGGACCCTGGGATCATGACCTGAGCCAAAGGCAGACACTTCACTGACTGAGCCACCCGGGCACTCCTGTCCCTATTATTTAAAAAATGTCTTTCTTTTCTCACTTAGAAGAGTAACAAACGTTCATTATAGCAAGTTTGAAAAATAAAGAATGGTGACTACTAGGAAACCAGAGGATAAGCATTTAGTGTGATAGAGACATCTGATGCCAGGTTGTTATTTGATCCTTTGGTCCTTATTTCCTTTGAAAGTCTACAGAAGTATTCTCTTCACATTTGAAATTGAAGGATATTTGAAATTGCCAAAATGTGTCCAGATTGGGTTTATTGTCATTTATTTTGCTTAAAAATGTTGGTCCTTACATCTACAGAAAGTTTTTTTCCACTTCAGCAATGTTTTCTTCATTTGTGTTTGTAATATAATTTTCGACCAAAATGTTGTTATTCTAGTAACATTCAAAATGTTACTATTCTATTATTCTTAATTTTCCATTCTATGTATTACTCTCTTTTCTTTCCATTGTTTTCTTTTCTTACCACCTGCCCCTTTTTAAATTGAATACTGGTAGAACATCTTAAGCGTTTCTTTTATATCATGGATACAGTTTTCTGTATAGATACTTCAATGTTATGTTGCTACCAATGTTCTTTTTTGTGTTTTTGTTTTAGAGAGAGCGCAGGGGTGGGGGAAGGAGGGGCAGAGGGAGAGGGAGAGAGAATCTTAAACAGGCTCCACACCCAGAGCGCAGCCAATGCAGGGCTTGATCTCACGACCCTGGGATCATGACCTGAGCCGAAATCAGGAGTCAGACACTTAGGGGCGCCTGGGTGGCTCAGTCGTTAAGCATCTGCCTTTGGCTCAGGTCATGATCCCAGGGTCCTGGGGTCAAGCCCCACATTAGGCTCCCTGCTCAGCGGGACGCCTGCTTCTCCCTCTCCCACTCCCCCTGCTTGTGTTCCCTCTCTCGCTGTCTCTCTCTCTGTCAAATAAATAAATAAATAAAATCTTAAAAAAAAAAAAAAAGAGTGGGACACTTAACCGACTGATTCACCCAGGTGCCCCACTTCCAATGTTCTTAATCATTGCTTTTTTCTTTGCAGTCTTTTCTTATTAAGTTGATCCTTTAATCTCAACCTATTCGCACTTGGTGGTTCTTTGATGTAGCTTTACAGTACAGTACATTGCCTGGCATAGTAATATGTGTTCAGATATGCAGCTAAAAGAATGAATATACGAGTAGACAAAAACCAGATCTTGGTGTATCCTACTAAGATTATCAAAGATAAGACTATCAATGATAAGACTATCAAAATATTTTTCTAGGAAAGTTTTCTTTAAAAAAAAAAAAGAAAACCAAAAAACCCCAGCTGTGTTGAGGTATAACTTATATACGATAAGATTTCCCATTGTAAGTGTCCAATTCAGTGATTTTTAGTGGATTTTATAGAGTCGTGTAGCTGTCACAACAGTCCAGTTTTAGAACATTTCCATTACTGCAGAAAGTCACTTCATGCCTATTTGTCATTAAATTCCTGCTTCCACCCTCTGCTTTCTGTCTCTAAATTTGCCTTGTATGGACATTTCATATAAATGTATGCTGATAGAGCTGGTCAGATACACACACACACACACACACACACACACACACTTAAAATTGTTTTTATTTTTAAGCATGGCTTTCTAGGGGTTGCCTTCCTGACAGCATAGCTTAATGGACAGTGGTTGTGCTCAAACGTCTTTTTTTTTTTTTTTTTAAAGATTTTATTTATTTATTTGACAGAGATAGAGACAGCCAGCGAGAGAGGGAACACAAGCAGGGGGAGTGGGAGAGGAAGAAGCAGGCTCATAGCGGAGGAGCCTGACGTGGGGCTCGATCCCATAACACCGGGATCACGCCCTGAGCCGAAGGCAGACGCTTAACCGCTGTGCCACCCAGGCGCCCCTGTGCTCAAACGTCTTAAAGACAGTACGACTTTTCCTCTGCCAGTGGATCTGCATGTGGGTAGAGGAGCACATTCAAAGTTCAGGGCATTTTCAAATCTGCACTGGTGTTTACTTTCCTCTTATTCCTTTCATGTCCCTTCTTTTTTTTTTTTTTAATGTTTTTTTATTATATTATGTTAGTCACCATACAGTTCATGTCCCTTCTTTGCCTCCGTGCACCTCTGAGTTGGCATTGAGCTTGCCAGTTCGTCCTTCTTGCTCACCTGCTACCTGGCACATCACTTACACTGAGAGCACAGCTGAGCGTGTGTTACTCACCTCTTCAAACTGAGTGCTCTCCCTTTGATCCTGGCAGCAAAGCCACCGGTCTTTATAGTTTGCCCTGCCTTGCCCTGCTCTGCGGAACCTCTGTCCTGCTGAGTGGGTGGATGGTGGAGTGGGAATAGTCTTCGGCAAGAATGCCACAGACTTTCATTGTTCTTACTCAACATTTAGCAGTTTTCAAGCCTAAATGCTACTTAGGTTGTTTTATTCCTTTGGCTGATTTCCAGAGGACTGCAAGGGTTGTCCTTTTCATCCTGCTTTTAATTGGTTTTGGGGGAGAATTGCCTACCTTCTCACTAGTCCATAGCGCGATGTTCTGCCTCTTGGAAGGTGTTCTTTTTTTAGTATAGCTAGTCATTTCCCCAGGTGTACTTACTATTAGTCAGGAGACATATGAAAGGGAGAAATTTTAAGGAATTAGCTCCTGTGATTGAGGTGCTGGCATTTTTAAAATCCATAGAGCAGTCTAGCAGATAAGAGTTCATGTTAACCTTCAGTCCAAATTCTGCAGGGTAGAAGGCTGGAAATTGAGGTAGAGTTTCCATGTTGCTGTCTTGAAGATAATTCCTTTTTCTTCAGGAAACCTGTCTTTTCTCTTAAGGACTTCGGTTGTTGAACGAGGCCTATTCATATTATGAAGGATAGTTTGCTTTAATCAGAGTCTGTTGATTCACTTTTTTATTCAATTGTTAATCATATCTAAAAAATGGCTTCCCAGCAACATCGAGACCAAACCAGTGTTTGGTGTTTGACAAACACTGCGCTCTATAGCCTACCCAAGTTGACGCATAAAATTAACCATCACACCTCCTCACTGAGGGTTCAGGGTACATTGTTTTAGTCTAGGTGTTGTCTGATGGCTGTGTGCTTCACTGTGTGTATCCTTGCTCTGCAGCTAAACTAGCGTTTCCATAATAGGCGCATTTTACAGTTACATATAATATGTATATTTTACGTAGTAGATATGTTTTACATACATGCTTTTGCTTCTGCACATCCACATCTTTGGTCATGTCTGTCTTCAGCTTAGAAAACTGTGTGTCTAAATCTTACCTGTCCTTCTGAAGACTAGATCACAGACACACATGCATCCTTGTCTTCGCACACTGTTCACCAGCTCTCCTGAACAACTGGTCACCTAAATATGCGTTGTTCTGTCATGTCATCGTGCACAGGAACTCGCACACAAGTTCCTGCTGCTTAGACTACCCCTCCCCCTTATTTTCTAGGAGGCTTTTATAGCTTCCTCTGGCAGACTTACGTGCTTCTTTTCATTATACTCTCATTGTCCCATTGGCTCATTTCTACTAAGGCACAGATTGTATTTTGTCATTGTTTGCATATCTGTCTGTCCGTGAGACTTTGTTTCCTGAGAGCAGAAGTCACTGCACTGCTGTTTTTTTCAAAGCTTATCCTCAGCCAAGCCCAGGTATCTGGCCTGTAGTATCTAAATAAATAACTTGCGGGATAAATAAACTAAATCTTTGTTAAAGTTTTGGGAGTCATATATTTCTTCTGCAATCTGTCTTTCAAGTAGAATGTAGAGATAATGACTTCTTAGGGGTGAAGCAAATCTGAGTATCAGTGATGAGCCTTGGGTTAGACTCCAAACATACTTGGGCATATTAAATATTTTCATGACTTACTGATAGGAATAGTTTTATTTTTCCATTCTGCGCAAGGTACATGGCTTCAGAATTGTTACATTAAGAAAAGCTGTTTCTGATTAGAAATGATTTCTTTTTGCTTGCATTTGCGTATACTTGTGTTCTAAGAATATCGCAGTATCTAAGACTGCTTCAGCTTCTTTCTAGCTAAAATATAATGGTGGTCACTGATGACTAAGTTATAAACAATCTTTTTTTTGGTAAACAGTCTTAATGGGATGATAAAATAATTTTTTCCTTTTCCCATTAGATGTTGATCCTCTTTCTGCGGTAGAATCTCCATGGCCTGAACATTTTCTGAAAATTATTTCGAGCAGACTATCTGTTTAATAACAAGATAACCACATCAAGATGGTTGGAAAACTGAAGCAGAACTTACTATTGGCATGTCTGGTGATTAGTTCTGTGACTGTGTTTTACTTGGGCCAACACGCCATGGAATGCCATCACCGAATAGAAGAACGTAGCCAGCCTCTCAAATTGGAGAGCACAAAGACCACTGTGCGAACTGGCCTGGACATCAAAGCCAATAAAACCTTTGCCTATCACAAAGATATGCCTTTAATATTTATTGGAGGTGTGCCTCGGAGTGGAACCACACTCATGAGGGCCATGCTAGATGCACACCCCGATATTCGCTGTGGAGAGGAAACCAGGGTGATTCCCCGCATCCTCGCTCTGAAGCAGATGTGGTCACGGTCAAGTAAAGAGAAAATACGCTTGGATGAGGCTGGTGTCACTGATGAAGTGCTGGATTCTGCCATGCAAGCCTTCCTACTAGAAATTATTGTTAAGCATGGGGAACCAGCTCCTTATTTATGTAATAAAGATCCTTTTGCCCTGAAATCCTTAACTTACCTTGCTAGGTTATTCCCCAATGCCAAATTTCTCCTGATGGTCCGAGATGGCCGGGCATCAGTACATTCAATGATTTCTCGGAAAGTTACTATAGCTGGGTTTGACCTGAACAGCTATAGAGACTGTTTGACCAAGTGGAATCGTGCCATAGAGACCATGTATAACCAGTGTATGGAGGTTGGCTATAAAAAATGCATGTTAGTTCACTATGAACAACTTGTGTTGCATCCGGAACGGTGGATGAGAACACTCCTAAAGTTCCTTCATATTCCGTGGAACCACTCAGTATTACATCATGAGGAGATGATTGGGAAAGCCGGAGGAGTATCTCTGTCAAAGTGAGTAGATGTTATTATTATTTTTCTTTACCCTATATACAAGTAATAAATCTGTGTGTGTGTGTGTGTGTGTGTGTGTGTGTGTGTAAACTACAGCTCTTTTTTGGAATAGATAGGACTTCATCAATGAGTTTTTAAAAAAATTCTCTAGCCAGTTCATTATAGACCCTTTCATTTATTTAATTCATTTGTATATTTATGAATTGTGGCCTTTTTAATTTTTTTGGTGGAAGCAAGCCCAGTTTATCGCAGTGAAAGTTCTTTTTCACAGACCTCAGACCTTAATGTCCATCATTCAATTTTAGTGACTCCTGATTTCTAATTTCTACATATTTTTATTAATAAGGATAGTTGGCTTTTGTGTGGATTAAGGTTAATATGAGAAGCATCTCACATGTTGGTAAGCAAGTGGTGAATTCAAAGCATTTAGGAATTTTTAGTGATAGAGAAAAATAAAGACTATCTAACCCAGCCCCTTCATTTTACAGGTAGAAAGACTGAATCAGAAAGTAAAAATGATTCACTCAAATTTAGATGGAAAGGTCAGTATTAGAGTCCATGCCTTGGTCTCAGAGGGTTAGTGCTGTTTTCCATGATATTTTATAACATGTAGTACTTTTGTCATCTGATGGATCTTGATTTTTGCAAAAGGGTAGAGAGCTCCACAATTTGGAAGCTTAATCCATAATCCGTATAGGAAGTTCCTTAGATTCAAATACTTCTAAAACCATTGCATTTTTTCCCCCTTTCTTATGAAGTGGTGACTGGGGTGCCCTGACTTGATCTGACAATGTGATTTGATGACTTATATACCTAGAATAAGGATACAAAAATGAAACTACTGTTAAATTCAGGTAGCATTTCCTTATGGGGAAAAGTTGGGCGTAAGTTTTATTTATTTTTTTTCATTTATAAAAGTGCTGTGTACCCCCTGTAAAAAAAAGAAAGAAAAGATAAAACCGTGTACTTCTCCTTTAGGTACCCTGCTTCCTCTTATGAAGGAATGTCTTCTTGATTTCTTTTTTCAGTGTATAGAACTTGTGCAGTGAGTATTGATTCCTGATGTAGATAATTTGAAAGGAACAGCTGCGTTTCTGCATTTAGCTTACAGGGTATTGATTATAAATTATTAGGTATTATCACTCTACTGGCTCTGGGTTATTTTTATTGATTCAAAGAAAATTATAGCCCTAGCTGCTGGCATCATAGTTTATTGTTCTTTCCAGAAAATAGACCATAACTAATTTCTAATCACCTGTATTCCTAGGTAAGCATATCAGTCTGTGTGCTTGTATGTTGGCCCAGATATTCTCATGCTGGTTCCTTCAGGTGGTATAAAATAAGCCTGTTAGACCCTCCCTCCCCATCCCCAGTCTGTCCAAGTAAGGATTAAGGCGATAATGCTCAAGGTAAAGCCCCAGTTTGGGGCCGTTATGGACAGAGTTGCTAAGATCATTCCTGTACATTACTATTGGTGGTCATAGCATTAATTTCTCTTGGGTATATACCAATGAGTAGAATTGCGGGATCGTAGGGTAGATCTGTATCTCTATATTTGCATGTCCTTAACAGATACTTGTTTTCCACAGTGGCTGTACTGTTAGTGTATGGCTATACTGTACAGGAATGTGTTCTAGTTGCTTTGCATCTTTGCCCACACTTGGTATTCTGAGTCCTTTTAATTTTCGGGAAGGTACAAGTATTTTTTTTAGACCTAAAAATGAAACAAAATAACAATATTTGAGCTCTTTTTTGAAACAAATCTTCCCAGAATTCCAGTATAAAACAGATAAAAGCAGAGCTACATGGGTTGAGGCAGGCCTAATCTGGGCTGTACTGTGTCTTTTGAGACTGAGTCCCTGCTCTCAGAGCAATTGGGAGATAAAGCAGAAACATAGAATTATTCCATTAATAATTACCAAGTTGGAAATATTCCATGTTAGTTGAAAGTCATGACCATAAGGAATTCATAGCCCAGAGTCAATCATCTGTGTGCTGTGCTTTGCTTTCCATAAATATTTTTATCCTGGGAAAATTGTTTAAAATAAGTATTTTAATACTTATTGTGGTATTATTTAGCAGTAAAATACTGAAAATATTTAGGTGGTTTTGAAGGCTTGAAGATATCACCAGATGGCTCAGGAATATATGCAGAAATTGTTGAAGACCGTGATAAGGAAAGTTTTCACAGTTCTACCTGCCCTGTTTTATTAACTATGAAAGTTAAGCTTTTTTTGCTGTGCTTAGGAATTTTCAGTTACTTTCAATCAGAGAGGTACCTCTTGCCTCCCTGGTCAGTTCCAGTTACAGTGGGAGCATAAGGTAATCACCTGCTAGCATATGTAAGAGTTCCTCCATGAAAGAATTTGGTGGAAGAAAGCATTTTTTCATTCTGGGGTGGTTCAGGGAATCTTCATTAGAGACTACTGTATATGAGCTAAGCTTTCTTTAAAACTGAAAATAAGGGGCACCTGGGTGGCTCAGTCGTTAAGCGTCTGCCTTCAGCTCAGGGCATGATCCCAGGGTCTTGGGATCGAGCCCCACATTGGGCTCCCTGCTCCGCTGGGTGCCTGCTTCTCCCTCTCCCACTCCCCGTACTTGTGTTCCCTCTCTCACTGGCTGTCTCTCTCTCTGTCAAATAAATAAATAAAATCTTAAAAAAAAAAACTGAAAATAAAAGCAAAGTTTTTAATGAGTGGGGAAGGGATAAAAACAGATTGCTTTGGCTGGCTGATAAGTTTGGTTCTGTATTAAGGTACAACTATAGAATTTTAGGTGCACTATTTATCCTTGATGTTTTTAGATAGTCATTTCAAGTTCAAGTAGTAGAGCTAGTTTCTCCAGTGATTGAAGTTGTAACTTTAATGTCTTGAAATCACTCTAACAAATTATTCACCCATCCTCTTCAACTTCATATTAAATCGAGCTGCAGTCTTGAATACGATGGCTCCAGAAATGATACAGAACTCGCTGATCTCTTTATTTCTTCCAGACTAATAGAGTTGAAAAAACTGAAGCATTTCTAAATGTCTTTTTGCCTTTATCTTTCAAGAAATGTTTGTATAGAAAGGGAGGGGGGTCACATTTTAAGGAAAATACCTTATGCACATGGGTAGATTCTCCAAGTGATTGACTACGGCAGTAGGAGTTTGCTGATCAGAGAATGGTATCTACTGCCTGCCTACTTCTCAAATAATTGGAGTAGGAAGTGGAAATAAAGTTTGAGGCTATTTCACTTTGTCTCATGAATTGTGGAATTTTTGTGGAATTTCAGTCATGTCCATCTGGGAACATTCAGGAAATTACTAGTGTATACAGCATCGTTCCTGCTCTTAAACTCATTAACATACGATGAAATTACCTGGAACAAATAAAAATCATCTGTAACAATAACAAAAGAGTGCACCATGATATACTTAAGAATGGCTAAAATACAAAAGTGACCACGGATCAGTAAACAAGTTTACTAGGTGAAAAGAGCAAAGCCAGAAAAACAGAACATTATAATGGTAACCCTTAAACAGAAGCAAGTACAAGAATCACAACTACAATTCAGAGAGCTGTCTGTCCTTGGGGCAGAAAAAAGATATACAACTATTAAGCACAAATAGGTTAAAAGGAAAAATACAGTAGCAGTGGTAAGTACAAGAGAACAAATAAGAATACAATAATTGACACTCTGAAGCTTCTAGTAAGTTAAAGCAGAAAGAAAACTAGAAATCAGATCCAGAACAAAGAAAGTATTAACAAAAATACAACTGAGTAAAATTTAAAGATCTAATTGGCTTTATTTATTAATTCATGAATCAGGCAGTATCCCATCTAGCAAATAGTGGGGGACCCCCAAAGGACTACAGAAAAGGTAAGGTTTTTAAAGGTAGAGAGCCAGTGGAAAGAAAGGAAAAAAGGGAATTATTAGGAAAGAAACCATTGTTTTAGACAAGGTTGCCCTCCTAAGGGGAATGGCTGGGGTCTATCAGTAAATTTGCTAGTGCTGAGCAGGAAATTCCTATGTTGACTGGTTAAAGGTTACATTTCAGGGGTTGTGAAACTGCAGTTAGATTAGGTGTTAAGACTTATATTTTCCTTAAAGAACAAGAACCAAGTTTTTTATTTGTTAATTTCTTACATTTGAAGTATTCCCCAGTGACAGTCCTTGGTCTGAGACTCTTTGCCATCATACAACTGCACCCAACCACTTTACGGGGTTTTCCCTCCCTGTCAGTTGTACAGAGGCCTCCCCATTTCCCTACTTCCTTGTTGTCATCAACCTTAATTAGGTTGATTTGATGTTGAGCACAAAGGGCCTCCACCAACTTGACATCCCAGTTGGGTGCAAACACGCAAAGATTGGTTTGGTGTTTGTCTTAAGGTTTTGGCAGCTTCGCGAATTCCACCCGGGAGGTCATTGTGGTTGAGGGTGGTCTTCAGTGCCTCTTATAAAGCAGTATTAACAGCCATTATACTTCCAGCAGCAGTGACTTCCTCCACCATGCTGGTGGGTTACAGGTGCAGCTGAATCTCGAATACACACAAGCCTCTGCCTCCACACCACTCAGCAGGGGCAGGCCAAGAGAGGTATTAAGTCTTGGTTTACTGTCTTGTTTTTTTGTTTTTTTAAAAGATTATTTATTTATTTATTTATTTGACAGAGAGAGAGACACAGCCGGAGAGGGAACACAAGCAGGGGGAGTGCGAGAGGAAGAAGCAGGCTTCCCAGCAGAGCAGGGAGCCCGACGCAGGGCTCGATCCCAGGACTCTGGGATCACGCCCTGGGTTGAAGGCAGACGCTTAACCACTGAGCCACCCAGGCGCCCCTGGTTTACTGTCTTGGAGCCATAATCCAAGTGACACCATATTAAGCCTGTGGTTTTCTTTTTAAAAAGATAAATAAATAGGTGAAAGCAATGCAAAAAAAGGTTTTTTGGAAATGGAGATACTCCTAAGTAGAAAGAATAGTTATTTCCATAGTGGAATTTACTTTGGAAATCAAAATTTTTATAGTATCTTACAGAATTAACAGAGAGGGACATAACAAAATATCCACTTGAAAATTTCCTGAAATTTAAGGATAGCAAGAATATTATGAGCAAGTTAAGAGAAAGGCAGTATTCATGCAAATTATGATCACTTCTGCAGTGTGTAAAATTAATAGCATGCAAATTAGGATTACCCGAGCTCTACTAGCTTAGATTAAAATAACCGAGAAGAATTTTATAAATATTACTTTTTTTTGTTTGTTTTTGAAAAATTATTCTGGTTGACTTATCCTTTGTGAAGGCAGTAAACCTAGCTTTATAAATCTGGTTGTTAATCAGATACTACCTAAAAGCAGTGCTTTTGTAGTTGTGGAAATCACTGTTCTATTACAAATTATAGGTAGCTGAGAACCTTAGTTGGAGAGGGGTAATTGAATAAACAGGGAATGCAGCTGACAGCAAAACAGGTTGCAAAAGGAAAGGAGCAGAGGAAAAATTGTATTTCAGAATGTGTTAGTGAAGAATGAGAAGAAGCAGAACAAGAACATAATTTAATAAAGCACAGTTCATACTTTTCTTGAAGAAGATGGCATTCGATGGCAAAAAAACAGAAGTTGGGTGTTAGATCATTTATTAATTTAGACCAGGTGTCTTTGCAAAAAACAGAGACCCCAAATAGCCATGGTTTTAAGCAAAATAGTGGCTGTTATATAAAAGAAGGCAGACCGAGGCCGGTTTAGAAGCTCTGCAGTCATCTAGCATTTAGACTGCTCCCAGTTTTTGGCTCCATCAGCTCCGTGGTCTAAGTTGGAGCTCCACTTATCTATGTCCTAAGTAGTAGGGTGGGGGTAGTGTGGGCATATAAGAAGGGGCATTTCATATATTTTTAGGACATTTCCCTTGAGTTCCCTTCATTCCTTTACTTTCCAGGTAGCCCTTCTTGGATTCTACTAGCTATCACATAGTCTTATGGCCCTATATAAAAGGCTAGGGAATGTAATTTTTTTTTTTTAAGATTTTTATTTATTTACTTAACAGAGATAGCCAGCGAGAGAGGGAACACAAGCAGGGGGAGTGGGAGAGGAAGAAGCAGGCTCATAGTGGAAGAGCCTGATGTGGGGCTCGATCTCATAACGCTGGGATCACGCCCTGAGCCGAAGGCAGGCGCTTAACCGCTGTGCCACCCAGGCGCCCCTAGGGAATGTAATTTTTATTCTAAGTGACCATGTCCCCAACTGAGAGTTGGTTTTTCTTTTACAACGAGATATAGGCTAGATATTGGGATAGGCAGATAGCAGTCTCTGCTACTTCACTGAGTATGTACTGTGTGCCAGACAGAGTGTCTGTGTCCTAAAGCTACACATGATCTAATGGAAGGCACAGATTCATATGCAATACAATGCTAAGTATTATGGGAAACCAAGAAGAGGTAATCTGGGGTGTTCAGGAAGACCTTCCTGGACAATGTAGTATCAGACTGAGAAATAAAGCGGTGTTTCTTGATCTTAGCACTATCGACATTTTGGGCCAGATAATTCTTTGTTGTGGGGGCTGTCCTATACATTGTGGGATGTTTAACAACATCCCCGGCCTCTATAGATGCCAGTAGCAAACACCCTCCCCACTTGTGCAACAATCAAAAATGTTTCCAGACATTGCCAAATGCCCCCTGGGGGGACAAAATGCTCCCCTTCTCCCCTCCTGTTGAGAATCATTGACCTAAAGGATAAGTAGCTCAACAGATAAAGGGAAGAACATCCAGTTCTGACTTGTAGGATAATGTACTCCTTGGGTGACCCATGGCTAGAGTGCTGTAGTTATTCCTTGACTGTCCAGAATGTCTTTGCCTTCCTTAGCCAAATGAGCCATCAAGAGATATTACTCCTAGGAACAGCCAGTGTCTAACTCCAGTCCTACAGTATCCAAAAAGAAGAGATGGGATGGCAGGCATCTTGTGACATGACTGCTGGCCCAACCTAGGGGCACAAAAGGACCTAGGGAACAACTAGGCCCTGTTGCATCTGATTTATGGACCCTACCCTTCCACCATGTAGTGAAAGTCACCCAAGCTCAATCCCACTGGGGTCCAGAATGTGGCATTTGTTTCCCATAGCCTAATGTAATTTTTTTTTAAAGACTATTTATTTATTTGACAGAGAGAGAGACAGCCAGCAGGAGAGGGAACACAAGCAGGGGGAGTGGGAGAGGAAGAAGTAGGCTTCCCAGAGGAGCAGGGAGCCCTATACGGGGCTCGATCCCAGGACCCCAGGAACATGCCCTGAGCCAAAGGCAGACGCTTAATGACTGAGCCACCCAGGCGCCCCTTTAAAATGTAAAGTAAAATAAAATAAAACCAGGCAGGAGTCATTTGGAAGTTACAATATGGACAAATTCACAAAGATGAGAAGCATCTCATAAATTGTGGTATTTATGAGGAACTATAGGAAGTTTGGTGTTTCTAACTAGAAAGTTCATTTCTAGGCAGGAAGTAGTGGGAAATAAAGCTTGAGAGAGTTGATGGGAATTGATGGTGACCAGGCTTTGGAGGGCCTTTATAGTTTATGTGAAAGATACTGAATTTTATCCTGTAGATCAGTTGTTTGCAAACTTCTGTTATTGTGGGACACTCATTCCAAATGAAATCTCGTAAGGAACCTTGGTATCTAACGTACTCAGAAGTGGAGAGGCATTGGTTGAGGCAACATTTAATTTTGCTTGGATTTAACAAAACTGAAGTGAAACTCATGGAATTGTAAAGTGTTGTTTTTTAAAAGAAATAAATTGACAGGGTGCCTGGGTGGCTCAGTCACTTAAGCATCTGACTCTTGATTTCAGCTCAGATCATGATCTCAGGGTTGTGAGATTAAGCCCCCTATCAGGCTCTGTATTCACCAGGGAGTCTGCTTGACAGTCTCTCTTCCTCTCCCGTTGCCCCTCCCCCAACACACATGCACACTTTTTTTCTTTCTCTCAAATAAATAAATAAATAAATAAATAAATAAATCTTAAAATAATTGATTATGACATCCTCCAAAATTTATAGAAATGATAACAAATATTAAGTGATTAGGATTATAATGGTTTCTAAGAATACTTAGTTTTAATAGGTATAAGTTTGACTTCATTAAAAAAAATCCAACTGAGTAAATTTGAAGATCTAATTGGCTTTATTAAATGATTCATGAATCAGGCAGCATCCCATCTAGCAAGTAGAGTGGAGCTTCATGAGCTAAATAGGAGGAAGGCTTTTAAAGGCAGAGAGAGGGCATAAAATTAAAAAAAAAAAAAAAAAAAGGAATTTATTAGCAAGGAATGCATTGTTTAGGCAAGGTTGCCTTCCTGAGGGGAGTGGAAAGGGTCTATCAGTAAATTCCCAGTATTGACTAGGAAATTCTATGTGAACTGGTAAAAGATTACATTCCTGGTGGTTTGAAGCTGCAGTTAGATTAGGTATTAAGTCTTGGTTTCCTGACTTGGGCTTTAACCTAAGTGACACCATTTTGGGCTCTCAGCTGCCACTCTGTAGTTCCAGCAGCTTTTGTTGATCCTTCGTGTGGCATTCACAGGTCATAACATTTTGCTTTATGTGCTCACCTAAAAGATAATCAAGGGCTATTCTGTTATCTAGAACAGCTTTGGCCGGAGTCTAAAGATACCTTTGTTGAATAGCTATTGCTTCAGTAGCAGATTCTGCAACAATTTCAAGGATTAAGAAGTTCCTGATCATAGCCTTATTTATGTTTATCCCTAACAGAGGAAGTAGGTACCTGCCAAAAAGAGTGAATCTTGAATCCTGCAAGCCTCCTGGGTCATGAATTTATGATGTAAATTCAGGGGAGTCGACCAGTAAGTTGTCTTATTTTGCTTGTAAAAAGTTAGGACCATAGTTAGATTTTCTTCTAGCCTGAAATAAAAGGTTGCTCTAAATTCCAGAGGTTGGCACCCTTATCAGTGGCCTGAGAGATAAAGGCATTATTTTTCCAGGCCAGTGGCAGAGGAAGGGAAAGGAAAAGGAGAAAGGGTTTCATGTTCTTTTAAAGTAGGCAGTCTTGAACCATCGTCTTGGGTGGAAGCAGCCTGCCTTGACGTCAGATACTTCTCTTCCTCGTAATTTGATTTGGAGGTTTCCAGTGTCTGTACAGGGCTAGGGGTCACGTGGAGTCTTTCACTGGGTGATGTGTACTCAAGGCTTAACACCTTCTAATTTTGCAGAGCAGTCTCAGTGGCCAGGAGCAGTTGGTTTCCAAAAAAACCAGTTCTAAACTGTGATCTTTGAATTAGGATCCAGATAGATATCTTTAACCTGTTGATGACAGGCTTGAACATAAGACATTAGAGGCTTACAGTAGTTCGTACTTTCAGAGGATAACAAGGGATCAGCAGAAGGTTGTATATTGATGGAATTCCAGGAAATTTGCAGGGTTTTTGTTGAGGTTTGTATGATCTGCCCAGGGAAGTGGGTGCCTCAATCACTGGAGATTATGGAAGTTATACCCCAAGTGGGAAACACAATTTTTTAACTTTTTTTTCCCCCCTCACTGTGAGGGCATCAGCCTTGTGGCAGGGAAAGGCTTTAACCTATCTGGAAAACATACATACAATAACAAGGACATATTGATAACCCATACGAAATGGTAGTTGAATAAAATCTAGCTGTAGGTGTTCAAAGGGTCCAGCGGGAGGAGGTCTGAGGCCTCTAGAGACAAAACCAGTTTTTTCAGGATTATAGACCTGACAAGTCAGACATTGCTGATAGACTTTCTGGATTTTATAAGTTTCCCCACCAATGTCTGTTTATAATTTGAGTCATCTTAAATGCACCATGGTGGGTGAAGGAATACAAAAACCAAAAAATGGGTTTTGTCAGAGAGCTAGGAAGAGCCAAACAGCTGTCTTGGTTTTCCCATAGCTCTGGCTGTTCATTTGTAGCCATTTTTATCCATCTTAATTTCCTGACTCAGGAGCGTACTGTTGTCTTGTTACAACGAGGGGCCATTTTTTGCAGAAGCTGAATGGGCTTTATCCACGTGTCACAATCTTTACAGAGTCTGTCGCTATTGCTTTGCATGAAAGTCAGTTTGATCACACATTAAAATTTCCTCCCAAAGATTTATTTACCACAAACCTTTTTTACATTCAGATTTTGTTCAGTTTCCCTCTTTAAATAACCAGTTTCAAAAATAAGAAACTAAATAACCAGTTTCATTTTAGGACAAAATTACTTTCTTTTCTTTCAACAAAAATGTTATTTCTGTTTTTCAGACTTTTTCTTAATCAAAAACACCCACATCCTACTTTCCTTGCATGCAGAGTTGTTTTCCTTATTATTTCCAGTAGTCTTAATTACATTAGAATTCTTAATTCTTGGAGACCTTAACTTCTAGTGAAAGCCAGTAAGTAAGCAATCATGAACTGTTACGTTAGCATTCTTTAGATTTGCAAATTTATGAATATATTTTGTAATTTTTAGAAGCATACGCCTTTTTCATTTTTCCAGTGTAGCACTAACACATCCAAATATCTTTTAGTTTCTCTGTAATAAGAACCTCAAAGTAGTTAATCTTCAGTAATTAATGTTATAGTATTTTATCTTATTTGGAAATGACCTAGATATTTAAAGAATTTAACTTATCATTTAACCTAATTTAGCAAAACCTTAAGGTTTTAGGTTACCAAAAAGATTTGGGGGAACTATTTAGGTAGACATAAATATTGCTGAAAATTTCATTTATAAACTTTTGTCTTGCTTACATTTACTTTTTTAGAATAAGTATGTTTAGATTACCTACAAAACTTCATTAAACATTAGACAGCCATTATCCCAAGCTATTTTTTTTAAAGTACTTTATTTATTTATAAAAATTTTATTTATTTGTCCGATAGAAAGAGAGAGCGAGAGAGCACGCGCAAGCAGGGGGAGTGGCAGGCAGAGGGAGAAGCAGGCTCTACTGAGCAAGGAGCCCAATGTGGGACTCCATCCCAGGATCATGACCTGAGCCGAAGGCACTTAACTGACTGAGCCACCCAGGTGTTCTTCATTATCCCAAGCTATTACTTTTTTGTTCGTAGATCTTGTAAGAGATAATATGAATTTATTTGGCTAATAAACTTCGGTAGAATGAACGTTTTTTATTTGGTGTTATAACTCTAAACATGTCTGTTTTCATTAAACCATCAACCTTAAACTAGCTTTTATATAGGATATTTTCTTCAGATTATATGAACTTGAAAAACATTTGGGTTAGTTTCTGTCTTTTTCAAAGTTTTATAATGCCCAATGCTTGTCTTCAAACCAAATATTAGAGCCCTTCACAAATTAATTTTAGCAGTACTATCCAGAGGCAGCATAATATCTCACATTTATAACATATACACAAACAGATCAATGCAAAGACCTTATAATTACTAATATTTGCGGAGATTTTTAAGATTTGTATTTGTCCCTGGAATTAAGGAGACTGCTAGAGCCTAGGAGCCAACCCTTTTAGCAGTTTGCATTTTAAAAAGACCTTTTCCTCTTTCTTCCTTCCTTCCTTCCTTCCTTCCTTCCTTCCTTCCTTCCTTCCTTCCTTCCTTTCGAATCAGGTGATTATGAGCTGTGTTTATAACTCCAAGGGACTGAAAGAATGTAAGTTTCTCCAAGATGGACTTTGCTTTCCTAAGGCCAATAATTTACAAGCCTTTTGAGATAAATAAGGGAGTTTGAGGATTGGTGAAGTAGGTGAATTTTGAATTGCCTCTAGAGCTGTCAAAAAATTTGCAAGATTATGGGGCGCCTGGGTGGCACAGCGGTTAAGTGTCTGCCTTAGGCTCAGGGCGTGATCCCGGCGTTATGGGATCGAGCCCCACATCAGGCTCCTCCGCTATGAGCCTGCTTCTTCCTCTCCCACTCCCCCTGCTTGTGTTTCCTTTCTCGCTGGCTGTCTCTAACTCTGTCGAATAAATAAATAAAATCTTAAAAAAAAAATTTGCAAGATTAGGACAGTTGCTTTCAATTCCTCAAAGAATTGGGTTGTAACTTAAATGACATCATCATATATTGATCCACCTATCCAACTACATTATCCTCAATTTTTCTTTCCCTCTGGGTACAGAGTTTTAATTTTAAATATTTCTGGCAGTATTGAATAACCCTGCTTGGGTATAAGGGCCCCAAAGAGGGTAAAGAATATTACCTTCCCAAAATCTAGTCACTTACAAAGATTGCCTTAAAAAAGAGCTAACAACTTGCATGTCCCAGGCAGGCAAAAAGCCAAGCCCAGTTATGTAAGCAAGAAGACAATCCCTATCCTGGAGAGAGAAAGGATCAATAAACAATGGGTTTGGACTTGGAAGGGAAGGGATAATGTGCAATTTTATTTTCCTCTCTCAACTGGGCACTACAGACAGATTCAGAAGAAAGGATTCTGATAAGAATTTTCACCCTTCACTGGCTTCTGTCAGTTTTTCTGTGATCCCCTCTGCTGACTCTGGTATCTACCAGAGTTTACCCTTGTTTGTTTAAAAAAATAATGTAGCAGTTTACCAGTAAACTCATCA
The DNA here is from genome assembly GCF_023065955.2 of Ursus arctos. NCBI lineage: Eukaryota > Metazoa > Chordata > Mammalia > Carnivora > Ursidae > Ursus > Ursus arctos. The sequence goes on from NW_026622874.1 coordinate 89,422,827, forward strand.
GTTTCATCAACTTTAAGGGGGCCTATATGGGGCCCTCCTTTGAAGCTAGATATGGGGTTATCTGTAAGGCCATTGATTTGGAAGACTGTTGTTTATGGTTGTGTAGTCTTTTCAGAGTGGAAAAAAAATTCAGACAGAGAATTAGTAGAATGAGTACTCAGGAGGAAAGAAGGAGCTGTGGAAGTTATAGTCCTGTTTTAGGTCCCTCACATTAATTTTTCTATTAGCTTTTGCAATGAATTTTTCAATGAAACTACTTTGGAATTGGAAGCCTCTGCTTGCCAGTTAAAATAGGTATCCCATTCTGTTTTATTTGGGAACCCTTGCTTTCAAGTGTGCTTCTTAAATGATCTCATCTAATTGGAACGTTCCCCATCACAGCCATTGTAATTCTAGGTTGTTTTTGGTAAAATTCTGCCATTTCTGTATATATTCAGTTCACCCAGCTCCATAGTTTTTATTTATTTATTATTTTAGAAATGGATTTAATTTAATTTACTTATTAGAGAGAGAGGGAACAGGGAGCAGGGAGCCCGATGTGGGGCTCAATCCCAGGACTCTGGGACCATGACCTGAGCCAAAGGCAGCCACGTAACCAACTGAGCCACCCAGGCACCCCCCCCCCCCAGCTCCATCTTTTTTAGACATAAAATAAGCAGATGTGCCAGAAGGTGGTATATTTGTCTCTTTAGAACTCAAGGACCTCAGTAGCTAAGCCTTTGTTACACAAAACCAGACAACAAACATACCAGGAGTAATCAAAAGATGTTACTGTGGGCTGGTTAAGAGAAGGTCTTGTAGACCACTAGCACTAAACCAGGAGACTCTAGTGAATGGGGATTTCAGACTGGAACTTTGGGGAAGGAATTCCAGTGTGGAATTGTGGACTGGGCTGTGAACAAGGCTGAAGACTGGTGCTCTGCTAGGTGCCCCTTGTCAGTATAGACTGACCTGTTAACCCTGGACTGGAAAGCCAATTAGATCAAAGATGCAAAAGAGCAGAATCAAACCATGAAGGACTTACCAGTGGCCCTCAGAAACAGCGAGAAAGACAGTGAACTCAAAAGGGTTTGCAGGCTTGTTTAGGGTAGAGATAGTCTTAACTCATGAAATGTTTGTCTAACAAAGCAAATTGGGCACCTGATTTGAACAACCCCAGTGGGGGAAACTGACATGGCAGGTTGGGAATTTAGTATTACAATAGCAGTATTTGAAACTACTCGATGGTGATCCCCAGTCTTTCATTGTCATGTTTTTCCTATTTTTATTTGCTTCTTTTATTTGCCTGTTTATGAAATTTACGTAAATGGAACCATAGTCTGTTTTCTTCTTTCTTTCATGTGTCCATCTTCTTTCCTTTCTTTCCCCATCCTCCCCTTGCTCCTCCTTCTCCTCCTCCTTTTTCTTAACATTATCTTGAGGTTTTTCAGTTTTCAGATGTATAGATGTCATCAGTTTGTTTTTATTGCCACAATACTGTTCTATGATATAGCTTATTTATACATTTCTACTGTTGATGAACACTTGGATTGTTTTGGTTTGGGCTCTCTGTATTTTTTAAGGTGTCTACTTCAAGAGTTTCTCTGAAATAAACACTTAGGAATACAGTTGGTGGAATCATGGAGGATATGCATTTTCAACTTCACGTGGCAATGCCAATTTTTAAAAAATTTTTACTTATTTAAGAGAGAGAGAGCACACAAGCAGGGGGAGGGGCAGAGGGTCAAGCTGACTCCCCCCGCTGAACAGGGAGCCTGACACAGGGCTCAATTCCAGGACCCTGAGATCATGACATGAGCTGAAGTCAGATGCTTAACTGACTGAGCCACCCAGGTGCCCTGCCAAATTGTTTTCTAAAGAGTTTGCAGTGGTTTACATTGCCACCATCAGAGTATAAAAATTCCCAAGAATCCATATCCATAAGCCTGGCCTTTTTTTAAAGTTAATATTTTATGTTTATTTTTCATATATATATATATATATATATATATATATATATATATATATTTCCATATATATGAAAAATAAACATGAATTATAAACACATATATCATATATAAACATATACATATAGATATGTAGTTTTAAACTTATATGTACATCTACACCAAACATTTAAATAATAAAATAGGGATCACTTAGTGAACAGGACTGTAACACATTTTACAACCTTATTTATTACATAGGACAGCCTGTTTTTTTAATTCTCCAATTGGGTAAGAGTAAATGGTACCTCTCTGTGATTTTAATTTCTAATTCTCTGATTAAGTGCATTTGAGCACTATACATATATATATTTTTTAAATTTTAATTCTAGGAAACATACAGTGTTGTATTAGGTTAGGTGAACAATGTAGTGATTCAATAATTCTGTACCTCACCTGGTGCTCATCATGGTAAGTGTACTCTTAATTCCTTTCACCTATTTCACTCATCTCCCCAGCCACCTGCCCTCTGGCAACCATCTACAGTTAGGAGTTTGTTTTTTGGTTTGTCCATTTTTTCCTTTGTTCATTTGTTTTGTTTCTTAAATTCCACATGTGAGTAAAATCATATAGTACTTGCCTTCTGTGACTAACTACTTCAGTTAGCATTATACCTTCTAGATCTATGTTGTTGCAAATGGCAAGATCTCTTTCTTTTTTATGGCTCAGTAATATCCTATTGAGTGTGTGTGTGTGTGTGTGTACACACTCATCTTATTTATCCATTTATCAGTTGATGGATAGTGCAGCTGCTTCCATAATTTATTTGACAGAGAGAGGGGAACACAACCAGGGGGAGTGGGAGAGGAAGAAGCAGGCTCCCAGTGGAGCAGGGAGCCCTATGTGGGGCTCGATCCCAGGACTCTGGGATCACGCCCTGAGCCAAAGGCAGACGCTTAACGACTGAGCCACCCAGGTGCCCCTGCTAGCCTTTATCTGATATGTATGTTACAAACTGCTTTTCTCAGTAGCTTGTCTTTTAACTTTCTTTATAATCTCTTTTGATGAATGTAGATTTTAAAGTTGTTGCATTTATCAGTTCCTTCATGGTTTGAACCTTTTTGTGTGTTGTTTTAGATTTTATTTATTTGAGAGAGAGTGAGAGCGAGAGAGAGAGCATGCACAGAGGGAAAGGGAGAGGCAGACTCCCTGCTGAGCAGAGAGCTTAATGTGGGACTCAATCCCAGGACCCTGAGATCATGACCTGAGCCAAAGGCAGATGCTTAACTGACTGAGCACCCAGGCACCCCTCTTTCTGCATTTTGTAACAAAATCCTCCCTTACCCTAAGGTCATAGAAATAGTCTGCCATATTTTTTTCTAAAACTGAAAAAATTTTCCTTTCGCATTAATCAGTCTGAAATTTGTTACTGAATGTAGTATTTATTTTGTGTGTGTGAGGTACAGATCCATTTTTTAATTTATTTCTATATAGATGATGAGTTTCCTAGAAAGTGCTTGTTCCCCTAGTGATGTGTACTACCAAGCTAGGTTAAATATTATGTTTCCATATATGTATTATTCTCTTAGCTCTTTCTCTTCAATTCTACTCTGTTTTAATTATTATTGTTTTACAAGAATGTCTTAATATCTAGCATAGGGCAAGCCCTCTGCTTCGTTCTTGTTGTCTTGTTCTCTTGTCTTGGCTATTTTTTAACCCTTTTCCTCCATATAAATCTTGCTTAAATTTACATATAATCTGTAGGTAATTTTGAGACAAATAGTCATCATTAGGATAGTAAGCCTTCCTATCCAAAACACAGAATGCTTCTCCATTTATTTAGATTTTCCACATCTTTCGAGGATATATTATAATGTTCTTCATAAAAGTCTTGTATTTCTTTTGATTAACTTATGATTAAGTGCCTTTTTTGTTGTTAATCTAGATTGTGTTTTAAAATTTTCTGTTAGTTGCTCTCGTATAGAAATGCAAATGACTTGTATGTATTTACATCCTGCAGTTTTCCTAGTATTTTGTGTGTTTGCCTGTGTTAGGGCTTCTAATAATAACAAACAACCTGTTTAAAGCAGTGGTTCTTGACTGGGGCCAATTTGCTTCCCTGGGGTACATTTGGCAATGTCTGGAAGTATTTTTGGTGTCACAACGTGGGAATGGTGGCACTGCTGGCATCTAATGGCTAGGGCCTGGGATGCTACTAAACATCCTACCGTGCACAGAAAAACCCCGCAACAAAGAATTCATCAATTCGAAAACGTCAGTAATGCCAAGCTTGAGAAACCTTAAAATAAATTTTTTTTATTATTGTGAAAAATTTCAAATACAAAAGTAGAATAGTATACAAAACCCCATATGACCACCACAATTAACACCCGTTTGTTCCACCACTTCTGAATTGTTATAAAGAAACCCAAGTTAGCATATCATTCCATCTTTAATATAAGACTGACACTACCCACTGTGCTAAGGAGCCCAGTTTCATTCCATCTTTTTTTTTATATCATTTATTTCGTTAGAAAGATCATCAACGGTTTTAAATCAAGCATTTACAAAAATACATTCTGAATATAATCTGCCTTGTTTCTTTTACCTAATGTAATAAAGTGCTTTGTTTTATGTTATTAGGTCCTGTGAAGATATATTCAGTGAGTAAAATGGTTAAGATTTTGGTTCTTAGATAGTCCTGGGTTTGAATCCCAGCTCTGCCACTTAACAAGCAGTTGTGAACCTAGACAGGTCGCTTCATCACTTTGAATCTTGGTTTATTTCCCATTTAAAACGTTGCATTTAAGAAAGCCAATTTGGAGCCACTCTTATAAAGGATAGAGGTGAACAACCAGAAGAAGTAGTACATAGGATGGCTGGGTTCAGAAGGGTCTCAAGGACAGGGGTTTATGGCCCCATGAAACTGGAGTGCTCTACCTTCCCAGAATGTAGATGTATATTCAGCAACCTGAAGAAAATCATAGTTTCTATATGTATGGAGCATGGGCATGGCTTAGCTGAATCTTCTGGTTTAGAATCTCTCACATGACTGCAATCAAGGAATTATTCTACATTCAGGTTTTTAAATTATTTTTGCAGTGGAGGCTGTAGTCATGGAATTATTCTCCATGGTAAGGGACTGTTTTCCAGGTTATGTGGTTTATGTCAAGTTTCAGGTCTTAATAGATTTTGGATGGAGGACCTCACTTTCCTATCATGAAGCTGTATGGTTACAACATGGCAGGTGATTTCTTCAGGTCAACCATATGAGAAGAGCCGCGAGAGTCAGCAGGAGGGAAATCACATCTTTTATAACCTAATCTTGGAAGTGACATTAGAAGCAGATCCCTAGTTCCAGCCACAATCAAGGGGAGGGGACTACTCATAGGAATACCAGGAGTTGGGAATCTGAGGCACCATTTTAGAAGTAGTCTATCAGACTGCCTTCTAGCTGCCAAGGTCTTATTTCCCTTGCATTTGCAGAATACACTTCTCCCTCCCCAGGCACCAAAAGTCTCATCCCATTACAAGCTCAAAGTCCAGCATCTTGCCATCTAAAGCAGGTCTAGTTGTATATGAGCTTCCTGGGTTTAGTTCCTTAAATACAGTTGCTCTCAATCCGAAGATCTGTGACACTAAGTACACAATTATGCCTCCCCACAGTATGCTGGTGGAACAGGCATAGGATAATAGACAGTCCAGTTTAAAATGGGGGAAAATAGGGGCGCCTGGGTGGCTCAGTCGTTAAGTGTCTGCCTTCGGCTTAGGTCATGATCCCAGCGTTCTGGAATCGAGCCCCACATCGGGCCCCCTGCTCAGCGGAGAGCCTGCTTCTCCCTCTCGTACTCCCCCTGCTTGTGTTCCCTCTCTCGCTGCCTCTCTCTGTCAAATAAATAAATAAAATCTTAAAAAAAAAAAAAAAAAAACGGGGGAAAATAGGAAGCACAAGGTCTTATTGATCCATATCAATTCCACAGTCCTTCTGGAAAAATGTAAGACATTTTTGACTAGGTTTCAGTCAAATAGAAATAATTCTAGAATTATTCTCCATGTTTGTCAGCTCTCTACCTCTGGGCTTTTGAATGATCCTTCCTTTGTCATGAAGGATAGCACATGTTTGTAGCTATGTGGTTTTATTAGTCTACTTCCTGCCAGAAGAATTTTAGTAATCCAGTGCTTTTCCATTTGTACTATTTGTCTTTCAGTCCAAGTTGACAGTATTTCTGCTGATAAACTTTCTCAGGAACTTTATGCGTCCTCTGTAAATCTAATTGGGGTTCATTTCATTGGATAATAGTTACACCTACAAATTTCTTTGAGATAAACACTTCTATGCTTTTGTTCTGCTGAGATGGCTAAGGGACAGTGTGCTTATACTTCTTAGATGCCTTATTGTTCAACTGAGAGGACCCATGAGACATAGCCTTAATTTATTTAAAGTACTCTTTTTGTGACTGAATTATTGGGAGCCATTTTATTTTTAAAAAAGATTTTATTTATTTATTTGAGAGAGAGAGTGAGCAAGAGAGAGCAAGAGTGGAGGGAGAAGCAGACTCCCCCCTAAGCCAGTATGCGGGAACATGATCTGAGCTGAAGGTAGACTTTTAACAGACTGAGCTACTCAGGCACCCCTGGGAGCCATTTTAGAAGCCTACCACAGAGGTTAAATTTTATCTAATCGAAGTACCCATATGACTTTTTTTCTTTCCTTTAAGCTACTAATGCAGAATAAGTTACATTAATAGATTTCTAATGTTGATTTAACCTTGAATTTCTGAAAAAAAAAAAAAAAAAACAACTCCCAACACGGTCATGATTTACCACCTGATAATTAGTGCTGGATTTGATAAGCCAGTTTTTGGTTTAGGGTTTTAAAAAAATGTTTCCATGTGTGTTTTATGTTGATTTTTTCCCCCAGTTTTATTGAGAAATAATTGACATACATCACCACATAAGTTTAAAGTGTACAGCATGATGGTTTGATTTACATATGTTATGAAATGATTATTGTAATAGGTTCAGCTGATAGATCTATCTTTTCATGTAGATACAATAAAAAGAAAAGAAAGAAGAAAAGAATAAAGGGAAGGGGCGCCTGGGTGGCACAGCAGTTAAGTGTCTGCCTTCGGCTCAGGGTATGATCCCAGCATTCTGGGATCGAGCCCCACATCAGGCTCCTCCGCTATGAGCCTGCTTCTTCCTCTCCCACTCCCCCTGCTTGTGTTCCCTCTCTTGCTGGCTGTCTCTATCTCTGTCAAATAAATAAATAAAATCTTTAAAAAAAAAAAAGAATAAAGGGAAACATTATTTTTTTTCCTTGTGATGAGAACTCTTAGGATTTACTCTCTTATTAACTTTACTGGTTTAAGATTTTTATATTTATTTCATGAATAATAATGACCTATAATTTTAATTTTTCTTACAATCTATATCTGGTTTTGTTATATAGATATGGTAGCCTTACAAATTCCTTGAAGAGTGTTTCCTCCCATTCTGTGCATCCTTTGATTTTTCCCTCAATATTGGATCATTTTTCTTGGTTCTCTGTATTTCAGGAATATTTGGAGTTATGTTTTGAGTCACCAAGTCCTGTTAGAATTCTCTGGAGAATGGTTTTTTTTTTCTTTTTTGGTGGGCAGCCAAGCTGGTTAGGTCCTAACCACAAGTTTGTCTTACCTTCTGTGAACAGTGTTTCTAGTATCAGTTTGGTTTTAAGACTTTGCTGTGCTACTTTGGGTCTTTTGCATCCACATAGCAGTTAAGAGTTTACAGATTTGGTGGCAGTTTATTCCATAGTGTAATTCTCAAAGCCTTTGCTTCCTTAGGTCTCTCCTAGGTGTGAGCTGGAAGTTGTGCTGATTCACGTACAAAGTTACGGGAAACTTTCTCTGGTTCTTCCTTTCCCTGGATTCCTCCAACCGTCCCTGGATCCCACAAGCTACTTTTCTTGTTATTCTGGCCAGACGTGTGGGTTTCTCTCACAGTTTTACCTACCTGCACCATTGCGATGCATTTCTGCATGACAGGTGCCACCACTGGGGCAAAGAGGTGAGAGAAAACTGTCAAAAATAGCGAGGGGGTTTCATATAGTCTTTAGATCCCCACGGTCCCTTTTCCCAATTCTTTTTTGCCTGAAAGATGGGTTTGTGCTTAGTTTTTGCTGCTCACATTTGTGCATAGACAGCATAGACAAGGATTTTAATTTTATTCTAAGGATTTAATGTTTCTAAGTTTCCTTTGAAAAAGTCTAATTTTTAAAAGATTTTGTTGTTGTTGTTCTGTTCATCTGGGTTGCCAGTAATTCTCTTAGTGCTGTGGAGATATTATTCCACTGTTCTTCCAGTTGCAGTTGTTGCTCCTGAGAAATCCGTTGTCAGTCTAATTGTCGGCCCTTTTTTTAATACACCATTTTCCTGACCGTTTTAAGATCTCTTCATCTTTTGTGTTCTGTATTTTTACTCCTATATTTTGTGAGTAGGTGTGGATTTCTGTTTTGACTTACCTGGCTTGGTAAATGTTCCTTTTGGAAATATTGGAGGTTTTTAACTATAATTTCAGTTTCTTTAAAAGATGAAAGTCTAAATTATTTCTTGAGTGAGCTTTGTGTCTTTCAAGGAGTTTGCCCATTTCTTCTAAGTTGCTGAATATGTAGGCATAAAATTACTCATAATATTCTCTTACTGAATCTGTAATGATCTGTAGAGCCTCTCGTTCCTGAAGTTCGTTACTTCTACGTGGAGTTTGTTGAGATTTTGGGGTCTGTGGGCTTTATAGTTTCTATAAATTGTGGGAAAACTTGTACATTACTTCTTCACACACACACATTGTGTGTGTGTGTGTGTGTGTGTGTGTGTATATATATATATATATATATATATATATATATATATATATATATATTTGCTTTTCTTCTCTCTCTCCTCTCTTGGAGACTCCAATTAGAAGTACATGAAACTGTTTGAAACTGTTCCAGAGCTCACTGATGCACTTTCTATATTTAGAAATAGACTTTGTCTTTTAGAGCAGTTTTAAAAAAAGATTTATTTATTTGAGAGAGAGAGAAAGAATGTGAATGCGGGAAAGGGCAGAGGGAGAGAATCCTCAAGCAAACTCCACACTGAGGGTAGAGCCCTCATGGGTCATTGCTTATCTCATGACCCATGAGATCATGACCTGAGCTGAAACCAAGAGTCAGACGCTTAACTGACTGAGCCACCCAGGTGCCCTTAGAGCAGTTTTAGGTTTACAGTAAAATTGAACAGAAAGTACAGGGAGTTTCCATATATTCTTGGCCCCCACATATGCAAAGCTTCTTCCACTATCAAAATCCCAAACCAAACTGGTACATTTGTTGTAGTTGATGAACCAACATTGACACATCATGAGCATGCAAAGTCCATACTTGATAGTAGGGTTCACTCTTGGTGGTGTTCATTCTGTAGGTTTTGACAAATGTATACTGTCGTTTATCCACCATTACAGTTATATACAGAATAGTTTCACTGCCCTAAAAGTCCTCTGTGCTTTGCCTTTTTGTCCCTCTCTTCCCCCAACTGCTGGTCTTTTTACTGTCTCTGTAATTTTGCCTTTTCCAGAATGTCATATAATTGGAGTCATACAGTATGTAGCCTTTTCAGATTGGCTGCTTTCACTTGGTAATATGCATTTAAAGTTCTTCCATGTCTTTTCATGGCCTGACAGCTCATTTTTTTCAGCGCTGAATAGTATAAATTTTATTGATTTTTTTTGGTCAAAGAACCAGGTTTTGATTTTTATTTTCTCTATTGATTTCTTATTTTTAATTTCATTGAATTCTACTGTAATTGTTACTTCTTTTGTGGCTTCTTTTTTGAAATATGTACTCAATGCTATAAACTGCCTTGTAAGCACTGTTTTCACTTCATTGCACATATTTTGGTAAGTTGTATTTTCATTTTCATTTAGTTTAAAATATTTAAGAATTATTCTTTGATCCACATATTACTTAGAAGGGTGTTGTTTAATCTCAGTATATTGAGTTTTTCCAGCTTTCTGTTACCGATTTCTAGTTTAATTCCATTGTAGTTTACAAGAATACATTGTATAACCTCTATTCTTTTAAGTTTGTTTTTATGGCCAAAATGGGATCTAGCTTGTTGTATGTTCCATGTGAGCCTAAGATGATATATATGTATATTCTGCTGTTGTTAAGAGAAAGAATAATGTCAGTTATATCCCGTTGACTGATGATGTTGTTGAGTTCACCTATATCCTTGCTGATTTTCTGCCTGTAGGATCTGCCCATTTCTGATAGAGGTGTGTTAAATTCTTCAGCTATAATAATGGACTTATCTATTTCTCCATGACATTCTGTCCTTTGTTGCCTCAGCGTCTTTTGACCCTTTGTTGTTAGGTGCCTGCACATTAAGCATTGTTAGGTCTTCTTGAAAAATTGGTCCCCTTATCATTAATATAGCTACTCTACCTTTGGTGTTAACATGTTATGTTTTTATCCATCTGATTACCTTTAATCTATATGTGTCTTTATATTTACAGTGGGTTTCTTGAAGCAAACATATAGTTGGATCTTGTTTCTTTTTTTTTTTTTTTAAAGATTTTATTTATTTATTTGACAGAGATAGAGACAGCCAGCGAGAGAGGGAACACAAGCAGGGGGAGTGGGAGAGGAAGAAGCAGGCTCATAGCAGAAGAGCCTGATGTGGGGCTCGATCCCAGATCGCTGGGATCACGCCCTGAGCCGAAGGCAGACGCTTAACCGCTGTGCCACCCAGGCGCCCCTGGATCTTGTTTCTTGATCCACTCTCACAATAATTTGCTTTTAATTGGTGCATTTAGACCATTGATGTTCAGAGTGATTTCTGATATAGTTGGATTAAAACCTACTATAATTATTACTGGTTTTTATTCATTGCTTTTGTTCTTCGTTCCTGTTTTTGTTTTTCACTCTTTCTGCCATTTGTGGTTTTGACTGAGCCTCTTATATGATTCAGTTTTCTCTCCTTTCTTAGCATATGAATTATACTAAAAAAAATAATTTTTTTGTGGTTGCCTTTTTGTCTGCAATATACATTTACAACTAATCCAAATCCACTTTCAAGTAACACTGTACCACTTTATGGGTAGTGCAAGTACCTTATTATAACAAAATATTTCTATTTTCTCTCGGTCCTTTGTATCATTGGTTTCATTCATTTCACTTATACAGAAGTACTCATACTCAAATACATTGTTGCTATTATTTTGAACAAACTCTGATAGATCTGTTAGATCAGTTAAGAATAAGAAAAATGAAAGTTTTGAATTTACCTTCACTTATTACTTCTCTAATGCTTTTCCTCTCTTTATGTAAATCCCAAGTTTCTGCCCGGTTCTAAAGAACTCTTTTAAATTCCTTGCAAGGTAAGTCTACTGGCAGCAAATTCCCTTAATGTTTGTCTGTGAAAGTCTTTATTTCCCCTTCACTTTTGAGGAATAATTTCACAGGATACAGAATTATAAGTTTGTGATTTTTTTTCTGTCAGTATTTTAAATATTTCACTCCGCTCTCTGATTGCTTACATGGTTTCTGAAAAGAAGTTGGAGGTAATTCTTATCTTTGCCCTTCTATAGGCAAGATGTTTTCTACTCTGGCTGCTGCTGCTGCTGCTGCTGCTTCTTCTTCTTCTTCTTCTTCTTCTTCTTCTTCTTCTTCTTCTCCTTCTTCTTCTTCTTTTTTTAAATATTTTATTTATTTATTTGCCAGAGAGAGAGAGAGAGTGCACAAGCAGGGAGAGGGGCAGGCAGAGGGAGAGGCAGGCTCTCAGCTGAGCAAGGAACTCAGTGTGGTACTTGATCCCAGGACCCTGGGATCATGACCTGAGCTGAAGGCAGGTGTTTAACTGACTAAGCCACCCAGGTGTCCCTTTCTCTGGGCTCTTAAAAAATTTTGTCCTTTATCTTTGCTCCTCTGCATTCTGAATATGATATGGCTAGTATAGTCTTTCTTTTCTTTTTCTTTTTTGCATTAATCTTCCAGATGGCCACTGAGCTTCCTGGTTCTGTGGTTTGGTGTGTATATTAATCAGGGTTTTCCAGAAAAACAGAACCAGTAGGATGGTGATATATATATTTGTATTTATCTATGTAAAGAGATTTATTCTGAGGAATTGACTCATGTAATTATGGAGGCTGAGCAGTCCCAAAATCTGCAGTTGGCAAGCTAGAGACCCCAGGGGAGCAGCTGCTGTATTTCCGAAAAGTCTGAGTCTGAAGGCTTGTGAAACCAGAAGAGCTGATGGTGTAAGTTCCAGTCTGAGGTCAGAAGTTCCCTCTTACTGAGCCTTGTGTTCTATGCAGATCTTCAATTAGTTGGTTGAGGGCCACTCACATTAGGAAGGGCAATTTGCTTTACTCTATTGATTCAAATGTTAACCTCGTTTAAAAAGACTGTCGCAGACATACCCAGAGTAATGGACTAAATGTCTGGGCGTCTTATGGTTCAGTCAAATTGACACGTAAAATTAACCATCATATCTGAGATTAATTTGGGCAAATTCTCAGTCATTAATGTTTCAAATATTTCTTCTGTTCTTTTTGTCTTTCTTCTCCTTGTCTTCCCATTACATGCATGCCACACTTTTGTAGTTGTTCCGCATTTCTTGGGTATTTTGTTTTACCTTTTCAGTCTTTTCTCTCTCTCTCTCTCTTTTTTTTTTTTTTTTCCAGTTTTGGAAATTTCTATTGACATATCCTCAAGCTCAGAGATTTTTTTCTCAGCTGTGTTCACTCTGCTAAAGAGCTCATCAGAGGCCTTCTTCATGTCTGTTACATGTCTGTTCATGATCCGGAGCATTTCTTCTTTCTTAGAATTTTCATCTCTTTGCTTTACAGTATCTTTCAGGTCTTACATGTTGTCTACTTTTCCCATTAGAACCCTTAACATATTAACCATAGTTGTTTGAATTCCTGGTCTGATAATTCCAACATTCCTGCTGTATCTGAATCTGGTTCTGATGCTTGTTCTGTTTCTTCAAACTGATTTTTGCCTTTTAGTATGCCTTATAATTTTCTTTTTGAAAGCCATGCATGATGTGTACTGGGTGAGAGGAACTCTGGCGAGAAGTTCTTTAGTGATATGGTGCTGTGGTGTTGGGGGGCATTCTGTAGTCTGAGGAGTCAGTCTTTTCATGAGCTGGTGCCCTTCAGCAATGAACTTTGCAAGTACCCTTTTAGTTTTGCCTTCCCCCTCCCCTGTCCCTTAGTTTGGGCAGGATGGCTGGAGAGGCCTGGAGCTGAGTATATCCCTTCCCTCAGATCAGTTAGGCTCTGGTTAATTAGTTTCTTTTGAGGGCAGGCTTTATTAAGGACAAAAGACTCTGGCATATTTCAAAATGGTTACTTTTCTCCTATCCCTGACAGAAGCAGGAGAAGATTTTTCTCTGATTTTTACAGTGAGAACCTGGTAGTATTCCAGAGGGTAAAACTCACAAGTCTGGGGGTGCCCCTCGAATCTTTAACTCATACGTTTGCCTACTCTGAGCCTCCAGCAATTTGTCAACTGTAGTTCAGGTTTTCCTATCCCAGCATTGCTTTCCCCAGAGGTTTCTGCTTATAAGTCTCTGCTCTGGTAAGTCGTGTTTCTTGGTATCTGCCTGTCTATCTCTCCAACTTTGGGGGTTTGCCTTGTGACCTCACTTGCTTAACAAATCTAAGAAAAGTTGTTCTTTCAGTTTGTTCAGCTTTTGACTTGTTAGGACGGAGGGGCAACTTCCAAGCTCCTTTCAAGCTCTGAGAAACTGAAAGTCCTCTTTTTATTTAAAAAATTTTTTTTCCTCTCTGTGTTTCATTCCAGATGATTTTATTGCTTTGTCTTTTATATTCACTAATCTTATCGTTTGAAATATATCTAATCTGCCATGAACATCTTGTGTATTTTTCAACTCAGACAGAATTTGCATCATTCAAAATTTGATTTGGGTCTATCTTCCATGTTCTGCTTATATATGTTTTTTCCACACCTCCAAGTAATTCTCCAAATCTCAAAGGATACTGATAAAATATGCCACATATTTAACTCAGTTGTGACACTACCTGGAGAGGGTCATATTTCACAGGCTAAGGGCTCATCCCACTGGACACACAAGACTGCTTCCACTTCGGGTGCCAGTCGCAAGTCTAGGTTGTCACCTGTGCCTCTGACCAACTGGCTACAAATTGGAGGTTCCCGCAATTCCCTTGTTGGTTCCATTGATTTGCTAGAGCTGCTTCCAGAACTTAGGAAATCAGTTTACTTATTCTTTATTACAAAGGATGTTAAAGGATACAAATGAACACCCAGATGGAGGGAAACATAGGGTGAGGTTTAGAATGGTCTTGAATACAGGAGCTTTCTCTCCCTGTGGAGTTTGAGGTGTGCCGTCGTGCAGGTATGTGGGTGCATTCACCAACTTGGGAGCTCTCTGAACTCATCCTCTTGGACTTTTATGGAGGCTTCATGACGTAGGTGTGATTGATTAAATTATTGGCTATTGGTGATTGAGCTCAATCTCTAGTCCTTCCCTTCTAGGAGGTTGAGACGTAGGATTGAAAGTTCTAGCCCTCAGATCACATGGTTGGTTCCCCTGGCAGCCAGCCCCCATCCTTAGTTTATCTACAGGCTTATTAACAAAAGGAGAGGCTTATCCCTCTCCTTACTTAAATGCCAAAGGTTTTAGGAGCTCTGTAGCAGAAATGGGAAGTCAAGACCAATTGTATATTTCTTATTATAAATCATAGTGTCACACATGTCTTGTATACCTGTATAACTCTATTCCATGAGCGTATTGAATAATTGTTTTAATGTGTTTATCTGTTATTATTCTAGCATCTTTGCCAGTTTTGACTGATTATTTTCCTTAGTTATGTGTTGTATTTTTCTGCTTATTTGAATGCCTGATAATATTTGATTGGGTGCCACATGTGGGTTTTACTTTGTTGGGTGCTGGGTATTTTTGTATTTCTATGTTCTTAAGAATATAGAATATTGTTCTGCAATGCAGTTAAATTACTTGGATAGTTTTATCTTTTTGTGTTTTAGTTTTATGATTTGTTAGATAAGTCAGAAGGAGTACTTCATCTAGGCCTAATTATTCCCCAGTATTGAGTCAGGAATTTCCTAAGTGTACTACCAATATCTGCTGAATTATGGGTGTTTCCATTCCACATGGTAGTAGCAAGTACTATTTCCAGCCCTGTGTGAGTCCTGAACACAGTTCCTTGTTATTTTTTCAGGTGGTTCTTTCTCCTTAGCAGACCTCCAATTCTCTGTGTACTTTTCTCCTCTTTGATTGCCCTTCAAACTAACCTGAAAGTCAGGTTTTCTCTGACTTTCAGCTCCATTTCCTTAACTTGTGGAATCCACCAAGCTCCCTGTGGGTTCCCCTTGTTATACCACAGCCTGTAAACCTCTCAGGGGAGTAACTAGGGCAGTTATGAGGCTTACCTTATTTGTTCCCCATCTCAGGCATCGTTGTTCTTTAATGCCTGATTTCCAGCGTTTTATGCGTTTCCGGTGTGTTATGTCATGTCTTGTCTACTATTTTTTTGATTGTTTCAGATATTGTTTCCCACTGAATTGTTTTTTTTTTAAGATTTTATTTATTTGAGAGTGAGAGAGAAAGAGCGAGAGAGCGCACAAGTTGAGGGAGGAAGAGGGAGAATCAGATTCACCGCTGAGCAGGGAGCCCAACTCTGGGGGCTCAATCCCAGGACCCTGGGATCAGGACCTGAGCTGAAGGCAGACCCTTAACTGACTGAACCACCCAGTGCGCCACCTCCCCCCCCCCCCCCCCCCCCGCCCCCGGCCACTGAATTATTTTGAAGCATTTTATTTATAGATACTTTAGTATGATCCTTTAAAAGATAAGAGCTCTTCATTTTATCTCAAGCCTTTGGTCACCACTAGATCTCTGAGTTTCTGAAACATGTATAAGTTCATGTGCTAACTTGCTTTATTTCCCACTGTATCAGTTTTGTCCTGGAAACAATTATTTGATAATCAGCAGCCAGCTGTCTTAATGTTAATGCTTTGCTAAAGGCAGCAGGCAACCTTTGCTTGACAAGAGCCAGACCTCCAGGACCCTGTAAGTCTTCTCTAACATACGAAATTCCTTTTGGAAACTTCTTTATCTCTTTCCCTCCCAACTTAAAAGTATGTAGTCAGTCACTCCTCACAATGGTGGTGCAGCTCTTTCTGCCTGCGGGTCCTGTTCCTGTGCTTTAATAAAACCACCTTTGGGGCTCCTGGGTGGCTCAGTTGCTCAAGTGTCTGCCTTCATGGTGACTAACATAATGTAATAAAAAAACATAAAAAAACAAAAACAAACAAACAAACAAAAAACAAACAAACAAAAGTGTCTGCCTTCAGCTCAGGTCATGATCTCAGGGTCCTGGGATCGAGCCCTGCGTCAGGCTCTCTGCTCAGTGGGGAGTCTGCTTCCCCTTCTCCCTCTGTACTTCCCCCACCTCTCTCTCTCAAATAAATAAATGAAATATTTAAAAACAAAACAAAACACTTTTTTGCACTGCAAACATTTCAAGAATTCTTTCTTGATCGTTCCCTCCTAGACCCCACATCAGAATCACACCATTATCTCCTTCTTCAACTTCTTTATGTTGTCCTGGATCCAGAGACATATAATACCTGAATTTTTTTTTTAACTAGAAAATCTCTGTGAGACTCATTCTGAATTAGGTGTTTATCATTTTCATACATTTAAAAAAATACATTCGATACATCCACTTTCCCCTAGTGCATAAGTTGTCAGTTTGAATTCATATCCTGGCTTTACCACTTTGGGGTCTTAAGTCAAAACTGTTTATGCCTCAGTTTCTTCATCTGTAAAATGGTGATACTTTTGGTGCTTACATCAAATGCTTGTTGTGAAATATTTATATGTATGTAGAAATCTTAGGTCAGTGTTTGGCACATAATAAGTGCTATAAAATTACCTTAACCCTTGTTATTTTTACCTCTGCCACTACATATATTACTACAAGTATACATGCAAGGAGAACCACTTAACCTTTCTTAGGTTGCATATGTTGACAAAGATTAGGTGATTGTGTGTGGTCTTGTATTGCTCTGAGTCCTTATTGGTTTCTGGGATATTGGTAATTCCTGTCCACCTGGATGCATTCTATGGCAAATTAAGTCATGATCTCCTCTCCACCGTGGCCGAGTGGTTCTCCTTGCTGTACTGGCCCCCACCTTGACTCATACTGACCTTGAGAGGTCTGGCTGTTGTATTCTTTAAGCCCTGACCTTGGGCAATAATAAGACCTACAACTCTCAGCTACAGAATCTCTTTGCTTCCCCTAGGGCAAACTCCTTTCTCATAGTAATTTTGCATTAATAGAATTCTCCTTACTCTTTTTCAGTTGGACATACAGAAAATTCTGGATGCTTTTTATGCCATGTGGGAGCCAGTGGACTCTGGATATGTAAATTCGTACTCTACATTCTCATCTTTTGTACCAATCATGTAATGTTCCCTGGCTTATTAAGAGGGGAGGCGTCTTACGTAGCAGTCTCCTCTCAGAACCCCAACTGGGAAATGAATCAAAGTCCCTCTCTTTTAGTTTTTTCTTCAACCTATAGCATGTCTTTTCTTTTTTTAGAACTTTATTCTGGAAGAAGGAGGTCAGTGTACAAGTGTGTTACTGCTGTTTCCTTCCCACTGTTCTCTTGTCCTTTCAACAGTACACCAAGAGCCTGCTCAGGGCAGGCTTTCCATTTCCTATGCCACTTTTCTTAAGGCAATATGGCAAGTGTGATACAGGGAAAGAGTAACCAGCTTCCTGACAAGGAAACACAGGTTGGAATGTATTTACAAATATTATACTTATTAGATAAATTAAAAAGAAAAAATATATCCTGGGGTAGAGTTGGGTTTGCCAATTTAGATAGAGGTCAAGGAAGGTTTCTCTGAGGCAGTAACATCTGAACCTTTTCAAGGCTTGTTTTGAGTACTGACATCAAGACTGCTTGTGAACAGATGGAAAAGGCAGGCTCCCTCATGGCCTCTTCTCCCTATCTTGCAGTTAGTATATTCTGTTTTCTCTAGTACTCTTCTCCTGTCTTGATTGCCCACTTCTATGGCTAGGTCTTTATAATACATTTATGCCTACATATGCTTATGTTTATCAATATAGTGTCTCAGGATGCAGAAGCCAAAGAAAACCTAAGGCACTTTTTTCTAAGCCAGACTACCAGTATCAGAACTATTTGGGACACTTACTAAACTTGCAGCTTTCTAGATTCTCATCCAGTGTCATAATTAATAATAATTTCACATGGAATCTGATATTATTGAATTTATGTTACTTGATTGGAAACAGTTTGTCTCAGTTATCCCTGTAGCAACACAACAATATAAACTGTCAACAAATGTTTGATAAATTGAGTTATTGGGAAGCTAGGAGTGATGTCTTTTAAAGTAGCTTTAAAAGTTTTATTTTGAGGGGTGCCTGGGTGGCTCAGTCATTAAGCATCTGCCTTCGGCTCAGGGTGTGATCCCGGTGTGCTGGGATTGAGCCCCACATCAGGCTCCTCCACTGGGAGCCTGCTGCTTCCTCTCCCACCCCCACGCCCCGCCCGCTTGTGTTCCCTCTCTCGCTGGCTGTTTCTCTGTCAATTAAATAAATAAAATCTTTGAAAAAAAATTTAAAAGTTTTATTTTGAGATGACATCAGCAAAAATTGCAGAGTCAAGAAATCTGAAATTTAGTTCTTCCAGTAAAAGCAACAGAAAAAATGGCAAAGACGGTTAGAACCAACTTTTCAGAACTCTGGTAATTAACCAAAGGTTTGCAACAACTTAGGGAAATACTTATTCATGGAAAGTAGCCAAATTTCAGTAAGTAGAGTGAGCTTTGTGGCATTTCAATTTACCCTAGTCTCACTTCCTATCCCCCCAGAGCAGCTGAGCCTAAAATAATAGCCTGTGTTCTTGGTATTTGAGAAAACAGACCTAATTCTCCAAGATTTGTAATTATTTGTTTTGCCTTGGTTGGAGGCTCCCTGGAAGATTGACTCAAAACCCTTGTCTTTATTTCTCCTGACTCAGAACTGGCCAACTGCTAAAGCTGCTGGGAGCAGTAAGTGCAGCATTTGTCAAAAATACTTAGAAGCAAATAATTTTATTACTGCCACCTGAGGCAATAGAAAATACTTGGGTCAAACAATCGACAAAAAAAGCCTAGAATTAGATGTCCATAGGGTTTGGAAAACTCCCGGCATATTCCTGGGACTATGGAAAGCCATGTACTTGGGCAGGACTCTGTGCATGCCTAAAGAAGACCTAAGAGGGCCCTAAGCTGTCACCTCTGGCCAATCTTGAAGGTCTGTGGAAGCAGGAAGTAAAGGCTAAGACAGAGTTGTGAACTGCCTGGATGAGTGTTTAAAGTATATCCTAAACCCACAGAGTCCCCTGTAATGGTTGGGAGATTTTTGTTTCCAGGGATTTAAAGAAAACTGCAATCATTAGCTGACCTCTAAGCTAACAGAACAGAGAGATCATTGGCTACATGCAACAAAGAATACAGACTTTACAAAATTGATTTTGAAGAGTCTCTAAACAAATAACTACTATAATAAGCAGCAGTGATGAGAAACTCTGGAAGAGAGAGAATCTGATTTGCAGAAATGCCACAATATAATATTCAAAATGTCCAGTTTTCAAAAAAAATTATGAGGCATGCAAATAAACAATGGAAAAATCATCAGTAGAAACTGCTTGGAGGAAGTCTAGATACTGCACTTTCTAAACAAATACTTTAAATCAGTTATTTTATTTTATTTTTTAATTTTTTTATTATGTTAGTCACCGTACAGTACATCATTAGTTTTTGATGTAGTGTTCCATGATTCATTGTTTGCATATAACACCCAGTGTTCCGTGCAGTGCATGCCCTCCTTAATACCCATCACTGGGCTAACCCATCCCTCCATCCCCCTCCCCTCTGAAGCCCTCAGTTTGTTTCCCAGAGTCCATAGTCTCTCGTGGTTCATTTCCCCTACTGTTTACCCCCCCTTCATTCTTCCCTTCCTTCTCCTACCGATTCCCCTGCTATTTCTTATGTTCCATAAATGAGTGAAACCATATGATAATTGTCTTCCTCTGCTTGACTTATTTCACTTAGTATAATCTCCTCCAGTCCCATCCGTGTTGCTGCAAATGTTGGGTAATCGTTCTTTCTGATGGCTGAGTAATATTCCATTGTATATATGGACCACATCTTCTTTATCCATTCGTCTTTTGAAGGGCATCTCTGCTCGTTCCACAATTCAGCTATTGTGGACAATGCTACTATGAATACTGGGGTGCATATGGCCCTTCTTTTCACTATGTCTGTATCTTTGGGGTAAATACCCAGTAGTGCAATTACTGGGTCATAGGGTAGCTCTATTTTTAACTTTTTGAGGGACCTGCACACTGTTTTCCAAAGTGGCTGTACCAACTTGCATTCCCACCAACAGTGTAAGAGGGTTCGTCTTTCTCCACATCCTCTCCAACATTTGTTGTTTCTTGTCTTGTCAATTTTTGCCATTCTACGTGGCGTAAGGTGGTATTTCAGTGTGGTTTTGATTTGAATTTCCCTGATGACTAATGATTTTGAACTTTTTTTCATGTGTCTGTTAGCCATTTGTATATCTTCTTTGGAAAAGTGTCTGTTCATATCTTCTGCCCATTTTTTTTTAATGATTTTATTATTATTATTATTATTATTATTATTATTATTATGTTAGTCACCATACAGTACATCCCCGGTTTCCGATGTAAGGCTCGATGATTCATTAGTTGTGTATAACACCCAGTGCACCATGCAATACGTGCCCTCCTTACTACCCATCACCAGTCTATCCCTTTCCCCCACCCCCCTCCCCTCTGAAGTCCTCAGTTTGTTTCTCATAGTCCATAGTCTCTCATGTTTCATTCCCCCTTCTGATTACCCCCCCTTTCTTTATCCCTCTCTTCCCCTACCGATCATCCTAGTTCTTATGTTTCATAGATGAGAGAAATCATATGATAGTTGTCTTTCTCTGCTTGACTTATTTCACTTAGCATTATCTCCTCCAGTGCTGTCCATGTTGTAGCAAATGTTGAGAACTCGTTCTTTCTGATAGCTGAGTAATATTCTATCGTATATATGGACCACAACTTCTTAATCCAGTCATCTGTTGAAGGGCATCTCGGCTCCTTCCACAATTTAGCTATTGTGGACATTGCTGCTATGAACATTGGGGTTTCTGCCCATTTTTTGATTTGATTATTTGTTTCTTGTGCATTGAGTTTGAGAAGTTCTTTATAGATCTTGGGATACCAGCCTTTTATCTGTAGTGTCATTTGCAAATATCTTCTCCCATTCTGTGGGTTGCCTCTTTGTTTTGATGACTATTTCCTTTACTATGCAGAAATGTTTTATCTTGATGAAGTCCCACAAGTTCATTTTTTCTTTTGTTTCTCTTGCCTTTGGAGATGTGTCATAAAGAAGTTGCTGTGGCTGATGTCAAAGAGGTTACAGCCTATGTTCTTCTCTATGATTTTGATGCATTCCTGTCTCACATCAAGGTCTTTCATCCATTTGGAGTTTATCTTTGTGTATGGTGTGAGAGTGGTCAAGTTTCATCCTTCTGTATATAGCTGTCCAATTTTCCCAGCACCATTTATTGAAGAGACTGTCTTTTTTCCACTGGATGTTTTTTCCTGCTTTGTCAAAGATTAGTTGACCATAGAGTCGAGGGTCCATTTCTGGAGTCTGTATTCTGTTCCATTGGTCTATGTGCCTGTTTTTGTGCCAGATCCATGCTGTCTTGGTGATCATAGCTTTGTAGTATAGCTTGAAATCTGGGAATGTGATGCCCTAGCTTTGTTTTTCCTTTTCAACATTTCCTTAGCTATTCGGGGTCTTTTCTGGCTCCACACAAATTTAGGTTTGTTTGTTACAGCTCTTTGAAAAATGTCATCGGTATTTTGATCAGGATGGCATTGAAAGTGTAGATTGCTCTGGGTAGCGTAGACATTTTAACTATGTTTATTTTTCCGATCCATGAACATGGAATGTTTTTCCATCTTTTTGTGTTTTCTTCAATGTCTTTCATCAGTGTTCTGTGGTTTCTAGAATATAGATCCTTTACCTCTCTGGTTAAGTTAATTCCGAGATACCATGTGACTTTTGGTGCTATTGTAATAAATCAGCTATTTTAAATAGTTCCTCAAGGAATCAAACCATGTCTAAAGAACTGAGGGGAAGTATGAGGGAGGGTAATATCACCAAGATGGCAGACTAGGAGATCCCAGCCCTCACCCCCACACAAAAATAATGATCAAGTCAACTATCACGGATGAGGAAAATTCTGGGAAAATTATGGGCTACATTTAGGGGGCTTCAGTGAACCAGAGGAGTGCAGAGACTGGAGATGACTAAATAAATGGGATAAGAAGCATTCTGCCTACGTTGTCGTATCCCTCAGGCCAGCAAAGTGTTGCAGGGAATTTGCTTGGCCATGAATTCCCCTAATTGGGGAAGAGAGAGACTGAGGGACTTCAGCAGCTGTAGTTACCGCTGCAGAGGACTCCTGTGCTCTTTGCTGATGCAGACTCCAGCTGCTAGAGCTTCCTCATGCCGGAGGTGCTGCATCCCCTGGAACCAGAGTCGCCAAATGATGCCCCTCCCACCCACGAGTTAGAGTTGTCACTCTCCCTTAGCAGCCCCAGCGCCCACCTTGATGTGCGAGCCTGAACATAGCTTCCAGCACATACAGATACCACTGAACACACATCCATGTGTCCAAGGGATTATGAGCCCACCATAGTTGCTCATGTATGTCCATGGAACCAGGTGCTTTTCGTGGCTGCACACATGCAACTGGGAGACCAGGTGCCCTCATTTGCTGCAGAATTGGCACACCTCCACATCTGGACTTGGAGCTGCTATACATTTCATCCAGCTGATGACCTCACATCTTCTCTTGGAGGACATCTTCCCCTAGCTAAGCCAGTCCATGAAGGTTGGAAGGGGTTACTGCTTCTTCAGATACAAAGACGGCAATACAAGGCTAAAAGGAATACAAAAACAGGGAACATGAAACAACCAGAGGAACACAATAACTTCAGTAACTGACCCCAAAGAAATGGAGATCTTTCAATTGCCAGAGAATTAAAAATAATTGTTTTTAAGAAACTCATGAACTACAGGAGAATATAGATAGATAACAAAATCATGACAGCAATACATGAAGAAAACAGTTCAACAAAGAGATAGGAATCATAAAAAAAAAGTCAAATTCTGGAGCTAAAGAATACATTGTGTGAAATAATACAGCAGGGAGCTTTAACCTCAGACTCAAAGAAGGAGAAGAGAACTCAAAGATATATTAACTTAACTATTAAACATCAAACAAAACCATCAAACAAAACCATATATGCATTATGGGGGTCCCAGAAGAGAGGAAGGAGAGAAAGGGACAGAAAGCTTATTTAAGACATAATGGCTGAGGGGTGCCTGGGTGGCTCAGTTGTTAAGCATCTGCCTTCTGCTCAGGTCATGATCCCAGCATTCTGGGATTGAGCCCCGCGCTCAGCGGGAAGCCTGCTTCTCCCTCTCCCACTCCCCCTGCTTGTGTTCCCTCTCTCGCTGCCTCTCTCTGTGTCCAATAAATAAATAAAATCTTTAAAGAAAAAAGAAAAAAGAAATAATGGCTGAAAATCTCCCAAATCACGTGAGGGAAGTTGATACCCAGATTCACAAAGCTCAGAAGTTTCTGCATCAGGATCAGCCCAAAGAAAACTACACTGAGACATATTATAATCAAATTACCAAAGGCCAAGGAAATTGTATATCTTAGACTTACACAATGTTATATGTCAATTATATTTCCATTAAAAAGTAAAATAAAGCAAAAAAAATATTAAAGGATAAAGAGAACTTTGAAAGCATCAGGAGAAAAGTGGTTCATCACTTAGAAGGGAACCCCATAAGAATATCAGTGGATTTCTCAGCAGAAACTTACCAGGCCAGGAAAGGGTGGGATGATATATTCAGAATTCTGAAAGAAAAAACTGCCAAACAGGAATTCAATGTCAGGCAAAATTATCCTTTTAAAATGAAAGAGAGGTAAAGTTTTTCCAGACAAAAACTGAGGTAGACCTGCCTCACAAGAAATAAATGCTTAAGGGAGTTCTTCCATTTGAAATGAAAAGCTAGACAGCCATATGAAAACATAAATCTCATGGGTAAAGGTAAATATATAATCAATGTAATATTGTAATGGTAGTATATAAATTACTTTTAACCCTAATGTAAAAGCTAAAAGACAAAAACATTAAGAATAATTGTAATCACAAAAGTTTGTTAATTGATATACATTATAGAAAGATGCAAACTCTGACTATTAAAAAACGAAGTGTTTGTAAAGGGGAGTGTAGAATTTTTGTAGGTGATTGAAGTTAAGTTATTGTCAACCTAAAATAGAAAATTGTAACTACAAGATATTTCATGCAATCCTTGTAACCACAAAGAAAAAAAAACCTTAGATACTTAGAAGAAGAATCAAACCATTACATAAAACCATCAGAAAACGAAGAAGACAGCAAGAGATGAAGAGGGAAACAAAACAATAGCAAAATAGCAAAAAATAGCAGTAAGCTCTCATTTATCAAAAATTACTTTAGGGACATCTGGCTGGCTCAGTTGGAAGAGCATGTGACTCTTGATCTCAGGATTGTGAGTTTGAGGCCCATGTTGGGTGTAGAGATTTCTTTAAAAAAAAAAAAAAAAGAATTACTTTAAATGTAAAGAGTTTAAATTCACCAGTCATTCAACATTTATTCAGCTTTAGTGGCTGAATGGATTTAAAAAACAACATCAGTGATTTTTTTGGCGGGGGGAGCAGTGGGGGCTACAAAAGACTCACTTTAGATTTAAGGACTCCAGAAGTGTGAAGAGAGGGGATCTTATGTATATTTACCACACACACAAAAAGGTGATTTATATGTTCATTAGCTTACTGTAGCTATTATTTCACAATATTGTGTATATTTAAATATCACATTGTACGCGTTGTAAATATACACAATTTTTTAAAAATAAAAAGTAAAGCAAAGTATGAGAACAGTGTCTCACAAAATAGAGAATAATGAGATGGAACTGTATGAAACCAGATAGGAATTCTGGAGTTGACAATAAGTGAGATGAAAAATTCTCTCATCAGGCCCAAGAAATTTGAACTGGAAGAAGAAAGAAACCAGCAAACTTGTAGACAAGTTAATTGCTATTATCCAATGTGAAGAACAGAAAAAAATACATATACAGAACCCGTGGGATACCATCAAGTGTACTAGCATAGATATAACGAAATCTTTCAAAGAGAAGAGACACTGAATGAGCAGTTAGTTATAACTAACTAAGGTTATAACCATTATTATATGAGTGTTATAACTATTCTAAAAGCTGGAAGCAAATCCGAATGCCCATCAACAGGGGAACAGATAATATGGTATATTCATGCAGTGAGCAATAAAAAGGAGCAAACTGCTGATATACACATGTTAAATCTCACCAAATATGCTTTGCATAAAAAGACACAAAAGAGTGTATAATGTAATTTCCCATTTATATAAAGTTCAAAAATGGGTAAAAGTAATCTGTGTAGTTATTAGAATACTGGTAATCTTATGGGTACTGACTGGGATGCAGCTTAAAGGAGCCAGTTTAGAAGCTGAGAATGTTCTCTTTCTTGTTCTGGATGATGGTTACATGGATATATACATAAAATTTGAATTAAAAGCTGAAAAAAAGTTGCTGTTCTTGAAGCTCTGTTTGTACTTTGTATTATGTAAGATAGTTTAAGATCTTGAAATATATATCTTTATTCTTGCAGTGTTCAAATCTGGGATAAATAATAGTATATAATTAGATCATGTGGAAGCAAATTCAACCACAGTTTCATTATTTATGACTGCTAAAAGTCTTAATTAAGGTATAATAATATAATTTACCTTTGACATAAAAACATAAACCTAGTTTTAATAATCTGATGATTACCCTATTTGACTTTAGGGTAATATTTAAATATTTGGTCACATATGTTAATTTTTTAAAAAATTTTATTTATTAGAGAGAAAAAGCACATGAAGGGGAGAGGCAGAGGGAGGGGGGGAAGCAGACTTCCTGCTGAGCAGGGAGCCCCATGTGGCCAGATCCCAGGACCCCGGGATCATGACCTGGGCCGAAGGCAGATGCTTAACCAGCTGAGCCACCCAGGTGCCGCATACATACGTTAATCTTAAAGTCCAGAATGGGCTAAGGGCAGTTATTACCAACATTTAACTAGCTTGTTCTGTTGTTTCATGTTGGAGGACCAAAGTAGAATGAGCAAGTAAGTGAACTTTCAAGAAATAAAGTGCCAGTGTTTTCACAACTACTTGTAGGCTGTAAAAAAGAAACGAAATCTATTCCTTGCAAAGAATGCAAGTCTGGCCAAACACCAAGATGTTGCTGCACAGAGAAAATAAAACAACCAGAGACAAAACCACAACAGAGCTGCTTTCATCCCAGAATGTTCAAGGACAGAAAGAAAAAGGACTGGGACAAGACCAGGCACAGGGGAGAGGAAGAGTAATCAGGGGAGGAGAGAGATTTTTATTTTTTTCTTGACCTTGTGTGAACTATTAATCTAAACCTAGAAATGCTGACTTCATCCGAAGAATCAGAAACAGATTTCTCCAGTTTATTCATTTATTCAACAAATATTTATTGACATTCTGTTATGCTCCTAGCATCATTGTAAGCACTTGGGATAGAACAGCAAACAAGAGATAAATTCCTGCCCTTATGGAACATATATTGAGAGTGGGGGTAGGATAGGAATGCATACACACATTATACATGTTGCAGTGAGCCTATTTTAAGTAGCTGCTTTTCTTGGTTTAGCCTTCAACTGACCATACCATCTGGAACCTCCAGTTTAATGCTGCTATTTAGGCCCATTACCCTTTCTAATGAGACCCTCCTTAGTACTTAAATAATAAAATCTTCTTGCATATGAATCGAATGATCTGTCTTGATAAGTGGTAAAGAATAACATTGGAAATAGACCCAAATCATATGGGAACTTAGGACATTGCTATGATATCATACACAAAGGAGTACAGTAGTGCCCACCCTTGTCTGCAGTTTTGCTTTCCAGTTTCAGTTACCCGTGGTCAGCCACGGTCTGGAAGCCGATAATCGTTCTGACATACCGTCAGAAAGTCGGTAGTAGCCTAATGCTGTGTCACAGTGCCTATAGCATTCACCTCACTTTCTCATCCCATAGGCAATTTATCATCTTAAAACCATTATAATACAGTACAATCAGGTATTTTGAGAGAGACCATGTTTATATAACTTTTACATATATGTTGTTATAACTGTTCTATTTTATTATTGTTAATCTCTTATTGTGCCTAATTTATAGATTAAACTTTATCATATATTAAAAAGAAAAGAACATAGTGTATATATGGTTTGGTACTACCTGTGTTTTCATGCATCCACTGAGGGTCTTGGAACTTATGCCTGGTGGATAAGGAGGTACTACTGTGATAGTCTTGGATCCTAAAGTCAATGAAGATAAAACTGAAAATAATAAAATAGAGAAAAATAGTAGAAAGGATAAATAAAAATGAAAATTGATTTGAGACGATCGATGAAAAGGTAAACCCTTTGCTGTATCGATGAAGGTATAAGAGAGCAAATGTATATTAGCTAAAGGATGAAAAAGGAGAAATAATACAGGTATAAAAGACATTAAAAGAATTATGTGTGAATACTATGTAAAGGTATTTTCGTAATAAATCGAAAGTCCAGAGATAATAGCTAATTTTTCATGATAGATGGAGAATGTAAATACATTGATTAGCATCAAAGAGATTGAAAAGGTGACTAAGAACATTTAAAAAGGCATAGATGACTCAGAATTTAATTATCTCTAACAGATGAGTCCAGTGCTGTTTAAACTAGTCTAGGTCCTAGAAAAAGATGGAAAACTCCCCTGTTCACTTTATGAAACCATGACTTAACAACAGAACACAATAGAAATTACAGAAAAGAAAACCAGAATTTTCTTATTCATATTGATGCCAAAATCATAAATCCTAAAGTCATAAGTAAAATATTAGCAAGCAGAATTCAGCAGTGTATTAAAGATTGATAAGCTTTTATGACCAAATAACTTTTATTTCAAAAATGAAAGAATGGTTCATATCAGAAAAATCTATTAATACAGTTCATTACATCAATAAATTAAAACCAGATGTTCATATTATTTAATGCTGAAAGGCTCTTGGTAAAATTGAGTTGTCATTCATAATAAAACTTAAGAAGGAATAGGAAAAAACTACTTAAATATGATAAAGACTATTTGTTCACTGAACATGTTTTTACTTAGCACCCATTATGTGCCAGGTTATGTTTGATGGGCTGGGGTTATCGCAGTTAACAAAACATACAAAACAAATAAAAATAAGCCCTTTCTTCATGGAACTTACATTTTCATTTGGGAGCCATCCCATTAAAAAATAGGCAAGTTAAACGTCTAGTTCATCAGATGATAATGAGTCTTATAGAAAGAAATAAAGTAGAGTATAGGTTGTTATTAAGAGGTGGGGTGTAGGAATAGTAGGGAAGTCCTCATTGGTAAAGTGATACTTCTGGCAGAGACCTATGGGAGAGCAAGAGCAAGTGAACAAAATAGAAAAATTGCTGCCCTTATGGAGCCTACAATCTAGTGGGCGAAGACTAAAAACCCCAAAAACCATTTAAATAAGAAAAACATATAGCATATTAGGAGATTATAAATGCTATGGAAAAAGAAAAATCAGAGGAGAATAAAGGGGACCAGGATGGAGTGGACTTTTTTTAATTAAAAAAAAATTTTTTTAAGTAATCTCTACACCCAACATGGGG
The DNA here is from genome assembly GCF_023065955.2 of Ursus arctos. NCBI lineage: Eukaryota > Metazoa > Chordata > Mammalia > Carnivora > Ursidae > Ursus > Ursus arctos. The sequence continues at coordinate 89,451,721 of NW_026622874.1, forward strand.
CTCAAACTCAGAACCCCATGATCAAGAGTTGCATGCTCTGGGGCGCCTGGGTAGCGCAGTCGTTAAAGCGTCTGCCTTCGGCTCAGGGCGTGATCCCGGTGTTGCGGGATCGAGTCCCACATCGGGCTCCTCCGCTGGGAGCCTGCTTCTTCCTCTCTCACTCTCCTGCTGTGTTCCCTCTCTCGCTGGCTGTCTCTCTGTCACATAAATAAATAAAATCTTTAAAAAAAAAAAAAAAGAGTTGCATGCTCTGCTGACTGAGCCAACCAGGTGTCCCATGGACCGAGGGGATTTTGAAGGGCTGGTTATAATATTAAATAGAGTGATCAGAGTATTCCTCATCAGCATGAGATCTGAGGAAATCTTAGGGGGAAGGAGTTAGCCAAGTGGATATCTGGGGAAAGAGTGTTCCAGGCAGAGGAAACAGCCTCTGTGAAGACACTAGTGAGGAGCATACCTGGTCTACACAAATAATTGCAAAAACGTCAGTGGAGCTGGAACAGAGTGGACGTAGGAGGGTGTGGAAGTCAGATTAGGTTATATAGGGCCTTGTAGACCACTGTAAGGACTAATTAAAAATTAGTGTAATGAATTTTAATAAGGCAACACCCTTATAGCTACCATCCCTGTCAAGAAATTGAACTATGCCAGTCCAGAAGCCTATCCATGTATCCTAATCTCAAAATAAATCTCATGCTTTCCCGTAAAACTATATACTATTCTGACACTTTCAGAAGTCACTTCCTGATGTTTCTTTATAGTTTTATCATCCAAATATGCATGCTTATATATTACAGCCTCACCCTTTAAAAACAATCTGGCATGTATTTTGAGTTTCTTTTAACTTACAGATTTCCAAAAGCTCAATTCCTATCATAACCATGCACTATTTTTTGAAGAGCCTAGGTCATTTAACCGGTAAAATTATTTACCATCTGAATTTTGCTAATTGCAAAATTTTTTCAATCGGACTGCTGATTGTCCAACATATTCTTCTTAATTCTGTATTTCATACAAATTGGCAGCTGAATCCAGAGGCTTAATCAGACTCAAAATCTGATTTGGCAAGGCTGTCTGTTATGTGTAGTTGTCTTTCTTTTTGTGATTTTAGCAGCCTTTGATCCTCAGTGCCTAGATTCATTAGTTTGTTTGATCTTGCAAAATTCTGATTTAGTTTCTCAATATTATTTGGAAAAATTTTATAAAGTGATACATCCCTGCATCTACTCTCTGGTTACCTAGGTTTATAGTCCATATAGGAAAAAAGCATGATAAATACTTGATTGTTATTCTTTATTTGGTAGTTTTCAAGATGAGTTGGTTTCTTTTCATAGCTTTCCAAGAGACTAATTCGATGATGTCAATCTATTGCAATTATTATTTTGTTGAAGTTCAAATTGTCCCATCTCTGGCCCACTAGAAGCTTCTTCATATTGGTTCCTGTGGACTTTTGCCATGACCATGGGAGTGTCTCATAATTTCCTTGCTTATCTAGTATGACAAGGTATTACAGGCTCAGCTCAGATCAGGAATCAATCATTTATTCAGGGGGCGCCTGGGTGGCGCAGCGGTTAAGCGTCTGCCTTCGGCTCAGGGCGTGATCCCAGCGTTCTGGGATCGAGCCCCACATCAGGCTCCTCCGCTATGAGCCTGCTTCTTCCTCTCCCACTCCCCCTGCTTGTGTTCCCTCTCTCGCTGGCTGTCTCTCTCTCTGTCGAATAAATAAATAAAATCTTAAAAAAAAAAAAAAAAGGAATCAATCATTTATTCAATATGCCTTAGTTTCTTTTAACAGAAAATGGTATTTTAAGAGTTCCTCTGGTCAGGCTATCCCAGTCCTTTGTCAGTGCCCCCTAACTATTTTGGTTGTCTGAAGCTCATTTTTAGTACAGGGGTAGAAAACTATGGCTTTCCGCCTATTTTGTATAGCCTATGAGCTAGGCATGGTTTTTACAAAATTTTAGAGGGTTGTAAAAATTAAAAGGAGGATGTGCAACAGAGACTGTGCCTTGATAGCCTTAGATATTTGCTATCTGGTTTTTTATAGAAAAAGTTTGTTGACTTGCATTCTAGTAGACTCTTCAGAAAGTGTCCATAGAAACAGTATTTCCTGAGTTCTTTGGAACTTTGATTCCAGCTGTTTGATAACAGCTGTTCTGTTTTGCTTATACCTGAAAGTCAGTTTTGCTCCATATAAAATTCTTGGCTTAATTTTCTTCCATGTGTATGTTTAATAGATTGCTCCATTTTCTTTTGGCAAAAGCTGTTATAAAGTCTGATAATCTAATTTTGATTCTTCTGTATTTGTTACTTTATTTTTCTGCTGTGAGTCACGAGCTCATTTTGCCTAGGTGCTCAATGGATTTTTTTTCTTTTGAAATCCCATCATTTCACTAGGATACATCCTGATGTTGGTCATTTTAAAGCAGATATTCTGAGGTAGACCATGTACTCTGTCAGTATATACTTGGAAAAAAAAATTTTTTTAAAGACTGCTTTCTTTGGAGGAGCTTGGGAAGATGGCAGTGTAGGAGGACCCTGAGCTCACCTTTTTTCATGTTTTCAACTAGATACCATCCACATCTAAGTCAACAAACTGGAGAGCAATCTGAAGACTGGCAGAACAACTCTACAACTAATATAGAGAAGAAGCTGCAGCTGAATGGTTGGGAAGATCAGAAAGGCAGAGGGAGGCCGCGTGCAGGAGGGTGGGAGCAGTGTGCATGGAGAGGGCAGAGAAATGGGCCCTTGGGCCATGGAGCTCACATGGGGAAGACAAATATCCATAACATGTAGCTTTAAAAACCAGTGGTGGTACTTGGAGCCTGGAGCTTTTAAAAGGCTGTTGCATCAGCACTTGGGGAGTGGGGAGAGTGAGCGATAACTTGGATGCTGCCCTTAAAGAGACAGCAGCCTGCACAGAAAGGCAACACAAAAATAGCAGTTTACACAGTGCCAGGGACAAACAGGAGACAGATCTGTTCACACTGATATTGGAGCATGTTGGGAGACTTCACTGAAAATGAGGGAGCTGGTAGGTGTCCTTTTCCTCCCCCAACTTCCAGCATAAACACAGAGCCACCTGTGAGAGGCAAGGCTGCACAGATACTTCCACCTAACCTGGTAGCAGTGCACCAGGCCCACGAGTTCTCCTGAAGACACACTCACTCCAAGCTTGCTGACTTTGGCTTTGGACTCAGGGCAAATTCTGTTAACAAAATAGACCTATACCAAGATATATGGTAATTAAATTTGCAAAATATAGTGATAAAAAAATCTTAAAAGTAGCAAAATGAAAGAAGTCATTAACTTATAAGGGAAAATCCAAAAGTCTAGCAGGAGATTTTTCAACAGAAACTTTGCAAGCCAGGAAAGAATGGCATGATATATTCAAAGTGCTGAATGGAAAAAATCTGCAGCCAAGACTACTCTCTACAGCCAGGTTATCATTCAGAGTAGGAGAAATAAAGAATTCTCAAACAGACAAAACCAAAGGAGTTCATGACCACCAAGCCAGCTTTGCAAGAAATACTAAAAGGAACTCTGAGTAGAAAGGAGAGACTAAAAGTGACAGTATAGAGGGAGGACATACAAAAGCAGTAAAAATGAATATTTCTGTAAAAAATCAGTTAAGGAATTCACCAAAAAAGGATATAGAATATAATAACATATACCTAAAACTTGGGGAGGGAAGAGAAAAGAATAGGTTCAAATTTAAATGACCATCAACTTCATATAGATTGCCATATACAGAAGAGATTACAGATAAACTGAACGGTAATCATGTATCAAAAGCCATTAATATGCAAAGATTAAAGAGATATAAATCCAAATGTATGACTAAAGAAAATCAGCAAACATGAAAGAATGAAAGACATGAAAGGATCAGAGAAAATTTCGAGAAACAACCATGAAACGAGTAATAAAAACAATAATTACATCTGTATCAGTAATTATTTTGAGTGTAAGTGAAACAAACCCTCTAGTCAAAGGACACATGGTGACAGAATGGATTAAAAACAAACAAAAAAACAAGACCCATCTGGAGCTCCTGGCTGGCTCATTTGGTAGAGCATGCAACTCTTGATCTTGGAGCTCTGACTTGAAGCCCCATATGTTGGGTATAGAGATTACTTAAAAATAAAAATCTTTTTTTTTTTAAAGATTTTATTTATTTATGTGACAGAGAGACAGCCAGCGAAAGAGGGAACACAGCAGGGGGGAGTGGGAGAGGAAGAAGCAGACTCCCAGCGGAGGAGCCCGATGTGGGACTCGATCCCGGAACGCCCAGGATCACGCTCTGAGCCGAAGGCAGACGCTTAATGACTGCGCTACCCAGGCGCCCCTAAAAATAAAAATCTTAAAAAAACAAGACAAGACCCATCTATATGCTGTCTACAGAAGGCCCATTTTGTACTACAGACACCTGCAGATTCAAAGTAAATGGTTGGAGAAACATCTGTCATACAAATGGATGTCAAAAGAGTAGCAATACGTACATCAGACAAAGTGACCTTATTTTTTTTTAAAGATTTTATTTATTTATTTGACAGAGATAGAGACAGCCAGTGAGAGAGGGAACACAAGCAGGGGGAGTGGGAGAGGAAGAAGCAGGCTCATAGCAGAGGAGCCTGATGTGGGGCTCGATCCCATAACGCCAGGATAACGCCCTGAGCCGAAGGCAGACGCTTAACCGCTGTGCCACCCAGGCGCCCCGACAAAGTGACTTTAAAACAAAGACTGTAACAAGAGACAAATAAAGACACTGTATAATAATAAAGGGGACAATCCAATGAGATGATAAAGCAATTTTAAATATTTATGCACCTAACATAGGAGCACCCAAATATATAAAACGGTAACAGACATAAAGGAACTAATTGATAATAATACCATAATAGTAGGGGACATTAACACCTCACTTACATCAGTGACAGATCATCTTAACAGAAAATCAACAGTGAAACCATGGCTTTAAATGATCCATGGGAGCAGGTGGATCTAACAGATATATAAACATATAAAACAGCTGAATACACCTTTTTAAGTGCATGTGAAACATTCTCCAGAAGAGATCACATATTAGCCCACAAAACAAACCTCAACTAATTCAAGAAGATCAAAATCATACCATAAATAATTTTTGACCACACCACTATGAAACTAGAAATCGACCATTAGAAAAAATTTGGAAAGACTGAAAATACATCGGGATTAAATAACATGCTACTAAACAATGAATGGGTCAACTAGGAAATAAAGAAGCAATAAAGAAGTACATGGAAACTTGGGGCACCTGGGTGGCTCAGTCAGTTAATGGCCGACTCTTGATTTCAGCTCAGGTCACAGTCTCGGGGTCACGAGATCGATCCCCACATGAGGCTCTGTGTTCAGTGGGGAGTCTGCTTGTCCCTCTTCCTTTCCCTCTCCCTTCCACCTGCTTACATGCATGCATGTGCATGCTCACTTGCTGTCTCTCTCGCTCTCTCTCTCTCAAATAAATAAAGAAATAAAATCTTAAAAGAAGTACATGGAAACAAATGAAAATGAAAACACAATGGTCCAAAACCTCTGGGATGCAGCAAAAGTGGTTCTAATAGGGAAATCTATAGCAATACAGGCCTACTTCAAGAAGCAAAAAAATCTCAAATAACCTAACCTTGTACCTAAGGAGCTAGAAAAAGAACAACAAACAAAACCCAGACCCAACAGAAGGAAGGAAATAATAAAGATTAGAGCAGAAATAAGTGATATAGAAACTAAAAACACAATAGAACACATCAATGAAACCAGGGGCTGGTTCCTTGAAAAAAAATCAGTAAAATTGATAAACCTCTAGCCAGACTTATCAAGAAAAAGAGAAAAAGGACTCAAATAAATAAAATCAGAAATGAGAGAGGAGAAATATAACCAACACCACAGAAATACAAATAATCGTTAGGGAAAGTTATATGCCAACAAAATTGGACAACCTGGAAGAAATGGATGAATTCCTAGAAAAATATTATAAACTACAAAAACTGGAACAGGAAGAAGTAGAAAACTTGAATAGACCAGTAACCAGCAAATAAATTGAGTAGGTAATCAAAAGTCCAGGACCAGATGGCTTCACGGGTAAATTCCGCCAAATATTTAAAGAAGAGTTCATACCTATTCTTCTTAAACTATTCCAAAAAACAGAAAAGGAAGGAGAACTTCCAAATTCATTCTGTGAGGCCAGCATTACCCTGATACCAAAAACCAGAGAAAGACTCCACTACAAAGAATATAACTACAGGCCAATATCCCTGATGAACATGGTTGCAAAAATTCCCAATAAAATACTTGCAAACAGTACATTTAAAAAAAATCATTTGTCATGACCAAGTGGGATTTATTCCTGGGTTGCAAGGGTGGTTCAATATTCACAAATCAATCAAAATAAAAGAAAGAATAAAAGGGTAAGAACCGTATGATCGTTTCAACAGATATGGAAAAAGCATTTGACAAAGTACAACATCCATTCATGATAAAAACCCCCAAAAGGTTTAGCGGGAACATACCTCAACATAATAAAGGCCATATATGAAAAACCCATAGCTAATATCGTCCTTAATGGGGAAAAACTGAGATCTTTTCCCCTAAGGTCAGGAACAAGACAAGGATGTCCACTCTTAGCACTTCTATTCAACATAGTACTGGAAGTGTAGCCACAGCAATCAGATAACAAAAAGAAACATAAGTCATTCAAATCAGTAAAGAAGTAAAACATTCACTATTTGTAGGTGATGTGAGACGATATGAAGAAAACCTGAAAGACTCTACCAAAAAAACTGCTAGAACTAATGAATGAGTTCAGTAATGTCAACAGGTTACATAATCAATGTGTAGAAATCTGTTGCATTTTTATATATAGCAATAATGAAGCAGCAGAGAGAGTAAGAAACCAATTCCATTTAAACTGCAACAAAAATAATAAGATACCTAGAAATAAACCTAACCAAAGAGGTGAAAGGCCTGTACTCTGAAAAATATAAAACACTGATGAAAGAAATTAAAGATTACACCAAGAAATGGAAAGGGAGATGCCTGGCTGGCTCAGTCGGTAGAGCATGTGACTCTTGATCTCAGGGTCATGAGTTCAAGCCCCACATTGGGTGTAGAGATTACTTAACAAAAGAAAGAAAGAATTACACAAGAATTTTCAAGTGCATGGGTATCAGCACCCCTAAGTACCATGTTGTTCAAGGGTCAACCATATAGATGTCTTTCAGATGCCCTGTTGCTTCCTTGTCCTTCCTCCAACTTACTCATTTCATGCAGGTATTATGTTTATGTTGGTTGTTTCCAACCACTTGTATTTTTGGAGTTTGTAGGGCAACTTTGTCACCTCGTTTTGTTTTAAATGTTGTTCTTTTTTTTTTGGTTTTGCTATCTGGTTTCTTTGTTTTCATAGATGATTTGGCAAGATTAAAAGAACCTATTCTTGTGGTTTCTCAGATTCCCTCTCATTTTTAGGACTTGGACTTGGAATACTTGGGGAGGCGTTGCAGGATTTTGAGGAGAAGAATGATACTATCTAACTCTATCTGGTGTATATACTGCAAATAGACCATGGGAATGTAAAGGAAGAAGCAGGGAAACTATTAGAAGAATATTGTAGAAATCCAGACAAGAGATAATGTTGGCTTGGACCAGGGGGGAGTAGCTGTGGATTTAATGAGAAGTGATCATATTTGGATATATTTTGAAGTATAAGTTGATAAGATTTTCAGGTGGATTGGATGAGCTGGAGAGTAGTCAAAAGACAGCTCGTTTTATTTTATTCTGCCCAGCCAGAAGAATGGAGGAGTTGTTTTCAACTACGATTGGGAGGCCATATAGTAGACTTTGGGGATAAGATCAGGAATTAAGTTTGGACTGTGTTGAGCTTAAGATAATTATTAGATTTCTGTGTGGACCTCCATAATTCCACTCTTCCATGAGCTGAAAAAGACATTGCTTATTATAGAAAACTGGAAAATACAGAAAAGTTAGGTAAGAATATAAAAGTCACAATCATATCACTGTCATTGTTAGCATTTTGATATGATTCTATGAGTATATATAACATTACAAAATTGAATTTCTGTTGTGTACACACACAGAAAAGTCTACTTTCACAAGATATAACCCAAGCATTTGCTAAGAGTGAAATAGTCTTTGAAAACATGGTTTTTTTAAAAAAAAGATTTATTTATTTATTTATTTTAGAGAGAGAGAGGGTGCATGAGCGGGCGGAGGGGCGGGAGGAGGGAGAGAGAGAAAGAAGCAGACTCTCTGCTGAGTGTGGAGCCCAATGCAAGGCTCGTCCTCATTACCTTGAGGTCATGACCTGAGCCAAAATCAAGAGCTGGGTGCTAAACCTACGGAGCTACCCAGGCGCCTCGAAAATATGAGTGTTAATGGTATTTCATCTTTTGTTTTAGTCTAATAAGTATAACCGTATGGATTATGTACTCTTCTCCGTTCCTTTTTTGCCTGTCCATTCCATCCCTGACGCTTGCTTTAGTCTAGAGAATTTGGTTTCCGGTAGTAGTTGCTGTGTATCATAATTCAGACCTGTGGTTTGGCAGCCCGCCTGGCTGTAGTGTTTAACCAAGACTCATGTAAGATCCATGCTTTTCAAATGAGTGTCTTGGAAGATTATATTCACCTCAGTCATTCAAGATTTTGGCATTGTCCCCATTCGCTGAGGACGAGTGCCTTCCACTCTGAGTGCTGCAGAGAGAAGGGAGCCTGCACACTCAGGACTGGGGGAGAACCTGCAGATTCACAGGTAGATCTTGCCTTGCAGGGCTGTGCCTGGGCTGTGGGTGTTGAAGTATCTAGTCTGGCAGGCACTGTGTCTTGAGGTCCCAGTGGGACTAGTGGGTACTGGAATGGTAACTAATTTGTAGCCTAGGACACTTCACACCTGACTGTTGGTTCATTTCTGGAAAGTCTGAAGGAGTAAGGGGGATTTGATGAGCTCCATCCAGCCTGCAAGTTGTTGTGTAGAAAAGATAATAAGGCTGTCTGAGCAAAGCTCGTTTCTCTCTAGTGACTGTATCCTTTTGAACAGAGATGAACAAACTTTCCGTAAAGGGCCAGTTAGTTTTGGCTTGACAGGCCATCAAATTTTCATTGTAATATTCAGCTGACTTAGAGCTAAAGCAGTCATACACCTTTCGGAAACAAGTGGGAGTGGCTCTCCACGTGTAGCTCTCCGTTCCCTAAGTGCAGCAGGTCTCTCATGCGTATGAAAGTTGATAGGGTCCTTCGGTAAGGAAGGGTGTTTCCTGAGACTCCCCCATACAGACCCTACATGCCCCTAAGGTGCAGTCTCAGATTACAGTTGATAATTTTTTTTCTGTAAATGGCTAAATGGTAAATATTTTAGGTTTTGGGAGCAAGATGGTCTTTATCTCAACTATTCAACTTTGCCATTGAAGCAGAAGAGAGGCCACAGACAATGTATAAACAAATGAGCATGGCTGTGTTCCAATGAAACTTTATGACATTGAAATTTCATATGATTTTCATGTGTTATGAGATATTCTTTTGAGTTTTTAAAAACCGTTTAAAAACGTAAAAGCCATTCTTAGCTTGAAGGCCAGACAAGAACAGGCAGTAGGACTGAATTTGGCCTGTGACCCATAGATTGCTTGCTAACTCTTGCCTTAGCTGTTTGGCAGCTTGCCCTGATTTATGTCCCACCCCAGGAAAAGAATGGCTCAGTTCTGTCATCTGTAGTCACATTATATAGTTTCTGGGTTTCTGGCTTTTTTAGAGAGGGTGAGGAGAGAGAGAGAGAGAGAATCTTTTTTTTTTTTTTTTTTTAAAGTATTTTATTTGTTAGGGAGAGAGAGAGCACAAGCCAGGGGAGTGGCAGGCAGAGGGAGAAGCAGGCCCCCTACTGAGCAAGGAGCCGGATGCTCGATGCTCGATGCTCAATGCTCTGCTTGATGCTCGATCACAGGACAGGACCTGACTGGAAGGCATACGTTTAACCAACTGAGCCACTCAGGCATCCTGGAGAGAGAGAATCTTAAGCAGATTCCACACCCAGTGGAGAGCCTGACTGTGCAGGGCTCGATATCCCAATCCTGAGATCATGACCTGAGCTGAAATCAAGAGCCACCCAGGTGCCCCTATAGTTTCTAGCTTTTGTCATTCCATTTACCATGCTGCATATTAATCATGAGTATTGTTTATCTCTCTTATTGGACTCTGAGCTTCTTGAGAGGAGGGCCATGGCCTAGTCAGTCATTTTTACATCCGTTGTATCTAACACTTGACCGGACACATACATAGTGGGTATTCAGAAAATGTTTAATTTTAATTTTATGGTCAGTAAGTATAAAATGTCTTTACTACTGTCTTAAAGAAGAACATCTGGTTGATAGGCAGTGGGCCTTTCCAAGTTCTTCCCTCTAGCAGTCCGTAGTAACTGCATTTGCTGCTAGTGGATCTTGTGACTCAGTGGTTATGTAATAAAAAACCTTTCCAAATTCTTTCATTTTAGAGTTCTCTTTTGCTTTCAGATAACAGATCACTGGACTTTGAATTATTAATTTGATCTTAATGATAAATATGGCTTTTCATTTTTCTTAGGAACCAGTGCTATAATCTGGATGAAAAATATAATAGCTGTCGTTTATTGAGCATATACTACATTCCAGTCTCTTAGTCAACTCTGGTTTTTCTTTAGACTTGGTAACTTTGTGACTACTATTAATTTACCTCTTTCTCTTTGTTCCATACATCTAAAACAAAACAAAGCAACAGTGTCATATGTTTTCCTTCCATACTACCTACTGTAATGAATGATAACACTGTGTATTTTGAGCCCTTCATGTCAAATCTGAATTGATCTAGACTCCTTCCCCTGCTCCTCTCCCTATCTAATTGGCTACTAAGTCTTATCAGTGTTTTTTTTTTAATCTATTGAGTTTTTCTTCTATCTCCATCTCACTTGCTCTAGATGAATTAGTAATTTCTCAACTTTTCCAATATGTAGTTGAATGTCTTTACTAGTGTTTCTGACCCCAGTTACCCCATCCCTCAATCTACCTTACCCATAATTATCAGATTGAATGCTTACAGTGATAACCTGATCATGTCAATTCTGTGATGAAAACCCTTCTATCCCATCATTTTCAAGATAAAGCCAACTTCCCAGTCATGATATACAAACCCTATGTGTGACTCCAGGGTTTAACACAGATGTGTTTCAGAACTGAGAAATATTTGGATCTCAGGTCATATAATGTACATAACACATATTATATAATACCCTCTATTCTGTGTCAGCACTGTGTGGTCATACACATTCATGTTTCTGCATCAAAGAGTATGATTGTTTATGCCACGTAGAATAAGAACTATAAGTACTATCAGTCCAGGTCATGTTTTGCGGTGAAACGAAGGCAGGAAAATGTTTAGTTTTTATAGTTTTTTGGATTTCAGAATTTGAGATAGGAGATTATGGCCCTATAGATATTCAGTGGTCTGCTAGAGCTGGTCAGCGGCAGTTGGTGATGCCATGTTGGTGATTTGAAGTCAACCATGGTAGGGGTATTTACGCCATGGACATCAGTAAATGCAACAAATAGCTTTTCCCCTCCCTGGAGATCAGGTTGTTAAACATTACCAGCAGAGGATTATATATGCCTATTATATGTATAGTATATTTATATATTTTTACCGTTATGGCAAACCAATTTGCTCACTCTATGCATTAGAACAAAAGGCTGAAGTTTCCAGGGAAGCATAGAATGTAAAAATTAAGAAGATCAATAGGTTGGCGATAAGAGAAACGGGAAAACGAGAGTTTTGGAATTGGACAGATGCGGGTTCCACTCCACTATTCCAGACTGTGTGAACCTGGGTAAATCACTTACCTTATCTGGGTCTCAGTTTACACATTTGAAAAATAGGGACTGATACCTTTCTCTTAAGGTTGTTTTAAGGATCCAAAAGCTAGATATTGCATGCAAAGTGCCTGACATAGAATGAGCAGTAAATGATATTCTGTGTTTATTATAAGCCTTGCTTTTCTGGAGGTGTTTATTTCTGTAGACATGACTCCCATTCTCTAACATTCCTAATGCCCCCACAGAAAATATCATGCAGTTTAGCTCTTGTATTTTAGTTCAACTTGTGTCAGTTGATCTCCTTAGAAAGATGATCCTTGACTTCTCTTGAGCATGTTTGTGTAAACTAAATTTATAGGCCTGGACTTTTTTCCCATGAAAAGCTTTTATTCTTTTACTTAATAAACATTAATTGAGCATCTATTACATATTAATGGGCTAGGTGCTGGTGATAGATTAACAAGACATAGACCCTTCTTATATTTCAGTGGAATGATAGATAGTTGGGCAAGGAGGCCAACTATTTAAATGCAGGGAAGTTAGGGGGCTTTTGTAATCAGCTGGGTAAGAAGTGATGGTGATATGAACTAAGATAGTGGAAGTAGGAATGGAGGAGAGATGTTTCACTCAAAGATAAGGACTATAGAACTGGATAACTTGGAAGTGATCTTGCTTTCTTTCTCCCTGTCCCATCTGAAATCTCTGGCTTTGCCTTGTGTATAAGTGGTGGTGCCATTTATCAATATAACATGTACATGAAGAGGATCAGATCTTGAGCAGAACATGATGGGTCCAGTTTTGGACCATCCTAGTTTTGAAATGTGTGTAGGGTATCTGGGTAGGGTAACCATATAATTTATCACACAAACTTGAACATTTATGAGAGTGAGTAGGATGTGCTCTTAATAATGAAGACTGGGGCAATAGGTATACACTGGACCTATCTTGGAAGAACCAAGGATGTCAAGAAAAGATCAATAAATATCAAGCCATACAAGCAGAAAGTATAGAGTGAAGACAGTAGTGGGTTAAGTGGAATACTGGAGAAAAATTTTTTTAATTTAAACTCAATTAATTAACATATATATTATTAGTTTCAGAAGTAGAGTTTAGTGATTCATCAGTTGCGTATAACACCCAGTGCTCATTACATCAAGTGCCCTCCTTTTTTTTTTTTTTTTTTTTTAAAGATTTTATTTTATTTATGTGACAGAGAGACAGCCAGTGAGAGAGGGAACACAGCAAGGGGAGTGGGAGAGGAAGAAGCAGGCTCCCAGCCTAGGAGCCCGATGTGGGACTCGATCCCGGAACGCCGGGATCACGCCCTGAGCTGAAGGCAGACGCTTTAACGACTGCGCTACCCAGGCACCCTCAAGTGCCCTCCTTAATGCCTGTCACCCAGTTATCTCATCTGCCTCCCCTCCAGCAACCCTCAGTTTGTTTCCTATAGTTAAGAGTCTCTTATGGTTTGTCTCCCTCTCTCATACTGTCTTATTTTATTTTTCCCTCCCTTTCCCTTTCCCAAATACATAAATTCATAAATTCCATATGAGTGAAATCAAATAATTGTTCTTTCTCTGAGTTATTTCGCTTACATAATACCCTCTAGTTCCATTCACATCTTTGCAAATGGTGAGATTTCATTCTTTTTGATGTCTCAGTAGTATTCCGTTGTGTATATATACACCATGTCTTCTTTTTTTTCATTTTTAAACTTTTTTAAAAAATTCAATTAACATATAATATATTATTAGTTTCAGAGGTAGAGGTCACTGATTCATCAGTCTTATATAATACCCAGTGCTCATTACATCACATGCCTTCCTTAATGTCCATCACCCAGTTACCCCATCCCTCCATCCCCCTCCCCTCCAGCAACCCTCAGATTGTTTCCTGTGATTAAGAGTCTCTATGGTTTATCTCCCTTTCTGATTTCCTCTTGTTTTATTTTTTCCTCTCTTCCCCTATGATCCTCTGCCTTGTTTCTTAAATTCCACATATCAGTGAGATCATATGATAATTATCTTTCTCTGATTGACTTATTTCGCTTAGCATATACCCTCTTGTTCCATCCATGTCGTTGCAAATGGCAAGATTTCAATTTTTTTGATTGCTGAGTAGTACTCCATTGTGTGTTTGTGTGTGTTTGTGTGTGTGTGTGTGTGTGTATATATATATATATATATATATACACACACACACACATACATACCACATCTTTATCCATTCATCTGTCGATGGATATCTGGGCTCTTTTCCATTGTGTGGCTATTGTGGACATTGCTGCTATAAACATTGGGGTACATGTGCTCCTTCGAGTCACTATGTTTGTATCCTTGGGATAAATACCAGTAGTGCAATTGCTAGGTCGTAGGGCAGCTCTATTTTTAACTTTTTGAGGAACCTCCATACTGTTTTCCATAGTGGCTGTACCAGTTTGCATTCCCACCAGCAGTGTAAGAGGGCTCCCCTTTCTCCACATCCTCACCAACATCTGTTGATTCCTGAGTTGTTCATTTTAGCCATTCTGACTGGTGTGAGGTCCATCTCATGGTGGATGGACCATCAACTACATTGATTTGTAGTTCCCTGATGCCAAGTGATGTTGAACATTTTTTCATGTGTCTGTTGGCCATTTGGATATCTTCTTTGGAGAAATGTCTGTTCATGTCTTCTGCCCATTTCTTCACTGGATTATTTGTTTTTTGGGTTTTGAGTTCGATAAGTTCTTTACAGATTTTGGTTACTAGCCCTTTATCTGATAAGACATCTGAAAATATCTTCTCCCATTCTGTCAGTTGTCTTTTGGTTTTGTTGACTATTTCCTTTGCTGTAAAAGGCTATTTATCTTGATGAAGTACCAATAGTTCATTTTTGCTTTTGTTTCCCTTGCCATTGGAGACATGTCTAGCAAGAAATTGCTGTGGCTGAGGTCAAAGAGGTTGCTGCCTGTGTTCTCCCGGATTTTGATGGATTCCTGTCTCACATTTAGGTCTTTCATCCATTTTGAGTTTATTTTTGTGTTTGGTGTAAGAAAATGATCCAGTTTCATTCTTCCACATGTGGCTGTCCAATTTTCCCAACACCACTTTAGTTAAAGAAACTGTCTTTTTTCCATTGGATATTCTTTCCTGCTTCATTGAAGATTAGTTGACTGCAGAGTTGAGGGTCCCTATCTTTGTTCTGTTTTCTATTCCACTGATCAATGTGTTTGTTTTTGTACCTGTACCATACTGTCTTGATGATTACAGCTTTGTAATACAGCTTAAAGTCTGGAACTGTGATGCCACCAGCTTTGATTTTCTTTTTCAACATTCCTTTGGCTAGTCAGGGTCTTTTCTGCTTCCATACAAATTTTAAGATTATTTGTTCCAGCTCTGTGAAAAAAGTTGGTCGTATTTTGATAGGGATTACATTGAATGTATAGATTGCTTTGGGTGTCCTGGAGAAATTTTTAAGAGGGGGGAAAATGTGACCATTGAGACAGGAAGGAAACCTGGAGCTAGTGGTTTCACAGAATCCCAGGGAATAATCATTTTATTTTCTCTTGTCTTTTGTTTGGGAGTAGAGTCCCTTTGAGGGATTCATCATCATATAATGATTATCTGCAGGGAAAGGTCATATACTTTTAAAAAAGGGGTTTTACCTTTTATTGGAATACTAATTTGAATGACTTCTTATGCATTATGATATAAAACTCTTAAGTTTTATTAAGCACTTTTGTTTTGCAATCATTTGACCAAAATCTGCTAATTCACATCCAATTTAAATCTAGGTGTCATTTTATGTTTATTTTATTTATATTTATTTATTTTATCCTAAGATTATGAGTTTTAGTCAACTATAGTGAGTATAAAGTAAACTTCTACATCAAGAGATAGAATACATTTATTCTATAATACTGAAAATCATAAATAGCACTAATTTTCCTTCTTTAGAAAAAAGGATTCTTCAGGAAGTCAACAAAAAAACAGAACAAATGAATATTTTGCATTCTTAGTGGGTTATGGTTGGCTATTTTCCCCCTAATATTGTATTATGAAAAATTTCAAACATACAAAGAATTGAAAGAATTATGCCTGCTAGCTCTAATTAATGTATTGCTGTATTTGCTTTATCACACATCTGTCCATCTGTTTGTCCCTCTAGTCATTCATCAGTCCATCTTATTTATTTATTTGTTTAATTGTGATGCCTTTCAAGTAAGTTGATTGGCTGTTTTCCTAAGCAGTATTAGCTTTGTTTTTTTTGTGTGTGTGTGTGGGTGTTGTAATTAAATTGTTAACCCGTTTTGTGCAGATGTTTTCAGCTGACCATTTTTCCTGTTTCTAGAAACATGAAGTTCCCAATAATAGCTGTCAAATTTAGGACATTGAGAAAAAGAGTCTGGTAAATAGTGTTAAGTCTGATTAGTGTCCCCTCTCTCAATAGATTTATAATCCAGACACTTACAGGTTTTAAAGTTATGAAAAATAATTTCCATTGGTCTTTTAACATTATTATTTTTTGGTATTTTAAATAAATCCTTATTCATACTCATATTATATTGTTTTCAGAGTGGAAAGATCTACAGACCAAGTCATCAAGCCAGTCAATGTGGGAGCACTATCAAAGTGGGTTGGGAAGATACCCCCAGATGTTTTACAAGACATGGCAGTGATTGCACCCATGCTTGCCAAACTTGGATATGACCCATATGCCAATCCACCTAACTATGGAAAACCTGATCCCAAAATCCTTGAAAACACTAGAAGGGTAAGTGAGATTTTTAAAGTGAATTGAGAAAACTGGATATGGAATTTGGGTCCTGAAGTTTTTTCTTATTTTGCTTCTTGTTTTTTATGATCAGAAATTTAAGTTTGAAAAAGTCTGTTTGTAGAATGCTTTATCATGAGAACACTTCCACTGCATTTTAAGGGTAACTGTGACTCTTCCAGGAATTATGGGGACAATTCTTAAATGTCCTTTGTCCAATTTCTAGAAATGGTGCTTATTGTTGGGGAGATTTATTCTCATAGCTGATTACCACAAATTTGCTGGAAAAACCAGAATTATTAATGACCTCACTTCTAGGTTTTTTTTTTTTTTTTCCTTTAGAACCTAATAGCTACTTTACTTTTAAACCTTTGTTTAAATAGGGCATGATTTCTTGATACTTGAAAACTGAACGTAGGCTACATCATAAGAATTATTAAACAGGTGTAATAAGTTACCTTCTGACTGAAAGTTGCTATGAAAGTGTAATTACAGCTTTTTAAAAAATAAATTATGCTCACATCTTTATAAAATGTTGTTTCAGAGAAGCTAAAAACTCAAAGAGCCAATCTGAATATGTACCTTTGTTGTATAATTTATTTCAAATCAGAATTTTCTTTTTTTATTATTGTAAAATATACATAACATTAAATTTAGCATTTTTACAATTTATAAGTATAGAGTTCAGTGGTATTAAGTACATTCACTTGTCGTGAACTTCCACCACCATCCAACTCCAAAACTTTTTCGTCTTTCTAAACTGAGACTACATACTCATTATCCTTTCCCCTCCTTCCAGCCCCTAGCAACCACAATTCTACCCTCTGTCTCTACATGCATTCTTTTCTAAAACTGCAGTTTAAACAACACAACTATGTTAGCATTAAAATTCCTTGCTTTTCTCAGGTATTCTCTTGCTTATGTTAGTGTCCTTCTCTCCCTACAACCTTATATCATCTCTTTATTCTGTCTTTATTTTGATAGCTTTAATTGACAAACACATTTATGTTTCATGAGGTTATTTCCATGTGGATTTTTTTCTCTTAGGTATTATGTACTTTAATTTCCCTTTTTCAGTTCATTAGTGGCTATATATAGGAAGAGCTAACTTCTTCTAAACCATCATTTATATAGCTAGTTTTTTTGTTTTTTAAATAACCTTTATTCTCTTTACAATTTCATATATACAGACATTTTATTATAAAAATATAAGCTTGGGGGTGCCTGGGTGGCGCAGCGGTTAAGCGTCTGCCTTCGGCTCAGGGCGTGATCCCGGCATTATGGGATCGAGCCCCACATCAGGCTCCTCCGGTATGAGCCTGCTTCTTCCTTTCCCACTCCCCCTGCTTGTGTTCCCTCTCTCACTGGCTGTCTCTATCTCTGTCAAATAAATAAATAAAATCTTTAAAAAAAAAATAAGCTTGGTATATATAACTTACAAAATTAAAAAGATAGAAGAAAATTGACCTCTGTTACCAACCATACACATACCATTTTAATATTTCAGTGGATTTCCCTTCCTTCTCTGTATATCGTTAAACAAAGGTAAGATTGCATTGTTTTATAATCTTACTTTTGCTCACACACACAATTTTGTATCCAGTCCTTTCTTTGTAATAGTCACAAGCGTGTTGCTTTTTTTTTTTTTTTAAGATATTATTTATTTGACAGAGAGAGAGAGGCAGATGGAGAAGCAGATTCCCCACTGAGCAGGAAGCCCAATGCAGGACTCGATCCCAGGACCCTGGGATCATGACCCAAGCTGAAGGCAGACACTTAACTGAGCCACTCTGGTGCCCCCCCAGCATGCTGCTTTTTAAACATGATTTTTCATGGTTACATAATATATTATGAGCCACCTCATGTCCTTTCTGAAACACAGCAGGTCAGTAAATGAATGAACAAGTAAAATGTATTTCCCTAGTATATGTTCTATAATTCATTTTATCATTTTCCTTTTGTTGCTTACAGTTTTGTGTTCGACAGATTACACTACAATGAACATCTTTGCACAAGATACATTTTAGTTTCTTTTTTTTAGTTCAGACTAATGAAAGTAGAATTAAACCAGGTCCAAGTATCTGAAACTTTTTAAGTTGCTTGATATATGTTGATAATTTCTTTTTAATCATTGGAACTATCTGTATAATAGGTCATTTTATTTTTTATTTTTGCTAATTTTAATAGGTTTCATTGATTAATATAATTGAACATTTCACAGTTATTACCTATATGCATATATTCTTTTATGAACCATCTCTGAAGTTTTTAAAAAAGTTTACATTCTGCTAAAGATGAAGTACACATCAGTCTAACATCCTTTATCATAGTCCTTGATAATCTCTTGGTAATTGGTAATTCATAGCTTTCTCCTTTGTACAGTAGTGAAATGTTTTTTATAAACCGGAAACCTGTACAAATGATATTTCAAGGTTTTCCAGGCAGTAGTAGTTTTCCTACATGCAAGTTGACTGGCTAGATTATTCTTGGCCTGCTTGAGTGGTAGGTTGGGAAGAATGCTGTGGTTTGAATCCATGTGACTAGAGAATTTGTTTCATACACACTTGTGGCTTTTTAGAGGGTTTCAGAATGCACACTGGGGGGAAAAAGCCCTTTTCTCCCATCTCTCTTTCTGAAGTCACAAATAATTTTGAGGGAAAAAAAGATAAAGTGTGAACTATAATTGCATTTTTTAGCACTTCATGATAATACATACAAGCTGACATTCTTGTTTTGTGGGGTTGGGTTTCATAGCCCTTCTTGTAATCCAACTCGTATGTTTTTTCAAAGCTTCTTTGCTTGCAAAAACTCAGATGCTAATATACCCAGCACTGGTGATCGTGAAGTTTCATAAAGTAACATTTAAAAAGTGATGTTTGACTGTCAAGTGTGATCTGAGAATGGGTCCAGAGAAAGAAGGTGGCTAGGGAGATTATTCCCTTTATTTATGGGATGGGAGTGGGAAGAAATTCACATTTTGACTGGGCATCTAGAATCCAAAGCTCCAGGCCTAAAAGTGCTGGTTTTCATATAATTCTGGGTAGTCTAGAAGTATTGGTGTCTGAGTCAACTATTTTGGGGACATATTGCCCAATTTTGAATAGAAAATCATGTGCTTGATGGTTGCTGTGACTCAGATGGTAAATTGGAAATTAAATGCTAACATATTCCTTACTCTTTCCCATCATAGTCTCTAATCCCCAAATTGTGGCACATTTAAGTAGATAGTGCCCGCTCGGTTGCAGCCTTAGCCTTCCACTCTCCCATAGGTTTTTAATCTTTTTAGATTTACAAATCTAATTGAGAATCTGATGAAATATATGGATCCCTACCTTAGAAATATAGACACAGAGATGCACAGAATTTTACCCACAATTTCAGGGAATTCATAGATGTCCCTGAAGCCTCTCAGTTAAGGACTTCTGTTTTCTAGTCTCCTTGATCAAGCTCATCCACTCATGTGGCTTTGATTACAGCCTATTTGCTGATGATCATAAATCTGTATCTCCCAGTGGGTTTCTTTTTTTTTTTTTTTTTATGTATTATGTTAGTCACCATACAGTACATCCCTAGTTTTTGATGTAAAGTTCCATGATTCATTACTTGCGTATAACACCCAGTGACCATGCAATACGTGCCCTCCTTAATACCCATCACCAGCCTATCCCATTCCCCCACCCCCCTCCCTCGGGTTTCTTTCCTAAGCCCCAGGTTCCTAATTTCCAACTGCCTTTTGTATGTCTCCACCTACATGCTCACAAAGACTTCAAACTCAGTGACAAAATAGAACTTATTTTCCGAATTTATTCCATGGTAGGCAGAAGCTTGATGGAATTGTTCACTAAACTGAGCAGGAATCTAGAGTAGGGATGGGACAGGCTAGCTCATCTATACTTGAAGCGTCTATGAGCCACTGAGCAGATGGGAGGAGCAGCGTCCTCAGGGCACATGAGTCAAGCCAGGAAACAGTTTAAAGACCTGGTTACTAAACCTGAAGAGAGCTGAAAAGCAGATCAAAGTATGAATAGAATATGCTTTTGAAAACCTGAATAGACAGCACTAATAAAGAGCCAGTAGTCAAATGGAAAAGCAGGTATCAGAAGGGTTCTTCAGCAGGCTGCAGAACCCACCGTAGCAAGCAAGAAGGAACTTGATATAAGGCATAGGAAGTATTGGTAGAAGTGTTAGATATTGTTGATTGCCTGTTCCATCTTTTCCTGTTAGTAGGAACTATCTCTTAAAAAATAAACTAAAAATTCCTGGTATTAATTTTTCTAAACTTTCTCACAGGTGGGATAAGCATGTGGCCAGTTTTTATCTAGGCAGTGCTATATAAGGAGATGTCTGCTAGGGTTTTCTGGGAGACATTTAACTTTCTGAGAAAATAAAGAATTGTATGAAGAGAGCTTCTCTTTCCCTTCCTGCTTTTGAACACTGCTGTGGAAGAACTTCGCGTGTGGCTCTGCTGTAGCCACCTTGAGATCGTAAGAGAAGATACCACTGATACTCTGAAAATGATAGAAGGAAGACAAAGAAGGAGCCTGGGACCCTTGATTTCTGAGCTCCTGAGCCTAGCTCAGGACTGACCATATGTGTTTGAACTACTTTTAACCAATTATTCTGTAATTGTATCTTAACTGCTAGTGGAGTCCTATTCCTGAGTGTGTGGAGGAAACAAAGCCAACCCAGTGAGGCAAGCAGAGCGAGTCCAAGAAAGAGTCTGGCACTGTTTGAAGTCCTGGTTGTCTGTGAATATCATCTTCAACTCTGCTCTTGCCACAGTTATGTGAGACATCGTCGTTCACATCCAGGAAAAATCCCCCCTTGGACTCCTTGACTTTAATTGGGCTTGTGGGCCATAGTAGGAATCTTCCAACTAATACTGTTCTTGGTGAATTTGAAGGATGATAAATCTTCAGCTATTCCTCATATCCTTGATTTCTTGTACTCAAATTTTGGCTGTTTTAGTTAAGGGAATACTTACATTCTCTTAAAATTTTCATAGACCTTCAAAGCAACAACTGTAGAATTAAATTCAATTCCTTCTTCCAGGTTTTTTCCCCCCAAGTATTTTGCCTTGATTTTGAAAACAGGCAGAATTGTTTCCTTTGGGCATTTTATGAAGAATATATGAGGAGGTTCAGAGTAGTACATTTTACCATCTCTCAGAATACCTCAGTCTGTACTTAGATATATCATTTTAAGACTTAAATTATTAAACAGGTAATTACTAAAAAATTGCTCTAGGCATAACACCTAGTTGCTTCAGAAGAAGCAAAGACTGGGTTTGTATACAGGAAGATGTGGGTAATTAGAAAAGATATGACATAGAAATAATAAGGTAATGATAAGATGACAGAAAATTTTCTACTGTGTTTTAAAAGCGTAAAAACTGGTTTTAGAAACTCAGGAATTTGTCCACTGGGTCATTCTCAAAATCCAAGACTACCCCAAGGGAATATCCACCAGATTGTGCCCTTTGACTCATCATTCTGAGTCAAGTCTTTGTTTCATCTTCTCTGTCACCATTCTGGCACAGTCATTCACAAATGTGTCTCGATAACTTGTGTTTTCTGCCAGAAATGCTTTTGGGGGTAATGAATTTCATGTATTTGTATTTGCGTAAAGCGAGTCTTCTTCTTCGTCTTTTACTTACCTAATCAAATGTCAAAGGAACCCCTTCGTTATGTGTACAAGCCACATATTCCTTACTTGTGTCATTCCTGATTTAATACATTTAAATTATCTTCTTTAACAACAGTTGCCTTCAGATGTGATCCTATCTGAAGGCCTTGGGGAATCTAGTCTCTAAAAAGAAGCAGGTTCCATAGTTCCTCTTATCTTTCTCTTTCTGCTTTCATTAGTGAGACCATCTTTTGAAGAAGAGAGAACACTTGAAGAAGCTAAGAGGTTTGGTTGGGTAGCTATTTACAGTTTCCCTTAGAATTCTAAAGAGAGAAATCAAGTCTCACCTATCCTAAACATTTAGATATAATATACTAAACAATAATACCCAACTCTTAGAAAATTCATGTCTATAATGGGAATATAATAAACCAGAATAATCAGAAGTAATTTTACACCCCATGCTCTTATTCAAGGGAAAATAAGGGAGAAGATATTTCTAGGTTAACTTAGTATCAGATTACCAGTGTCTGAAATAGCTTTTTCCAATTACCTTTTAAAAATTCCATAAATGAAATGAAATGAAATGAAATGAAAAAGTTCCATAAAGGGGAGCCTCGGTGACTCAGTCAGTTAAGGGTCCAACTCTTGATTTTGGCTCAGGTCATAGGATTGAGCCCTGCATTGGGCTCCACGCTCAGTGTGGAGTCTGCTTGAGATTCTCTGTTTCCCTCTGCCCCTGCCCCACACTTGCACACACGATCTCTTTCTCTTTCTCTCTCTCACAAAATAAATAAATAAAATCTTTTAAAAAAATTCCATAAAGATATTTTAATAAAGAGAAACATCACTGTAAAACAAAGATACGAAAAAGCTTTATGCTAAAGAATGGGCAAGTTTTCTAATAAGTTTATCATTGATTACATTGAGACCACATTCATGTCACTTTCTTAAACCCAAGTTTACCAGTGGACACAAAGAAGCCATAATAAGGCTTGGACTCACCTTTACTATCCATTTCCAACTCCAGATTGGAAGGGTTGCCCTGACTAGAAAATCAGGAAGTTAGAGTTATTAGCTGGTCTGCTAAACATCCTAACCCTATCATCTCCCCTCTTTCTATAGTTACTCTGTCTTTCTGTATCCACTGTCAGGTCACAGCTCCAGGTAAACAGCATTTCTGGAGTTTAAGGAGCATGTGATAAAGGGTAGAATTGATGCTACAAAAAAATCAGATGAATGACATAGCGCACTTGGAGTGCTTTTCTAGAATGCACAGTGAAAGCACAGCGATGAAAATGATAGGTAAAAGGAAAGTATCCATACACAAGAGAGAAAAATTTAACCAATGAATAATAGAAATCTCTAAAGGAAAAATCAGAAGAAATAGAACAGAAGCATTAATCAAATTGACATTGTAGGAAAGTTCCTAAGGCTGAAAATGACCTGAAGAGAAACAAGATAAAATGAACTTGTGGGACTTCATCAAGATAAAAAGCTTCTGCACAGCCAAGGAAACAGTCAAAAAAACTAAGAGGCAGTCCACAGAATGGGAGAAGATATTTGCAAATGATACTACAGATAAAAGACTGGTATCCAAGATCTACAAAGAACTTCTCAAACTCAATACGCGAGAAACAAATAAACAAATCAAAAAATGGGCAGAAGATATGAACAGATACTTTTCCAATGATGACGTGCAAATGGCTAACAGACACATGAAAAAATGTTCAAAATCATTAGCCATCAGGGAAATTCAAATCAAAACCACACTAAGATACCACCTTACACCAGTTAGAATGGCAAAAATTGACAAGGCAAGAAACAATTGCTGGAGAGGATGTGGAGAAAGGGGATCCCTCCTACATTGTTGGTGGAATGCAAATTGGTACAGCCACTCTGGAAAACAGTGTGGAGGTCCCTTAAAAAGTTAAAAATTGAGCTACCCTATGATCCAGCCATTGCACTACTGGGTATTTACCCCAAAGATACAGACGTAATGAAGAGAAGGGCCGTATGCACCCCAATGTTCATAGCAGCATTGTCCACAATAGCTAAATCGTGGAAGGAGCCAAGATGCCCTTCAACAGATGACTAAATAAAGAAGTTGTGGTCCATAGATACAATGGAATATTACTCAGCTATCAGAAAGAACGAGTTCTCAACATTTGCTGCAACATGGACG
Source organism: Ursus arctos (assembly GCF_023065955.2). Classification (NCBI taxonomy): domain Eukaryota; kingdom Metazoa; phylum Chordata; class Mammalia; order Carnivora; family Ursidae; genus Ursus; species Ursus arctos. The sequence continues at coordinate 89,476,162 of NW_026622874.1, forward strand.
GCACTGGAGGAGATAATGCTGAGAGAAATAAGTCAAGCAGAGAAAGACAATTATCGTATGGTTTCTCTCATCTATGGAACATAAGAACTAGGATGATCGGTAGGGGAAGAAAGGGATAAAGAAAGGGGGGGTAATCAGAAGGGGGAATGAAGCATGAGAGACTATGGACTCTGAGAAACAAACTGAGGGCTTCAGAGGGGAGGGGGGTGGGGGAATGGGATAGACTGCTGATGGGTAGTAGGGAGGGCACGTATCGCATGGTGCACTGGGTGTTACACGCAACTAATGAATCATCGAACTTTACATCAAAAACCAAGGATGTACTGTATGGTGACTAACATAATATAATTAAAAAACATTTAAAAAAGGGGGAGGAATAATAAAAAAATAAATTAAAAATAAATAAATAAATAACTCAAAAGAATAAAAAAGGCAAAGTATCAATCTAATAAAACTGGAATTAACAACACACACACAAAAAAGAATAAAAAGGGCTTACTATTTTCTAAAGAACATATGGGGGAAAAAATGTCTGTACTATATTTTGGTGGTATTTAAAAAATTTCAAAGATCCTGGGGGGAAAAACCTGCATATAATGAAGCAGAAAACAATGGGTTACCTACCAAAAAATGAAAATGACACTGGTGGCAGAATTAATCTTTTGCAATACTGGATGTTTGGGGAAAAAATGGAGCAGCGGTTCTTAACCTACATTTACTTTATTGTGTCTTTGAATTCCCTGAAATAGTACAAACTTACGTGTGTTGATGCAAGTTTATTTTCCTGGAAATAGAATCTATATCTTTCATCATATTTTCAAGTGAAACAAAGAATCATAATGGAGCAATATCCACAAGCACCTTTTATTGTAAAATAATTTAAAACCTGGAGAAAAGTTGCAAGAGTAACACAGAGGACTCCTGTGTTTTCTCAGATTCACTAATCTTTAACTTTTGGCCATAAGTATGTCCTTCACCAACTCCCCCCGCCCTTCTTCTCTCCCTCTCTCTCTGTTTGTGTATAAAATATATATTTACCAGGTTTACTTTTGTCTTACCATTCTCTCATTTTACACTAACACCCATATATACACTATATTTTATTTGTTACTTAATCATTTATAATTTGAAAATTGGTTGTATACATCATGCCCCTTTGCTTTTAATATTTCTTAAAAATGAGAATATTATCAGTGCAGTTTATCAAATTCAGATAACTTCACATTGACAGAATGCTTTTATCTAATTTATAGTCTGTATTTCAGTGTTGTTGTCAGTTGTCTCAGTAATGTACTTTCTAGATTCTTCCCCACCAGTGCAGGTTTCAGTCTCAGATAACATATTGTATTTAGTTTCATGTTGTTTCCGTTTCCTTTAATCTTTAACATTTCCTCATATGTTGTTCTGTCTGTCAAGACATTGACATTTTTGAAGAATTTGGGCAAGTTATTTTATACAGTGCTCCTCATTGTGGGTTTGTTTGATGTTGCCTTATGGTTAAATCAGATGGCGCATTCCCAGCAGGATACTCGATATATGGTATTGTTTCATTCTTAAGGAATCACATCTGGAGGCACACGGTATCCATCTGTTCCTCCTTGGTGATGTTAATTTTTCTGTTTATAAAGGTGTTTTTCCAGTGTCTCCACTCCGTATTTATTATTTTCTCCCTTTCATTCAAAGTAACTTTGCACTTTAAGACGGTACAGATATCAGGGTGCCTGAGTGACTCAGTCGGTTAAGTGTCTTAGGCTTCATTTCCACTGGGGTCATGATCTCAAGGTCCTGGGATCGAGCCCTGCATCCGTCTCTGCCCTCAGCGTGGCGTCTGCTTGATATTCTCTCTCTCCCTCTGCCCCTCTCCTGCTTGCATGAGGGAGAGAGAGAGAGAGAGAAATAAGTAAGTAAATAAAATCTCTCTTTTTTTTAAAAAGATTTTATTTATTTATTTGACAGAGAGAGCACAAGCAGGGGAAGTGGCAGAGGGAAAAGCAGGCTCCCCACTGAGCAGTGAGCCTGATGTGGGGCTCTATCCCAGGACCTGGGACCATGACCTGAGCCAAAGGCAGACACTTAACCGACTGAGCCACCAAGTACCCCAATAAATAAAATATTTTTTAAAAAAGGTTGTGCAAATATCTTGCTTTTCATTAGACTTTACACCTTAGATTTAGCATCCATTGATGATTTTTGCTCACAGCAGTCTTTATTATGATAGTCACGAGATGCTAGTTTGTGCAACCCTACTACTCTCTCCATTTTATAGGAGAATTATCAGTGTCACAGAATTCTGCACGGAATTGTCTTTGTTGTGGTAGTGACAGGAAGCAGATGGCACACTTGAAAGAGTTTAGCTGACAAGATTTTATTGAAGGATTGATTTATTGAAATGTGGCCATGGTTAAGAAATCAACAAGAAATGATGAAGTGCCAGTAACTGGCAACAAAGAGAAGGCATTACCATCCTTAGGCCTGCAGAGGCCTTGCCGCTTGCCAGTCTGGTGAAAACCGGGAGGAACTACACATGGGTGCTCTGACTGTCGAGGAAAGCGGCCACTGACAGACAGAGGGAAGGTCGGTGTTTTGTCTGCAGTGATGGGTGATGGATTTGCCCACTTCTCCCTAAAGTTATCAAAGTTTGCTTTATTTTGAGGCAACTTTATTGAGAGCTTACAGATTTAGAATCATTACTGTTTCCTGGCAAATAGAGTACTTTATCATAATCTAAAGATTCTATCACTAAAAATGCTTTTCGTCTTACAGTAGGGTTGCCAGATAAAATACAGGATACCCGATTAAATTTGTATTTCAGATAAACAACACATAATCTTTAGTGTACGTATGTTCTAAATATATTAAAAATTATTCATTGTTTATCTGAAATGCAAATTTGACTTACATAGTCCTGGGTTTTCTTTATTTCCACTAACTTTAGCAACCCTATCTTTAAAAAGACTAATTTTTTTACAAATAATATAGCTACTCTGACTTCTTTTTGTTGTAATTCCCTAGTATGTCTTTTTCTATTTTGTAAATTTCAACGTTTCTAAGTCTTTATGTTTTAATGGTTTCTTAGCCAGTAGCTGAAATTGTATTTAATCTAATCTGGCCTATGTATATTTTCAAGCAAGTTTTTTGTTGTTGTTGGTGGTGGTTTCTTTTTTCCTTCCTTCCTTCCTTCCTCCCTTCCTCCCTTCCTTCCTTCCTTCCTTCCTTCCTTCCTTCCTTCCTTCCTTCCTTCCTTTTCTATTTTTAAAATTTAAATCAATTAATTAACATATAATGTTTTACTGGTTTCTGGAGTACAGGTCTGTGATTCATTAGTTTTATATAATACCCAGTGCTCATTACATCACATGCCCTCCTTAATGTCCATCACCCAGTTATACCCATCCCTCCACCCCACCCACCAGCAACCCTCAGTTTTTTTCCTAGAGTTAAGAGTCTCTTATGGTTTGTCTTCCTCTCTGGTTTCATCTTGTTTTATTTTTTCCTCTCTTCCCCTATAGTCCTCTGTTTTGTTTCTTAAATTCCACATATCAGTGAAATCATATGATTATTATCTTTCTCTGATTGACTTACTTCTCTTAGCATAATACCCTCTAGTTCCATCCGCATCATTGCAAATGGCAAGATTTAATTTTTTGATGTCTGCGTAATATTCCATATTCATCTGTCGATGGACGCCTGGGATCCTTCCATAGTTCGACGGTTGTGGCCATTGCTGCTATATATAAACATTGGGGTGCAGGTGCCCCTTTGGATCACTACATTTGCATCTTCGGGGTAAATACCCAGTAGTGCAATTGCTGAGTCCTAGGGTAGCTCTATTTTTTACTTTTTGAGGAACCTCCATACTGTTTTCCAGAGTAGCTGCACCAGCTTGCATTCCCACCAGCAGTGTAAGAGGGTTCCCCTTTTTTCTGCATCCTTGACAACATCTGTCATTTCCTGATGTGTTCATTTTAGCCATTCTGACTGGTGTGGGGTGGCATCTCTTTGTGGTTTTGATTTGTAGTTCCCTGATGCCAACTGATGTTGAGCATTTTTTCATGTGTCTGTTGGCCGTTTGGATGTCCTCTTTGGAGAAATGTCTGTTCATGTCTTCTGCCCATTTCTTCACTGGATTATTTGTTCTTTGGGCATTGAATTTGATAAGTTCTTTTTAGATTTTGGATACTAGCCCTTTATCTGATAAGACATCTGAAAATATCTTCTCCCATTCTGTCAGTTGTCTTTTGGTTTTGTTGACTATTTCCTTTGCTGTAAAAAGCTATTTATCTTGATGAAGTCCCAATAGTTCATTTTTGCTTTTGTTTCCCTTGCCATTGGAGACACATCTAGCAAGAAATTGCTGCAGCTGAGGTCAAAGAGGTTGCTGCCTGTGTTCTCCCGGATTTTGATGGATTCCTGTCTCACATTTAGGTCTTTCATCCATTTTGAGTTTATTTTTGTGTTTGGTGTAAGAAAATGATCCAGTTTCATTCTTCCACATGTGGCTGTCCAATTTTCCCAACACCACTTTAGTTAAAGAAACTGTCTTTTTTCCATTGGATATTCTTTCCTGCTTCATTGAAGATTAGTTGACTGCAGAGTTAAGGGTCCCTATCTTTGTTCTGTTTTCTATTCCACTGATCAATGTGTTTGTTTTTGTACCTGTACCATACTGTCTTGATGATTACAGCTTTGTAATACAGCTTAAAGTCTGGAACTGTGATGCCACCAGCTTTGATTTTCTTTTTCAACATTCCTTTGGCTAGTCAGGGTCTTTTCTGCTTCCATACAAATTTTAAGATTATTTGTTCCAGCTCTGTGAAAAAAGTTGGTCGTATTTTGATAGGGATTGCATTGAATGTGTAGATTGCTCTAGGTAGTAGCATAGACATTTTAACAGTATTTGTTCTTCCAATCCATGACCATGAAGTGTTTTTCCATTTCTTTGTGTCTTCCTCAATTTCTTTCATGAGTATTCTATAGTTTTCTGAGTATAGATCCTTTGCCTCTGGTTAGATTTATTATTAGATATCTTACGGTTTTGGGTGCAATTGTAAATGAGATCAACTCCTTAATTTCTCTTTCTTCTGTCTCATTGTCAGTGTATAAAATGCAACTGATTTCTGTGCATTGATTTTATATCCTGCCACTTGGCTGAATTCCTGTATGAGTTCTAGCAATTTGGGGGTAGAGTCTTTTGGGTTTTCCACGTAGAGTATCATGTCATCTGCAAAGAGTGAGAGTTTGACTTCTTCTTTGCCAAATTGGCTGCCTTTTATTTTTTTGTTGTTGTTGTCTGATTGCTGAGGCTAGGACTTCTAGTATTATGTTAAACAGCAGTGGTGATAGTGGACGTCCCTGCCCTGTTCCTGACCTTAGGGGAAAAGCTCTCAGTTTTTCCCCATTGAGAATGATATTTGCTATGCATTTTTTGTAGATGGCTTTTTTGAAATTGCGGTATATTCCCTCTATCCCTACACTGTGAAGAGTTTTAATCAAAATAGGATGCTGTACTTTGTCAAATACTTTTTCTGCACCTATTGAGAGGATCATATGGTTCTTGTCCTTTTTTATTATTTATGTAGTGTATCACATTGATTGATTTGCAGATGTTGAGCAACCTTGCATCCCGGGAATAAATCTTACTTGGTCATAGTGAATAATCCCTTTAATGTACTCTTGGATCCTATTGGCTAGTATTTTGGTGAGGATTTTGGGATATTGGTCGGTAATTCTCCTTTTTAATGGGGTTTTTGTCTGGTTTTGGGGTCAACGTAATGCTGGCCTCATAGAATGAGTTTGGAAGTTTTCCTTCCATTTCTATTTTTGAAACAGCTTCAGAAAAATAGGTATTAATTCTTCTTTAAACATTTGGTAGAATTCCCCTGGGAAGCCATCTGGTCCTAGGCTCTTGTTTCTTAGGAGATTTTTGATTACTGCTTCAATTTCTTTGCTGATTATGGGTCTGTTCAGGTTTTCTATTTCTTCCTGTTTCAGTTTGGGTAGTTTATACATCTCTAGGAATGCATCCATTTCTTCCATATTGCCTCATTTGTTGGCATATAGTTGCTCATAATATGTTCTTATAATTGTTTGTATTTTTTCAATGTTGGTTGTGATCTGTCTGCTTTCATTCATCATTTTATTTATTTGGGTCCTTTCTCTTCTCTTTTTGATAAGTCTGGCCAGGGGTTTATCAGTCTTATTAATTCTTTCAAAGAACCAGCTCCTAGTTTCATTGATCTGTTCTACTGTTCTTTTGGTTTCTAGTTCATTGATTTCTACTCTAATCTTTGTTATTTCTCTTCTCCTGCTGAGTTTAGGCTTTATTCACTGTTCTTTCTCCAGCTCCTTTAGGTGTAAGGTTAAGTTGTGTATTTGAGACCTTCTTGTTTCCTGAGAAAGTCTCGTATTGCTGTGTACTTCCCTCTTAGGACTGCCTTCACTGCATCCCAAAGATTTTGAACAGTTGTGTTTTTATTTTCATTTGTTTCCATGAATTTTTTAAATTATTCTTTAATTTCCTGGTTAACCCATTTATTCTTTAGTAGGATGCTCTTTAGCCTCCATGTATTTGAGTTCTTTCCAAATTTCCTCTTATGATTGAGTTCCAGTTTCAAAGCCTATGGTCTGAAAATATGCAGGGAATGATCCCAGTCTCTTGGTACTGGTTGAGACCTGATTTGTGACCCAGTGTGTGATCTATTCTGGAGAATGTTCAGTGTGCACTTGAGAAGAAAGTGTATTCTTTTGCCTTAGGATGGAATGTTCTGAATATATCTGTGAAGTCCATTTGGTCTTGTGTGTCATTCAAAGCCCTATATTCTTATTGATCTTCTGCTTAGGTGTTCTGTCTGTTGCAATGAGGGGGTGTTAAAGTCCCCTACTATTACTGTATTATTATCGATGTGCTTCTTTGATTTTGTTATTAATTGGCTGATATAATTGGCTGCTCTCATGTTAGGGGCATAAATATTTACAATTGTTAGATCTTCTTGTTGGATAGACCCTTTAATTATGATATAGTTTCCTTCCTTATCTCTTATTACAGTCTTTGGTTTAAAATCTAATTTCGGGGAACCTGGGTGGCTTAGTCATTAAGCGCCTGCCTTCGGCTCAGGGCGTGATCCCAGGGTCCTGGGATCGAGCCCTGCATCAGGCTCCCTGCTCTTCTGCGAGCCTGTTTCTTCCTCTCCCACTCCTCCTGCTTGTGTTCACTCTCTCACTGGCTGTCTCTTTCTCTGTCAAATAAATAAATAAAATCTTTAAAAAAATAAAAATAAAGTAAAATCTAATTTGTCTGATATAAGGATTGCCACCCAAGCTTTTTTTTTATGGGCATTACCATGATAAATAGTTTTCCACCCCTTCACTTTAAATCTGGGGGTGTCTTTGGGTCTAAAATGAGTCTCTTGCAGACAGTATATTGATGGGTCTTGCTTTTTTATCTAATCTGATATACTGTGTGTTTGATTGGGGCATTTAGCCCATTTACATTCAGAGTAACTATTGAAATATACGAATTTAGTGCCATTGTATTGCATGTAAAGTGGTTGTTACTGTATATTGTCTCTGTTCCTTTCTGGTCTGTGTTACTTTTGGGCTTTCTCTTTGCTTAGAGGATCCCTTTTGATATTTCTTGTAGGGCTGATTTGGTGATCACAAATTCTTTTAGTTTCTGTTTGTCCTAGAAACTTTTTATCACTCCTGTTTTGAATGACATCCTAGCTGGATAAAGTATTCTTGGCACATATTTTTCTCATTTTCTTTCTGGCCTACAGGTCTCTGTGGATAGGTCTGCTGCCAATCTAATGTTTCTACGTTTGTAGGTTACAGACCTCTAGTCCCAAGCTGCTTTCAGGATTTTCTTTGTCTCTGAGATTTATAAATTTCACTATTACATGTCGGGGTGTTGACCTATTTTTAATTGATTTTGAGGGGGGCTTTCTGTGCCTCCTGGATTTTTGAGGCCTGTTTCCTTCACCAGGTTAGGGAAGTCCTCCTATAATTTTCTCCAATATACCTTCTGCCCCTCTTTCTCTTTCCTCTTCTTCTGGGATCCCAATTATTCTAACGTTGTTTCATTTTATGGTATCACTTATCTCTGGAATTCTCCCCTTGTGATCCAGTTGTTGTTTATCTCTTTTTCTCAGTTTTTTTAAAATTCTCCATCATTTGGTCTTCTGTATCAGTAATTCTCTCTCCTGCCTCATTTACCCTAGCAGTTAGAGCCTGTATTTTTTAGTCCATCTCATTAATAGTCTTTTTGACTTTAACCTGGTTAGTTTTTAGTTCTTTTATTTCTCCAGAAGGGAATTCTCTAGTGTCTTCTATGCTTTTTTCAATCCCAGCTAGTCTTTATAATTATTATTCTGAACTCTAGTTCCAACATCTTACTTATGTCCATACTGATTAGGTCCCTGGCAGTCAGTACTGCCTCTTGGTCTCTTTTTTGAGGTGAATTTTTCCATCTTGTCATTCTGTCCAGAGAAGAATAGATGAATGAGAGAACAAAATACTAAAATGGCAACAGTGAACCCACAAAAATATATACTAAACAAATCAGAAGAGACCCTAAACCGGGTGGAAAAAAAGAGAATGTAATCAGACAGGTGGGTAGAGTAGAGCAATCATACACTGGATTCTGTGTGGTTTTTGGTCTGTTTTTTAGAAAACTTGATCCCAAAATTGTAAAGAACAACTGACTTATATATGTACAAAAATAAAATTAAATACAATGAAAGGATAGAATGTAACTGTAAAAATGGAAATTAAAAGACAAGAAAGAGGAGAAAAAAAAAACCAACAACCAAAAAATGGAAGGAATATAAATAGGTGAACAGAACAGAGCAATATACTATCCCCTGCGTGTATTTTGGTCAGTTTCTTAGAATAAAGTCCATCTCAAAATTGTAAAGAAAGAAAAACTTGTAAATACAAAAATAAAATTAAATACATTGAAAGGATAGAATGTAACTGTAAAGATGAAAATTTAAAAAGACTTTAACAAAAAAAAAAAAAAAGGAAGAAGAAAAAAACCAACAAAGAGAATACGATCAGACAGGTGGCTAGAACAGAGCCGTACACTAGATTTTAGGTGTATTTTGGTCTATTAGAAGAAACTGCATCCTAAAATTGTAAAGAAAGAAAAACATATATATGTATACAAGAATAAGAGTAAATACAATGAAGGGATAGAATGTAACTGTAAAAATGAAAATTAAAAAAGATTTTTTTTTTAAAGATTTTATTTATTTATTTGACAGAGAGAGAGAGAGACAGCCAGCGAGAGAGGGAACACAAGCAGGGGGAGTGGGAGAGGAAGAAGCAGGTTCCCAGTGGAGCAGGGAGCCCGATTCGGGGGCTCAATCCCAGGATCCTGGGATCCAGCCCTGAGCCGAAAGCAGACGCTTAACAACTGAGCTACCCAGGCACCCCTAAAAAAGATTTTAAAAAGGAGTTGATAGGGGCGCCTGGGTGGCGCAGTCGTTAAGTGTCTGCCTTCAGCTCAGGGCATGATCCCAGCCTTCTGGGATCGAGCCCCACATCAGGCTCCTCCGCTAGGAGTCTGCTTCTTCCTCTCCCACTCCCCCTGCTTGTGTTCCCTCTCTTGCTGGCTGTCTCTCTCTGTCAAATAAATAAATAAAATCTTTAAAAAAATTAAAAAATAAATAAATAATAAAAAGGAGTGATAGGGCCGCCTGGGTGGCGTAGTCGGTTAAGTGTCTGCCTTAGGCTTAAGTCATGATCTCAGCATCCTGAGATTGAGCCCCATGTTGGGCTCTCCACTCAGTAGCAAGTCTGCATCTCCCTCTCTCTCTGTGATCACTTTCACTGTCTCTCAAATAAATAAATAAATAAATAAATAAATAAATAAATAAACTCTTCTAAAATTAAAAAAAAAAAGGAGTTGGCAAAATAAGAAATTGGTTGAAAAAGGAAAGAAAAACATTTAAAAGTAGTTAGACTTGAAAGACTAAGGAATCATGGGGGGAAAAATCATGGATTCTATGTGCTGTATTTCCCTAGTGCTGGAGTTTTGCAGTCTCCTTGATTGGTAAACTTGGTCTTGGCTGATCTTCCGGGGGAGGGGCCTATTGCGTTGATTCTCAAGTGTCTTTGTCCCCGGTGTAATTGTATCGCCCTTGCCAGGGGCCAGGCTAAGTAATCTCCTGTTTGCTCTATGTGGCTTTTGTTCCCTGAAGGCTTTCTGCGCCTGTTTAGAGGATGAGAATGAAAATGGAGGCCTCCCAATCTCTGGCCCTGGAGCCAAGAGCTCCCCCCCCTCACCCCTGCTCCTTAGTGGGCCCTCAGAGAAAAGCAGTCCAATCACTCCTGTCCCCTGGTCTCCGGCCACTCTCTGTGCTCACCTGGCCTGTAACCGAATGTTTCTATCTCAGGCACACGACCCAGTTTTGAGTCTCCAAATCCTACAGACTCCTGCGGCCTGCTCCCATGCCGCTCCTCCGGGGAAGGATGGGGGTCTTGCCAGTTCTGCCACTTGTTGGGCCCCTACTCAGAGAGCAGTCGCCTGACTGTGCCGCAGTTCCCAGTTTATGGCAGCCCTGAGCTGAGAGCCCACTCCTGGGCTCACTCTTTGCCGTCGGCTTTCCCACTCTGATGTCTGTGAGCTCTGCCACACTCAGGCACCTCCCCCCCTGGTCTTCCTGTGACCCCGAGGATCCTGAGACCATTGTCACAGCTGGGGTTCTGGCCCTGCTTAGCCCCCTAAGTGACATTGCTCACCGGAGCACACTTCTGAATGTTCCGATTTTGTGCTCCACTGCTCTGTCTCTTTCTGGTGCTGGCTTACGGAGGCTCCCTCCCCCCATGGTCTGTCTCCCCATATATCAACTGGGATTCACTTCTCCACGCCTCCTCCCTTGCAGAAAGTGGTCGCTTTTCTATTGGTAGAGTTGCAGCTATTCTTTTTTTAGATCTCCGGTTGAGTTCATAGGTGTTCAGAATGATTTGATAGCTATCTAGCTGAATTCCTGAGACCAGATGAAATTAAGGTCACCTACTCCGCCACCATCTTGGACTCCTATTTTTACATTTATTAGGATTACTGACATATTGTCCTTATATTTTTAAACTCTATTTTAAAATATTTTTTATTTTTCCCATTTTTTTGTGTTCTTGCTGTCTCTTTTTTTTGTCTGAATTTTAAAATTCCATCTTCCCCTACTACTGTTTTACAAGTTAGAAATACTTGGGGCACCTGGGTGGCTCAGTTGGGTAAGTGTCCAGCTCTTGGTTTCAGCTCAGGTCATGATCTCAGGGTCACGAAATTGAGCCCCATGTCGGGCTCCACACTCAGCCGGGAGTCTGCTTGAGATTCTCTCTCTCCCTCTCCCTCTTCTCCTCCCCCTTCTAGCACACACATTCGCTCTCTGTCTCATAAATAAATAAATCTTCAAACAGAAAAAGAAGTCAGACATATTTATTTATTCTTTTGTTAGCCTTGAAATATTACTGTCCAAACTCGACAAAATCTAAAGCTGTTCAATAATTTGAATCTCCACATAAACTTTTTACCTCTGATAACTACCTTTTTAATATTTTTGCTATTACTATTGACTATTTTAGTTCTTTGTTTAACCGCATATGTTAGACAGAATCATTATTTTCTAAGACAGTATTTACTTACGTTTATGTAGATGTTTACCACTTACCTTGCTCATGAGTACTTGTGTGTAAGATCTTCTCTATCAGGCGGGTGTCCCTATGTATATGTAGAGAGATACACGCACACAGCTGTTCTGCAGTTTTACTGCAGTGTACCTAACTCTGGCTTTTTTATTTATTTTGCTTTATGTACCTATTTTAGGCAAATTCCTATATCTCATTACTTCTGTAAAATTCTCAGCCATTTCTCTTTGAAAATTGTGCTTTTCCATTTTCTGCATTTTGTCATTAGACTTTCATAGTTAGTTGAATATTAAAGTGTTTCATTCTGCCCTCCAAATATTTTAACATCTCTTTCCTGTTTTCTATCATGTCTCTCTGCTATGTTCTGGGTAATTTCTTTGGATTCATTTTCTAATTTACTCATTCTGTTTCTAATCTGAAACAATCTCTTTAACCTATCCAGTACATTTTAATTTTAACAGTTATATTTCTGGCTATTTTATTTTATTTTTTGAGAGAGAGAGTGCAAGCTTTGGGGGTGGGGGCAGGGGCAGAGGGAGAGAGAGAGAGAATCTAAGCAGGCTCCCCTGTCCAGCACGGAGCCCTACATGGGGCTCAATCAAATGACCCTGAGATTAACCTGAGCCAAAATCAAGAGTTTGACGTATAACCAACTGAGCCACCCAGGAGCACCTGTTTGGGGGCTCTTTTTTTTTTTTTTTAAGATTTTATTTATTTATTTGACAGAGAGAGAGACAGCCAGCTAGAGAGGGAACACAAGCAGGGGGAGTGGGAGAGGAAGAAGCAGGCTCCCAGCAGAGGAGCCCGATGCGGGACTCGATCCCAGGACTCTGGGATCATGCCCTGGGCCAAAGGCAGACGCTTAACGACTGAGCCACCCAGGCGCCCCTGTTTTGGGGCTCTTTTTAACCTGCCTGCTATATTAAGAAAATATTCTCTTGTTCTTGCTTATTTTTTGAATATATTTTATGGCAATTTTTAAAACATCAGAGTGGTCTTGGGTGTTTCAACTACTAGACAATTCCTAGATTTTTTTTTTTTTTTTTTTTTTGCCATTTGCCCTCACTTTCTTAAAGACATAGATACCATCCCCAAATTTTCTTATATTCTTTTGTTTTTGTTGAATCAGAGTAGTTGAATTCAATAGAAGTTCCATGTTGCTTTGTTCAAATATTCGTTTTAGGGACTTGAAATATTGAATAAACATCAGTGGGATTCATGTGAACCTTCATATATTTTGCATTTCAACAAATGATGTATTCTCCTAAATAATGATGTGATAGACAAGTGAGTATACAAAGGCTTCATCCTATTGCGAAAGTCCCTTGATCACATTTCATAATTGAATGAAGGCTGTGCAGGCTATTGCTGGTTTCCTTCTATTTTCCCACCATTTTTCAACTCAGAGATGCTTCTTTTCCTTTTCAAGGAGTCAGTAAGTGTACCCTTTCCTTCCTGCCCCTCCAAATCATTCCCTCCCCCTTTTCTCTCTAAAGATAACTTCTGTCCTGATTTTTTTTTTAAGATTTTGTTTATTTATTTGTCCGAGAGAGAGAAAGCACAAGCAGAGGGCACAGCAGGCAGGAGCAGAAGCAGGTTCCCCGCTGAGCAAGGAGCCCCATACGGGACTTGATCCCGAGACCCTGGGATCACGACCTGAGCCAAAGGCAGATGCTTAACCAGGCGTCCCAAATTCTGTCCTGAATTTATGATGGAGTTGATTTTGCTTGTTTTTAACCTTCATATAAATGGAACCATACAATATGTATTCAAGGGAAAAAACCAGCCTGTGACAACCAGGAGCTGATCTCACACAACATCTAGGCTATAGTTTATTAGAAGCTGAGTTTGTGCTCACCATTAGGACATGTTGGTCTCCTGTTGGATATAAATGATCTCACAGAATACCAACATCAGACAGTATTACTTTTTAACTATGATGAACTGAGAAAAGATAGGACCACTTGATAATTTTGTCTAAGCACAGAGAAAATTAAGGTCACTTTGCAAGTCACAAAATAACAAACACCCACCTCTTGTCTAATATGGGTGACTTCTGTTTACCAATAATCATTTTAGTCTTGCTTCTTCTAGACTGCCTTCCTCTAGATAAGATACAATAGGGAGGGAAAAATTGATGAGAGGAAACCAGAGAGGGAGACAAACCATATGAGACTCTTAACTCTGGGAAACAAACTGAGGGTTGCTGAAGGGAAGGTGGGTGGGTGGTGGGGTAACTGGGTGATGGGCATTAAGAAGGGCACATGATGTGATGAGCACTGGGTGTTATACGCAACTGATGAATTATTGAACACTACATCTGAAACTAATGGTGTACTATATGTTGGCTTATTGAATTTAAATTTTAAAAAATAAGATACCCAGTCATAGAATCATCCCTTCTGGTTGGCGGCACCCAATCCACAGCAAGCTCCTGTTTCCTTGGACCCTTCCCCCAAATCACCTAACCAAAACCTGAATCATATAAGTCCTTTCCAGTACTCTCTTACTGAGACACCCCACATTTCCCCATGATGTGGGTTTTCCCTTGCTTGAAATGAGTAATAAACTCAACACGTTTAATTATAGCTATATCTCTGGTAGTCTTTAGCTTGAGGGCATTGATAGTATTCGTTTTTGTCTGGTTTCTTTCGTTTAATATTTGTGAGATTCGTGATGTTGCATTTCACAGTGGTTCATTTTGTTATTTAATATTATACTTTGATTATACAACTATGTGGACATTTGGGTTGTTTGTAGTTTTAGGATGTTTTAATGTCGATACACAATATCTTTGTCAATGTGAATCAGTATGTGTTTTTGTTGAGAATATTCCTAAGAGTTATGTTAGGAGTTGCCAAGACCACTCACAGTAATCCATAATTCTCACACTCACAGTTACAGTTGATTATAGCAAAAGGATACAAAGTAAAATCAGCAAGGGGAAAAGGCATGTAGGAAGGAACTCCTGAAGAAACCAGGTGCTATCTTCAAATGTCCCCTCCAGCGGAGTCACATAGGATATGTTTCATTCACCCAGCAACATGTGTGACAGCACATGTGAATTGTTGACAGCCAGGGAGCTCTCACCTAAGGGTTTTTATTGGGGGTCAGTCAGAGGCATGTAGTGTCTGCATGACTAACTTCAGTTTCTCAGGCTCCAGGCGCCCCCAGAGTAAAAACAGGTGTTCACCATAAATAAATAATTAACATAAACTGTCTGCTCATACTGGAACAGCCTGACCCAAATCCTCAGACATGCAAAAACATTCTTATAGACAGAATACTCAGAACTCAGATCTCAGGAGCCAACTAATAGCCAGTCCTGAAAACAGGCCTTTCATTGGAATATGCAGCATTTGAACAACCTAGGCCTGCTGAGTTAATCTTTTCCTTCACAGAGTAAAAGTGATGGGTAATAGAGTATTTGTATGTTTAAATTTAGGAGATAATGCCAAAGAGTTTTCCAAAGTGATTATACCAGTTTTACTGTCTCACCAGTGTGTATTTGAGGATTTCAGTTGTTGTACATTTCCAGTATTTGTTAGAATCAATCTTTTAAAATTTTAGTGTTTTCTTATTGGTGTACAGTGATATCTCATTATAGTTAAAATTCATATGTACTTAATAACTAAAGAGAGTAAACACCTTTTCGTTATATTTGCCACCGGACTATATTATAAAATGCCTGTTCAAGGCTTTCACCCAATTTTCTACTGAATTGTTTGCCTTATCCTTAATGATTTTTAGGAATTCTCTACGTATTTTGATATGTAAAGTTTATATGTGTTTTTTTATTTAAATTCAATGAGCCAACGTATAGTACATCATTAGTTTTTGATGTAGTGTTCAGTGATGCATTTGTTGCGTATAACACCCAGTGCTCATCACATCATGTGCCCTCCTTAATGTCCATTGCCCAGTTACCACATCTGCCCACCCACCTCCCTAAAGTTAATATGTATTTCACATATCTTCTCTCACCTACCTAACTTGCCTTTTTCTCCCTTTTAAGACTATCTTTTCAAGAATAAAAGTTCCCAATTGTAATACCTAATTTGGTGCCTTTTCCATTATGTTTAGTGTTTTTGTTACATCATTTAATAAATCTTTTTCATAATGTAAGGCCATGAAGATATTATTCTATGTTATATCTAAAAGCTTTATTGCTTTACCTTTCTCATTTAGATCTGCAACCCCTACCTAGAATTGATTTTTTTATTGTGGTAAAAAAATGTGTAACATAAAACTTATGATTTTCAACATGTTTGGGTGAACAGTTCAGTAGTATTAAGTATATTGACAATTAAGTATATTGAAATAGATATCCAGAACTTTTTCGTCTTGCCGAACAAATTCTACCCATTAAACAACAACTCTCCATTTTTTCCCTTCCCCTCTGGCAACACCATGCCACTTTCTGTCTCTGGATTTGACTGTAAGTACCTAGTATAAATAGATTTATATAGTATTTGTCTTCTACATGACTGGCATATTTCATTTAGCATAATGTCCTCAAGGTTTATCCATGTTGTAGCACATGACAGGATTTACTTTTAAAAAGTGAGTGATAGGGGCATCTGGGTGGCACAGTCACTTAAGCATCCAACTCTTGGTTTTGGCTCAGATCATGATCTCAGGGCCATGAAATTGAGCCCTGCATTGGGCTCGGTGCAGAGTCTACTTCAGACTCTCTCTCCTCTTCCACTCTGCCATCCCCCTCTTCCTCAAATAAATAAATAAATCTTTTTAAAAACCTGAATGATACTCCATTATATTTACATACTTCATTTTGTTTATCCATTCATCCACTGATGGACATTTGGGTTGCTTCCACCTGGTGATAATGCTGCTACAAATATGGATACAAATATCTCTTCGAGACCCTGCAGGATTACTGGATTATATGGTGATTTTATTTTTAATTTTTTTTGAGAAACTCCCATATGTTTTCCATAGCAGTCATACCATTTTATAATTGTACAGCAGTGTGCAAGGGTTCCAACTTCTCCACATCCTTACCAACACTTGTTATTTTCTGGCTTGTTTGTTTTGTTTTGTTTTGTTTTTGTTTTCTCTAGTAATCCTAGTGGGATTACTAATGAATGTGAAATGCTATCTCGTGTTTTTGATTGTATATCTCTAATAGTTAGTGATATTGAGAATCTTTGCGTGTACTTTTTGGTCATCTGTATATCATCTTTGGAGAATTGTCCAAGTCCTTTGCCTGTTTCTTAAGTTATTTGATTTTTTTGTCAAATTCAAGAAGTTCATTATATATTCTGTATATTAACTTCTTATGAGATATATGATTTGTAAATATCTGTGTTTCTTTAGGGTTGGTTTCTGGAGTCTTATTTTGTCCCTTTGATTGGGCCATATTTCCCTGTTTCTTTGTATGCCTCATAGTCTTTTGTTGAGATTTGTGTGTTTAAAAAACAGTCACCTCTCCATTCTTTATGGATGGGCTTCCTTCAGGGGAAGATCTTCACTATCAGCCTGCAAGAATCTCTAGGACCTCTCAGATCTTTTCTGAGTTGCCAAGTCACATTCCAAGTGGCCTGGATTAAGGGAGTTGAAAACCAAGGTCACTTTTGCAGTCTGCAACATGGATGATTTAAAATTATGTCATTTTTCTGTAACAGCCTAAATATCCTTTTTTTCTTATGTCAGTTGGTTTGAGTTGTGTTTTCCAAGAGCTTGTCTATTTCTTCTGATATTGCAAATTTATTGGCAAAAAATCCATAATATTCTCTTAATTACCTTTTAAAATATTGAGGCAAAAGTCACATGGTAATTAACGTCATTAAAATTTACAATTCAGTGGCATTCAGTTCATTTACAGCGTTATAATTACCAGTTTTTCTAGTTTAGTATTTTACATAAACTCAGAACAACCTTTAAGTAATCATTACTCATTCCTCCTTTCTCTTACCCCCTGGGAACCACTAAACTGCTTTCTGTCTCTGTTAAAATGTTTTTGTGGTTCATGTGTCCTTCTTAAAGCTTAATAATATTCCATGATTCATTTATACCACTCTTTGTTTATCCATTTGTCCAGTGATGGGCATGTGGGTTGTTTCCACCTTTTGGTTATTATGAACAATGCTGCTATGAATATTAATGTACAGGTTTCTGTGTGGACATATGTTTTCATTTCTCTTGAATGTATACCTAGAAATGGAAATCCTCGTAATTTTCATATGGTAATTTTATGTTTAACTTTTTGAGAAACTGCCAAACTCTCCTACACAGTGGTTGTGCCATTTTACATTCCCATCAGCAATGTGCAGAAGTTCGTGTTTCTTCTTCTCCTCATCAATACTTGTTATTTTCCTTTTAAAACAAAAAATTCTAGCCATCCTAGCAATTGTGAAGTGATACCTCGTTGTGGTTTTGATTTGCACATCTTTAATGACAAATGAATTTGAACATCTCTTCAGGTGCTTCTTTCCATTCATATATCTTTGGAGAAATGTCTATTCAGATCCACTGCCCATTTTTTAATTGGGTTGTATTATTTCGTTGAGTTGTAAGAGTTCTTTATATATTTTAGATACCAAACCTTTATCAGATGCATGATTGCAAATATTTTTCCCATTCCGTACGTTGTCTTTTTATTCTCTCTTTTTTTTTTTTTTTTAAAGATTTTATTTATTTATCCGACAGAGAGAGACAGCCAGTGAGAGAGGGAACACAAGCAGGGGGAGTGGGAGAGGAAGAAGCAGGCTTCCAGCAGAGGAGCCTGATGTGGGACTCGATCCCGTAACGCCGGGATCACGCCCTGAGCCGAAGGCAGACGATTAACCGCTGTGCCACCCAGGCGCCCCTGTCTTTTTATTCTCTTGATAAGATCTTTTGATGGACAAAGGTTTTAATTTGTGTGTGTTCAGTTTATTTGCTTTTTCATTTGTTGATTATGCTTTTTTTCCCCCAAGACCAGAGAATATTTTTATTTCCTCTGAAACAACTGTATCAAAGAGCTCACATGTTTAAGATACTTTATATATATGATTATGATTCTAAATTGTTATTTGTCATTTATGTGATTTAAAAAATTGCCCCAAAATGTTATAAAAAGTTTGTACACACAAAAATTAAGCCTCACATAATGGAAATTAATTTTGACATTAGTAGCTTATGCTTTTGATGTCAAATCTAAGAATCCATTGGCACATCTGAAGTAATGAAGAATTTACCCCTGTGTTTTCTTATGATCGTTCTTTTTTAAAGATTTATTTATTTTTTCCAGAGAGAGAAAGTGTGTGCATGAGCAAGGGGGAGTGGCAGGAGGAGAGAAGAAGTAGACTGAGTGCAGAGCCCAACTCGGGCCTCAGCCCCACAACCCCAAGATCATGACCTGAGTCAGAGTACAACACTTAACCAACTGAGCCACCCAGGCGCCACATTATGATAGTTTTAAAATTTTAGTTCCTATATTTAGGTCTTTTATCCATTATGAGCTAATTTCATTGAACAAAGCAGGGTTCCAACTTCATGTTTCTGCATATCCAGTTGGCCCAGCACTATTTGTTAGAGAGCTTATTCTTTACCCATTGAATGGTTTTGGTACTCTTGTGAAAAATCAATTGGCCATAGATGTTTGGATTTATTTCTTGAGCCACAATTTCATTCCATTGGTCTATATGTCCTTGTGCCAGTACCAGTGTTTTGCTTGTTATAACTTTGGAGTGAGTTTTGAAATCTTTGTGAGTTCTTGAGCTTTGTTTTTCTTTTTCAATATTGTTTGGGCTTTTTAGGGCCCCTTGCAATTCCATATGAATATGATGATTGGCTCTTCCATTTACACACATACACACGCGTGCGCGCGCACACGCACACACACACAAAGCCATTGGGATTTTGATAGGGATTGCATTAAAATTTGCAGATCACTTTGGGGAGTGATGCCATCTTAAGAATATTAAGTCTTCTAATCTATGAATAGGAAATGTTTTTTCATGTAATTATGTCTTCTTTAATTTCTTTCATCAGTATGTGGTTGTTTTTACTGTACACGTCTTTTACTCCCTTTAAATTTATTCCTAGGTGTCTTTTTTTAGATGTTATTATAAATGGTATTGCATTCTTAATTTCTTTCTTGATTATTCATTGCTGGTGCATCTAACACAACTCATTTTCGTATGTTGATCTTTTACCCTGCAATATTGCCGAATTTGTTTATTCGTGCTAGCAGCTATTTTTTTTTTTTAAAGATTTTTTATTTATTTATTTGACAGAGATAGAGACAGACAGCGAGAGAGGGAACACAGGCAGGGGGAGTGGGAGAGGAAGAAGCAGGCTCATAGCGCAGGAGCCTGATGTGGGGCTCGATCCCATAACGCCGGGATCACACCCTGAGCCGAAGGCAGACGCTTAACCGCTGTGCCACCCAGGCACCCCTAGCAGCTATTTTATGTATGTGTGGAATCTTTGGGATTTTCTACATGTAGAATTATGTCATCTGCAAATAGAAATAGTTTTACTTCTTTTCCAAACTGGATGCCTTTTATTTCTTTTTCTTGTATAATTGCTCTGGCTAAGACTTATAGTACAAGATTGAAGAGCAGTGCAAAAGTAGGCATCCTTGTCTTATTCCTGATCTTAATGGGAATCTTTCAGTCTTTCACCATTACGTATGATGTTAGGTGTTGGATTTTCATAAGTGCTCTCTATCATGTTAATGGAGTTACTTTTCCTACTTTGCTGAGTGTTTTTAAAATGAAAAGATGTTGAATTCTGTTGAATGCTTTTTCTGAATCTATTGAGATAATCGTGTGTTGTTTTTCTAATTTTCCATTCAGCAGTTTATTTAGTACCTACTAGGTGCCATGTGAGATGAGCTAAAGATAAATGACATATAGTCTTTGTTATTAAGGTAATGTCACTGGGGAGAGAGGCAGGGAAGAAAATAATTCCCAAAAGTAAAGTGATTGATGCTATAAAAAGAGTAACCAAGAGGGTGCCTGGGTGGCTCAGTTGGTTGAGCATCCAACTCTTGATTTTGGCTCAGGTCATGATCTCAGGGTCATGAGATTGAGTCCCATGTGAGCTCCACACTGGGCATGGAGCCTGCTTGGGATTCCCTCTCTCCTTTTCCTTCTGTTCCACACACACACACACACACACACACAAAGGGCAACCAAGTACTCTGGAAGATTAAAAATTATTGCCCAGCATGGAGCCCAGTATGGGGCTTGAACTCACAACCCTGAGATCATGACCCGAGTGGAAGCCAAGAGTCCGACATGTAACCAACTGCACCACCCAGGCACCCCAAAAGATTAGAAAGTTTAATTCAATTTAGGACTTCACAGTGGTGCTGATATTTTAGCTGAGTTTTTTTTTTTTAAGATTTTATTTATTTATTTGACAGAGACAGCCAGCGAGAGAGAGAACACAAGCAGGAGGAATGGGAGAGGAAGAAGCAGGCTCCTAGCAGAGGAGCCCGATGTGCGGCTCGATCCCAGAACGCTGGAATCATGCCCTGAGCTGAAGGCAGACACTTAACGACTGCGCCACCCAGGCGCCCCTTAGCTGAGTTTTAAGAGTTAAATAGAGGTTCACCAGCTAAGACAGGAAAGGGAATTTCAGTCAGAGGGAACAGTTAGTAGAAAGGTAGGAGAACATGAAGCCCTATTGGGAATGGCAGACTGTTGTTTGGAGATGAGATTGGACAGGGAGTTGTAGGAGAGGAAGCGAGATGGTAAGGTTGAAGGAAAAGTTCGAATGGCCTGTGTGCCATGCTTGGGTCTTCAGACTGGGTATGAGAGATATGCAGCAAGGCAGTCACTTGCTTATATGTGCACTATAGCCATATGGATTAGAGAGGAGAGGCTGAAAACAGGATTTTGAAAAATATATCAAGCATATAGTATAATTGTTATTGTTGGTTTTTAATTTTTTCTTTCAATCCTCTCTCCTCGTGTCCTGGTTAGTGCTGTCTTGTGTCAGCATCTGTCACAATACCATTTCCAGAATGCAAGAAGTGATAGATAGGAGAAAAAATATATAAAACAGTATGATATAACTATCAGAATTTGAATTCTTTTAAGTTTTATATAAATATCATACTTCTTTTGAAGTCATTAAAAAAATTGTTTTAAGTGAAGCAGTAAAAGAGCCCTTTAGAAAACACAGAAATACTTGAGCTTAATTTCTGAGAATTTGCATTGCTCGAGATTAAATGATTAGCCAAGTTTATTTTCTGTCCTGCCTGGCAGTTGGCCTGGACTAGAATGGATTTCCTGGTAATTTGGTTTGAGAGATGACTGCTTTACATCTTCATGGATACCTGTAAAGCCAAAATAATTGATTATGAGATCACTGGCAACTGAATTCTAGTTAATGGTGACTGTGTTTTCATACTGTAGCAACAGTGTTGCACTTATAATCGCACATTATTTTATAATTTAAGAGTTTAATTTAGATCATCTATAATTGTTGCATAGTAATTAGGACATACAAACAGAAGACCTGAACTGATCAAATAATTTAATTCAAATTAAATCACTCATTCAACAGTGAAGACATTGATTGATGCATATCAGTTATTACTTTGTAGAATTTCTCTTCAGTACTGTCATGAGATAACTATTCCCTAAAAGCATTTTCTACTTTAATAGTTTTTCCTGATTACCTTCAAAAAGATACAAATTTCAGAATTCTTAAAATTTCTTTCAAGCATACATTCCAATTTAAAGTTACTTTTGATCAGAAACTTGATGACATATATTGATATTTATTATGAAGCCTCTGAAAAGTAATTCTTTCATGTGGAAAGAAAAGGATGAGGGGCAAATATGAACAATAGTAACTCTTGGGATGCCTGGGTGGCTCAGTTGGTTAAGCGTCTGCCTTCAGCTCAGGGCATGATCCAGGCTCCTGGGATTGAGTCCAGCGTCGGGCTCCTTGCCGGGAGGTGGGAGCCTGCTTCTGCCTCTGCCTGCCTCTCTCTGACAAATAAACAAAATCTTAAAGAAAAAATAGTAACCCTTCAGTGATGAAAGAATAGTCCAAACTAGCAATTCTTAAATTTTTTGGTTTCAGGACCAAAATTATTAAAAATTATCAGACTCGAGGGCCCCTGGGTGGCTAAGTCGGTTAAGCCTCTGCCTTCTGCTCGGGTCATGATCCCCGGGTCCTGGGGTTGAGCATTGGGCTCCCTGCTCAGCGGGGAGTCTGCTTTTCCCCCTCACTCTGCCCCTCCCTGCTGCTTGTGCTCTCTCTCTGTCTAGCTCTCTCAGATAAAGAAATAAAATCTTTAAAAAAAATTATCAGACTAGAAAGAGCTTTTGTTTACATGCTGTATCTGTGTATATATATCCCAATGTTTATTTTATTAGAAACTAAAACTGAAAAATTTTTTAATATTTTAAATTCACTTAGAAATAAGAAACGCATTATATATGAACATAATATAACCTACTTTTATGAAAAATAACTACTTTCTATAACAAAAAGATTTTAGAAGAGTATTTTACATTTTTGTAAAATATCTTCGTTGTCTAACTTGATATATGGATTCTCGTATCTGTTTTGTATTCAGTCTTTTGCAATATCACATGTCAGGTAGCCTCTGGAAAGCTCTACTGTAACACTAAAGAGAGAATTTGTGTTCACTTTACAAAATCCCTAAAAGGATCTCAAAACCAGAACTCTGGTCAGTTTCAGGCAACCACGAAATGTTAGTTTATTCTGGATTAAAAAGTATGTCTTGCAGATGTCCGTATTTTTTCTGACTTAGATATTACGGTGGAGAGAAGTTTGTATAATCTCCCTTCCAGACTTCAGGGGACTTAACCAAAATAAATTTGTCACTTTGTTTTTTGGAATCTAGGCTACACTCAGGCATGTCCCACGTGTTGTCTCCACATTCAGGCTTCTTTGATCTTGTGGCACCTTGTATCAACATGTGGCAGAGGAAGAGAGGGGGAGCATGGGGAATTGTGCGCAAAGTCTTAAATGAGCCCTCTTAGAAATGTCACACATTATTCCTCTTTATGTTTTACTAATAAAAGCCATGTCTGACGTCAAGTGGTCCTAACTTCAAGAGATAGAGAAGTACAGTCCTCTCATGTGCCAGAAGAGAGGAGGACTGGATATATTGGTGAGCAGCACAAATATTTGCCACTGTCTTTGAAATGATGTTTTTAAGGAACATGAATATAAATACCTTGAGTACAAGGACCTTGTTTACCACAGTGTGATGAGCACCCAGAGCAGGGTCTCTCATAACCAAGAAATACTTGTTGAAGAAACAAGTGAGAGGAAGACATTAAACTTCCCAAATTCAGTAAAGCAATAATATTTTCTGATTGGCTTTAGGTATAGAAGAGTACAAGTTGAATTATCTCTTATGAGGAACCATTTGTTTTCTTACATTTGGGAGTTTATTATGGTCATTCTTTGGTAAATTTGGATGGTTTAGTGGGGTAGTCAAAAAATATGAAATAGCATTTTTTAAGTCTGTCATTTATAGAAATAGAAAGTTGATATACACGCAGTCATGTCTACGCTGCCATTTACCATGTGATTTCATTCTCCCACTATTCTTCTCAAAATACAAAATTTAGCTTAGTATAGCACATTTTATTGAATCAAAATTTGATTCCATTTTATTGAATCGATAAATTTTTTAAGACATTGGGAAACAAGACTGACAAAAATCCTTGCTTTTTTCCCAGAAAATAAGTGATAGTTATGGCAAATAAGTAAATTATATATATTATTAGATGATAATTTCTTGGAGAAAAATAGAACAAGGTTAGGGGGATCGAGAAAGTTGAATGGGTTAGGGAACGGGTTACAATTAGGCAGAGAGTAATCTGAGCAGCCCTTATTAAAAGAAGATGCATCTAAGCAAAGACATCAAGGTGGTAAGGGAATTTCCATCCAGATATTTGGGGGCAAGTCTGTACAAGGTAGAGGGAGTAGTCTGTGCGCAGGCTTTGAGGCAGGAGAACACCTGGTTTGTCTGAGACTTCACACGTGGTTGGAGTTGAGGCAGTGAGACAGAAATAAAATAGATTGGTTGACTTTCAGTTTCTGCTTCTAGTCAGCCCAGGCACCACAACCATCGTGCTTATCTAGTTTCTTTGATCATGGAAATTCCTGTCTCTTAGCAGTAGTCTTCTATCCCTGTCCAAGCCCCTGGCTCTGAGACGGTTTTTTAAAAATAGCCTCGGGGGGCGCCTGGGTGGCTCAGCCAGTTAAGGGTCTGCCCTCAGCTCAGGTCACGATCCCAGAGTCCTGGAATTGACCCTCGCATCATCAGGCTTCCTGTTCAGCAGGCTCCCTCTCCCCCTGCTTGTGCTCGTTCTCTCTCTCTCTCTCTCTCTCTCATTCTCAAAGAAATAAATAAAATACTTAAAAATAGCCTCAGGTTGAAAAGGCATAACTCATAATTTACTCATAATTTACTCATAAGGCCCCAGACTTATTATCTCTTTGTTTAGTGGAGAATTCTTAACAGCATCTAGAAAGGCCTAGATTAGGCTTTTTTTTTTTTTTTTTTTTTTGCTCAGTTTTATCTCCTACCAAGTCTTCTACCTCACTGCATCTACATACACTTACTTTAGCTTGATGTACAGAATTTGACTTTTTCAATCCTGAAAACGTCCAAATTACTATATCATCAGTCAGTTTCCATTTTGCCTTAACAGAGCTGTATTTGCTTTCAAATATTTATTGATGTCAGGAGTTATTGAAGGCTAAAAAATATAGTCAACAAATACCAACATCTGGACTTTAACTTACAGTTTTCTCTAATATATATAGCCTCAATAGGCACGTGATCAGTGTCCCAAGGTACAATATTTGATAGTTTAAAAGGACTGAAGCTGCTACAAAAATTCTCAAATTCCCTGTTTGGTCTTGTGGGGTCCCTAGTACTACTCTTTGACGATCCTCTTCTTAACTTTACATTACAGTTTCTCATTCCCAATATGAAGTTCTTAGTTTCAAGCAACAGGAACCAACTCAGGCTGATTTAAGCAGAAAGATAATTTATTAAAAAAGTACAAGGTGACATGAGAGTCCACAAGTAAGTCCTACCATTTATGGTTAGTTGTTTTTCAAAAGAATGCCAAGACAATTCAATGGGAAAAGAAGAGTCTTTTCAACGAATGGTGCTGGGACAACTGGATGCTGACATGCAAAGATTGAAGTTGGATCACTTCTACAATATCATACACAAATTAACTCAAAATGAATTACAGACCTAAATGTAAGAGCTAAAACTATAAAACTTGTAGAAGAAAACATAGGAATAAATATTTATGGCCTTAGATTTTATAGATATGACACCAAAAGTATAAGCAACAAAAGGAAAAATAGGAAAATTGGACTGCATTTAAGTTCAGAACTTTTGTGCTGTAAATGATATCATCAAGAAAGTAAAAAGACGACACACAGAATCATACCCAGATATTAGAATCCAGAACATATAAAGAACTCTATGATTCAATAATAAGAATTCACATCACCCAATTTAAAAATGGGCAAAGAATTTGGACACTTCTCTACAGAAGACGTAGAAACAGGGGCGCCTGGATGGCTCAGTCAGTTAAGCATCTGACTCTTGGTTCCGGCTCAAGTCATGATTTTATAGATAGTGAGGTCGAGGCCTGAGTTGGGATCTGTGCTCGGGGGCGGGGGGGTCTGCTTGAAGATTCTCTCCCTCTGCCGCTCCTTTCTCCTCTTCTCTCTCTTTCAAATAAATAAATAAATAAGTCTTAAAAAAATAAGATATAGAAGTAGCTAATAAGCATGTGAAAAGATGCTTAAGATCATTAATCATGAAGGAGATGCAAAGCAAAAGCACGATTAGATGCTATTTCACACCCACTGGATGCCTATAATAAAAATAGATGAAAACCAGTATAGTAGTTCTTCAAAATATTAAACATAGAATTATATGATCCAGCAATTTCATTTCTGGGTATATACACAAAAGAAATGAAAGCAGGTACTCCTGTTTGTATGCCAGTGTTCATAGCAGCAGCATTGAAAATAGCCAAAGGGTGTGAACAACAACCCATTGCCCATCAACAGATGAATGGATAAACAAAATGTACTCTGTACTTACAGTGGAATGAAATTCCTCACAATGGAATGAAATGTGATACACGCTGCCACGTTGAAGACAGGCATTATGCTAAGTGAAATAGCCATATACAAAAAGGACAAATATTGTAGGATTCTACTTATATGGGGTACCTAGAATAGTCAAATATATAGAAACTTAAGTAGAACAGAGGTTATCAGGGGCTGGAGGAAAGAGGGAATTAGCAGTTATTATTTAATAGATACAGGGTTTCAGTAAAGAATGATTTTAAAAATTCTTGAAATAGCGGAGATGGCTGCACAACACTGTGAATACACTTAATGCCATTGAACGATATACTTTAAAATGGTTAAAATGGTATGGACCTGGTGAATCACTGTATTGTACACCCGAAACTAATAGAACACTGTGTTAACTACACTGGAATTAAATTTTTTTTAGTTTAAAAAATGGTTAAAATGGGAAATTTTGTTATATATTTTACCACAATAAAAACAAAAAAAATTAATAATATGTTTCCAAGTATGTGGAGAAATTAGTATCCTCATACAATGCTGGTGGGAATGTGAAACAGTGCAATCACTTTGGAAAATAGTCTGGCAGTTCCTCAAAAAGTTAAACACAAAATGGACAAAGGCCTTAGTATTTCTCCAAAGACAATGAACACAGATGGCCAGTAAACATATGAAAAGATGCTTGTTTTGTATTCTTTTATGAGCCAGTCGGTCAGGTGTGTCCATAAGAGGAGTCTGAGAAGAGGCTCAGGGAAACAAAGTTTATTATACTTACAGGTCCTAGGGATAGAAGGCATGGCGTCCCATGCAGGGCTATGTGGAAAAGCTACCAGGGTGGTTAGGAGACAGAAAACAGGAGCAAGGGCAAGAGCCTTTACTGGGGTTTCCAAATGAAAGGCAGGACAGGGCAGGGTGAACAGCTTAGGACTAGCTAGTTTAACTTACTTGGTATTTGGTGGTATTTGGGTTTTGATTGTCTACCATTTTTTTTCTTTGCCACCTGTCACAAATTTGTTCCTTTATGAACATTTCAGAATGCAATTAAGCAAAAGATAATACTTTTTTTAATTAAGCTATCTGATGTTTTTATCAAACAATTTTAAATTCTTAAGTCCTTTATTTCCAAGAGTAGGATTGATTAGAATGATAGAATGAACATTAATATTCTATAAAGTAGGGGCGCCTGGGCGGCTTAGTCATTAAGTGTCTGCCTTCGGCTCAGGGTGTGATCCCAGGGTCCTGGGATTGAGCCTGCATCGGGCTCCCTGCTCTGCTGGGAGCCTGCTTCTTCACTCTCCCACTCCCCCTGCTTGTGTTCCCTCTCTTGCTGGCTGTCTCTCTGTCAAATAAATAAATAAAATCTTTAAAAAAATTCTATAAAGTAATATCATATGTAGCCCTGATATTTCAACAGGTTCAAATAAGGAAGGTCTCATTAGAGTTGTTTTTTCTGCCTCTCTGTGTTCAATCTATACTGTAAGTTGGCCTCAGAAACTATTCTCAGTCCTTCATCTGTAAAAATAGAGACCACTATGAAAGGATCTCATTTATTTATTCCTTTTTCATCCAGCTGTCCATTTTTCCTGTATCCAGGATATAAGGATGCTTGACTCTGTCTCCTTAAGAAATATGGTGAAGATAGATTTGTAATTAACAATTCAGTGTGATAATTGCCATAAAAGTAGGGCATTTAGGGTGCCACGAGGACACAGTATTGATGGTACTTGTATGTATTAACTATTTTTCAGTGTCCCTGAAAACTCAGTTTGGTACCATTACCTTTGAATGGAAATGACTTTGCATTTTTGCCTGATAAGTGTCTATAGTCAAATGATATGATTTCTTAATCATTCTGCAAGCTTAACTTTTTTCCTAGGAAATCAAATAAATTTGCTATGTTTAAACTGCTTTATATAATAGAAATAAGTTCCTATTTCAGTTATTACACTTTCCCAATTCAATTCACATTCCAATCCATCTTATCAAAGTTCACTTAAAAATCAATATGCTGAGGGTGCCTGAGTGCCTCAGTCAGTTAAGTGTCTCCTTCGGCTCAGGTCATGATACCAGGGTCCTGGGATTGACCGCCTCATCGGGCTTCCTGCTCAGTTAGGAGCCTGCTTCTCCCTCTCCCTCTACCAGCTGCCCCCCACCCTCCGCTTGTGTTCTCTCTCTCTGTGTCAAATAAATGAATAAAAGCTTTAAAAAAAAAATCAGTACTCTGAAACATGTCTTTTTCTTAAAAACATTGTTGGAGCAAAAGATCATGCTTCTGAGCTGATTAATTTTTTCTTGATATAGAAAATAACATTTGTCTAGTTGTTTCTAGGCAGCACAAGACCATTGAGCTCCCCAAGAACCCAATCTGAATTTGCAAAGCTGCCAGAATATTTTAAGACAAATGAGAATATGTAAACATACATGTTACCAACTATTTCATATTTGTGTTTCAGAGATAATAAGTTTCTAATGAGCCACAAGAGCCCAGTGGGATTAAGGATGTAAATTTCAAAATCTAGATTCCTTCCTGTATTATCATATCTGGCTGGCGTTCTGTTTTCTCTGAATGTGAAAATACCAAGTAATAATTTCTCAAAGGCATGCTGATTACATTATTAAAAACAATGAATTACATTACAGGATAAATAACAGCAGGCCAAGCATAGACCAATGATGAAAGTTTGTCATGAACTAAGGATTATGATTAATCCAATTTGTTCGTTTGACTAGAATTGGAAGGAGAAAGGAAAAAAGAAAAAAGGAAGGATGGATTATATTATAGAGTTTACAGTGGGTTTACAGAAAGAAGGAAGAATAAATTAGATTTGAGTTTACAGTGAAATTTGAACTCACAACCAGGGGTTGTGAGACTAATCTTTTAACCTTTGTGTACACACACACACACACACACATTTTGAAGAAAACGATAAGCAAAAGCAACACCTAAAGTCTGCAGTGCCTAATATAGTGCTTATTAGCACGTAATATGGTCATTACTGCATGTTTCTGGAGATTGTTTCAAATTCTCTTATTTTCAAAGGCTAAATCTGGCCTGCTATCTGCCTTTGTAAATAAAGTTTTATTAGAGCTCACTGTGTTCATTATTTATATATTCTCTATGTCTGTTTCTGCACTACCATTGCAGAATTGAGTAGTTTGGAAAGTGA
The DNA here is from genome assembly GCF_023065955.2 of Ursus arctos. Taxonomy (NCBI): domain Eukaryota; kingdom Metazoa; phylum Chordata; class Mammalia; order Carnivora; family Ursidae; genus Ursus; species Ursus arctos. Next base: position 89,506,056 of record NW_026622874.1, read on the forward strand.
CTATATGGCCCACAAAGCCTAAAATACATACTCACTGGCCTTTTACAGAGTAGGTTGCCAACCCCTGAGTGTGATCCTCAGTTTCAGCCCATACACAAGTTGTGTATTTCTTATATTCCAATGAGCTTTGTAAAGTTAATATATTTGTTATGTTGAAAACTGTTTTGATCCCCTGATTTTCCCCAACTTTTTCATACTTAGAGAAAAATTTGAAGAACAACTTACACCTTTAACATAGATCATTAGTTAAAATCTTGCCATATTTGCTTCATCTGTTCATCTCTCTCCATGTACGTGTATACATACATGCACGCTTTTTTTTTTTTTGCTGCTGCTGCTGTCGAATTATTTGAAAGTTACAGATATCATGCTCCTTCAGCATACACCTGTAAGAGCATTCTTCTATATAACCCATTCGTTTTAAAATTTAAAGACACACGTATGGGCTTTTTGTTTGTGTGTAAGGGCTATACAACTGTCTTTTCTGTAGCACTTTGTTCATCTCTGTGTTCCCATGTATAAACTGTAGGAATTCTAGGTATTGTGCATTAGTTATCTATTGCTTACCTGTGGTAGCCTGAATACCGAATGGCCCCCTAAAGATGACCATGTCCTAATCCCTCAAATCTGTGAATATGTTACCTTACGTGACAAAGGGGATTTTGCAGATGTATTAAGGAATTAAAAATGTATCCTGTATTATGTGATGGGCCCGGGCTCAGTGTAATTGCAAGGGTCCTTGTAAGGGGGAGGCAGGAGAGTTAAAAGCAGGAAAGGTGATAATTAGTGAGAGAAATGTGACGGTGCCACAGCCGCTCACATCGACGATGGCAAGGCTGAGTTTTCACCCAATTTCAGAGCTCTTGGCTTTTTTCTTTTTTTTTTTTTTTTAACAATCCTTCCCTCAATTTCTCTCCCCTTTTTTGCATTTCACTATAATCATCAAGAAAAAACTTGGTATCTTCAACACTTTGCTTGGAAATCTCCGTAGCTGGACCATCCAGTTCGTTTGCCTCATTTTCTACTTTCTGTATAACTGCAAGTGACAGGGTTGCTGAACTTTCTGTTACTACATTGACAAAGATCCCCCTGCCTCCAGTTTCTAATGAGATGTCCCTCCCTTCCTTGAAACCTTATAGGAAGCCTCCTTAAAGTCCTTATAGCTACCTCCTGCTGCCCGATTACAAAACTGCCGCCATATTTTAAGTATTTGTTATAAGAGAACCCTACTCATGACACCAAAATCTGTATTTGTTCTCTACTGGCACTTCAGAATTTAAGGTGATTAGCTGCTCAAGACAGCAAACATATTATCACACAGTTTCTGAGGATTAGGAATCCAGGTGCAGTTCATCTAGATGCTTCTGGTCTAGATCTATCATGAGATTGTAGTCACACTGTCAGCCAGGGTGGCAGTCATCTCAGGACTCAGTTGGAAGAGGATCCCTTTCCAAACTCACTCCTGTGACTGTTGGCAGGCCTCAAGCCCTTGTCAGTCATTGGCTGGAGATGGCACAGAGACCTCTGCATAAAGATGTTCATGACATGCCGCTGGCTTTCCTCAGAGCAAGGAAGCAAAGAGCAAGAGAGATTACCCAAAACAGAAGATACGGACTTCTTGTGACCTAATCTCAGAAGTAACATCCCATCATTTTTGCCATATTCTAGTTGTTAGAAGCAAGTCACCAGATGCAGTTCATACTTAAAAGAAGGGGATTACACAGGTCATGGATACCAGGCAGCAAACTTAGGGGTCCAGTCTCAGAGGCAGCTTACCACAAATAACAAGGCACCTGTGTCTCAGAATGGGCCATAAACACTTTTAGTGTGGAAACAATTTAGTGAAAGTTTAATATTCTCTGTAAGATCAAGCCACATTCAGAGTTTGGCCTCATAACATTTCTGAAGGTTTCTCCTGTAGCTTGTAGAAACTTGACCATCTCTTGGGGAGTCAGTCACTCTAGAAAGTCAAGTTTCTGGATAGATCTTGTCCCAGAACAAATCTTAATTAATAATTTGGTGTAGAATTCCTTCTGGATTTGATCACATACTTCCTTACCTTCTTAAATAAATTACTGATCATAATTTGATGAAATTTTATTTTATCAGAAGAAAATTAGTCATTGTATGTATTATAAAGAGAAAATGTTGCCCCCTCCTTACGTAGAATATAGAATTGTCGGTATCTTCGAGGCTTCTGTCTGCCTTTTTATAATTTGTGTCTCCATTTGCTTTATTTGTCACTTTGCAGTTATCAGTACTTGCCTATGTGTTTGCTATATCTAATTGCTATAAATTGAAACTGAATAACTCAGGTTGAATAAAACCTTGTGTGAAGGAAAAGGGACCTGTGGAGGGTTCAACCTGTAGTCTGCAGAGTCCCATTAATGACCTCCACGAACTGCCGCTAGCTGCTCCCAGACTTTTGTTTACATTTTAGTTGTAAATTGTTACTACGGATAGGTGAGGCTGCGGTAACAGTGAAGTGGTTTTGGGCTTAGTGGGTCAGTTCCTGATTAATTTTATAAGAAAACTGAAAGTGACCTGAGGACAAATAATCAGTATTACGCATTGCTTGCTTCAGACAATACTTTGAAACTTTTCTTTCGTGGATTTTGGAAACTTCTCAGGCAATTTAGGCAAAATCTCCTCCCTTCCTCAGCTCTGTATCCTAAGTAATTTCACAATTAAAGGCTGTACTTATAATAAAGTTAATTATACCTCACTTCAAAAATTTGAACCTGATTTCAGGCTGTAAACCCAAAGCAGCAAGTACAATTTACTTTTATATTTGAGTGATTTCTTTGGAAATTGTGTCTGTTGCCAGCCATAGCCTCTCAAATGGAAACACACTGTCACTACCACAAGTAAAAGCTGTAAAGCTTTTAAATATGTGGAACTCACATTTTTATCGGCATTTCTTTTAGGCTTTATTAAGTGCTTTGCTCTGTGAGTGGCTCAGAAGCAGTGCAGTATCCTTTATAACTTGTTAGACACAGACTTGGAAGGCCTGCTAGAGAGGGCGAAGGTCGAACCAAGAAAGCAATCCCTGTGATACTCAGGCTCTGAGAAACCGCCTTCGAACTCAAAGGATTAGAGCTCAGAGGGGAGCAGTTAGTCTTTCCTCGTACCCCCCGTCTCTTGCAAATAATTAACAGTAAAGCTAAAGATTATGGGAATTACATGTCTCTCCTATCTTTTTTTATCTTTTTCTTCTGTACAACATAGAATTTCTTTTCCAGTAGTGGCGTGTTCCTCTATTTGGCAATTCCATAAATAGTGGTTTGCAGCCTCCAGACCCAAGTTACCTACCTGGACTTCAGAGACTGTGCGTACTATGGGTGTACCTTCATACGTGGAGAAAGAACACTGACCAAAAAAACAAAAAACAGAAGAGCCAGCTGAGGAAGCACACCTGTAATTAGCCTCAGTCTTCATATACAGAACTTCAGCTTTTTGTGCTTCACAGCCAAGACGCACAGCATATTTGCAGAACTTCTCCAGCACAAAAGAGAGAGACCAAAAGAAAGAGAAAAAGAGATCACACAGGGGAAAAAAGCAATGTAATGAGCAAGAGAAAATGTAAAAGAACTATAATTAATGTTCTTGCAGAAATAAGATGAAGGAATAAGAATAAGGTGTTTTTTTTTTTTTAAAACAAAAACAGAAACAGAATTTAAAAATTTGGAAACAAAATATGAGAGCTGAAATTTAAAATCAGTAAAAGAATTGGAAAAATAAAGTTGAGAAAATCAGTAGAACAGAAGGACCAACAGATGACTTGGAGAGAAAAAAAATTAGAGACTTTATTCGGGTGGTCCGATGTTTGACTAATTGGAGAAAAAGAAAGTGTTGAGGAGGAAATTATCAAAGTTGTAATATAACGACATTTCCAGGAACAGAAGGACATGCATCTCCAGAAGTGAGTGAAGAAAACGAGTCTTATCAAGGCACATTATCATAAACTTAGAGAACACTGGGGATAAAAAGAAAATCCTTAAGACTTCTAGAGTGAAAACAAAGGTCACATAGAAAGGACCAGGAATTAGAAGAATATCAGCCTTGATGCCATAATTTCAAAGAGAAAACTATTTATCTAGAATTATATAACCAGATAAACTTTAAATCAAGTATTAGGATAAAATAAAGACATTTTCAGACATGCAAAATCGCAAAAGATTTGCCTTTTTAAAAAAAGATTTATTTATTTTGAAGAGAGAGGGGTCGGGGAGGGCAGCGGTAGAGAATCTCAAGCAGACTCCCTGCTGAGTGCAGAGACTGACGCAGGGCTCAGTCTCACTACTCTGACATTATGACCTGAGTTGAAATCAAGAGTTGGACGCTTAACTGACTGAGCCACCCAGGCGCCCCAAAGATTTGCTTCTTATACACCCTTTCTCAGGAGCTACTGAAGAATGTACCAAAGATGAAGGATTAACCAAGTAAATAGAAGACCTGGGCAAGGAAATGGGAATCAAAACCGGAAAGGTGTGATATTCTTGGAAAATCCCAAGACAATACCTGAGGAGAAAACCTAGAGAACAAGCAGTTCAGATGGAAGTAAACAGGGTTTCAGGAAGGATATTTTGGGAAAGGCGGAAAAATGGAAGAGGGAATGTAAATGCCAAGAATCATAGAGCAGAACTCTCCCACTGGAGTCAGTACTGTTGGGAATGCATAAACTGTAAGTAATGAATTGCCAGAGGCTCAGTGAGAGTTCAAAAGATTGAGAGTTTAAAAACTCCAGGGGCACAGTCTTAGGGGACCCCCCAACTCTCATGAATTTTACCCTCAAGGTGCTCAGGGTGAAGGTCAGAGAAAAATCCTCTGGTGCTCTGACAGAGGGAAGGGGAAAGTAACCATTTTAAAGTAAGCTTGGGATACTAACAGCAGCTTGCCTTCAAAGTAGACAATTTTACCAAAGCCTGACCGACCTGGGGGAACAAACTACCCAACTCTAGCCCCTCTGGTTTTTCTGTCTTACCTGAAGGGGTGGGAGGGGAAGCTGAGAAGCACTTAGAATGGTTACAACCCAGGCACACAGACTCACTAAAATACTCAGATGTAATTATGGGATTATAGAACACTTTCTCCCCCACCCCCCAAACACACATACCCTACTATCACACCAGTCAGGCTCTTGTATAATAACAGTGGATTACTACTATAAGAACTACAATGTTCAGATTCTATTTTTAAAAGAAGTCTCTGGGGAAACCCCAGAACAACAAGAAGTGCAAAAGCAAGGACACTTGAAAAATTTTAGCCTCTGATACATACAGCTCCAACCAACAGTAAACACAAGCTGATTCCTAGCCAGATAAACGTAAAAGCTCACACTAAAGGCTTCTTTACCCTGTCCCTTTTACTCAGTACATCATGTCCACTTTTAACCAAAAAAAAAAAAAAAAAAAAAAAAGTTACAAGATGTGCTAAAAGGCAAAAAACAGTTGGAAGAGACAATAGAAAGTATTCAAACTGGATTCATATATGCCAGAAATTTTGGAATTATCAGACTGGGAATTAAGTATGATGAATATGCTGAGGACTTGGATGGGAAAAGTGGATAACATGCAAGAACACCTGGGTAATGTAAGCACAGAGATGGAGCTAAGAAAGACTCAAAAGAAAATGCTATACAGGGGCGCCTCAGTGGCTCAGTGGGTTAAATGTCTGCCTTTGGCTCAGGTCACGATCCTGGGGTCCTGGGATCGAGGCCTGCATCGGGCTCCCTGCTTGGTGGGGGGGTCTGCTTCTCCCTCTCTCTCTACCCTTCCCCCTCCACTCATGCATGCTCTCTCTCTTGCTCTCTTTCAAATAAATAAAATATTTTTTAAAAATCTCTTTAAAAAAAATAAAAGGCTACGTACTATAGGATTCCAACTTTGTGACATTGTGAAAAAGACAGAATTGGAGATAGTAAAAAGATTGCGGGAAGGGAGGGAGGGATCAGTAAGCGGAGCATGGGATTTTTATGATAATGGAACTATTCTGTATTTACTGTAATAGTGGATACATGTCATTATGCATTCATCAAAATGCATAGAAAGCACAACACAAAGAGTGAACTCTAGTGCAAACTAAAGACTTTAATTAATAACAGTGTATGAATACTAGTTCATTAATTATAACAAAGGCACCACAGTAATGCAAGATTTTAATAGGGGGAACTGTAGGAGAGGGAGAGGACATATATGGGGATTCTGCTTTGTGCTCAGTTTTTCTGTAAACCTAAAACCTCTCTAAAAACTAAAGTCTACTAATTAAAAAATATATGAGGCTATCACTAACTTTAGCTAAAACAACAACAAATAAGTTGTGTAAGAAAATGTAAATATGTGATATTTATATCATCATAATGGTGGAAACTGACAGAGTGTGACTTTAACCAAAAATTATTATGTAATTTTTGAGAGAGTAGAGGAAGCGAAGTGTTGCAGACCTGATATCCTCCTCTCTCGTAATAGAAAGTGGGTAACAGAAGTGAACGTCCATGTTCCTCTCTGAAGGCGTTTCCTTCCCCTGGGTACCCAAGTCCATGTCCCCATGTCTCCTGCATCATCAGATTTTGCTCTCCAGCAGGATCTTTCCCATCAACAAACAAATATACCCTTAGTTCTTCTATCTTAACATACACACACACACACCCACACACACACCCATACTTCTTGATTCCGGTTGCCCTGCCACTGCCCTTCATTTCTTTGCTTCCCTTTACATCAAAACTGAAGTTTTCTGTACTCCCTGTCTCCAGTTCCTCTCCATTCTCTGTCTACATCCACTCTCTACAGAATTTTACAGCTGCCTTTTTATTTAATTGGCTCCTGTCAAATTGACAGTGACCTTCATGTTGCTATATCGAGTGGTCAGTTACCATCTTACCTCCCAGCCTCTTTTGATCAATTGATTGCTCCCTCCTTGATAGGTTTCCTTCACTTGGTTTTAAGGACACCACCTTTTAAGTTTTCCTTCTGTGTTACTGGTAGCTTCTTTTCAGTCTTTGCTGTTTCTTCCTCTTCTCCCTGCTAGAATGCCCCCATATCTTAGTGTTAAGTCCACTGCTGTTGTCTGTCTGCCTTGAGCCCCTGGGTTATCTTATCAGGTGTCAAGGCTTTAAATACCATCTGTAAGTTGATGATTTTCAAATTTATATATCCCAACACAGACTTCTATGAACTCCAGGCTTGTATATCCAAAACTAAACTATTGATCTTCCCCCTGAAAATATGCTGTAGCCAGAACATTTCCCAATTCAGTTCTTGGCAACTCCATATTTCCACTTTGTAGTTGCTTAGGCCAAAAACCTTGGAATTATCCTTGACTCCCCTTTGCTCTCTCACTCCCCACATCCAGTCTGTGTAATAGGTGTAATTAGAAAAATAAAGATCCACAAAGTTACCACTTCTCACCACCTCCTTGTCATCCTCTCTTGTCTGGGTTACTGCTATAACCTCCATACTTCTATCCTTGGCCCTCTACAATGTAAACAGAGCAATCAAGATGATCCTTTTAAAATGCAGGTTCAATCATGGTACCTATTTGCTTCCCATTTCACTACATTGGATAAAATACTTAATTTCTCTGTGCCTTAGTTGCTTCATTTGTAAAAAGAGGAGTAATATATCTCCCTCCAGAGACTGTGGGATTTGATGAGATAATACATAGGACGCATGCACTTAACACCAACCTGAGATGATACTGTTTGCCTGCTGTTCTTATTTTTATTTCCCAATGCACCCTCCAAATCAGGAGCCTACTTTTGCCTCCTCATCATTCCTTCAGGGCTTGAGGTGAGAGGGTTCTGTAGGAATGTTTGGATTCTGCTATCAAGCACAATCCTCAGTCCATTAGTACCAGAGAATAGTATGTCCAGAGACACTGTTCATTTAACCAAAGGAAATTCCATTCCCAATTTTGCTGTTTTTATAAGCAATGTGGTGCTGGATTTCCTGCACTGAATAGGAATTGCTTCGTCAGCAGAAAGTGTTCTTTTGGTCAGTGCCATAGTTTCTATCTTTTGAAGCATTTGTTCCCTAAAGGATAATGAAAGGAGGCAGCTTCCCACTTACCTTTTGATTGAGCCTTTTATCTGATGTCTTATCCTGACCCCTTTTTGCTTTTTAATTAAATTTGAGACATCATATAATTAGGGGTGTTTCCCCCCCTTCATATAAGTCTTACCTCTCTGGAATTGTTGGTTCCTGGAAGACTTTTATATTATTTCATGTTCCCACTCATATTTTCTGTCATGTCTTTGCTGGTTTTTACAGTGAACTGAGAAAAGGGAAGATTTAACCATAAGATTTGCTAATGGTAATAAAATACAGGACAGTCCTGGGTGGGGCCTTCTGAGCCTCACTCTGCCAGTGATTTGCTGTGTAACCCCCTGGGCTTTCATTGAATCTTCTGCTTGAATTCTAGCAGAAGAGGCTAGCTAAAGGAGAGGAGAGCCAGTTTCTGAGTCAGAGAATATGAGGAATATAAGAAAAGTTGCTTGGGGACCTAACCCACTAACTGGAAGAGGGACTAGGGCAAAATCACATGATACACAACTCCAGGGGCTGAGATACTTCCTGCATCAGAAAGCTGGAACAGGGGGCGCCTGGGTGGCACAGCGGTTAAGCGTCTGCCTTCGGCTCAGGGCGTGATCCCGGCGTTGTGGGATCGAGCCCCACATCAGGCTCCTCCACTGTGAGCCTGCTTCTTCCTCTCCCACTCCCCCTGCTTGTGTTACCTCTCTCGCTGGCTGTCTCTATCTCTGTCAAATAAATAAATAAAATCTTTAAAAAAAAAAAGAAAGAAAGCTGGAACAGTAATACAAGGTTATATGTCAGTTACATCTCCGTAAAATGGGCAGGGGCACGGTGCAGGAAGCTGGAACAATGTTTGGCCTGTGGTGATAGGGTAGAACGAAGAGGGTTCTTCCATGCAGATTCTTCGGGGAGCAGCTAGGTTAGACCCCCGTGACCTGGGAATATTTGAGGGTGTGAAAGAGATCGTGGTAGCTTTTGAAACAGTCCTAGGGGATGCAGTGTTGTTATCCTGCACCCACTTTCCCTGACATTGTGATGCAGCTCTGAAGACGGGCCCTATCCAAAAGTCCGATGTCTTCGTTTTAATTTAGGCTTCTAAGAGACTGTGAAGAATGGGGCAGGTTTTAGAAACTGTAGAGAAAGAGAAGGCACAAAGTACATTCATTCTCTGAGTTTCAGAGAATGCTACTCCTAGAAGTAAATCGGTCATCTTATAACCAAGTAAGAATCCTTTAGGTCTGTGGGCTTTAGGATTCACCATTTAGAAGACTTCTTTTTGCGAGGAGAGGCTACTCAGTGACTCTCTTCCCAATAACCATCTGTAGTTTCTTATCCTACTTTCTCAGGTTCATCAATTATCAGACTTTGGCTAATGGAAACCATCTTTTTTTTTTTTTTTTTAAGATTTTATGTATTTACTTATTTGACAGAGAGAGAGAGAGCACAAGCAGAGGGAGAGGCAAAGGGAGAAGCAGACTCCCCACTGAGCAGGGAGCCTGACGGCCGGCTCGATCCCAGGACCCTGGGATCATGACCGACCGAACCACCCAGGCGCCCTAAATGGAGACCTTCTTTACTCTTCATTGGCACAAATAGTTCCCAGTGTTTTTGCTGTTGCCGTGTTGAAACATCCTTGTATTTAAATAGAGAGTGAGAGAGAGAGAGTGTGTGTGTGTGTGTGTGTTAATAAATTTTTAGCATTAAGTTACTGGCTTAATTTTTTCATTTTTGCTCTTGAAGTATAACATACAGAAAAATTACACAAATCATACCTGTATAAATTATACAAAATGAACACACCTGGGACGCCTGGGTGGCTCAGTCGGTTGGGCATCTGCCTTCAGCTCAGGTCATGATCCCAGGGTCCTGGGATCGAGTCCCACTTCAGGCTCCTTGCTCAGCAGGGAGCCTGCTTCTCCCTCTGCCTGCTGCTTCCCTGCTTGTGCTCTCGCTCTCTCTCTGACAAATAAATAAATAAAAATCTTTTTTTTAAAAAAAAGGATACACCTTCACAGTTACTATCCATATTAAGACAGAAAATTCCCCCTGCAAGCTCTTTCATCCCCTTCCCAGTCACTACCACCTCCCTTCTCCCCGGAGTAAGCAATATCCTGATTTCTAACATCATCAAGTTGTTTCGCCTTTTTACAAACTTTAAAATATTTTAAATGGAGGGGCGCCTGGGTGGCTCAGTCGTTAAGCGTCTGCCTTTGGCTCAGGGCGTGATCCTGGCATTCTGGGATCAAGCCCCACATCAGGCTCCTCTGCTGGGAGCCTGCTTCTCCCTCTCCCACTCCCCCTGCTTGTGTTCCCTCTCTCTCTGGCTGTCTCTCTCTGTCAAATAAATAAATAAAATCTTTAAAAAATAATTTTTTTTAAATGGAGACGTGTATATCACTTTTAGGGGTCTGGCTTTTATGCTTCTCCTTGTGTGTTGGGATTCATCTATGTTATTGTCATAGCAGTAGTTCATTTTTCTTAATTGCTACTCAATATCTTTATATACCACATTTATTTATTTATTCATTCTAATTAAAATGCATTGCTTGCAATGCCACCTTTGTCATAAACCAAGTATCTGTATACAAGGGTCTGTTTCTAGGTTCTTCATTCTGTTTCATTAATATATTTGTCTGTACTTGTACCAAAGCCTTACTGTCTTCACTCTAACTTAATTATTATCTTTATTATTTTATATATATAATAGTATATATAACATATATTAATATATATTGTAACAATTATAATTGTATGTATATCTAGTGTATAATCGGCTTAATTATAGCTGTATAATAATAAGTTTTAATATCTAGTGGAGTAACTCCCCCACTTTGCTCTTTTTACGATTACTTTGGTTATTCCTGGCCCTGAGCATTTCCATATAACTTTTACAATCAGCTTGAAAGTACCCCTGCCCTCTCCACCCAAAAAAGTATGCTAGAATTTTGATTGGAATTCCTTTGTTAAGGATAATGAACATCTTTACTATATTTATAGAGTCTTCCAGTCCCTGGAAGTGGTATGTCTCTCTATTTGGTCTTTAATTTATCTCAATAATTTTTATAGTTTTCTGTGTAAAGATCTTATACATCTTTTACTAGATTTATTCTCAGGTATCTGGTGGGGGTTTTTTCATGTTGTTATAAGTGGTATTGTTTTTTAAAGTTATTTCCTTATTATTGCTTGTAATATAATTTTATACATTGAGAAGAGTAAGTTTTTATAAGATTTCTTGAAGTTAAAGATCCATCATTTTAAGAATCACCTAATATTCAAATTATTATGGGAATATAGGGGACATTAAGAAAGCAAATTTGGGGGCACCTGGGTGGCTCAGCTGGTTAAGCGTCTGTCTGCCTTCGGCTCAGTTCATGATCCCTGGGTCCTGGAATCGAGCCCTGCATGGGGCTCCCTGCTCAGCGGGAAGCCTGCTTCTCCCTCTCCCTCTGCTGCTTGTGTGCTCTCTCTCTCTCTGTCAAATAAAATAAACTCTTTTTTAAAAATTTAAAAAAATAATAAAAGTAAATTTGAAATAAATCTTAGATTTGTAAGGGTGGAGATTTCAACAGGATATCAGGGGGAATCTTCCTAAATTGTGTGGATTCTCTGTTGGTTGCCTGAGAGAGATGGCCCAGGGCTGTTTTCTCTCTCAGCTCACATGATTGGAGCTTGGAATGCTGGGATGCTTTTTTTCTTCTTCGGATACTCCGGACCCTCTCCCAGCCAGCCCGCATTGGAGCACTCAGGCAAATGTAGAACAGGTGGGACCAGGGTGAGTGGGGATTTCACTCAGGCCTTCAATGCCAGCTGTTTTTAAACTGACAGGCTTCCCTCCCATTCTAAAACTCACCGAGAATGAAGCACTAAATCCATCCACCGTCAGGCATTGCAAGCATCCTGAAGTGATGATGACAGTACCTGTTTCCTTAAACTCACGCTTGGCTTTGTTTTTCCAGGTCTATAAAGGAGAATTTCAGCTCCCTGAATTTCTTAAAGAAAAACCACAGGTACTGTATCTGCTTCCTCTTCTTAATGTGATAGATGGGCTCTTGTGTCAGAGGGATCTTTTTAAAGAGTGCTATGCTGGTGGTAGAAAGACTGGCCTCTGGTAATCGTTGGTTTTAACAGTAATTTAACACAGTTTTAATTTGAGAGAGTTCAGTGTCAGTGTCTTCCAAAATTAGGGAACTACTTTACTGATAACTAAAATCCAGTTGCTTGAGGTGACTTACAAGCCATATGGTATTCCACAGCTAAGAAGCCTGCCTTGGTGAATCTGCTCCGGCCTTCTGATCTAACTTGACATAAACCATACAGCCACCCTTTTCCTATCATCTGTACACCCATGGCCTTTAACTTGTCTTATTTGGAGCCTAGAAGACTTGTGAATACATTATATTCACAGCCATTGGCCCTCAACTGCAAAGCCCCCAAGTTGGGAAAGGACAGTGAGAGTTTGAAAATTATAACTTCTACTTTTTAAAAGATTTAGTGAAAATAGATCCAGAGTTAATCCTTGTAATGTTACACCTTCACTTATCGGGTTTCGGTTTTGTTTCTTGAGTTGAAGAGAAACAGGCAGTGTTACAGCTGACACTGTGTGCCTGAGGTAGCCCAGAGTTTCTGCATCTGAGCATCATCTGCCATCCCCATATCGTAGTGGGGAAAAAACGGGTAACTGGTACCGGAGCGCAGCAGCAGACTTCCCTTTCTAGCCTAATGATAGTGCATGTTCCCTCCAGACTGCCGCTCTCAGTAATCGGCTTGTAAATAGGAAATGTAGACTCAGCACTGAACTCGGTCTCTAAAATCATTCCAGATATGGATTGGTGAGGGAAACATACCTCCTCACAGACTCTGTGTGAAGTCACGTTGCCTGATGCAAGCCTGGAGTAAGTGGGCTGGGCTCTCTAAGAGAAGCTGTCTCACACCAGGGTTGAAGGCTCTGTCTTCTCAGATCCTTGTTCAATAACAGTCAGCCGTTAATAGTTGATATGTATTACTTGAGAATTTCAAAGCATATTCTTATTAGCATATACACAACTTTAATCCTCCTTCTCACTCATTTTACTTATTCAACAAATGTTTACCGAACTTCTGTTATGGGTGAGCAGTTGGGAGTCCTCAAGAGTCAGAGAAAAAAAAGATCTTCTTAGGGAACTTCTGATCTCCCCTAAAGACTGATCAAATTTGCAAACAAGGAGGCCCCGGCCCCTGAGCCTGGGCTAGGCGTGATGCCCCAGAAACCCGGCTGGGTTCATGAATAAGCCATCGGTCACTTGCACGTGTGGCAGTTGGAGCCAGAGAATAATCCAAGAGGCAAGTCTTGAAGGAATGTCAAATCCAAAGACTGTTTTGCATAATAAGTTTGAAGGAATCAAGAAAGGGAATTTGAGACTAAAAGGGATAACCTCTGCTTCACAGCATACACAAAAATCATATCCAGGCAAATTATAGACCTAAATGCGAAAGGCAAAATAATGAAGTTTTAAAGAGACAATAAAGGAGAATATCTTCATGACCTTAAGAGGGAAGGATTTCTTAAACAGATCATAAAAAGCACTAATCATTAACTTTAAAATGGATTACTTGGGCTCCATTAAAATTGATAATATTTATTTATTAGAAAGCATCATAGAGAGAGTAAAAAGGTATACCTCAAGTGGGATAAAATAATTTGAAACAAAGGACTCATTTGTAGAATATAGAGGATTCCTACAAATCAGTAAAAAAATAATAATAATAATAAATAAATAAAAATTAAAAATGCGCAAAAGGCTTACTGGGAACTTCATACCCCTTACTGTGGTTAAATGCATCACACACACTCATATTTAGAAAAGGGCTATAAAAGACTTGGATTTAACTTACAATACATGAGAAAATTGAAGCCCACAGAGCCCTCAGGTTTGGTATTTAGCGAAAGTGGCTCACAGAGAGCTGTGAATTGTGTAAGACTGATGAATCACAGACCTGTACCCCTGAAACAAATAATACATTATATGTTAATAAAAAAAATAAATAAATAAATAAAGTGGCTCACAGAACTAGGCAAAGTGCTATACTTACAGTTTTGTTATAAAGGATACAAATCAGGATCTGTCAAATGAAGAGACATGTGGGACAAGGACTGCGAGGGTCTCAACCACAGAGCTATGCCCACACCACCCGGAGTCAGGGCACTTCTCCCTGTCCGCGGCACATCAGTGCATTCACCACCCAGGGAGCTCCACCGAACTGAACTGCAGCGCCCGTGGTTTTTATTGGGATCTGATTTCATAGACATGATTGATGAATCATTGAGCGTGTGGTTGAAGTCAGTCCCAGTCAACATCCCCTATCCAGAGGTTGGCTGGCTCCAAGTCCCAACTCTCTAATCACAGGTTTGATCTTTCTGTGACCAGCCCCCCTCCTGAGTTATCTCCTCTCTTAGCATAAGCTCAGGTATGATCCAGGGAGCTCCTGAATAGTGAAGACATTCCTGTTACCTGGGAAAATCCAAGAATTTAGAGTCTCCCTACCAGGAACTAGGGACATAGGCCAGTCAGATTCTTTATTATACAATAGTAGCAGACGGAGTTCATTAGAAAATCTGTGTTCAGAGCCTACAAGCTACCCCTGATATTTTAATGGGAGCAGTCAGTTTTCATCGTGATGAACTTCAAGGACTTTTCAAACATCTTTTGTTTCCTTTGACAGACTGAGGAAGTGGAATAGCAGAGCCAGGAACCTCTTACGTACATGAGGTGAGAGTTGGGGGACATGCCTTGGTCTTTGGGTTTCCCTGCTTAAGCTGTCTTAGGAGGCAGTGTGGCTGGCATGGAGAGCACATCTCTGGAGTCCGTCAGCCTGGGTTGGAATCTGGGCTCTGTGGCCTTGAGCAAATTGCTTCTCTGTGTCTTAACTTCCTTATCTGTAAACGAGGACAGTATCAGTAAGACAGTAGTAGTAAGAATTAACCATAATAATGTCTACAGAAAGCTTGGCACGTAGTAAGCACTACAGCAGTGTTAGTTGTTATTTTTAATATGAGGGGGAGTATAAGATAATAAAATATTTTAGCGGAAGGAAATATGGAGACCATTACCCCCAATAACCTGTTTGCAGATAAGGAAACTGACCCCAGAGAGAGCAGGTTCTTTGTCAGAGTCCCATCACAGGAAGGTGAAAGCCAGAGCTGCTTCTGTGTGCGCTGGGCGTGCAGATGTTTTTGCAGTAATATTTTTGGGAGTTGGTCAAGTCTGTCCTTGCTGATTTTAAAGTACGATGAGATCTTATTTGTAACCTACATTGTCTCATTGTAGGTAAGGGCTACGGTTGGGTTAGGCCAGCCATGCCGTATCAGTCCCCTTTAATGTCTGAGTAAGCATCAGGTACGTGTCCAGGGACACCAGCCAATTAGTGGCAACGCTGGTTTCTGAACCCAGACCTCCTGACGCAGCTGCCCAGAGCTCACGCCCCTTTCCCACACTTCCTTAAGATTCTGTTTTGTTCTGAATGATGTGGTAATGCCTTAGATCATTTGGAACTCGAAAAGCTTTTTTTAAAAATCTGATTTTTTTCTTATAGTTTTGCTTGCTGTTCTATTTTTATTTTATATAATAACAGTGTATTGACTGCATACTCTATACAAGGCATAAAATATCAAGAATTTTATATACATAATGTATAAATGACATATATTATATGACACATACTGTGTAATAATAATATGATATTCATATATGTATATTTATATGAATGAATTCATTCAAAGTTCCAAGCTCTGGCAGGTAGGTGGTGTTATACCTGTTGTACTGATGAGAAAATTAAGACTGAATAATTTGAATAAGGGGTTTTTATGACTTGCTGGGTTAATGGATAATAGGCTGAAAAAGCACACGAACACTGCTATGCCATGTCAAAATCATGGATGACTTTGAGCTAATAATAGGTTTCAGGACTTATGACTGCCTTTTTGCTAAGGAGCAAATGCTAAATGTTAGACATAGGCTCTCTGGACGCATAGAACAGCAGTTATCATACCTTTTATAGATAAACTCCCTCTGTGAAATGCACATGCAGGGATCCATTTATTGAATGTTTTACAAGACAGAATGAAGTGTCAGTGCACTCCAGCCTTCGAGTTGCCTCCACAGCCTCATTTCATCCTTGTATGCTTGTTGCGGCGTGTAGGGCCGCATGCAGTGAGAGAAGGACTCAGAAGAAGCAAGGAAGACAACAAAGCATCTCAGGGAGGTTACTAGTCTTTCTGAGTCTTTTGGGTCCCTTTGGCATTTGAACGACTGTCACTGTGTTCTCTAAAGCTTCCTCTAAAGAACCTTGGTATCTACTCTTTCCAGTGAAGAGTCAGCATGTTGGACCCCTGGACATGTGACATCCCTACCCGGGCCCCTGCAGTGGCTTTGACTGCAGATGACAGTTTTTAGAAATGGGCAGTAGCAGCCCTTGCTTTGGCTGCCATCTGCTTGTTTTGTGTCCTGAAGCTCCTGACAGGCATCTAAAAGCATCCCAGACTGCGGGAGAGTGTGCTTCCTGGGTAGTCCTTCTGAGGCAGCTGCCCTTGTAATTGTCTGTCCTCCTCCCTGTCTGCCTGGCTTCTGCCAGGACCATAACTGGGAAGGAGGCAGTATGGTGCAGGGGAGAATAAAGTGTGACTCCACACCTGTAACCTTGTTCTGTTTGCCCTAGGGAAGACTGCTGCCTTTCAACAGAAGCGAAATTTCTAGGACTGGCTGTCCCTGCTGAGATCAGTGGAGCGTATGTACCATGGCCCGCATCTCCTGTTCCCTTGCCAGTCTCCTACTGAGAGGGCGGGATGTCACTATACATTCGGGCCTTCCCGAGTGATCTGCTTCCTGAGTCCAGTGCTCTTGATCCTAATACGTGCACAACCCTGTGGATAGAAGCCCAGAGGGAGCATGTGCTTTCTGTTAAAACTGCTCTGGTCCTCATCTTTTCTTACCAGATTGCAAACTTTTGTTTCAAGGGGAGGGTTTTAAAATGGAATTCTACAAGCGAAATTGGGCAGTTTCATCTTGGAATAGGTGGTCCGTACACGTTCTAATGTTTTGTAGACACTTCCTGTTTAAATGTATTGATGTGGATAATATTAAATATCTTAATTATTTAAATAATTCATTGTATTGTTTTTGAGAAGTTGAGGAATTACCGTATACATTTACAACTTAATGACTTTTGTATTTTATTTTTCAAAATAAAAGCTTTAAATGTGTGAAGCATTCTGGCGGTTTACATGTTCTCGTTACTGTGATTTTAGAGAAGCAGTAAGACCTTATCAGATGGTGATCAATAAGCCAAAGTTTCTTCAGTTGGCTGTATTGTAGATATTTCCTTGTATGCATCATAACTTTTTTAATTAAGTTTTTTATTTTAATTCCATTATAGTTAACGTACAGTGTTATGTCAGTTTCAGGTGTACAACACAGTGATTCAGCAGTTCCGTACAGCGCCCAGTGCTCATCACAAGTGCACTCCTTAATCCCCATCACCTAGTTCACCCCTTCCTAACTACCTCCCGTCTGGTTGCCATCAGTTTATTCCCTATAGTTGAGTCTGTTTCTTGGTTTGTCTCTCTCTCTTTTTTTTCTTCATTCGTTTGTTTCTTAAATTCCACAAATGAGTGAAATTACATGGTAATTGTCCTTCTGTGACTTATTTTGCTTAGCATTATACTCTGTAGCTCCATCCATGTTGTTGCAAATGGCAAGAGATCATTTTTTATGGCCAACTAATATTCCTCTGTGTGTGTGTGTGTGTACCACATCTTTCTTATCCATTCATCAATCAATGGACACTTGGACTGTTTCCATAATTTGACTATTGTAAATAATGCTGCTATAAACATCGGGGTGTATGTATCCTTTTGAATTAGTGTTTTTGTATTCTTTGGGTAAATACCCAGTAGTGCAATTACTGGGCTTGTACTATTTTTAACTTTTTAAGGAATCTCCATACTCTTTTCCACAGTGGCTGCTCGGGTTTTCATTCCCACCAGCAGTTCCTTTTTCTCCACATCCTCCCCAGCACTTGTCATTTCTTGTGTTTTTGATTTTAGCCATTCTGACAGGTGTGAGGTGAGATCTCATTGTAGTTTTGATTTGCATTCCCCTGATGATGAGTGATACTGAGCTTCCTTTCATGTGTCTGTTGGCCATCTGCATGTCTTTGGAGAACTGTCTGTCCATGTCTCCTGCCCATTTTTAATTGGATTATTTGTTTTTTGGGTGTTGAGTTGTATCAGTTCTTTATGTATTTTGGATACTAAGCCTTTGTCAGATATGTCATTTGCAAATATCTGCTCCCATTCTGTAGGTTGCCTTTTGGTTTTGTTGATTGTTTTCTTTTCAGTACAGAAGCTTTTTATTTTGATGAAGTCCCAACAGTTTATTTTTGCTTTTATTTCCCTTGCCACAGGAGACATATCTAGAAAATGTTGTTATGGCTGATGTCAGAGAAATTACTACCTGTGCTCTCTTCTAGGATTTTTATGGTTCCACGTCTCACATTTAGGTGTTTAATATGTTTTGAGTTTATTTTTTGTGCATGGTGTGAGAAAGTGAAGTTTCATTTTTTTGCATGTGGCTGTCCAGTTTTCCCAACACTATTGAAGAGACTTTTTCCCGTTGTATATTCTTTCCTCCTTTGTTGAAGGTTAATTGGCCTGCATCTTAACTTCTCAATGAAGATTTTGTTGTAATTTGTTTCATGAAGACTTGCTTTCATCCGTTTGTCTCAGAATCCTGTTCTATTTCATGCCTACGGACTACATTTAAGGACAGAGAAGTTGCTGTTCCTGGCTGTTTTCTAAAAGCCACTGTTCTACAATACAGAATGACCAGATAATAATAGTAATTTCTATTTATTGAGGGTCTTCTATGTGCGAGGCACTGAACAAGGTGTTTTATGTGTTTTCTTAACATAAAAGCCTGGCTTGAGAATTCGGCATCCTCTGGTCCTACCCATCAGCAAATAATATTTTCTACCAAGTCACTCAAGCCAGACATGGAAGAGTCTTTTCTTCCCTTTTCCCTCCACATACAAAATCTTTGATTCTATGTTTAAAATATTCTTTGAATCCATCTACTTCCCTTCAGCTCCACTGCTCCCACCCTAACGTAAGACAGCACCATCTGTCACCTAGACTGTTGCATTAGAGAGCCTCCTAAATAATACCCCATTCTTACCCTTGCCCCCCCAATTCTGTTTAGCACACAGCGGAGTAATAGTTTTACAATGCACGTACAGTTATGCCCTTCCCCCCTTACCCTCTCTTTTAGAATAGAAGCCCTGTTCCTGCCATGACCCAGCCACTGCCCGTCTCTCCATCTCCCCCACCTCCACCCATGTGCTCTAAGGTTCTTTGCATCTCCCGGAAACACACCAAGCTTTTCCTGCCTCTCTCTGGAATGTTCTTTCCTTTGCTCTTTGCCTGATAGCCTCCTCTTCAGTTCTCTGGTCTCAGTAATTCCATTTCCTCAGAGAGACCCTTCCTGACCTCTCGAACTAAAATGTAGATGCCCTTCCTGCTTCTCGTCTTCACAGTATCACCTTATCAGACTTTGCAGTTTTTAATGTTGACTTTTTTTTTTTTATTGTCAGTCTCCTATACTAGATAGTAAGTTCCTGGAACACAGAGACTATATCTTTTCTTGTCCATTTTTGTATCTCTGACACCTAGCAAAGTGTCTAGCACATTCTAGGAACCCAGGAAAATACTTGGTAAATGATTAATTCTCCCAGAAACCTCTGGCATGTCATTTTACTGATGAGAAAACAGGCTCAACTGGATCAAGTCCCTTAGACAAGGCCCCTCAGGTAGTGCCGTCATGGTGAGCTGGTGCTTCAGTCCAAGCCTGACCTGAGCACCCCTCTTTCCATCCACTCCCCCAGGCCTGTCCCCTTCATTTGAAAATGAATACTGCTGCCATATCAATCGTTTGTTCAAAAACCTTCTTTGATTCTCTAAAGCCTAACACATTACACCTAAAGTGTTCTGCCTCCACAGTGTGGCCTCACTGCTTTCTTGTGCACAGTACGCCTCCTGCCTGTCTCCTTACACTCCTTCACTTTCTGCTGCTTCCAGATGTCCATACACCCTCTCCCCTCTCCCTAGGACATCCCAGCCTCATTAAGGGCTCAGCTGTTTTCAGTGCCATTCCTCCTTACATAACTGCTCCAACCTCCAAATGGTAATAAAGTCAGCTTCAGCTTAACATAATATTTATTTTTTTGCTTATTTCCTGTGTTCGTCTTATGTCATTAACTTTGTAGGGAGGGGGTCACATACTCCTCTAGAGTCTATCGGAATGGGAGAGGAGGACATTTTGTAACCGTAACGCAGCCCGCCTCCAGTACTTGCCCCAAAGGAGACATGATTTTTATTTCTCACACCTGCCCACCCCTAGAGACTCCGCCAGTACAGGTGGGCATGCATTGGAAAAGGGCGGAGAACCGCTGCACAAAATGGCCAACTCGGGGGGGAAAAAGGAAACCACAGCCCAACTGGCCTGAAGAAACAGATGCTGTGCTATTTCCATCCCTGTTGACATTCCTTCTTTCACAAAGCTTCCTTTCTTTCTGGCCCAAGCACATTTCTTTTGAGCCCGATGAAGAAAAGCGTTTCTGTTTCTCGTTGACCTCTCCGATCACATGTATGAAGATGACTGTCTATGAGATATTGTAATTTGGTGAATCAAATGGAACTCCTGTTGAACAAATGAAAGATGGCTGGAGTAAAATTTAAAAGGAGGTAACAGGAAGCGACCAGGTAGACGTGTGGCCTCTGACTATCAGAGAACTTCCTGGAGCCAGCACGGCCATTGGCCACAGACAGCAGGTGCACCCGCAAGGCCAGAGAGAGGCTGGTGTCCGCAGGGGCCACAGGAGGCGCTTGAAGAGAGCATCAGCCATGAAGAATCATAGAATTTAAAAATGAGAGGGAAAAAAAACCCTCAGTAATCACTTAATCAAGTAATCCATCTAGTAATACTTAACTAGGAATGTGTCATGGTCCAGGCTCTGTGCTAACCATTTTACATGTTTAAACTCCTTTAATTCTCATAATTACCATCTGAGGTATGTTCTGTTACGACCTACATTTTACGAACATTGGCTCCGGGGGGTAAAGTACCGAGTACAGCTAGTAACAGAGTCGGGATTCAAACACAGGCAATCTGGCTCCAGAGCCGACACCCTAACCACTACTCTGCATCTCAATAATTATCTTTATACTAGAATAGAAACTTGCCATTAGCATTGACTTGCAACTGTTTAAGTACCTCCCTTGTACTTAGTAATTTGCCAGGTATAATTGGGTGGTGTGCCAGGAAGCATAGGCAGATCACTGCCCTTGGGAATTTATGGTCTTGGTAAAAATCAAGAAAAATGCCCATGAAACAATTATTTCAGGTTCTAACAAAATGTATATAGCATCACCTACCAAAACCTGGCTAGTAGGTGATAGATAAGTAGTGGTCTAGGCAAGACTTCGTTTAGTGTTACCCCCAAATCTGTATTTCTAAAGGAACTATAGATCCTGGAGCTGTCTGGGCTTCTCTCTGGAGAGGTCAATATTTTCAGCATTGAGTTCCCTTTCCTGCTTGTCACTATCCCTTGCAGTCTTCTGCAGAGACTTTGGGTCTTTGTGTAAAACAGAACACTCCCTCCTTAGTTATTCTGAATTGGGCAAAAGAAGTAATTTTTATTCATTTTGTGTTGAAATCCTAACAAAGCAGTTCATTATTTGAGTAGTGGAGCAGTTCATTATTTGAGTACTGGGTGTTGTATGTGTGTGTGTGAGTGTGAGAGAGAGTAGTTTTGTTAGAGATAAAAATAAATGACTTTGATTCTTCCTTTGGAGCTGATTATTGCCAAAGATCCAAAATTGAATCATTTTCACAATAAAACCACTATTTTTGTTCTTACGTATTATGGAAATGGCTCTAAGGCCTTACCCTGAGAAAGCCTAAAATGCCCTCTATTGGCCAAACATGGAATGACTGCTGAATGTATGAAAAAGTTTTCAAGTTGAAAAACAATCAAGGAAATATATCTTGCATGTGTGCAAAGCTTTCTCTACAAAACTGTCCATTGCAATATAGTTTATGGAAATAAAAAAGTTGAAGCAATCTAGCAAAAGGGGGTACTGGTTAAATGAATAGAACTCAGCTAATAAATACGATATTGTAGAAAAAGATTTAATAACACAGAAATGTTCATGTTACATTAAGTGAAAACTTGAGATCACAAAGCTGTTTATTATGATGCCATCTTTATTATTTAAAGGATAGATAGGAAACTAAATAGAATAGCTAAGTTGATAGACAACTGAAAGGACATGTTCCAAAATGTTAACAGTGTTATCTCTTGGTGGTGGAATTGTGGGGATTCTTGTTTTCTTCTTTCTGCTTAACTCTGTTTTCTAAATGTGCTATGATCAACATGAACTATTTTTGTAAAAAAGCAAACAATGAGTTATTTCTTATTATGTTCTTAGATATCATTAGTTTGTTCTAAAAGAGACATGGAAATTATTTACAGGAAAGGTTTCAGAACTTCAGTGGAATGGACAGCTTCCCATGATGTCATTTCAATAGTGATTTATTTCAGTCGACATATTTTCCAAGAATGTCACCATCTCTAAATAAGAAATAATCCTCGTGGTCCAGAACTACTTTGGGGCCTCCATATTCTGGGAGAAGAACTTTATCTCCAACTTTCAGGCTAATTGGTTGAATCTCTCCACGCTTTCCTTTAGCGCCTGATCCAACAGCCACTACTGTTGCCTGCCTGCAGTACTTTTCCTCGACACTTCTCTGGAAGCATAATGTCTCCTTTTGGTTACGTTTTGGCTGCACTGCTTGCAACTAAAACTCAGCCAAAGAGGGGAAGAAACTTTCTCAATGCCTATCCTGCAGTGACTGGCTGCTGGAGTTCCTACTCTGCTCTCATGCCATCACCACCGCAAGGAGACCCCAAAAACAGTATGTTTTTTTAAAGAAATAAGAGATCGAACCCCCTAATCCTACAGATAAAAAAAAACAAAAACAAAAAAAACTGGGATCTTGAGTAGTGCTGCAACTTACCCAAAACTACACATCTAGTTAGACTTAACACTGACTTTCAGTTCCCTTATTTTCTAATAAGTCATTTATCCAATCTTTGGGTGATAAATTAGTAGTGTTAATAATCTGAAGATTTGGCTATTGATTGATCTTCACAAATGAATAACAGACTTGAATCAGAAAGGAAGCAGGGTATCAGCCATTCGGACGTTTGGATGGAGCATGTTTGAAAAGATCACAATGCAGGTAGGATGGATTTATTTATCTTATACGGGGGTTGGCAAATTACGGCCAGTGAGCCAGATCTGGCCACACCTACCAGATATGTCTTGTCTGTGGCTGCTTTCTCTCGCTACAGGTCGAGTAGAGACAAACTATATGGCCTACCAAGCTGAAAATATTTCCTGTGTGTCCCTTAACAGGAAAAATGCGCAAACCCCTACTCTTAGAGATTATTTTAATTCTATCGTGCCTCAGGATATTTAAATATTTCACTATACCTTAATGTCTCTAGCCAACCAAAGGGACTCTTAGCTGGCAACGTCAAGAAATGTCAGAACAAACATCAGAGCGAGGAAGCCCCCAAATGGCAAGTTGTTTTTCCCTGATACTCTTTTTCCGCCTCAGAGAAGCAGGCCCTTCGCAGCCTCAAATCCAACAAAGTCTCTGAGTGGGCCGGGATGCCTAGGAAGACAAAGAATGTAGAATGGTGGAGAGGCCCCAAAAGAAGGGAACATCAGAAGACAGGGTGCATTTTCTTAGGGTGCAGGGGATTGTATGTCCCCTAAATTCTTTTTCCACTTGATGGAATCATGTCGAGGTAATAGATACTTAAGCTGGGAAGTGCTTAAGCCTGAAACGATAGACCAGTGAAAATGCCACACAAACTGGGCGTGAGGTGGGAGGGAGAATTGGGGGTGTGGTTCCAATATACTCACCCATTGACTGTAATGCTTCCAGAGGTGACTGGAACCAGCCTCATTTAGAGATATTAGGTATGAGAAAGTAACAGGCAATAGTAGGTAGGACATGATGGACCTTCAAACCACATCCATGAAACACCATTTTCATGGAATTCTAGATGTTATTTTTGCATCTGTTTCATATGTTATTTTTGTTTTATTCTAATTAATAAGTGAAAATATAAAACAACATTCATCAAGAGCCTACACGTTAAGAGCTTGAGATGAGAGCCCTACAGGGCCTGTGTCATCTTACACCGTGAAGATGTCCATGGTTACCAGTGTGCACCCCAATCCAAAGAGCATTCCCTTAGTGTTTGCTCTGGATAAGACTCCTAGGACTTCTCACAACTTGACAGGAGCTCCTTCCCACCAACCCAGAGTGATGGCATTCTGGAATTCCCTACCTCTTTGATATTAATAATAGCAATTCATGCCCCTGTATACTAATAATACCAATAAAATACAAGAGGGAAAAGTACATGGAGATAATAATCTGAGTGTGATCATAGCACAGATTTCTTTCAGTATTCATGTATTGAGTTCCTGTGTGCCATGCATTGTTACTGTACCTTGGAGGTGTTACAGGAAGTAGTAGTAAGACAACAAAACATATGCCTCCACCCTGATTTTTGACATTCAGGAAGGTATATACCGGGAAGTCTGCTACAACCACAGCAAAAAGGAAGTTTTAACACTTCCACATTTGAGCTTGCCTCCCAAAAGAGTAAGAATCATGGCCTCCGACCCAAGTCTCAAGTACGTTGATCTGCTTGGTGAAAGTTAGGTCATGCATGGAATCCAGGATACAAGGGACTCTGGGAAAAGTAGCTGTTAGGTTTTAAGCTTCTAGCATTCAGTGAGGCACACTTAAGAGGGATCAGAAAAGAAGCGAGAGATCCAATCTGAACATCGGTCACATTTACCAACCTGATGATAGGTAGAGAAGTCCAGGCTGAGGAATAGCAGTGGGTAGTGAATGGAGTGCATCAGAGGCTGGGGGAGAGCTGAGCTGGGTTGAGAGCAAGTGGGCCATTAGCCAAGTTTTTGTGCCTTGGGAAGCGGTTGGCAAACAACATCGTCCTCAAGGCTGGGAGAGCAAGGGAAAGCCAACCCTCTAACTCCCTCCTCTCAGCCATGATATTTCTCCCTTTGTGCCCAATGGATAAGAAACAAGGAATTGAGAGAGAATTGGGGGAAATAAGAGAGGATGGAGATGCTTGGTGGGAAGATGCTGAGTCAGGTTTTGAACGTGTTAACTTCAAATTTCCCTTAGGGTCATCCAGTTAGAGATGTGAAGTAGCAGTTTTATGTAAGATAAGGGCATGAAGTTCAGGAGAAACAGCTGGGTTGGAAATTTAAATTTGAGAATATTTAACGTATGTGGTTGAAATCATGCGAGTAGACAAAATCACCTTAACAGTGTACGTAAAACAGGAAAGAAGAAAGCCAAGGGCTAATCCTGAGATCCAGCAGCTCTGAAGAGGTGAGAGGGTGTGTGAGCCCTGCAAAGGAGATGGGAAAGAGATGGAGAGGAGAGACAGAAGAGGCTCATGGAATTCAGAGGAGAAAGGGGTTTTAAGAGAGAGAAACTGGTCAACAGTGGCATGCTTCAGAGAGTTCAAGGACAGATTGTTGGGCTTGGCAATTAGGAGGCCACTCTGATCTCAGGGAGAGCAGTTTCAGTGAGGGTGAGAAGTCTACTTTGCAATGGGAATAAGGAAGTGGAGGAAGCCGTGGGGACTCTTGTGAGGATACCAGCTACGAAGAGACAGAGAAAGAAGGTGTGCTATCTAGAGAAGGATGCAGGATTGAAGAAGAATTTTTATTTGTTATGATGGGCGAAACTGGCACATTAAAAAGGCCACAGCAAAAGAAAAGATACAGAGAGAGAGACTGAAAATTCAGGACAGAAAAGGGCTGACTGATGGAGCAAGTAAGAATCCTGGAAAAGTTAGAGCCTCCTTGGGAGACTTAGCCTCAAACCCAGAGAAGAAGGTTAACGCACCAGGGAGATGGTAGGAAGTTGAGGGAGTTCTTCACGCCTGATAGCCTCATCAATCTATGCAATAAAAGCCAAATTGCTGTTTGCTGGAAGGAGGGGCGATTTCCTAGAGCGCAGAGGGGTCTTGGAAAGAATGATAAGATTGGAAATAGAAAAGGAAGCTTAGATATTGACTGGGTTTATAGCAGTGATCTTTTTGCAGTTTATATAAATATTGAATCATTATGTTTGTACACCGGAAACTAATATAATGTTACATGTCAATTATATCTCAATTAAAAAAAAGAAGAGAGCTGACTAGAAGAAACACATGGACAGATGGCCTGGCGGCATGGTTAATCATGCATTTATAGTGGTACCAATTCACACGAGGATGGCATTCACCCAGAGGCAGAGCATGGAAGGCTGATGGGTTGATCTGATGGGTTTTGTCCCGTGGCCAGGTGCTGGAAAGGGAACACACAAAGGCATTCCCTAGGGAGATGCTTAAATGGATACACATAGGATCTTGGTAGGACAGGAGAGAAAATAAAATGTCAGGCTCCATGCTCAGTGGGGAGCCTGTTTGAGATTCTCTCTCTCCTTCTCCGTCTGCCCCTTCCCCTGCTCTCTCTTTCTCTAAAAAAAATCTTTTTTAAAAAGTCTAAAAACAGCTAAAATTAAACTGCATTGCTTAGAGATCTAGATAAGGGTGGTTAAGCTTGGAAAACAAGGAAATGATTGTCAGAAAAGTGAGCGTGTTGGTGACCTCTGGGAGAACAGAGGTTGTCTTCATCAGGGAGGACCCTTGGAGAATGTGGGGCCTGGCAATGTTCTAGTTCTTGATTGAGTGGTGGTTTTATGGGTATCTCCTTTATAAGTATTCTTCAAACTGTACATATATGGTTTTGCACTTGTCTGTGTTATATATCCCAACTAAAGAGAAAACATGCATGGAATAATACATACTATATTTAGGAGGGGAGGAATGAGATTAGGGAGGTGTGTGCAGATACAATTGTTTATAATTTTGTGTTTCATGAGCTGGGAGCTAAGTACATGGGCTTCCAATTATTAGTGTCCATAATTGTTTATATGTCTAAAATATTTAAATCGAAATTAAAACTAAGAAGGCAATATGGAAAAGAAGATGAATGCTTTTGTTTCTGTTTTCATTTCCTTTATGGTTGTTAAATTATTTATTCAACAAATCAGAATCAGGAGAGAAAATTCAGTAGCTACATCAGTACTTTAAGAGATTTGCCGGCATTCAGTTCTTTTCTTTAGGGAGACACGGGAGAATAGAATCAGTTACTAATCTCAGGGCTTGATCTCAGGCCTGTTTGTTTGGTTTGCTCTTGGAGAAGTGATCCCAGGGTATAAGGCTGCCTCTGCGAGTAGCCGCCACCCCTGCATGAGTATCTGCTACTCACCCCATCCCTCTCTCCAAGTCTCACTGACCTTTCCCTGCAGCCCTCAGGTGAACTGGCCTGGAAGTCATTCCACTGCTGGGTGGAGATGGCTGCTGCCAGCAACTACCCTGCTTTCCCAGAAAGCCTGTTCCAACCCCTTCCTACTCATTCAGCAAGTCCTCATTCCAGGCTGCTGACCTTGGAGTCCCCCCACTGTGTACACAGAAGTAACTGGGAAACTACATTCCTGAAGGAAATCCTCAGCAGGAAGGGAAAACGAAAACTCCAACACATTCAGAATGCAGCGTAAAACTGGTTGCACATGCATTTCCCTAACTCCTGGGCCTCTGGGGCTCCCTTCTCGTTTTCTCTATACAGCCTTTCCTTAAGGAGTTGGAATAACTGTCTCCCTGAGAGCCCTTAGTTCCGTGGTTTTCTCAAATGGATTCCTAGGGGAGGAGAGGCCATCTGGCAGAGTGGATAAATGGAAGGAAGCTGGTCCAGGTAACTCCTTGTTCAGTTGAGTTACTTGGTGAACCAACCCAGGATCTGCTCAGACTTCTTGTTATGTACAATAATAAAATTCTCTTATTAAGCCAGTTTTTGGCTGCAGTTTCTGTTACAGCCGAAACATCCTAATTGTCATAGGATAGAAAGAAGAAATTTTGTTATATATATTGTTGAGAAAGGCGGAATAAGATAGTGGTAGATAACAGGAAGCCTCAAGGGGCCCCGTTTAGGGCAGTGCTACGCAAAGTGTGGTTCGTGTACCTGCAACATCAGTCTTACCTACCAGCTTGTTAGGAATGCCCAGGTAAGGGCTTCACTCCAGACAGACCAAATCAGATTCCCTGGAGGAAGCACTGGAATCTGTATTTTAACAAGCACCCCTCCCCCCCCCCCCCCCCCCCCAGTGATTTTGTTGCAAGTAAGGTGGGAGAAAACACGGACCTAGAAGACTTCTAGTGCTGTGCCTCCAGCTCACTGCTGACCTCTCTGAAGCTGTTCGGATCTTCTAGGTCTCAATTTCTCTTTCTGTCACAACAGTAGGAGGATCGGATGAGGAACTGGCTGTAAAAATGGCTTGAAAGAGCTCAAACCTTGATCCCTGCCAGAGTCCTTAACCCCCTGCGAGGGGACACAGCCGCTGACGCTGCAGACAGTCTGTCAGCTGCTTTGGGTAGGGCCTGTCTCCATCTGCGGAGGAACGGCAGGCAGAGGATGGAGAGTCGTTGCCATTCTTAATTGAACTCGGTTGCTCCTATTTCGCGTTTTCTTTTTTCAGATTCCTGCTTGAGGCAATCAGGAAGGACTGGAAACCCAGGTTTAAGCCCTTATGGCTTGAGGAGGGTTGGCCCCTGTCGCAGGGCTGCCCCTCCTCTCTTACAAGCTCAGCGACTTCAGCCGTCCTCCCGCCACATCCTCAGCTCTCCTCCCGCACCTCCACTGGGGTGACCTGGTCCCCCCCGGATTTTCCTGGCCTTCGACGCCCGAGGAGGCACAGGACCCACTGCCCTGCAGACAGACGAACGACTCGGTCGTGAGCCCTGCCTCCTCTCAAGTTAGGAGGCGCCGACCCCGATGCGGGAACCGCCCTCCGAGCCAACGAGGAGTGCCCGCGTAGAGGCGGCAGCCCCACGCGCCCGCCCTGCGCGCCGAGCGGGAGATAGCGGCTGGAGGGGGCGGGCCTGCTGGCCCGACGACCAATAAGAGCAGGGCAGGCAATCAGGCCCGGCTTCCAGTGGCCACTCGGGCGCAGGCCGACGGCGCTGCCTGCTCTCGGACTGGACGAGTTTCCTGTCAATCGAAGGCGGAGCCAGAGGCGCCTCGGCCAATAGTGGGGGGCGGCCGGGTCAGGCCGGTGGCCCTGCGGTCCGCGCGGTGGTCCGCGAGCCAGTTAGCGCTGAGGGAGTGGCCGCCCTCCCGCCCTCGCGCGCTGCGCTCTCGGCCCCCCCGGGCCCGCCAGTCTGCAGCGCAGCGCCGCGCCGCGTCGCGTCATGCCAGGCGCTGCTCGGCGCTAGTGCCCGGGCCGCCGCCGCCCGCCCGAAGCCGCGCCCACTGTCCAGAGCCAGAGGGATGGTGGTAGTCACGGGGCGGGAGCCAGACAGCCGTCGCCCAGACGGTGCCATGTCCAGCTCCGACGCTGAAGACGACTTTCTGGAGCCGGCCACCCCGACGGCCACGCAGGCGGGGCACGCGCTGCCCCTGCTGCCCCAGGAGGTACCTGGGGGTGGGGCGTGGGAAGGGGCGCAGAGGGAGAAGCAGGTGCCCAGCAGAGCTGACCTTGGGGTGTGAGCAGTGCTGAGGCTGCGGTCAGAGGTCGGGCTGAGGGCGGCGCCAGAGGACCTATGCTCCCCGGCCCACCCACCCCCTGGTAAAACGCTCCAGGTGTGTCTTCCCTGCCCCACTGGCACACCTGGCCCCCCTCCCCCAATCCCCGATTCCAGAATTCACGGACTGCAAGGTTGGTTTATAGTCCCACCCCTATGTCCCATCCTTACCAACCAGAGGAGGGAGGATAGGCTGTGGGAAGGGGACCTCGGAGCCCCAAGAGGAGAGTGTCTTCTAGGAAATCCAAGAGGAGGCCTTGGTGGTTGCCCAAACCTAATCTCCAGCTGCCCAGACAGTGGGGTAAGGGACTCTGTGCAGATAAGAAGAGGGCCGATGAATAGATGTGTCCACATTCACCTGACAACTCCATGGCCTTCCTTCACTAGCTCCTGTGTTGGGGTGCTCCTACTGGTCTTAACGTGTATGACAGTATCACATCTAGAGCTGAAATGACCCCCAAGAGAAAGGGAAGAGGAGGAAGGTGGGGCACTCCTGGGCACTGAAGAAGGAGACTAGGAGATAGGAGCTAAGGTCTAGTGCAGGATAAGGGAGCCTGTGATGTGTGGGGTCCTAGGAAAATGGTCAGCTCCAGAGGGGCAGGGCTGGGCTGGGGGTGGCTGGTCCTCTTAGGGTTAGAAGCCTATACCCTCAACATCGGGAACCACTTCTTGTGACAATGAGCAAAACCCTAGAAGTACTCTTTGCAGTTGGAGGGGGAAAAAAAAAGCCATCAGGAATACTGTGGTGCTTATCTTTTGTGCACTGTCATTGGGAAAACAATGTGATTTGAGAGGAAAGAGCGCAGGACCCAGAGACTGTAGGCCATCTCCCCCATAGGTACATTGTTCCATGTGAGATCTAAAACTGTTTTTGACTGCTTTTTCCTCTGTGCCTCAGTCTTTTTAGCTCTACTATGGAGCAAACACTTGGATTGGTATGAGATGTCTTTGGAAAAGGTGTAAAGAGCTCCAGAAATGTAAAGTATTATTATTCCAAAGTAATATTTTAGTCCTTGGTGTGCACATACAATAGTTTCAGAGGAGCTATAGAGTAAGCAGAAGGCATTTGCTGTCCTTTGGTTGCAGAAGACTAACAGTGCATACATACACGAGAACTGTACACACCTTTCTGTTTTATTCATTCACTCATTCATTCATTCACTCATTCATTCAATGCGTATTTGGGTCTTTACTGCGAGCCAGGCACTGCATTAGGCTCTGGGTAACTTTGACTTAATGTATTTGTATCCTACTTTATTGCACAAAGAATTTGAAAACATATTGTTTTATTTACATGTGGAATCTAAAAAAGCAAACAAACAAAGCATAAATAGACTCATAAATACAGAGAACTAACCAGTGGTTACCAGAGAGGAGAGAGGGTACAGGGATGGGCAAAATGGGTGAAGGGGAGTGGGAGGTATTGGCTTCCAGTTACGGAATGAGTCACTGGGGTAAAAGGTACAGCGTAGGGAATAAAGTCAATGATATCTTAATAGCGACATATGGTGGCACGTAATGGCTACACTTGTGGTGAGCATACCATAAGCTATAGACCTGTCAAATCGCTGTGTTGTATACCTGGGACTAATGTAACATTGTGTGTCAACTATACCTCAAAAAAAAAAAAATGTGGAAAAAAAACAGAACTGGAAAGCTGGGGGAAAGGACTATCTAGAAAAATATACACTGGAGCCTGAGAGATGTTGTAATATGAAAAAGTATGCCCTAGTATAAAATTTTAGTTAATCTGGAGGTTTGTGAGAAAATGAGAGAGAACTGGTTTCATTACTTTTAAAACTACAAGCAGTGAAAGATATTCCCCCTCCCCTGAGCATTTTCGGGGGAACCCAGAGCTTCTCTGGGCCAATCTATACCATCATTCCCTGTTCCTCCCCCTGCCCTCGCCTCCAGAACCTGAGCTGGACTGGGGACTGATCTCACTCTACAGATGAAGTAGGAGAGAAGTGGTGAGGGACAGAGAATGCGGAGTGGATGCCTGGAATGATTCCACAAACATCTACGAGCCCTGTGGGTGGCCTCGTGATTCGTGAATAAGATGCTGTCCCTGCCCTCAGGCAGCTTGGGGCCTAGAAGGGTGGACTGACAGGAGTAAATAACTGCCCGTGTATCATGCTAGGCACTATAAGAGGAGAGCGTGGCACGTGGTGAAGGCACAATGGAGGGAATACTTAGTTAACTCCCTCTTGGGGGCAGGCGAGGGACAAAAGAGCAGAAATGCTCACAAAATCAGGAAACTTGAAGAGAAGCTTTTAGAATGAGTGGCTGCTGCTAACATATATGGTGCCTTGGTGTGCATCGGAGAAAGGGCACACAGCTGGGCTAGCAGGTCACTCGCAGACGGGTGCCCTTGTGCAGTGAACAACGCACACCACGCATAGGGCAATTGCATATGCTAGATGGACAGAGGGAGAGTGGGAAGAATATTCCGGACAGAGAAGACAGCATAAGCAAGGGCATAGAAATGGCAAATTCATTCTAGAGCAGAGATAGTAGAACTGGGTGTGGGGAGGCCTGATTTAATGGCTATCGGGGGGACAGTGGGGTGGACTTGGCAGCTGAGGAGTGTGCGGAAAGGGAGGAGAGAGAAGAGCAGTCAGAAAGACTCCCAGACTTTTGCCTTGGCTGCCTGCATGGTGCAGCGCTAATGAGACCCACGGAGACTGCAGACAGAGCAGCCCCTGCTCTCACTCCCCAAAGTCTGGCTGAAGGTGCCGGTGGTTCCTTTCCAGTTTCCCGAGGTTGTCCCCCTTAACATTGGAGGGGCTCACTTCACCACACGCCTGTCTACCCTGCGGCGCTATGAAGACACCATGCTGGCGGCCATGTTCAGCGGGCGGCATTACATCCCCACCGACGCCGAGGGCCGGTACTTCATCGACCGGGACGGCACCCACTTTGGGTATGTTTCCCCCTCTGTGGTCAACTCTGTAGCCCTAGCGAGTAAGTGTCGGGGACTCTGGTGTCGTCTATAATACCTAGAAGAGGAAATAACAAATGTGCTGATGGAACTTAAGAATATGTTTATTGAATGAAATCAAAGTCATAGTTTCTTTCCCAGAGGCGACGAGGGCAGCCAGAGAAATCCCAGGTGACGCGCACTGGCTGGATGTGGTGAAACTCTTCTGTCCTGTGAACTTGAAGACCAGGAAGTTGTCATCTGTGGGGAATAGTTGTGATCCCACCTGGAGGCGGGGGTGTGGGGTGCTCCAAAACAACTTCTTGGGGAAAACCCTCCGATTCAGAATCCAGGGCTCCACACTGCCGTTAGGGAGGGACATGGTGTCGACCGTGGTTCTCAGACTTCCTTCAATAGTCTAAAACAGACAAACGAAAGAGGTGAGGGAAGGGCTAATACGTGATTGCCATCCTTTAATTTTGCCAAGAAAAGTCTTCTTAAAAAAACACCTTCAATTGTGACTGTCCTTTTAATACTAAAACATGGGAAGACACAAACTCAAAAAAGAAAATAGCCCTTCCGAAGAAAGGACTTCTGACACCTGACACATGAACAGTTTAAAGACTTTGTTTTAGTTTCCTTATTTGTGAAATGAGAAATAATTATAGCTGCCTTACAGGCCTGCCATGCCAATTACATAAGGAGCCTTGGTGTGACCCCTGGTCAGGTCCTTCCAGAGCATGTGGCTAAAGCTCTTTGCCCCTTCAGTCTAACTTTGGAGGTGACTAGAGCACTAATACCGTTCTCGACCTTCAACAAATCGACTAGGGAGGCAGAAACTCTCCAACCACTACGTCTCTGTGCTGGCCTCCCAGTAGGATTGCCCGCACTGGGAGAAAGGTCATTTTTATCCTCAGAAAGGAGCGTCTGGTCAAACAATTTACTTTGAACCATCTGGGTGTCCCCATTGGGCTGTCAGCTGCCTCCAATGCTGAGAAAACAAAGTGTCACATCGCTCCGCAGAGCTATAAAAAGATTTTTGTTTGCAGGCTGTTTGGGGGAGGAAAGTGCTGGCCCCAGCTGGCAGCTCCCACAGCACTTTTAGCTGGGCCTTGCCCCGGGGTTATGTTTTTGAGAGCAGACCAAGGTTTGCTTAAGATCCTAGAGGACTAATTTGGAAAGAGGTTGTGGGGAGGGGGAAACAGGGTTTGGCTCTAGGTTGATGTGCCCATGCCCAGGTGGCCATAGCTGGAGAGGGTCAGAGGCGGGCAAGGGTGTGGCAGAAAGCAGGATATTGTGGCATTTTTCCTTGGGCTGTTGGACTCCAGTGGCCTATGATTCATCATCAGCAGATGGAGTTGCTTAAAGACTCAGATAAAATAAAATAGGGGTTTAAGGCATTTGGTCAGGTGCGTTTCTCTGCTGGTACAGTTCATGTGTTCCCAGTACCCACTGTGAAGGCTGCTTGAGCCGTCACCTGGGGCAGTTTCCCATCGTGATCCGTGAATAACACCGTGGACTAGAGTCTGGACCACTCTGGGTATGGGCTTGAAGTCAACCATGTCTGCATCTGGCTCCCGCTGGCTGTGGCTCCTTAGTAAGGCTTTCTTAACCTCCTGGAGCCCCCCCTTTTCCTCATTGATAAAATGGACCTAAAATGGCACTTACCCCACAATGTCACTGAAGTGATTAAAAGGGGTAACACATGAATAGTGACGGACACAGATTAGTACTTAGTGAGTGTTAGCTGGTATTACATCACGGCCATAGACCACTATGGAGGCGACATCTTGATCTCGGGGTTTGCTCACATATCTTCACAGAAAAGACCTTCCCACACCTCCCAGTGAAGGATCTGATTATTCTTAGCGCTAAGGAATCTGAAAGATAGAATGAAAAGAAGTGAGTCTTTATTTTAAGAAAATGCAGTAGGTATTTTATTCATTGCAGGCACCAGTTTGTTCAGGTGTTAGGGTAGGCATCTGATGCCTTTATAGCTACAGAATAAGACTAATGGCGAGGGTATGTGGAAGATGGGGACCCTTCCGCATTGCTGGTGGAAATGTAAAATGCTACAGCCATTTTGTTAAGCATGCACTTCACCTTATGACTGAGCAATTCTACTCCTAATATATACCCAAGACAAGGTGGAACATGGGCCCCCAGAAAGTCTTGTACAGGAATGCTTGTCACAGCTTTACTCGTAAGAGCCCCACACTGGAAACAACGCAACTGTCTATCCACAAGAGAATGGGTAAATAAATGGCAGTGTATCCATTCAATGCCGGGCCACTGAGCTTGTTACACACAACATAGGGGATGAATCTCAGAAACGTTCTGTTGAAGGAGAGAAGCGAGGCATAGAAGAGAACGTACTGTGTGCTTCCGCTTATATGAATTTCAAGATGAGGCAGAACTTATCTTTGTTGATAGAAGAATTCTGGGATTGAATGGGAAGAAGCAGAGGGAAACTTTAAGGAGATGGAAATGTTCTGTATCTTGGTGTAGGCGGTGGTTGTAATCCAACTATATGATTTGTACCTTGATTGCATATTAATTATACCTCGATTTAAATATATAGATTAAGGAGCCTAGAAATCACATCTTTCCATTATTCCTATGTACACCTAATAATAATAACCCCTAATAAAAATAAAAAATACCATACCTAATAATAAGTATAAATATAATAGTAATGATACTGATAATAACAGTTACTAATGCATACTGAGGGCTTATTCGGTGCCAGGTATTTTCCAAGCACTTTTTTTTTTTTAAAGAATTTATTTATTTATTCGACAGAGATAGAGACAGCCAGCGAGAGAGGGAACACAAGCAGGGGGAGTGGGAGAGGAAGAAGCAGGCTCATAGCGGAGGAGCCTGACGTGGGGCTCGATTCCATAACGCCAGGATCACGCCCTGAGCCGAAGGCAGACGCTTAACCGTTGTGCCACCCAGGCGCCCCTTCCAAGCACTTTTTATCTATTAACTCACTTAGGCCCTTCATACCATTATGGGGTAGTTTTTTTTTTTTTAATTTCCCCCATTTTACAGATGAGAAAATCAAGGCATAGAGAGAGGTTAGGTTCATTTACCCAAGGTTACACAGCTGGTAGTCTGGTTCCAGATTTCTGTGCTGTAACTCCTGTGTGGCACTGCCCAGACCCATCAGCTCCTTCTCACCAACTCTCTTTCCTTCTCGCTCAGAGATGTGCTGAATTTCCTGCGCTCAGGGGACCTGCCTCCCCGGGAGCGTGTACGGGCTGTGTACAAAGAGGCCCAGTACTATGCCATCGGGCCCCTCCTGGAGCAGCTAGAAAACATGCAGCCTCTGAAGGGGGAGAAAGTGCGCCAGGCATTTCTGGGACTCATGCCCTATTACAAAGGTAAGGGGTCAACTGCCCAGGGTGGTCGAGGTGTGGGAAAGGAGGGTTGCAAGGCATCTGTCCGGGCCTAGGTCTTCACCAGAAGAAGTGGGTCTGAGATTCATCTACGTTACTTAAGATTGGAGAGATTCCTGCTTCCCTTTCTGCCCTCCCCTCCCAGTCACACTGGGAACATTCAGGTTAAATAGGACCCGCTTTGCCTGTGACCTCATCAAATCACATTTCAAAAGGATTGTCCTCATTCCATCTTTTTGGTTTCCTTTTGCCATGGTGATCCATGACCCCTATTTAAGTTTGTGCCCTTCATAAGCCCACAGAGTCCCTTCCCCAGGATCTCTCTCTCCTGTTGGATCCTGCCTTCACTGGGGCTCTCTCTTTGTGCCCTGACACTGCCTTGCCCACCCCCCACCCCAGCCTCCTGACCCCTGTCCCAGTGATGGGTGCTGTGTTCACTCCCACAGACCATTTGGAGCGGATCGTGGAGATCGCCCGGCTGCGTGCGGTACAGCGGAAGGCCCGCTTTGCCAAGCTCAAGGTCTGTGTCTTCAAGGAGGAGATGCCCATCACCCCCTACGAGTGTCCGCTTCTCAACTCCCTGCGCTTCGAGCGGAGCGACAGCGACGGGCAGCTCTTTGAGCACCACTGCGAAGTGGATGTGTCCTTTGGGCCCTGGGAGGCTGTGGCTGATGTTTATGACCTACTGCACTGCCTGGTCACGGACCTGTCAGCCCAGGGCCTCATCGTGGACCACCAGTGCATCGGGGTGTGCGACAAGCACCTCATCAACCACTACTACTGCAAGCGCCCCATCTATGAGTTCAAGATCACGTGGTGGTGAGTAGCCCTGGTAGGGAACAGAGTCCCGTCAAGGAGGGTGTCCATTCTCTTTAGTGGCTCTGGGAGTAAGATCCCTGGAAGGGATCCTAACTGCCCCAGACCTGCTGAGGTGAGGACCAAGTCCTGAGGCACAGCTCCAAGGGGATGGAGGTCCCCTGGCAGCTCCAATCTCCCGGCTGTACCTCGGGGTCAGGCTCAGGGCTTTTGGCCCACAGGGACTTGGTACCTGCACTCACCTGACCTTTCCTCAAGGCACAGCAGTCTTTGCCTGAGGCTGATGGGGTCTGGCTAGCTAGGGCTTGACCGGGAAGTCCAGAGAGGTTTTGTCACACTCGACCTTGCAAGAGAGTTTCTGCCCTTTTTAGTGCCACGTTACCAAACTAATATAGGCGTAATCACGTCCTCAGCCCTGTTCGAGTATCCCTTCCTTGTGCCTAGCATATAGGTATGAACACAGAATACGAGGGGGGATTTACCCAAGGAACTACCCCACAGCCCCTGACTGAAGAAGAAGCATCCTCTCTCCCTCTTCCCCCAGGGATAGTTTCACGGTTTGTTCTAGGATGTGGAAAGACTCTCCCTCCTGAAACATATTATTCACCACCTTTTGGAGATGTAACCATAGTTGCCAAAGCCGTGCACCAGGTTGGCCTTAGAAGAGCACAATGTTTACAGCCCTGCCTTAGGGCCTTGGCTTCTCCTACCTTCCACCAACCTTCCTTGCTTGAAGGGTTATCTCCTCAGGGCTGTAATGCAGATTTCAGAGGTTCCTTTTGAAGATTCCCGGAGTCAAGCAGGCAAGTTGCACAGATCTTCTGTTATCTTTGAGCTGTGGCACCCTTTCTGGAGGCTCAGAATGTCTCTTTGGCTGCCATTTCATGTGTTAGCATCCAATTTGTGGTGAACCTCTGTAGACAGGAACCCCCTCTTTTTTAAACCCTGTTGCTTTATCCTGCTCACGTTCTCCTAGGAGAGTGTCTGTTCCAAGGAAGCAAAGAAAGGGTTGGGTGGGAGGCACAGCTATACCAGGAGCTGTAGGACGATCGCAGCAAACCTCCATCACATTTTACTCTCCACATCTCAGAGAGAGAAAAAGATCCACAAGGTTCTGCTCCCACTGCTTTTTCTTCTTGCTCCATCTGCAGACTAGGGCTGTTAAGCAAGCTATGGACATGCATCTCCTGAAGGAAGAGCTATGCAGCACCAGTAATTGGAACATAGCATTTCTGTGCTGCATTAAGGGCTTCTCCCTGTAATCGTTGACTGCACTCGACTGTCCTGGGTGTTTTGTAGGGAGATTTTTTTTTATATGTAAAACACTGGTGAGGACAGCTTCATTGGTCTCAGTCCTACGAGACCAGACTGGTGAGGTAGGGTGAAGGGGAACGGAAGATGTCTGCATCCTTCCGAGGAAGAGAAGGCCAAGTCCTGGGACCTTGCCGAACTCCTTCATAGGGCAGTGACCTCGTGGCCCTCTGTGGAACAGGGATTCTGGGGCGTGGTTTTGCACTCTCCCATTATATGGTGGAACAGATCTAAGAGGAAGGTATAGTCAGTTGTTCGGGTTCTGAGATCTGTGTTCTGTTGTTCTCATCCACAAATGAATCATCACTGTTCTGGAGTTGATGTCCCTGCTTGAAGCTTACTCCAGCAACATGGCTCTTGTCTTGTTCTAACAGAAGTCTTTCGTTTAAGTCGCTCCAGTTGGTGTTACTGCCTAACACAAATGCATTTTTGGACAGACACTGAGGCAAGCTATTCAGGAGAAAGGCAGTGTGAGGAGAAGGCAGACAATTAATCTCAGTGCTTTCAGTAATCTGGCCTTGGCTCCTTCTCGTTCCCACCCCTGGCTCAGAGCATCACAGAACATCGGTTATTTAGAGTCCATACATGTAAAATAGAGTGATTGGTTGGCTCAAAAGCAAGTTTGCTCAAAAATGGACCCTGAAGACTAGCTTGGGGCTACAGGGCTGCTGGATAAGGACACTGTCCCCAGGCCCCTTGCTAGAGACACTCCTTTGGACCACTCTGGCCCTGTGTTATCCTCACAGTGGTGTACTCTATGCCATTGTGGGAGAGACAAGGCTCTGGGCCAGTAGACCAGGCAGAGCAGGGATACTGGCAGCCAGCTTAGAGCTCTTTCCAAATGAAGTAAAAAAAGTCAGTGGCCCAGTTTGGCCATTCTCTGATGAGAAGCCAAGGCCAAGATGAAAAGTGCTTTTGGATGTGACGATTTGTGGTAAAGGCCTCCAGATAAAGGTCATGTCTGAGGAAGTGACTTCTCCCAGTTGGATCCCTCTCAACTCTAAATGGTCAGGTCTAGGGCATAAGAAGGGTTGGATTAGGAAGGAGGGCTCCAAAGGATGAATGCTTCTTCCTAATTGAAAGGGAGTATATTTTCATAGAATTCTTGTGCATAATGTTGATGGGTCAAACCAAGTGCCTGCCTTTGGAGCTTCCGTTGTGTTTGACTTGGGGCACCTTTTCTCCCAGGTGTTGTGCTCACTGGTTGGGAAGGTGAAAGATTTAGGAGATAGGATTGAATGGTGCAAAAGCAGCCATAACAAAATTCAACCAAAATGACAAACTTAATGGCAACAACAAAGATTGAAAGAAAACCACAATGAAACACATCACAACATCCCAGATGGAGGAGTTCTTTGGGTAACGCTCTAAATAGAAGAAAGAGAGGAATCGTCACCATTCATATTCTACCTTTGGTTAACTAATGAGGCTGTCCAGTGCTTAGCGTGTGGAAGGCAGTCAACTGTGCGCTGAAAGTTTCTATTCTTTCTTCCTGGGGCTTAGGATATTCTGGGAGCTGTCTGAGCCTTGTGCCTCAGGCCGGTCAGGTGACATAATCTTCCTGTTCTGGGTTGCTTGTTGGAAGACTAGAAGAATGACATTTGCAAGCCACAGAGCGGGGTGAGCCTCAGTGTGCAGTCTTGGTCTAAGCTGGACCCTGAAGAGGTTAAGAAAAATGACAGCAAAGCAAAACAAAAACTACTTACACTGAGCGTTTTGATCCCGGGGAGAATTTTAAACATCCTCCTGCATACCTTCTGTCCGTCTTTGATTCTAAGTGATTAAGCTTTCTTAGGTACCTTTTTGCTGGGGCTCTTTCATGAAGGTAGTGAGTGCCTGCCTTGTCATCCTTAAAAGAGGGAGGCTTTATTCATCAGAAGCCGGAGTGTGGGGAACTGGAGTGGAAGAGGCACTTTTTGGAATCCTGGAAGAAACATATATGTATACAGATGTTAATTGGGAGAAGGGTGGGTTCGCAGGGGTTGAAGAGGCGGGAACAAAGACTGGGTGTAGGAACAGGTTGCCTCTGGAGTGTGGGAGGTCACCTGGGTCCACTGTCTTCCTTCTGTATGGTGTCGGGTTTGTGTACACAGTATAACACTTCCTATGTTCGTTCACTACCTGTCTGTGTAAGCGCTTTGGTGCATGGAGCCCCAGTGCCCTCACATGGCATTAAAGTAAACAATTAGAACCTGGGTGCTGTGCCTTTCTTTTTTTTTTTTAGAGACTTACTCTCATCCCTCCTCTGCCCCCCACTGTGCCAGCAAACAACGTCTTGATTTCTGCTTAAAATGTGATATGTTTGGGGTGCTCAGCTCGATAAAGTGGGCTCTTTCCTGAGACCAGCAGCTGAACTTCTGCCCTGGCTTGAAGTACAAGGGAGATGGGCCCCATGAAGGCCCTTCTGCAGTGACTCTAGCCTTGTCTCTGTTCCAGGTAGGAGTGTGCCCACCCAGTCTAGGCACACAGCTCTGCCCTATTGTGTTGAGAGGTCTCCAAGGGAGGAAGATACCACACTTGCACAGTCACTGTGTGGCTCACAACCATGTCAGGTGGTTCTGGAAGAAATCCCCCTTATCCTTCACCGCTTCTTTCAAGGGAGAGAGAAATGGCTTTAAGCTTATGTGAGCCTCAGTGGTTAAGACCCTTCCTTGAGGAAAATGGACGTGAGTTGCCCTTCCTCCGAAAACAGAGTTTGACACCTTCCTGGATAATGAGTGTCCTCATCAAGATGTCCCTTGGAGTCACTTCATGGATTACCCAGAAAGGTGAGTTTGACATGCTGGGTAACTATGCCGCCCTCCAACTGCTTCCTTAAATCCCTGATTATTCTGCCTTTAAACAAAAGCACTGTATCACCTGTGCCAAGTGTATTCCCTGACCTACTTACTGTGCGCACAACCACATAGTAATGATACACTAGTAATACTTAACAAGTTGGCAACTGAAGCTCGTGGAGGTGTAATTTCCTCAAGGGCACATAGCTAGGAAGTAGCAAAGTCAGGATTCAAACCCAGGGCCCTTTTCTGAAATCCTCACAGGTGTTCAATAGAGCCCTCCCTTCTTCTTGGCAGCTCAGTGTCCCCCCTCTCGGGCTTAGGGCTTCCCCCTGCTTCAACCTGTGAAAATTTGAAAGGCAGATACTCTAGAAGGAATATTAGAAAGACTTTCTTTGATGTGTAGGTTTTAAGTTGTCCCTGAGCATTAAGGACCTAACTGGGGTCCCCAGTGTACTGCCCTTCTTAGTGAGGGACGTATGTTCACTAGGTGGAGAAGGGCCCTGCTCGTGGGCAGTGATGGAGGTGAGTAATGGCTCCCTGGCTGGACCCTAGGTGTGGTGAGATGATCCAGGACGGCCTGAATTAATCAGACTCTCGCAGCCTACAGGCCTAACCACACAGATGTGCTATGCAGTCTGACCATGAGGGGAAGGATGCCCGAGGCCTCAGCCCTCCTTCCAGGACCCCTGGCCTCAAGAGAATAAGTGAATGTAAAGCTTTTTAGTTTAGCTTAGGGGATCTTGTGTGCCTGGCTTGGGGCTTATGGCCTTTAGACTCTGGGTCTCAGCCCTGCCTGTTTGTTCCCTTGTCATCATTTTGGACATGACCTCTTAGCTATCTTTACTTACTTTTCGTTTTGATTTGTTTAACCTACAGCATTTTCCTTTAGCTTTTATTTACTTACCTTTAACTTCCTGTCTTTTGATTCCATAACATTTTGTTTTTCTGTCATGTATTTTGTG
This sequence comes from Ursus arctos, assembly GCF_023065955.2. NCBI lineage: Eukaryota > Metazoa > Chordata > Mammalia > Carnivora > Ursidae > Ursus > Ursus arctos. The sequence goes on from NW_026622874.1 coordinate 89,548,053, forward strand.
TTCTCTATTTTTCAAATGTAATTTTAGACTTTATTTCTAACTTAACTTTAAAGTAAAGCACCTGTATGAATAGGATGCCAGTGAAGGTAGTTCTTGTTCTGAGCAAGAGTAATGAGGTGCTGCTGCTTTTTTTCTTCTCCAGTCATTTCTACAATGATCTTATTAGCTGTGAACATTAGGTATTTCATTTTTTCCTTAGATGAATATCTTCTTCTAAAGTCTAAATACAAGGAAAAACTGACAGTGTTACCACAAAAGTCACAGATCCAGGTTATCTGCTAGATCCGATGGCCAGGCTTTTACCTCCCCCTCCAGGATGCCTGCCTCCCCCCAGATACACACAGTAACAGTCAGTTCGGACTTAGGAACAGGGCAGTCCCATTCCCGACTGCTGAGGACTTCTTCCTTCACACACTTGTTCTTCCTGAGCAATGACATGATCTAAATATCCTGGGATTCCACCACCTCCAACCACCTGGAGCTAAGTGGAAACAGGACTGTCGTGCACCAGGAAAGAAATCCAACTCGACTGCAGGAAAGACATCGAATTGAACCATCTTGACCCATCCAGAAGTACTTCATAAAAGGGACCCATAATCAGACCGTGATGCACCTTTTCCACCCTTCTGTGATCTCAGTAGCAACCTGAATCACCCTTCCACAAACCATGACTTTTAGAAGAGTCTCCTAATGTATTACAGACCCTGGGTTTTTTCCTATATCGTGTGATCTTGGCAGATGGCCTAGCTCCAGTCGGTCTTTGGAATAGACGTATACAAACTTCTCCTTTATTACAAAAAATTAAGAAATAGAACCCCAAAGCACCACAAAACTTAGAGCTTGATCTCCATTAAAGGAAATTTATAAATTAAGAGTTGAGTTGAAATCTTTATACCTCTATTATTTTTGTAAAGGGATTGGATGGTATCATGAGTAGGTTTAAGTCCCTAGAATGTGTATCAACTAATATAAATGCCTTTATTAGTGTGCTTAGTAGCGTGCTTTCCAACATTACAACCTTACCGTCAGCTCTACCTCGACCCCAGGGACCCATCTGTGTATGCACATGTCATGGGTGCCCACTGTCCCTACTCTCACCGTGTCCTCTTCACTGCCCCCTCTCCCCCACCACTCATGACTGCCCTGTCTTTGCATTTTAAAGCTGGTTGGCCACTTCTGGCCATACCTCATCCAGCATTTGGTAGCCAGCCCAGGCAGTGACACTTTGTCCAACACTGCCCCCAACCTATTCTCAGGCAGTTAGGCACTCTTTGCACTGAGGTCCCGGGCTTTTTTTTTTTAAAGATTTTATTTATTTATTCGACAGAGATAGAGACAGCCAGCGAGAGAGGGAACACAAGCAGGGGGAGTGGGAGAGGAAGAAGCAGGCTCATAGCGGAAGAGCCTGATGTGGGGCTTGATCCCAGAACGCCGGGATCACGCCCTGAGCGGAAGGCAGACGCTTAACCGCTGTGCCACCCAGGCGCCCCATCTGATTCAGCTTTCTCATCTGGCCTGCTAGGATTTGAAGAGCATTTTCAGCCCTTCTCTCTAAGCTCTGTGTCTACTCCCACAGTGGCTGCAGAAGACACTTGCAAGACCCCACTGAACAGATAAATTAGCTTCCCCATCCTCTATCCTTGGAAGGGATAATCAACATCCTTTTCCCAGAAACTACATTCACCAAGAGCTTCCTAACAAAAATAGGGACTTCCCTGGTCAGCTGGCCACATCACTATTGGCTGAAATGAGGATGGCATTATTCACTTGGCACTCCCAGAAAGTCAAGGCAGAATGTATCTGCCTCCAGACATATTCAGGGAATGTTCTACCCGATTGCCTAATTTTATACTTCCAAATATAGCTCTATTTGGGAATTTGGAAATTTTTGGTATTTATCAAAAAAATCTGGTTAAGGTTACAGAAAAGATGGTGTTGGCAGTGCAGGGCTCTGCTTCTCAAGTGCAGCCCCTACTCTACCCTATTCCTTGGTGTGGCCTACAGAGCCAAGTGCTACAACTACCTGAAACCTCGAGCAGAAGAGGAAAGGAGGATAGCAGCTAAGGAGAAAAAGAAGCAGGGTAAATGGAAACATATTGAGAGAGAAGTGGCAGAAGCCCAAGACAACAGCATACGAAAGTGAGCCTGCTTTTCTCTGGAATGGTATGGATGAATAAAGTTCTCTGTGTTGTGTGGTGCTCCAAAAAACCAAAACAAACAAAAAACCCCCCCACAAAACTGTGTAAATTACGTCAAAATGTAAAGCTTCTGCCCAGCGAAGGACACAATCAACAACAGTTGCCTTTTAAGTCAACCGACCGAATGGGAGAAGATATTTGCAAATGACATATCCAATAAAGGGTTAGTATCCAAAATATATAAAGAACTTATACAAATCAACACCCAAAAACTAATCCCAAAAAACAAAAAATGGGCAGAAGAAATGAGCAGACATTTCTCCAAAGAAGACATCCAAATGGCCAACAGACATGAAAAGATGCTCAATATCACTTTATACTATTACTATACTCGTTACTATATTGTAAGAATACCACGTATAACACACATAACATACAAAATATGTATTAACACCTATTTATGTTATCAGTAAGGCTTCCAGTCCACAGTACACTTTTAGTCATCCGGTTTCTGGGGAGTCAAAAGTTACATGCAGATTTTCAACAGTAGGTCAATACCCCTAACCCTCACATTGTTCAAGAGCCAACTATAATGGGTTATAACCCACTGAATAAAATAAGAATCCATGAATTTATGTTGACAGAAATAAATAATTACACAAAGGAGAGTTTGGGGTGGCTATATTATTAGATTTTACATTAGAAAAAGCGTTATAAGAGACAAGAAGGACTTCATATACAGAAAAAGATTAAATCCAACAAGATGACATAACAATTATAAGCATATGTGCATCTAACATCAGAGCACATATGAAACAAAACAAGAAGAGAATTAAGGGAGAAATTGACAATTCTACAATAGTAGTTGGAGACTTCAGTATTTCACTTTTAATAATGGGTAGAACAACCAGAGAAAAGATCAAGAAGGAAAGAGAGTCCATGAACGACAGTATAATCCAGGTATACCTAATGGACATATATAGAACTCTTCACCTGACTGTAATGGAACACACATTCTTCTCAAATGCATATAGAACACTGTCCAGAGTGAAACATGTTTTAGGCCAGAAAACAAGTCCTTTTTTTTATTAAAAATTTTCAGCTTTATTGAGATATAATCAACATATAACACTGTGTAAGTTGAAGGTATACAACATGTTGATTTGATATGCTTATATACTGCAAACGTTTCCATCAGTAGCATTAGCTGACCTGTATCGTATCACATCATGTAATCACCATAGAAAACAAGTTTTAATAAATTTTGAAAAATCATACAAAGTATCTTTTCTAATTACTGTGGAACAAAACTAGAAATCAGTAGCAGAAGGAAAACTCACGAAAATGTGAAATTTTTTTAAAAAATGCTCTTAAATAACCAATGGTCAAAGAAGGAATCATAAAGGAAATTAAAAAATATTTTGAGACAAATGAAAATGAAAGCACAACATACATAACCTAGAGAATGTACTGAAAGCAGTGCTGAAGGGAAATTTATACCTGCCAACATGTACATTAAAAAAATCTCAAATCAACAACCTAACTATACACCTTAAAAAAAATTTTTTTTAAAGTAGGCTCCACACCCAAGCATGGGGCTAGAACTCATGACACTGAGATCAAGAGTCCATGCTCTACCAACTAAGCCAGCCAGGAGCCCCTATACACCTTAAAGGAACTAGAAAAAGAACCACAAACTGAGCCAAAGTTAGCAGAAAGTAGGAAATAAAAATTAGAGTGGAGATAAGTGAAATAATGAATAGGATAAAAAGAGAATATAGAAAACAAACACAAAATTTGTTGTTGTTTTTTTTTAAATCAGCAAAATTGGGGTGCCTCGGTGGCTCAGTTGGTTAAGCATCTGCCTTCAGCTTGGGTCATGATCCCAGGGTCCTGGGATGGAGCCCTGTGTCAGGCTCCCTGCTCAGCAGGGAGTCTGCTTCTCCGTGTCCCTCTGCCCCTGCTTCCAGCTCGGGCTCTCTCTCACTCTCTCTCAAATAAACAAATATAATCTTAAAAAAAATCAGCAAAATTGACAAATATTTAGCTAGAATATCAGAGAAAAAAGAGAAGACTCAAGCTGCTAAAATCAAATTAAATTGGCACCTGGGTGGCTCAGATGGTTAAGTGTTTGCCTTAGGCTCGGGTCATGATCACCAGGTCCTGGGATCGAGCCCCACGTTAAGCTCCGAGCTCAGTGGGGAGTCTGCTTCTCCCTCTCTCTGCCTCTTCCCCTGCTTGTGCTCTCTCTTATGTCTCTCTCTCTCTCTCAAATGAATAAATTTAAAAATCTTAAAAAAAAGAAATTAAAGAGGGGACATTACTACTGACTTTACATAAATAAAAAGGATTACAAGAGAATACTATGAATATATGTACACCAACAAATTAACCAAAGGAAATGGACTAATTTTCAGAAATATAAATCCTACCAAGTTTGAATCACAAAGAAATAGAGAATCCAAATAGATCTATAACTAGTGACAAGGTTGAATCAGTAATCAAAAACCCTCCAAGAAAGAAAAGCCTTGGACTTGATGGTTTTGCTGGAGAAGTCTACCAAAGACTTAAAGAACTAATACCAATACTTCTCAAACTTTTCCAAAAAATTGAAAGTGAACGGAATGCTTTCTAACTCATGCTAACTCATTTGTTGCCCTGATACTGCGCCAGACAAAGACACGATAGGGAAAAAAAACAAAAAACAAAAAAAACTACAGACCACTATCCCCTATGAATATCAATACAAAAATTCTCAACAAAATATGAACAAACTGAATTCCACAGCATATCAAAGGATTATATACTGTGGCCAAGTGGGATATATTCCTAGAATACAAAGATGGTCTTAAGAGGATAAAGGGGAAAAAACTAACTGATACAGAAAAATCTTGTGACACAATTCAACACCCTTTCATGATAAAACACTGAACAGACTAGCAATAGAGTGAAACTCAGTATAAGAAAGCCTATGTATGAAAAACCCACAGCTAACTTTCTCTTCAACGGTATAAGACAGAAAGTGTTGCTACTAAGATCAGGAATAAGACAAAGATACCTGTTTTTTATTTTTTTTGTTTTCCAATTCTATTTAACATAGTATTGGAAGTTCTAGCCAGAGCAACTAGGTAAGAAAAAGAAATAAAAGGCATCCAAATTGGAAAGGAAAAAGCAAAGTTATTTCTGTTCAAAGACATGATTTTATATGTAGAAAACCCTAAGATTCCACAGAAAAAACTATTAGAATAAATAAATTGAGCAATGGAGTAATACAAAATCAACAGAAAGAAATCAGTCACCTCTTTATACACTAACAATGAGCAACCCAAAAGAAATTAAGAAAACAATTCCATTTATAATAGCATCAAAAGGAATAAAATACTTAGGAATTAATCAAGGAGGTGAAAGACTTATACAATGAAAACTCTAAAACATTGCTGAAAGAAATAAAGAAGACAAAGAAATGTTAAGAAATCTCATGGAAACTGAGCTGTTGTTGAGTTTTAGGAGTTCTCTCTATAGTCTGAGTAACAATCATAAATCATTTGCAAATGTTTTATTCTGTGAGTTACCTTTGTATTCTGGTGATGGTGGCCTTTGATGCACAAAAATTTTAAATTTGGTAAGTTCAATTTTTCTATTTTTTCTTTTATTACCTGTGCCTATGGTGTTGCATAAGAAATTATTGTCAAATACAGTGTTATGAAGCTTTTTAACTGTTTCCTTCTAAATTTTATATCTTACATTTAGGTCTTTGATCAAGTTTGAGTTAAATTTTTGTATATGGTGTTAGGTAAGGGTCCAAATTCATTCTTTTGCCTGTAAATTTTATGTTATCTGTATTTTACAATAAACAAGTTTTAAAAACTGCAATACCCTTTCATGATAAAAAAAAAAAAAACAGCCTATAAACTAAGAATAGCAGAGAACTTTCTCAACATAATAAAGGCCATATATGAAAAACCCAGAGGTAACATCATACTCAATGGTGAAAGATTGAACATTTTCCCACTAAGATCAGGAACAAGACATGGATGCCTGCTTTCACTACTTTTATTAATGTTTTCATTTCTCTTGGGTAGAGTCATCTTATCTGACCTTTCTATGGAATCTGACTCTACCCATCGAACCCTTTGTTTTTTCTTTCCTTTAGCTTCCACATTCCTCTTGCTTCTATTTTTTTTTTCATTCTCCTTTTGCTGGCTTTTTTTCTTTTGACCCACTCCAAGATGAATTTTTAGCCCTCTTTTATCTTCACTTTTTCCAAGGGGACTGATTTTTATAAATTCATACGCAAAAAGAGCACCTGGGTGGCTCAGCCAGTTAAGCGTCGAACTCTTGATTTCAGCTCAGGTCATGATCTCAGGCTTGTGAGATCAAGCCCTGGGTTGGGCTTGCTTAAGATTTTCTCTCTCCCTCTCTAAATAAGTAACATAACATAAAAAGAAATTCATATGCAAAAATAACACATAAATTGAAATAAAAATAATACAATGAATATCCATATACCTATCAAGAACTAAACCACCAAATTCAAGAACTAAAACATTGCTTCCTGAGTTAAATATAACCTTGGTGCCCCTTTACAGTAGCTTCCCACCCCACCTGAGAGAGAAGGCATATCTGGCAGTTTGTCCCATTAATGGCCCCAATGAGTCAGACCTACCAGTGTCCTCACTTTTGCTAGTTCCCTCCCATATTGACCTTAAGGGTTAGCCCCTTAACTTACTTTGCCCATTACCTTTTGATCTCTTCTCATACCTCCCCCTAATTCACTCTGCTACAGCTACATAGTTCGGAGGTGTCAAGAGGGCTCTCACACTTGTTCCCTGTACCTAGAACACCTGCCCAAATATTTGCATACCAGCATAGCCAGCTCCCTTGCCCTTTGTTCAAATTACTTTCTCAGCCAGGGCTTTCCCCTCTACCCTAAAACTGTAGACTTTTAGATTGCACTTTCTATTCCTCTTCCTTTTTTTATTCATAACAATTATCACCATCTCATGTATTACTGTAAATAACTTGTTTATTGGCTCCTCTACCTCTCCTCTAGAATGTAAGCTTCTCAGTAAAGGTACTTTGTTTTATACTCTCCGGTGTCCTCAGCCTAGCATGTGGTAGGTGTAGGGGAGGGAAAAGAATGTTACCTCTAGGGGCGCCTGGGTGGCTCAGTTGTTAAGCGTCTGCCTTCGGCCCAGGGCATGATCCCACGGTCCTGGATGGAGCCCGCATCAGGCTCCCTGCTCCAGTGGGAGCCTACTTCTTCCTCTCCCATTCCCCCTGCTTGCGTTCCCTCTCTTGCTAGCTGTCTCTCTCCCTGTCAAATAAATAAATAAAATCTAAAAAAAAAAAAAAAAAGAAAAAAAGAATGTTACCTCTACTCTTCTGAATTCTTGGCTGAGAAGTAGAAGATTAACACGAGAAAAACAAATAGAAATTTATTAACACATATACCTCATACATACATTAGAGATACCCAAGGAAAAGACTTAGAATGCCAATTTATATACCATCTTCGGGTAGACAAAAGAAAGGTGTGTGTTGGCGTTGGGTGGGTGGCTGAAGGACCAGTTACGGGACGGACGTGACCAGGGAAAGAAAAGTAAACAAGCTTAAGGTTTGCTATGCAGATTTAAGTTAGTGTTTTCCCCATTGATAAAGAGTGTCTCGTGATTTAGTAATCCTCTTCTAGGTACAGAGACCAAGACACCTTTAGGAATGGAGATTTCCTTTATAAATGTACATTTCCCTTCCAAAATGGCATTCTAGTTTTTCAGAGCTTCTCTGTGTCTACTCTGCCACAGAGGTATGTTTCGAGGTGGCATGTTCTGCTATCCCTCTGCATTTAGGAAGGATTTGAGGAATGAATCAATCTCCATTTTGCAAATAATGAAAAAAGACTGAGACATTAGGCAACTTGTCCAAGATCACAGAGGCAGCATTTAGCAAAGATGGGATTCCAATCCAGGTCTACCTACCAGATACAGTATAGTTGTGTTTTGTTTTTCTCTGTTGTGCTGCAATTTATGCCACAGATGGCATCCAGGATACAGAAGCAGCTGCTGTTTCCAACATTCCTGAAATGGGAATCACGAGAACTGGATTCCACTTGTGACTCGACCATTAATACTGGCTAACAATTATTTAATTCCGTGGGCCTCAATTATGCTTAGCTGTAAAAACGGCTTTTGGATCAACCGCAAAGCTCTTTAAGGTCCTTTAATTTGAAAACTAAGAATCTTGACATCCGTGAAGGGATAGGGTTCATTGGTTTTTTTCAAGCGGCCTCATTCCCTACGGGCTGGCAACCGTCTACTGGCCCATGGATGCCTCTCCCCAGCCTTTGCAGCCTCCGCCTTCCTTTTCACGCTGCTACAGCGGCCGAGGACCGGCTGGCACCGCAGGAAGCAGGCACGGAAAAAGAGCCCACTGGCTTCTCCGCCGGCTCCTGAACGCCGCAGGTCAGCACCGTAGGGCTAGCCTCGAGGCCGCCCCCTCCACCTAGACCTCCGCACCGCGAGTGTTGTCATTCACTCTCGCCTTGGCCTCGCTCCACCCAGAGCAGATTCCGAGGGGAACCCGCAGCAACTTCCTCCCTCCGCGCGGCTAGGGCCCCGGAAGTGACGTCTGTGCGTGCGTGACGGGCGCTCGCGGCGCCGGGGGCGGGGCGTGAGGGAGGGAGGGCCGGCAAGAGGGCGGGTTGTGGACTGGCGGAGCGGGGACCCACTCGAGAGACCCGCGGAGAGCGGCGGTCCCGACGCCCGTGGAGCCGCAGACCAGGTACGGAGCAAACGGACGCGGGCCGAGGCTGGCGTGGCTCTCGACTCCTGGCGGCGGGGCGGCGCCGTCCGGGCGGGGGCTGCTGGGTCATTCGCCCGTGCCGTCTACCCGGCCGGGGCCGTTTCGCTTCGGTGCCACCAGCCGCCGTCGGTCCCAACCCCGGGCCCCGCGGCGCGGCCCTGACCGGCCCCAGGCAGTCGCCGGCCGCCTTAATCCCGTCGTGCTCAGCCTGCCGGTTTCAGGCGCTCGTCGCCAAGTTCTGCACGGCTCGGCCCAACTCCGACGGACAGGCGCTTGTCATTTCCTGGCCCCCTCCTGCCATCCGTCCACCCCTCGTAGGATGGCTTCCCTCTGGCCGGCTTCCTCTTCACTGTCCAGCCCTCGGAGTCTGAGGGGACACCTGTGGTGGCGGCCAGTCGGCTCGTGCCCCGGGCCGCTCGAGGGTCCGTGGGGATTGACGGCTCAGACCCAGATCGCACCCCCGCCTTGGCCGGGGCGCCGGGACTTCACGACCCGAGTCGGTCTTAGGGACGGAAAGGTCCCGGAGCAGGGAGGGTGCAGTCTTTCGCGGTGCGGGGAGTTGTCCTAACTTTCGCCCGGTGGTTGAGGGGGAAGTTGTGGGCCTGGGTTTAGGAGCAGAAGTCCCTGCTTCCGAACTGTCTTGGAGGAGAGCAGAGGTGATGCCCATCACGGAAGTTTAGTCAGAGGGAGGGAGACACTTAGCTGCTTTAGAGAGTAGGTCACAGGCATCTGGTGGTGCCTCAGCGCCCGTGACCAAGCCCTGTGGTTGGGAAATAATGTCCGTGGGCTCGTTGGCCCTTGAGATTAGACGTGAAAGTTTGTCAGGACAAGTTTACAGCATCACTAGGGGAGTAGTTTTTTGGATGAGAAGATTTTTGGGTGTTTTGGGTTTTTGTTGTTGTTGTTGTTTTGAAATTAAATAATGGTTGTACTTTTTTTTCTTGTAAACCTGAAACTGCTTTTTTAAAATATGTTCATTAAAATAGTTGTAACGAGAAAGCTTGCCAGTCCGGTAAAATTGGATTATATTGTTAATCCATTCAGTGATAAATAACATTAACTTTTAAGAGTTACTGGTTCTTACGCGGAAGATAAAGACGTGTGCAGGATTTAAAATGTCACTTCACTGACCTTCCAAGCAATCATGTTTCTTCTCTCCAGAAGTTAGAGAGGGACAATGAAGATACTTTCAACACAGCGTCGAAAATAGAGCTAAGATAGAGCCCTGAGGAGAGACACTGCAGGGTATGGAGGGTGAAGAAAGATACCAGGGAATACTTTATGGAAGTGTCTGGAAGAATGAATAACTTTGAAACTAACAAGGTAGGATGGGAATGTGGAGGTGGGCCGAGTAACAGGAGACTAGGCCAGTAACAAACTGCTGGGAGGTGGTTTTTGAAAAGTAAAGTGCAGGGCAGAGATGCAGGAGCTTGGGCTTTTATCTGATGATGGCAAAACCAAAGAAGGGCCTCTGCATGATTAAAATGGAATTTTATGTAGATCTTAAACACCGGCTGCTGTTTTGCTGAGGAAGACTGTGTGCGCCCATTGTAGAGCTTGATTATGTGCTCATTAAATGTTTGAAGTGAGTTGTATGCTCATTTACTAGTTGTTTCATTGTGTAAAAAGTGTTTGACCCTGCTAATTTGTAAGCTTCTATAAACAGGAATTCTTTTATCTGTTTGCATTCTCAATCCAAGTTGGGCATTCACAAGTGTTCCATGACTACTTGTTAACTTGATGAGAATTCATTGATTTCTGATGTTGGTTTTCAGTGGGAAAACAAAACAAAACTCCATCAGTATATTTAATATCTACGTATAGAAGAACTAAGATCTTGTTTCATTCACTTGTGTCAGTCATTGGCTAGAGGAATAGAATTTCAGTCTTGATTATGAGTTTAATTTTTGGCACATGTGTTTTTATTGGTTGCAGAGTAAACATCTGTAGCAGAAATGACTCATCCCTAAAATGTGGAAGATACTTGTGTAACACACCTGTCTATTCTGTGACTCAGAATAGAAATACTATTGTGGCTTCTTAACCCATAAAGTTATCACACCAGAAACAAGAGTTTCGCAGTAGAAGTCAAAACGTTTTGAAAATCTTATTAAATGCTTATTTCTTTTATAAAGCACTGTAGAGACATTATATATGTTTCATATGACTGGAATGCCTGGAAATAATTCAGAGTATTGTTGAATAAACGCTTAGGAGAAACAACAGTGGACTTACCTTCATCCTACTTGGTATTATATAACTTACATTTTGTTTGATATTTGGATAAAGCTCTGAAAATGCTTGAAGAAAAAGCTGTACTTTTATTGTGCTTTCAAGTTAGATTGTGAGATTCCTGTGTTTGATGAAGTTCCTGGCAGTGGGGTAGAAATTGTAATTTTTATTGTACTAGTAGAACAGCTTTTCATAATCTGGTAGCATAGCTACTTGTTTATGGTCACCAGGAGGGTGAAGAACTGTAATTATAATCCATTAATTAGATAAATATGTAGTTAAAAGTCCTAAGTTATGATCAGAGTATGAGTTCATGAATGAGTTAGATTGTGCACACAAAGATTCTTAAGCTTTTTATTTTCCTCAAATGACAGCAGGGAGATTGCCGATATCCCTGAAGTAGGAATGTAGCAAAATCCCTGAAGCAGGAATGTAGCAAGAGCCTTTGGGTCTCTAAATTCTGTGTTGTTTCACCTAGGCACAGGCTAGCTCAGGAGATGTACAGAAATCTTATGAATCATTTTTTAAGCTAGTCTCTTCAGTTCCCGTTCGGAATAAATAATTGTAATTGCACTGACGGTGATTTGGCCTGTATTTTAAAATTAAAAATGAGTTTTGGGGGATTTTTATATGGGATATATTTATAATTTTCTGTGTGCTCCAAAGTTAAAAATACATAATGAAAGTTTTATTTTTGTAGTTCCTGTTGTTAGACTTTCCTAATTTTAGACACAATATTTGGAAAAGCGCTTTCTTTTTTCTTTGGGAGCACAGAAAAGATAATGCCTTTACAAGTTGAACTCATAAAATGCTTATTAATGGAAGAAAATATCTTACTGTGTTATAATGTTTTTTAAGTGGAGGATGTCATTTACTTATGTCACATCTAGTTCCAGAAAGGATTCACAGTGGCTCACAAAGATGTGGCATGTTATTGAGAACATACAAAATAAGGGGGTGATGAATTTAGCGCTGAGAGACAAAAATTAAGATGAAAACACATCTGTAAGCTCCTCGTTAAGACGGAATGAGATCTGTACACGAAGTACTTAGATTGAAGTCTTAAATATTTGTTAGAGGGCCACGAATTTGACTGCTTTTTATTAGCCAGTTCAGAGCGAAATACAATCAGTTGCATAGTTCAGTGACCCTAAGATAAAAGACCATTTTCTCTTTTGGATTCCGAGACTCCTTGTATTGACAAACTCCTCAACTACATCGTTAAGTAAATAACAGCGTGCATCTCAAAGGACTGTGTTGTGTTTTACTTTTTTAGTTCAAAGTCTTCTTTGCCTCATTGTGTAGGTTGATGACAGAACATCAAAACGTAAATTCAGTAAAAGCAGTTCTGGTGCTAGCAAAATAATGTGATCTAAGTACTTAGATTTCTACACTAATTTAAGGATCTGTTCTAGATTATCTAGATAAGTAGATGGGGATTGTACATTCGTCAGGTTACCTTCCATAAATATTTTCTCAGTGGAGCTTTTTGTTATAGATTTATCAGCAGTGAGGTTTGGGTTTGTGCTTCCTGACAAGTTCCTCGAGTACATCTATTTTTTATGTTGTTGTTTTATATTGTTTAATCACAGACCCATATTTTTGGCAGGCGTGCTTTATTTTCATGAGGACTGTGAAAATGGAGGAGTCTGACAAGGATGAGTACTTAAATGAAAGTCACCTCACCTCCATGTAGAGATGGGTTTAGGGAAGACCAAACAATAGACCCAACATTGATTTCCAGAAGTGGCTTCGGGCTGTTAGCTGCAGCACAGTGGATGTTGGCTTGAAAAGTCCAGGCATATAATTTATTTTTTTAAGATGGGAACAAATCCATTCATCTTAGATGGAGAGGCTAGAAAATGAATATATTCTTATTTTGCTCAAGCTAAAAAGCTGCCTGTTTAAGTAATAATAGTTCAGATTTATCAAGTGCTAGCATGGACCAGTGAGTAATAAGTCCTTCATGTGTCTGATCTCAATGTTGTCCTTTCCCCTCACCCTCTTTTGAGATAAAAGAAATGTGGTTCAGAGTAGTAACTTGTTTTAGGTCATACAAGAGGTGATGGAGATTTGAACTCTGGTAGTCTGACCGAATCAGTGGTCTGCATCTAACCATGACTTTATAATAGCTGCAGCGGACTAGACTGTGAGCTCACAAGGTGAGACCAGACATAGACAGTTGATAGAGGTAAGCACGTTGGCAAGTATTGGAATCCACCATTACGAAAGGGCCTTGAACAGTTTGGGATCTTCCTGTCCAGATAATGGTCAGGAAGCTACAACTTTAAGGCATTTGGCCATAGTCTGTAAAGCTGGAGGAGGGGGGAGTCTTCTGAGCGTTCATCAGGATTGGTAAAGTGGGGATATTATTTCATGTGTTTGCATTTAAAATGCATATATTTTTTTCTATTTGCTCTAAATTTGTCTTGAGAGCAGGAAAGCCACAATAATATTTATAAAGATAGTGCACCATTCTAGAAAAAAAGGGTGATATTCATATTTTAGAGTAAACTTCAGCCCTTGATCTCACTGCTGGTTTTTTTGGTGTTTTTTTAAGATCGGATTTATTTATTTGACAGAGAGAGAGCACAAGCAGGGGGAGCAGCCAAGGGAGAGGGAGAAGCAGATTCCCTGCTGAGCAGGGAGCCTGATGCAGGGCGGGATCCCAGGACTCTGGGATCATGACCTGAGCCCAAGGCAGACACTTAACCGACTGAGCCACCCAGGTGCCCCAACACTGCTGTGATTTGGGATGAATTTAGGTTATACTTTTGTCATAATGCCATTGCAAGGTGTCTGTGTTCTTAAATCTCATTCTGTTTCATTAGGAATTGCACTGCACTAAAGTTGTACAGATAAGTAAACCATTATTTATTGTGCATTTTCGTGGGCAGCTATTTCAGGTAATTCCAAATTATTTTTTTGAAGTATTATAATATAGATCCTACAGTATATTGTAAATTGTGACCTAGCTTATGAAACTGCAGAATAGAGAACATCCTTATTCATCTTTAATCAGTAAACAATAGGTGGAACTGTTTGTTGCCTAAATGTAGTTATGTAACTTAGTGGTTCCTTAATTGCATTTCCATAGAGCTTTTGACATTGTTTTTTAAACATGTTCCTGAAAAATGACTTGGGCTAGTGACCACAGTTCTGAATAGGATATTACAAGAAGAATGCAAATAAAAAATGTGAGGGGCGCCTGGGTGGCACAGCGGTTAAGCGTCTGCCTTCGGCTCAGGGCGTGATCCTGGCGTTACGGGATCGAGCCCCACATCAGGCTCCTCCGCTGGGAGCCTGCTTCTTCCTCTCCCACTCCCCCTGCTTGTGTTCCCTCTCTCTCTGGCTGTCTCTATCTGTCAAATAAATAAATAAAATCTTTAAAAAAAAAAAAATGTGAAAACAAAAAACCAAACTGTAGGCTGATGAAATAAAATGTCTAAAATCCATTGTAATTAGTGTCTTAGGAATTAATATGCTTGGCTTCTACTTAGCAAGTTGGATTATATCTTTATTTGTATAAATTAATTAGCCATTGCAGTTGTAGTGTGGTAAGTGTGTAGATTTTATTTGTCTAGAGTTTCAAATGTTGTATAGTCGTGGGTGGACGCATCTTAAGTATCGTTTATGAGGAATAATCAGATGGCAAAGTGTTTTCATACCCTTATGCCAGCTGCTCAGTATGTAAGTTCTTTGAATATCAACTGTATGTAAGCACTGCTTTCTCCCAAGAGCCGACTTTTGTTCTTGGACCTATTTAGGAACAAATTGCAGATACTTTTTTGTCATTGTTGTTACCCACAAGAGGTGATAGGCTATTTCTTTCAAGAAGAACATTTCAATCCCTATATGGACCACCAAGAAAGAAAGAAAGAAAGAGAGAAAGAGAGAGAGAAAGAAAGAGAAAGAAAGAAAAGAAAAAGAAAAGAACTTTTGCTTTTTTAGTACTCTGGTTTAGTAATTGAATAAGTAAACTAGAAAATAAAAATCTCAATTTACTTCTTTTATTTAAAATAGTGCTTGAGAAATAAGCTGAGATTCTTTTGAAGTTTAAAGTTCTTAGATTCTAACAGAAAAACTGATGAGGAGGTTGGATTTTAGGCCCAACCAGTTCCAGCTCCAAACACAACCACTAATGGCTATGATGGTGAGTCTGCCATTTAGGTAATCTCTGTAATGCAGAGATGTCAGTTTCATTCTTCAGTCAAAGCTTGAGCTATATGTGGAGAGGAAGAATCTAAGTACTTTTTGAAAGTCTTGTTTTTTTTCTCTTTCTGGGGGTTTAATTTCAGGAAATCTAGTTTTTATAGTTAGGAATTCTAGTGACTTTATCAAACTGCCCAGTCTTGTAAACACTGTATTACCCCAGAATATCTTCTGATCTTTTTTTTTTTAATTAAAAGATTTTATTTATTTATTTGACAGAGACAGCGAGAGAGGCAACACAAGCAGGGGGAATGGAAGGGGGAGAAGCAGGCTTCCGCTAAGCAGGGAGCGCAACACAGGGCTTGATCCCAGGACGCTGGGATCATGACCTGAGCCAAAGACATATCGTTAAGGGCTGAGCCACTCAGGTGCCCCTCTTCTTATCTTTATTAGGTTTGTTTCCGTTGTCTGAAATGGTCTTATCTTTTTTGTGTGTGATGAAAAGAATTATTAACTGTTTTGTATAAGCATTTCAGAAGTCACATAAGATATGTGTGAGTTGTACTGTATTGCAAAGAAGTCTGCTTTATGTTATTGTATAGTTCTACCCTTTGAGCTGCCATAGATTTTCTAAATAGAATTGGTTGTAGCCAGTGCTTTGCATTGGCCATCAAAGGCCATTCCTAAAAGTGTTCTTCTTAGCTCCCAGTGATTACTAATTTCTACCTACGTGGCTCACATTAGAATTTTCTTGGTGGATTCATATTGTTATCCTTTAATCATTGCTAGTGCTTTTTGCCTTAAAGTCTACTTTGTATGGTATCACTATAGCGTTACTAACTTTTCTTTTGGTAAATGTTGCATGGTATATCTTTTTCCATCCCTGTATTTTCAATATTTTTGTCCTAGAGAGCATCATGATGTTGAATTTAGGTTTTTTTCTTTATATATTTTAGTTTTTAAATTAGAATATTTAGTCCATTTTCATGTAATGAGATTGTCAGTTGGTGTTAGATCTACCATCTTTTGATAAGTTTTCTTTTTTGACTCACCAGTTTTGTTCCTTTTTCCTTTTTTTCTTGCCTTCTCTTGGATTATTATTCAGTTATTATTTAATATTTTCCCTCTAGTAATTGCTTAGTTACACATTCTTTTACTATTCTTTTTGTGATTATTACTAGCAATTATAACATACACTCTTGACTTGCTGCCGTCTGATACAAAATATAACTTTTATCACTTCTCCAGTAATGCTGGAACTTCAGTTACTAACTCAGTTTGTCTTTTTCCTGCCTTGTTGCATTACTGTTTTACTCATTTACTTCTGCCTATTATTTTAAGACCGTAAGAAATTATTGTTTTTTGTAATCAGTATTTATGTGTATTTTCTTACATATTTACCGTCTCCGTTACTTTTTGACCCTTCCTGTATTTCTCCGTTTCTCTTTGGGATAGACTGATTTTTCTTGCCATTTGAAGAGTTCCCACTCCTATGTTTTCTAATACAAGTGGGCCCATAATGAATTCTTTATAATTTTTTAAAAATTATTTTTAGAGAGGGAGTGCACATGAGTGGTGGGGGGAGTGTGGAGAGGGGAAGAGGGAGATAGAGAATCCCAAACAGGCTCAGTGTGGAACCTGACGCTGGGCTTGATCTCACGACCCTGAGATCATGACCTGAGCTGAAATCTAGAGTCAGACACTTAACTGACTGAGCCACCCAGGTGCCCCTATTCTGCCTTTATTTTTAAAGAGAATAGTTGTTAAGCACCACATTCTAGGTGGGCATTTTTTTCCGAGCACTTTGATGAGGTCATTCTCTTGTCTTCCGGTTTTTATGATTTGTTTTGAAAATTTAGCTGTTAGTTTTGTTGTTGCACCTATGAAAGTAATGTGCTTCTTTTCCACTAGCTACTTTGAAAAGTTTCTCTTTGTTTTGATTATCACCAGTTAAGTATGCTATATCTGTGTGTGTTTTCTGGTTTGAGGTTCACAGAATTTCTTGGATTTGTGGGTTGTCTTTTTATCAGTATTGAAAATTTCATTAATATTGGTTCTTATTCTTTCCTCTTCTTTTGAGGGACTCCAGTTACATACTCCATAGACTTTTCCACAGTGTCCCTGGTTCTCTTTACACTTTTTTTTTCTCTGTGTTTCCTTCTGCTTCAGTGTGGATGTATTTTATTGACTTAGGTTCCAGTTTCTGATCCTCTCTTCTGCTAGGTCTGGTCCGCTGTTGAATCTACCCTTTGAATTCTTAATTTTAGTTATTCTTTTCAGATCTAGCATTTCAGTTCAATTCTTATAGATTACAATTCTCAGTTAAAATTCTTCATTTAAAAAATATGTTCTTTCCCTTTTCTCACCTACTTTTTATTTTTCACCCTTTTTAAAAATAGGGAATCTTTTAAAATAGGGAATTTAAACAACTGTCATTTAAAAGTCTTTCTGTTAACTTCATTCTCTGGATCATCCGAGCATCTCTTTCTATTGTCTGTTTTTTCTTTTTGGTTTTTAATTATGTAAATGCTGGGTGTTTTGAGTAAAACGAAGCCCCAGATGATACTCTTCTTTGTCAGAGAGGAAATCTCTCCTCCCTTTTGAGTAGTGGCTTATCACCTAGTCCTATTAGGGACTGAGCTAATGATTGAGGTTGTGTTGCGGGGTTGATAAGGCTGTTTCCCTCTGGTTTACCTTTCCCACATCAAGTAGTCATCCAGGGCTTCCAACTGATAGTGTAGTGAATTCACCAGGGGTCTCTTCCGCTGGTGGCTTCTATACTGTAATCTTTGTTTCTTGAGAATAGTGAGATTACTGAAAATTCCACTTTTTAAAAAATTATTTTATTTATTTGAGAGAGAGAGAGAGAGAGAGAGAGAGCATGTGCGCACACACACAAGCAGTGGTAGAGAGGGAGAAGCAGACTCCTTGCTGAGCAGGAAGCCTGACCCACTGGTGCTCTATCCCAGGACCCTGGGCTCATGACCTGAGCCAAAGTCTTAACCGACTGAGCCACCCAGGCACCCCCTACTTTTTTTTTTTTTTTTAAGATTTTATTTTTAAGTAATCTCTACACCCAACATGGGGGTTGAACTTAACAACCCCGAGATCAAGAGTCGTATGCTCCACCGACTGAGCCTGACAGGGGCCCCTGAAAATTCTGCTCGAGGTTTTCAGAGGTTTTCAGTTTTGTTTTGAAGCCCTCTCTTTACGGCTGCAAAATTTGGTAAATGTCGTCAGGGGAAAACCAGCCTTGTGTTAAACCCAGCTCTTTTTAACTCTCTTTGACTGGGATTTTGGCTCCTTGAGTCTTGCCTTTCCTCTTTTCCAATAACTCTTGTGGTTCTTCTGCCTAAAGTAAGTCTGGATTCTCAGCCTTTTGCCCCAGAATCAGCAAATACACTTAGGACAAAGTGACTGCAGAATGTCACTTTATTCTCTACAGTTTCTCTCTTTTTCCAGAATCCAGAGGTGTCTAGATTGCTTCAGATTTTCTGATGCCTTTAAATATTGATTTTAAAAATGTATCTAAAAATGTATCTATTGATTCTAAAAATGTATCAGTCCTTGTTCTCAGCAGGAGTGTTGGTCTGCCACAGACTACTCCATTGTATTTAGAAAAAAAAAGTCTCCTACCAGTAATGAAGTCATGAGAAGAAATTAATCTTTTAATAATTGTTGTGCTTACTTTATAGCTGTGGTTCTCAAAAGAGTAGTCCATAGCCACATCATCTGGGAACTTGTTAGGAATGTAGATTCTCAGGCCCTGCCCCTGACCTCCTGAATCAGAAACTCCGGGTTGGGACCCAATACTCTGTGCTTTAACAAGTCCCCCACATGATGCTGATGCATGCTAAAATTTGAGAACAACTGCTTCATAAGTGAGTCGCTTTGCTCTTTAAATTTCTACTTCTACCTTCATTGAGCCCTGGTGAGTGGATATGGGGAAAAAATTAAAGAAAATGGTCTGCGTAGGTACTTTGTTAGTCTTCTGAATAATTTAATAAATTTAGGAAATGTGTGTTGATTACTCTGTTCCTAACACTGTGCTATGTTTCTGTGGACATGGACTGGACATGTAAGCAAGCTTTTATAATAGAATATATATTACAGTAGCTGTGTTTATAAACTGCTGTTTGAACAGGGTGGAATTCGAAGGTGGAGTAACAGGAGGGTTTTTTAGGCTTGATCATAAATAAGATGACCATGTAATTTATTATGCAGAGCAGGTCATTTTTGAGAATCAAAGGGGTGCCTTTATGCTAGGATAGCAGACATAAGCTGGGACTGTTCTCGTAAACTGGGATATGTGATTACCTAGGTTATAAAGAGCAAGTGATGCTATGAACCCACAGTTCTGTGTTAACTTGTGGAAAACTTATTTCTTTCAATTATTTGTTTACAGTTACAGTTTACAGTTCTTACTGGCTGGTTTTTATAGTTTCCTAGGAATGCTCTATAAACAAATTAGCACAACCTGAGGGGCTTAAAGCAATACAGATTTATTGTTTCATAGTTCTGGAGGCTAGAAATCTGCAATCAAGGTGTCAGCAGGGCCACGTTCTCTCTCAAGGCTGTAGGGAAGATGATTCCTGGCTGTCCTTGTCGTTCCTTGGCTTGCAGCCACATTCTGATTTCCACCTCTGGGGCCCACATGGCCTCTGTATCTTTATATCTCTGTGTCTCTCAGGGCCTTTGTATAAGGACACCAGTTACTGGATTTAGGGCCCACCCTACTCCAGTATGACCTCATTCTGTAATTACATCTGCCTAGAGCTTATTTCCACACCAGGTTTTATTCATAGTATTGAGTTCAGCCTGTCTTTTGAGGGGCCACAATTCAACCCACAACAGATGGTATGGTTTTTATTTTATTCTATTTTAAGATTTTGTTTATTTATTTGAGAGAGAGAGAGAGATCATGAGTGGGGGAGAGGGGCAGAGGGAGAGGGAGAAGTAGACTCCATGCTGAGCAGGGAGTCCAATGTGGGGCTCGATCCCAGGACCCCAGGAGCATGACCTGAGCCAAAGACAGATGTTTAACCAATGCAGGCGCCCAGAGATGATATGGTTTTAGCAACTTTTGAAAGTTTCTTCAGTTTAATTGGATTACATTTTTATTACACACAAAATACTTCTCAGAGGCTTAAAACTTATACAAATATGTATTTCATTGAGCCATCTAACAAATCTGAATAAATACATTTTCAATTCAGGCAATGCTTTTTGTATTTCTCATATCTCACAGATGTGTGTGTGTGTGTGTGTGTGTGTGTATCACTTTGCCCAGCCACAGCTGGGTGAGACTAAGGCTGAAATGGCTGCAGCAAAGCTAAAACTAAGGTGTAACTTTGAGAAAAAACAAAGCTGTTAATGGTTGAAACCACATTATGTACTGCCGTTTGCTGCTAGTTTAAGTGGAGTTGAGAGAGATAATATTTGGTCATTTACTTACTGAATAAACGGACCAGTTGGGGAATTGGCTGCTTCCGTGGAAGAGAGGATAGAGCATGGTAGGGAATAGACCAAGAGCAGGCAGTTTATTTTGCGTGCAAGTATGAGTTGTTGGCCTGGGAAATGGCGTGCTCAGATAGGAGTCATAATTTTACTTATCTGGAGAGGGTGCAACTTAATACAATGGAAGATTGTTGTCAAGAACTCATTCTGTAAGAATGCTGCTCTGCTGGCTTTGCTCATTCCAGCAGCATAAACTCTACATTATATTCCAGGGGTTTGATTACCAAGTGGAATTATTTGGGCAGGCTAGTGTTTGGATACTTTGTTTTGTTATATTTAACATTGGAACTCTGCCACTGATTCTCAGTGTGATTTTTTAAAAAAGATTTATTTATTCATTTGAGAGAGAGAGAGCATGAGTGCAGACGGGGGAGGGGCAGAGGGAGATGGAGAGAGAATCTCAAGCAGGCTCCCTGCTGAGCCTGAGGTGGGGCTCGATCTCAGGACCCTGAGATCATGACCTGAGCGGAAATCAAGAGTCTGATGCTCTACCAGCTGAGCCATCCAGGCGCCCCGCAGTGTGATGTTTACATTCATTTTGCAAGCAATGTATTTAATGATACAAAAGTCCGTGAAATTTGGATACAGATTTTAATTACTGTCTTTGATTAAAACGATGGTGTCTTCATAATATAAAGTCAAGGACTAAAAGATAACATAAAAAGAGCACCTATGAAAAGAAAAAGAGATTATTTGTCAGCTATGCTTCAACTAAGAAAAGAGGACATAGAAAAATAAGCAAAGAACATGAATAGTTAAATTCTTCAAAGAACATATGTGCATGGCCAGTGAATATGTATTAAAGATGGTTAATTTTAAGGAAATGCATATTAAAACAATAAATAATATTTTTCGCCTTTCAGATTCGTGAAATAAAAATTAATGATGCAGTGTTTGAGTTTGTGAAAGTAGATTCTCTCATACACTCTAGGTAGGACTGTAGTTGGATACAACCATTTTGTGAAGCCAGTTTGGTAGTATATATCAAAATTTAAAATGCACAACCCTTTGACATTCTGTTTCTGCTTCTAGGAAGCTATTCCCATTTTGTGATTGGTCTACTCATATTCTGCATATCAGAATGATATTTACAATAAATTTTTATTTACTAATAAAAAGAAATTTACAATTTCTTTTTATTAGTATAATTTCTAAATATGATAAACTACTTCATTGTCCTATTAGAGTGTTTGCCTTTCTTTTTCTAAGTGGGCCTTTTAAAAAGTAGAAGTTTCAATTCATATATTTAAATCTGTTTCTTGTTAAATTTTTCGTTCAGTTTTTAAGCTTAAGTAGCCCTCAGAACTTTTAAAAGTTTCATAAGTACTTAACTTTAGTTCTTTGTATTTTTCCACATGTCTTTTAAACATTTTAACTCTTTAAGATACCTGTAATTAATTTGGGGGGGTACCAGGTTGCTGACCAGTTACTCCAGCATTGCTTATTGAAAATTCTCCCTTTCTTCTCCTCCCACTACTAAGAAGTTGTTTTATGTATTATGTTATCATTCATTTTGGAGTCAGCCTGTTCAGTATCAGTTTGCCAGTTCTGTTGCTAAGTTCACCCTATTTGAACAAGTTGGTTTAAAAAAATTAAAATTCAGGGACGCCTCACTGGCTCAGTTGGTTGGGCGTGTGCCTTCCGCTCGGGTTGTGATCCCTGGGATCCTGGGATAGAGTCCCACGTCAGGCTCCTTCCTTGGCAGAGAGTCTGCTTCTCCCTCTGCCTGTGCTCTCGCTTTCTCTCTCTGACAAATAAATAAATAAAATCTTTTTTTTTTTTTAAGATTTTATTTATTTATTGGACAGAGAGACACAGCGAGAGAGAGACCACCAGCAGGGGGAGTGGGAGAGGGAGAAGCAGGCTTCTCCCTGAGCAGGGAGCCTGATGCGTGGCTCCATCCCAGGACCCCGGGATCATGACCTGAGCCAAAGGCAGATGCTTAACTACTGAGCCACCCAGGCGCCCCTAAATAAAATATTTTTTAAAAATTTATTTAAAAATTAAAATTCAATAACTTGGGGCGCCTGGGTGGCACAGCGGTTAAGCGTCTGCCTTCGGCTCGGGGCGTGATCCCGGCGTTCTGGGATCGAGCCCCACATCAGGCTCCTCCTCTATGAGCCTGCTTCTTCCTCTCCCACTCCGCCTGCTGGTGGTCTCTCTCTCGCTGGCTGTCTCTATCTCTGTCAAATAAATAAATAAAATCTTTTAAAAAAAATTAATAAATAAAATTCAATAACTTAATTTAGAAAACTAAAAAAATCTTGCCTATTTATTGCTGAGAAAATATGGAAAACTTTTGTCAAGTTCAAAAAAGGTCTTTGTAATTTTATTGTCATTTATTGAAATTTTTGAAATATTTGCCATTTATGTATTTAATTTTATCAATAAAAATTGGCATGTCTTACTTTACCAGCTATTTCAGCCTTCTTTATATCTCAATATTTATTGTAAACCATATGATTTTCCTATTACAATATTTCCTAGGTGGTTTTACATTTTGATACTATTGTGAATGAGACCTCTTTTTATATTTTCTATCTTGTTATTGGTAGGCTATTTTAAGAGTTCCATAGATTTCATGTATACATATTTAGCTTTTTTCACATAAACATAAATTCTTTTTATGTAATTTTAAAATTATTTCTTCATTGTTCATAGTGTTTTAATTTCTTCTTTTGGGCCTTCTAGATAAATAGTTATATCTCCCGTACTACACAGCAAGCACTGTAAGGACTGAAACTTTACTTTTACTTTTAGAAAGTACCTGTCAGATAGTGTATATCAGTGTATAACTATTTGCTAAATAAATGAGTGGTAAGTAGAGAAAGCACTGCAAGAATATAGTGACTGTCTTTGGGTGATGTTTTTATTTTCTTTCTACTTTATTTTCTACTTGTCTATATATCTCAGGTTTTTTAGAGTAAGCATCTTATATTTCTTTAAGTGGAGAAAAGCAAATTTAAGGAAAAAACTTACCTGTAAGTTTTATTTCTAAACTGAGGACATTTTATCATTTTAGTAGAGTTAATTGGATGTATCCTATAAATTGCAGCCTTGAGGAATGATCTATGAGGACATGACGTTGAACCCAAGAATAGGAAGCAGGATTCTCATGAGGAAGATAGTGGGAAGCTGTGCAAATCCACAAAATTTTTTGGTTTTGCTTATTTTATGAGATGAATCTGGTTTACATGAAGTCTTGAGGAAGAACACACCTAACTCCAGATTTTGTACTCATCTGGCCTTTTTTTTTTTTTTTTTTTAAGATTTATTTATTTATTTTAGAGGGTGCCGGCGGGGGGCGGGGAGGTGGAGAAGAACAGAGGGAGAGAATGTTTCAAGCAGACACCCCGCTGAGTGGGGCTTGATTCCCACCACCCTTAAGATCATGACCTCAGCCAAAACCAAGAGTCAGACACTTAGGCGACTGAACCACCCAGGCGCCCCTCCTATCGTCCTTTCTTTAGAGTACCTCAACCCAGATTGACTCCTAGCTCTGGAGCAGAATTCACAGGGTTCTCAACTGTCTCAGCAATAGAGATAATTTTTACTCTGCCTTCCCTAATGTGAGTGGGTCAATTGAATTATGCATTCTGTATGCTCAGGTTGTTCAATAAAAGCCTATTTTTATTGCACTGATGTGCCCCTCTGACCTTCCTCCTGTGTGCAGTAGCTTGCCTCTGGATTATGGCTTTACTGGCTGGGGATAGGTCTTTTTGGGCAGGATAGACAGAACTGAGTCTCAGGCAGTTGATCCTCCTGCGTTTTTCCCTAACTGAAGAGGATATGCTGCTTATATAGCTCCGATGTCTAGTCTAGGTGTGTTGAACGTACCTGCTTTGCCCCCCTGACACAGAGCTGTCATCACCACTACATAGCCTTTCAGATCATGGCATGTGCTTTTGGAGATTCACTTGCTCTCTTTGTTTTCCATGTTTAGAAATAATCTGAGTGATACTGTCGGACACACATTGGTTCAATCATAAGTGTTAATTTTTTTAAGTGGAATTTTTAATAACTCTCTAATTTGACATTACAGATTAACAGAAAATTGCAAAGATACTACAGAGAGATCCTGTATGCTCTACTGGGTTTGTCCCAATGGCTACATTTTACATTAGTATAACATCAGAACCAAGAAATTGACTTCTGTGCTGTGTGCATGTATAGCAGTTCTGTGTCGTTTTATCATGTATGTAGGTTCCTGTAACCACCACCATAGTCAAGATACAGAACTATTCTGGTACCACTAAGATCTCCCTCATGCCACCCCTTTATAATCATACCCTATGTTGGTAATCCCCAAGACAGTCCCCAGGTTTGGTAATTTGATAGGACTCATAGGACTCCTATACTCCTGGGTATGTTTTATACGTAGCGAAAGGATACAAAGCAGGATCAATAAAGGAAAATGGTGCATTGAGCAGAGTTTGGAGGACACCAGGCATGAGCTTCCAAGAGTCTTCTCGAGTGGAGTTACGCAGGGTGTGTTTAATCCTCCGGTAACAAATTGTAGCAACATAAGTGAGGTGTTTTCTGTTGGGGAAACTCACTTAAGCCTTGAATTCCAGGATTTCTATTGAAGGTTGGTCAGACAGGCACAACTACCTTCATGATTGACCACAGTTAATGCAACTGCAGACCCCCAGAAAGAGAGCAGGTGTTCACCACGTGTCACACTATTTGTACGAATTCTCTAAACAAGTTGGTATAATGTGGCTTGAAGCTCCAAGCATCAAAACACGAGGACACTCCTGAGACCTCCATTCCCAGAAGCTGACCAAGAGCCAGTCACATAATAAGGAGGCCCTTCTGAGAATGTGCATGATTTTTTAAGCAATTTATCCTGCTTGGTTAACTCTTTCCCTACCCTCCCTTGGTAGACATGGATGGGATAGAGAGAAATAATGCTGAGCCTGTGTGGACGTGAGGGTTGGGGAGGTTGGGGAGGCACTGCTTTAGATAGAGTGGCCAGGGAAGGCCTTTCTGGAAGTGTGACATGAAAGCTGTGGCCTTTATGATGAGAAAGTAGTCACCATGTGAACAGCAGGGCGCGCAGCATTCTAGGCATTGGAACATAAGTGCAAAGGTCCCCAAAAAGACAAATGGAAAAGAGGCCTGTGTTATTTTCTGTTGTTGCCATAACATATTGCCACAAATTAAGCAGCTTGAAAGAATGCCCATTTATTATCCCAAAGTTCTGTAAGTCAGAACTCTTGGCTAGCTCAAGTTGGGTGCTCTGTTAAGGATCTCAAGAGGTCAAAATTAAGGAGTCAGCCAGCCTGGGCTCTTATCTAGAGGCTGTGGGGAAAATCTGCTTCCAGATACACTCATGCTGGCAGAATTGAGTTCCATGTGGTTATAGCACTGAGGTCTTCATTCCTTTGCTGGCTGTCCTCCAGGGGTCATTCTCAGCTTCTAGAAGCCACCCATATTCCTTGGCTTATAGTCTGTCCACCTTCAGAGCTGATAGTTCTTTGAATCTCTCTGACTTCCCATTCTGCCCTCCTTTTCTGATTTTTACAGGCATACCTTGTTTTATTGCACTTTGATTTATTGAGTTTCACAAATTCTGCATTTTTTAACATTGAAGCTTTGTAAGGCAACCCTGCATTGAACAAATCTGTTCGTGCCATTTTTCCAACAGCATTTGCTCACTTTGTGTTTCTGTGTCACAAGGTCTGGTAATTCTTGGAATATTTCAGATGTTTTCATTATTATTTGTTACGGTATCTGTGATCAGTGATTACAACTTGCTGAAAGCTCAGATGGCAATTTTTAGCAATAAAGTATTTTTAATTTAAGGTATGTACATTGTTGGGTTTTTTTTAGATATAATACTATTAAACACTTAATTGACTACATTGTAGTGTAAACCTAACGTTTACATGCACTGGGAAACCACAACATTTATTTGACTCGCTTTATTGTGACATTTGCTTTATTGTGGTGGTCTGGGGCCCAACCTACGATATCTCCAAGATATGCCTGTATTTTATTTGTTTCTTGGTTTAAGATTTGATTTATTTATTTTTGAGAGAGAGAGAGAGACACAGAGCACAAGCAGGGGGAGGGGCAGAGGGAGAGGGAGAAGCAGACTCCCCCTGAGCTGGGAGCTCAACATGGGGTTCAGTGGATCTCATGGAGATCATGACCTGAGCCAAAGGCAGGCACTAATCATCTGAGCCACCCAAGTACCCCTATACCTGTATTTTAAAAACAACTTTATTGAGGTATATCATTTACATATCATAGAACTCAGCTGTTTAAAGGTCAAACAATTCAGTGGCAACCATCATGACAGCCAACTTTAGAATATTTTCATCATCTCGAAAAGATACCTCATACTCTTTAGCTATCTCCTTTATTCCCATTCTGTCCCCCTTAGTCCTAAGCAACTGCTAATTTGCTTCCTGTCTTTATAGATTTACCTATTCTGGACCTTCATATTTAGGGGATCATATAATATGTGGTCTTTTATCACTGGCTTCTTTCACGTAGCATCATGTTTTCAGGGTTGATCTTGTGGCATGTATCAGTACTTAATTCCTTTTTATGACCAAGTAATACCCCATTGTGTGGATATACTGCAATTTGTTTATCCATTTATCGGTTGATGGACATTTGGGTTATTTCCACCTTTTGGCTATTGTGGTTAATGTTGTTATAAACATTTGTTATAGGGGCGCCTGGGTGGCTTAGTTGGCTAAACGTCTGCCTTCAGCTCAGGTCGTGATCCCAGGGTTCTGGGATCGAACCCCACATTGGTCTCCCTGTTTGGCAGGGAGTCTGCTTCTCCCTCTCCCTCTGTCCCACCTCCTCCGCCATCCTCGTGTTTGACTCACATTTGCCTATTTTTCCTTTTGTTGCTTACACTACTTTTGGTGTCATATCCAAGAAATTGTTGCCAAATCCGATGTTATGAAGCTTCTTCCCTGTGTTTTCTTCTAGGAATTTTATAGTTTCATTGTTACATTTAGGTTTTTAATCCAGTATTAGTCCTTTCTTAAAGTGTTCTTTATAGTATTGAGAAGGAAATAAGAAGTGTTTTCTTTAGTATGACTGTGTCAGGACCGTCCGTCCCTCCCTTCCTTCCTTCTTTCCTTCCTTCCAGATTTTAAGTAATCCCTACATCCATCGTGGGGCTCAAACCCACAACCCCAAGATCAAGATCACATGCTCCACCAACCAAGCCAGCCAGGTACCCCAGGAACTTGTTATATTTAAACTCTTTTTCCCTCCCTCTCTGCCTTCCTTCCCTCCCTTATAGCGTGAAGATTATGGACTCACATTTTTGTTCTTAGTTTCTGTGCTGATGGAAGAATGATAGTGAATTCATTTGCAACATCACTTTCTTATTTACTTGATTAGCAGGAAGAAGATGAGCCTTAAGTCTGAACGCCGAGGAATTCATGTGGATCAGTCGGAGCTGCTGTGCAAGAAAGGATGTGGTTACTATGGCAACCCGGCTTGGCAGGGTTTCTGCTCCAAGTGCTGGAGGGAAGAGTACCACAAAGCAAGGCAGAAGCAGATTCAGGAGGATTGGGAACTGGCAGAGCGGTAAAAGGACTTAAATAGGGGTGCTTTAACTGCGATGTGATTGGATGTACAGTTCTGTCATGGTCAAAATCCATTTTTCTCTCCTGTTGTGAGCTATCCGCAAGTCAGCTTCATATTAAGAGAAATGAAATTTTTTACCCTTTTCTTCTCAGTCAGCATTTAATGAATAGCTTTCAGTGATTTCTTCATTTTCGTCTTTGTCTTTTTTTTATAGTAATTTTTTATTATGTTACGTTAGTCACCATACAGTACATCCCTAGTTTTTGATGTAAAGTTCCATGATTCATTGTTTGCGTATAACACCCAGTGCTCCATGCAATACGTGCCCTCCTTAATACCCATCACCGGCCTAGCCCAATCCCCCACCCCCCCTCCCTTCTGAAGCCCTCAGTTTGTTTCGTCTTTGTCTTTTAATTATTTTGTGTTTAGAGTGTGTTAGTCTGAGTTCTCTAGTATAGATAATAGGCTTCTTGGATTAGAAGAATGCAAATACACATACTTCATAGTGAATATGAGGTAATATCTATGATGTCCTGAGCACAGGGCTCGGCACATGGCTCTCATCAAGCATCATTTTCCTCATTCTTGTAATATATCCAGCATGGCATCGGACATGGTGATAAACACAATAGTAGAAACTTGTTGATTTGTATACATGGCCCTTGCATTTTGGAAATTTAACTTTTTCTTAAAAATGGGGTTTGTTAGTGAAAGTAGTTCTATTATCCAGAAATATGATTATGATAAAAACTAAAAGATGGAATGGCTCATGAGCATAGGGATGAATAAAATACCACGCATGATGTTAATCTTTTGCCAAGATACCCTAGAAACAGTAAAACTTCTCCATAAAAGAAGGTCAGACTGAAGTCTGACAGCTTTTGCTAGTTTTTTTTTTTTATATCTAATCAGCCGTATTTGTTGAGTGACCACTTTGCTAGCATTTGTGCTGAACTTGGATTGTAATGCATGCTCACCGCTTTCAGTAACTCTTGTGGTCGAAGACAGAAAATGTAGACATAAAACATTAACTATTTCATCCGGTTTCCCACTGCACTGCTGATATTCTCAGTAGCTGATCCTGTGTATTGAAGAAAGTGGAGGTCACTAGGCATGAATTCTTTTAGCTTTCTCCCCTCTCCACAGCAAAATGTACTAGTATCTTTACGTTAACTTCTGTTTTGTCTCAGAGAGAGGTGTGTCCCTCTCCACTCTCAGACTAGCACTTCTACCTGTGATTTCCTTGCTGTTTCTTACTGCTTCCATTTGTGACCTTGCTTGAGATTTCCTACAGCTCTGTTTCTCAAATCTGAGCAAGCTTGAGAATCACCTGGAAAGCTTATAAAAAGAGGCATCACTGGACCTCACCTCAGAGTCTCTGACTTGCGTAGGGTGGGAGTGAGGTCTGAGAATTTGCATTTCTAACAAGTTCCCAGGTGGTGCTGCTGGGAATACCATATAGAGCCATTGTTCTATGGCCAGCCTTTGAGATTTATTATAAATACCTCAAATTCAGCTCATCCTAGGCCAAATTCATTGTTTTTATTTACTCTAATCCTCAATCCCAGCGTTTCCTCCTACCTACCCTTCTTCCTGGATCAATTAATGACATCACTGTTTTACTCAGTTGGCTAAAAAAACATTGGAATCATTCTTAATTTCTCCTTTACCTCTCGCACTATCTTATAATTAATTGAGCAATAAGCAGAACTTGTTCCAGCTCAGAGAAGTCTTTTGAGTTTCACCCTTTCTTAGTTTCCTGATCTTTATTTTCTCTCACTTAAATCTTTGTATAATACATTCTTAGTTATTGCCCCTCAAGTTATCACCTAGTACCTGCATTATTTTCCTAAAGCACAGATAATGGTAATTTATTGGATTGACAGTCCTTGGTTCCCCACCACACGGTGAAATCTAGGAGTATAATGGGCGTGGCAGTCAAGGTTTCTTACCATCAGTGACTTCCCTAAACTTAGTCCGCAAAAGAAACCACATGCCTTCACATTTGTAGTTCCCTCTTCCTGGAATGTCCACTCAGTGGAACCTAGTTCATCTCTTAAGACCAGCCTAAATATCACCATTGTAAGACCTTGGACATCTCTAGAGGATTACATTGTTCTTCCCTATGTTCTCAGCTGTTGGGTTTTACTCTCTAGGGTAGGAGCTATCACGTTATATGGTAGTTACTTACTTATCTCTTTGTCCTTTTCAACCTTGAGTTTGTTAGTGGAAAGGACTAGAGTTTAGTTATTTTCTGTAACCTTAGTTACATTTCATTACAGTTGCTAAATGAATACGATCCATGGAGAAGGTCCCTTTTGAAGTCTAGGATCGTATAGGGATAGTTTCATATCAGACACCTCTGACCTATTTGGTGTGTTTAGCCTCCAGTTCGAAAACTTGTAGATCCCCCTGCAATTCACTGAATAATAACTTCAGATGCAAGGAAAACTTAGAGGGTGTCTGGCTCATTCTTCATCTTCTCTCGAATTGCAGACTTCAGCGGGAGGAGGAAGAGGCCTTTGCCAGCAGTCAGAGCAGCCAAGGGGCCCAATCCCTCACATTTTCCAAGTTTGAAGAAAAGAAAACCAATGAGAAGACCCGCAAGGTTACCACAGTAAAGAAGTTCTTCAGTGCTTCATCCAGGGTTGGATCAAAAAAGGGTAATTTTCGGATTCTTTTTTTCTCTGTGCTCAAATGAGATACCGAGTAGATCCCCAGTGCATGTGAACTCTCCTTTTTAATTTCTGTAAGCATTCAGGGGATATCAACCCAGATTTGAAACTGAAATGGGGTTTAAGGGGCAGACAATATATAAAACCAAAAATCTGCTTTGGTTGGAGGACATTGTGTGTTGGAGAAGCTTGTTTTGTACTCTATAGGAGTAATAAAATTAAAATACGTCGTTTTGTTTATAAAATGTATTACCATCCAAATGTATGTCTTTTTGGGTGTTTTATTTTTTGTGCCTTCAATTTTTGGATTCTGGTTTATTCTCCTTTGTATAATATCCTTACCGACTGTACCTTATCAGAAATGACTGTTTCTAGACTTAAAGTCACCTAAGAAAGAGGTTTTCTGAGCGCTTGAGAGACAGCTTGCATCTTGAAGAAACACATAAGAGAACATAGAGGAAAAGGCTTTTTTTGGGCTTTGGAGGGGTGAAAGTAACCCATAGTAGGTATTTTCTACTGCATGATTTGTATGTACAGTATCTTTTACATCTGCTCCTTAAAATGCTATATACCCAGTAAAAGGATTGTCACTAAAGTTAGGCGCGTTCTACCAGTCAGCAGACAGCTAGATTAAGTGGCCTAGCTGGAAGTGAGAAAGAATGTCTATTGTTAGGGCTTAGTCTTTGAACCTTTATGTTGGTAATCAGTTATGCAGTAAATTTGAAATGGTGATGGAGGTAAGGCTGATGCTGTCAGAAGAGGTGTTCTCTTGGACGAACCCCATTACCTGGGGTAATTGTCAGGGGTTTTTTTGGTTTTTGGTTTTTGGTTTTGGTCTGCGTGAAGGCAGGGAAATGAATAATAATATCACACCTTAAGATCTTTGCAGGTCCTTCAGATTTAATGGGTGTTGTTTTGTTTTATTAGAAGGAAAGCTTACTTATTACCTAAAACAGTATTTCTTTTTAATAAAAGCAAACCTTTTTTTTTTTTTTTAAGATTTTACTTATTTATTTGTCAGAGAGAGGACAGTGTGCTCTTGCGTGTGTGCACACGTGCGTAAGCAGGGGAAGCGCAGCAGGCAGAGGGAGAAGCAGGCTCCCTGCTGAGCAAGGAGCCGGATGTGGGACTCATCCCAGGACCCTGGGATCATGACCTGAGCTGAAGGCAGACCCTTAACTAACTGAGCCACCCAGGCGTCCCAATAAAAACAAATCTTTAAATAATCTTTTCATTCACATGATTAATTACGAGTTGTTTCTTGGTTGGCTGTCACTTGTGGCGGTTTTCTCTACTGTAATTAGAAAGGAAATAATTAGTACCTGTTAGAGATTAAATTAAGGATGAATTTGGCTCATGATTTATTTAGTAGGAGGTAGTGTAGCGTGGTGGTTAAGCATATAAGCTTTGGAGTCCCCTTGTTTGAGTCTCAGTTCCGTGCTTTACTAGCTGTGTGACTTTGAGCAAGCTAATCTCTTTAAGCTCTGTCTATTCTGAGGGACAGTGATGCCTGCTGTAGGCATGTCTTAAGAATTAAAGGAGCTGATGCAATTAAGAGAGTTCAACACAGTACTTGACAAACATACTAAGTCTCCAATAAATGTTAGCTAGTTAAAAATACAAGTTGTTTTTCTGGTAGAATAAGCTCTGTTAGTAGGGAGCTCAAGGGTATTTAAAGCCATTCATTCCTGTTAAGCTTAAATTCTGTTTCTTGCTTTGGGAAAGTCTCATTAACCTTACGAAATTATGATACACAGTGAAATAGTAAAATATGGTGAAATATGAAATAGTAAAGTTATAAAACCAGTGGCTCTAACTGCCTCTTTTTATAAGTGACAGTATGAAAGCCCATAAACATTAGGTAACTTACTCAAGGTCAAATAATATGTTGGTGTTTTAGAACTCAGGTCTCCTAACTCCTGGTTCCATTTTTTTCCACTATATCCCTTGACTCTAGTAAATATGGGTGTGTGTGCATATCTATATCTTTGTCTACATCTGTGGATAGATATTTGGTGAGGTTTCTGTTACTGAAGTGCATAATAGTCATGTACATTCTGTGACTATCCTTGGTACTTTTAAAAGATCGTACCCTGGGGCGCCTGGGTGGCTCGGTCGTTAAGCGTCTGCCTTCGGCTCAGGGCGTGATCCCCGAGTTGTGGGATCGAGCCCCACATCAGGCTCCTCCACTGGGAGTTTGCTTCTTCCTCTCCCACTCCCCCTGCTTGTGTTCCCTCTCTCGCTGGCTGTCTCTCTCTCTGTCAAATGAGTAAATGAAATCTTTAAAATAAATAAATAAATAAATAAATAAATAAATAAATAAATAATCGTACCCTAAGAATGTCTGTACAATGTGTATTATAGTATGA
Organism: Ursus arctos; assembly: GCF_023065955.2. Classification (NCBI taxonomy): domain Eukaryota; kingdom Metazoa; phylum Chordata; class Mammalia; order Carnivora; family Ursidae; genus Ursus; species Ursus arctos. Next base: position 89,581,500 of record NW_026622874.1, read on the forward strand.
AACAAGATTTGTACTTTAAAACAATTCCAAGTTGTTTTTATTTTTGAACATTTTATTGGTATACTTCTTAGCTTCTTTTCTTTTCAAACGGTAGATTATTATTTTAGATTTTTAATCTTAGTTGGTTTCGGTTTATAGAAAGCATAGGGAGATAAAGACCTCAAAGTATTGAAAAAAATTGATGTGTGTGTGTATTAGAAAAGATCCTATTTGATCTTTGCAGACTGCTTATGTAACTGCCAGATGAACTTTGCATTTCGGACTGATTATTTGGTCTTTGCCTGTGGATAAGGTTAGCCTATACTAAATGTGGTTTTAATTTATTGAGTCTCAACTAAAATAGGCCTTTTGTGTTCTGTATTCTCTGTTTTACTTCATTAATACATGATGCCTTTGCTCTTGATGTTTTTCTTGCTTCTGTCGGTGGCATGAAAGAAAGCTCTTAAACCAAGGCTGTTTGGTGGTAAACAGAAAATAAATATAGCCTTCTAAGGAGTTTGAAAAATATTTAATATCCTGTTAAGAGTTGGATGCCCTTCAGGGAAGGTTAATGGAATACCTTGATTAAAGACTCAGAGTTTACTTATAGTTTTTAAATTTCCAAAGTAAGGTTGAGTGAGCTATTACAGCTTACAGAGTAAGTCATAGTTGATTGGCCAAGTTGAAATACTTGCTCATACATTTTGAAAGTCCCTTTTCTTTTTAGAGCTCAAGTAGACTGTTGTTGCCCTGAGTAGAATCTTGTATGCATCTTTCACAGGCTAATCTAAAGGTAGTGCTCATGGGAAGAATATCTTTTCTTTTTTTAGAATTTTTTAGAATCTTTTCTTTTTCTTCTTTTTTTCTTTTTTTAAAATACCAATTTTTCCACCCAGACCTTAGATTCTAAATACTAATCTTCACTAATGTGAACTCAAGGGTTCCTTGGAGAAAAGACTGATTCAGGGGTTGGAGCTGGGAAACAAAGGCTGCCCGAAATTTGGGGACATGTCAAAGACCCAGAAGCCAGCTTCTGTGGATTTCCACTGGCCAAATTTGAGTATTAAGTATTAAGGACAATAAGTGGAGTATAACTGGATAAAATAATCCATTAGTTCTTTCAACTAATAAAATAGATAAATGATTAAATAAAGGAGAAGAGGAAGCTCTTTTTTTAAAATTTGTTTATTTGAGAGAGTGCTCTAGAGTGCAGGTGCAGGGAGGGGGAGGGGCAGAGGGAAAGGGAGGGAGAATCTCAAGCGGACTTCCCGCTGAGCATGGCTGTGGATGTGGACACAGATGCAGATGTGGGGCTTGATCTCATGACCCTGAGATAATGACCTGAGCTGAAATCAGGAGTTGGACACTTAACCGACTGAGCCACCCAGGTGCCCAGAGAAAGCTTTTTTTTTTTTTAAACCATAGAATGTTGACTAATAAGTATGAAAGGAGTAATGGAGGTATGAAATCACCATTTTGCGATCATCATAGTAAGAGTTGATTCAGGCAAATTTCATCAATGGATGCTAAGTCTGGGGTGAGAGGAGAGAGTTTCCTGAGGAACAAATTATGAACATGATCTCAAATTAACTCCCACAACTAATTAATTAATTACAATAGAGAAATGGTAGCTATGTTATTGTGGGAAATGGACATTATGTGCCTCCAGATATGATACTTTGAGAAGAACATACCATGAATTATGTCATATTTAAGCTGAAAAGTTATAACCTGAATCCGGTCATGAGGAAACAGCAGAAAAACCCGAATTGCAGGGTATTCAATAAAATGACTTGCCTGTATTCTTTAAAATTGTCAGTATTAGGAAGACAAAGGGAGTCTGGGAGTCCTTAGAGGTAAAGGAGACTATGTATGCTTGACCACCAAGTGAAGACATGACCCTCAGTTGAATCCTATGTAAGAAAAAAACCACACTTTTTCAGGAACTATACCATAGTTACGTAAAAGCATATTCTTGTTTTTAGGAAAACATGCGTATTAAGGGATAAAGAGCATGATATATACAATTTACCTGAAAAATTTAGAAAAAATAATACAGATGTAGCAAAATGTTATAATTTCATGAATCTGAGTAACGGGTATAAAGAAATTATTTTTTTTAAGATTTATTTATTTTTAGAGAGAGAGGGAGAGAGAGAGAATCTCCAGCAGATTCTCCACTGAGTGCATAGCCCAGGGAGGGCTCAGTCTCACGATCCTGAGATTATGACCTGAGCCAAAACCAAGAGTCAGACATTTAACCACCTGAACCACCCAGATGCCCCTAAAGAAATTCTTTGTGACAGTCTGGCAGTTTTCTGTAAATTTGAGGTTGTTTCAGAATAAGACTTAAAACTATAATCCTTCAGCATTCAGTGCTGTCGCAAGACCTGAACTTCAGATGTTGATTAAGCAGAAGTATAGTGTAGTTGATTACATCGTCTGAAGGATCACTAATGAATTGCTGCTTTAATCATGAGGGCCACTTTGGCATTTAGATGAAACTGAGGTAATGATTCCCCAAGTTGAATTTAGAACTGCTTTTATAATTATGACTGTTTTCTGACTTTCATTGGTAAGGATTATGAGAAATTTTTCCCCTGTTACTGCATATTTGGTGTCTTTTATTCTTTGACACCAACCGGATGGCCAACAATTCAGTCCTTTTTCTAACACTTAACCTCCCAGAGTCAGCACAAACTCCACAGGCTAAGGGCTCTGTCCCACAAGACTCTCCCACCCCAGAGGCCAGTTGCAGCCCCCAGGAGTCGGAGCACCCAAACTTCTGACCAGCCAGCTGTAAGTCGGGGATTCCCACAAGCCTCTCCTCAGGTTTGACAGTTTATTAGAATGACTCACAGAACTCAGGAAAACACTTTCTTTATCTTACGGTTTATTATAAAGAATACAACAGAGGAATAGCCAAATGGAAGAGATGCATAGGGCAAGTATGGGGGGAGCACCAAGCTGCCATGTCCTTTCTGGGTGGGCCCTACACCCAGCACCTTGATATGTTCACCAATGTGGAAATTCCCCAAACCTAATCACTTAGGGGTTTTTATGGCAGCTTCATTAAATCATTGGTGATCAGAAGTCTCCATCCCTCTCCCATCTGAAAAGTCAGAGGTCAGAAGTTGAGGGGTGAGTGGGGTGGATGGGACTCAAAGTTTCAACCCTCTAATTGCAGGGTTGATGCCTCTGGGTGGTGACTAGCCTCTCTTTAGATAGCCCTAAGCTATCTAGGGGCCCATAAGAGTCACCTCATTACCATAAATTCAGAAAAGGAAGGAAGAAAGGGGCTTGTTATAAATAAAAACAGATGCTCCTCCCATCTCTGTAACTCAGGAAATTATAAGGGTTTTAGGAGTTCTGTCCAGAGAACCCAGGTGCAGAGACCAAATACATATTTCTTACTGTGCTACAAACTGTATCTCTTTTATTCACATTACATAGCTATAGTCAGAACCACTGAAAAAGTAAGGAGAACTGATTGTTCTATTGAGCTGCCCCAATTTTGTTTGGATAATCTGAGAAACATGGGATTTTTCAGTAAATTTTTTAACATTGAGATAGAAAATGTTTTTAGTACTAGAAATGGTGTTAGTCGTCTTTGCTACATGATCATGTTCTTTTTTGATAATTGACATATTCAGGTTGTCCTTACTCTTTCACACCTATTCTTAAACTTAGTGAAGATTTTGCTTTTACAGGTTTACTTTGTATATCAGAGATTTAGCTGGATTTAATATGTGATCTGCTTCTGTAGACAGCCTTATGTAGTAGGTACTGAATGGATAGTCACTGATTGACTTAAATAGGAATAAATAGATGCTGTAATAATAGTAGGGACATTATGGTATAGTTGTAAAGAATTTGGGCTTGGAAATTAAACAGGTTTGGTTTCAGATTCCAGCTTTTCCTCTACCTGTGTGACTTGAGGCACATAAGTGACTTAACCTCAGTATATATGTGGCTTAAAATGGTAATATTATTTCATATGACTTCAGGAATCTAAATTTTTAAGGATTAATGAGAATGTATAGTAAAGCACAATGTCTGCAATTATGAAAATACTTGAATGATAGCTGTAAATATTACCATTATAATTCGAAAGCATGTATTAGTCTGCTCAGAAGACTTTGCTTTTTATTATTTTTTTAAAGTTTTTATTTTAATTTAATTTATTTTTTAAGATTTTATTTATTTGACAGAGAAAGCACAAGCAGGGGGAGGGGCAGAGGGAGAGGGAGAAACAGACCCCCACTGAGCAGGGAGCCAGACGATACACGGCTCGATCCCAGCACCCTGGGATCATGACCTGAGCCGAAGGCAGACACTTAACCAACTGAGCCACCCAGGCACCCCTAAGTTTTTATTCAAATTCCAGTTAGTTAACATACAGTGTAATATTAGTTTCAGATATAGTGATTCAGCACTTCCATACACACCCTGTGTTCATCATGACAAATGCACTCCTTAATCCCCATCACATTTAATCCATCCCCCCAAACACCTCCCCTCTGGTAACCATCAATTTGTTCTCTGTAGTTAAAAGTCTGTTTCTCAGTTTGCCTCTCTCTCTCTTTTTTATCCCTCTTTGCTCATTTGCTTTATTTTTTAAATTCCACATACGAGTAAAATCATATGGTATTCGTCTTTCTCCAATTGACTTATTTTACTTAGCGTGATACCCTCTAGCTCCATCCATGTTGTGCAGGTGGCAAGATTTCATTCTTTTTATGGCTGATATTTCATTGTATATATACGCAACATCTTCCTTATCCATTCATCCGTCGATGGACACAAACTGTTTCCATAGTTTGTCTATTGTAGATAATGCTGCTATAAATATCAGGGTGCATGTATCCCTTTGAATTAGTATTTTTGTATTCTTTGGGTAAATACCTAGTAGTGTGATTGCTGGATTGTAGGGTGTAGTTCTGTTTTTAACTTTTTAAAAAATGAATTAATTTATTTGACAGAGAGCACAAGCAGTGGGAGTGGGAGGCAGAGGGAGAGGAAGAAGCAGGCTCCTCGCTGAGCAAGGAGCCTGATGCAGGGCTCAGTTCCAGGACCCTGTGATCATGACCTAGCAGAAGGCAGACGCTTAACTGACTGAGCCACCCGGGAGCCCCTATTTTTAACTTTTTGAGGAACCTTGCTAAGAAGGCTTTTTAAAAAAGATTATATTTATTGCACACATGCATGCGCATGGGGGGAGGGGCAGAGGGAGAGAATCTCGAGCAGACTCCACTCTTAAGTGTGGAGCCCGTCATCGGGTTTGATCTTACAATCCCGAGATTATGACCTGAACTGAAATCAAGAGTTGGACTTTTAACTGACTGAGCCACCCAGGCACCCCAGGAAGACTTTTTAAACAGAGTGTGTAGATGGGGGAATGAAAAGCTTGATACTCATGGCAGACTCGCTATCCTTGAAAAAGTATTATTTATATTATATAGTATATATAATATATACAGGTATATATGTACATTATATAATGTACATTCTACATTAAAAATTTTCTGTATTAAAATCTTAAGATTTGAAGGTGAAGAGCAAGCAGTTGCCATCTAGATCCTAGCCAAAATGTGGTATAGGGGAAGTTAGTCCTTTCTATCTTCCCTTCTGAGCACCTGTTGGGCCTCATCTTCCTCTGTACCTGAACTCTGCCTCTCTCAGTTTCCACTCTGTAATCCAAACTTCAAACTTCTGTTCTGTTACTGGGGCTTGGTTTTTAGGAAGGTCAGAGAGAAACAACCAAGTGTTAATTTTAATAATTTGTACTAATTAATAACTGGTGAGCAGAATTAATCTTGATTTATTTTGTCTTTTTTATTTTAAGATTTTAATTTTTTTTTTAAAGATTCTATTTTGTATCCCGCCACTGAATTGCTCTATAACTTCTAATAGTTTGGGAGTGGATTCTTTTGGGTTTTCCATATAGAGTATCATGTCATCTGCGAAGAGAGACATTTTGACTTCTTCTTTGCCGATTTGGATACCTTTTATCCCTTTTTGTTGCCTGATTGCTGTTGCAAGGACTTCTAGTACTATGTTGAATAATAGTGGCGAGAGTGGGCATCCTTGTCGTGTTCCTGATCTTAAGGGAAAGGCTTCCAGCTTTTCCCCATTGAGAATGATATTTGCTGTAGGCTTTTCATAGATGGTTTTTATGAGATTGAAGAATGTACCCTCTATCCCTACACTCTGAAGGGTTTTAATCAGGAAAGGATGCTGTATTTTGTCACATGCTTTTTTTGCATCTATTGAGAGAATCATGTGATTTTTGGCTTTTTTTTTTTTTTGCTGATAAAATCTAAGACACTGATAGATTTGCGAATGTTGAACCACGCTTGCATCCCAGGGATGAATCCCACTTGGTCATGATAGATAATCCTTTTAATGTAATGTTGGATCCTATCAGCTAGGATCTCGTTGAGGATTTTGGTGTCCATATTCATTAGGGAAATCGGTCTGTAATTCTCCTTTTTGAGGGGGTCTTTGCCTGGTTTGGGGATCAAGGTAATATTGGCCTCATAGAATGAGTTTGGTAGCTTTCCTTCTGTTTCTATTTTTTGAAATAGCTTTAGGAGAATAGGTATTAGTTCTTCTTTGAATGTTTGGTAGAATTCCCCAGGAAAACCGTCCGGGCCTGGAGTTTTGTTTTTTGGAAGGTTTTTTTAATCACACTTTGTCTTTTCCTTATCCCATCTGGACTTAGTTATCTCCTCTTTTCCTACCCTTTTTTTTTTTAAGTAGATATGTTTTTTATGATTACATCTTTATTTTCACTATTGGCTTACTAGCTGTACCTCTTTCTTTTCTTTCTTTCTCTCTCTTTCTCTCTTTCTTTTTTTGTTTAAAGTGGCTGTTCTGAGGTTTTAAAAATACCTTTAAACTACTCTACCTTCACGTAGTGTTACACCAGTTTACATATAAGAATCTTACCAATAGTATCCTTAGATTTCTTCCTCCCACTCTTTGTGCTATTCTTTTCCTACATTTTACCTACACATATGATACAAATCCCACAGTCCATTATTATTCCTTCAGCTTTAAACAGTTAATTATCTTCTAAAAATTTTTTTAAATGAGAAAAAAATTTTTTAAAGATTTTATTTATTTATGACAGAGAGATAGAGAGAGAGCACAAGTAGGCAGAGCAGCAAGCAGAGGGAGAGGGAGAAGCAGGCTCTCCACTGAGCAGGGAGCCCGATGCGGGGCTCGATCCCAGGATTCTGGGATCATGACCCGAACTGAAGGCAGCCGCCTAACCAACTGAGCCACCCAGGCGCCCCAGAGAAAATATTTTTTATATTTGCCATTGATGATGTTCTTTGTACATGGCTGTTGGGAAATGAATTACTCCCAGTCATGTGTGCTCTGGGGATTGTTCTGTCTGCTTCTGTATGCAGTCATTGGTAGTTTTCTAGTACTCAGTCACAGACTCGAGGGAACCCCTCTGCAGTTATCTGAAATTTTTTCTCTGCAGCCCCATCATCTCATTTTGCCATGCAATTTCTAGGGACTTTATCTTCCTTAGCTCTAAATGCTCTTTCCCCAATTCAGCCAGTCTGCTAGACTCTGTTTGAGTTGCCTTGCCCCGCCCTGTGCCGTGGCCTAAAAATTCTCCCTGCAGTGAGTTGGGGTACTTGTAAGACTTACCATATTTGTCTACTTCTCTCAGGAGTTACTCTCCCATCTACCTGTTGTCCAGTGTCTAAAAACCATTATTTCATATATTTTGTCTGATTTTCTAGTTGTTAAGGCAGTAGGGTATACCCAGTCCCTGTTATTCCATCATGACTAGGAGTGGAATTGTCAGTTTGAGTGAAGGATTAACTCTTAAGTATTAAAGAACTTTTTCTAATCATATAGGATGTCAAATACAACTTTTGGTTTTCCATATTGGTAAAAAATGTTTCAGAAAGGACGTTGCCAGTTTTTGTTTTAGATTAGATTGTACCTGATTTATTTATTTGCTTAAAAAGAAAAAAAGTAGTACCTTCAAATGCCTCCAGAATAAAAGGTGATGGTCCCTCACCCATCTGGTTTCCAGCCACTACCACCATCGTTCTCCCATTTGCAGACAACCTTTGTCATTAGTTTCTTGTGTATCCTTATGTGCTTTTGTTTTCATTTATAGACACATGTATTTTTATTACATATACTCAGCTGTGTATTCTTATTTACATACTGCCCTTTTTTTTTTAACTTCAGCATTATGTTTAAAAATTCTTCCTTTTTAGTACATAAAAAATATTTTATTTTAAAACTATATAGTATTCCATTTTATGGATTAAACCACAATTTATTTAGTCCCTTAATGGTAGATATCTGTGCCATTTTTAGTCTTCTGCTGTTATAAGTAGTGCTCAAATGAGTGACCTTGTACATATTTCATTTTGTGCATGTGCAGTTATATCAGTAGAAAACTTATGAGAAATGGAATTGTTGTTTCATAGGATAAATGTATTTTTAGTTTTGATGATTATTACCACATTGCACTCTATTGCAGTTACACCATTTTACATTGTCGCCTCCACAGTATGAGAGTGCCTTCCTCCCATATCCTCATCAGCATCAGATTTTTGTCTGTTTGTTAATTTTTAAGATGGCATCTCATTTAGTTTTAATTTGCAAATTTGTTATCATGAGTGAGATAGAGCGTGTTTCCTGTGTTTAAGATCCATTTATGTGTCCTTTCTGTGCAGTTAGTATGCTTTACCCATTTTCCTGTTGAATTCTTCTCTCTCTCTTTCTTTAAAGATTTATTTAGTTTTTAGAGCATGTGTGAGAGACGGCAGGGGTGGGCAGAGTGAGAAGGGGAGAGAGAATCCTCAAGCAGACTCCCTGCTGAGGGTGAGGCCTGATGGGCTCAATCCCAGGACCCTGAGATCATGACCTCAGCCGAAGGCAGCCGAAGGCAGATGAAGGCAGATGCTTAACTGACTGAGCCCCCAGGTGCCCCTTGAATAATCCAGTTTTATCTTAAAACTTTAGTGCAGCTTCATCATTAAAATGTATCCCAGGTACTAAAGTTCAAAAAGTGGAATTATAAGAAGTTACTCTGAGAAAGCAGGTAATAAGTTGATTTTAATACCTTCTAGAGACACTTTGTCTGCATGGGGGTATGAGATAATTTAATTTGTTACAGTTATTGAATTAGCACAGTTCAAAATCAGGAGGCTTCGAATGTGGTCAGATCAGGTGATGGTTGGTGCTGAGAGCGCTTACTCTACTGCAACACCCTTATCTTTGTTCCGTAAGGGTCCCATTTTCCTTTCAGTGTATTAATTTGAAGAGGGGGAAAGAGTTGTGTGGCCACTCATTAAACAGTGTTTTATGTGTTTCGCTTGCCTCTTTGCCGTATGTTCTGTCATGATCACTGTGCTATTTGGGATGCATTCTTTCACTTGGAGCAGTATGACTTGAAAACTGAATGGTGGGTAAATAATGATTAGTCTCCACATAAACAGAGTAGCCTTTTTACAGGTAGCAGAGTTCACATCTTATAAGTAAGCTAACATTTTTGTGCTTCTAGTGATTGTTATTTTACTTGTTGACAGTTTCATAAACTCATGCAGTCTTTGAGAAAGTTCAAGATAGTGGTGCTATTTCAGTATTTACAATTAAGTATGTAGATCAAAGCATGATATATTTTGGCTAAGAAAGTATTAGAACAACTTTTATTTGAATGGGAATATCATATAGTTTTATCTGCTTGTACCTCCTAGTCATAAAATAGATTTAGCTCACTTTAAGTAAAGTTGTCCAAATATTTAAACATAAAGTAATTTAAATTCAAGTTTAACTTTGATTAAGTATAATTTAAATAATCTTAAATTACATACTTAAAGTAATTCCATGCATGGATCTTCTATGTAATGAAACTCATTATGTTTAATTTTCCCAGCAGAAATTCAGGAAGCAAAAGCTCCCAGTCCTTCCATAAACCGGCAAACCAGCATTGAGACGGATAGAGTGTCTAAAGAGTTCATAGAATTTCTCAAGACCTTCCACAAGACAGGCCAAGAAATCTATAAGCAGACCAAGATGTTTTTGGAAACAATGCATTACAAAAGGGTAGGTTGAGAGTAACACTTAGAAACATAGTTTTGGTTTTAGGAAAGGTCTTAGAGATAATCTAGTGTAACTTTGTCACTTTACACCTGGGAAAATCAAGACCCAGAGATGTTAAGTTACTTACCTAAGAAATGTCACTGAACCAAGTTAAAACCCAACTCCCAAGCTAGTACTTTTCCACCGCAAGTCAGTGGCGTTTGGATCATCTTTGCACGGAAAGTCTGACACAAGCCACTTGTATTGTGTACTTTAGTAATAAGCCTTCCTAACTGGTCACCTTGTAAGTAGTATAAACCTCCAAGAGAAAGAACGTAGTAGACCTTGAACTCTAAGTAACAGTTGTTAGACCAAGTAGCATTCATGTCAGGGTTTTTTGGTTGTGTTTTGTTTTGTATTTTGATACAAAATACCTCTCCTTGCTCAGGTAGAGAAGGGAAAGCTAGAATTTGGATGTGGAAAGGGACCTTAGCAACTATCCGGGTTCAGTCCCTTTATTTTATAGATGGGGAAAGTGAGAGCCAGAGAGGATAAGGGACTTGTCAAGGTTACACAGCTACATTCTGCCCATGTCAGAACTAGAACTTGTGCCTTCCGCATGTGTGTCTTTAACCCGTAATTTCAGTTGTAATAATTCATAAGACTACTTGTAAAGGGACTCATTTTTGTAAACAATGAGCAATTTGTTTGTAACATTCTTCACCCATTAAACTCAGAATTAGCTCTAAAAGCCCCTTCTGTGAAGTGAGGAAGTCTTGAAAAGAAAAAGAGAATAAAGAAAGCAGCAAGGTGGTGAACTGCTTGGCTGTATTCCAGCTGTGGTCAGGATCACTAGGCTAATAAGCAGTCATCTTCTGCCAAAATATTTTTTAAATACTGAATTCAGTTAGTAGAAGAGAAAAGAAGCTTTCTTGTTTTTTGGTGTGCAGTTACACTAAGTAAGCAGCCCCCTCTTTCCCCTCAAAGTATTTGTAAGCAGATAGTAACATTTAAAGAAAGCATAGAATTGAGGTTTTGAGTTAGAAGCAATGGTAGCCTTCCTCAGTATGGAAACATCAGAGCTCATGTGGTGTACAACTTTCATTTCTTAACCAGAGATAAAAACTAAGGCTTTGTAGTTCTTTATTCTTTAGCCCATACAGAATGTTTACGGGATATCTATACTCTTTTGGCGTATATACTTCAGTACATATAGCACATATACTATATAATGCTGAATTTTAGAAAACCAATCAGCTCATGTGGTCAGCTCATTAGAACCGATTTATTCATTTCTTTTGCCCAGAACTATAATGTGCTCTGGTTCTGTAATAATTTAATTGACTTTTAAATCAATACACTATAATCAGTAATTAACTGATGCAGATACCTTCATGCCTAACTGTTTTCAAGGCATCACTAACTGATGTCAGAGAACTGGATAGGGCCTCAGATTGCTTCCATTTCAAGAGCCATCTTGCAGCCTGTTCTGCATTTCTACATGAGCCCTAAATGTTCTGTGGCTAGTGGCCAAGTCTTACGCATGTGTGTTTAGCATCTAGCAGAATACGTGGCGCGTACCTGATAATGAACAGACATTTGTTAAACTGAAATGTCCCTGGAGAAGTCCCTTGCCTTTCGCTGCAAGTTAAATGTCCTTTCAAATAAATGAAACAGTTTGGTTTTTTTTAAAAGATTTTATTTATCTATTAGAGCACGAGCGAGCACAAGCAGAGGGAGCGGCAGGCAGAGGGAGGGGGAGAAGCAGGCTCCCCGCCGAGCAAGGAGCCCCACGCAGGGCTTGATCCCAGGGTCCCGGGATCATGACCCTAGCCAAAGGCTAGACACCCAATGACTGAGCCACCCAGGCACCAGTGAAACTGTTTTTTATACCAGAACGAACCAGTGTTAACTATCTTCAGATCACTTAATCATTAAATTTCTTGAGAGAATTAGATTGATGGGGCGCCTGGGTGGCTCAGTCCTTAAGCGTCTGCCTTTGGCCCAGGGCGTTATCCCAGGGTACTGGGATTGAGCCCTGCATCAGGCTCTCTGCTCCACTGGGAGCCTGCTTCTTCCTCTCCCACTCCCCCTGCTTGTGTTCCCTCTCTCGCTGGCTGTCTTTCTCTCTGTCAAACAAATAAAATCTTTAAAAAAAAAAAAAAATTTTGAGAACAGCTTGGGATGGTTGCTGTCAGGTAATGTAGTGAAAACTGCTCTGTCTACTCAGTTCACCAAAAACTCAAAACCTTAACTTAGGCTTAGACTTAAGACTCCAAAACCTTAACTTTAATGTTACTCTCAAGAGGTAGACTTTCTAAGTCATCTTCTTCTAATGACCTACACAATATGCAAACTCATTCTTATATGTTCGAGTCCACCCTGGTGACATTGCCATTAACTGGTAATTCTTTTTTTTTTTTTTTTTTTTGAAGATTTTATTTATTTGAGAGACAGAGAGAGCACGAACAGGGGGAGGGGTGGAAGAGAGGGAGAAGCAGACTCCCTGCTGAGTGGGGAGCCCAACTCAGGGCTCAGTCCTGTGACCCTGAGATCATGGCCTGAGCTGAATCAAGAATCAGCTGCTTAACCGAGTGAGCCACCCAGGCGCCCAACTGGTGATTCTTTCTACTGCGTCCCACAGTAGTAGTCTTCCCAAAATTTCTGAGGTTCAGAACAAAGAGCCACTCTTGCCCACATTTTTTTCTTTTTCTTTTTTTTTTTAAGATTTTATTTACTTATTTGACAGAGAGCACAATTAGGGGGGAGCAGCAGAAGAACAGGGAGAAGCAGGCTCCCCACTGAGCAGGGAGTCCAATGTGGGGCTCGATCCCAGGACCCCAGGATCATGACCTGAGCAGAAGGCAGCCGCTTAACTGACTGAGCCACCCAGGCGCCCCTCCCACATCTTTTTCCACTGCATTCCTGTTTTCTCTAATCCTAGTGTATGCCAGTGGTGAGCAGCCTTTCCACACACGGATCAAGTCTAGACAATTAAATATTTACAGAATTGCATTGAAAAGGTTGGGGGTTTTTCCATCCATTTTATCTTTGTCATGAAACACCTTATCTGTACTCAGACTTTTTTGTTTTTTTTAATTTCCTCATCCCAAAAGGGTATCTCTTTGGGCTGAAATTTCGTTGAGCCCCTACATAATTCATACACGCTGCGGTAATGGAATGCAGTGCTTTACTGTTCAACAAATAACTGTTGTTTGCTAAGATTCTTCTTAAGCTGGTTTATTTTGCCATTTTATCTTTTTGATTAATCTTATTAGCTATTTAATATTAAAATATGTATTTCTTATAGTTCCTTTTCATATGCTTTAGAGTAAGAGGTATTTTTATGGCAAACAAGATAGGCAGCTACATCATTAACAGAATCCATTTATATTTATGTTATCAGACACTTTTCTTAGAAGTCATCATAGCAAGAATTTAAATTTTACTGAGGAGATGGCTGATGGGGGTCGCATATGCAGAAGAATCTAAGAAGAATTTGCAAGGTTTAGTTTTTTAAACTTCTTATCATTACAAAAATAACTAGAATTTAAGAATCTCACTGTAAGAACCATGCTTTCAGTAGGCCTAAGAGTGGCCATAGATTCCAGGATGTAAATGGTCACCAAAGAAATGAAGGATGTATAGGTTTATTTTGTCATTTGGACAAAACCTATGTGCCCAGGGTAATTTTAAAGTATTATAGAGACCCAACTAGATGTTAACCTTTTCCATCATAACTAGAAAACCCTGTTTTTTTTTAACTTAATGAGATCCCTGCCCAAAACAAGAATTTTCCCCACAAGTTTATTTATATGAAAACGTTTTCAAAACACACACAAAACAGACTGCAGTTAAATCAAAAAGATTCTTTTGCTGCCCAAATTGTTTAAATCCTGCCCTTGTTAATTATTAATAAATCCTTCAGAAACACTCTCCCCTATTCTGAAAGCATAGCCTGTGGTACTCTGTACTTCCTGAAAACACATACTCTTTAATTTATTGGATATTGAACTAAAGCTTTTTAATAAGTGAATTTTGTGGTAAAAGATTTATTTATTTATTTTAGAGAGTGAGAGCAAGAGAGCAAGGGAGGGGGCAGAAGAAGAGGGAAAGAGAAACTCAAGCGCACTCCATGCTGAGTGCATAGCCCAACACAGGGCTCACAACCCTGAGATCACAACCTGAGCCGAAACCAAGAGTCAGATGCTTAACCAACTGCATCACCCAGCACCCCTCTCGATGCAGTTTTTAAAATAAGTTTCCTTTATTAGCAGTCATTCAGATATGCTTTTTCCCTTACTAAAGAAGCAAACACAATGGAAGACCTTTTGCTACTTTCATTGTTCTATTCCCAGCCATTCATTGTATAAAATTCGGTATCACATTATATAAATTTATAAGTTTTCCCATGTTAATTCTCTTGAAAAGCTGTTTTTCTAAACCTGAGAAAGGAAAAATTATAGTTTAAAATGTGGCTAGATCTTCATTTCACTTCTCTTCCTCAGTGTAAATAGGAAGATAGATGTCCTCCTATGCCTTAAAATGACTTCACTTTTCTAAACCACATGTATATGCAAGGAGTAGTTTGCCCTGCTATGCAATTACTGTTCAGAGAGCAGAAGTATGTATCCAAGACAAAGAAACTTTAATTAGCAAAATAGGCTTTAATCATCGTAAGAAAATTGGGGAACGGGAATGGGGGAGTAGCCCAGGACACAATTTTAAAATTAGAAGCACAGGGGCGCCTGGTAGCGCAGTCGTTAAGCGTCTGCCTTCGGCTCAGGGCGTCATCCCGGCGTTCCGGGATCGAATCCCACATCGGGCTCCTCGGCTGGGAGCCTGCTTCTTCCTCTCCCTCTCCCCTGCTGTGTTCCCTCTCTCGCTGGCTGTCTGTCTGTCACATAAATAAATAAAATCTTAAAAAAATAAAAATAAAAAAAAATAAAATTAGAAGCACAAAGGAAAAGAAATGAGGTGACAAGCAATGGGAAAACATCTGAGCTGGTACAACCTGTATGTCAAAAGAACTAAAAGTAGATAAAAGGTTGAGTTGATAACTATGTGGAAATTGATGAATGAGTAAAATAAGAACATATATAGAAGAATATGTGAGAGAAAGTTTAAAACATTGTTGAGTTGAACCATGATGGCTCAGCGGGTCAGGCTGTCAAGACAGGCTCCCAGCTTTGGCATCGCCTCTCGGGCCCTCTCCTGTTGTGCACAGCTACAAAACAAAAGGACAGTGGCCAGAGTGGAAGAGAGGACATGGGTCAGAATGGAACAGAAGAGAGATACTTCCTCTACAGAGAAGATACTCCTGGAAGAGAAGGTCACGTTAGAAGAGCAACTAGAAGAGCCTATGGAAAAATAAAAGCGAGGGTTGGCAGATGCCGAGAACTTATTGCAGAGGAACCAAAACTGGTGGAGGAGGCAAAATTATATGGTATTTAGGAATTCTGCAAGGACTCGCTAGAGGTCGGAGACATTTTGGAGAAAGCAGCACAATGTGTGTTCCGAACGAGAAAATTGAAGATAATAACCCTATAAAATTTATAGAAAAACCTATAGAAGAGGCTCGGAATGACTGAAGTCCACACTCAGAAGGTGTTCAGAAAGCACAGCTAACTCACACTGAGCCGGTCGTGGTTCAGACTGAGCCGAGCATGACCTTATAGGTGTGAGGGCCTCTCAGGCCCTCTCCCGCTGTGCACAGCTACAGGTGTGAGGCTGTATTCTGAATTCTTGTTGAAGGGGAAGAGCTGGGCACAGCTCTGCTGGTGAACAAGGTGAGGTACCAGCTGATGGCACACACCAAGACCTACCCTGGTGGGCATGGTGACAGAAGCTTAGCTGCCTCTAACTTGTTGCCATAACTCTTGAAAGGCTGCGTCATCTTTTCTTAGCTATGAGTACTTTTGACCTTTTCCCAAACCTTGTTGGAAAACCCAAGTGGCTGAACACACAGTTGCATTAATGAACTCTAATTTGGGAGTCTGTTCATTGATTTTTAGGATTCCATGTTTAATCCTTTCACATACTTAGAGCAGAGGCCAGTGGCACACTGCCAGAGCTCTAGAGTATCGTGAATAAGCTTTATCTGCTCAAACTCTGGTGACATCAAAGCATCTTAAACGAATACAGTGTCTTTGGGAATTCTGTGTGGCTACATGGCCATGCCTGGCTGCCCTGTGGTTCTCCGAGGCATCTCACTGTAACGTGTGAGTTACCAGAATGCTTAGCCCAATACCCATTGCATTCAGTGAATGAAAGGCAAGAGTTTAAACATTTTTCTTGCTAAAGAAAATTTAATGATGACCTTTGTAAAGAACATATGAGCTCATTTGTAACTAGTAACTTGCCAGCTGCTAAAAATGATCAACTACTGGCTTTTCCTTCGAGATGTGGAAGGAACACATGTACTTTAACAATTCTTACCACCTTTATTTTGCCAGTAATTGAATTTGACAAAAATCAATTACTTTTTTGCCGTGTTTTGTTCATCTAAATGTAGAAGTGTTTAAATCTGTATTCAGCCAGCTGCAAATGACTCAGGGTATCTTCCCTGATAAGAACAACTGTCTCAAAATATGAGAACCACACGCTTGGTCTACCTTAGATGTTAATGTTTAATTTTAAATTTTTACTTAAGAGGATTAAAGCCGTAATATATTTGTTTTCCTAAAAAAAAAATTTACTGAAGGCAACAGGAACCAACAGTTCAAAAAATATGGACAAAACTAACACCTAAATAAATCAGTTAACTACAGTACAAAAGAAACTTAACCCAGAAAACAAATCATGGAATTCCAGATTCTAAAGATGAGAATTTCAGATGAATGACATAGAAAACACAATTAAGGAATAGTCAAAGTTTTCAAAATAGGTTGGGGAAAAAAAAGATTTCAACCAGACAATTAGGAAAGTATATAGATTACCTCTCAGTATTCAAAGGATTTCACCCACTTGTCAAACATTTAAACTACAAAGGAAAAATTTTTAGGAAAAAAAAATAAGATGGCTTTATATGCAGACATTATAGAAAAGATGAACCCAGGCAATAGCTTAAAAATACTTAAGGAAAGGGGTTCATTTACATGGCTAGACTGTGATTTTTCTGAGAAAACTGAAAAAACATTTTGGAATTTTGTAGAACCTAAAAATTTACCAACACAAATCTGCTCTCACTAAGCTTCTTCAATAAGAACTGTGAAGGATCTGAGATTTTCCCTACTTGCAAGTTCACAAGTTAGCCTGCCATCATTTTGTGGGTGCTGGCAGAAGACCCAAGTCTCCTGGGTCAGAAAAGAAGGCCGGTTTATCACTCAAGCAGTGGTCATATCCAGAGTATATGGGCATTTGCACCAATTCCCTGAGTATCAGTTCCCACGGGGCATGCAAAGAGCAGATAATGCCTGTGCCTGCAGTGAGTAAGCTGAGATAAGAGGGTCTTTTATAGGGGCGCCTGGGTGGTGCAGTCGTTAAGCGTCTGCCTTCGGCTCAGGGTGTGATCCTGGCATTATGGGATCGAGCCCCACATCAGGCTCCTCCGCTATGAGCCTGCTTCTTCCTCTCCTACTCCCCCTGCTTGTGTTCCCTCTCTCACTGGCTGTCTCTATCTCTGTCGAATAAATAAAATCTTAAAAAAAAAAAAAAAGAGGGTCTTTTATAATGGGCAGTCAGCTTGCCTGACCTTTGCCTCACATGGAAACATTATCTTTATTATGCTGGACCGTAGACAATCTGCCCTTTCACTTGAGGGAGGCACTATCTCTGTCTTCCAAGGATATCTCTACAGCTGTCCTTGAAAAGATCGTGCAGAACAAAGGCAGTCCATAGCTCTCCTCACAAGATATGTAGAAATAGAGGAGATCTATATAGAATTGTCTCCCAGTGTTTTTATAGTAGTATGAAGGAGGGGCAATGATACATGGTCACGTTTATTTCTTCTTTCATTCAGCTAATTGAGCACTAGCCCTATGCCTGGCCCTGTTGTGGAAACTGAGGATATGGTGGTCAGCAGTGCCCTTGGGGAGCTCACATTTTAGTGGAGAAAACAGATAATAAACAGATTTGTAATACAGCATAGTGGAAAATAGATAATAAACAGATTGGTAATACAGTGTAGTGGTTAAGTCCTACAAAGAATTGAAAACAGGGTAAGAGGACAGAGTGGCAGGGGAATTATTTTAAATTGTAAAATAAACACTGTAAGGAAGAGTAGGTCTGTGCAATATAAATAGACATTTTCCGAATAGTGACAGAATTACAGTGATTGTGTGAAGCAGGGGGAGGAATAGGTGATTCATTGCCACTAGTACAACAGGCCATTTAGGCCCCTAAAAGGTCACAGTGTTTTTAGTTAGAAGTAAGTACTGGTAATAATCGTAAGAATCAGTGTGGTTTAAGTGTTGAGATTTGGTGCGAATGAAAGGTAGCCATGTCTAAGGTACCTAGGTAGATGAAAAGAATAGATAATCTATTGTGGAAGGTACACAAACAGAAAGAATAACAAGTAAACTTATAGCATCATAAAGGAAAATAAAAATATTACTGTTAAAATGCTAAGTGAACCCCCATATCATAAAAAAATTAGATTTACAGTCTTAATAGTAAAAAAGTCTCATCTCACAAACTCCATAATGATAGTCCTTTTGTTGATTTAAACCCACTCTGTTTGCTGAAAGAATTTGAAAAGATTTACAGAATGATTTAAAGGAAGAATAAGAGAAGAAGAGGATAATTTGATAGTATTTAGAATTTATAAACATGTTCTTATGAGCACGTTCTTCACGTAGCTGCTGCTTAGGATGACCCACGTGAAAGTCCAGGCATAGTGTTAAAACTAGTTCTCTGAAGAAATATTCCCAGTGGGCTTGAAATTGTTTAGTCCATGGCTATATTTGTCTGGTGGTGCAGGGATGAAGCTTAGAGAATTTACAGTACAAATTTCACTGATCAATTCGTAGAGGAGGGCTAGATAGGAAACAAAAGCTTGAGATCTCATTGGGAAGTAGCAGCACAGAAAGGAAAGCCATGTGTTGGACAAACTGAGCATGCCCAGAGAGCATCCCATCCTGCCTCCACATAGAGGCAGCAGCAGGAGCAGGTGGGTGGGGTTAGGACTTTTCTCAGAGTAGCAGTGGATCTGCTGGAGTTCACACCACAGAGCACGAAGGAGACATCCTTTCTCGTGAACACTACTAGAAACACCACTGCTAACTCACATGGATATTAGTATGAAGCAAGAATACTTACTGCTGCTGCCCGTACCTATTTAGAGAAGATTGTTGAAGATAGATGGAATAAGAAAGAAAGTAAAAGATTTACCCTATGCCCCACAGTACTTTGTCCTTCTGGTTTATAATTTTCATAGGATATTATAATTACTTATTTGCACTCAGTCTTCGCATTCAAGGGGAATGCTCTCTGAGCATTTTATTAATTTTTTTATACTTGTCTGGTACAGTGGCTGGCAATTCTAATCATGCAGCAAGTGCTTTAGAGTGGATAGAAATATAATTTCCGTGAAATTCAGGGAGAATGATCTCATCAGGAAAATCCAAGTGTGCTAATAGGGGTGTAAAATTAGCAACATGACAAGATAAGTTCACAAAGTTCAGTTAGTCATAGTATGACTTGCTGGTGGTAAAAAGCTGAAGAGCCTAGCACAGTATTAAAAAATAGTAATTTTGAAAGATAATAGCAATGAATGACATTAAATCTGAACACTCTAATAAGGAAAGTTAGACGGTCATTCCAAGAATTAAAAGACTGAGGATTGTATCTTGGATCTAGCTAAGAAAAATTTAAATGACAATGTTATATTTATTCTAGAAAAAAACAAATATACCGTATAATCTTTTTGTGAGGTGGTGCGGAGAGCACGAATTTGGTAGGAAAGATTTGCAAAATCTGGCCAACTTCAAAATATATCCTAAAGTGAAAGACATCACAACTAGGTGAGAGTTTGATTAAAAAATTAAAATATAGGACAGTGAAATAAACCAGGGATTCCAGAAATAAATTCAGTTTCTCAGGAGCCGGTTATGTGACAACTGCTGCTGAAAAAGACAGGGAAGTCCGTATATAGATTACTTACTGTCTGTATTCCATGCTGTGTGCCTTACACTCCCGCCAAATAAAGAATTAAACATGAAAAAACTTAGAAGTAAATTAGCAAAGTAGAGTAGGATGTTTATTTCAACTGTAGAGGTATTTATTTCTTTGGAGAAATTTAAAACAATTTTCGGGTTGCAGTTGAACTGTCTTAAGAATTGTTGTTAAGGACCAGGTAAAAGGTTTAGTATATTAACTTTTTTAAAAATCTGTGTAATGAAAAATAAAAGATAAAGTAGAAAGCAGCACTGAGAACTTGCGGCGAATATAAACAAAAGCTTAACATTTCAAAATGTATAAAATTTACTTAGTACTGAGTTCTTACTAGACAAGGGATCGATTTTAATTCAACCAAATGGCTCTTATATAAATAACTAGTTAAGAAAGCAACAAGAGCTGCTGTCAGGCTTGTCAAAGAGCTCTGTAAGCCCCGTGAGACCCACAAAGTTATTTTGACTAAGGGAATGAAGGACAACTTCTTAAAAGAGGTGAGGTGTGAGCGGAGCCTTTCTTGGATAGCTGTCAGAAGACTGGAGAGCAGTAAAAGTCATGCAGACAGAGAATAACTTGATAGTGTTAGAGAGGGGGGGCGGCTAAAGCAGACGCTCAGAACACTCGGTAACCTGGCAGGGGAAGCGGGAAGGGGGAGGGAGGCTGGTGCTGAGTGCAGGCTTCAGCGTCCGTCTGATGGACAGCCATTGGAGGTGTGGCGCTCAGGTGATAAGCTGACTTTGTGCCCAGATCTGAATCGGAGATGACCAGTTGGACTGTGGTGTGTAGGATAGATTAGAAAGTGAGATCAGAGTTGGGGAGAGCAGCTGTACTCGAGGTGAAAGGTGACGAGAGCCCAAACCAGGGAAGGATGGGTGGGAGAGACATTGTAAAAGGCAGAAGGGCAGGGCTCCAAGACATGCTTTGGGATTTAAGCCAGAGTGGCAGGGTCTGCATGCTCTCACCAGTTAGTTTACTTTTACATTTTGGACACCCAATTATGTGACTATTTTTGTCTTACTGATGATTGCTAGAAAGTTTAGTTAGCGACAGATGTTGGGCTGACACGACTAATTTCTGTATCTTCAGGGACTGCATTTTTCTGTTATTGTTTCTAGCTCCATTTTCTGTTTCTCTCCATGTTTTAGTTTTTATCATCTAGTTAATTGTGCTGAACTGTGTTTATATTTTATGTGGACTTTATTCTTTAGAAGAAAATAGGGAATAAATATACATATTATACCCATATAGTCAGTAAACCCAAAGGAAAATTATAAAGCCCAGTGTTGTAGGGACCATGGAGAAGTAAACACACATATATGGCTAATGGCTGGACATTGAAGTTTCTGAGGATTGTATCTAGCAGTAGGTACTTAGAGCTGTAAAGTTGTTCATATTTATTAAACTGTTAATGTCACTCTTGAAAATGTATCATGAAGAAATAACCCAAGAGAAATAGTCCACACAATTATTTGTAGCTGCAGTACGTAATAGTGAAAAAAAGAGAAGGAGCCCAAAGGCACAGTGGTAGACTGGTTAAATAAATCATTTAATATAATGGAATGTGAGCCACCAGAAATGACTAAGTAGATCAGATAAATAGAAATGTACAGAAATGTATAAATTATCAAAATATGCATTATACCCATGTAAGAATGAATATATATATAGAGAGAGAGCGCGCAAAAAGAAGTAAGAAGAGGTCATGAGAGTTATAAATAACTTTAAAGGATAAGTTTTTCTCCTCTGCAGAGTTAATATAATTGGTAGGTACTTTTGAGATTAGCACTAGTTAAGGAGTGCATTTTGGAAACTGTAAAATTTAGAGCTTTACGCATGATCTTTCTTCAGCTACCAAGCAGCTTCTTTGTCCCTTTGTTTCAGGATTTGAGCATTGAGGAACAGTCAGAGTGTACTCAGGATTTTTACCAGAACGTGGCTGAAAGAATGCAGACTCGTGGAAAAGGTAATGCTTTGTTAGCCGGCCATAAAAGGATTGCTGGTAGTTGTACAGAGTCTGACTGCTGTGTCTGTTAGAACTTTCTCTGTTTCTCTGATGGCCTGGCGGGCTTGCCAACTCTGTCCTATAAACAACTCCGCTGACATTCTGGTAGCTGGTCTTATCCTTAGAGGGCCTTTGAATACCACCATGTGTATCACTCCAAGGTGATCACAGCAGTTGGGTAATTTATGGAACAGTGTTTAATAATTGCATTAAGGGTAGGGGCAGAGTCGATTAAGCCCCTTAGGAAGCTTCTAAATGAAATGCCCATCTTGGAAGCACCATTTTGGTGAGTCATTTTTCATGATTATGTATTCCTCAAATGGGTAGGGGGGGTGGAAAAAAATTGAGAATCACCGACTTAGAGCTGTAGGTTTTTAGAGAATTTTCTTGAATTTGACTTCCATTGATGTTGGGTTTTAGGATATACTTAGCATACATGTCTGTCTGAGAAGTAAGCCCCACCTGTGCACGTCTACGAGTTCTATAAGATTGTGTAGTAAACCTCAGAAAAATGAAAGAGTGGGTTGCCATCATTCTCAGTCTTGGGAATTTCAGTCGCTTCTCTAATGCAGCGATGTGGAGTGACCCGTGCTGAGGTGTTCCCACTTGGCAGGGCATACAACTGTTGGGTCCTGCCAAGCAGTTTCAGTTAGAAGTGGTGATTCTGTGAAAGGCAGTCCCAAAAGTTGAGGTAAATTTTTAAAGGGTATTTTTTAATGTAACATCTTATACTTTTGTTTCTGGGTATATTTAATGCATTACTAGTAAATTAGTTTTCTGCTATATGGGAGAAGCTATGAAGACGTGCTCTTAATGTAAATTGTCCATCCTTCTCTTGAGCTTTTATGTCCATTTGGATATTTCAGTGCCTGCAGAAAGAGTCGAGAAGATAATGGATCAGATCGAAAAGTACATCATGACTCGTCTCTATAAATATGTGTTCTGTCCAGAAACTACAGATGATGAGAAGAAAGATCTCGCTATTCAGAAGAGGATCAGGTAGTTGGTTGTTTTGCTTTGTCTTGTATTTACTACCTACCATCAGGAGAATACATTGTGGGGAAACAGGGCACTTGCATTTCAAACCTTGACAACAACTAACAGCAAAGGTACCCACCATCCTTAGCTTCTAAGCTTCTTCATGGTGTCAGAAGGAAAAACACTATGGTAAATGGATAGGAGAAAAGGGCTGAAATCACCTGAGTCGAAGCAGCTTTAGATAAGAAGCAGATCTGATGTTTGAGATTGTTTCAAAGCTCCAAAATTTCCAAGGAACAGGAGGAAATTTCATTATTTTCTCATTTCATTGAACTGTCTTGTCAGGCAGGAAGCTGTGAGTATCCAGATGAAGGCAGTAGGTGTCATTAGTCCTCCTCCTTACTGGGGGTGCTCATTATTTAGCTGTTCCTCTGATCACATCTTCCCACTGCACTGGGTTGGTAACACTTCCCAAAGCACTCCATCTTCCCTGGGTGGTAGAGTGAGCCCCAGGGCTCTGCATTCCAGTGGCAGCGAAAGCCTTAGGA
The DNA here is from genome assembly GCF_023065955.2 of Ursus arctos. Classification (NCBI taxonomy): domain Eukaryota; kingdom Metazoa; phylum Chordata; class Mammalia; order Carnivora; family Ursidae; genus Ursus; species Ursus arctos. The sequence goes on from NW_026622874.1 coordinate 89,605,185, forward strand.
AATAGGCCATCTAAATGTGGGAATGGGTCCAAGACTGGTTGTGCTGAGGTGCTTATGGAAGAGGGAGCTCAGGAATCCAAACAGGGCTCCTTGACAGTGGGGCTGGTAATTGGCAGATCTGTCTTGATGATGTCACACCAGAAGCCAGGAGTTGGTATTAGGAAGGTGGTAGGTGGAGCCCGAAGGAACTAGAGGGTCTTTGGACTGGTGTGCAGGGTGAGAGCATTCGTCAGGCAGGGATCTCTGCTGTGAAGGGTGTAACCAGGAAACTCAGGGATTCAGACTGAGGTGACACATGCTTGTTGACAGAGGCTTACACAGCCTCTGGTGTGCCCCAGAAGTTGAGGGCAGAGCTTAAGGCGACATTATGGTGATGGGCAATGAGGAGAGGGGACAGCAGATTCTTCTCAGGTCTTCAGTCTCAGTTATCTTTTCAGCCTCCATATAATCTCATTTCAACCAGTAAGATAGTCTTCTGCTTTTCTTGTGACAAGAGAAGCCTCATTTTAGGATTCTGGTCACTTCGTCTGAGCTCCTGATATGTTCAGGGGCAGTGTGCTGGGGCCCAGGATTGCCTCATTCGTCAGTGGTGCCTCGTATTTCCCCTTTACTGAAGGAAATGACAAGACAAATGACTGTGGTCCATTCTTGGAATTTTTTTTTTTTACTGTCTCTCCCTCTTTGTAGAGCCCTGCACTGGGTTACACCTCAGATGCTTTGTGTCCCTGTTAATGAAGAAATTTCAGAAGTATCTGATATGGTGGTGAAAGCAATCACAGGTCAGTGAAACAGAGAGCTTTTTTATCTGGATGTTTCTCCCTTGAAGTTAACATAAATCCATACAAGACAGTAAAGTGTTTCTAAAATGCAGACTGCCAAAGACATACTGAATGCGGTAAAAGCAATTTGTAAGTGCGCTAGTCGTATGAACTTGAAGCATTCATTTTAGCAGGTGAACTATGTTTCCCCTTTACTTTCTTTGACCAGGGTCTCTTATTTCTTGGGTATTGAACTAAACTAAGGTCAAATGCAGCTAGGGCAAATTTCTTTGCCCCTTTTTTTTTTTTTTAAGAGAGAGAGAGAGAGTGTGTGACTGGGGTGGAGGAAGGGGGAGGAGGGGCAGAAAGAGGGAGAGAGAGAATCTCAAGCAGGCTCCCTGCCCAGCACAGAACCCGACACGGGGCTTGAGACCATGACCTGAGCCGAAGTCAAGAGTCGGACGCTTAACCTACTGAAGCACGGAGGTGTCCCCGCTAGGGCAGATTTCTTAAAACTCAGTTGCATTTATATATTCAAAATAATTTTAGAGGGAGGAAGGGAATTGATGGGGCAAGATAATCTCCCCTGCTACAGTTATATACTAAAATGGTATCTCTCTAATTGGTTGTTAATCAGAGATGTGCTTTGGATTATTTTTCTGGTTGGTTCAAGATGTCAGTGAAGTGCCCTGAACTGATGTGGTTCTTCCGTCCTGGACAGGTTAAGGTTTCTGTTTCTTATTCATAGGAATAGCCCAGCAGAAGTATACCACGAAAGTTTAAAAACAAAACAAAACAAATTCCTCCTAATGGAGAAGATACCCAACCTTGGCCAGCTTCTTCTTAATTAAGAAGAGTTGGAAAGGGGCGCCCGGGTGGCTCAGTCGTTAAGCATCTGCCTTCGGCTCGGGGCGTGATCCCAGGGTCCTGGGATCGAGCCCCGCATCGGGCTCCCTGCTCCGCTGGGAGTCTGCTTCTTCCTCTCCCACTCCCCCTGCTTGTGTTCCCTCTCTCGCCGGCTGTCTCTCTCTCTCTCTCTCTCTCTCTTTCTCTGTCAAATAAATAAATAAAATCTTTAAAAACAAAAAAAAGAAGAGTTGGAAAGACTTGCTTATTTAGAGTTGTTAATGAAATTCTGCTGGGAAAGAAAGTTGGTCAGCTGCTGTTAGCAGTGGCTGGGGGCAAGCCATTAAGTAGGCTTCTTTGGTTATAAGAACTAGAGACTCCTGTTACAGGAAGAAATGGGGGTTTGCTTAAGATATTATCAAGGTAGGAAAGGAAGCAGGACTCTCACAGAAACTTAGCTCCATGGCCCTTCTAGGGCCTGGGTCATCCGCTTTTAACATGATTCTTCCACTCTCTCAGGTTCTGTTTCTCTTTGTAATTCTTTGCTTTAACTCCTGTTATTAAATGAATTATTTTCTGTAATTCTGGTTGAAGAGTCTAACTGGCCTAGCTGAATACTGTTATCTTTGTTGTTCAAAGCTTTTCTGCAAGGCTGTGTTGTAGGTCTCATGAATTGACTCCTTTGGGTCAAGGCCCACTCCCACTCCCACCTTTTGCTCAGGGAACATCATAAGAGATTGAAGGTGAGAAGCCTGGATATGGGCCTTGTACTTGTGTTTTTTTTTTCCGAATACTCTTGCCAAGTTGGAGACCAACTGGTTTATGTTTAAAGTACTTCATAGGAATTTATGTCCGGGACTCTTTTCTGAAATGCCATAGGATAGACCTTGTAAAACCAGAAACTACAAGAGCCAGATCATTGTTTGCTTTAAAATAGAACTAAGAGGATTTCAGTATATCAGCAGTTTGTTAACAGAATTTGAGAGGTGAAAGTTTTCTCAAATCATCTGAGTTGGAGTTTGAAGAGATGTTTTGGTAGTAGAAATTTGGCCACAAAATTTTAAAAGCCTTCTTAACTTTTTGTCATCTTAGCCCCATATCTTGCCAGTCTGAGTGCGGATACATTCTGTGAAGGCCAAAGGTTATGTGATCACTTTCGTCCTAAAATTGTCAGCCTAAGTACAGGAGCAAGGAGAGAGGACAGTGTGTAACAGTGGTATTATGGTTCAATTTCTCTAAACCACCCCATGTGCTCCTCATTAGCACAGTCAGTTTTATTGGTAAATACACTGAATGAGGCATTTTCCATTTCGGTTGACATCTGTCATCTAGTAGGTGGAGGCCAGGGATGCTATTAAACATCCTGCAGGACCGGACAGTCCCCTACAAAAAAGATGATCCAATTTAAAATATCGTTAGTGCCAAGGTTGAGAAATCATGACTTAGAGGTCTAGCCTACTTTGTTTTCAAAACGTCATTAGAGATAAAACTAGACTCCCGCCAAGATGGAGTACCCATACTCAGCCCGTCTTTCCTACTGATTACACGTAAAAGCCGTGGATGACAGACACAGAGCAGTTACCTGAGGACTGTGTAAAGTAAGTGACAGCAGGCAGACTAGGGTGGGACATCATTACTGGAAGAATTAATACAGTGGGGAGTTTCCTGTTCTGTTATTTTCTCCTGGATCTCCTCGTTTAGGCTTTAGGGCAGTGCAAATCATGAAACTAACTACAGGTGGTGGGGGGTTCAAAAGAGTTTCCCCAAAAAAACTTCTTTGAGGCTTAAAGGATGCTAGGAAGGCGAAGGGTCGCTGCAGGACAAAGAGTGTGGGAGGAATCGCCATCCCCCCTCCCCCGTTCTTTTTTTTTTCCCCCTTCCCTTCTCTTCCTTTTTACACTCTCGGCCCTCCCTCCTGGCATTGGCAGCTACACCTGCCTGCAGATAAAAAGTACTCATTTTTTATTCACTTAAAAATTTAAGGAATAAACATTAATGAGAGAGTGGTTAAAAACTTAAAGAATAAAAACGAGTACTAAAAGGTAGGAAGCTAAATAGGATAAATGAAAGTGATAAAAATGGTTTTAAAAAGTCTTCCCCCAAATCTCTTTTGTAATATGTTCTACTCAAATAGAAAAAGAAAATAGACTGAGACATACTAACAATAATTACAACCCATAATTAAAAGATTAAAGGACCTCTACTATAAACTAAGCAAAAGCACACAGTAGACATGTGAGTACAGGGAACGAAAGCATTAGTAAGTTAGAGTACGGCCTCTGCACTGTCCAGGGTCTCCGGCCCCCACACACTACTCTTCCATGGCTGGTGGTCCCGTGAGGGTTGCCCCGGGAGCAGACCTCAGGGATGGAGCTGGGAGCAGAACTCCGATGTGTGCCACCATCCCACCTAAATTAGAAAACTTTATTCCTGCTGTTGGCCAGAAGTTGCTGTCAAATTTACCTGCCTCGGCTGTTTCTTTCGCGTTGCTCCAGATTGCAAGCAGACTTGCACATCCGAAGGCACTCTCCCTCCTTCCCCTTGTGTTGTTCTAGCGGTGCTGACTACTGTTCTCACCGCCTCCCAGTCTTTGTGATGCAGGCTGTGCATTTACAGGAGCCCACCACTTAGGGCTGGTTAGGGACAGTGAAGTAATTTTTCTCTGAGGGAAATGAATGGTATTTATGAGATTAAATTTTATATCCTTGCTTCAGCCCCTGTGCTAACCAGTAGGCTATAAAAATCGTAAAGGTGCTGTAGATGTTACAGCTGGTGGGATTTACATGCTGTGGGGACTGGCCGCTATAGACCTACATGTGATAAATTTCAGCAGCTGTATTTTGTTACCAATACAGTGGTGCTTTGTAGAATACCCACCTTTCTAAAAAGCAGCATGCTCTCTAAACTGAGTTTTACAGTGAAATAAAGGAACAGAAGCAGGAAAAAGACTCTTCTTAATTATCCGAGGAGCTCATAAGCAGTTTAACATCATGATTAAAAGCATGGGTTTTAGAGTATGATAAACTTAGTTTCACGTTCTCCCTCTGTCAGTTGCTGTGTCTGTATAATTTTGGGCAAATTATCAAACTTCTGTGAATCTCAGTTCCCTTCCTAATAGTATCCATTGCACAATCTGAGGATGAAAAAGAAATAGGCTGTGAACATGGACGGCACTGGAGGAGATAACGCTAAGTGAAATAAGTCAAGCAGAGAAAGACAATTATCATATGATTTCTCTCATCTATGGAACATAAGAACTAGGAAGATCGGTAGGGGAAGAAAGGGATAAAGAAAGGGGGGGTAATCAGAAGGGGGAATGAAGCATGAGAGACTATGGACTCTGGGAAACAAACTGAGGGCCTCAGAGGGGAGGGGGGGGTGGGGGAATGGGATAGACTGGTGATGGGTAGTAAGGAGGGCATGTACTGCATGGTGCACTGGGTGTTACACGCAACTAATGAATCATCAAACTTTGCATCAGAAGCCAGGGATGTACTGTATGGTGACTAACATAATATAATAAAAAAAAATTAAAAAAAAAAAAAAAAGAAAGAAATAGGCTGTGGAGCCTGGGAGTAATGCACATAGCATCTGGCTCGTGGTCCCGCGTCCTGGGATGAGCTAGTGCTTACGTTTTTTGTGGTCAGAGTTTTTCAGACACTAAATCACCTGGTGGAGAAGGGGTAGTTAGCGAGGGTACCTCTGTAACTTGATAGATTAAAAAATGATTAATGCTTCTTTCATGTAATTATTTCTCATTGAAGCAGTGTCTTTTCTGCTTTATAGACATCATTGAAATGGATTCAAAGCGCGTGCCTCGAGATAAGTTGGCCTGCATCACCAAGTGCAGCAAGCATATCTTCAATGCCATTAAGATCACCAAGAACGAGCCAGCCTCAGCCGATGACTTTTTACCAACTCTCATCTACATTGTCTTGAAGGGCAACCCCCCACGCCTTCAGTCCAATATCCAGTACATCACCCGCTTCTGCAACCCAAGCCGACTGATGACTGGAGAGGACGGCTACTATTTCACCAATCTGGTAAGTATTGGTTTCTCGGAGCCTCGGGGAAGAACCGTGAAGGTACTTATTTTGGGGATGTGACAGATCACTCACAGGCCTGTGACAGTTTAATGCCCCTGAGTCGAGGAATCAGCCTAGCTGAGGACGCTTGCTTGGTGTCACATAGCACACGTGACCGTGCCATGCAAACGCCCTGCCTCTCAGTACTTGACCAGAGATTGTGCTCCTCGTGTGGAAAACATGATGGCCGCACGGAGGAGTTTCTGCCGCTCTTGGCCATCACTCCCCCAGGTCCTGGGTAAAAGGGCCATTCACTTAGTGGGCTTGCTTAACCATGAATGAGTCCGATCATGGATTTGGATTTAGTAGAAGACTTAAGAATTATTTTTTGTTTATTTCTGTGAGTGATCTCTTAGAACTGAATTCTGAGATTTTAAAAGGGTCAGTTCAGAGGATGTGAAATGATTTTCAAGCCTTGTTAACAGTGCTAATTGATTCTAGGCAAGACTGTATTAAAGTATGTAAGTCTAAGTAGTAGGGCTGAATACTTCCTTTTACTGACCACTAAACTTTTATTTGTTTTCAACTAAATTTACTGATGAATTTGAGCCTCAAAATACCTTATGTGCTTTCTGTTCTGTGTTGGAAGTTGTACAGGTTAATAGGGAGAAGAAGCCAGGTTACATAAGAAAGCGTTTCTAGTAAATTTTCTAAAAAGATGGTACTTGAATCAACTTCAAGGCTTCCGGAAATTTGTTGTGATTTATTTTTAAGTGCTAAATATGTTTTCACCATTGTACCTAATTTTGTATTGTGTTTTCATTTAAGTGGGTTTCCAAAAGTGTATAAGCTTCCGGTCCCTCGAAATCTGGACCTGCCCCTGTCACACATCACCCTCAGCCACTGGGTTCAGCTGCTTGACTTGGGAGTGCTCTTTTCCTTTTTTCAGGTTTTTATTTAAATTCCTGTTAGTTAACATACAGTGTAATATTAGTTTCAGGAGTAGAATTCAGTGATTCATCCCTTACATACAACACGCGGTGCTGATCACAAGTGCCCTCCTTAGTGCCCATCACCCATTTATCCCATCCCAGGAATACTTCTTTTCAAAGTGATGCTTGTGCCATTATTTGCAGTATTTTTCATCCTTCCAGACACATGGTGGTTTAAACTATACTCCCCAAAAAAGTTTTAAGTGGCCGAAGTACTCATTCCTTAACATACATGAAACATGCTCTTGACTGCTAGAGAAGAGCCTTTTGGATTTAGTTCTTCACCTAGGGATCATCAGACAATCTGACAATCCCAGAGAAGTATGGAGATGGAGGCACGGCTGGTAGTAGAAGCAATGACCAGGACCAGGAGGTGCAGCCCTTGTGGTCAGCAATGGAGGCTGCTGGTTCGCCTCTCCTTGCAGCTTCCCAGAGCCGTGACCTACAGCCTTACCTATGTTTGCCCCTTATTTCTCCATCTTCTCAGCTGATTCAGAGTCTGGCTTCTACTCCTACTGCTCCAGTGAAACTGCTCTGGCAAAAGTGAAAAATCTGCCGGTTGTCAAATCCCATGAAAACTCTGTCTTCATCTTTCTTCTTTAACACTCTTGATAACTCCTTTGTTCTAGAACTTCCTTTGTCTCTTTGTCTTTTGAATTTCACGGTTCCACTCCTTCCTTGTCTCTTTGTAGGCTTTGCATCCTCTGCTCCCTCTTGAATTGTGTTATTCCCTAGAGTTCTGTCCTCTGTGCACTTCTCCCCCTAGGGCTGCCTCCTCTGAGCACAGCTCTGCTGTCCCCGGTACCATGATGATGCACAGGCTTGTGTCACCTATTTTGCCCTCACACTGAGCTCCATTTCCAGCTGTTTATTATGTCTCAAATGTAATTTTTCAAAGCTAAAACTGCTTCCTGGAATGTCAGATGGTTTTCTCTTTTCTAATCTATACCGTTTCCACTGTGGCAGTAGCATATAGCCATGCCAGGAGTGCTAGGATCGTCTTAGATCCCTCCTCTCTCCAGGTAATGGGGACCGCAGCACGTCCACAGTCCCAGGGCGAGCCTGCGTGGATGGGTCGGAGGGGCACGTTCTCATCAGATGAGTCTGTTGCAATAGATTTGCCAAATATTCCTTAAAGAGATTCACTTTTTTATGAGCAGTGGGAATGAGTTTCTCAGAAGAACTTCCAAGAGCTGCCTGTTTTCCTCTGTTTATATTGCATGTCTTGTGAAAATGGCTCTTTTAAAAAATGGGAGGGATAGGGGCGCCTGGGTGGCACAGCGGCTGAGCGTCTGCCTTCGGCTCAGGGCGAGATCCCGGCGTTCTGGGATCGAGCCCCACATCAGGCTCTTCCGCTATGAGCCTGCTTCTTCCTCTCCCACTCCCCCTGCTTGTGTTCCCTCTCTCGCTGGCTGTCTCTATCTCTGTCAAATGAATAAATAAATAAAATCTAAAAAAAAAAAAAAAAAAGGAGGGACTGGCTCAGTCTGTGGAGCCCTCTTGATCTTGGGGTTATGGGTTCGAGCTCCATGTTGGGTATGGAAATAACCTAAAAAATAAAAATAAATTAATTAATAGTAAAAATGAAAATTACTTTCCTTATAGAAAAATTAAATCAGGGGCGCCTGGGTGGCTCAGTCATTAAGCGTCTGCCTTCGGCTCAGGGCATGATCCCAGCGTTCTGGGATCAAGCCCCGCATCAGGCTCCTCCGCTGGGAGCCTGCTTCTTCCTCTCCCACTCCCCCTGCTAGTGTTCCCTCTCTCGCTGGCTGTCTCTCTCTGTCAAATAAATAAATAAAATCTTTAAAAAAAAATAGAAAAGAAAAAAGAAAAATTAAATCAGTGTAAGAAAATATAGCTAACAGATGTCTGTTGAACTGAGCATTTCCCAAGGATTTCTTTACTAGAAATTTCTTTGCTCCCATTTATTCATTGCTTGCTGCTGACCTGTGAGCTCAGCACATTCCATGTGCTGGATTGTTTAATTCTCACTATAAATTTAGGTGGTATTTCCCATTTTACATATGCAGGAACCTCAGAGAGCCTAGGTAACGTTCCCAGGCTCACAGACTCTTAGGCTATCACGTGACAGAGGTGACAACTCAGGTTGCCTGATTTCAAAGCTTATTCTTTTAACCATTTGATGTTAAAGGACCAAAGGTCCCTGGAGGATGCCACACCGGTCCCTGTGTGCCACACCGGTCCCTGAAGATGCGCCCAGTAGCTGCCATGCCCTGAGTGAACACTGTGGGACTGGTTAGACCTCGGAAGGGGATGGCTTTATGGGGCGTGTTTCCCAGACACGTGGCCCTAGAACTCCCGGCCACAGCAGTGATTCCTCTGCCCTGCAACGTGACAGGGAAGCAGAGAGCCTTGGAGTTTGAGGAATCATTCAGTTTTTGTCCACAGAAAGCTCTGTAGTGGCCAGTGTGGAACAGACCCTGAAGGGGCCTTCTCTAGCCTTTCACTCTGTACAAGACCCCTGGACCTTTGAACAAGCCAAGGAGAGGCCTGAATTTCAGACAAATTCAATGGGAATTGGCGATTTGACTTTTTTTTTTTTAAGGAAGAAATGTACTGTTTCAGTTGGGAGTATCAAGGAAACGTGATTGGCTATGACTTGGTAATTTTTGAAGCTGAAGTCCATGGTGGGTCATTAGACTGTTGTGTCTACTTTTGATTCTGTTTTAAACTCACCACAATAAGATGGTTTTAAAATGTATATTTGAATATTTGAAGCTTTCCTTATGTGACTACAGTAAATAACATTCTGGGGTTTTTTTTGTAGTGCTGTGCTGTGGCTTTCATTGAGAAATTAGATGCTCAGTCTTTGAATTTAAGTCAGGAAGATTTTGATCGATACATGTCCGGCCAGACTTCTCCCAGGAAGCAAGAACCTGAGAATTGGTCTCCTGATGCTTGCTTAGGGGTTAAGCAAATGTATAAGAACTTGGATCTTCTGTCTCAGTTGAATGAACGGCAAGAAAGGATCATGAGTGAAGCCAAGAAACTTGAAAAAGACCTAATAGAGTGGACGGATGGAATTGCAAAAGAGGTTCAAGACATTGTTGAGAAATACCCGCTTGAAATTAAGGCCCCAAATCAATCTTTAGCAGCTATTGACTCTGAAAATGTTGAAAATGATAAACTTCCTCCACCATTGCAGCCTCAAGTTTATGCAGGATGATAAAAGTTGACGTGGCTAGTATTTATTTGAGCATAAATTGTAGCTAGCCCTTACTACAGTCCATGATTGGGATCTAGACTATAACTTAATTGCTTATAAATGTCAGAGCATTTTTAAAGGTACAGTTTGTGGGAATTGTTTTGTTTGTTTTGTTTTTCCTGGCAGGGGAAGCTTAGTAAATAATAAAATACTATTTATTTGAGTTATGAAATAGACTCATTTAAGGTTTATGTGAAAGTTTTATCTAAATCTATTTTTTCTCCATGATTTTCCTATGTGCTTCCTCTGTGGCATTCATTGTGGTTTGGATATGGGTAAATAATTGCCTTTAAAGGATAAAACAAATGAATGCTACAAAATGTATGTTGAAGGGAATTCAATGGTACCACTATTCTACAGTTTGAAATATTTTATAATTGTAAAGATAGAAGATATATTGATAAGTAAATATGTAAAATTGTAAATATGTAAAAACAAAAAAGGAATGGTGTCTGCTGTGCATGGCATTTCATGTGTTAATTTGTTTAAAGTGTATTGAATGTTGGCCTTTAACTCCATTTTATTTGGTTTGCCCCACTTAAATGAACCTAGCGGTGTTTAGACATATTCCCCTTAAAACCTCGACTCCATCTTTAACAATACGTTAGCCCTGACTTAGCTTCTGCACAGTCAGAGACTGTGACACCATTGAGGTTCAGAGTCATTTTTAAGTCACAAAGTCGCTGTTCAGGATAGTCATTTGAAGACTTTGAACCATACTTCTTGCACCTTTTTCCTCCACTCATTCAGGAAATATTTGTAGAGTTCTTTATAAAGGAGCTGGTCCTGGGCCTGGATCAGAAGACAGGAGCGAACAGCACTCCACTGGGGAGATCCGAGCCCTGATGTGCATCGGTGCCTTTCTGCCTCTGTAGCGTACTTTGGACTTGATGGACAACCCAGACACCTGTCCTGTAACCCTCTGCCAGGGTTTCTCAGCCTCAGTACTACTGACATTGGGGGCCTGAGGATTTTTGTTGTGGGGGCTTCCCTATGCTTTGTAGGGTGTTTAGCAGTATTCCTGACTTCTGTACCCACTAGACACTAGTGGCACCCCCCACAGTTGTGAAAAATTATCTCCAGACATTGCCAAATGTTTCCGGGGAGAGTGGGGGAGCAGCAGAATCGCCCCCAGTTAAGAACCCCTGATGTATTTCGTGAGTGAGGAAGTAATCCTGTCGGTGGTTAATGTGACGTAACCAAAGAACATTGCATTAAATGCACAGCGCGGCTAACTGGTCGTCATTGAGGCTTTACAGCCACTGGCACCGTGGAAGCTTTTCTAACCCTAATGCAACCCTTCATAACCGAAATATGCCACGTGCGGCCCTCCTTCCAAGCAGTGATTTCTACAGATTACCAGCGGACCTGTGAAACTGTGTATAAGTCCCAGGGCACCGTTCTGAAACCAGGTCGCATCACAAGCAGTTAAGAAGGTTTCTTGGCTCTCTCAGTATATTCCTAATAGTGGACCACAGATTTGTAGTGCAATAACTTTGGAATAAAACGAGGGTGAGTATACAGATTTTTATCCGCTACTTAAATTTACACGTGAGAGCCATCAGGTTGGCACACCTGTTGTCACAAAGCACTGAAGACGAGAAGCGGGTACCTGAGTCAGCGCGCCCCGAGCGCACGTGGAGTGCCGCGAGTTACGTCAAATGCCAGTGAGAATCCGCACTTAGAAACCCGGGCCCCACTGATTTCTGTGGAAGGCGCGCCCCTTTCTCCTTTGTTCTTTTCTATGTACTTTCTAGGTGCTAATCCCGGTATATACACTCTTAATTCTCCTGGGAATATACAGTTCTTTTAGTCGTTGTACACTATATTTGTTAAATAAAATGTGCTTATCAGCCTCCCACAAAACTGTCTTCTTTTGATTTCTTACATATCGTTAGAGTAAGTTGTTGAATTGATTTCTTTGTATATTTCCTATTAGTTGAATTCTTTAGATAGGAACTCTTGCCCTAGGTAGAGGCTTATACTTCTCTTCAGTCAGCTTCAAAACCATGGCCACAGTTTCTGTCTTCTCAACAAGAGTGTATTGCTATTTTATGTACTATAAATGGAACTGGAATAAACCTTTGGAACAGAAGTCCATATTAATAAGGTTTCATGATCCATCCCTCTCCTAAATAGATTGATTTTTTTAGTTCTTTATCTTGGGAAAATTACATTACTAATATTCTCATGTTACAAAGTTTTCCTGTGTAAGCCACAAGCATCATTACCATTACCATTCCAAAGAGGAAACATTAGAGACATTCCAGTTAAAATTAAGAACAAGAGAAGGGTGTTTGCTGTCACTACTATTCGCGTTGTTCTGAAAGTTTTACACCAGGTACTCAGTCTTCAAACATTAATAAAGGGGGCTTAATCTTTATAAAATATATTTTTTAAAGATTTTATTTATTTATTTGAGAGAGAAGGAGAGCACGAGGTTGGGGGGGGGCAGGGAGAAGCAGATTTCCCGCTGAGCAGGGAACCCAACGCGGGGCTTGATCCCAGGACCCTAGGATCAGGACCCGAGCCACCCAGGCAAAGGGGACTTAATCTGATTGATATAATAATGTTCTAGCCTCGTGGTTGAGGACATGAACTTGAGCTAGGAGGCTTGGTGTTGGTTTTGCGTTTTGGCTGCCACTTAGGTATTTGCTGTTTGGCCTTGGGCAAGTCTCTCATATTTCACATCCCTAATCTGTGAACTGGGGATAATAATCGTGCCTGCTTCAAGGGCTCGTGAGGATTAAATGACCTGCAACAGTACCTAGCAATGCTAAGTGCTCAAGTGATAGCTGTTATTTATAGGTGATTCTTCTATGTAGGAAACCCAAGAGAACTGATACTGAAACATTAAATTTCACTAAAACGGTAAGATAGAAAACACTAGGAATAGCCATCAGAAGTAACTGTGTAAAATGACTTTTCTGTATCTCATTACTAGCCAGTTAGCAAATATAATGGGACAATTTTATTCACTATAGAAACATATAAATCAAGTAGCAAGGGCTTTTAGGATTTATATGGAAAAAATATAAAATCGAGAAACAAAAAAAATAGACATACACAAGGCCTATGCTCAGAAGTTCCCTACACTTGGGCTTTAATGTTCTATCTCTGCCATCTTGGAAATTCTTTTTCTTTCTTTCTTTCTTTCTTTCTTTCTTTCTTTCTTTCTTTCTTTCTTTCTTTCTTTTCTTTCTTTCTTTCTTTCTTTCTTTCTTTCTTCCCTCCCTCCCTCCCTCCCTCCCTCCCTCCTTCTTTCTTTCTTTCTTTCTTTCTTTCTTTCTTTCTTTCTTTCTTTCTTTCTTTCTTTTTCTTTTTTTAAGATTTTTTACTTCCTTGCACGTGCCTGGGTGGCTCAGTTGTTAAGCATCTGCCTTTGGCTCAGGGCGTGATCCTGGCGTTCTGGGATCGAGCCCCACATTAAGCTCCTCCGCTGGAAGCCTGCTTCTTCCTCTCCCACTCCCCCTGCTGTGTTCCCTCTCTCACTGGCTGTCTCTCTCTCTGTCAAATAAATAAATAATCTTTTTTAAAAAATGTTTTAAAAAAAGATTTTTTACTTCCTTGAGAGAGCATGAGCAGGGGGAGGGGCAGAGGTAGAAGGAGAAGTAGATATCCCACTGAGCAGGGACCTGATGCATGGCTCGATCCCAGGGCCCTGGGATCATGACCTGAGCGGAAGGCAGATGCTTAACCAACTGAGCCATCAAGGCTCCCTGCCATCTTGGAAATTCTTAATAATTTTCTCACTGAATTTGTGTTAAAAACACACTTAAGAAGTGAAGTCTGATGGGACAATGGAGCCTGCACAGTGGGGCTTAGAGCCTTAGCTCATTCATAATCTCGCTTCTCACCACCCTCCAAGGATGAGCTCTTGGTCTTACCCCTCCACTCTATGATCCGTCTAGCTAGGGCCTGGGCACTCAGGAATGGTCAGAGGCGCGAGTGCATGCTTGGGGCGTTGGACCAGGACACGATGGTGCAACTGATGGTTAGCTGGCTGCAAGCTGCATCTGGGCCAGTTGGGGGGGTGGGGAGGAGCTTCATTCACCCTTTGTTCAGCATGCTCCGTGGAGAAAAGGCTGAATCCAGGTAAGTTAAAAAAAATATATAAGGAAAATAAATCTTTGGTCCGAAAGCAAGAAAGTAAGAAATTACTTTAAGGCTAATGGGCATATTTCAATAGGACATAGGAGTCAGCTTGAAAGGATTCTCAGTGGCCAATTTGGGGACAGTTTGAATAAAAAACTATGAAGAGTAATTGTGAAAAACATGGAATAAACATAAAAAACCTCCACATATTGGAGGTTACCATTATACCAACCCATTTTGAGAAAGAACTAATTGGCACCCAATTGATGGAGGGAAAGCCTTCTTCACAGTAAAATGGTAGCTAGTAACTGTAGGGGGGGAAATGCAATTTTAAATATAAGTCTTTCAGCCCAGGACCAGATGGCTTCACTGGTGAATTCTACCATTTAAGGAACTAACATCAATCCTGCTCAAGCTCCTCTAAAAAATCGAAGAGGGAACACTTCTTGTGAGACCAGCATTACCTTCATACCAAAGTAAGACAGGACACTATGAGAAATCTACAGACCAACTTCCCTGGTGACTACAGATGCAAAAAATTCTCAAAATATTAGCAAACCAAGTTCAACAATGCGTTAAAAGGATTATACCACCATAACCAAGTGGGATTGATTCCCGGAACGCAAAAATGGTTCAACATAGAAAACCAATCAATGCAATACGTTAACAGAATAAAGGGATCAAATACCATACAGTTGAGCATCTCAACTGAAACAGAAAAAGCATTTCACAAAATTCAATACTCTTCTTGAAAAAAAATATGTAAAATAAAAATATAAAAATAAGAATAGAAGGAAACCACAACATAATGAAAGGCATATATGGAAACCCAATGCTATCATACTCAATGGTGAAAGACTGAAAGCTCTTCCTCTAAGACTAATAGCAAGACAAGGATGCCTGCTTACGCCACTTGTATTCAAAATGACATATATGTTGGAATTACCTAATGAGAAATTTTAAGACACCATCCTAAGAATGCATTGATGAGCAAAAATAAACATGCTTGAAACAAATGAAAAAGTAGAAAGTCCCACTAAAAGAAATAGGGAAAAACCAAATAGAATGTTAGAACTGAAAACTACAATCACTGAAATTGAAAGGAAAAAAAAGTCACCGATGGCCTTCATATTAGAATGGAAATGACAGGAATGAGTCTGTGAACTGAAGACAGGGCAATAGAAATTATCCAGTCTGATGATAGACTGAAAATAGGCTGAAATTTATAAAAAATGAATGTAGCCTCAGGGACCTCTGGGACAATAATGAAAGATCTAGCATTCTTGTCATTAGAGTCCCAGAAAGAAGGAAGAAAATAGCTATAGCTAAAAAATTGTTAAATAGTGGCTGAAAGTTTACCAAATTTGGCCAAAGTTGGAATAAAGCTACAGATTCAAGAAGCCGAGTGAACTCCGAACAGGATAAACCCAAAGAAATCCATGCAAAGACATGTTTTACAAACTTCTCAAAATTAAAAAAATCTTTAAAGTAGTTAGCAAAGATACATTACCTACAATAGAGCAATTATTTGAATGACATTGGATTTGTCATCAGAAACCATGGAGGCCAGAAGAAAATGCTGACAAGGATATGGAGAAAGTGGATCGCTTGTACAATCCTGATGGAAATCTAATATAGCTACTCTGGAAAATATTTTGGCAACTTCTCATAAAACTAAACATGTCATTATCACACAACTCACCAATTACATTGCTGGGCATTTATCCCAAAGAAATGAAACGTTACGTTCACACAGAAACATGTACACAGATGCTCATAGCACTTTTATTCATGATAGCCCCAAACTGGAAATCAAATATCCTTCTACAGGTGAATGGTTAAACAAACTGTAGTACGTTCATACAATGGAATACTACCGCTCAATAATAAGGAATTGAGTATTTATAAAGCTACTTGGATGGATCTCAAGGGATATATATTGAGTGAAAAATCCAATCTGAAAAGATTACATACTGTATGATTCCATTTGTTTTTATTCCATTATTTTTTTAACATAATTTATATCAAAATTAAATAATATTCTTAAAATGATAATTATAGAGGTAGAAAACAGATTGGTGGATTATAGGGGTTCGGGATGGGGTGGGGAGGGAGCTGAATGTTGTTATAACAAGACAGCATGATAAATCTTTTTGGTTGAAATTGTTCTGTATTTTGACTGTGGTGGTGATTACACAAATTTACACGTGGTAAAATTGCGTAGAACTAAACCACAAATGATATGCAAAACTGTCAAACTCTGTATAAAATCAGTGTATTGTTTCAGTGTAAATTTCCTGCTTGTATTATTGTACCATAGTTTTGCAAGATGTTACCCTTGGGAAAATCCGGTTTGAAGAATACATGGGATCTCTATATTATTTCTTCCTCCTGCATGTGAATTGACAATTATCCTAAAATAAGAAGTCTGATTTTTTGAATCTATTAAATCATGTGGAGACAACCTGTATGCCCATCAAGTGATGAGTAGATAAAAATAATATATGCATACAATGGAATGTTATTTGGCCATAAACAATGGAATGAAATACTGACACATTCTAGACCATGGATTAACTTTGAAAACATGGTGAGTGAAAGAAGCCAGACACAAAATACCACATATTGTATGATTCCATTTACATGGAATGTCCAGAATAGGCAAATCCCTAGAGACAAAGTATTGGCAGTTGCCAAGGGCAGGAGAGGGGAGGGGAATGGGAATTGACTGCTAATGGGTACGGTTTCTTATTGGGGTGAAAAATGTTCTGAAATTAGTGATAATGGTTTCACGACTTTGTGAATATACTTAAAATACTGAATTGTCCACTTTAAAAGAATGAAATATGGTGAGTTAGATTTCAGCAAAGCTTTAAAGTGTCGGAATAGCAGCTGTGGAGCTCATCGCTAGCATCTAAAATATTTCAGGCAAATCCTCCAGGCTGCATTGTGACATTTACTTTAAGATTTCCGCCTTTACTACAGGATACTATGACTTAAAGTTGATGTGCTTTAAAGATAATGCCCTGTACATAATTTTGGCAGCTTTCCTTTTGTTTTCTTAACGTTCCCTTGGTGATTTTGTTAAAATGTTAATAAGCATAAATATTTGCCCAAAAAAGAGAGAGAGAGAAATATGTCAGCAAAGGATACAACTGTAAGTGGAAAGCAAATAGGCACTTTGCAGTGAAGGATGCTACACATTTGATCCACTTAAATAAAGTTATGTAGAAACAAAAATATATGTATGCCAGCAATGAACAGGTGGAAACCAAATGCGAAATATAATTTACAAATGCTCAAAAACAATATATTAAGGTATAAATATAATAATATATGTTCTGGCCATCCATGCTGAAAGCTACAAAATGCTGATGAAGAAATAAAAAAGCCAAACAAATGGAGAAACATCCTGTTGGAAGACTCAACATAGTAAAGACTCCAATTCTCTCCAGACTGTTCTACCTCTGTAATGAAATTCCTATTAATATCCCAGTAAGATTTTTTGGTAGATAGAGATGCTCATTCTAAAATTCATATAGAAAGGCAAAGAAAAAAAAGACAAGGAACTAGAACAGCTAAAACAAATTTGAAAAAGGAGAATAAAGTGAAAGGAATCACTCTAACCAGTTTTTTTTTTTTTAAAGATTTTATTTATTTATGTGACAGAGAGACAACCAGCGAGAGAGGGAACACAGGCAGGGGGAGTGGGAGAGGAAGAAGCAGGCTCATAGTGGAGGAGCCCGATGTGGGGCTCTATCCCAGAACGCCGGGATCACGCCCTGAGCCGACTGCGCCACCTAGGCGCCACTCTAACCAGTTTTACGATTTGCTATCTAGTTGCAGTAATCAAGACAGTGCAGTGTTTGTGGAGGGATAGATACACAGATCAATGGAACAATAAAGAACACAAAATGGACCCATGCAAGTATGACCAACTGACTTCTTTTTCCAACTGATTTTTTTTTTACAGAGGTGTAAAAGCAATTCAGTGGAAGAAAGATAGACTTTCAACAAATGGTGCTGTAGCGATTGGGCATCCATAGTGCAAAAGAAGAAGAAGGAGAAAGAGAAGGAGGAGAAGGTGAAGGAGGAGAAGGTGAAGGAGAAGGAGTAGAAGAGGAGGAGGAGGGGGAGGAGGAGGAAGGGAAGAAGAAGGGAAAGAAGAAAAAGAAGATGGGAAAAATGATCAAGGAGGAGGAGAAGGAGGAGAAGAACTTCCACTTAACTATAAGTTATAACTTCTATAATACTTTTAGAAAAAAATATTTGGAATCTCAGGACTACACCAAAAGTTCTTTTTTTTTTTTTAAGATTTTATTTATTTATTCAACAGAAAGAGACAGCCAGTGAGAGAGGGAACACAAGCAGGGGGAGGGGGAGAGGAAGAAGCAGGCTCCCAGCAGAGGAGCCTGATGTGGGGCTCGATCCCAGAACGATGGGATCACGCCCTGACACCAGAAGCATGATCCATAAAAGAAAAAAAAAAAGGCGGGTGAACTGGACTTAGTAAAAATTTAAAACGTTTGCTCTGTGAAAGACCCTGTGAACAGAGTGCAAGGACAAGCTAGAGACTACAAAAAATTCAGCAAATTATGTCCAACCAACAAGTGATATCCATGATATCTAGAGAATGCTCTGAACTCAACAACTAAAAAAGAATTCAGTTAGACAGTGGACAAAAGACTTGAACAGTAACTGAACCATAGAAGATATATACAAGACCATTCAGCGAGAGAGATGACAGTCTTTCCCATAAGTGCGGTTGGGAAAACAAGATATCCTCATGTGAAAGAATGAAGTTGGACCTTACCTCACACCGTAAACAGCTAATTCAGTGGATCAAAGACTTAAACATGAGAGCTAAAACTATAAAACTTAGAAGAAAACGGAGGGGGAGATCCTCATGACATTGAATTTGGCAATGATTTCTTGGATGTGACACCAAAAGCACAGAAAACAAACAAGAGTGGCTCAGTTGGTTAAGTGTCGGACTCTGGATTTTGGCTCATGTCACGATCTCAGAGTCATGGAATTAAGCCCTGAGTCAGGCTCCATGCCGGGTGTGGTGCCTGCTTAAGAATCTCTCTCTCCCTCTCCCTCTGCCCCTCCCCACCCCCGCTCTCTTTCTCCCCCAAAAATAAATAAAAACAAAAATGCACAAAGGACATGAACAAACAATTCACCATTTAAACTTACAAATGGACAGCAACAGATGAAAATTTTCAACCTCATTAGTACTCAGAGAAATGTAAAATAACTTAACATAATTTTTCTCTTGTAAAATTGGCAAAAGCGACATTTTATGATAGCATTTTATGACTATGAATGTACAGAGAAATGTGTCTCATTGATGGAAGCATAGATTATAACATTTCCAGACAGCAAACCAGCACTATGTGTCAAAAGCCTTAAAAACCTTTTTACTTTTTGGCACAGTAATCTCATTTCTAGAAGTCTATGCTAAGAAAATAATTTCTTAAAACCCACAATAAAAATTTATATAAAAAATATTGACTACAGAAGTTAAGATTTTCAGTGTTTAAATTGTGTAGGGGGGATGTTTAAATCAAATAGTAATTTATTTTATTTTTTTAATTTTATTTATTTTATTTTATTTTTAAATAATTTTTATTATGTTATGTTCAAATAGTAATTATATAGAAAACTATCCTAGCATGATGTTAAGCGTATCCCAAGTTTCTTTTAAAATTCCATGCAATGCTAGAAAAAAGGAAAGAAATACAGCAAAATCTTACCAGTAGTTACTATTGGGTTGGTTATTACAGATGGTTTTAATTTCCTTTGTAATATTTTCTAAATCCCCAACTTTAAACAATACCACGGTTGTTTTATAATCAGAAAAATGAAGAAAATTATTCTAAGAGTATAAGAACTAAAGCCATCCAAACCAGTGCACAACACAGAATTGTAATAGCACGTATTAGCTCTTCGAGGAAGACTGTTTTAAAAGTGATACAGTTGGTCTCTAAATGAGGTTTCCCAGGCAACCCCTCTGGAGTTGCCAATATAGAAAGCCATCTCTAGGGTTAGAATCACCCTCTTGGAAGGTTCTGAGGCTCACCTCTCCTTAAAAGAATAATGAGCAGTCTGCAGGGTAGGTGTCTGGTTTAAATTCCCTCTATAGCAGTGCACGCCTGCTGAACGGTTTTCCTGCCAGAAGAAAATTGCTCCCTCCCTTAATAAAAAGTCAATGAAGCTGAAAGAAATCTAGGTTCTTGGATTTGGGGTGGCAGCTGGAAGATTGGTAAGCATTCTTAAATATGGAAGCATCTCACCTAAGCACTGAGTCCATTGTCAGAATTAACCTGAATTTCTGGTGGGCAGGTGCGGGGGGTATGGGGGGAGTCTAGTCTGGTCATTTTCTTCTGATTTGAAAAGTCAGAGGGGTAGATGGACATGATTACTATCTCCAGTGAAAACTTTCTCCTATCATTTCATAAGTAAGAGTGACTCATTCTGGAAGCTCTGTCTTTTTAGTGTTTAGATGGACGAATCAGTAGGGTGCTGAACTCGGTGGTCTGCTCAAGGTTCTTCCTTTAAAACTGTGTTAAGTCTATGCCTTCTATATATTCCAGCCCCGACTATATGTGCAGAATGGTGCTGGAGGGGCTGCGAAAAGACACATGTCCCAGAGCTTGCCTTCAGCTGTTTTGCAATCCAGGAGAAAGGGGAAGGTGTAAACACATGAAAGATTAAATAGCTCAGGAGTTAGTTGGGTGTAAAGTATAAGGGAAGGGACGCTGTTTAGCTGCCTAGCGGAATAATTACAAAATCTTGCAGGCATTTAGCCCTAATGTACCAGGTGGCATGCGAAGCAAGCATTTAAAGGGTGTTACCTCTGAAATGTGTCTAACAGACCTAGTTTGGCAGGAATAGTAATAGGTGGCATTAATTGGTGCTTGATATATGCCAGTCGCTGTGCTCAGTGCTTCACGTGGAAGAACTCATTTAATCCCGCAGGCGAGTAATACTAATTATCCTGAGGCACAAAGAAGAAGTTGGTGCACGGAGATGCGGGTGTCTTGCTCAGGATCAGAGCTGAAGTGGGGAGCCGGGATTCAAACCCAGGTAGGCGAGCTCCAGGGCTCCTACTCTTTCTGTGTCTTTTACTTTTTATTGTGGTAACAACACTTAACATAAAGTCTGTCCACTCCCCAAATTTTTACGTGTGCGTTGTTGTTGACTCAAAGTACAATGTGGGACGGGAGGTATCTAGAGTCTATTCATCTTTCTTCGCTGAACCTTCTTGACTGTTGATTCATAACTCCCAATTTTCTATCCTTCCCCCCTTCTGCCAGCCCCTGTAACCACCATCCCAATCTTTGCTTTTATGAATCTGGCTATTTTAGATACCCCATATAAATGGAATCATGCCTTACGTCCTAAGGTCCATCCATGTTGTCCCATTTTGCAGAATTTCCTTATTTTTTTTAGGACAAGTAGCATTCCACTGTATTGTGTGCACATTTTCTGTTTTTTTTTTTTTTAAGATTTTTTGAATTTATTTAGAATAGGATAGGGTAGGGGCAGAGGGAGAGGGTGAGGGAGGGAGAATCTCAAGCAGGCTCTGAGCTCAGCTTGGAGCCCAACACGGGGCTCGATCTCAGGACCTTGAGATCGTGCCCTGAGCCAAAGCCAGGAGTCAGATGCTTAACCAACTGTGCCACCCAGGCGCCCCTACACGTTTTCTTTATCCATTCATCTGTTGGTGGCCGTTTAGATTATTCCTATGTCTTGCAGATTGTGAATAGTGCTACAGTGAACACGGGAGTGTGGATACCTCAAGATCTGGACTTTGGATTCTTTTGGATAATACACCCAAATGTACTGGACCATATGGGAATTCTATTTTTAGTATTTCCAGGAACTGCCATTCAGTTTTCCATAGTGGCCGCACCATTCTACACTCCCAGGGTCCCCATTCCTAACCACCATTTTATAACACTAACTCTTCCCCAGATCTCAGAGAACTGAGAAAGGAGAAGATGGTAGGTATTGGAGCCTTAGCCCTTGGATGTTGGGAAGATGAGATTTGAAGAGTTTTTATTAGGGACAAGATGAAAAAGAGGAGAGGATGCTTTAAGTGGGATGTAGCTGTTAGGTCGCCAG
Source organism: Ursus arctos (assembly GCF_023065955.2). NCBI lineage: Eukaryota > Metazoa > Chordata > Mammalia > Carnivora > Ursidae > Ursus > Ursus arctos. The sequence continues at coordinate 89,627,260 of NW_026622874.1, forward strand.
TTATTGGGAGATTAGGATGACAGCATTTCAAGCTACAATATCTGATTCACGTTTTAACAATCTGTCAACTCCTGGGCAGCCATGAATTTCCAGTGGACCGTAAGATGCCACAGAATTGCCCTGAGTTGGCCACAGCCTAAAGCAGGTTAGAAAATATGGCCTGCAGCCAAATCTGGCCCACCACCTGCTTTTGTAAATAAGGTTTTATTAGAATACAGCCACTCTCATTTCATTTTGTGGCTTTCACGGTACATAGCGGAGATGAATCGTTGCAACAGAGACCATATGGTCTATAAAGCTTAAAATATTTTTTTGCAGAAAAGCTTGCTGACTTCTGGCCTAATGTATTACAGTGATTATTTTTTTTTCCTTCTAAATTTTTATTTTGAGAAATGTCAAATCTACAGAAATATTGCAAGGATACTAATGAATGTTTATATGCCCTTCTCCTTGATTCAACACTTAACATTTGGTCATATTTGCTTCCTCTCTCTCTCTCAGGTGCAGATAACTCAATTTTTCTATTTAGTATAGACCTAAATAAATATGTATATATATAGTATATATATATGCCTATAATACCTTAGTATGTATCTCCTAAGAATAACGACAGTCTTTCACGTAATCACAGGAATTTAACATTGATGCACTAAGCAGACCATATCCAAATTTTCCAATCCAGCTTCCTGGGCGGGATTAATCAACCGCTTTTAGCGGTCATGTGTCTTTAGCGGTCTTTAATCTAGAACAGTTTCCAGCCTTATTTCTTTTTTCCCCCCTCATCTTATTAAGGTATAACTGACAAGTAAAACTGTAAGATATCTAAGGTGTACATCATGATGATTTGATATACATCGTGGAAGGATTGTTTCCTGTTTTCACGACGCGGGTGCATTTGAAGAGTGTGGACGAGATAGTCTACAGAACGTCCCTCATCCTGGATTCGTTTGCTCATTTCCTGAAGATTAGATTCAGGTTTTAGCATTTTGGCAGGAATGCCAAAGGGGCGACAGATGTGTCCTCCTCAGCACAGCCCATCAGGAGCCCAGTGATTGTTAATGCGGTGAAAATGCCCGAGGATGGTAGGCAAGTGGGTTTGACTTGCTAAGGACGCAAAGTGACGGGACTCAACATGGCGATGCTCACAGTCTTGCTCCAGTTTGTTCATGGGAAGGGCGCGAAGGTAGCAACAGCACTAAAGTAAGGAAATGTATCACAGCCAAAGGCCGTCTAATCCCAAGGATCTGGAAAATCCAGGTGCAAGGTCCAATTACCCCTCTCTTGGTACAGAACACTCTGGAACAGGCACTCTGTTCATATAGAAAATCTGAGTACACACACAGATTCCAATGTTTGCAGTCATTGGGGGGGGGGTGTTGGTACTCATTTAAACAGGGAGCTGATCCATCCGACAATAATACGAGCACAAATGTTCTCTACTTGACAATTCTTTTCTTCCCTGATCAAAGACTATCTGTACTTTATGGCATACTTCTGTTGACTAACTGAACCATAATTAATCTATTTTTGATTATTTTGTCCCTTCCAACACAATCTACCTTTTCCCATGTACCATATCTTATCTCTCACAGGAGTATGGGTCAGAGGTCTTGTCTCTATTATTTCACGACCCAATGTGAAATGCAAACAAGACATAGTCACATCACTATTATTCCTTGTGGTCACACAGACCTCACACCCGTTCACTGGTTGTGAGGACAGAGACCACACCCAGAAGGTCATTAGGTTGGATGTTGTCAGCTCACTTATTTTTTTTAATGTGATGAAATATTTACAACTTAAATTGATCATTTTTATGTGTACGGTTCGGTGGTATGAAGTATATTCACAGTGTCATGCAACCATCAACCCCACCGATTTCCAGAACTGGCTCACATCCCAAATAGAAATTCTGTACCATTAAACAACTCCCCGTTCCCTCCTCCCCGTGGACCCTGGTAACTTCTATTCTACTTTCTGTTTTAATGAATTTGCCTATTCTAGCTGCTTCATGGAAGTTCAATCATACAATATTTGTTCCATGTGTCTGGTTTATTTCATTTATCGTAACATTTTCAAGGTTCATCCATGTTGTAGCTATATCAGAATTCCATTCCTTTCAAAGATGATATTCTTTGGGGCACCTGGGTGGCTGAGTCCTTAAGTGTCTGCCTTCGGCTCAGGGCGTGATCCTGGTGTTCTGGGATCGAGCCCCGCATCGGGCTCCTCCGCTGGGAGCCTGCTTCTCCCTCTCCCACTCCCCCTGCTTGTGTTCCCTCTCTCGCTGGCTGGCTCTCTCTCTCTGTCAAATAAATAAATAAAATCTTTTTTAAAAGAAGATGATATTCTTTGTATGTCTGTGCCAACTTGTTGGCCTGTTCATCTGTTGGTGACATTTGGGTCGTTTCCACATTCTGACTATTGCAAACAATGGTGTGATGAACGTCAGTGTGTAAGTATCTGTTTTACTTCCTGCTTTTAATTCTTTGGGGTGTCTACCTAGGATTAGAATTGATGGGTCACAGGGTGATTCTATGTGTAACTTTCTGAGATCTGCCAAGCTGTTTTTCCACAGTGGCCAGGTCATTTGATGGCTCTTCAAAAAAGAGTTTTTTTGGCAAACAGAGTTCTTTGCTCCAAGGACCATCTGAGTCAAAGCTAAGAGATCATATTTATTCTCTTCCTCTAAGTTTCTCACAAGGCATGGAAATTTGGTTACATTTTCCCTTTTAACAAGATATTTGCCCCCATTCCCGCTGGGGAGCAATCTCATCTTTTACCATATATCATTAATCTGAATCCAGTCCTTTCTCTCTGAAGGAAGGTTCTGTGATTCCCCGCTGTGCACGTTGTCCTGCTGGTAGCAACTGGAGATGGGGAAGAGCCTCCCCGTCAGTTCGTCCTGAGGGTCTGATTGGATCAGTGCAGAGAAATGCCACTATCCCTTTTACTAGGCCGCAGAACATCTCAGCAGTGCATTCCACCATGGTGGGGTGTGGGGAAGGGACAGCCAGTCCTGTCAATCTCTTTGAAATCCTGCAATTAGGTCCAAATATACGAACCTGATATTTTGTTGTGGAATATTTCCAAAGACTCTGTAGCCCTTTCTTGAAGTTTCAGTGCAGACACGACCAGGTTCAATATTGAGAGAGAAAAGGGTACAGCAAGGAAGACCCCTGGGGAGGGTCCTCCGCCCTGGCCCCTCCCCTCTGCCCTGACTCCACCACAAAAACATGGCAGGTAAGGGAAACACCGCCACAGCATACATTTACAAAGCACATATCCCAAACAAAACAAAACACAAATCACATATTCAACTGTTTAAAAAAAATATTTTATTTGTTTCAGAGAGAGAGAGAGAGAGTGAGCACAAGCTGGGGGAAAGACAAAGGGAATAGGAGGAGGTGAGCAGAGAGCCCCGTGCGGGACTCGATCCCAGGACCCCGGGATCATGATCTGAGCCAAAAGCAGATGCTCAACCGACTGAGCCACCCCAACATATCCCAAATTTTGACCAGATTTTAATTTTGGTCCCTCTCATGGTAGGCTCCCCTTGGCCCCCCGAGCTAGTTCTGTTGCTCCTACAGGGCTTGTTAGCGGGCCTAGGCAACTTTGCAAATGTGCTCCTGTACCCAGGAGACCTACAAGAGTTACTTCTTCACCCCTGGCCATTCCACCGCATGTTGGTACAAAGCCTTCAGAACCGCCCTGGGAGTTGGGTCAAGAGACCCCAGCCTCCGTGTCAGTCTTCTTCCTCCATTATGGCCTTGATTTTTTTTTAAAAATAAGGAATGTCAATTATTTTTAAATTTTGAAATAATACCAATCTTAAAGAAAATTTGCAAGTATGGGACAAAGAAATACCACCTTTATATTAAAAGTGGGTATTTTGGAATCTAATGCTATAAGCTCACTGAAAACTTTTTCTTTCCCTAAGCCTTGGTTTTTTCCATCCTAAGGACTTTGAGGAGACGTAGTTGTGGGATCCCCAGATTTCCATAAAATTCTATCAAGGTTTTGGTGGCACTCTGTCGATTTCCTCCTTTTTCATGACTTTTAAAATTAACTGTCCAAAGATTTCTAAAGTTCTAACCTTTCTGAAAACAGCTTTAACAGATATAATTCACATACCCTATAATTCACCCAATTAAAGTGTACAATTCAATGGTTTTTAGTGTCTTCACAGAGTTGTACAACCATCACCACAATTTTCAGATGTTTTTACTGGCCCCCCAAAAACCCTGTTCCCCTTTAGTTACCACCTCCCACTTTCGGCAACCACTAATCCACTTTCTGTGTCTATGGGTTTGCCTATTCTGGACATTTCATATCAATGGAATCATATTACATGTGCCCTTTTGTGACTGACTTCTTTTGTTTATCGTAATGCTTTCAAGGTTCATCCATGTTGGAGCGTATGTACCAGAACCTCATTCCCCTTCGTGGGTGGATAATGTTCCATTGTACGGATGTCCCACATTTTGCCTGCCCATTCCTCAGTTGAGGAGCATGTGGGCTGTTTCCACTTTTTTTTGGCTATTATGATGCTGTTCTTAAATGTTGGTGCACATTTTTGTGTTGTTTTAATGCTCTGGGGTCTCTAGGTGTGGAATGGCTGGGTCAAGGGTTCACTCTCTGTTTCACTTTTTGAGGAACCGCTAGGCTGTTTTCCAAACTGGTTGTGCCACTGATTTTTTTAATTTTGAAATCCTCTATGTGGTAGTCGGGGTAAAGGATTCAAGACTGTCTCTTTCACACCCTCCTGTGGTCTCAATAGCAAAATCATATATGGTGCCGGTGCTGGTGGTAATCCTTGGACTACAGTGTCGATCGTACCCTGGGTGACCAGCTTCCTATCAAGCAGCCTGATTCTGTCGTTATGCAGGCAGTTCAGTATTGCCCACACCTGCGCTGTCCTTGTGGCTTCAGTATTTTGACAAGGAAGGGGCACTGATACTGCCCTTCTCTTAGTCCATTCTAGAAGTCGAGGGGCTTCCTCTTGAACCATCCCCACAAAGGTATTACCCAATATTTGGTGGGACCAAATAGTCCCTTTAGTCAGAGGTGTTCAAAGCAGAGACCCTGCTCCTTGTTCTAAAATTCTCAGGAGTCATTTTCACAAAGGTTTCTTAGGACGATGGAATCTGTAATGATCTAGAAAATGTTTCAGCTCCTTCACTCAATAATCCCTTCTTTCCATGGTTTCTTGCCCTCCCTTGTCATCTTGCGTCACTAGAATTATCTTCTTTGTTGTCACACGTCTCACAGAATTAGCTGATTCATCAAATATTACAGTGCCAGCCAGAAGGGGCAGAGCTCACCCCGAGGCGATTCTGAACTTACTTTCATTTTGCTGATGCTCAAAGCAGCAACCACAGAACCGAATTTTTAGCCGACCTGACATCAGTTTGTCAGTTCCCTTCTGGTCCATTTTTCCGGCTCCTGGGGTTCACATTCTTTCATTTCCAGATTTCACTGGAATGTGTTACCGCTAGGGTCTAATTTCAAAGCCTGGGCTGTTTCGAACCAAGAGTAACTTGTTCATTTTGATCCCCTTTAACAGAACCACCCTTTTTCTTTCTAGTAATGCCCGAGCCATATTTTGAGTTAAGAATGAGTCAGGGTTTTTTCAGTAAATCCTACATCGGACACCAGCTGCTAAGATGGTTTAAGAGGCTTCCGTGGCTAAAGAAGATTCACAGGAGGCTAAGGGAAAATCCTAGCAAATCTACAGTTTATTATAGCAGTAATATGTCTTTGGTTTTTTTGCTTTTTTCCCTCAGTTCAAAAATTTAATAACACATTCATTTAAAATATAGCGGTTATATTTAAGTAACAGATATGCGTCACAGCCAAAGGCTGTCTCCTAGCAAAGAGGTCTGTTGGAAAGGTCAGGTACAGGGGTCTCTTACCCTCCTTCTGTCAGAACCAAGACAGAACGCGCTTTCACTCCTGGGGCAGGAACCAGCAACATGTGCATGGAACACTTTGGAGCAGGGAGCCCAAAACAGAGTCTCTGCTAGTTTCTTTTTTAATATTTTGCTGGTCACATAGGCATATTCTTGCTATGTAACTAGCCCCAAGTGCAGAGCCCTTTGGCTTTTATCAACAAATAATGCTGAGAAGCTGACATAAACTACTCGGAAGCTCCTCGAACCCATGGGTTACAAAACAATACTGTTAAATCAGTGGGTCTCATTCCCTGACCAGGGGCCAGTATCCTGCAGGAACTTTGACAAACAGCTCGGGTCCAACCACAGTTAGCTCTCACAGCACATAACTTATCTTTGGATAGTGCTTTCCAGTTTACAGAGCGGAGGATTTTTACCAACTTGACTAAGCTGGTATTATCATCCCCACTTCAGAAATGAAGGACATGAGGTTCAGAGCACTGGTGAATTGCCCAAGGTAACTTGAAGTACCCTGTGTTCTCCTTCCCTATTCTAGCCTCTTAATACGGGACATGAGATTTGTGCATCTTTTTCTCATGTTTCTTTCCGACTGCTACCAGTTATGTATATGTTGATTAGATTCTGTTTAGGGGATTTTATATAATGGAATTATGCTGAACGTATCATTTTGTAGCTTGCTCCCCAGCGTATTATAGCCTTAGGGAGAGCCCCATTGTTGTCAGCAGTTCTCAACAATTTTCATTGTTGAAATTGATTATATAAGAATATACTGAAGTCTATTTTTACATCTGACCGTATGGGCGTTTGTTTATTTCCTCCGTTCTTAGTGATTACAAATAGCGGTGCTATAAACATTCTTTATTATGTCTACGTGTGCAGATGTGCCATCGTTCCTCCAGGATCATATATTCTCCAGAAAGGACGTACACCTTCGAGTTTACTGGATAATGCCAAATTACTTTACAAAGTCACTGCGTTAAATTATACTTTCAAGGGCAGTGATTAATACACGAGCACAGACACACAGCATTGCACACCCTACTCTCACAACCATCACACACCATACTAAACAAGCGCACAGATCCACAGACGTGCACAACCCACCGTCTTTACAGAACGCACACAGGTCCACGCACGCACATTTTCCCCAATGCCATTCTTACAACGCCACGTTCATACACACACACACCGAAATGCACTGCACGCACTCCACGTCTAGACGCACACAGCCCTTGTACTCACACGCCTGCCCCCACCACGTGATCCAACCAGGGGGCGTGGTCTCTGCCGTTCGCGACTGAAGAATCTTGTCCCGGCCGCGCCGCCGTCGGACGCCAGGTGTCGGAGGTCACGGCAGCGTTGGCGGTGGCGTTTTTTCTACCCGGAAACCACGGCTACCGGACCCCGAGAGGAGTCTGTGTCGCCGCGGCGTGAGCCGGACTGGCCTCTGGTTCTCGCCTGGGCCCCGCAGAGCCCGACGCCGCCCCCGGCGCGGCGGGGAGGATGGTGCCGAGCGGCCCCGGGCCCGCCGCGCGCCGCCGCGAGTGAGCTCTGAGCGGCCGCGGGCGTCCGCCGACCAGCTGGCCCGGCTGGGCCCGGGGCGCGCCGCTGCCCACCGGGGCGGGGTAAGCCGGGGCTGGCGGGCCGGGGTCGGGGCTCGGCCGGGGCTGAGCGCGGGGCCGGGAGGGTGCCGCGCTGGTTCGGAGCGGTCCTGCTAGCCAGGTGTCTTCCCTGCCTCTCGGGGCTGCAGCCCCCGCCCCAGTTGTCGGTGGGGGTCGCTCCGCTTTAGCCCAGGGCTGTCCTGCGCCGCCGGCCTGGGCCTGGTCACCCGCCACCGGAGTTGGTCCACCCGCAGGTCCGGAGCAAGGGTGCTCTGCCGCCCTCGAGATGGTAGGACTTCCCACGTATGGACCTGAGGCCTGGATAATTCGGATTTGGCCCGCGGAACATTTTGTTAGTTTGCCATTTTTGACTTTGGGTCGTGTTTGCGTTACTTCTCCATTTGCAAATTATACACATCTCAGTAAGAAGATGGGCGAGAGAGATTCGCGAATGTGCAGAAACTTTAAATAGTGGTATTTGATGTTTCAAGCTTGGTAAATACCCAGAGATGGGGCGGATTATTATCTTCACTCATATTTTAGTCAATTAAGGAGTGGCTTCGGGGTAATCTAGAGGCACGTAGTTGTGTTTCTCTTGATAAGCACCATTAGGAATAAAACCAAGCCTGTTGTGCTGTTTTGAATTGGGCGAACACCATAACCGGGGGACAGCTGGTGAGGGGGCCTTCGTTGAAGAATCCGTTCCTGTAGTTTAGTTGTCAGCTAGCGGATTACAGCCTTCAGTGATGAATGGGGAGCTTTTTTGCAGCCTGCTTTAAAGCAGGAGAGAGCGCGTCTCCTCCTAAACTGCTACTTTCCTGCCTCAAAGGTGAGCCGCTGTGGGAGGTAGTGGGAGGAAAAATTCCAGTGCTGGAATTTGATTAATTTGATGACGAATATTTAATAAATTGTTTTGTCCCCAAAGCTCTGTGGTTAGCTTGGGGTCTGAGCATTTGTGTGCTGTCTGTATATGAAATTGCTCGAAGGGTAAGAACACCTTCCAGCTTCCCCGTTTAAGAAAAGGAAATTGACCTGTTGTGCAGCTGAGATGTACTTCATGACTCCATGTTTTCTCTCTCGGATAAGGAGGCATTGTGTTGATTTCCTAGTAAAGGTGTGGGAAGAATTTCTGTGGTCTAATTGAGGTGGACTGGAAGCGGGGCTGCCACCCACGTCTGCGTACTGAGATCCCCATATGCTGATGGAGCACACCTCTCTTTGGGCTGTAACTGCAGCTGCTGCAGGGGAGGCAAGACCTTGGTGTGAACAGTTTCTGCCCGCAGGGAAAGTGCTTAGAGAAAGCAATAGGCTATAAAAAGTGGTGGGATGCAATTGCCATATGGAGATAACTACTAGGGGTTTTGTTATTGTTAAGCTTCATAAAGGAAGTGGGTTTTGAGGTGGACCTCAGAGGGTCTGAAGGATATGGGTCGGTCAGAATTAACTGGGAAATGAGAAAGCTAGGGCCAGTTAGTGGAATAGCACTCAGACTAGGTAGCTGGGCAGTGGGATCCTAGAATCATTGGCAGAATAAGTCGGTTAAGGGTTAAATGCTTTTCTTTTCTTTCTTTCTTTCTTTCTTTCTTTCTTTCTTTCTTTCTTTCTTTCTTTCTTTCTTTCTTTCTTTCTTTCTTTCTTTTTTAAAAGGATTTATTTATTTGAGGAGGGGAGGGGAGAGGGAGAGAGAATCCTCCTGCAGACTCCCCGATGATGAGCGTGGAGCCCAACTCAGGGCCCCATCCCAGGACACTGAGATCATGACCTGAGCTGAAATGAAGAGTCGGACGCTTAACTGACTGAGCCACCCAGTGCTCCGGTTAAATGCTTTTCTAAAAAAAGCATAGGCTACCCAGTCTGGCTTCTGATAGATTCCTGGGGTCTAAAATTGTTTTCATTTGGTGGGTTTCTTTTGTTCTGTTATGCAGCCAGTGACACAAAGCAGTGCTTAACTTATTTTTAAGGACAATGAAAAAGATGCTGATTGTGATTTCTGTCTGGTATTAACAATCAGGAAATTAAATTTGGTGTCTGCAAGTTGTTTCCGCGCCTGTGTTTAGTTTGCGAGAACACAGCTCTAGTATGGTCTCTGCCACTCTGGCTACAGCCAAGTGATGGATGGCAAGCTCTTCAGCCAGTTCCTGAGTGTTTTTACTGACATCTAGTTCACTTCACAGGCATGTGGTTTATTTCTCTTACCCAGTGTTGTCAAGAACTTTTGAAGCCATTCAAATAGGATGTGGTGTAATTGCTTCACAACATTGTGACTAGTCTCAGAACCTCACTGGCTTTAACCTTTCCTTTCTTTAAACATGCTCAGGACTGCACCCTCTTAACTTTTTAATGCTTCTTTTAGACTCTTCTTCCGACTTTACCCACTGCTCTGTTTCCTTACAGACAGGCATCTGAAAAAGAGTGGTTTTAATGGGAGTCACAGCGTGACATTAGTCCAGGGGCAGACAGCCTGTGATGTTTTTTGTCAATAACATGCTGCAGAATTCTGTTGCCATGTAAGAGGGTTCTTTAAAAAGTATCTCACTATGACGTTCCAATTAAAATGAAAAAAAAAAAAAGAATATGTGGAATTTAAGAAACAAAGCAAATGATCATAGGGAAAAGAGAGAGGCAGACCAGGCAACAGACTCTTAATTATGGAGAACAAACTGATGGTTACCAGAGGGGAGGGGAGTGAGGGGATAGGTGAAATAGGTGATAGGCATTAAGGAGGGCGCTCTCTGTGATGTATGTAGGTGTCGAATCACTAAATTGTACACCTGAAACTAATATTACTATACGTTAACTAACTGGAATTTAAATAAAAAAGTAAAATGAGTGTGGTATCATAGTGATTAAAAAAAGGAAATGGAGGGGCGCCTGGGTAGCGCAGTCGTTAAGCGGCTGCCTTTGGCTCAGGGCGTGATCCCGGCGTTATGGGATCGAGTCCCACATCGGGCTCCTCCGCTGGGAGCCTGCTTCTTCCTCTCCCACTCCCCTGCTGTGTTCCCTCTCTCGCCGGCTGTCTCTCTGTCACATAAAAAAATAAAATCTTAAAAAAAAAAAAAAAAAGGAAATGGAGGAAAGAGGTTTTTTTTAGCAAATTGATTTTCTGTTTCGGATTTATTTTGATAAATACGGAAGTCTTTAAATTATCTTTCCCCGTTACAAACGGAATACATTTGACACGAGGTCTGTAGTTTGTATATAATTAACAGACCTGAGTATAGTCCTGGGGATTATACAGCAGTCTTTGGCAATGAGAGTCTGCAAAGTATGGTCATTTGTCAGTTGGACTTCTTTGCTGTTTGGTTAAAAGTGCTGTTTTCACAACATCTCCCAGTCCTGATACTGAATTTCGATGTTATAATTTCATATTGAACGTTTAGTGTTGATTTAGTCTTGTCATCACTCATGATTTATTTTTTTTAATATCTGTTCATTAAACTCCCAAGTCATTATACTTTATTTTTTAAAAAAGATTTATTTATTTATTTGAGAGAGAGAGAGGGAGAGATGAGTGCATGAGCAGGAGGGATGGGTAGAAGATAGAGGGAGAAGCAGGCTTCCTGCCCCACCGAGCAGGGAGCCTGATGTGGGACTCAATCCCAGGACCCTGGGATCATGCCAAGTCATTAAACTTTAATGTGGGGTACTTTTAATTTGGTTTTAAAGATAGCTGTTTAAAAAACTTTAAAGAAAAAAGATATTTTCCATTTTGGAACTATGGTGAATTAATTTTTCTTAAAAAGGGAGAGGGGCGTGTTGGATTTTACCATGATTTTATATTATGACTTTAAAAATGGAGCCATGCATTCATTAATTATAAGTGAGTAGAAATACAGCCTGAGGGGCGCCTGGGTGGCACAGCGGTTAAGCGTCTGCGTTCGGCTCAGGGCGTGATCCTGGAGTCCTGGGATCGAGCCCCACATCAGGCTCCTCTGCTGTGAGCCTGCTTCTTCCTCTCCCACTCCCCCTGCTTGTGTTTCCTCTCTCACTGGCTGTCTCTATCTCTGTCAAATAAATAAATAAAATCTTAAAAAAAAAAAAAAAAAAAAGAAATACAGCCTGAGTCTGAATTTTCAAAATAAGTCTGGTTACAAACGTAATTATGTGAGCCCATGTTGTTCCTTTCCTTTTTGTCTTTGAGTACTGGTGTTGCCTAAAATGCATGTTTAGCAACTAAAACTTTATGCTTTCTGTCGTAATTTCTCTTTTGATCATTTAAACTTGTCGTGAGTTATTGTGAAAGTCTTTTCTACACTGTGAATTGTATTAGCTTGAGAAACAAGAAACCATTGGCAGAAGATTCTACTCATCTTAGCTTTATACTCTGATGAGTTTTGAGATACGAATTATCTTGCTTGTAGAGATGGAAAATAAGTTAACCATTTTATTTTTTTTAATTTTTATTTTTTTAAAGATTTTATTTATTTATTTGACAGAGAGAGACAGCCAGTGAGAGAGGGAACACAAGCAGGGGGAGTGGGAGAGGAAGAAGCAGGCTCATAGTGGAGGAGACTGATGGGGGGCTCGATCCCTTAACGCCGGGATCACGCCCTGAGCCGAAGGCAGACGCTTAACGACTGCGTCACCCAGGGGCCCCAACCATTTTAAACTTCAAAAAAAAAATCAGTCTTGTGCTTTTATTGAAGTTCATGGCTAAAACCACTTTATATATCCATGACATATGAAAATTTTGTTTGTTTCCAACTTGGCATTGGGCTTGAAACCTACTTATCAACCCTGCTATTGTGATTGATGACACAGCTTTTGGGGTCAGATGAATTAGGTCAGAGTCTATCTCTGCCACTTATTACCTTGCACAAATTACTTAACCTCTTTTGACTCAGTTTCCTTTTCTGTAAAATCAGGATTGTAGTCTTACCTGGCGTTGCTGCGAGGATTCAAAAGCGCGATGTAGGTAAAGCACCTGGCGTGGTGCCGAGCACAGGGCGTGTCTTAAGTAGTCATTGTTAAAAATGATGTTCTCTCCTTAGCCCTTAGTAGTCTGCTTTCTGCCTTCCTCACGTCACCTTAGTGTGAGGGCTTTCGCTTGTATCACTACTGATGTCTTAACTGCAGAATTGTATGGCTACTCTTCGGTTTTTATCTCATTTGTTGGGGTGGCTAGGGTTGACTCTGTATTCAAATCCGTAACATTTATTGGGAGGCAGTAGTGTGCTTAATGGTATTTAATGCGCTGGTTCTGGAGGTGCCTGGATTTGAATGCTGGTTCATTTACTACTGTAGGACCTTGGGTAAGTAAGCCAACTTAACTTAGGCCTTAATTTCCTAAGGCCTGTGAAATACAGATGTCGTAAGGCTCTTATACAATATGTGCCGAACTCCTAGAACAGTGTGCTGTCACATGGAAAGTGGGCAGTCGGGTTAGCTGTTCTTGTGAAGCCCCTGCTCCGTGCCCGCCGTGCCTGCCGTAGGGGGAGTGCAGAAACAGCGTGGAAATGAGCGGCCACACGGGCAGGATGCATTTGGCTTTCAGTTTGACTGAAGAAGGCAGTGGCAGTGTGGAGGGAGCGACAGTGGCTCGTGAGAGACATTTACAAGGTGGGAACTGCTAGACTGGTGACTGGAGGAGAGAGAGACTCGAGAACGGCTGGCTGTGGTCACTGGCGGGATGGCTGTGTCTGCCATTTCGAGGAGGAGCTGATTTGGCCACGTCGGATAAGTTTTGACCTCGTTGTCTCAAGGTACCTGTGGCTCAGCGAAGTAGAGAGCTCCAGTAGGTGGAGGTTTGGATCTGGGGTGGGAGATGGGTGCAGAAAATTGACGGGAAGCTGTGAATGAGTGTGTCCGCCTTGAGCAGAGGCCCAGCTGTGAGCTTGGGGTGCCGGGTGCGCAGCAGCGGCTCTTGGAGCGAGTGGGAAGGACAGGGTGGCCAGATCCAAGCAAAAGGAAAGCCCGGTGAGTGAGGTCCTGGAGGTGGAAGACGTTGTGACCCTGCGTCAAATTCTGCATGGAGGTGAGTGTGGACAGCGATTCTGACTTTGGCTTTAGTATTTGAGACCTCACGGGAGCCCTGGAGGTTTTCCTTTGTCTTCATCACTACGTATTTGCCTCTCTGAGAGTCTGTTCTGTCTACACTCGCTCGTTGCTTCTTGGTAGGGGAGGAAGGCTGGTAGCTGGGTGCTTGAGATTGCCCAGGGTTTCTTTGATGCCAGCAAGTGCCCTCATCCCTGCTGAGTGTTGGATGATCCGGTGTCACATCCATGAATGCTCTTTATTAGGCTCAGGATATTTAAGAGCTGCTACTTTAATTTTTACATTTAAAGCGGGCCCCTCTTCCACATCCAGGTGAGTTCCTGCTATTCTCTTAGCACAGGAGCAGGGTATTTCCTGGGGTGGGCGTACAGAACAGGCTCTCCAAGCCTCCTCTCCCATTCTCCCTGTGGCATACCCCCCTCCCTCAACTCCTAGTCTCTTCCACACTTTGAAAAGGACATGACTTTATAGGAGAGCTTTAAGGAATTTCCCATTTAGCTTTAGGTCGAAAATCTGATTTTAAGATGAACGGTGGTTTTGTTGTTCATGTAAAATGAACTTTTTGGTTGGGTCATAGGTGGTGGTTTAGCAGATCTTAAGTTCTAGTTTTAGATTGTAGTTTTAAACTTGAGCAAGTAGCTCTGCGGTATACTTGGAGAGAGGGAGACCCGGGGAAAGGGCTTGTTATCTGGCATAATCAGTGTTAATTTCCTTTCTAATAACATGGTAAATCAGGATACAAAATTGCATATTTCTGCAGGCACTGGTCCCTTGGGCAGCCTTCTTCTTTGAGTAGCTCCTTTCTCTGGGTTTCCTCACTTCTCCTGACCCTGTGTCTTGTCCCTTTCATTTGAAGCAGTGGTGTTCACCTGTTGCCTGTCTCCTCATCCTTGTTCTTATCTCCTTTCCATTTGATTTCCCTCTGCCAGAGTGTGGTTTTGAAGGTCACCAGGGATCTTGCCAGGGGGAGGATTATGCAAGCTCAGTTTCAACTAAGTACTTTTTAAAGCACAGAGAAACCCAGATCCTTTCTTTTCTTAATCTTCATATTCACTTCTCAGTACCTCTTCCTTTTGCAGCTCTTCTTTCCTGCCTTGCAAGCCACCTTACCATCCTAGGTACCTCTTTGGCTCATGGTCACCTCCTTCCGTCTGTACCCTCCACTGGCCTCTCAATCTCTTCCCCAGTGGAGGAGCCCACACTTGTCTGGAGAACCTCAGTGTACCTCCTGCCCCAGGAGCACACGGTACTGGGTTGTCTAGAGGAACCTCACCTAATGATTCTTTCTAATTTTGTTCTTGGTTTTTCTTACAGATCCCTCTGAGTACAAATCACTGCAGGTTACGCTTTGCCTTTCTTGAGCACCGGGACATATTAGACGGCCATCCTGTTTTCTGTTTTCTGTTTTGTTTTTTCTAGTTTGGTTTAAGAAAGTTCTGTTATTTATCCTATTTATCACGTTTATCATTTCTTAAAGAATCTATTTATTTATTTTAGAGAGAGAAAGAGAGAGAGCACATGAGTGGGTGGGGGTGGCAGGGGGAGAGGGAGAGAGATTCTCAAGTAGACTTGGTGCTGAGTATGGAGCCTGACACAGGGCTCAATCCCACGACCCTGAGAGCATGACCTGAGCTGAGACCAGGAGTTGGACTCAACCCACTCCGCCACCCAGGCGCCCCTGTCACTTTTATTAATGAAGAAAGTGAATAGAATTAAGATTTAATGAAGTTTTATTTTGGCCACGAGAGCAGCAGGATCTGTTGAAGATCATTTATATTTATAATTTTATTGTTAGAAATTATTACAAAGGAAATACATTCATGATGGAAATTTTTTTTAAAGATTTATTTATTTATTTATGTAAGAGAGAAAGAGAGGGCCTATGTGAGTGGGAAGAGGAGAGGGAGAGAGAATATCCAGCAGACTCCCTGCTGAGTGGGGAGCCCAAGGCGGAGCTTGATTTCATGATCCTGAGATCACGACCTGAGCTGAAACCAAGAGTCAGTCGCTTAACTGACTGAGACGCCCAGGCGCCCCTCATGATGTAAATATTTTAAAAAGAAGAAAATACATGTAATCTCACCAACTAGAACGAACCACCGCTGTTTACCTTTCCAGAGTATGCTGTTTGTCTTTTCCCCCGTATGGGTGCTTATGTACACATACACCCTCATACTTAAACCCGAAGAGCCTCATTCTGTGTATGTTACTGTAGAGCCTGTGTGTCTAATGACTGTGGTGCTTCTGCTGGGAATATATCCGCCTGTCACCATTTCCCTGCTACTGTTGGATACCTGGTGTTTCATTTTTTACCATTTTAAACACTCCTGAGATAGCTTATGTAGGTTCAGTCTTTGTTTTCAGCGATGAGTATTTTCTCAGGTCCGGTTTTGGGAAGTCGAATGCAGAGGTAAGAGTGTGCTGGGTTTTAATGCTGTCGATAGGTGTGGCCGACTTGGTCTCTAGCAAGTTTAACAGCCCTTTTTCTCCCCTTTTAAAGTAATTGGTGTTTCTCCCAACTTGCGGGTGCTTGAGGGAGCTCAGCGGTAATCTTAGCCTTTGCCTACTTACATCGCCACCTGATGTTTAGTGTTGCCGTTGAACTCGTCTCCGAGCTCTAGGTACTTCGTCAGGAGATTTTAATCACGTGCTTGTGAAATCGCCTTAAATCCATAGATTTGCCAAGAGGCCACGTCACAGCCCTGGTGGTTCTCTCTTTATCTTTGTGAAAGTCTCTAATTGAAGTTGGAATGAATTTAGGGGAGGGGGTCGGATGCTGTGCTCTATCTACTTTTCATATCCCTGTACAGAGCTTAACTTAGTCTTTAATTAGCGGTGACATTTACTATGGTGAAGATTACAGAAATGTTGTTGTCATTTTTTGCAGAGGAAATAAATTTGTTTAGCTTTTGTTAATTTTGTATTTGAAAACTCTTGTGGGAAAGGAATTTTTTAAGTTTGTGAACTATTTGGACCTTTAATTGTTTTATTAAAAAATTAAAAAAGGGCGCCTGGGTGGCTCAGTTGTTAAGTGCCTGCCTTCGGCTCAGGTCATGATCCCAGAGTCCTGGGATCAAGCCCCGCATCGGGCTCCCTGCTCAGTGGGGAGTCTGCTTCTCCCTCTGCCTGCCGCTCCCCTTGCTTGTGTGTGCGCGTGCGTGCTCTCTCTCTGTCAAATAAGTAAATAAAATCTTAAAAAAAAAGAAAATGAAAAAAATAAAAAAAACTTGGGGTGCCTGGGTGGGGTTCAGTCGGTTCAGTGTCTGACTCTTGATTTTGGCTCAGATCATGACCTCTCAGGGTTGTGAGATCAAGCCCCACATGTAGAGCTCTGCGCTGGGCGTGGAGCCTGCTTGGGATTCTCTCCCTTTCTGTTCCTTTCCCGCTCTTGCTCTTGCACTCCCTCTCTAAAAAAAATAAAAATAAGAAAGCTTTCACTTTTAAGTGAATACAGTTGGCCTCATCTGGAACTTTTTCTAACTAAAGTAGCTATGTTGATGTTGTTTGCTAATTTTTAGGTATTTATGTCGATATTTATGGAAGTGTTTACATTCTGGTGTGACATGGTTTTAATGACTGTTAATTTTCTTTAGAAGTGAACTTATTTTAGATTTTTTTCTAGATGTTTCATAATTGTAGTTCCAAGTGTTTATATATGATTCAGATTTTGTTCTTTCTTAATAAACTCTTTATAAACCTATAGAAGAGGCTTATAACTTTAAACTTAATGAAACTCTAATTTACTATTGATGTTTTTGTTTCTGGATCTATGACTCTTAGCCTAAGTATGTCATTTCTATGTTTTTATTTTTATAAAATACTCAGATTTTTAAAAGCAGCTTTAGGGTCGTAGCAAAATTGAGAGGAAGGTACAGAGATTTCCTGTAAAATGCTCTGTCTGCACACATGCACAGCCTCCCCCGTTGTCAGCATCCCCCCCCCCCCCCGAGTGATATATTTGTTATCATTGGTGAACCTATATCGGCACATTACTAGTATTCAGAGTCCATAGTTTACATTAGTGCTCATTTTTGGTGTTGTATTTTCTAGGGGTTTGGACAAATTTCTAATGACATGTATCTCCTGTGATAGTATCATACAGAATGTTTTCACTGCTTATAGATCCTCTGTGCTCCACCTGTTTATCACTCCTTCCCTCCCCCCTGCAACCTCTGATCTTTTACTGGCTCCATTGTTTTGCCTTTTCTAGAAGGTCATATAGTTGGAATCATACAGTATGTGGCCTTTCAGATTGGCTTCTTTCATGTGGTAAGGTGCATTTAAGTTCCCCCCCTTGCCTTTCATGGCTGGATAGCTCATTTCTTTTTAGTGCCAAATAATATATTCCATTGTCTGGATATACCACAGTTTATCCATTCACCTACTGAAAGGTACCTGGGTTCCTTCCAAATTGGGGCAGTTATGAATAATGGTTCTATAAAAATCCATATGCAGATTTTTGTGTGGACGTAAGGTTTTTTGTTGTTGTTGCTTTTTGTTTTTTTGTTTTTGTTTTTAAGGGGTGGTAAAGGGAGAGGGAGAGAAAGAATCCCAAGCAGGCTCTATGCCCCGCATGGAGCCCAACATGGAGCTCAGTTTCACGACCCTGAGATCATGACCTTAGCCGAAATCAAGAGTCAGACCCTTAACTGACAGCCACCCTAGCATCCCTGTGTGGACATGAGTTTTAAACTCCTTTTGGCAAATACTAAGTGCAGTTGCTGGATCTTATGGTTGAGAGTATGTTTTAGTTGGGATGCCTGGGTGGCTCAGTCGGTTAAGCGTCTGCCTTTGGCTCAGGTCATGATCCCAGGGTTCTGGGATCGAGTCCCGCATTGGGCTCCTTGCTCAGCGGGGAACCTTCCTCTCCATCTGCCTTATGTTCCCCCTGCTTGTGCTCGCTCGCTCTGTCTCTCTCTCGCTCACTCTCTGACAAGTAAATAAAATATTGGAAATAAAAGAGTATGTTTTGTGAGAAACCGCCAAACTGTCTTCCAGAGTGGCTGTACCATTTTGCGTTCCTGTCAGCATTGAATGAGAGTTCCTGTTCCTCCACGTCTTTGTCAGTATTTGGTATTGTCAGTGTTCTGGGTTTTGGCCATTCTAGCAAGTGTGTGATGTTTCACTGTTGTTTTAATTTCTATTTCCTGATGACCTATGATGTGGGGCATCTCTCTGTATACCTACTTGCCATCTGTAGATCTTCTTTGTTGAGGTGTCTGTTAAGGTCATTAGTTAATTTTTAAGTTGTGTTGTTTTCTTACTGTTTTAAGACTTCTTTGGAAATTTTGGTTAACAATCCTATATCAGATATGTCTTTTGCAATATTTTCTCCTAGTCTGTGCTTGTCTTTTCATTCTTGTAACAGAGTGTTTCATAGAGCAGAAATTCTTAATTTTAATAGGCCCAATTTGTAAAAAGTTTTTATTTAAATTCTAGTTAGTTAACATACAGTGTTATATTAGTTTCAGGTGTACAATACAGTGATTCAGCACTTCCATACACTGCCTGGTGCTCATCACAACAAGTGCACTCCTTAATTCCCATCACCTGTTTCATCCATCCTGCATCGCCACCTTCCTCCCCTCTGGTAATTATCAGTGTGTTCTCTATAATTATTTCTTGGTTTGTCTGTCTGTCTGTCTCTCTTTTTTCCCCAGCTTTGCTCATTTGTTTTGTTTCTTAAATTCCACATAGAAGTGAAATCGTATGGTATTTGTCTTTCGTGGACTGACTTACTTCACTTAGCATAATGCTCTCTAGTTCCATACACGTAGTTTCAGATGGCAAGATTTCATTCTTTTTGGTGGCTGAGTAATATTCCACTGTGTATATATACCACATTTTCCTTATCCATTCATCACCAATGGACACTTGGGCTGTTTCCGTAATTTTGCTATTGTTGATAAAGCTGCTGTAAATATCAGGGTGCACGTATCCCTTTGAATCAGTATTTTTGTATTCTTTTTTTTTTTTTAAAGATTTTATTTATTTATTTGACAGAGATAGAGACAGCCAGGAGAGAGGGAACACAAGCAGGGGGAGTGGGAGAGGAAGAAGCAGGCTCATAGCGGAGGAGCCTGATGTGGGGCTCGATCCCATAACGCTGGGATCACGCCCTGAGCCGAAGGCAGACGCCCAACTGCTCTGCCACCCAGGCGCTCCAGTATTTTTGTATTCTTTGGGCAAATACCTAGTACTGCAATTTCTGGATCATCAAGTAGCACTATTTTTAACTTTTTTTTTTTTTTTAGATTTTATTTATTCATTTGACAGAGAGAGACAGCCAGCGAGAGAGGGAACACAAGCAGGGGGAGTGGGAGAGGAAGAAGCAGGCTCCCAGCGGAGGAGCCCGATGCGGGGCTCGATCCCAGGACCCTGGGATCACGCCCTGAGCTGCAGGCAGACGCTTAACGACTGAGCCACCCAGGCGCCCCTATTTTTAACTTTTTGAGGAACCTCCATACTGTTCTCCAGAGTGGCTGCACTAGTTTACATTTCCACCAACAGTGTAAGAGGGTTCCCCTTTCTCTGCATCCTCCCCAACACCTGTTGTTTCTTGTGTTGTTGATTTTAGGTATTACAGGTATGATGAGGTGATTACTCGTAGTTTTGATTTGTATTTCCCTGATCAATGATGTCGAGCATTAATGAAGTTCAGTTTATCAGTTCTTTCCTTCATGCATGGTGCCTTTGGTGTTGTATCTAAAAAGTTATTAAACTCAAGGTCATCTAGGTTTGCTTCTGTGTTGTCTTCTAGGAGTTTTATTGTTTTGCATTTTACACTCAGGTCTGATCCACTTTGAATTCGTTTTGTGGAGGGTGTAAGGTTTGTGTCTAGATTCATTTTTTTACATGTGGATGTTCAGTTGTTCCAGCACCCTTTGTTGAAAAAGATGTGTTATTGCTTCATTGTATTGCCTTTGCTCCTTTGTCAAAGAAAGACCAGTTGACTACATTTAGGTGGGTCTATTTCTGGACGCTCTATGTTGTTCCATTGGTCTGTTTGTTCTTTGGCCAATACCACGCTGTCTTGATTACTGTAGCTTTGTAATAAGCCTTAAAGTTGATTAGAGTCAGTCCTCCAAATTTCCGCCAGTATTTCCTTCAGTATTGTCAATTCTGGGTCTTTTACCTTTCCATAAAAATGTTAGAAAAGTTTGTCGATATCCACAAAATAACCTGATGGGACTTTAGACTGGGATTGTGTTGAATGTGTGAGTCATCAAGTTGGGAAGAACTGACACCCTGACATACTGAGTTTTTCCATCCACGGACGTGGAATATCTCCATTTATTTGGTGCTTTGATTTTGTTCAGGAGAGTTTCGTAGTTTTCCTCATATAGATCTTGTATGTATTTGTTAGACTGATACCTAAGTATTTGATTTTGGGGGGTGCTAATATAAATGGTATTGTGTTTATAGTCTCAAATTCAACTTGTTCCTGCTGGCGTAAATAGGAATGCAGTCGACCTCTGTGTATTAGCCTTGTATCCTGCAATCTTGCTGTAATCATTTTCTAGGTTATTTTTTAGTTTATGTTTTAAGTCTGGATTTATTTGATTCATGTAATGAACTTGCGCATTTTAAAATCGCCTGTTTTGTGTCTGGATATTGATTATGCAGACAAGTAAAACATTGTATTTGCCGTTGAGAAGCTTACAGCTTGGTTGGGAAGATAGATGTGTACATACACAACTGCAGTGAGGTGTTTCAGGCTCTCTCAGAAATTTGCAGAGTGTGGGGGGGCATATAAATGAAAGTGGTCACTTCTCCTTCGGGGGCTGGGTGTGGGGAAGGGCCAGGAAGGGTTCCATAGAGGAGGTATCCCTTGAGTCTGGGAAGAGGGGGGTGAAGTAGCGGCATGTGGTTCGTGAAGGTCAGGAGAACCAGCGGACTAAAAGGCTTGAAGCTATAATATTGTCTAATACGTTCCAGGAGTTGTAAGCAGTTAGACCGTTGAGTAGACAAGACCTAGGTCATGGTGGCTTGCCATTCTAAGGAGCTTGGACTTCATCCCTTGGTTGTTGGAGCTCTGATAGATTTACATTTGGAAAAATCACTCTCGCAGCATGTGGAGGATGGATTATTTGACTGGTATAGTCAGATCCAGTTAAGACTCAGTGATAGTTACAAAAAAAGATGATGAGGGCCTGAACTAAGGGCAGTAACTGAGGAGTATGGAGGGGCAGAGGAAGTAAGAGATTAAAGAAATAGAATCTTTAGCACTTAGTATTTGCTTGGATATAGTGGGGAAGGCACAAGTAGTCTAGGATGTTTTCCAGAGTTAGGTATTGCGATGGGGAATACATGGAGAAGAGTCATATTGGCAGGAAAGCAGATGAGTTCAGTTTTGGACATGCTGTGGAAGGTGTGGGTTTAAAGCTACTCACTGGGCTCTTGGATATAGAGGGCTTAGGGCTGTGGAGAGCTGACGCATGTTCACATGAAGATGGGGAAATAGGTGAACCTGAGATATATTTTGGAAAGAAAGTCAAGAGTAGCTAGTGGATTGGATTGGTGGTAGTGGTGAGGGCATGAACATAATTTAGGTAAAGAAAAAGAGTATGTTGAGGGAAATGCTTACATTAGAAAAGAAGAATAAAAATTCTGAGGCAAGATTCCAACAGAAGAAGTTGGAGAAATTGAAGGGTTTCTCTGAGTAAACCCAGAGAAAGCAGAGGGAGAAACATAATAAAAAATACATGTAGAATGACTGAAATAGAAAACAAATTATTTAGACACAGTTTACAAAACCGAATACTGGTTCTTTGAAAACATCAGTGCAATACCACTGTGGGCAGATTGGTTAAAAAGAGAAGGCAAACACAAAAACGTTTGTAATGAAAAAAACATAACCACAAGTAAATAAAAAAGTGAACAAATCACAAATTGATACTGTACCTAGAAATATTAAGAGGGTAATTTCCTAGGGTAACGCATCTTATCAAAACCGATTTATATACACAGCTAATGAATCATCGAGCCTTACATCGGAAACTGGAGATGTACTGTATGGTGACAAACATAATATAATAAAAAATCATTAAAAAAAAAAACCGATTCAGTAAAAATAGAAAACATAGACCGACCACCATTAAAACAATGATGAAGCAGTTAAAACAACTCACCCGGATAGAAAACCAAAAAAAAAAAACCTTGGTGAATCCAGGGTTGGCTGTTTTTTTTTTTTTTTTTTTTTTTGGATCAGGGTCTGTTAAGCTTCTAAGAAATAAAAGCTAATATCTTACGCACATTTTAGAAAATGTATGTCTGGACAATTCATTTAATTTTATGATACTAGGATGACTTGTCCTGCTAGTCAAGGAGAGTGTGATCATGGCTGATCGTTTTCTTATCTCTTAAGAATAGATATTATAAGGTCCAGATAAAATGTGGCAAACAAACCAGTCATGTAGTTTTAAAAAATTGTGATCATGTCAAGTTTATCCAAGGGATGCAAATATGAGTCAGCATGAGCAAATCAACACCGTTCATGTCAACAGCAGATTAAAGAGAAAAAAATGATTGAGAAGTTGCAGATAAAGCATTCATTAAAATGTAACACTTGTTTATAATGAAAGTCTCTCTGCTAACTTGAAATGGAAGTGTACTTCCTGAACGTGATGAAGGGATTCTTTGAGAAACCTTTAATATATACTGTATCTAATAGTGAAACGTTTAGAAGCATTTCCTTTAAAGGCAGGAATCTACTATTGCTGTTTCTGTTGATCATTTCACTGAAGATTCTGGTCAAAGTCGTAAGAAAAAGAAGTAGGCTGGAAAGGAAGAAATACTTATTAGCTTGCAGTGTAACTGCACGAAATCCAAGAGGAGCTACAAATAACCTAATTAGAATTTAAAAGATTTCGGCAGTGTGTCTGGAATCAAGATCAGTATGCCCAAGTCTGTTGCCTTTGTGTACATTAACAATAGAAAATGTAATTTTTAGGGGATGCTATCAGTGATAGCTGCATAAATCAGTATGTTTTTGAATCAGTCCAATAAGGTGCGTAAGAGAAAATTTTGAAAAATTACCGAAAAAGGAAAGTAGACCCAAATAAATGGAGAGAGATATACCCTGTTGGTAGACTAGGGAACTCAGTGTTTTTAAAGATGTCATTTCTTCCCCAAATTAATAGACTGTTTGGTACAATTCCAATTTAAATCTCAACAAGATTTTTCTGGGAACTTTACAGTTGGGACCTAAAATTCACACGGCAGGGTAAAGGGCCAATGAATAAAAGTAAAATGGTAGACTTCTTGTATCAGATGGCAAGATTTCAGACAGCATGATACTGAGGTGGGGAGATGCAGGTGTTATGATAGGACATGAGAAGAAGCCTAGAAACAAACCCACATTCATGTGGGAGCTTGGTGTATATGAGAGATAACATTACAGATCCATGGGAAATCCATGTTCAATACAAAACCATGTTTAGTGAATGGTACTGGACAGTTGGCCACCTATATAGAAAAAGATTAAACCAGAAGCCTACTAGATTCTGGAATCCCAAGTCAATTCCAAATAGATAAGAGACTAAAGTCCAACTAAAAGACTTACGAAAATAATGAAAAAAATCTTTTCGACATAAAAAGATTGAAGGGATTCTTAAATAATATATACATACACATAATCAAAAAAGAAAAAGGGTGATAAATATATTAAAATCAAGAAATTATAGCTATCGAGGAAATGCAAATCAAACCACAGTGAATTACCACCTCACACCCATTAGGATGACAATAATGGAAAAGTGTGGGTGAGGTGGTGGAGAAATTGAAACACTCATTATACAGCTGGTGAGAGTGCAGAGTGGGGCAATTGCTTTGGAAAATAGCCTGGCAGGTCCTCAAAAGGTTAAACACGTGGTTACCGTATGACCCAGCAATGCCACTCTTAGGGTATATAGGACAGATACAGCCGAGAGAAATGGACACCTATGTCCACGTGAGATGTCACGCATGCACGTTCGCAGCAGCGTTATTCATAATAGGTGAAAAGTAGAAGCAGGTGTCTATCAACTGATGAATGGATATGCAAAATGTATGAATAAAATATTTCATACAGTGGAATATTTTTGGCAACAAAAAGGGTTGAAGTACTAATATACGCTACAACATGAATCAACCTTGAAAACTTCATGCTAAGTGAAAGCAGTCAGTCACCAAAGGTCACATATTTTGATTCCATTCATTTGAAGTGTTCGGAATAGGCAAATCTATAGAGAAAAGGTGTATTAGTGGTTGCCTTACGGCCGGAGGGAATGGGGGTTACTGCTAAGGAGTATGGGGTTTCTTTATGAGATGATGAAAACGTTTGAAAATTGATGATAGCGAAGGTTGCCAAGTTCTGTGAATCGGTTTGTACATGTTAAATGGGTGAATTGTATGGTATGTGAGTTATATATCAATAAAGTTGTTTAAAAACAAACCAAGAACCTTTTGTATGGTAAAAGATACCATAAACTATATTAAAGAAAATCCACAGACTTGAAGTAGTTACACAGAACATAAAAAACTGGAAAAGGCTTAGTATCCAGACTATAAAAAGAACTGAACATTAATGAGAAACAGACAAACAACTGGTACATAGCTGAAAGATTGAGGCAGCTTACCTAGGAAGAACCGAAATGGCTTGATAAAGAAGCGAAAAGACTCTCCATTTGAGGGAGATGCAATTTAAAATAATGATAAGGTGACATCTCACATCGCGATCTCGTTGGTCCCAGTCAGTAAGATTGCTTTCGAATATCAAGTGTTGGTACGAATGTTGGGAAGTGGAGCGAGCCCTTTCGTTGCTGGTAGGACTTGGAGAACTGTCTGACATGACCAGGTCAGGTTGCCGAGGGGCCTGCCCTGTGACCTGGAGCCCCCCTTGTGCGTGCTGCAGGGCCTGGGTGGGGGAGACTGGGAAGCACCTGGCTGGGCTCCTCAGTCCAGGAATACTCCACTGCACTTGCATACTGTACAGCAGGTGCATTCAGTAGTCGAGAGCCACGTAGATGAGCAGAGATAAACCTCAGAAACCATGTGAGTGAGAATAGTATATACTCAGTGTATCATTTTCCACAAGTTCCCATGTGCAATACCAGTAATTCTATCTGATTATATATATATGTGTGTGTGTGTGTCTGTACACACACACACACCCCTACCTGTAGTAAAAGTACACAAAACGTGCATGGATGCTGCTCTGGGAAGAGTGCAAAGGATATTATTTCCCATCTCAAAGGACTCTTGTGAGGACGGAGGATACACAGCCTGGCTTATTGCAGGTGGTTGCTGTTAGTTCTTAGGGGGTGTTGATGCATCTTTTCCTCTCAAATTTAGAAGCTGTTACAGACTTTGGTTGCTTTTTTTAGCGTCGTAGTGTGTTCGTGTATATAATTGCTCGTTACATGTCAGCTCCTGTTCTAGGGGCCAGGAACCAGGGCTAGAGCAGTGAACAAGATTGGCAGAATTTCTGCTGTCATGGCGCTCAGAATCCAGGGGCGAGAGACAGCAAACAAGTAGAAAATTAATTGTACTCTTGACTGGCACTAAACAGTGTGAAAGAATGAAAGCAGGGTCCTGAGAGGCGGGGGGGGGGGGGGAGCTGAGGGTGGTCGGGGAAGGCCTCTCGGAGGAGTTGACTGTTGAGTGGAAACCTGCATTTGAAGAAGAGCAAGCACGTGGAAATTTTGAGGAAATGCCTTCATATAGGACCTGTTCAAAAATTCTAAGAAGTATAAAATCTTAGGAATGCATTTGCCCAAAAGTGTAGACGTATAGTTTGAAGGCTACAAAACTTGGAGTAAATTAGAGAACACCCGAGTAAATGGGAAGGTTGATGGACTGGAAGCCAGTATTGGTAAGAAGGGCGTAGTCCCCCAACTGATCTCCAAGTTCACTGCCGTCTCCATGCAAGTCCCAGCTGATTTCCCTGCAGAAAGTGACAAGCTGATCCTAGAAAATGGCGAGGCCAGTGTGGCCAGAGCCCAGTGTGGCCAGAGCCCAGTGAGGGAGGACGGGAAGTTGCTGGACATACGGTCATTGAGGTTGGTAGGGCTTCTGGAACATGAAACCCTGTGGGTCATGATGGAGCTGTCCCTGATCTCCTCGATCCCGTGGGAAGCCTTAGGAGGGCTTTAAGTGGCGGAGTGGTACAATTAAACATTTATTACGTGTCTCTCTGTCCCAGTTGCTGGGATGGGCATAAGGATGGCAAGGAACAGGACAGAATGTTGAACCTTTCAGTGGTAGGAAATGAGAACATCCTCAATTTCTTTTTGTACGTGTTGGCATGTATTTGTGTCCTATTAGGGACCTACTTCAGCATTATCTTCAGTGCAGATAGCAAGTGCTATTATTAGCAGGCCTTATGGAAATAGCAGGTGTTCGTTATAGAATAATTAGAAGATTCAAATGGAAAGAGAGCAATGCATAGCTTTCAAGATCTTACCGCTTTGACATAATGACAGTTCACATTAAGTGTTTTTTCGCTCTAGTCTTGGGAGTAGATTCATGATTTCAACGTTTCCCAAGGTCAGTAGTGAGTGACCTCTTCACCCCCCAGCACCATGAAAGGACACAACAGTGGGGATCGTAGGGTTTCTTCGGGCGAATCAGTCTGTGAGTCTAACGATTAATCCCTTTCAGGTGGAGCTGGTCAGAATAATGTTCAGCATCAACCCCCTGGAGAACCTGAAGCTCTACATCAGCAGCCGGCCTCCGCTCGTGGTCTTTATGATCAGCGTCAGCGCCATGGCAATAGCGTTCCTGACCTTGGGCTATTTCTTCAAAATCAAGGAGATTAAGTCACCGGAAATGGCAGAGGTATCGTATATTCTGGGTTCTCCTCTCGGGCTGGCCAGACCTTACACAGTAGGAGAACACCCTTGGGCTCTCCACACACCTTTCTTTCTAACCTAGAGAGAGAGCAGCATTTTTTTTCAGAATCTTGTCTTCCATCTCCCCGTGATTCACTTGGTTTGAAAGTATCTAGTCAGGCAACTACTGATTTCAGTAATGTTACCAGTTTCAGTTAGACTGTTTCAGTAATGAAACATATTCCGGAGAGTGTATTTGTAAAGTGTGTCAAGAACATAGAGAGCTAACATATTTGCTATTAAGTTAATCATAAATAATTTAAATTTATTATTAAGGTCTTAAATTAGCTAATTGCTGTTTTTGAAAACTGTAAATATTGTTATTTGGAAGCAGTAGGTCATCGTGGCGTTTTATTAGCTGTACTGATAGCTTTTTCGTTGCTTGAGAAGGGACACTAAAGAAATAGCTGGATCTTATTTGCAAATATGTTTGTCTTTTTTTTTATTAAGCAGAACTTTAGTTATCTACAAGCTTGCCTTCTAGATTTTACATTGTGGTCAGTTTAAATAAATTATTAGGGTATTGCTCTTTAAACCTTAATCTAGGCAAATAATAGTTTGAACACTCATAATACAGATTTTAAAAGGTGTATTTTGCATATACAAAGAAAACAGCACAAAGTTAACAATTCTTATTTAATAGAGCTGAATGATAATGTACCTATTAATAAATGTATTTTACATGTTAGAAATTATGCTGAATTAATGATATGGTAAATTTGACAAATGAGTTCCTGCTTTAATAGATTCCTGGAGTGCCTTCTCTTACCCTTTTTCTTCCTGAGTGTGTGCCTTGGTGGGAGTGGGAACGGGGGCAGGGGTTGAGATCGCACTGTTCCTGCCTTGTGTGTGCCTTGTGACAGAGAGGAGGGTTCTACTCGGTGTAATGGGAAACATGGCTTTCTCTGTGCTCTGTGCTCTAAATCCTGGAATACCTTGGCAGGAGGGGCCACCTTCACAAGTGAACTCTCTCACTGTTTAGGTAACAAGTTTTAGCTATTTCTGCCATGAAACCCTTTCAAAGAGTTTCTAACCAAGAAACATACAGGCTGACTCAGTTCTCCCTCTGTTCTGACTCTGCCTAAATCTTTAAAGGTTGTGCAAATAGGCCGCACCCACATTAGGGCTGAAAATGAATATTCTGGTCACAGCCAGGGCTCTGCAGCCTCCTGGCATTGCTTTCCCTCAGAGCCCAAGCCCATGTTGAACACTTGGCCAAGGCAAGGGATTAAGAGGTAGCCTGGATAATTAGTACTTAATAATCGAAATGGGGCCTGACATTGGCTTTGGCTGACTGTTCAGAATGGACTCGAGGTCTGCAGGAAAGCATGCCACGCTGCTGCAGAACTTTGGTTATGATTAACTTAGTGATTTTATTTTCAAATGAGGATCTTAGGAATATGGGAAAAGTTAGGGGCTATGAATCAAAAAACTTAATCCTGCGTCTGCCTTTGTAGAATTAGAGAGTCCATACAGTTGCTCTGGGTCTCAGTTCCCTCATGTCTGGAATATGAAGGGATGAGACGAGAATGTTCATTTTCAGCCCTAATGGTTTCGAATGGTCTGCTGAGTTTGTAGGTTTGGGGAGAATGTAATTCGATACACCCCGTTGCAGTCTTAGGAAATGCCCTAGGCCGATACACCAGTGCTCTAAAGGTAGACTCGCTTGCCTGCTTGAGGATTGCTCAGGTGGCTTTTTTTTCTTTTCTTTTTTTCAGTGCAGCGAGGAAAGGGTTTTTTCAAGAGGTAGCGACAGGCGATCAAGGCGACAGGAGAGTAAGCCTCAGATCCACCTCCCTGAAGGAGGGTCAGGGATATCAAGTGGCATTTTTAGTCAAGGCTAGTGTTAGAGTCATGGGAAGTGTAACTCGGTTCGTCTTCAGATTTGGCAACCTTTTGTAGACTGATGTTGCTTGGAGAAAGAAGTAGTATGTGGCAGCCTAGGCTAGTTGTTGCCATTTCAGCCTGAGTTCATCTTTGCTTTTCTGTGAAAATTAAATTGAAATTGAACCAGGTGGGTGTTTTACTGTGTTGGTTTCAGTTTAATCATGATGTGATCAGCTGTATGTATTTTTAAGATTGCTTATGATTGAAACCATCAGTACAGATATTAAAAGATGCCTGAAAACATCTTTTCTCTTCCTTTTTGAAATTGTTCCTGTTTTAAGGTAGTTCAAAGTCCATGACAGAGGGGAAAATGAACCCCATGAATATTGGCATTGACTGCAGTATTGCATTCTGTGGAGAGAAAGCAAGGTGTATACAATTGACCTTTTGAGGAATTATTTTAAGGCAGCCTTATGTATTTCTTTAGTTATTTAGTTTTATTTATTTAAATAATCCCTGCATCCAGGGTGGGGCTTGAACTCAGGACCCCAACCAAGATCAAGAGCTGCATGCTTTTCTGACAGAGCCAGCCAGGAGCCCCAAGGCGGCCTTATTTAAAAAAAACAAAACAACAACAACAACAAAAACTAATCATGGGGCACCAGGCTGGTTCAGTCGGTGGAGCGGGTGACTCGATCTTGGGTTGTGAGTTTGGACCCCATGTTGGGTGTAGAGATTACTTAAAAATAAAGTCTTAAAAAAATAATCATAACTGCTAAAGTGAATTTGGATTAATGCTTTTAATGTTCTACTACTTTCATTCAAGCTTTCTTTTCAAGTTTGGTTCTCAAGCTGGATCATTTTCTGTAAGTATAATATGCTGGGTTTTTTTTTTTTTTTACACCGTTTCTTGAATAAGCTTGTTTAATCTTGTAGTTTATTTAATGTCTCGTGCCAATGAAGAGTTCATATTTCAGATTGTGATTATGAGAGTGGTTTGGAAAACCAGCATTATTATGTCAGTGCAAGAGGCTGGTGGCTGTATTGTCATAGTTATTTTCAGTGCTTAGCTCTGTGGCCCTTGACCCCACCCAGGGGTCATGGCTGTAGGGTACGGTGGCACTCTCAGACTGCCCACACTTGATTTCCCTCTGTTTCGTTATACCGCAGGATTGGAATACGTTTCTGCTGCGGTTTAACGATTTGGACTTGTGTGTATCGGAGAACGAAACATTGAAGCACCTCACAAATGACACCACAAGTCCGGAGAGCACAGTGACCAGCGGGCAGGCCAGAGCGTCCACCCCGTCCCCGCAGGCCCTGGAGGACTCGGGCCCAGTGAACATCTCCGTTGCCATCACCCTGACCTTGGACCCGCTGAAACCCTTTGGAGGGTACTCTCGCAATGTCACCCATCTGTACTCGACCATTTTAGGGCATCAGATTGGACTTTCAGGTATGTGAGCGTAGCCATTTTCTGTTCAGATTTCCTTAGGCAGCAACCCTTCCAAGACAGTGTTAGTAGTATACGGTTTTTACTCATCCGATTATTTTTATTTTTACGTGTCTCCCCTTTTCTTGAGTTTGAACTAAACGAAGTCAAGAAGGAACTGTTTCTGCTACATCTTCACTTAAAGTGCTTGGTGTATAGCAAGCTCTCAATAAAAGCCGCTGAGAAAAACTTTTAAGGCCTAGCTCTGGTTTTTATATTTTCAAACACAAAATTTTTATTCAGGTTTTTCATCTTAGAGTTTTCAATACATACTACAAATATTGTTAGTAGTCTACAAATTTTTGAATGTCCACATTAGCTCAGCACTGTGCTAGCTGTATGGAAGAACTAGAGAAAGCCTAAGATCTGGTCTTTCGATTTGGAAGTTTAGGATTATGGAAGAGACAAATATAACATGAGTTAATATTTATCAACACTTACCAATAGTTCCTGGCACAAAGGAAATGCTATGTTAAGTGCCAGGCTCCCCTCTCAGCAGGGAGTCTGTTTCTGTTTGTCCCTCTGCCCCTCCCCTACTTGTGTGCTCTCCCTCTCTCTCCAATAAATAAATCTTTAAGAAAAAAGTAATATTAAAAATAAACATCTATAGAACATTGAGTGCTGCCCTTTGACCAATAGTACCCTCTGACCATGACAGACTGTGAGTGATTCAGGAGAATGTTGAGGAAGTAGCAGAAGCTGGAGTAATTAGGAAAGACTTCCTACAGGAGGCGTAGACCTTAGAAGAATAGTCTTTGGTTCTTTGTTACCAAGAGCCTCTCAGTCCTTAGAGGAACTTGGGAGTGCCCGGCAGCCTCCTGCTGGCTTTTACGGGTGAGAGCTGTTCCCACGGGAATGAGGCAAGGGTGGACCTTCTCCTTCTGCTGTGGTTTTAGAATACCTTGGTTTTCGTTTAAGCTTCTTTATCTCTTACCAGTTCCCTGACCTTCCTGAAGTCTGTTAGACCCCCGATCCTCAGTCTGCTCACATGTGAATGTTTGTGGGATAGCGGTATGTTTTGTGTGAAATGATACATGTAAAAGCAATTTGGAAATGGCACGAGTGCCGCACAGGTGCTATAACAGCGATGATGATAACTCACCCAGCCCCCAGCTTTCCGCCTTGGGCAGTGGGGGCCCTTGTTGCCTGGCATCTCTAGGCCCTGGCTAACAGTGGCCCCTTTCCATTTGCCACACCGTGGCTCTCCCAGGTGAGCAGGCCTCAGAGTCCGGCTCAGAACTCTTGTTTCTGAAATCCCACAAAGGCAGATGTCTTCCTTCTGTGGGCTGATAGGGGATTCCTGGGTGAGTTTGATTCCAGGATTCATCGACATCCCAGAGCATAATAAATAGATGGGTTCTTACCTTTATTTACCAACACCTCTCCCTCCCTCCCACCCCCCTCCACTCCCCCCTCCCTCCACTCCCCCTCCCATTTCTCTTTCATAGGCAGGGAAGCCCACGAGGAGATCAATATTACCTTTACCCTGCCTACAGCTTGGAGTTCAGACGACTGTGCCCTTCACGGTCACTGTGAGCAGGTGGTGTTCACCACCTGCATGACCCTCACAGCCAACCCTGGTGTGTTCCCCGTCACCGTGTAAGTGTTTTCCTGAGCCCGGTGGATGTGCGTCAGAAGCCCCATTTACCATGAGTATGACTGGGGCGCTGCGGACGCTCAGAACGCCCGCAGTAAGTTACTGTGTAGGACTGTCACGGCCAGACCTGTCTAAAGGGTTATTTAAGTTGAATTTGGAATCCTAAAGGTAGAACTTCTGCATGTAAGTATCAGAGAGTGAATGCTTCACAGGCCGTAAGCATCTGGTGTTGCTGCACGTTCTTAGGCTGCCTGTCCTGTTGGTAGAATCGTGTGACAGAAAAGAGAAATAAGAGCTAATCCTATGTCCAGGATGACTTGTAACGAAGCCTCCTGAAAGATGAAGTTTTATTCATCTCCGTTATTTGGAAAGAGTTATTTTTTACGTCGAGAGCATAAATGAATCTTATTTTCCACGAAACTGTTTCTGTTGCTGAAACATGCCTCACGTTTTTTGAGCAGCTATCCATGTTACCACTTGGCCTTTTAAGGTTTTTGTTTTGGGTTTTTTTTGCCTCCTTTCTCTGTAATGGCGATAACGATCTATAAATACACGAAATACACAAGATGTAGCCTATTTGAAAGAATTCTATGATGAATTCTTTTTAAATAAGAATAATTACGGGGGGGGGTGCCTGGGTGGTTCAGTTGGTTGAGCGTCCGACTCTTGATTTCGGCTCAGGTCATGATCTCAGGGTTGTGAGATTGAGCCCCATGTCGGGCTCTATGCTGGGCATCAAGTCTGTTTGAGATTTTCCCTCTGCCCCTCCCCAGGCGCGCGTGCGCATACTCTCTTTCTCTTAAAAAAAAAAAACAAAAAACCCACCAAAAACTCTGGAATTTATCTGTTTTAGATATTTGGAGGTTTATAGGACAAGATCAGATAAGTTAAATATTGTTTGCTGTTGGTTATATCTGATGAGAAGTTTGTGTATAAAACTTTCAGTCATGACTAACAATTTAGATAATTTGCGAAAATGGGCTTAAAAGGAGCAGGTCTCTCTTGGGCTACATCATGGGCAAGAGAACCATGGGTTGGTTGACTTGTGAAGGCAAAAATCTTAACAACCAGACTTCTAAATGTTGGATGCCTGTTTCTTATTCTGTTACGTGTTTGTTAAATTAAAAAAAAAAAATCTGTGAACTAAAAACATAATGGTCTTCATCTCCAAGAGATGTGTGTCTCTTATTTCTCTCTTCCACACATGTGGCTTTGCTCAGTGTTGTGCTGGGGCCGTGGGGGAGACCCAGGTGAAGGTCTCAGGCCACTGAGCCCGTGTCTTTCCCTCTCTTCCCCTGCAGACAGCCACCACACTGTGTTCCTGACACGTACAGCAACGCCACGCTCTGGTACAAGATCTTCACGACTGCCAGAGATGCCAACACCAAATATGCCCAGGATTACAATCCGTTCTGGTGTTACAAGGGGGCCATTGGCAAAGTGTACCATGCTTTAAACCCCAAGCTTACAGTTATTGTTCCTGACGTAAGTGAGAAAAATCGTGTGTGCGTCTGTCTGTCTGTCTATCTTCCTGCATCCGTGAACTGTTATGTAGGCCACCTTTACCTCCTTGGGTTAGCTTAGCCCGTGCCGTTCTAGATTTCCAGCTGGGCTGGGAGACTAGGTGCAGTAGTGGAGGCTTGGGAAAATGTGCCACCCTGTTAGTTACGAGAACTCTGCATCTGTTCTTTGTTTTCCGCTTTGATCCCCAGTGGTCGTATTTGTCAAGCAGCCGTCGTGTGCCTGACTCGTAGGGGTCACAGGGGATGCTGTCCCTTCTGCTCATTCACACGGCCGCTCAGGGAATAGTTGGTCAGTGTCAATATGAGCAGTAAATAGTCCGGGAAAATAGAAGTAAATCGGAAGAGATGAGTCTTTGGCTAGATATTGAGGCCTGGATAGGATTTTACTCAATAAGGAGGAAGGCACCCTAATCTGGACCAGTGGATGATGGGCTCGCTTAGCTTCCTGCTTAGACTTGAACCCACTTTTAACAGACTGCTCGGATTTTTGTAAATGTCCGTCCTTTTCTGTCGGTATATGATAGGTAGATTTCTTTTCTTCTTTCTTGATTGTTTTCTCTTTCTTCTACCAAGTTGTAGCAGTTGGTAGGCTGGGGGCCTGTGGGAGTGAGCAACGGAGATGAGGCTGGATGCTGGGCAGAGGCCAAGGTCCAGAAGGCCGTGGGTGCCTTGCTGAGGCACTTAGACTTTCTGCATTTGGGCTGTAGGGTCTTAGTAAAGCAGTGTGTGAGGAAGACTGGTCTGCCCACTCGATGATGTGTTTATGGGGTGGAGCCCAAGGCTGATGTTTCGAGGCCTGGAGGTGTGTGTGTCTGTGTGTAGGTGTGTGAAGGAAAAGGAATGGAAGCGTGGCTGAGACGCAGCTCCTGGCAGGCCTGGTGACTGACCACCTGTGGAAGGTCAGAGAGGAGTGAATCAAGGACTTGGAAAGTGAGAGCAAGACAAAGACAGAAGCTGCCCATGGGGAGAGGCCTTCTTGGTCGGGAATAGCGAGGAATTGGGAACACAGGCTTGGGCTGTCAGCCATATGACCTGAGGGCAGTCAGAGGAAGAGGATGGAAGAGAAGGTTAGAGGTTAGAGCCTCTGGGTCTCTGGGGCCTTCTGGGGAACGGGGGGCCTGGGGGCAAGGTGCTCTTGGGAGTGTGGGAGTGTAGAAGCCAGGTCAGGGGGCTGCCTTAGGAAGGAGTGGGTGGTCCCAGGGACACTGTCTTTACTTAGATCTAGTTTTACTAGTTTAGAAGAGAAAAAGAGAAACCTCTCTCCTTCCAGTTTAAGAATTAAAGTTGAGGCAAGTCTGGATGTTATGAACCCTGTTTCCAGAAACCTAGCATTAAAATCTTCCAGTAACTCAGTGCAGATGTTTCTGGTTTATTCTCTTTTATTCAGGATGACCGTTCATTAATAAATTTGCATCTCATGCACACCAGTTACTTCCTCTTCGTGATGGTGATAACAATGTTTTGCTATGCGGTTATCAAAGGCAGACCCAGCAAATTGCGTCAGAGCAATCCTGACTTTTGTCCCGAGAAGGTGAGCGGTGGATGGTGCGGCCCAGCAGTTTGCTGGAGATCTCTGTAGACAGAAAGTCCTGCTTAGTCCTTACTCCCATTATTGCTGGTGGCTCCTTTCCTCCAGAGAAATTAGGTCCTGTCTTTTTATCAGCAGTAGTCTGCCCTCAGCCTAAATCATGGTGTTGGATTTTCAGCCATACACCCACTTCTTAGCTGGTGAAAGGTACTGACTGGGAATTGTTCTCAAAGTCCCATGGGAGAGCAGGGGTCCCTGAAGGGCTGCTTCCCGTCTGTTTCTATCAGCTTGAGAAATCATCTCATAGAATCCTGATCATGGTTTCAAAACCGTTAACTCTGTCTCAGCATGGGGTTTCCGCTGGATCGGCCGCTTCCTGCAGGAGACTTTTTTAGATTTCTATTCATTCCCTGCTAAGTGAGATTTTTTTTTCCTTAGGGATTTAGTAATTCCTCTGCCCGATAGATGCATGCCGTTTAGCTCCCTGGTGTTCGGTTGGAGACCAGAACCCAGTGAGGGTGCTGGTGGGGCTGTGTTACCCGGACTTTGCTGTGTGACGGGATTGCTCATCTTGTTCTCTTCTAGGTGGCTTTGGCTGATGCCTAATCCCACAACTGCCCGTTTTCTAAGGGAGACTGAGAGAACCATAATCATTGCCTGCTGAAGCCAGCCTGGGCCTGGACACTCTGTGAATATGTTATCTTGCAATGTTGGGTTATTCCAGCCAAAGACATTTCAAGTGCCTGTAACTGATTTGTATATATTTATAAAGATCTATTCAGAAATTGGTCCAATGATGCACGTGCTTCGCACTGGGTGCAGCCGGAACCCTTCAGCCTCCCCTGTGGACTTGGCGGGATGTTCCTGAGCAGCGCGGGAGAGGCTTATGATCTCACTGCTGCCGAGCAGACCATGCTGTCTTCACCAAGGTCACAGGGGCATTTCATCGCTGGCGGGGTTGAGGTTTGCTTTGGTTCTTGTTTCAGCCCGATATGTACAGAATGTTCGAAACAGTCTGCACCTTCGATGTGATATTGCATTTCCAAAGCCACCAATCCATTTTGTGGATTTTACGTGTCTGTGGCTTAATAATCATGGTAACAACAATAATCCCTTTTTCTCCGTTTTGCTTGCAAGGAAACATGCCTATCTTTCTTAGTTTCTTGTTTTGTTTGTTTTTTTCTTTGAAAAGAAAAGTAAAATAGTCACATTTTAATACTACTCTAGTTAGGACAGACTTGTGCTTTTATCTTGAGTAAAAAGTTAACTATTGAAAAATCACCTACATGGTAAAGATCTAAGTTTCATTTTCCATATGGATAGTGAGGAACCTGGTCTTGTTTGAGTTGAGTTGGCACTGTCTTTTCCTCCTCTCTTGTCCCTTCCCTCCATTATAAAAGTTAAAGCAGCGTCCTCACTCAAAAGAGCTTAAAAATTAAGTAAATGGCTCTAGAGTAGAGTAGAAATTAGCTGTTCTGTTTTCTGGAATGCAGACGGCAGTATGGAAAGAGAAAGATAAGTCAGTCTAATAGTCGTGCAAGAGTTTCTGGTCTTTGAAGAGGGAGTGGATTTTCTTTCTTCCTTTTACTTATTGCCTATATTTTTATGCAGTGAACATATCTTCAGAAGGAAAATGGTAACTGGTAGATCAGTGACACGAAATGGTGCCTGTGGAATTGGAAGGAAGGCAGCTCTGATCTGCCGTGTATGAGGAAAACCAAAGCATTTTTCTTTCCTGGGGCATTTGGATGATCTAGACCCTTTCTCCCTTTTGCCTTCTAATCCATCTTCATGTAAAAAAAAAAAATTGTGTTCTCTTTTCTAGTCCTTTGTTACTTGTATTCTTACTGTTTTTTCGTAATAGCTCTTTGCCTTAATAACTCATTGTCATGCCTGACTTCTGTGTTCTCCCAAGCAATGTTGTAGAGCAGAAGGGCAATTGAAACCTTGGACGTGACTGTCAGCACTTCTTTCCCTCAACTTCAGGTCTGTAGTCTGTTCCAAATTTAGAATCAGTCGTGCAGTCTGAAATAATTGGGCCTAGAACACGTGATCCCAGGCATTCTCGAGTGGGAAACCATTGTGGGCTCTTACTGAAGATTGTTAAAGTAATCACTGTAGTAACTTAATATGTTAATATCCCTTTTTTTTTCTTTTTGGTACATTTCAAGCACAGTAATCATACTTGTCTATCCAGTTTTTTCATGAGTTGCTTACGTGATGCATGGCTAACCTGTTCATTTAGTTTTCTCTTTAGAGACTTTGAGACTTTTACGAGACAAGATGGAGAAAGAGCCATTTGGCTTGGCCTTTAGAAACATCAGTATCATTAAGACCAACAGATTTTAGGTTAAGCTGCTACTGAATTAATAAAATCCCAGTGGAGTTAGAGGGCGAGATTTATAACTGGCAGAGTACCATAAAAGGAGAAAGACAGGTGAAAAAGTGTATTTCACTGGTTTGTTCAATCCAGCTTGTTGCTAATATTAATTACCCTTGTTTTAATGACAGGGAATGGCTGGACTCTGTAGCCAGGGGAGGAAGGACTCTGTTAGGCATGAGGGAAGGAAGTGCCAAAAATGCCTGGACAGTATGACTTGTCATGAGGCCAGGACACACACTTTAAAATCCAGCATTCACTTTAGCAGGTAATTTCTCAAAGATCTTACGGAAACCCAGAGTCAGTCAGGCGTCTAAAGGAAGGCGGGGAAGAGGAGAGGCCGTGGACCTGGGTGAAGAGGTCCAGGAACCGAAGAGACGCCAGTGGAATCTCAGGAAGTCCAGAGTCCTGTTCCTATCCGGGCACTTGCAGACAAGGCCCGGTCCTCCGCCGCATCTCGCTGGGGGACGTCAGGATTAGAAGAGCATCCCCACACAGGGCCCAGGTGCCACTCCGAGGGACCCCGCGCAGGAGCCGTGGCGCGTTCTCAGGCATCTTGGACTGGAGGTCCAATCAGAGGTTAGCAACTTACTATTAAATGGTTGTTTCAGATCATATTGATCTCTTTCCTTTTTCCTTTTGTCCTTTCACTGTATGACTTGAATCAGTTTTGATTCTATTTGTAAGTTTTTCTCGTCACTAGGAGCCTGCGTTTCAGTTGCATTTTCTTTGGCAGTTTGTAGGGATTCAGCATGCTGGTTTTCAACCCTCCTGCAGGCACTGTGGGGTTACGAGGGCCAGCGGACCCATCTCACTTACCTTGCTGCATGGTGGTCAGTAGCTGATCTGTTATGGCATTCACTCCCAGATTAATTTTCTGTGTTTGAAATATGTGCATATGTGCTTTACAGAATAAAACCTCTGAATTTATTTGCCATGTCTCCCGTTTCCTGCCATCTGATGGGTGTTTTCTAAGGGAAGAACATCTGCGCGAAGTAATTGAGGGTGTTTTGCAAGCTGTTCTCTCCACGCGTCACCCACCCTCAGGATGTGGGGGGGGCCGCGTTTCCTACTCGCCGGCCTCAGCAAGCACCCGAGGGCACGAAACCTCTTCTAGTGCAGCGGACCAGCAGGTCCTCACAGACGTGGCCCAGATCCTGCCCAGAAGTAGGTAAAGTAAGGAATACAGACCACTAGGGAGCATTTGAGTAGGTGTGGGCATTTGAAGACCCCCTTTTCCTGCTCTAGAGCTCCCACACGTGCTAGGCTTCCTTCGCCAGGGCGCTGCATCCTCTGCAGTTCTTCGTAAAGGGAGATCATGTTCACTAACGTGAATTCTCCCCTCTTCCAGGGGCAGAGGCTCTGGATTCTCCTCCCTCCCCGGCAGGTGCCAGGGTCAGAGAGGTGAGCTTCTAGGCACTCCGTGGGACAGGACACCTCCACAGGCCCGTTTGTTTCCACCTCCTCCACCTTTCCGGCCTTCTCTCTCCCCCAGGTCGA
Source organism: Ursus arctos (assembly GCF_023065955.2). Lineage (NCBI taxonomy): Eukaryota > Metazoa > Chordata > Mammalia > Carnivora > Ursidae > Ursus > Ursus arctos. Next base: position 89,666,485 of record NW_026622874.1, read on the forward strand.
GCGCTGTACTCAGGACACTGCTCCTGCCTCCCTGTCCTCTGAGAGCCGCGTGCTCTGCTGCTTGGTCACAGCGCACAGAAAGAGCAGAATGAACCCACAGACCAGGGGAGTGGGGTGGAGTCTGGTCAAGGTCTTTGTGAACTTGCTCAAAGAAACTTCTCTCCCTCTGAGAGAGCCTTTTTCTCTATCTCTTCCCCTCTGAAGACTCCAGACTCCTCCTCCCGTGCCCGTTGTGGACGAAGGGTGACCTAGAGTGGTTTAGCCGTTGTAAGAACAGACGGCAGGTGTAGTGCTGTGTCCAAGGGGCCGGGGGGGTTGGCTTTTGCTTTTGGTTTTATGCAGATGCTTCCCTCCAAACTCTTGCTCAGTGAGTAACAACTATTCCTGGGGTTTCTCTGAAATGCCATCCCTGTTCCAGGAACTAGAGGGCCAGCGGCGCCTGGGCAAAATACTTAATCCTTTCGGCACTTCCGTCTCATTGGCGAGACAGCTCATAAACAAGTATTTATAATCTCGTGGCAGATCGTGATGAGATACGGAGGCTTGCGGGGTAGAAGATAATGGTCGTGAGACTTCGGGGTGGTCGCATGCGGATGGCCCTTGGAAGAGGTGCAGTTTGAACACACCCGGAAATGGGGCCGTGGGATGCGGAGGGCGGTGCTCAGAGGCTGCGCTCCAGGGGCCCTGGCTCCTTGCTGGGTGGAGAAGGGGAGGCCTGCAGGGACTCCTGCCCCCTCCCGAGGACAGGATTCCTCTGGGCTGCTGCTAGAGTGGCCCCGCGGGGCTGGCCTGCCAGAGGCCGTGCAGGGACATGCTGCAGGAAGAGAGTTCTCAGCCCAGAAGTCCAGGGTGGCAGGGACGAGCCCCGGCTCCAGCCCCCACATGCCGGGTAGCCCTGGCTGAGTGGCCTCACCTCGGTGCTGCCTACGCCGTGCCTGCTTCTCCCTCATCAAGGATGGGAACCGATGCCCGAAAGGAAGTTACATAATTGAACATCATGACACACAGTGATATTTTTAAATTTTCGTTTCTTCTATTTAATTTGAAAACGGAGCTTGACCACTAAATTGATTACACAGCCAACTAATGGAAGGCAGCCTGCAGTTCCAAAACTACCGACCTGGATAATTTATGAGAGCCCTTACGGCAGAGAGATTGCAGAGTCTGAACTCCACGATTCTAGCTAGCAAGAATTCATTTTGCCGTTTTGAGAAAGCTGCAATCTCTCTGGTCTCAGAACTTGGGAGCCTGACATCTTGAAATTACATTGACCACACCTTCATTATAAAGATGAAGTAGCTATTAATCTAAAAAATAATTTAAAAAAATACAAAGGCGGGGGGCTCCTGGGTGGCTCAGTCAGTTACAAGTCTGCCTTCGGCTCAGGGCATGTCCCAGGGTCCCAGGATCGAGTCCTGCATCGGGCTCCCTGCTTGGCAGGGAGTCTGCTTCTCACTCTCCCTCTGCCTCTCCCATTGCTTGTGCTCTCTCTCTCAAATAAATAAAATCTTAAAAAAAAAAATCTAGAGGCACACAGAAGGGGCTAGGGAAGGTACTTCCAGTGAAAACCTTTGTACCCTGAGGTTGTCTTGGAGACATCATTCCCCTGCCCCTTGATCTCCAGCCTGGCTCTTGGATCACCTCCTGAATCTGAAAGACTTCCTTCCCAGAGACACCTGACTGTCCGTCTTCTGTCCCTGTCCTTCTACCCTGCAGCACATCCATGACTGTGTGACTGGTTCACGTGCGTCATCCGTGCACAAGCGGGGTGGTCCATCTCCTTGGCACGGGGATTCCCATGCGGGCTCACGTGATGAACACTGCAGCCATCTGCTACCTGACCTGGGACCCCTTACTTTCCCTCTGGTCCAGGGCACCCGTTCCAGGCTCGGTCTGGCTGCTTTCCTGCCCTAGCACTGCCCAGGGGCCACTCATGCTGGGGCAGCTGCTGGCCACCTGTGGGCACGCTGATGAGCGGAATCAGGGTCGCACTTGGGCAGCAGGGACCCCATGGCTTTCACAAGCGCCTTGAGCTCAACCCGATCAGTCCTAACCTTTACTTTTTATAAATTTTACTATCCTGAAAAGAGAGAGATCATATCTTTTACCAACATGTAACTTAAAAAAAGAGGACTAACTGAAATATAAATAAAAGGGAAGCAACATGTAATGAACTCGGGTGCATTTTAAGTAAAGGTCTGGGCATGGCTACCCTGGAAGTGATGACAGTGGGATTCGATCTTGTGCCTGTGGGAGAGAGGATGGCCGTGCGCGGAGAGTGACAGGCGAGCTTCAGATGGGCCACTCCGACTCCTGCGGCAGGGCTGGAGATGGGATTTTTGTTCGATTTCCCAACAAAACAAAGTACACTTTTCCCTCAGTTTAGTTGCGTTCCTAGAAAGTACAGCATGTGTCTAAAAAATATTTCTGCAAAATGGAGTTAGGTTCCAGGCTCAAATGATTGTAAACATGTTTCATCCCTACATGAAGGGTGGATCAGACACCGGCAGGCTTGTGAAATGTGATAGGACTTTGCACTGTCCTGTGGATGGCCTCCGTGTCCGAGGAGAGGGCCCCTGTCATTGTGATAACCAGAAACCTCCCCTAAACAGAGTGTCCCCTAGGGGTGGCATCACCTTGTTGACAACCAGGGCCCTGGCGTATTAACCCCGTGCATTCTGCCCCAGACTGAAATCTCCCCGATGCCTCGGCTTTTGGCTTCCAGCCAACCCTGGGCCCTTAGAACTGCTGTCATTCCCTGGCGTCTACGGTCCAGGTCCACCAGCCTGTGATCTCTGCCTCTTCCCGGTTTGCCTGACTGTGGCCCACACATCAAGGTGATGCCGTGGGCTGGAGAGAGGTAATGCCTGGTCCCTAGTCCTCCAAGATGAAGAGGTTGGTCCAGGAGGGCAGTCCTGTGATTTGCCTCCTGCCTCGAAGATGTCCATCCGGCTACTTGTGAAAGCCAAGATTCCACTCAGGCAGGGCATTGGGAGGGCGGAGCAAGTGGTGTACTTCCTGTCCCCATCCCTCGCCCTGTATGCACCCCCACCCCCCCACCTAGCCCCAGTGCACAGAATACCAGGAGAGCAAGAAAAGGGAGTAACTGATCTTAACCCACATTCATGTATGTACGTTTTTGCCATACCCATACCCAGATAGAAAAATGAGCTGTAGGTCTAGCATGTGAGAAATTTGCCCGTGGGGTGTCTAGGTGGCTCAGTTGGTTAAGCAGTTGCCTTCGGCTTTGGTCATGATCTCGGGGTCCTGGAATGGAGCCCCGAGTCGGGTTCCTTGTTCAGCAAGGAGTCTGCTTGTCTACCCCTCCCTGTGCTCTCCCCCAGCTTGTGCACGCACGCTCTCTCTCAAAGTCTTAAAAAATTTTGCCCATAAAGTTGCTGGTGCAACAGAAACATGCTGTATATTGGACCGTGGGGGAAGGGGTTGGCTGATGTGTGGGGTAGAAATACTGTGAACGGGAAGCTTGTCAGAAATACACGGTGGAAAACCAAGAATTGGGCTAGAACTGCACAAGACCTGGAGAATGCGGGCTCTGCATCTCTTAGTGATAATGATGTTAGAGATTGGGGCCTGGGTTGGACTCTGGAAAAATGAGATGTCAAAAATCTAAGCAAGACAGGCAAAGCAAAGAAAATCTTTGAGGTGGTCTGCCCAGAATCTGAACGTATTGGCAGCCAATGGATGAAGGAAGATGTGTGGGTGGGGTTGTGTGTGGTTTTTAGATGGGGACCCTCCAAGGTACATCTTTGTGTATCTTTAGCCCCCACACCATAAGCCTGCGACACGCATACTTTATTTAGAGCAAGTGATTGTGCGTATCCCTCTGGTAGCCCATTCTAGTGACCAGGTCACGGACAGATAATAGCCTACAAGGAAGCAGGAGAACATAACGGTTAGGAGGTTGGGTTTAGGATCTGTTGCCTAATTGGCATTGTCTGGGTTCCAGTTCTGGCACTGCCACTTTACTCTTGGTAGCCTTGGGCAAATCTCATTTGTACTCTGCGTCCGTTTCCTCATCTGTAAAAATAATGATTGACAATAGTATTTATTACCTGGGGCTCCTGAGAGGATTCAGTGAGTTGAAATACGTGGAGCTTGAAGATGATAAATGTTAGCTGTAATTGTGAAGACCTGGAGTCAACCTGCTTACCTTATTCCCTGTCCATGCAGGGACTATGGCGGGGCTGCAGGACAGCTCTTGGGGTACAGGGAGAAGTCGGTGGAGGCAGGACCAGAGCTGAGCCCATAAGCCCTGCCTCTTGTTCTCATCACACCCTCACTACTTTAGTCCCTGGAAATGTTAAAGGTCCGATTCCACAGTCCAGTGCCACAGAGATTTGCTCTGTTTTCCAGATCACACTATGGATGGATGACGTTTCTCATGACTTCTCTGACTGGAGATGCGGAGGACTAGGACGTCACCCATCTGGAGTCATGAGTCCCTCCTGATAGAGCAGGTACTCCAGGTTGGGGCACAGGAGTGGTATCAGGCTGCAGGGCGCAGTCTGCTGGTTATATAATGAGTTCTGGTCCTGCAAGTTCAGCCCCAAAGCACATGACACGGGACAGGAGCCGAGAGCGTTTGGGACTTGCCCAAACCCCCGTGGCAGAGTCCCCAGCTGGTACGGTGGCATTCATACTAACATGGGATCCCAGTGCAAGAGTATCCCAGAGACCGGTGGGACTTTATCTCTCACCTCTAGTGGTAATGAATTTTACCGCACGCATTGGATATGAATTTGCTTAGGATACATGCATGACTCATTAACCTAACAACACACACGAAATCCAGCGGGTCAAAATGCCTTGACAATGGGATGACATCATGGTGTCCGTTAGCTAATATCTCAAGCCACATGAGTGGTTTAGGGTGAGAGTCATTGCTCAGAATTTGTCAGTCTCTATTTCAAACTGTGCTTATTAATTGGGCATTATTTTCTGGATGACTTTTTGTCAGAGCTATGGAAAGCATCGTTGTATTGAGCTCTTAATGGAACTTCAGAGAGACCTCCCGGTAGTAGGAGAAGGAGTTGGCTCCTCCATCATCTGTCATTTGCTTGTACTTAAGTATTATTTTCAAAGAGTCTTTTTAACCCATTTGTCCATGTTGTGGGTGTTAGTTTTAAACCAGTTAACGGGAAGTCATGACTCCCCTTAATGGTGTCCATATACACTGCAGTACCTCTTGATAAGCTGGAGGTGGATGAAGTGTGAGGGCCCTTCCCTCAAGGCAGCCTGCAGGAGTGTGCACCCCACACGTGACACATGTCCGTCCAACTCACAGTCCAAGGGAGGGTGATGATGTCGACTTGTATAGTTAATCCGGGTGGAGCCTCATTTCAATCTAGTTTTTAGAGAAAAGTTAGGAATTGACTGGTGCCATCCCATTGTCTGAGTTGTGTGTACCCCATTCTGGAGAGTACTGGTTCTAGACTGTGTTGGGACCTCTCAGTAGAAAGCCTAAAAATTTTTGAGCCTTTCCTCACCAGCAGAGGGAGATCTGCATTTGAATGGAGCGCTTCACTTAAGGAAGGCTGATTCATCCGTTGGCGCTGTAGCTGGTGGGGGTAGTCTGGATCCCAGCTGGATCCCAGGGTATGTCCAGGGCTGAAAGGTTCAGTCATGGGTATCTCTGGCAAAGTGTTAGGCAAGTACAAAACAGGACAAAACTGGCAAAACCAACTATTTCAGGGCTTTGGAAGTTGACCGAAGGCAAATAAACAAAAAGTTGAGAAGCATCTATTTATGGAAAACCTGAACTTTTGGAAAGAGCAGTGGGGGTCTTGCCTGGAGCTGTTTCCATTTCCTCTCCCAGTCCCCAACTTACAATGCTGCCATGCTGAAGGTGTCTTTGAAAACTAGCAGTTTCATTGTTGGGTTTGCTTTGGAGGAGAGGGAGAACACCCATGCTCAATGGCATTGTCAGTAAAAGTAGCAAGCCCGGTAGGAAATGAAAGCCCATAGCTTTGGTAGCCTGAGGTTGCAGACCTACTTGGGGCAGCTGGCAGTCCAGTGGGCTATATAGAAATTTACCAGGGATATCCCAGAAAACAGAGAACCAGAGAGGGCTGATCAAGCTTTCCACACATCCCTGCTTCAGTGGGAGGTTGTGACCCAAGAAGGCTCAAGCTCTGTGGTAGAGAGTAAAAGCTGGGAGAGACTTGAAAACAGACCACATTTTGACTAGGCTCCCCCACTGGCCCCCAGGTCTATTGGCAAGGGACGAAAGCCTCACTGGGTCAGGTGTTTGAACAGAATCTCTAACCAGTCATTACCTGACCCCCCTACTAGACAGACTCAGGGACAATTTCTAAGCAGATTTTATTTTACAAAAAAATGAAAATATAAATTAAAAAGCTGAGTAGAGACATCATGAGTTGTGTACCACGGTGGGGGGGGGGGAGGTGGATTCCAAAGGTTGAGTCTAGGCAACTTACTAAAAATAAAACAACAAACTTCAAAGGAAAAAAATCGGGGTCCACAGTGGCTAGAATATGTAAAATGTCTGGTGTTCGGGGCCTCCTGGATGGCTCAGTCGGTTAAACATCTGCTTTTGGCTCAGGTCATGATCCCAGGGTCCTGGTCACTGGGGAGCCTGCTTCTCCCTCTGCCCTTCCCCCTGCTGATTCTCTCTTTCTCTCTCTGTCTCTCAAATAAATAAATAAAATCTTCAAAGAAATGTCTGGTGTTCAACAAAAAATGGAAACCAAAATGAAAAATACAGTAGCATTTACAACCACTTAAACTTAGGTATGAACCTAACAAAGCATATATGGAGCTGATGAAAGAAATTAAAGCCAAGTAAATAGGCATATGGGGCTCATGACTGAAAGACTCATAGTAAAGATGTCAGTGCTTGCCAAATTGATTTAAAGATTTAATGCAGTCCTTTCAAAATGCCAGCAAGGATTCAAAATGCTAGACATAGATAAGCTTATTATAAAATTTTTAAGAAAAGGCATAGGTTCTAGAATATCTAAAATAATCTTTTTAAAAAAGATTTATTTTAGAGAGCGGGTGTGCATGTGTGAGTGAAGGGAAGGGCAGAGGCAAGGGGAGAGGGAGAATCTCAAGCAGACGTCCCCGAGTGCAGAGCCGGAGGTGGGACTTGATCTTGACTCGAGCTAAAACCAAGAGTCAGATGCTCAACCAAGTGCCACTGAGGCACCCCTAAAACATCTTAAAGTAGAATAAAAGGGGTAGAATCACTGTGCCCAATATTAAGGCTTACTCGATAGCTATGGAAACAGCATAGTACTGGTGAGAGGACAGATGCAGGGATCAGAAGCAGAACAGGAAGCCCAGAAATAGACCCACACAAGTACGCCCATTGGATTTTTTTTTTTTTTTTTTTAACAAATGTGCAAGAAACAAATCAGCGAAGGAAAGATAGTCCTTTCAACAAACGGTGCTGGAGCAACTGGACATTCATAGAAAAAAAGATGAACCTTGGCCTAAGTCCCACGTGTCATGCAAAAATTAGCTTAAAATGGATCATGGACTTAAGTACAAAATGTAAAGCTATAAAACTTTAGAAAAACCGTGGGAGAGAATCAGGATCTAGGGCTTGGCAACAAATCCTGAGACATGACCCCACACATAATCCATAAAAGGAAAAGTTGACAAGTTGAACTTCATCATAGCGTAAAACTCTTGGTGCATGAAAGACACTGTTAAAAGGATGAAAAGACAAGCTACAGACTTGGAGAAAATATTTGCAAACCACATACCCAACAAAGAACTATGGTGGAGAATATGTCAAGAACTCTCAAAACTCAACAATAGAAACACTAAACAGCAATTCAATTAGAAAATGCGCAGAAGATATGAGCAGATATTTCACTGAAGAGATTTCAAATCAGCAAATAGAAAGATGGTTAACATCTTTAGCCATTAGGGAAATGCAAATTAAATCCATAACAAGGTTTCATTACAGACCTATCTGAATTGTGAATGAATGAATGGTGACAACATCAAATGCTGATAAGAGCAAAGAGAGACTGAATTACTCATACATTGCAGGTGGGAATGTACAATTGTACACCCACTCTGGAAAACTGGAATTTTTTATGAAACTATTAGCATGCAACTAACCATACAATCCAGAAATTGTACTTTGGGGCATTTATCCCAGAGAAATGAAAAATATATGTTTACACAAAAACCTGTACATGAATGTTGTCAGCAGCTTTATTCGTAATAACCCCAAACTGGAAATGACCTCAGATGTCCTTCAATGGGTAAATGGTTAAAAAAAATTGTGTATCGCTCTGGGCTGCTGTAATAAATTACCGTAGACTGGGTGGCTTACAAACAACAGATGTATCTCTCAACAGTTCTAAAGACTGAGAAGTCCAAGATCCAGCCTCCAGCAGATTTGATGTCTGGTGAGGGCCTGCTCCCTAGTTCACGGGCAGTCATCTTGCTGTGTCCTCACATGACAGACAGGCAAAGAAACTCTCTGGAGTCTCTTTTATAAAGGCACTAATCCCATTCTCGAGGATTCTGCCCTCATGACCAAATCACTTCCCAAGGACCCCACCTCTAAATACCATCATAGGGTATTATACCATCCTAGGTTTCAACATGAATTTCGAGGCAACACAAAAATCCAGGCTGTGTCACTGTGGTTCATTCATATCACGAAACCCTACTCAGGAATAAGAACAATCAATTGGGGCGCCTGGGTGGCGCAGTCGTTAAGCGTCTGCCTTCGGCTCAGGGCGTGATCCCGGCGTTCTGGGATCGAGCCCCACATCAGGCTCCTCTGCTGGGAGCCTGCTTCTTCCTCTCCCACTTCCCCTGCTTGTGTTCCCTCTCTCGCTGGCTGTCTCTCTCTCTGTCAAATAAATAAAATCTTAAAAAAAAAAAAAAGCAATCAAGACACGCAACGACTGGGGTAAATTTCAAAGGCCGTATGCGAAGTAAAAGATGCCAGTCTTAAAGGGTCACATACTATATGATTCCTCTTATATAACTTTGTCGAAATGACAATTACAGAATTAGAAAACATTTCTTCGTAGTTTCCAGGAGTGAAGGAGGGAGGGTGGTGGGTGTGGGTGTGGCTATAAAAGGACAACAGGAGGGATCCTTCTGATGGAACTGTTCTGGATTTTCACCATCAATGTCAATATCCTGGTGGTGACACTATACTGTAGTTCTTCAAGGTATTAACTACTGGGGAAAACTGGACGAAGGGCTCATGACATCTCTATTATTTCTTAAAACCGCATGTGAATCTATAATTACCTGAAAGTAAAAATATTGATTAAAAAATCTGAGCAAAGACATCAGTCTCCTTCACACTATGGAGGAAGATACATTTCACAGATTAACCTCAGCAAGTTACTAAAAACAAACAATAGCAACTCTCAGGGAAAATTCAGAATCCCAAGTTGCTACAGTATATCATGCAAAATGTCCAGTTCTCAACAAAAAAGTATGAGGTGTGTGTGCAAACACAATAAAATACATATTTGGTGAAAAACAGTCAACAGAAGCTGTCTCTAAGTGGACCAGATGTGGGATTTAGCAGACAAAGGCTTCAGAGCAGCTATTATAAACACACTCAGAGAATTAAAAGAAAATACAATCGAAGAATTGAAGCAAAATATGATTAACAACTAAAAAACAGGGATTCTCAACAAAAGCAATAAAAAATATGACAAAGAACCAAGTGAAAATTCTACTTGAAAACCAATAACTCGATGAAATATTTACTACATGGTCTTAACAGTAGATTTGAGATGTAGAAGATTCAGTGAACTTGAACATAGATCATAAAAGCTACCCAATCCTGAGCACTAGAGAGGGGGAAAAACCCAGAAACGACTGGATTGAAGAAAAATGAACAGAGCCTCAAGACCTGTGCTGGGTTAGTCAGACCTGTCAGTATGAACTCATGTTTGCCTTGATATATGCAGATGGGGCGGAAAGAATTACAGGTGTGTGGACACATACGGGTTAGAATACATATATACATTTCCAAACTCTGTCCACCGAGAGGGCCTTGAAGCTGAAGCACTCCCGTAGCATAAGCGCGCCTAGTACCCAGATCTCAGGTTCTAAATACCATTCTCCAGTAAAAGAGACTGAGGCTCCTTGGGAGAGTGGCTGATTCTAGGACCGGGGCAGGGTTCTGGTCCCAAATAATAGGTGTAGATGCCCTCTGCCCCCTTCTGGGAGGTGGAGCTTGAATATGGTCTGGGCTGAGTGATCCACTTCCGAAGAAGAGAGAAAAGGGAAAAATAATAACGATACAGTGGAGAAATCTGGCAGATGCAATCTTAACCGAGTGATGAAGGTTACTATCACCATTAATGTCATGGTGACATTGTGCGCCCCTAAAACAATGCATTGGAAAGGATACTTCCCCCTGTGAAGGATACTTCCCCCAAACCTATAACCTATTCTAATCATGAGAAAACATCAGAAAAACCCAGATTGACAGACATGCTGCACGATACTTTGCCAGTATTCCTCAAAAGTGTCAAGGTCATAAAAATTATGGAAAGATTGAGAAACTGTCACAGATCGGTAGAGACTAAGGGGACACGAAGATTAAATGTTATGGGTACCCTGGGTTGTGTCCTGAAACAGGAAAAGGATATTAATAGACAAACTAGTGAAACTGGAAGAAACTCTGTAGTCTAGTTAAGAGCTGTTCCACTAACAACTTCTTAGTTTTGACAACATAGTTATGTTAGATATTAATATTAGAGCTTACTCGACACAGACACACACAGACACACACAGAAGGCTCTATGGGAACGCCACTGTCTTTTTTCTAAAACTAAAATTGCTCCAAAGCAAAAAAAAAAAAAAAAATTGTTGTTTGTTTAAAGAGTAAGAAATATGTCTGTGTAATGATATGGAGAAAACTCCCAAGATGTAAGTGAACATATCAACGTGCAGAATTTTAGGTGTAGTTTGCTCTCGTTTGGTTGTAAATGCTGAGGCCCTTTCTGGAAAACTCCCCAACACTGGTAAGAGAGTTGCATCAAGGGAGGGTAATTGAGTGGGTTGGGGCGAGGAGTGGGAGGGAGGCTTTTTCCTTTCAAATTTTATACCATGTGCAAAAAAAGTGAATTAAAAAATGTACATAATATTGCTTTTGGTCAAAGGTACATATATAAATTCCTTAAATCATCCAGGATTAGGAAAAAGAAACTATTAAAAAAAACATTTGAGCTCCCAGAAGCAGCAGCTGACTTGAACATTAGGAGCCAGGATTAATTGCTCTCTGCGCTAAAGCTTGGGAGAAAGGCCACCCTAGAAGCTGAGGGCTTGAGGCTGGAGGGGAGCAGGTTTATACCTCAAGGACCGACACCACAATCCTCTGTTCCATTTCTCTGCCCCTCATTCTTTTTTTTTTTTATGCTTAATTTAAAAAATTTTGTTTATCTTGTTCAGTTAGCCACTGTATAGCACATCATTCGTTTTTGATGTAGTGTTCAGTGATTCATTAGTTGCGTATAACACCCAGTGCTCGTCACAACATGTGCCCTCCTTACTACCCATCACCCAGTCACCCCCTTCCCCCACCCCTCTCCCCTCTGAAACCCCTACTTTGCTTCCCGGGGTCCGGGGTCCGTAGTCTCTCATGGTTCATCCGCCTCTCTGATTTCTCCCCCTTCCCCTATGGTCCTCTGCACTATTCCTTATGTTCCACATACGATTGAAACCATATGATAATTGTCTTTCTCTGCTTGACTTACTTCACTTAGCGTAATCCCCTCCAGTTCCATCCATGTCCATGCAGAAGGTGGGTCCTCATCCTTTCTGCCCCCATTCTTACTTGCTGCTTTCCTCCTTACCAGGTTTGCTTGCACTCGCCCTACTGCCCCTACCCTGCTTTGCTTTTCTCCGGAACACTCACATCCCCTAAGGCAGAGACCGTATTATATATTTACTTGCTCTGGGTTGATTTTGCGGCATAGCAAACCATCCCAAACTCAGGGGTAACAACCATTTTATTATGCTTGTGGATTCCATGGGTCGGGAGTTTGGACAAGGCACAGCAAGGATGAATTGTCTCTGCTCCATGAGGCGTGGGGTCTCCGTTGGGGGAGACTCCATTGAGGGTGACTGAGGGCTAGAATCACGTGTCTGGTTCCCGCATCAGGATGGTTGGAAGACGTCGCCACCGGGGACTGTGGACGGAGTGCCCCCATGTGGCCTTTCCAGTTGGTTTGAGCCTCTTAGAGCATTTACACGTGTGTCCTAGAGAGGCGTGGACCACCCTTCTCCACTGGCTGAGGCAGTCACAGACCTGCCCAGGTTCAAGGGGAAGGGGCATCACTCCGCCTTTCCCTGGGAGGAGTGCCAAGGAATGTCGGCCCTGTTTTAACACCACCACCCTTGTTTATTTCTGTTTCCTTTCTGTGAGGACAGGGACTTTCTCAGTTCTGTTTCCGCACATCCCTCGAAGGCACATGAAGAGATGTTGCTGCCGGATGTTGTGTAGTGATCGTGTTAAGCGAGTGTCCCTTTTTTCCTAGTTTTAAAAGTTCTTATTCAGAAAACTTCTCAAATGGCAAGAGCATCTTCTCAGATGTCTGTGGGGATGACCAGATGGCCCACCCACTTCACCGCTTCTGAATTCACATGCAGTTCCCACAGCCCCCGGGGCTTCGCAGCACCGTGGTCCTGCTGGAACCTACAAGCTGTTGGAGACACCCTCAGCCTTGCGGGGGAGCGGGTGGAACGTATGCATCCCTGGGGCCCAGCGGCACTTGGAGGGGCTGAGCAGTGTCCAGCAAACGAGGGTCCCCCTGGATTCACAGTGCCTCTGGCTCTTCCCGACGCTGCCAGCTGTCCATACCACACCCCGGAGCACGAGCTCCTAGGACCCTGCAAGCTGAAGGAGCTCAGAGACCTTGTGAGCTGACGTGGCCCCTAGTAGGAAGATTCATCTCCACCGTCATTGAATCCTGGTCCTTTAGGCCAAGACCCTGAGCTTCTCCACACATTCTGGGGTTTGCTCTCAGCAGAACAAGAATTTGTCATGTTGAGGACACGCAGGCCTTCCCGGGTGCTCACACATTTCTCATCTCTGCCATTGTGCGCTGTCTTGTTGGGATGGCAAAGCCAAATTGCTTGCCCTCTTGCTACAGCAATAGGGCCACCCATGATGGTCCCTCCACTGGACATGTTCTCTCCCCTCCCCAGCTCCCAGGGGCCAGACTTGTGGCCTGTGTAGCTGGTCAGTATGTCTGTTGTGGGGCCATACATCTCAAGGGCAGTGACACACGATGGAAGAGTGTCTAAAGCCTCTCTGGAAGTAATGCCCAAACAGGACTGGGGAACAGTTCCTAGTATTGAGGCACTGTCTGTTCCAAAGATGGGTCTTCCTCCTCTCTTTAATCCTGTGGCTTCCCACACCCCCTCTCAGAACATTCCCATTGCTTGAGAGGTGAACTGGGTTCAAAAGCTGACTGAGGTGCTGTGGCCAAGATCATCAGAGATTGGCCATAGCTTCGCTGTAGTCCTAGGGCTGGTCCTAGCATCTGGCTTACTAAGGGGGGGTATGAACCAGGAACATGGCTGTAGCCATCTGCTGTCAACACCAGAAAGCAGTCTTTTTCATTGCTGCATAGTATTCCTTTATGTGAATCGCCCACACTTCTCTGCTCTGTTGCTGGGCATTCAGGAGTTTTCTGTTTGGGGTCTGTTACAAATAACGATGCTATGACTATTACAGTACACGCAGGGCACCTGCGTGGCTCGGTTCATTGAGCCTCCGACTCTTAGTTTTGGCTCAGGTCATGATCTCAGGGTTGTGAGATCAAGCCCCACGTTGGGCTCTGTGCTCAGCACAGAGTCTGCTCGAGAGATTCTCTCATTCTCTCTCTCCCTGTCCCTCTGCCCCTCCCCCCACTCAAGCTCTCTCAAATAAATATCTTTAAGACATTAAAATGTCTCCTTAAAAAAATATTACAGTAAACCTGTTTTGTTGAACAAACATAAGCATGTCTGTCACGACCCCAAGATCACGAGTTGCATGCTCTACTGACTGAGGTCGAGCCCCACAGTGGGCATAGAGTTTACTTAAAAAAAATATTAAAAAATTATCTTTTTATATTTTAGCCACTCTGGTGATTGTGTTTACTCGCCATTTGAATATTCCTTGTTTTGAAGAGCTTATTTTAATATCTCGCCTATTTTAAAATTGCATTGCCAATATTTATCTCATTGATTTCTTTATATAGTTAAGATACAAGGCAGTTGTCAGATAATGTATTGCAATTGTGACTTGTCTTTTCAGCCTCTTAGTGGTGTTTGATGGCAGACATTTTAATATTCATGCAGTTTAATTGATTCAATTGTTTCTTTTATGATTGCAGTTTTTGTGTCCTGTTTAAGGAATCTTTTCCTGAACGCATCTCAAGAAGATATTCTTTCCGGTTTCCTTCTAGAAACTTCCTTTTACCTTTCACATTCAGACATGCAATCTATCTGGAATTGACTTTGTGTATGAGATAGGAATCAAGTGTTGACCCCAAACCATTTGTAGAATAGATCAGCCTTCCTCACTAAACTACAGGGTCACCTTAGTCATAGACTCCATTCTGTTCCACTGATCTCTTTGTCTGTCCTTGTGTTTACATCACATGACTTTTTCCCCCAGTTTTTTTTTTATTGTGGTAAAATACGCATAACATAAAACTTACCATCTTAACCATTTTTTAAAAAGATTTATGTATTTATTTTAGAGAGAGAGCATGAGTGGGAGGGGCAGAGGGCGACGGAGACGGAGAGGGTCTCCATGCAAGCAGTCTCCATGCTGAGTGCGGGGCCGGAGGTGGGGCTTGATCCCAAGACCCTGAGATCATGAACTGAGCAGAAACCAAGAGTCCAATGCTCGACGGACTGCGCCACCAAGGCACCCCCATCTTAACCATTTTTGAGTGTACAGTTCGGTGGTATAAAGTTCCTTCATATTGTTGGGCAACCCTCACCACCACCCATCTTTTGCAGAACTCTTTCATCTTCTCAAACTGAGACTCTGTACCCATTAACCAATAACTCCCTATTCTCCACACCCCCAGCCCTTGCCAACCACTATTCTACTTTCTGTCTCTATGGTTTCAGTTATTATAAATATCGCCTATAAATAGGCCCACATGGTATTCGTGTTTTGGGGACTGGCTTATTTCACTTAGCATAATGTTTTGTAGTGTATGTCAGAATTTCCTTCCTTTTCAGGTGATGAATATTCCATTGTATACGCATGCTGCATTTTGCTTATTCATTCACTTGGACACTTGGGTTGTTTCCATAAATTTCCCTGTCCCAGAGTCTCAGGGCACAGAAGCATTTAAATCTTCAGAGATGTCTAGGAGTTAAGGAAGGGTGTTTATAGATTTTAAACACAGGTCTGTGTATATAGGCAGAGACAAGAACTGCTTCTCCTTCCCTTCTTCGTACTTTTAAATCTTCTTATGTTTTAAACATATCTGCTTAAGACCCTGCCCTCTTCTTTGTGTGTGTTAAAAAGCACATAACAACAACGAAAGCACAGAACATAAATTTACCCTCTTACCAATTTTTAAGTGTGTAGTACAGTATTGTTAATTATGTGGGTATTGTTGCACAACGAATATCTAGAATTTTTTTTATCTTGCATAACTGACATTCTATACCCGTTGAACAACTAGCTCCCTGCTTCTGTCTCCCCCAGCCCCTGGCTACCGTCATTCTGCTTTCTGTTCCTATGAGTTCGATGTCTTTCCACACCTTATGTAAGTGGAATCATACAGTATTGGTCTTTCTGTGATTGGCTTAATTCACTTAGCATAACGTCCTCAAGGTACATCCATGTTGTAGTATATGACAGGATTTCCTATTTTTAACAGAGAAAAATATCCCATTTTATGTATATGCCACAGTTTCTTTGTCCAATAAGCTGACAATGGACACTTGAGTTACTTATTTGTATATTTTTAGCTTTTCACATGTCTATGACACATTTTGTGTGGGAGGAAGAGGTCCAGATTCATTCTTTTGTTACATGGATATCCAGTTGTCCCAATACCATTTGTTGAAAAGGCTCTCCTGGGGCGCCTGGGTGGCTCAGTCGTTAAGCGTCTGCCTTTGGCTCAGGGCGTGATCTCAGGGTCCTGGGATTGAGCCCCACATCAGGCTCCCTGCTCTGCTGGGAGCCTGCTTCTTCCTCTCCCACTCCCTCTTGCTGTGTTCCCCTCTCACTTGCTGTCTCTCTCTCTCTGTCAAATAAATAAATCAAATCTTAACAAGAAAAGAAAAGAAAAGAAAAGAAAAGAAAAGAAAAGAAAAGAAAAGAAAAGGCTCTCCTTCCCCGCTGAATGCCTTGAAGATCCTGTCGAAATCAATTGAACATAAATATATGGATTTATTTCTAGATTCTTAATTCAATTTCTTTTTGTCTGTAGACTGTCGACGACTGTAGCTATGTAGTAAGTTTTGAGATTGGGAGGTGTGACCCCTCCGACTTTTCTTTTTCAAGATTGTGTTGATTTTTCTATGTCACTTGAAGTTCCGTATGAATTTTAGGATCAGCTTGTCCTTT
Organism: Ursus arctos; assembly: GCF_023065955.2. NCBI lineage: Eukaryota > Metazoa > Chordata > Mammalia > Carnivora > Ursidae > Ursus > Ursus arctos. The sequence continues at coordinate 89,683,055 of NW_026622874.1, forward strand.
TCTGTGGGGACAAAAAAGGCATTTAGAATTTTGATTGGGATTTTATTGAATCCGTAGGCCACCTTATGGAGGATTGCCATCCTAGCAATATTAAGTCCTGCAATCCATAAACATTTCTTTAGATCTTTAATCACTTTCCACCACGTTTTATAGTTTTCAGTGTAGAAGTCTTAAAATACTGAGATACAGATTTAACCAAAGAATTGTATTATTTTTGATGCTGTTATAACTGGGATTGCTTTCTCAATTTTGTTTTAAGATTGTTCATTGTTAGTGTATAGACATGCAACTGAATTTTTTATATATATCTTCTAGCCGTCTGGATGCCTTTTATTGATGTATTTAATTTATTTCTTCTTATCCAGTTGCCCTTGCTGCAACCTCCAGTACAGAGGAGTAGAAGTGAATAACAGTTGAGTAGAAGGTGAAAGCAGCCATCGTTATTTTATTCCTGACCTTAAAGGAAAAGCTTTGAGTCTTTCACTATAAGTATGATGTTAGCCACAGGCTTTTATAGATGCCTTTTATCAGACTAGGAAAGTTCCCTTCCATTAGTTTGTTGAACTTTTTTTTTTTTAAGATTTTATTTATTTATTTGACAGAGAGAGACAGCCAGTGAGAGAGGGAACACAAGCAGCGGGAGTGGGAGAGGAAGAAGCAGGCTTCCCGCTGAGCAGGGAGCCCGATGTGGGGCTCGATCCCAAAACGCTGGGATCACGCCCTGAGCCGAAGGCAGATGCTTAACGACCGAGCCACCCAGGCGCCCCTGTTGAATGTTTTTTTTATCATGAAAGGATGTTGGATTTTGTCACATGCCTTTACTTTGTCCGTTGAGATGATATTGTGTCCCTTCCACCACATGCTCTGTCCCCATTAAAAAAATTAATAGGGTATTACATAGATTGATGATTGTATGTCAAACTAATCTTGCATTCTGTTTTTTTTTTTTTAAGATTTTAGTTATTTATTTGAGAAAGAGAGAGCAGAGAGAGAGAGCACATGAGAGGTGGGGAGGGGCAGAGGGAGAGGGAGAATCAGGCTCCCTGTTGAGCAGGGAGCCCGATGCAGAGCTCGATCCCAGGACCCTGAGACCATGACCTGAGCTGAAGGCAGACGCTTAACCGACAGAGCCACCCAGGCATCCCAATTAGGAATTAGGAATTTGAGTCCTTGCCCTTTTCTTCCTTGGTCAGTGTAGCTTATCAATTTTGTAGATCTTTTCAAAGAACTCTTGATTTCCTTGTTCTTCTCTATTGTTTTTCTATTCTTTATTTCACTTATATCCACTTTCATGTTTATTATTTTCTGTTTTCTATTTATTATTGTTTTTAGAGAGAGAGCGAGTGTGCACGAGTGGGGTAGGGGGCTAGGGACAGACGGAGAGGGAAAGAGAATCCCAAGCAGTCCCCACACTCACTGCGAGCCCGACCTGGGGCTCCATCTCACAACCCTGAGATCATGACCTGAGCTGAAATCAGGAGTCAGACGCTCAACTGACTGAGTCACCCTGGTGCCCCCCTTTTCTTCTATTTGCTCTGGGTTTAGTTTGCTCTTCTTTTTCTAGTTTCTTAAGGTGGAAGTTTAGATTATTGATTCGAGGTCTCAGTTCTTTTTTTTTTTTTTTAAAGATTTTATTTATTTATTTGACAGAGAGAGAGACAGCCAGCGAGAGAGGGAACACAAGCAGGGGGAGTGGGAGAGGAAGAAGCAGGCTCACAGCAGAAGAGCCTGATGTGGGGCTCGATCCCAGAACGCCAGGATCACGCCCTGAGCCAAAGGCAGACGCTTAACCGCTGTGCCACCTAGGCGCCCCCTCAGTTCTTCTTAATGTAGGCATATATAGCTATAAATTTCCCTCTGAACACTTTTACTGCGTCCCATGAGTTTTATTGTGTTGTATTCTCATGTTCATTTTCCTTAATGGCTCTTTAATTCTCCTTCTAATTTTTTCTCTTTTTAAAAAAAGATTTTATTTATTTGAGAGAGAGAGTGAGCTTGAGAGAGAGAGAACACAAGCAGGGGGAACAGCAGAGGGAGTGGGAGAAGCAGACTCCCCGTTGAGCAGGGAGTCCCATGCGGGGCTCGATCCCAGGACCCAGAGCCACTGAGGCACCCCTCATTTTTTTCTTTGATTAAATTTACCCTCATTGATTTTATATTTGTATCTCCTTTCTCCTAATCTGAAAATCCCAGTTCTCACTGACACTAGTATATTTACAAATTTGCTCTGTCCCACAATGCATATTCAGCAATCTCAGGATAATAATACTCTCACATGGGGCGCCTGGGTGGCACAGCGGTTAAGCGTCCGCCTTCGGCTCAGGGTGTGATCCCGGCGATCTGGGATCGAGCCCCACATCAGACTCTTCTGTATGAGCCTGCTTCTTCCTCTCCCACTCCCCCTGCTTGTGTTCCCTCTCTCGCTGGCTGTCTCTCTGTCGAATAAATAAATAAAATCTTTAAAAAAAAATAATACTCTCACATTACCACTAACAATATGATTTCTAAAAAACCAAAACCAAAACAAACAAACAAAAAAAACCAATCTAGGGCCACCTGGGTGGCTCAGTCAGTTAAGCATCTGCCTTCGGCTCAGGTCATGATCCCAGGGTCCTGGAATCGAGTCCCGCATCGGGCTCCCTGCTCACTGGGGAGTCTGCCTCTCCCTCTCTCCCTCTGCCCCTCCCCACTACTTGTTTCCTCTGACTCTCAAATAAATAAATAAAATCTTTACAAGAAAAACCCAAAACAAAAAGGCTGTCTTCCAGTTCATCGTCTCCTGGAATTATACCTCACTAGGAATGTACAGTCACTTCCATAAATATTACGTTTCAAGTCACCAGGAATAGCTCTTTTTTGTGTGGTTATACCATTATCCAGATATTTAGTACATTTATTTCATTTTGGTTCTGATTTTTAGACATTGCTTTTTAAAGGTTTAATTTTGATCTGCAATTATGTAAAAATAGTAAGTGGTTTCAAGTTCAAATTTATAAAACGAGATATATTCAGAAAAGTTCTATACATTTCTATTCCTATTCCCGGCATTCTATTTCTCCTCTTCCCCAGTAGGTTCTATTTCTCCTCTTCCCTCTCCTCTTCCCCATTTTTTTTGACATTTTCTGCCTTATCCTTTCATTGCCTAACCTGATGTCATATTATAATATCTTTCTTTGACACCGAATGTTTGGTCTCCTGACATCAGCTGCAACCCGTCCTTTAATTCTCTGACACCGACTGGGTCTCCTCTTCAACATTTCGATTCGGCTCTGACATGAACTCCTGAGGTTGGTGCAGAGCCCACAGGTGAAGCTCTTGGCCCCACAGGACAGCCTCCACGTCGGAGGCTAGCCACAAGTGGGGTTCCTACGACACCCTCCTCACTTTCAATAATTTGCTAGAATGACTCCCAAGACTGAGAAAAACACTTTACTTGTGTTTACCAGATATGATAAAGGATACAATGCAGGAAGAGCCAAACGGAAGAGAAGGCCCAGAGCAAGGGAAGGGGAACAGGGTGCAGAAGCTCCATGCCTTCTCTGTTGTGTGCAGCCCTCCAGCACCTTGAGATGTTTACCAACCCAGAAGCTCCGTGTTCCCTGTCGTTAGAGTTTTTTAATGGAGGGTTCGTTACATAGGCATGAGTGATGAAATCACTGGCTGTCAGTGATTGAACTCAATCTCCTCTCTGTGGGGGATGGGGTAGGAGGGGTGGGGCGGAAATCATTTGGTTTATTATCTAAATGTATGTCCCCCATCATGAATCATTCATTAGCATACACAAGACAATAAATTCCAAGGTTTTAAAAGTTCTGTGTCAAGGGGCACCTGGGTGGCACAGCGGTTAAGCGTCTGCCTTCGGCTCGGGACATGATCCCGGAGTCCTGGGATCGAGCCCCACATCAGGCTCCTCTGCTATGAGCCTGCTTCTTCCTCTCCCACTCCCCCTGCTTGTGTTCCCTCTCTCGCTGGCTGTCTCTATGTCTGTTGAATAAATAAATAAAATCTTTAAAAAAAAAAAAAAGTTCTGTGCCAAGAAAGGAGGACAAGAATCTATCTATCTATCTGTCTCTCTCTCTCTCATCTATGTATCTATCATGTGTCAATACTTTATAAGAATTTTTTTAAAGATTTTATTTATTCATTTGGGAGAGAGAGACAGAGCACAAGCAGGCGGAGAGGCAGAAGGAGAGGCAGAGGGAGAGGAAGAAGCAGACTCCCTGCTGAGCTGAGAGCTTGACGTGGGGCTCCATCCCAGGACCCTGGGATCGTGACCTGAGCCGAAGGCAGATGCTTAACCGACTGAACCACCCAGGTGCTCCTGTAAGACTAATTTTTTAGGAGCCCTTTTAGGCTCACAGCAAAATTAAGAAGAAGGTGTAGGGCATTTGGGTGGCTTAGTTGGTTAAGTGTCTGCCTTTGGCTCAAGTCCTGATCCCAGGGTCCTGGTCAGCGGGGAGCCTGCTTCTCCTTTTGCCCCTCCCCTTGCTCATGTTTTCTCTGTCTCTCTCTCTCTTGCAAAAATAAATAAATAAAAAATCTTTAAAAAAGAAGGTATAGGTATTTCCCATATACCCCCTGCCTTCACACATGCATAGCTTCCTCCATTATCAACATCCAAATACTCATTTTTTGTTAATGTTTCAGAACATTGTGGTTTTTTTTAAAGTTTTCAACTTTAATTCCAGGATAGTTAACATACAGTGTTATACTGGTTTCAGGGGTCAATATAGTGACCCAACAGTTCTGTACATTTCTCAGTGCTCATCATGATAAGTGCCCTCCTTACTCCTCATCACCTAGTTCCCCATCCCCCACCCACCTCCCCTCTGGTAACCATCAGTGTGTTCTCTATAGTTAAGAGTTTGTTTCTTGGTTTGTCTCTCTCTCTCTTTTGTTTCCTTTATTCATTTGTTTTGTTTATTAAATTCCACATATATTTGTCTTTCTCTGACTTATTTCACTTAATATGATACTTTCTAGCTCTATCTGTGTCATTGCAAATGGCAAGATTTCATTCTTCTTTATGACTCAGTAATATTCCATTATATGTATGTGTATATACATCCATTATGCACACACGCACACACACATACACGTCTTCTTTATCCATTTATCAGTCAGTGGACACTTGGGCTGTTTCCATAATTTGGTTATTGTAGATAATGCTGCAGTAAACATAGGAGTGCATGTATCCTTTTGAATTAGTGTGTTTTCATATTTTTGGGTAAATACCCAGGAGTGTGATTACTGGATCATAGAGTAGCTCTATTTTTAACCTTTTGAGGACCCTCCGTACTGTTTTCCACAGTGGCTGCACCAGTTTGCGTTCCCACCAACAGGGCACAAGTGTTTCTTTGTTCCACATCCTCGCCAACACTTGCTGTTTCAAATATTCCTTTTTTTTTTTTAAGATTTTATTTATTTATTCGACAGACATAGAGACAGCCAGCGAGAGAGGGAACACAAGCAGGGGGAGTGGGAGAGGAAGAAGCAGGCTCCCAGCAGAAGAGCCTGATGTGGGGCTCGATCCCAGATCGCCGGGATCACGCCCTGAGCCGAAGGCAGACTCTTAACAGCTGTGCCACCCAGGCGCCCCTCAAATATTCCTTTTTTATACATCGCAAGTGTATGCACGTATGTTGAATCTACCATTCTTAAATAGCATGCTATATATACACTATTTTCTTCACTTTGCTTTTCTCACATAACTATCTATACTAGATATTCTATAGCAGTGACTAGAGATGTACCTTATTCCTTTTTACAGCTGCAAAATGTGGACGTTTTAGTTAATCCTCTGCTAGTGGATGTTTGGTGTGTTTCTAGTCTTTTGCAAGTACAAATAGTGTTGCAATGAGTATTGTCGTGCATATATCTTTTTTGCATTTTTGCCTAGGTATCTTTGGGATAGATTCCTAGAAATGGGATCACTGGGACAATCATGTGTAGTTTCTCTACGTATGGTCAAATTCCCCTCCATTTTGCAATTTCTACCATTTAGCACTTACCAGTAACATGTAAGAGTGACTTTGATGGTGTTTTCCTTTTTCTTCTGTTTGAAAAAGTTTTTCTTTCCATGTAATTAAGTTTTTCAACCTTTTCGCTTATTGTTTCTACATTAAGAGAGTCTCCCCCATGGGGATCCTGGCTGGCTCAGTCAGTTAAGCATCTGACTCTTTTTTTTTTTTTTAAGATTTTATTTATTTATTTGACAGAGAGAGAGACAGCCAGTGAGAGAGGGAACACAAGCAGGGGGAGTGGGAGAGGAAGAAGCAGGCTCATAGCAGAGGAGCCGGTTGTGGGGCTCGATCCCATAACGCTGGGATCACGCCCTGAGCCGAAGGCAGACGCCCAATGACTGCGCCACCCAGGCGCCCCTAAGCATCTGACTCTTGATTTTGGTTCAGGTGATGATCTCAGGGTCGTGAGATTGAGCCCTGAGTTGGGCTGGGCATGGAGCCTCCCTAAGATTCTCTCCCTCCCTCTCCTTCTGCCCCTTCCCTCTGCTCGTGTGTGCACACATGCATGCTCTCTCTCTCTCGGAAAAAAGTCTCTCCCCAAAGTTTTTTTTACCCATACTTTGTTTCAGTGCTTGTTTGATTTCATATTTTTTTTTTAAGATTTTATTTATTTATATGACGGAGAGACAGCCAGCGAGAGAGGGAACACAGCAGGGGGAGTGGGAGAGGAAGAAGCAGGCTCCCAGCAGAAGAGCCCGATGTGGGACTTGATCCCGGAACGCTGGGATCACGCCCTGAGCCCAAGGCAGACGCTTAACGACTGCGCCACCCAGGCGCCCCTGATTTCATATTTTTATACTTATATCTCTGATTAATTGGAATTTTTCCTGGTGTATAATGTGAGGAATGCAGTCAACTTAAGTTTTCCACGTGGCTATCCACGTAGCTCTTATAAAAATGTCTGCATTTCCCCCACTGATTTATCTTTATATATAACACATTTCCACATGTAATTGGCCTTTTACTGAATTGGTCCGTTCATGCATCAATACAACATCATCGTATATTGTTTAAATATAATAGGGGCTTTATAGTATGTTTTGATATTTGATAGGGCTGTCTCTCCTTTATGCCCCTTTTCAAGGTATTTCTGGATTTTTGTGGCTGTTTGTCCAGGCCCAGAAAAAAAAATCTCATTATATTTTTTACTGAAATTGTGTTCAATTTAGAAACTACCTTAGGGAAACTGATATCTTTATGATATTGAGTCCTCCTATCTAAAACCATGGTATATGTCTTTTCTTTTTTTCATGTCCACTTTGTTTTTCATAATAATATTTTTATTATGTTATTCACTATACAGTACATCCCTGGTTTTTGATGTAAAGCTCGATGATTCATTAGTTGCTTATAACACCCAGCGCACCAGGCAGTACGTTTCATGTCCACTTTTTTGAGCTTCAACAGTGGTTATTTTTTTTGAGGGAGTGTTTAGCTTTTATTCCTCACTCCAGATTTTTTCCACCTTTTTTGAGAACTAATTGGCGTACGCCACTGTATAAGTGTAAGGCATACGGCACGATGGCTTGATTTACGTGCATTGTGAAGTGATTACAGCAGTTTCAGCCAACATCCCTCTTTTCATATAGATACAATAAAAAGAAAGAAAAAAAGGAAAAAGCTTTTCCTTGTGATGCGAACTCTCTTAGGATTTACTCCGACACCTTTCTGATACCTCATGCAGCATTGTCACCAGTAGTCATCATGCTGTACGTTATATCAGAGTACTTATTTATCTTATAACTCGGAGGTTGTGCCTTTTGACCACTTGGTGCGTACTTGGTAAACATTTATTGAACAAAGAGTTAAATGTAACAATTCTCACGTCAGGCCTCACCTTCCCATCTATCTCTCCTGCTACAGCTTTAGCCAGACCAAGATCTCTCTTGTCAGGCAATCACAGTGGCCTTCTGGTCTCCATCTCTAGTCTTCCTCCAGGAGATTAAATGATTCTCCAGCCCTGGAACAAAACATTAAGGCTAGTAACAAGTTATCTGTTTGGTCTTCATCTTTAACTCTGTGGGGAGTCTCTGGAGGGTTCTGAGAGGACATGAGACAAGATCCCTCTGGTTGCTGTGTGCAGGACAGATGGGAGGGGAGCCAGCCTGGGGGGGAGCGTGTATCAGGAATCAAGGTGCACGATGATAAGGTGTGGGTTCACAGAGCAATGCCATAAAGAAGTGGAATCTGGGCACCTGGGTGGCTCAGTTGGTTAGGTATCCAACTTCAGCTCAGGTCATGATCTCAGGGTCATGGGATCAGGATTGAGCCCCGCTGTGGGCTCCCTGCTCAGGGAGGGATCTGCTTCTCCCTTTCCCTCTGCCCCTCCCCCCTCACGCGCACTCTCTGTCTCTCTCTCAAATAAATACGATTTTTAAAAAAAGAGAAAGAAGTGGCATCGATAGGTCCTGGGATTGCCTGGATGTGGGTGGTGACCATGATGTGGACAGGCTCGAGTCTCTGACTTGGACCGCTGGGTGCTTAATGGTGGGAGGGAGGGGGGAGGGAAAAGGAAGCCTCAGAGAGACATAGGGGCACGTCTATGTGGAGATGTCCAAGACCCCACCAGAGCCCAGAAGAACCATCAGACTCAAGATGCAGACATGAGAATCTCTCACATATCCACGATGTTTGAAGCCACAGGACTGTAGTTTCATAACCAGGAAGATTGGGCAGACTGGTTCCTTCACGGGGTGACCTGAGACACGGAATCCTAGAAAATTCTGTGCTTCATGACATCCTTGCAATTCCCTTCCCCAAGTGCCTGGTAAATACACGCTTTGATGTGGGGCTGTTTTCCCCAGCCTAGTGAAGGGCTCTTGGAAGAAAGGGGTGCTAAGAGTTCACTGGATTGATGTGTCATCACCGAATAGGAAAGTATCAGAGCTTTACTGATGAGGAAGATGTCCTGTGTGATCCTGCCTTCAACACTGGGGTGCATGCGAAGCATAAGTTCTTTTCTGAATTCAGTTTCAGCCCCCCATTTGTCTAACAGTGTGGTGTCCAATATGCCACTTCCTTGCTCGTACACCCTCAGCGACTGCCCGTCTTGTCTAGGATCAAGGCTACACTCCTTAGAGTGGCCCCTAACACGTGTGTGTGGTCAGCCCCCCTTCCCAGGACCCCTCCTCTGAACGCAGCCGGGGTTCCGGTCACACAAGCCGTTTGCTGCCCTTGCCACCCCCTTATCTCTCACACCTCTCTTCTTGCGCATTTTCTGACCCCTTTAGTTTTCAGTGTATATTCCCTGCCTTTCTCCCTCTCCTTCCTGGGTTCTTGTAACATTCCAAGCTTCCAGTGTGATAACTGTCAAATCACTTAACTTTAACCGCCCCCCCCATGACAGACTGTAAGTTCTACTGGGACATGGACCACATCCCAATTATCTCTGTATTTCCAGTGGCCCAGCACCAAGCCTGATGGCCTGGAGGGGCTCTTGGAGGAGCCAATGAACGTGACCCATCCATCCAGCGTCTGCTGGTGGCGCGTCACAAGGCTCAAAAAATGCTTGTGGATTTAGCGCCTGGAGCACGTAACAGTAATGTGGCCCCTTGATGGGCATGTTTGTCGGGGAAATGGTGTCCTTCCCTTTCTAACAATATCAGGGTGTTGCCTGCGATAAATAAAGGCTTAAAACAGGTGAACCGTTTCAAAATGGGATGTGCCTCTGGATTTGGGGCTGTTATGCTATTTTAATTTAGTAAAAGAAGAGCAGTTTAGACAAGATGTCACCACATTGTACAATTATACTTAGCTCTCCGTTTCCATCTCTACGCTTCTGTCAGCTTTTGGCTAACGAGCTATTTTTCCAACTCTTCCTTTTCTGAGCCATTTGTTATGTTTTCCTGCTACCTCTCTTCCTGGCTCGGTCTTTATATAACACTGAAACAATTAACATGTTCAAAATGGAATTTTAAAAAGTGGAATAGAGGGGCGCCTGGCTGGCTCAGTTGCTAGAAAGTGCAACTCTTGATCTCAGGGTTGTGAGTTCAAGCCCCATGCGGGGTGTAAGGCTTCCTTAAAAATTGGAATAGGAAAGAGACTTGTTTGTGCTTCTGTGCTGGGCTCCGAGGTTTAAATTACTTGGCTACTGGTGCTTTTGTCAAATGCTGGGACCCATCTGACTGAGAATAATTTTGTGTCTCAGAATAAGAAGTAGGGATGCCTGGGTGGCTCAGTCGTTAAGCATCTGCCTTCGGCTCAGGTCATGATCCAGGGTCCTGGGATCGAGCCCCGCATCGGGCTCCCTGCTCAGCGGGAAGCCTGCTTCTCCCTCTCCCACTCCCCCTGCTTGTGTTCCCTCTCTCGATGGCTCTCTCTCTGTCAAATAAATAAATAAAATCTTAAAAAAAAAAAGTAGATCCTTGGTGGAGATTTCTATCACTCTCCTGAAGCCTGGCTTTTACTGGCCTCTTCTGCCATCCAGGCAAAGGTGAGACCACAGAATTGTCGCTTGTTTGGAGAGAGTTTTCATGGTCGGGAAAAGGAAGCGAGTCAAGTTCCTGTCTCATGGAGAAACCCCCAGTGAATGTCACAGGGAAGTGAAGTCACTATGTGAGTCTTGTCCAGGGAGGTGGGCCAGACCGTAGACACCGATGAGTTGTGAATATCCGAGTTGCCCGGGGATACTGGTGTCCTTGAGGACGCCATCATAGTGTTTCTCCAAGTGGGGTACCGGCATCACCGTCACCCACAGTGTTTAGTAAAAATTCCATTCTTGGGGTGCCTGGGTGGCTTAGTTGGTTAAGCATCTGCCTTCCACTCGGGGCGTGATCCCAGGGTCCTGGTATCAAGCCCCGCGTCGGGCTCCCTTCTCCCCTCTCCCGCGTCTGCTTCTCCCTCTGCCTCTCTCCTCCACTCGTGCTCTTTCTCTCAAACGAATAAATAAAATCTTAAAAAAAAAAAAAGTCCGTTCTCAGCCCTCCCCGGACCTATGGAGTTTGAATGTCTGGGGACAGGGGCTGGAAATCTGGGTGTTAAGCAAACACTCTGGGGGAAGGTTGGTTCCTGTGTGCAGTCAATATGTGAGAAACTCTCCTCTGAGACAGAGCTCGTCAGACTGGGGAAGGGGGCTATCCGTGGGTTATACGATCTATTTAAAGGGGTGAGCTTAGAATAAAAAACATGAAATAGGACAGAAAAGATGGGAGTGTATCTCTGTAGTAAGGCTAAATATCAGTTCATGGAATTTGTATCGTATTGTCATGTGTCGTGTGTGTGTGTGTGTGTGTGTGAGGTCATTCTGTAAAATGTACTTCTTACTGGGTTGTGGTCAAAAGGTTTGAAGGCACTTTGCCTTGGTAGCTGCCTGGGGAGGAGGCTTTGAAATAGCAGCCATAGGAGGCAGAGAACAGCCCTGAGAGACCAGCCTGCACTGGCTCTCTGTCTGGAATCTGGGGCTTGGATTTCCGGCCCCCCAGGCCAGTCCATGTCCTGGAGGGAGGGTGTCCCTCGGGCCCGCACCTGTCAGCAGGGGCCCTGCAGCCATGAGCATCTCAGGGCAACCTTGCTTCCTTCTCAGTATGGCGACTACAGCACCGCCCTGCCCGCACCAGGCTGCCCCACCATAGCAGAGCTCTTGCCTCCAAGAGTGAGCGTGTTGGAGACCCCCATGTGTTGAGTGAGTCTTTGGGGCCCAGGGGTGGTTCGTGATGGTGAGAAAGGGGTCCAGCATTATAGTTGATCTTCCCTCCTCACCCCTCCCCTCCATCCACGTTCGGTTCTTGGGTCCTGGCTTCCTAACCACCATCTCCTAAAATCCTTAGTTTTCTCTCATTATTATTTTCCGCACTAAGTTTTGGGTTGGGTTTGGTCCCGCTTAGTACTTTTTAAATATATCGTAGGATACCCTCTCTGTTAGACATGTGGTGTACATCTTGTCTTTCCTCGGGGATCAGAATCTGTGAGCAAGGCCTACACGCCTTTTAGACATTCCTCGCCGTGCTAGGCACTTAGGTGTCTAGTAAATACGAGCTGGACTGAATCGAAATACAGGCTCGGACTGGCCAGATAAAGGAGGGTCACGCCTGTGTGTATTAGGAGGATGAGTGTTTATTTCTCAAGCTCAGGCCGAGTGAGAATCGTATGAATGAAGAAGAATCATAATAATCACCACTCATCCACTGCTTCTTCCGTGCCAGGACTGTGCCAAGTGCTGACACGCGTTTTGTTTAATTAGTGATCCTCACACCAGCCCTGCTGTGCTGCACGTTATGACCACCATTGTCATTTTACAGAGGAGAAAACCAGGGGCATCTGGGTGGCTCAGTCGGTGAAGTATCTGCCTTCAGCTCAGGTCATGATCCTGGGGTCTTGGGATCGAGTCCCGCGTCGGGATCTGTGCTCAGCGTGGAGTCTGCTTCTCCCTCTCCTCCCGCCCCTCCCCGCTTGTACTCTCTGCTCTCTCTTGTGCCTTCTGTCTCAAATAAATAAATAAAATCTTAAAAACAAAACAGGGACATGTGGGTGACTCAGTCGGTGAAGCGTCTATCTTTAGCTCAGGTCATGATCCCATGGTCCTGGGATCGAGTCCCGCATCAGGCTCCCTGCTCAGCGGGGAGTGTGCTTCTCCCTCTGCTGCTCCCCCTGCTTGTGCTCTCTCTCTCTCTGCATCAAATAAATAAATAAAATCTTTAAAACAAAAACAAACGAGGAAACCAAAGTTTATAGAGGCTGGTCAACTTGTCCAATGTCCCATTGCCGTTAAGTAGGTGAGCAAAGACTCGAAGCCAGGCTGCGAGAGCCCCAAAGCGAGACTGTCAGGTGTCATTGAGAGAAGAGTAAAGGCAGGCAAGGCTGTTCCTACTGAGCTCGGCACTTACGATCGGCACAGTCATGGTCGAGTAATCATGGAGCACCAGGAGGGCTTTGCCACTTGGTCTCGTCATCTAGGAGACTTTATCTCGTCAGAAGAAACCTGTGTTCTCATTCTTGGCAGGTGCTGAGATTTTCTCAGGTGACCGGGGGCCTGGGGGGAGAGAAGGTGACAGTGTTGTGCGTGGAGCTCAGGGACCTCGCCAGGTGAGCAAGGAGTGTCACGTTGTCAGTCAAGGTCATGGGCACGGGCAGGTGCTGCGGGGAGCACTGAACCGTAGTGTTGGGTTTTGCTCTGTTTTGGGCGGATGGTACCCCACGGAGCCAGCACTTCGTAATGTGCGGCCCTTTTGGCACTTAAGGACTTCACGTCCATGGCAGGGGTCGTGATGACGTGCTGAGTCTTGGAGTCAGGCGGACCGGGGTTTGAATTCTAAGGATGAACCGCATGGTTGCTTATGGAGAAATTATTTACCTTCAAGCTAAAACTTGAATTTATCATCGGCAATGTGGGATGATGACATTAACTACGTCAAAGGCTTGTGCGGGGGAAATGAGAGGGTGGGCAAGGTGTGGACGAAGTGTGTGCAAAGTGCTGTGCCTGGCAGGAGCGGACCCTGGGAAAATGGCTCATGGTCCCCACCATTTGGTTACTATTGGAAGGTCCGCCCAGCCCTGGGCCTGATTCCCTGGTGTGTAAATGGCGCTTTAATAATAACAATCGCGTCAAAGTAAAAATAGCTACGAAAGGGGTCTTCAATAGAGATTTTTGTCTAAAGAGGAGAACTCCCATTTTTTTTGGGATGATGAAACCATGGCATGGTGACGTTAGGGAACGTCTCTGGAGGCCTCATGCTATTAAGTGACAGAACCCGGTCTGCTTGATCTGTACTCTACCTTTTGCGGCATTTCCATGAAATTAGTGGTGCAATGAGGAAACTCTTAGGGATATATTAGAAGTTCATTAAATCTTTAAAGAGTTGTGCCCACCTCCTGGGCAGCACGGAGATAAACGCCCCTGACACTGCTGGGGAGATTGTTCACTGAAGTATTAAATAGTCATTAGAGGGGCGCGTGGGTGGCTCAGTTGGTTAAGTGTCTGTCTTTGGCTCAGGTCATGATCCCAGGGTCCCGGGATCGAGCCCCGCATTAGGCTCTTGGATCAGTACAGAGTCTGCTTGTCCCTCTCCCTCAGCCCCTCCGCCCCGCTGTGCTCTCTCTCTCTCAAATAAATAAATCAAATCTTCTAAAAAATAGTCATTAGACATTATATAAAAGGGGCAGACTTATAGGGTGTGGCTGAGGCTCCAGCAACATTAATCCCTAACCCCCTTTTTCCATAGACGATCCACGGTATCTCAAATATAAAAATATTCCCTCAAATGTTGTGGACATAAAAACACTCCACCTAACGAGACTAATACAAAATACAAACAGGCACCATCAAAACTCATATCATTTCAGGAATATTACGAAGGGCAAAGTAATGGTTTTAAAACAAAACTATGGAGAATGGACCCTAGACATTTTGCCACCGCGAGTATCATCACGGACTTGTGCCACAGGGATAAGGCCAAGATGAATGCCTGGGGTCTCTCACCCTCCCCCTTCAGCGGGGGTGTGTTTTATCTTAATTCAGTCTCATTTCTGAGTTGAGGTGCCATGAAGTTTCCATGGGCATGTGGGTTCCAGGGGCTGCTTAGAAAATGCATTTGTGAATTATTTCTTGGGAGAAAGATAGTACCATTTCCATCCAGCTTCCCAGTCGAAGGGTCTAAGCTGCTTTCTGGAAATATTTGGCGAGCTTTGGTCAAGGGGGAGCCAGTTAGTTTACTTGCAAAATCAAAACGTGGTCCTTTTCTTTCCTGAGTGCCTGCCTGCCTGGGGCTTTCAGCCTTCAGCCCAAGGTTCCCGTGGGGCAGCACCTTTTCTTCTTCAGGATCCCGTTTCTTTTTTCTCTCAGGTACCCCTGAGATATCTGTCCCTCTGTGAGATTCAGTGTCCTGTCCCTGGTCATCACAAGACTTTCGAAGGCTGGGGATGAAGACTGATGATGAAAAGAGTGTGTGTTAAGCCTTACGCGTGGCTTTATAGGTGGCCTGAGGACCCCGGCGGGCTTCCTGGGGACACTTAGTGTCTCCTAGTCCAGTGGAGTTGCTCAAGGTCTGGGGACGGAAGGTCTGTCTCAGTGCCGTGTCACTCCCACTCGGTTTGAGCTGAGTGGTGGTCATCGTGGGTGTGTTCTGCGGGGACAGTGCCACAGAGGCCAACGGGGCTCATCAGTCATCACCAGCCCATCCTCTACCAAGTCCAAGGGCTTCCACGAAACCATTGCTTCTTGTGCTCATACAAACCCTGTGAGGTCGTCTGGAGATTCTGAGCTCCATCCAGCAGGGGGGGCAACTGAGCACCTGCCATGGGGAGTGAAATGTCAAGGCTGGGGGTTGGCGCTGGGAGGGCTGCACCTGACTTCTGACTCAGGACCCTCTCCATGCCGCATGCCCCCCTCCCTCCTGGTGCAGTGGCCCAAGGAGGCTGCTGATGGGCCGGAGCCCCAGCGCTGTGGCTACCCTCCTCGTAGTGGAGACGGTTCTTGTTCATCAGGATGGTTTTCGCTGCTAGTCCATCTGGACCCGGTGTGGGATGAAGAGCGTCTGAGCCAGGGTGTCTCAAGAAAACCCCAAAGCTTTTGTTACTATACATGCACGTTGCAGTCAAGTTAAACTTTCAGAACAGTTCCCTTGGGGAAGTTTATTTTTCTTTGAAGCTGTGCAGAGTTTGGGGGTTTGGACTCCATGAGGACCAGTCTGGTCAGAGGGTCCCCGGCCTGGGCACACTGCTAGAGGCCCCCGCACCCCTCCCCGTATTAGGCAGGCCCCACAGCCCCAGGGCACCCGGGGCCAACTGGCAGGCTGTTTGCCTCAAACCCTGCTTTGTCCTGGTTAGGCAGCTTCCGAGGGATGCTGGGGCGGATCTGGGCAGGGATGATTCTAGAAACCCCAGCATCTGCTCCAAGAACACCTCCCACTCCCTTTCTCATTCTAGTACTCTATTGGGGAAATATACACATAAATAAAATGTGAAGAAAATCCATCTCTATTCTTTGCCTGGAAGTAAAATCAGCAATCCCCCTAGTATTTCTCTTCTCTCCCTTCATATTTCCGTAGAAATTGTATTTTAACATCTGCCACAATTTATTATTTCACAGGAAAATACAAACCACACAGATCTTTTACTTGGTGTGGACACGAATGGAATTCACATTTACAGCATCAGGGTTTTTTGTTTTTTGGGTTTTTTTCCTCCAAATAAATCTTTTGAATGGATCAGCATCTGCAGTGTTTCCTATAGGGAGAAAGAAGTAGGCAGATCTGATTTCTCAGTGGTTTTTGAGAGTCAGTGGAACAGACGTGTACACAGTAAAGCAAAATCTCCACCTTCCCACCGCGGTTATACTGATGTATTTTCGGATGTTTCTCCTTCTTATCTGTGGGCTCCTTGAGGGCAAAGGGTGTGTCTGTCTGGCCACTGTGTCCCCAGTATCTGGCCTTGTCTACTGATTTGTTTTGAATTGAGGAAGGAAAAGCTCTGTTTTTGTCATCCTCAAGTTTGGTTCTGAAAGACCCAGGCCAATTGATCACAGAAAAGGGAAGAAACTTTTTGAAAACACAGCATTTTCAGATATTGAAATCACGTCCTTGCCAGTCGGAACAAGTTCTCTGTGGACGCCTGGGCTTCGGGTCAGTGGCTGGAGCCATCCTGGTCCTTCTGTCCTGGACCAGGGAGGGGAGTACAGAGCTCACTCTTAGGACTTGAAGGGGCAGCTTCACTGAGCCCACGGTGTTCTAGACGTTGTTCTGAGTATTTCATGTTGTGTTATCTCACTTAGATCTTCCCCAGTCGATGAGGTAGGTACGGTGAGCCTCCTCTCGCAAACACAGACGTTGAAGTGTGCTGAAACTGGATAAATCGCTCTCATGTCTTAGCAGAGCCTTCCTGGTCGTGAGTCACAGAAACCAACTGGAGATCGGCTTTGCAAAGGAATCAAAAAGGGAGGGGCAGGGAGGATCCAGGAATGTTCTGCTGAACCCACGGTCAGACTTGCCACTAGACTCGGGAAACTTGGATTAGGAAAGAGCTGGGAGGGGCGCCTGGGTGGCACAGCGGTTAAGCGTCTGCCTTCGGCTCAGGGCGTGATCCTGGCGTTATGGGATCGAGCCCCACATCAGGCTCCTCTGCTATGAGCCTGCTTCTTCCTCTCCCACTCCTCCTGCTTGTGTTCCCTCTCTCGCTGGCTGTCTCTATCTCTGTCGAATAAATAAATAAAATCTTTAAAAAAAAAAAAAAAAAGGGAAAGAGCTGGGAGCCTGGCAAACACACCCCTGATTCATCCTTCTGGCCAGCTGCAGAATGGCTTCTTTCTCTTGGCTTCTTCATCCTTGTAGAGAACGATGGCTGCCCCAGAGCTCCTGAAGTCAAGTATTCCAGGGCCAGCCGCCTGCTAAAACCTGATTGCTGCTGGCTCCCGATTCTAAACTCTTTACAGGGACAATTGCATCTTCTTCGTAGGGTCTGCAGCCAGGCACACACCTGTGGTTGCAAGAGTTTCTCCGTGTGTGGAGACGAAGGAGGAGTTCAACCACCTCCATTCTGACCTCAAACTTTCTAATTGATCACGGTCTTTCTGGCTTCTCTCTGAACTTGGCAAAAGAGCCTGCAGGCAAAGCAGCCCCTGATGGGAACCGAAACTACCGCTCAAGCAATGACTGTTCTGAGCCACCTATGACGGACCCCAAGACAATGATAGACCTGACCTTTACTGCCCACCTGCAGGTGCCCGCTGACCTTTGCCCCACATTTTCCTTGCGTAAACCTGGAGTTATTTTCAGCGTTTTGGAGACACTCTTTGAGACGCTAGTCCACTGTCTTCCTGGTGTCGGCCTCACCGAAATAAATTCCTTTCTTGTTTCACTGTCACTGGTCTCTCCTCAAGTGACTGGACCTGGTTCATTTGGAACCCCGTGCCCCAGCTCCAGAAAGACTGAGCGATGGATTCTAGACAAGCAATGGAAGGGTCGTGGGGTCCACAAACGCTAAAAATGCACGTGCCGCCTACCAAGTTCACACAACTAGTAAGATTTAAATTTCTTTTTATCCGAATTTATTTCAGACTCTGGGCTTTTTCTATTCCTATAATGCTTTAAGGCAAATCTGTTTGATGCTTTCTTTTTAGTTCCTTTAGCCTCCCCAGATGGTTATCTGGTCTAGAAAATTTGTTGCAGAAAGTTGGTTGGAATGAAAGTCTTTCCTTCCTATGCACTTGGTTTCTTGGCATTCCTGTGGCCCCTCTCCGAGCTTTGAACTGTCTAAATGCTTGTTCTTAGCTTAAAATGTTGATTTATAAGCTCCAGTGTGATTCTGAATCACTCGGAGAGTGATTGAAACAGATTGCTGGGCCCTCCCCGCTAGTCTCTGATTCATTAGGTCTGGAGTTAAGTTCAAGAATGTGCATTTTTAACAAGTTCCCCAGAGATTCTAATGCTGCGGTCCAAGGGACTACACTTTGAGAACTGCTGAGCTGGAAAAGCCAAAGTCACGAACGGATCCCCGAAGACACACAGTGGCCATGAGCTTTGTATAGTTGACCCTTGAGCGATTGGGTTGAACTGTGTGGGTCCACTTATACGTAGGTTTTTCAGGTAAATGCAGTATAGTGCTGTAAATGTGTTTTCTCTTCTTGATGGTTTTCTTAACATCTACTTTTCTGTAGCTTACTGTATTATAAGCATACGGTATGTGATATGTGCAACATACACAATACGTGTTGTGTCATTGGGCCTCTGGTTAACAGTATGTTGTCAGGAGCTAAGTGACTGGGGGGTCCAAAGTCATATGGGGATTTTGGACTCCTCGCTTCCCCTGGTGGGAACTTCTAAGCCCTGAGCTGTTGAAAGGTCAACTGGACTAATAGAAAGGACTGAATTAGCAAACATGCAGGGAAAATTCAGCCATATTCCGTATTTTATTTGAGCAAATTTGGTAAAGAAATTGCTCAGAATAGTGTCTCTGAAAAGCTCTGGGTACACTTATAATTTCTCTGCAAAACTTGGTAATGGAAATGTATTAATTCTTACTATAGAGAGCTGGAATCAGAAAATGCCGCAGCTGCCATGAATGTGTAAAGTGATAAAGACGTAGAAGAGAGAGAAGTGTGTCATTTGATATTCTTCGGTCCTTTGAAAAAGAAACTTTTCCTATGAACACATTTAAGAATGCAAGGCACCCCGGAGCCCTTGGGGGGTATTACGGTGTGAGGTAAACAGAAATGGCAAATTAGCTGTCCACCCTGCCCGCCCCTCCCGGCTTCTGGGAGAAGTGAGTGAAGTGAGCGTGGGGGCTCAGGTCAGGAGGCAGAAGGCTGGGGGTCGGTGAGCTGTGAGGCACTCTGCATTTCACAGATCCCACAGCTGTGTTTGGGAAATCAGAATATCCATGAGGACAAAGTGGACTCTTGAGAGGCAATAAATGAAAACACAAGCCAAGGAAAGGAGGACTTAGAAAAAAAGTGAATCAATTCTTGTTAGAAATTCTGTGTTTTGCAGTAGACTTTGTTCCTACACCATTTACTTGCTATTCCTGAAGGAGAAGGATTGATTTTTAAAACTAAAATGTCTTCTGAGATGTTACATATCCCCCTGCTCAGAAACCTGATCTAACATGGAGACTTACCTTGAAGATACTTCCCTTCTACTACTTGCCTGGTAATAATTTTTGGTCAAAAGTAACACAGTATGGGGTGCCTGGGTGGCTCAGTTGGTTGAACATCCGACTCTTGGTTTCAGCTCAGGTCATGATCTTGGGGCCCTGGGATGAAGCCCCACGTTGGGCTCTGCGCTCAGTGGGGGGTCTACTTGTCCCTCTCCCTCTGCTCCCCCCTCCCACCGGCTCGCATGCACACACTCTCTCTCTAATAAATAACTAAAAAATTTTTAAAAAGTAACACAGTATGACCATGTAGAAACAGAATGATATAAGCCCTCTGTTTTAAAAAGGAAAATAAGAGATCGGAGATACGGGTTTCCCTCCAAGAAAGGAATTATCTTCAAAATGAAAGGAAACTCTGAATCAAATCACTGATCCAAGTGCTTGTTAATGCTGTGCTGTAAAATGGCTTAGTTTGTGCTGATAAGAACATGAAACTTACAAGCTTCTGAACTCCATGGAGAGCCTGGGCCAGCTGATGGTCCAATCTCAAGAGAAGGTTCCAGGCAAGACCAAACTTAGTTATGTTATGTGGTTTCCTCTGTTGTGTTTCCTTCCATCTAATATAAAGAGATAAAGACTCTTGCTATCACATTGTTTTAGGAAAGAGCTTTGTATAGCCTTTTTAACCTTTAAAGCCCTATGAATGTCAACATTTTCTCAAAGTGTTTTAGGTAGCGGTGGAAAGACACCAACTTGGTTAGGGTAAGAGATAATAGTGTTCCTCATTCACTGATGGTAAATGAACGTTTTGAATTTAAATTTTCTTCCTGCCTTTCTGGGTTTTTAAGAGTCGCTTTCGTTCCCAGATGACTGCTATAATTAACAGCCTCCCTTTTGCAGATATTTACAAAGTGCTTTTGACAGTTTCAAAACCTAACACAATAGGGAGTTAGATTTTCATAATCTGTGGGGAAATAGGAGATGGATGCATGATTTGAGGAGACATTCACGGAATCATCCATTGACTTATCAAATACCGTACTAAGCTCCTGTCTTCTTGGGAGCCTCACTCTGCAGGGGCAATGTGGTGATTGCTAGAACCAAGGCCTGGCTTCCCAACATAATCTAGGTCGATTCCCCTCCTCTTGTCTGATCTTCACATCTGTCCAGCACATTTTATCAGTGAGGATAGAGGCTCAAGCTAAGGTGACCTCTGGCTGATGGCCATCCACGTCTGTCCAAGTGGGGAGGGGAACTTCCTTGCCCTCTGTTTCCAAAACAGCACAAAACTTGGACATCACCTGAATGCAGGACACGTTGGCCTCATGGAAAGCAACATGGCAAACTCTGGAAGTCAGCCTGGCCGAGCTTGATGTGCATTCAAGTGGGCTGATGCTCTGTGGTACAGATGGGTATGGGCTTTGCAGTGCTGTCTTCCTCATTGCTATGGTCGCTGGAGTAGCAGAGCTTTGTCCACCACAAGCAGCTCTGGGAAGCGGTGAAGAGCCCTTGAAACCATTTGGAGAGAGAGCTCTTCCAGGTGGAGTCGGAACCCTGCCAACCAGGTGAGCGGCCAGGTGAGTGGCATCCTCCAAGAGGCAAAGTACCTTGGACGCTACTGATTGGGAACCTGTAGTGGGAACTTCTATGAATCTACTTACACGAACTTTTCTCCAGCCTCCCCTGCAATACGGAGTATTCCAGAAGCATCTCACGTAGAACCGCCATCAAAAAGCCATGAGAGAGATGCAGCCGCTGAGGAAGGTGGTCCGGCACAGTTTCTCAGGGAGGTAAGCATCGAATTTTCACAGGATTGAGTGTTTGTGAGCATTGCCATAACAAAGTACCACAGACTGAGCGGCTTAAACAACCGAAATTGATTACTTCCAGTCTGGAGGCTGGAAGTCCAAGATGAAGGTGTGGGCAGCGTTGGTTTCTCGGGAGGCCTCTCTCCTAGGCGTGTGGATGGCCCCCTTCTCCCTGTCTTCACATGGTGTTCCTTCTGCCCATGTCTGTGTCCAAATTTCTTCTTCTTCTGAGGTCACTAGTCATATTGTGTTAGGGCCCACCCCAATGACTTCATTTTAACTTAATTACTTCCTGAGAACCCTATCTCTGGATATAGTCACATGCTGAAGTACTAGGGCTTTACAGCATGCATTCTGGGGGGACACATTTCAGCCCCCACTGCCCAGCAATCCCACTCCTAGATATATACCCCAAAGGATTGCAAACAGGTGGTCAAACAAACACTTGTATATGAATGTCCATGGCAGCACTATTCCCAGAAGCAAAAAGGTGGAAACAACCCAAATGTCCATCAACTGATGAATGGATAAACAAAAATGTGTTTTATCCATACAGTAGATTATTCAGCCATAAAAAGGAATAAAATACTGCATTGAAAAGGTTATGTTACGCGAAAGGAGCCAGATGCAAGAGGCCACAGATTGTAGGATTCCATTTATATGAAATAACCTACAATAGGCCAATGCATAGAGACAGAAAGTAGATTAGTGGTTTCCAGGAGCTGTGGGTGCTGAGGGGGAATAAGGAGTGACTGCTCATGAGTATGGAGTTTCTCTTTGGGGTGAGGAAAGTTTCTGAAACTAGGTAATGATGTCGGTACAACATTGTGAGTGCATGCAACATCACTGGGTTGCACACTTCTAAAATGATTAAAATGGTAAATTTTATGTTATGTGTATTTTACCATGCATGCAAAAAGGATCATGGAAGATTATGGCTGGACATGTGGCCTGGTGTCCTTAGCGTCCCCCAATGCTGGCGCCTCGTAAAGCCCTCTGCTTCTTTTGTCTCCTCCAGAGGGGACTTGCCGAAACCACTCTCCGTCATCCTCTTCGCCCCTGGTTGGGTTTCATGTGTCTGATAAAATGTTTTCTCTTTGGCCTCCTAAGTTGAGGACCAACTAGGAGCTAGACCCAGCGATCAGAGGTCAGCTGGTACGTGAGGGAGGCTGCAGTTAAGGACCCAGCTTAAATGGCCCCAACAGTTCCTGCGTCACAGGCTTGGTCAGCCTTGGCCAGCTCAGCCTTGGGGTGCACGCATGACCCCTGCGGGATGCTCCTGTCAGTGGGCAGGCTGATCTCAATGGCAGGGTATCCAGAAAGGGGGTAACCCTGTTCCTAAACTCGGCAGCCATGTGTTCCCTCATCCCACTGGGAAGGGATGAGAAGGATAGGAATGTTCCTTTTCTCTGTGGAGGACATGAAAGTCCCTTACCTCTATGGACACAGAGGAGGGAGAAAAATAAGTGTTCCTCTCCCCATATCTCCTGTTCCTTTCAACCCCCTCTCCATGCCCTTCTCAGTCACTTTTCACAGGGATTGCTCTAGAGAAGTTTGAATATTTCTGGGCCTTCTTTCTAAAGAAACTGGACAGAGGGGTGCCTGAGTGGCTCAGTCAAATGTCTGACTTCAGCTCAGCTAGTGTTTTTGTATTTTGGGGGTATATACCCAATAGTGCAATTACTGGATGGTATGATAGTTCTATTCTTAATTTTTTGAGGACCTTCCATACTGTTTTCCACAGTGGCTGCACCAGTTTGCATTCCCACCAACAGTGCACAAGGGTTTCTTTTTCTCCACATCCTCCCCAACACTTGTTGTTTCTTATGTTATTGATTTTAGCCATTCTGACAGGTGTGAGGTGGTATCTCGTATGCAGGGGATCTGCATTTCCCTGATGATGGGTGATGTTGAGCATCTTTTCGTGCGTCTGTTGGCCATCTGGATGTCTTCCTTGGAGAAATGTCTGTTCATGTCTTCTGCCTAATTTTTAATTGGATTATTCGGGTTTTTTTGTTTGTTTTAGTGTCGAGTTGGTAAGTTCTTTATATATGTTGAGTACTAACCCTTTATCAGGTTTGTCATTTGCAAATATCTCTCATTCAGTAGGTTGTCTTTTAGTTTTGTTGATTGTTTCCTTTGCTGTACAGAAGCTTTTTATTTTGATGTAGTCCCGATAGTTTATTTTTTTTTTGTTTTCCTTTCCTTAGGAGACATATCTAGAAAGATGTTGCTACTGCCGATGTCAGGGAAATTATTGCCTGTGTTCTCTTCTAGGATTTTTATGGTTTCAGGGGTCACATCTAGGTCTTTAATCCCTTTTGAGTTACTTTTTGTGTATAGTATGAGAAAGTGGTTCAGTTTCATTCTTTTGCATGCAGCTGACCAGTTTTCCTAGCACTATTTGAAGAGACTGTCTTTTTCCCATTGCCTATTCTTACCTCCTTTGTCAAAGATTAAATGACCACATGACTGTGGGTTTCTGAGCTTTCTATTCTGTTCCATTGATCTACGTGTCTACTTCTGTGTCAGTACCATACTGTTTTGATGTATTGTATCTTGAAATCTAGGGTTGTGATACCTTCAGTTTTGTTCTTCTTTTTCAAGATTGCTTTGGCTTTTTGGGGTCTTTTATAGTTCCATATAAATTTTAAGATTATTTTTTCTTGTTCCGTGAAAAATGTTTTTGGTGTTGTGATAGGGATTGCATTAAATTTTAGATTGCTTTGGGTAGTATGGACTTTTTAACACTATTTGTTCTTCTAATCCATGAGCACAGAATGTTTTTCCATTTCTTCGTGTGGTCTTCAATTTCTTTCTTTCTTTCTTTTTTTTTTTTTTTTTTTTTAGAGAAACACTACCAGGCAACAAGATGCAGCTCCTGGGATTTTTTTTTTTTTTAAAGATTTTATTTATTTATTTGACAGAGACAGAGACAGCCAGCGAGAGAGGGAACACAAGCAGGGGGAGTGGGAGAGGAAGAAACAGGCTCATAGTGGAGGAGCCTGATGTGGGGCTCAATCCCATAACGCCAGGATCACGCCCTGAGCCGAAGGCAGACACTTTAACTGCTGTGCCACCCAGGCGCCCCGGTCTTCAATTTCTTAAATCAGTGCTTTATAGTTTTCAGAGTACAGGTCTTTCACCTCCTTGGTTAAGTTTATTCCTAGGTATTTTATTATTTTTGGTGCAATAGTAAAAGGGATTGTTGCCTTAGTTTCTTCTTTTGCTGCTTCATTTTTTTAAAAAAGATTTATTTATTTGAGAGAGAGAAAGGGAGAGCACACGAACAGAGTCAGGGGGTGGGCAGGAAGGGGCAGAGGGAGAGTCTCCAGCAGATTCCCCAGTGAGCGTGGAGCCTGATGTAGGGCTTGATCTCACAACCCTGAGATCATGACCTGAGCCGAAATCAGGAGTTGGTTGCTTAACCGACTGAGCCAGCCACGTGCCTTGCTGCTTCGTTGTTAGTGTATAGAAACACAATGGATTTCTGTACCTTGATTTTGTATCCCACACCTTAGAATGAATTCCTTTATCAGTTCTAGTAGTTTTTTGGTGGGTTCTTTGGGGTTTTCTAAGTATCATGTCATTTGCAAAATGACCCACCTCTTCCTTACCAATCTGGATGCCTTTTATTCCTTTTTCTTGTTTTATTGTGGCTAGGACTTCCAGTACTAAGTTGAATAGAAGTGCTGAGAGTGGACATCCTTGCCTTGTTCCTGACCTTAGGGGAAAAGCTCTCAGTTTTTCACCATGGAGTATGAGGTTAGTTGTGGGTTTTTCATATAAGGCCTTAATTATGTTGAGGTATGTTTCCTCTAAACCTACTTTTTTTAAAGGGCTTTACCATGAATGGATGCTATACTTTGTCACATTGTTTTTCTGCATCTATTGAAATGATCATATGGTTTTTATCCTCTTTTTGATGTATCATGTTGATTTATTTGTGGATATTGAACCACCCTTGGCATCCATATAATCTGCAAAGTTTTATCTGTAAATCCACAAATGATTTTCCCTTAATTACAAGCAAGATTTCTAGTCTTGATTCTTCTGTCTCCACATGACGGTAAGAAATAAGCCTGTGGACCTCAGCCCTTGAAAAGCAAGTTAACTCTTCTTGCTGACCACAAGAAGAGCTCCACCATGAATTTCTCGGCATTCAAGTAGCTTGCCAGACAGAAAACGCTTCTGAGGTATGAATTGTGTTGAGTGTAGGAGACAGGTCTACTTTTCTCTGCAATGAAAATGACTCTGTCTTCTTCAACTCAACTCACTCACCTCCATTCCCTAACCAGAAGTCTTACTCAACTAGGAATTTGGTAAAACGGAGGACTCTTCCAGGGGGGTTTAGGATGGGCCCCGGACAACTCAACTAAGTGTACTTGGAGTGTTGTGAAATCATTCCTCTGTAGGAGCTGCAGTATCTAAATGATATTTAGGTCGGATTATACTTTTAGCTCAGAAGTGTTGCCATAAAATTCCACTTAGACTCATTAATTTTACAGGTACCAACGGGTATATACATGTGGAGATGAAAATCAATGGGCTTTCTCCCCTCAGCTATTAAATGCTTGTCCTATAATCAATACCTTGAGTTTCAACAATGTAAGAGCAGGTTGGCAAAAAACTTATAAATAAGGAGTCTCATTACTACCAAAGTCATAGGGACCTCATGATGTGGGCTTGAGGGTAGCATGCAGGAAAAATCATGTATGTGGCCGCTGCTTATGAGTGCTACCCCATTTCCCATCACAGCCCACGGACTAGGTGGTGTATATGACAGCCTGGGGCAGATCAGTGTAAGAGACTGGTTTCAGGCAGAGACAATATCCCGATGGCCGTGTGTGTGTGTGTGTGTGTGTGTGTGTGATCTGTGCAGACCAGAATCCACCAAGCGGCACATCAGCACGCATCAGTATGAAGGGTGGGAAGCCTTAGCTCAAAGCTTGACACCTATTGTAGCTTTGAAGATGGATTTGACAGTCGTTAGCTGGACAAATTTGTCATCTCCCGTGCTCACTTCTGACAGCCCTCACTGAGATCGTATGTATCCCTCCACATTTATTCCACATCTGCTGGGGCCAAACGCACGATGGCTCATCTCCTGCCCTTGAGGAGCTCACCATCTAGCACGCCAGATGGGAATTTAAGCAGCTCTCTAGAATGCAAGGTAGGGTGAAATCCAGGCGTAGGAGGGGATTTCAAAGTGAAATCGCTCCCCGGGATGGAGCGATTGTGTACGGGTACTAGCAACGCTTCACAGAAAAGAGCTGTGCTAACAGGAAAGGGTAAATTCTAAAATGTCATTCTGACCAAATGTACACATGATAGCTTGCATTGAAAAAACGAACAGCTCAGTCCTTAAAACAACCCATTAAAGCACCGTTCCTGGGAGCATGATTGGGAACCAAAATTTTTAACAGGTGCAGAAGCGTGACTCATTATGTGACCTACACTTGACATTTCTTAAGGGTCCAGGTTTTTAGGAGATGAATCATGAGAAAGACTTAAGATGATGTCAACTGTTGAACTTTCCTTCTCAAGATGCAGCTAATGAACATTTCTAGTGATTAGGACTTCCAACCTGAACCACACTGTCTAAGCTGGAGATAAAGTGTGAAGTTCATTGGTTAACAATTATTTTCTGGGCCTTCGAGTTTAGATCTTCATGAAACAACAGACTGTACCAGTAAAATGGAATCAGTCAGAAGGCCATCTTAAGGACTGGTATCAAAACGGTAATTCAATTCCAGCATTACATAAAGTGTATGTTCCCAGGATATCCAGCAGGGGTATTTCTTCTAACACTGTAAAAATCAATTTTGACTTCGCAATTTCAATTATTTTAAATGGACCATTTCTGAGAACTAGTATTAGCAGTGAATTCTGTGTGCTTATAAAACCCATCTGGACCTGTTCAAGTCAAAAACTTCTGTCCACAAAATACAACCATATGTTCATTTCGAGTGAAATGCTAATTTGTATTCTAGAACATCTCTTTTGAAGATAAGTAGATTTTAAAAAACCTGCATGTTGTCCATTTAAGTGTTTAAGTACTAGAAGAATTATATTCAATTACTTCCCAAATAACTAAGATTTATCAGGTGTCCATCCGAACAGGCCGTTCCAACCGCTCCTCACAGGATTTACTTCATCCTGCTGAGAACTCTCTAACCCTACCAGTCAGAAGGCGGAGAAAAGGAAGGGAGCGTGGAAGCTGTCTAGAAACACAAGCCATAGTTTAATAAAAATAAAGAGTGGTTTTATTGATTACATATAATTCCGCTATATTAATATATATATTATAAACTTTATGGATTAGAAACAAATGACTTTATTTTTACCGAGAATAATCTAGGTTATGGCAGCATGTCCAATGAAGATTACTTCAGTCCTGCGGTCGTCACCGAGCTACCTTTCAGATAATCAGAAAGTCATCATCCAAGCTATGTATTAGGCCACACATTTCACTAAATAGAAACAAGACATTATGTTTTCCTCAGCAAACACTCCCTTTCTGTCATGCCTTCCTACATTTATATTATAATATACAAAGTTTAACTTTTTACCCACAAGACTTGCCTCAGGTAACTTGCACGTCGGAAAGTACGAGGCATGAGACAGAGCAAAATGCTACTCTGCCCTCTGTATCTTGGATTTTTCATTTTTGCCTAAAACCCCACTTTATGATTAAAACTGAGTGAATCCCACAGCGTAATACTTATTAGGAAAGTCTTTTTGTGTACACATTACCACAAAGATGGAAAGTAGTTTGAGTCAAGTCAAATAGTTGGAGCAAGTATTCGGCAGACCACAGAAACTAAAGAGGACTGTGGGAAAAGAAAATGCTTAGTGTTTTAGGGCTGAAGCGCTTGACGGGTGTCATTCAAATTTCTCGTCTCCTTCTTCCACATCTTTCAAGTTGAGTACTTCCAAAGAACCTTTGCCTTTGGTCTCCTTTTTTATTAGCTCATCGATTTCTCTGAAGCAGCCGGGGTCAATCAGACACACCTGAAACAAGGAACACAGCTGCTGACCACGAGGACGAACACAGCGTCCACTTCCTCTAAGACACACAGCACCTGCCGGACGTCCCTACTGCTACGGTTCTACAGTGCGACAGCTGAGACGATGCCCAGGCCGGCGGACCGGGTTCTAGTCCAGCCCTGTCTTTCCTTCCCCCCAGTTTTTACTTAAATTCTAGCTGGTTTACACAGTGCAACACTGGTTTCAGGAGAGAATTTAGTGATTGATCGCTTACATAGTAACACCCACTGCTCATCATAACAAGTGCCGTCCTTAATACCCACCCCCCACCCACCTCTCTCCACCAACCCTGTTTGTTTTCTATCATTAAGAGTCTCTTTTTGGGGGGCGCCTGGGTGGCACAGCGGTTAAGCGTCTGCCTTCGGCTCAGGGCGTGATCCCGGCGTTGTGGGATCGAGCCCCACATCAGGCTCCTCCGCTGGGAGCCTGCTTCTTCCTCTCCCACTCCCCCTGCTTGTGTTCCCTCTCTCGCTGGCTGTCTCTGTCAAATAAATAAAATCTTTAAAAAAATAAAAAAAAAGAGTGTCTGTCTGCTTCCCTCTATGTTTGTCTTTTCCCCTTCCTTATATTCATCTGTTCTATTTTCTAAATTCCGCATATGAGAGAAATCGGTCTTTCTCTGACTTATTTTGCTTAGCATTATACTCTCTAGCTCCATCCACGTTGTTGAGATCGGCAAGATTTCATTCTTTTTGACGTCTGCATAATATTCTACCGCATACACGTACCACAACTTCTTTAGCCATTTGCCAGTCGACGGACACTTGGGCTCTCTCCAGTTTGGCTACTGCCACTGCTGCTATCAACGTCGGGGTGCACGTGCTCCTTCAGGTCAGTATGTTTGTACCCTTTGGGTAAATACCTAGTAGTGCAGCTGCTGGACTGTAGGGCAGCTCTATTTTCAACTTTCTGAGGAACCTCCATACTGTTTTCCAGAGTCAGCCTCTGTCTTTCTAAGTATGCATGTAAGCCCTGGCATTCACCTCCCTGTCTGAGGACTTCTCTGGATTCCTTGGCTGTGAAGTGAATGGGACTAGAAAACTATGGTTCTTTTTGTACTAAAATTTAGCATGGACATTACAGTTCAGTGAAAGCACCTCTCTTTGTTGACATCGGAAGGAGAAAAAGAAGCTTGAAGGCCTATTTAGAAATCACGTGTGACATTTTGAAAAGATCTGACAACTTCGGAGTGTCGGATGTATTGCTCCACATTGAGTGGAATGCTCACCAGTCCCAAGCTCGAGCTCATTTAAACTGAAAATGTTACAAATTCTCAGGGCATGAATCCGCAGACAATGAAATCTATACTGGGTCTGACACTGTGGGGCGAGAGGACCTAACACACAATGCTTTTGTTGCTTCTAGAAAATGTTCCGTGGTACGGGGCACCTGGGTGGCTCAGTCAGTTGAGCATCCGACCCCTGGTTTCGTCCTGGGTCGTGAACTCAAGATTGTGGGACTGAGCCCCGGGTTGGCTCCGTGCTCAACAGGGAGGCTGCTTGAGATTCTCTCTCCCTCTCCATGCCCCTCCCCCCTCAAATATATGAATCTTCAAAGAGAAAAAAAAAAGTTCCGTGGTAAATAAGGCTGTCCAACTTTTAGTCCTATTTCCAATTTCCTCATAACAGAAGACTCACTGTAAGATATATTCTCTCATCCGAAATGAGCATGGACTTAACAACAACCACAAAAATCTTAAGGGTGCGTGACTACAAACTAGTTTTACTTAAACCTTGACATTTTTACTTAATTCTAGGAAAGAGGTTTTGGAAATGTCTGTTTATACCCTCTAAATGTCTGTTACACATTTATGACTAGAGAACAGACTACTTTGATAACATGGAAGCAAAAGAATAAGAGTGTTTTCATCTCACAATTTCTAACTGTTGACTGTAGTCTTCACTCTCTATGACCTTGATCAGTGGCTTGAGCTTTTCTTTCAGCTTCTTCCCTTCATTCACTGGAAGAAGGAACCGGAGTCTCATGTGAGCACGTTCAATCTGCATCTTCTCCTTTAACTGCTTGATCACCTCCAAAGCCTGGCGAGACAAAATTGAAAACGATGGCCATTCCTTCTCTTCTTCTGTGGCTTTACTTTGTAAGGGATACAAAACAAAGCAGTTTCCATCTGGCTGAATGACGGTTCTTAGATAGGACACAGAGAACATAAGCAACTATACGGAAAAAATAGGTACATTGGACTTAAAGATGACAAACTTGTGTGTTTCCAAAAAAACTATCCAGAAAGTGAAAAGACAAGCCATTGAATAGAAAATATTAGCAAATCACACATTTGACGAGGTACCAGTATGTGGAATATACACAGAACTCTTACAGCTTGATAATGAAGACACAAATAATTAAAAAATGGTCAAAGGATGTAGACAGTGTTTTCTCCAAAGACGACCAAGGGTCAATAAGCACATGAAAATATGCTGAAATCATAGTTATTAGAGAAATGCAAATCAAAAGCAGAATGATACACAGGTGAATTAATTACAAATATGATCAAAGATGTGGCGAAACTGGAACCCTTGAACACTGACTGGGAATGTAAAATGCTTCAGCTGTTTTGGAAAATGGTTTGGCAGTTCCTCAAAAGGTTAAATATAGTTACCATATGACCCAGCGATTCCATTTCTGAGTACAGAGAAATGGAAACATGTACACACAAAAACTTATAATGAACTTCATAGCAGCCTTATTCATAAGAGCTAAAAAGCAGAAACAATGCAAATATCCATCAATACGGTATTTCCATACAATGGGTTATTAATGAGTCCTAAAAAGGAATGAGGTACTGACATGTACTCTAATAGGTATGAACCTTCAAAGGGCCACATATTGTACGATTCCATTTATATGAAATGTCCGGAATAGCAAAGTCCATAGAAACAGAAAACAAATTTGCCAAACACTAGTGAGAGGGAGGAAACAAGGAGTAACTGCTAATGGCGACAGGGTTTCTTCTGGGGGTGACAGAAATGTTCTCAAATTAGGTAATAGGGAAGGATGCAAAATCTTGTGAATATACCACTGAATTGTACCTTTAAAAAAGATGACTTGTATGGCATGTGAATTATACGTAAATAAAAAAAATGTAAAATACAGAGCTGAAATGACTCTTTAAAAATCCAAGTTTGGGGCACCTGAGTGGCTCAGTCAGTTAGGTATCTGACTCTGGGTTTTGGCTCAGGTCATGATCTCAGGGTTGTGGGATCGAGCCCTGAATCACGCTTCATGCTCAGTGTGGAGCCTACTCGAGGCTCTCTCCCTCCCCTTTTGCCCCTCCCCCAGCTTGTGCACACTGTCTCTTTCATGTAAATAAACAAACATTAAAAAAAAAAATCCAAGTTTTATCTTTAAAGGTTTGATTTGGAAAGGAAGATGAGAGCTGTAGTACATTTGTGCTTCATTAAAAAAAAAAATTCCATTACTCCTCCCTACAACCCTCATCATTTCCTTCCCCCTCCCCAAAACCTCTACCCAACTACTTCTAAGTAGCATCGTTTTATTTTAACAGACTATTTTAATGTTTTCTTCAGAGAAAACTGATTTTCATTTGGATACTTTTTGACATTAAAAACCACTCACCTGCTGTTTTGTACTCTTATTGGTTTTGACTGAATAGTGGATGTCCTTCATGGCTCTCTCAATAAGGATAACAGTGTATGGTCTCTTTGTTTCAGGGTTCACGCACTTGTCAGCTACAATCGTTGCGATGTCCCTGAACATCTGCTCCAGCTGTGTATGCCGTTCTTTATCCGATACCTGAACCTCTCCTTTAGTCAGAATCTAAAAAAACCCCAACAGATTTTAAAAAAGCAATGCCTTTATTGCACAGTATTTGTTACCTAACCACAAGAATTAGTAACTTGGGGAGAAAATTAAATTCCATCCTTCTCTGCTATTGATACACAAGTAATGATTTGAGCTTCACCTAAAGGAAACACTGGATTATCTTGTGCTGGAAAATCTTCCTTATTTAGGTGGGGAAAGGGGAAAAGGCAATCTTGCAAAGGTTATAAATGGCGAAATCTTTGAAAAGCAATTCCATTTTCAGGTATATTACACTAAAAACACATACATGGACAAAATAAAGAAACTTAGTAGAAGATTTAAGTTCTGGAGGCTTTTTGGAAATTTGGAGGCTTTGCAAAATTGTTCACGTCCTGGATTATTAAAAACAATGTTGCACAACAACAAAACCAAATAATCTGATTAAAATGAGCAGAGAACGTCAACAGACACGTCCAGACGGCCAACAGACGCCTGAAAAGATGCTCAACATCATTCGTCATCAAAGGAAAGAAAATCAAAACCACAATGAGTTATCACCTCACACTTGTCAGAATGACTAGAATTAAAAAACAAAAACCAAGAAATAGTGTTGGCGAAGATGTGGAGAAAAAGGAACCCTTATGCACCGTTAGTGGGAATGCAAACTGGTGCAGCCACTGTGGAAAACAGGATGGAGGGTCCTCAAAAAATTAAAAGTAGAAATACCATATGATCCAGAAATCGCACTACTGAGTACCCCCAGAAAACAGAAACACTAATTTGAAAAGGTACACGCACCCTTATGTTTGCTGCAATATTTACAACAGCCATCATACTGAAGCAACCTCGGTGTCCACGATAGATGAATGGATAAAGAAGATATGGTACATATAGAAATACAATGGACTATTACTCAGCTGTAAAAAGGAATGGGTCTTGCCATTTGCAATGACATGGATGGACCTAAAGGGTATAATGCTAAGTGAAATAAGTCAGGGAAAGGCTAATACCATATGATTTCACTCATATGTATAATTAAGACACAAAACAAATGAACAAACAAGAAGAGACAAAAAAAACCCAGACTCTTAACTATGAGAACAAACTGGTGGTTGCTAGAGGGGAGGTGGGTAGGGAATGGGTGAAATAGATAAAGGGGATTAAGAGGTTTGAACTTCCGTTATAAAATAAGTAAGTCACAGAGATGAAAAGAACAGCATATGGAATATAGTCAAGAAGACTAATAACACTCTTTACTGACAGGTGGTGATGACGCTTACCTGAAACTGATGTAACACTGTGCGGTAATTATACTTCAATTAAAAAGAGTGATGTTATGGGGCACCTGGACAGCTCAGTCCACTAAGTATCTGACTCTTGATTTCGACTCAGGTCATGATCTCAGGGTTGTGAGATCGAGCCCCACATTGGGTGTGGAGCCTGCTTAAGATTTTCTCTTTCCCTCTCCCCCAACTCTTTCCAAAAAGAAAAAAAAAAAAGTGATGTTATTCAGGTTGAACTATTGTAGGATAACTACTCCCCAAAAATAATGTTTTAAAGTTTAACACACCTATAAGTACTTCTACTACAAAGAACACTAACGTCAATTATGCTGTAGATGTTAGAACTCACCTGCTTACAGATTTCCGTCTGGTCGTCTGTTCCAAATGCACTGATCAGATCCTCCTTCTTTGCAACTTGACCTTTAGAAACATTTACAAACACTGAGTGGGTCTGCAGAACTTCATCAAGGTCTTTTTCCCTTTTGACAGCAGGAGAGAAAACCCTAAGTGAACAGACTTGAAACTTGGAAATTCATTCACATTTAAATACAAGATGGCAACGATATAAACACCAAGAAACAACAAATACTCCCAACTGACCCTCAGTGCGAGGGAACATTTTCAAAACTCAGAACGGATTTGTATTCCTACTTATTCACTGGAGACAAACGTCACGGGAGTATGCATGAAACCCTGAACCGGGGCGGAGGGCGGGCTGCTGCCAGGGAATCCCGATCCCTAGATGGCAGCAGCGAAGACACTACGCACCTCGGTGAAACTACTGGGCAAAGATCTGTGACATCAGGATGTTCTATTGCTACGGGAACTATCTGGAAGACTAGGTCCCAACCCTTTAATGTTATTTTGGCGAAAGGACCATATCTTGGGGGGGGGGGTGTTTCTTGGCTGTAGCTTTAACGACACCAACCGATTAAAACAAAACCCAAACTAACAACCTAAACCACACTAACCAAATAAAAAAAGGAACCCCTGATTTAGGCGCTAAGCTCGGGAAGGACAGTGATTCTCAGGCTCACAGCCGGAATAAATTTTCCATTTCTTTCACTGCCAACACCCCAGTTCATTCGAAGCCCAGGGGTAGGCCGCCTCGGAGGCAAGTGTCCGGCCAGAGCCCGGAGGGAGAGGATGACTCACACGCCGCTCCGCCAGCCGACGACTTTGTTTTTGTAGCAGGCGATTTCGAAGCGCTTCCCGGCGCGCTTCATCCGTACCACGGCCACATTGGTTAGGCGGATCTGGTTGGTGGGGGTGAAGATCGACATGGTGGCTGCTCACAGACGCTGCGTCCGGGGAACCAAGGCTAACACGCGCCACCGGCCTGACGATCACCTGCGCCTCGCTGTAACGCCCCGGCGGCGCGCGGCTAGACCACTAACTGCCCCGACGGCCGCGACAATACACCCAGTTAACTTATTGCGCAGGCGTCAGGTGTTGCAGACACCAGGGGAGGAAAAGAGAGCAGCAACGCCTGCGCACTGTAGCTTTTACGACATCGTTCTGCGCCGCACAAGTGAGGCGCCCTTCCTTAATGTAATATACTTCCGCCAATGAGCTAAAGAGCTGTGATTGGCTGGTGAATTTCATGTTTTCGCGACCGGGGGGAAACGTATAGCGCGGGTCCGTCTTAGTTCCGCAGAGTTCGGGGCCACACCTACCTTAACTCTTCATTGTGGAAAAATTGTAAGATAAAAAAGTTGAGAAAAAAGTACGATGAACTCCCACAAGCCCATCGCCCTGCTTCAATAATTAACAATATTTTGCCATTCTTGTTTCATTCTCCCTCTTTTTTGTTGGAGATTAAAGCAAATTATAAGATTTTAGCTTTAAATATGTTTGTCTATACTCCTTACAGATGCACCCAACAAGATCAACCAAGTCCTTAATATCACCTAATGGCCAGTCCATAACCAAATTTCCCAAAATAATGCCTTTTTACAGTCGGTGTGTTTCAACTGAGGACCAAACACGACCACCGATGGCATTTGGTGGACGATACCTTTTTAACGCGCCGGTCTCCCCCCCCCCCCCCCCCCCGTTTCTTTCCCAGATGCCACGCCCGTCTTGGCCTTGCTCCCCATTGGGTCCGCCCCTTGCACCTCTGCACCAATCCTCGAGCGTTTGGATGCGCTCTGGCTTCCTCGCCCTTGGCCGAGGGCGGTGCTTCCCTTGGGGCCCACCCCTTCCCCTCTGAGCCAATCCGAGCCGGACCAGGAGGGTTTCCTCGCGCGGAGGTGTAGGCGGGGCTTCCCTCTGGTCCGCCCCTTCCCCTCTGAGCCAATCCCGACGGGCCGGCGAGTGCCATGGCTGCCCCCAGTGCTGCCGGCTGTGGGGTGTACTGGTAGTGCTTCAAGGTAGTTTGGCGGTCTCCTGGTATCCGCACCGGCCGCCAGGTCTTTCAAGTCTGCAGCCCTAGGGTCTGTCGGGCCGCAGGGCCTGGGCTCTGAGAAGAATGGGTAAGGGCCCCCCGGTGGGCAAAATTCGTGAGGCGGGAGGAGAGAGGAAACCGTTTTTCTCCGACCCTCTCCGAACGGAGTGGCGTCCTCGGGCCCCGTCCTTCAGATTGTTGCACTTGTCAGCCCCGGACGCGAGCCGCTGACAGCAAGGGAGTACTGAACCTTGCTCTTGACCTGGCTTTTGCCTCGTGAGGCTAGGGATGAGTTCAGAAGGAGCTATGCTTCTAACCTCAAGTAAAACGCAGAGCAAACTGCCCACTGTCTTTTACCCACGTGTGTTGAGGGCTTTTGGTCTTTTCCAGGGTGGAGCCGCAACTGCAAAGGCCACTTTTGCCCTTTGCACAGTGGAGCGGCACCTGTAAACCCCACATTTTAGGCTTCGCCTTTTGAAATTGCCTCCAGGTTCAACATTTGAGGCCAGGTCTATTCACATCTCCCTCCAAAAAATGGGGTGTGAGGTCAGTTCAAAACCCTTTATAAGTAGCAGTGGGTCTTTAAAACTAGAAGAAAGGGAATAGTTTAGTACTTTTTAAAGCTTTTCTTATGGAGCACACAAAATAAAGCAAAATTCATAATTCCACATGAAGTGTTTCAACTTCTCTTGCTTCCAAATGCTACATCCCAATGAAGGTACAATTTTGTATATTTTCCTGTGTTAGCCTTATCCTTACAATAATTTTATCATTACCATGTGCAGTGGTGTATTATTTTTATTAGAGTTGATTTTTTTTTATAGATTTCTTAGCCTGGTTGTTGAAAATGAAGTTTGTTTTTTTTTTTTTTTAATTTTTTATTCTTAAAATCAGGAAGAGCACCTTTGTATGTGTAGCTTTAAGTAAAATCACCTGTATCATTTAAATTTAGATCCTTCTTTGGATACGTGGGACTTCTCATCACCTTTAATGTCATTGTGGA
Organism: Ursus arctos; assembly: GCF_023065955.2. Taxonomy (NCBI): domain Eukaryota; kingdom Metazoa; phylum Chordata; class Mammalia; order Carnivora; family Ursidae; genus Ursus; species Ursus arctos. The sequence goes on from NW_026622874.1 coordinate 89,719,906, forward strand.
TAAACAGGTTTTACATATATTTGGGCTTTGCCTTTGGCATTAGCCTTTGGATTTGTTTCCAGATTGTTATCAGGAAGCAGGTAAGTGGAATTATTTTTTATCGGAAAGTGTTAAGGTATTACATTTATATGGAGAGTTTAGAGTGCAGATTTTCTAAGGTTTTTAGAAAAGCTAAAAGGAACTTTCAGTCACTTTTATGTTTGGTGTTTAGACATTTTTTTTTAATGCCTGAAGAATTTATTCTCAGTTTTTAGAGACTAAGTTATTATGGACGGTTATTTATGTGTTCTTTGATGGGCTGTGGATGTCTCACTGTTAAGATACAGGAAGATTTTGTAATGAAAAATTAAACTTGTAAAAAAAAAAGATCTCTTTAGCATCTTCAAAGGGCAGTTATCTTCTCTTTTCTTACCACTAACTAAGAATCAGTAAATAAGTTCCTACTGTTATTCCATGAAAGCACATTATGGATGAACGTGTGTATAGTTTTGTCCTGGAGGGAGTAGGAATCTTTATAGTCTTAAGAAATCTGGGTCCAGCCTTTAAAGGACCTGATTATATCAAGGGGTTAATATTTGAGGAGTACATCAGAAAGATAAAGAGAGTAGAAAACTGGTCAGTATCTTTGCTAGTTTTCGTCCCTGTTGAAGTTGGGAAAAGATTCAAACTTGATGGATTTTGTGCAGTTGTTTATCTTCAAGGACAAGAACTCACAGGAGAAATCTGTTCCAAAAGCAACTCAGGATTTGATGACCAATGGTTATATCTCTCTTCAAGAGAAGGAAGTCTTTGTGTCTGGGGTGAAGATTTTCTATGGTTCCCAGACTGGAACAGCAAAGGTAAGAACTTCATGTGATACTTTAACTTGGGTTTCCTGATCTTTTAGAAGATCTCTTAAAAGTGTCCACTAACAGTGAACGGAATTAGTCTTCAGGTTTTTTTTCATCTTCTTTTTTCCCTTTTCCAGCTTACATTTTTCCTTTCTGGGGTGGTGGGTGGGTTTTTATTCCTTGTGGCCAATTCCCGTGATTGGTGGTGTCTGATGGTCACTGTCACGAAGGGTCTTTGTTTCGAAGCTTGCTTCTGCCTCAGCAGAATGGAGAGTTCTAAGCCTATTATTGATGGTGGGTGTAGAGGTAGGGGATAGTGAAAGGAGAATGTCAGCAGTAGTGTCCAGTATGGGTCCTGACTTTCACAACTTCGCACGGCGACTTAATAAACTGTATTTTGATTTAATAGTGTTGAAAGTGTTAACAGTAGATACTGAATACTGTCTAAAGTCGCTATATGCTGCAGATGTATATGCTGCCAGCTTCTTTGTTATGAAGGTCACAACTGTTTAGTGCTTTCCAGGGAAGGATTCTAAGGTGAACCTGAAAATGAAGTTTAAAAAAATCAATGTCGAGTGATTTTTGTGTAGTACTAAAGAGGGTTGTACTGCCCTCTTGTGGATGTTTTGTAGAATACTATTTCTTAGTTTTTCAGAACAGTTGAAGGTCACTTAATATTAAGTTCACCTGTAAACAACAGAGGTGGGAAACTGGAAGAAATGGAAAAAAGGCATCTGAGCAGCCAAAACAAAGTCCTTCTATGTTATTTATAAAAGATCTCACTCATAGCCTCTCTCGTGTGTTTTTTTCCCTAAAAGATCAAATTAACACTTGGAGATTGTAACAAATTCAGGGTGTGGGGGGTTCATAATGAAAAGAACTCTGTAGTGAATCTCTTTTTAACTATTTCTTATTTTTGGTTCCTCTGATGGCTATTTTTTTTTTTTAATTTTTTTTTTTTTTAAGATCTTATTTACTTATTCGACAGAGATAGAGACAGCCAGCGAGAGAGGGAACACAAGCAGGGGGAGTGGGAGAGGAAGAAGCAGGCTCATAGCGGAGGAGCCTGATGTGGGGCTCGATCCCATAACGCCAGGATCACGCCCTGAGCTGAAGGCAGACGCTTAACCGCTGTGCCACCCAGGCGCCCCTGATGGCTATTTTTTTTTTAACCTGTGTGTGCCATATTTCCAGATTGCTAACGTTAGTTAAAAGTTATTGACTCCTGAGGCGCCTGGGTGGCACAGCGGTTAAAGAGTCTGCCTTCGGCTCAGGGCGTGATCCTGGCGTTATGGGATCGAGCCCCACATCGGGCTCTTCTGCTATGAGCCTGCTTCTTCCTCTCCCACTCCCCCTGCTTGTGTTCCCTCTCTCGCTGGCTGTCTCTATCTCTGTCGAATAAATAAATAAAATCTTTAAAAAAAAAAAGTTATTGACTCCTTATATTAATTAACCAGACATCCCTCAAATCTCAGTGGCTTTATTGTTGGCCACCTCTTTGTTGATGTGGGTTTGGTGACCCTCCTTAAAGCTGTGCCATTTGAATTTCTTTACTCTGCTCTCACACTGAACGGATTCATATTCGGCTGGGTAAGGGAGATTAGTTTCTCCTTGCAACTTCGAAGGTGTCACTTCACCATCATGGCTAGTCTCCTCATTCTTTTGTAGATGACTTGATTTTTTTGTTTCTGGAAGCTTTTAGAATCATTTCTTTGTCCGTAGTGCTTGGAACTTTGTTTTGTTTCGTTTTGCTTTACAGGTTTTATTCATTTACTTGACACAGAGGGAGCACAAGCAGGGGTGAGGGAGAAGCAGGCTCTCAGCTGAACAAGGAGCCCAATGTGGGGCTGATCCCAGGACCCCAGGATCATGACCTGAGCCGAAGGCAGACGCTTAACCAACTGAGCCACCCAGGCGCCCTTATGTTTGAACTTTTTTGAGATGGTGTCTAGATTGGCTCTTTTTTTATTAGCTCTTGTGCTGGACACTTGGGCTCTTTTGAAGATTTGTGAGCATTTCTGCAGATATTTCTTGGGCAAATTTTTTCCCCTTCCATATTCTCTTTTTTTCTTTCTGGGACTCTTGTTAGTTGGATGTTAGAGGTTTTGAATGGCTTCTTTGTCTTAAATCTTTCTTCTCTTCCTTTTTGTAACTTTTTCTTTCTACTCCGTGTTGTGGAATTTCAATTCCAAACCTTCTTTTTTGAATGTTTTATTTTGGCTACTATGTTTTTAGTTGCAAAAACACTACTTTTTTCAGTTTTTATATTATCTTATTGGTGATTTAAGAATATCTCTCAATAAGGGCACCTGGGTGGCTCAGTTGGTTAATCGTCTGCCTTCGGCTCGGGTCATGATCCCAGGGTCCTGGGATTGAGTCCTGCATTGGGTTCTTTGCTCAGTGGGGACCCTGCTTCTCTTTCTTTTTCTGCCTCTCCCCTGGCTTGTACTCTCTCTCTCTTACTTGCTCTCTCTGTCTCTCAAATAAATAAATAAAATCTTAAAAAAAAAAAAAAGAATATATCTCAATGAATTCGTTTTTCTGTTCCCTGATTTATCTGCTTTCTCAGTTTTTCTGTTGCTATTTCTCCTTCTTGCTACTTGTTCTTATGGTATTCTTTGTGATCCATGGTTTTCTTTTAATATTTAGGAGAGAATGATGGGGTAGCTGTTGTGGATTTTCTATTATTGTGTGCACAGATTTGTGTTCTCTAATTATAAATTTTCGCCAGATGTTCTGTGCGCGGTGGGTCAGGGCATGCCATGGGACCTATTGGCCCCACATCTCCCTCTAACTACACCTCAATTTTTTTTTTTTTTTTTGAGCATTAAGCTCCTTGAAAGTGTCTGCGTCACTATCTACAAATCTCCAGTTTCCCTACTCCTGTTTTCCTTGGGCCACTCTTGTGTGTCCCCACGTGTTCCCAGTGACTTCCATGCTGCTAATTAATTCTCACTCTTCATCTTCCTTGACACTGTTCCTAGGTCATCCGCCTACTCGGCCAAGGCTAGCCTTCCTCACTGTCATTTGCAGATTTCTCCTCATCTTCTTTTTTTTTTTTTTTTTTAAAAGATTTTATTTATTCATTTGACAGAGAGAGAGACAGCCAGCGAGAGAGGGAACACAAGCAGGGGGAGTGGGAGAGGAAGAAGCAGGCTCCTAGCAGAGGAGCCTGATGTGGGGCTCGATCCCATAACGCCGGGATCACGCCCTGGGCCAAAGGCAGATGCTTAACGACTAAGCCACCCAGGCGCCCCTCTCCTCATCTTCTTGACCTCGAAAGATAGGAGTGTCCCAAGGCACAGACCTTGAGACCATGTCTTTATTTGCACTCACCGTACTCTAAGGGATCTAGAGCTTTGCATTCTTACTATTAGATACAATTTGGCAGACTCTTTCTATAGAGGGCAAGGTATTTTATTTTGTATACTGTGTTTTTTGGGTTTGTAGGGTTTGTGAGCCATACGGTCTTGTTGCAGCTGCTTAGCTCTGCGGCTCTAGTGTAAGTGGCATGACTGGGTCCCAGGACCTTTTACCCACAGAGACAAATGGAGGGCTGGCTTGGACCTGCAGGCCCTAGTTTGTATTCAGTGGTGGCCCCTAAATGCATGTTTTTAGTCTGGCTGTTCCGCTCCACTCCAGGCTCTCATGGCCAGGGCCCTGTCGTAGGTCTTCATGGGACGTCTGGTAGGCATCCCAAAGTTAGTACGCTCCAGCTGAACTCCCATTTTTTTGCCCAGACCTTTTCCACTTAGAATCTTTACCATTTCAGCAGATGGCGACTTTATTTTTCCAGTTGCCTAGTTAAAAAACAAAACCCTTTGAATTCTCTCTTTTTCCTGCTAACCCCCATTCCATTTGTAGCAAATGCTGTTTGTTCTCCTTTCAGAATGGCTCCAGGCGCCAGTCACTTCTCAGCACTCTGGCTCACGGCACCCTCTGCTTTTGTCTGCATCACTGCGGTCACCTCACCGCCGGTCGGTCCCCTTCATTCGGTGCTGCTCGGCCCCTCCCTGGCCTCAGTGTCCCCTCAGCTCAGCAGTCACAGGGACTTCGAAAACTTGAGTGAAATCACGTTCCCTTCAGCTTAAAACCCAGCAATGACCTCCTCATTCACTTAGAGTAAATCAGGGCCCTCACAGTGGCCAGGAGGCCCTCACGTCTGGTTCTCCATTATCTCTTTTACCTCTTGTCCTTGGTCCCCACGTCTCCGGTCTTATTAACCTCCTTGCCAAGCCTGCTCCCTCCTTCAGGCCTTTTCACTTACACGTTGCTCTGCTCGGGGTAACCTCATGGCTTGCCTCGCACGTCCTTCAGGTTTGGCTCAAGTCTATCTTTGAGGCCTCTGCCACCAAACACTTGTTGTTTTTCCAGTTGTGACACGAACTACCCAGAGTTTTTGTCAGACTCCACAGGTACAAGGACCCAGTCTGCAAGACTGTCTCCACGTAAGATGCCAGTCCCTAGTCCCAGGGGCCACCCGTGCTTCTGACTGGACCAGCTATAAATTCAATCCACAGTCCTCTCCTTAGTTCGATAATTTCCTAGAAGGATTCACAGAATCAGGAAATTGCCCGACTAACTATGCTTCCTGGTTTATTAGAAAGGATACAAGGCAGAAACAGACAAATGGCAGACATGGGGCAAGGTTACGGTGGGGAGGGGTGGCTCGGAGCTTCTGTGCCCACCAGCTCCTCAGCACATCAGTGTGTTCACCAACCCGGCAACTCCCTGAGTCCTCCCATTTAGGGGTTTTAATGGACATTTCAAATCATTGGCCATGGATGATTGAACTCAGTGGGAGCAGTGGTTCTGAAAGTTCTAAGACTTTAATCACGTAGTTGGTTTTGTGGTGACCAGCCCCCATCCTGAAGCGACTTGGGGCCTGCCTCCCCATGAGTTATTTCATTAGCTTATCAGAGTCAGTAAGTTCCAAGGGTTTTAGGAGCTTTGTGCCAGGAACTAGGGGGAAAAAGACTGAAAAAAAAAAGTATATATATATATATATATATATTTATTTACTTATCTTATGCACCTGTCCTGACCCTCCCTGTGTAAAATAACAACTGTCCCCAGACCTGTAATACTGTGTTCTTACCCTTATCCTGATTTATTTTCTTCCATAGCACTCGTCATCATCCGATTAACTATGTGTTTTCTCATTTCCATGTTTGCTCTGTCTCTGTCCATTAGAACATAAGCTCCCTGAAGGCAGGGACTATATGCGTCTTGTTCACTGTTGTGTAATATTGCCCAGACTTGAGACTGGCACGGTAGAGTCCCAGTAAAAGATGCTCAGTAGGCTCAGCTTTCGTCCTGGGAGATGGGGAGCCAAGTGTTAGATGACTAAGCGAAAAGTGGGAAGGCGTTTTTCAGAGTGCCAACATGTGGCTAGAAGTTTTAGCTTTCCCCAAACATTTGGTTCATTTCTTCTAGAGAAGAGCTAATGGGTGTTTTGGCCGGGGGTAAAGGGCAGATGGTGCCTGGGCTCGGTGTGCACTTGTCCCGTATACAAATTGTCTGCTCGTTGGTTCTCCTCTGCCCCAGGGTTCCCTCCCAACTTCGCTGTAGTGGCTTTTCTGAGCCCAGACCCTCCCTGGGGTTTTGTCAGGCATATGGACTCTCCCCTAGGGCTTTCTCCTCCCTGTCAATGCTTCTGTTTGCTTTCTGTCTTCCAGAAATGTGTCACATTTCTCACGTATCCCATTCTCTTCCGTCTTCAGTATTTCTTACCACCTGCGTGTTTATTCTAGTAGGGCAAGGCCGCTGGAATGTCAAAAAGCCAATTTAGATGTAGTCCCGCATATGTACTTACAGAGTGAGAACAGCACCGTGGAATGACTGATCTCTATAAAGATGCTTGAGAAAATGGAAGAAGCGAGAATAGTATTTGTGTTTATGATGATAAATGTCAGTTAGTGAAAAAATTTTTCATGATAAATGCCTTATTCCTTTGCCAACAAGGGTAAATAAAGACTGTATTTTGCTTTAATAGCGTATTGAAGACTTGATGTGATTTTTTTTTTTTTTTTCCTATTAGGGATTTGCCGCAAGTCTTGCTGAAGCAGCTGCCTCCCTAGGCCTGCCTGTGGCGGTTGTGAATCTGAAAGAATATGATCCAGATGATCGTCTCGTAGAAGAGGTTGGTACTTGGGTTATCTTTTCCCTTTAGTCCAAATTCTCAAATGTAATTGACCTCCTGCATTCTGCGATAAAGAGAATCTTCAGAATAAATTTAATTTTCGCGCTAAGGCGTTTCAGTTGGTTGAGTTTTCAGTATCAGTCAGAGGTGCTGAGCATGTGGTGTGGGACCTGTCCCTTTGGCGTGTGGTCTTTCCTGCTCCCGATCTCATCGTCAAGGGCGGGTGATTGATGGCAGTGTGCTGAGCCTATGACCCATGTGTGAGCTGACCGAGAGGTCAGGAGCCAAGTGGGTAGCTGAAAGGGTATGAGTTTTGGAGTTAGAGAAATCTCTTGCTACTTGTGTGACCTCCGTGCCTTACTTAATATCTACGTGGGTTTACTTTCTTCACCTGAGAAATCCCCCTCCTTCTCCAGCTGTACCCAGGGGAGTCTGCCTTACAGTAGAGGTTCTCAAGGTGTGGTCCTTGAACTGGCACTCTCAGCGTCTCCTGGGAACTTGCTAGAAGTGCAGCCCAGCCCCGGATGTGGGACTGTAATTTTACAGGTGCTCCAGATGATTCTGAAGCAGCTAAAGTTGGAGAAGCACGTAGAGCAGGGATGGACGAACTTCTTTTGTAAAGGCCCAGGTAGTCAATATCAGCTTTGTGCAGCCATAGGCGGTGTGTAAACGAATGAGTGTGGCTGTATTCCAGTAACGCTTTATTTAAAAACAAAACAGGGGCGCCTGGGTGGCGCAGTCGTTGAGCGTCTGCCTTCGGCTCAGGGCGTGATCCCGGTGTTCTGGGATCGAGCCCCACATCAGGCTCCTCTGCTGAGAGCCTGCTGCTTCCTCTCCCACTCCCCCTGCTTGTGTTCCCTCTCTCGCTGGCTGTCTCTCTCTCTGTCAAATAAATAAAGAAAAATCTTTAAAAATAAATAAATAAAAACAGAAGAAAACAGGCAGTGAGCTGGACTGGGCCTGTTGGACATAGTTTGCCAGCCCCTTCTTAGTGGATAACCCAGCTGTAACTGTCCATTTCTTTCTCCCGTAAGAGAATCATGGAGTGTAAATGAGTGAGCTCGAATCTGCTCAGAATTACTTGTGAAAAATTATTAGCAACCTTTGAAACTTTATTATTAATAATGGATAGCTTATAACTGACCTCATGACTTAGAATTTTTAAGGTGCGTTCAAGCAGATGGAATACTGTGGCTCGCAGGACTGAGGGGTATTTTGTTTCCCCATGGAGATGATGGTACCAAGTGTTACATAAGTTACTTCACATTTAAAAAGGTTTCTTGCTTTAATTTTTTATGTAATTTTAAAGATCTCTTTCTATGTTTCTTCCCGATCGATTTGGATTTTGTTTCCAATATGACAACTGGAGACAATAGGAACTTACCGCCGGAGAATTAGAATGGAGTATATAGTTAGGGGCACCAGGGGTACATTGGCAGGAGCAGGAGACTGGATTTTCTCCCCATGCAAGGTGTCCTTGCTCTGTTTTTCTTTTACTTTTGAAAATGAGTAACGTTTTGCAAGCACCTTTGTCCTTCGAGATTAGTATTGATGTAGATGTCGGCGTTTTAAAAAGGGATTTTCTTTACCGGTAAGTTGTATCTTGAATATTCTTCTCACACGATTACTTTCTTGGTTAGGTCACTAGTAAAAACGTTTGTGCCTTTGTGGTTGCTACGTATACCGACGGTCGACCCACCGAAAGTGCAGAGTGGTTCTGCCAGTGGTTGGAGGAAGCATCCAGTGATTTTCGATTTGGCAAAACCTACCTGAAGGGTATGAGGTATGCTGTATTTGGCCTGGGAAATTCTGCCTATGCCAGCCACTTCAACAAGGTAGGTGTGCGTTGAATTATAGGGATAAATTCTCTATTATAATGAGAAAAGATTCATACCCACACACACACATCCACATGTGTATGTGAAGTTGTCCCCAGACTTTGGTGTTTGATAGTAAACTTCTTGTGTTACTGTTTATAGTGGGGAATTGCTACACACATGTATCCAGGCTTGGGGTGTAGTAGGTTCTCAAGTAAATTTTTATTGAATAAAATGCTTACACCTCCTATTGTCTAGTGTCATAGTAGCCTGGATTCATGGCCATCACGTCCAGTCTGCTGTCCCCAGGCAGGACCTTGTGGATGGAAGATTAGTCATTCTTTGGACTTTCTCAGCCGCCTGTTCTGTTGAACAACCTTTATGGCTCAAGCTAACCCTGAATACAGTTGAGCTCATTGTCTTTTAATCATTAATTTTTAAAGGGAAATAGAAGAAAAACATTCACTGCCTTTTATGTAGTAAAATATTGTTTTGTTTTCCTACATCTTTTTTCTGTACCAAGTTAACTTGGCTCCTTTTCTTTTGCATTCTATTCTCTCTACTTTGTTTTTTATTTTTTTAAAAGATTTTACTTATTTATTTGACAGAGAGACAGCCAGCGAGAGAGGGAACACAAGCAGGGGGAGTGGGAGAGGAAGAAGCAGGCTCCCAGTGGAGCAGGGAGCCCTATGTGGGGCTCGATCCCAGGACTCTGGGATCACGCCCTGAGCCAAAGGCAGACTGCTTATCGACTGAGCCACCCAGGCACCCCTTTTCTCTCTACTTTAAATAAAAACAATGTAGAGCCTCTTTGTTTCTTGTGGTTCTAAACAGTTACTAGAACTTTTGTATATGTACCTCTTCCCAAAATGGGCCCAGCCTGGCTCACCTATCTTTGGTAGAACGTGAGTAAAGGTGAACGTGGACATCTTTCCTTAAGCTTGTTTTCATTCGTTATATCAAGATGTCTATTTCTGCCCATATTTTCAAAGGAAGTAGACCGCCAAAAACTGGTACAGTTCAGATGTGTAAATGTTCTGTTTAATGCCTTGCCCCTCAGAAAGTCTATCAAGTTTTTGAACTCTTCACTGTGCTTCTTGGTAATCCCTGTGCCTCAGCTTACCTGCTCCTTCTTGCAGTACGTCAAAGTTCTGAATTGATGAAGTCGTGAGTCTTGCCAGATGGGCTGCATTTGCCCTTTGTGTTTAAAATGGGCTTTTCTACATTTTGGAATAGATTTCTTTTGCTAGGAAGTTACGTGATTCTGACCACGACTTCGAATAGTAGTTTTCAAAGTCTTTTTTAGGTAGTAACCTTTACCTTCGTCAAAGGGTTTGTCCCTTTGTTTAAAAAGAGTCTTTTGCAGGGTCTTGTCACATGTAAACAGTGTAGCGTTTGCAGGTTGCGGCTGGGGCTGGGGGGCCTCTGTAGGCCATGTTCCCCCTTCCCCACAGCAGCCAGCAACGGGGCCCCAGAGTGACTTGGACCTTTTGCAGAACAACCGCCCAGCCTGTGATTTAGAGGATTGTGTCTTAGCTCCTCTGTCTTCTTCTTGCAGGTTGGCAAGAATGTTGATAAGTGGCTCTGGATGCTTGGTGCTCATCGCGTGGTGACCAGAGGGGAGGGGGACTGTGACGTGGCTAAAAGCAAACACGGGAGCATCGAAGCGGACTTCAGGGCCTGGAAGACCAAGTTCCTCGCCCGGCTGCAGGCCCTTCAGAAAGGAGAGAAGAAGCCCTGTGACGGCAACTGCAAGAGAGGCCAGTGCGAGTCGTCCGCGGTACGGAGCCCCTGTCCGGGTCTCGCTGCTTTCCTCCTGTGTGTGGGGATGCTGGACCTTACTACTGCCCCGGGAAACTCCTTCCCTGGCTGGTGGTTAGGAGGAAGATCTGTGGCTCCTGTGGTGGTGGTTTAGAGAGTGTGCGGCCTTCCGAGCGAGGCCAGTGTGGGCAGCATGCTTTCCTGTTTCTCTGCTTTAATGGTCGCCTTGCCAGAGTTGCGGACTTCTCCCACAGCTGGCAGGGAGGAGGCAGAGGCCTGAGGTTACACACGTCCTGTCTTCGTATCCCCTAAGCACGTCTTCCTCCTGACCTCTCCTGCTGAAAGACTCTGTTCAGACTGGAAGGCTGCCCATCATTCTAGATTCTTCTCCTCCTGTCCCTCACATTGCAAACGTGTCTCTTTGGTCCTTGTTCAGGGACCCTCGTTTCTTGGAAGCTCATGTCACCTGACTGTTTCACCGCTGCTGCCTTCATGGCTGTCTGTCTGTCATCTTTTGGTCACCTGCTTACTTGTGTCATTCAAGAACCACTTGCTGACTCACTTCTCTCCACCCTTGTTCCTGTTGTTACCCTTGGGGGCAAAGCCATCCGTCCAGGTGATCGATCCAGCGTCCTGGTCCCCCAGGTGCCTGCCCTTCACACCTCCAGCAGCCATTGTCTTCGCTGACCTTGACCCCTCACTTCCACAGTCACCTCTGAAATTTTATGTTCCTGTGACCTCGGCTCTGATCTCTCGCAGGTGTCCTACTTCAAAATTCTTTTGATCCCATCAGTTTTTCATTGGATAGTGAAAACTGCTTACTTCACTTCTGTCCTTACGCAGTTTAGATTTTATACTCATTCTTTTATAAACAATCTTCAGTTGCCTTGCCTTCCAGTCCCTTATCTGACCCAAATGGTCAAACCCCAAGCCAGGTTGAAACCTACCATTTGCCTTTCCATTTTCCTGCTGCTTGCTCTTTGTCCCCGGATTCATGACCACAGGTCCGTGTGTGCACTCAGACCTGCCCAGCAGTGTCCAGCGTTCTTGTGTAAGTTCCCTTTCTCACTCTCCAGATGACTGTTGAATTCTCTTTCTCCCTGCTCCTTCCTCCAGCTTTGTAGGAAGCTGCTGGAGATCTCGTATAGTGCCGCGCACCCCATCTACACATCCTCTCCATCTCTTGTGCTGCAGGAGACCACAGGTCTGAGTCCTGTCAAAGCCACTCTGTGCGTGCTCTGGAATCAAGGGCTTTGTCTCTGTTTTCTGTGTCTCTCTTGCGTTGTTAGTCTCTTCCCCTCCACTAGATTGTTCTGTAAATTTATGAACACGCTTTGGAATCACCCGGCTCAAAGGAACAGGAAAAGCAAGCAAGAAACAAATGTTTCTTTTGTTCTGTATGTTTCAGCTGCTGTTTCATTTTTCTCTTCTCTTTCCTGGCTAGTCTTTTTGCTCATGTTTATCTTCCCTCCCATTGGTCCTTAATATTTTTATACAGTGTTTAAAGAAATTGAGGTAAAATTCACACACATACGATTAACCCTTGTGAAGGCTATGATCCCGTGGTGTCCAGTACATTCAGTCTTGTGCAAACACTGCTTATGTCGCAGTGTTCTTTTTGTATGTGTTGGTACACTTGTTCGTTTTGCAGACTGGCCAGTTTCCATCTGATTTGTGTTCATGTTTGCGGGTTCTTCTGCCTGCTCAAATCTGCCACTGAAACCCGCTAGTGAAATTTTTAGTTCTGTACTATATTTTTCACATCAAGAATTTCTTCGTAGCCTTTCTATAAATTCTGTCTCTGTTGGTGTTCTCTATTTGTTGGGACATTGTTCTCCTGGTTTCCTTCAGCTCTTGGAGCATATTTAAGACCATTGACTTGAAGTCTTTATCTGGTAAGTCTGTGTTTCCTCAGGGATGGTTCCGGTTGATTTCTCCTGTGGATAAGCCAGACCTTTTTATTCCTTTGCATGCTTTGTGATGTTGTGTTGAAAACTGCAAGTTTTGAATATTATCATGTGTTAACTCGAAATCGGATTCTTTCCCCTCCTCAGAGTTTATTTTTGCAGTTTGCTGGGTTGTAATTGTTTGTTTAGTGACTTAAAAACCATCTTTGTAAAAACTGTCTATTGTGTCTGGCTTCTTGAAGTCTGTTTCTTTAGTTTGTATTTAGCTAGTGCTGTGACAGATTTCCTTGGATGTCATTTTTAAGTTTCCTTTTTCTTTTTTTTTTTTTTAAGATTTATTTATTTATTTTAGAGAGAGAGTGGGTGTGTGTACTTGAGTGGGGGGAGGGGCAGAGGGAGAGGGAGAGAGAATTTCAAGCAGACTCCCTGCTGAGCACAGTGCCTGATGTGGGACTCTATCCCAGGACCCTGAGATCATGACCTGAGCCAAAATCAAGACTTGGACGTTCAACCGACTGAGCCACCCAGACACCCCAAATTTCCTTTTTTTTTTGATTTAGTGTTTACTTGGTTTTTGTAAACCTTTGTCAGAACTCTGGTAATTAGTCAGAGTTAAATCTGTTGGTTTTTACTTAAGTTTTAGTTGTTTCTATGGGAGAACAGGCCCTTTGAGTTACCTACTCTGCCATTTTTGCTGGTATCAGCCTTGGGTCTTAACATTTAAACAAACTTAAGTAAAAAAAATTTTTAAATCAAAAGTAGCACATGTGCATTTAAACCCTCAAATAGTGCTTCTAGGTTTATAATTAAAAACTATACTTTCTTGCCTTATTCTGTCTAATTCTTATTTCCCCAGGGCAGTCATTTTCAATTCTAGCTTTTTCATCAGATATTTACCTCTATATTCCTAAATAATAAGCCCTTCTTTCTATTTCTTGATTTTTAAAACACTTCAAAATCTCCGTCTCTGTCTCACATAGACACACACACAGAGTATCACTTCCCTTCCTCTCATCTTCTTTGTACAGTTGTATCACACTCTCTCGCCAGACCGTTATTTGTTGTGTCATAGTTGTGACGTGTACGTGCTCCAATCTGCCCTGTGTACTGTGGTATCACGTGTTCATTCCTACACGTTTATGTCCCTTAGATACTGGCTACATCTGCTTTGATTTCTCTATGAATGTTACTAATTCATTCCAAAATTGTAATGGACCTGAAAATTATTTTTCAGTATTCTGTGGTTTTTACTGATTTCTTGGAGGCTTCTCTTGAGTCCTTTCTCCTCCATGTCCTTGGAGGCATTGCTGCTCCAAGACTTGGTGTGGGTGAGGTCCTCCCTTTGACTGGCTTCCTGGGTTGGATTTGCTGATTCCTGTATCTTCTGCCTTCTTATTTCTTGGTTGACTCTTGTTTTTGGAGCACATTCTCCAGTAGGTCTCTGAGAAGGGTTGTTTTGGAAGTAAATTGATTGATGCTTCACTGAGTAGGGTTCTAGCTCGGAGTAATTTCTTTTTTCTTTTTTTCCAGAAAATTGACCACACTGATCTGCTGTCTTCTAGTTAGAGTATTGCTTTTGGGAACTTCAGTTTAATTTGATTCTGAATTTTTATTATAAAATCCTCTTCTCCTCCTCCCAGAAGCTTTAGAAGCTTTGAATAAAATCCCTCTAACTATCTATTCTTTGCTCTGTTTTTTCCCCCAAATTCTCTGGCTATCTTTTCTGCTTTCTCCTCTTGCACAGAACATTTATTTCTAATTGATCTGTACATGAGAAATGCAGCGTCTTGGGGTCCCAGCTTTGACTTTGGTCTTCTGTGTTAGTCTCCCCTCCCAGTATTGTCCCTTTGACTTTGCCTGCTCTTCCCTGGTCCTGTCCAGCTGTCAGTTAGGTTCTCCAGAGTTCAGGAGATACTTCCAGCTCCATCTCTCACGTACCTCTTAGGATTCCCTTTTTTAGTTCATATTTGTCCTCTTTGAATTCATCATATGTTTGTCAACTCAGTGATACGTTTAAAACTGTGCTATTAAAATATTCTGTTATTCAGTGTTATTTTCTTTTTCTTTTTTTTTTTTTAAAGATTTTATTTATTTATATGACAGAGAGACAGCCAGCGAGAGAGGGAACACAACAGGGAGAGTGGGAGAGGAAGAAGCAGGCTCATAGCGGAGGAGCCTGATGTGGGACTCGATCCCAGTACGCCGGGATCACGCCCTGAGTCGAAGGCAGACGCTTTAACGACTGCGCTACCCAGGTGCCCCCTCAGTGTTATTTTCTATAGGACGGGTGTTCAGAGTCCTCCACCCTGCAGCTGGGAGAAGTCCCAGGTTCTGCTCACCCACTCTGGTTTGGCTCTCTGCCCCACAGCAGCTGCTCTTTCCTGAGTCCCAGGACGTCCTATTGCCAAGCGCCATGGGTATTTCTCTTCATTTTACTTGACCTCTCCACGGTATTGGATACCGACTCCTTCTTTGAGTCACTCTCTTCTCCTGACTGTCACGATACCATTCTCATTATACCATTCTCATACTCTTCCATTTTCACTTGGAACCGCCTTCCTTTGTCTAACCTCTACCTGGTGGAATGATTCAGGACTTAGTGCGAGGTTCTTTTCTTTGTTGATACTTTCTCCCTGGATGAGCTTATCTAGTTTCATGGCCTTAGATTCTGTCTATGTGCTAGTCATTCCCAGGTTTATATTTTCAGCTCTGAGGTTTACCTTGAATTTCGTTCTCTTCTGTGCATCCTCTTTAAAATCTGCCTGGATGTCTGAGGCATCCCACACTTTACAAATTCAAAATGGAGCTTTTCATTTCCACTCTCCCGGTCTGTTTCTCCCCAAATCTTTCTCATCTCAGTAAACAGCACCACCGTCTCAATTACTTAAAAGAGAAGCCTGAGAGCCATGCTTCATTCCTTCCTTTTCCTCATTCCTGCATTTAGTTCCTCACTAAGCCCGGTTGGTTCTGTGTCTCAGAGGTCAGGGAATTTTTTCTATAAAGGGCCAGCTGGTAAATATTTCCATCTTTGTGGGTTATATGGTTTCTGTTGCCACTACCAGTCCTGCCACCATATCACGAAAGTAGCTATAGACGATTTGCAAGTGATGGTTGCCTTTAGATTTGGCCTGAGGCTGGCTGCATGTGGCTTGTGGGCCATAGTTTGCTGACCTCTAGCCTAAAATATCTCAAATCTGTCCAGTGAACTCACAATCTGGGAGGGTTGCTACTTCGAACAATGTGTTTCTGAAGCATTGATGTTCCAGGAGGAAGAGCCCTTTGAGAGCACCAGTGAGGAAGAGTCTGGTACAGAAGACCATCAGAATCCAAATTCTGTCGTCGATGTTGAGGACCTCGGCAAAATTATGAATTGTGTGAAGAAAGAAAAGGTACTGTAACTCTGGGAAAGAGTGAACTTGGATCCTGCAGTTAGCAAACATCTAGAATTCTGTATGGGGCTGTGGTCCATATGAACTCATTAGGCAGTCTTACTTCTTTGCCTCCTTCTTGAGAGTGCCACACTTCTTTGCCATTTTTTAACAATTTTAAAAAAATTTTAATTTAAATTTTTTTAGAGAGAGAGAGTGCGATCTGGGGAGGGGTGATAGGATGGGCAAAGAGAGATAATCTCAAGCAGGCTCCACACCGAGGGCAGAGCCCAATGTGGGGCTGGATCTTAGGACCCTGAGATTATGACCTGAGCCTAAATCAAGAGTTGGACACTTAACAAGCTGAGCTGCCCCACTTCTTTGCCATTTTTACATGAGCTTGTAGTAGGATAGGCAGATTTTAGGGCAGGAATTGAAGAAAGGGTAGATGGGTAGAGGGGCTTCATTCAGTGATGTGGCTGAAGAGACAGGTTGAACAGCATGAAGAGATTGAGTGTGTTAAGATTCCAAATGGAACTCTCTTAAAGTTGCTTCCCTGTCATACGGGGTGAGTAGTGTTGGGCTTAGGGATAGCACCTTGGTTTGTAGGCGCAGAGATCAGCATAGGTGGAGGCCCTAGGAATCTAGGAGATGTTAGTTTGGGTTGTCATTGTTGCAGTGATGAGATGAATGTGAGAATGTACAGTGCGGTAGGATTTTACACAGATTGCAGTGACCTGAAATTGAAATAGTATAATATACATGATAGCATAAAAGTATATAGACTCAGTTTATGTATGAGTTTTGGGAAATGAGACTATCCTACCAAAAATGTATCAAATGTATAAATTTTAGAAACAAAAGAAGTAAAATTATGGAAAAATCCAAGAAAATCAATGATAAAATTAACACAAACTCAAATGAAAGAAATCAATAAGGTAGCAGGATATAATAATATATTTTCAAACAACAACCAGTTAGAAGCCGTAGTGGAAGAGAAGACCCCCACTGCAGCAACTATATAAAAGATAAATAAGTATGTAGAAATAAATTTTAAAAAGAAATATCCTAAATCTCTGATGAAAACTGAAAACATTCCTGTAATTAGAAGTGTTCTGGTTCCTGTTGAGACAGATAGAATAAAATTTCAGGAATAGACCCAAAACTATATGGGAATTTCGTATATAATAAAGGTGGCATCTCTTTTCCCTGGGGGAAAAATATCCTTTTAAGGTAGACGATGTTGGGAACCAGGTAAGCTACCTGTGAAAATTTAGAATTTTCTCTGTGCCTCTTACGTACATCAGAATAAACTCCAATTGGGTCAGAGATCTTGATGTTGAAAAAATATATAAATAACAGAATTAGTTGCATTATTATTATTATTTTTTTAAAGATTTTATTTATTTGACAGAGAGACACAGCGAGAGAGGGAACAGAAGCAGGGGGAGTGGGAGAGGGAGAAGCAGGCTTCCCATTGAGCAGGGAGCCCAACGTGGGGCTCGATCCCAGGACCCTGGGATCATGACCTGAGCCGAAGGCAGATGCTTAACAACTGAGCGACCCAGGCGCCCCAGATGCATTATTTTATAATGTGGAGAGAGGTTTTCTGTATGATTCAAAAATAAAAGATTGAATTTACCAATGGTTTTTAAAAAAGATTTGCATGGTTATAAGCATATCAAAAGACAAATGATTAAGAGGGGGAAATATTTGCCCCTTATATAATAAAGAAGGAGTTAATTTTTGTACTGTACAAAGTGTCCTTAAAGTTGAAAGAAAAAAGACCTAAAACCTAATGGAAAAAATTGGCCAAAACACCTAAATAGGCAAGGCTCTAAAAAAGCTCTACAAATAGTCTTTAAGCATATGAAAAAATGCTCAAATTCACTCATAATGAAGGACATGCACATTAAAACTACATTGACATACATTTCTCACCTACCAAAATAGTAAAAGTTCAAATTTTGGACAGCTGGTGAGGCCCGGGGAAAACAGGTACTCACACCTTGCTGATGGGAGTCCAGAATGGTATAACCTGTATGGAGGGGCATTTGGCAGTCTACCAAATTCTCCTGCATTTACCTACGATCCAGCAGGCCCAGTTGTGTGAGTTTGCTTTGAAGATACATCTTTACTAATACAAAAACAGCAAACACACAAGGTTATGCTATAAGCGTATATAGCAAACAGCTGCCAGATATTGGTTGAAAAAGCATGATATAGCCACACTCTATAGATATTGTTGTGAAATCTGTAGATATTGTGTGAGAAAGAATAAGGTGGGGGGGACGCCTGGGTGGCTCAGTCGGCCAAGCATCTGACTCTTGATCTCAGCTCAGGTCTTGATCTCAGGGTTGTGAGTTTGAGCCCTGCCTTGGGCTCCGCACTGGGCATGGAGCCTTCTTAAAAAAAAAAAAAAATAAGGTGGAGCCATGTGTATTAATGTGATTTTCACATGGTGTTGGATTGGATTTGGGAGTTGATCTGAACATAAGATTTTTTAAAAAAAATGTGTTTATTGTCATGGCAGATTTGCAAATTTATAATTTGAGTGTGTATAAATAGTATTTTGTAGCTGTGTTTACAGAAAGAACCTTTCGTGTTCTTTTTTTTTTTTTTAAAGGTTTATTTTTTTATTTGAGAGAGAGAGAGCACCAGAAGGAGGGGCAGAGGGAGAGGGAGAGAATCTCAAGTACACTCTGTGCTGGGTGCAGAGCCTGACACGGGGCTGACACGGGGCTGACACGGGGCTGGCATGGGGCTCGCTTGATCTCACAAGAGTGAGATCTCGACCTGAGCCAAAACCGGGAGTCGGACGCTTAACCGCCTGTGCCACCCAGGCGCCCCCAGAACCTTTCATGTTCTGACACCAGCCAATACCCAGTTCAGTTCAAATGACCTGCTGTTCAGTTTAATTCCAACACTACCTGAAGTTGGCCTCAGGCTCTGCCGGTTTAGGTTATAGTCGCGCACAAGACTGCCTCCTCGTCAGATGGCAGCTCTAAGTTGGGGGCCACCTGCCCTTCTGATCACCTGGTTATAAATTTGAGGGTCTCATGATCCCCTCAGTTTCGATAAATTTGCTAGAATGACCCAGAACTCATCGAAAGCACTATCCTCACAATGACAGTTTTAAAGGATACAAATTAGAAACAACCAGTGGAAAAGACACATAGGGCAAGGTCTGAGAGCAGAGGCGTGGGGAAGAGACTCAAGAGTTTCTGTGCCGTCTCTGTGTGGAATCCAGGCACGTCATGCCTCCCCACCACATCCATGTGTTCACTAACGAGGAAGCTATCCTGAGCTTCCAGAACTTTTATTGGGATTTCGTTGCATAGGCACGACTGATTAGATCATTGGCCATGTGATTGAACTCATTCTCCGGCTGACCTCCCTCCCTGTTTCTTTCCCTGGGGCTCCAGCTGGCCCAAAGTGGCATTGAGTGGTTGGTCTTTCTGATGACCAGCCCCCATCCTGAAGCTATTTAGGCCCCCCCCAACCAGTCACCCCATTTGCATAACAATGACCCTTCTGGCACTTAGAAAATGCCAAGGTTTTTTGAAGCTCCCTGCCAGGAACTGGGGACAAAGAGCAGATGTGTGCTTTGTTATGCCACAGGCCTAGAAACAGAGGTAGTGAGCACTCAGCTCTTGTTTTCTAAATATCGTTCTTCACCTAAAGGCACCAGGGCTTCTTGGAGAAATGACTGCTTCCAGGGTTGAGGAAGGGAGAGTAACAGATGGGCCTGGGACATCTTGTTGGGCAAGTAGATCCTCAGTGACTGATGGAGATATGTCAAAAGGACACAGGGACCAGTTGGAAGAATTTCCCACAGGCCAAATTTGGGACAATTCGAGCATCAAAAATGAACATAATGATTATGTAACCAACATAATAGATTCTATTACATCAAATGAGAAAAAAATCAAACCTTGTGCTACTCAACAAATGAGGCACAGGAGAAAGTCTTTATGGAAGGTTTTCAGATAATAAATATAGAAGGCATGATCAAGTTAGAAAATCACTTTTTTTCAGTCCCCAGTGTAATAATTGATTTAAGCAAGGATTGGGTGAAATGCCTTTGCGGAACAGATAGTCACATAGTCTCAAAATATCATCCCAGAAACTAATCTACTTAGACGTGCCAAAAATAAATAAATCAATGGGAGAAAAATACCCTTTCAGATGTTTTGCTATTTACAGAGGATAAAATGTACCTTTACAAATGGAGTGATGGAAATCCCAATAAAAGTTCTGGATGTTAAAGCTCAGGATAGCTTCGTCATTAGTGAACCATGGATGTGGTGGGGAGGCTTGATGTGCCTGGATTCCACACAGACTCAGATTCAGCTTCATTGGATGGATTAAAACGGCCTTGTGGTGGATATAGTAAGATGTATACAGCATCATCTATATAGTTCTGTGTCAGAAATGTTTAGCCTGAATCTAGTCATGGGGAAACAGTCAGACAAATCCAGAATGTGGGACGTCTGGGAGACAACTGGCCAGACTCTAAAAAGAGTCAATGTTGGGGCGGCTGGCTGGCTCAGTTCATAGAGCATGCGACTCTTGATCCCAGGGTCGTGAGTTCAAGCCCCGTGTTGGGTGTGGAGCCTACTTAAAATAAAAAAAAAAAAAATAATGTAATTGAAAAATAAATAAATGCATATTCTAAAAGATTTTACTTATTTATTTGACAGAGGGAGAACAAGCAGGGGGAGCGGCAGAGGGAGAGGGAGAAGCAGGCTCCCCGGTGAGCAGGGAGCCCGATGTGGGGCTCGATCCCAGGACCCTGAGATCATGACCTGAGCTTAAGGCAGATGCTTAACCGAATGAGCCACTGAGGCTCCCCTAAAAATCTTTGTCATATTCTCAGGTAGTCTTTACAACCTCATTTTAAAACCTACAGAAAGGAGTGCCTGGGTGGCTCAGTGGGTTTAGTGTCCGACTCTTGATTTCGGCTCTGCCACCTGTTCTCTCTGGTTCCCTGTTGGTCTGCATCTGAGACCTGCCCCCACCAGCACCCCTCTCTGCTCCCACGGGAACACTCCTGAGTTCTTTATTCTAGAAGGACAGGCTGATTCCTACCCAGCGGCGGTGCTCACTTGCTGAAGAAACTAGTCAGTCCTTTGGTGTCTGGATTTCCTGGGCAGGAGTCCTATACTGTCAGTGATGCCCTCTGAGTGCAGGGGATACACAGCAGCTTCTTTGAGGGGCCCCGTTGGAGCCCTTCTCCTGGGGCTTGAGGTGAGAGGTAGGCACCTGCCCCCCAGCCTCTCTCCATTTGAGGTTGGGGGGGGGAGGGGATCTCAAAATACTTTACCGACATTTTCCAAAGAAGTTTTCAAAAATCCTCTGTCCTTACCTCCACATGCTCTACCCTTTCACATCTTTGATAGTGAGGGAGGCATTTAAAAATTTTTTTTAATTTAAAATCAATGTAGTTAACATAGAGTATATTATTAGTTTCAGGGGTAGAACTCAGTGATTCATCAGTTGCGTATCACACGCGATGCTCATTCCATCAAGTGCTCTAGTTACTGCCCATCACCCAGTTACCCCATCCGAGGTTGTTGGTTCTCAGATAGTCCCTTTGAAAATATGTAACTTGATCTGTCCCTCCCTTTGGAGTTGCGTATAATTTAATACCCTGTTTACATGTGTTTAAAAAATCCAAAGAATATGGCTCCCTGTCCCTGTTCTTCCTAAATCTCCTCTTCACAGGAAGCCACAGTTTACAGTTTGGCAATATTCTTCCAAGTGTTCTACTGCCTTTACAAACACACCTGCATTTTGGTCTAACTTTGTGTGTCTGGCTACACAGATGGGATCTTTTTGTACTCAAAGTCTACAGACTGCTTTTTTTCTTCTAACATGACAGCTTTCCAGTGCTGTCAGAGACATCTACCCACTTCATTTTAATGTTTATGTAGTGGTCCAGGACTGTGTCTCGTAATGTATTTGGCTCCTGTTGATTAACATTTAGGTGTTCGAATACTCTTGCTCTTATATTTTTTGCAGCTGGAATAAATTTATCTCAAGAGTACGTGCATAAAATTGAAATTTCTGGGTCAAAGGGGATTTCATAGTTTTTAATAGCTATTTCCAAATTGCCCTATAAAAAATTGAAGTCATTTTTATTTATTCTTATAGGAGAGAGGTGAGATTTCTCTATATCTTTGCCAACCCTCAGGTGTTATCAGTCTTTTAAGTCTTGCCAGCCTGACAGGTGAAAAATAATAACCTGATTTTAATTTGTATTTCTTTCATTTTGAGTCAGATTGAACGTGTTATCTTTTCCCGTGAACCATCTCTTTCTGTCTGCCTGGTATTAGATAAAGTACAAGGTCTGAGGGCGTAGTCCCCATGACTGCTTTCACTTCTGACACCAATTGCAAGTTTTGGGGGAGGGGGCTCCTGAAAACCACCCTCAGGGTTGGTGATGTGCTAGAAAGACTCGAGACTCCCTGAAAGCTGTTATCCTCATGGTTGTGGTTTGTTGCTGGGAAGGGGTACAGAAAATTGGCCAAAGGAAGAGACGTGTAGAACAGAGTCTAGGAGGCATTCATTCATTCTCCTTAGGACAAGTTGCCCACTCAGCATTGATATGTGACGATATACGTGGGTATTGCCAACCCGGGAGGCTTATCTGAGCTTCGGTGTCCAGTTTATATTGGGGCTTCATTACGTAGCCATGACTGATTGACTGACTGCCCATGTGATTGAACTCCATCTCCAGCACCCCTGCCGCCCCTTCCAGTCTAGTGCGGTCTGAGGGGCCGACCCTGAATAACAGACCCTGCTTTCACTCAGGAAATTCCAAGAGTTTAGATGTTACTTTCCAGGAACTGGGGGCAAAAGCCAGACTTCCCTTCAGGCAAGGCCAAATTTTTCACTACATGCTGTCCTGTATCCCTTTTTCTATTGGGTCATTTGGCTTCTTTTGTAAAGCTCCTAACCAAAAAAATTCTTGGTTGAGTGTTAAACTCTAAGCCATAATATCTGAAATTCTTTTCTCGATTTAGAGTCGCTGTCCATTTTTCCTGTTGTTGCAGCATTTTTGTTACTTATTTCTAAATACGTGCATGTGTTGGTGTTGTTTCTGTCATTTTTCATAGCTTTGTATTTCAGAAGCCCTGGCAGAGGAGCTATTAAGAATGACAAGTGTGTGGAGTGTGGGTTCAGGGCTTGGCCTAGCCAGTGTGTAACTCAGTGATCTGAGGGCACAGCTTAACCCTCCCAGCCTTAATCCCCTTGTCTGAGGAACAGGGGCCGTGCCCTCTGCCTTCCTCACAGGTGTGAGTCAGAGGAGCACACGTACGTGACGACGCGTCATAATCTCAACCTGACACACGTCACAAGGAGACGTAAGTTTGCTGAGACATTTTAAGCCGGTTTGTACATTTTCCTACAGCTGGCCAGCCAGTCTGTTTCAGGTTTTCTGCTGTTACAATTAGCACTGCTCTGAGACCTTTTTTACTTTTAAAAATGTATTAATATTTCTTAGGTTGTATTTTCCCCACATTGATACCCTGGGTCAAAGCAAAATGTATAATTTTATGACTCTTAATGAAGAATCTGAGGAATTTTTCAGTGGCAGAACTGTCTTAAAACAGGATAGATTTCAGTGCAAGAAATAGCTGATTTAGATAGATTTCTGGATTTTTCCATACGGTTAAGAGAAGATATTTAAACTTTATTTGTAGTGAGTGAAGAGTTTGGAGTAATTTTTTGTCCAGCTTTATTGAGGTATGATTGATAATTGTATGTTTATGTTGTACACTGATTTTTTTTAAGGTATATGTTGATATGTATACGTTGTGAAATGATTACCACAGTCAAATTAACAAATACATCACTTCACGTAGTTACTTCGTGTGTGTGTATGTGTGTGTATGTGTTTGTGTGTGTTTATTGAGAACACTTAAGCTCTAATTTCAGCAAATTCCAAGTGTCCTGTAAGAGTTTGGAATAATTTGTGGATTCATTTTTTCTTTGCTTTTCATCTTCTGTCCACTAGAGGGCATTGGAGAGAACAAATGAAAATTTTGGACAGCTCTGTAAATTATTTTTTGAAATGAAATGATTTTGGATTTTATGAACTTCAAGCAGTTGATTTATGATTTATGATATTTTAGATTTCTCATAAAAAGTTTCTCCTGAAATCATTAGATTTGGGGCAAAAATAAATATTTCTCCAACTTCAGTATGACATGAAAATAAGCCACCAGTTTTTGTTTTTCTTTCTTTTAGCTTATGGCAGGGTTTCCAAGTATGTCTCGTATTTTCATTTTATATTGGACGTAATATGCTAAACTCAGTGATGGATGGTACTACTGCCTGGCTTTTCTTTTCCAGGTATTTTTTGGCATTGTCTTTGGGGTCCGTTCATACATACTCCTGAGGTACTAGTTCTGCCCGATTCCTGGCAGGCACTGCACTAAGTTGCCTGAGTCGTTACTGTAGAGGAGGCGCCAGGACTTATGAGTGTTGGGCCAAAGTACTCCTATTGTATGACCTCTTTTTGAGTTATGCTCCCTGATTTTCATGGAGTCACACTGTCTCACCCTGTGTGTCTGTGGGAGAGTTATTTTACTTTCTGTCCTTTTGTTTTCTCATCTCTGAAGTGGAAGATAATAAAAGTAACTGCTTATAAAGTTGTGAAGAAGTGTTCATTCACGTACCCACTTTATTTTGTTGCCTGCCACGTAGTGTGTACTTGGTAGCTCTGAATTATTATCGTGGAAGAAGATGTTTTCAAACGGGATGGGTTTGGTCCAACTGGTATACCACCACGGTGTTCGGTCTCCCTCCCTCTGTAGTGAGATTCAAGATAGTAATTCTAGGGCTGAAGAGTATTCGAGGGGTGGAAGTGATGTCAGGAACGAGAGAGCCAACGTGGGAAATGTTGGAAGGTGAGGAAGACAGATGCAGAAGCAGAGGGGTGGTGTGCCAGGGAGCATGGTGTGTTTGGGGAACTTTTTTTTTTTTTTTTAAAGATTTTTATTTATTCAACAGAGACAGCCAGCGAGAGAGGGAACACAAGCAGGGGGAGTGGGAGAGGAAGAAGCAGGCTCCTAGGAAGGAGCCTGATGTGGGGCTCGATCCCAGAACGCCGGGATCACACCCTGAGCCGAAGGCAGACGCTTAACGACTGCGCCACCCAGGCGCCCCAGTTTGGAGAACTCTTAAACAGTTTGGTGTATCTAGAGTTTCAAGTGGGGGTGGGGAAGTGTGGAGTGAAATAGGGAAGGAAGGCAGGGGCAAGATACTGGAGGCCTTTTCATTCTCTGTCACGGGCGTGTGACCTTTAACCTACAGGCATCGGGAAGCAATGTGGTTTGCTCGAATAGGATGGATGGGTTAGGGGTGTTGGGAAAGAGGGTAATTCCTGCACAGATTCAGGATATTAGGAGAAATCAGAGTACATGTCGGATTATCTCATTCAGTCCTCACATTGACCCTGATATCCATATTATTATTGTCTCCGTTTTACCATTTTACAGGGTAGGAAGCAGGTTTAGAGAAGTAAAGCAGTTTGTCCAAAGTCAGATGTCTGGCAGGCTAGTAGGTGGTGGGGTCAAGCCTGGACTCCATCTTTTTGTTTCACCCTGCAGGGGAGAAATGGTTTTCAGAAGAGAATCTGAAGAGTTTGGATAGGGTGCAAGGAGTCAGCCAGAGCCTGACAGTTCTTAGGTTGTTTAGTTTTTATTTTTTGTTTTTCTCATGGTTGTGATTTATAAACGTAGAGCAGAATGTTCCTTTTTTCCTGCAGTAAATAAATGTTGTTAAATACTCCCCACAGCATGTTCCGGTTAAGCAGACAAACAGCGATATCAGTATCATTAGTTTCGGAAATAAATGGCGAATGCTTGGTAATTACTCACCAGACAAGCATTTCAATTTACGAAGGGATCTCAGTGTGTCCAGTTCTGATTATAAAGTTGCATAGTACTGCAGTGGAATAACATGAAGCTGTTCTTCTTGTGTTATTATTTTTTAAGGCTTTGGATATTTAATTCACCCAGAAACACAGGTGACATATTCCTTCAACCCCAAGACACTGCCTTTAAACCATCCTGTCTTAGCCAGGAGCGCTATTATAGTGAGTTCTGGAATTCTTTTCTTTCTTTCTTTCTTTTTTTTTTTTCTTTTAAAGATTTTATTTATTTGTCAAAGGGAGAGAGAGAGAGATCAAGCATGCAAGCAGGGGGAGCAGCAGAGGCAGGGGGAGAAGCAGGCTCCCCGCTGAGCAAGGAGCCTGATGCGGGACTCGATCCCAGACCCCTGGGATCATGATCTGAGCTGAAGGCAGGTGCTTAACCGACCGAGCCACCCAGGCATCCCTGAAATTATTTTCTTTTCTTTTCTTTTTTTTTTTATAATGATTTTTTATTATATTATGTTAGTCACCATGCAGTACATCCCCGGTTTTCGATGTAAGGCTCGATGATTCATTAGTTGTGTATAACACCCAGTGCACCATGCAATATGTGCCCTCCTTACTACCCATCACCGGCCTATCCCATTCCCCCACCCCCCTCCCCTCTGTAGCCCTCAGTTTGTTTCTCATAGTCCATAGTCTCTCATGTCCTGAAATTATTTTCTTAAGTCAGGTTATCCACAGTAGAATCACTGGGTCAGAGGAAAACCATTTGACACATCTGGTCCAAGTGCTTTTCAGGAAGTCCAGAAAGCATCCTTAAAACCTAGTAAGCAGAAAAACTTTGCATTCCATTGAAACCTTGTCATTTAAAAACTGAGCTGTGACAAGTAAGTGGTGTATAGAGGATCCTTTCTTAAAGAAATAGGAACCTGCAGAAGCGGGGTTAAATTGCAGCAGAAGGAGTTTTAGTTTCAGTACTTGAAGGAGAGTTTCTGATATTGACAGTTGCCAGATCTAGAATCAGTTACCGAGAGAAGTGAGATCTGCTTTTCTAGAGCTAGGAATAGCTTTCTGGAAGTTCTGAGACATTCATTTATTCGGCCAAACATTTCCTGAATGTCCACCCTCTGCCAGCAAGGCTCCAGGCTTGGGCAAGCTGACTGTATAGAAAAATGACCTCTCGGGGGAACCTGGTGACTGTTTTCTACATGACTTGATAAGGAAGGGAATCACTGGATGATAAACTAAGGGTCAATAAAAGAAACAGATTTCAACAATCAGGAAGATTCTTTTTCCCAGAAGAGATGTCTGTGTGCTTTGGTAATGAAAAGCTTATTTGTGGCAAAACCTGTTTAGCACCTGGCTAGGTGGAATTTTACCTTCAGATTTTTTAACGGATGACTTTTTTTGCCTTGTTTATTTCCTAGGTGATAATTGGGACGGTACTGTGGTTTCTGGGATGATGGTATGAAAATGAATTAGATGAAATTGTTTAATATCTTTTTTTTAAAGAAAATTAGTACCACTTTTGCTTCCATGATTATGTAAGATTAATATAGCCCTATTTTTAAAGGACTTTTCACTTATTTATAGTCACTTCCCTAAATGCCTGGGAAGTTAGCTTATAATCAGCTTTCCTTTTTGCATTGGGAAGCAGCGCCTTGGAGGGGACGTGCATTTTCTTTCTGGGCAGGTGTGATGGGATTGGGAGCTGGGAAGGGGTGGAATTACACTTTGGAGACCAGGAGATAGTTAGGCTAGCTTTTGCAGCTGTCCTGTCCTTCGGAGAAACCAGGGCTGGTGTGCACAGCAGTGGCATTATGGATGGAGTGAGGCAATCTGTGGGAATTAAAGCTTTAGAACTCGGTCACTTACTGTCCAATGGGGCATAAGGGGGAGGGCGGAATCAAGGTCGACCAGTTGTGGCATTTTCACTTATTTCTGCTTAGGCTGCGTAACAGCTATACATATATATGTTTGTTATATTATTGTATTCTGGGCAAACAGTGAATAGTGTCTGCACCCAGGGGATTAGAATTTGAATTTGAATGGTGCTTTGCACTTCCTTGGGGAGTGTTATGAACCATTGCCTTTCTTTTCAGAAATAAAGTAACTGCTGCATATGGAAAGTAGGGGACTAAACTGCCCTAGAGACAAAGGATAAATGTTTGTCCTGAACACTCAAGACTTTTCATCACGGCCTCTGATCACTTTCCCATATAAATTTTATATCTAGATGGTTGAAATGGAGCAGCTATACTTACATTTTATCATAGATAACTTCTCTAGTAATGGGACATGGTTGATGTTCCATGGCCATCCTTTGTAGGAGTATTCACTTCATAGGGCTCAGAGTTTGGTTTTTTAACCACAAGAGGGTGCCTCTGGAGCTCTGAGTCCAGTTTGGATTTATGTGGCCCTTGGGGTAAGCAGATACGCTGGTGATGTTTTGTGGTGACAGGTGTTTGAGAGCAGATACTGCTACCTCTAGGCCGTTCTTGCGCGATTAGTAGGGAGTTCCAGTAACCTGTGGAATTACCCCAGAGGCATTTAAACACTGTCAAGGTCAAGGTCAATTCATCTTATTCCACCACAGACTTCCTTTTTAAGCCCACATCTTTGCTTTTAGATCTTAAATAGACTTAAAAAAAGCCAAAGGATTCTTTTATTTTTAAATATTGTATTTATTTGTATTTTTATTTTTTTGAGAGAGGGGGCAAGAGGGAGCACGGGGCGGGGGGTTGCGGAGAGGGGAGGGGGAGGGGGAGAGGGAGGGAGAATCCCAAGTGGGCTTCACGCTTAGTGCTGAGCCCAGAGCGGGACTTGATCCCACAACCCTGAGATCATGACCTGAGCCGAAATCAGGAGTCAGACGCTGAACGAACTGAGCCACCCAGGTGCCCCTATTTTTAAATATCTTAAAAGAGTAACTGAAACTTATAAATTGTTTAAATAAAATACTCAGCATTAAACTGATTACTTTTATAATGGATGAGAACAAATCATTCGTTTATAAATTTTTTCAGCTCTATCTGAAAATGTGTGGTTGAGAACTGTGTTAACAGAAGCAAAATTGTTCATTAGCTTTGCGTTTTGATTATATTTAGTAACGAGGAATGCTGACTTTCGGACAGATAGAACTAACTGTGGGTTTATTGTTTCTCATTTGATACCTTTGAGTCTCTAAAGTACTTTTTCACTGACTTCCAATTTTGGAGCAAATCCTTGAAGTAACAGAGAAGGTAGAGAAGTTAACTCCAGAGTTCTTTGGCTTACCTGTTTCTTTCTAAAAAAATTTTATAATCTGTTCTACATTTTTTGTCTAGAGAACTTCGGACATTCACAAAAGTAGACAGAATGATACAGTGAATCCTCGTTACCAGCTGTCCAGCTTCAAACATGGACCATCCTCCCTTTTGTATTAGTTGGCTGCAGATGTCAGTCTTCCTGTGATCTGTGAGGTGTTTTCACTTTTAGGTAGAAAGGATATTACTGTAAGTTTGCTTACTGATTCACTAGAAACTAGGCACCGAAAATGGGCTTGGTGATGGGGCCGTCGCCAAGGTGAATTATGCTGAATTTCTGTAGGTCTTAGTAAGATCTGCTGAGTGTTTCTCTGAAGTGTAACACAGACATTGTGTGTTGTCTCGGAATTAGTGATTAGCATCCTGCCACCTTGCAGAAAGACATGGAGATAACTTAAAAAAATATATATTTGGTAAGATTTAAAAAGAGAGGAAGAAATGAGTATAAAGGGTGAAGGTCATCATGCAGTATGAAAGCCACTTACGGAGAATCCAAGACAAGCATGATGTGAGGCTTGACACAATCATCAGTGTACTGCTGAATTTTCTAGGAGCCAGAGTCAAAAGGAAACACAATCAGTCTTATATTATCCTTCAGATTTCTTTTTTTCACTGAAGACACATTTTCCCCACAGGATCTTCTAGAAGGAGCCATCGGGGCGGCAGGTGGAGGAGTAATTTGGTCTCCGAGCAAATGGCTGTCTGAGAAGCTCAGAGCGCTATTTTGACTTGTTTTGGGGCTTTGCAGATATAATAACCAGCAGTCTTACATTTTATTGAACTCTGTTATATATCAGGCATAGTGCCTGGTGATTTATTTCTTTTAATCTTAACATATCCCTGCTCCCCAGATGCTACTTTCCTCCTTTTTCAGGTGAGGAAATTGAAATTCAGAGAAATAACTTGATGAATTTCGGCAGCTGTCTGTACTCAGATTGCTAAAAATAATTGACATCTAGATAAGTGGATTGTTGATTCACATTTTGTGGGTGTATGTGTGTGAGTATGTGCTTACTTTTTTGGAAACGAAAACGAAAAATAAGACTGGCAGTTCTTCGATCATTGTCTGACTGGGAACATGATCACTTTGGAGGAGACTGGGTTGTGGGCCAGGGTCCGTGATGCGCGCCATCATCCGCGCTCTCTGTTCGTGAGTGGTGTGCTGTTACTCTCCGTGCACAGGGCCAGTTCTGACTTCTGTTCTTTTAATTTTCATATAGAGAGAAAAGGAGCAACAGGAGGAGAAGAGGAGTTTGGTCAGGAACACAGTGAAGAATGAAGCCAGTGAAAGAAGAGCTATGATAACCCCTGCTCTCCGGGAAGCCCTCACTAAACAAGGTGCAAATCCTTCGGAAGTGAGGTCACAGTACTACCCTCTTAAGCCTCCTAATTGAACACCTAAGTGAGGAAGCCTGAGATAGGGATTGCCAAGAGGAAAGAAGGTTTAGGAGGTCCTTCTGTGGTTAGCCCAGCAGCTGTGTCACGTGTCACTGTCGAGGGAGCCCCTCTTGTTCCTGTGAATCACTTGTGTGTTGGCTGCTGGGCCAGCACATTTCCCCTCTGCTTGGTTTATTGGGATGTTAGCGTCAGTGTGGCTCAGGTATGCAGATGGCAAATGCCGTCACGGGCTTCTTTACGAATGATTGTTTATTAAGGCGAAATTATTAAATGCAGAGAAAAGCTCATGTTGATATTAGGCTGGAATCAATTAGAAATGTTTTCTGTCCAAGTATATCTGCGGTTTTGTGGTCATCACTTATTAAGGAGGCTATAACTTGAGATCAAATAATAGTATTGATTTCCTGTAGAAGAAAGAGTGGTCAATAGGGAGTCAGTAGACTGACTTCCTTCCTTCCCTCCCGTCTTTCTGTATTTATCGAGAACCTTTTATGTGATAGTTCTGGCAACGCAGAGAAACATAAGATTCATGTCTCCTTCAAGGAGCCGTCAGCCTGTTAGAGGAGACAGACAGGAATATTCAGTTATGTATATGTATTTGTGTGTGTGTATAATATCTAATGTATACGTAATCTGCTTTTTCATAAGGATGTTCCGACTAGTATCTAGAGTGATTTTATGATAGGTTTAAATCTTTCATCTAGCTGTTTGTTTTCTACTTGTCTCATGTGTTCTTTGATTTCCTTTTTTCCTCTTTTCTGCCTTCTTTTGATTATTTTTTATGATTCAGATTTACATCCTTGTTGGCTCCTTAGTTACAGCACTGTGTTGTTATTTAGTGGTTGTCCGGGGTTTTACGCTGTATCTCCGTATCATATCACAGTGTATCTTGGAGATGACAGACCACTTCATGTACCTAGAAGAAGCTTCAGTAGTAGCCCTGTTTTCCCCTTGCCACCCTCTAAGCAATGTTTTACTTTTACATGTGTTATAAACCTGTGATACACTGTTACTATTTTGGTTTGACTAGTCAATTATCTATTTAAGATTTAAATAATTAGTAACAATCTTGCATAATCGACTCAGGTAGGTACCACTTTTGGTGCTTTTCATTCCTTTGCACAGATCTGTGTTCTCTCTGGCAGCCGTTTCCTTCTGCCTGAAGGGCTTCGTCTGGCATTTCGTGTAGTGTGGGATATTTGGTGATGAATTATTTCAGCTTTTGTGTATCTGAAAGAGGCTTTATTTCGCCTTCATTTTTGAAGGATATTGGTTGATGGATGTGGAGTTGTCGATTGACACGTTTTTTTTCTCTTGGCGCTCCAGAGGTGTTCCACGGTCTACTTGCTGCCGTCGCTTCTGATGAGGCTTGTGTTCTCATCTTCCATTTGTTCCTTTGAATGGAATGTTTGTAGCCCCTGGCTACCTTTAAGATCTTCTCTTAATTACTGATTCTGAGCAGTTTAGTTATAATGTGTTTCAACGTAGTTTTCTTCATGTTGCTTTTACTTAGGATTTGTTGAACTTCCTGGTGCTGTGGATTTATAGTTTTAATCAAATTTGGACAAATTTTGGCTGTTATTTCTTCAGATATTTTTCTGTCACTGCCTCTCTCTCCTCTTCCTTGGGGACTTCCGTTCCGCAAATCTGTCCCACAGCTCACTGGTGTTTTTTTCATTATTTAAAATTCTTTTTTCTGTTCTCCTTTTCATTTCTGCGTAGCTTCTGTTGCTATGTCTTCAGGTATGATTTAGTAACCTTTTCTTCTCTCGTGTCTAATCTTCCATTAATTCTATCCGGTGTGTTTTTCAGCTTAGGTGTTTATAGTTTTCATCTGTAGAAGTTGAGGTTGGGTCTTTTTATAGTCTCCATGTTTCTACTTTTTGAGCCTACGAATTATAGTTACAACTGTTTTTTTTTTTTTAAAGATTTTATTTATTTATTTATTTGACAGAGAGAGAGAGAGAGCCAACGAGAGAGGGAACACAAGCAGGGGGAGTGGGAGAGGAAGAAGCAGGCTCCTAGTGGAGGAGCCTGATGTGGGGCTCGATCTCACAACGCCGGGATCACGCCCTGAGCCGAAGGCAGACGCTTAACGACTGCGCCACCCAGACGTCCCTCCTATAAACATTCTTAAGCTTTGTTCTAGGGTGAAGAGCAGTAACTTGGAAACAGTTCGAGCCTTTTAATCTGGCTTTTTTGACTTGGGAAGTGAGACCAGAGCTTACTCACTATATGGCTAATTGCTTCTGACTATTGGAGCAGAACACTTCTGTGTACTCTGCTCCTTGCTTGGAATCTAAAGTGGTACGAGCAGGCACAGTTCCCAGCCGGCCGTGAGCACCAGGCATACCTCTGGCCTTTCAGGTGGTTCTTTCTCATTCTTGGTGAATTTTCCTCTCACATACGCACGAAGCAGTACTCAGATATTTCTGGGACTCCTCTGTAGATTCTTGAGTTTAATCTCTGCGTAGCTCTCGACTCTCTCGTACTCAGTTCTGCAAACTCTGTAGCCACGTGGGCTCCCCGGACTCTTGCTTCCATGTCCTGAACTCAGAATACTGGACTGTTCTTGGGTTGCCTCTCCCTGCTGCATGGCCTAGAAGCTTTCAAGGCGGTAAGCTCTGGTAGTGGTAGGGCTCACCCTGCGTGTTTCCATCTCCCTGAGATTACTGTCCCTTGTTGCCTGATGTTTCACGCCTTGGAAACTGTTGGTTCCTATATTTTGTCCCATTTTTGGCATTTCAGGTGGGAGAGTAAATCCTCTGTTACTTAATCTTGGTTAGAACAAAGTTGTGCGCTATGATTTTTAGCAGCTGCCTACTTTTGGCTTATCTTGGCATTGTGGTCAGCCACAAGTCTATCCATGCTGTACTTTGCAGTTTTCTTCATACCCGCCTAAATGCAAAACTGTGTAAAACCCTATGTATCTTGGAAAAGAAGGACATAAAGAACTAATATGATAGAGTGTCATTTCTACGACAGGGTATGAACAACATGTAATGTAGGAATCCAAAAGAAGAGATAGAATTTTCTCTGGGAATCTTTTAAATGCGTATTCTGCATCTGAGATTACTCAGTTGGACTCGTTCCCTCTTCAAATAGATAAGTGGTGCTTTGTTTACATGGAAGAGGATAAAAGACAGAGCCCTGTAAAATTGCCACTAGAGACTTGTAATCCAAACTGACATTGTTCCATTAATCGTCACCCTGTGAATACAGATGTTCAACCAGCCACGGATCGACTCATGCCATCATCCAGACTATATTTCTCCATTTGCCTCATTTGTCTGCAAGTCAAGAGTCTTTCTGTACAAGAGACTCCTAATTGTGGCTTATGACTTGAAGCCTCGTGAGAAACTTTATTAAATGCTTTCTGAAATCAGAATGTTCTACTTGTTTGCTCTTCTAGTTTATTAAAAAAGGAAATGTGATTACTTTGGCATGGCTTTTCCAGGCTTTTCATGTCTTCTGTGGCTCACGCATTTTAAGTGCTAGGTGATGGAGTGGTGCTGAGAATTCATGTTAGGTTATGGTTCCTAGAATTTTATTTTTCACTTCTTGGGGCAGTATTTCTTTATTTTAATCTCCTGTTGCCCATCTGATTCTTCATCTTTTTTCAAAGATTACCGATGAGGGTTCCCCAGTTGTTTGTTTGAAGTATATTGTTACTTGCTTTTGCTTTATGGCCCAGCATTTGTTTTTGTTTTGGTTTTGTTTACAAAGTTTCCCTGGGTCCTCCAAAAGCCTGTGCGTTCTGTAGTTGTTGAGTGTAGTGCTCTGTGTTCTTCGTACCTTTACTGTGTTGTTTAGATCTTAGAGCTCTACTGAGTTGTTGTCTGTGGGATCTGTTAGATACTGAAAAATGTTAAAAATTTTTTTTCTATGGGGTCGCCTGGGTGGCGCAGTCGTTAAGCGTCTGCCTTCGGCTCAGGGCGTGATCCCGGCGTTATGGGATCGAGCCCCACATCAGGCTCCTCTGCTGGGAGCCTGCTTCTTCCTCTCCCACTCCCCCTGCTTGTGTTCCCTCTCTCGCTGGCTGTCTCTATCTCTGTCAAATAAATAAATAAAATGTTTTAAAAAAAAGTTTTTTTTCTATGATTTTGGATCAGCCTATTGTTTCCTTATGTATTTTTAGTCCATGTTATTAGATGCATATACATTTTAAGGTGTTTTATCATCCTGGTGAATTAAACTTACAATGTTTTCTTTCACTGGGTTGTTGCCTACCATTATTTAAGGAAAGAAAAATGATTTTGTTACAGTTTTTTAATCACCTTTTAATATGAGGCTTTGAATCAATTCAGTTTTGTGTTTTGTTTTTCTGTTCAGGTTATCAGTTGATTGGGAGCCACTCTGGGGTGAAGCTTTGCAGATGGACAAAGGTATTTATTTTTATTTAAATGTTACTTCTGTTTTATGCAACTTTTGTATGGCTCTGATATGCTGCCAGTGAATTTTACCATTTTAAAGAATAATTTACAATGTAATGATTTTGAATGAATTTATTAAATGAGTTCAGCATATATTAATGGATGTAAAAAAAAAAAAAACAACTCAAAAAACAAACCCTTTTCCACCACCCAAAGTATGATATATATTAGCTGTTTTCCTCATCCTGCTAAATTCACTTGTGGCCATTTCCAGCTGTAGCCCCTCTGTCACAGCCAGAAAACAGTTGTTCTACTTGCTGTCACTAGTTCTGTTTTGCGTGTTCTAGAATTTCATATGAATGGAATCATTACGTGTGTTTTTTTGCAAGTAGATTCTTAAACTCAACATAATGTTTCTGAAATTCATCCATATTGTAGTACATATCAGTAATTTATTCATTTTTATTGCTGAGTACTATTCAGTAATGTGAACGTACCACAGTTTTTAATCTGTTGAAAGGCAGTGGGTTGCTATCAGTTTTTAGCTATTAGGAATAAAACTGCTGTGAACCTTCTTACACCACGCTTTGTTAGGAATGTATGTTTCAGTTCCCTTTGGATACATCCTAAAGTGGGACTTGCTAGGTCATAGGGTAGGTGTATGTTTCACCTTTGTAAGAAACTCTCAGTCTATTTTCAGTGTGGCTGTACCATTTTATACTTGCATTGGCAATTTCTGAAAGTTCCCGTTGGAACATTTTCTTACCATCCTGTGGTATCGAAAGGCTTTTTAATTTTAGCCGTTCTAGTGAGTGTGAAGTGGTGTCATTGTGGTTTTAATTTGCATTTTGTGGATGACTACTGGTGATGAGGCACGCCTTGTCATGTGCACATTGGCTGTTCTATTTGTGAAGTGTCTCTTGCCCAGATTAGGTTGTTTGACGTTATATTGCTGATTTGTAGGAATCCTTCCTATATTGTGGAAATGAGTCTTTTGTCTAATACGCATTATGAATATTTTCTCCTAACCTGTGGCTTCCTTTTTTCATTTCCCTAATGGTATCTTTTGAAGTCTTAAATTAGAATAAAGTCCAATTTGTCTTTTTTTTTATGGTTCGTGCATTTTGTTTTTTTAGTTTTTTGTTTGTTTGCTTAGTGCTTTTTGCTTTTTATATATTAAGAAACCTTTGCCAACTTCAAGGTCGCAAAGATGCTCTGTGTTTGTTTTTTTCTGGAAACTTCATGTATAGTTTTAACTGTTACGTTCAGGTCTTTGATTTCATCTCGAATTGATTTTTATGAATGGTGTGAGATAAAGGTCGAGATTCATTCCTTTACCTGTCCCCCATGTGGATATTCAGGTGTTTTAGCACCATTTGTTGAAAAGAATTTCCTTTTACCATTGAATTACTTTAGGCCTTTGTAAAATATCAGTCATCTGTCTATGGGTAGGCGCATTTCTGGACCCCTTATTCTATTCCATTCTCTTTGTCTATCCTCATGCCAATACCACATTGTCTTGATAACTGTGGGTTTGTAATAGTCTGAAATTATGCAGTATAAGTTCTTGGTCTTGTGGTTTTTTTTTTTTTTTTTTTTAATTCATTTCCAGGATAGTTTCCACTCTTCTGGGTCCTTTGCATTTCCATATAAATTTTAGAATCAGCCTGTGCATTTCTATTGTATGTATTTGTTCTGTTTCCTCAGTTTTTGTATTTGTCTTTTTGGCATCCATTCATCACAGGACCAGTTAGATTAACTAAGTTTTCTTATTTTCTGTATTCTTGATGCTCTGGCTTTTGGGGGCCATATAGATAGATCTGGGGAGAAACTGTCCCTCCCAGGGCTAGGTAATTCCTAAAGATAACAACAGCCGGCCTGGAGTGTGCCTTTCATATGCAAATCAGCCAGGCCTGGCTCTTTAGCTTTCAGTTACCTCCTTATCTAACTCCCACACCATGCCCATATTTTCCCTGCCCTACTTTATCCCAGGGCCAGGTACCAGACGGTTAGAGACTTAGAGACGGCGCTATAGCCTGAATTATTCAAACAAGGCGGTCCTGCATTGTGTACCCTGTCCTGCCTTGCCTTTCCTGCGGAAACCCCAGTAACAGGTCTGGCCTAGGCTTTCCCCTCGCTCCTCTCTCTGCCTCCCGAACAACCCTGTTGCTCCTCTGTCACCCTGTGTGGTGTGGGTGCCCCCTTGTCTTGGGAAATATAAGTAATATCTTCTTTTTTCATTGGCATTGGCCTCTCCAGGTTGGCTGGCATTCAGTCACTTCCATAAATTAAATTCCCGTGGGTCCAAATAAGATGGCATTTGTAAACAGCTTTATTGAAATATAATTTACCTGTCATACAGCTCCTGCATTTAAAGTGCACAGTTGAATGGGTTTTAATACATTCACAGGGCTGTGCAAACATTATCACAATCTGACTTTAGAACATTTTTGTCCCTTCTGAAAGAAGTTATGCACCCAATAACGGTCCATCTTCATTCTCCCTTCTCCTCCCAGCCTTAAAGCACCATTAACCTACTTCCTATCTCTATAAATTCCCCTCACCTGGACGTTAATACTTTATGTGGCCTTTTGTCCTGGCTTCTCGTTGAGCATGCTGTTTTCAGTGTGCATCCATGTGCTAACAGATATCAGTATTCCATTCCTTTTTATGGCCAGTAATATTGTATGTATAGGTGTGTCCCATCTTCTTGTTGTCCATCAGTTGGTGGACATTTGGTTTGCTTCCACTTCTCGGATATCATGAATGAAGCTTCTGTGAACATCATGATTTGTACACGTTTCTGTGTGGACGTGTTTTTATGTGCTCTGGTTATATACCTACGAGTGGAATTTGTGGGTCGTGGTAACTATGTTTAAATCATTTGAGGGACTGCAACACTGTTTTCCAAAGTGGCAGTACTATTATATTTTATATTCCCACCTGCAATGTATGAGGTTCCCAGTTTCTCCACAACCTGCTAACATTTGTTGTTTTCCATGTTTTTTTTTTTTTTTTTTAAAGTTTTGTTTTATTTATGTGAGAGAGAGAGAGACCATGAGAGCATGAGCAGGGGGAAGGGCAGAGGGGGAAGCCAACTCCCCACTGTGCAGGGAGCCCGATGCATGTTGGGGCTTGATCCCAGGACCCTGGAATCATGACCTGATCTGACTGAGCCACCCAGGTGCCCCTGGATACTAGTTCTTTATCACATGTAAGGTTTACCTCTCCCGCTGCTGTTGGCGGCCATGTCGCCAGGAGCTGAGTTGCTGCAAACCTCGGGGAACTTGGCTTCTGGTGTCATAGGACCTCCACTGCTGTCTTCCAGGCCTTTTCTCAACCTGTCCTGTCCCCATAAAGAGTATTCCCCACAAAGACCTATTCTTGTGGTTTTGGTTAGCTTAGACCTGGCCGTTCTAAATAAACCACACTTTCTTCTCCAGGCATGCTTGACTTTTTTACGTTCTTTATTCCTGTTCTTAAACATTTCTGTCCTCAGTTCACACTACTGCCTCCTAATGTCTGTCTTTTACTTTGTGTTTCTTTGTGTCGTGTCCATCATGACTCCTGCCTCTTCTTGTACCTGGCAAGGAAACAACCTTTTGTCTTCATCTTTCTCCTGGAATGGCCCTGCCCTCAATGCCATAGTCCACAGTTGACCTTTGCTTGGTGCCTCAGTGCCGTTGATGGCCCTCCGTAAGAGGGAGCCCACCGCTCCAACCCCCGTTGTTTTCAGAATATCGTATCTTCTCACCATTCCTCTGAGCATTCTTGTAGTGCTGTCTGCTCCCTAGTCCTGTTGCTATTGTTTATGAATATTTGAGAAACTCTTCTTCCTTGTTTTCCACTGCTGTTTTTCTGCCTTCACCCTTAGGGGCATGAACGTTCTGGTGACACTTCTGGCACCTTCTGTCATTCAGCGTATTCTTGTGCTCAACTGTCTTTTTTTTTTTTTTTAAACCCTTTCAACATCCAGTATTTCTCTCTTCCAATCCAGTGATTTTCAGTAATGTCAGACCCAATGCCTTCTGCTTATAACCAGTGTTTTATGACCTCCCGTTAACTATTCTAGATTAAATGCACAGATTTACAAATATAATTTCACAGATGTAATTTAAAAAGTCAGTGTTCTGCTCTAGCAGAAAAAAAGGAAGTACTTTATATTAAAATAGTTTGTATTTCTGTGCAAGACGCTTAGGCACTACTGCATTAGAAGGCATGGGGACTATTTCCACCTGCTTATAATGGACAAGTGTATAGTTAAGAGAGAGAAACAGATTAGAAGTTATTCCGTACAAGCTAGACTTATTTAGGTATAATAACAGAAAGAGGGGTATAACCCTCATTGAAATAGGGCTAACATACCAACCAATTATAGACTATCAAATTGGAAAAATGAGAACGATGTACTTGCAGATGAGTGGTATCTCAGTTATAAGTGTTGAAAAAGAACAGTTTCCTGTATTGTAATTTGGGAGGAGTGGAGACAAATTGTGATAGAAAATTTCTGCCTTGAAATTCCACATCTCGTTGAGAGCCACATTCAGTCTCTAATTTATAACAAAACCCTTTAAGTGACAGTGGTAACAGAGATGAGTTAGCAGAAATGGTAGTGTGGCCGAGAGAAGTATGCTGGACCTCTGGTGACAGGCTCAGAGTAAGATTTTGGCAGGCACCCCCCGCCCCAAACAAGTTTGATTTCAAATAATTATGGCAAGATAGATACCTTGTCCTTATGCTATAAAAATTAATAATATATAGAATGACTGTCATAATTTTTTTTAAAGATCTTATTTATTTATTAGAGAGAGCGCGCGCACACAAGCAAGGGGAGTGGCAGGGAGAGGGAGAAACAGGCTCCTGGCTGAGCGGAGAGCCCGATGTGGGGCTCAATCCCAGGACCCTGGGATCGTGACCTGAGCGGAAAGCACACTTAACCGACTGAGCCACCCAGGTGCCCCTGACTGTCATAATTTTAAAACTAGTTTGGTTCGTGAGAATCCTGCATATCATATGTCTGTTATTTAATATTTGGTTCTAAGTCTACGAAAAGCGTCTTGAATCTCTCCTGTATTTGTAGGTGATACCTACAATAATACAGATGCAGGTATTTTGCTGGTGACTTAGATACTAGAAAACAGCATTATTTTCTGTGCCATGGTTTTTCAAAATGGTGACATTTCTTGGAGGAAGTTTTGCATAAAAGAGAATGTTCTCTTATCTTAAGTTACATGGTAGCTGCATTTCTGGAAAATTCAGTGTATGGTAAAATTGTACAGAAAATACTTTATTAGCAAAAGGAAGGTGGAATCCAGGTTCAGATAATTATAATCATATTTTTCACAAGTATGGAGGTCTGGTGAGTCATTTGAAAAGACGTAGAGAACCCCCCCCCTTTTTTTTAATAGGATTTATCCTGAGCATGGCAGGAGATGTGAAACCCTCCTCCAACCATCTCAATAGCAGAAATATTTCCACAGATGTCCGTACCCCCATCGGGTAGCATTGGCTCCATTGAGAACCTCTGCCCCAGTCCATTTTCATTGCTACCCTCCCAAGTTCAGATTGTTCTCTTGAACATTGCAGCTAGTTTTTTTCCCCCTCTAGTACCCGCTTCCAGTGAACCCCCCACTCTGCCTTGCCTGCCCAATTTATCTGACATTAACTAGGTTAGTCTCTGAAGTATACTTCTCTTCTAGCTACTCCCTTCTCAGAAGCTTATGGTGGCTCTCCATTACTTCTTACTTAACACAGCAATTTGGACGTGTAATAGGCATCTTGAACTTAACATATCAGAGGCTGAATTCCTGATTTTCACCCCTGAATCTGTTCCTCTTAGTCTTTACTGTCAGTTAATGGCAATTCTATCATCTGCTCTGGTCAAAAACCTGGGAGTCATTTTTCTCTCCTGTTTTTTTCCTCCCCTCCCACATCTTGTCCACAAGCAAATTTTCTTTTCGGATATATCCAGAATGCGACTACTTTTCACCACTTATACGGCTATACCTTGGTCCAAGTCACTGTCCTGTGTTCCTTTATTATTTCAGTGATCTAAGTGCTTTTCCTGCTTCCACTCTTGTCTGCTCCCTACACAGCAGCCAGATAGATCAAATCCTGTCACTTTACTCAGAATTTCCAGGGGTTCCCTTCTCACTCAGAATAAAGCCTAAGTCCTTCCCGTGGCCTCCAAGGCCCTGTGTGATCTGGTCTTCAATGCTTCAGTCCAGCCACGCTGACCTTCCTGCTAGCCTCTGAACGCACTGAGCCCAAGCTCCTCCCTAGCTTTCTGGTCTCTGTCTGCTCTCTTAGATCTCTGCTCAGAGAGCTTCTGTCAGAATGGCTTGTGCTGCTTGCAATTTCCCAGGAGCACTTACTACCATTTACTAGATTATACCTTTGTTGATGATCCTTCTCCCCTCTTTTCCTTGCAGTCCCTCCTCAACCTAAGAGTCTTTGTTTTTCTTTCCAATACCAAGAATAGAGCCTGGCATGTAATAATTGCTTGGTAAACATTTGTTGGGTCAAAGAATTACTAGAATAAAGCCCTGAACCCAAGAAAGAGCCTACCTAGTATATTTTTTTTTTTTAAAGATTTTATTTATTTATGTGACAGAGAGACAGCCAGCGAGAGAGGGAACACAGCAGGGGGAGTGGGAGAGGAAGAAGCAGGCTCCCAGCGGAGGAGCCTGATGTGGGACTCGATCCCGGATCGCCAGGATCACGCCCTGAGCCGAAGGCAGACGCTTTAACGACTGCGCTACCCAGGCGCCCCTACCTAGTATATTTTGACCCACTTGTTCAACTTTTTTCTTCTCTCCTTTTTTTTTTTTTAAAGATTTTATTTATTTATGTGACACAGAGACAGCCAGCGAGAAAGGGAACACAGGCAGGGGGAGTGGGAGAGGAAGAAGCAGGCTCCCAGCCGAGGAGCCTGATGTGGGGCTCGATCCCAGAACGCCGGGATCATGCCCTGAGCCGAAGGCAGATGCTTAACGACTGCGCCACCCAGGCGCCCCATCTTTTTTCTTCTCTTGTAACCTTCATACATGGCGGGCTGCTTCTCTTCCCCACGGTAATCTCCACCTGACCAAATCCCACCCATCCATGTCGGTCAGGAAAACAGAAACTACCCTGGCTATTTTAGCAAGAACAGCTTTAATAAAGTAAATGAACTAAACGCTTACAAAGCCATTGAAAGGCCTGCGGTAGTGAAGGTCGGAGAGGACTGCTCTGGCTTTGAGGAACTGGGGAAGCGCTCACCTCACAGGACACCGCTTCGAGTGACCTGAGCTGCCGCAGCATTAAAGCGAATGCCTCCCAGGAGCCCGCTTGGAAGCCGCTGCAGACTCGGCGTTTGCTCTCTGCCCTTGTGTCTGCCAGCTGCTGCCAGAGAGGAATCGTAGTGTCTCCTTTTTTGTCTTCTCACTCTTGCATAAATGCCTCTCCTTGGTGGAGTTCCTGCAGACAAGGGAGTCTGGGAAGTGTGGTTGGTGCTGGGGCTTCCAGCCGCTGCTTAAACTAGCAGGCTCGGGACCAAGTGTCCACAGCACAGTCTACCTGTCTGGGTACTCAGCATCTGTATGAACCCTTCTGCCTGTAGTTACTTTCTCAAATAGTAACATGAACAAAACATTTACTTCTGCCTAATCTGTGGCAGCTGCTACTCCTGCAAGGGAGGAGGTGTTCATTTATTTACTCTATTCCTTTAGAGGGAGAACACTCTTTTGCGGTCTTGTACCTAAGGGTGAAATTGTAAGGTTACCTGTCACCGACCCATCCATCTTCCGTAAGTGGTGAGGAGAGGGGAAAGGTGATATGGCTAGCTGCGACAGTCCTCCTTTGCACCTGGTCACCTGTCCTGGTTGCTATTTATAATTTTCTTCTTCCACTAGGCAGGTCACATTTCCTTTGTGCTCGATGAATGCCTGGTAGGATGGTTCCTTACCAAGTGGGTGATCCGGTGTGCCAGTGAAGAGTTTGAGCCAGCAGTGGGCCCTCCTGCCCACTTCTCTTAACTTTTACCTATTGTCCATGAGTCCCAAGAGATGCCCCAGTGATCCCCTTGGTTCCTGACAAAAACCTTGTTTTTATGGCATGAGGAGCTCAAAGGAGCCAGGTGACTGTGTTAACTTTTGAAACTGTGGAGAGTAAGCTGCTCAGTCTTACTTATAAGGTAACAAGTTAGCCTGGCAGAGTTTCATAGATGGTGGCAGAGGACACCGAGCTGCCGGGTCAAAGGCCAAGCACAGCAGGCAGCTTGAACATCATGTTCATGTTGGTTCCCGTGTTCCCCAAATGCTAGGAGGGTGATGTGGAAGTAGGCCCAAGGGAATGCTGGGCACACGGTGGGTTTATTTTATAGCTGAGGCACCCCAAGTTAGGCAGTCCCCAGCCTTACAAGACGGTTGTTTGCAAACCTGCCCCAGTGTCAGCTGGGGGATACACATTGTCTTTATTATGCTGGACAGGAAGCAAATGTGCCTTCTACCCTGGAGGGAGATACTCTGTCCTCCAAGGCTGTTTGCTCTACAGACATCTTTGAAGGATAGCCTGGGACTAAAGCTGATGTAAGAGGTGCAGAGCCATCATGGAGAGTTGTCCATTAACACAGCTCCCCTGGAATCTGGTGGAAGCATTCTTCCCTTGGGAACCTGTAAACTGGAGTCAGTGTTCAAGGGATGGAGGGCAGCAGTGGAGTGAGTGGTGTACTGGTGGGAATAGTGAGAGGAGACGCACCTCCGTCCGCCTCTTCAGCTGTCTCCAGTAGGACTTCTCTGCAGTGATCGGAGCGTTCTGTATGTGCAGTACACAGTACGGTGTACTAACCACGCACCAACACCTAATTCCTGATGCCTAACCGCGTACCTGCCTGACCACGTAACTAATGCAACGGCTAGCCACGTGTGGCTTTCGAACACTCGAAATGTGGCTGGTGTGACTAAAGAATTGAATCTTAAATTTTAGTTAATTTTAATTCATTTAAACTTAAACAGCCACACATGGCTAGTAGCTACTATATCGGATAGTGCAGTTCTAGGCCTTCTGATCATCCTTCCTCAGTCCCTAAAGGAGCTTTCCTTGTTTCTCTAATAAAGGGGAAGTCACTTTGACTACTGTTGATTCTAAAGCTGTTTTTCTGCATCTCTCCGGAAGCAGTTGTCAGTTTCTAATTCATAACACAAATGTTATGCACAGGCCTTATCGCCCCACTGAAATATATGTTCAGAGTCATTTCAAAAATAATCATTTATTACTG
This sequence comes from Ursus arctos, assembly GCF_023065955.2. Lineage (NCBI taxonomy): Eukaryota > Metazoa > Chordata > Mammalia > Carnivora > Ursidae > Ursus > Ursus arctos. The sequence continues at coordinate 89,763,952 of NW_026622874.1, forward strand.
TAGAAACACTGTCCGTGTATTGTAGAAAATGAGAAAATTGGCAGAAATAAAAATAAAGTAAAACATATTTCCACCATAGGCTCAGCACTAACACTAATATATAAGCTTTCCGTGTATATATGTTCATTTTTACCTGAATGACCTCATTCTATATATACAGTGAGATCATACAGTTTTATAACCTGTTATTTCCTGGCAGAGAATCTCTAGTTTACAGTAAATCTTCATTTCATCTAATACCCAGAACATATTCATATTTCCTGGATTAGCTCCCAAATGACCGTTAAAACTCGTTAGTCCTCACATTTCATCCGGTTATGTCTGTTAAGTCTCTTTTTTCAACAAGTCTAGTATTTTTTTTTTTTTAATGACACTGACTTGTTTAATTAGGGCAGTTTTGCACAATATCCAACCTTGCATATTTATCTGGTTGTTTCTTTGTTTTTTGAGTATATTTAAAAAATTTTTTTTATTTAAATTCAGTTTAGGTAACATATACTATATTATTAGTTTCGGAGGTAGAATTTAGTGATTCATCAGTTGCGTATAACACCAAGTGCTCATTACATCAAGTGCCCTCCTAATGCCCATCACCCAATTATTCCATCCCCCAACCACCTCCCCTCCAGCAACCCTCAGTTTGTTCCCTATCGTTAAGAGTCTCTTATGGTTTGCCTCCCTATTTTCATCTTATTTTATTTTTCCTTCCCTTCTGCTATGTTCCTCTGTTTTGTTTCTTAAATTCCACATACAAGTGAAATCATATGGTATTTGTCTTTCTCTGACTGACTGACTTGACTTAGCATAATACCTTCTAGTTCCATCCACGTTATTGCAAATGACAAGATTTCATTCTTTTGGTGGCTGTGTGATATTCCATTGTATATATATATACACATATATATACACACACATATATACACACGCATGCACATATACATATATACGCACACACACACATATATATACATATTTATACACACATATATATACACACACGCATGTGCATATATATACCACGCCTTCACCCATTCATCTGTTGATGAATATCTGGGCTGTTCCCATAGTTTGGCTATTGTGGACATTGCTGCTATAAACATTGGGGTGCATGTGCCCCTTTGATTCAGCATTTTTGTATCCTTTGGATAAATATCTAGTAGTGCAGTTGCTGGATTGTAGGGTAGCTCTATCTTTAACTTTTTGAGGAACCTCCATACTGTTTTCCAGAGTGGCTGCACCAGTTTGCATTCCCACCAACAATATAAGAGGGTTCTCCTTTTTCCGCATCCTCACCAATGTCTGTTGTTTCCTGAGTTAATTTTAGCCATTCTGACCAGTGTGAGGTGGTATCTCATTGTGGTGGTGTTTTGTATTTCTCTGATGCCAAGTGATGTTGAGCATTTGTTCACGTGTCTGTTGGCCATTTGTATGTCTTTGGAGAAATGTCTATTCATGTCTTCTGCCCATTTCTTGACTATATTATTTGCTTTTTTGGGTGTTGAGTTTAATAAATTCTTTATAGATTTTGGATACCAGCCCTTTATCTGATAGGACACTTGCAAATATGTTCTTCCATTCCATAGGTTGCTTTTGTTGACTGTTTCCTTTGTTGTGCAAAATCTTTTTATCCTGACGAAGTCCCAGTAGTTCATTTTTGCTTTTGTTTCCATTGCTTTGGAGACATGTCTAGCAAGAAGTTGCTGTGGCTGAGGTCAAAGAGGTTGCTACCTGAGTTTTCCTCTAGGATTTTTCCCCATTGAGGGTGATATTCTCTGTGGGTCTTACATATATGGCTTTTGTGATATTGAGGTATGTTCCTTCTATCCCTGCATGGTGGAGACTTTTTATCAAGAAAGGATGCTGTATTTTGTCAAATGCTTTTTCTGCATCCATTGAGAAGATCATATGGTTCTTGTTCTTTCTTTTATTTATGTAGTGTATCACATTGATTGATTTGCAGATGTTGAACCACCCCTGCAGCCCAGGACTAAATCCCGCTTGGTTTTGGTGAATAATCCTTTTAATGTACTGTTGGATCCTGTTAGCTAGTATCTTGTTAAGAATTTTTGCATCCATGTTCATCAGGGATGTTGGTCTCTAATTCTCCTTTTTAGTGGGGGTCTGTGTCTGGTTTTGGAGTCAAGGTAATGCTGGCCTCATAGAACGAGTTTGGAAGTTTTGCTTCCATTTCTATGTTTTGGAACAGCTTTAGAAGAATAGGTATTAATTCTTTGAAGGTTTGGTAGAACTCCCCTGGGAAGCCATCTGGCCCTGGACTCCTGTTTGTTGGGAGATTTTTAATTACTGATTCAACTTCTTTGCTGGTTATGGGTCTTTTCATATTTTCTGTTTCTTCCTCTTTCAGTTTTGGTAGTTTATATGTTTCTAGGAATTTATCCATTTCTTCCAGAATGCCCAATTTGTTGGCATATAATTGCTCATAATATTCTTTTAGAATTGTTTGTATTTCTTCAGCATTGGTTGTGATCTCTCCTCTTTCATTTATGATTTTATGTATTTGGGTCCTTTCTCTTTTCTTTTTGATAGGCTGGTCAGGGATTTACCACTCTTTTATTAATTCTTTTAGAGAACCAGCTCCTAGTTTTGTTGATCCATTCTACTTTTTTAAAAATTTCTATATTATTGATATTTGCTTTAATCTTTATTATTTCTCTTCTGTTAGATTTAGGCTTTATTTGCTGTTCTTTTTCCAGCTCTTTTAGGTGTTAGGTTAGGTTGTGTATTTAAGACTTTTCTTCTTTCTTGAGAAAGGCTTGTATTGCTATATCCTTTCCTCTTAGAATTGCCTTTGCTGCATCTCAAAGGTTTTGAACTGTCATGTTTTCATTTTCATTTGCTTCCGTGTATTTTTAAAATCCTTTAATTTCCTGGTTGACCCATTGATTCTTCAGTAGGATGTTCTTTACCTCCATGTATTTGTGGTCCTTCCAAATTTTTTCTTGTGTTTGACTTCAAATTTTGTAGCATTTTGGTCTGAAAATATACATGGTATGTTCTCAGTCTTTTTGTACCAGTTGAGACCTGATTTGTGACCCACTATGTGATCTGTTCTGGAGAATGTTCCATGAGCACTTGAGAAGAATGTGTATTCTGCTGCTTTAGGATGAAAAGCTCTGAATACATCTGTTAAGTCCATTTGGTCTAGTGTGTCCTTCAAAGCCCTTGTTTCCTTATTGATCTTCTGCTTACGTTATCTGTCCATTGCTGCGAGTGGGATGTTAGAGTCCCCTACTATTACTGTATTATCAATGAGTTTCTTTAATTTTGTTATTAATTGGTTTATATATTTGACTGCTCCCAAGTTAGGGGCATAAATATTTACAATTGTTAGATCTTCTTGTTGATAGACCCTTTTATCATAATATAGTGTCCTTCTTCATCTCTTATTACAGTCTTTGGTTTAAAAATTAGTTTGGGGGTGCCTGGGTGGCTCATTTGGTTAAGTGTCTGCCTTCAGCTCAGGTCATGATCCCAGTGTCCTGGGATCAAGCCCTGCATCGGGCTCCCTGCTCAGCAGAGCCTGCTTCTCCCTCTGCCTCTGCTGCTCCCCCTGCTGTGCTCTCTCTCTCTCTCTGTCAAATAAAATCTTAAAAAAAAAAATGAAATAAAAATTAGTTTGTCTGATGGGCATATTTCTTTATTCCCAATATTTTCTTGTAACAGAGAAGTTACACTGAAAGGCTTGATTGATATTTAACATTTTTGTATTATATAGTATAGGTCAAGTTGATTGCATTCATTGATGTATGTTGTGTTAAATCATTAGACTTGATAATCTCACTGACCCACAATAAATGATGCTAATATTGACCATTGAAATAGGGTAATGACAGTGTGTTCTCTTTTTTGTCTAGCTGTTTTTTCCTTGCTGATAGAACTTTACTTTGGCATTTTTAAAACATCCAGTTCCATACTAATAATGAAGTAGCAGAGAAATTAGGAAAATAATCCCATTTACAATTGTACCAAAAACAATAAAATACCTAGGACTAAACTGAGGAGGTAAAAGACCTGTATTTTGAAAACTATAAAATATTGATGAACTAAATTGAAGATAACATAAACAAATGGAATAGTCCATGTTCGTTTGTTGGGAAAACGAATATTCTTAAAATGTCCATACCACCCAAAGTGATCTATAGATTTAATGCAATCTACAGATTTAATCCCTGTCAAAATACCAACAGCATTTTTCACAGGACTAGGACAAATAATCTTAAAATTTGTATGGAACCACAGAAGCCCCTGAATAGCCAAAGGCATCTTGAAAAAGAAAAACAGAACTGGAAGTATCACAATCCCAGATTTCAAGACATATTGCATCAAAACAGTATCGTACTGGCACAAAAATAGTCTTATGGATCAATGGAACAGAAAAGAAAGCCCAGAAATAAACCTGTGATTATATGGTCAATGAATCTTCAACAAGGGATATAAGAATATGCAGTGGGAAAAAGACAGTCTCGTCAACAAATGGTGTTGGGAAAACTGGACAGCTACATGCAAAAGAATGAAATTGGACTACTACTTTCTTATACCACACATAAAAGTAAACTCAAAATGGATGAAAGACCTAAATGTGAGACCTAAAACCGTTAATATTCCAGAGGAGAGCACAGGCAATAATTTCTCAGACATTGGCCATAGCAGCATCTTCCTAGATAGGTCTCCTGAGCAAGGGAAACAAAAGCAAAAATAAACTATTGAGATGATATCAAAATAAAAAGTTTCTGGGGCACCTGGGTGGCTCAGTCGGTTAAGTGTCTGCCTTTGGCTCAGGTCCTGATCCCAAGGTCCTGGGATTGAGCCCTGCATCGGGCTCCTGGTTCAGCAGGGAGTCTGCTTGTCCCTCTCCCTCTGCCCCTCACCCCCGTTCATGCTCTCTCTCTCTCTGCTCTTGCTCAAATAAATAAATAAAATCTTAAAAAAAAAAAAAGTTTCTGCACAGCAAAGGAAGCAATCGACAAAATTAAAAGACAACTAACTGAATGGGAGAGGATATTTGCAAATGACATATCTGATAAAGGGTTAGTATTCCAACTATATAAAGAACTTAAACAACTAAACACAGAAAACCCCCCAAATAATCCAATTAAAAATTAGGCAGAAGGCATGAACAGACATTTCTGCAAAGACATCCCGATGGCCAACAGATACATGAAAAGATGCTCAACATCACTCATCATCACTGAAATACAATCAAAACCACAATGAGATATCACTTCACGCCTGTCAAAATGGTTAAAATAAAAAACACAAGAAACAGCAAGTGTTGGCAAGGACGTGGAGAAAAAGGGAACCCTTGTGCAGTGTTGGTGGGAATGCAAAGTGGTGCAGCCACTGTGGACAACAGTATGGAGGTTCCTCAAAAAATTAAGACTAGAATTACCATATGATCCAGTAATTGCACTACTGGGTATTTACCCAAAGAATACAGAAGCACTAATTTGAAAAGATGTATTGCACTGTTATTTACAATAGCCGAATTATGGAAGCAGCCCAAGTGTCCATCCACAGATGAGTGGGTGAAGAAGATGGTGATGTATATCTACAGTGGAATAGTACTCAGCCATAAAAAGAATGAAATCTTGCCGTTTGCAACAACATGGATGGATGGATCTAGAGGGTATTATGCTAAGTCACATAAGTGAGTCAGAGAAAAATACCATATGATTTCACTCATATAGAATTTAAGAAGCAAAACAGACAAAGAGGCAAACAAAAAACCAGGCACTTAAATACAGAGAATGAATTGATTGCTAGAGGGGAGGTGGGTGACACAGGAGAAGGGGATTAAAAGTACTTACTGTGATGAGCACTGAGTAATTACTGTCGAATCACAGTAGTGTAAACCTGAAACTGATACAGCACAGTATGTTAATTTTAGTGGATAGATGAATATAAATAAGTGAAATCTAACCTTCTCTCAACTTCATTAAGCTGCTGTTTGCTTTCTTTCTTTTTTTTTTTTGGAATACCATTTGATAGTACTTGTCTGAAAGAATACATATTTAGGCTTTGTAAAATAGTATTTTCAATTCTGTTATTTCTTCTAGAGTGTTTACTAGCATTATTCTGTAAAGAAGATTTTTTTTGATTATTAACTGCGGATATTTGGTTACTTTGCAATATAGTTCTTATTGGCAAGTTAGGGTAAATGCTTAATTCACTTTAGGTACCAGTTCTCAAAGTCGATGCTACTTTACTAGCTGCCATAAATGGTAACAAATTATTCTCTTCTCTGTTTTAGAATATGATTATGTTATTTTGCTCAGTTCAGCCCATTACAGTCATTTTCTTTATTGATCCTAAATTCTCACAGTTTGGCTGGTGGGAGCTTTTCTAGCTGACTCCTGGGTCTCTCCTCCCTCCCCCCCTCCTTTTTTTTAGTTAAAGTGTTTTCAACATTATTGAACCATAATCGACATGCAAGAAATTGTATGTGGAATATACATTTTGATGAGTTTTGACATATGTATGTACTAGTGAAACCATCATCACAATCAAGACAATGAACACCCCCAAAATTTCCTTGTGCTTCTTTGTAATCCATCTATCTCTTTATTCCTGTCTCCAGGAAACCACTGATTTGCTTTCTGTCTGTGTATATAAATTTATATTTTCTTGAATTTAATATAGTTTTGCATTATGTTCTCCTTTTGATCTGGCTTCATTCATTTGGCCTAATTATTGAGCTTCTTCCGTGTTTTCGTGTGTATCAGGACTTCATTTCCTGCTGAACCTATTCCATTGTATATATAGGCCACTATTTATTCATTCACTTGTTAATGGACATATGGAGTGTTTCTAGTTTTTTTGCTCTTGTTCTTGCTCCTGTGAAGTCAGTGCTGTGAACCTCATGTATAGTCTTTGGCCATAATACTCATTTTTCTTGGGTGTACACCTTGGAGTGGAATTGCTTAAGCATATGTTGAGTGTTAGTAGATGTTATGAATAGTTTTCCAAAGTGGTTCACCTTCATTTCAATTTTAACATTAGTTTTCACATAATTTGATTTTATAATTGTATCACTTTTTCCCCCCCTCAACAAAATTCTCGATTTTTGATACTGACATGATTCCTTCTTGCTGTTAACCTACATTCGTGATCTGCAGACCCTGTGGGGTCCCAGAGGTCAAAACCGTTTTCATAATAATGCTGTGGTGTCACTTGTCTTTTTTGCCGTGTGAGCATTTGAAGTAATGGTGCAAAAGCAGTGGCGGTTAAAAAAGCTGACCCCTCAGTATGAATTAAGGCAGTAAACCAAACTGTACTGGTCGTCAAGGTACATTCACTCTGTTTTTTATTTTTTATTTTTGTCAGTTACACTTACAGATTACCTTGATAAAGTAGGAGAAATTATAAGTTTTTAAAATCTCTACCTTTGAATACCTGTGTTTTTAATATTCTGTATGAAGAAATGGAAAGTATGCATAAAGCACGTCTGTTGCAAAGTTACAGTTGTCTTTAGGAAGACATTTTTACAGTTAGGCTGCAGGTTGCTGTGTTCATGGAATGACATTTTAACATATAAAAACAATGGATTGTTATTCAGACTTGGGTGTTTGGCCAACGTTTTTTTGGTTTTTTATTTTTTTAAATAATCAAAGTGATCCTGACATTTCAAGGAAAGCCATCGAAAGTATTTATTGCCAGAAATAAATTTGAGCCTTAAAATGAAAACTAGAGTTTTGGAAAACTTGTATTAATTGTCGTAAGTTTGGCAGTTTCCCAATACTTAAAGAGTTTAATGATGAGAACAGTTGTGATATTAAAAAGTATGATTTTTTAAAATACTATATAATGAAACGTGTCAATATTTGGAAGATCTGCATAACTTTGTGAACCTTTGTTTTCCAATGCATGATGTTGTAAAATCAAATTCAAAGTGCAGGACAGACAAATAGATTTTAATGTAACAAAATATGAAAAGTTCATTAATAGTTTCCAGATTCCATAGTACAGTCAATTTTTAATGAAACTTGTGGACCTTTGGTATAGTATCAAAGTAGAGCCTTCACAATATTCTGAAAAGGCTATTAAAGTACTCCTTTTTTTTCCAGCTGCATATCTGTGTGAGGCTGGATTTTGTTCACACACCATAACCACAACAACATACCATAGTAGTTGGAATGGAGTAACGGATAAGAATCCAACTGTTTTATACTTTTTTTTTGTCTTGAAAAATATTTTTTTTCATAAAACCATGCTATTATGTTAACATGTAGTAGGCTTGTTGTCTTAAATGAAATAATGTAAAAATAATTTAAACATTTCTTGGTTCTAATTTCTATTATGTTAAGACTGATTGATATAAACCACGTATATGAAAGTTCTTTAGGATCCTCCATAATTGTGAAGAGGAGAGAAAGATTGTAGCTCCTTCTGTCAATAGAATTCATCTCATTAAGAGCGTACATTCCAAATATGTGTTCTGAAGTTCTTTGCAATAAATTGTATGTCTGTATGACTATGGTGGTAATTCGATATTTGTTAATATATTTCAGTTAGATTTCAGTGTAAAGACCTTTAAAAACTTATTTTTTTTTGAATAGGTTAATAAGCTTTCATGTTTTTCAAGGTAAAACTTCAGGGTTGTATAAAAAAGATATATACAGGGGTGCCTGGATGGCTCAGTTGGTTAAGTGTCTGACTCTTGGTTTTGGCCCAGGTCCTAATCTCAGCGTCGCAGGATTGAGTCCCATGTTGGGCTCCGTGCTCAGCAAGGAGTCTGCTTGAGATTCTCTCTCTCCATCTCTCTCTGCCCCTCTCCCTGTGCGTGCACACTCTCAAATAAATATTTAAAAAAAAAAGATATACACAATGAGGTCAGAATCATTCATTTTTGCTCTGGATCGCTTAGCACAGAATATGGTAATCGTATATTAAGTAAACATATATTAAATATCTAAAATCAGTATATTTGCCTGTCTACCCAGAAAGCTGCAGTAATCACCATATATTAAAAGGATTTTGTTATAATAAGCCAAAAATTGATCTAGAGCTATTAGCCGTTATATTGAGTGTGAAAGCTCTTTGAAAACTAATAAATTATGATGTGAGGAATTTTTGCCTTCAAGCTTGGAGTGAACATAATTAGTATAAATGATATAGGAGTCTATTAACTGGGTAGCCCTTAATGAACCATGACTCCCAGTGTTCACACTCTTGTAGTCCTCTCTCACAGGACTCAGGGCTTGGCCATGTGACCTGCTTGGGCTAATGGGCTATTAGCAAGCACAGTGTAAGCAGAAGCTTAATAAGTGCTTGGACATTGAGGCTTGTCCTTTTGGAAGGTTTCCTCTGAGCACCCAGCCGTTGCGCTGTAACGAAGCCAGTCTAGACTAATGGAGTGAATGAGCAAGGCCCCTCAGCCAGCATCAACTGTCAGACATCTGAGTGAGGTCTTCTTGGGTGTGTAGCCCCAGCTGAGTTCCCTCTTGTGCCAACTGCGTGCGTGACCTCAGCGCACACCATAGGGCGTGGGAAAAGCACCCAACTGACCCACGGAATTAATAGAGAAAGTAATAGATCGGTGTTGTGTTAAGCCTCTGAATTTTGGGGCAGTGTGTTATGCAACAAGAGGTACCTGAATCCGATAGTATTGGCTACTTACAAGGAAGTGGTTATGGTTCACTGCTGATGTGGTGGGTGTTAAGTACCTTCGTGGCAGCTCTCGCATCCTGTAGATCTGAATTTAGATGGGAATGCTGAGAGGAGCACAGGAAGTGTGATTTAGTCTTCTTTTCTTTTCTCAGTTCTGTGTCAGGGAGTGTTTGCTTGAAAGCGGAAGGGTCTGGCAAGCATTCTGTCAAGTGCTCTGTGGCTTTGCCATCTCATTTTCTAAACCTCTATCATTCCGAATGGAGTCCTGGGGAGTAGGAGATTCTTTCAGCCAGGAAAACATGACTTTGTAAGGATACTGCTGGAGGAGGACTTGCCTGTTCGATGGTCACTTTATTGACAGTTTATTTTCCTGGTCTTTACCACTACAGTGTGGAAAAAGGTATATATATTTATCATAAATGCATACATGAATATGTACGGCATATATGCCATCTATAGCGTTTATGTATAACGTATGTCCTGCGTGATCTAGCACTTTTACTTTTCATTGTGAATGTGGCTTCTACTGTTAAGTAACAGTGGTATTATAGAAAAATCACAAGTCACATGTCCCAGGGAGTAGGAGAAATGACAGTGTGACACTGCTATACCACGGTCAGTCACTCAGCAAATATTCTCTGTGCTTAGAGACAAGTGGAAGGTAATAGGGATGTGAGAGAGGCCTGCCCTCACTGATTTTGTAATTCACCGTGGTGAAAAGGGTCCTTCTCCTGTCTTCCCTTTGTACGTGTTTTCCTGTTTCCCTCTCCCCAACCCCAAGTAAAACTCCGATAAACCCAAGCCCAGATCAGAAGTTGACTTGGTAATAGTCTTTGCCGATTTTTGGTGTCGTTTTTCTATTTCTTAGAGGAGTGTTGAAAACTCCAACTCTAATTGTGGATTCCCCGTTCTCATTTCAGTTCTATCAGTTTTTGCCTCATGTATGTTGAAGCTCTGATGTTAGGTGCATAGACATTTAGGACCATTATGTCTTCTTGGTGAATCTGCCCTTTTATCATTACATAATACCCCTCATTATCTTTGGTAAGGGTTCTTGTCTAGAATTTCAATGCCTCGTGTTAATTTAGCCATCCCAGCTTTCTTTTGTTTAGGCATACTGTCCTTTCCCCATTTTTCTGCTTTAACTTCCTTTAGTATTTGTCTCAGAGCAGGTGAGCTAGCAATGAATTCTCTTAGTTTTTCTTTACCTGAGGATGTCAGTATTTTGCTTTTATTCTTTGTTTTTGCTGCATATAGAATTGTGGCTTGACAGCCTTTCTTTCAGCACTTCGAAGATATTGCTCCATTGTCTTCTGGCCCTCATGGTTTCTGATGAGAAATTCCCAGTAATTCCCTGCATTGAGTTCTGCCAGAACACAATAAGTTGTGGGAGGGGAGTGCCTATAAGTCTTACTGAAATGCTCAGCCGCAAGTAAGTGGTGAAAAAGCACATTGTCAACATTAAGAATAGTGTGAAGTAGGATGCATGGTGATGAATTATGCAGATAGCAGTTGGAAAAGCGATCACATTCTGGTGAAAAAATATAATCAGATAGTGCTTAAACTTGTGATCTTATATTTAGTGGAAAGGTTCACAGACTTTGTGTGTGACCCTATTTTAGGTTTATCATTCAAATCATTTGTCCTTAACAAAACTACTTTTATTATTAAACTTTTATTATTAAAATAGCACATGTTCTTTGTAAAAAGTAAAAAAAATATAGAAAATAAAATAAAACTTATATTCTACCTTACAGAAATCATTTTTTTTTTAATGATTTTTTATTATATTATGTTAGTCACCATACAGTACATCCCCGGTTTCCGATCTACCTTACAGAAATCTTAAAGTGTATTTTCTTTCAGTCTTTTTTTTACTATTCACCTTTATGTATATTTTTACATGTTTGAAATAATATTATATATGAAATTTTGTATCAGTTTTTCTCAACATTATAACAAGCATTTTCCTGTTGAAAAATTTTTCTAAGTATAGTGACTACATAATTCTAAATGAAAGTGCCATAATTTAATTTGCCATTTATCTGGTGGTGGTGTGGTTTTTTTTCTCCCACTAATATAACTAATTATGTGAAGAATGTGTTTTTGTATGAAGCTTTGTTTGCATTTAGATTATTTCCCTAGAGTCCTAGAAATGACATTATTAATTGAAAAGGTTTGCTAGCTATCTTTTCTTGTCATTTCCTATGAACTGTTTGTAAAACTGTTAACAAAGTCTGGATCTGGCATTTATTGGAAATATTTTTCCTAGTTTGTTTTTTGCTTCTTCAGTTGTTGTTATTGTTGATGTGCTTAACTTTTACATTTTTATTTATTTTTATCCATTTAATGTTGCCTTTGTGTTTTCTTCTATTTTTTTAAGCTTATGGAATTCTTTCTCACCTAGAGATTTAGAAAATAGTCCCTTCTGTCTTCATGCTACTTTTTAAGACTAGTTTTTTTAATTCTGTTAAGCAAAGTTTACCATGCTCATCATTTTTAACTATACAGTTCAGTGGTATTAAATACTTCTACCTTATGCAGCTGTCGCCTCCATCCATCCCCATAACTTTTTTTTTTAAAGATTTTATTTATTTATTTGACCGAGATAGAGACAGCGAGAGAGGGAACACAAGCAGGGGGAGTGGGAGAGGAAGAAGCAGGCTCATAGCGGAGGAGCCTGATGTGGGGCTCGATCCCAGAACGCCAGGATCACGCCCTGAGCCAAAGGCAGACGCTTAACCGCTGTGCCACCCAGGCGCCCCCATCCCCATAAGTCTTGATCTTGCAAAACTGAAACTTTTTACCTATTAAACGATAACTTCCCATTCTTCCCTCCCCACAGCTCCTAGCAACCACCATTATACTTTCTATGATTTCAACTACTCTGAGTATCTCATATAAGTGAAATCATACAGTGTTGGTCTTTTTGTGACTGGCTTATTTCACTTAGCATAATGCCCTCAAGGTTCATCCATGTTATAGCGTATGTCCTTTCCTTTTTAAGGCTGAATAATATTCCACTGTACATATATACCACATTTTTCTTTATCCATTTATCTGTTGATGGACACTTGGCTTGTTCCATGTTTTAGCTGCTGTGAATAATGCTGCTATGAACATGGGTGTACAAATAGCCCTTTGAGACCCTATTTTCAGTTTTTGGGAGCAGATCCAAAAGTGGAATTGCTGGGTTCTATGGTAATTCTATTTTTAATTTTTTGAGGAACCTCCATACTGTTTTACGCTGGAGCTGTACCCTCTTACATTCCCACCAACAGTACACAGGGTTCTGGTTTTGCTGTGTCCTCACCAACACTTGTTTTGTTTTTGTTTTTTGTTAGTAGCCATCCTAATAAATGGATGTGAGTATCTCATTGTTGTTCTGATTTGCATTTCCCTGCTCGTTAGTATTGTTGGGCATCTCTTCATGTGCTTATTGGCCATTCATATACCTTCTTTGGGGAAATGTCTAGTCAGGTCCTTTGCCCATTTTTGATTGGTATTAGTTTTTCTTTAAATATTTGGTAAAATTCACCCAGTAAAGCAATCAGATACGAGGCCTTTTTGTTGTTGTTGCTGGGAGATTGGTGGTTACTGATTCAGTCTCCTTACTAGTGATAAGTCTATTCAGTTTTTCTGTTTCTTTGTGATTTCTTGGTAGATTTTGTGTTTCTAGAAATTTGTTCATGTCAACTAGTGTATCCAATTTCTTGGTGTACATTTGTTCATAGTACTCTTATATCTTTTTTTATTTCTGTAGAATTGGTAGTAATGTCCCTACTTTCATTTCTGGTTTTAGTGATATTGAGTTTTCTCGTTTTTTTATTTTTAGTCCCATCTAACTAAAGGGTTGTTGATTTTTGTTGATCTTTTTGAAGAACCAACTTTTTAGTTCGTTGATTTTTCTCTGTTGTTTTTCCGTTGTCTATTTTATTGATCTAATCTTCATTATTTCATTTCCTTCTGCAAGCTTTGGATTTGTTCATTCTTTTTCTAATTGCCTAAGTTGTAGAGTTAGGTTGTTGATTTGAATTAATCCTCTTTCTTTCTTTCAATATGAGCATTTATAGCTATAAATTTCCTCCTTTTTTAAAATAATAATATTTTTTATTATGTTAGTCACCGTACAGTACATCCCCAGTTTTTGATGTAACGTTCTATGATTCATTACTTGCATTTAACACCCAGTGCACCATGCAATATGTGCCCTCCTTAATACCCATCACCAGCCTATCCCATTCCCGCCCCCCCGAAGCCCTCAGTTTGTTTCCCAGAATCCATAGTCTCTCATGGTTCATTCCCCCTTCTGTTTACCCGCCCCTTCTTCTTCCTTTTCTTTTCCTACCGATCTTCCTACTTCTTATGTTCCATAAATGAGTGAAACCATATGATAAATTTCCTCCTTACCAGTGCTTTTGATGCATCCCATAAATTTTGGTATGTTTCTGTTTTTGCATTTTCATTCATCTCTGAGTGTTTTCTAATTTCTCTTGTGGTTTCTTCTTTGATGCATTGATTGTTTAAAAGTGTGTGGTTTAATTTCCATAATTTTGTGAACTTTCCAATTTTCTTTACTCATTTCTAACTTCATCCCGTTGTGGTCAGAGTAGATACTTTGTATGATCTCTGTCTCTTAAAAGCCATTAGCCTTAATTTTTTGGCCTAATTTGTGGTCTGTGCTAGAAACGTCCTGTGTGCATTTGGGAGGGATGTGTATGCTCTTGTTCTTGGGGGAAGTGTTCTGCATATTACTCTTAGACCTAGTTGGTCTGTTGCGTGAAGTCCTCTGTTTCCTTCCTTGTCTTCTCCCTGGTTGTTCTTTCCATTGTGAGTGGGGTATGAAAGTCTCCAATTGTATGTAGAGCTATTTCTCCCTTCAATTCTGTCCATTTCTGCTTCATATATTTTGAAGGTATGTCATTTGGTGTGTAAATGTTCATAATTGTTCTATATTCTTGCTATTTTGAAACTTTTATTAATATATAATGTCTTTTGTCCCTTGTAACTTTTTTTTGATTTAAAGTCTGTTTTGTCTGCTAATAGTATAGCTGCTCCTGCTCTCTTTTGATTACTGTTTGAATGGAATATCTTTCCATCCTTTAACTTTCAACCTGTGTATGTCTTTGGATGTAAAGTGAGTCTCTTGTAGACAGAGTAGAGTTGGATCATGTCTTTTTATCCATTCTGCCAAGCTCTGTCTTTTTATTAAAGAGTTTAATCCATTTAAATTTAAAGTAATTACTGATAAGGAGGGGCTTACTTCTGTCATTGTGCTTTTTTTCCCTATATGCCCTCTTGTTTTTTTTGTCCCTCATTTCCTACGTGTTTGTCTTTTTCAAAAGTTGAGTTTTGTAGTGAAATGTTTAAGTTCCTTCTTAATTTCCTTTTGTGTATATTGTATAGCTATTTTTTTGTGTGGGTGTGGTTACCAAGTGGATTATATTTAACATCTTAAAGATGTAACATTTTAGTTTAAAGTCACTGCCGCTTAACTTCAGTAACATGCAAAAACTCCACCTTTACAGCTCTGTCCCCACCCCTTGCAGTTAATTGATGGCACAGAACTACATCTTTATACTTTGTGAGGACAGAAATATAAACTAGTAATTCCTTTAAATGCAGTTATTTCCCAAGTTATGTAGGGAACAAAATTTGGAATTACAAACCAAAGTTGCAATAATACTAGTTTTACACTAATAAAATTTTTTTAAATGTCTCTTAAATCATGTAGAAAACAAAAGTTACAAACCATTGTTACAGTAACACTAGTTTTCATAATTGGCCCTGTATTTACCTTTATTGAGGTCTTTACTTCTCCATATGGCTTGGAGGTACCGAGTAGTGTCCTTTCATTTCACCGTGCAGGAATCCCTGAAGCATCTCTTGCAGAGCAGGTCTAGTGGTCATGGACTGCCTCAGCTTTTGTTTATCTGGGATGTCTTGATTTCTCCCTCAGTTCTGAAGGATGTATGGGATTCTTGGTGAAGTTCTTTTCTTTTAACACTTTGAATATCTTGGCCCACTGCCTTTTGACCTCCAAAGTTTCAGATGAGAAATCTGCCCATAATTTTATGAACGATCCATTGTATGTGATGATTCACTTCTCTCTTGCCACTTTCAAGGTTTATTCTTTGTCTTTTGAAAGTTTGAGTATAATGTGTCTTGGTGTGGGTCTCTTTGAGTTCATCTTACTCGGAGTTTGTTGAGCTTCTTGGATGTTTACATTCATGTCTTTTATCAAATTTGGGAAGTTTCCAGGTATTGTTTCTTCATATATTCTCTCTTCCCCTTCTTGTGGGACACGCATGACGTGCATGTTGTTCTGCTTGATCTGTCCCACCGGCCCCTTGAGCTCTCTTTGCTTGTCTTCATTTTTCTTTCTTTTTGCTCCTCAGCCTTGATAAGTTCCACGGTCTTATCGTCAGGTTCACTTATTCTTCCTGTTCAAATCTGCCCTTGAATCCCTCTAGTGAATTTTTCATTTCCATTATTATACTTTTCAGCTCCAGAATTTCTTTTTGGTTTCTTTTTAGGCTTCTTAGCTCTTTTATTATTCCGCGTTGTTCACACATTGTTTTGTTGATTTTCTCCACATCTTCCTTTAGTTCTTTGAGCACCTTTAGGACCATGTTTTTAAGGTCTGTCTAATATATCTGCCAGAAAGTATTTTTCAGGAACAGGTTCTGTTGAATTATTTTTTCCCCTTCAAATAGGACATACTTTCCTGTGTCTTTGTATGCCTTGTGGCATTTGAACCTAGTCATGTGGTAACTCTGGAAATCAGATTCTCCCCCTTCTACAGGGTTTGCTGTTTTTTTTTGTTATTGTTTTTGTTTTATTGAGTTTTGTAGGCTCCCTGTAAGGATCAGGCCGAGGTGTAAACTTAATGTCTAAAGTCTTTTCTGAGCCTTTCCCTGGGCATGCGTAGTAACTTTCTGTTTTTCCCTGAATGTTCCACTGTATTTGAATATACTAGTCTTTAATGTCTGGTTCCTGAAAGGGTGACAGTGTAAAGTGAAGGGGGATAAAAATAGGTAGAGGCCCTTATGATGATCTCTTGGAAGTCAGCTGGAGGGGTAAGGCCTTGCAAAAATGGGGGGTGGTGATGCAACAACATTGGCTGTACGCCTCTTTGTACCTCTGTGATCAGAAGCTGCAGTTAGCAGTCAGAGCATAGGTCCTCAGTATTTTGCAGGATAGGGTCCTTTTTGCCCACCCTAGCCACCACAAACGGTGTGCAAGCTGCCCCAGGAACATGTGCACAGGTGTCTTAGCCTGCTGTGCTAAGAGCTGAAATTAACCGTTCAGGCCTTTTCCTGGAAGTTGCAACCCTTCAGCTGACTTGAGTTTCAGAATAGTTATATTAGACAGATTCTGCCGGTGCAGTTGTCCAGGTGGGGAGACTGATTCCTGGTGGGTCTTCCTCCTCCATGTTCCCCAAATTCATCTCCTGTTTGTACTTTTTTAACAGTTTAATCAGTTGGAATTTATTTTGCTCTAGAGTAGGAAAGAAATATCTAAGTCAGTGGTCAGTAGACTTTTTCTTAAAGGGACAGATAGTGACTTTTTAACACCTGTGGGGCATACGCTCTATGTGGCAGCTTCTCACCTCTGCCATAGCACAAAGCAGCCATGGACAATAAGTGAACAAATGTGGGTGACAGTGTTCCAGCGGAGCTTTACTTGTGGAAACAGGCAGCAGACTCGTTTTGCCCCATAGGCTGCAGTTCATTGACCTCTGCATTGAATTCTCCATCCTCTGTCAAAAATTGGAGTCTGAACTTTTACCCACTTGCAGGCTAGCAGGTTAGCTGGCCACCGTGTCATGGATGCTGGCAGAAGGCACGGATGGTTTATTATCATAAGAGCTCTAGCCAGAATATCATTATTTACTCTGGTTCCTGAGCCCCCAGCGCTCAGGGAGCAGCTCTGGAAGGGCCAGGTAACATCTGTATGTATGTTATAGGACAGGAACCCCAAGTTTAGGGAAAATGGAGCTCTTAGAGTTAACAGTAGTCCTGCCTGACCTTTGTCCTAGAGGGACATCTCCTTATTAAACTGGACAGTAAACATACATATCATTTGCTCCGAGACACTCTGTCTTCTAAGGCTATTCACTATACAAACCTTTTTGAAAAGATAGTCTAGAATAAAGGCAGTCAGTGCTGCTTACGTGACATTCAGAGAGAGAGAGACCCATGGAGATCTGTCTCCCCTCAACCCATCTCCATTCCTTCCCCAGCACTCCGACCCCCAAATTGATGTACGCAGGGCCTGCCTGGTGATGGTGTCTTGCATTCATTCAGTGTGGCTGTGCTGGGCTGCAGTTTTATTTTCTCAGGCTCTCATTTGCGTGTAGGCCAAGAATTCATGGATTCATGAGTTTGAGGCTATCTATAACTTTTCCCCCTGGATTTATAACATAGATTTAATTCTAAGTGTGTATTACTCTCAGGTCTTTTCCTTTTCCTCCCTGGTTATTTACTAATTTTCAGATGTGAGAGTGCTTCCTTTCAAAATGTGTTGTCTGAGGATTTATGGTGTGGACAAGGGGGCATAAACCCCTTTCTCCCTGTTCCTTCCTACTATGCACAACTCTGAACCCTGGAAAACACAAGAGGCACCAGATGAGAACTTTGAAAGGTGGTAAGAGGAAGGCTAACTGGTTTGGGACCCTAGGAGTAGAGGAAAGATAGGGCAGTAGTAGGATGTTTTATATCTCCCCGCCTAAAGAAGAAGGCAACTCGGACCCCGTGTTTCCTGATCCTTAATTTAGCAACAGAAAGCACCTAAGGGGGTGCCTGGGTGGCACAGCGGTTAAGCCTCTGCCTTCAGCTCAGGGCGTGATCCCGGAGTTATGGGATCGAGCCCCACATCAGGCTCCTCCGCTATGAGCCTGCTTCTTCTTCTCCCACTCCCCCTGCTTGTGTTCCCTCTCTCACTGGCTGTCTCTATCTGTGTCAAATAAATAAATAAAAATCTTTAAAAAAAAAAAAAGAAAACCACCTAAGGAGGCTCATTTGTTCCCAGTATGGGATGAGAGTCCCTTCAGCAGGATCAGGCAAGCCCAGTATCACTGCCAAGGGAATCGGTTGGGATCCCCACGGACAGTAAGCAACTAGGACAAGTAGTCTCCTTCCCTGCTGGACCTGAAATTCCCCTCTCCTGTCAGGAGATACCAGGGTGGCCAGGAGAACGTGGAAAGAGAGAGATCCTTTCCCACCATCTACTTTTCCAACAAGTGACCTGACTTATGAAATGCTCTCCATCCCTGCTGGGCCTGAGGGTTCCCTTCCCAGCTGACAGATACCATGGTGGCTGAGTGGTACTGGCAAGAGGGATCTGTGGGCATTCGGTCCAGCTGGGGAAGCCTCTTTGTCCCTGTGCCCTGAGACTCCCCTGTCCCACTCAATTACTGGGGCTGTTAGGGGCAGTCAGCCAGAGGCACTTTGCCACACAAGTAGCCTACCCTGGGAGGCCTGCTGGCATGACACCGTCCTCCTCCACTGAGAGACCCCCCAGGGAGCCATCCTAGAGAAACCCCTTTTTCTAACAGCAGAGACCAGTGGGAGCCCAAGCAAATTACAGTGCAAAGGTTCTGAAAATTAAACTGCCATTGGAATCGTAGCACACAAAGTGGTCCCGGACCTGCGTGCTCAACCGAAACAAAGTGACTGCCTGTTAGAATAGGAGAATTAAATAAGATCTCGAGTACCCTATCATAGTAGATGGAATGTCTAGGATGCAGTAAAAATCACCTGTCGTGCCAAGAGCCAAGAAGATCACAGCTTGAACAGAAAAAGGTGATGAACTGATACCAACACCAATGAATCCGATGATGGAAAAATCTGACAAGGATTTTAAAGCAGCTGTCATAAAAATGCTTCAGCAATCAGTTACAAATTCTCTCGAAACAAATGAAAAAATAAAAAATCGTGGCAGAGAAATGAAAGTTGTAAAAAGAACCAAGGGGGAATTATAAAATTGAAGAATACAGTAACAAATAAAAAAAGCTAAACTGTGAATGGGCTCAGTAGTAGAGTGGAGATGACGTAGGATAGAATCGGGGCCTTACCATATCAGCAGTATGATCTGTAAATAGGATAGCTTGATAGGATTTACCTGGTCTGAACAACAGAGCAAACCCCAAATGGGACAAAACCAAAGAAATCCACATCATGATGCCTTAGAATTAATGACCTGGAAAGTAAAGAAAGAAAAGATCTTGAAAGGTGCTAGAGAAAAATGATGTATTAACATTAATTTAAATCAGGTTTCTCATCTGAAATCCTGGAGGCCAGAAGGACGTGGTACACATTTTTCAAATGTTGAAAGAAAATACCTGATGACCATTAATTCTGTATCTGGCAAAACTGTCCTTCCAGAATGAAGATTAAATAAAGACATACATGAAAGAGAACAAAGAATTTGTTGTTTGCTGATCTGCCCTTAAAAATTGGCTTCTAATGAAATAGTGAAAGAAAGATTATTGGAGCACAAGAAAGTCAGGAAGAATGACGGAAAGCTCAGAAATATGGGTATGTGCAGGAGATGATCATTTTCCTCACGATTCTTAGAAATCATTTGATGATTGAAACAAAAATTAAAATACTATGTAATACTCAGGGCAATGATATTTAATTTACAAGAGGAAAAGTTAAAGGGAATGGAAGTGATGTTTCCACACTTCACTTGAGGTGTAAAATGTTAATACTAGCAGACTCGGAGAGTCATGTATATATATGTAAGTATACGTGTGTATACAGCATATACATAAGTCCTGCATATATGTAAGACTCAGAGTAACTACTACAAAAACTATACAAAGAGCCGCCAACAACTACGAAAAACGTTTACAAAGGGGTACACTAGAAGAAAAAAACCCCACAAGATAAATGAAGTTGGAATACTGAAAATCTTTAAGTAACCTGCAGGAAATTAAGAGTAATGAGTATGAGAATGAGAGGAAACAAGCAGGAAATGAGTAATAAAGTAGCAGAACTGAAGACTAATGTATTAGTGATTGCTTCAAATGTAAATATTCTAAAGATTTTATTTATTTGAGAGAGGGCGAGAGAGAGCACAAGCAGGCAGAGCTGTAGGCAGGAGGAAATAGAGAAGCAGGCTCCCCGCTGAGCAGGGAGCCTAATGTGGGGCTCTATCCCAGGACCCCGGGATCATTTTTTTTTTTTAATTTTAATAATGATTTTTTATTATATTATGTTAGTCACCATGCAGTACATCCCCGGTTTTCGATGTAAGGCTCGATGATTCATTAGTTGTGTATAACACCCAGTGCACCATGCAATATGTGCCCTCCTTACTACCCATCACCGGTCTATCCCATTCCCCCACCCCCCTCCCCTCTGTAGCCCTCAGTTTGTTTCTCATAGTCCATAGTCTCTCATGTTTCATTCCCCCTTCTGATTACCCCCCTTTCTTTATCCCTTTCTTCCCCTACTGATCATTCTAGTTCTTATGTTCCATAGATGAGAGAAATCATATGATAGTTGTCTTTCTCTGCTTGACTTATTTCACTTAGCATTATCTCCTCCAGTGCCGTCCATGTTGTAGCAAATGTTGAGAACTCGTTCTTTCTGATTGCTGAGTAATATTCCATTGTATATATGGACCACAACTTCTTAATCCAGTCATCTGTTGCAGGGCATCTTGGCTCCTTCCACGATTTAGCTATTGTGGACATTGCTGCTATGAACATTGGGGTGCATATGGCCCTTCTCTTCACTACGTCTGTATCTTTGGAGGACCCCGGGATCATGACCTGAGCCAAAGGCACACGCTTAACCTCCTGAGCCACCCAGGTGCCCCTCAAGTGTAAATATTCTAAATATACCAATCGAATGATAGATAATTGGCAGAGTGGGTAAAAAAAAAATAGGACCCCGAAATATGATATTGATAAGAAACTCACTTCAAATTCAGTGACATGGGTAGGTTGAGTAAAGTTATAGAAAGATACATGCCAAGCCAACAATAACCCAAAGACCAGGATTGCCTATATCAGTATCAGATTAAGTAGACCTCAGAGTGGGGAAACATACTAGAGACAGAGAATGACTTTTCATAATGATAAAAGGATAATCCACACTAAATGAGTATACATCAAACATTGGAGGCTCAAAACTGACATAGTCGAATGGAAAAATCTTAAAAAATAAAAATTCACAGTTATAGTTGGGAACCTTTTTTTTTTTTAAGAGCACACATGCGAGTGGGGGAGGGGCAGAGGGAGAGAAGAGAGTCTCAAGCAGACTCCCTGATGAGTGCAGAGCCTGACACGGGGCTCGATCTCATGACCCTGAGATGAAGACCTGAGCCGGAACCAAGAGTCAGCCGCTTAACCAACTGAGCCACCCAGGCGCCCCTATAGTTGGGGACTTTGAAACCCCTTTCAGTCTCTGCTAAAACTACTTGATTAAAAATCACAAGGATATAGAAAATCTGAGTAACACAATTAACTACTAGGATCTGATTGACAGATATAGAACATATTACCCAGCAACAGCTGAATACATATGTTTCCGAGTACCTGTGGAACATTGACAAAGACAGACCATGTCCTTGGCCACAGAACAAATCTCAGTGGATTTACAAGACCTGAAATCATAATATTGTTCTCTGACCATAATGGAATCAAGCTAGAAATTAATGATAGAAACAAAAGGAAAATCTCTAACTGCGTGGAAATTAAACAACGCATTTTTTAATAAGCCCTGGGTCATAGGAGAAGTCTCAGATGAAATGAAGAAATACATACAACTGAATGACAGTAAAAATAAACTGTATGTGGGATGTAACTCCAGCAGTGCTCAGAGGGAAATTTACAGCAATAAATGCTTACATTAGAAATGAGGAAAGATGGCGAGTCAGAAATCAATGAAAATCTAAATGAGTGTGAATGTAAATGAACATCTAAATGTAAATCTAAGTAAATGTTGATGGATTAGAAGACACAATATGGTCAACTGTCAGTTTTCCCCAAATTGATCCTGTACATTTAATGCAATTCCTACTCAAATCCCTGTAAGGTTTTTGTAGAAATAGACAAACGTATTCTAAAATTTGTAAGGAACGGTCCTGGCCCTAAAATAGATTAAACGGTGTTGAGGAAGAAGAATAAGATGGGAGGAATCATATACCCTGATATTATAGCTTACTCCCATTGCTCCAGTAATCAAAACAGTGTGGTACTGGTGGAGAGACGGATTAGCCCCGTAGACCGCTAGAACAGAATAGAGATCCCAGAAATAAACCCACATACATGCCTAACTGATTTTTTACAAAGGTGCAAAAGCAACTCCTTGGAGGAAGGATAACCTTTCCAACAAATGGTTCTGGGGCAATTAGACATCCAGGACACCACCACCACCACCGCACCACACACACCACCACCACCACCACCGCACCACACACACCACCACCACCACCGCGCCACACACACCACCACCACCACCGCGCCACACACACCAAAAGTACATTCACACGCACACACACACTCAAAAAGTTTTTTTTTTTTTAAACTTCACGTCTTACCTAAAAATTAACTGAAAATGGATCATGAGCTAAAGTAAACTAAAGTAAAACTGAGAGAAACGTGGCATCCCTCTTCTCACATGCCTCTGTCCCTTTATCCTTTTTGCCCTTCGGTATTCACTTTGGACAGCACCCCTCTGGGAAGTTCTCACTGGTCCTGCAGGGCTGGCTGGCTTAGTTATCTATCTCAAGGGCTCTAGTCACACCGTGATGGACATTTGGCTTTTCTCTGCTTGCCCAGCATCTGGGCCTTTTCATGTTTGGGGAAGTCCCTGTTAAATCAGCTTTGTTTAGCACAAGGGCCCCCTGTCTGCTACAGAAGCCAAGGAGGAGACATACTGTTTCCTGGTGTCACCTGCTGGCAGTGTGGGTGTAATGGTATCATTTAGGATTGTCACTGCCTTTGCCTGAGATTTTGAGTATGGAATGAGTGATGGAAATGACCTGGGACATGCAGACCTCGTTGTTGGGCTCATGGCAGCAGCATCTGCTTTTCAGGGGTGGTGCTGGTGATGGTATCTAGAGAGTGATGGCATCTACAGTAGATGGGTTCTGAGGGATTGAGGGCTGGTCCTGCTGCCAGCCGGCCTTCATTCCTGCCTTTGTAAAGATTCTATGAGTTGTGGGGTCCTTTCAATAAATCCTTTTTCTTTTTAGCCAGAGGCAGTTTCTATTGCTTGCAAAAGAATCTTGAATGATTCAAATACCCTATCATAAAATAGTATTGCACATTTTGCCTGTTTACTTGTTGTTTCCTCATACTAGATCGTGGTTGGGGGCTCTGTCTTATTCCTTCTTGTACATTCAACACACAACGTGCTTGAGGTATATTACCTTCTCAGTAAA
This sequence comes from Ursus arctos, assembly GCF_023065955.2. Lineage (NCBI taxonomy): Eukaryota > Metazoa > Chordata > Mammalia > Carnivora > Ursidae > Ursus > Ursus arctos. The sequence goes on from NW_026622874.1 coordinate 89,787,982, forward strand.
TAATGAAATGTTCAGGTCTTCAGCTTTGTTTCTCCATTGGCATGATATTTTGTGGCAGTTTCCCTGTGACTTTGACATTTAGAGGGCTTTTATTTTTAGTTTTCAGTGCTGTTTGCAAGATTTGAATGTTTTGTTTGCCTTTTGGATATTTTATTGGGAACTTGAAAGAGAAATTGTAGTTACCTTGAACAGTATTTTTTTTTTCTTCCCTCCTTATTTTTCTTAATGGAAGTACCAAGTGAGATGGACAAGGGAACCTTTTTTATCAGGGCAAAAATTAAGACTTTGTGATCAACCAACATAGTAATCAAGCTGGTAGATTTTTTTGAATTTTCTTTCATTGTATATTATAATGTTAGCACAGTGATATATATTACACACAATTACACACACACACACACACACGCTCATTGTGTCTCCTCGTTTGTTCCTGTTGTTAATTCCATCATATGTCAGTCTCAGTGGAGATGAATCAACATCTCACTTATCTTGGATGACTCTGTTTTGTCCCTCTAGTGGGGAATGTCTTTGACTGCACGTCCTTAGCACTCTTCTCCTTTTCTCCACTAATATGAGCCCAGTCACCATGACCTTATTTGCATAGCTTCCCCCCAGAGTTCACTCTTACTGAAATCAAGCCTGTCTTTTTTTTTTTTTTTAAGATTTTATTTATTTATTCGACAGAGATAGAGACAGCCAGCGAGAGAGGGAACACAAGCAGGGGGAGTGGGAGAGGAAGAAGCAGGCTCCTAGCGGAGGAGCCTGATGTGGGGCTCGATCCCATGACGCCGGGATCACGCCCTGAGCCGAAGGCAGACGCTTAACCGCTGTGCCACCCAGGCGCCCCATGAAATCAAGCCTGTCTTGCAGGGTTTCTGCGTGGATCTTTCTGATGAGAAAGATAATATCTTGTGATTCCAACCCTAAGTTGATCTGCACTATTTCTTCAAGTTATTCATTCTTACTACACTCACTGTGGTTTTATGACTCACATATTAAATAGTGTCCTTTTTGGGAAAAGTCTGTTTTCTACATTCATGCTGCTTGTCCCCTTAACGTTCTCAGTGTATTCAAGTTCTTCCCTTCAGCTGACGTAGACTGTGCTCCAGGATGCGTTCCCTTACCCACCCTCCCTTATTCAAAGCAGGGATACCCTTTTGTGTGAGTGCTGCTCCCCTCTTCTTGGAGCCTATCTTACCTATCCCTTGATATTATATATTATTGTACTAATATTATTTGAGGCAGTTGAATGGATTTGAAAATGAAAGCGTCAGTGGTCTTCTCTATAGAGCTTTCAGAGTTAATGAATCACAGGTTTATTTCGTTGGGTTTTAGAAAACTTAAAGGACCATCAGAACCCAGAGCACCATCAAAACACTATAATGTTAATTTTCCACATCATGCAGATACCAGTAAGGGTATTTATGGTTATGAAATGCACATTTTTTTCCCTAAAAATGATGTCTTGGTGTTTTGTTTCCTTGCCTTGAGGATTTTATTCAGATGATCATTTGTTTTTTTTTTTTTTTACTTTCACAGTCGATGCTCCGAGGAAGAGGAGGTTGCTATAAACATACATTCTATGGCATTGAAAGCCATCGTTGCATGGAAACTACCCCGAGCTTGGCTTGTGCAAATAAATGTGTCTTCTGTTGGCGGTAAGTAAAAATGAATGGCTGTGGTGACCAAATATGTAACTGTCTGTAATAATCAGTTTCTGTTCAGCGTTGCACTCAAATTTACCTAAAGCTCTGCTGTTTCTATAATTAACCCCCCTTTTCATTCCTAATATATTTATGCATTTAGTTGTTTTTCTTTGATCAGTTTTATTGGGGGTTAGCCAAAATTATTTTTTTTTAAGATGTAGATTTTAGCTTCATGAATCCTCTGTACTATATCTTTGTTTTCTTTTTCAATAATCTACTACTGTTGGTTTTTTTTTTTACTCCCTGTTCTTTTCTAACTTAGACTGTTAACTCATTAATATTCAGTCTTCAATAAGTGTTTAATCAGAAATTTTCGTGTAGTACTTCTTCAGCTACATTCCATAGATTTTGATTAGTTAATTATTTTTTAAATATTTTTTTATTTGAATATAGTTGACATACATGGTAGTTTGAGGTGTGCAACATAGATTCAACAAGTTTATGCCTTACGCTGTGCTCACCACGAGTATAGCTCTCATCTGTTACCATACCACACTATTACAATACACTTGACTGTATTCCCTGTTCTCTACCTTTTATTCTTTTTTTTTTTTTTAAGATTTTATTTATTTATTCAACAGAGATAGAGACAGCCAGCGAGAGAGGGAACACGAGCAGGGGGAGTGGGAGAGGAAGAAGCAGGCTCATAGCAGAAGAGCCTGATGTGGGGCTCGATCCCATAACGCCAGGATCACGCCCTGAGCCGAAGGCAGACGCTTAACCGCTGTGCCACCCAGGCGCCCCTCTACCTTTTATTCTTATGATATATATTCATTTGGGAACTGGAAGCCTCTGTTTCTCACTCCCCTTCACCCATTTTGCCCATCTCCCATCCCTTTCCCCTTCTGGTAACCATCAATTTTCTGTATTTATAGTTCTGATTCTCTTTGTTTCTTTGTTCATTCATTTGTTTTGTTTTTATATTACACATGTAAGTGAAATCATATGGTATATTTGTCTGTGTCTGTCTTATTTCACGTAGCATAATACCCTCTAGGTCCATCCGAGTTGTCACACATGGCAATGTGTCTCATTCTTTTTTATGGCTGAGTAGTAATCCAACGTACATATGTACCACGTCTTCTTTATCCATTCATCTATTAGTGGACACTTGGGCTGCTTCCAAATCATGGTTATTATAAATAATGCTGCAATAAATAGCAGTACGTATATCTTTTTGTTTTCTTTGGGTAGATAACCAGTAGTGTTGGGTCATATGGTAATTATGTTTATAATTTTTTGAGTAACCTCCATACTGTTTTTCACTGTGGCTGTACCAACTTATATTCCCATCAACTGAGCACAAAGGGTTCTTTTTCTCCATATCCTTGCCAACACTTGTTATTTCTTGTCTTTTGTTCTAGCTGTTCTGACAGGTGTTAGGTAATGTCTGTTGTGGTTTTGATTTGCATTTCCTTGATGATTGGTGATGTTGAACATCTTTTCATGTGTCTGTTGGCCATCTGTATGTCTTCTTTCGAAAAATGTCTGTTCAGGTCCTTTGCCCATTTTAAATCAGATTATTTACTTTCTGGTGTTGAGTTATATGAGTTCCTTATATATTTTGGATATTAACCCCTTACCAGACACACCAGTCTCTTCTTTTCTCCCTGTCCTCTGACAGTTACTTTTTAATTTCCTCTTTTGCTCTTTGGCTCATTCCTTGCCTGATGAATTCTGATTTTGTCTTTGGCTTGCTTTTATTGCTCTGTGTTACAATGGTAGGAGAAGTAAACCATCTCTATGGCTTCATTAAATACCTGTAGTTTGATATCTCTATATTCTTGTTTGTTGTTTGTTTTGGTTTTTTTAAAGAGAGAACTCGTGAGCTGGGGGAGGGTGTGGGGAGGGAGCAGAGGGAAAGGGAGAGAGAGAATCTTAAGCAGGCTCCACACCCAGTGCAGAGCCAGTTGCAGGGCTCTGTCTCACAAGCCTGAGATCTTGACTTAAGCCAAAATCAAGAGTTGGATGCTTAACTGACTGAGCCACCCAGGTGCCCCAAAGACGTTTATAATCTTTGTCTCTAGCCTTAGTCTCCCTTCTGAGTTTTCATCCTCTGTTTGCAGTTGCCTTTTGGATGTATTCTCTCAGATGATCCACAGGTACTTTAAGCTCAATTTGTCCACAGTGGAATTTATTATGCTCTCTGTTAACCTCTTCCTCCTATTTTGGTAATGGCACCATTAGCTATCTGAAAGGCTCTTCTTTCTCTAACTCACTGTATCCATTTCATTGATTTTTCTCTGATGTTTTTCTGTTCTCAAGTTTCATTTGTTTCTATTCTGATCTTTATTATATACTTCCTTTTGCCGCCTTGAGCTTAGTTTGCTTCTCATTTTCTAATATTTTATATTGTATAGGTAGGTTGTTGATTTTTTTAAATGTGTTTACAGCTATAAATTTCTGAGCACTGTTTTAGCTACATTCCATTCATCTCTAGTATTTTGTCATTTCCCTGTGTTTTTTTCTTTGATCCAGTGGTTGTTTAAAAGTGTTGTTTAATTTCCATATATTTGTTGATTTTTCAGTTTTCCTTCTGTTCTTCATTTCTGCTTTTATTCCATTGTAGTTGAAGAAAATATTTTGTATGATTTCAGTCTTTTAAAATTTATTGACACTTGTTTTATGGCCTAACAAAGGGTACATCCTAGAAAATGTTCTGTATACAATTGAAAACGTGTATATTGATTTTTTTGGGTGTATTGTTTTGCATATGTCATAGGTATTATTGGTTTATCATATTGTTCAACTGCACTGTTTCTTTATTGATCTTCTGCCTAGTTCTGTCCATTATTTAAAATGTGGTTTTTGAATTTTATGATTATTAATGTAGAACTGTATTTTTCTCTTAGCTTATAAATTTTTGTTACATATATTTTGGTGCTCTTTTATTAAGTATGCATATGCTTATAATTGTTAACATCTTCTTGATGGATTGACCTGTCTATCAATATATAATGTTCTTCTTTGTCTTTTCTAATGGTTTTTGACTTAAAGTCTGTTTTGAGTATAGCTACCTCAGCTCCCGTTTGGTTACTATTTGCTTTAAATGTTGTTTTTCTTCCTTTCACTTCTATTTGTGTCTTCCGATCTAAGTGAATCTCTTAAGCAGCATATTGTTGGATTTTTTTTTAATCCATTCTGCCAATCTCTGGCTTTTAATTTAGGTAATTTAATCCATTCACATTTTGCTCTTTGTTTTTATAAGTTTTATATCATTTGTTTTGCACACTTTATCACTGCCTTCTTTTGTATTTGATATTTTGTTATGTACAATTCGACTCCATTGTTTCCCTTTCTATACATTTTTTAGTTATTTTCTTCATGGTTATTCCTCTGGGGATTAAAACTAACCTCTTAAACTTACAGCCTCTACATTTAATTTTCTTCATTTGTGGTAGTTCTGTGAAGTTGCACGAATGCTATATTAGCAAATACTAAACTATGACTTTTAGGGAAAGTAAAGGATTAGGTTCTTGGAATCCTCTTGTCACAACATATTTGCCGTTTTATCAGTATATACTTTGTTTTATGTGTGTTTCTGTATAAAGAGGCCTCATTTTGTATATACTTTTGATTCATTAACATTGATCTTATGGCCAACAGCATTATATAACTCATGCCTGAATGAAGCTTATCTAACATACATATTTTCCCTGCAAGGCACATCATAGTCTTCTTGTGCTTAAGAACACTACACAGCACTTTAGCCCTGTGCTTGGGAACTATTTTAAATAACAAAAAGCACAAAATGCAAAAAATGGGACATTAAATTGACTGCAGTATGAGAACTTCAACAAGAAGGCAAAGAGAACATTGTCTTGTTTGACCTCATTTGGGAATGCGTGTACTAAACTCAGACTTTTTTCCTGTTCTGTGAGTGACCATGAATGATCACAAATATTGACCTCAAGTACTGATTTTGGGGTTACAGATAAATTTTAACAAGTAGGTAATTTTACAAATATGGAATCAGCAAATAATGAGGATTCACTTTATTTTGAACAAATACCACCTTTGGTTCAGCAGTATTCAAAAACTCGGCTCATAGAAAGCTTCATTCCTTCTCCTTTGTGGGGTTGTCACAGATTACAACTTTATGCATTCTGTGCTCATTAACATAGAATTATGATTATTGTTTTATGTATTTTAAATTATATAGGAAAAAAAAGAAGTTCTAGAGTTCAAAAAATTCAGTAATACAGACTTTTTTTTTGTATTTGCCTATGTAATAAGCTTTATGTTCTGTATTTCTTTGTATGGTGCAAATCTGTCTAGTGTCCCTTCATTTCTGCTTAAAGGACTTCCTTTACCATTTCTCGTAGTGCAGATCTACTAGTGATGAATTCCCTCAGCTTTGCTTCATCTGGAAATGCCTGTATTTCCTTCAGTTTTGAAAAATAGTTTTGCCAGATATGGAACTCTTGATTGACATTGTTTTTTCTTTTAGCATTTTAAATATGTTGTCCCACCATCTCTTGACCTCCATGGTTTTGCTGAGAAATTGGCTGTTAATCTTACTGATGATCCTTTGTATGTGAAGAATTATTTTTTCAAGATTCTTGAATCCTTTGTCTTTCAGCAGTTTGGTTATAATTTGGATCTCTTTGAATTTATTCTGCTTAAGTTCCTTGAGCTTGTTGGATGTGTAAATTCATGTCTTTTATCTAATTTGGGAAGTTTTTAACCATTATTTCTTCACATATTCTTGATGGTGTCACACAGGTCCTTAAGGCCGTGTGCACTTTTCTTCACACTTTTTCTTTTCCTGCTCTTCCGACTGGATGATTGACATATATTCAAGTTTACTGATTCTTTCTTCTCTAAGCCTGCTCAGTTTGCTGTTGCAACCCTCTGCTGAATTTTTCATTTCAGTTACTGTACTTTTTAGTTCTAAAACTTGGTTTCTTTTTATCATTTGTATCTGTTAATATTCTGTGTTTGTTGAGACATTTTTCTTGGTTTCCTTCAGCTCTTTGAGCATGTTTAAGACAATTGACCTAGTCTTTTTCTAGTAAGTGTGATACTTGTGCTACTTCAGGGATAGTTTTTATTATTTTCTTCTGTAAATGGGTCATACTTTTCTTGTTTCTTCATATGCTTTGTAATGTTTTATTGAGAACTGACATTTTGGATATTATGATGTGCTAACTCTGGCAGTCAGATTCTCCCCATTCTTCAGGTTTGTTTTTGTTGCTTGCTCTGGGTTTTAGTTGTTTGCTCAGTGAGTTTTCTAGACCATTTTTGTACAGACTCTGTTCTGTGTTGTGTATTGTCTGTGAAGCCTGTGTTTTAGTGGCCAGGGAATATGTTGGCAGAGACTTCCTTGAGCTCAGGGAGCCAAAGAAAAAAGAGGAATAAAAGCCCTTCCCCAGTCTTTGCAGATTGACTGTGTGTTGGGGTGTTCCTTCAAAGCTTGGCCAGGCTGTTGACAACTCTGCCTTTGCCTTCATTTCCTGTTTGTGCTGAGCCTGAAAATCAGTTGCTGGTGAAAGTTTAGTGTCGTCTCAGGGCTTTTCTTAGCATGAATTCTGTCTGGGCATGTGTTAGGCTTTCTTTATTCCCTGGTGTATGTGAGTGCTTTTCAGTGCTTTGACTCACCCAGAACTCCGTCTCCCAGCGTTTCTTTACAGGCATTCAGCTAACTGTTGTTTTCTTGAACTGTAATCCTTTGGTGCAGTCAGCAGCGGATTGTTTATCTACTGAGATCTGTGTGGAGTTCCTTTTTTTAAAACTTTGACTACAGAGTTTTTTGAACATAGATAGAATAATTTGTATAGTGAACCTTTGTGTACATTTTATCAACACAAAGCCAGTCATGTTCCTTTTATTTGCCCCAGTGCTCACTATTTTGATGCCGATCCCAGCCACGCTATTGTTCTGTCTGTACATACTTCAGTTGGCAGATAATATAAAAAATTAGATCTTTTAAGAAAGAATATAGCCCTTATACCATCATCTTGTATTAAATTTTCATCGTCTCCTATTAAAGGGAATACATGTATTTCCTTTTCTAGTTATCCAGGGATATAGTAAAAAACAAACAAGCAAACCTGAAAAGTATGTCTTTGGACATCCTGTTAAATCAGTGGTTTTCAACTGGAGCAAAAGTGCTATTTTTTACTCTGTGGGGAAACCTTGGCCATTTGACAATGTCTGGAAGCATTTTTGATTGTTAAAGCTGAGGGAGGTGTTTCTGGCGTCTAGTGGGCAGAGGTCAGCGATGATCTTAAACATCTTACAATGCATAGGACAGACCTGTACAACAAAGAATTATCCAGTCCAGAATGTCAGGTGTTGCTGAGGTTGACAAGTCCTGTGTGCAGTGGTCCACAGGTGCCCTTTCAGTCAAGAGGACTGCTGGAATGTGGTGGCGTTGAAATAAAATGATATAGCATATCTCCTTTTTAGTGAGAGAGTCTGTGCTTATGAAACTTAAAATTTTATAGGATGAACATTTGCCAAACAAAAGCCATGTGAGTATGTGGACTGAACCATTTGGATCACATAATACTTAGCTTGTAGGAGAAAGATTCAAGGCCTTTGTGTCCTAGTTCTCATTGCATTGCATTTTACAACCTCTTCTTTTTTTTTTTTTGAAGATTTTATTTATTTATTTGACAGAGATAGAGACAGCCAGCGAGAGAGGGAACACAATCAGGGGGAGTGGGAGAGGAAGAAGCAGGCTCCTAGCGGAGGAGCCTGATGTGGGGCTCGATCCCATAACGCCGGGATCATGCCCTGAGCCGAAGGCAGGCGCTTAACCGCTGTGCCACCCAGGCGCCCCTTTAGAACCTCTTCTAATCTCTCCCTAAGATTCTTGAAATAAGTAGTCGTGTGTTTATGTGTTGTTGTTTTGAAGGTCAAGATTCAAAGGAAATAATAGGATTTAGTGGGTAATACCCCTTTCCTGTGTTACTTGTTCATAACCAATAATGCAGTCCTTTAGTTTCTGAGGCAGTAAATTTACCCAGTTTTTAATTTTATTGAAAATTTTTTTATTTATTTGAGAGAGAGAGAGAATATGAGCAGGAGGGGCAAAAGGGAGAGGGAGAGAGAATCTCAAGCAGACTCCGTGTGACCTGAGCCAAAACCAAGAGTCAGACACTTAACTGACCGACCACCCAGGCACTCCTACCCAGTTTTTAAAAAAGCAAATGATATACTTAATAAATGCATTAATGAGATTTTAGATAAAAGTAAATGGAGAGGTTTCACTTACCATAGCTTCTGATAAAGAAGTACTGGTACACTAACTTTAAGATTAGAATTCACCATCCATTTCAATTATAAATAGTTTAATACATGTTAGAAAAGGCCTACAAAAATTGACTTAAATGCTTCTGTGAATGTTTTATTTATCTTTGTTTCATTTTATAGGTTCTTAAAAATAGCCTCTGAGCCTCAGTTTCCTAACTGTAAAATAAATCAGTAATACCTTCCTTACGTGGTTGCAGTGAGGCTTAATTGCTTGAGGGAGATGGTGCATGTGAAAGTGCTTTATACTGCAGTGCGATGTGCAGATGTGAATTTTCCCAAATGAATTTCTCTACCTTTATTTGGATAATATGGGTAGCAGATGGTTATAGATAGATAAAATATTACTGTGCTGTTAATTTTCAGAAGGAGTTGTTGAGTGCTATGCATACAATAGCTCAGATTTACCAGTTTGTCTCCTGTTTTCTGTTTAAGTAAGTGAAAATTTCGTACTTTGAAATTTCAAATTAAGAGTTTTATCTGTCTTGAACAAATAACGTGATTACAAGAATGGGCAAAGGATCTGAATAGAGTTCTCCAGAGAGGATACACAAATGTCCAATAAACATATGAAAAGGTAATAATATTCCTAAATTGGAAGTGAGATGTTCATCCACTGACTAATGGATAAACAGAATGTCCACCCAATGGAATATTATTTGGAAATAGAAAGCAGTGAAGTAGTGATACATAGTACAACATGGTGAACCTGAAAACATGCCGCTAAGTGAAAGAAGCCAGTCACAAAAAAACATAAGTAGTATGATCATATTTCTATAAAATGCCTTGAATAGAGAAACCTGTAGAGACAGGAAGTAGATCAGTGGTTGCTTAGGGCCTGGGTGGATGTGTGGATTGAAGAGTGGTAACTAAGGGGAGCAGGATTTCTTTTTGGGAATGACAAGAATATTCTAACATTGATTTGTAGCGATGGGTGCACAACCCTGAATATACTAAAAGCGATTGGATTGTACATTTTAAATGGAATTTTATGGTAATGTGAATTATATTTCAATAAAGCTGTTAAAGTTTTGCCTGAGTAGTAAACACAAGTTTTTAAAATATATTTTAAATGTAGTTCGAAAGGTCACCCTTGCATATAGTGAAAATTCAAAATATATAAAAGGTTACCCTGTGAAAATTGTCCTTTTCTCGTTCTTGTCTTCCCGTCACTTAGGTTTTCAGAGCTATGCTACACATGTGCAAATAGATTTGTGAGTGTGTGTGTGTACATGCCTTTGTATATACACACACACAAGTGGCAGGATGCTTTCTGCATCTTGCTTTTTTTTGCTCCTACTTTGTAGAGATCTTTTCATATCAAGTGCATATAGACTTAGAACCAGATCTTAGGGGCGCCTGGGTGGCACAGCGGTTAAGCGTCTGCCTTCGGCTCAGGGCGTGATCCCGGCGTTATGGGATCGAGCCCCACATCAGGCTCTTCCGCTATGAGCCTGCTTCTTCCTCTCCCACTCCCCCTGCTTGTGTTCCCTCTCTCGCTGGCTGTCTCTATCCTGTCGAATAAATAAATAAAATCTTTAAAAAAAAAAAAAAGAACCAGATCTTAATCTGATAAATTAAATCATTGTTTGGAAAGCAGGAAAGAAATACATTTAAAGGGCCCCTTTTTTTAATTGATTAACATCACAATTGAAGTTTATTCATTCATTTATTTATTTTTATTAATAATAATTTTTTATCATGTTATGTTAATCACCATACAGTGCATCCTTAGTTTTTGATGTAGTGTTCCAGGATTCATTGTTTTCTTATAACACCCAGTGCTCTATGCGATACGTGCCCTCTTAATACCCATTACCAGCTTATCCCATTCCCCCACCCCCTCCCCTCTGAAACCCTCAGTTTGTTTCCCAGAGTCCATAGTCTCTCGTGGTTCATTCCCCCTTCTGTTTAGCCCCCCTTCATTCTTCCCTTCCTTCTCGTACCGATCCCCCTGCTATTTCTTATGTTCCATAAATGAGTGAAACCATATGATAGTTGTTTTTCTCTGCGTGACTTATTTCACTTAGCATAATCTCCTCCAGTCCCGTCCATGTTGCTGCAAATGTTGGGTAATCGTTCTTTCTGATGGCTGAGTAATATTCCATTGTATATATGGACCACATCTTCTTAATCCATTCGTCTGTTGAAGGGCATCTTGGCTCCTTCCACAGTTTAGCTATTGTGGACAAAGCTGCTATGAACATTGGGGTTAAAGGGCTTTTGTCTTTAAAGTAATTACTAAGGTATGTACGTTCCACAAAAATTTCTTCGTTCTCTGTATGTAGTAGGATTGTAATATCATTTTGCTCCAAAGTAATATTTTATTATTATTATTGTTGTGGTAAGAACACCTAACATGAGATCTGCTCTCCTAACAAAATTTTAAGTGTATGTACGATACAGAATCGTTCATCATGATGTTGTCTAGCCGCTCTCTAGAGCTTGAATCTTAACATAACTGAAACTTTGTATTTGTTAAATAGCAATTCCCCAGTTCCCCCTCCTCTAGCCCCTGGCAACTACCATTCTACTCTCTGCCTCTGTGTGTTTGACTGTCTTACAAACTCCATGCAAGTGGTATCATGCAGTATTTGTACTCTTATGGCTAGCTTATTTCATTTTAGCATAATGTCCCCCAGGTTAATGCACGTTGTCACATATGGCAGTATTTCCTTCTTTTATAAGGCTAAATAGTATTCCATTGTATGTATGTACCACATTTTCTTTATTCACACATCTTGGCTAATGATACTGCAATAAACATGGGAGTGAATGTATCTCTTTGAGATTCTGTTTTTAAATCTTTTGGAAAAAGACACAGAAGTGGGATTGCTGTATCATATAGTATTCTTTTTTAAATTATTTTTAGAAACTTCCGGACTGCTTTCCATAGTGGCGACATCATTTTGCATTTCTAATAGTGCATAAGGGTTCTAATTTCTCCATATGCTTGCCATCCTGTGTTATTTTATTTTATTTTTATTATTTTTTCTGATAATGGCCATAGCAATGGGTATGAGGGGATATCTTACTGTGATTTTGCTTTGCATTTCCCTGATGATTAGTGATGTTGTGCATCTTTTTTTTTTTTTTTCTTAAAGATTTTATTTACTTGACAGAGACACAGCGAGAGAAGGAACAGAAGCAGGGGGAGTGGGAGAGGGAGAAGCAGGCTTCCCATTGAGCAGGGAGCCCGATGCGGGGCTCGATCCCAGGACCCTGGGATCATGACCTGAGCTTCGAAGGCAGATGCTTAAGGACTGAGCCACCCAGGTGCCCCGTTGAACATCTTTTGATATACCTGTTGGTCATTAGTAGATCTTTGGAGAAATATCAAGTTCTTTGCCCATTTTAAAATTGAGTTACTATTATTATTTTTTGCTGTTGAGTTAATGGAATTCTCTGTATATTTTGGATATTAATCCCTTATCTGACATCTAGTTTGTAAATATCTTTGCCCATTTCATAGGTTACCTTTTCACTCTGTTGGGTTTTTTATTTTTTGATCGGGATATGCTTTGTAGTTTGTTTTAAGGTGAATGAACTTAAACTGTTCCCCTTAATTTTTTGATGTGTTCTTTTTGCTCTGGTAGAAGATAAATAGCAAATAAGCAGGTTTAAAGAACAAAATCTTAAATAACTGGTGATTAGGTGGTATGGTGTGTGGCAGTATCATCAATCAGATACAGTTGAAAGTGGTAGAAGTTTTATCTAAAATTATATGTGTGAGATCAAAAAAGAAGAGAGGGAATAAAAAATGTTAACTAATGAAAGAGGATATATAATTATAGTGCCTCAAAGATTTAATTGTTTAGTTAATATTTGTTTATTAATAAATGAATATTTGAAAATTTGGAAACATTTTCCTTGTAAATTTATTTATTTAAAAAAATTTATGGAGTTTATTCAGATTTCATCAGTTTTAAATTTACTCATTTGTGTGGTGTGTATGTATGTAGTTCAGTACAATTTTATCCTATATTTAGAATTGTGTATCTAACACCACAACCCAAATACAGATCTTTTCTATCACCAAAGGGCTCCTCTTGTTACCCCTTGATAGCCATAGCTACTCCTTTGCCCTCCCTGTTCCTAATCCCTGGGAATCATTAGCCTGTTCTCAATTTCTAAATTCCTTGTAAAGTTTAGATTTTCAAAAGTAATTCAAGAAGAATGTCCTTGTGAGTACTTTGGTAATCACTATAGTAATGGAATCAGTAGTTACAAACCATTATCAGAAGGAAACCAGACCTAGATGGTTTTATAAGTAAGTTCTAGCAAACATTCAAGGAAAAGGAATTCTCCCGAAAGCAAAGACAAAGGGGATGCTTGTAAACTAATTTTAAGAAACTAGTGTAACCTTGATACCAGCCCAAAGATCAGCATGAAAAACAAAAATTGCAGTGCAGTTTCACTCATTAGCATGTGTGTGAAATCCTAAGCAATACATTAAAATACAGAGTCCAAGGGCACCTGAGTGGCTTAGTCGGTTAAGTGTCTGACTCTTGATTTCAGCTCAGATCGTGATGCCAGGGTGGTGAGATCAAGCCCTGTGTGGGGCTCCATGCTGAGGTGGAGCCTGCTTAAGAATCTGTCTCTCCCTCTCCCTTTAGTACACGGTCCCCGCTCTGAGCACTCTCCCTCTTTCTCTCTCTCTCTCAAAAAAAAAAAAAAAAAAAAAAATGGAGTCCAGCATCAAAAAACAACAACAAAAGATCATGGTCAAGATTGGTTTTTGTAAATATAATTTTTTCTTTTTTAAAATTGAAGTACAATGAACGTATAGTTACATTAGTTTTATGTGTACAATATTATGATTCACCAATTCTTTTTTGTTTTGTTTTGTTAGAGTGTGAGCGTGGCGGGGGAGGGGCAGAGGAGGAAGGAGAGAGAGTTTAAGCAGGCACTACACCCAGCATGGAGCCTGTAGCGGGGCTTGATCTCACAACCCTGAGATCATGACCTGAGCCAAAATCAAGAGTCAGAGGCTTAACTGACAGTCACTCACGTGCCCCAAGTGATTCAGCAATTTTATGCATTACTCAAAGCTCGTCAAGATAGGTGTACTTTTTTTGTTATTATAGCTGTGTAATTAGTATTCCACTGTACAAATGTTTTTGCATTTTTATTATATATTTTGGACACAGATTAAATCAATTTATACTTCAGTATGTGAATATGAATACTTCTTTCCTGTGTTTCCAACAAGGTTTAGTCTTTTAAGGAAAGAAAACCTTTTCTTATGTGACAGGTTGCAAAGGTCTTATAGAGAGTTCTGGTATATTCATTCACCTTCCTGTAATGTTAGTATCTTACCTTATGATGGGACAATTATGACAACCAAGAAATTAACATTTCTTGTTAATTACAGTAGATAAAATATTATTAATTCAACTGGAGACTGTTGAGATTTTGCCAGATTTTCCGTTACTGTTTTTTTTTTTTTTAAAGATTTTGTTTATTTGAGAGCAAGCGAGTGAGAGAGAGAGCACACACGAGTGGGGGTAGGGGGGCAGAGGGAGAAGCAGACTCTCCGCTGAGCAGGGAACTGGATGTGGTGCTCAGTCCCAGGATTCCGGGATCATGACCCGAGCTGAAGGCAAATGCTTAACCAACTGAGCCACCCAGGCTCCCCCTATTACTGTTTTTTTTTTTTAACTGTTTGAGGATCCAGTCCAGTATCCTACATTGCCTTTAGTTGTTATGTGTCCTTAGTCTTTCCCAGCCTGTGACAGTTCCTTAGTTCTCCTTGTTTTTATGGTTTTGACACTTTTGAAAAATACTGGTCAAGTATTTTGGATAAGGTTCCTCAATTTGTATTTGGTATATTTTCATAATTAGAATGAGATTATGGATATTTTTGGTGGATCCGTGATGTCAGTTCATCAGACCTGCTAGAAGGTACATGCTCTCAGTTTGTCTTATTACTGATGGTGTTCAAGGTAGGGACAGAAGTTGTTTGTTTTGTTTTTGGTTTTGGTTTGGCTTTTGGATATCCAGTTGTTCTAGCACCATTTATTGAAAGGATTATCCTTTCTCCCTTGAATTGCCTTTGCACCTTTGTCAAAACTCAGTTGATAATATATGTTGAGTATATTTCTGGTTTCATTTGTTTTGTTGATCTGTGTGTCTCTCTTTGGCCAATACCACACATTCTTGTATATAATAAAGACAGTTGATTTTTATGTATTGATCATATTATCTTAGACACTCGTTAGGTTCCCTTACTAGTTCTTATTAGTTCCAGTCTATTTTTTGTAGATTCTTTTGAATTTTGATGTAGACAAATATGTCATTTGTGAAGAGAGAGTATTCCCTTTTCTGGCTTCATTTCGCTGATTAGAACTTACATGCTGCATAGGAGTAGTCAGAAGGGACATTTTTACAATGTTCCAGATATTAAGAGGAAAACATTCATTCTTTCACCATTAAGTCTGATGTTAGCTGTGAGGGGTTTTTTTGGATCCCCTTCATAAAATGAAAGAAATTCCCTTTCATTTTTAATTTGCTGAGAGTTTTTGTCATGAAGGGATGTTGAATTTTTTCTTTTTTTGGTGTTGAATTTTATTAGATACTTCTTAGAGTGATTGATTTTTGCATGCTGAACAGACTTATATTTCTGGGATAAACTACTTGGTTGTGACACATTTTCCTTTTCATATGTTCCTGCATTCAGTTTGCTTAAGGTTTTTGTTTGTTTATTTGTTTGTTTAGGTTTCTGTCTCTATGGGTCGGTAGTTTTCTTTGTAACGTCTTTTTTTTTTTTTTTTAAAGATTTTATTTATTTATTTAACACAGATAGAGACAGCCAGCGAGAGAGGGAACACAAGCAGGGGGAGTGGGAGAGGAAGAAGCAGGCTCATAGCGGAGGAGCCTGATGTGGGGCTCGATCCCATAACGCCGGGATCACGCCCTGAGCCGAAGGCAGGCGCTTAACCGCTGTGCCACCCAGGCGCCCCTCTTTGTAACATCTTAATATGGTTTTTGTATTAGAGTAATGCTGGCCCAATATAGTCAGGTCTTGTGTGTGTGTGTTTTAAGATTTATTTATTTATTAGAGAGAGAGAAAGAAAGAGAGAAAGAGGGAGTGGGGGGAGGAGCATAGGGAGAGAATCCCTAAGCAGACTCCAAGCTGAGCATGGAGCCCGACGTGGGGCTTGATCTCACGACGCTGGGATCATGACCTGAGCCAAAATCAAGAGTCAGATCCTTAACTGACAGAGCACCCAGGCACCCCATTTTTTTTTTTTCAGGTCTTGTGTTTGAACTTGATAATATCTTTTAACTGGTGTGTTTAAACCATTTATATTGAAAGTGATTATTGGTATGGTTTGATTAAATTCTACATCTTGCTGTTTTCTCTGTGTTTTTTATTTTTCTGCCTGCTCTCATGTTAATTCAGTATTTTAAATGATTTTATTTTATGCTTAGTCTTGGCTTATTCTTTATATACCTTTAAAATATTTTAGAGATTCTCCTAAGGTTTACAGTATACATCTTCAATTAACCAGAGTCTACCTTGAAATTATATACCACTTCATGTATAGTGTAAGGATTTTACAACAGTGTATTTCTTATTCCCCTCCACTGTCTTTGGCTATTGTTGGCGTAAGTTTTACATAAGTTGTAAACCCACAGTACATCATTACTCTTTTTTACTTACACTGTCAGTTATTTTTAGGTAAATATGATTTTTCCCTCCCCCCCCTTTTCCAGTGCTCATTATTTCTTTATATAGATTCAGGTTCCTATCTATTATATGTTTCTTTAGTCTGAACAATTCCCTTTAACATATCTTGTAAATATGTGTATTTTGGGCCTATTTGTGTTATCCCACAGCTCTTGGATGCTGTGTCCCTTTTTTTTTTTCCACTTAAAAAAGAAAACTTAGTGTTTTCGTTGGCTTATTTGCACCAGTCTCCAACTTTTTTTTACTCTTTCCCCAGCTGTTACGAGTTACTGCTGAATCTGTTGAAAGCCTGTTTTTTCATATTTATCATTTCTTTTTGTGTATTGTGATTTCCATCTCTCTGCTGAATTTACCCATCTGATCTTGCATACTACCCACCTTTTCTATTAGGGCTTTTAACATATTAATCATTGTTTTTAAAATTCCACTTCAAATACTTTCAACACTTGTGTCAAGAGTTTGGCTCTGCTGATTGCTTTGTCTGTTGGAAATGTGTTTTTCTGTGCCTCATATTTTTTGTTGTTGTTGTTTAAAGTGAGACTTATTTACTACGTTAGAGACTGAGGTGAGTGATTTTTTGTGTTTGGAAATCAGTACACCTTTCCTTTTGGCTTGGCCTTTCTTTTTGGAGTTTAGGTTAATCAAGTCAGGAGCTGGGCTTGAGTTGAGATGTGTTGTTTCTGTGCTCACCCTCATTGTACCACTGGCTTAAAATTCCATTAGGGGATACCTTAAGTGTGGCATAGGGGCTGGTTTGACAGAGCTTTTTTCTCAGTGCCTCATCCATCCTAAACTTTAGGTGTTCCCACTGTGCTGCCTCTCAGGGAGGGTCAATGACTGTGATTTTGCAACTCTTCCAGAAATATTCTATCAGTCATTAATGGATGCTTGTTAGCCTGGTGGTGGGTGATGGAAGAAAAGGTTGCACATTTCTTATTGTTCTAATTAAACCGCAGTCTTAGCCAGGCTCTTCTTCATCTGACCTTCTCTGCTAGATATCATGACCTGCTATCAATAGCTAAACTCTTAGGGGGAAACCAACCCTGATTTTATGACATTGTGGTTTTACTACGATGATTTTATGATTTTACTGCTATTGCATAGTGAATGACTAGCTGAGACGTTATTACAGAGTCCTTTAGAACTTTTGCCTCTTGTTCTCAGGCACCACACCAATCCAGTGGGCACCGAATGGCGGTGGAAGATGGACCAGCCTGAGATGATCTTAAAGGAAGCCATTGAAAACCATCAGAGCATGATTAAGCAGTTTAAAGGTATTTATCTACCCTCTACAAAGGAATGCTAATTAGCATGAATTAAACTGGCTGAGAAATTGCCTCTTTGACAGGATTTTGTCCCCACTGGCAAATTTTCATATAGGGAAGTGAAAACTTTGTAGAAATATTACATACATTTTGGCCTTTTTGTTTTTACTGACAACTTCTATATCCCATATGATGGAAGAACTAAAAAAAATTAATTCAAAGCTTAGCAATTTAGAATATGGTACACTCAGCCTGTAAGTTTTGCCTGGGAGTATATCATCATGCTTCCCAAAAACTTTCGATGTTGTTCTGTCTTGATAAGCACAAAGCAGCTTAATGAATGGACAGAAAAGTTTAGATCATTGGAGAAATCTTAAATATTATCAGTTATGTGGTATTTGGAAAGCATTTTTGAATAAATGACTTATAAAAAGGAGGGATTCTATTAGTATCACATGATCCATAGTGATGTGAAAATTCTGCCACTCAGTTTCTAGAAATTCCTAATTCAGTTCTGTTTCATACTTAAAGGTGTTTGACTTTACTGGAGGTTACTGGTTCTCAGGCTTTAGTGTGTGTCAGAATCATCTGGAAGGCTTGTTAAAAAAGATTCCCGGCTTCCTTTTCTAGAGATTGGTTCAGTAGGTCTAGAGGTGGTTCAGTAGGTCTAGAGGTGGGGCCCAAGGATGTGCATTTCTACAGCTTTGCAGGTGGTGTTGATGTTGTTGAACTGGAGTCCATACTTTGAGGCCCATCGCCATAGATAGATATGGTGGCCTTAGAAAGTGCTGGCTTTGTAAAGCGATAGCTGCATATGCTGAACTGAAATTTGTTAGGTTCCCGTGACATCTGTCTGTCTCCACCTACCACTTGGAAGTCCTTCTCTCCTCTATTTTCCTTTCCTTTGCTATGCAAAAATTCATGGTAAAACATGAATTTTAACCAAGGTTGTGTTGATATAGACACTCTTGTGGTGTTAACTTCATATGTGGAAGTGTTTATAGACCCCAGTAATTATCATTTTTTTTTTAAAGATTTTATTTATTTATCTGACAGAGAGACAGCCAGCAAGAGAGGGAACACAAGCAGGGGGAGTGGGAGAGGAAGAAGCAGGCTTCCAGCAGAGGAGCCGGATGTGGGGCTCGATCCCAGGACCCTGGGATCACGCCCTGAGTCTAAGGCAGACACTCAACAACTGAGCCACCCAGGCGCCCCAGTAATTATCATTTTGAAGATCAGGTGATTCTTTTATGTGAAGAAATTTGTCAGGTCACTGCTTCTTGAGATTAAAGTACTTCTGATAAGTGTGTGTGTGTGTGTGTGTGTATGTGTGTGTGTGTGTGTGTTTAAACACACCAAGTAGTTCTCAGTTCTCAGGAGACACTGGCTGGGTGTCCTGTAAATTTAATTCAGTTTTAACACTACTGGAGGTAGCGCCTGAGCACGCGGGTAAGGCTTTGGTCCTGTAAGACTGCCCCACGTCAGACCCCAGTCTCTAGTCGGGGTTGTTACCTGTGCTTCTGACTGACTGGCTATAAACTGAAGGTTCCCACTACCTCCTGTTCAGATTTGGTTAATTTGCTGGAGTGGCTCACAGAACTCAGAGAGACATTTATTTACACTTCCCTGTTTATTATAGAGGGTTGTACAGAGGATTCAGATGGATGGCCAGGTGAAGAGGTAACATAGGGCAAAGTCTGCAAGCACAGCAGCTTCTGTCCCGAAGGACCTGGCGTCCCATCACCCTCCTGGCACGTGAAGGCACTCAGCAGCCTGGAAGCTCATCAACTCTTACTGTTCAGGAGTTTCTATGGAGCCTAATATGTAGCCCCACGTCCCCTTCCAAGAGATTGGTGGGTGTGGTTGAAAAATTCCAACCCTCTAATCACTTGGTTTCTCTGGTGACCAGCCCTGTCCTGAGGCTGGTTAGGGGCCCTAAGTCGCCTCATTAGCTCTAGTGTGCTCAGAAGGGGCTCCTTATGAATGACTAAAGATACTGCTTTCACTCAGGAAATCCCAAGGGTTTTAGGAGCATTGTGCCAGGAAACAGGGCCAAAGACCAAATACATTGCTTATTATACCTCAGTCCTTTTTGTTACTGTTCTTTTTTCTTATGAGAAATTGAGAAAGGGAATGCAAATAATGATTAATCAATAATAACTTATTAAGGATAATCAGTCAAGGGGCACCTGGGTGGTTCAGTCCTTAAGCGTCTGCCTTCGGCTCAGGTCATGATCCCAGGGTTCTGGGATCGAGCCCCGCATCGGGCTCCCTGCTCAGCGGGAAGCCTGTTTCTCCCCCTCCTACTCCTCCTGCTTGTGTTCCCTCTCTCTCTGGCTGTGTCTCGCTCTGTCAAATAAATAAAATCTTAAAAAAAAAAAAAAAGGATTATCAGTCAATAATTATACCTTTATTTTATTCTTTATGAATTTTCTAAGGAATGCAGACCCATGCATATTTGTGTGTATCTGTGTATGTGCTAATTTTTGTACATCTGCAAAGATGCTAATAAAATATTTAAATTTGTATCTTGACTTTTAGCCTCAAGCACTTTTTTTTTTTTTTAAACAAATTACTTTCTCTTGTGTGGATAGAGCAGCGTCTCTTATCAGTGTTTAGGAAAATTATATGAAACTGGTGAAGACCTAAGTTTCCACATCTGGTATCTGACTAGCAGCACGCACTGTTGATTTAGTTAATATTGATTATTGATCTTCAGACAAATCATATGCCTTCTTTAAAAACTTCAAGGTGAAGTCTTGTTTTCTTTTGAATAATGTGTTGGTCAGAGTTCTCCAGAGGAACAGTCAATAGGATGGTGTGTGTGTGTGTGTGTGTGTGTGTGCGCGCGTGCGTGCGTGTGTGGGTTTAGAGATTGAGAGAGAGATTGATTTAGGGAACTGGCTCACATGATTGTGTAGGTTTGGGGTAGACCAGTTGCTGGAGGTTTAGGGAAGAGTTGCAGTTCAAATCCAGAGGCAGTCTGCTGGCAGAATCCGTCCTTGCTTGGGCAAGGTCGCCTCTGTTCTGTTAAAGCCTTCAACTGATTGGCTGAAAGTCATCCGCCTTATAGAGGGCAATCTGCTTTTATTCAGAGTTCACTGACTTAAATGTTAATCTCATCCAAAAGACACCCTCACAGAAATGTCCAGAATAATATTTGAACACATATCTGGGCGCTGCGGTTGAGCCAAATTGACACATAAAATTAATTATCACGGATTGTGACATCAGAAGCGGGCAAATGCCAGAAATTTATCTGTATATTCTAGTAAGTTCGTTTTGTTTTAGTGCTTAAAGAGCCCATCGTACCCTTCAATAACGGGGTGATGACTGAGGATGCGTGTTTCCCGGACAGCTGGCAATCTTCCTGAGTGATTTGTGTCCCAGGCAGTTGGTGTGGGGAGGAAGCAGCCCTGAGGAGTAGGCCTTCATTCTTTCATTCTGAGATGTCCTTGATACAGGATGACAATTTGAGTTTTGACAGTTACTTTTCTGACAGGAGCATTTTTGCAAATTCACTTTAAATGGAAATAAGTAATGAATAAATCATAGGGCTGACTGTATTCATGTTAAGAGCATGTGTTAGGTGAACTCGGCGAGCACATGTTCTTTGTTGTCTGCCTGGCTTGTTCGAAGGGCTTGTCCTGTGCAGAAGGTGTATCTGGTTGGTAACCTTGTACTTACTTTAATCGGCAGGCATCTCAAATGGTTTGTCTTCAGGTTCCCATGGTGTAAGAAACAGAAGAGTTTTTAAAAATATATGTTGTCTTATAGGGGGAGGATAGATAAAGGATTGCAGAGAGAAAGAGTAGAGCATATCTGTGGACAAGTGAATCCTGAATTGGGGTTAAAATGTCTAAGGGGGAGGGAATGATCCCCCCCCCAATTCAACAACGACTATCAACTTCATTCTTAGAAAAGCTTTTATAGAGGGGCACCTGGGTGGTTTAGTCATTAAGCATCTGCCTTCAGCTCGGGGCGTGATCCTGGAGTCCTGGGATCGAGCCCCGTATCAGTCTCCTCCACTGGGAGCCTGCTTCTTGCTCTCCCACTCCCCCTGCTTGTGTTCCCTCTCTCGCTGGCTGTCTCTCTCTCTGTCAAATAAATAAATAAAATCTTTAAAAAAAAAAGAAAAAAAAAAAGAAAAGCTTTTATAGAATATCCACTTTGCCCTAGTAATTCCCCCAAAGGATTCTTTTTTCACATCTTAATTACTTGACTTGACACAGTGATACCATGTCAGCACAACAGCTATTCATTTAATCAACAGTAAATTTTCTACAAAGGTTTTCAAGTTGGAACTGGTGACCTTTGTACACCGGCACTCTTCAGGGTGCCAGAGCAGTTCTTCTTTAAAGTAGTAGTAGTAGAAATTGGGTTTCTGTTGGAAGCTGTGCTGGGTGTTGACAGGCTGGCACATGGGCATAAAGGAGCTCTCATTCATTGTAGTCTATGTTTTCACAAAGAGTGAGAACTGCCTTCGTCTTCAGTGTTTGATCGTGGTAACTATTTGTTAATGCTTTTTAAATTTCATTCCAAGCTTGAACAAGATATTACTTTTTTGAAAATCTGTCTTATTGCTATAATAATTATACTAAACCTGGCTGTGATACTATAGTATTAAAAGAGGAAAAAACCCTACTTATTAAAGGATGAAATATATCATTTGTAAAAATCCAGAGCTCTTCTAGAAAGCTGGTGGTAGTCTGCTGCCCTCAACAAGCATGTTAGTTGTTTTCTTTTTAAAATATCATAATGGGCAAAATTAGGGCATTTTAGTATTTTGGAATATTGGTGATGTTTTCTGTCTTCTTGGCTCTCAGCAGAAAGTAATCTAAACCATTCAAATGCATGGTTGTTGATTTTATTGTAGACATTCATCAGGCAATGAGATTTTGTAACTTCACTCAGTCTTTATCGGTGTACGTTATAAAGTTTTCTTTTTTTTTTATGAACCTGAATGCCTCCTGCAATCAGTGAATTCTCTTTGTTCTATCTTTTATTCGTCCCTAGGGGATAGGGTATAAATAAAACTGGTCCCCTTCCTTTCTGAATGGTGAGCCTCAGAGTAAAGATGGTGAGACTAATACAAGTCATGCTACTTGTTCCGAACCTCATACTCTCACCTGAGTGCGGTCCTGACACGGATCCTAGATGTGGGCTCCAAAGATGCAGATACATAACTCTAGATTTCATTTCAGTCCCTGGTGGACTCTGTTTTCTCTCTTCCCCAAATCTGAACTCCTCAATAGAGATCAATCTGGAGAGGTGGCTTAACTCATGTGATGTAGTTACTCCTGGAGGCCCTGCAGGAAAGTTCCCCTTTCTTCCACCCCCATATTAGAGTGTCCCTATTAGAGCACTGATACTATTACCTTGTGCCCCCTGGTGGCTTAAAAAAAGCAAAACAAAATTAAAAACCAAAGGAATGGGGTATTACTGGTTTCCTTAGTTAGAATTTGGGTTGCATTTTCCTATAGGAAAAAAAATTGATTAGTTAACATTGAAATAGATTTCTTAGTACTGTGGTTTAGGTATATTGCAGATTAATTTGGTGTTGGGGAGTTTGAATGGTAACTTAATCTTCATTTTAACAATATTGTTAGCTGTGGGAATACAAATTTCAGGTTTAGCAGAAATGCTTTAGGAACATTATAGGCAGTTTTCAAACAATCAAAGCCATTTCCGTCTTAGTTGGTTATATTCTGGATATCCTAACTTCATCCTCTCTTTAGAGGTTCAGTTTTAACTTATTAATAATTTCTCTTATTCTGGCTTACAGTCCTTTGTTTTTTAGTGTGCCTTTCTACCCCATGGTGAATACTTTCTCTCTCCCATGGATCTGGTTCGGTCATTTTATGATTTTGTTTTTGTGGAGGGGGAGACTTGCTGTGGGTATTGTCGCTTAGTCCCTCTGAGTTTCACGCTTTAGCTAAGTGGCCAGCGTCGAACAGATTTTGAAGATATTCTGATTTTTTTAAATGCTTCCCTTTTGTGCTTCTGTTCTCAATTCTGAGGGCAATTATTGTCTCTTCAGTTATTTAATTGAATCATTAAAATATCTTTCTCCTCATGACCTTTATTAGCTTTCCCTTTATACACATGCAGAATCAACTTTATATTGATTACAAGTGGGTCAGAATTTCAGTGCAGCTCAGCATCTGTTCAAAATGCTGCCTGTCCCCCTCGAAACACCCCCACACCAGGGAGAAATGTTCCAGAGTGGGGTGGAGGTTTCCTTAGGTCACTTTCCCATCAGTTCAGCAGTCAAGTGAGCAAACACTCTTTGTCAGGAACGTCCTCAGTGCTGAAGGTGCAAAGATGAAAAAGACATCATTTGTGCTAGATGTTTTTTTTTATCTATAGTTTAAGTTAGACATGAAGTAATGCAAAAAAATACGGGTCTCGGACAGATGGTTTTCACAAACAAGGTATGCTGAAGTACACATCCAAAGGAAACATGGGGGTGGTGAGGAAGAGAGCTCCACCTGCTAACTGTTTTCTGAAGGTTATTTATGGGAAACCTCACAGTGGAAGTGACTAGATCGAAGATTTATGTGTCGTTTAACCAGGAGGGTTCTTAGGAAAATCTTTGGCTGGGGACTTTAAATGTTATGAGAAGAAAGAAGAGAATATTTTATGTCTGATTGACCCACACTTTAGAAATAGGCATGAATACCCTATGCTGAGCAATAGATCATGTTTTATTTTGTATTACTTGGTTTTATTGCTACGACAGAAGGATAACACTTCCGGCATCGTAAGTTTCTGCTTTGGCATCTTTGAGTGAGATAAAGTATGCTCCATAGTTAATCTGATGACTGTAGTGATTGTCCAGGATCCGGAAGCTATTCAGGATAAGAGAAATATCAGAAACTTGCTTAAAGAAGAAAAAAATCAGAACAACAAAGCTGAGTTTAGTAGTGAAGGGGGTAAGGTTTAGGGAAGCATGAGAATAGAGAGAGAGACAGACAGACAGACACTCCCCATGTGGAAAATATCTCTGTAGATTTGTTACTGAAATGTAGTGTTTGCTGTTCCCTGGACTGCCTTTCTGCTCTGGGGCTTCTTTCTATTAGAAATTTAGAGGATGTCTTCTTTTCTGACCTATTTCCTTGAGGGCAGTGAAGGAAGGCAGGAGATTGATTGGGTCCCTAAGGGCCTTGTTTTGGGAAAGATCAGTATAATAGCCTCTGGCAGTGAGCACGAAATACAAACGTGCTTTTTATGAAGGAGAGAACCACGATTTTATGTATTCTTCTCACTACCTTACTTTTGAGAAAATTAGGATAATTTTGAAATCCTTTTAGGAGATTTACCCATGGGACATTTTTGTCTTGGTTTTTTGTTTTTGTCATTGTCTCAATGGGCAAGTTGGTGTTTTTAGTTCAGGCTCTCAGAGAGGATGCCTGCTGATCCTTTGCTTTTGCGTTTTCCTCCTTCCCTGGCTGCTCCTTGGTCGTGTCCTCTAATGACCCCTTTTCCTTTCCCTAGCCATGCGAGTGTTCTAGCAGTCAGTTCACTTCTCTGTCTGCACTCACTGCCCTGGCAGTCTTATCCAGACCCGGAATAGAAGTACCATCTGTTTGCCAAAATGTTTATTTCCCCCCAGTCCGTTCTTCCAGAATCCAGGCTTGAACACTGGACACTCATTCACACATGTGTAACAGACATATCAAACTTTACCATTCTCAAATTGAGCACAAATTCCTTACCTGCAAAACCTGTTACCCTCAAAGACTTTTGTTTGTCTCAGTTGGGGGCAGCTCTGTTGCTCTGGCCAAAAGCTTGTAGAAATGATCAGTTGCCTCTCTTTCTGTCATATCCTACATCCCATCCGTTAGAAAATCCTATTGATTATATCTTCAAGATCGATCTCTTCCTGCGGCCTCCGCCGTCACCACCTCAGTGGAAGCCGCCATCATTTCTTGCTTAGATTATACGATAGCCTCTTGCCGGATTAGCTGCTTTGCCCCTTTGTTCTCAGTTTGGCAGCAAATCTGATCCAGACATTTAGGAGGAAATTCAGATGATGCCACCTTTCTCAAAACCGTGCAGTGGCTACCCCGTCTCTCAGATTCCTTGAACATGTCAGCCTGCTCCCACCTTAGGGCCTTTGCTCTGCTGTCCACTGCCTGGAGTGCCTCTTGATTCTCTGGGCCTCGACCCTCATCTCCTTCAGGTCAGATCTCACCTTTGCGGTGAGCTTCTCCGGACTGCCCTTTCTTCGAGAAAGCTGCCTCCTCCTCTTTGGATCCCCGATCTTCTTTACCCTGCTCTACCTTTCCTGTTCCCTATGCTTATCACTTTCTAATACACTGAAGATATGCATATCCTGTGTGGGAGCCAACAGCCACATGTGGCCCTTTATATTGTAATCAATGAAAATTTAAATAAAAAATTTTGTTCATCAGTCACACTAACCACATTTTAAGTGCTCGAGTCACATGTGGCTGGTGGCTGCTGTATTAGATCGTACAGAGAACATTTGCATCGTCTCAGAACATATTATTGGACTCCACTGGTAAAGAATTTACAGATTTATCAAGTTTGATGTTTATTCTCTGTGTCTCACAAGGATATAAACTTCATAAAGGCAGAGGTTTTTCTCTAGAGAAATTATTTATAAAATTATTTACTGTAGAAAAGTTGCCTAGAGCACTAGTTGGCACATAGTAGGTGATCAACAAATATATGTTGAAGTGAGTGGAATTACCATTTTATTTGAAGTAATTACAAGATTGAATTTCTGTGTCAATTTGCAAAGTAATTATTATTAAAATAAAAATACTTGTAGCTAACATTTTTGGAATGCTTATGTGCTGGGCCTGGCACTGCCCTACATATTTATTTCATTGAATTCTTGTAAAAGTTGTGGATGGGGGCGCCTGGGTGGTTCAGCTGGTTGAGAGTCTGGCTCTTGATTTCTGCTCAGGTCATGATCTCAGTGCCATGAGATCGAGCCCTGTGTCAGGCTCTCCATTCAGCACGGACTCTGCTTGAGATTCTAACTCTCCCTCTGCCCCTCCCCTTGCTCGTGCACTCTCCCCCTCTCTCTTTAAAGAAATAAAATCTTGAAAAAAAAAGGGTGCGTGTGGGTGCGTGTGTAAAATTCCCATCTATAGATCAGGGAATGGGCATAGAGAGGTTGAGTGGCTTGACCAAGGAAGACAAACAAGCTCGGTGGTACAGCCAGAATTTAGACCTGCGACACGAGACTTCCAGTGCTTAGGGCCCAGCCAGCGCTCAGTTATTTTATTTCCTGAGTTTCGGGTCAGTTTTGCAGTTGAGGTTAAATCTGTCCTTCTACTCATCTGCTCATTGGGGGAATTAAAGTTAATGATATTTTGTATAAAAAGGAAATGTTACGCTTACTGCTGAGTGGTTTTGGTAACATATAGTGAGTTAAGGATCATTTTTTTTTTTAAAACTTGATTCTTAAGATCTTAGATTTCAGTTACCTAAAAAATTATTCATTTAAAAATACTGGTGTGAAATACATTCTCAGAACTGCAGTCAGATCGTGATCACAGCAGGTATCACCTGCCACATTTAGATCGTTCTGATTTTAGCCTGTATTGTGTTAGTTTGATCTCTTGGGTATTTAGTTGCAGTTGCTTATTTCCACATAGATTGTGTGTGTGTGTGTGTGTGTGTGTGTGTATAAAATAAAATCACTTCCTGGAAACTAAGGTACAAATGAGCAGTGAAATCTGACTTTATTTTCTCCAGGTTTGTTGTTGTTGTTAAGGTGATATTGACTGGGGTTCCATCATTTTAAGAAACCAGGATAATGGGGGTAATAAATTCTTAACGAATGTTTCTTGTGTGCCAGGCACTCTGCTGAAGCCTTTTACATGCATTATCTCATTTAATGCCAACAAAAATTCTTGGAGGTAGGGACTTTTTACTTTTCAGGAAATTATGTTTCCAGGGAGGCTGATGAGTGGCTGAGAGGGAATATGAGCGTGCTTCCTCCCACCCCCAGTGTCTGCAAGGAATCTGTGTCCTTCAGAGACTCTATGGTTTGAAAAACAACCTCAAGTTAATTGATAGAAGTATCTGAAGTAAAGGAGATAGATTTTTTATTTCTCTTTTTATACTCGTTCCAAGTCTTCCAAATTCTGTCTTAGAATGAGGGACTGTCATGATCGCCTACTACATTTGAATTGAGAACAGTTCTCAACCCACTCTGTACACTGGAATCAAATGGGGAGTGTTCAAACAAATGCCTGAGTCCCATCCCCAGAGGCTTTGATTTAACTGGTTTGGAATACCACCTGGACATTGGGATTTTTACAAGTGCTTTGGGTAGTTCCAGTGTCCGGTGAGGGTTGAGAACCTGTGGTGTGTGTCAGTGGTCCCCAACCTTGTTTGCACATTGAAGCTTCAGAAACCACTGATGCCTGTGTGTCTCCCCCAGGATTGTGATTTAATTGGTCTGTGCTGGGGTCTGGAGTTTGGAAGTGTTAAGATTTTCCAGGCAATTCCACGGTGCAAACAGATTTGGGGACTTCTGGTTTATGTAGCGGTTTTGGACCCTGGCTGCACATTAGTATCACTTGAAGAATTTTAAACACTCCCATTATCCTGGTTTACACCCACCCCAATTAAGTAGAATGTTTGGCAGTGGACCTCGTTTTTGACACTCAGATGACTCTGGCATGCAGCCAAAGGGGAGAAGAGAAGTTCAGGGTTCTTCATTTTCTCTCCTATATACTTCTGGATCAACTCCATTTAGTTTCACAATTCAGAATACTTGTGGAATGAAGGGAGAAATGACTGGTCTAGAAGA
This sequence comes from Ursus arctos, assembly GCF_023065955.2. Taxonomy (NCBI): domain Eukaryota; kingdom Metazoa; phylum Chordata; class Mammalia; order Carnivora; family Ursidae; genus Ursus; species Ursus arctos. The sequence goes on from NW_026622874.1 coordinate 89,816,701, forward strand.
GGCTTTTCCTTATACTGAGTTCAGCTTCTTCCCCCCATATTTCTATTGTGGTAAAATATACATAACAGAATATTTACCAGTGCAGCCATTTTTAAAGTATAAGATTCAGGGTCATTAGGTTCATTCTTAATATTGTGCAACTGTCACCACTATCCATTTTCAGAACTTTGTCATCATCCCTAACAGAAGTCCTGTACCCAAGAAAAAATAACTCCTCGTTTCTCCCTCTTCCCAGCTTCTGGTAACCTTCCACTTTCTGTTTTTCTGAATTAGCCTCTTCTAGGTCCCTCAAATAAGTGGAATTATACCTTTGTCCCTGTGTGTTGGGCTCTTTTCACTTTAGCATAGATTCATCCATGTTGTCACCTGTCAGCATCGCATTCCTTTTGCAAGGCTGAATAATACTTCATTGCACATTTATACTAAATTTTGTGTATCCATTTGTCTGTGGATAGACATTCGAGTTCATTTTCTTAGACCAACATGAAAGACTACAGAGCTACGCAAATTATGGAAAGTAATATGTTCTGCATTCCGGATAATTAGCTAACAAAGTTCGTTTCACCTCCTTATATTCATGTAGTTTAATTAGTATTAAAACCGAAGATGAGATTGCTGATTTTTCTGATTTACTAATTCTAGCTCCCCCCGCCCTTGTTATGTATTATTCGAATGACATAGAAAATGCATTTGCCTTCTATAACCAAAGAACAATTAAGAAAAATTTAAAAATCTTTAATTAAGAAAAAAGTGATATTGTTTCCCCATGCCTTATAGAGCTTGTTGCTTTTCACTGTGTTCTCCAGGAGTACCAGGTGTCAAAGAAGAACGTTTCGAAGAAGGGATGGTGGTAAAGCATTGTGCGTTGTCCCTTGTGGGAGAACCCATCATGTACCCAGAAATCAATAGGTTTTTGAAGCTACTCCACGAGTGCAAAATCTCCAGTTTCCTGGTCACAAATGCACAACTCCCTGTGGAAATCAGGTAAGACATCCAGCTTATGAAGATACTCCGCTTGGATCTGTGTTGGACTGAAAGGCATCAGGTATTCGAAAGGGCTTATTGATTACTACCTACATACACATGTTGGCTTTTTGGAGGTGGGAGATGGGCCTACTCTTAAAAAATTCATTCTGTTAGGGAAGATAACAGTAAAAAGAATAGAGGCACAAATCAATTGCTGGGGGAATTCAAAAGAGAATGCAGTTTTTTTGTTTTTGTTTTTTTTTTTTTTCCCCAGAAGGGGAGAAATAGGGTAAAACTTCTCAGAGAAGCCACCGTTTAATTGAAATCTTAAAGGTAGGAAGCTGTAGTTTTTAATAAGAACCTCCCGAGAAAGGTAGGAAGTTAGGGTATTTGTGATACCATTATGTAAATATAGTTCATCTGGACCGCAGAGTGTGTGAAAGAGACTGGCAGCTGGAAACCAAGTTGAAAGGTAGGGGGTAGATTGTAGAGGACTTCAGGTGCTGTTCTTTGGAAAGATCTTGCTTCCTGCAGAGCAGTCTGCTAGCGTGGTTTAAAACGGGAGAGCCAGAAAGCAGATGGGAGAGTGTTTGTTTAGGTAAGAGTCATAAAGATGAAGGTAAGACTTTGAGAATGAGGAGCCCTAAAGAAGACATTATCGAGACGTAATGGATCAGCTTGGCAAACGGCATGGCTCTGAGAGCCCAGCATAGAAGAGGACCAGTCAATGACTGGAGGGGTTCCAGCCATGCTGATTGCTAGGACTATGGGGCCCTGGAGCACTAGAGGATCATGTAAGGAGCATGTTTAGCATGTAGGGTGTTGAGTTGGTTTGGGTGACTTAGAGGGAAGGCTTTCCAGATAGAAATGACCATCTTCTGGGGCCTGGAAATGACCTGTTTTTGCATTATACTTGAACTATGCACATATTGTAACACCAAAAACATAAGATTTTACTTATTTACCTGTGCCTTCCTCATAAGACTGAGTTGTTTGAGACTGGTGACCCCTGCTTATTTATGTTCATGTCACTGGAATAGAGCCTATAAGTTCTCAGGAGATGGCTAGTGAAATATTGGGGACATTACCACATAGGAATAAAAGACAATGATCTTTTAAAATTCAAAGTTGTTTTGTAAATACCGACCAAAGGAGTATAACAAGAAAAAAAGGAGAAAATAATTTTCTTTTTTTTTTTTTTAAGATTTTATTTATTTATTCGACAGAGATAGAGACAGCCAGTGAGAGAGGGAACACAAGCAGGAGGAGAGGGAGAGGAAGAAGCAGGCTCATAGCAGAGGAGCCTGATGTGGGGCTCGATCCCATAACGCCAGGATCACGCCCTGAGCCGAAGGCAGACGCTTAACCGCTGTGCCACCCAGGCGCCCCAGAAAATAATTTTCAAATATAAAAAGACAGTATTGGAGTGACATCAGCGTCATGGAGGCCTGCCTCATTCCTTTTCTCTCTTGCCTTCCATTTACAACTAATCAGATGTGCGTAACCAAAGAAAAGCACCTCTCTACAGCACACCAGGACACCCGAGAGATGCATTCATGTGTGCACCCAAAAGTGGGTGGATTGGGCATTGGAGGAGGCAGTGGAGTGAAGGGAGTGGCAGCAGAGGCTGCAGGGACAGGTCTGGTAAGGGGCCAGCACCACCCTTCTGGCAAAGCAAGTGGAGGCTGAAGGCGATTGCTACAGAGGTGGAGAACTTGTTTCTCTGAGAGACCACAGTGGCGGGGGTGGGGGGGAGGGAGGGAAGGAAGGAAGAAGCTCTGGGAACCCCTGACTTGAGGATCCTACTACCCGGTCATGGGGCACACCCAAAGCCCAAGGTGCTAAGTACACCCCTCCTTCCACTGTGCTGCCACAGCTCTCCCCACCTTAGTGGGGAGTCAGCACTAGTAAGAGAAACCAAAAACTTGTGCTGCAACTCCACCTTCTGGAAGAGAAAAGGAAGGCTTCCAATTACTAACCTGTTAAAACTATTAGAATCAAAGTAAACAAGGCTTTTACCTAAATAAGAAAGGTGTTTGCTGCTTTAGATGCAGTGGCAGAGGCACTTTTCATGAAACACTATGAAAAATCATGGTAATATGGTATCACAAAAGGAAAATGATGATTTTCTAGTAATCGAACCCCAAAACACAGACTATTGCAATCTGATACATAATTCAAAACTAGCTATTATGATGAAATTCAGCAAGCTACAAGAAAGCTTGTAGAAAGGCAATACAATGATCTCAGGAATAAAATTAATGAATAGAAGGAATACCAAAGAGATTGAAATTCTTAAGAAGAACCACACAGAAACTCTGGAGCTGACAAACTCAATGAATGAAATGAAGAATCCATTTAGAAAGCATTGAAAATAGAGCAGATCAGATGGAAGAGAGAATTTACGAGCTGGAAGATAGGAATCTAGAAATGATTCAGGTGGAAGAGGAGAGAGAACTAAGATTTTAAGAAAGTAAAGAAACCCTGTGAGAACTATTGGACTCCATTAGGAGAGTCAACATTAGATAAATGGGTATATACCAGAGGAATAAGAGAGAGAGAAGGGAGCAGAGAACATAAAGAAATAATAGCTGAGAACTTCTCAAACCTGGGGAAGGAACTGGACATACAAGTCCACAAAGCTAATAAAACACTTATCTCAATGTGAAAAGACCTTCTTTAAGACACATTATGTTGAAACTGTCAAAAGTCAATGGTAAGGAATTTTAAAGGCAGCGGGGAGAAAAAGGCAGTAACTTACAAAGGAACCTGCATTAGGCTATCAGCAGATTTCTCAGCAGAAACTCTATAGCCTTGGGAAGAGTGGAATGATTTTTTCAAAACAGTGAAATATAAAAACTGCCTCCCAAGAATATCTGGCAAAGTTATCCTTCAGATATGAAGGAAGGATAAAGGCTTTCCCAGACAAACCAAAACTGAGGGGAGTTCTGCACCACTAGACCTGCCTTACGAGATAGGCTGCAAGGAGCTCTTCAGGCTGAAATGGGAAAATGAAAATACACAAAACTGATGAAGGTGGTAAATGGACAGTTAAAATTAGAAGACTGTAACTCTTTTTTAGAATAGTATATTAAACTCTTAATTATAATAGTGTAAAGGTAAAGGAAAAGCATTAAAAATGATTGTAGCTACTACAACTTGGTAACAAAAATCACAGCATGAGAAGATAATTTGTGACATCAAAAATATTAAAGAATAACAATTATTATATGGTTTCACTCATATGTGGAATATAAGGAAGAGCACAGAGGACCATAGGGGAAGGGAGGGAAAACTGGGAAGAAATCAGAGAGGGAGACAAACCATGAGAGACTCTGGACTCTGGGAAATAAACTAAAGGTTATGGAAGGGAAGGGGTGGGGGATGGGGTAACTGGGTGATGGGTAATAAGGAGGGCATGTGTTGTGATGAGCACTGGATGTTATGAATGAATCATTGAACACTACATCAAAAACTAATGAGGTACTATATGTTAGCTAATTGAACATAAAAATAAAAAATAGTGAATAAAAAGGATGAAATCTTTATAGGCAAATCAAGATAAATTGCTATCAGCAGAAAAAATGACTGTTTTATCTATGAGACGTTTTTTGTAATCCTCATGGTAACCACTAAGCAAAAATGTAGAGCATAGATACGAAACATAAAGAGGAGGGGAGACTGAGCAAATCACCAGGGAAAACCACCAACTTACAGAGGTAGAAACAGAAGGAAAAAGAAACAATGGGAAAGCAAAAGATTAAGTGGCACTAGTAAATCATTACATATCAATAATCACCCGAAATGTAAATGGATTGGACCCACCAATCACAGGGCACAGAGTGCCTGAATGGATTAAAAACAAAAAAACTCCCGTAAGATTGAACTAGATGCTGCCTATAGGAGACTTTCTTCAGCTCTAAAGACATCTATAGGCTCAAAGTGAAAGGATGGAAGATGACAGTCCAAGCAGGTGGAAATCAAAAGAAGGCACGTGGAGCAATGCCTATATCAGAAAAAATAGACTCCAAGTCAAAAAGCATAACAAAAGACAAAGAAGGTCACTATATAATGATAAATGAATCCGTACATCAAAAAGATAGAACACTTGTAGATATATACAGTTCCAGTACCCAAACACCGAAATATATTAAGCAAATATATTAAGAGATCTTGAGGTATAAATCAATAATACAATAACAGTAGGGACCCAGATAACCCCACTATCAGCAATGGACGGATCAAGAAAACATTGAGACAGGAAATCAATAAGTAAACATTGGAATTGAACCACACTTTAGAACGAATGGACTTAACAGACATACATAGAACATTCCAAATAAATAAAGAACTCAGTCAATTTAGCAACAAAAAACAATCTGATTAGAAAATGGGCAGAAGAACTAAATAGGCATTTTTGCAAAGAGGACATCAAAATGGCCAGCAGGTGCAAGAAAAGATGCTCAACATCACTCATCATCCGGGAGATGCAAATCAAAACCACAGTGAGAAACCACCTGTTAAAATGGCTGTCATCGAGAAGATAGGAGACAACAGGTGCTGGGAACCTTTATACTTTGTTGGTGGGAATGTAAGTTGGTGCAGCCACCATGGAGAAGAATATGGAGGTTTCTCAAAAAATTAAAAATAGGTCTACCATATGATCCAGCAAGTCCACTTCTGGATATATACCCAAGGGAACTGAAAACAGGATTTTGATGAGATATATGTACTTCCGTGTTTATTGCAGCATTATTCACAATAGCCAAGAATGGAGACAAACCAACTGCCCATCATCAGATGAATGGTTAAAAAAAGTATGGTACATATACACAATGAAATATTATTCACGGATGAGAAAGGAGGCTATCCTGCCATTTGCAGCAACTTGGATGGACCTCGAGCACATTATGGTATGCAAGTCAGAGAAAGACAAGTACTATATGATATCACTTATATGTGGAATCTCAAAAAGTTAAATTTGTTTAAAAAAAAAAAAGAAATAAAATGGTGGTTACCAGGGAATGATGGAGGGTATTTAAAGGTATAAACTTGTAACAAGTAGTAGATAACCCGTAGAGACCTAGTGCACAGTATAATGAATATAGATAATAATACTGTACTATGATTATATTATGTGATAAATGTTACATTGGTAATCATATTACATATATAAATGTAACATGCTCTACACCTTAAACTTACCCAGTGTCACATGTCCAGTTTAGTCAATAAAAAAGACACTATTGTTTGTAAAAAAAAAAAAAAAATCATACACAGGCACGCACAAAGTCAGTTTAAAATTTAACATCATAGGAAGTCAGAGAGTTGGTTAAAATTGGCTCCTGGGCAATAATGAGAAAACCAGTGACATTGTCACAGGATAGCTAAAATATTACTTTTTCAAGTTGTAGAAAAAGGTAAAGTTAAAAGGGAAACGCTTTTAAAATGTCAATGTATAAATTTTGCATGGGTTACCATTCCTTTTTAAACATTTTCGTTAGGTTTAAAACCCCTGGGTTTTCAGATGGCTCATGAGGGAGAAGTTGGGATAGAGAGGTGTTGGGATTTATATACACACAACATATACAAAAAGGGAGTCTATCCCAAATTTGAGGCATATGTGTGTAAAAAAGAATTAAATCTCCCAGAAGTGGGATGTAGGTAATTCTTTGCAAAATGATAAGATGATTCATTGTTTGCTCACGCACAGTACTCCTTGCAAATGCTTACGGATTGAAGAAAATTACAGAGAGATATAAATAAGCTGTGTACTTGAAAGTGTCCAGCAAAATGCCTGGCACATAGTGAACATTCAGAAACTGTCCTTGGGTCTTTCTTCCCCACTCTCACTGGTGAGCCTCCTCTTGTCAGCAGGGGGATCATGATACGACACGGTGTCCATACTGGTCTTGACTGCCATCCGTGAAAAATGGGATACAAAGGCATTGATTAAACCAGTCTGTTAGAATGGGCAATGGTCAATTGGGAGGGAGACAAAGAGGAAGAAGTGAAGTGGTAGGGGCGGGGGAATAGGAAATTAGCAGATTTCTCTGATGTTGAACGCAAGAGTTTAAAAAAATGGAAGGGTACACCCTATGAGGGGTACTCAAGAAAGAAAGAATGCTCAGAAAAGGGGAGTTCCCTTTTTGGATTTTTAAAGCATTCTTTGAGCTCCTGTATCAAGGGCGCCATGATTCAGGGGCGTGCGTCCCTTCTTTAGTTATGTCCTTCACTGGGCAAAGGAGAGAATATGCGGGAAGTAGCCATTGCAAGTTTGGACCTCAAAGAATTGGCATATCTTGGTTATTTATTGAAATACCTATTTAGACAGAGGAAAAAAACCCAAAGCTGAGATTGACAATTATTGCTAGGATCAACACACTATTGCTAGGATCTGAGATTTTCTGATAATTGATACCCTAATATAGATGGATTGAAGAGCATAACGTCTTAGGTGTCCCTTTCTCTAATGCAGAGCAGTCTACTGGCATGGCAATAACAGATATGCCCAGGTGTTGGGAGTCCTAAATACAAGGGAACTTTCCTCCCCCCACATTTCCCCAAAGAATGATGTGAATAGTTCAGAAAAAAGTTAAAAGAAGAGCTCTTAGATTTGACATACCAGATACTAAGATGTGTTCTAAAACTATGAGTTTCAAGTAGTCTGGACTGTACACTGGTGAAACGAAATAGTCCTGAGCTACCCCTACTTTTAAACGAATACTTTCCTGACTTGAGGCCTCTTTGAGCTGATCTAAGTGCTCTCTCACTTTAACCCATTGGCCCAAGAGAAAATGGAAAGAGAAATACTTCTCTGAGTACAGATCATACTGTTTCATTTCTGTGAATTTGGAAGAATCCAACTACCAGTTGTTTCTGGTGTCTTAATTTCCTTTCAGAAAAACAAGGCAATAGATTTATGAATATAGAACAGAGGCCATGAATTTTGGAAGTTACCCCTAATGTTTATAGTGCTAATTCTATACAGCAGGTCAGCTCATTCAGTTGAGCTATCAAGTGAACATCTTGTAACCATTTTATCATTGAGCATGCTCTGGGAAGTAATAATGTGCTCTGGGTAATTGGCAGTTTACTAATTTTTTTTTTAATTAAAATTTTTTTTTCCCTAAGTTACTGCAGTACCACCCATACTTTGAAACCTTCTAAGGAGATTCTTGACTTTGTCAGTTGGCCTTCCCTTGACCCACACGCAAGTGTACATTCAGACTACTTGCCTTTTCATGATACTTAACTTTTCCTTAAGAGAATTTCAGTCTCCCCTCCAGCTCCAAAGTATGTGGCTTTTTGCTGACAGTTCTCCCACCAAGGGGAGTTTTTACAGTGAGTAGTCCGCAAGGATTATGGAGGATAGAAGCTAACACCTCGGGCAAATGAGAAAGCTGTTAGATTCGGTGCAGCTTTATGATTTTGTAAACACAGGGGTTAATAAAAGCTACCAGAATACGTAAGGCACTTCGTATTAATAATAGGACTGGTAGCGGTTGGGCCATAAAAGCCTTTTCTCTTGAGGAAAGGCCCTCTTAATTCCGCCAAAAAAACGTGGTTTTATAGTGGTATTTTTGGCAGGCGTTTCCCTGAGATGTGGTAGCATCTTACCAGTTATCTTTTCTTGTGATCATTCATCTTAAAACCGAGTCACTCAAACTAACAACCATTTATTTAGCTCATAATTCTGGGTCAGCTGGCTTTGCTGGTCTCAGTGTTGTTCATGTGTCAGTTGGCAGATCTGCTGGGCTGGCTGGTTTATGATGGCCATGGCTGGGACAACTGGGGCCCCTCTTCATGGAGCTTCTTACTTTCCAGTACGCTGGTCTGAACTTCATCACATGGTGGAAGGATATCAGAGCAGCACAAGAGGGCGAGCTTCAGGGCAGAAGCATCTTTTGAGCCACTGCGTGCATCGTACTTGCTCACTTCCATTGGCCAAAGCAAGTCCCGGCTGAGAGGGCAGTCCCAGCTGCAGGGCAAGGGGACGTGGATATAGGGAGAGGAGGAGTTTATGGCCATGTTTGTAGTCTACTGTGTGGCACAACGGGCTGTAGTGGTCAAGGAGGATAACCTTGAACCACTGGGACTCTGTATTTTTTAGGAACTCAATTGAAAAAAAAAGGGATAATTTTATGGGATGGCTGGAGGGTTGGTTGTTAAGACCAAAGGTTTGACATTGGCAGTTGATCAGAAGTAGGTTTTATTTGTCCTGCACCCCCTTTAAAAGCTTTTTTGGTTTGTTTTTTGAGCCAACAGTTAACATCCAGAGATTTTGCATGAAATCTGAATTTCTGACTTTTGGAAAGGACAGTCTGGCAAGAATTGTTAAAAGCCAAGTATAAAGTGTGTTTTTTACAATACCAGAACACTTCACTCTTACCTGGTTTTATTACTCACTGCACTCTGACACCAGACATGTGGGTTTTTCCACACCAAGCAATTCTCCAGTTCTCCGTGGACACCAACTGGGTGTCCTGCGATTCAGTTCAGTTATGACACTACCTGGAGTTAGTGTAGACTGCATAGCTTAGGGGCTCAGCCTCCCAAGACTGCCCCACTTCAGATATCAGGCGCAGTTCCAGATTGCGCCTGGACTTCTGACCAACCAGCTATAGATTGGGACCTCCCACGACTCCCTCCTCAAGCTCAGTAATGTGCTAGAACAGCTCACAGAAAAAGGGAAAACCATTAACTTACTATTATTGGTTTGTTATAAAGGATACAACTCAGGAATAGCCAAATGGAAGAGATGTGTGGGACATGGTATGGGGGAGGGGGCGCTCCGCTTGATCCCGTCTCCAGGCACACCCCCTCCCCCCAGTACCTCAGTGTGTTCACCAGCCTGGAAGCTTTCGGAACCCCATCATGTAGAGGGCTTGTGGAGGTTCTAGGACATAGGCAGGATTGGGTCGGTCTTTGTCAGTTGGTGATTAGCTCAATCTCCAGCCTGTCTCCCCTCCCTGGAGGTTGGGGGGGGTGGGTCTGAAAGTTCCAACCCTCTAATTACATGGTTGGTTCTCCTGGCAACCAGCTCCTATCATGAAGCTGTCTAGGGGCCACCAGGAGTCACCTCATTATTAAAGTAAATCTTTATGGTTGAAGGGGGCTATGATGGGTAACAAAGGATGCTTCTCTCACCTCTGTCACTCAGGAAATGCCAAGGGTTTTAGGAACTTTATGCCAGGAACTAGGCATAAGTAAATATATCTTATTATACAATATCACACCAAGTAATGGTTATCTTTTCGAAGAAGCCTGTGGTTTTCAGCTTGCCAGACTCTTCCCCATTTTGTTGTCTCCTCTGTCATGAGGCTGGTGTCACCTGCCACTTGTCAGAGGAGTTCACGGTTCATCCTCTTACAGCAGAGAAGTTTCTGTCTCCATTTCTAACAAATATGAAACCATGGAAGGTACCACATGGTCAAGGAAAATGGAAGCATATCGCTTTGAGTAAGGAAAGAATATTCTTGTGTGTTTCCTATGCACTCTGTGTTTTGGTCTCCAGAGAACTTTCTCCTTTAAAAGTGGCTTGCTTGACTCACACTATATCCTTGGCCCCTATAGACTTGTGAGTTGAGGACCCTCGTTCTAATTCTGTACAGTCCGTGTTCGCATTCAGCCCTGCAGTCAGAGCGGTCCATCACACCGTTGTTCTGCTAGGCGCACCGTGTTACTCCTTCCTACAGACTGCTCTGGGCTGTGATGCCGGTGCCCTACAGTAGGACACCTTGTTGAAAGCAGACCCCTGAAAGGCATCTCGTTGTGAGGTAATGAGGTCATTGAGAGGGATGTTCTACCACACTGAGTAGTTTCTTCTCTCTGGGGACTTGCAGAGAACTAACTGGGGTGTTCTTCCTTTGTGGACATTTGAAACCTATGACCGTGTCTCCCTTTTTATGAGTGTTTTAGGGTTTAGAGGCTCTCTATAGACTTTTTGTAGCTCTTTGTAGACTGACACGCTCTTAGCTTCATCTGGAGTCCCCCTTTTATCATTATTTTCTTATCTGTTTTATTTTTAAGTTTACATTTAAAATCCAGTTTTTTCTTTTTTGGTAAGTATTGTTGATGCACGGCTTTCTGTGTGCCAGCAGCTGATCCTGTGAAGACAGAACTCTGGTCCGTATGTAACTGTGCACAGTTAGCGCTTAACTTCTCAGACCTCCCCACCCCCACCAGATTTGTCCGTTCGTTCTTTTACTTTTGAGCACCTTCTTCTGAAACTGTGAACTTCATTTGCTTTGTTTTGCTTTTTCCATCAGTATTTCTGTTATTTTGTTTGCTCTGTATGTTTTGTTTTCTTTAGTTTTTGCTAAGACATTTACCATATGTGTTAGAGAACCTCTAGAAATTAGCTCTTCACATATTAGATGCTTAGTGAATGTTTGAAGAAATGCATGATTTTTAATGAAAATAGTTTTCTTGTATTTGTTAGCTCAAAGTGGTTACAGAAAACAGCTTCCAATGAAATGAAGATTATACATATCACCCGATCCTTTCAATAGAATCTTTTCCCCCCTCCCAGCCTGTTTCGTTTGTAGTAAATATGTTAAGGTTTAAAATGTATGTCTTTTCTTGTGTCTATGAATTGATCGAATACTTTTCAGAAATATGCAGGTCTACGGGTGCCTGGGTGGCTCAGTTGGTTAAGTGCCTGCCTTTGGCTCAGGTCATGATCTCAGGGTCCTGGGACTAAGCCCTACATTGGGCTCCCTGCTCAATGGGGAGTCTGCTTCTCCCTCTGTCCCTTCCCCTGCTTATGCTCTCTCTCTTTCTCGCTCAAATAAATAAATAAATAAAATCTTTAAAAAAAAAAAACATGCAGGTCTAGACAGATTAAAAAAAGAGAGAGGAAATACAGTCAGGTGTTAAGAGCTGGGCTCTGGTCTAGAAAAGATCTGGTTAGAATCCTAACTGAATCTCTTGCTGTCTTAGTGACATGAAGATAACTCTCAGGGCCTAGTTTCCTAACCTGTGAACTGATTTTGTAATCATGACGGTCTCATAGTGGCATTGTGAGTATATGAGATAATACATGAAAACACTTAGGAGTTTCACCATTGGAAACGTAGGCTAGATAATAATTTGGTCAAAGTATACTTTAAGACAAGCACCATTACTTGAGACAAGGTAGACATTTCTTAATAATAAAATTTTAAACCCACCGGGAACATAAAACAATATAACAATTTAAAACTTGTAAACAGTCAATAACATAATCTCAACATTGAAAGAACTATGAGGAGAAGTAGTAGGCTTTTAACATACTTCTCTCAAACTGTTAAAACAAGCAAATTAAAATCAATAGCAATAGTGAAGATTTGAACAACTAAATCGACAAATTTCGCCTATATTACAGAAATAGAGCATTGGAACCAGAGACTTTGAAATATAATTTTTTTCAAGAGCATGGAACTTGATTGCAGACTGATTACCTAGTGGCCATATGCTGGGCATTATAGCAAGTTTCCTCAAAGTATTGAAATCATATAGAGCATGGTACTGAACATACTGGAATTAAACTATAAATCAACACAAAAAGATTAATAGAATATTCCATTGTGTTTGTAATTTAAGCAGTATACTTCTAATTCACTTATGGGTTCAAGAAGAAATCACAATGGACGTCGAAAATATTGTAATGGATAATGATGGGAATAAAAACAAAACTTATGGGATAGATGTCAGCAGGAATAACAGAGTACAGACCTTCAAAACCTGCTCCTCTATAAAAACAATGAGAACACTAGCAAAAATTGTCAGAATCAACTTTTTCTTGTAGGTACCCAACAATCTGAGGAGCATTTATTCTAGAAAAATGGCTGAATCTCAGTAGGAACAGTAAGCCTTGTGGTATGTTAATATGGCCTATTTCATGTCCTAAGCTTCATGGTGTCTTTTTTTTATACTAATTTTTTATTTTGTTTTGTTAGTCACCATACAGTACATCCCTAGTTTTTGATGTGGAGTTCCATGATTCATTACTTGCGTATAACACCCAGTGCTCCATGCAATGCGTGCCCTCCTTCATACCTATCACTGGCCTAGCCCAATCCCCCACCCCCCTCCCCTCTGAAGCCCTCAGTTTCCCAGAGTCCACAGTCTCTCATGGTTCATTCCCCCTTCTGTTCACCCCCCCTTCATTCTTCCCTTCCTTCTCATGGTGTCTTAATATGTCCTATTCCATCCCCACTCGCCCAGCTCTGTAGTAGCCTTAAACCATATAGCTTATAGTCATAGTAAAAGCCAGCAGCCTGGCAGCCAGGGGAGGGGGCAGAACAGAGTTGGAGCTCCTTCAGAGTCCCATTTCCAGAGATTTGTCATCATGTGGGTTATGTGGCAGTTCCCTGAACCCCTCACGCACAGGGGTTGTCTTTATTTGAAGTGACTCACATTCTGTCCAGTGAAAAAGCTTTTCTCTGGGGTGTTGCTCGTTATCGGCAGTTATCGGCAATCAAGCTAACTAAAGAAATTAAAAGGAAGAGCTGGGGAATGAGATGTTCATAGTGAACTTTGAAAAGCTCCAGTGTATTCCTGGGAAGCTAGAAGCCAGCCCGTAGGCAGCCCGTCGCCTGATGTTGATGTCTTGAGCAAGCAGACAGTGAAAACTGAGGTAGAGTTGTCAACTGCATGCCTGGGCATGGAAGGCAGGCCCCAACATACACACAGAACCTTCAGCAAAGGCTGGAAGCCTTTCTGGTCGAAGGCATTTAAGGGTATTTCTGGCCAATCACCAGCAGACTACTAAGCTAACGGAACAGGCTAAACACAAGAAAGAATACAGAATTTACCAACGTAGTTCAGTAACAACAAAAACAGCAACAAACAGATAAAACAGCAACCCTGGGTTGGGAGGTATCTAATATACAGAATTGCACATAATAGTATTTAAAATGTTAAATGTTTATTTAAAAAATCGTGAACTAGACAAAGAAGTGAGAGTATGGCCCATACACAGGGAAGAAAACAGCTAGTGGAAACTTTTTCTTTAAGAGTCCACATATAAGTGAGTTCATGCAGTATTTGTCTATCTGTGTTTGGCTTAGCTCACTTAGCATAATGTCCTCCAGGTTCATCCGTCATGTTGCACATGACAGAATTTCCTTTTTTTCTCATGGCTGAATAATATGGCACTTTCTTTATCCATTCATCTGTTGATAGACACGTTTTCATGTCTTGGCTATTGTGAATAATGCTGCAGTAAACGTGGGGATGCAGATATCTTTTCAAGATACTGATTTCATTTCCTTTGGATAAATACCCAGAAGTGGGATTGCTGCATCATATGGTAGTTCTATTTTTAATTTTTTGAGGAGCCTCCATAGTGACTGTACCAATTTACATTCCCCCCAGCAGTGCACAAGGGTTCCCTTTCCTCTGCACATCCTCGCCAGCACTTGTTATCTTGTCTTCTTGATAACAGCCATTCTAACAGGGGTGAAGTGATATGATATTTTGATTTACATTTCCTTGCTGATGAGTGATGTTGAGCTCCTTTACAAGTACCTGTTGGCCATTTGCATGTCTTCTTTGGAAAAAATGTCTATTCTAGTCCTTTGCCCATTTTTAAAAATCAGATTAAGTTTTTTTGCTCTTCAGTTGTAGGAGTTCCTTATATATTTTGGATATTAAACACAAATAGATATATCATTTGCAAATATTTTCTTCCATTCTGTAGGTTGCTGCTTAGATTTTGTTATCATTTCTTTTGTTGTGCAGAAGCTTTTTAATTTGATGTGGTTCCACTTGCTTATTTTTGTTTTTGTTGCTTGTGCTTGTGAAAGACCTTTTCCCTATGTTTTCTTCTAGGAGTTTTACAGTTTTGGGCCCAACATTTAAGTCTTTAATCCATTTTGACTTAATTTTTGTGAGCGTTTTAAGATAGGGGTCCAGTTTTGTTTTTTGTATGCGAATATCCAGTTTTCCCAGAACCATTTAGTGAAGAGACTGTCCTTTCCATATTGAATAATCTTGGCTCCCTTGTCAAGTATTAGTTTACGGGTTTATTTCTGGATTCCTGATTCTGTTTCATTTGTCTGTTTGTTTTAATGTTGTTAATGTTTTATTTTTTATTTATTTATTTTTTTAAAAGATTTAATTTATTTATTTGACACAGAGAGAGAGACAGCCAGCGAGAGAGGGAACACAAGCAGGGGGAGTGGGAGGGGAAGAAGCAGGCTCCCAGTGGAGGAGCCTGATGTGGGGCTCGATCCCATAACGCCGGGATCACACCCTGAGCCGAAGGCAGATGCTTAACGACTGCGCTACCCAGGCGCCACTAAAGTTGTTAATGTTTTAATGTTAGTGTTAATACCATACTGTTTTTTTTTACTTTATCTTTGTATTATAGTTTAAAATCAGGAAGTATGATGCTTTGCACTTTGTTTTTTCCTCCTCAGGATTGCTTTGGCTATTTGGAGTCTTCTTGTGGTTCCATACGAAGTTTAGGATTGTTTTTTCTCTTTCTGTAAAAAGTGCCATTGGAATTTTGGTAGGGATTGCATTGAATCTATAGATAGTTTTGGGCATTATAGACATTTTCATTTTCACCATATTAATTCTTCTGATCCATGAACATGGGATGTCTTCCCATTTGTGTCTTCAGCGTCTTTGATCAGTGTTGAGAGGTTCTTGAAACTAACATAACAATACACTTTCTAAGGCTCCATTTCTAGAAAGTGATTCAGTCTTGAGAGAGGCCCAAAAACCTGAGTTTGCAGGTGCTTCTGATGCAGGTGGTCCTGACCACACTTGGAGAAATACTGCAGTGAGGCTTGAAATACTGCTCTTGGCTTTCTTTGACAAAGCGCCAGCCGGCACTGTTTGTGAACTGACCATTCTGATGGAGGCATTGTGGTGCAGGGCTGGGGAACAGGCTCTGGAGTCACATCTCGGCTCAGATGTCACTATTGACACTTGTGGATTCTTGAACAAGCTGCTTAACCTTTTGAATCTCAGTTTCGTCATGTCTGAAATTGGCAGAAGTAGCAACTACCTTGTTGTTTTACTGAGAAGATTTCATGGATGGTAAAGCACAGAGCACAGAGCACCCAACGCATGATGAATACTCAGTAAATCCTTCCCTTTTCCTTCATCCTCCTCCTCTTTTCCTCCTAAATTATCTGGCCAGACCTAACAGCCCCAGATGGTCTTAGGGATTCTGGTTTTAATGGTGGTGGATGTATGGACCACTCGGTTATTTATTTATTTATTTATTTATTTATTTATTTATTTATTTAATTTTGTTCAATAGGAGCATCAAACTTTAAGCCATTTGATTTCTTGCAAATATAAATCTCTTTTCCTTTTTTCCTTGCTTTAGTCATTGGTAGGCCTTGTTCTGCCTTCCAAGCCAATGGCCTGCTCATCTCTACAGAAAGGCAAAAAGGAAGAGGGATTTTTATGTTCAGTTGTCAGTGCATTTGTATATATGATTCCTCTTAACTCAGAGCTTTAAAACGAGCAGGACAAAGGATCGTCGCAATAATCTTGTCAAGATTCATTGGGCATTTTCACTGGGGACTGGGTTTAGGATTGTATTTCCCTTTTATTTTATTGTCCTTTTTAATTGTTCTCAGCAGCAATGTGAGACTCTCAGACACAAATTATTATCATTGTTTTAAGGTTATAGCATTCTCTTGCTTTTTTGGAACGAAAATGATGCTATCTCTGTATAGAATGGTGACAGATAAATGACCACGCTGAGAACCTTATTGCTTGTCCTTTGGAAATAGAGGCCAACCGTAGGCAGACATAAGATCCTTGAGGCTCAGAAAATTTCTCCAAGGTACTGTTAATGTTTCGAGTCGCTTAGGAGTAAGTTCTGTAATTCCTAGGGACTTTTCCTCCTCTTCATGCTTCCTCTGCTCTTTGGTAAGAGATGTATAAACTTCCTTGATCATAGCATCTCAGACATTTAGTACCGACTAAAATTTCTTATTGGTACCGTTAGTGTCCAGGGCTTCCTTTTTTGGCAAATGATGGAGGTTTGTAAAATAACTATGGCCTTTGGAATTTACTGTTCATAATCTTAAGTAGTTATAAAGGATAGTGGAAAGGTCAAGCCAGTTGCCATTTTGCATTAGGCAGCTTTATGACAAAGTCCTGTAAGTATCAGATAATGATAGCCAGCAGTATCCATTAAAACAATCTCTTTTATTTTTTGTAACACATAAAGTCCAGTTAAGGTAGCATAGCCCCTCTGTTATTGAAGAGGCTCCCAGCAAAAGGGATGGTGAGACAGAATGCTGCCATTAACAGTGTCCTCCTGTTTTTCATTTTCAGTAATTGATGTCCTTTGCTCAGTAGTGACACAGGATTGAACTTTTCAGGATTCCCTTTGTATGCCAGCATTGGAGAGGGATTAAAGCAATGAGTCTGCCAGTATTTTAATCACTTCTTAACTTTGGTCAGAGCTTCTCCACTTTTAATAACTTTGGGTTTAGACCCTTCCGATTTTTCCATATGTCACTAAGCCAGATCATTTTAAGCATTTGTTTGGCCTGCATGCCCTCAAAAGTTAGGTTAGCTCAAGTCAACAATATCAAGTAAAAAGTAGCTTTAAGTACCTGCCTGTATGGCTGGATAAAAAAAATAGGGTTCCTGCCCTTCAAGGTCTCACATTCAAAGATTGATAAGGCTGATATTGATAGATACAAAAACATAAAACCAGTTTGATGGTGAATTTTATGACATGTGAATTATATTTCAGTTTTTAAAAGTGCATAGACTTTGAAGCAAAAAAAATGCATAAATGAATTCTGGGGGTAAATACAAATTCTGGAATAGTTATAGAAAGTTAATAGTGGGAGAATTTGGTCAAAGCATTATTAAAGGGAAATTTCATTCTAGTTGCAAATTTATTGAAGAAGATGAATTATGAGATCTGGTTTTGTTGTTGTTGTTTTTAAAATTTTATTTGAGAAAGAGAGTGAGAGAGAGAGCATGAGTGGGGGAGGGTCAGAGGGAGAAGCAGGCTCCTCACTGAGCGGGGAGCCCAATGTGGGGCTCAATCCCAGGACAGTGGGATCATGACCTGGGCCGAAGGCAGTCGCCTAACTGACTGAGCCACCCAGGTGCCCCTTGAGACTCATTTGAAGGGAGAACAGGGAGGTTATGGAAAGAATATAGTCTGGACTTAAAGTATAACTGGCAAGTAGTAGAGTAGATAAGAATGAATGACTTTCATTAAATGAATCCGTGAGTTT
This sequence comes from Ursus arctos, assembly GCF_023065955.2. NCBI lineage: Eukaryota > Metazoa > Chordata > Mammalia > Carnivora > Ursidae > Ursus > Ursus arctos. The sequence goes on from NW_026622874.1 coordinate 89,834,883, forward strand.
GAGAGAAGTGGAGAATGAGTGGTATTCATGGAAACTGATCAAGAAGGCAAAGAAGAATAATCTGCAACATACATTTTTCTTAGGGGTTGTGCTCTTTTATAAAGGCTCGGTTACTGTTACAGCTCCGCATTGCTTCAAGCTCCCTCCCTAGGTCATTGTTTGCCCCCACAAGGCTGGACTTGAAACCCACTCTGGCTCTCCAAGGCACAGGTGAAATCCTGCTGTGGCTTTGTGCCTTTCAAAGAAGGTTTGAGCTTTTTGGGTTGTTTCTTGTTCCGTAGAAAACTTCCGTCAGTGAATTGAGGATGGAAGGTGGCCTGTCAGCACAGACACCATGTGGTTGTGGCATTTCAGCTGTATAAAGCTTGAATGGCAGAGTTCATGGGGAAACTCAAGTCTGAGACCCCTTCTAATTGCCCTGGGCTGATGGGGCCTGACCTGAAGCTAGATCTCATTTTGTTTTCCACTAAAAGCTAGTGTTTGCAGAGGGACCAATTTTAAGTAATTGAGTGCTTTCAGTTCATTAAGAATGGTATGCAGTCATTGTTAGAAATAATCAACTGACAGCCCATTCTGTCACATTATGAAAATCATTACTTCAGTCCTTTGGGAGAGGTAGAAGCCTGTAGACCCCCTGAAATGTTTAATTACCATGTCTATTATAGACTGTAAATTTTACATCATGAAAAACCTGACACAGGCATAATTTTTTTCCCTGTTTTTTGTTTTTTTAAATTACAAAGGAACCTCAAACCAGTTACCCAGCTATATGTCAGTGTGGATGCTAGCACCAAAGATAGCCTGAAGAAAATCGACCGCCCACTCTTCAAGGATTTCTGGCAGAGATTCCTCGACAGCTTAAAAGCCTTGGCAGCAAAGGTAAGAATTATGACATCTTTAAAAGAGAGAGAGAGAGAAAAGAAGTGGAGAGAGGTTTTTTTTCCTATTCTTTTTAAAATAATAATAAAAAAAGAATAAAACCTTCAACCTTTTTTTAGACTTCCACTTACATTATTCAATAAATATTTATTGAGTTCCTCTTAAGTTTGTAACACTCTGCCTTATATGTATAATTTGCCCTTCGTGTATTTAGGGAGAGAGATACACGCTCCCAAAGTTAATTAATAAAACATGGCAAAGTAGCAGCTCATAGCAGCCCTAAAAGAGGTGCCAGCAAATAGTATATGTTCAAATATGAGGTTAATTTTCTTGAATTTCTAAGACCGAATTTCTTACCCAGTAAGGAACACAACCTCAGAATGCCCAGATTTCATCTTTCTCTGCCAGCATTTGCCCTTTCTTATGTCTTCTCTTACGTCATACTTATTTTCCTATTAGATCTCACGTAACCTTCTGATTCTTCTTTTCCATTAACCCCGTGTCTCAGTAGTTGGTATTTTCTGTTAGTTCTGCCTCTCTTCTTCTCTTGTAGCAATTCCCCTTTCCTGTCCTCTCTGCTTTTGCCTACAGTTCTTCACACTTTACCCAAACATGACAGATAATGAGAAGCACTACGGGAGTTTCAAAAATTACAATTTCTTTTTCCTAGTGGGATTTGAGAATCTACATTTTAAACATCCCAAGTGACTTGTGCAGGCCACATCTGGTACTCATCATCCCAGAAACCCCCCTGTCTCTCCTCTGCCCAGCATTTACTTTACTATTCCTAATCCATCACCGTCTGGCCTAGGAGGGCAATACTTGCCTGCTTCTGTTGGCATTTCTGCAGATGCACCCAGCACTTTTTCTGAGTCTTTGCTTACCTCCTCAGAGCCGAGATTGTCCTTTCTTTCCATTTCTTTGACTTGTAGAAATCCTATGTGACCTTCAAGGCTCAGCTTCATCATTCAATTTTGAAGCCTTTTCCAGTGGCAAACAGCCGTCCCTGTCTCCTTTCTTAAGTTTTATATCTATAAACGCACATTATTTCTTCTGTTTTATCTTAGCTTCTCTTCTCCTCAACTGGATTCCTTACTCCTGTCTGAATTCCACACAAAGTCTAGCACAGCACATTTAATGGTATTTGAAAGTGTTTCTTAAAAGAATGAATGGGTGGAAACTCAGCAGAGCTCTGTCGTGGTAAGATGTACGTACACAGTTTCTTGACTGTTCAGATATTTAGAACCCCCCCTTCCCCCATTTTGTGCTGGAGAAGTTAAACCAGTACCTTGTTTTTGGTGATTTGGCGATTAACACTGACATTATTTAGGTAATGCAAAATAGGCATTTGGTTTCTGATCTGTCTCGGATTATTGATAAAGCCAGCAAGCTAGGTGCTTCTGGGTTCCTGAAGTCTCTTTGTCTCCGGATTTCACCCTTAGCTCTATCACCTTTATCTGTTGCTGAGACAGGAGATACATGGCATACAAGTCAGAATGTACTTAGAAAGAGAACAGCAGGAGCTGGCATTATCAGACACATCAGGTGTGGCAGATGACAAGTGGGCATTGGTAGAATGGCTTAATGGCTTCTTTTTGTTTCTTTTGGCCAAAATTTTCCACAAAATGCATTCTTATCTTGAAGTTACAAGCCTTTACATGTCCGTTTCAATTCTGACTACTTTGGGCTGACTCATTGAGAGTAATGCAGTAACTTAAAGTTCTGTAGTATTTTCTAACTTGTGAGCTTTTTTACATATAACATCATTTTTGTGTCCATGTAACTCTGGTTGGAAAACTTCCGTTGGGCTCTTTAAACTATCTGCTGGCAGATGGCGCGCCTGGGTGATTCAATCAGTTAAGCATCCATGACTCCTGATCTCAGCTCAGGTCATGATCTCATGGGTCATGAGTTTGAGCCCCGTGTTGGGCTCCGTGCTGGATGTGGAGGCTACTTAAAAAAAAAAAAAAACAAGAACTATCTGCTGGTAGATCAGGGCAACCGCATTCTGAGCATTTTGTAGCAATTAGAATTCATGTTTCTTATTGTATCGTTTACATTGCCATTTAAGAAAGAAGATCTGTGGCAGGAAGCTGCTCTTAAAAGTTTTCTTAAGTTCACTGTAGCTATGTTATCTTCTTCTGAATATCTAATGTTATTGGTACAGTAGATTCCATCAAGAAAGGTCTGTTTTACTGCTGTTTAACACTCAAAAATAAAACATTTATATTGTAACTATACTTACTAGCTAGGGTCAGACTTGTAATCTGGTATCATTGAGCTTTTAAATAAAAACTTTTAAATAAGAGTGACTTTTCAGCTATTTTAATTAGAACATCTCTATATCTATACTATCTTTTGTACTTGTTTAGGCTTTTAGTACTTGAGTACTTTTTGTTACTTGTTTCAGGCTTAGCAAGGAAAGGCATTAGAAGAGAAAGAATTTCTTGAACTTTTATAAACAGAGAAATTTGATTTGTCTTAAGATTTTCAGCCTATTTATGAGCTAATGCAACGCAAAGTAGAAGAAGGTAGGAGGATATTTTGTTTTATTTTTTAACTCTTGGCAAGTATAATGTTTACACTTCCAGATCTTTATCCTTTGTCAGAATGTTCTGTTTCAAATATGAGGAGAGAAATATATTAGTACTTGAGTATGTGGAGCTAAAAAGCAATTCCATCAAGATAACACAGCAAAAAACGTGTTAGCTTCAATTTCCGTCCACAATAGCTACTTGTCAAACAGTCCTTTTTTGAAAAAAGAGAAATCCATCTTGTACAAGACAACACTGCCTACCTTTGGCAGTAGACTTTTATCAGCAGTGTGACCAGATGTGTTTCTTCCGGCATGTTATTATGCCAGCTTGAAGATCCAGTAGGATAAGCAGTGATACCGATATTCTTGAAACCTCATATTTGAAAAGAAAAACAAAAATAGTTTTTTGCATTACACTTTCTTGGATATCAGAACATTAGCATTCTTTCTGCAGATGTGAGCATGCTCTGACCTGACGTTATTGGAGTTAATATTGTTTCATTGTTAAGAAGGGCTTATGAGAAACAAACTGAGGACCTCAGAGGGGAGGGGGGTGGGGGAGTGGGATAGACCGGTGATGGGTAGTAAGGAGGGCACGTATTGCATGGTGCACTGGGTGTTATACACAACTAATGAATCATCGAGCCTTACATCGGAAACCGGGGATGTACTGTATGGTGACTAACATAATATAATAAAAAATCATTAAAAAAAAAAAGAAGGGCTTATTATACATTGAGATAGCTTTGTATCTAATATTTAGATAAGTCAGTGTATCCACATGGCCTACAATTTGCAGATTAAAAAACAAACATTTAATATGTGACTTCCTTGTCTCTGATCATAAAAACATTACATGTTCATTATGGACATTTGGGGGAAGTAAAGAGAAATATAAAGAAATAAGGAAAGAAGTTACCTATAAATCCAGGACCTTAAGACAACTGCTGATATTTAAAGTACTTTTATTGGGGGGATGCTTTTTTACATACATCATTCAATTTTATATGTTGTTTTTTGTTGTTAAAATTAGGTCATCATGTTTCTATGCTACTGATATTTCTGTGTGGCCTTCATATTAAGGACAGCTTAGTCTTTCTTCTCAGTGTGAGATAATAGAAAATATTTATATATTGGTTTCTGTACCCAATTCCTGGCACAGAACTCCTAGAACATTTGTAACTTTCTAAGTGGTAAGAACACAAGGAGCATCTCTTGTTTTAGTATTTCATCTTTCACCCCATACTTAACATAGGGCTCCTAAAACCCTTGTAGATTCCTGAGTGATAAGACCACGAGGGCCATCGTTGTTCTAATGAGGTGACTCTGGGTGGACTCCTAGGTGGCTCCTAGATCGGGGCTGGTCACCAGAAAGACCAAGCTGATTTGAAGGTTGGGATTCTCTGCGAATTCTCCCCACCCCCCACCCCTCCCCACTTCTCTAGAGAGGCGAGAGGGGCTGGAAGTGGAGTAAATAATTGATCATACCTCTGTGAGGAAGCCTCCGTAAAAATCCCAGTAGGGGGTTTGGGGAGCTTCCTGGTTGGTGAGCACATTCACACCAGGAAGGTAACACTCCCCAACTCCGTGGGGACAGAAGTTCCTGGGCTGGCTCCCAGATCTCACCCGATGTATGTCTTCACCTAGTTGTTTATCTGTATCCATTAATAAACTGGTAAATATAAGTAAGTGTTTCCCTGAGTTCTGGAAGCTGCTCTAGCAAATTAACTGAATCTGAGGGAGAAAGGCTGTAGGAACCTTTGACTTATATGGCCCATTGGTCAGAAGCATAGGTGACAACCTAGATTTGTCATTGGAGTGTAAAGTGTGCTATAGTGACAGAAAGGAGTTAAATTGTAGAACATACAGCTCGTATTGCAGAGAATTGCTTGGTGGGGGAAAACCCTTCACACGTTTGGTGACCAGAAATGTTCTGTGTGAGTTATCAGTAAGGCAGACACATAGGAGAGAACCCTGGATCTTTCCTTAGTCACTCAGCTTCCTGATTGTTGGCCAGTAGGAGGATCCAGCAAGAATGTGTCGTGTTCTGGCACACTTGTTCAGTTGTGGGGGCCTGACAGTAAGTCAGGTTCCTGACATTTTTTTTTTAATAAAGATTTATTTATGTATTTTTTAGAGCACGAGAACACCCGAGCAGGGGGAGGGCTGAGGGAGAAGCAGAGGGAGAGAGAATCTCAAGCAAACTTTCCGGAGCCCTACACAGGGCTCAGTCTCATGACCTGAGCCAGAGTCAAGAGTTGGCCACTTATCCGATTGAGCCCCCCAGGCGCCCCCGGGGTCCTGGTTTTTTTTTTGTTTTTTTTTTTAATGTTTTTTTTTTTTTTTATTATATTATGTTAGTCACCATACAGTACATCCCCGGTTTCCGATGTAAAGTTCGATGATTCATTAGTTGCATATAACACCCAGTGCACCATGCAATACGTGCCCTCCTTACTACCCATCACCGGTCTATCCCATTCCCCCACCCCCCTCCCCTCTGAGGCCCCCAGTTTGTTTCTCATAGTCCATAGTCTCTCATACTTCATTCCCCCTTCTGATCACCCCCCTTTCTTTATCCCTTTCTTCCCCTACTGATCTTCCTAGTTCTTATGTTCCATAGATGAGAGAAGTCATATGATAATTGTCTTTCTCTGCTTGACTTATTTCACTTAGCATTATTTCCTCCAGTGCCGTCCATGTTGCAGCAAATGTTGAGAACTCATTCTTTCTGATAGCTGAGTAATATTCCATTGTATATATGGACCACAACTTTTTAATCCATTCATCTGTTGAAGGGCATCTCGGCTCCTTCCACGATTTGGCTATTGTGGACAATGCTGCTATGAACATTGGGGTGCATATGGCCCTTCTCTTCACTACGTCTGTATCTTTGGGGTAAACACCCAGTAGTGCAATGGCTGGGTCATAGGGTAGCTCAATTTTTAACTTTTTAAGGGACCTCCACACTGTTTTCCAGAGTGTCTGTACCAACTTGCATTCCTACCAACAATGTAGGAGGGTTCCCCTTTCTCCATATCCTCTCCAGCAATTGTTGTTTCTTGCCTTGTCAATTTTTGCCATTCTAACTGGCGTAAGGTGGTATCTTAGTGTGGTTTTGATCTGAATTTCCCTGATGGCTAGTGATTTTGAACATTTTTTCATGTGTCTGTTAGCCATTTGTATGTCATCATTGGAAAAGTGTCTGTTCATATCTTCTGCCCATTTTAGGATTTGTTTATTTGTTTCTCGCGTATTGAGTTTGAGAAGTTCTTTGTAGATCTTGGATACCAGTCTTTTATCTGTAGCATCATTTGCAAATATATTCTCCCATTCCATGGGCTGCCTCTTAGTTTTTTTGACTGTTTCCTTGGCTGTGCAGAAGCTTTTTATCTTGATGAAGTCCCACAAGTTCAATTTATCTTTTGTTTCTCTTGCCTTTGGAGATGTGTCATGAAAAAGGTTGCTGTGGCCGATGTCGTATAGGTTGCTGCCTATGTTCTCCTCTAGGATTTTGATGGATTCCTGTCTCACATCGAGGTCTTTCATCCATTTGGAGTTTATTTTTGTGTATGGTGTGAGAGAGTGGTCAAGTTTCATTCTTTTGCATGTAGCTGTCCAATTTTCCCAGCACCATTTATTGAAGAGACTGTCTTTTTTCCACCGGATGTTTTTTCCTGCTTTATCAAATATTAGTTGCCCAGAGAGCCGAGGGTCCATTTCTGGGTTCTCTATTCTGTTCCATTGGTCTATGTGTCTGTTTTTGTGCCAGTACCATGCTGTCTTTGTGATCACAGCTTTGTAGTACAGCTCGAAATCCGGCATTGTGATGCCCCCAGCTTTGTTTTTCCTTTTCAGCAGTTCCTTGGAGATTTGGGACCTTTTCTGGTTCCATACAAATTTAAGGACTATTTGTTCCAGTTCTTTGAAAAATGTCCTCGGTATTTTGATCGGGATAGCATTGAAAGTGTAGATTGCTCTGGGTAGCATGGACATTTTAACTATGCTAATTCTTCCGATCCATGAGCATGGAATATTTTTCCATCTTTTTGTGTCTTCCTCAATATCTTTCAAGAGTGATTTATAGTTTCTAGAATATAGGTCCTTTACGTCTCTGGCTAATTCCAAGGTAACGTATGGTTTTTGGTGCTATTGTAAATGGGATGGATTCCCTAATTTCTCTTTCTTCAGTCTCATTATTCGTGTATAGAAATGCAACTGACTTCTGAGCATTGATTTTGTATCCCACCACATTACTGAATTGCTCTATAACTTCTAGAGCAATAGTTTGGGAGTGGATTCTTTTGGGTTTTCCATATAGAGTATCATGTCATCTGCGAAGAGAGACATTTTGACTTCTTCTTTGCCGATCTGGATACCTTTTATCCCTTTTTGTTGTCTGATTGCTGTTGCAAGGACTTCTAGTACTATGTTGAATAATAGTGGTGAGAGTGGGCATCCTTGTCGTGTTCCTGATCTTAAGGGAAAGGCTTCCAGCTTTTCCCCATTGAGAATATTTGCTGTAGGCTTTTCATAGATGGCTTTTATGAGATTGAGAAATGTACCCTCTATTCCTACACTCTGAAGGGTTTTAATCAGGAAAGGATGCTGTATCTTGTCAAATGCTTTTTCTGCATCAATTGAGAGGATCATATGGTTCCTGAGACTTTTCTTGTTGATATGATGTATCACACTGATCAATTTGCGAATGTTGAACCATGTTTGCATCCCAGGTATGAATCCCACTTGGTCATGATGGATAATCCTTTTAATGTACTGTTGGATTCTATTAGCCAGGATCTTGTTGAGGATTTTGGCGTCCATATGCATTAGGGAAATCGGTCTGTAATTCTCCTTTTTGAGGGGGTCTTTGCCTGGTTTGGGGATCAAGGTAATATCGGCCTCATAGAATGAGTTTGGTAGCTTTCCTTCTGTTTCTATTTTTTGAAATAGCTTTAGGAGAATAGGTATTATTTCTTCTTCGAATGTTTGGTAGAATTCCCCAGGAAAACCATCCGGGCCTGGAGTTTTGTTATTTGTAAGGTTGTTTATCACTGACTCAATCTCTTCATAATTAATTGGCCTGTTTAAGGAATCAATTTCTTCCTGTTTCAGTCTTGGTAGTTTATAGGTTTCCAGGAAGGCCTCCATCTCTTCCAGATTGCTTAATTTATTGGCATATAGCTGTTGATAAAAGTTTCTAATAATCCTTCCAATTTCATTGGTGTTGGGTGTGACCTCTCCTTTTTCATTCATAATTTTATTAATTTTGGTCCTTTCTCTATTCTTTTGGATAAGTCTTGCCAGTGGTCTGTCAATTTTATTGATTCTCTCAAAGAACCAGCTTCTAGTCCTGTTGATCTGCTCTACTGTACTTCTGGTTTCTAATTCATTGATTTCTGCTCTAATCTTGGTCAACCGCTTCCTCATGAGTGGATTAGGCCTGTCCCTCTGTTGCTGTTCCAGCTTCTTGAGGTGAGAATATAAAAACTGTATTTTAGATTTTTCTATTCTTTTGAGTGAGGCTTGGGTGGCTATGTATTTCCCCCTTAGGACTGCCTTTGCAGTATCCCATAGGTTTTGGACCATTGTGTTTTCATTCTCATTGGTCTCCATAAATTGTTTAAATTGATTTTTGATTTCCTGGTTTATCGAGTCATTCCTGAGCAGGATGGTTCTTAGTCTCCAAGTGTTTGAGTTTCTTCCAAATTTTTCCTTGTGGTTGAGTTCCAATTTCAGAGCGTTGTGGTCTGAGAATATGCAGGGAATAATTTCAGTCTTTTGGTATCAGTTGAGACCTGTTTTGTGACCCAGAGCATGGTCTATTCTTGAGAATGTTCCATGGGCATTAGAATAGAATGAGTATTCTTTGGTTCTGGGGTGTAGTGTTCTATATATATCTATGAGGTCCAACTCGTTGAGTATGGCATTGAAAGCTCTTGTTTCTTTGCTGATTTCTTCTTAGGTGATCTGTCTATTGCTGATAGTGGAGTGTTGAGGTCCCCTACTATTAGTGTATTTTTATCTATATGTCTCTTTATTCTGGTTAAGAGTTGGCTTGTGTATCTTGCTGCTCCCCTGTTGGGGGCATATATATTTATAATTGTCATATCCACTTGTTGGATACATCCCTTAAGAATAATATGGTGCCCTTCTGTGTCTCTAACTACAGTCTTTAGTTTAAAATCCAATCTGTCTGATATGAGATTTGCTACCCCAGCTTTCTTTTTAGGTCCATTGTCGTGAAAGATGGTATTCCACCCCTTTACTTTCAGTCTGAATGTATCTTTGGGTTCAAAACGAGTCTCTTGTAGACAGCAAATGGATGGGTCATTTGTTTTTATCCAATCTGCAACCCTGTGGCGTTTTATGGGAGCATTTAGGCCATTTACGTTGAGACTGAGTGTTGAGAGATATGATTTTAATGATGTCATGTTGCCAGTAAAGTCTTTGTTTCTATCGGTTGTGACTTTCTGTTCTGTATCACTCTTGGGGCCTTTTTACCTTTACAGAACCCCCCTTAATATCTCCTGTAGGGCTGCTTTCGTGGTTACGAAATTGGTCAATGACTGGCGATTCTGGAAGGTCTTTATTTCTCCATCAATTCTGAATGACAGCCTTGCTGGATAAAGGATCCTTGGCTGCATGTTTTTCTCTGAAAGGCTTTAAAAATGCCCCCCCCCCCCAATCCTTTCTCCCATTCCAGGTCTGTGTGGACAGGTCTGACATAATTCTGATACCTTTGCCTTGGTATGTGAGAGATTTCTTTGCCCTGGCCGCTTTCAATACTGTATCCTTGGATCTAATATTTGCGATTTGCACTATGACGTGACGTGGCGTAGGTTTGTCATGGTTGAGATTGGTAGGGGTCCTCTCTGCCTCTTGGACACGAATGTTTGTTTCCCTTGCTAGATTAGGGAAGTTTTCAGCTACAATTTGTTCAAATATCTCTTCTAGACCTCTGTTTTTCTCCACCCCCTCAGGGATGCCGATGATTCTGGCATTGGAACGTTTCATTGAGTCAGTAATCTCCCGTAACCTACATTCCTGAGCGTGGATTTTTTTGAGTCCAGATTTTATTTTAGCTTTTTCTTCTACTAACCCATCCTCCAATTTGCTGATGTGTTCTTCTGCCTCATTCACCCTGGCCGTCAGAGCCTCTAGTTTTGACTGCATTTGGCTCATAGAATTTTTAATTTCTGCCAGATTCGCTCTCATTTCCGCCCTTAGAGATTCTATATTCTCATTTACATTTTCGTTAATACTTTTTTCAAGTCTACACGTCATCTTGACCATTGTTACTCTGAATTCCATTTCTGATGATTTGGTTATATCCATATCCATTAGTTCTGTGGCAGAGGCCACAGACTCATTGTCTTTTCTTTGCTGGGGGGGATTTCTCCTTCTCGTCATTCTGATGAGGAGAGGTTGCGGGGTTGTCCAGAGCCCAAATTATTGACTGGGACCCAGGCCGTGTGCCCTTGTTTTATAGGGACCATAGGGATGTGGGCTTCTTGATTTTTCAGCCTGCCTTCTGGGGGAGGGGCCTGCTGCACCGATACCCAGGCAACCCTGTTTGGATAGAGTCTCCGTGTCCCCTGCGAGGGGGGATAGGGATGGGCACACTGTGAGCCGGTATTTCCAGGCTTTTGTTCTCTGGCGGCTTTCCCTGGCGGTTTGCTGTGCCTCTTCTGAGAGTCAGAGCATCAGTGGCCGAATCTCAGCCTCTGTCTCAGAACAGAGAGATCGCGGACCGTTCTCCACTGATGTTCTGGCCACTTTAACTCTGTTTCTGTTGGTGCTGCTCAACCCTGCAGCGTCCCAGGATGTGCGCCCCACACCCGGTGTCCCAGCCCTCACTTCCAGGGCCGGTGCGTCTCTGTCCTTTGTGTTTCTAACACCACCAGCCGCCCCCTCGTGCTCCGAAGCTCCGGCCCTCAGTCTGGTGGCGTGCATTCCCGGCTCCCGGTCTCAGTCTGGATCCAGTGAGCACACCGGTTTCCGGAGTTCCGTGAGAAGTCTGGTGGTGCGCGCTCCCGGCTCACGGTCTCAGTCTGCTCTCTCACGGGTGCCAGTCCGCGAGTCCGCCCGCTCCCCCGTGCAGGTGGCTGCCGCTTCCCGGCGTCCAAACGCGGCGGCTCCCTCCCCCTTCCATTTATCTTCCGATGTCTGTGCGCGGTTTCACGGCTCCCCGCTTCGTACCTCAATACTCAGCACTGGAGATGTTCATTTGTAGAGATCCAGATGCATCTTCCTGTGTCTCAGGTTGATTTCTGTGGATGTTCAGGCTGGTCTGGTACCTATCCAGCTCGACTCGGGGGACCGGCTGAAAAAGGGGTCCCCTACTCCTCCGCCATCTTAACTCCAAGTCCGGGGTCCTGTTTTTATCACACTTGAGAGGGAGCCTTGGTGGCCTCTGCTGCTCTTGAGTTGCCACATACACATTTTGTCATTTTTAAACATTTCTGACATCAGGTGCAGCCAGAGATGGCGTGTTTTTATTATTTATTATTACCAATATTTAATTGGTAGCATTGTTATTTTCATAAAGGAGAGAGAGAAAATAATTGCGTCTTCCTAACTAGAGTACCTTAGATGAAGCAAAATAGCGTATCTTCTTCTTCCCCTCTGTTGAGGATGAGCGCGTCTGCCAGCCGTTGTTCTGACTCGTTCCCCTGTTATTGACCTGTTTTACTTCCGCCTCCCATCACTGATGCCACAGTCTTACTCTTCAGCTTTATTCCGTCTGACTGTGGTGTGGATCTGTTTTGTATTATCATCTTTTCTTAGGCTTTATCTTGCACTTTATCTTCTTCTAACCTGGGAGCCCTCTCCATGGTCACGGGCCTCCCGGGGTGTTGATTCCATCCAGCCTGGGTTTCATGCCATTTTACCCTCCTCGCGTGACGAAAAGGATGTCCTGGTTTTAGCCCCTTTTGAAATCAGACCGAGACTGCCATGCTTAATCTCTCCAGTAGTGTTATCCAGAGCCAGTGTCTACAAACGGACTAGTTTCCTCCAGTGCCGGGAAGTTTTGTAGTAAATAGGTTTTCTCCAGACCTGACTTCTGCCTCAGCTTGTTTCCGGGAAAGATGAACGGGTTGCATCTTAGGTTCATGTGGAGGCATCAGGTAATCAGGTCAGGCAGATGATTACTTAGATGGCCTGGGGACTCAGCAGTGTCAGAGTATGAACACGAAGAAGTGACAGTTGTCTCTGTAGCCGTAGGTTGCTGTGGAAGGCAACGAGGGATGGAATTGCCCAAGAAGGCTCTAGAGAGGGCCAAAGAAGGAGCCTTAGGGAAAATAAATTTTGAAGCTTTCGAAATGAGGAGCATAGAGAGAGTGAGTGTGGCAAGAATTTGATGAAGGTGTTGGTGCAATTCCATGCAAGTATGGTATGCTACATACAATTCAAAGAGACAGGTTCCAGAAAGAGTGAAGGGGAAGGGAAAGGTATGAGGAAAAAGAAAGCTTGATTTATTAGTTGGTCTCTAATGACTATGTCAAAAGGAAGTAGACTAAGTGTCTTGTGGAGAAGCCACTGTGTAGTGGATTGAATGGGAAGAACTGAATGGAGAGAGTGAACAACAGATACTAATGTAATAAGTATTAACCTTTTGAACCAAGAGCAACATTATTTAATGAAGAAATTAAAGGTATTCCCTTTTATCAGATAATTGTCTAAGCATATCTGCTGAAAACCAATTTGAAAATAAATATTACCTGTGATGAAGAAAATAAGATGACTCATATGCCACCAGAATTCAAAGATAAAAAACACTATTGCTATAATGCTGTGTATCTTCCAGAGTTTTAACTTATGTGTGTATGTATATGTGTGTGTATTTTACTTACAAAATGAAATCATACCGTACATATTTTTCCAACTGTACTTTTTATTTATAATACCGCAATTAAAATATTTATTGAAAATATCAACTTCTGTCACCATAGATTAATTTTGCCTATTTTATGGCTATAACAATTTAATTTTGCCTTTGGCAGCATTCCCTGACTCCCTCCTTCCTCTTCCCTGGTTTATATCCCACAGTGCCTCTATCCAGCACTTAGCAACTGGAAAGGTCCATGTCTCTTTGCCCACCATGGTATTGCCAGCTCCCATCACAGTGTGACGCACAAATTGCCCACTCCCCTCTTGATGTGTATTTCATTGTTTCCCAACGATTTGTCTTGGTGTGATAGTTACGAGCTTGGGATTCTGAAACAAGACTAGGTTCGGATCCCATCTCCTACCACTGCTTGGCTGTGCAGTATCGGACATGGGGCTCAGTTTTCTCATCCGTAAAATGGGGTTAATAACAGTGCCTACCTCATAAGGTCTGGATAGAAACATCTAAAAACATCATGGAATGCCTGTGTTTAAATTTTAAAATATAATGCCCTCTATCACCAATCTTGTACATAGGATTGATTTTGGACATTTTAAAAGATACAGTAAGATGGTAAATACCAATGTAACTACCATCTAGTTTAAGAAATAAAATATTACAAATTCAGTTGTAGTCCCTGTGGATCTCTTTTCTATTATATTTCCTTTCCTCTCCTCTCTTTCAGAGGTAATCAATAATCAATTTTGTGTTTATCATTCCATGCTATATTTAGACTTCACTCTATATTTACAACTCCATAAACAGCTGTTTTCCATATATTAAAACTGTATATTATAGTATCATCCTATAAATATCATTCGCAACTTGTCCTTTTTTTTTTTTTTTGACCCTTTTAAAAAACAAAATTGACTATTTCAGCTATTTTTACACGGACAGTTCAGTGGCATTAAATACTTTCACATTGTTTTGTAACCATCACCACCATCCATCTCCAGAACTATCTTCCCAAGCAACTATATACCCATGAAACAGTAACTCCCCTGCAACCTTTGTTGGTTGATTTAATATTATATTTGTGAGGTTTACTTACACTGCTACCTCATGCTTTTGAGATACTGTAACTGCCCCATAGCAGTCCATCCTATAAATACCCCACAGTGTATCGATCCTTCTCCTGAGGGTGAGCATTTCGGTTTTTCTGAAGTTTTCAACTCTCAGCTCCCAGTGAACATTAAGGAGGGTGTCTCTTGTGTACGTGTGCAGGAGTAGTTTCTTTAGGGCCCACGGCCAGCAGTGAAAGTTGCCGGACTGTAGGATACACCCGTCTTCAACTAGATTTTTTTTTCAGGGTACTCAGGAGCATGGCTATGCTTCAGAGGCGAGTGTAGGAGACTTTCCATTTTCTGTCCTTGCAAGCACGTGATACTGTCAGCTTTTTAAAATTTTGCCAAGCTGCTGGCTGTGACTTGTTGTCTCTTTGTGGTTTTATTTTGCATTCCTCTAATGAGTGGGGTGAGCATTTGCTCATGTTTTGGGCCATTTCCTTAATCACCTTGACATACCTTGCTTTTTTCCCCACTGGTCGTGTATATATACTTTTTTGATTTTAGGAGCATTTCTTTCAGTAATGGTCTCTCCCATAACATCGGTAGGGTTTGTTTTCTCACGTCCTTCAAGACTCCATTCAAATATCACCTTATCAGAGAATTCTTCTCTGACCGTCCTTCGGAAAGGAGTTCCCCTCCTCGGCAGCATTCTGATCCCTCTTCCCTGCCGATTTTTCACATAGTGCAGGTCACTGCCTGACTTATGTGTTTATCGTCCGTCTCTTCCCCAATTTGAACATGAGCTTGGAAGAGCAAGGACATTGTCTCGTTCCCTGCTGGGTGCTCAGTGCCTCCAATCGTACTTTGCCGGTAGTACGCATTTAATAAATATTTGTAGAATGAATATAAGAACACATGCATGCTGGTATTCAGGTTCCCAGAAATGATGACCCCAGCCTTGGGCTATGTAGAGAAAGCAAATGCTAAAGGATAATAAAAAGACCCCATTTATCCAACTTGTGAGCCCCAGCAGGGTGAGTGCATCCAATCTGTCAGAGAACCTAGGGAAAAGCATAGAACATTTCTGCTAGTCCAGAAAAACTCAAGTTGACAAAGATACAGGTAACCCGTCTTAATTCTGCCCGTCTCCCCGCAGTGCCTGCAACAACTGGATAATAGCTCCTCTGAACCAGTGGAATGGAGACAGAAACGTTCTGTGTACATGTTTCTTTTTTACTTGAGATGTACATACCATGAAATTCTCCCTTCCAAAGTGTGCAAGTCTGTGATTTTTAGTACATTCACGATGCCGGGCAACCATCACTACTGTGTCATTAATGGACATTTTCATCACCCCAGCCTTTTATTTATAATGTTAATATATATATATTTTTTAAAGACTTTATGGTTTGTGCTTAGGTTTTCAAATACCTGTATCTCTGTGTAGAGTGTGTGCTGCCTTCCAGGGCTGCTGCCCCTCGGGGTCTGCCCAGCAAACCCATGCAGGCTCCATCCAGCCCACGCCCAGCAGTTCCCGGGGGTATTCGCCCCGATCAACCAGATCTGCACTCCCCCCAGCCTCACTGGCAAGGCTGGAGGCTAGGTTCAGGATTGAACTACGTATAAGGCAGACATTGGATCTTGCAGCGAGCATTATTACTACAAGTTCTTATGTTTAATAATAAAGTTCCAGTAGCTAACATTTATTAAATGATGGCTTCCTAAATTCTAGAACTGCTGATCCTTTATGCGCGTCATTTTACTTTATCTTCGCACATTTCTTATGAGGTAGATATTGGTGTTACCCGTATTTTACAGATGAGAAAATGGAGGCTTACAAAGTTGTTTGGCTTCCTGGTATTCTTTCATTATCTTTTAGCTTGTGTTTGTGGAGGTCGTCATTGCTGAGAACCTGAATACCAGTTACGGAGGCCGTCAGACTGGTATTTAAACTCCAGTTTGGTTTGCAGAGGGCTTCATTTTGTCAGCCGTTACTCTCTACCCAGAAGATAGACGTTAGTTCTGCTACCTAAAGTTAACATTTTTCCCTCTCATGTTTATTCTATGAACCAGGACAATAAGATGCATTTTTTTTAAAGATTTTATTTATTTATTTGACAGAGATAGAGACAGCCAGCGAGAGAGGGAACACAAGCAGGGGAGTGGGAGAGGAAGAAGCAGGCTCCCAGCAGAGGAGCCTGATGTGGGGCTCGATCCCAGAACGCCGGGATCACGCCCTGAGCCGAAGGCAGACGCTTAACCGCTGTGCCACCCAGGCGCCCCGTATTTCTATCTTATATAATGTGATGAGGTGGAGATTTTCATGGGTTAGCAAAAGTTTATGGAAACATTACAATTATGGAATTCTGTAATGATCTCTTGCCAAGATACTAGTTCTGGGGGAAGATTTCGTCTGATCTGAATAATGAATTAAATTATAAATTGCCTGTTGTTTCACATGGGAAAGAAATACTTTTGGATGTAATCATCATCATGTGTAATTCATAGTGCTCACTGATGAGCTGGGAAGACCGTGGCTGTAATCTCTACTTTGCTGAACGTAGGTCATTGTACTATGTAGCAGTACGTTGCAGTGAGGGCAGCATGAGAACGTGGACAGGATTGACTATTGAAACTAACACGTTTTAAGTGAGTGGGAGAATGACAAGTTTTCCTGTTTTCTTAGAGGTGTTTTTGGTTGAGAATTGGTTGGTTCAAGTGACTTCCTTCCTCCACCACTTTTAGAAAGAAAGGTGCCGGAACTAAAGGTGACACTAATCAAGTCCTCAGAATTCCTCCTCTCTTGCAATTCACCCCTTCTTTATTGTTATTTGCTTCTAAGACTAAGACCTTTTCTTCATCCCTTGCTAAGTGCAGAATTGCAGAATATTCTGAACCGTACTTTTTAAAGCATATAGTTAATGATAGCCCTACCTCACAGAACATGGGAAAGTGCACTTTGCTGTTTCTATTGGGCAGAATGCTCCTAAACCCACATTAGAGGGATTCCAGCTTGGTAGGGGTGGTATAATTCAGCACCGCGGCGCCAGTTTAAACAAAGCCTCTGGGAAGCATTGCTCATCGCTCGGACTTGGTCTGCAGAGCTGAACGTTGCGGCTTCCCCCTTGGATAGAGCTGTATTTTTAGAGGTGGGCACTGAGACCCAGCCTTAAAAAAAGAAATCCTCTGAGGGGGCCTGTGGGAGGAGTACGTGAAGCCCCCCTGCACCAGGCTTCCTGCCAGGAGGGCCTGTATGTTCATCACTGTGGTGCTTAGTAAATGCTTCCCTAAAGAGGCGTCACAGCCACTGCCGGAAATGACCTCATCTTAGCAGCAGGGAGAGCCCCACGCTCCCACGCCACGTCGCTCTTCTTGATCTCAGGGCTCTGAGAAATACGTTTACACCGAGAAACCTGGGAGATGGCTGCGCCTCCGGAATCAGTCTTATGTTCTTGTTAAGTAGTTGAAGTGGCTTTGGAGAAAGGCTCTGGGCAGCTCCCTCACTGTGGCCGAGGGCTAGCTTTGCCGGCACGGCACCTCACAGACAAGAGTGGGGACATCATCCCGGCCATGACGGCCTCTGTACTGACACCCTGTTCTGTGGAGCCTTGGCTTTCATGGGGCTTGATTTCTAGAACATATGTAGCTGCTTCTCAACACAAGAGGGTGACAAAGTCCTGTGTGACCTTCCAGGCCAGGCCATCACCATTTAGTCGTCAGTACCCTTCTGTAGTTATTCTGTGGGCCTCTACTTTGGGCTGCCTTAGACCAGCTATGGCTCCCTGCTTTGTAGGAACCCTAGGAAATGTAGTGTTTAGCCAAGGCATCTTTATGATGCCAAACAGGAAATGTGGGGTACTGAACTGGTGGCCATCCTGGCCAATCAAGGACGTGCAGTGATTTCTGACAATCTGTGGGGGAGTGCCGGCGGATCATTCTATATTCATCCACACTGAGCACTTTGGTAGACCTTCTAGAGAAAGGCCTGATCTCTAGCCACTGAATATCAGTTGAAAGTGCAAGGATAGGGTCAGCTGCTTGTAGACAGTTGCCCTGAGCCAGAATCAGAAGCCACGAGAGGGGGTGCCTGGGTGGCTCAGTCGTTAAGCGTCTGCCTTCGGCCCAGGACGTGATCCTGGGGTCCTGGGATCGAGCCCAGCGTCGGGTCCCTGCTCAGCGGGAAGCCTGCTTCTCCCTCTCCCACTCCCCCTGCTTATGTTCCCTCTCTCGCTGGCTGTCTCTCTCTCTGTCAAATAAATAAATAAAATCTTGAAAAAAAAAGAAAAAGCCACGAGAGGAGGGACATGGGCACCCTAGCCATGCCGTCTCGCACCTGGCAGAGTGCTCTTCAGGTGGAGAAGGGTGGAGGAGGTTTAAGTTGGATCATTGGATGCTTTTGTGACAGTGAACTTCTTTGCTGTCAAGATTCAACCCTGATTCTCAACACTCGCGTACCAGTGAGACGGTGGGCTAGATACCCGCATGGCCCCCCCAGTCTGTGACAGAGCCTGTGCTCCCGAGTCACACCCTCCATGGTTTTGAAGACCGGCTCCACCTCTGCGAGCTTCGTGATCTTAGGCAGCATCCTTGTGGCTCAATTCCTTTATCGGTAAGATGAGGATACTAGGACACCCGCCTCCTCAGGTTCTTGTGAGGAGTAGATGAGTTATTATGGACAGTATTACTGGAAGGGCCTATAAAAACAAAGTTAAGACTTAATAAATAAGTCATAGCATACTTATAACTCTCCAAAAAGACTTAATGGAAATTTTTAATCTATATTTCATTTTGAGGATTTTTATGTCCCAAATTTTTAAAATACATATTCTTTTAAATAAAAATTACTCGTGAAAATACATACTTAAATTTATATCTGTTTTGGATATGCACATTTTACAGCATTCCAAGTTTACCTGGTCTCTCTGCTTTGAATATTTATTTATTTATTTATTTTTAAAGATTTTATTTATTTATTTGACAAAGAGAGACAGCCAGCGAGAGAAGGAACACAAGCAGGGGGAGTGGGAGAGGGAGAAGCAGGCTCATAGCGGAGGAGCCTGACGTGGGGCTCGATCCCATAACGCCGGGATCACGCCCTGAGCCGAAGGCAGACGCTTAACGCCTGCGCCACCCAGGCGCCCCTGCTTTGAATATTTAAACCAGAAATGCCCTTTTTTTTTAAAAAAAAAGAAAAAAACCCTGTACCTCTTTAGAGGAAGGAGAAATTCAGTATAGGAGGGAAATTCTAAAAAGAGTTTTGATACAAACATCTTCACGTAATCTTCATTGCTTTATTTCATGTGTATTATCTGTGGATCCTTTTTTGTCTTGAGTTTTAAAATGGAACAAAAATCTGTAACACTTGAAGCAAGTATATTTAGACACATACATACATACATATATTTGTAACCAGTGTGTGCATATGTTTTTGTGGTATCTCCATGTTTATTTACATACATATAAAAAATGTATGTATATATATACACACATACATGTGTATGTATATATGTATTTTGCAGAATCTCCAAATAAAAAATTTAAGTCTCAAAATTTGAGAAACTATAAAGATCACCATATGAAAAGTAAGTTGTTTTTCTCTTAAGGATTATTTTCTTTGTGAATCATATTCCTTCGTGACTTGTTAACGTAAGAGGGGAAAGATAGCTTGTCTTTTGCGCTTAGAACTTATAAAATACTAGTCAAGCCTCTCATTTCTTTCCTTGAATTTTTCCCAGTTACATGATGGTTTGTTTTGGGATGGGGATAGTTTTGAAAATAGACTTCTAAATCAAAGTTTAAAATAAAGTTAATAAAGTGAATAAAGTTAGGGAAGTTTAAAATACCGAACTAGTTTAAACTTAATGAAAATGCTACTGCCGATCATTAAGTAAAAGAGTAATAAACCCCATAGAGAAATAAGCCAAAGATACAAACTCTTAATGGAAAACGAAATACAAATGGCCCATAAATACAGATAAAAATGTCAGTGAGGAAACAAGTGCTCTCATACATCTCTGGTGAGAATATAAATTGGTACAACCTCATCTTTGAAGGACGCTTTTGTGCTATCTATTAAAATAAAAAATGCACGTGCCCTTTGAGTGAGTGGTTCATATCTGGTAATTTACCCTGAGACATAGTCACATCCACACGAAGTAAAATATATGCAAGATTATTCATTGGGACGTTATTTATAATAGCAGAAGATTAGAAGCAAGCTAAATATCCATCAGCAGAGAACCAGTTAAATAAAATACGGTACAGCCTTCTGTATACAGAAAGCGTGACTTCTTTGTGACCTGAGTGTCTGAAGGTGGAGGGAGATCTTTGGCTGTTTTCCTCTTTGCACCTTTTCAGAGTGTTCTGACTTTTAAAAAGGATAACCATCAGAAACTGCCCCAAGAAGGTAATCTTTCTAGGAAAAAGAATCATAAATACCGTTTTGTATTCCTTTTCTTTTTAGTGTTAACAGCCATTACTGAAGCTCGACTAAAGCAGAGAAGGTGTTGGAGAAGCTAAAACGCCCCTAGCAGAGAGCAGAAATTCGATTGTAAACCAGATGATAGTGGGTTATAAAAAGTAGGACATGGTAACTGTCTCATGTACAAACATTTTCATCGGAAGCACTTTTTCAACATTTTACATGTATTTGTTTTTCCTAAATATTCTACCCAACACATGAAATAATTCCCAAGACTTATGCTTGTGACTGGTCATCTTAAACATGTTATTTGATTACCGTGCGGTACAGTGTTTACTGAGAAACAGACTTTTCTTTCAGATTCCATCTCCAGTTTTTGTCGTTGTTGCTTTTTGGGTTTTTACCCTTTTGAGGTGTTCGGGCAGTGATTGTGCAGTTAGTGTTTAGTCAGAGTATTTGGTGGAACCCCGTGGGCGTCTTTCCGGTCTTCAGAAAGTGAGTGTAGGGGAGGCGTTTGATCCCACCGTGGCACATACCAACTCTGTGACCTGGGCTCAACGGCTGAGCCTCTGGAATGCCTTTGCTTCCGCACCAGTTGAGTGGGGTGAAGAGGAGTTCCGCACGTGCCAGACTGTGTGTAGGGATCAAGTGACCTAACACGTGTAAACCTCTTAGGACAGTGGTTGGCGCGTGGGCTCCATAACATTAATGCTATTCTTAATGAAGTTAGTTCAGACTTAAATGGTGATCATCTGCCTCTTACAATAATTTTTGGTTACAAATGATTGTCAGCATTTTAGAGGCTTTGTTTTTACTGTACTCATTTCAGCCACCTCTTACTTTGAGTTCATTATGTTTGCAGTCCTGTGTTAGGCCCAGGGATATATATAATTGGTTATGGTCCAGTGCCCTGGAGGAATTGCAGTCTTCTGGGGACAAATGGACAATTTCAGCAGGAGGTGACGAGCGCTGGGAGGATGCACAGGGACCATAAGAGCATAAGGAGTCCCTGGGATCAGAAGCTTCCTACATGGGTATTTAGGAGGGCACGTATTGCATGGTGCACTGGGTGTTATATGCAAGTAATGAATCATGGAACACTACATCAAGAACTAGGAATGGTGACTAACATAACATAATATGTTATGATATGGTGACTAACATAACATAATAAAAAATTATTATTAAAAAAAAAAAGAAAAAAGAAGCTTCCTACAGGAGGTGACAGGAACTGAGCCTGGGACTTCACCATTAGTTGTTACTTAAGGCATGATCTGTAAAGTCCAGCCCTGGTCTCCCAGCTGCCCAGCGCTCCCTGAGAGCCCCCACTGATTCCCAAGGTGCATTCCCAGTGGGAAAGAAGAGCAGAGCTTGGGGATACAAAAACCTTGTGTGGCTCGTTAACAGGTTCAGTTCTGCAGGAATCCAAGAGCTGGGGGATGGGTGGGGTGAGGAGTGGAATGACTAGAGATAGAACTGGTGTTGGGAAGTTCTTCAGCTGTGGTAAACAAAACAAAACAAAAACAACAACAAAAAAACAGATCTATGCTAACTCAAAAAATGCAAAATGGTCTTAGAGATCTCACTGTCCACACGTTTAAAGTGCCTAGCACCCACAGTTTCAAAAAATTTATTAAAATCTGTGGTTCTAAAAACACTCTCAATTAGTCATTTGAAGGTGAAAAAGCGTTTTTTAATGTATATTCCAATTAGATACTTTTTTGACTTAAAAATTGTGTTGAACAAAAACATTGATAATAGCTGTGTAACTATGGGGTTGTGGGTGATATTTTAACAAGTTTTCCAGTTTTCATTAAAAATACAATCTATGATAACAGTAGAGAAGAACAATTTATATTTTATCTTTAAAGTTTGCTGTAATTTTATATAGGTCAATAATGTGGCTGTGGATAATTTATTCAGTAGAAATTTCTAGAACTTGATGGTCTAAATAACCAAATACATAGAGTAATACCCGTTTTGGGCAGAGGACTTTCAGGGCCAAAGCTGTTTTCCATTTGAGAAAGTGTCTTTTACACTTTCTGAGGTATATTAAGGTCAGCCCTGAGTCGATTGTGGCTTGAATGATGGTGAACAGTAGTGACACACTGCAGCTCAAAAAATGATAAATGGTTTTAAAGATATAGCTATCCACAATTTAATAGAATTTTATCTACCCTTTGACCTCTGACTCATATATCATCAGATTATCTGAAGGATATAGGAAGAGACACCTCTTCCAAATATAGGCACACGCTACAGACCGTCTTCCTGTAGGGTGCGGGTTTCCCAGTACAACACCTTTTTGTTTTTAAAATCCAGACTTCAGGGGCGCCTGGGTGGCTCAGTCGTTAAGCGTCTGCCTTTGGCTCAGGGCGTGATCCCGGCGTTTTGGGATCGAGCCCCGCATCAGGCTTCTCTGCTGGGAGCCTGCTTCTCCCTCTCCCATTCCCCCTGCTTGTGTTCCCTCTCTTGCTGGCTGTCTCTCTCTGTCAAATAAATAAATAAAATCTTTAAAAAAAAATTAAAAAAATAAAATAAAATCCAGACTTCATAGAGCACAGGAGTCTTTCACTACAGTGTTTTTAATTGATATTTACAAGGGCAGGATTTATGTATTTTTTTCAAAAACCTAGTACAGCATTTAAAACAAAATGATAATGCGAGGAAAGTCCTGAGTGACATTCCAGATACAGTTCATCAGATCATCACAGTCAGGCGTAGATGATTTGAAAAGCTCACTGAGTGGCCGCTGTGGGGACTTGGCTTCTCAATGGTGCCCACACTGCAGGAGGCCACTTCGCTTTACCGCACACAGTTGCTGTTAACCTTGTTTGTTTTCAGTTGTTGAGTCGGGAAATGGTGTTTAACATATTACAGACTGATACAAGAGTTATTATATTTATGGGCGTTTTATATTGTTTTAGTTTTATTCTAAGAAAGTCTTTGGAGGCTTTGAGTTGATGTGTAACATTTTAATTTTTCTTAAAACAATGTGAAATATGCTTCATTTAGTATTTTTATGTATGATGTTAGGTTTCAGGAACAGATTACTGCTATTAGCTGGGAGATGCTTGTGTTACTATTGTTTCATGATTTTTAATTAACCAGTGATATGATTTAAAAAAAATTTTTTTTAAGATTTCATTTATTTATTTGAGAGAGACGGGGAGAGGGAGCCGGAGAGGAAGAGGGACAAGCAGACTTCCCACTGAGCTGGGAGCCTGACGTAGTGCTTGATTCCAGGACCCCAGGATCATGACCTGAGCTGAAGGCA
Organism: Ursus arctos; assembly: GCF_023065955.2. Lineage (NCBI taxonomy): Eukaryota > Metazoa > Chordata > Mammalia > Carnivora > Ursidae > Ursus > Ursus arctos. The sequence continues at coordinate 89,858,895 of NW_026622874.1, forward strand.
GATGCTTAACCTACTGAGCCACCCAGGTGCCCCATGATATGATGGTTCTTGAAGTGTACTGGGTATGTGTTTCCTATGGCCACTTTCTTTTTTTTTTAATTCCAGCTAGTTAACATACAGTGTAATATTAGTTTCAAGCATACAGTTTAGTGATTCAGCACTTTCATGCAACACCCAGTGCTCATCAGGACAAGTGCTCTCCTTAATCCCCATCACCTATTTAATTCATCCACCCACCCACCTCCCCTTTGGGAACCATCAGTGTGTTCTCTTTAGTTAAGAGTCTGTTTCTTAGTTTTCTTCTCTCTTTTTGTCCCTTTGCTTATTTGTTTTGTTTCTTAAATGCCACATAAAAGTGAAATCATATATTATTTGTCTTTCTCTGACTTATTTCACTTAGCCTAATACTCTAGCTCCATCCACATCCTTGCAAATGGCAAGATTTCATTCCTTTTTTTTTTTTTTTTTTTTAAAGATTTTATTTATTTAGGGCTGCCTGGGTGGCTCAGTCAGTTAAGTCCCTGCCTTCAGCTCAGGTCATGATCGTAGGGTCCTGGGATCGAGTCCCACACTGGGCTCCTTTCTCAGTGGGGACCTGCTTCTCCCTCTCCCTCTGCCTGCTGCTCCCCCTGCTTGTGCTCTCTCTCTCTCAGACAAATAAATAAATAAATAAAATCTTAAAAAAAAAATGTTTGCTAGAGCGCCAGTCATCATTTTGAGCAGGCAGTATGAGGACAGATACAAGAAGGGCACATCTTTTTAAGATGGTATGTGTATCTCTTCCATTTACATCTTTTTGGCCAAAACTTGGTCCCTTAGCACATCCTGCTGAGGGAGGTTGGGAAGTATCATCTTTTAGGTGAGTGTACAGTTGTCCTTAAATAGTTTAGGCGTTCTGCTTGATAAGGAAAAAGGGGAGAATGGGTATTAGCAGGTGACTAACAATCTACATCACTGAAGTATGAAATTCAGATGTTGTCTAACATTTGGCAGCAACGAAATAAACTTATTAAGAAGAAGAAAATATTCAAGATAAAAGAAGTCAATTAATTTGGAGGAAAAGTCCCCAAATATTTACATGTGGAAGATTATTGATGCCCATTACCAAAGTAATCTCAGTGGTTTGGTGGAGGTGGAAGGCAGATTGTATAATGTTTGTAAGAAGGATGGAGAACAAATGGCATCTTGGGAGGAGAAGGGAGACAAAGCTTTGGGATTTGTTTGGGGTGGGGTGTATTATTCGTTGTTTGGTTTGAAGTGGAGGAGGCCTCAGCGTGAACATGGAGGTAGAGGGGGAGATGTAGACATCCTTGATCTTTATGTATCTCAAATAGAGGTATGTTTTATTTCTAATTTCTAGACTAATGGTCTCATCAGTGCTTTAGGATTCTAGCATTATTGCAATGTGTGTGTTAAGACAAATATTCTTTATACTCATTCAGCACAGTGTATTTAATAAGATTTTTTTTTTTTTAAATTAGTGATAGTCCTCGACACCACGTTGGAACTAAAGGTCACTTAATGATGCTTATTTGAGAGGTAGAATTATTTGTCCTAGTGTGCATAAATCATGGATTTTCACCTGCCAAATGGTTCGAGGGGACACAGCAAGGGCACTCAGACATATGAAAAATGACCAGCACTTTGAATTTGTTTTTACTGGTATTTACTTTGAATTTGCAGATAGTATTTAGGGAATATTTACTTGTTAGTCGGAAGTGGTTTAGGGTTAGAAATGGGGGAGATGCACTGCCACAAATGGGTCTCACGGAAGTCATCAGCCCTCTATCCCTAAGAGACCAGTAGGCATTCTTTGCTGCCACTTTGTAGACTTCATCCTCTCTAAGTTCTTTCAAGTGGAATAATTCAAAGCCGTTCATCTCAAGGCTCATTTAAAAAATTTTATCGTAGGTATTGCCATTTGTGGAGATTAGAGTTGAACCTTTTTATGAGAATCGTTACATTTGATTTATGAAAAGAGTTAGGAGGAAAGGGAAATCAAAAGAATGGTCAGAAGCTAATTTCTTCTGCTTATTGAAACCAGAAAGAAGGAAGTACTTTCTCAAACTGACATTTGAAGACCTTTATTAGTGTATTTGGGCAATGAAGATAGTGGAGACTCCAAGCTCGGTTTGATTTATGGCAGCGGGAAGATAACCCGCTCTGCTGACGTGGCCCGTGAGGAGCCAGGACACGTGGCAGAAACTCATTTGCCACCTTCATAGGAGTAACAAAAATGATGCCATTAGTTCCTTCCTAGTCTGTGAGGTTGGACTGAAATAAATACCATTTATATTCCATCGTTTGCACCGTCACTTCATCCAACCACACAGTGGGGAAAAAAGGTGTTTTGCCTGTAACAAGTTAGAAATGTTAAAAACCACATAAATAGAATTTGAGCAACCCTTAAAGTTGGTTAACTTCATCTCCACCAGTTTTTGCTTTTTGTTTTGTTTTTTGAGAGAGACAGCTTCATCTCCACCAGTTTTTGCTTTTTGTTTTGTTTTTTGAAGAGGGAACATAGCAGGGGGAGTGGGAGAGGAAGAAGCAGGCCCCCAGCAAAGCAGGGAACTCGGTGCAGGGCTCGATCCCTGGACCCTGGGATCACGCCCTGAGCCGAAGGCAGACGCTTAACGATTGAGCCACCCAGACGCCCCCATCTCCACCAGTTTTAAGAGTCTTTCTGATGAGATAGCTTCTAGGTTTATAGCCTGGAGTCACATCTCAAGATATCAGGAGACACTGAGCTGGTGCAGTGCCTTCACAAAACCTCTGTCTTACCTTAGCGTAAAGAGCATTTCTGTTTTTTCCTGTTCCTGCCTCAGGATGGAAAATGATCGTCTTTTGACTTTATGTACTTTGAAAATAACCTGGTAGACACAGAAGACATTGGAGAATCCCTCCGTTGTAGGTGCATTTGTGTATTTGTAACCCATTGCAATGAAAGTGCCTCTCTGTGTTTCCCAGGGGAAAGGCAGTGATTATTTTGAGATTCCTGCTTGCCAGTTTCTGGGGATGTTGGCATGTAGGGGCTGAGGACAGGATGGCATAGCAGAGCACACAGATCACCTCCCGCCCATCTTTTTAGATGGTTCCACTTGGTGGAGTTGCATTTTGAATACATTGGGTTCTTTACCAAAAGTAAAGATTATTTCCTAAAAATTCCATGTAGTAGGAAAAGTCACATTGGAAGAATTTAGCACTTAAAGCAAAATTTAGATTGAAATAGGGAATTATAGTGAATCAGTGAAAGCCCTTACAAATACTATGTTCGTAGAGAATATTAATAACATTTTATAAATCTTTAATTAGCAATGGGTACTGTTAACTTCTGCTTCTCTGTTCCTTGCTTGCAGTAATAGTTTCAGACTCCCCTACAGTAACCACATGATAATTGCAAATTTGTTTTGCTCTGTGTTTATGCATAGTAAATAACGCCTTTGCTTTTTTCTTCCTCTTCGACCCATGGCTAAATTGTTGACTTTCAGGTTTCGCTATGGTTCAAGAAACCCAGAGAATAGGGTGCTTGAAATTAAAAGCCTGGGGATAAATTTTATTTAATTCATTTCGTTTATCATATTTTAAAATGTTCTCCTTAACACAGAGTAGCTACCTATGGTTAACTTTATCCCAGATCTTACCAGAATTTATCGAAATTAGAATTTCCTGTTTCCTAATCGGTTCCAAAGTGTATTTTATTTTATTTATTTTTTTTAAAGATTTTATTTATTTATTTGACAGACAGAGAGAGCCAGCGAGAGAGGGAACACAAGCAGGGGGAGTGGGAGAGGAAGAAGCAGGCTCCCAGCGGAGGAGCCTGATGTGGGGCTCGATCCCAGAGCACCGGGATCACGCCCTGAGCCAAAGGCAGACGCTTAACGACTGAGCCCCCCAGGAGCCCCCCAAGGTGTATTTTAAGGCCTGAATTTGTTTTGTCCTTTTAACTCTTATTCCTGTCTGTAATCCAAAAACCTCAACTGCTCTACCTTTTATTTTCTATCCTTTTTTCTCTTGCTAATGCCGAGATCTCTCTTTTTTGTGACCTCTCCCTTAGTAGTGATTCAGAAATTCCTGTACATTCTCATTGAAGCGTTCAGAGTTAAGGAAAATATAAATCTACAGGTGGTGAAATTTTACAAACAAGGAACTGGTGATGGAGGAGGGGTTACCATGTCTAGAGGCAGCGTCTGAAAGCAGTTATTTCCCAGCAGGCATCATAGCGACTGATGGGGGGGTGGGAGACGACAGCCCTAGGCCCAGATCTGACTTGCCTCTGCTTTTGTAATAAAGTTTTACTTATTTACATACTGTCCATGGCTGCTTTCCTGTTACAATGGCAGAGACCTGTTAGAGCCGCAGAGACCGTTTAGCTCCCAAAGCGACCCCTGGATGGAACTCTCCGTTCGGGCGCTGGGGCCTCGCTGGCCGGCTGCCCTTGGTCCTCCTGAACTCGGCTTTGTTCACCTGACCACCGTTTGCTTCCTGAAGCTCTCTCCTCCCTTGGTGTCTTCGAACATTTCACTCTCTCATTTTTCTGTTCCTTGCCACCTCCTCCCCCTTTAGGCCTTGCCTCACACCCTGTCATTGGAGGTGTTTCCCAAGCTTCAGTCCTCAGGCTTGCTTTGTCTCTCGTGATCTTGCTCGAACACATCTTTCTGTGCTCCCTGCACCCCAACCCTAGCCCCGTTCCCTCTCCTGAGTTCTGTTTCCTGTTTTCTAACGAAATGTGCCTCCCAGACAAACTCACCTGTTGCTCTCTGCTGGCTCCTGGGATTCTGAATGTCTGAAACCCACCTCGCCTGTGTTCTCAAGCCTGCTTTCCTCCCTGCCTCCCCTCTTCCTATTAGCATGGCTGTTCTGCAATCACTCTTCACCAGGAAGAAGTCGTTTTTACTCTTAATTCACACTTAACCATAGTTGAGATTAGCATCTTATATTTCTTGGGCTTTCCCCATAACACCAAAGCTATACATGCAGAGTATATGTCCTTTTAGTCTTATGTTTATATATACACATATGTACCAGTATTTTTTTAGGTATCGTACTGTATGAATTGTTTTATAGTTTGTGTTTTTAAGACAAAAAAATTACTTTATCAAATTTACTCTCATAAAAGTTACAAAAGTGTAAAAACTAAAACCTCCCTATTTGAGCTCCACTCCTTTGACGCCTTAAATCTTATTTCCCAGAGGGATTTCTGTTCACTTTAGAAGCATCTTTGGGGCGCCTGGCTGGCTCAGTCAGTAGAGCCTGTGACTCTTGATCTCGAGGTTGTGAGTTTGAGCCCCACATTGGGTGTGGAGTCTACTTAAAAAAAAAAAAAAAAGTATTTTCATTCACATATTTAATGCATGTAAACTATACTTGAATTTTAAAAATACAGACTGGATCTTGCTTTACATATTGCCTATAGGTTGCTTTTTTTAAATCAATATATTTTGTACCTCTGTATTTGAATACAGATAATTTTACCTCATTCTTTTATATAGCTGCACCCATATGGCTATGTTATTTAACCATTTCCTGATTGATGGTTATTTCTATTTGTTTGTTATTATAACCAGTGGAGTATGTTTTTATTTTTTAATGAAATTGTACTTTAGAACAGTTTCAGAGCTATAGAAAAATTACAAAAACAGTACAGAGAGTTCCCATGCACTATTATTTCTCTATTTTTAATATGTTACATTTGTATGGTACATTTGTCATAATTCATGAACTAATACTGATGCATCAAATTCATATTTTATTCCAGTTTCCCTTCTTTTTTCTTTTCTTTTCTTTTTTTTTTTTTTTTTAAGATTTTATTTATTTGACAGAGAGACAGCTACTGAGGGAAGGAACACAAGCAGGGAGTGGGAGAGGAAGAAGCTGGCTCCCAGCAGAGCAGGGAGCCCGATGCAGGGCTCGATCCCAGGACTCTGGGATCATGACCTGAGCTGAAGGCAGACGCTTAACGACTGAGCCACCCAGGTGCCCCCAGTTTCCCTTTTCTGTTCCAGGGTCCCCCATTCCATTTAGTAGTCTTGTCCCCATAGGCTTCTCTTGGCCAGTCTTTTTTTTCAGACTTTCCTTGTTTTCCTTGCCTTGACAGTTTTTAGAAATACAGGTCAGGTATTTTGTAGAATGTCCCTTGATTGGGATTTGTCTGATGTTTTTCTTGTGATTTGACTGCAGTTACATGTTTTTGAGAAGAAGATCACAGAAGCAAAATTTATATACATTAAGATTTTCTCGGGAGGTTCTTGGGTGGCTCGGTTGGTTGAGCATTCAAGTCTTGATCTCAGGGTCATGAGTTCAAGCTCCATGTTGGACTCCACGCTGGGTGTGGAGCCTACTTTAAAAAAAAAATAATAAGTTTCTCTCTTTCAGCTGTAAAGTTCTGTGGTTTTGATTAATGCACAGTGTCATGGATCCACTGTTAGATTATCATGTAAAACAGTTTCACTGCTCCAGAAAATCCCCTGGGCTTCACCTATTCAAAATTCTCCACCTCCCCGCAGATCCCTGGCAACCACTGATCTTTGAACTCGATAGTTTTGTGTCTTCCTGTATGTCATATAATTGGAATCATATGGTATGGAGCCCTTTCATACTGGCTTTTTTCACTTATGTTTATACAGTTGAGGTTCCTCCATGTCTTTTGATGGCTTGATAACGCATTTCTTTTTTTATCATCAATACTTCATTATATGGATATACCACAGATTATCTGTTCCTCTGTTGAAGGGCATCTTGGTGGCTTCCAGTTTTTGGTGATTATGAGTAAAGATGCTGCAAACATTTGCATGCAGGTTTCAGTTAGTTGAGTAAATATCTAGGAGCTCCATTGCTGGATTGATGATAAGTCTGTGTTTCAGGCTGTAATGAATTGCTTGAGCTGTCTTCCGAAGTGGCTGTCACATTTTGCATTTCCCCTGGCAATGGAGAGTTCCTGTTGCAGCTTATTCTCATCAGCATTTGGTCTTGTTAGTTTGGTTTTAGAACTTCTAGTAGCCACATAGTTAGATCCCGTCGTTTTAATTTGGGGTTCCCTAATGGTAAATTGTGTTGAGCATCTTTCAATATGCCTGTTTGCCATCTGTATATCTTTTTTCTTGAGTCGTTTGTTCAGAGCTTTTGCCCATTTCTTAATTGTTTTTTTTTTAAATTGTTGAGTTTCAAGAGTTCCTTGGATATTTTGGATATGAAATATTTATCAGATACATGCTTTGCGAATACTTTCTTTCAGTCTGATTTGTCTCTCATTCCCTTAACAGCATCTTTCTCAAAACAGAATTTTTTAATATTAGTAAAGTCAAACTTCCCAGGTTTTTTCTTTCATAGATTATGCTTTTGGTATTGAATCTATAAACTCATTACCAAACCCAAGGTCACATTGATTTTCTATTGTGTTTTCTTCTAGAAGTTTTATAGGTTTGCATTCTATATTTAGGTTTTTTCTTTTCTTTTTTTTAAATATTGTATTATTTATTTGACACAGAGAGAGAGAGAGAGTGCGCACAGTTAGGGGGAGTGGTAGTGGGGAGAAGGAGAAGCAGGTTCCCCACTGAGCAAGGGAGCCTGATGCGGGACTTGATCCCAGGACCCTGGGATCATGACCTGAGCTGAAGGCAGATGCTTAAGTGACTGAGCCACCAAGGTGGACCTACATTTAGGGGTGTGTGTGTGTGTGTGTGTGTGTGTGTGTGTATGAAAGGTGTAAGGTTTGTGTCTCCATTGATTCATTGATTGATTGATTGATTGATTGATTCATTCATTCATTCAGTGTGGACGTCCAAATATCCTAGCACCATTTTGTTGAAAAGACTGTCTTTTTCTCAATTGAATTGCCTTTGTTCCTTTGCTAAAGGAACAGTTGACTTTATTTGCCTGGGTCCTTTGCTAAAGGAACAGTTGACTTTATTTGCCTGGGTCCATTTCTTAGGTATCCTGATGATGTATATGTCTTCTTTCACCAATATTGTATGGTCTTATTTACTATAGCTTTTATAGTAAATCTTGAAAATGGATCATGTGAGTTCTCCAACTTTGTTCTTCCTTAGAATTGTGTAGGTTGTTGTAAGTCTTTTACTGTTCCATATAAACCCTGTAGTTTGTCAGTATCTGTGAAATAGCTTGCTGAGATTTTGGTTGAGATTCTGTTGAGTCTGTAGATCAAGTTGGGAAGAAGTGACATGCTAACAATATTGAGTCCTCCAGTTCATGAACACAGAATATTTCTCCCTTTAGATTTTCTTTGATTTCTTTAATCAGACTTTTATAGGTTTTTACACATAGATCTTATATATAGTTTTGTTAGATTTATGTATAAGTGTTTCATTTTTTTGGTCCTATTGTAAATTTTTTTTTTTTAAATTTCAAATTCCAGTTGTTCATTGCTGGACTATAGGAAAGCAGTTGACTTGTATATTAATCTTGTACCCTGTGATCTTGCTGTTCTCACTTAATAGTTCTAGGAGGGGGTTTTGTCTTTTGTTTTGTTTTTTTTTAGATTTTCTGCATAGACAATCATGTCATCTGTAAATAAAAAGTTTTATTTCTTCCTTTCCAATTTCTATACCTCTTATTTCTTTTTCTTCTCTTATTGTACTAGTTGAATCTTTTGGTACCTTGTTGAATAGGAGTGGCGAGAGGGGACATCCTTGCCTTATTCCCAGTCTTAGGGGGGGAAGGTATCCTGTTTCTCACAATTAAGTATTGTATTAGCTGTGGATTCTTTGTAGATATTCTTTATTGTTTTGAGGAAATTCCCCTTTATTCCCCGTTTGCTGAGAATTACAGCATGAATAAATGTTGGCTTTTGTCAGATAATTTACTGCATTAATTGATTTTCTACACTATGATTTTTCTGCACCAGCCTGTTTGATGTGCGATGTTGAGTTTTTTGAATACTGAACCAGCCTTCGATACCTGAAATAAATCCCGACTGGTCAGCACGTGTGTAATTATTTTTATACATTGTTGGATTCAATTTGCTAATGTTTTCTTTTTAAGTCTATGCTCAGGAGAGATATTGACCTCAATTTTCCTTTTTTAAATGCCTTTATCTGGTTTTGATTTTAGGGTAATGCTGGCCTCAGAATTCTATTAGAAGCGGTGCCTCTGCTTCTGTTTTCTAGAAGAGATTGTAGTAAATGGTATCATTTCTGTCTTAAATGTTTGGTAAAACCCAACTGGGCTTGCTGCTTTCTGGAAGGTTATTAATTATTCATTCAATTTCTTTAATATATATAGCCCTAATCAAATGATTTCTTCTTATGTGCATTTGGTCTTCAAGGAGTTTGTCCATTTCATCCGTGTTATCAAATTTGTGGGCATAGTGTTGTTTAAGTATTCCTTTATTATTACTTCATTGTCCATGGGGTCAGTGGTGATGATCCCTCTCTTTATTTTTGATCTCGGTAAATTACACTTTCTATTTTTTTTTTCTTGGTTAGCCGAAATAGAGGCTTATCCGTTTTAATTGATTTTTTTTTCCCCCTTCGGAGACCTGTGTTTTGGTTTTGTTCATTTTTCTCTATTGGTTTTCTTTTTTCACCGTCATTGATTTCTGCTCTAATTTTTATTATTTCTTCTACTTGGTTTAGGCTTAAATTGCTCATCATTGTCTACTAAAGTGAAGGCTTAGGTTATTGATTTTTTTTTTTTTTTATTCGGCAGAGATAGAGACAGCCAGCGAGAGAGGGAACACAAGCAGGGGGAGTGGGAGAGGAAGAAGCAGGCTCATAGCAGAGGAGCCTGATGTGGGGCTCGATCCCAGAACGCCGGGATCACGCCCTGAGCCGAAGGCAGATGCTTAACCGCTGTGCCACCCAGGCGCCCCTTAGATTATTGATTTTTTTCACTTAGGACTATGTCATGACCCTTTGTGTAAATATTCTATTACACTGAGTTTATTTGCTGCGTAGTTGTTCATCAAGTGGGTTTGCCGTTAGTTTTTTTTTTTTTTTTAACCCATCTGCTATTAAATACCACTGTGAAAACCTGTGTACATCTTTGCTCACATTTCTGATTACTTACTTAGAATAAGTTCTGGAAGAGAAATTCCTGGGGTAAGAAATTATAGTTGTAAATGTTTTAAATAGATATTGCCAAATTTGCCCTGCAGTAAGTTTATATCACATGGTCTTGTGATTTCTGTACATTTTTACCAACTTCAGATATTAATATTCCATCATTACTCTGCTTTAGAAAACAATAAAGTTTTATATGTGCATTCTGATAAGTCTTATTTTTTAAAAAAGATTTTATTTATTTGAGAGAGAGAACACAAGCCAAGGGGAGAGGCAGACATAGAAGCAGACTCCCCGCTGAGCAGGTAGCCTGACGCGGAGCTCGATCCCAGGACCTTGGGATCATGACCTGAGCCGAAGGCAGACACTTAACCAACTGAGCCACCGAGTTGCCTCTGATAAGTCTTATTTTTAATGTTAATTTTCTTTTTGTTGAAGTGTAACATATATCACTAAAGTATACAAGTCCTAATTAAGTGTACAGCTTGATGAATCTTTAAAGTCAATCCACTTGTATAATTAATACCCTAAAGGTCTCTTTCATGTCCCTTCCCCACTAGTAGCCACTCTTCTGAATCATTAAATATGTACTCTTTTATTTGGTCTAGCTTCCTTAGTAGCATTATACCCATCAGCTTTATCCATGTTATTGTATGTAGCAGTAATTAATTTTTTTCATTGACCTGTAGAATTCCGTTGTAAATAGGTCACAAAACTTTTTAAATTCATTCAACTGTTGATGAACATCAAGGTTGTTTCCAATTTGTGTCTATTATGAACATTGCTGCTTTGAACTTTTTTTTTTAACCAATGCCCATTGTATTAATGTGTATTTAATTATCTGTGGTATTAAAATAATTTGCTGTATTTTTCTTGACCATTTGTATGTATTTTTCTGTGAAATCGTGTTTTGGTTCTTAACCATTCTTTTGAGATGTTTGTGATTTTCATTAACTTGCAAATGCTTTTTATTAAGGCCTGAGGATCTCTTTCTGTGTGTGTGCATATACACACATACACACGTATATGTGTGCATATCTAGCTGTTTACTTTTTTAAAGTATGGTATGAAACAGGGGTTCTTTTTCCCTGGTGTTGATAATTGATTGAAGCAATATCCATTGTTTGAATAATTCATTCTCTGCACCATGATTTGTGATGGCTGCCTGTTGTAATCAAGTTTTCATATATTCATGGATGTTTCTAAACTCTCTACTGTCTTACATTGGTCTTTCTTTCTTGTCTCATTGCCACATGGTTACTATAGCTTTAATAAGACTTGATATTTAGCACCAAAGACTCTTCAATCAAAATTGTTTTTTCTTCAAAATTGTCTTGCTGATTCTTAGTGCCTTTATAATACATTTTCATCTTTATTTTAGAACCAATTTGTCAGTTTTCGTACCCAACAACCACAGGCACACACACAAGTTTGGGATATTGATTGGAATTGCGCTGAATTTGTAGTTTAATTTGGGAAGGTTGCCGTCTTTATGAAGTCATCTTCTGTTTGTCGCTTATTTTAAAGTTGCCGGCTCTGTCACTTTAATTTTCTTTTACTGGAGTTTATTTTCTAATTGTGGACTATGTTGGCTGTCTTCGGGGAATGTCACATTTCCACACATCTTTGGAAATTGTTTGCAGGCTCTTCTTGAGTAGGAGGTTATTTTTGCTTACACGGGTGCTCTAACAGGCTGCTAGGTCCAATTCCTGGCCACAAGGCTGTTTCATTATATTTTTTTCAGCTAGCTTTATCTGTGGACTTCTCATTTTTCATTTCATCTATATTGCAGTGGGGATGGCTCAAGAGATGAAGTATCCTTTTGACCATATGTCCATTATACGTCCTATTTGGTAAATAATGTGAATCAGATTAGTAAGGATTTGGATGAAAGGCTTAATTTTTGGCATTTTAGTATCTGTATAGCGAGTGCCATCTACCCTTCTTCCAGGCTCATCTTGCTGTCATTCCAGATTCACTTTCTTATGAGTCAGACATGAGCTAGAGTTCTGTATACACAGGCACATCTTGTCACTGTTAAGCTTTCCAGGGAGGAAATTTTATAGGCTTACTTCATGCACTTAGTCACCTTCTAATGACTCATTCCCCCCCACCCCCCCACCCAGAGCCAAGTTTAGGCACAGGGAGGTTAATTCGTGGGTTAAAACAATCTGAACATTTCTTAACTATAAAATGTTTGCATTTGGACAGTTAATTCCCCAGGAAGGGAGCCTTTAGTATATAACATTTAGGGCTTAAATTCACGCATTGTTCCAAGTAATATTTCTGGAGAAATAGATCTATAGGATTTATTGAATTTAGGGGTGTATGGTTTCTGGCCATTCCATATTCCTTTCAAATTTACTGTCAGTAGTTCTGCCGGATGTGTTTTGGCTATATTGAGATAGCCTCCTCATACCATCTTCTGTACCCTTTGGATTCAGGTGTTTCTGTTTGTGTCTGCTGCAGGATGATGGATGGACCTTGCCTGTGGGAACATTGCCAGAGATTTTACTTCTTTGTCAATATCCGCAGTCATCCGAGTCGATGTTGCTTCGGTGATTGGAGTCTGTGTATGCACCCTGGTGTAGGCAGTAACACGATCTTCTACTTATTGGGTTTTATGACATTGTTTACCTGACTCGTATTTACTCTTCTGTAGATAGGCTACGTCTCTCATTCACCTTGTGGCAGAGGCTTTGGACTTTAGAGGTTCTGTCACGTGGAAAGTAGAGAGAGTGGCCCTATGATTTTTGTGCTCAGCTCTTTTTTCCTCTAGAAACCTTAGCGTTTACTTATTCTCTTTCATTTATTTTTGTTTTGTCTTTATTCTTTATATTCTTTCTCCCTTATTTATCTTTTCTTAAAGATTATTATTCTCATTCCTTTTCCTTGCGTTCCCATGTTGTAAATTTCTACATTAGTGGTTCTCAGGGCACAGTTCATTTTCACACAGTGAAAACTGTCCTGTTAAAATGCCAGTGGAGTGGCGCCTGGGTGGCACAGCGGTTAAGCGTCTGCCTTCGGCTCAGGGCGTGATCCCGGCGTTACGGGATCGAGCCCCATGTCAGGCTCCTCCGCTATGAGCCTGCTTCTTCCTCTCCCACTCCCCCTGCTTGTGTTCCCTCTCTCGCTGGCTGTCTCTTATCTCTGTCGAATAAATAAATAAATAAATCTTAAAAAAAAAAAAAAATGCCAGTGGAGCCACGTCTTCCACTTTCTCCCAGCCTCCAAAGGATGGAGAAACAATGCTCCATATTACTCTTGGGCTTTTCTGAAGTGTAGATATTGCTGCCTTTTAAATCCTCTAATGGGAATTTTTTTCCCCCTGCTATTGGGTATTTATTTACAGTCTCTCCTTCTGTCATTCAACTGCCAGTGCCCTTAGCCTCCTTTGTCTTTTGCCTTTTGCCCTTCTGAACTTTCACTTCTTGTGGGTCCTCAAGAGATGAACCCCTTTGCGTATGTGTCTGTTTATGCACTATAATACGTGTCTGCGTGTGTGGTCTCTTCTGTATCTATACGTAGAGCACATATACGGTTTCACCCTCCTCCTACTCCTTCACACAGGCAACATCTTCCTACATATTAGCCATGTTGCCAGGAGAATGTCAAGCCCTTCTTTCTTTTTTGCTATTTAAGTAACTTGTAGAGGCACATGGCTCTTCAAACTCCGGGCATGCTCTGTCTCGTATTCCAGTGGATATGCATGGTCTTCTGAGGCTCTGCTGAACCCAAGGCAAATCTTTTTCTGTATCCTTTACTAAATTTCTGGTCTTTGGGCAGGAGAATTTAGTTTAAGCCATCTGCTATAATGGATAGTTGAAATCAGGAATATCAAGAGACTATTAAGCTGATTCAGTCTCATCTCAAGAGTCAGTACTACTAAAAAGTGTGTGTGTGTGTGTGTGTGTGTGTGTGTACATGTTTTCTGACCCCCCAACTTTCATTATATTTCCTTCCAAGCCTCTTTTATGTCATTAATAATACCATATAAGTACACTTTTGTCTTTAGCCTTTTAAAAATTCAACACTATAACATAAAAATTATCCCTCATCATTAAACATTCTTCTAAAACCAGTCATTCTCAATAGGAACAAGTACAAAAACACAAGTCCCCCTCCCCATTTCCTACCCCTTTCTGAAAATCACATCTCTATTGAGCTCTCTCCCTTTGTTAGGAGTGTGTTTCTCTGCTATGTTAGGATTCATAACCACCGCTCTGAAATATCATCTTTAGTGTTAAATAGTTATGTCATAAATCATCTTTCTCTTTCCTGGGATTGAAGCTCTTGAGAGTTTATAATATCTCATTATTATAAATAAAGCTGGAATGAACATTCTTATTCATCCGTATTTGTCCACAATTTTTATCATTTCCAAAGGTGAAAATTTTGGAAGTGCAATTATTGGGTCAACAGATTTGAGTATTTTTCAGGTTCTTTAATCATGTTGCTGTGTTACTTTCCAAGGTGTTTTTACTGAATTCTGCTTTAATCATCAGTGAGTGAATATGCCTGTCTTGTTAAACTCTAGGCAGCACTGGATATTGCTATTTTAAAAAATCTTTGCCAATCTGATAACCCAAAATGGTACCTCATTACTGCTTCAATTTGCATTTCTTTGATTACTAGTAACTCAGTACCATATTTTAGGAGACCATTTTATCTTGTTTTGACACAGCTTCAACTTGAGTTCGTCTTGAATTGCAACTGTCAAGATAAATTGTTGGAATTAAGAGCTGTAGTCCTGGGATATAATAACCTCATCCAGACTATGTAGCACTGAAAGCTGCCTAATTAGAAACAACAGAATTCTGTCTAACTCACAGTTATATATTTTTAAACTTTTTATTATAGATTTTTAAAACACGCAAGAGAAAAGAGAATAATACAAAGAGTTCCTGTGTAACTGTGATCTTCACTTTGACAACTATCGGCAGTCTTCATTTCTTGTTTCATCTGTCTCCCCTGTGTTTTGGGGGTGGAGGAGGCATTGGAATATTTCAAGTCAAATACATCTATCACATTATCCATGAATACTTGTGTATATAACATAAAGGGCTTGGGGAAAAAAAATGAGTGCCTTTTCCCAGCATTTTGCTTATATTTCATCTCTCATAGGATTTATTATTAGAGTATATCATCCTTACAGGAAAGTGCACAGAGCTTAAGTGGACGGCTTGGTGAATTATTATAAAATGAACACACCTCTGTGTTCAGCAAGCAGCTTAAGAAATACAATATTAAGAACACCTTCACAGTCACCCTTCTGCACCATTCATGTTTCCTCCTGGTCATTAGCCCCTCTTTGGTCTAAAAACAGTCACTGTTTGACTTCTGACACTGTAAGATAGTTTTCCCTGTTTTCGAACTTTATAGAAATGGAATCATACAGTACAGAACTGACCCTTGAACAATGCCGGGGTTGGGGTGCTTGCCCTCTTGTGCAGTTGAAAATCCATGTATAACTTTTGCCCCCCAGAAACCAGCTACTAAAAGCCTGCTGTTGACCAGAAGCCTTACCCATAGCATAGTCGATTGACACGTATTTCGTATGTTATATGTATTATGTACTGTATTCTTACAATAAAGTAAGCTAGAGAAAGGCAAATGTTAAAAAGTCATGAGGAAGAGAAACTACATTTATACCGAACCATAAAAAATTCACGTATAAGTGGATCTGTGCAGTTCAAACCCTTGTTGTTCAAGGGTCAACTGTATTTTTCTTTACAGGGTTGTCAGATTTATCCATGATGCATGCAGTTGTAGTCCCTTCATTTTCATTGTTGTATTTCATTATATGAATATGCTACAGTTAATCTATTTTACTGTTGAGGAATAGTCACGTCGTTCCAGTTTTTGGCTATCATGAATCATCCTGTTAGTAATATTCCTGTGCATGTGTTTTGCTGTATGTATTTGCTCATTAATGTTGGCCGTGTATCTAGAATTGCTGGGTCATTTGGTATGCATGCACTCACCTTTAGTAGGTCATGCCGATTTCTAAAGTAACGTATGAATTTACACTCCTAACAGCAGTGCGTACCAGTTGTTTCGCATCCTTGCCACCAACTGGTTTTGTCAGTCTTTGTGGTGGTGGTGAAACAGTATTTTCTTGGGGATTGAATTTGCATTTCTATTCACTGGTCATTTGGATACCCTCTTTTGAGAAGGATACTTGCTTCAAAGTTAGTGTTCTCTGTCCTTAAGTCATAAAAACCATTCTTATTCAAGGCCATACAGGGACATTATGGCTTTTGCCGATATTTCTTTTGCATTTGTCTTTTTTCTTTTTTTTAAAGATTTTATTTGTTTATTTGACAGAGAGAGAGACAGCCAGCGAGAGAGGGAACACAGGCTGGGGGAGTGGGAGAGGAAGAAGCAGGCTCCCAGCAGAGGAGCCTGATGTGGGGCTCGATCCCAGGACTCTGGGATCACGCCCTGAGCCGAAGGCAGACGCTTAATGACTGAGTCACCCAGGCGCCCCAACATTTGTCTTTTTTCTTATTGGTTTGTAGAAGTTATTTATATATGGTAGCTATGAGGAAATGTCTTTTTTCAGTCTATGGCTTGTCTCTTTCTTTTCTCATATCTTTTGATAAGGAGAAGTTGCTAATTTTAATGTAGTCTAGCTTAATCAGGCTTGCTTTTCTGTTGCGTGCGTTTTAAACTGTTTAAGAAAGTCATGAAGAGATTCTTATTGTTTAAATATTTTGGTTATTTTTCTCTCACATTTAGGTCTATAATCCATTAAAGAATTTTTTTAAGTGTGGGTGCTTTTAACCCCCTACATGAACATCCATTTCACCTAGCACTGTTTATTTAAAATACCATCCTTTTCTACCTTGTTCTATCGTGTCAATTTTGTAATAGATCAAATGTCCATAGTTGTTGCTCGTTTCTGGTTTTTTGTTGAGATTTATAATGGATAATTGACATATGACATTTTGTAAGTTTAAGGTGTGTTCATTTGATACATTTATGTAATGCGATATGATAACCATGGTAGTGTAAGCTAACACTTCCATCACATCCAATAATTATCTTTTTCTTTATGGTGAGAACATTCAAGATTAGTCTCTTAGCAGCTTTGAAGTATATGATGTAAGATAGTGTTAACTATTAATCACAATGCTGTGCATTAGATCTCTAGAACTTTATTCATCTTATAACTGCAAGCTTGTACCCTTTGACTAGTATCTCTCCAACCCCACCCCCCCAGCCCCTAGTAACCACCATTCTACTCTGTTTCCATGAGTTCAGCTTTTATAAATTCCACATATAAATGATATCATACAGTTGACTGTTAAACATCATAGGGGTTCAGGGCATCAACCCCCTGTGCAGTGGCAAATCTGCATATTAACTTTTGACCCCCAACACATATTTTGAATGTTCTATATATTATACTGTATTCTTCCAAGAAAGTAAGAAGTAGAAAAGAAAATGTTACTGAGAACATCAAGGAAGAGAAAATACATCTACAATACTGTACCTATGTGCCCTCTGAAAATCCATGTGTAAGTAGAGCCACATAGTTCAAAACCGTGTTGTCCAAGGGTCAGCGAGTTGTATTTGTCTTTCTCTGTTTGATTTACCTCTCTTATTATAATGCCTTTGATGCCCATGTTTATCCATTTTGTTACAAATGGGAATATTTTATTCTTTCTCATGGGTGAGTGATAGTCCTGTGTGTGTGTGTGTGTGTGTGTGTGTGCGCGCGCGCGCGCTCACACCACATGTTCTTGAACTATTCATCTGTTGATAGACACTTAGGTTGTTTCCATATATTGGCTATTTTGAATATCCTGTTTTCATTTCCTTTGGATATATACCCAAAGATGGGGTTGCTGGATCATATGCCAGTTTTATTTTTATATTTTGAGAATCCTTCATAGTGACTGTACCAGTTTACATTCCCACTAACAGTTCCCTGAACCCCAAATCTAAAAAGGGTTCTCTTTTTCCACATCCTTGTCAACACTTGTTTTCTCAAGGATAACTATTCTAACATGTGTGAGCAGGTATCTCATTGTGGTTTTGATTTACGTTTCCCCGATGTCCAGCATCTTTTCATGTACCTGTTGGCCATTTGGATGTCTTCTTTGGAAAAATGTCTGTTTCAGTTCCTCTGCCCATTTTAAAATCAGATTGTTTGTGTATTTTTGTTACTGAGTTTGTAGTTCTTCAGATATTAACCCTTTATCAGAAAATCGTTTGTAAATATTTTCTCCCATTCCATAAGTTGTATGTTAATTTTGTTGATGATTTCCTTTGCTGTGCGGAAGCTTTTTAGCTTGATATAGTCCCATTTGTCTGTTTCTGCTTTTGCTGCTTGTGCTTTTGTTGTCATATCCAAAAGTCATTACCAGGATTAGTGTCAGAGAACTTTTTCTCTGTGTTTTCTTCTAGGAGTTTTATGGTTTCAGGTCATAATGTGTAAGTCTTTAATCCATTTCAAGTTAATTTTGCTGAGTGTTGTAAGATAAGGGTCTGTTTCCATTGCTCTGTACATGACTATCCAGTTTTCCTCTCAGCATTTATTGAAGAGACTGTCCTTTCCCCATTGAGTATTCTTGGTTCCCTGGTCGATTATTAGCTGACCGTACATGCATGGGTTTATTTTGGGCTCTCTGTTCCATTGGTTTTTTAATTTAATTTAATTTAATTTATTTATTTTTGATGTAAAGTTCAATGATTCATTAGTTGCGTATAACACCCAGTGCACCATGCAATACGTGCCCTCCTTACTACCCATCACCAGCCCATTGGTTTATTTGTCTGTCTTTATGCCACTGCCATACTGGTTTGATTATAATAGCTTTGTAGTAAACTTTGAAGGCAGGAAATGTGAGGGCTCCAGCTTTGTTCTTTTTTCTGAAGATTGCTTTGGTTATTGTGGGTCTTTTGTGGTTCCATACAAATTTTCAGATTGTTTTTTGATTTGCTGAAATCCCATTGTATTTTGATAGGCATCGCATTGAATCTATAGTTAGTTATGGGTATTATGGACATTTTAACAATATTAATTCTTCTGATAGTTTGAAATATTTTATGAGTATTTCATCTTACATCAATTTCTGCTTTTATTTCCCTTTTTTCTTTCCTGTATTTAGATTACCATTCACTTTCTGACTTCCGGAGATGCTTATAGATGTTCAATCTTCTTCTTATTTTTAAAATTGAGATATATACATATTGCATGGTGCACTGGGTGTTATATGCAAGTAATGAATCATGGAACATTGCATCGAGAACTGGGGATATACTGTATGGTGACTAATATAACAAAATAGATATTATTTTAAAAAATTGAGATATAATTCACAGAGCATAAATTTACCTTTTTAAAGTATATAAATTCACTGGTCTTTAGTTTATTCACAAAGTTGTGCAACTGTTAGCATTATTTAATTCCAGACCATTTTAATAGTGTCTGGCTTCTTTTGGTTAGCATAATTGTTTGGAAGATTCATTCATGTGATTGCTTGAATCAGATCCTCATCCTTTGTTTTCCTAGCTGAAGAGTACTCCGTCGTATGGATATACTACATTTTGTTTATCCTTTCTTCAGTGATGGACATTGGGTGTTTCTACCTTTTGGCTCTTACAAATAACGGGCTGTGAATATTCATGTTCAAGTTGTAGTGTGAACCTGTGTTTCTAATTCTTTCAGGTGTATCTGCCTAGGAATGGAATTGTTAGGTCTTACGGTAATTGTATGTTTAACTTTTTGAGGGACCGCCAGACTGAAGCACAAGTTTTTCATTTTGATGAAGTTCAGCTTATTTTTTTTTTCATTTGCTGCTTGTGCTTTTGAAAGAGTTGCATTGTCTTAGCTCTTACATATAGATCTTTGATCAGTTTTGACTTAATTTTCATGTACAGTGTAATGTAGGGGTTCCACTTCATACATTTGCATGTGAATATCCTGTTGTCTCAGGACTGTTTGTCAAAGACACTATTTTTCCTCCACTGAATGGACTTGACATGCCTGTCAGATCAATTGTCTACATATGTGTGGGTTTACTTCTGGACTCAGTTCTATTCCATTGATCCATATGTCTGTTCTTATGCCAATATCACACAATCTTGATTAGTATAGCTTTGAGTAAGTCTTGAAATCAGGAAGTGTGAGTCCCCCAGATTTGTTCTTTTTCAATGTTATTTTGGCTCTTTGGGTCCATATGCATTTCTCTGAAAATCAGCTTCCCCTGCTGAAAAATGGGCAGCTGGAATTTTGACAGGAATTTTTTAATTTTTTATTGAGATGAAATTCAAATAACATAAAGTTAACCATTTTATTTTTATTTTATTTTTTTAAAAGATTATTTATTTATTTATTTGACAGAGAGAGAGAGACAGCCAGTGAGAGAGGGAACATAAGCAGGGGGAGTGGGAGAGGAAGAAGCAGGCTTCCAGTGGAGGAGCCTGATGTGGGGCTCGATCCCAGAACGCTGGGATCATGCCCTGAGCCGAAGGCAGATGCTTAACGACTGAGCCACCCAGGCTCCCCGTGTTAACCATTTTAAAGTGAAGAATTCACTGGCACTTAGTACAGTTCATGATGTTATTCAATTACTACCTCTACCTAGTTCCTGAACATTTTCGTCATTCCAAAATAATGTCTTGTATTCAGTAAGTTGTTACTCTCCCTCCTCCCTACCCATTTGCTCACAACCACAAATCTGCTTTCTGTTTCTAAGGGTACACCTGTTCTGGATAATTCATATAAATGAATTCATGCAGTATGTTCTCTTTTTCATTCCTGGGATAAATCCCACTTATTCATGCTGCATAATATTTTAATATGCTATTGGATTTGGTGTGATAGTATTTCATTGAGGATGTCTGCATTTATGTTCATAAGGGATACCGGGTATTTTCTTGTGATATCTTTGGTTCAAAGGTAATATGGCTTTGGAGGAGTTCAAAAGTGTTCCCTTTTCTCCTGTTAACAGGAAGAGTTTGAGATGTATTCTTGAAACGTTTGGCAGATTTCACCAGGGAAACCATCTGTTTCTGGACTTTTTTTGGTTGGGAGTTTTTTGATTACTGATTTAATCTCTTTACTTGTTATAGGTCTGTTCAGATTTTCCATTTCTCTGTGAGTCATTTTTGGCAATTTGTGTGTTTCTAGGAATTTGTGCATTTAATCTAGGTTGTATCTAATTTGTTGGCATACAGTTGTTCACAGTATTCTCTTATACCCCTTTTTATTTCTGCAAGGTTGGCAATATTGTCTGCACTTTCATTTCTGCTTTTAGTTGTGTCTTCTCTCTTTTTTAGTCTAGTTGCAGATTTGTCAATTGTGTTGATGTTTTCATAGAACCAACTTGAGGTTTCTTTCTTTTCTGGTGTTTCTCCATTCTCTCTTTTAGTTCCGTTCTGTTCTCATCTTTATTATATCTTTCTTACTTTTTGCTTTTATTTTAATTTACTCTTCTAGATACTTGAGGTGTGAACTTAGCTTAATGTTTGAGATCTTTTTGTTTAATGTAGGTGTTTACAGCCATTAATTTTTCTCCAAGCACTGCTTTTTCAGTTTTTCATAAGTTTTGATACATTGTGGTTTTGTTTTTATTCATCTCAAAGTATTTTCCATTTTTGCTTTTCCTCTGGTCCATTGGTGTGTAGTGAAAAATTAATTTTACCTAAGATGTATGGCTTTTGCCCTTGGCTACTAGGAGATATCTCTTGATTCTTGAAATGTCCTACCTAATAGGAGTATCTTTGTTTGCGTGGGGGCTTTGACCACTGGACAGTCTAGAAATACGATTTATGGTGGAGGCTTTGGAGCCTTGTTAGTTTCATAATTAATTCAATTACTAGTTCTAATCTTCAGAGGAACTGATAACTAAAAGTATGACCCTGAACCTCCAGCAGGGTCTGGAAACCCAAGTTTAGCCATGTGGGCAGTATGTGATAGAGCTCCAATAAAAACTCTGGACACCAAAAGCTCATGTGGGATTTCCTGGTTTGACAATACTCCTGGTGAGAAATTGGCTGTTAATCTTATTGAAGATCCCCTGTGTGTGCCTGTTGTTTGGTGCATATATGTTTATGATTGTTATAGCTTGATGAGTTAACCATTTTATCAATATGTAAGGACCTTTCTTGCCTCTTGAAACAATCTTCTACTTAAAATCTATTTTGTCTGATAATCAGAGTATAGCCACCCCAGCTCTCTTTTGGTTACTGTTTGCATGGAATGTAGTTTTCCCCATCCTTTCACTTTCAACCTATCTGTATCTTTGGATCTAAAGTGAATCTATTTTGTAGACAGCATAGAAATCTTTAATTTTTGAAAGAAAAATCCATTCTGTCCTTTAATGGGTGAATTTAATCAACTTACGTTTAAAATGATTATCGATAAAGACTTGTATGATTTTATGTCTTGCATCTTTTTGTTTCTCATTTCTTCCAGTATTGCCTTTTTTAGTTTGATTGATTTTTTTTTCCAGTGTACCTTTTGATTCCCTCTTCATTTTCCTTTTTGTATATTTTTTTAGTTATTTTCTTTATAGTTATTCTAAGACCTTTAATTTATAACAGTCTAGTTTGACTTCTGGCTAAATTAACTTTAATTACATCCTGTACAACTCCAACTTCCTCCTTTATGTTGTTAACTTCACAGATTACATTTTTATATACTGCATGCCTGTTTAACATAGATTTGTAGTTACTTTTTAATGTAGCTGTCTTTCAGATCACATAGGAAACAAAAAGAGTTACAGACCAAAAATAGAATAATACTGGCTTTTATATTTATCAATGTAGTTACCTTTATTGGAGTTCTTTATTTCTTCATATGGTTTCAAGTTACTGTCTGGTGTCCTTTCCTGTTGTTCTGAAGGACTCCCTTTACCATTTCTCCTAGGGCAGGTCTGCTCACAGGAACTTCCTCAGCTTTTCTTCATCTGGAAGTGGCTTAGTTTCTCCTTGATTTTTTGAAAGATGGTTTTGCCAGGTATAATGTTCCTGGTTGATAGTTTTTTTTCTCTCAGATGTTTAATTGTCATCCCACTGCCTCCTGACTACTATGGTTGGTGATGAGAAATATGAGAAATTGGCTCTAGATCTTGTCAAGGACCTTTCATATGTGATAAGTCACTTCTGTCTTGCTGCTTTCAAGATTCCTTTTGTCTTTTGACAGTTTGATTATAATGTGTCTCAGTATGGGTCTCTGAGTTTATCCTTTTTGGAGTTTGTTGAGATTCTTGGATGTGTAGATTTATGTTTTTCATCAAATTTTTGAAGTTTTTGGCCATTCTTTTTTAAATATTCTTTTTGCTATTTTTTTCTTCCCTCTCCTGAGACTTTTGTAATGTGTATATTAGTACACTTCATGGTGTTCTGTGGATCTTTTAGAAGAAACGTAAATAATAAACCTACAACCTTTCTCTTCCTTTTTGGGAAGTAAATGTTGTTAGTGGCTTGATGAGTTTCCTTGAATGATTTCCTGTTCAATCAGATTTTCTTCACTGAGTTTTATAACCTTGTCTTTACCCTCTTTCCTTGGTCTGCGTTTTCAGTTGTTCATTAAGGTTGAAATTGAAATTAAGTTGGGCTACTTAATTTATTTTGAGATTAATTCTATAACAGTTTTCCTGCTTATCTTTGAATGTAAAGAATGTTTCATTTGGTTGCATCATAAGTTGTATCTTTGAATTTATTTTCTCCTTCTTTGTTTATTTGCCTTATCAGATTGACACATTTTGTTTTGTCTCCCACGAATAGTATAAAACTTAGTTAAAGCCATTTCAATAATAGGTGTGGTTTCTAAGGAGTTTGATAGATTGCCCAGTTTCTAGGAGAGGTATTAAAATATTCCTTTGTTTTTAGAAACAATAGTCATCAGTGAGGAATTGTTTTGATTTTGAGGTGTTTTTGTTTTGTTTTGTTTTTGCTTTAAGTCATTCAATTCAGAATTAACTTTCTGGGGGCGCCTGGGTGGCTCAGTCATTAAGCGTCTGCCTTCGTTTCAGGGTGTGATCCCGGAGTTCTGGGATCGAGCCCCACGTCAGGCTTTTCCGCTGGGAGTCTGCTTCTTCCTCTCCCATTCCCCTTGCTTGTGTTCTCTCTCTCGCTGGCTGTCTCTCTCTCTCTCAAATAAATAAATAAAATCTTTAAAAAAAAAGGAACTTTCTGATGAGCATGCAATGTGGTCAATATTCACTTTGGTTTTTGTAAATTGAGGAGATAGTGCAGAAGACAGCAGTGGCGGAGTCTTACTTTTGCCGGTTTCCTGGCTCCTCTGCTTTTGGTATTACTACTGTTGCTGTTTTTTTCTGACTCTGGCTTTGTTCACTTACCAGAATAGAATGTAAGTTATACAACAGACGACACTTTGCTTTGTTCCTTGTCATATCTCCAGCACCTAGAATTGTGCCTGGCATAGAGAAGGACCCAATGACTATTGGCTGATGCCTGTGGAAACAAATGAATCTGTGGAGCAGCTGTGGTGGTGGTGGTGGTGATGGTAGCTGAAATGTATTCATACCCTTCTTTGTGCCAAACCATGTTCTGAGTCCCTTGTTTTAGTGCTTTTAATTCTACAGTAACACCGTAGGATGCTGACGATTACTCTCCCATTTTGCAGAGGCACAGGGGGCATGCTTGAACTCACAGTTGACTCCAGAGCCATAGCCTAATTGTTACTCTGTGGTTCTTTCTTCATCTTATACTTTTTCCTCCCTTCTCCTGTCCTTCCTGACGACGCAGGCCTTTTCTGCCCTGTACTGAATCCTTTTCTCCCTTGGTTCCCTTTGATAAACATTTAACATTTACCTTCGGTATTTTGACCTCAGTTTTTAGTCCATGTGTTTTCAGTTCATGTACTGCTTCCCTCTAAGAAACAACATAAGTTAAAACACAAATTTAAACTCTGTCACAAAGATCTGGTCTAAATTTTAGAGGTGAACATCTAGGTCTCTTGCTAGAGACCAGCTACATTTGATGTGATGTTACTTTTAAATATCTCCCCTCCCTCCCCCATGTTACTGTGTTTGCACCACTGGGGCAGATCGGGGGGGGGGGGATCTTAGACTCTCAAATTTAACAGAAAATACGTGAAATTATAATATGCCAACATCTTGACACTTTTGACAAATCACATCGAGACATTTTACAAATAACATTGAACACTAAACAGCACGTAGCTAAACTGTTTGCCTGAATTAAATACCTTCATCCTCGTTTTTATATTCTGTGGTATCACACTATACACCTGTCCCTACCAGATAACGTGCCACATTCAGAAAATTCTGCAGTAATAACCGTTCCAGTGCCTGTGCAAATTAAAAGTACGAAATACCCAAACTGGAAAAAAAAAAGTTTAATTCAAATTAAATGAATACAATCCAGTTTACACTCTCATTTTTTTTCTTTTTTTAACAAAAAGAAGGGTAAAATAACTTGCAAAGGAAATTCCAGCTTTCACCTTTCAAGCACATCTGCACCCAGTTTTTGTTTTAATCTAACCTAACTAGTCTGACACCCTTTTGTTCTTCTAGAGACCTTAGGAACTGCTTTAACAAATTTTAAACAGACTTTAAATAAAGTCTCTGAAATGATTCCATTGAGCAAGCTCCCCACAGACACAGCAAAACCCAGACTGTGAAGTTGATAATTTGAAAAGAACTAATCTAATCAAGTCCAATAATACTCCTTTTCCAGTAACCCCATAATGCTTCTCTTTGTCTATAGCAATTTGATTATAAGTATGCTATAGATAAAAAGGTATGAAAATTAGTTATTTCTGCTGATCAAGAGATACGAAGTGAAAAAGAAAGCCATAAAGTGTATGGAAATATCTCTAAGACATTTATAATAGCCCTCTTACAGCCAGATTATATAAAGAATTCCAAAAAAAAAAAAAAATCAGTTGGAAAAAGACAGCCCAAAAGAGAAATATTTAAAATACTAGGACAAGTACTTCACAAAAGCCAACATCCGAATGGCCAGAAACATAATCAGCTTCTTTAGTAATCAGGCAAATACAAAATAAAGCAATGCAAGGGTGGCAAAATTTAAAGACTAACAGCACCAAGTGTTGTGAAGAAGAGAAACAGCTGGAACTCTGCGACACTGAGGGTGAAAGTATGGTGGAATGACTTTGGAAGCCGGGGCTGGCAATATCTGCTAGAATTGCACGAATACACATCCGGTGACCCAGCATTTCTGCTCTGAGGTGCATCCAAGAAAAATGTGTGCTCTCGTGCCTCTCAAGAGTTAACTATAATAACGCCGATGGCAACGTTATTTTGTGAGAGACCCAAACTGGGAAAAAACAGACAGCTTTCCCTAGCAGTATGTTCATATAATGGAGCACTAAACGGGAATGAAAGTGTCTGTACAGCCACGTCCAACAGTATGGATAATCTCACAAATGTCAAATTCCGTGAAAGAAGCCAGACCTAAAAGAATATATGTCGTAACAGCATTTCATACAGTTTCCTAAAACAGGCAGAATTCAACTCCAGTGTCATAAAAGTGTAACAGCATTGTTTTATAACAGCTAAAAAGTAGGAATGATCCAAATGTCTATCCGTGGGGGAATGGTTGAATGAATTGTTGTATACTGAAATGCTGGAATACTGGACAACAAAGAAAATAAGCCAATGTGAACATCCAGTGACATGGATGAATTTTATAAATATGTTGAATGACAGCAACAAGACACCAAAGAACAATGGTTCCATGGCAATGGTTCCAACAGGCAAAAATCTAAACCTGTAATGTGAACGTCAGGATGTTAGGTGTTTTTGGGACAAAGGGAGCCAGATGGCGGCTGAGCAATGGGTGTTTTCTTTATGTTAACCCCTTTAGTTACGCATACATGTTTGATATACATTTCTCTTTGTATGTTTCATTTCACAATTTTAAAAGGTTTAACAAAGCGAGAGAGAGCTATACCATTTGGGTTCACATCCCAGCCTTGCTGCTTTCCAGCTGTGTAACTTTGGGAAATTTATTCAGCAGCTCTAGGCCCCAATTTCATAACTGTAATGTGGCGATAATAATCAAACCTATTTTGTAAGATTTGTTGTAAAGATTAGACAAATACTGGGATCTTCGCTATGATATTAAGCACTTAAAACAACAGCTGGCATGTGGTAAGTGCTGAGGAATTGCTAACTCCTGCTATTGTTACTGTTGGTATCGTTGCCAGTTTATTTGTTCAAGGGAATTTTAAACTCCCACTGGAGTTAACATTATGTTTATAAATCTATCATGACTCTCCATGTCAGTGAGTTTTTGTTTAGGTCTCTCAGAAAAGTTTATTTTCTTGACTGTCCTTGTTATTTCACAAACTAATTACTAGGTATTTTATAAATGTATTTTATAATTGTAAGTAGAATTTTCCTTGCTTGCATTTCATAATTGGTCTTTGCTGGCATCTAGTAGCTAATACTGTTTAGGATTTACTGCCGTCAGTCTGGATTCTAAGTTCTACATGAATTCATGCTTTTTATCCTGTGTAGGACCCCCAGTTTACACAGGGTAGAAACTGAGAACGGGGGCGCCTGGGTGGCTCAGTTGTTAAGCGTCTGCCTTCGGCTCAGGTCATGATCCCAGGGTCCTGGGATCGAGTCCCATGTTGGGCTCTCTGCTCAGCAGGAAGTCTGCTACTCCCTCTGCCTCTGTGTTCTCTCTCAAGTAATTAAATAAAATATTAAAAAAGAAAAGAAAAAAAGAAAAGAAAGAAGGAAGGAAGGAAAGAGAAAGAAAGAAAGAAAGCAAGAAAGAAAGAAAAAGAAAAAAACTGAGAACAGAGGGATAGAGGTAGCTAAGTATGTGGTCTTGGATTTGGTCTGGCCCCAGCACCCATATTTACCCCACTAGTCTATGCCAGGAAAGCTGTTCGTTTTTATACTTTTATTTAGTAACTGGCCAGTTTTCCTTAACATAATTTTTTAGTTGACTTTCTTAGATTTCCAAGAAGCCAGTTATATCATTTGCAAGTAATTATTTTTTGTATAGTATCCCATAATTCTTGTTCCCTTGCCTTATTGCTTTGATTTTAACTTTCAGGGGAAGTGTTGATAAAAATAACAGAGTGGACATTCTTCTGTTAGCCTGGCTAAATGGGAATGCCTGTATTTTTTAAATGACTGAGAATGACATTGTTGACTGGAGAATGTTTTCTTTCTTCTTTTTTTTTATTATGATATGTTATTCACCATACAGTACATCATTAGTGTTTGATGTAGTGTTCCATGATTCAGGAGAGTGTTTTCTTTATGTTAAGAATGTGTTTTAATTGTTTAGTTACCAAACGGTCTTTGACTTGTTTATTCTATTTTGTTTTAAAATTAGGGATGGCTTTTAAGTTATATCAACTATCTTTGTATATCTCTGAAGATGACCACATGGATTTTTCTGTGTTGAACCATGTCATGAATCGTCTTTGCATTTCTAGAATTTTTTTTAAGATTTCATTTATTTATTTTAGAGAGAGAGCATGAGCCCAGGGAGGGGTAGAGGGAGAGGGAGAGCGAAACTCTCCAGCAGACTCCTCACTGAGCACAGAGCCCAACACAGGGCTTGATCCCACGACCCCGAGATCATGACCTAAGCCGAAATCAAGAGTCCAACGCTCAACTGACTGAGCCACCTAGGCGCCCCACATTCCTAGAATTTTTAACATAGTGCCGAATCTTATTTGCTATAATTTCTGTAAGATTTTTGTGTATGTAAGTACAAATAAGAGTGGTCTGCAGTTCTCTGCCATTTTTTTAGGTGAATTCTAGCTATGTAAGCAGAATCTGGAAGATTTTTGTCTTTTCATGCATTATATACTGTATTTTAAAATAATTTATGAGAACATTTTATGGTATGGCTGCCTAATACCGTTCGTTAGAGTTTTTCATTAAAGATCTCAAGTGTTTCTTTTTCACTAATTACGGAAATCTTCAAACATAGACAAAAAGTAGAGAGGTTGATATCATTTTGTTCATTTCTCACCTCACTTTGTTTTTCTCTCAAGTATTTTGAACCTTGCTACTTAAAGCATAGATATTGCCTGGGAGCTTGCTGCAGATGGGTGCCATCACGCACACATAAGCACGTACGTCACATCACCCTTGCCACACACTATTGGTTATAGGCAAGTCGTAGATCCTGCCCCCCACTCTTGCTTTAGGTTTTCAGCCATTATTAGTAATGTTCTGAGATGTTGAAATAAGGCTTTGAACATTTAAAAATTTGTCTTGGGTCCTGGAAGGAAGTGACAAAGTCAAAGTCATAAACTTTTTAAAGCCTTTGATGTCTGTTGTCTAATTGCTTTTCAGAAAACCAGTACTTCTTTTGGTTAAATGGTAAACAGGTGACAACACTGACAGTTCCTAAATGTGCCTTTTCTGCCAACGAGATCATTAAATGATGAGAAAGCAGGAAAGAAGACAAGAGTAATTAGAAATTCTTATCCTAAACACTTGAATGATTGGTATCTGAAAGCCTGAAGGTTATTTGAATTAATTTTCAACAGTCTTAAACTATTTGATCAATTTACTGTTCCTTCCTAAATCTAATTCAGTGTGTAGTTGTCAAGAAACATTTGGGTGCCTGATATAGTGTTAGAGATTATGAGTAAGAGAAGATACATGCTAACATCTGTGCCTTTAAAAGGCTTACGGGACTCTTATTGTGTACTTTTTTTTCATCTTTCTACAAAATATAACTTGGACTTACAAAAGTTCACGCCGAATTTCACCTTAGCTGGGTTCTCATTGAAGAAATTTGAAAATCTTCTTAGGTGTGACTTCCACCAATTTAAAAACAAGGTTGGCTTTTCCTCTGTTGTAGCAACAGCGTACTGTGTACAGACTGACTCTAGTGAAAGCATGGAATGTGGATGAACTCCAGGCGTATGCCGAGCTGGTGTCCCTGGGGAATCCTGACTTCATCGAAGTGAAGGTAAGCTCCTGCCGGCCCGTGGTGCTTTGTTGGCCACAGGGAAGTTAGCATCTTTTAAAACTCTGCGGAGGGTCCCAGATGTTTTATTTATTCATTCAGAAATATTAATCAGGAACCTGGCACTGTTCTAGGCATTGGGGATAATAACAGTAAAGACTAAGCTTTTGCTCTTATAAAGCTTATATGTATGGAGAGGTAGACCGTCAACACAAAATGAACAATTAAAAACTACATTGTGACATTAATGTGCTGAGAAATAAAATAGTGTTATAGTGAGGAATTGGTTGGCTTTAAACTAAACTTTTTTTTTTTTTAAGATTTTATTTTATTTATTTGACAGAGACAGCCAGCGAGAGAGGGAACACAAGCAGGGGGAGTGGGAGAGGAAGAAGCAGGCTCCTAGCAGAGGAGCCCGATGTGGGGCTCGATCCCCTAACGCCGGGATCACGCCCTGAGCCGAAGGCAGACGCTTAACGACTGAGCCACCCAGGCGCCCCCCTAAACTAAACTTTTATTGTGAAAAATTTCAAACATAAACAGAAGTAGAGAGACTGGTCTAACGACCCTCCATCTAATCATCGCCTGGCTTCAAAAGTTATCAACTCCTGACCAGTTTTGTTTCAACTCTACCCCTACCCATTTTCTCTGCCTTACCCTATTATTTTGAAGCAAAGCCCCACATTATATGACTCATCCGTAACTGTTTCAGTATATGTCTCTAAAAGATGTACACTCACTTTTAAACACTTATTCAGAATACTGTTCTCACAACTGCACAGTAGTAACAATAGTCATTCAAGTATCGGAAATAGAAGGTTTTAAACTTGACCAATTATTTCTTCGTATTTAAACAGTATTTGTGAATCTGGGTCCAAATAAGGGTCATTGACTGAAATTGGATTATTTCTCTCTAAAATTCTTTTAACCTGTTCGTTCCTCTTCCCTGTGTCCCACCTCCCACACCAATGATTTTGTTGAAGAAAATGGATCGTTTATCCTGCCTGGTTCCCTGTGTCTATATTTTAGATTTTGCTGATTGCATATTCCTTTGTCCCCTGGATTTCCTATAGATTGGTAGTTAGATCAAGAGAAGCTTGATCAGATGTGTGTGTGTGTGTGTGTGAGAGTGTCTACATTTCAAGGTCAGTTGGTTGGTGGTGTTGTATTCTTACAGCAGGAGGCAGTGATGTCTGATTGTCTCTGGCCTGTTTTTGCCAGTGTTTCTTTGGAACAGATTCCTGTACGTGGATTTATGTGCCAAAGGGCAGGTATTGTTTGGGTAGTATTGTGATTGGCTGTCTTAGAGTTCATAAGGAGGGCTTTTCTGAGGAGATGACTTTTTTACAACGGATTTTTTACAACAGATTCCTTCCAAATAGGAAGAGGCCATGAAGTACACAAAGGCCTGGGGGTCAGAGCATTCCGGGCAGACGGCACAGGTAGTGTTCAGAGGTCCCATGTGATCCCAGTGGGACAGCTGGAGTTGGCAGAGACACAGGGTGAATCACAGAGGTGGGATGGGGCCAAATTCTGTTAGAACTTTCAAGCGAGAAAAGAACTGGGTTTTATATTAAGTTTAATGGTAAGCTTTTTGAGTAGTAGGTATACTGGGCAAAGGTTTTAAGCTGCCGTGTGGTGTGATCTGATTTGTGATTTTAAAAGATGACCCTGCTGCTGTCATGCGTGGATTACAGAGGTTCAGAGTAGGAGTGGGTAGACCAGTGATAAAGCAAGAGATGTGGTGGCTGGGGGAAGGGCATTGGCAATATAGTGGAATGGAGTGGATGCACTTGGGATAAATTTTGGAAGTAGAACCAGCAGACCTTGTTGCCAGTTGAGACGCAGGGAGTGAAAGAACAAAGAGAATCAAGAATAGCACCTGGGATTTTGGCTTAAGCAGTCGTGTGGATGTGGAACAATTTACTGAGGTGGAAAAGACCAGGGCAGCAAGTCTGGGGGTAATTTCACGAGTTCTGTGTTGGCCTCGTTCATTGGAGAGATCGTTTCAATATACAGGTACAGGTCCAAATAGGCCATAGTTGATGTAAGCCTGGAGTTCTGCGGCTAAGACAGGGCTGGCTGTGGTCATTTGGAAGTCATCAGCGTGCCATGGTAGTTAAAGCTGTGGAGTGTTACGAGGCAGATGGTTTTTTTTGGACAACTGAGAATCTGTACAATGAGAAAAAGAGACTGGAGAATCCACCCAGTCTCCGAAAGCTCCCCGCTTCGGTGTACGTACATGAAGCGGTCGCACTCGATGTCGTTTTAGAGGGTGTTTCAGCTTCCCAGCTGTCTTTTAGTAAGTCCCACTTTCCGTGGTGGTACCCTGGAGGGGCCGGGGAGGTGGGAAGAGACCAAATGTTGCTGTCTGAGCGTGCGGCAGTACATCTCCAGTCAGGTCAAAGACACTCTTTTCTTTTGAAATTGCTCTTAATTTTAAAAGGCTCCCCTTGGCAAGAGCTCTAATGATGCAGAGATGCAGACTGCATCTGCAGTGTGTGTCCGCTTAAGAAAACCTTGCCAGCCTTAGGGATTCATGGTGTTTTAATTTATGACTGAGCTGTTAAAGAATGCTGCGTCCAACGATGTTGCCGTCAAACCTCTATTATAAAGCAAGTTGGCTGGATCACACGGTCACCTTTTTTCTCCCTCCCTCCCTCCCTTCCTCCTTTCCTTTCTTCCTCGTTTACAGAAAAGAATCACCCAGTATTATTTTTAAAAGAAAAGTGGCTACTTTGTAAACAGTGTAATTCTCTGATGGGTATTTTTTCGTTGGACAAACTATTAACGTAACTCGGAAATAAAGCCTTCTGTCCACAGCTGAGACGTTATAATGACATAGTCTCTTTCAAACAAGAGTCCCATTTTACCATTTTACTCTTGCATCCAACAGATATTTTTCAGCTCTGTCCATGCGCCAGGCCTCATCAAAGCACCAGAGATACCACATTTGTTGTGGATATGTTGTTTGGGAAATGGATGGTCTTATTAAACAAGGCAAAGTCTACAGAAGTAAAATGAGCCACCGGGAGAGATCTTATTTAAAAATTCTTAGAGAAATATGTAATCTAATCTCAATTTTAACTGCCTTGCGTAAATGATAAAATATAACCTAATAGATAACCTTTGTCTTGGGGGAAAGCATGGTGGTGATCTGCTCGTCTCTTGTAGAAGGCCTAAGGCAGAAATGGCCTGCGTTGAGGACTGGATCACATGCTTTGTTAAAATCAGCTCTTATTTGTCTAGCAGGTTAATGAAGTATCTTCCTTTTAAACTAAAGTAGCAAAGGGGATGTTTGCAGAATATGGTATACTTAGGAAGCAGAACAAGTTCTAGAATAATATTTATTATTTGATTATTTTTAACCGTATATGTTTGGATATATTTATATATAAGAAAAGTATGGAAGGATATAAGACTGTTCACAGGGTTGTATTTAGAAGAAGAGCAGGGAAAGGCTTTAGTGATTTTATTTTTCACGTTTCCATGCTCTGCGGATTATTACAGTGAGCGTGCATTACTTTTGTAATTCCAGTGATGGAAATGAAATAGTAAAGGAGAAAAAGCAGGCTTTCCTGTTCAATAGAGTCAAACTGTTTAACGTCTAAAAAAGCATTTTCATTGTTGTTGCCTTATTAATTAAAGTGAAAAATTTTCTAAAATGGAGGAGTTTTAAAAATAGTAATAACAAGCCTTCTCTGAAAAACATTTGACGAGAGCTAGCAATATGGTAGGCTAAGTCACCTCAGATCCCTCCAAAAACAAACAGAAGTAACCGCGTTAAAATAAACATACTTTGGAGAGCATAGCCATCTGTCAGGTCCGTAAGGAAGTTCCTTCAGGGCTTGAAAAAGAGAGACCACCCTCGTGGTACCTTGGAGCTCCGATAGGGATGGGGGCTTGGGTCTGAAGCACAGAACACTAGGCCCTTTCACTTCCAGTGAAAGCACAAATTAGGATAAAATTTACCCACTGACACAGAACGGTGCTTGGAAGCTTGTCCTTCGCCTGTGCTCTTGATTAAAAAAAGAAGTCTCCCAGGGCTTGACCCTCACAAGGGCGTGGCATTAAAATTTTAATAGTACCTCAGCGTCCCATAAAAGCCCTGAAGATGTGAGATTGATCATACAAATTGACCCTAGGCTGGTGGTGGGCCTGGGGCTCCTTGCAGAAGCAAGCGCAGTACTTGTTCATGTCTTCTGTATTTTCCAGGCATGTGCGCGCGCGCAGGTGTCTCTCCTGGTCCCCGCACACTGGAGTCTTGTGGGAAATGGGGAGGAGCACAGCTTTGATACATTCCTAAAAAGTACCGCTGTAGCCTGGGCCAGGTTACTGATCCTCTTTGAGACTAAATTTCCTCAATATTAAAATTAGGCTTTAATAGGTTTGTTTTGAGAATTCAGTGGGATAATACATGCCTGGACTCAGTAAATGTTTAGATCACTTTTCATTAAGCACATTTATTTAAACTAAATCAATAGAAGCTATTTCTTTATTATATGGGTTCCCTCTTTTCTTTCATTGCTAGTCTTATAAAACATTTTTCTGTTTTATTCCCTGTAAATGAACGTATATTTTAGCTTCATAGAATTAAATAGGCCTTTATTTGCTAGCCCAAGAATCTTAGTGCTCATTATTTGCTTGCTTGTTTGGGAAAATGTGTTTCATGTTATAAACATCTGCCATATTGAGAAACTTTCATAGCACAATCCATTTGTAAATGAAATACTGTCTTTATATTCTCTCCCTCGCATTGCACCTTGAGAAAGTAAGTGCTCAGTAATTATTTGTTGTCAGATGATTTAAACCTCCCTTACGATTTTGGCACTGTAACCGTCTCCAGAGCTCAATCCTTGCAGAGTACTCTTTGTAAAACAAATGTCTTAGCCTGACCTCACTCCCTTCCTTTGCACAAAGGTACAGAAAATTACCAGTTATTCATGTAGCAGTCCCTCACTGGTGTTCATCAGTTGCTTCATAACTAGTCATTAAAGAGTAGAAGAATCCTGAATGATGTGAGTGAAATTTTATATTAGACCAGAATAGGGTTCTGGAGTTTAATGACACATAGAAGAATATGTGACTTGATCTTTAGGTCATTCAGCATAGGTCGGTTGGGGGTACAGAGAAGAACAAGGTGCAGCCCTTCCCTCCATAAGCTCAGAATTTAGACAGAATTATACCAGTTATCTGGTAAAAGCTATGCACAGTAATGATGAGTTTGGGATCAGATGGAGTAGGGGTTCCTGAATAGAAATCAAAGACAGGGTGGAAAATTTAGCCAGGTGAAGACTGGATGCCGAGTGGGGCAGTCAGTGGGAAGGCCTCGTGCCATGCTGAGACGCTGGGGCTGGGTTTTTGTGGGAAGAGCTGTTGAAACATTTTCAGGACAGAGTGTCATGTTTTGGGTATGTTGTGCAAAAAGTCATGAAGACAACATTTCTCAACAGACTATAGGAGACAAAAACAATATCAGGAGTCTTTTGACACCCAGTCAGTTTAATTAAAATGTCAAATAGTCAGACTGGCAAAATACTGCTCTTCCCACAGACCTTGAATCCCCAGGTAAACTGTCCAAGCAGCCAAAGACCTTAGGGCCTCCGTGTCCTAGAGCAGAGTGTTCCATCTGAAAGGCACCAATGGGATGGTGTGGGTTGTGCTTTCCACTACAAACCCAGACATGCGTAAGCTGCCCTGTTCTTCAGGAACTTTCTTTGGGTCTGCTTGTCACTCAACCTAGAGACTCTGAAGTGAGTGCTTTTCAGTTGCCACTTTGTACCCATCTGTTTTCTTGAGTTCATTCTTTTTTTTTTTTTTTTAAAGATTTTATTTATTTATTTGACAGAGAGAGAGACAGCCAGCGGGAGAGGGAACACAGGCAGGGGGAGTGGGAGAGGGAGAAGCAGGCTCCCAGTGGATGAGCCCGATGCGGGACTCGATCCCAGAACTCTGGGATCACGCCCTGAGCCGAAGGCAGACGCTTAACGACTGAGCCGCCCAGGCGCCCCTTGAGTTCATTCTTTTTTCAAAGTTGTGAGGGGAAAAGTTGGTGCTGGTCATAGATGGGCTGGGGGCAGGATGGTGGTAGGGTAAGAAGGTAGCAGACAGCTGTGATGTAGAAAAAGAGGCATTTTTAGACAATTTAGGTAAGGTGTGATCAGGAACGAAGTCAGGGCAAGTCATCGGTCAGCACCAGATGGAGCACCAGAGAAGGGGGCATTAGAGCCTGACTGAGGGGGGCTCGGGCTTCCCTGAGGCCGATTTCTGCCCACAGCACTTCTGTCACAGAGAACACTGGGGCTCTGTGGTTGGTTCGGAAAGTTGCTCGCGCTGCCTACCCAGAGGATTTTGTCTGGGAAAGTGTCACGTGGAGGTGCAATAATATAGCCGTGGCATTCATTTTCTCATTGCCTTTCCAAACCAAGTCTGTGTTTAACGTTCCATGATTTAATATTGCTGAATTAGGAAATACTGAAATATTTTCCAAAACCCTTGTTATAAATGTAAGATCTCACCTAAAACCTCTGTTTCAGGGAACTTTCTAGATATGAAAAATAAATTCCTTTGTATTAGCTACTATGTACGTGCTTGTTCATATAATTCACATATCATAAACAGCACTTAAATTGAAATAAAGTTCATTTTTATGACTAATTTGACCTACCAATTAATCCTTTTTCTGTTTTGTATACATTTGAGGAAATTTAGCACAATTTTTCAGCCATACCTAAAGATTTTTGAAACTTACATTACTTGCTTTTTTAAGTTCACCTAAATCTCAAGCTCAGTTTAATGAATTCTGTAAATCATCGGGCTGATAGAGGAGATGCTCTTGTTTATGGCGGCTAAGCTGGGGCGCCTCCAGTTTATGTTCGGCAAAGGTCATCTCGGTTTAGCGTACCAGTCATGTTTTTGAACAGCCATCTGGAGCCGAGCGTTTTGCAGAGCTCATCTGAGTCTTCAGCCAACTCCCAGCTCCACCATCTGCAGGGTCACGGTCACTCCACAGTGCTCATCCGTGGGTTTTTCATAAAGTGGCACCCTGCCCCCTCCAGTCTGTGTGCGTGTGTGCACGTTTGCACGTGCACACGCACTCGCATCCGTGTATGTGTGAGAGAGTGTGAGTGGATGTCTTTTTATTTCAGTTATTCCGTCCTTAGTAGTAGCATATCTAGAATATTCAAAACACTTGTCAAGGAAGTTTGTTCCTGGAGTAAAGAGGCTACAAAGTTAAGATATCCTTATTAAGAGTAAAGTATCATTATGTAACTTACCAAAGACAGAACTTAATTATGAAACTTCGGAGTCCTATATGCCCGGGCTGTCAGGGAGAGTTCAAGAGACTTAGAAGCCAGTTTACCTCCATTTGTACGACTCAAGAATTTCTGGAGAGGTGAGATACAATCTTCTAACATGCAAGTGTGTAAAGGGATGTATGTATAGTCACAAATGTATTTTGTTTGGCATGAATCTGTGTTTATAGGTATCCATTTATAAAATGCATTACAAAGTGATCTCCTTAAAGAATAATTTCAAAGGGATGCCGAGCTGGCCCTTTACAGGAAAACCTTACCAACCTTATCAAACGTAAACTGTACTGGAAAATGGGAGCTCATCTTATTTTCCCAGTGAATAAGTTGTTCACTGAATTTTTGTGGGTGTCAACCATGCCTCCATTATTGGTCTAGGAGATTATAATTCCTTGAGAAGTAATCTGTTACAGTGCACAAAGGGATCTGAACGAGAAGATACATTATTGGTTCAAATACAGTGCTGTTCCCAGACAGCATTGATTGTGACCCGTGTAGCAGGGTACCCAAGCACTGCAGGGGCAGGGTGGGGAGGGCATCGGCCTGGGAGCTCCTGCCTACTTGTATGAGCTCCTAAGCAGATTTTATCATCTCGAATTCACTATTACTGTCTTCATCTTTGCATTGGGTTGGGTTGGATTGGATTGGCTGGGGTGGAGTTGGGTGGATTATGTCTAGAAGCCTTTCTGGCTCTGCCATTCTTGCTTGATGACATTTAAATAGGTCTGTAATTATCTCGAACCGTTGTAATGCTTCCCCAGGGTGTCACCTACTGCGGAGAGAGTTCAGCAAGCAGTCTCACCATGGCCAACGTGCCCTGGCATGAGGAGGTGATACACTTCGTCCGTGACTTGGTGGATCTGATCCCCGACTATGAAATTGCCTGTGAACATGAACATTCCAACTGCCTCCTGATAGCTCACAAAAGGGTAAGAAGAGCTCAACGACGCATTCTTCTATCTGCTCCTTCTCTTCCTCTTTAGTTTCTCCTCCCTTTGTTAGGGCAGGTATCTGCTTGTTTGCCGCTTTTCCTAAAACAGACTTAAGGAAGCCCTCAGTGGGTATGTGGGTAACGATGTGGGAACACAGGCCAAAGAAATATAGAAAAAAAAAATTAAACTTCCTTACAACTTACAGCCCATTGACAAGTGCTTGGGACAGGCAGGGTGACCTTCCTCTAGGAACTCAACTGTTTCAATGTTAATACTTTGCTGAAGGCAAAAGGCAGCCTTAGCTTGACATTAGCCCGACCTCCAGGATCCTGTAGTCTTCTTTAACATTGGAAATCCCTTTGGAAACTTCCTTTTTCTCTAACTCCCCCCCCCAAGATTTTTGTTAGTAATCATCCTCCAAACATATGGCTCCCTGATATACAGCTGAAGGGTTTATGACTAAGGTTTTACTAGACAGTAGTAAATGACTTTTTCCTAAAAGCAGCTAGCCCCTCAAGGTCCTGGAAACCTTGCTTCCAAGTTCCTGAGAGACTTACACTATCCCTAACCTCCTCCCAACTTGAAAATAGATAAACTCCTCACAACCCCAGTGCAGCTCTTTCTGCCCACAGGTCCTGTCCCTGTGCTTTACTAAAACCACCCTTTTTGCACTGAAGATACCTCAAGAATTCTTTCTTGCTGTGGCTCCTGGACCCCAACATTTCACCTCAGATAGGATGGCTGTTGTTGAGATTAGATGATAGCACAGTGAGTTTTGTTAGACTCCTCTACCTGGGTTTCTGTTCGAGTTCTCCATTACAAATGCTTTTGAAACAAAGTGGACATGGGTGAATCCTGACAACATTATTCTAGGTGGGAAAAAAAAAAAAAACACAGAAAAGGGCATATATTCTATGATTCCATTTGTATGAAATGTCCAAACCAGGTAAATCCATAGATTCAGAAAGTAGATCAGTGGTTGCCAGAGACTGGGGAAGAGCAGGCTGGGAAGTGACCACTTTCTTTGGGGGTGATGGAAATATTCTAGAATTATCGAGTGCTGTCAGTTGTCCATCTCTGTGACTGTACCAAAAATCACTGAATTGTACACTTTAAAAGGCTGAATTTTATGGCATGTGAATTATAATCACAATAAAGATAAATTAATACCAAAAAGGTAATAAAGGTCAAGAATGGAGTACCTCTTCTATAAGTGCTTTTTATCAAGTAAAGTCAGGCTTAATTTGAACATGAAAGAACATTTTATCCTCCCCAGAAACCTTAACTGGCTTCCCGAACAGCTTCTCAGGTTAACGACATTTAATAACACGAGATTTGCTCAATTAAAATTTCACATCCTCTAGCCTCAACAAACACCAGGTTAAAAGGCTCTCGTGCTTTGGTTGCAGTGAGATTGTATGTAGCTGACCTATGGTCTGTCGGACTTAAATATTTAGACAGAAGAATATGTTCTGGGACATCAAGGAACAGAGAAATAAAGGCCACATGGTATTTGAAATGTTAATTAAAGTAGCTACAAAGCTAATTAACTTACAAAGCAAAAATCTTAAAAATTAAAGCCAAAAAAATCTGAATTTTATTTTCTAGTTTTTCACTCACTGTTCTCTTAGGTAAGGTAGTGCCTTTATAAAAAATTATCTGATTGAAGAGGCAGTGCTCTGGAAATAATCCTGACTGTGGTGGTGAAGTTCTGTCGTCCTCCGCCGAGACTGTTCTTCACATCGTAGCCAAAGACATCTGTATAGAATATAGACCTCTGCTGCTCGGATGCTTCAGTGACCTCCCTTTGCTTTTAACGTAAAAATCAGAATCCTTAATGTGACCCTAGGACCCAACATGATCAGGCTTGTCTACCTCTCCAGCTCCGTAAACTGCTCTTCCCTCTCTCTTTTTTTTTTTTTTTTTTAAAGATTTTATTTATTTATTTGACAGAGACAGCCAGCTAGAGACGGAACACAAGCAGGGGGAGTGGGAGAGGAAGAAGCAGGCTCATAGCGGAGGAGCCTGATGTGGGGCTCGATCCCATAACACCGGGATCACGCCCTGAGCCGAAGGCAGACGCTTAACCGCTGTGCCACCCAGGCACCCCTGCTCTTCCCTCTCTTGCTCTGTACTTTCTTTATTTTCTCAGCCACAATAGGTCTCAGTTTTCCTTTAATTAGGTTGGGAGTCATGTACTCTTTTCTGTTCTCTCAGTGGTTGCACTGGAAATGCCTGTATGCGTCCTCGACTAATCAATGTCGAATGGTAAAGAGTACTTTTACACTCTAACTGCAATGCAAGGACCTGAGAACACCTTACCATTTTTCCCTGCCCACCTCACATGCTGTTACTCTTGGGTACATTAATTCTAAATGTGGATAAGGAGAATATTGTTAAGTGCCCTGTATAGTCAGGATTCGTTTAGATTTACATGCATCTTTAACACTGTTTTGCTGTCTGTTCCTTTCTGCATCTTTGACCCTCCATGTGGAATTGTTTTCCTTCTGCCCAGAAAACACTTTTTAAAATATATTTTAGTGGGAGTCTGCTGATGGAAAATTCTGTTCTTGTTTGGAAACGTATATTTTGGCTGGGGATAAAATTGTAGGTTGACATTTGTTGCCTTTCAACACAATAGAGATATTCTCTTGTCTTATAAATTCCACTGATGAAAAGTCAGCTGTTGCTCTGTTGCTCCTTTTCAGGTAATCTGCTGTTTTCATCCTTCTG
The DNA here is from genome assembly GCF_023065955.2 of Ursus arctos. NCBI lineage: Eukaryota > Metazoa > Chordata > Mammalia > Carnivora > Ursidae > Ursus > Ursus arctos. The sequence goes on from NW_026622874.1 coordinate 89,899,809, forward strand.
GCTTCTTTTTTGGTTCTGCCCATATCCACAGGGAGTTCTCAGAAGAAGCCAAGCAAATAACTGAAATTTAGTGTGATAAATGCAATAACAGACATAGCTACCAGGTCCGAGCCAGCACGAGGAGAGAGGCTGAGATTGACCCTCATCATCTCACGTTTGTTGAGCACCCAAGGTGTGTCAGGCACTATGGTGGGTGCTAAGAGTACAAGGATGAGTTAAGCAAATAGTGGCTGCCTTCAAGAATGGTCTAACAGGAAAAAAAGGCAACTATCAAAGCAAATCAATGCCTCCAAAGTCTAATCAGAGCAACGATGGAAGAGAGTGGAGCCCAAAGGGAGCGCACTTGGGATGGGATGGTACTCTCAGGAGAGGCTTCACGAAGGAGTTGCCGTTTGACTGGATGTCCAGTGACAGCCCAGCTGGGAAGGACGTTAAAGCAGAAAACCGTACAAGGAAAGGCCCTTGGAGAAGCGCAGAGGCCTAGCCTGTTGGGAGAACGACAAGTAGTTCGGTATGGCCGGAGGTCAGAAGAAGGGTTGGAGGGAGAGGAAGGGGGTGCTTGGTCGGGGGCAAGAGCACTGATGGTGCTGAATGGCAGCCTAGTTGTGCCTTCTCCTCTACACATGGGCAGGCGCTGAAGGGTTTTAAGTAGGGGAGTGACACAGCCAGATTGGAGTTTCAGAAAAATTTCTCCAGCAGGGGATGAACTGCAAGACTAAAAGAGAAACCAGTTAGAAACTGTTGTAATAGTCCAACTGTCCGAGGGCGAAGTAATGAGGGTCTGAAACAAAGCTGTGAAGGGAGAGAGAGGAGTGGTAGACTTGGTCAGATAGTCAGTGCAGGCATCCTAGGTGAGTCGGGGGCTGCTGTCCCCTCAGTCCTGCCAAGCAGATGTCGAAGTGCAGGCTCTCCCCTCAGAACCTCTGATACCACTCTGACTAGGAGGAAGGACCACCTCATTGCTGCTCCCCGGTGACAGTATGGGACGGATATGGGGGCCTCGTTGCCCCTAGGCGGGGGTGAAAGTCTTGGCTCTCTGCTAAGCTTCCTCTGTCTCCACTCTAGCGCGGGTGGGGAGAGGCGCCTTGCTACGGCCAGGTGGATGTCAGTGCTCCTGAGACCGCAGGGGGCGTTGGGATGGCCGGATTCTCCACTCCACCTTCTCTGAGAGCTCCCCAGCCGCGAGGAGGAGTGTTCAGCTCAACGTGGCTGGGCAAATGTTCAAGTCTAGGATCCCCACGAGGTGCTGACTGACCTGGGGGTGAGAATCGGGCATATTTCTCATGGCCTAGGTTGGTTATTGCCAAAAAGTTTTCTTTCCTGCTAGCTAGGCTGCCCTTTTCCTGGTCCTTTGGCTAAGAAAAGCGGGTTTTTCATGGGGCTCTAAGATTTTTTTTTTTTTTTTTTAACACTGTTTGTGCCCTTTGGTATTTCTGGACTGTAGGCTTCAGCCGGGCTTCTGGGCTCCAGCACCCAGTGCAGGATATAAGAGCCAAAAATAAAACCCAGGGAATGCACCACTCTTGTTGTTCCTCAGGTCTCGGGGTCCCTAGCCAGTCTGCCTTCTTATATCCACCTTGAAAGTCTTCTTATGTTTGTTTTATGTATAATATCCAGGGATTTTAGCCGTATAGTGGGGGAGGTAGGAGAAGTGCACAGAAGTCTGTGACCACAGTTTTGACATTTATAGTTTTGGTTTAGTATCTCCTCAAAGAACAGTAATGGCAGTCTACTTCAAACACCGTTTATTAGTAGATTGTTAGCAGATTATTTCCATGGGAATTGACTTTCTTTATGTTAGAAGTGTCACCCAGTATAGTTACAAGGCTGCCCCTGCAGTGTTCCTGGATTTTCCTGAAACTTACATGAAAATATCCTTGCCTGATCCTAATCAGAGCCCATCAGATCCCATTTAATAAGTAGGCCAGCAGTTCACAAATGGATGCCTTCTTAAGATTACAAAAAACAGAGCTATAACCAAAAACCAAACAAAGGAAATAAACAGAAAAAAGACAAAAGAAAACCTAAAGAGTAGAAGAATCCATAAAACAAATCATTTAGTTCATAAATAACAGAGTGGGTATTGACTGTTTAACGACCTCATTGTTTATACGGCCAATGCCAAGCTTATTGTTTCTCTGGTATATTTTTGAAACAGGACGTCTCACAGTGAATGCAAAAGAAAAACCTAGATATTTTATTTGATTCTTAATGGCTTTCACAATCAGGGCCTGTTTGGCCTTGTTTCAGGCGCCCTCTCTGGGCCTTTGCAAGGTACCGCCATGTTGCTTTTTTTCTTCCACCTTGCCCAAGATACCTCTTCTGCCAGAGATGCACTCACCACCCTGCCCCACCCCAGTTCATGTGCCGAATTTCTCCTCCTTAAAACTGTAAAACAAATCTGTTTGGGGGCTACTTCTCTCAGATCTTCTCTCAGCGCATTGATAAGGCTGCCTTCTTTAAGGAGCTCTGGGTTCCTGGAACACAAGGATGTCATCCCCAGCACTTCCTGGAGTCCCTGGGACACAGTAGAGTCTCATTGTTGAGTGAACTGACAGCCTCTTCACTGTCCTCTCCTTTCCTTCTTCGCGGTCTTACCTTCAGAAAGCAGAGATGTTGTTCCATTGTCCTTGCTAATTTTGAAATGTATTTACCTTCTTCCTTATTACTTATTCATTCAATAAATATTTATTCTACTGAGTTTGCTATTTCATAGGTCATCAGTGACCTGCTAGCTGTTAAATCCAGTTGTTTTCCTGTTCACCATTTCTGCATGGGCCACGTAGTATGCTACGTGATTAGCCAAAGCCCTCTGTGTTTCTGCAGTGGGAATCCGACGCTGATCCATGCTTTTTGAACGTACTATACTTGTCGGATTCTAGTGAAGTTGGCTGGCAGAAATAAGAGCGTGGCCATAAAGTCCAGCACTGAAAATCCCTCCATTGTGGCATTTCTTTCTTTATGTATTTCAAAAATTTTAAATTCTCTGATCTAGGATACCATGTAGTGCAAAGCGTAAGGTGAATTCTTTAAAAGAAAAAAAAATTCTAGGGATTTCAAGCGTTGGTTGAATATTTACATTTAGATGACCTTTAAAGATTCTGCATTAAATTAGTAAGATTTTCACAACATGGAACAGCCTCTGGAGAATCCATTATCATCTGTATTACCCTATCCATCCCCAGAGTACTCCATGGTCATCTGCACCATTTACAGTGATCTTGTTATTGTCATATGTTACATCACACGCAAAGCATTTCTTCATTGTTACTGGAATTTTTTATAATGGATGATTATTTTTTTCACAACAGTTTTGTCATTTAAGTGATGTTTAGACTCTAGATAAAGGAGTTTCTGCTCTCGGTAAGAGGGAGTTTCTTTAGTGGGTGGGAGTAGAAAGTGCAATGAGTTTCCTTGACTTTGAACAAAGGAAAGACGGAACAGACTCAAGATAAATCAGTCAGCATATTTTAGTTCCAAGGTTGAGCTGGAGGGACAAAGAGATAAGTACAGTTGCCCACAGGAGACTGTCTAAGGGGGAGGGTGGACACGTCTGTGTGCCGGGATAAGGAGACACAGTCACCCTTCTGCTTCTGTGTTTCCCATTAGCTGCTCAAATGTAACCTTGGACCTGTCAGTCTGCAAGCTAATAAGACCATGATGAATACGATACACTCTGATACTTTTAGTTTAGAAACAGTGAAGTCCTTCCCCTCTGCATATTGGTGATATCCTATTAAAGTGGATCACGGCTGTGGAAACCAAGTAGGTTAGATGTATGGCTTGCAAATCCACAAAGCGTCGTTTTAAAACTTCAATTGCTAACTTTAAAAAAAATAAATTTTATGTCTCAGTACATACAGTTTGGGATTTATGGAAAGATTGAGACGATAGTACGAAGAGTTCCGCTGCACTCGAGGTTTGCTTGTTACTAACATCTTACATTGGTACAGTACGTGTGCTAAACTAATGAACCAGTATTGCTACGTGATGAGCCAACGCCCATAGTTCAGATTTTCTTAGGTTTTACCTAATGTGCTTTTTCTGTTCTGTTCCATCCAGGAGAACACATTATATTTAATTGTCATGTCCCTTTAGGCTCCTCTTGGCTATGGCAGTTTCTCAGGCTTTCCTTGTTTGGGATAATTTTGACAGCTTTGAGGAGTACTCACAGAACATTTTACAGGATGAACCGCTACTGAAATTTGCCCAAGGTGTTTCTCATAAGACTTGGGTTGTGGGTTTTTAGGAGAAAGACCACAGAGGTAAAGTGCCATTTCCGTCATCCTGTGTCAGGGATGCATACTGCCAACATGATTTACAGCTAGTGATGTTGACCTTGGTCAGCAAATTGAGATAGTATTTGTCAGGTTTCTCCACTGTAAAATTATTCTTGCCCTCTCCCTTCTGCACATTGACTCCTTTGGAAAGATGTCACTATCTACAGCCCGTATGTGAGGAGTGGGAGTTACGTTCTACATCCTTGAGGGTGAGATAGCTGCATAAATAGGTTTATCTCTTTTTCCCAGTTGTTAATTTATTCAGTCATTTGTAACAGTATGGACTCATGGTATGTATTTTATACTTTGGGTTATAATCCAATTCTACTTTATTTCTTCCGTTGCTCAAATTATTCGAGCTCTGGCCACTAGGCTCTCTTCTAGTTGGCTCTTATGCTCCTTTGATAGACTCCCATCAATGTTCAGGGCTTTATTTGGTTTTGGTTTTGAGCACTTCATTACTTTCTGGCTCTACCAGATGCTCCAGGCTCATCTTGTGTATTTTCTGCTCCAGTCCTAGAGTCAGTCATTTCTATCAGGAGCCCTGGTTCCTTTTATTGAAGAATGGTGTTAGAAACCAACATCTGGGTGAAGGTGTGCTTGTTGCTGCTAGGGTGTTGCTTCCTCTTTTACGCCCTCTAAAAGGTATATGACAGAGAAAAGAAAGCGTGTGTATATTCTAGCCTTTGTATATACACATGGGTGTAAATATTTCTACATGTATCCGTTTGCACCTGTATTAAGCTAAACATACTCATGTCTCAAACTCTAATCCACTGCCAGCATGACTCACTCTAGCCTCCTCTCCTTGCTTATTTGTAAATTCCCTTTCCAACAGTGAGAAACCTAGCTCCTTGTATCAGCCATCCATTTACTGAATCGTTCGGTTCCAATATACATGTATAGCAGTATGAGAACTTTTAACCCTCGAGTACAGTGCTGGTGTGTAGGTCCTTTTGCCTTCAGTCTTAGAAGCCCCACTCCCTTCCAGAATTACTTAGGTCAGCACCTTTTCCTCTTTCTCCCCTTCAGTGAAATTATTTCATACATTTGTAACATAGTTAGATTCTCACACACAGTCTGCCCCTCTTCTGGGATCCCCTGACCTCCTAAATGATTTTTAAAATTTTTCATATTTTAAGCTTCAGTATTTGTACTATAAAGCTGCATAGTTTTGAAAAGTACATAATGTGAAAAGATGAATGAACATCTTTTCATATGTTTATTTGCCACCTGTATGTTTTCTTCAGTGAGGTGTCTGTTCAGATCTTTTGCTTATTTTTTAATTGGGTTGGTTATTTTTCTCATTGTTGAGTTTTAAGAATTCTTTACATATTTTGAATACATTTATCAGATGTGTTTTGCAAATATTTTCTTCCGATTTGTGATTTGACTCTTTATTCTCTTAACTGCCTTTCTCAGAGCGAACATTTTTAAGAAAATCTGGCTTATGAACATTTTCTTTCATGGATGATGCTAGGTTTCCAAACTCAGGGTCACCTAGATTTCATCCTATGTTATCTTCTAGAAGTTTTGTAGTTTTATAGTATATGTTTAGGTCTAAGATCTGTTTTGAAAGCTGTAAGATTTATATCGAGATTTTTTGTTTTTGTTTTTGTTTTGCATGTGGATGTCGAGTTGTTGAAGTACCATTTGTTGGAAAGACTGTTCTTCCTCTGTTACATTGCCTGTGCTCCATTTTCAAAGATCAGTAGACTATATTTGTGTGGGTCTATTTCTGGCCTTTGTATTGTTCCATTGATCTCTGTGTCTGTTCTTTCACTAATACTATGCAATCTTGACTTTTGTTAGCTTTATTGTAAGACTTGAAATTGGGTGGTATCAGTTCTCCAACTTGTTCATCTTCTTGGCTGTTTGGTTGGCTATTCTAGGTCTTTTTGCCTTTTCATGTAAACTTCAGAACCAGTTTGTTAATACCTATAAACTAGCTTGCTAAGATTTTGTTTGGGATCGAGCTAAATCTACAGATCAAGCTAGGAAAAATTGACATCTTAACAATATTCAGTCTTCCAATCCATGAACATGAAATACCTCTTACTTAGATCTTCCATGATTTTTTTCACTTTTTTCCTGCATATAGATCCTATACATGTTTTGTTAGAGTTATACATAAGTGTCCTATTTTTTTTGATGTTAATGTAAATGGTACTGTGTTTTTAATTTCAAATTCCAGTTGTTTATTGTTGGTATATGAGAAAGCAGTTAACTAATATTTCTCAAAATATTACCTCATATTTTGCACCCATGTTGTAATCACTTATTAGTTCCAGAGGGTGTTTTGTTATTGATTCTTTGGATTTTTTTACATCAGCTAATCATGTTTTGTATGCCTCTCTTCCCAATCTGTGTATCTTTTATTTCCATTTCCTGTCTCATTGTGTTAGCTAGGACTTCAAGTATGATGTTGATTAGAAATGGTAAAAAGGTGGGGCTCCTGGGTGGCTCAGTCGTTAAGCGTCTGCCTTCGGCTCATGGCGTGATCCTAGCGTTCTGGAATCGAGCCCCACATTGGGCTCCTCCACTGGGAGCCTGCTTCTTCCTCTCCCACTCCCCCTGCTTGTGTTCCCTCTCTCGCTGGCTGTCTCTCTCTCTCAAATAAATAAATAATAAAATCTTAAAAAAAAAAAAAGAAATGGTAAAGAGGGATATTCTTGCTTTGACTCTGATTTTAATGGGAAAGCAACTGGTTTGTCACCATTAAATATGATGTTCACTGTAGGGTTTTGGTAGATGTGTATCAGGTTGAGGACATTTCCCTCTATTTCTAGCTTGCTGAGAGTTTTTAATCATAAATCAGTTTGAATTTTTGTTATATACTTTTTCTGTAATTATCGATATGATCATATTTTTCTTCTTTAGCTATTGATGTGATGTGTTACATTAATTGATTTTCAAATGTTGAACCAGCCTTGCCACACCTGGAATAAATCCTATTTGGTCACGGTGTTTAATTTTTTTAAATACATTGTTGGATTTGACTTGCTGGTATTTTGTTGATTTTTACATATATGTTCATTACCGTTACTATTTTGTAGTTTTCCTTTCTTATAACGTCTTTTTCTTGTTTTGGTATTAGGGCAACCTTGCTCTCATAGACTGAGTTAAGAAGTGTTTTCTCTGCTTCTGTTTTCTGGAATAGTGAGAATTGGTGTTATTTCTTTTTTAAATATTTGGTAGAATTCACCAGTGAACCTGTCTGGAAGAGGGTGTTGTCAAGCAACTTCTAGTATCCACCTGTCTTTCAGCCTTTCTGACCAGCTCCTTCTCTTTTCCCTTTCCTCCCTCCTTTTCTCTTGGCTTCTTTTGCTTCTTCATTTCTCATATCACCTGGTGTGGGTGCTTTAGCCCCAACTTAACTCAAGCACCTACCACTTGGTCTAATCTCAAGTGCCAAATTCTCAAGAAAAGACACATCAAGATATAAGATCATATTATCTGCACACAGACCTAATTTTACGTCCTCCTTCCTTATTTGGATGCCTTTTACTTCTTTTTCTTGCCTAATTGTGCTGGCTAGAACTTCCAGTAGTATGATAAATAGAAGTGATAAAAGCGGGCATCCTTCTCTTGTTAACTGATCTAAGAGGAAAAGTTTTCTGTCTTTCACCATTGAGTATAATGTTTATGGTGGGTTTTTATATATATGGCTTTTATTATGTCAAGATATTTTCCTTCTATCCCTAGTTTGTTGAGTATTTTTATCATGAAAGTATGTTAAAATTTGTCAGATGCTTTTTCTGCATCAATTGAGATAATCATGTGGTTTTTTTCTCTTCATTCTGTTAATGTGATATAATACATTGATTTTCCTATGTCGAACCATCTTTGCATTCCAGTAGTAAATCTCACTTGGTTTGGTGTATGGTTCTGAATTTGCTTTGCTATTATATTGTTGAGGATTTTTGCATCAGTGTTCATAAAGGATATTGGCATGTCTTTTTTTCTTTTCTTTTTGGTAGTATCTTTGTCTGGCTTTAGTAGGCAGACCTCATAAGGCTGAGTTAGAAAGTAGAAAGTATTCCCTCCTCTTCAGTTTTTGGAAAAGTTTTGAGAAAGACTGGTATTGGTTCTTCTTTTAAAGTTTACTAGAATGCAACAGTGAAGCCATCAAGTCCATAGCTTTTTTTAATCGGGAGATTTTTGGTTACTGATTCAATCTCCTTACGAATTATTGGTCTACTCATAATTTATGTATCTTTGTGATTTAGTCTTGGTGGGTTTTGGTGTTTCTAGGAATTTGTCCATTTTATCTAGATAGATAATCCAGTTTGTTGGTGTACATTCATAATAATCTTTTATAATCCTTTGTATTTCTGTAGACTCAGTAGTAATGTCCCTACTTTCATTTCTGATTTTAGTAATTTGAGTCTTTTCTCTTTTTTTTTCAGTCAGGCCAGAGGTTTGTCAATTTTGTTGATTTCTTTGAAGAACCAGCTTTTGGTTTCAGTGCTTTCTTTTTTCTATTCTCTGTTTCATCTCTGCTTTAACCATATTATTTCCATCCTTTTGCTAGCTTTTGGTTTAGTCTTTTTTTTTTTTTTCCCCTCATTCCTTAAGTTGTAAAGTTAGGTTGTTGATTTGAGATCTTACTTTTTAAAGTAAACATTTATAGCAATAAATTTCCTTCTTAGTACTGCTTTTGCTATGTCCTATAAGTTTTGTTTGTTGTGTTTTCCTTTTCACTTAGACTCTTAATATTTGCTAATTTGCCTTATGATTTCTTCTTTGATCTACTGGCTGTTTAGGAGTGTGCTGTTCAACCACCACAAATTTGTGCATTTTCCAGTTTTCCTTCTGTTACTGATATTTAACTTTATATCATTATGGTTAGCGGGATACTTTATATGATGTTTATCTCTTAAAATCTATTTAGATTTAATTTGTGGCCTAACTAACATGGTCTGCCCTGGAAAATGTCCCATTAAAACTTGAGAAGAATGTGTATTTTGTGTTACTGGGCAGACTGTTCTATTAGATCTAGCTGATTTATTGTGTTGTTCCAAGTCCTTTGTTCCGTACTTCTGTCTGGTTGTTTCATCCATTATTGAGAATGGGATACTGAACTCACCAGTTATATTGTAGAGCTGTCTATTCTTCCCTTCAGTTCAGCCAATATCTACTTCATATATTTTGATGATCTGGTACTAAATATATAATGTTTATAATTATTGTGTCTTACTGTATTGAACCTTTAACTAATATAAATTGTCCTTCTTTCTGTCTTACCATCTTTTTAATTTGGAATCTATTTTGTTTGATATTACCATAGCCATTCCTGCTCTCTTTTAGCTATTGTTTGCACGGAATATCTTTTTCCATCTTCTCATTTTCAACCTGTGTGTGTCTTTGGATATAAAGTAAGGCTCTTATAGGTAGCATGTTGTTGGAGTGAGTGAGTGAGTGTGTGTGTGTGTGTTTAATCTATTCTGCCAATCTCTGATTTTTTTTTGAGTGGAGAGTTTAATCCATTTACATTTAAAGTAATTACTGATAAAAAAAAGGGCGGGGGCTTCTGTCATTTTGCTGTTTGTTTTTCATATGCCTTAGAGCTTCTTTGTCAACTCTTCCCAGCATTTTCCAGATATTATCCTGTTGTCTTCCAGCAGGATCTTCTAGAATCTTTCATCATTGATGTTATTCCTTAGTTTGGTGTCTGCTGACAAACTCAACAATCAGTAACATTTACTGAGTTCACTTTGATAATGCTGTGCATGCATTAATTCATTTAATTCTTAGAAAAATTCTGTGAGTCATAAATATTACTTTTCTTCATATTCTAAGGGAGATATCTCAGGCTAAGAGAGCACAAGCACAATTAGAGTTCAATCCCAGATATTTCAAAATACAAATGACATGGTGATCATGACATCATACTGTCGCTCAAGTGCTACAGAGCAGTCAGACTTCCGATTCAGTGTTGATCACAGACTCCTCCCTCTTGGACATACAAATTTGCAATCTGTAAAGGGAGGGAAGGAAGAGCTTTCACTTCCCGGAGCCCTCCTTTCTTGGAATAGGAAGGGAATTGTGTGTCTCCATTTAGGTCTTAGTGCAGTGTTCTCCTAACAAAAACTACTGACAGAATATTTTACCTTCTGTCATATGTGTAGAGCTCATGCTTATCAGACAGAGGCCTGGTTGCTTCCAGTAATTGCTTTCAGAAAATTGCCAGAGAAAATTGGCATTTTGGTGACATTGCTTAGAGGACTTAGCTCTACTCCAACAAAATTGTAGCTGAAGATGGAAATTCCAGAAATTGAGTGTCCAGATTTAAAAACTTTTTAATTGCACTTGGATGTATCTAGAATTCAATTGCATTATTATAGTTTTGCTTCTGAAAGTGATTCCCCAGAAAAGGAGGCAACTCTGCTCGGCGCTCCACTGTCGCATGCAGTCAAGTGCACTTTGAAGTCTGTGTGGTCTTTGCCTCCTCTTACCCGAAGAACAAACAACACAGTTGTAGCTAGGGTAGTCAAGAACAAAATTCGTAAATCTGGGAAATGCAGATACTACTGTAGCACTCTTTCTTTGTGTTCCAAAATCACTTCTCCCTCAAACTACCCCGGCATTTCCTCTGCTCCTTCCCATTCACATGTCCTTCTGAGTTATGAAGCCCCTCTTCCATCCTCTGACCAATACCTTCCCAGGGGTCTGGTTTCTAAGTATTACTGTATGTCTGGAGGACCAAACTTAGGAAATAACCGACACTAAGATCATAACTGCTTGAGAGTGTGAAAAATTCAAATGAAATGTATGAGTCTTTTTTTGGTTAGTGTTCTTTTTTATTTTTATAGTATTCTACTTTGTCCATTGTATGTGGACTTTGAGTTTCGGTTGTAATTTTACCCAAAGAAAGGGTGGATCTTTGCCCTCAGCTTCTAAGATGTGATTTCCAAGCTCTTGGAATGTCCTGCCTGTGAAGAGTGTCTTTGTTTTTTGGGGGGCCTTGGGTCACACCTGATAGTCTACACTAAGCATGTGATTTAGGGTAGGGCCTTTGACTACATGGTATGTGTTTGAGCTTCAGAAGAGCTGGGAACTAAAGTCAGCCATGCCACAATCAACCATGTCTAGGTGACCAAGTCCTAGTTAAAACTCTGGACATTAGGGCGCCTGGGTGGCTCAGTCGCTTAAGCATCCCATTCTTGATTTTGGCTCAGGTCGTGATCTCGGGGTTTTGAGATCGAGCCCCACTTGGGGTTCCACGCTGTCCTTGGAGCCTACTTAAGATTTTCTCTCCCGGGGTGCCTGGGTGGCACAGCGGTTAAGCGTCTGCCTTCGGCTCAGGGCATGATCCCAGCGTTCTGGGATCAAGCCCCACATCAGGCTCCTCCGCTATGAGCCTGCTTCTTCCTCTCCCACTCCCCCTGTGTGTTCCCTCTCTCGCTGGCTGTCTCTCTCTCTGTCGAATAAATAAATAAAATCTTTAAAAAAAAAAAAAAAGATTTTCTCTCCCTCACCCTCTGCCCCTCCATCCCTCCCCCCCTGAAACAACAACAACAACAACAGCAACAACCTCTGGACATTGAGGTTCAGGTGAGCTTCCTAGGTTGGCAGCACTCCGTGCCTGTCTGGAAACTCCATGCGTGGAACTTTCCTAGAGTCTGTCGCATACGGCTCTTCCCTTGGCTGATTTTAATCTGTGTCCTTACGCTGTAATAAGCCATGTTCATTTAGTGAATTCTCTGGGTCCTTCTAGTGATTTGTCAAAGACCATTTGAAGATGGTCTTGGGAACCCCTGAATATACAATTGGTGACAGAAGTGAAGGTGGTTTTGTGGACTCCTGAACTTTGAAGTGGTATATCTATTTTCAAATCCCAGACTCACCATTTCTCATTTTTCTTATCTGAAAAATGGTAACTCTGTTTACCGGGTTATTATGATGGCTAAATAAAGTGACAAATATGAGGCAACTAGAATAGTGCCTTGCCTATAATAGGCCTTTTATAAAGGGTCTTCCCTAAAGGCGCTGATGATTTGACTTTTCAGTAAAGAATACGGCAGTATCATGTGGAGAAATATTTGCACAAACTCTCTCCAATGGTGATACTAATCAAAAGCTCTTGATTTGCCCTTTTTAGCTCATATGCAGGATTTCCTCCTTATTTTTAAGTCTTGGATGTGTAGAGAAATATGATGCCTTTGAATGATTAGAACTTTTCCAGTAGCTACACAGTATTTATAATTTAAAAGCTGGCATAATTTCAGCACGGTGTGCTTGAGGCATGAGATTGACAGGCCAAATGGTAAGAATTTTCGTGGCATTTTGATTTTGAAGTAGCTGTGGGTATTCCATATAGACTTACCTGTATGGAAGATACTGTTGAAACTAATGGAAAGTCGGTTCTTCATCCAAAAAAAAAAAAAAAAAAAAGCAATGTGCTCACGTAGACTGCCTATGCTATTAGGAACCAGTTAAGATAATGGGAGGAATATCTCTCACTGTGGCAGTTTTATTTTTTTAGTTATTATTTTACCAGAAGAGACAAAAGCTGTGTAAATAAAAACCAATCAGAGGCCGAGCAAGCTAACCTTAGAGGTCTGCATATGTCTTTTGTTTCCCCTGCATTTGCCTTGGAACAGTCAGTTTCTGTTGTGCTCTGCTTGGGTACAGAAATAGCAGACAGCATGCTTCTCCTCAGCGTGCTCGTTGTTTAGACTTTGTGTTGAGGAAGGTTGAAGGACGCTACGAATTAGGGGCATACGGATTATTTTCTGTAGCTTTTAGATCAGTTAAACAAAGGGATTAACTTAGAAATAGGATACTTAACTAAATCCAGGGGTAAAAACAATCTCTCTGCGCTCCAAAATACTTGAAAGACCCCACGGTTATTGTTAGTTCTGTCATTTTTCCGGTTTGACAGCTAACAGTGTGTGATAGTATAATGAACATAGGTCCTGAGCTCCCACAGATTTGAGTCTTGGCTCTTCTACTTCCAGAGGATAGGACCTTTGGCATACTTGTTACTCAGCTCTTTTGGACTTTTCCTCTTGTTTTAAAGATGAGACTCCAACCACACGAGTTTTGTTTAAGTGGGTCACACAAGCTGGAGACCCAAACAGTGCCTAGTGCCCAGTGGGGTGCTTCACAGATGGCCATCACGACCGTCGTTGTGCAGGGCTTCCCCTTTCCTCTTGCCTCTGTTCGTTGGTTTGGGTTGTTAATAAGATACTCTTCCCTTGCTTTGAGAGATCAGTCATTACTATCTTAAATTTTGTTTTTTAGTTTTATCAAAATTCTACATGGGCAGTTTAAAAAGTCAGAGTTGATTACAAAAATCAGCCGTTCCTTGTATTTTCCTCAAACATAGCTCCTTTTCCTCCTCTCAGGCAACAACCACTTTCAACTTCTGGGTGATTATTTTGGTATTTGTCTTTACATCTCTAAATAACGTACTTAATATTGCTCTATTCACTGTTTTTTTTTTTTCTCATTGTCTCTTTATTCTATGGAAGATGAGATGAGGCTCTCCGCTACCTTTGCTCATCACACCCTTTCCTGTTCACCCCCTTTGCGATGTATGCATACTGTAGTTTTGTGCATTATATGACCAAGTGAGCACTGTTCACTGTTGGGCAGTGCAGTCTCCTGTGATTGCTGTTTGTTTCCAGCATACCTTTTGGTTTCGTTGGAGTTAATATTTATCTTATTTTTTCTTAGTCTAGATTTCTATATTCTTTAGCTAAATGAACTGTCAAATTCTCTGCCACCTGTATCTCCTCTCAGACTTTCAGATGTGTTGGGTTCTCTACCATGGTCATCCTTTTATTTATTTATTTATTAATCTATTTATTTTTAAAACTATTTTAATTCAGTTAATCAACATATACTGTATTGGTTTTAGAGGTACAGGTCTGTGATTCATCAGTCTTATATAATGCTCAGTGCTCATTACCTCACATGCTCTCCTTAATGTCCATCACCCAGTCATCCCTCCTCCCCTCCAACATCCCTCAGTTTGTTTCCTGTGATTGAGTCTCTTACGGTCTGTCTCCCTCTCTGGTTTTGTTTTATTTTTTCCTCTCTTCCCTGATGATCCTGTTTTGTTTCTTAAATTCCACATATCATTGAAAGCATATGATAATTGTCTTTCTCTGATTGACTTTTTTCACTTAGCATAATACCCTCTAGTTCTATCCATGTTGTTGCAAATGGCAAGACTTCATTTTTTTGATGGCTGAGTAATATTCCGTTGTAGATATATACCACATCTTCTTTATCCCCTTCATCTGTCAGTGGACATCTGGGCTCTTTCCATAGTTTGGCTATTGTGGACTTTGCTGCTATAAACATTGGGGTGCAGGTGCCCCTTCGGATCACTACATCTGTATCTTTGGGATAAATACCCAGTAGTACAATTGCTGGGTTATACAGTTGCTCTATTTTCAACTTTTTGAGGACCCTCCATACTGTTTTCCAGAGTGGCTGCACCAGTTTGCATCCCCACCAAGAATGTAAGAGGGTTCCCCTTTCTCCACATCCTCGCCAACATCTGTCATTTCCTGACTTGTTAATTTTAGCCATTCTGACTGGTATTGCATCGTGGTTTTGATTTGTATTTCCCTGATGCTGAGTGATGTCTTGTTCATCTTTTTAAAGGAGTCTCCCCAGAGGCACTTTCTGACCCACCTGCTTTGGACACACAGCTGTCATACTGGGACTTCCTTGTGCTCCCTCCTGTGTGGGATGTCTTGTTTTGGGGATCCCTGTCTCATTCAAGTGAAACATCCTCCAGTAGATTCCTGAGAAGGGTTATGGGGGAGGTCCAATTTATTGAGAACGTAAATATCTAAAAATGTTTTTATTCTCCCTACGCACTTGACTGATAGTTTTGCTGGGTATGGAATTCTAAGTTGCATACCCGCCCCTGTGCAATCAGAGCCACTGTCTGAGCTTTCAGTGTGGTTTTTGAGAACTCTGAAGGCATTCTGATATTTAATCCTTTGCATATGACCGTTTTTCTCTTGTTAGGATTTCCTTTTGTCTCCATTGTTTTGAAATTTCACTGAGATGTGCCTCAGGCGATGTGTCTATTCTTATCCTTTGTCCACCCCTTTAATCTGGAAACTCATGGCCTTCATTTCATAAAATTTTTTTCCAGACTTATTTCACTGAGGATTTCCTCCTTCCTATTTTTTCTCCTTTCTTTCAAAAACTGGTGTTATTTTAAAATTGGATCTCTTGGCCTAGTCCTTTAGTTTTTTATTTATTTATTTTTTTAGTATCCTCTCTCCTGTTTTCTCTTTTTTACTCTACATTCTAGGAAATCTTCTTAAATTTTTTCTTCTTACCTTTACTGTGGATCTTTCATCTTTGTTCCTATAGTTTTAAAGTCTAAGGTTCTTTTCATTCCTTGAGGGTTTCTTTTTAGAGGGTAACTTTTTTTATGAATACAATATTATCTCATTTCTCTGAGGATAGTTGTTTTAGTTTAGTTGTTTGGGTTTCTGTTTTGTTTTGTTTGCTGTTTTCTTCTTGCCTCCACTCTGTTTACTCTGTTACTCTTTTCCTTTGGTTTACTTTCAGTTCTCTTGTTAGAAGTTTTCTTCAGATGTTCACTAGTTGTCGGCTCATATTTAAGTGGGAAACTAAAAAACATATTGAAAGTCCTAAGTGTGTGGACTGGGCTTGACTTTATCTTAGAGAAATCTAGCTGAGTCATTTCCTTAGGAAAACCCAGATAGTGCTTTTCAGTCCGTCCTCTTGGGCTGGCCAGAAGGCTCCCCTGTTTTTCCCCGGGCTGCATGACCATCAGAAGTGGGGACGTGGGCAGGGATTAGGGCTGTTCTGAACCCTCATTTCTGGTATGATAGCCCTGTTCTCAGCTCTACCTGCTACCCCATAGTCCATGGATTTTTCTCTCTTACTGTTTTAGGAGAATAAACCTCTTGTCTTCTGCTGGGAAGGGTGTTGGGTCGGTTGGGCTGCTGCTCAGCTGTGTGTCTGTGCAGGGTGTGGGGGGAACTTGGGATTCTAACAGTTTCTTGCACAGAATAGAAGTCTGTCTTTGGGGCTTTTTTTGGGGTGCGAGGAGTCCGTGCTTCTTCTACCCCTACTTCCAGAGGTGACTGGTGCCTCCAGTTTCCAGGCCTTTTGGGAATTCTGAGGCATAAATCGGGTCAAATCTTGGATTTTTCTATTCACTGGCCTAAGATGCAGTTCTCATGGGTCTGCTAAGCCCGTTATTGCTCACCCATCATCCTTCCCGCTTCTGCAAGTTTGACACTGTATTCTCCTCTCCTGATGTCTTTGCTTTTACAAGTTTACCTTTAGTGTCACTCTAGTGGGATTTCAGGAAGTGAAGTACATGTGTGTGTGTTGAATCTGCCGTCTTTAGTAGAATCTTTTTAAGCATTAAAATAATAAAGAATCTACTTGTCATGGTCCTGTTCAATGAAATCTTCCCTCTGTGAAAGAGAGAAAACAACGAGAACAAGACCCTTGGTGCTGCTATTTGTCCCGGACGACGGGAGCCCAGAGCCCTGGCCCATCTGCCCAATAAGGCCACAGATCCCGAGCAGCCTGGCTCTTGCAGCTAGGGCCGTACTTCACTGTACTTGTCGTGTGTTTGGAGATCACCTGTGACCTTTTGAGTTTATTTGTAATTCTGCATAGATTTGCCTCTTCCCTTACCGTTGGGAATTCTTGAAGCAGGGTCACCCCGTGTCTCAGCATACTTAACCTCAAATTTTGTGATTTGGGGTTTCTTTCAGCAATATTTTTCTGCCAGTCATATCAGATTTTGCCCTTTCAGCTTTTGCCTTTTGCCTGAAACAATTTGACTTTTTCTGCATTTCTATTTAGTATTATTCTCAGATGGTCCTGAGAGGGGCATACATAGATTCCTTTTTTGTCCTAGGAGTCTGATGGCTTTGTGTTAATGTAGGATTACCCGCTGTTCCAGACTGAATATTTATGTCCCTTCAGAATTCACGTGTTGGAGACCTACCCCGCCCCCCCCCCATGGATTTAAGATAAGGCCTCTAAGGAGATAATTAAGGTTAAATGAAGGTCATAAAGGTGGGGCCTTGATCTGATGGGATTGGTGTCCTCATAAGAAGAGACACCCCCCCACACACACACACTGAGAAAGGAACCTGTGAAACCACAGGGAGAAGGTGGCTGTCTACCAGAAGCTTCCTCTTGGACTTCTAGCCTCCAGACCTGTAGGAAAACTAGTATCTGCTGTTGAAGCCATCCAGTCTGTGGTATTTGGTTACGGTAGATACCAAACAGCTAACACACCTGCTTTTCTTAGACTTCAGCCATCGGAGTGGTCAGTTGTCAGATGTCAGCTTACGGTTGTCATATTTGTGCAACTGACTGCCTCCGTTTTAAGCCAGAGTTAGAATTCTATAGTCAGAGGAGACCAGATCTTAACTGCATTAGGGGTCAGGGAACCTAGCATCCTACAGCAAGTGACTTTTTTTTTTTTTTTAATGAAATCATTTGCCATAGTTTTGTGAAAGTTGTGTTTCCGGAACGTGTGTGTGTGTGTGTGTGTGTGTACACGCGCGTGTGTACTAGATTGAGATACAAAATATATTTCTTATTGCAAGTGGTGGTGAAAAAAGATTCTAAGTCTGTTGCTTTAATTTAAGCTAATCTTTCAGTCTATGTTAGAATACCCGTGGCAAGTGATGATTGTTGGAGTTTGAACGAAAAGGAAGACTGGGATTGTGGACCCTGAAGGGTCAGACTTTGGAACCCAGAAGGGGGCCTAGAGATCTAAAGTCCAAAGGAAGAGGCATAGGGAAGAGGAGAATTCGGTAATCCGTTTCACCCAGCAAGTGAAGTAGAGGGCGCCCAGGAGGACTTTTCTAGTAGGGCCACGCCCCTGGGGGTGAGGGGTGATTTATCACGTATTTCTCTGCACTCCCAAAGTGCCTTGCTCATAACCTTACTCGCTGCACACATGTTATATTATAATTATTTTTTAAATGTCTGTGACTGGACGAAGTCCATAGTTAGCCCTCCATAACTGTTACAGGAGGGAGAAATAAAAGGCGGCCATCATTATTGGCCTGTTTTACTGTCATACCCGGTAACGACCCGTGTGCTCCTACACTGGCTGGAGTGTTGCCCGGTTCTGGTAAGCTATGACCGTGGCGCCTCCTCTCGCGACTGCGCTGTGAAAACCACACATTCTGTTTCACGGAGCCAACAGCAGCAGAATCGCATTCTCTCTCTCGGGATGTCAGTAGAACAGGTGGAAATTTTCATCATCGTGGGGTCTTCCAGCTGTGCTAAGAGGTAAGGGGAAAGAGGCTAGGCCTTTGTATGTCGGGAGTGCCAGCATCAGTTTTAAGTCAGGTATAGTCACAAAGCCAGCAGTATTGGTGTTGGGGAGAGTGCTCTGGGGGGGCAACTACACAAGCAGTTCTAACATGTCGTTGGTCAAGTTCAGGGGAGTGAGGTCCTATGGCAGGTGAACTGTCATCGTCTAAAGGGATTCAGGAAGACTTCCCAGAGCAAAGGGTGTTTTGGGGGGATCTGAGGCTTGAGTAGGTGTTAATCAGACAGAGGGGGTAGGATGGGAATCACGTGAG
Organism: Ursus arctos; assembly: GCF_023065955.2. NCBI lineage: Eukaryota > Metazoa > Chordata > Mammalia > Carnivora > Ursidae > Ursus > Ursus arctos. Next base: position 89,918,662 of record NW_026622874.1, read on the forward strand.
AGGGGAGTTAGCTCACGAAGAGCCTCCAGATAGAGGTTTGATATTTCCACTGCAGGTTCTCAGTCATGGGGCTCTGTTCTGTCGCAGGCGTAGTGAGCTCAGAATCCCAGCCTGCAGAAGGTGGAAGCCGCCAAACCTGGCGTCAGAAGGTCCATCAGCAGGAGGACTGTCGCTGAGTCCCAGAAATGAGGGCCTGTGTTAGGATGGCGTCAGGACGGTAGAAATGCTGCTCACGAGGAATCCATGGGGCTTGATGTATTATGGGTGTGAGGGGCCAGGGAGGGGTGGGGGCACCTTTGACTCTGGAGTCCTGAGGCTCAGTACTCAGGGATGACTGATTGTTTTCATGGTAGGAGAGAACATTTGAGAGCAGTCTGTCTTGGGAGGGAAAAGGATGGGGAGATGTGGATTTTGTATCTCAGGTTGTAGAGTTCATAGAGGCCCCAGGGCACCATTTCAAAAAATGGTCTTATTAGAAGATAATTTCTCATGATTCATAGATAGACTCAACTTTTCCATTTATTTGGTACTTTTTTCCCACTAGAAACCTCTTAGCTGTTGGGTAAAAAATCAGATGTCATTGAAATTCAGCATATTTTAATATTCTGAATCCAGGAAACTATACATTTTCAATATTTTTCTCAGCTAGAACACCAAATTGTTACTTCACTTTGTTCATAATCAGGGTTTTTTAGAAGACAGCTTAACAGAACGATTTTTCTGTTTATAAATCAGGTATCTACGTATCACATATTTACACAAATGAGTTCCAAATAGATGCTTTGAGTCAAAAGCCTTCACAGTTCAATTAGTAATTCCTCCAGAGCTTCATCAACTTATTTTCTGTTTTCTTCATTCCTGGTCATTATTCTACAATGACTTTTGAGAAGCAATTTTCTTAAAAGAGTACAAATTGGATTATTCCTCTTTAGTGAATTGAAATTCTTAGCAGGGCTTTCCACTAATGAGATATTGTATCCATGTTGGGTTAAACAGGCCAGTTTGAGCCATTTAGTTAGCATTTCAGAATTAGAAATCATTGATCAAAGCTTCACTAATAACTCAAGCAAAGTTTAATAATAAAATGGATCCCACTAGGTGCTGCTAACACAACCAAGAAAATTCATACCAAATAAAAAGTGGCAACAACAGGAGTTAGAATTAGCTCGTCCAGGGGCACCTGGGTGGCGCCGTCGTTAAGCGTCTGCCTTTGGCTCAGGGCGTGATCCCGGCATTCTGGGATCGAGCCCGACATCAGGCTCCTCCACCGGGAGCCTGCTTCTTCCTCTCCCACTCCCCCTGCTTGTGTTCTCTCTCTCGCTGGCTGTCTCTATCTCTTCAAATAAATAAAAATAAAATCTTAAAAAAAAAAAAAAGAATTAGCTCGTCCATTAACACATGATAATGCCAAAAAAATTTAATTAACCTTCTTTCAGTGATACTGCTGAAGATAAACTTGACTTGCAATTCCAGGATGAGTTCTTTCTCCGGCACTTGGGTCTTCCTTGTCCAGCACAGCGGCAGTCCTAGGAGAAAAGAGACTCCCCTCTGACCGTCATTCATCCTGCTTTGATACGGAACCATATCTGGAGCGTGAAAGAATTTTCTTTAACTTGATAGGAAGAAAAGAAATCAGGCTTATTTCTGAATTTTTAAAATATCTGTTTTGTTTTTTTTTTTCCAATGGATGTTTTTACTTCTGACCTGACGACACTTTTTCTTTCCAGTTTAAGATTGATAGCGAATGGTGGACGTGGATCGATTATAACCGCTTCCAGGAGCTCATGCAGGAATATGAAGATAGCGGAGGGTCAGCAACTTTCAGCGCAAAGGATTATATGGCGAAAACTCCTCACTGGGCATTATTCGGTGCCAGTGAAAGAGGCTTTGATCCCAAGGACACAAGATATCAGAGAAAGAACAAATCAAAGGATATTTCTGGATGTTGAGATGATCTGACTGTTGGGTACTGAAGGACAAGAACTGATGGCCCCAGAAGTTTCTCAGCCCCCACTGTGATTCTTCCAAGGACACATCACACGAATTATATTTCATGTAGAGGAGACTGTAAGGCTGCACGTGGGGACACAAGTCACATCCCAGGGTTGCGGAGGCAGCAGCGCCACCATTGCTTTCCAGAGCTCAGGCCCTGTCCTGATTTGACTTCTTAGAGGACCATCATTTCAGGGGAAATACACAGTCCTTAGAATGGAACTGATGGCTTTGAATTATAACTTGTAAGACTCGCTCTAATGCTATTCCTGGGGGTGTTGTAAGGAACGGGTATGTGTTCCTCTACCCCTCTTGGGCTGTTGGCTGTTGGCCTTTGTGGAGTGTTCCTCCCCAAGGTAAGTATATCTGCTCCCTCCAGGACCTCCATCCCTTCTTTATATCTCAAGATAACACCTCCCGGGAGTCATTCAAGTTGTCATAATTCTTGATTATTTTTAAACACTGCATAGATTACATGAATTTTTGCTTAGTACCAGCTCTTTATGAAATTGAATTGATCTGAAGGTACTAGATCTCATTCCACTCTCATACAAACTACTGTAGAAGGAGTGAGGGGGCCGCATTAGCGTCGGAGCTCTCTTCCATAGGAGGAGGGATGCCCTGTGATGCCATGGAGTAGTCAGTCTCACAGATGCACTTTGAAACTGAGTGCAGTTTGCTTTTGGTTTAAAACGTCAGTGTTTAAGCCCCTGTCCTTACCCACAGAGCAGGTCCCCACCTTCTTTTCCCTCTTGTAGCCCGAGCTACTTTACACAATCTGTTTTTAGGGTTCGAGTTTTTTCTAATTGAAAACATCATTAAATACTTAATAGTTTTTTAAAATATCATAGTTGTTTTTAAAAAATTCCTTTATCCTAAAATTTAATTAATAAAATCTTTTGTAAAAACTAGAATTTTCTTTTGAGTGTTTATTTTAAAGATTCTTCTACTCCTGTGGTTCGAAGCCCTATCAGAATTGACCTCCTCTTTATATATCAGCTATTTTGTAAACCCTCTATTTTCTGCTCAAGTGAAAATTCCTTGATAATATAACCTGCCTACTCGCTCAGTTGAAAACCAGGCTCTGTATTTCTGTCTAAGTGATATGGGATGGGATGGTGGCAAAGCATCACGGAAATCCTGTGTTCTTCTTGAACCTACCTCATCTTCAAGCTTTTGTTTCATCTCCTCCTGTTCTGGTGACTTGTGAGACAGGCAAGAGACCGGAGTGGTGCAGGCCAGTGAGGCAAGATCTCACTGAAACCCAGATGGGTCAGTGTTCATTGAACAGAGATGCAAAACACCCTGAAAGTGGAATGAAGTGTTAAAAAGCAAGTGCTCGTGTGGAGGGGGAGGCTGGAGGCAGGACACGCAGAGCTGTCGACCATCCTCAACCTCTTTTTTTCAACCACAGTAAGGACTTCCATGAACCCACTTTCCCTCTAAACCAAGAAAATATGGGCAAAGTGACTAAAATCAATGAATTTTAGAATTTGGATATTTAACCAAATCTTCACAACGAATTGAACGTTATCTGTTAAGAGAGAAATCAATAAAATGAACTGTTGACTTCTCATCAGAAACCATGGAAGCCAAACGACAGTGGGGTGGTGTCTTCAGAGGGCCGAAAGGAAAGGCTTTCAACCAACAATTCTTTGTCTAAATCCTCCTTCAGAAATAAAGGAGAAATTAAGACATTTCCAGGTACACAAAAAGTGAGAGAATTCACCCGCAAACCTGCCCCACAAGGAATACTGAAGGGAGTCCTTCAGGCTCCGATGAAAAGTACCCTGGGCAGTAACTCAAAATCACATGGGAAAAGTAAAGAGCACTGGTAAAAGTAACTACATAGGTTTTATGAAAGACAGTATAAACGTGTTTTGGTAACTCCTATTGTAAAGCAATAATTATGGAGCTGTGTTGATGGACTTACAATGTGGAAAGATGTAATTTGTAGGACAGTAATAGCACAAAGGGGTATAGAGGGAACATAGATGTATTGGAGCAACTATTGATTACCTACTAGAGAAATTAAATTAGTATGAATCCAAAGTAGATTGTTTCAAGTTGAGATGCTACTTGTAATCCCAAGAGCAGCCACTAAGAGAATAAAAATTTTTTTTAAGATTTTATTTATTTATTTGACAGACAGCCAGTGAGAGAGGGAACACATCAGGGGGAGTGGGAGAGGAAGAAGCAGGCTCCTAGGGGAGGAGCCCGATGTGGGGCTCGATCCCAGAACACTGGGATCACACCCTGAGCGAAGGCAGATGCTTAAGGACTGCGCCACCCAGGCGCCCCTAAGAGAATAAATTTTTAAAACATGATAAAAGAGTATGATTCTATTCCCATTGCCTCTGTGTGGGCTTTATCCCACACATGAAGCACATCTCCCACACAGCTGGGTCGCCTACGATTCAAGTAAATCCTGACCCTGTCTACCCAGAGATGAGATGAGATTACCGCAGGTTAAGGACTCAGTGCCACAAGGCTGCCAATAGCCAGCCCGGGTTGTCAGCGGGGCTTCTGAGCCTTGGGTATAAACTGGAGGTTCTCACAACCCTCTCCTTGGGTTTGATTAATTTGCTAGAGCAGCTCACAGAACTCAGAAAAACACTTTACTTACTAGAGAAGAGGTTTATTGTAAAAGGATGTAACTCGGAAACATCCATATGGGAGCCATGCATAGGGCAAGGCCTGGGGAATGAATGGGTGCAGAGTTTCCATGCCTTCGCTGAGCAGTCCACTTCATCATTCGCTCTATGTGTTCACCAACCCCAAGCTCTCTGAACCCTGACCTTTGTGTGTTTACAGAGGCTTTATTGTATAGGCACGATGGATTTAATCATTGGCCATTGGCGATTGAACTCAATCTCCAGTCCCTCTCCTCCCCCAGAGGTTCTGGGGGCTAGATTAAAAGTTCCAACCCTCCAGGGGCGCCTGGGTAGCTCAGTCGCTAAGCATCTGCCTTCAGCTCAGGGCATGATCCCAGGGTCCTGGGATCGAGCCCCGCATGGGGCTCCCTGCTCTGCTGGGAGCCTGCTTCTTCCTCTCCCACTCCCCCTGCTTATGTTCCCTCTCTCACTGGCTGTCTCTCTGTCAAATAAATAAAATCATAAAAAAAAAAAGTTCCAACCCTCTGATCACAGGGTTGGTTCCCCTGGCAGCCCGCCCCCATCCTTAGGTTGCCTAAGGGTTTTCCGAAAGTCACTTCATTAATTAACAAAAGACATCCGTTCCTGCTCTCGGCACTTAGGAAATTCCGAGAGTTTTAGGAGCTCTGTGCCAGGAACAGGGACAAAGACCAAGTAAATATTTATTATAAATCACAGTATCACAAGCAGCAAGGGAACTTAAAAGGTACCCTAGAGAATATCTGTTTAACACAAAAGAAGGCAGTAAGAGGAATAAAAAAACAAAGACCTAAGACATTCAAAAAACAAATAGCAAAAATGTCAGGCATTCATCCTACCTATAGGTAAGTATATGATGTAAATGGATTAAGTGCCTCCAATCAAAAAAGAGAGATGGCAAAATGGATTGTTTTTAAAAAGCAAAAAATTATATGTTATCTGTAAGAAACTCACTTTAGGGGCGCCTGGGTGGCTCGGTCGGTTAAGAGTCTGTCTTCAGCTCAGGTCATCATCTCAGGGTCCTGGAATCGAACCCCGCATCAGGCTCCCTGCTCAGCGAGGAGCCTGCTTCTCCCTCTGCCTCTGCCTCTCAGCCACCCCTTGTGCTCACTCTGTCTCATGCTCTCTCTCTCTCAAATAAAATCTTTAAAAAAAAAAAAAAAGAAAGGAAAAATTCACTTTAGAGTCAAAGACTTGAAAAAGATGGAAAAAGATTTTTTTTTTTAAGATTTTATTTATTTATTTGACAGAGAGACATTCAGCGAGAGAGGGAACACAAGCAGGGGGAGTGGGAGAGGAAGAAGCAGGCTCATAGCAGAAGAGCCTGATATGGGGCTCGATCCCATCACGCCGGGATCACGCCCTGAGCCAAAGGCAGACGCTTAACCGCTGTGCCACCCAGGCGCCCCGATGGAAAAAGATTTATCATGGAAGCAATAACCAAAAGAGAGCTGGAATGGCTATACCAGATATTAAAAAAAACAAAACAAAAAACAGACTTTAAGGCAAAAAAAAATTGTTACTAGGGATGAAAAAGGACATTTTAATATTGCTAAATTATAATTGAATTATAATTTTATCTTCGTAGAAAGATGTAATGATTATGAACATATACGCACCTAACAGCACGGTATGCTGGGCTCACTGTGAGTGTGGCTGCCATCTGCCGCCATACAACACCGTAAAAACACCATTGACGATATTCCCCACGCTGTACCTTTTATTCTGGAGACTTGTTCGTTCCATAACCAGAAGTCTGTATCTGCCAGCCCCTTCCCTCTGGCAACCATTAGTTTGTTCTCTGTATTTATAGGTCTGATGCTGCTTTTTATTTGTTTATTCATTTGTTTTTTTAGATTCCACATGTAAGTGAAATCATATAGTATTTGTCTTTTTCTGACTTATTTCACTTAGTGTAATACCTTCTAGATCCTTCCATGTTGTTGCAAATGGCAAGATCTCATCCTTTTTTATGGCTGTGTACTATCCTGTTACATCCATCTATCCATCCGTCCGTCCATCCATCCATCATCCCACATCTTCTTTATCCATTCTTCTATTGATGGACAACTTGGGTCACTTCCATTATCCTGGCTGTTGTAAGTAATGCTGCAGTAAACATAGAGGTGTATATATTTTTTCAAATTACTGTTTTCATTTTACATGGGTGAATTTTTTGATACATGAAATATATCCCGATTAAGCTGTAAAAAAAAAAAAAGCGAAGGGCAAACCCTGAATGTTTATTACAACCAATATAGCATGAGAGAAGCATCATAAATCAATGGGAATTTGAAAGAAAAAATAATTTAGTTCTGTTCTTTATACTAAATACTAGGAAACGTCAAATGAAACAAAATCTCCAAAGAACCTTAGGTGAAAAAGGCCTTTCTTGACGAGGGCTCCCAAACTTTCTCCTGAGGAGAGTCACCTGGAGGGTTTGTTAAAACACAGATTCCGGGTCCCACCCCCCAGTTTCTGAGAGCAGTGTGTTTTCTAACACATTCGTAGTTTGACAAACGCTAAGAGAGCACACACTTTCAGAACAACTTGTAGATATAAAAACAATGTAACAACTCAAAGTTTCGAAAGGTCAAAAACTTTACAGAATGTGTTCAAGTGTCTAATAATATCAAACATCCCATAAACTAAAAAGACAAATTGGGAAAAACAGTTTGCATGAGATAGGGTTGACCTAGCCTTACTCTAAAATCTCATCATTTCATTTAAAAAATGTTAAGACTTGGACGCCTGGGTGGCTCAGTTTGTTAAACGTCTGCCTTCGGCTCAGGTCATGATCCAGGGTCCTGGGATCGAGTCCCACATCGGGCTTCCTGCTCAGTGGAGAGCCTGCTTCTCCCTCTCCCTCTGCCCCTCCCCCACTCATGCTTGCTTTCTCTCTCTCCCTCGCTGAAATAAAATCTTTCCAAAAAAATGTTAAGGCTTGACTGGTTAAATAAGCAAGGGCTATAGAACATAAAATTTCATCAATGAGGAAACAGAGCTAGCTGCAAAATACGAACAGCTGTTCACTTTCAGCAAAAAAAGGCTAATTATTTATTTATTTTTTATCAAATTAGCAAAATGTTAAGGTAGAATACAGGTATTGCAAAAGCAGTTCGGCCATGTGTCCCAAGGGCCTTTATTTTTGAAAAACTGACTTAAAGAGAAAAATAGTTTTAAGTTTAAAGGTATTTATTATAGCATTTTATAATAGCAAAACCCAGGAAACCTAAATGTAAAATATGCTAGGCATTTAGTATTTCTTGAAAGAACGGCGAAGTTGTATTACAGCATGTTGTGTAGGTAATTCATTCGTTCAACAAATGTCTATTAAACACTGATTGTGTTCTAGCGGCCGAGGATTCATTGGTAAGTTTAAGAAAAAGAGGGGAACGTAAGTCTTACCATTATGATGCTGACATTCACCAAAGACAAAGATTTACACAATAAATGTTAGTCATCAAACACACTGTGGTAAGTGCTAGGAAGTGGGGCGGTCTCGCTGTGAGTGTGTCGATGAAGAGATTTCCTAGTCGGGGGAGGTGTGCCCTGAGTGTGCTGGGACCTACAGGAGTCCCGGTTCCAGAGGTGGGGTCAGGCAAGAACACTGCAGGTGGAGGACTGAACACGATCAAAGGCTGTTGGTCACGGAGGGTCACGGCGCATCTGAGTCGCTGTAGGAAGGCCACAGTGCCTGGAGGGTGGGGCGGAAAGTGTGGGAGAGGGCCAGGACACTCAGGGAACTATAATGGGTGATGACTCAGGGAGCTGTAGGCCAGGCCAGGCCCTAAGAGCAATTATGCAAAGGAACAAAATGATTAAATTTGCATTTTAATAAGCACTCTAGCTGTGGGGTTGCAAAATGGCTTGGAGAGACCTACGCGGAGATGGGTTGGTAGATGAGTTCCCTGGGTGGGGTAGCATTTGTGCAGTGCGCACCCCTCCATGCTGACCCTGGTGGTGGGGATGGACAGCAGTGGATAGACTGGAAAAAGACCTTGGAAGGTAACACGGATTTGGCCACAAATTGGTTAGTTTGACGTGAGGGGGTAGGGGGGAGGGAAGAAATGTCCAGGATGACTCCTGAGTTTCTGGCGTGAGGACAGGATGGATGATGGTGTCATTCTCCAGGCTGCTTAATCCTGGCTGGGTCATTTGTGGACACCTGGGCTTGACTTCTGTTAAAAAGAAAACCACAGGCCCAAAATGGCCTTACTTGGGCTAGGCCAAGTCACCAAACTAGGGCTTAATCCTCAACCTAGTTGCAATTTCAACCTCCCCCAGAAATGTGAAGTCTCTTCATCCCTCTCCATCAGGAACTTTCTGGTCGGCACCGATGAGGCCCTTGGCCACAGGGCCTTCTCCATCCCCCAGAGGAAGATGCGGCAACCTGCATATAATAAGCCTCCCTGCACTCCCCACCCCCCCACAGGGAAGGTGATCTTGCCCGAAACAATCCTTTCTTTTCTTTTGCTTATAACTTTCTTGCCCCACCCTCCTTCCTAGAAAAACTTTCCATTTTGTACAACTCCGTAGAGCTCCTCTGTTTGCTAGATGGGACGTTCCCCGATTCACGATTCACTGAGCGTCTAACAACACCAATTAGATCTTCAAGTTTAATTTGTTTCTTAACACTTCCCAGGGGAAGGTGGAGGCCACGGGCAGGGATACAGTTTTTGGGGTGGGGGAGGGATGCGAAATGTGCAGATCATCATCTTAAGTTCTAAGGAGACCTGAGGAGACAGAACGCAATGAGAAGAGGGGGAAGGTCCAGCGGGTAGTGGCGGGACCGAGAAGGAAGGGTTAGTCGGGGACGGGGTTAGGGGTCAAAGCAGCAGGTGCAGGCACAGTAACCCAGGGAGGAGGGCGGGCCAATGAGAAGTGACCAAGGAGCATGACAGAGGACGCCCTTTGGACGGGGATCGTCCTGGTCCTGATCAACACCCTGAGTGGAGTGCTGGCCCTGAGAGGAAGGTTCCGAAGGACCCTGAACAAGAAGTTTATGATAGAATGCTAAGTTTGAAACACAGAATACAAAATCCTGATATCCTAATTACGTAAAAATCGTATGAAGCCACACTTGACCGAATATGTATTAAGAGAGTAACACAGTCAAAGGTATGAGAAAATGTATTTTCTTTTTTTTATAATATTTTTTATTATATTATGTTAGTCACCATACAGTACACCCCTCGTTTCTGATGTAAAGCTCGATGATTCATTAGTTGCGTGTAACACCCAGTGCACCATGCAATACGTGCCCTCCTTACTACCCATCACCAGTCTATCCCATTCCCCCACCCCCCTCCCCTCTGTAGCCCTCAGTTTGTTTCTCAGAGTCCATAGTCTCTCATGTTTCATTCCCCCTTCTGATTACCCCCCTTTCTTTATCCCTTTCTTCTCCTACTGATCTTCCTAGTTCTTATGTTCCATAGATGAGAGAAACCATATGATAATTGTCTTTCTCTGAGAAAACGTATTTTCTATTTCTCCGTGAGTAAACCTCTAAGCTTTTTCCTTAAATAAGATCCTGAAATCGAAACCCTCCTATAGTTGGAGTTGAATATATATTCAAAACCGTGTATTTTGTTAGCAGAAAGATTATTTAATCTTTCTCCGTTGTTCTTTCGGTGTGCTGGATTGTTTCTCTCACTTTTTACTGAAATACAAATTGAAGAGCTCTTCCTGGGACACGACTGATTGAATACAAGTTGGCAGTGATTAATTTTGCTGGCTTGTTGGCCTGCTTAGTGCTTTTGTCTTTTACCGTTTCTTTTCATTTAGTGAAATAAAGCGCGTCATTTTCATGCCTAGGTTTTGAAGACGTTTGGTACAATGCTGTAAATCCATTGCATTTTCTGGATTAAGAAAATCCTCTCGTGTGGAAGGAATCCTGGTGCATTCGGTTTCTCCTCATGGATTTCAGGAATCCTGGTCTCGATGTTAGAGAAAAAGAGAAACTCCCAGTGGCCTCAGACCTCAACAGAAGGGATGATGTTTACAACCGGCTGTGAGCCAAACGACTCACTTCTGGGTAAGAAAAGACCCTTTGAACAAGCGATCATTCTGCAAGCCCTTCTCAAGGCTTTGCACGTTCTTATGAGGACGCGGTAAAGCCCAGATAATGCCTTCACCTTCCTCCTAATTGAGGAAGCTAATTAAATTTATATTCTGAATATCGGTTAAGGAGAAGGTGGATAAAATCACCTGGTCTGTTGAAAAGTCGAAATGTTCTTTTCAACAACTGGGCCCCCACCCCACCCCCGTCCTGCAAGGAAGAGCCCGCATTCCCCGATCTGCCTGGGCTGGCCCTGGACACGGGGACCCCTGCTCAGAAAGCGGTTAGGAAAAGCCAGTCTCCCCAGCAAAGGGGTAAGCGAGGGCACGCAGAGGGGCCCGGGGGTGCCCCCCCCCCAGTCCGGTTCACTCTGAACAGCGGGGCGCATGTGACGGGACGGGATGAGTCTGGATGGTTGAATGGTCCCCAGAGCCCTGTGTCGAGGGCATTTCGGCACATCTGGGCTTAGCACGAGTCAGCTGGAGACGTCTGCAGCACCACGAGATGTGGCCTTGGAAGTCTTGCCACTTACCAAGTGCTCACAGAATAGGAGTTCCTGGGGAAAGGCCCCAAGGCCCCTGGGACATTGGGACTCAGCTTGCTCGGGCCCGTCTCTGACCTGGACCCTTCCTGGGTGAGCAGAAATCAGTGTTTCTGCTCTAACACAGATCGCTTCTGTTCCTCGGTGCAGGGCTGGGAGCTGGGGGTTCAGTAAGCAAGGTCCCCCGAGTCAGGTGGAACCTGGAGTTGAGAGCCGGGAAGGCACAGCCATGTCCATGGATAGGCCACGGTAGCACGGGGTCATTTGGCGTGGCTGATCGAAGCCCATCAGCCCCGATGGTCCTCTGGGTGATGGGCTCTATTAGCTGTCAGTTTGCAGATGGTGCTGGTGGAGCATAATCATAGAAATTGTAACAGTGGTCATTAATTGAGCTCTGCCTGTATACCAGGCACTGTGCATGACCTACGCCCTCCAGACTCGGGCTTTAAATGATGGGCACTGGTCAGAACTGTAACTCTGTGCCTCACCTCCTTCTGTCCAGCCACCAGACGGGCCACCAGTGGGAGGGCTCTAGAATGCGTTATCTGCAGGGTTCTAGAATCCATGTCCCTTCCACCTAAACCCTTCTGCGGCCCCCTCAAGCCCATAGGCAAGTCCAAACTCCTCCACCCAACACCAGAGGCTGCCTGCGCTCTCGGACACACCTGACTCCCTGGTCCCAGGAGCGGCTTGCAGCTCTGGGAACTTCGCTCCTGCCACTGCTTCTGTCTGTCATTCCCGTCCTCAGCGCCAACCTCCAACCAGCTCCTACTCAGTTTCTAAACTAAAACTTCTGAGTTTGTCATTTGTGATTAACCTGATTCAGATGGCGTCATTGGCTTGCTGGTTAAAGTATACATTTGCCTTGGTTTTTTTTGCACCGTAGGCAACTAAGCACAGAGCTTTTCAACATATCTGCATATTCATAGCATTGGGGTGTATTACAGAGTGAGCTATGACCCTGGGGACGGAGCATCCTCATTCCTGCTACTCCGTGTTCAGGGCCAGAGCCTTGGAGAAGGGTGTGATGCCCCCCAAAGGAGAGGAGCAAGGCTGCACGAGCTCTAGCTGCCCACCCCCGAAGTCTGACCTCTGGGTTTATGTTCAAGCCACAGAACATTTTTATTCACTTTGTACTTGACTTGAAATAATTGATGGTTGGAAACAAAACATGGACCATATTTTAATAATTTTTAAGTTTGAGGTGGTTTTGTCTTTTCATTTTTCTAAACGAGTGCTAGGTGGGAGAAGATTTGTCTATACCGTAGAGAACCAAACTGCTGCCATAGGCATGAAAGCATGTATCAGCATGCTCTCTGCTACCAGGAACAGAATTAGCCACTAAGCGTGGTTTTAAACAATAAGCATTTTTATTGTCTCGTATGAACAGTCTGGAAGCAGGCGGTCCCCATGTTGGATATAAAGAGGAAGATTCAGGGGCAGCTGGGTGGCTCAGTCAGTTGAGTGTCCGACTCTTGGTTTTGGCACAGGTCATGATCTCAGAGTTGTGAGATCGAGCCCCGTGTCCCACTCCCCGCTCAGCAGGGAGTCTACTTGAGAGTCTCTGTCTCTCTCCTTTGCCCTTCCCCCACTCTGCTCACACTCTCACTCTTTCTCCAAAAATAAATAAAATCTTTAAAAAAATAAAAATAAATAAAGATGAAGACTCAAAGACCCAGACACATTCCAATCTTTCCACTGCATCGTTTTGAACACATTGGCTTTTGTCTTCAGGCTGTTTGCCCCATCGTCTCAAGATGGCTGCCACAGCGCCAGGCATCACATGCTCCATCGTGTTCAAAGACAGGAAGGAGAAGACAAGGAAAAGAGCTCTCTTTGTTCAAGTCGCTCTATAAATCGAGGAGGGAAAAAAAATCCCTCTGAGACTTCTCTTTAAGTCTTATTAACCATAAATGTGTCACCTGGCAAACCTCAGTTACAAAAGACACCGAGAGCACAAGTATCTGGGATTTTCAGCCTCTACTGAGGGAGGTGGGCTCTGTTAGGACAGAAGCACATGGACAACAACTCCATTTGCCACAGAGGATATATTCTTGCCCGTGCAGTTCGTCTATCCACAGGAATGGAGCACCTGCTCACTGCCAGGTCCTTGCTCTGGGGGCTGGAAGAGGAGATTCACTTCGTAAGACGTGGTCCCTGCCTTACTCAGCCGGGGGCAGAAGCAGTACCTATGAACCAGAGATGAAAATTCAGCAAGGTAAATCCAAAATACTCTTGGACCCTGGGAGCAGGACTGAGACACCGGCTTGGTCTTAGAGAATTGAGAGCTTCACAGGGGACGTGACATTTGAGCTGTGTCTTGAAGGATGAATAGGAGTTTGCTGCCAGGAGAACGCAAGGAAGAGACCATTTCGGGCCAAGGGGCTGGGAAGTGGATCCAGGGCACCGCAAAAGCCTGCTTTGGTTCTACCGACCACGACCACCTCTGCTCGGTGTTCAACCACCCGCCACCCCCATCCTGGCCCTGAAGGCGGTCCGCCCTTGCTCGGAGCTGACTTCACAGCCCATTTTGCTGTTCTCAGAGCAGCAGGGACCTGTGCTCATTCCGCTCAGGGATTCTTCATTCAGAGGGACGTGGAGTCCTTCCAGCCTGCAGCGAGTGGTCTGGGCTCCCGTGTGGGGCATTGCTTCCTTGTGCAGCCCATGGTGACACTCCCACTTTTGGGGGGATGCCCTGGCCCCCACCCACTGTAGCAGGGGCATCTGCACTCAGCCTAGCCCCGTCTCGGCCCTGAGATTGGCTATATGACCCGGTGGGCACGGACCATGATGGGTCCAGATGTGAGCGGGATTCAGGCTGAGTCAACTGAAGACCCTCGCTGGGTTTCTGCACAGCAAGCTGAAAGAAAAGGCTGCTTTTTCCTCTCTGGGCATAACCTGTAAGGATGAAAGTTCAGAGCTGCCAGCTGATCTGAGAGCACATGATCCCCATATCCAGGGTTTCCCATGCACTCCAGTTATGGGACCGACAGATCATGTGGTTTTACTTGGGGTCATCGGAGCTCGTTTTACCCTTTGCAGTCAAATCTTGGCTAATGCAACAGGCCATCGGCAGTGCAAGCCCGTGTCGCTGCCTGGCCGCCGCCACTCCTGGGAGTTAGTGTCCCTGACCCAGTGATGCTCTGTCTTCTGTCCTGTTGAGGCTGGTTGGAGGGAGAAGCACTCCTGTGGGGCCTGCCTCAGCATCTCTGCTCCCAGTTCTCTAGGACCTTTCTGCTGTGGCCCCATTCATTTCAAGCCATCGAACGGCTCCTGTGGCCCCAGCGGTCCAGGGCCGCTGTGCTGCAGGCCAGTGTCACTCCCAGCTATGCAGGGACTCCGTGTCACCCATGGAGGTCCCACGGGGGCTGCCGGAGCCCGCTGCAGGTGACAAAGCTGCCTCCACCTTTTCACTCCCTTGGGAGGGAATGTTCACACCTTCCCCGTGCTTGGGGTACATGGCCCAAGGGAGCCCAGGAACTTGCTGGCACGTGGGCCGGGGCACAGAGGTGCGGGCCAACATGGCAATTTCATCACCTCCGGCGTCCAGAGCTCCCCTCCCCAGGCAGCCCGCCCCAGCCAGGGTGTCTCCAAGCCTTCATCAGCCAGAGTCTCCTATAATCAGGGAAATCACTGCTCTGCTCTGCTCTGCAGTCTCTTCTCCTGAGTGAAACGCCCTCCTGAGTTCAACCCCTGGGATCAGCCCATGAACCAAATCCAGCCTGCGACCTATTTTTTATACAGCTGCAAGCTAAGAATGGTTTTTATGTTTTTAAATGGTTGGAAATAAAACAAACCCAGAAGAATATTTCATGGCACGTGAAAATTACATGAAATTCAAATTTCTGTGTCCGTAAGTAAAGATGTATTGGACCTTGCAACGCCTGACCCCTTTTGCACATTGTCTGTGGCTGCTTTTCACAGGATGAGCAGTTCTGACAGAGACCATATGGCCCTGCAATGCCTAAGTTCTTTACCATTTACAGAAAAAGCTGGCTGACCCTGCTCGGTGCTGTCCCTTTGGCTTCCTGGTGACTTCTGTTCCACCCGCATCTCCCAGAGAAAGGAACACCCGTGCTGCTGCTACATGGGGACTTGGAGTTTACAAGGGACATTAAAGAGGCTTGCTTCCGCTCTCACGGCTCAATACCAAAGAAATCTCTCTTCGTCTGACATTTTGGACATCTGAGGGGACTAGGCGACTTCTTACGAGTCGGCTGGGCTTCCAACACCCTTCAAATGACAGCATATGTCAGTAGATGCTTCAGACACAGAGGCCGACTCCAGGCCAGCCATGGGGCTGCTGTTCTACAATGTTCCTCCACTCTGCACCGGCCTTAAGGGTACCTCTCTGGCTCCATAAAGAAAAGCCCCAGTTCTCCCCTTTCCTGGGCCAGCTGTTGTGTGGACCTTGCTGAGGATTCAGGAAACTAACTGGGACCTTGAGCCAAGATGTCTTCGGGGCCCCCATGGCAACCTCCCACTAACTTTTTGTCTGGAACCCCAACATTCCAGAATGTGGGCTACCGTTACTCCCAGTCTCAGCTGGCGTGGCCATGAGGAGCATGGGGGCCCTGGGGAGCTTCTGAACTAGGGGTGGCTGAACGGAAGTGTCACTGATGGCTTGGCGTCGATGGAGGAGGCCGCAAAGGTCCGTCGGTGTGCACTGGCTGCAAGTAGCGATCCCACATCAGTCGCGGCTTAAGCACAAAAGACATTTAATCATCTCACGTGGTAAGACGTCTGGACAGGGGGTTCGGCATTTGCTTCAGTGGCTCAGCAACGTCAAAGAGATTCATTTCTATCCTTCCATGTTACTGTCCTCAAAATACGGTCACCATAGCGCCAGGCATGACAACCAGGCTCGAAGGCAGGAAGGCCGGGCAGCAGAAGGCTTTAAGCTCGCTCAGCTCTTGCCTTTTCTCTGGGAGGGAATGCCTATCCCAGAAGCCTCCAGGTAGACGTCCTTGTCGTACGTCTCCGTGGCTAGAGCCATATTTCACATGCCCACCTGCAAACACAGGAACTCCAGCAAAATCGGGCTTGCGTTAGCAGGAAGATGGAGAGATGCTGCCTTGGTGCCCACTTTCTTGGACAGGAGAAGGGATACCCAAGAACTTTTCAGACCAGTGAGAAGATGGCGCCTTCCATTGTGTCCTGGCCAAGTCACACCTTCTAGAAGGTGCACTGGAGGAGCAAGACGTCACGGAGTGGGGAGAAGCAGGGACGCAGCTCAGTGTGAGGGCTTGATGCACGTCTCCAAACCCCCAGAGAAGAGGGGAGTCCATTGTGCGGCCAAGACAAGGTGGGCCGGAAAGCTGGGAACCCAGCAGAACTCTTTCGAAGGCCAGGAGGGCAAGATCGCCCACAGGGCCTATAAAACACTCCGATTGTTGGGTGCTGCCTTGTCCGCAGGCCCGAAAGGCAGGGAAGTTTGGTACCCTCCTCTCCCCCAGACTTCCCTTCCCCATCGCAGGTTACCCAAGTGTGAAATGCTGCGCTTGTGATGGGGGAGCCCCTACCAGCATCTGGCTGCTGGAGATTGCTGGCGTTGCTGACCCACAAGGCCGTCGCCCGTGCCAAGCCGTCTGGTTTCCCGTCCCCCAGCCAGTCTCCCCTGCTCCCGGGCTCCCCCACCCCACCAACACCTCCTCTCAAGGCCCTTCTGTTGCAAGATGTGCAGGACAGTGGTTGGGGAGTTGGCTGTTTGCCCTTGAGTAATTTCCTTGGTAATTGCCAAGTTAAACCTCTTCCATGGTCCTCCTGATTCCCTGCTCATGGCTGGCAGCCCCCGAGACTCTTTTCTTTCCTTTCTGGTTTCTTAAATGGTGCTTCTGTTATGAAAAATCAAACACAACGTCCAATGAATGGTTTAAGTTCCTTAAAGTCTAAAATGGTTTAACCAGGAGTACTTTTCTCTCATAAATTATTTGAAGGAAGAGTAGCTTGAGTATCAGCTGGGAGGGATTTCACTAGAACACTAACTTAACAGCCTCCCAGCGCTCCGGGGAGGATCTCATTAGTCACCGGGATAACATCTACTTATCCACTTTACAGGGCAGACCGTTTACAGAAGGGACATGTGTGTCTGGAACTCCTTTCTTGGCCCGTTGCGGTGAGTCATGAGGGGCCCCTCTCCGGAGTTCCTTTAGCTCCTTGGCCTGGAGGGGACCGCTGGTGGTGACATTTCCATCTGGCTTCCCCGGGACCAGTTGGCCACAAGTCTGTCTGGGTCTGTCTGCAACTAATGTGCTGGGTGTAAGCCATTAAGTGGAGCCCTACCGGGCTCTTGTTTTAAAAGCCTATTATTTTAATCCCCAAAGCTTTTACAGGGAATGGGCAGCAGGAAGAGCAAGAGCAACGCTCTCTGTCTGCCTTCTAACTATGACAGTTCATGACTCAGAATCTCAAATTGGCCACTCTTCCCAGCATCCCCTCCAGAAGAGTCAGCCAGAGGTGGGGTTGCGGACGTGATGTGTCCTATCACAAACCTTGCTGCGGGGGGAGGAGGGTTCATGGTGTTTGCAGCGGGGGCGGGGGGCAGGACTAAAACATATTTCATTAAAAACCAAGAGAAATCCATCAGGCCTCATGCCCCACACTCACTTGACTGTGTTCTGTTGACTAAAGCTCACGTGTTTATTTAGTGTTATTGGAAAATAAGAAAAGGCCAAAACAGCCTCGCCCAACACGAACGCACCTGAAAAGAAAATCAAGGTTGTGTGTATGACGCTTCTCGACTTTATCTCATTAAGGACCACTTCGCGGCCCGATGGGCTCCCCATCGGAGCACCCAGCGGCGGCCAAGATCCCTCTCCCTGGGGTGCTGTGTTCTCCACCACCCAAAGCTGTCAAAGAAATTTCTCCATTTCGGGAGCCCTGATCCCACCCCTCACTGTTTCAGGTTTCCTCCAAATAACGGCTGGAAATTGTTCTCTGAAAGAGAGTTTTCTTGTTCCCATTCTGATGAGCAAAAAGGCAAGTTGAAGAATCCCCCTTTGTCACCTCCAGTGATTCCGCCACGGCGTCGAATCCAGCCTGGCTTCGCTCCCAGCCATGCCCCCGCATCGGGCCGGCCCACTCCTGACTGAACCCACGCACCTGCCCTCATCCATCCTGATGCTGGAGTTTAGCCCCCCTGCTCACCACCTTTCCCCTCCAGCCCAGTGAGGAGGCTCTTCTCCTTCTCTCTCCCTCCATCCTCAGCCCACTGTGGCCTCAGTGGTCCCCCCTGGCCCAGTCAGGTTTTGCTCACCCTGCTTTCTCCTCTGAGCCACAAGGCTGTTTACCCAGTTGCCCGAGGTGCCCACTGGCTCCTCACCCTTGGCCAGCCTGCTCATGAAGGCTTCCTGAAGGTCCCCACCTAGCCTACCACTCAGGACCCCGGCCACCTCCTCGCTTGCTCTGCCGCCTCTCACGACTGCTGCCCCCATCTGTGGTCAGGCCCTTCTCTCCCAGGGTTGGGCTTTTACAAGTCTCCCCACTGCCCTTCCTGCCTCTAGGCCAGGGGTCTCCACACTAGTAGTGATCATGCATCCCGATGAGAAAACACTCTAGGGGCGCCTGGGTGGCTCAGTCGGTTAAGTGTCTGCCTTCGGCTCAGGTCCCAGCGTCCGGCTCCCTGCTCCATAGAGAGCCTGCTTCTCCCTCTCCCTCTGCCTGCCACTCCCCCTGCTTGTGTGCTCGCTCTCTGTCAATAAAATAAAATAAAATAAAATAAAATAAAATAAAATAAAATAAATATAAAATATAAAATAAAATACACCAAAACAGGCATTAAAAGCTGTAATACAAAATAGATACAAATGCAAGTTCTAGTATTTTCTCCGGCAGCCTGGGAGTTCTCACCCTATTTGGAGTCCCCAGTCCAGGCTCTGGCTGCTCCCAGACCTGCCTTCTGTGACCTGCTCTGGGGCTCTTGCAACGAATTCCCAGAATTACCCTAAGCCGGGTGGCTTAAAGCGGCACACGTTCAGTCTCCTACGGTTCTGAAGGTCAGAAGCCTGAGATGGCTCCATGGGGCCAGAACGTCGCTCCTTCTGGAGGCTCCAAGGAAGAATCCATTTCTTTGTCTTTTCAGTTTCTAGAGCTGCAGCCCTGCACTCGTGGCCCCTTCCTCCATCTTCAAAGCCAGAAAGCAGGGTAGCAGCTTTGAACCTCTCTATTCCCATCGTCACACCACCTTCTTCTGCAGTGTAATTGCTTCTTTCCTCCCGCTCGTGATGAGGGGGGCCCACCCAGATGACCCAGGATCTCAAGACCCTTCACCTAATCACATCGGCAAAGCCCCTTGGCCATGTAAGGGAACACTCACAGGCTCCAAGGATTAGGACCTGGATATTTTGGGGGCCGTACTGAGCCTCTTACACCCTCCCTGCAGCCCCGGTGAGCTTCTGCACATGCTGCTGCCACACCCCTGTTTCTCCGGCCCTCCACTGTCAGCCGCCAGCAGGCAGGCAAGACCCTTCACAGCCTGGCTCTAGGCACCTTTTTTTTTTTTTTTTTTAAAGATTTTATTTATTTATTCGACAGAGATAGAGACAGCCAGTGAGAGAGGGAACACAAGCAGGGGGAGTGGGAGAGGAAGAAGCAGGCTCATAGCAGAGGAGCCTGATGTGGGGCTCGATCCCACAACGCCGGGATCACGCCCTGAGCCGAAGGCAGACGCTTAACCGCTGTGCCACCCAGGCGCCCCTCTAGGCACCTTTTTAACTACATCTCCCACCACTACTTCCTCCTCCCTTCTCCACCCCCCTAACACACAGGGCCCAGCGACCCAGGATTATACTTTGTACTCTAGCAATACACGTTTGGAGTCCTCCCAACAAAGTCCTGCATGTACAGGTGTTCAGGTTGCACACTGAATAAGCAGCTGCATGTAATGAGGTTCATGTCACACATATACTAATTTGTACAGTAGAACAGAGGCCTTCCCATCAAAACTTCCCTCCCATGTAAACCTTCACAGGTACACACTTAGGGGTGCTCACAATCAAATCCCTAACTGACTTTTAAATTATATAATGGCGGTGTCTTTCCTAATTCGTACATATGCGTCGCACAGCTAGTGGCAGCCCTGCCCTCAAGCTCAGAGCAGTTTTATCCCTGCCTTTGCACTTGCTGTACCCTTTACCTTGACCACTCTCTCACCTTTCCGCTTTCTTGATTGCCTATTCACCTTTCCATACCTGGCCAAGACATACGGCCCCTCAGAGGCCCTCAGCACTGCCACCTGAGGGGACTTCCCCTTTCTTTGTGCATACTTCTAGTATTGTCCATTGCACACGGGCTTGTGCTTTATTGGTTTAAACCAGACGTGAGCCCCCGAGCAGGGACTGTGCCCTCCCCACCTTCCTCTCAGCAGTGCCCCTTGCAACGCCGTAGAGCTCTCTGCCGGAGAATGACTGTAGGAATTCTTTCTTTTGGCAAGCTCACAAAATAACAGATTTCTAACTGCCCTAATTATCTTCCCTTCCCTCCTATTCAACCAGTTCTCGGAGCCCTAATATCTCATGAATAGTTTTTAATGGACTCATTTATAAAATCATTCTCCTTTTTAATAAGTCAGGGGTAACTTGCCACGTCCATTATTAATGGCCTCTTTCAAAATGCCTTCTTGGCACCTCTTTTGATTTTGAAAGGCCCTAAATGGTTTTTCTGAGTCTGAACAGAACCAATTTATCCTTTTGAGTTATACCAATCTGCAACGAGAACATTCTAAATGAGTCATAATATCTATATTGCTGTTTCCTTCAAAATATTTTAGTATCTGTGATATTTTTGTCCTGATATGTGGTGTCGGCAAACTAGGGTCCCCTGTTAAGTAACCATGGCTCCTGGGGGTCTTCAGGACTTCATATTATCTGTTTTGCACATTCACTGCCCCTCTCTGGGCCCCTCACGTCAGCACCCTCCATGGTCCCGTCCGCTATGGGAGGAGCAGACTTCCGTCCATCCCACAGGCTTCAGGCTTGGCTGTTGGACTCTTACAGCATCTCCCAGCAGAAGCTTCGAGAACTGAGGAGCGTTTCTATCAGCTCTTTCCCTTCCCCTGCTTCACCAAGACAGTGACCCATCTCAGACTAGAGCTGCCCCTCCGGCTTGTCTCCCTAGAATGATGAAGGCACTTGGACCAGAGCCATGGCCAAGTTAATACGTAATGTGAATAAGACACAAAAGTGTGCCCCTTCGAGGCTCCCACGGTTTTGGATTTGCTCATCACTGCAGCATAATGTAGGCAGAAGCTGACCGATACACACGCTTGGCGTCATGCAGAATAGAAGGAGAGTCACGTGTTTGGAAACTATGGAGGTTTTCTTCCTAGCCCTTGAGATCATGGGACACCTGCCCGCTTTCTAAAAGAGGTCCACCTTGAAGAAGACCCATGAAACTTCCAAAATACCGTTTCCTGTTGGATCAGGTCACCATCTCCAGCTTTGGTGTCCTTTCCTTCCGTTACCATAGCAACACCCATTCTGGGACAGGAGCTGGAATCTTCCGGAAAGGCACGGGGAAGAATTTTCACTTCCTCCTCTGACCTCAGAAACCTCACCTTATCTTCTGTAGTGAGGATTATTATCTATGGTGAAGATGAAGGTTAAATGTTCTAAGACATGAGGGAGGGGAGACCAGGGGGGCTGGTTATTGAGGAGGAAACGTTGCCACGCCTGCCGCTTGCTGGAGGCAAAGGGGAGAAAAGGTTACTCAGAGAAGGTTCGATTGCAAGGAGCTTGCATACATGTGGGGCTCCAGAGCACTCCCCCAAATCCACACACAGCAGCAGCTTCTGGGTGGTACTTGCTGGACGTGTGACTTGATGGGGGGTCCGCCCTTAGTCACTACGATCCCTCACATCTTGGAAGCAGCAGCCCCAGATGGTCCGATGGATCATGTGTATTTTGAGGTTGTTGAATCTAAACCAGGACAAACCGCTTGCATCTCTCAGGAAGGATCTGGCAAGTGCATCCTTTCCTTCTTGCGCAGGAGAATTGGTTTCTGTTGTACGTTTGCATCACCCAAGAGGTACACCTGGGTTTTTTAAAGGAGAAGTTTCAACACTGGGCTTTGGAAGGAAACGCCCTGCTAACCTTCCACGCTCACACCTGGCTCAGAACAAAACCAGGGCCGATGGGAGCGATGACTTGTGCCGCGCATACGCATCCTGGCTGCAGACCTTGGCTTTGAGGCGGCCCGTGAGGGCGAAGCAACGGGGGCCTGCAGGGTAGGTGAACGAGCCAGGGTGCTCAAGGGAAAGAGAGCCAACAGGAGCTTATAGACATTGATGAAGAGGCACGAGCTCATGCAGCTGTGGGGACTGAGATGGCTCGTAATCTACAAGCCGGAGACCCGGGACAGCTGGGGCTGTAATTCAGTCAGGGTCTGAAGGGCTGAGAACCAAGGGGGCTGACGGTGTGAATCCCAGTCTGGAGGCGGAAGGTAAGGGGAGAAATCCCAGCCCAACAGGGAGGTCAAAGGAAAGGGGGGAGGGTGAATTCTTCCTTCCTCCACCTTTTGCTCTATTCAGGCCCTCAAGGATTGGGGGGTGACCCCACATGGGGGAGGGCCATCTGCTTTACTCTGATTCAAATGCTAATCTTATCCAGAAACACCCAGAAATAATTGATCTGGACACCGGTCAGGTCGACACATAAAATTAACCATCACTAGAGGGAAGCCTGAAGCAGACACAAGAATGGCCCTGAGGAGTGGGCAGGTGAGGTAATGCCAGGAGCCTGGGAGCACATGGGGACGCTGGGGTCCCACCTGCGGAGGCCTGATGCAGCTGGACGTACACAGCCCGGGACAGGGGCACAAGGCCTCAACAGTGTGGTCGCGGGGTCGTTGTCAGCCGGACCTGCTTGGAGTGCTAGGACAGAAACCAAGGCAGACTTCCCGAGGCCAGCTTTGCACTGGACAGACGTACTGGGTGATGTGGGGAAGACATGAGGGTTCGAAGCCAACGGCCAAGAAAGAATTCTTGAGACGTCTTTGGTGCAAAAAGGTGATTTTATTAAAGTATGGGGACAGGACCCGCGGGCAGAAAGAGCTGCCCCGGGGTCGTGAAGAGTGGCCCATTATATACTTTCAAGTTGGGAGGGGTCAGGGATAGCGCAAGTCTCTAAGGAATTCTGGAAGCAAGGTTTCCAGGACCTTGAGGGGGCTAGCTGTTGTTGGGGAAAGGTCATTTATTACTGTCTAGTAAGACCTTAGTCATGAGACCCTTCAGATGTATATTGGTGGGTCATATGCTTGGGGGATGATTGCCAACACGTATCTTGGGGGGTTTAGAGATAAAGGAACTTTCCAAAGGAATTTTTATACCTTGAAGTAGACTTAAGAGGATCCTGGGCAGGGGTGGGGGATGGGGGGTGGGGGTGGGTTTGGGCTAGGGTTGCCTTTTGCCCTTAGCAAAGTGTCAACATCAAGGCAGCAGAATCTCCAGAGGAATGTCACTCTGCCTGTTTCAAGGACTTGTCAATGGGCTGTAGGTAGAAGGAGATTTAATAATTTTTCTTATGCCTCTGTTTTCCGCATCACTGGGGAGGGCGGGGGGAGGGCCCTGTGACTTGTGAGCTCTGGGGCCCCCACAGCTGTTCCCAGATTGTTGGGAGGCAGAGGCCCTGGTAGAGCAATCCATTCCAGCCTCCCCTGCGGGCTGCCCTGGCTGCCACAGGTCTTTGCGGATTGTGGGGGGTGGCCCTTCCCCGGGCCACCAGACGCACGAGGAAGCGGGTAGCCCCACACCACCCCTCGACTCCCTCCGAGAGCCCACTTGTTTCTCCAACTCTGGCAACTCCATCCGACAGTCTCACTCTCCTGGGCTGTTACGACATTCATTTCCTCCCAGGTACAAATGGAGATTAGATGGAATAAAATGCCCTAGAATTATATGATGTTTTTCTCATTTGACTCCCAGCAGCCCTCTGATCATTTCCTCACTGCCACGGAACAAAATGTGAAAACACTGATGGGGGATTTGTTCTCTGTCCTCCTCTTAGGCCAAAACCAAAGTGCTCCTCCAAGAGAGAATCTTTCTTATTTTCTCACAAATAAATGGATTCCATAAAGTAATTGCAAGGCATCGAGTTATTTCTGAAGGAATGCTAAGAGATTTTTGTTCCTGTTCGTGATCAGTTTCTGTCAGTTTCGTCTGGTCTTGTCCTTGCGGGGAGCTGTGTGCAGGAAGGTAGCCTTCAAGCATCATAGCAATCATGGCGCTTTGACCATCCCGAGATGGGCAATGCGTACCAGGTTATGAGTCCGAGTGAATGTTCTTGTCTCCCTTCCATGTGGACCAGGGGGTTGGTGTGGGCGTCGGAATGCTGGTTCACTTGGCTCTGTTACAGCTTTGGAAAGAGCCCCTGCTGTAGTTCTGCGTGGCTTGGGGTTGCAACTCCCATCATCTTCTCCTCAAGCCCCTGAGTCCAGGTGAGGGGCAAGTACGTCTCTGCCAGAGTAACTTAGGAGAAATGGAAAGCAGGGCGATGGGAGTTAATAATGTCCCAATATTCTGGAGTTGTTTGTAAATGAGATAGTCAGTGAATTGAATATTTGAAGTTGAGGCGTGTGTGTGTGTGTGTGTGAGAGAGAGAGAGAAAAAGAGAGAGACAGAGAGAGAAGGGGGGAAGGAGAGGGAGAGGGAGACAGGGAGGGGGAGAGATTCTCTTAAGTCTATGGAATCTTCCCAATGTAAATGCAATATTAATTTGTCTGGTAGCCACAGCACACAAAACATATGGGGATTTTAGGTAGAAAATTCAAGATTTAAAGCATTGGAAGGGACCCTTGAAGTGCTGGAACCCAATTCCCAGCCAGTGTTCTGGCTATTTCTACAGAACCCTAACCTAGGCTTGTCCCGTCCAGAATGGAAAGCCTCTAGTGATGGAGACCTCACCACCGCCACTCAGGGGCACACACCTTACAGGGATAAAATCACTAGCCAGAGATTCTTTTGGTTGAGTTGGAGGAAATCTCTCCCAGGGATTGTCCTCCGCTGGTCCTGGTTTTCGCCTCTGGGAAGTGTAGGGCCACTAAAAATGTTCACTGAAGCTCCCTTCTCCCGTCTTCTCCAGACCAAAACACCAGGCGCTTCCATCATTGCCCGCATGACAATGACTCATGTGCCCTGGATTTCTGGCACATTCTAGCTCATCAGTCTCTAAGCGGGGCAGCCACTCCTTCCACTTTGAGAACTTGGGGAGCTGCCTGTTTGGAAACCACAGGACCCTGCATTGTGTCGGGCAACTGCCCCCCTTGTTTTCTCAATACAGACATGTGCTTATGGGTTAATGGCCAAGTGGCACGCACTACGCCGGCTGAAGACTTCAGACCCCAGGAGGGGGACCCTGGTCCTTGAACTGAGGGCCTTGAAAACTGTCGTTCATGAATTTATTGAGATATAATTGACCTACAATAAATTGCATATATTTAAAGTATACAATTGGATAAATAAGACATATGTATACATCCACGAAACTATCACCTCAATCAAGATAGTGGACATGTCTGTCACCCACCAAAATTTTATTTATCCCTTTATAAACTGTCCTTCTTCTCCCTCCCAGGTAATCACTATTCTGCTTCTGTCACTAAAGATTAGTTTGCATTTTATACTGTTATATAAATGGAATCATATGGGATGAGATGTCCTCTCTCTCTCTCTTTTTTTCCCCCTCTGGCTTATTCTACTTGGCATATTTATTTTGAGATCCATCCATGTTGTTGAATACATCATTATTCCTTTTGATTGCTGGTAGTTCTCCATTGTATGGATATACCCCAATTTGTTTTTCCTTTCACTTGTTTGGATTATTTCCAGGTTGGGGGTAGTACAAACAAAGATATTATGAACATTTATATACAAATCTTTGTATGGACATACGCTATCTTTTCTCTTGGGAAAATATATAGAAATTGAATGGCTGGATCATCAAGAAGGTATATATTAACATTTAAGGAAAATGCCGAGCTCCTTTCCATCTTAGATTTCTACCACTGGCATATAAGAGTTCTAGTTCCTCCACGTCTATACCAGTATGTGGTTGTTTTAGCCATTTAATAGGTATGTAGTGGTCTCTCACCATAGTTTTAATCTGCATTTCAGTAGTGATTAATGATGTTGAGCATCTTTTTATCTGCTTATTTGCCATCCATGTCTTCTTTTTTTAAGGTTTTTAAAAAAATTATTTATTTTTTATTTAAGTAATCTCTACACCCACCTGGGGCTCAAACTCATGACCCTGAGATTGAGTTGCATGCTCTACTGACTGAGCCAGCCAGGCACCTCACACATATCTTCTCTGATGAAATTCAAGTCTTTCTTTCTTTCTTTCTTTCTTTCTTTCTTTCTTTCTTTCTTTCTTTCTTTCTTTCTTCCTTTCTTTCTTTCTTCTTTTCTCTTTTCTTTTCTTATTTTATTTATTTATTTGACAGAGAGAGAGAACCCAAGCAAGGGGAGCAGCAGGAAGAAGGAGAAACAGGCTCCCAACCCAGCAGGGAGCCCACCACGGGACTCGATCCCAGGACCCTGAGATCATGACCTGAGCCGAAGGCAGATGCTTAACCGCCTGAGCCACCCAGGTGCCCTTTTCTCTTGTTTTCCCCAAGAAGTTTCATAGAGATAGATTTTATGTTTAGGTCTCCAATCCATTTTGAATTACTTTTTGCATATGGGTTAACATATGGATCAAAGTTGTTCTCTTTCGCTCTCTTTCCTCTTCAGTCCTTTCACATATTGATATCCAACTGTTCCAGCACAACTTGTTGAAAAGACTATCTTTTCTTCCCTGAATTGGTTTTGCATCTTTATCAAAAATTGGTTGTCCAAATATATGTGGTCTATTTCTGGACTTATTTCAGTTCCATTGATCTATTTGTGTCTATCTTTCCTCCAATATCACAGTATTTTGGTTATCGCATCTTTATAATAAGTTTTGAAATTGAAATGTGGTAGTCCTCCAACTTGTTCTTTTTCAGTATTGTTTTGGCTATTCGTGGCCCTTTGCAATTCCACAGCGAATTCGAGGATTGGCTCTTCAATTTCTGCAAAAAAGGCTGTTGGAATTTCAGTAGGGATTGCATTGACTCTTTTGATCAATTTGGGGAGAGTTGACCTATTCATGGCATTGAGTCTTTTGACCCACAAACAAGATATATGTCTTATATCTTCTATAATTTTTTTCAGCAGTATTTTGTGGTTTTCAGTGGACAGATCTTCCATATATTTTTTTCAGATTTCCCCTTAGTTCATATTTATTTATTTCTTTCTAAGTTGAGATATAACTGGTATAAATTATATTAGTTTCAAGTGTACAACATAATAATTCAATGTTCATGTATGTTGTGAAATGATCACCACAATAATTTTAGCAAATACCCTTCACCGTACATCGTTACAATTTTTTGCATGTGATTTGAACTTTTAAGGTCTACTCTTTTGACAACTTTCAAACATATAATAAAGTATTATTTATAGTCTCATGCTACACCTTCTCATGCTGCATACATCTTCATGACTTATCTTTTTTTTTTTTAAAGATTTTATTTATTCATTTGACAGAGAGAGAGAGACAGCCAGCGAGAGAGGGAACACAAGCAGGGGGAGTGGGAGAGGAAGAAGCAGGCTCATAGCGGAGGAGCCTGATGTGGGGCTCGATCCCAGAACTCCGGGATCATGCCCTGAGCTGAAGGCAGACGCTTAATGACTGCACCACCCAGGCGCCCCGATGACTTATCTGTTTTATGACTCAAGTTCATACCCTTTGATTCCCTTCACTCCTTTTGCCCACTTCCTACCCTCTGTCTCTGGCAACCACCAATCTGTTCTCTGTATCTGTGAGCTTTGTTTTTTGTTTGATTCTTTTGTTTGTGTTTTTGCTGTGTGTACATGTGTGTACATGTTTTCATTTTCCACGTATAAGTGAGATTGTATGGTATTTGTCTTTCCCTATCTGACTTATTTCACTTAGCATAATGCCCTCAAGGTCGATCCATGTTATCCATTCATCTATATCCATTCATCTGTCTATGGATACTTAGATTGTTTCCCCGTCTTAGTTATTGTAAATAATTCCGTAATGAACATATGGGTGCAGAGATCTCTTCAAGATCGTGATTTCCTTCAGATTTCCTTCAGATATATACCCAGAAGTGGGATTGTTGGATCATATGTAGTTCTATTTTTCATTTTTTGAAGAACATCCGTAACTGTTTTCTGTAGTGGCTGCACCATTTACATTCCCACCAACAATGCACAAGTGTCCCCTTTTCTCCACAACCTTACCAGCACTTGTGATTACTCGTCTTTGATGACAGACATTCGAACACCTGTGAGGTGGTATCTCATTATGGTTTTGAATTGCATTTCCCAGATGATTACCAATGCCGTACGCCTTCTGATGCACCTGTTTGCCATCTGTATGTCTGCCTTGGAAAAATGTCGTTTCTGATTCTCTGCCCATTTTCTTCATGTTTCTTGTTAATAGTTTTTTTTAATCACCATTGGAAAATTTTCAGTTATTATTTCTTCAAACATTTAATGTATTAAGGAGGGCACGTATTGCATGGTGCACTGGGTGTTATACGCAAGTAATGAATCGTCGAGCTTTACATCAGAAACCAGGGATGTACTGTATGGTGACTAACATAATATAATAAAAAATATTATTAAATAAAAAAAAACCCAAAAACACATTTAACATTTTTTCTGTCCCTTCCTCCACTTTGGGGACTACAATTACATGTATTATTAGTCACTTGAATTTGTCCCACAACTTACTGAGGCTCTGTTCATTTTTTAAAATTCTTTTTTTCTTCTCTGTGTGTTTCATTTTGGATAATTTCTCTTGCTATGTCTTCAAGGTGTATTTTGTTCTTCTACAACGTCTAATCTGCCATTAATGCATCCACTGCGTTTTTCAGCTTAGGCATTAAGGTTTTCATATCTAGGATTTTTAAAAACTATATCCCATATCTCTACTTGACTTTTTGAATTTATAGAATACAATTATAATGACTGTTTTAATGTCTCTGTCTAATCAATCTAACATCTTTGTCAGTTCTGGGCCATTTCCTTTTTCCTTTTAAAACATCTGCTGTTTTTTAAATTGAAATATAATTAACACACAATGTTATATTAGTCTGCATCATTTTTAATCCATTACCTTTTCTCATCCTTATGGGTCCTATTTTCCTACTTGTTTTTGTAATCTCTGTTTTGTAATCTCTGATTAGATGCAAGATATTGTCAATTTTACCTTATTGAGTGCTGGATATTTTTATATTCCTATATTTTTGACTTTCGTGCTGCTATGCAGTTAAGGAACTTGGAAACAGTTTGATCCTTTAGGGTCTTGCTTTTAAGATTTGAACCAGAGCAGGGTTCAGTCCAGGATAATGAGACAAGATCTTCTTGAACTCCCTGCCCAATGCCCCCTAAATGATGACTTTTTTCCAGTCTGACTAGCAGGAACAGGCATTATTCCTGTGCCTGTGTAAGCACCAGCCACTGCTCACTGTGATCCTTTTGGATCCTTCTTTTTCTGGCCTTCAGCAGTTTTCCTCACCCTAATGGGCTTATCAATATTTGACTGAATTCTCTGGGGGAACCTTCTGTGTGTTTCTGAGGCTCTCTTCCTGTGTAGCTCTCGCCTCTCCTCTCCTATACTCTGTTCTGCAAACTGTATCTTCATCTCACTACACTCTCCAGTTGATGTATTTTTAAAGCTGCGTGATTAGAAAAGCATTAGGCACAGCACACACTTCACATAATCCGAGGCCAGGATAAATAACCGTAGGACATGAAAGAATCTTGGGTTCGACCCCATCCTACCAGCTCAAGATATGTGTCAGAGTTAATGGGCATCAGTCTTTGCCCCGACGTGATCGGGAGGCTGGGGATAAGCCTTTGCTGTTGCTGGTGGCAGGATTTACTATGTAAGAGTTCAGAGTGGAAGTACCCTCTTCCTTGACTGCATGATCAGAAGGTTGAGGCCTATGCCATATGGTTGAATGGGGTTGATTGCCTTCAGCCCTGAGCTGTAGTTAATTTCTGTGCAGCTTTGTAGAAGGATGACTCCTTTTCTAAAAGGCTATCCTGCAGGGGATCAGTCTCGGAAAAGGTAATTTTTAAATTAAATTTCAAAATTTAAATGATAAAACAGCCAAATAAAACCAAATCTGTGCAAAATATACATTACAGTGAAACAGTTAAGTAGTACATGCAAAAAACCTAAGTATTAGTTGACATCATATGAGTCAGAGTTGATATGCCTGCCAAAACCAAACCAAACCAAACCAAACCAAACCAAACCAAAACACTAATGTGACCTCAGGTTGAGTTAAAAGGAATATAATGTCTAGGTCAAAGGAGGTGACATTTGCTCCACTCTGGCTGCCTGCTAAGGGGGCAAGAGCCTTGATGATACTGTTGATCTGCTCCCCAAATCCAGAATCCTTTTCCTTTACACCTTTTGATTTAATAGGTAATTAAAGATTTTATTTATTTATTCGACAGAGATAGAGACAGCCAGCGAGAGAGGGAACACAAGCAGGGGGAGTGGGAGAGGAAGAAGCAGGCTTATAGCGGAGGAGCCTGATGTGGGGCTCGATCCCACAACGCCGGGATCACGCCCTGAGCCAAAGGCAGACACTTAACCGCTGTGCCACCCAGGAGCCCCTGATTTAATAGGTAATTAAATGTCTGTAATTTAAAGCTGCTTTTGGCTGATATTCTATAGCTTGCAGCTGAATTCAACCTTCCCAAGGAAGCTTAATTTCTCCCCACTATGGGCAGATAGGTTTTTTCTTCCTAGATTGTGATCTCATAGGACTAGACTCATTGCCTGACACATAGTATGGAATATAAATATATATTGAATGATGCATGAAAAATGAAATTCTGTACACATATGAACAGCCTTGACCATTTTCCTCCATTTATGAATAATAGGAGAATATGAAGAAATGATTCTCCGTGTTTAATGCATATTAGACTTTTTGGTGTGTATTAAAGCCCACATTCTCAGGTAGTGAAGCCCAGAGATTCACCTTTGGTAGATCTAGCGTGGGGCTCTGGAGTGTTTTGAACCAGCGTCCTAGAATATTCTGTTGATGATCGCCAGCTTTGAGAAACATTGATGTAGAGAACTAAGGACGGCTAAAATATATACATGGGGATTTCCCCAGATTTGGAAGGTAATTTTGCAGTCAGTGGCCAAATTATCTGGCTCTTTATGTGTTTTTAAGTGATGTGGAGCAAAATAGTTTTTCCAGGATATTGTAAAGATTTGGACCAGCTCAGTCCAGTCCCATTCTTGGGACAGTTGCTGTCCTCAGATGGCCCTTTGAAGTCTTGCTCTTTTCATGGCTCAGAAATGTCTCACTGGCATTCCCTAGTTCTTAGCACTACATATTCTCTTTCCTATCAGGTTAGTCTGTTAGGCTTGGCTTGAATCTTTGCTCCAAGTGTGGATGAGAGAGAGAGAGAGAGGAGAGGAGAGGAGAGGAGAGAGAGAGGGGGGGAGAGGGAGAGGGAGAGAGAGAGAGGAGATAGGGAAGGAGAGAGAAATGCAGGAGAGAGAGAGAGAGAGAGAGAAATCTAGAGAGAGAGAGGAGAGAGAGAGGGAGAGAGAGAGAGAGGAGATAGGGAAGGAGAGAGAAATGCAGGAGAGAGAGAGAGAGAAATCGAGAGAGAGAGAGGAGAGAGAGAGGGAGAGAGAGAGAGGAGATAGGGAAGGAGAGAGAAATGCAGGAGAGAGAGAGAGAGAGAGAGAGAGAGGGAAATCATCAAACACAGATGGCCCTTTAAGTCTTTTTCCTTAGAGAATTAATTCAGTTCTTCTGGATTGATCTCCTAAGAACTTTTGAAAACATTTCCTTTTGGTTCAAAAGAAAATCTATGCACTTAATCATTTGCACAGCAGGAGGGCTCCCAACAGACAAGAACACTGGGACCAAAAATGATATTGGAACAAGAGAAGCATATTTTCAGTCCCATAAGTCACATGGAAGTTATGTAGAAGTTAGGACTTTTTAAAAGGAAATATTCAGGTTTGAAAAAATCGTTCTTATTGTAGAATATTTAGATAAAATGGAAAAACACAAAGATGGCAATAAATGTTATTATTTATAATTCAAAAACCCAGATATAACTATGGTTAGAGTTTCTATGCTTATACAAATGTACACCTTTTTTGCTTAGAGAGAAGAGAGAGAGCACAGGGATATGAGC
Organism: Ursus arctos; assembly: GCF_023065955.2. Taxonomy (NCBI): domain Eukaryota; kingdom Metazoa; phylum Chordata; class Mammalia; order Carnivora; family Ursidae; genus Ursus; species Ursus arctos. The sequence continues at coordinate 89,951,118 of NW_026622874.1, forward strand.
AAGGGGGAGGGGCAGAGGGAGAGGGAAAGAGAGGATCTTAAGCAGGCTCCACGCTCAGGGGCTCGACCTCACGACCCTGAGATCTTGACTTGAGCCAGAATCAACAGTCAGATACTCAACCAACTGAGCCACCCAGGTGCCCCCAAACATATGCTTTTTAACTCTTAAAAAATTGAAATGATAATTTTGAGTCTATGCTTTTCACTTAAATTTATTATGAACACTTTTTGCATGCAATCAAATATTCTTCAAAAACCTAATTTTAATAACTGCAATATACATAATATATTTATGTATATTTAAATGTTTATATTATATATAATATGTAAATAGCAGTTCTTCCTTTTTGAATTGTCTGTGTGTGTTCTTTGCCAATTTTTTATTGGTGGGTTGGTATTTTACATATTGACTTTAAGAACCAATTCATTTTGAAGGCTATTGACATTTTGTTTTCTTAGAAATCTTTTTTTCAATTTGTCGATTTTCTATTTTGTTTATGTATTCTAAAACAAGGAATTGAATGATTTTTACATAGTCAAAATATGACTCTTCTAAAAGCAACATGCCTTCTCTTGGATATATTGGATCCTGAATGGAAAAAAAAGGCATTAGTAAAAAGCTGAAGTTGAAATAAAATCTAGAGTTTAGTTGATAGAAATGTACCAATGTCAGTTTCTCACTTAAAAACAAAAGATTTTATTTATTTATTTGAGAGACAGCAAGAGTGGGAGAGAGAGAGAGAGCAGGTGCACATGAGTGGAGGTGGGGGTGGGGCAGAGGGAGAAGGAGAAGGAGAAGCGGGCTTCCCACTGAACAGGGAGCCTGACGCAGGGGTCAATCCCAGGACCCTGAGATCATGACCTGAGCTGAAGGCTGACTCTTAACCGACTGAGACAGCAGGTGCCCCAGTTTCTCACTTTTGACCAAAGTACCATGATAATGTGTGGATGATGACATTGGGGGAAAATGGGTGAGGGGTATATGGAAACTCTTTGGATTATTTTTGCAACTTTTCTGCAAATCTAAAATTATTCCAAAGTAAAAGTTTATTGAGAACAAAAAAATCAATATTTCAACTTTTTTTCAACTTCTGTTTCTTTTCATTATTTTAGGCTTAGGAAATTTTTGCTTACATGGAGATCATGAATCTATTCATCCGTATTTTCCTTTAATGATTTCATGTTCTGAGGTTTAGAATTTTATTTCACTCTTGCGGTGCCTGGGGGGCTCAGTTGGTTAAGCATCCAACTCTCGGGTTCAGCTCAGGTCGTAACTGCAGGGGGGGTATTGGGCCCTCCTTTGGGCTCCACACTCAGCACAGAGTCTGCTGGAGATTCTCTCTCTCTCTCTCTCTCCTTCCCCCCCTACCCCTCCCCCCACTCATGCATGCTCTCTCTCTCTCTCTAAAATAAGTAAATTTAAAAATCTTTTTTAAAAAAGAATTTCATTTCACTCTTTTGTCCATCTGTAGTTTGAGTGTTATGTAATAAATCAAGATCTAATTTGATATTTTCTCCTATATTTAACTGCTTTCTCTAAAACCATTCATGTCAAAGTTATCCTTTACTATTGATTTGAGTAGTTCCTTTATTATATATAAAATTTGTATGTGTCTGGACTTCCAAACTTTTGCTATTGGTCAGCAGGGAGTAGTAGGAATTGGATTTATCCACTTACTTGAAACAACCAAAAATTTGGCAAAATATCAGACAAAATATATAAAATAATAACTCTCAAGAAGGTGGACATAAGACAATGAAGAATGGTGATACTGGAAGGACAGGAATCAATGAGATAAATCCTATGCTTACCCCAGCTTGCAGTCTAAGGTGAGTTTCCAGGCCATGGTGAATGGAGGGGGAACCCATAGAGAGCCCAACAGTCTCCCTGACTTGATACAGGGCTGGGAATCTAGAGACCAAGACGTGCAGAGCTTTCAGGGCAGAGTAGTGGAAAGAAGAGAGCTGCATGGATAGAGACTTGCTAGAGATTGGCAGAGGGTACTCAGTCTTCAGCTGAGTTCTTTTTTTTTTTTCTCATGTCTATTACAGTTAGCTTTCTTTTTTTTCTCTTCTTTAAAATTTTTTTATTATGTTATGTTAGTCACCATAGTACCTCATTAGTTTTTGATGTAGTGTTCCATGATTCATTGTTTGCATATGACACCCAGTGTTCCATGCAACACGTGCCCTCCTTACTACCCATCACCAGGCTAGCCCAATCCCCCACCACCTTCCCTCTGAAACCCTCAGTTTGTTTCCCAGAGTCCATAGTCTCTCGTGGTTCATTCCCCCTTCTGTTTACCCCCCTTCATTCTTTCCTTCCTTCTCCTACCGATCTCCCTGCTATTTCTTATGTTCCATAAATGAGTGAAACCATATGATAATTGTCTTTCTCTGCTTGACTTATTTCACTTAGCATAATCGCCTCCAGTCCCATCCGTGTTGCTGCAAATGTTGGGTAATCGTTCTTTCTGATGGCTGAGTAATATTCCATTGTATATATGGACCACATCTTCTTTATCCATTCGTCTGTTGAAGGGCATCTCAGCTCCTTCCATGATTTGGCTATTGTGGACAATGCTGCTATTAACATTGGGGTGCATATGGCCCTTCTCTTCACTATGTCTGTATCTTTGGGGTAAATACCCAGCAGTGCAATGGCTGGGTCATAGGGTAGCTCCATTTATAACTTTTTGAGGGACCCGAGTTCTCATCAATGTGTGCATGTAAGGAACTACATAACATTGGGAAAGAATCCTCTGAAAATTTAGCAAGAACAAACCTCAGTTCAGACAGGACAAGGAATAGTTTCTGTTCCCACCAGTTACAAAAGCATTGGAGAGAGTGCTAAGAAGGGTTTTGTCTCAGAGGTGAGGAAAACAGAACAAAGAACATGTGAGATAAATTGAAAACAAGTAACAAAATGAGTTAAATTCTACCATATCATTAATAACAGTGCATATAAATAGTATAAACATCCATTTAAATAAAGTCATGTATAAACACCCTTTAAGTTAAAAGCCAGAATGGTCAGATCACACAAAATATTATGACCTACCTATATGGCGGCATCAAGAGACTAACTTCAAATATAAAGACACAAATAGGTTAAAAGTAAAAAGAAGGAAAGAAATAGTTCATGCCAACTCCAATTAAAAAAAACCGGAGTAATTATATTGATATCAAACAAAGTAGATTTCAGAGCAAAGAATATTACCAAAGATAAAAAGGTCATTTCATAATGATTTAGAGTTCAGTGGATTAGGGCACAACAATCTTAAACACCATGCACTAGAAAAGAGAGCTTTGAAATTTATGAAGCAAAAACTAATAGCAATGCAGGCGGAAATAGCTATAACCACAATTACAGTTGGATATTTCAATGGTCCTCTCAATAACTGATAAACGAGTAGACAGGAAATCAGTAAGAATGTACAAGAACTTAAAAAACACTATCAATCAACTTGACTTAACCGATATTTATAGAATACTCTACCCAACAACAGTGTAGAGAAGAAAAAACTTTCTTCTACCCTCTTAGGTTCTGTGGCTGGCCTAAGAATTAAACTGACATGAGGAAGATTAACAGGAAAAAGAGCACACAGATTTAATTACTATTTTTACATGTAGACAGGAGTCTTCAGATGGAAAATAAAGACCTGAAGAAACTGTTAGGTCCCAAAGCTTATATACTTTTCTACACAAAGAACAATAAATTGAGAGGATGTAACAGGGCAAAGGGGCTTAGGCCAGGGGCAATAAATTGTAGGACAAGTGACCAGGAAATAGATGGAAAACTGACAGAAGATAAGGGTTATTTTAGTAAGTTTGTTTGTACAGGTCTCTGGTGATAAGAATGCTCTTCATGGTACAGAGAAAGTACCTTTCTCGTGGGAAATTTTATGACCTGTTTTTATGTAAAAAGGGGATTGTCAGAGAGCCCTTGTATCTTCAGTTTCTCAAGTGCCTTTAGCTCAAAATAATCAATGTGCTGGAGTGGCATATTTGGAGATGGCATATTCTGAACCCCTGCATAACAAAATACACATTATTTTCAGGATAAACTATATTCTGGACCAGAAGTTTTGATAAATTTAGAAAGATACAAGTCAGACAAATTATAGTGTCTGATTACAATGGAATTAAATTAGAAATGAATTATAGAAAAATATCTAGAAACCCCCAGACATTTAGAAACTAAATATCATACTTCTAAATAATCTATGAGTCAAAGAAGAAATCAGAAGATAAATCAGAAAGTATTTTTGAACTGAATTAAAATGAAAATAAACATATCAACATTTGACATTCTAAGCAGAACTTAGAATGATATTTATAATAATAAATACTTATAACAGGAAGAAATATCTCAAACCAATTGCATAAAGTTCCACATCAAGAAACTGGAAAAAGAAAATCCAAATAAACCCAAATCAAGCAGAAGGAAGAAGATAATAAAGATAAGAGTAGAGATCAATAAAATTATAAAGAAACAGAAAAAAAACAGAAAAAAAACAATGAATCTAATAACATGTTTTCTGAAAAGATAAATAAAATGAACAAACTTCTAGCAAGGCCAACAGACATAAAAAGAGAAAAGACACAAATGACTAATATAAATGAAAGTGGGGACATCACTGCATACCCCAAACCAACTTTAAAAAAATTAAAAGGAAATACCACAAAAATCCTCACATCTATAAATTTTATTGATAAATGGATCAATTCTTTAAAAAACTACAAACTACTAAAACTTATTCAAGATGAAATAGATACTCTGAATAGTCCTATAGCTATTAAAGACATTGAATTTGTAGTTTAAAACCTTCCAAAAAATAAAATCTCCAGCTCTATTAGTTTGCTAGGGGCACCATAAAAAGAATCACAGACCTGGTGGCTGCCACAACAGAAATTTATTTTCCTAAAATTCTGGATACTAGAGGTCTGAGATCAAGATGTCAGCAGGGTTGGTTTCTTCTGGGGTCTATTACCTTGGCTTGCTAGTGGCTGTCTCCTCCTTCTGTCTTACACAGTCTTCCCCTAATATCTGTCCGTGTCTTAATCTCTTTTTATAAGGATCCCAATCATATTGGATTAAGCCCACTCTAATGAGTTCATTTTAACTTAATTACCTCTATAGAGATCCTTTCTCAAAATAAAATCACATTATGAGGTACAGGGAGTTAGGACTTCAACATGTAAACCTTTAGGGGACACAGCCCATAACACCAGTCCAGATGATTTCAGTTGTGAATTATACCAAACATTTAAAGGAAAAACACCAATTCTACATACTTTTCCCTAGAAAATAGAAAGAAAATTATTCTCCAACTAATTTTATAAGGACAGCATTATCTTAGTATCAAAACCAGATAAGACAGTACAAAGAGAAAAAAAACCAGAACAAAGCCCTCATAAACATAGACATAAAAATACAAACAAAATAGTTAATCAGTTTCAGCCATATATAAGAACAGTACAACATCACCATATGGGCTTTATTTTAGAAATGAAAACCTGGTTAAGCATTCAAAAACCAATCAAGCTAATCCACCATATTAACAGTTCATGGAAGAAAAACCATGTGATCATATCAATTGGTGTAGAAAAAGCATTTAACTAAATTCAATACCTGTTCATGAAAAATCTCAGCAAACTAGAAATAGAAGGCAACTATTTTTTTTTCAGCTTGTTAAAGGGCATCTATAAAATACCCGCAGGTAATATCATACTTCATTTTTTTTTTTTTTTGAGAAAGAGACTGTGCTTGAGTGGGGGTGGGGAGGGACAGAGGGAGAAGAAGAGAGAGAATCTTTTTTAAACATTTTATTTATTTATTTATCAGAGAAAGAGAGAGAGAACACAAGCTGGGGGAGCAGGGGAAGAGATAGGCAGAGGGAGAAGCAGGCTCCCCACTGAGCAAGGAGCCTGATGCTGAACTTGATGCCAGGACCCTGGGATCATGACCTGAGCTGAAGGCAGATGCTTAACCGACTTAGTCACCCAGGCGTCCCAGAGAGAGAGAATCCCAAGCAGACTCCACAGGCAGTACATGAGCCCAATGCAGGACTCGATCTCACAACCCTGAGATTATGACTTGAGCCAAAATCAGGAGTTGGATGCTTAACCAACTGAGCCACCCAGGCACCCCATCATACTTCATATTGAAAGATTGAATGCTTTTCCTCTAAAATTGAGTAGAAGGCAAGAATATCTGCTCTTATCACTCCTATTCAGTGTAGTACTGAAAATCTTAGCCAGTGCAATAAGGCAAGAATAAAGCGTAAAAAAACAAAAAGTGAAAAACAACAACAAAAGAAAACATATCAGAAAGGAAGAAATAAAACCATCCACAAAATTGTTTATGCAGAAAATCCTAAGAAATCTGTAACAAAATGGCTAGAACTTATAATTGAGCTTAGCAGGGTCACAGAATACAAGGCAAACATATAAAAAATAATTGTATGTCTATAAATTAGCAATAAACAGTTGAAAACCAAACTTTAAATAATACCATACCCAATAGCTCCCCCCAAATAAAATTATAAAAAAACATGTATCACATCTGTATGCCGAAAAGTACAAATCAGTGATGAAAAAATCAAAGAGGAGCTAAATAAACGGAGTGACATCTCATGTTCATGAATTGGAAGATTCAACATAGTAAAGATGTCAGTTGTCCCCACATTATTCTATATATAAGTAATAAGGAATCACCCAAAGAGAAGTGTGGCCATAGTCGCTGGTTCACTTCTAAACCATTGGCGCTTCCCAAGTGTCCTTGTTATCTATGGTGGGCTCCTCAGACCACACCTGATAGTTTATGCTAATGAGGTTATTCATGATAGACTCCTTGGAACATGTGTTATCAGCCCAATATCCAGAGAGCGGGTGGGGGAAGAGGGCTGGATTTTAAAGAAATAGCATGAAGGAGTGGTTTGGAGTGATAGAATTGTTCTGTATCCTGATTGTGGTGGTGGTTACACAATCAGAAAATTCATGTAACTGAACATGGAAAAAGAAAAAAAAAAAAAAACTCACCCGAGTGCATAGAAAACTGTTACAATCCAAACAAGGCCTGAAGTTCAGTTGATAGTATTGTATCAATGCCAATATCCTGGCTTTGATCATTGTAATAAGGTTATGTAAGACGTTAACATCAGGGGAAGCTGAGTGAATCCTACACGAGAACTGTCTATTTTAGCAACTTTGATGCAAATCTAAAATTATTTCAACATAAAAAGTAAAAAAAAAAAAAAAAAAGCAAAGCAGTTGCATCCTCGGCTCCCCACCCCCATCCTGATGTGCAGCCCACAACTTCTACCCCACCCCCACCCCCACCCCAGCCCTATAGATGACCAGAGGTTTACTACCTGAGAAGTGCGTTGTGGATGGGGGGACACTAGTCCAACTAAGGCAGGTGAACTGTACTGAAATAAAATGAACATTTATATTCTGAATGCAGAGACCCATCCCCAGCCTTCTTCTCTTACTAATATTACTAATAGTGCCCCAATAGTAGAGGCAACCTCCAGCTAAGAATGCTGACCATCCCAGGGAAAAGACTTAAGATCCTGACATCAGCGTATCTCCAATGAACTGGCCCAATCAGACCACGTTCCATGCTTGACCAAAGCCTCCGGGTTCCCAGGCTCCAGCCAACTTCTTAGCCCCCTGACTTCTAAACATGAGTAGAACACCAAGACCCACCTAATGGCCAAGGAAATGCTCTCAATGAAAAATTATAAAGCAAACAGACAGTCAGCAAGCACCTCGGAGCAAACAGAGACAATTCAGGAAAAAGAAGACTTCAAAAAGAACAATCATTAATAATCTCAGAGAAGTAAGAGAGCATAATACATTCATTAAGCAGGAATAGAAGAGGATGCTATTAAAAAAAAAAAAGGGAAAGAACACTCAGAACAAAAAGGAACGCTTGGAAATTAAGAGCAAAATAGAAGTCATGACAAACTCAGTAGAATGTCTGGAAGATAAAATGAAGAAACCTGCCATCGAGCAGAGCCAAAGGAGTTTGAAAAGAGGAGAGGAAAGACAAGAAAACTCAAGGATTACCCGAAGTCCAACATCCCAATAGTGGAAGTTCTAGAGGTAGAAAAGAGAGAAAAAGAAGGGTGGATATAATGAAAGAAACAGCCCCAGCAATTTCCCAGAACTGAGACAAATGCACACTGTGTTTAAATTGTGTTTGGGAACACAACAGTGAAGAGACAGATCCAAGTCCTTGCCTCACGAGGCACAGACTAGTCAAGCACCGAACCCCAACGAGATCAACAAGTGAAACTAAGCAGGAAAGGGAGCTATAAAATGGCAAGGAGGGGACTGAAATTTTACATGCGATGGCCAAGGGAAAACATTTCCCTGTGAAATTTCGGAACATTGAAGGTAAAAATAAGATTCTGGAGATTTTCAGAGGAAAAAGTGGCTATGCATTTCTCCATGTAAAACCGGTCACTGGAAGATGATGGAACAATGCCTTTGAAAAGGGAAAATGACTTTTGTATTAGTTGCTTGAGCTGCCGTAATGAGATACCACAGACTGGGGGTCTCACTGCTCTGCAAGCTGGAAGTCCAAGATCATGGAGCCTTCCGGATTAGTTTCTGGTGACATCTCTCTCCTTGGCTTCCTTCTTACTGTTCTCACATGACCTTTCCTCTGAGTATGCACAGAAGAAGAACCGAGGCATCTCTTCCTCTTTTATAAGGACACCGGGCCTATCATATTCGACCGTCTATGTCCTCATTTAACCTTCTTTACCCCCTTAAAGGCCCTATCTTGAAATACAGTCACACTAGGGGGTTAGGACTTTAACATATGAGTTTTGGGGAAACACAGTTCAGCCCATAACAATGCCCAGCATTGAATTTCTTTTTTTTTTTTTTAAAGATTTTATTTATTTATTCCACAGAGATAGAGACAGCCAGCGAGAGAGGGAGCACAAGCAGGGGGAGTGGGAGAGGAAGAAGCAGGCTCATAGTGGAGGAGCCTGATGTGGGGCTCGATCCCAGAACGCCGGGATCACGCCCTGAGCCAAAGGCAGACGCTTAACCGCTGTGCCACCCAGGCGCTCCCCAGCATTGAATTTCTCAACAAGATTTATTTTTGACACACTTGGACTTTTAAGATATATAATAATGTGTGCAACTATTTATTATTTTATCTACTATTGTTATGCATTTTGGTTCTGTGTCAAGTCTTTTTGCTTCAGGCAGAACTTCCACAACACTGTAAAACAGTGATCATGCTTTTCAAGTAATTTCACAAGCAACCAGTTAAAGTAAGGGGAGAATAAAGATACTTTTGCACAGGCAAGGTGCTCAGAATACAACCCCTCTGCCCATGTACTTTCTTATAGTTCTACCCTAGAATGTGCTGGGACCCAGAAAACAGGGCATCCAACAGAGGACAGAGGTGAAGGGGCTCCCTAGAACAATGATGCAGGAGATCCCACCCTGACACCTGTCACCATGACCAGAAGGTAGCAAGTCCCCAGTGGAGCAGGTCAGGAGACACCCAGACAGAGTTTTCCAAGAATATGAAATTGACAAGTATCTGTCATGTTGCAGTATATGGAGTTGTAGACAATAGGAGAAGAGTTTAGTTTTGAATTAATGCTGAATATATAACGAAGTGCAACGAGACAGTAGAAAGATTAGTGTTTGCCAGGGGTTCAGAGGGGGGAGGGAGGATGAACAGGTGGCATAGAGAAGATTCTTAGGGCAGTGGAACTATTCTGTATGGTATCGCAATGGTGGAATACCTATCATCATGCATTTGTCAAATCCATAGATTATACAACACAAAGAATGAACTCCAATGTAAACCAGGAAATTTAGTTAGTACTAATGTATCAATATTGACTCATCAATTGTAATAAATGTACCACAGTAATGCAAGATGTGAGTAATAGGGGGAACTATAGTAGGGGTAGATGGGAACTCTATTTCCATTCATTTTTTTTCTATAAACCTAAAACTTCTCCAATAAATAAAGTCTATTTATTTAAAAAGTGAAATAAAAAAATCAAGAAATGTATTAACTTCAGGGGAAACAGAAGTTGCTTCTGAGAGGAAAAAGGTTCATAATATATGACAGGGAATGTCTGCGTAAACGGAATGGCATTACCCTCAAGTCTGATAGAAGCACATTGTGATCTTGGGGGATGGGAGGGCTGTGTGGCAGTGGTGGGGGTGGGGTATGACGGAGAGCAAAGCCTAGTTTTCCACAGTGGAAGTCCATAAAAACACCGGAAACTGCGAAGCCAAGAAGTAGCCACGTGTCAGGGAATTGAAGATTGGGGGTGGGGTGAGCCTCGTAGGACTATGTGACTTTCTTAAGAGTATACATAACACTTCTTAGTAAAAACCAAACTTTTAAATGCAATTCAACATCAAAAATACATTCAACATCAGGGCACCTGGGTGGCTCAGTCTGTTCAGCATCTGCCTTCTGCTCAGGTCATGATCTCAGGGTCCAGGGATGAGCCTTGCATTGGGCTCTCTGCTCAGCAGGCAGTCTGCTTCTCCCTCTCCCTCTCCCTCTGTGCTCTGTCTCTTTCTCAAATAAATAAACAAAATCTTTTTAAAAATCCAACCTCAACACTGTCAAATATCTCTGAAAAAAATTTTGTTAGGTTTATTTTAGATGTTTTCTTGTTACCATTTTGAATAGATTCTCTCCCTACCCTCTACTTTTTATAAAAAATTATTAATTTAAAAAGTTCTTCCTCCTTTAGTGAATTCTCTTGTTAACTTTCAGTTTGTTTTTGACACATTTGGCTTTTTTAGGTATTTGATAATATGTGCTAATACTTCTATCAACGATATGTGATAATATTTACTGTTGTTATGCATTTGTGTCTGTGTCAAATATCTTTGCATCAGGCAGAACTTCCACAACACTGTAAAATAGTAATCAGGCTTGCCACATCTTTGTATTATTCTTGATTTTATGGAAATGTCCCAGGCAAAAGTGTTCAATGCTGTAATTTGGGTGTTTAATTAGGATATAAAATATCATACTAAAAGAGAATGCCTTTAATTCTAGTTATTGTGTTTTATCAAGAATAAGTATTAGATAACGTAGGTCTTTTGAGTTTTCTTTTTTTTTAAGTTTGTTTGTTTGTTTATTTATTTATTTATTTATTTATTTTAGTAATCTCTATACCCAATGTGGGGCTCAAATGCACAACCCCAAGATCAGATCACATGCTCTTCCAACCGAACCAGCCAGGTGCCCCTTGAGGCTTCTTTCAAAATGTGCTGTGATTTTTCTTATTGGACCTGGTTTTCGTGACATTTCATAATATTAGACATCATAATTCAACTGTCTTGCATTACCGGGGTAAACTCTAGGCAGCCACAACTCTTACTGTGTTGCTGGATTTAGTTTGCTGCTTTTTTAATTCTACATTTGTTAGTGAGTTTGGGGCAGCATTTTTCTTCTTTCTGTTTTTTTCCTTTTTTTTTTTTCCCCCGGATTTGGTACCAGGGTTCTGTTTTGTTACTTTGTTTTCTTTGTTTGTTCGTTTGTTTGTTTACATAGCATCAAAACCATTTACTCCTTGGAAGGTATAGGGTGTTCTTGTTCAGGACATCAGACGAAGCCCACATTTGCCTCTCCTGGCCCCCAATGCCCTCTGAAACAAGCATAAAGAAGTACAAGGAGATGTGTATGTTGGGTGGGGATTTAGGGGTGGAGAGAAACCTGACTAGAGATGTTGAGAAACTGCTGGAGGATTCTGCAGCCTTGGTCCAAGAGATGCTAAAATGGAGAGCCCTTCTGCTCACTGGGGTCTCAGAGAAGTCTCAAACCCAGAGTGAAGGAAGGCAAGAAAAAGGGGAGAGTTGTACCACAGCTGTCCTGTCCCCTGTCCTGCCCCCTTTCCTCCTCTATGTCAACTGCAAATAGCCTGCCTACAGATTTCATCTGCCTAAGACTTCACTCACTGTCCGATCCACCATCTCTTCAGGTAGCATTAATGAAATGATGATGCAATGCTTTATTAAGACTTAGAATTCTTATTTTTATACATACACAAAGATTTTTTTTTTAAAGATTTTATTTTTATTTATTTGAAGAGAGAGAGACAGCCAGCGAGAGAGGGAACACAAGCAGGGGAGTGGGAGAGGAAGAAGCAGGCTCCCAGCGGAGGAGCCTGATGTGGGGCTCGATCCCAGAACACTGGGATCACGCCCTGAGCCGAAGGCAGACGCTTAACGACTGCGCCACCCAGGCGCCCCTACACAAAGATTTTTAAAAGGATTTTTAGAAATAGATTTTTTAATCCTATCTCTTACACATACATGGAAAGAAAAAATATACATGAAACAATTCCGTAAGACATTGATTCTCAAACTTGAACCCGCATCGGTATCAGTTGGAGGGTTTGTTACAAATACAGATTCCTGGACTCCACCCCCAGAGTTGCTGATTCAGCGGGGCTCAAAAATTTGCATTGTCATTAGGTAAATTTCCCAGGCAAAGCTGATGCCGCTGGCCCAGGAGCCACACTTTGAGAACCACTGGATTAAGATATGACTAATACTTCATCATATTCAGAGTCCACTCTTCTGAATCATTTTTTAACTAGAAGTCATTAATGTGCATGACTTTTCCACAATTTGGGAAAACATTAAGAGGGTAGGTGATGCAGCGTTTTTAACAAGAATCCATAAAAGTATAAGGGCCATTGGCGCTGGGCTCTTTGACTGGCTTTGCAATTATATAGACTCTGTCTGCTTAAAAAAATAGCTTTATTGAAATGTAATTTACATAATGTAAAACCCATCTATTTCAAATGTATAATTAAATGATGTTTAGTGTATTTACAGAATTGTGCAACCGTTGTCACAATCTAATTTTAGAACATTCCCATCACTCCAAGATAAATCTCATGCTTATTGACATCCACTCCCCACTGTCGCCCTCAGTTGTATGCAACCACTGATTTACTTTCTGTCTCTATAGATTTGTTTTTTTCTGGACTTGCTGTATAAATGGAGTTAGATAATATGTATTCTTTATATGTCTGGATTTTTTTTCACTGAGCATAATGCAGGTTTTTTTGTTTGTTTTAGAAAGAGAGCGAGAGCTTGAGTTGGTGGGAGAGGGGAAGCAGGAGAGAGAGGGAAATCTCAAGCAGGCTCCACACCCAGCATGGAGCCCAACGTGGGTTTGGAGCTCATGACCCTGAGATGATGACCTGAGCCGAAATCAAGAGTCAGACACTTAACCAACTGAGCCACCCAGGCACCCCTGAGCATAATGTTTTAGAGGTTCCTTCACATTATAGCATTTATCAGTAATTTGTTGCCTCTTATTCCTGAATAGTATTTCATTATAGGAACATGCCATATTTTGTTTATTCATTCACCAGTTGAGAGACATTTGGGTTTTTCCCACTTTTTGACAGTATAGTGATAGAATAATTAAGAACAATACAGCTATGAACATTCAAGTACAAATCTGTGCAGACTTTTTCATTTCTCTTTGACATACAGTTAGGGGTGGAATTGCTGGGTCAAATGGTAACTCTATGCTTAGCATTCTGAGGAACTGCCAGGCTGTTTGCTAAACGGGCTGTACCGTTTTACATTCTCACTAGCAGTTTATGAGGGTTCCGATTTGTCCACGTCCAAGTCAACAGCTGTTATCAGTCCTTTTGATTATAGTCATCCCCATGGGTGTGAAGTAATATCTCATTGTGGTTGTGATTTGCATTTCCTGATAATGAATAATATTGAGCACCTTTTTGTGTGCGTGTTGGCTATTTTCCCATTTCTTTGGGGGAAAGAAGAGATCCTTTGCCTATTTTTAACTGAGCTGTTTATCTTTTGACTATTGAGTTGTAAGAGTTCTTAAAATATTCTGGAAATAGGGTTGCCTGGGTGGCTCAGTTGGTTAAGTATCTAACTCTTGATTTCAGCTCAGGTCTTGATTGTGAATTCAAACCCTTCATTGGGCTCCACACTGGGTGTGGAGCCTATTTAAAAAAAAAATATCTAGACACAGAGGCTGGGAAGATGGCAGCATAGGAGGACGCTAAGCTCCCCTCATCCCAGAGACACAACAGGATAGCACTCACCGCAGTGTGAAGAACCTAGAAGATGACCTGGAGACTGGCAGAACAAACTCCACAACTAGAGGTAGAGAAGAAGCCCCTTTGAAGAAAGCAGGAAGGGCAATGTACGGTTTGGGAGCAAAATGGACTGTGGCCATCCATGGTGGGGAGAGAGCTGATGTGCGGAGAAGGACAAAAACCAGAGTATCACACCAGGGATCCCACATGGGGAAGGTGAATCCCTATAACATTTGGCTTTGAAAGTGAGAGGGGCCAAATCTCATGAGTTCTTATAACTAGCAGGAAATTTAAAAATTAAATGGAAAGTCTGAAATTTTAAAAATCAGCAGGCTTGTCTCTGGGAGAGTCAAGAGGGCAAGAAGAAACTGAGTCCCCCTCCTTAAAGAAACAGCAGGACAAAGAGCCAGTGGAGACACAGCATGGAAGCATCAGTGTGAAAAACACCAGGAGAAGACATTAGGGGAAGTGATTTACTCATCTCAGAGCATGTCTTGGAGAGGCAGGGGTCACAGGGAGACCCCTCTAGGAACAAAGGAGCTGGCAGGCATTTCCCTCCCTTACCCCGCAGCATAAACACATGGCCACTTGCAGGAATGAGCATAGTGCCAACACTCAGTACCTAACTTGCTTACACCAACCCCCACCTCCCTGTGTTTCAGCAGATCCACCCTTTTCCGTTGTGCTGGCTGCAGGCCTGATGCTGTGGGCCTCCTCCACCAGAAGACCAGCACAAACCCTACCAATACCTCATCTCCTGACCTGCACCTTTTGTGGAATCTCAGTTCCAAAGGCAGTAGTGGTGGGTCTCATTTTGCAAGCAGACCAGTGCACACCTTGTTAAAATGTGCCCCACTCAACTGGGGACCAAACACTTCCCACAACAGGCAAAGAGAGCCTCTGCAGATGACAGGACTGAAGGAAATAGTGCCCAGGACTCAACAGCAGGGCATACACAACACACATAGGAGACAATTCCCGAAGCACCACATCCTGGGGAACAGGGACATGGTGCTGCACTGCGGGGTATTACAGGACCTTTTCTTCATAAAGCCATTATCTTCCAGAGCAGGAGACATAGCTGATGTGCCTAACACACAGAAACAGACACAGAATGTTAGACAAAACGAGAGACAGAGGAATATGTCCCAAACGAAAGAACAGGACCAAACCAAGCAAGAGACCTACATGAAATGGATATAAGTAATATGCCAGACAGATAATTTAAAGTAATGATCATGAAGATACTCACTGGACTTAAGAAAAGAGTAGAGCACATCAGTGAGACCCTTAATACAGAGATAAGAAATAAAATAGCAGAGATCAAGGCCTCAATAAATGAAATGAGAAGTATGCTGGATGGAATGAATAGCAGGCTGGAAGAAGCAGAGGAACAGATTAATGACCTAGAAGTCAAAGTAACGGAAAGTAATCAAGCTGAACAAAGGAGAGAAAAAATAATTATGCAAAATGAGAATAGACTTAGGGAAATCATTGACTCCATCAAATATAATAATGTTCATATTATAGGAGTCCCAGGAGAAAAAGAGAGAAAAGGGGGCGGATAATTTATTTGAAGAAATAATAGCTGAAAACTTTCCTAATATTGGTGAGGAAACAGACATCCAGATCCAGGAGGCAAAGAGAATCCCCAACAAAATCAACAAAAGCAGATCCACACCAAGACATATTACAATTAATTAAAATGGCAAAATATAGTGATGAAGAAAAGTATTAAAAGCAGTAAGACAAGGGGTGCCTGGGTGGCTCGGTCAGTTGAGAGTCTGACTCTTGATTTCAGCTCAGGTCATGATCTCAGGGTCGTGGGATTGAGCCCCATGTCAGGCTCTGCACTCAGCGCAGAGTCTCTTTGTGATTTTTCTCTCTCCCTCTCCCTCTGCCCCTCCCCCCTTCTCTCTCTCTCTAATTTTTTTTTTTAATCAATGAGACAAAAGAAGACAGTTACATACAAAGGGAACCCCATAAGGCTATCACCAGATTTTTCAGCAGAAACTTGGTAACCCAGAAAGCAGTGACATGATATATTCAAAGTAGTGAATGGGAAAAATCTGCAGCCAAGAATACTCTATCCAGCAAGGCTATCATTCAGAATAGAAGGAGACATGAAGAGTTTCCCAGACAAACGAAAGTTAAAGGGATTCATGACTACTAAACCAGCCCTGCAAGAAATATTAGAGGGACTTTTTGAGTGGAAAACCATGAGAGACTATGGACTCTGGGAAACAAACTGAGGGCTTTAGAGGGGAGGGGGGTGGGGAATTGGGATAGGCCAATGATGGGTATTAAGGAGGACACGTATTGCATGGGGCACTGGGTGTTATACACAAGTAATGAATCATCGAACTTTACATCAAAAACTTGGGATGTACTGTATGGTGACTAACATAACATAATAAAAAATATTATTAAAAGAAGTGACAGTATGAAGGTAGAAAACACAAAAGCAGTAAAAATGAACATTTCTGTAAAAAATCAGTCAAGGAACTCACAGAGTAAAAGGATGTAAAATTTGACACCATATACCTGAAACATGGAGAGGAGTAAAGAATGGATTCAAACATAAATGACCATCAACTTACTACAGACTGCTGTAGGGGTGCCTGGGTGGCTCAGTCAGTTAACTGTCCAAGTCTTGATTTCGGCTCTGGTCATGATCTCAGGGTCATGGAATCAAGCCCCACATTGGGCTCAGTGCAGAGTCTGCTTGAAATCCTTTTCCTCTGCCCCTCCCTGGCTCACTCTCTCCTCTCTCTTTCTCTCTCTCTCAAATAAATAAGTAAATCTTTAAAAAATATAGTCTGCTATGTGCAGAAGATGTTATATATCAAACCTAATGGTAACCACAAATCAAAGACCACTAATGAATAGACAAAGAACAAAGAGAAAGAAATCCAAGTATATCACTAAAGAAAACCAGCAAACCATGAAAGAGAGAAAGACAATAAAAAATCAGAAAAATCTTCAGAAACAACCACAGAACAAGTAATAAAATGACAGTAAATACATATCTATCAGTAATTACTTTGAATGTAAATGGACTAAACATTCCAATCAAAAGACACAGGATGACAGAATGGGTAAAAAGACAAGACCCATCCATATGCTGCCTACAGGGGACTCACTTTAGACCCAAAGACACCTGCAGATTGAAAGTGAAGGGATGGAGAATCATGTATCATACAGATCTCAAAAGAAATCTAGAGTAGAAGTACTTATATCAGGCAAAATAGACGTTAACACAAAGACTAACAAGAGACAAAAAAGAATACTATATAATTAATAATAAAGAACAAGATACATAACAACAACAAGAAAATATAACACTTGTAAATATTTATGCACCCAACGTAAGAGTAACCAAATATATAAAATGACACCCTGGAACAGATGGACTTAACAGATATATTCAGAACATTCCATCCTAGATACTTGCTAATAGAATCCAACAGTTCATTAAAAGGATTATCCACCACGATCAAGTGGGATTCATACCTGGGATGCAAGCGTGGTTCAATATTCGCAAATCAATCAGCGTGATACATCATATCAACAAGAAAAGACTCAAGAACCATATGATCCTCTCAATCGATGCCGAAAAAGCATTTGACAAAATACAGCATCCTTTCCTGATTAAAACCCTTCAGAGTGTAGGAATAGAAGGTACATTTCTCAATCTCATAAAAGCCATCTATGAAAAGCCTACTGCAAATATTATTCTCAATGGGGAAAAGCTGGAAGCCTTTCCCTTAAGATCAGGAACACGACAAGGATGCCCACTCTCGCCACTATTATTCAACATAGTACTAGAAGTCCTTGCAACAGCAATCAGACAACAAAAAGGGATCAAAGGTATTCAAATCGGCAAAGAAGAAGTCAAAATGTCTCTCTTCGCAGACGACATGATACTCTATATGGAAAACCCAAAAGAAGCCACTCCCAAACTATTAGAAGTTATAGAGCAATTCAGTAAAGTGGCGGG
This sequence comes from Ursus arctos, assembly GCF_023065955.2. NCBI lineage: Eukaryota > Metazoa > Chordata > Mammalia > Carnivora > Ursidae > Ursus > Ursus arctos. Next base: position 89,969,219 of record NW_026622874.1, read on the forward strand.
ATACAAAATCAATGCTCAGAAATCAGTTGCATTTCTGTACACGAATAACGAGAACGAAGAAAGAGAAATCAGGGAATCCATCCCATTTACAATAGCACCAAAAACCATACGTTACCTTGGAACTAACTTAACCAGAGACGTAAAGGACCTTTATTCTAGAAACTATAAATCACTCTTAAAAGACATTGAGGAAGACATAAAAAGATGGAAAGATATTCCATGCTCATGGATCGGAAGAATTAACATAGTTAAAATGTCCATGCTACCCAGAGCAATCTACACTTTCAATGCTATCCCGATCAAAATACCGAGAACGTTTTTCAAAGAACTGGAACAAATAGTCCTTAAATTTGTATGGAACCAGAAAAGACCCCGAATCTCCAAGGAACTGTTGAAAAGGAAAAACAAAGCTGGGGGCATCACAATGCCGGATTTCGAGCTGTACTACAAAGCTGTGATCACAAAGACAGCATGGTACTGGCACAAAAACAGACACATAGACCAATGGAACAGAATAGAGAGCCCAGAAATGGACCCTCAGCTCTTTGGGCAACTAATATTTGATAAAGCAGGAAAAAACATCCGGTGGGAAAAAGACAGTCTCTTCAATAAATGGTGCTGGGAAAATTGGACAGCTACGTGCAAAAGAATGAAACTTGACCACTATCTCACACCATACACAAAAATAAACTCCAAATGGATGAAAGACCTCGATGTGAGACAGGAATCCATCAAAATTCTAGAGGAGAACATAGGCAGCAACCTCTACGACATCAGCCTAAGCAACCTTTTTCATGACACATCCCCAAAGGCAAAAGAAACAAAAGATAAAATGAATTTATGGGACTTCATCAAGATTAAAAGTTTCTGCACATCCAAGGAAACAGTCAGAAAAACTAAGAGGCAGCCCACGGAATGGGAGAATATATTTGCAAATGACACTACAGATAAAGGACTGGTATCCAAGATCTACAAAGAACTTCTCAAACTCAATACACGAGAAACAAATAAACAAATCAAAAAATGGGCAGAAGATATGAACAGACACTTTTCCAATGAAGACATACAAATGGCTAACAGACACATGAAAAAATGTTCAAAATCATTAGCCATCAAGGAAATTCAAATCAAAACCACACTGAGATACCACCTTACGCCAGTTAGAATGGCAAAAATAGACAAGGCAAGAAACAACAATTGTTGGAGAGGATGTGGAGAAAGGGGATCCCTCCTACATTGTTGGTGGGAATGCAAGTTGGTACAGCCACTCTGGAAAACCGTGTGGAGATCCCTTAAAAAGTTAAAAATTGAGCTACCCTATGATCCAGCCATTGCACTACTGGGTGTTTACCCCAAAGATACAGACGTAGTGAAGAGAAGGGCCATATGCACCCCAATGTTCATAGCAGCAATGTCCACAATAGCTAAATCGTGGAAGGAGCCGAGATGCCCTTCAACAGATGACTGGATTAAGAAGTTGTGGTCCATATATACAATGGAATATTACTCAGCAATCAGAAAGAATGAGTTCTCAACATTTGCTACAACATGGACGGCACTGGAGGAGATAATGCTTAGTGAAATAAGTCAAGCAGAGAAAGACAACTATCATATGATTTCTCTCATCTATGGAACATAAGAACTAGAATGATCAGTAGGGGAAGAAAGGGATAAAGAAAGGGGGGGTAATCAGAAGGGGGAATGAAACATGAGAGACTATGGACTATGAGAAACAAACTGAGGGCTACAGAGGGGAGGGGGGTGGGGGAATGGGATAGACCGGTGATGGGTAGTAAGGAGGGCACATATTGCATGGTGCACTGGGTGTTATACACAACTAATGAATCATCGAGCCTTACATCGAAAACCGGGGATGTACTGTATGGTGACTAACATAATATAATAAAAAATCATTATTAATGAAAAAAAAAAAAAAAAAAAAAAAAAAAAAAAAGAACGTTCCATCCTAAAACAGCAGAATACACATTCTTTTCAAGTGCACATGGAACATTCTCCAGAAGAGATCACATATTAGCTCACAAAACAAGCCTCACCAGGTTCAAGAAGATCGGAATCATACCATGCATCTTTTCTGACCACAGCACTATGAAACTAGAAGTGAACCACAAGAAAAAATCTGGAAAGACCACGGATACGTGGAGGTTAAATAACATGCTACTAAACAATGACTATGTCAATCAGGAAATAAAAGGAGAAATAAAAAAATACATGGAAACAATGAAAATGAGAACACAGTGGTCCAAAACCTCTGGGATGCAGGGGCGCCTGGGTGGCGCAGTCGTTAAGCGTCTGCCTTTGGCTCAGGGCGTGATCCCAGTGTTCTGGGATCGAGCCCCACATCAGGCTCCTCCGCTGGGAGCCTGCTTCTTTCTCTCCCACTCCACCTGCTTGTGTTCCCTCTCTCGCTGGCTGTCTCTATCTGTCAAATAAATAAATAAAATCTTCAAAAAAAATCCTCTGGGATGCAGTAAAAGTGGTTCTAAGAGGGAAGTTTATAACAATACGGACCTACCTCAAGAACCAAGAAAAATCTCAAATAAACAACCTAACTTTACACCTTAAAGGAGCTAGAAAAAGAACAAACAAAACCAAAAACCAGCAGAAGGAAGGAAATAATAAAGATTAGGCAGAAATACATTATGTAGGGGCGCCTGGGTGGCGCAGTCGTTAAGCGTCTGCCTTCGGCTCAGGGAGTGATCCCAGAGTCCTGGGATTGAGCCCCACATCAGGCTTCTCCACTAGGAGCCTGCTTCTTCCTCTCCCACTCCCCCTGCTTGTGTTCCCTCTCTTGCTGGCTGGCTGTTTCTCTCTGTCAAATAAATAAATAAAATCTTTAAAAAAATACATTATATAGAAACTAAAATAATAATAGAATAGGTCAGTGAAATCAGGACTTTGAAAAAAAAAACAATAAACTTGATAAACCTCCAGCCAGATTTATCAAGAAAAAAAGAGAAGGACTCAAATAAATAAAATCACAAATGAGAGGGGAGAAATAATATCCCACACCAAAGAAACACAAACAGTTATGATAGATTTATGAAAAACTATATGCCAATGAATGGGACAATCTCGAAGAAATGGACAAATTCCTAGAAACATACAAACTACCAAAACTGAAACAAGAAGAAATAGAAAATTTCACAGACTGATTACCTGCAATGAAATCAAATCAGTAATCAAAAAAACAAAACAAAACAAAAACAAAAAAAACAAAGTTCAGAACCAGATGACTTCCCAGGGGAATTCTAGCATTTAAGGAAGAGTTTATAACTATTCTTCTCAAACTTTTCCAAAAAATAAAAAAGGGAAAAAACTTCCAAATTCATTCTATGAGGCCAGCATTCCTTTGATACCAAACCCAGATAAAGACACCACTAAAAAACAAAACTACACGCCAATATCCCTGATGAACATGGATGCACAAATCCTCAACAAAATACTAGCAAACTGAATCCAACAATACATTTTAAAAAAATCTTTCACCATGATCAAGTGGGATTTCTCCTGTGTTGCAAGGGGGGCTTCAATACTCACAAATCAATCAACGTGATACATCACATCAATAAGAGAAAGGATAAGAACCATATGATCACTTCAATAGACGTAGAAAAAGCATTTGACAAAGTGTAACATCCATTTATGACAAAAACCCTCAACAAAGTAGGTTTAGAGGGAACATACCTCAACATAACAAAGGCCGTCTGAGAAAACCCCACAGCTAACATCATCCTTAATGGGGAAAAACTGAGAGCCTTTCCCCTAAGGTCAGGAACAGGACTTTTATCACTTTTATTCTAATATATTTTATTATACTAAATATATTAATATCCTAAATATATTAAATATTGTATAGATGATATATATGATATACTAAATATATTAATATACTAAATATATATGATATATATGATGTATAATATATAATAAATATATATTAACATATAAATGTATTATAATAAATATATTATTATACTAAATATATTAATATACTAATATATTTAATTATAAAACTGGAAGTCCTAGCCACAGCAATCAGACAACAAAAAGAAATAAAAGGCATCCAAATCAGTAAGGAAGAAGTAAAACTTTCACTATTTGCAGATGACATGACACTCTATATGGAAAACCTGAAAGACTCCACCAAAAACCTGCTAAAACTGATACTCGAATTCAGTAAAGTTGCAGGATACGAAATCAATGTACAGAAATATGTTGCATTTTTATACAACAGTAATGAAGCAGCAGGAAAAGAAATTAAGATTTCTTTACAATTTACAATTGCACCAAAAATAAAGAGATAACTAGGAATGAACCTAACCAAGGAGGTGAAAGACTTGTCCTCTGAAAACTATAAAACACTGATGAAAGAAATTGAGGAAGGCACAAAGAAATGGAAAAATGCTCCGTGCTCATGGATTGGAAGAAAAAGATATTGTTAAAATGTCTAAACTACCCAAAGCAATCTACACATTTAAAGCAATCCCTATCAAAATACCACCAGCGTTTTTCACAGAGCTAGAACAAACAATCCTAAAATTTGTATGAAACCACAAAAGACCCTGAATAGCCAAAGCAACCTTGAAAAAGAACCCCAAAGCTGGAGTCACCACAATTCCAGACTTCAAGTTATATTACAAAGTTGCGGTCATCAAAACAGTATGGTACTAGCACAAAACTAGACACATAGATCAATGGAACAGAATAGAAAACCCTGAAATAATCCCACAACTCTGTGGTCAATTAATCTTTGACAAAGTAGGAAATAATATCCAATGGGGAAAGACAGTCTCTTCAACAAATGGTGTTGGGAGAACTGGATAGCAACATGCAAAAGAAAGAAAATGGATCACTTTTTTTACACAATACACAAAAATAAATTCAAAATGAATTAAAGACCTAAATGTGTATTGGGACTGTATCAAAATAAAAAGTTTTTGCACAGTGAAGGAAGCAATCGACAAGATATTTACAAATGACATATCTGATTAAGGGTTTGTATCCAAAGTATGTAAAGAACTTATAAAACTCAACACCCAAAAGACAAATAATGCAATTAAAAAGTGGGCGGAAGACATGAACAGATGTTTTTCCAAAGAAGACATACAGATGGCCAACAGACACATGAAAAGATGGTCAACATCACTCATCATCAAGGAAATACAAATCAAAACTACAATGAGATATCACCTCCCACCTGTCAGAATGGGTAAAATCAACAATACAAGAAACAACAAGTGTTGGTGAGGATGTGGAGAAAAGGGAACCCTCTTGCACTGTTGGTGGGAACTCAAACTGGTGCAGTCACTGTGGAAAACAGTATGGAGATTCCTCAAAAAGTTAAAAATAGAACCTACTTTATGATCCAGTAATGACACTACTGGGTATTTACCCAAAGAGTACAAAAACACTAATTCAAAGGGATACATGAATCCTGTGTTTATTGCAGCACTGCTTACAACAGCCAAATTATGGAAGCAGCCCAAGTGTCTACTGATGGACGAATGGATAAAGAAGATGTGGTATATATACAATGGAATATTATCCAGCCATAAAAAAGAATGAAATCTTGCCATTTGCAACGATGTGGATGGAGCAGAGGGTATTATGCTAAGTGAAATAAGTTAGTCAAAGAAAGACAAATAACGTATGATGTCACTCATGTGAAACTTTTTGAAAAGATTTTATTTATTTATTTGACAGAGCAAGAGAGCACAAGCAGGCAGAGTGGCAGGAGGAGGGAGAGGGAGAAGCAGGCTCCCCTCTGAGCAGGGAGTCCATCTGATGCGGGGCTTGATCCCAGGACCCTGGGATCATGACCCGAGCCAAAGGCAGATGCTTAACCAACTGAGCCACCCAGGCGCCCCTGGAATTTTCAAGAAGATTCATTTATTTGAGAGAGAGCTCGAGTCAGGGGCGGGGAGGGGCAGAGGGAGAGGGAGAAGTAGACTCCCCACTGAGCAGGGAGCCTGATGTCCAGCTGACCCAGGACCCTGGGATCATGACCTGAGCTCAGGACAGATGCTTAACCGGCTGACCCACCCACATGCCCCCACTCAGAAACAAATGAGCGAAAGAAAAAAGAGAGAGAGAGAGAGAGAGAAATCAAGAAACAGACACTTAACAGACTACAGAGAGCACACTGCTGGTTACCAGAGGGGAGGTGGGTGGGGGAGGGGTCAAATAGGTGATGGGGATTAAAGAGTGCGTTTGACGAAGAGCACTGAGTAATGTGTAGAACTGTTGAGTCACTATATTGTACACCTGAAACTAATATAACCCTGTATGTTAACTATCCTGGAATGAAAAATAAAAATTAATAAATATTCTGGGCACAAGTCCTTGATCAACTATATGATTTGCAAACCTTTTCTGCCATTCCATGCGTCGTTTCTTTACCTTACTAATGGTACCATTTGTAGCACAAAAGTTTTTAATTTTGACGAAAGCCAATTTATCTACTTTTTATTTAGTTGCTTGTGCTTTTGGTGTCATAGCTAAGAGAAACATCACATAACCCAAGATCATGAAGATTTTCTCCTATATCTTCTAAGAATTTTAGAGTTTTAGCGGTTACATTCGGATCTTTGATTCATTTAATTTTTGTATATAGTGTTAGGAAGTGCTCCAAATTTATCTTTTTTTTTTAATGGGGTACAAAATTTTTCCAGCACCACTTGTTGAAAAAACTATTCTTTTTCATTGAATTTTCTTGACATCTTTGTTGAAAATCAATTGACTGTAAATGTAGCGATTTTGTGGGGGTGGGGTGTATCTCAATTCTCTTCCATTGATCTGTCTATTCTTATACCAGTGCTACTTACTGGCAAAACTTATGATGTGAACATTGTAATAAGTTTTTTAAATCAGGAGATATAATTCCTCCAACTGTTCTTTTTTAAGATGGTTTTGCCTCTTCTGGGTCTTTTGGAATTTTCATATGAATGTTAAGATCAGCTTGTCAATTTCGTCAAAAAAGCCAGTTGAGCCAGCCCACTTTTTATTCTTGCTTGAGAATGTTGTTAAGTGTCTCTGATTCATCTCACCCACTCCCCTTTTCCTCAACCCTTTGTGTTCTATGGCTTGTGCTGTCAGGTTTTTCTTATAAGCTGTTGAACTGGTTTGGGAGGTTTTGATGCAGACACTTTCAATATCTGGCTGTGTTTGGGACAGGGCCACTGTGTGACCTGTACCATTGGCCCAGACAGGTTGTGAGTCTTCAACCGAAGACGTACATTGATTTTAGAGAAGTTAAAATGTGAAAAGAATGTGTGTCTTTGAATTGAAAAAATATGGTACTTGGTTTCTTTTTTCCATCCTTGCCCCAAAGTGTACTTTTCTGCAGAGCAATCAGAATGAACTTTTTAGAAAGTAAGTTGAACCATATCAGCTTTTTGGCTGAAGACCTTCTGAATGACTTTCCATGTCAGCCACCATAAAATACAAACTTTCTACCATTGTGTTCAAGACTTTATGAGATCACTTCCCTTAAACAATCAGCCTCTTGGATGGCATTTCCTCCAGCTCTCACTGTGACTGCTTTGCCCCAGGCATACTGGCCTCGTTGCCGCTGCTCAGACACACCAGGCATCTTCCTGTTTCAGGGATATTGCACTTGCCACTCTCCCTGCCTGGAACGTTTTCCCCAAGATACCCACATAACTCAATCCCTTACTTCTCTCGGTCTCTGCTCAAATGTCACGTCTTAGAAAGGCCTTTTTGCCCAGCTGATCCAGAAGAATGCTGCTACTATCACTCTATCTCCTTTCTCTGTTGATTTTTCATTTTACCACCCACACCTCCATCACCTTCTTCCTCATCTAGAGTGTAAGCTCTGTGAGAGCAGAGACTGTGTTTGGTTTCATTACCCTGTGCTTAGAATGACCAACATATAGCAGGTGTTCAATCAGTGTTTGTGGAATAAATGAATAAAGAAACGGATGTGCGAGCACATGGAAACAATGATGTTTGCCCCCTGGTTAAAAACAGATGAACTGAACTTGAAAGCAGGGGTAGGAAATGCAAACATGTGAATAAGCCTGAAACAGTAGAGAGCAGTGAAGTCTGTGAAAAACTGGAGAGTGCAGGCCCCATGGCAGGGGTCCCTGTTGTTAGGTGTTTCCTAAAGCGTGTTTGTGGCTAAATCTGGCTTAGTGTGTGAATGGGAAGGGGGGCAGGTAGGGGGAGAAGAAACAGACTTTGATCAAAGGTGAAAGGAAATTTAATAACTTGCTTGAGAACAGTAGGGCTCCTCATGAGGATGTCATCATCCTAGAGCTCTGGTCTCCAAAGAGGAAAACATGCTTCCCAGGTGAAGTTCAAGGCAATCCACCAGTCTGTGAGAGGGAAATATTAGGACTTAGAGCCACCTTTATGGAAAAAAAACAAAAACCCAAGCTCTGCTAACGTTTGCCATGGGTACAGAACCCAGGACCCTCAATTTCTGCCTGTGTCTGACAGTCATGGGTCATGGGTGCCACACAAGGACTTCCAGAAGAAAATTTGGGAATAAGGACAGCAAAGGACTTCAGTGCCCTCACTCAGTTATTCACTTTCGGAACATTGTGGCATATTGCGATTTGCTATAAGCTTGTCAAATGGATATATGGATTATAGTATCTAGTCAAAGCTCACATAACCCTCACAAAATGGACAAGTGTCTTCAAATACTTTCTTCAAAGAAATCGCAGATCAGAGATAACACTAATCATATGAGGAAGATCTACCACAAGAAGATAGCAAAGCCAGCACTTATCACCAGGGGAGAATAATAATAATCACGTCAGACTTACACATTCAAGCTTCTTTGCTGTGATCATTTATTATAGGTAGCAAAGAAAAATACTTCTGTAGCATTACAAATACATTTTTAAAAGTTATTTAATCGTATTTACTGAATCTTTGGCAGATCTTTTTGCAATTTCTATTTATGTATTTTCATGTGCATAATAATCTAGTACGATTGTACATGTAATTTAAAGTTGAATAAATATGCATATGTTGCAGTAGTGTGTACATTTTAAAGTTTTTACTGATAAGGCTGTATAATCAAACTAGCCTAGAGTCACAGTCCTGGTGTGAAACAGAAGGCCCAGCAAGCCTGTCTGAGCAAGCACTTAAAGCAAAGGGTGTGGGTTATTCCTTTGTCCACATTTCCAGAGTCATGGAGGAAAGGCAAGCCAGAGATATAAACTAACCAGCATCAGGAAAATAAGATCAGCTTTCCTTATCAAGCAACATAGTCCCTTTTTCATAAATGTGAATGACTACTAAGGATCTCCAAATATAAGACAAGGATCAAGATGAATAAATGGAACAAGAAAACACAGAAGAAATAGGTAATTTGGTGAAAAGAAAAACTATATAATTCTAATCAATATAATAAGAGAGACGAGATGTTATGCAGAATCAGAATTTAGAGCTAGAATAGCCAGACAAGGAATGAGAGAATAAATAAGATGTATTTCAGATATAAAGAGGCAATCCAGGAAAGTTCAATATACTTCAATAGAATATTCAGTATTCCACAAAGATAAAAGAGAAATCTAGGGAATAAATTTGCCTTAAAATTTTTTTTTCCCTAATTATTTGTACGAAGTATAACATTGATACCAAAACTTGGTAAAGACAATACAGATTAAAAAATTACAGGCCTAAAGCACTTGTGAATACTTATTTGAATGTTCTCTATAAAATATTCGCAAAAAAGATCCAACACAACATTAAGAAAAGTTTATACCATGGCCAAGAGGGATTTATTTCAGGAATGCAAGGTTGGTTCAATATTTAAAAATTCGTGTCATAATACACCACGTTAAGAAATGTGAATGAAAAGTATCATCTAATTATCTCCATATACGCTGAAAAGACCTTCAACAAATTAAACAGGCTCTCCTGATAAAAACGCTCAAGAAGTCCATTTTTGCCCCAGTGATTTGAGATGTCACTTTTATTATACACTGAAATTCCACATGTACTTGTATCTTTTTCTGGCTATTCTATTCCAGCTCACTGGTCTGTTTTCCTATTTATGTACCAACACTACACTATTTTAATTACCAAAACTTTGTGGTATATTTTAATATTTGGTAGGGCTAGTTGCCTCTCATAGTTTTTATGTTGTGGTGGTTTCCTGGATATTATTGAATGCTTATTTTTCCATTTGAAGTTTATTATTATTTACTGATATTTTCTTTGTTGCACAATATGATCTGTTCTTGTGGTATTCCTTTTGTGCTTGAGAAAATAGATTTCCTGTTATCGGGGTTAAAGTTTAATACATACCCGTAGGTGTGTGGGTTTTTTTTAAATTACAATGTTAATTTTTTTTTATGTCCACTTATCCAATACCATGGATGTGAGACTTAGCCAGGGAATACTTGAATCCCAATGACTTTGGGGTTTTGCCTTTTATTCCATTAGTGAAAGATTTTGATTGGTCCATGCTGTGTTTTGTAGAACTTCACGTATATATACTGTTCATGCAGCTACCTGCTGTCTTTGCAAATTTTCTTAGATTATACTTGGCTTCTCTTTCCTCCCACACTCCCATAAGCTTATTTTTCTGGAAAAAAAATTCATGGTGATCCTGAGTAATGGTTTATTTATTTTTTATTTATTTATTTTTTAAAGATTTTATTTATTTATTCGACAGAGAGAGAGACAGCCAGCGAGAGAGGGAACACAAGCAGGGGAAGTGGGAGAGGAAGAAGCAGGCTCATAGCGGAGGAGCCTGATGTGGGGCTCGATCCCGGATCGCCAGGATCACGCCCTGAGCCGAAGGCAGACGCTCAACCGCTGTGCCACCCAGGTGCCCCCTGAGTAATGGTTTAAAACCATTTTTATCATTTCCTGGTATCGGATCCCCTGGATCTGGGAAAGATGGGATATCTTGGGATGTGGTACTGAGACACTGTCTACGACAGTGTTGTGCTGAGGATTCTGGGTATGGTCATGGGAGGACAGTGCGGGGAGGGTATCTCAGAGGCTTTGGTTATAATGATAGCCTATAAAATGTTGGACAGACTCTGGAGGAGCTTGACAGAAGTGAGATTTACTGCATACCAGCTCCTTTCTGTTTCTGCAGATTTGCCTTAGCATATCTGGCTCCCAGGGAGACCTCTAGAAGGCATGCTAGGAGGAAAATGAGCTCCAACAGGCTATTTGAGTGGATTTTCATCCCAATTCCCAAACCCTCTAAAATCCTTCCACTCAGCTGAGACTGGCAACTGGTGATAAATAAGACTCACTTTTCTTAATGCCCCAGAAGACAAAAGATATGGCTCCCTTCCCTATTCTCAGCTCCCAGTTGCTACCCCTCTATAACCCATGTTCTTCTCCAAGGTCCTTTTACTTGAATCTCCACATTGGGGTAGCCTGGAGTGACTGGCCTCACCCTGCACTTTCCTTCCATGACCTGAGAGCCATGGGGCCAGCCCCTGCACACTCCACATGTGTGTGGAAAGAGGTGGTGGGACAGGGAAGTGCTGTGAGCTGTTTCAGAAGGGAGCAGGAAATTGATTTGTAGACAGCGTCAAAGCAATCTGAACTACCAAGGGAAGACCTATATTGTGGAGGGAAATTATGCTGCCAACCTTGAAACAGGGAACCTAGATGACATCAATTTTTACAAAGGCTGTGTTTTGATGCACTTCAAAGGACTCCCTGGGGTTAGTCTTGTAAGTTTCATAATCCATCAGCCAACTGAGCTTGTGGAATGATACTTCATCATGAAAATAGACTCATCAGGGAGAGGGTAAGAAGAATCAAAGACAAGTGAGATTTATGTCCCACCGAGTGAAGGAGAGTGACTAGTTTGCTGGGATAATCTTTACCTTTGTGTTGGGGAGTTTCAGCCTGAGCCTGTAAGGAACAGCCACAGAGTTCACCTTGATGTGGGGCTTACCCACATGGGACATGGGCACCTGTATGAGGGACAAGGACGTAGCAGGACAACAGGCAGCTTGCCTTGTGTTTCCCTCCCCCATTTCCCCTTTCTCCCCTTTGTTCGTCTCTCTCTTCTCTTCTCCCTCCTTCATCCCTTCTGTGGATAACTGGATTTGTTTCTAGAACTCTTGGAAAAAGGAGCAGTAATTAAAAAAAAAAAAACAGAAACTTGTTTTTCTGTGACATTCTCTGTGGGTTATTAATAAACCAATGCATTTCTATTTTGACTGACAGCCCAGGGGAAGCACTAGCATTTCCAGCACATCCCCAGCTCTGACCATAGCCCTTAGAGAGTCTTAAAGCAAATGGTGGCTGAGATGAATGTGTGAAGCAAGGATGCAGCAGGATTTGCAGCTTTTGGTGCAAATTTGGGTGCTATAAAGGGGAGCATGACTCTTTCATTTAATAGATTGGGAAACAGAGTCAGAGAAGGTTACTGGTACTAGATCAGTCAGTTTTCAGGAAAAGCCACGATAGAAACAAAATGGAAAGAAGAATGAATAGAAAGGAATTTGGCAAATTGGAGGAAAAAAATGAAACTCAAGCTTGCAGAGGGGAAAAGCTAAATGCAACCTGGAGTTGCCTGTCTGAACTTCAGAAGGCCATAGGTGTCTCTGAAAGTGGGATTCAGCTGGGGTCCAAAATAGGAGGATTGGTGGAAAGTCTACAAGAAGAATTTGGACCTCCATATTCCCTCCCAAGGCCTCCGGCTTCGGTGTCTGCCTACCTTCGCAGAACATTGCAGTGTTGCTCCTTGGAGAGGTTGATCTAAATGGAATGTGGGCTCAGGGACCCTGGGCCAGGGCGCTGCAGTGAAACCAGGAGGTTAAGTACAAAAGAATGCATTGAATGGTGCTGGTGTCTCAGTCCCTGCCCCCTTTTGCCCCCTAGAATAACTCATAGTTGTGGTTATATAATTATATACAGTGATTGATAGGTGTAGAAAATAAGCCAATGAACTAATGAGACAATCATTATCAACTCTGAGGTCGAGAAAATGTGTAAGAGAGGAATTGTTTTCCTAGTACACCACTCGGCCATGACTAATATTTATGTAAGCACTGAATATTGATTTAACCAAGAATCATAACTATATTAGGAGGATGAGGGAAGATTTGTAAGAATGTTAAATCTTCATCTCCCATATTAGGAAGTCTATGGCTAATATCTAAAACTGAAAAATCAAGAAATAGTAATGTAAATCTGTCTTTCTATAATGTGAAGGTAAACACATGTACACACACAGCTACAGAACGGTGAAAGCATTTACTGTGTAGAGCAAGAATCGGGGATGGGAGATTTATTTTAAATTTTTGAATGTATACCTTTTCCTGAAGATGGGGCCAAAGGTGAAGAAGGAAGCCCCTGCCCACGCCCCCCCCCCCTTCCTCCAAAGCTGAAGCCAAAGCAAAGGCTTTGAAGGCCAAGAAAGTGGTGCTGAAAGGCTTCCACAATCACACAAAAAAAGATCTGCATATCACCTACCTTCCGATGGCCCCAGACACGGAGTCTCCAAAGGCAGCCCAAATAGCCTTGCAAGAGCGCCCCTAGGAGAAACAAGCTTGACCGCCATGCCATCGTCAAGTTCCCCTGATCTACCAAGTCAGCCATGAAGAAAGTAGAAGACAGCAACACACTTGTGTTCGTTGTAGATGTCAAGGTAACAAGAACCAGATCAAATAGGCGGTGAAGAAGCCCTATGCCATTGACATGCCCAAGGTCAACACCCTGATCCGACCTGATGGAGAAAAGCAGGTGTATGTTTGATGGGCTCCTGCCTGTGATGCTTTGGATGTTGCCAACAGAATTGGGATCACCTACACTGAGTCCAGCGTGATAAATCTAAATATAAATTTTTTCACCATAAAAATTTTTTTGAATGTATATAATAGTAGTTAACAGAGATATGATAAAGTGTTTGCATTATAATTATATATATTAAACATAATGCGTGTATATATGTACGCACACCCATATAGACTGTATATGTAGTCGGTAGAGAGGATGTCACAGTTTGAAAGATATGTCAAAGTCCTTGGGTGTTTGAGAAATGATACCTTATATTTTTAGACTTCAATTATAAAACGTTCTGAAGATTCGAAAGCCCATCTCTTCCACGATGACGGTATTGAGATGAAATAATCCCCCCCCCAAGCAACTCAGCAATGAGAATGTAATATTTTGACTTCCCCTCTTCCAAGCTGCTTCAGGAAACAGCAGGGAAATAAATTTCAGTAATTTATAAGGATGTAACTCAAATAAATCTTGAGGCCCTAAGTACTGACAAAGAAGCAATAGTCAGCAATTAAAAAGTAATTTCAATGTTTACTAACGTCATTTAAAAAATATTATAATAATGGGGCGCCTGGGTGGCACAGCGGTTAAGCGTCTGCCTTCGGCTCAGGGCGTGATCCCGGCGTTATGGGATCGAGCCCCACGTCAGGCTCCTCCGCTATGAGCCTGCTTCTTCCTCTCCCACTCCCCCTGCTTGTGTTCCCTCTCTCGCTGGCTGTCTCTATCTCTGTCGAATAAATAAATAAAATCTTAAAAAAATATATTATAATGGATCCACTCATAACCCATAGCCACAGTTCCTAGAATGTCCCTTTCTTTCTACTGCAGTTCCCAGACACCTCTGACTCCTCCAAAGTCACCCATTCTTGAAACCCTTAATTCTTTACTCCTTACCCAGACTAATCTCCAAGTATTTTACCTCTCCAGTTCTGTGTCTTTCTACCCATTCTCCTGGTTTTATATCACCAAAGCTCTTCTTGTAAGGTGTGGGCAGAGAGGAAAGACAAAATTGTCTTCAGCGGTTAAAAAAGAAGAGCAAAGTCCTGAGAATATTAATTAATGAATTTTGTTCTCATCACAAATGCAAAAAATTATTTTTAACTAATTCCTCATTATAATAAATAAATGAAATGATCATTTAGGTGTTCTTTTGAATGTTTTCATATGAACATTCTTATAAATTATTCATATAAATCGTTATTTTGGAAAAAAAATGGTAAGACAAATTAACTCATACGTAGTGACTCTGAAATGGAAATAACTAGAAGTTTTTAACAAAGTTTTTAAATATAGACATGCACAAAGGATAAGTAATAGCACCAGTGCCTCACCACCTGGAATTAATAGATACTAACAGGTTTTTATGTTTGCTTTAGGCGTTTTTTTTTTTTTTTTTTAAAGAAACAAGATGTTACATGTTAAATTAAACAAGAGGTTACAAATTAAATTAAATAAATAAGGACCAATGGTCATAGGACTTGGAGAAGTTATCTAACAAGGCAGGCAGGGGTCGGTAGGAAAGGGCAGAAGAGTTCTGAGAGCGGCTCCATGAAGTCTATAAAAGAGAAACACAAAGAGTTATAGCTGGGAACTTACAGCAAAAATGATGATTAATGGTGGGCTGTTAAAAAACCCTTCCTTATAGAAACAATTATCCTTGTATATATGCCCACTTATTACCCACTTCCAGTGTTCCTCATTCCTTTTTATAGATTCAGATTTCCAGTAGTATCATATCCCTTCAGCTTCAAGAACTTTTTCTAGCACTTTTTGTAATACGGGTCTGCTGACAGCAAAAAATCTCTAATTTATCCGAAAATTTCTTTATTCGCTTTCAGTTTTGGAAAATAGTTTTACTGGGTATAGACGTCTAAGTGGACAGTTTTTTCTTTGCACGGGTCAAAGATGTTATTTCATTGTCTTCTGGGCTCCATTTATTGGGTGAGAAGTCGGAGGTTTGTACTATTGTTCCCCTATATGTAATTTGTCCTTTCTGTCTGGCTGCTTTCAAGATTTTCTATAGAACCTTAATTTTTACCTATGATATGGCTATTTTTACCTATGATATGGCTAGGCGTAGGTTGTTTTTGTTTGTTTTTGGGATTGACTCTTTTTGCAGGCTTGTTAAGCTTCTTATACATAACATTTGATGTTTACAATTAAATTTGGAAAAATGTGGGCCACTATTTCTTTCAAATATGTTGTATTCCCTATTCTTTTCCTTCTTCTGACACTCTAATCACACATACATCGGGTTGTTTGATATTATTGCTGTATTTTGAGGTTCTGTTTATCTCTCTTTTTAAATACTTCCTGTCTCTGATTCATTTTGGGGTAATTTCTACTTGTTTGTCTTTCAATCAGTAATCTTTATTCTTCCGCCTCCATCCAATTTTCTATTAATCTCATGCTATGAGTTTTTAAAAATTTCATATATTAGATCTTTCAGTTCTAAGGTTTCTACTTGGTATTTTTTTAGAGTTTCTGTATCTTTTCTAAGATTCTTCATCTCTTCACTTACTATATCCATTTTTCTGGTAAAATCCTTTAACATTTTACCACTTAAAGTCTTTTCCTCCTGAATCCTAACTGTGGATCTTTCTATTGACTGCTTTTTTTTTTCTCTTGACCTGTCATCATATTTTCTTATTTCTTCACATGTATAATATTTTTTTTCGTTGTACAGGCCTACTTTGTTTTATTGAGCTTTGCTTTATTGTACTTAAAATAAAGGTTTGTGCTCACCCTGCACGAAGCAAGTCTGTTGGAGCCATTTTTCCAACAGCATTTTCTCACTCCGTGTCTCTGCTTCACATTTTGGTTATGGCACAATATTTCAGACTTTTTCATTACGATCGTATTTGTTATGGTGATCTGTGATCAGTGATTTTGACTTGCCGAAAGCTCAGATGATTAGCATTTTTAACAAAATATTCTTAAATGAAGTTATATACTTTTTTAAGAAGGAATGCCTTTGCACACTTAATAGACTCCAGTTTAATATAAACATAACTTTTATATGCACTGGGAAATAAAAAAAATTCATTTGACTCACTTTATTGTGATTCTAGCTTTGGTGTGATATTAGCTTTAAACGGCCTGGAACCCAGCCTGCGGTATCTGTGAGCTGTGCCTATATAGTGACACACTGTAGAGAATCTGGATTCTGTTATCTTTTTCTGAAGAGTGTTGAGCTATGTCCTAGGAAGTCTAGCAGGTCTGCTGGCAGATCACCTGGATTTTATGGAGGCTCAGCTTTAGGCTTTGTTAGGGTGGGTTCATTTTAATTTAGCTCTTAGTCCTGGGATGTGCTCCTTAATCATAGGGCATGACCCTTTTAGAGTCTTGTTGAAAAGCCTAAAGTCTATACCACACTCCGGTAATCCGGGGCGATGTGAACCCTAAACTGTCTTTCTACTGAAATTCCTGCTCAGCACTTTCCACCTTCCAGCTCTTTTCTTCTGGTCTCAATGGAGTTTTGACCTGTTGCATATGCATTTACAAAGTCAGCAAGAACTTGAGGGGGTATTTATATAGAGATTTTATGGCTCCCTCCTTTCCCTCTCAATTGCAACTCCAAACTCCCATCTTTGACTCTTCAGCCTAGGAAGACTGTTGCTTTTTGCTTAAATTCTAGTTCTGATGCTTCCGGTGGGGTGTTCATTCAGAAAAGCTGGGTAAATGTGACTCTCACAAAGTTTACTTCCATCCTTCCAAGGCTTGTATCCCCCTAATTTCTGCATGCTTTGGGTTACTCTCTAAAGATGTTATACAATTGTTTTAATATCTTGTTAATAATTTAAAATTGTTATGAGCAGGTGGGTTTTGTCTGATACAAGGTCCCCTGCCATTATTTAGAGTTGGAAGAAAAAGAATTAAGAAATAAAGTAGTGATGTCTATCGTCACTTCTATTCCACACACTGGAGGTCCTAACAAGAGCAACAAAACGAGAAAAAAGAAAAGGTACTGAACTGGAAAGGAAGAAACAAAACTTGAATTATTTGCAGATGATAATGGAAATCAAAAATAATCTATAGAAAACACTTGAATTATAATAAGAGTTAAGGAAGGGTGCCAGAAATCTGCTGCTTTCTACATACTAGCTTCAGGTCTTTGAAATTATATTTTAAGAACAATAAAGATTTGTCTCAGATTCAGAACAAATTTACCGTCCTAAATCTTATTCACATTTATTTGGTATCTTGAAGCAATTTGAGTTTTGTTCTCTCTTATTTATTATCTGTACCAGAAGAACTTTGGCTAAAAGAGAAGAGATTTCTCTGAGACCAGGTATGGAGAAGACAAGGGACCCCTTGCTCACAGGGTGTGGCATGTGCCTGCTGGAATAGACCAAGGAAGCTAAACCACAATGAGCTCTTTGGAGGCAAAGACTGTATCTTGTTCACCACAGTCTTCCCAGCAGCTAGTGCAAGGGCCTGGTGGAGACTAGGTCTCAATCAATGTTTACTGGAGGAGCATGGTTGTTTTTTAAAAAATATTTGCAGGTCAGGCGCGGAGGAGGAAGTGACCCAATCTGCAGAGGAGCTCTCAGAGGGTCAGTACCATCTGAGGAGAGAGCAGTCGCAGTTGGAGGCCCTTGAACTCCTGCACACAAGGAGTCAGGGAGAAGTTGGAGGAACACCTGGCAGAGGTTGAAAGAGATGATCCAAACAACAGCTGGGAATTTGAACTTTGACCCTCAGGATGGTAAATGGAAGAAAAACTGAAGGGTAACATGGTAGCCAGCCTCCAAGATGGCCCTCAATGATTCCTGCCTCCTGGTATTCGTGTCCTTGTGTAGGCCCCTCCCACACTGAATTGGGACTGGCTGTGTGACCCATATATTAAGGTGCAAGTCATGGTAGGTGACTGCTAAGACTAGGTCACAGAAGGCATTGCAGCTTACAGCAGGGTGTCCTGCATTATTCACTCTGGGAGAAGCCAGCCCTCACGTGGTAAGGGCTCTCAAACGATCCTGCGAGAGACCCATGCGGAGAGGAGCAGTCTGGCCAGCCTGAGCTTGCTAACTATGTGAGTGGGCCCCTGGGGGACAGATTGTCCAGCCCCAGTCAATCCTTCCGATGATTCCAGGCCCAGCAGACATCTGCCCACAACCCCACAAGAGACCCTGATCCGGAAACATTCAACTGAGCCACTCCTGAATTCCTGACTCATGGAAATTATGAGAGAGAAAAAATTACTATCATTGTTTTCAGCCAGTTGGTTTTAGGGTGGTTTGCTACACATAGTCTGTGAGATTTGGGACTGTGGAATTTCATTACAGTTCTCTTTAGCTATGTCATTTTTATTTTTTATTTTATATTTTTAATTATTTTTAATTGACATATAATTAACATACAGTGTTATATTCATTTCAGGTGTACAATATAATGATTCAGCAATTGTATACATTACTCAGTGCTCACCCCGATAAGTGTGCTCTTTATCTCCTTTATCTATTTCACTCATCCCTCCACCCACCCTTCCCTCTGACAACCACCAGTTTGGTCTCCGTATTTAAGACAGCCACTGTGGAAAACAGTATGGAGTTTCCTCACAAAAAAAAAAAAAAAAAAAAAAAATTATCATATGATCTGGTAATTCCACAACTGAGTATTTACCCAAAGAAAACACACTAATTCAAAAAGATATGTGTACCCCTATGTTTATTGCAGCATTATTTGCAATAGTCAAGATACAGAAGAAACCCAAGTATCCATCCACAGGTGACTGGATAAAGATGTGGTATACACACTGGAATACTACTCAGCCATAAAAAAGGATGAGATCTTGCCATTTGCAACAACGTGGATGGACCCAGAGGGTATAATGCTAAGTAAAATAAGTCACATAGAGAAAGACAAATACCACGTGATTTCACTCATGTGTGGAATTTAAAAAACAAAACAAAGAAAAACAAGAAACAAACAGAAAAACCGACTCTTAAATGCAGAGGACAATCTATGCTATTTCTACGTTTTAGCACCTGTCTTTACGCACCAGAGGCAAGAGCTCTGAACAGCGTCTAGTCCAGCAAATCTGAAGTTGGGAACGTTGTGTTGAGCAGGAGTCCCAGCATGTGAGTGAAAGGACTTCTCCTCCAACAAGGAGTTTCTGAAAGACAAGAATCAGTGCCCTGTGTTTGTATTCCTACCAGCACGGTTCCTGCCACGGCGGGAGTGACCTTTAAGTGTTCTCTGAATAATGAACAAGTAGAGGTGAGTTTGTCAGAAACAGATTCTCTGGACCTCTGGTGTCTCTTCACCTTCTTCTGATTTCTGGTCTTCCCAGCATACTCCTCAGCAGAGGGCACTGTAGTGCATCCCAGAGATGCGTGAAAATTCATCTGTTGAAATAGGTAATGTCCCCAAGTTTTATGGTTCTGTTATTTTGGGGATAATTGCTTCTTGCAATAAACCCTAGATTTATACCTGACCAGAAAACTACAACCACAAAACACAGCTCGACATTTCTGAAGCCGATGTATCCAGTGGCTGTTGACAGACACACACATTGATTGACCTCATCTTGGTAATAATACAAAGCTACCCACACTAGCTCTCTAAAAGCTTGGATAAATAGAATTTATTTTCATTCTAATGTCAATAGTAACCGAAATGTCTGAGGATAGCCCACAAAGCACTGAAAGATCTGGAAAAGAGAATGCAAGTCTACAGCATGGATGAACCTTGAAAACAGGATAACTAAGTAAAAGAGGCCAATCACAAAGGACCACATATTATAGGATTCCGCTTCTATGAAATGTCCCAAGGAGGCAAACCTATAGAGACAGAAAATAGATTAATGGTTGCCTGGGGCTTGGGGAGATGGGGCAAGGAGGGATTACATCCAAGAGATGGGGAATCTGTTTGTGGGGGTGTGATAAAGATACTCTAAAATTAGGTTGAGGTGATGCTTGCAAAACTCTGTGAATATACTCAAAACCATTGAATTGCATGGCATATGAATTTTATCTCACAGCTGTAAAAGGGAATGAATAATGTTCAACTAGAATTTTACATTCATCTTGTTACCCTCCAGGTTTAGTCTCCATCTGTGATGGAGATGATGACGTTCCAGGGATGGAACATGCCATCGCCCGTACATCCTGGATGGCATGTGCCAGCAGGGATCCATGTAGGAACATGACTCTTGCGATGCTTGGGGGCTAGTCTGTTTTCTGATCATTGCCATGGTGCCGTGAGGGCTGCGTCTATTCACCGATAATGAGCAGCCGGGATGAGAGTCAGGACTTTCATTCTAATCACCAGTCCCACTGCTGGAGCCATGGCGGCTGACCTGGAGGCTGGCTTGGTGCCCTTGCCCTGCTGGCTTTCACTAGGGGTCTAACGGAGTTTGTGGCCATGGGAAACAGCAACCCCAGGACAACACAGGTGGCAAGGCTTTGCTTCCAATTCTCACTCAACTTGCATCCAAGAGGGGCCTCCTCCCAATTTGCATGGCAGCTCCTAAAATAAGCCCCTCCCAGAAGGTGGTACTCTCTGGAACCAGTGATCTCAGTGATTGGGGGTAAAGCAAAATCCATTTTTAGAAGAAGCATCAACAGCTGAGAATTAGCGGTTTGGCTTCTAGTTCTGGCTGTGTAGCTGAGTTGACCAAGATGACTCCCTGAGTCCTCTCTGACCTCGGGTATGTCAGTACATTGAACTTCATATGGCAGTCCAGGCTTAGAACTGTCAGGTAGTCCTCAGTTCTTAATTCCATGAGTTATTGCTTTACACTCTTGCACCTGCCACGAGGGGTGAGGCTGGGAGCGTGATGGGGCACTGGAGAAGCTGCCTTTGACAGCGTGAGTCTATTGTTTGGCCTCTAGGGTTTGCCGCATATCTTGGTCAAGGGGAAAATTCTGCCCATTATATGATATTTGCAGGAAGGCAATGTAACTCATAGCATCTTAAATGGCATCCTGCCTGAAAGAACATCCAGATGTGTTCTTCTTGCACAAAAATGATGCTTCCTGTTCCTTCAGGGCCTCTGGTCACTTAGCAAGAAGAAAACAATGCAGCCGACTGTGGTGGCCTTCCTCTCTTCTCCTCTAGTGCCCATGATCCCAGTCCCTCCCCATTGCAGCCAACTCTGCAGAGAGCAGAGGCTCCCCTAGCAGGAGGCGGCGTTGTTTGCACTTAGCAGACCTGCAGACCCTTGCGAGGAGGCTCGCTGAATGAGCCTGGATAGAAAGAACTATGGTCAGACTGCCAGGCTATGATTCAGCATATGTAATATATATTCATTGTACAAAATGTGGATGATACAAAAAATAGAGAGAAAAACTTACCCGTCGTCTCACCACTTAGAAAGCCACATTAGTCAATAGTTTCCAATTTTTGAGCATTATTTTAAGCACTAAACATTCTGCTGTGTAATAGCAGACATTATGTAATGTAATTTTCACAAACATTCTTTGAAATAGGTGCTATTATTTCCTAGTGTAGAGAAAGAAACTGTTTCAGAGAAGTTAGGCAACATGCCCAAGGCAGCACAGCCAGCAAATGGCAGAACTGAGATTAAAATCCAGGTCTAATTGATTCCAGAGTCCTTGTACTATGTGACCTTCCCTCTTAACATTTTGTGCTATTTTCTGTCAGTTGTTTGTTGTTGTTGTCTGTCTTCGTGGGTTTGGTTTTGCTCTGTCTTTGCATAATTGCAGTCATACTGTATTTTCTAGAGGCCTCCTACCTGCCCGACTCCCAAGCCCTCAGGCCCTCTTGGGTATTAGAGCTATGCAAAAATTCACGCTGTAGACAAAATCGTTTCTGGAGGACTCCAGCGCGCTCTGCCAACATGGAAGCTCTTTTTCTATTTGGCAGGGAGAAGTCATGCTCTCTTTTTCAATCTTTCTTCAGGTCCTAATCTCTTGAAGATTTACTTGCAATCCTTTGCCTAAAAAAGCAAAGACTCAGAAGAGAGTTATCTGTATCTGGGATGATCTCCACTGGGCTGTCCAGAGAGCCTTGGCTAGGAGCCGGGAGGCCTGGCTGCATGTGAGTTCCCAGGCGTGTGTGGACTCCCTCACACCTGAGGTGTACCAAAGACGTAGGAGTACATATCCCAGCAGCCCTGGAACGCGGGTGCTGAGGAAGGGTCAGCGTGGGGACTCTGCAGGGAACACAGCCAGATCATACTGTGAGGGAGCAAGGTGGGGGACCTTCAGGTTGGGGCCGCAGCATGGATCCGCCCCTGGACAGGGCGCCTCCCCACCAGACCTTTCCTCCCATCCCCATCGACTCTTAGAACATACTCTCTCACTTCGTCCTCTCCCCACTGTCTTTTTGTTCTGTCCAGTTTTCAGGAACATCAAATATAGGCTCTTTCAAGAGGCTCCCTTGAGGCAAACAGCCAAGAAGCAACATGGAGTTCTGCAGTTGGTCAGGTGAGCCAGCTTGATGGGATTTAGCCACTTTAATAAAGAGAGACTCTTCCTGGAGACTCACTGTCCTCGGCCTGATCCCTCACACTTCAGAGGACATCAGGCTGAAGCTGTGAGAAAAATCTTATAACGAAAAGAGCTCCAAACTCTGCTTTCTTACATCTGCTAAGAATATTTACAGATCAGATTGTGTCAGAAATCAGAGTCCCAGGAGGGCTGGGACCATAGGTACTCAGCAAGTGTGTCTTGAGATGAAGTGAAAGAAGCTATGATGATTCTTTTTGGTCAAGGAAGAATGATTTTTCTTTTTTTTCCTGCATGTTTCCAAAAAAGGGACGCCCTCTTGTGTGTGTCCTGGAGGAGGGGTATTGGGGTGGAAACCTCCACACCCATTCCCACCACTTCCTTGCTTCTTACTTGAGCATATAGTGGCTGATGTACCCACAGAACCCAACAGTCCTTGATCCCC
Source organism: Ursus arctos (assembly GCF_023065955.2). Lineage (NCBI taxonomy): Eukaryota > Metazoa > Chordata > Mammalia > Carnivora > Ursidae > Ursus > Ursus arctos. The sequence goes on from NW_026622874.1 coordinate 89,992,838, forward strand.
ATCATCAGGAGCTGAGCCACTGTGCTTCAGAAGCAAAAAAGTATTCTACCCCACCTATCTAGACCATCTGCCTCAGCTTCCGGTTCCCATGAGTAAATGCACCGGCTAGTTTTGAGAAGTAGCTGGGTATATAAGTCAGGCCTGTGGTCCTCCATGAAACTGGCAGTGTAAGAGGAGACCCACCAGGAATCTGGTCCAAGGGCCATGTACAACAGAGTTTAGCAGAAAGCTCTATTCTTTGAGATTATTAGGTACTATCTGGACCATTAATAAGAATAATTCTCTCGTATCCGTTTGGCCACCCATTGTGTGCATTCTCTTATCAACTAGAATGCTGGAGAAAAGAGGGAGTGATCCTTAAGCCCTTTAAACACTAGCAACTTCCAAGGTACTTATCCTTGAACTCAGGCTCCAATTGCCCTAAACACTGATCTCTCTACTTTCTCATCCCCAACAGGGGAATTTTCTTTCCTGGTCTCAAAGCCCAGAAGAAGTTTCTCCCCCATCTTTGTCATATGTGTCAAACCTTTATAACTTCCTATTTTGATCCTCACCTGGAACCTACTCATCTTTTCTTTTTTTCATACTGTTCTTTTCAGCTTCTCTACCCCCACAGATATTTGTCCATTCCCAACCCACATCAAAGAGCAAATAGAGACACGGCCACATCTATGATGATTATACTTCAGTGTGATACACACATGTTGCGTTATGTGTACGTGTGTACCACACTCCCCTGAACGTCCTGGATTTTGAGCCCTTTAATATTTTTTATAGAAGCAACATAAATTTTGCTCCAGATGTATTTTATAACTTTTTAATTAAAGTAGCTATTAAAATCACTAATTTTGGTGTTTTGCAAGAAAATTTACTAGCATAGTACATAGTAGGCAATCAATGAATATTTGTTATGAATGGATGAATGAAGGAAGGACATGAAGGAAAAATAAATGGTGGTAGTAACATTTTTAAAATATTGTATTTTTTTAAAATCACTTTTTAGAGACCTATATATGATAAAGAGCATAAATAAATACTATCATAGTATAAAAAGGGTATAATACAGACGATTTACAGATTTACATATGCTATTACTATAGTTATCTCTGTTGAGAATTCCATTTGCATTGTTATTATGTCTACATTTCGTCCAATAACAGTGAACTCTTAAATTAAGCAAAATGAATATAGCTCAAGTTAGCTTAAGCACAACGTGTATATAGACAGCACCACTTCAATTTTCTTTGAATCCTTATTTTTAAATGACATTTATATGTAGTTTTGAAAAAATGTTTTAATTAAAATAGTGAAAATTTTTAAAATAAATTTTGTGATGATTCACAATCACAACTATTAATGGTACATCAAAAATGGTGACACGGGTAGGAAAGGCTGTGGGTTATATACCTGTCTTGCAGGCCAGGTATAAGAGACCACCCTTTTCTCTCTTGCTCAAGAAGCTATAGGACTTTCACTTCTGGTCAAGGTGGAGTAACAGGGACCAGATTTCCTAGTACCCAGCCTTAAACAAACTAAAAACAAACTACATAAAAACGTTTCGAGACATTGGACATCAGACCAAAAAATGACAGTTATCCCTAAGAGATGAAAAAAAAAAGTGAGGTGAGCCTTATAATTTATTCCTGGTTTACTCCTTTGAGAGAATACCCAGATAGTGTTGCAGGGAGGGGAAAGCCAGGCAGAGCCTGACAGACTTCCTCAGTTGAGAAGAGATAGCTGACAGTCTGGGGGGATGAAGGAGGCTAGAATTCAAAGGCCTGAGAATCAGGGAGGAGAAGCCACCCAGAGGAAGTCTGTGATCTGCAGAGGGCAACCCCTAAGTATTGAGCTGAATACTGATTAGTACATGCATGTGAAAACTACTTAAGACTAGTAAGAGAACCATCTGGGAGGATGAGAGGTAACAATCTTTGACACTTACACAGGCTGGCAATAAAGCTTACTCCTACCAGAATAGAAAAACTCAGGATTCATGGGACATTGGGTGAAGTACACAAAGGGTTTTTTTCTCAATAGAATAGCTAATTCAAATCACTGCTGTGGACCCACCTAACAAATCTTAAAGTAAAGACCCAAATATTTAAAACTTACCAAATAGCTGTTTCATAGAAAAAAAATCTTAAGAATATTTATAATAATAAAAAAATAGCCATCACCCAACAAGGTGAAATTCAGTGGGTTTTTATTGGATACCAGTGTCCGGTATCCAATAAAAAATTACCAGGTATGCAAAAAGGCAAGAAAATATGGCTTCTCATTATTGAGAAGAAAAATCAATAATCAAAACCAACACAGAGTTTATAGAGATGTTAGAATTAGCAGATAGGATAATGAAGCAATTGTGAATGGTATTTCATATGTTCACAAAGTTAAGTGGAGACATGGGGATATATCTATCTATCTATCTATCTATCTATCTATCTATCATCTATCTACCTATCTATCTATCTATCTATCTATCTATCTATCTCAAACTTCTAGAAATAAAATGCACAATATCTTAGATGAAGAATACACTGGATGAAATTAATAGCAAATTAGACATTTCAGTATAAAAATGACTTTTTAGTGACTGGAAGCTATAGCAATAGAAATTATCCAAAATAAACCACAGAGAGAAAAGAAAGAGAAGAGCATCAGTGAGCTGTTGGGACAACTTCAAGAAACCTATAAATGTGTTACCTATAAATGTGTAACTTGAGTCCATGACAAAGGAGTTCAGACTTCTTCACAAAGCAGAAAAATATTTGAAGAAATAACGGCTCAAAATTTCTCAATTTGATAAAAACTATAAACTCATAGATGCAAGAAGCATAAGAAACTTAGCAACACACACACACACGCACACACACACACACAGACACACACCAAGGCATATCATATTCAAACTGCTCAAAACCAGTGATAAAGAGAAAATCAAAAAAGCAGCCAGAGTGAAAAGACATGTTATATGTAAAAGAACAAGATGAAGATGACAATGGATTTCTTGTTAGAAGCAAAGTAGGTGAGAGGACAGTGGAACAACATCTCTAAAATATGAAAAGAGTAAAAAACAAACAAAAAATACATTTCACCCTAGAAGCAAAATATCTTTCAAAAGTGAAAGCAATGGAAGGAGTTCTTTGGATATAAAAAATTGAAGGAATTGATGCCCAGCAGACTCCCAGTATGTGAAATGTTTAAGTTATTCTTTCAGGCAGATGGGAAATAATCCTGGATGGAAATATAAACCTGCACAAAGAAATTAAGAACACTGGAAATGACGACTACTGCAGTACATATGCAATGTTTTCCTTTGTTATTTAAATTTATTTAATATATATTGACTGTTTAAACAAAAATAATAATGGACTATTGGATTTATAACATGGGAAAGTAAAGTGTATGACAACAGTAGCACAAAGGTTGGGAATGGAGAAATGGGAGAATACTTGTATAATATTCTTACATTGTACGTGAAGTGATATGATATCACTTGAAAGTAGAAAGTCATAAGTTAAAAGTATATTCTGTAAACCTTGAAGCAACTTCTAAAATAACAAAACAAAGCCAACAAAGGAGATAAAATGGAATTATACAAAATATATTCACTGAACACACAAGAAGATAGGAAAAAAGGGGAAAGTGACTCAAGAACAAATAGAACAAATAAAAAACAAATACCAAGAAGATGTACTTAAATTTAACCATAATGGTAGTCATACTAGATATAAATGGACTAAACAGCCCAATAAAAAGGCAGAGAAACTGGATTGGCTATAGTGATATCAGACAAAATAGATTTCAGAGCAAAGAGTATTCCCAGTGATTTAAAAAATGTTGATTTCATAATAATAAGTAGATTGATTCATCGAGAGGGCATAATGATTCCCAGTAACAAAGCTTCAAAATATCTGGAACAAAAACTGATGGAACTGCAAATAGACAAGTCCAAATTAGAATGGAAGGTTCCGATACCTCTAAACTAATACTTGAAAAAAAAACTAGAAAGTCACTGAAGATACAGATTGAACACTGTCAACCAGGTTGATCTATATGGCATTTATAGAACATATAAAGTCTCAATAAATTGCAAACAATTTCTCAGTAGAAATATGTTGTATGACTGCAGTGGAATTAAATTAGAAATCAAGTTAAATTCTAAATCAATAACAGAAAGAACTCTTAAAAATCTCCAAATATTTGAAAACCAAATAGCACATTTTAATTTTTTAAGTTTTTATTTTAAAGATTTATTTATTTTTTTTGAGGAGGAGGGGCAGAGGAAGAGGGAGAAGTGAAAGCAGACTCCCCACTGAGCATGAACTCCCCCCCCACCGTGGGGCTCATTTCTATAACCCTAGGATCACAACCCAAGTGGAAATCAAGAGTTGGACACTCAACTGACTGAGCTACCCAGGCTCCCCTAAGTTTTTATTTTCATTCCAGTTAGTTAACATACAGTGTAATATTAATTTCAGGTGTACAATATAGTGATTCAGCATGTCTATACAACACCTGGTGCTCATCACAAATGCACTCCTTAATCCCCATCACCTATGTTACCCATTCTCCCACACTTACTTCCCTCTAGTAACTATCAAATTGTTCTCTATAGCTAAGAGTCTGTTTCTTGCTTTATCTCTCTCTCTTTCCCTTATTTTTTGCCCTTTGTTTATTTCTTAAATTCCACATCTGAGTGAAATCATATGGTATTTGTCTTTCTCTGACTGATGTATTTCACTTAGAATCAAATAACACACTTTTAAATGAACCATGGGTCAAAGAAGAAATAAAAAATGAAATTAGAGAGCATTTTGAGTGGAATGACAATAAAAATACAACATATCAAAACACGTGGGATGCCACTCCAGTACTTATAGCAACATGTATAACACTTAGAGAAGAAGAAAGGTCTTAAACCAATAACCCCAGCTTCTACCTTTAATACTCTAAAAAATAAAGAGCAAAATTAACTCAAAACAAGTTAAAATAAAATAAAATATCAGAATAAAAAAATCAGTAAAAAAAAAACAGAAAACAAAAGAGAATATCAACGAAATAAAAATTTGGTTCTTTAATAAGATCAATAAAATTGAGAGATTCTACATACAGTAAATGGATATTAGGAAATACTATTAATAGCTTTTTCCCAACAAATCTGAAAATATAAATGAAACATAAACTCTTTTGAAAGATACAAACTATCTAAGCTTACTTAAGAAGAAGTAGATAATCTGAAAACCACTATGTCTAGTGGAGAAATTGAATTTGTAGATTCAAATATTCACGCATATAAATTTTTGGACCTAAGCATTTTTATTGGTGAATTCATTTAATGAAAAAATAATACCAAATCCTGGACAAATTCTTCCAGACAGTTGAAAGGAAGGGAATGTGTCCTAATATATCACCCTGATATTAAAAACAAGACAAAGACATCGTTAAAACAACAACAACAACAGCAAACTGCAGGTCAATATGCGTCATGAATATAGATGCAAAAATTCCAAGCAGATGTTTGGCAAATCAAATCTAACAATATATAAAAAGGATAAACAAATGGAGGTTATTCCAAGAATGAAGGGTTGGTTTAACAGTTGAAAATCAACCCATGTAATTCATCTTAACAGACAGAGTAAAACGTTTCGCAAAATCCAACATCCATCCCTGAAAGATAACTTCGGAATACTGGGAGTGAAGGTTGCATTTTCCATCTGATAAAGGGTATTCTATGTTTTCCTCTAAATTTAGGAATAAGATTAGAATGTCTACTCTCAACCATTCTATTTAACATTGTATTGGAGATTCTGGGCACAATAAGGTAATAAAATGAAATAAAAGGCTTCCATATTGGAAAAGAAAAGTTGGAAAATGAATTCTACACCGATTATAAAGCAACAGTAATTAAGACAGTGTGTTATTGTCATAAAAGTAGACAAAAAGTCAATGGAATAGAAATGGAAAGTCCAGAAATACACCTGCACTTATCTGGGCAGTTAATTTTCAACAAATGTGCAAAGTCAATTCATTGAAGAAAGGCTAGTTTAGTCTATTCAATAAACAGTGCTGTAACAATTGAATATCCAAATGCAAAAATGGGACTTAAATTCATACCCTGTATTATATAGAAAATTAACTCAAAATGAATCAAAGACCTAAATATAGAACCTAAAATTATGACACTTCTAAAAGAAAATATACAAGAAAATGTTGTGACCTGTGTTAAGCAAAAGTTTCTTTTTTAAATAGTTTATTGAGGTATAATTTATATACAAAACATATTTAATACATACAGTTTGATGAGTTTGAACATATGTATACACCGACGGCACCATTATTACCATTAAAGTAATAAACAGATTCATTATCTCCAAAAATTTCCTTGTGTCCCTTTGCTTGTTTCTGGGGTGTGTGTAGTGGGAACACTTCATATGAGATCTACACTCTTAAAAAATTTTAATTCATAACACTGTCTTAACTGTAAATACTAGGTTGCAAAGAAGATCTCTAGAACTTACCCATCTGTATAATGGTAACTTTATACCAATTGAACAGCAAAGTCCCCATTCTCCCTCACCCCCTTCCCTAACAGCCACCAATGTATTCTCTGCTTCTCTAAGTTTGACTATTTCAGGTACCTCATATAAGTGGAATCAAATGTCCTTGATAGAAAAATGGATAAAGAAAATGTGATTTACGCATACGATGGACTATTATTCAGCCTTAAAAAAGAAGGAAATCCTACCATTTGCAACAACATGGATGGACCTGGAAGACATTATGCTAACTAAAATAAGACATTATGCTAAGTGAAAATGATTTTTCATAGAGGCAAAAATGTATTAAAAGCCAAAAACATGATCCATATAATTACAAACTGATAGAATTCATCAACATTTTATTTTTAGTTCATAAAAATTTTAAAAATTCATTTGTCTGTAAGAGAATGAAAAGACAGGCACAGAAATGTATTTGTGGGAGAAAGTATCTGCAAAGCATGTATGTTATACCAGTTTTGTATCCAGGATATATAAAGAATTTTCAAAACTCAATACAAAGTAAAATACAAGAACATGTATTTCACCAAGAACTCATATGGATAGCAAAGAAGCTTATGAATAAGAGATCATACATTAGTCTTAGGGACAAGCAAACTAAAACTGTAATGTACACCCCATAATTTATTGTTTTGATCAGGTTATTTGTAAATGTTGATTTTATTTTTTCTACCCAATTATTTTTGGGTGTCAGGACACTACACTGATCAGGGAGAGTCAGTGGTGGGGCAGTATTTAAAGACAGGCAGACAGATAACCCTTACTAGGCTTTGAGGTGTCAAGGGCTTCCTCTCTGCTTCATACCCTCAATGAAATAAATCTGTTCAGAATGGCTGGGATGCTTATGATATGTACTGATTACGGATGTCCCAGAGTCTTCATTCATTCATTCATTCATTCATTCATTCATTCATTCATCACTTGTCTCCTGTCTTCCAGGCAATGTCCTAGGTCCTGAGGCTATAAAGATGAATACTACATAATCCCTGCCTTAACAGAGCTTAGAAATTAATGGGTAAGGTAAGGATGTAAGAAAAATGCTATGTGAATTCAAGTGTAATAGAGAGATTGCACAGAGGAGAATTTGGAGAAGGGCACATTGTCCTGGGAGGAACCAGCAGACACAGAGATGACCCTTGGCAAGGTGATAAAAAGAGGAGCAGGTGATGATCTCTAGGAACATCCATTAGGTCTTTTCTTTTCTTTTTTTCCCAAGATTTTATTTAGTTAATTTGTCAGAGAGCGAGCACAAGCACGGGGAGCGTCCGGCAGAGGGAGAAGCAGGCTCCCCACTGAGCAAGGAGCCCGATGCGGGACCAGTTAGGTCTTTTCTAACTCTCCTGTGAACTGCTTGCTACACGTCTCTTCCCTAACTCCCATTTCCAGCTTGTTCTTTGCTTCTTTTGATACAATTCTGCCCTTCAGGTCTCAGCTCAATGGATCCTTTCTCTTCCATGTTCTCAGGACTCACCTTTGCTTTGTAGCTCTTATTCTGACTGCAGTTTCACATTCCACACACTTATTTGGTTGCTTTCTCCCTACAATGGGACATAGTCTCCAGCAGAAGACTGCCTCTGTCTGATTTGCTAGCTTTCTCCACCTCTAGCACCTGATGGCATCTGGCACATGGTGTGTGTTCAGCACCTTTGGGTGGAATGAATGAATGAGGGAATGAATGAGTGAATGAATGAATGAATGAATATAGAGTTTGAAGAGAAGCTGAAAAGCAGCTCTGAATGATACAGGTTGGTAGTGTTTGAAGGCTGAAGGGGTTGTTTTTGCAAACCTCCAGAGTCCCGGCAGCCAGAGGCTGAGATGTGCTGTGAGCATGTCCAGGAGAGTTCCACTATCTCGAGGGACTCGAGAGACCTCAATCAAGAGGTGACTCTTTCTCTGAGGGCTGGGCTTTGTCAGCTGAGGTCACTCCAGAATGCCCAGGAGCTCTCAACCATATCCACAGTAGATGCTCTTCTTCCATGTCAGGCATCGTTCTTTGTAGGGGCCAGGTTGTTCAGTTTTCAAATAATCTTGGGCATTCTGTGCCACAAAACTCATTTCCTCAGGGAATTCATGAAGATCTGCTTGGGTAGTGTGGGAAGTAAAGCATTCTAAAATAGAGGAATATAGTTACGTATCGGAAAGATCTGTGTTTGACTGTTGCCTTGACCACTTTCGAGCTGTGTGATATTTATTTGGAAAACGGGATAAAGTTGTCTTTGTTCAACCTTTTCATGAAAAGGTTTACATTAGATAAGGTCAACAAATCAATAAATGATTTAGAATGAACACAGGCAGATGTGAAGAACCCAGTAATTGGTAATGTTGTCAGAATTACCACTATAGATACTGCATTAGGAGGATTTTTTTTAATAAGATTTTATTTATTTGACAGAGAGAGACACAGAGAGAGAGGGAACACAAGCAGGGGAAGCGGCAGAGGGAGAGGGAGAAGCAGGCTCCCCACTGAGCAGGGAGCCCCATGCAGGGCTCGATCCCAGGACCCTGGGATCATGACCTGAGCCAAAGGCAGACGCTTAACAACTGAGCCACCCAGGCGCCCCGCATTGGGAGGATTTGATCTCCCAGGTTTGGGAGAGTCCAGAATGGGTACTGGAGCATGTCACGAGGCAAGCACAGGAGTAATCTAGACGAAGAAGTAGAGGAAGAGTGTTTCAGGGTGCGGGAATGATGAAACTCAGGCAAAGTCAAGGAAGGAAGAGGCCAGTGTGTTCGGGGTTCTGTATGGACCAAAGTACATGGGTGTCGTTGTGGGATTTTGAACACTGCAGGTCTGCGTCTGAAGACATTTCCCTGAGAGCCTGGCTTTCCTAGGTTCTAGGGAGATCTTTACAACCCAAACACAGAGTTAAGAAAAACATCTAAATCTTGGAAATAAGGCAAGGAAAGAACAACATCTTCTTTTAGTGTCACACAGGGGCGTTGTTGAACAGGCCCCAAAGCATTATTTAATTATAGGGGAATGTACCTTTGTTTCACTCACTATTCATCATTGATGAAAAGCCCAGACATCATGGAGTTACCTGTTAACGTGACGATTTTTTTTTTTTCCTGGTGGAGATGCAATTGATTTCTGTCTGGCAGAAAAGATAACTCCAAATGTTTCACGCACTCTCAGGACATTAACCAGTTTTGTATCTAACCTAACAACTTTATTCTAACATGCTCTTTCCAAAAACCTATAAATACCCAGTTCCTCAAAAACTTTTCGAATCAGCTTTACCCTACCCTCTGATTCTGTCATTTAAAAGTTGAATACATCTTTGACGTGTGTTCGTTCTCTATTTGCATGAAAACCGTGTTCTTAACATTTGACCCCAACATTTTAGCTAAAAATCCCCATGAAGGAGTGAGTGATAAAACTGGAAAGGCTGGAATCATTTTTTCAGTTTTAGCCTTGGGATACTCAGCTGAAAGGGGACTCGGGAGTACCTTAAGTAGTGGGGAAAATTACTCTGAAGATTAGTAGGGAGTGTTGCAAGTCAGGTGGGCACCTTGGGAGCTTGGCAGCTTTGGTCAATGGGCAGGGGAGCTGATTAGCTAAGCAAGGGTGCATGAGTTTGTTTGGGGCCAGTAAGGACCCTGGCCCAGCAGATGGGACAGACGGGAGGGTTCCCTGCAGCAAGTAAGATCAAAGTCGGATCGGTAGCAGCATCTCGCCCCATAGTTTGCCACATGTAAATCTGTTGAAGGCAGGGCTTGAGCCAGTAACTGGCCAGCATCCAGGGGGTAGGCAGCAGATTCTGCCCCTTGTGGGAGGGTTAGCGAGGGTTTTCAGGCTGCAGGGGCCTACTTTCCAATAAAAAACTGGAAACAAGGCAAAAGGTCCACCTTTCAGATGGGTTGGGGGCAGGTAAGAGCAGGAAGACTGCAGTTTAGGAACATGTGGGGTCCTGGGGTTTAATCCCAAATATTCCAGCTACTGTGCCTGAGATGAGTAAGATCTGCCTGCATTGTCTCTTTTGTCCATTCTTCCATTCGACAAGAACGGAAGGCCTGGTAAATGCCAGGCTCAGGCGGCAGGTGGGAAGGTTTCTGTGACTGTGGTGGATAGGGCTGGGGGAGGCAGTATGGGCATGCCATGTTTTGTCTTTCGATTGGCTCGTTTCTCTCGCCTTCACTGGGGTGGGATTGGGAGACCAGCAGTATTCTGTTTAGCAGGACTGAATGGGACCTTGTTATGACACCCCAAGTGGTGGACAACTGTCATTTTTGTTAACACTCAGCTCTTTCGACCACCCCACCTGTGTTGGGAGAATCTCCCAGATCATGTGTCAGTGCCTCCCCAACAGAAAGCTAGGGAACCAGCCTCCCCAGACACCCTTGCAGCTGGAGGCAGGCACGTGACTGAGGGTTTTTTTTTTTTTTTTTTGCCAGTCACATGCTCCCTGGAAAGACTGCACTTTGGAAACAAGTGACCCACAGAGCCAGGGGACCATATGGGCTCCACTTTGGCAAAGGCGATGCAGAGCCACTCAGCCTTCAGAAAGAGTGCAGGCCCAGCCTATGCCCGGTGATGAGGCGGGCATGTTTCCTCGTGGAGGCTGGGGGATAAGCACCTGCTGATTGCTCACAGCCCGTCGGCAGCACTTGACTCAGGCCAGTCACTCTGCAGCCCTGAAGGTTTCCAGGCTCTTAATGGGCTCCCTCTCCAAAGGAGAGTCCAGTTAGACACATCTGTCTCCACTTAGGGATTTACCTGAACGTCTAGAGATGTTTCACACACACAAAATTCTGGGGAGCAGTTAGAAAACCCTATAAGCTCTGTCTTGCCTGTTTCTTTAATTGAAGTGTAGGGTGCTTAAGGGTACTGGATCCCTATCATCAGGGAGAGAACCGTGATTGGTTATCCCTGACACAGACCCTCCTTCTGGATATGAATTCGCCTTCCCTGATACTAAGCTGCTGGCAACATTATTTGTGGACTTACAGAAAGCTTTACTCACTATTTATGGTATCCCACATAACACTTTTTAAAAATTAATTAATCAGGGGCGCCTGGGTGGCACAGCGGATAAGCGTCTGCCTTCGGCTCAGGGAGTGATCCCGGCATTCTGGGATCGAGCCCCACATCAGGCTCCTCTGCTATGAGCCTGCTTCTTCCTCTCCCACTCCCCCTGCTTGTGTTCCCTCTCTCGCTGGCTGTCTCTATCTCTGTCAAATAAATAAATAAAATCTTTAAAAAAATTAATCAAGGAGCTCATTTACAGAAAAGGAAGTAAGGATATATAAAAACTAACGTCTCTTCTATGCCTGGCCTGACTCAGGGTGTGCCTGTGACTGATTGAAAGCAGGCAAGAAATCTATCCTCATTGCACACCCTCACAAAGTAGGTATATAAAGTCAGATCTTGCAGTAGGCAGGCTGTGCCGTGTTTCCATTGCCATTTCCCAGTTACGTGTTGTGCTATTTACTGAGCAGAATCTCTGGGCCAAACGCTTTATGTGCATTATGGCACTGATGCAGTTCTCATAAGAGCCCATTTTCCACATGAGAAAACCGAGGGCCAGAGAGGATAAGTTTCGCAACACTACCTAACTAAGAACTTCAGAGTTGGGCTTGGAACCCACTCATGCCCATATTCTTTTCACTACATTATGTTCCTCCTTTTTATGAGGAACTAAAGGGGGAGATTTTATTTGCTTGTCTATTTATTTATTGAAGTATAGTTGACACACAATGTTACATTAATTTCGAGTGTGCAACACAGTGATTTCACAAGTCTGTACAATATGCTATGTTCACCATCTGTGACCATACAATGCTATTACAATATCATTGAGTATATTCTCAATGCTGTACCTTTCATCCCTGTGAGTTATTCATTCCATATCAGAAAGCCTGTATCTCCCACTCCCCTTCATCCATCTTGCCCAACCTCCCAATGAAGGGGAAAATTTTTACACCGTTTCTCATCACTCTTACTCTTCCCTCTCTCCATTTTTATCCTGAATTAGACCCATACTCCACAATTTCAAAGGACATTTGAGAGTAAGGGTTGCTTATGAGTTATCCAGTTAGGAAAGGGAATACTGATTCAGGCCACCTCTCCTCGACTGAGTTCAGACAAGATTAAGGAAAGAGATGTTATAGCTTATTAGAAAGCGACAGTAATCAAAACAGTGTGATACTGGGATAGGATCGATAGCTGTATCAATGGAATAGAATTGAGGACCCAGAAATAAACCCATGCATCTATGGCCAATGTATTTTGAAATAGATGTCAAGATCATTCAATGGGAAAAGAATAGTCTTTTCAACAAATGGTGCTGAGACAATTGGAAATTTACTTGAAAAAGAATGAAGTTGGAACATTACCTCACACCATACACAAAAACGAACTCAAAATGGATCAAAGACTTAAGTGTAAGAATTAAAACCAGGGGCACCTGGGTGGTGCAGTCAGTTAAGCATCTGACTCTTGGTTTCAGCTCAGGTTATGATCTCAGGGTTGTGAGATCGAGCCCCGTGTTGGGCTCCTCACTCAGTGTGCAGTCTGCTTAAGACTCTCTCTCCCTCTGCTCTTCCCCACTGTGTGCTCTCACACTCTCTCTCAAATAAATAAACGTATCTTTTTAAAAAACCCTAAAACATAAGGCTCAGAAGAAAAAATAGGGGCAAATATTCATGACCTCGGATTTGGCAATGAATTTTCAGATATGACAAAAAGGTACAGGCAACAAAAGAAAAACATAAATTGCACTTTGTCAAAATTTTCATGGTGAGCACTGGGTTATGTATAGAATTGTACGCCTGAAACTAGTATAATACTGTATGTTAACTACACTGGAATAAAGATAAAAAGCTTAATTAAAAAATGTGCTCCAGATCTTCAAAAAAAAAAAAAAAAGAGAAGATTATCAATAAATGAAAAGACAACCTACAGAATAGAAGAAAATATTTGCAAATCATATGTCTAATCAGGGTCCTGTATCTAGAATATATAAAGAACTTTCACAATTCAACAAGAAGACAACCTAACTGAAAAATGGGCAAAATATCTAAATAGACATTTCTGCAGAGAAGATATATAAATGGCCAACAAACACATGAAAAGATGCTCAACATTATTAGTCATTTAAGAAACGCAAGTGAAAAGACCAACAAGATAGTACTTCACAGCTGTAAAAATGGCTATTAAGGAAAAAAAAAGACATTTCGGAACGAATGTGCAGAAATGGAACTCTATACATTGCTGGTGGGAATGTAAAATGGCTCAACCACTGTGAAAAACATAGTAAACAGATGTTTAAGTTAGGTTAAACATACAATTAGCACATGACCCAGCAATTTCACTCTTACATCTCTGTCCCAAAGAATTGACAACAAGTACTCAAGTATTTACCGCAGCACTGTTCACAAGAGCCAAAAGGTAGACACGATCCGAATGTCCATCAACAAAGGATAAACAAATCCTGGTGTATATATACAATGGAATATTATTTGATCATAAAAAGGAATGAAGTCCTACTATGTGCCACAATGCGGATGAACGTAGAAAACATTACGGTAAGTGAAAGAGACCAGACACAAAATGTCACAGATTGTATGGTAACATTTAAATGAAATATCCAGAATAGACAAATCTGTAGCGATAGGACACAAATTGTGTGGGTCAGGTGCTGGGGGTAGAGGGGAATGGGATGTAACCGTCTAATAGATATAGGGTTTCCTTTTGCGGCGATGAAAGTATTTCACAACCAGATAGAGGTGGTGATTGCACAACATTGTGGATGTGTTAAATGCCACTGAATTGTTCACTTTAAAAGGATTCATTTTATGCTATGTGAATTTCACCTCAATAAAAATTGTATTTTTAAAAAAGCCTAAAGCAAGATAATAGTCAGTTCCATAGCAGAGGACTCTACTCAGGGTGCGTTGCTGGGCAGGGGTCCAGTGCAAGTTTAAGCAGCAAGGTGATGTTAATTAGGGGCATATGCAGAGGACTGTAGTGAGGGGCAGGTCCCCCCACCAGCCTGGGTGCCGCTATGCAGTGGACGTAGAGGTGGCGGTCAGCCCGCTGGGTTTACGGCTCCTTGGGAGTTAATTTGATCCTCTGGAGTTTTTACAAGGCTCTCTCCAGCTCCTCCTCCACCTGCCTGCCTCGCCAGAGAGGCCTGGCTGGGCTCCAGGATGCTCACAGCACACTTCTCCCTCTTGCAGTCTGAGCAAGCAGCCTAGCCCGTGTCTGGCACGACTTCAGTGGGCTCCGAGGGGCCAGGCCGGGGCCGGCTCCGGGGTGCAGCTCCCCGGCTGTGTGGACACTGCAAATCCATCTTCTCATCCCAGCGAACAGCATTGGACCACTTCGGCAGCTCCAGGGAAAGGATTTGGGACCACCTCCAGGAGCATAGGTAAGTGAGAGGGTCTGTGAGCCGTGGGGATCCACGCGGGGAATAGACAGCCTCTGACACATCGAGCTGTGTATGACTCCACAGTGGTCTCCTTATTTTAGACCCACAGGAAGCCTTGCAGCTGTTCTCCAAGCGTGGGGGTGGGGGTGGGGTATTTTAGGGACATGCTTCTGGTTAACTTCTACTTGATCTTCAGAGCTCAACATAGATCTCACCTTCTCCAAAAAGCCTTCCTAAGCCCTAAGGTGCCCTTTCCCTGTGTCCTCAAAGCATCCCGGCACTCCTCTGGAACACTTTCTGTACTATATTGTAGATGCTTAATGACCTCTCAGTTACCCGCCACACTAGACTGTGGACTCGCTTGAGGCTGGGTACCCTCCTCCAGATGTCGCCTTACCTCCCTGTCAGGGACCCTAGAGGTATCTGAGGTGCCAGCTGTTGACCTGGGGAAGGAGGGCTAATTTTTCTCTTCCTTTGCCAGTCAAGTGCCTGTTCACATGTCCTCACACGTGTACAGCACACACGTGACCTCAAGGAAAGTTCAGTGTGTTCTTCAGTCCAGGTCCTTGTGATAGAATATAAACTATATAGAACTGGAATGGTAATGGGGTGAGGGGTGGGCATTGTGGCTTCAAACTAATTAGCTTACACTTCAGCATCATACCAAAAGCAGACCTTTAGTGTGTTGGCCCCCACATGGTGGTCCTCTTGGTTGACCAGATCTCTCACTTAGTCCTGTTTCTTATGTTCATTCTGCTTCATTTTGTTTTCTTCTTTTCCCAGGTTAGGACTATTCCCTTGGTTGGGGTGTCCCAGTTCCTCTATATTAAAGTCTCCATTCATTTTACTGATGCTCAGAATGAGGGGGAGAGTTGGAGTGTAGAAGTCAGAGAAGAGAAAAGAGGGGACGCTTCTCTGGGTTGGAAGCCTTTTTTTTTTTTTCTTTTCCTCTATGATCATCCCAAACTACTTCAAACAACAAATCACTTATACTGCAAGTGTTAATCTCCTACCCACAGACTTCAGTGATCTACATACAAGATTCATGTCTTACTGCTAGCATAATTTTTGAACTTTATTATGCTGGAAGAGTGTCTGTCTCTTTCCTGACCTTGACTGTGACATTATAAAACACTCTTCTATTGGTTTGGCCTTGGAGAGATCTGTTTTCCATTCCCACTTCTCATTTCCCCTAGCTGCAGCAATCAGGGGTGAGGGTGAACGGAAATATGTCAGTCTTGGTATAGATAGGCACAAGCCAGGTCTTAAAATTCAAATTTGGGGTTAGGAGTGTCCAGACCACTAGCAAATATAAGAGGTCACTGCAATAACCTTTCAGAGGGACAAGTAAGACACAGCCCCTAGGCTCAAAGGCACATAGGCTAGTGTGTTTTGGGGAGCAGAGAGGTCTCTGGGAACTTACAATATAGTGTAATAAGTCTAGGTGGGGAGCGCATGATGCTTTGAGGACACAGAGAATGGGAGCCTGACCTCGTGCATGACAGAAGACTTCCTGGATGAGGTGATGTCTGATTTCAGCCATAAAGAACAAATAAAAGTTACCCGGGAGCATGTCCGTCAGCACCCCGATTCTCTGAATTCTCTCCTCTTTCTCAAGCTCTGGGAAGACCAGAGCAAGGCATCTGAGATGTCCTTCTGTGCTTTGTCCAGGGTCTTTGGGTTCCGTAGCCTGGACTCTGAAGCATTAGCTGGATTGAGAGTACCAGTGGATATTCCCCTGGGCCCCTGTGCACATGCGGAGACATCAAGAGGGCCTGGGGGTTCCCAGGAAGACTTAGGGGCTGACATATGTGGTATCACTCCTGTTTCTGTCCAGGAGATTCTCAGGGATAGGTTCCAGTTTGGGATGTAGGACATTGGTCGTTTCTGTCTTTAGTCTCTGCTATGCGATGGCATCTATTCCAAGGACTAAAATTTAGGACTCCAAGGGGATCCATAAGCCAACCTAGCAGTGCCTGTTCTTCCTGTGGCTGGAGAAGGAAGCTGGGGATATTGCTCTAAGTTTACTTGAGTGGTATACTGCCCACAGCTGGAGTTGTTCAGGCTACACTATTACCGAGGGCAGCTTCAATCAGAGTCTTGAGTGGGCTTGTTTAATGAACCATCTTAGATGGGCTTAGAGATGCTAAGAAAGGGTGGCTCAGTCTGTTAAGTGTCCACCTTCAGCTCGGGTCATGGGTTCTGGGATCGAGCCCCACATCGGGCTCCCTGCTCAGCGGGGAGTCTGCTTCTCCCTCTGCTCCTCCCCTGCTTGTTCTCTCTCTCAAATAAGTAAATAGAATCTTTTAAAAAATATGAAAGAAAAAGAAATGCTAAGAAAGATTTAGCTGCCGAGGTTGGCCACATGGAACAAAGGGCAAGAAGAAAAAGCCAGGAATATGCGGGATTAGCATGAACGAATGGGCTAGCAATGGGATGCCCTTGGGGTGGATATGCCTAATACTGCTGCTTGGCCACCACTGCAATATGAATTCAAGGAAGGAATTCTACCCACCTCCTCCTCCTCCTCCTCTCCCTCTTCCTTCTTTCCCTCCGCCCCCTCCTCCTTCTCATATTATTATCACTGTTGAGGGGGCTGTGGTCCACGTGGGCTGGGGGATGAGAATATACAAAATAGGAACGGGTTTTCTTTTTTTGCAAAGAAATATCAGTCCTACTTTGCCCTGGCTTTTAGCTGGGTGCCTGAGTCCAGCTGCATACAGGACCCAATAAAGAGATACTTATCTATTTACGGCTATACAAAAACACAACATAACATCACATCACTGGTTTTCTATACTTCAGGTTGTTCACACTTCCGGTGTCCCACCCCTCTGCCCCTCAGGATGGAAGGGAGACCATATGAACATTTACCCCTTCTGCACAAGTTACGCAGGCATGGTGGGAGCTGGGGGACAGTTTGCTGTAACCAACAGCTAGGTAGGGACTCGGTAAGAGATGAGATCTCTCTCACCCCCAACCAGTTCCGATTCTGCCATCACAGATCCCTCGGTGTGTTTCCTTTAGGCTTGGTGATTGTCCTCCCTCCCCCTCTGAGCTGTCCTTGGATTCTTGGAGTTTTCCAAGTCCCTGAAAGAGATGGCGGTTGGCTTCATGATGGTCTTTACCTTTTAAAATGTGCAAGTTCTCCAACCTGAGAAGGAAATGAGGGGGTCTGGTGTCGGCCTCCAAGGACAGCCTGCCCAAGTTGAGCCCTTGTGGCCCAGCTTCTGCCCCAGCTGGGTCCTCCAGGAGAGGCTCAGAGCCCAGTCACCTTAGTGTATTAAGAAGCAAGCGGTGGGGAGGGAAGCTTTTGCCAGGCTTTTGTTGGCAATGAACGGGAAAAAAATGGCAGTGACCCCTGGATGACGCCATTTGGGGAAACTACCTCTCTGCGCTTTCTTTCACTGAGGAGTATGTGTTAATTGTGTAGAAGTTGCATGGAAATTAACAAGGACTCTAGCCAGAAAAAACATACATCCAGTCCAAACCTCATTGTGGACTGTAATTGGCCTGGATGGAGTGAACCACGCGGGGGTCTTTTGGTTGGGGGAAGGGAGTGGGTGCTTTGGGCATCCTGGCAGCTCCCCTTTCATTTCCCACTCAAGCCTCCTTGCAAGACTCCCATCTTTTGGCCAGAAAGGACCCTGGTTGCAGGGCTGGCTGGTGGCCGTTCACACTCCCCTGACAGGGTTGCCCTTTGCCCAAACCCCACCGTTGGACTGTAGCCCCCTATCCACAGTAGGTTTTCCGTGTTTGGAACTGGGACACTGGGACAGTGGACATCACTCTCCTTTGCCTCTTCCGGCCTCAGCTTCTGTCTGTATATACTGGCTTGTCTGATGGATCCGTTTTCTTGTAAGCCAATGGTTTTACGTTGAGTTTGGCATCTCCCCCGGCTATGAGATAAGGAGAGGAAGTGGGGCCTGTGAGCATCAGTGGATGGCCTTGCCAAGTGACAGCAGTGTGATTTAAGGGAATGACACTGCCGCTCATAATACACATTATCCAGAGCACCCTGCTGGGACTGCTGTACTCTGCGAGGCTCAGATGGCATGGCCAGCTGTGCCGCTACCCAAGGTCAGGTGGACAGAGCAAGGCTATCCATCAAGCTGCTTGTGAGCCGCTCATTCCCTCCAGGAAATTCACCCGGGGATGCCCCCCCCTGCTTCCCCAGGCTGCTGCATTAGCCAGTGAGTCCCCGAGCGGGGACCCAACGTCCGCCTAGCTGCATCTCTGTGTCAGGACTTCGAGGGGGCTCCTATGGCCCAGGGCTCCCCCTAGGCCCTTGGAACAGATTTCACTAATGGCACTTTTCTCCTTCAATCCAGTTCCTTCTTTGACTCTGTCATGCTCTCATAAGGTATTCTGTGGCACGAGAGTGCCGCGCTCTCAGCTTAGGAAGTGGGATAGAGAGAAGGAAGGAGGAAGGCAAGAAGAACTGGGGAGAGAGGAATCTGGGATGGTTGGAGAGAATGAATCAGGGAGCATCCGTTTGTTCTAGCCATTTCTGCTATTTGCAAGTCCTCTGAACCCTTGAACTTCAGGGCCATGGAGCCCAACTCAGATTCATGGGGGATTCGGGAAGGCCAAGCTCTGTGGCCGGCCATCAGGGAGGAGAGGGGCATGGAGCAACACCTGGACCAAATGCACATCCGCCAGGTGAATGTGACTGTGGAGGCAGAGGACAGGGTGGAAGAGCTGATCAAAAAGTTTCATCTGGTACCCTGGGGAGACCTCGACCAACACCTTCCGTTTGTGTAGTTGATCTCATGTGTTCACAAAAATCTCATGGGGCAGTAAGTGTGGGGATTTTCATCTCTACTTTACCAGCCTCGGAATGGGGTGGACACCTTTTTACCTGTAAGTCTGGGCTGTGACTCTGGTGCTTTTGTAAGCAGGTGCCTCCAGATCGTACCCTTATTCCATATTCATGGAAACGAATACCTTTTCTTCAAACTGGGCCCCCATGCCTTTCCTATGATTTAACAAATCATGGGCAAGACTAGAGAAGACAAGCAGTTGCCTTGGAGAGCCCTTTTGTTCCTGCATTTGGGTTGTGTAGTCTGATTCCGTGGGCAGGGTCACAGGGAGACCACTCTAGACAGTTCGACTAATGTGAGAAAAATAAGAAAATCAAGAAATCATTACTTGTGTAATGACTATTTACTTACTGAACAGACTTTCCCTTATAATAGGCCATGAGTGGCTACATACTGTTGACATTTTATTAGAACTTGGCAGGTGTGACTATGAGAAACAAACTGAGGGCTACAGAGGGGAGGGGGGTGGGGGAATGGGATAGACCGGTGATGGGTAGTAAGGAGGGCACATATTGCATGGTGCACTGGGTGTTATACACAACTAATGAATCATCGAGCCTTACATCGGAAACCGGGGATGTACTGTATGGTGACTAACATAATATAATAAAAAATCATTATTAATAAAAAAAAAAAAAAAGAACTTGGCAGGTGTGAGTTCCACAAAGTCTGCATTTTTCACCAAGGAGTTAAGTAAGCTTGTTCCCAAGTATATGATCCCATTCATTTGAACCAGAGCTTGTTGCGGGATCACCCTGTACAAAGCACTAAGGATAGGATGGCAAATAGCACCTGTTGCCACCCTTATAGAGTGGGAGGTGATCATGGGAGGAAAATGGCTGTACGATATGGTGACTGCTATGGGGGAGGTAAGTACCTTTGCTGCTTGGGGGAAGGTAGTTATGGGGGGGGAAAGGTGGTTCTTGTAGAAGGTTTCCCAAAGAATGTGACGTTTGAGTAGGGCCTTGACAGATAAGTAGGAGTTCACTAAGGCAGCAAGGAAGGGCATTCGAGGCTGGAGGAACAGCATGTGCTAAAGCCCAGAGACATGTAAGGATGGCCTCTTATGGGAGTTGCAAGTGCCTTCATGCGGCTTTAGCTGACAGGAATTAGGAGGAGACCTGGAAGGAGATGAGGGGTGACAAAAGGAACATTGATGCCAGCAGCTTACAAAGAACCTTTTATTTTTTAATTTTTTAAAAAGATTTTATTTGTTTGTTTAGAGAGAGAGTGAGCAGTGGGAAGGACAGAGGGAGAGGGAGAGAGAATCTCAAGCAGACTCCTTGTTGAGCAAGAAGCCTGACATGGGGCTCGATCTCATGACCCTGAGATCATGGCCTGAGCTGAAAACAAGAGTCCAATGCTCACCCGATTGAGCCACCCAGAAGTCCCTACAACGGACCGTTTAGGTAGATTAAGGAGTTTGATTTTATCCCAAGCACCACGGGGAAACAGACGTTTCCTGGAAAGCTTGATTCCATCGTGCTCCCATTGTAAACCCGTGTTCAATTTTCCTTCATTGCTTACCTCGATTATACAAGCGAGCGCTTAGATATCCCATATTGATGAGGGGTATTTTATAAAGATGCCTCCCTCACTATGTCACAATCCAGCCTAGCCCCGTAGGAGCTTCCTTTCTCCCTGACCATGAAGTCCCAAGCCTCGCAAGTGCCCCTGCTCACCTCTCTGTCTCACCATGAACCAGTCTCTCCTCCTGAGCAACTTTCCTCCATTCCCTGGCTCTGCCTAGTGCCTGGTGCCCGGTGCCCTAGAGCCTGTTCTGTTGGGAACAGTCTCTCCCCCATCACATCATCAACACCTACTTGGTTTCCAGGTCCTAGCTTCTCCACCAACCTCAGGAGTCTTCTCCAATTCCCCAGAGGAAGTTAGCCCTATGATGAGAACTGGTGGTAGCAGCGTGCATTTCTTCTTATTTGCCCCATCCTCCTTTCCAATTGTTTGATATTTGACTTTCCGCCACCTCCTGAGCTCCCCGAGGGCTGGGCTTTACCTCTGAAGCCTCGCAGGACATTGGACACTATTTATGGGTAGATGGAGGTGGGGGGGTTTCACTTAGAAATTTCTTGTAGGAGATCAGAGGAGATTGCAAATGGCTTCCGTGAAGCCAGTGACAGTGGGGGCTGGAGAGGGGGTGGTCTGTGAAGGGCCAGGTCTCTAGGGTAGCCCATACTGGATTGGACTAGATGTGGGGCCTGGAAGAGTGGAAAGAGGTAAAGATAGGTGAGGGAATGCAAATCTCACATTCTTATCCCCGTCCCCTGCAGAAGAGGGGATCATTTGGCGCTCTGTGATTTTGCCTTTTCGCCGCCTCCTCTCCACAACAGACTTCCCAAAGGACGAAGACTTTGCAATCACCGGTCTGAGCCTGGGAACTGCATTAGTGAGCAGTTCTGGTCCCTGTGCTCAAAAAGTTCATGCCACAGCTGGTCACTCTGTCGCTCTTCTCGTCTTTTTGCAGACAGCCTACCTGGATAGGCCTTGCCAGCCCCTCGGGGGCCACTTCTTTCTGCCACCCTTCTCTCTCTGAGTCTGGGCAGATGTCAGACCAAGATTTGCTCTCAGGCCTCATCATCATGTGTTCAGTGGGGAAGAGAAGACACCAGATCCTCCCTTGGAAATCCTGAACTAGGGCACTTGTCCAAGTCTGCCCTGGGGTCTTTTGTTCTCAGTGGGCTGTTCTCAGACCCCCCCAAGAGGACGAAATGAGAGATGAATTAAAATCCTCCAATTCCCAAAGAGCCTACGCTGTCCAAGTTCCAAAATAACATAGTACCATTTCCCTAACACACCTAACACAGCTGAGTAATAAGCAGAATAGAGCATGGAAGTTACCCAGAGTCCTTCCCGGCTGGGCTGGCGTTCAAGTCCGTTTTCTCACTGTTGACTTCCTAAGTTGGCCTTAAGATTCTTTTGTTTTGAATTCAGTAGATCTAAAATTAGACCAGAAATATTTTGTCTTTCTGATATGTAAAAATTTGGTGTCATAAATGGCAAATATGTAATATAAGGATGTGCCAATGGGCTCCGACCTGCAGCGTGATCTTAATACTTTACTCTTTCTTGTCATTTCTTTCAATCTGTAAATGTTAACATTCACATTCTCAAATGCGTAATAAGTGCTACGATGTTCAGATTATGACTTGGTCATGACGATCAGAACACTCAAATTTGGGATCTCCAAGGAAAATTCTTGTCCAGCGAGGAAAACAAAACCACACTAGATGTTTCAAACAGATGGCATTCAGTACACAGGACTAGTTACCCAGGAATTGGAAAGCTGAAGTAATCGCAAGAACAGCTACCATCCCTGGGGCTGGGGGAACAAGAGAGAAGATGTGGTCTCACCTGGGCGAGGAGGGGCCCAAGGGAGCTGGTGCTCAGACCCCTGAGGGAGGCGTCAACCCAGCAGGACTGCCATGGCTGAGGGGACCCAGGGTGGGGGTGGAGCGTGGCACAGCACGTGGTCTGACCACTGCGGGTCATGGCCTAGCTGCTAACTGGCACCTCTATGAGGTGAGCAAAGCTGGTACTGTACCTCGCAGGAGGTATAGTGAGACTGACCTTAGCCATACCAAAGGGACATGGGGATAGGAATCACCCCTCTGTGGTTTGCTCCTTCCTGGCCTCGCCATCTTCCTGGAGTCCTTCTTCGGCTGAACCACCAAGAAAGACAGTGGGCAGGGGGTGCCCGGGAAGAGTGGTCTGGAGAGCTCAGCCCCAGCCTCACAGGGTGTCCATGGGTGGCCAAAGCTGAGGGGCTGCGGGGAATAGCTGAATTCGCAAGAGCAGATTTGTCCACAGGCCAGTTTCAAGGCTTCACAAAATCACTCCTACCTTATACAGAGATTGGGCCTCCTGGGTTGTATTCTGATAAGCTTATCTGGCAGAAGTCTGATAAAGTTAAGCTCCCGCAGATAGGCGCGAAGAGTGTGGACATTCCTATCTGTCAATCACTGGAGAAGAGGAAGGCCATCATTTGGGCCACAGGGGTGCTAATGACAGAGCTTAGATGGCGGCGGTGGGGGGAGCTCCTGCTTCTCTCTGGGTTGTAGTCCCTTCAGTTTGGACTTTAAGAGGTCAGGGTCATCTTGAGGACACTTCCTGGTGGTGGATGCTGCAGGCGACCTGTCCTCTCCTCCTCAGCTGGGGGCCTCCCCACAGAGTTGAGTAAGCCATTGCTTCTGCCAGGGGACCTAGCTTCCTGTTAAATCTCCGGGTTCATAGCTCTTTGTTCTGAGGGGCTGTGGAGCAAGTTGAGGAGAGGTTTGAACTGTGGTATTCAGGGCGTGGCATCCCGGGAGGCCATCATGGCGGTAGCTGTGGTAACGTGGGGAGAGTACTCCAAGCCAGCTCCAGGCAAAGGGGAGTCGAGGCCACTGTCCCTCCCCCATGTGAGCTCTCTCTTTGTTGTCAGCCTAAAAACTGAGGGCTTGATTTTGTTACTGAAAACCCGGAAAGAGACCTCAAGGATTTGAGGGGCTGGCTGGAAGGACTAGAACTTGGAATTCCCCAATTCCCTTCAGACATTTCCTCGTCAAGGGGTTCTTCCTGGGCACCTCTCTGCTGTGCCAGCCTCTATCAGCCCCAGAGCCCACCTCCTTGCAGACGCCCAGAAGTACCAGGGGGCTGTGGGGTTGTGAGGCTGTGGGAACATTCTCGGTGTCAGGCCCACATCTCCCACCTCCACCCCCAGCCCCAATCTGACCGGTCCCCCTTGCCCGCTGTCTTTAAAAGGCAAGAGAAGATGCCATATGCAAGGCTCCCAAGAAGACGGAGGACAAGGAATTACATTGAACTGATGTCTAAATGGGTGGTAGCAGATTCTCTGCTGACAGGTTTTCTTGCCAGTGGGCCTGAGGACTCTGGGCACCTTGGGGTGGAAGGAGCATGCAGGGCAGGGGTAAAGTGGGCACAGAAAGAGATTTTGGTGGAGAGAGACTGTGCTGTTCAGTGATTTTGCCTAAGGCTCAGCTGGAATAGAAAGTGGCCCCCTCTGACCTTTGCCAGTCTGAGTTGGCTGCATGTAGGCTCTATCTCTCAGAGCAGAGCCTGTGATCAGGGAGAGTGTTTCCAACCCACTCCATCCCTCATTGACGCCGAGGTCCTTGGAGATGATTCTGCACAGTGTTTCTCAAGGTTTTTTAGCGCATGCCCTCTACAGTGTGCTGTCCCCGTCAGCCAAGATTTGGTCAAGCTTGGGGTTTGGATAATGGAACATGTTTTCTACAAGTGCCTGTGTCCCCCTCCTTGCTTCCCCTCTCTGTGCAGAGCGTGGCTGGCTTCGTTCGACACTGACATTTTACAAATGAGAAAATTCAGGCTCGGGAGGGAGGGGGTCACACAGGTGCTCAGAGTAGAGCCGGTGGGGATCTGAGGTTCGCCCCCATCCCCAAGCCTCGTTCCCTCTAGGGTACCCCTTGGCACTCACTCCAAGGCAGAACACTGAGTCTGGTGAGCCCCGGTTGGCTGGATTTACTTTGCACGCCTACTAGGAGAAAGTGGTGTTAAATAGCACAGAAGGAACTACTGTGTTGACTAAAGAAGCATCACAGGAGAGGCAATCGTATGGATGCCGAACATCCGATAGTCCAGTACGAGAATGAGACACTGACGTCTCACCCAAGGCAAGGCTTCTCACATAGACTGGCAGGAGCAAGGAGAAAGAGGTTGTGGGGACAGAGGTTCCCGGGGGGTGACGGTCTTGAATTGAAACTATCCCTGATTCAAGCCCTGCTCTGGAAACGGCACGCCGGAGAGGCAGGCAACTCTCCACATGGGTTTGCTTTTCCCCTCCTTCCTCCACCACCTTTCTCTGATCTCCCCTCCTGGCCGTGTTCTGGAGGAGGCACAACAATTTCTCTTGGGGATCTACCTGTAAAATGCAGATGTATGGGTTAGACATCTGGCTGGCTGCGGGCCATTGCCTTTGCATCTGGATATCCAGAAAGGGGGCGTGTGTGTGTGTGTACATGGGCAGGTATGCAGGTACACAGGCAGACATGCGTGCACGGGCAGACATGTGTGTGCACGGGCAGGTATGCATGTGCATGGGCGGGCATGTGTGCATGGACGGACATGTGTGTGCATAGGCAGGCGTGTGTGTGCATGGGCAGGTATGCATGTGCATGGGCGGACATGTGTGCATGGGCAGACGTGTGTGCATGGGCAGGTATGCATGTGCATGGGCGGACATGTGTGGAAGGGTGGACATGTGTGTGCATAGGCAGGCATGCGTGTGCATGGGCAGGTATGCGTGTGCATAGGCGGACATGTGTGCACGGGCGGACATGTGTGTGCATGGGCAGGCGTGTGTGCATGGGCAGGTATGCATGTGCATGGGCGGACATGTGTGCACGGGTGGACATGTGTGTGCATGGGCAGGCGTGTGTGTGTGTGTGCAGTTTACCCGGTGTGCTCAGGGGAGGAGCACAAAGCAGAGACCACACTTCCCACTTTCCCCAGGCACTGTCCATCCAGCTCCACGTCGGGAGAGGGTGCCCCCGATGCCACCTGCACCCAGGGAATCCAACCCTGCTCCCGCGTCTGGGAGACAGCACGTGAAGACATTGGCACTCCACCGGGTGGGCAGTGCTGAGGTCCACAGCCCTGCGCCTTTGATTTCAAACCACGCAGCGGCTCGAGACCCCCAGGTTGCTCGCTGCACTTTCCCACCTCCGTCGCTGCGGTTCCTTGCTGGAGTGAGAGGTCTGCAGGAAGCTTTTCCGGCAGCCAGAGCAGTGGCTGGAGTGGCAGCAACGGCAGCAGGAAGAGCAACGCCGGCACCCTCCAAATTGGGACTCTAGCCCTTTAAATCTGCTCAGTTACCAAAAAAGAAGAGGCATCAGACCCTGTTAATTAAAGCTCGCCCTGGTCCATCATTCTGAGGAGCTGCAGTTCTCCGCTCCTTCCCGATGGCTTAGAGATTCTCCTAAACTCCCAGCCATGGATCTTGGAGAATTTCCCCTGAGATCAGCAGGAGGTATGATCCTTGTCGATGGCACTCTGGGGCTGGTGTGGCTCTAAATCAATAGTACCACTGACTGCAGGGACACTGCCTGGTCCCCCAGTCTTTCCCTCTTTGCCTCTGCCTCCTCTCCAATCTCCCAGCTTGTGTTTAGTGGAGACCAATCAAGTTTTCATGGGGTTTGGAGGGTGGGGAGGGGAGGGCATGGGGGGTCCGGCGGTGGCTCCTACTGTGTTTGTTTTGGTCCTGGCTTCACCTGGCTGCCAAAGTGGTTCGGAGGAGCCGGGGAACATGTTTCTTCAAGCCTGGGCTCCTGCAGAACTATCTCCTCCTTGCTGGGTCCCTTCCCTCGGGGTATCCTGAAAAGGGCATAACCCTGAGTTGACTTGCTTCTTTAATCAGTGACCTGCCCCTCGGTTGGCCCGAGGATTGCCGTGCAGCTGCTCCCCTGTGTTACTGGAAAACTCATTCTGTCCAACTTTCTTTCCATAAATTGTCCCGGCAGGAGCCCCGTGCCGGCACCTGTCCTCCAGTCTCCCCTTCCCTCCCTGAAGGCTGCTGGACGAGACACGCTTGTGGTAGGATTTCAGGAATGCATAACCCCTTCCCTGTGCCTTTTGAGGAAACTCACTTCTAGCTGAGCCGAAGGTTCTGTTGCAAAGAGTTGTTTTTATTCGGGAATCTGCTCTAGGCTGGCAGAGAGGGGGAGGCGATATATCTTCTTTTACATTGCATTTTGTAAATTGTACTCGGGCCCAAAGAACATCTATCTGCAAATCCTTCATTGATTTGTTTTCGCCCCCACATCTTCCTTCTGGGTGAAATGCTCTTCTTGAGTCATACCCGAAGGAGAGGTTTCCTTTCAGTCAGCTTGACACGACTTCACAGATGTCCCTGAAAGCCAGGCCTGAGCAGAAGGAGCCATTTTCGCTGTCCTGAGTTATATAGTCCCTAGGAGCCCAGAGCACGGGTCCCTGTGTGCGGACCGGGGGTTGGAGGGGGGGGCTTTCAAGGGCTCACACCCCCCCACCCCCCCACCCGGGAAAGTAGCTTAGGAGGGAAAAAGCACTTTTATTGATTTTTTTTTCCAGGGGCTTTAAAACACTCCAGATGATTAACATCGCTTCTCAAGTCTTGAGAGGGATCTGAGCCAAAACACAGCTCATGGGACTGGGGATTTTCCCCCAAAGTTATTGCCTGCGCAGTCCTAAACCGTTCACATGAACAGTAGTTATGGTGGGTGTAGCTAAACCCTCTCCGAGCCTCCAGCAAAGGACGGGAACTTTCTCTGAGTGAGTGTCGGGGAAGTCAGGATATCTGCCTCCCAGACATTGTGGGTGCAAAGTGATTCGTCTTCTCAGAATAATAAAACTCTCAGCCGTGGCAGAAACGCTCTGGTTGGGAGAGACTATTCAAAGCCCACAAATGAAGGCCTTGATGGAATTCCTAATCACTGTACCCAGCAGTGGATCCGTGTAATAATTTGAGGATTCTGAGGGAGGTGCCAGGGAGACGGGTTTGTTTCCTGTGAACAAAGAGCCACCGTGGTGGCAGGAGGATGGGAGCACCGTGCAGGGTGAAGAAGGGGGGCCCATGGGAGGTGGCGTTGCAGGCGTGGTGCCCACTTCCAGGCTTTGCTTTCGGCTGGGGTGTGGAGGGCTTTGCCGAGGCTCGGGCTGTCGCCTGGAGCTGGGGCGTAAGTAGGATGGGGGCCACTTCCCTGAGCTCCCGGAGCGTCCAACCTGGGAGCTCCTCCCACGGCGATGGGTACCTTTTCCTGCTCTCCTCCCTCTGCCCCGCTCAGGGCCTGAACACCGCAGGCCCTCTGCCTCTCTGGGCATTATTGCTTGAGTCAGTACTCTTCCTCAGCCACTTTCTAGAGGAAGCCAAAGGAACCCAGGCTTCACAGAATGCCCCCCTCCAGGGTAGGGAGAGGCCTGGGATAGACGTCACCAACCATGTCCTTGGACGGGCTGGGGCCTATTAACAATAAGTAAATAAGTAGACTGTTCCTTTGTGTCAACTTTTCTTTTCAACTTAATGATGTGTGTGTGTGTGTGTGTGTGTGTGTGTGTGTGTGTGTGTGTTTTAATTTACTGGATGGCTGCTGGCTTTCAAAAAGCTGTAATGGGTCTCAGTGGACTTTGTTTAGCATGGCAACTTTGTAGAGTTTTGTGGTCCATGGATATTCTTGGAATGGCCTTCTCGGGTGTTTACAATGCCAGGGAGGTGGAGTGGAAAGGTCATGGCCTTGGAGGAATGGTGGACCTTCTCTGGTATCTTAGCTCCATCACGTATTAACATGTGGCCCTGGCCAGCTATCTAGTTTCAGTGGGCCTCAGTTTCTTCAGTCTGTGATACCGTAGAGTTGTCAGGATTAAAGGGAATAACTTACCCAAAGTCTATGTATGCAGCCGGTACAAAAGAAATCTTTCCTCTTGTCTTTTGATGAAGACATCTGCCTCTAATTAAGCAAAGCTTAACATGAAGGATAAAATCACTTAAATAAGTCCAGTGGCTCCTTCACCAACTGTGGGGCCACGCCTCCTTGGAGGGCGGGGACCACCTCTTCCGTGTCATTACCCTCCTCCCAGGGGCATGGAGACTACAGAAAGGTTCATTGAATGAATACATGATGGTGTGCGGACACTTAACCTTCACCATAGGTGATTTTTAATGACGAAGCGAAATCACTTCTCACTCAGTCTACTTAAGAAACGCAGCTAAGCCAGACAGATCAAAGAGCCCCGTGATTGTAATAAATTTGGACTAAAATATATCCTTTTGTGGGGAAATTTGAGTTGTCATAAAAAATATCTCGTGCCCAGGACTTGCGTCAGGTGCCCGTGGACTCCAAAGTGTCCTTGAAGCCATTCTGATTGCTAAGGAGAGGTCAAGGTGACTTCTGCCCTCCCTCATGATGGGCTAGACTCCCTCTTCTTCATGCGTTGAAGAAGAGGCTCTGAAGAGGGAAATGAGCTCTAGGTGGAAAGAGGCACTCACCCTGTCACTCCCGTGTGTAGAGCAAGTCAGTCACTGTATCAATCGATTAGTAAGTTGAGCTGCGTGTGGACAATTAGTACCATGGAGGACAGTCATTGATTGAATAAACAGTTATCAAAGATAACAGTACTAATAATAATTATCCCACCACCGCCACCTAACAGAGGGTCTCCTTGGCTAGGGGCTGGAGGTGCCCACGTGAGACTGACAGGACAGACCAGTAGACAAGGGGTGTCAGGACAGACTGGTTCAGGCTAGGAGAGGCAAGAGCCCGGTGCACTGTGGGGGCCCAGGGGTGGGGCCTGCCCTAACTTGATTGACCCCAAAAGGAGTCCCCAAAGAGGTGGTTTCAGAAGAGTGTTCTTGGGAGAGGAGGCCAGTGGTCGATGAGCCACCCAGTGGGGTGGTGGGTAATCCCACTGGGCTGTGTTCTGGAGGGCCATGTGAGAGAGGAGGCTGGAGAGGTAGGCAGGGTGCCAGATCCCAAAAGGCCTCGGGTGCCCACAAAGAAGGGGACTTTATTCTGAGGGACATAGAGATTCATTGAGGGTTTTTAAGCAAGAGAATCTCTTGGGAAAATTAAATTCAACAAACGTTAATGGACAGCGGTCATATACCAAGCTGTATTCTAGTGAAGTGAGCGTGTGCGATCCAACAAGGAGGGAGGGAGAAGGTGGCACTGGAACGTAGATGCTTGGAGGCATCATAAGAACTTTGGCTTTTAGTGAGATGGAAGGTAGCACCGGGTTCTGAGCAGGGGGGAGACCTCTAAAAAGATCCCTCTAACTACCATGCTGAGAAAGGGTTGTAGGTGGGCTTGGGTGAAACAGGAAGACTATCGAGGAGAACAGAAAACCCCAGTGAGGGGGGATGGTGGCTGGACAAGGGGTCACCGCAGAGGCGTGAAAAGTGCGAGGGTTCTGGACTTTCTCTCTCTCTCTTTTTTAGGATGGAGGCAATGGGCTTTGCGGATGGATTGGATAGTTGTGTGAGAGAAAGATGAGTCAAGGATGACTCAAGCTTCGTTGGCCTCCCATGGGGATGACTGTGGGTGGAGGAGGTTTGGGAGAAGATCAGGGGTTCGGTGTTTCTCCTGTTAACTTTGAGGCGTCTGTTGAGCATCCCAGGAGAGATGTTGAGTGGGCAGTCCTGAGTTCACAGCAGAGATCCGGGCTGGAGACAGCCTTGGGAGCCATCGGAGGACAGATGGCATTTAAAACCATCTCAGATGAAATCATCAGGAGACAGATTATGATGGAGAGGACTGAATTTTGAAGCATTACAACTATTCACAGGTTGCAGAGAGGAGGAGAAACCAATCAAGGAGATTGAAGAAGAGGTTTCTCTTCTGTTCAAGACAATTCACCCCCTTCCTAACATTCTTTCTCCTCTCCTCTCCTGGGAGCAAGATTCATAGGTCATCCTCCTCAGTGTCAACGTATCCTTTTCTCCTGGCCTCTCTCCCTCCTTCCCCCCCACCCAGCCCCACCCAGCGATCTGCTGAGATCTCTCTCTTAAAAAGAACCTTTCTTGACTCCTAAGTCCTCCACTTACTTTTACCCGATTTTTCTCTCTCTTTTCTCTCTCTTTT
Source organism: Ursus arctos (assembly GCF_023065955.2). Classification (NCBI taxonomy): domain Eukaryota; kingdom Metazoa; phylum Chordata; class Mammalia; order Carnivora; family Ursidae; genus Ursus; species Ursus arctos. The sequence continues at coordinate 90,024,172 of NW_026622874.1, forward strand.
TTTAAAGGTTTTATTTATTTATTTGTCAGAGAGAGAGAGAGAGAGCGAGCACAAGCAGGGGGAGTGGCAGGCAGAGGGAGAAGCAGGCTCCCCCCTGAGCAAGGAGCCTGATGCGGGACTCAATCCCAGGACCCTGGGATCCTGACCTGAGCTGAAGGCAGATGCTTAACCAACTGAGCCACCCAGCCGTCCCTCTCTCACTCTTTCAACATTAATTGAACAACTACTATATGCTGGGCATGAAGGATGAAGAGACAAAAAAATAGACATTATCCTACTTGAAAGACTATTTCTACTTCCTCTACTTCATAAATATTGTGTGTGTGTACATATAGTGAAATCTAAAGTATATAATCATAAACTAAGGATGTAAATTTTGTACCAAGGAAAATATAATTTAGAGTAAAAGAGCAAGATCAGAAAAAAATAGGATACACATATAAAGGTCACAATGTTGTATAAGAACATAATTGAGCCACCAATCGGATCAGAACTTCCGGGTGAGGAACGGGCAATTAGAATTCCTTAAAAAAATTCACTGAAGTATAATATATTTCCAATAAGATCTCATTCCATAATTATATGGCTCCATACATTTTTATACCCTGAATACTTTACCTAGCCAGCACTCAGATCAAGAAATAAGACACTATTCACACCCAAAACCCACCCCACTCATTGTCATCCTGTCTGGCCAGTGTTCTGCCAGGACCGACAATATTGATCCGCCTATTTCAAATATTTCAAGAATTGCTTTTTGAGTTTCATTGTTTATGAGATCAGATGCTAGTTCCTCAAGGAAAATGAAAGTTTTCTGGCCCTTAATTCTAAGAGAATATTTTTGTCTGGAGTTTCATGTAAGGGACACTGAAAAAATTAGGTAGACTACCCCTTGTCTATTTCCATAACATTTTGGATAGCATATACAAAACTGTGTGTATATAGTCAAATAGCAAATTATGAACTCAGGCTACAGAAGGCCAAAGGTTGGCAATAACCTAGCATCCTTTGAAGGCTGACAAGGGGCAGTCAGAAGGTGAAACCTGGGGAGGGTGGGGTGTTAAATGCCAGAGAGATCAAGCAACGTAGGGGCTGGGGAATGACCCTTGGATTTGGCAAGTAGGAGGCGACTAGCCCAGTTTCCTGCAACTGTGGAGGCATCAGGCAGATTGACGGAGGTCAAGGATGGAATTGGAGGTTCGAAGTGATGGTTTGAGCGGAGACAGCTATTCCAAGATTCATCCTCACGGCGTGGAGAGAGATGGTGGCAGGCCGAGGAGGCTGCCATGTCAAAGGAAGGGTTTTGTTTATTCCCCAGTAGAACAGGAGAGACTTAATCATGTTCTCGGAGAAACAGGTAGTTAAGAAATAAAGGGGAGAAAAAAGAAAATTAAAGAAGCGGGGACGTAGGGGCGCCTGGGTGGCTCAGTTGGCTAAGCGTCTGCCTTTGGCTCAGGTCATGATCCCAGGGTCCTGGGATGGAGCCCTACATGACTCCTGCTCAGTGGGGAGCCTCTCTTTCCCTCTGTCAAATAAATAAATTAAAAAAAAAAAGCAGGGACCCAGACAAACTCTCATACTGTGCATGTGCGCTCACACACACTCAACTTAGCTTGGTTTCTCCCTGTCTTTAACCTTTTCTGGTCATGGCCCCCTCTCCTCCCCATTGTTCTTCTTTGTGTTGAAACTAAGATGGCCCTTAACACCCAGACACCCCCCACAGGGGAGGAGGGGGGCTCTAAGATGTGGTCCACTCGGTCTCTCCCTAAAGAGAAGGTCACTGTGGGTCTCTGCTGGACTTCAGCCATTTGTCAGGGCTGCAGGAGACCTTAGTGAGTGTCTAGCCCGCATCCTATTTCTCACGTGGGGACACTGAGGCCCTAGTCTTCCTGGCAAGGTAGAGACAGAGGCGGCCTAAGCCCAAATCTCGCTTGATCAGAGCATCAACAGGCATTTCCAGAACTCTCCCTCTCCACCTCTCAAACCTGGGTGTTTCTCCAATTTTGCCCTGTGTCAGCATCACCTGGAGGGTTTGTTAGGACACAGGCGCCGTGGGACCCACCCAGAACTTCAGAGTCAGGACTAAGGACTGAGGTGGGGCCATTAAAAGAGCAGAAGAAAGAATGTGTCAATAGCAGGGTACTAGCCAGCAAAAAATACAGATAAACTGAATCCAGTGAATGAAATTAGCAATGGCCTCAATGTCACCTTCCTTAGTGAATAGCCCCACTCTGAACATAAGTTGGCCTCTCCTTTGATTTTCTCCTGGCGGAAACTCCCAGGTCATGCTCTTACCTCTTTGATCAGAACTGTGTCCGGACATTTAGATACTTAGAGCACTGAAATGAACATGGCACCTGCCACAAACATGTAATTCACAACTAAAAACACTAAAAGAGTGCAAAAAAGGTAAAAAAAAAAAAATTGCATCTCCAACAGCGTCCCCCGTGCTGCAGAGCCTGCTGATCTGTGGGCCACGCTTCTAGAATAATGCCCAGGAGGCACAGTGAGCAGGGGAGGCAGGAAGGAGAAGGGAGGAGGAAGGGAGGGAGGAAAGCTGAAGCTGGCTCCTGGGAGATTTCCTTTGAGCTGATCTCATTTCCCTCAGGTCAGGTCTGAATGGGGGGCGGGGGAGAAGTTGGGGCAGTCCACCTTCCAGCCACGAAAGATCCAAGGAGTGCGGCGGGGCGGGGCTGCGCTCTGAGACTAACCCCAGCGGAGTTGGGCTGTGGTTAAACACAGCAAGGCTGAGCAGCACATCGCTTCCTGCGGGGAGGAAAAGCGCAGGGCAGCCTGGCTGGGAACCCCCACCCCCTGGCTGGGCCTCACACCTTCCATTCCACTTGGGCGACTCTTGCCAGCAGCTGCTCATCCCGGATCCCCCAGGGACAGAGGGGAGAGCCTCGATGGGTGTGACCCAAGGTTTTTATTCGGCATATTCCAGTATCTTGGCGCTCAGAGCATATGTCAAGCGAATTCTGTGTTTCTGGCAGGTTATTACGCACTGAATTAGTGTGGTGAAATAAAAACTATAATAAAGCTGTACCAGACTCTTAAATTGTTAAAATTTATTATAAAATGTGCATAGTTATTAACTGACTTTTGCCTGCGTGCATTTGCCTGTGCCTGAAGCCAGAGAGATGAAAAGTGACTCTGTCAAAGGGAGGCCGAGAGTTGGCTCCTGGAATTCTCCAGAGAGCCCCAGCGGGGCAGCAAATTCACAGATTCACGGAGAGCGGGGCTGGCCTCTCCCCGTGGCCTCGGCCTCTCTCGGCGCTGCCCACGGCTCCCCCAGGCTGCAGTCACGGTCCCCTGGGAAGGAAGGCTGTCTGTGGGCTTGAAGGAGGCCCCTGGCAGCCCGAGGGAGGTGTGGAGAAGCGGGCCTTGCGTTCCACCAGTGTTTACGCTCCGAATGCCCTGTTGCTCACCCTCCCTAATCCCGGGACCGAATGTTCCGTGGGGAAAGCTGTTGCAGATGGGCTCGTGCCACGTTCTCTCCTGCCGTCCCCGCAGGCCTGCTTCTTCCGCTGTCTTTTGAGAACCCAGCGCAGGTGCCAAATAGTCCTCAGCTCAGCTCAGGCTGTTCCCTGCTTGGTCCAGTACCAGGGAGCCGCCCACTGGGCTGTCGGAGCGTCCCCAGCATTCTCTAGATGAGGCCAGCGCGTTCCCTGTGCTCACCTCTGTGGGTTGGGGGATGAGTTTCCCTCTGTTGTGGACAGATAGGCTTCCTGCACTCTTTGGGATGGAGGGGGGCCCCTGACTCCCAGTGTGCGTTTTGAATCAGGCCGTAGGGTGCTGTCTGGACGCGGGCTTCAACCCGCTAAGTCCTGCCTTTGAACCAGAGAGGACAGCGACGTCCTCATTGGTTTCTAGCCCTGTGGCCCCTGTTGCCACTCCAAGCCCAGCTGGACTGCGCATGCTCCTGAAGCTGGAAAGACCTGTGCCTGAGAAAGAGCGAGAATGAAAAACTCGGAGTGTTTCCCAGACGCCAAGGCGGAGAGGGTTTTCTCGAGTCCGTGCCACGGCACCCTGGGGTTGCCCTCCGGGGGCTCCATCATCTCCTGGGGCGCCGTGGATTTCCCTCCAGAACATGCGGGAACCGCAGGCACCGTGCCGGGGTCCTGGGGGGGCTGGGCCCTGATCTTGGGTGCGGGGGCTCCCAGCCTTGCGTCTCTGTGGTCCGCGGAGAACTGAGAAGCCTAGCGTCGGTGTAGGCGAGCTCTTGGGTCTTACGTTCCCTTCGGGAGAGGTTTTCCTCCAGATTGTCTCTACTTCTTCCCCGTTTATGTAGTATAGCTGTTCCCTAAGCCTCACGGTGCAGCTTCCCGCTCGGTGGCTGAGCTCCTGCGTCCTCGGGCATGTACTGCTTTCGTTGAGACACCTGTGAGCCCAATTCTCTGACCCTGGGGCACCAAGGCTGCCATCCAGGTGGGGAGCTCTGGGGAGGGTGATCTACATCTTAAGGACAATTAGATGGTTCAGATGGCTTTCTCCCTTCTAACCGCAGAGTTGGAGGGAAATGAAACCGTACCAGCAGAAACCGAAGACACTTAAATTCCAGTGAGACTGTCCCATACCCTGAGTCCCCCTTTTCTTCCCTCTGCCCCATCAAAGCCTTAGGTTTGTTCAGAGAGGGGGGCATAAATAGGGAGAGTCATAAATGTTTGGGTTCAACTGCTTGGGTTTGGGTGAGTGATGGGCTTATTCCTTTCGCACCTCCCCTTCGCAAGGCTGTGCCGCCGCGCACCCAGAAGATAGCGAGATTACAAGAATCTGTAATAAAGTGACATCCAGTTAGTTCATCGGCATCATCTCTTTGGCCAGGCGGTGATTGCCTAGTTTTAAAAGACGGTGAAATTGCCGATATGAGAGCTGGTGCGTGCTGAAGTAGATCATAAAGTGGCCAATTTAAGAGAGCCATGGTGCGCAGCAGAAATCCCACATTTAGGGTCCATTTATATATTCTCCATCTAGTTCCAGAAAGGATGCAAGGCAGTTTGCAAAGATGCATATCCAATTGCGAGACCTAATTAAATAACAAATAAGTGGACAAAGAAAATAAGACAAAGGAAAAACAAGACTGGGAAAGCAAGGAGGGAGCCAGGAGTGAGGTTAGGACACAAAATTCGTGACATCAGACTTTGTGCGTTTGCTAGGGGTGGAACTTGGGGGCAGCCCTGAGCTTTCGCCTCAGCCAACGCAGAGAGGGAAGTAGTCTCTTATTGCAGACCCAGTATCCGTGCGATAAAAGCAAACCAGCTGCTCAGGAGAGGCACAGCTATTCGTGTTCCTGGAGAAGAAAGGAATATTCTCCGCGGGTCCCCGCAAACAGGCTATGGCGTAATGCAATCAGCAGTGTCCTAAACCGCTTTATAACCCGTATGGCAAGGAATTTAATAGGACTGCCCCTTGTAATATTCCTCTAGGAAGGGGGGGATGGTTAGGGTGATAGAGCTGCCCCAAACACTCTCTGAAGGTCTGACTCAATCTTACTCAGAGTTTCGATTATCTATGATAGGCTGCCTTTCCTTCAAGCTGTTCTCCATGATGGATGATTCTATGGTGTAACGTCAGAGGCTGCCACAGTGTTTAAGGGGTGTGTGTGTGTGTGTGTGTGTGTGTGTGTGTGTGAAGGAGATGGTAAAGGATGCGGGTGCACTGGCGTTTGGATAGCCCAAACTATCAGCTTTGTTCCTTTCATTTTTCATATTGAGGTTCCTCATAAGATTTACTTGAAGAAAGGGGTCCCCACTGCTAAAACTAGCTCAAAAATTATAGTTTAGAAAAATATGATGGACTTAACTTAATGGGTGGTTGTTCGCCCAACAGTGTGAGCACTGAGCAGTGAATTTTGAGGTAATTCTCCTTGACAAGTACTTGGAGGGCACCTACCCTGGGATGCTGGTTGGGTACAACCCCATATGCTTTAACAGTTGGTAGAGCTGGAGGTGGCACTGAAATCCTCTTATAAAGACTGAGGTGGTGACCAGGACGCCTTCCTGAACAGAATGCTATGCAGGATGCAGCTCCGGCCTCTTCTCATTGGTTGGCGTTTGACTGGCACCCATTTTGATTGGTCAGTGTCTGCACCCTGTGGGTTGTTACAAATTTTGAATATCACCCTGCCTGTGATTAGGGCTGGGAAATTCCTCAAGGAGAATTTGGGGTCCCATCTAGAGTCCAGACCAAGGCTCTAACAACTTCCCAAACTCTGACGATAGCAGAAAAAAGCTTGATCCAGAAAAAAATTTAAACATTTACCTCGGTGATTAACCTCCCCAATAAACACTGATTATGTTTAACGTTGGACATCATAATTTCCTCTGATATAAACTAGCCACAAATTAAACACCCAGGTCCTAGGACAAGCTAACTTTATGTATGTATTTTTGGCTCTAAGACAGTTAAGTGATGAAGAATGTTTTCTGAATAATGGTGACATTGGGTTTCAGAATAGCGGATCTACATGCTTTCTTCTTGGCAGTGATTAGAGATTAGAGCCACTTGTCTATAACAGCCACTACTAGTTCATGATCATACAACTGTGTTCTCTGTTCGAAAGAGAATAGTGACTGTTCTCTTTTGGTGTTCGGTCCATCCTGGAGGGGCCTCAAGTAATAAAGGTAGAAAATAAGGAGGAAAAAATACAATCCTGCTTTATGCCACTTTCATAGTTTTGGGGTGTTTTCTATGCACCATTTGTTATTCTAAAAGCTGGGGACAGAGCAAGGAACAGAACTGATTAGCTTCCTCCTCTTATAGAGCTTACCTTCTAGTGGTGACATACAGATAAAAATTTAGCAAATATTTTCTATGATGACTTTGAGCTAATTGCAAAGTCTACATCCACTTGGTGTCCAATTGCCTTTTCTCTTGGGTATGGATCACATTTTCCTGTTTGTTTGTACACCTAGGCATTTTGAATTGTGCCCTGGACTTTGTAAACAATATGTGGTAGCGACTCTGGATTCTGTTATGTTCATCCGAAGAGTATTTGTTTATTTGTCGGTGTGTTTGTTTTAGCTGGACGGTAGCTGAAGTGTCCATTCAATTCTCCGAGGCTTAGCTGGGAGGCTTGAGTCCGCCATGACCGTGTAGAGTTTGGGGGTTGACCAGAGGTCTGAAAGTTTTATTCAGGAGATTTGGGTCTCTCCCTCTGTGATTCTCTCCTTTCTGGTGTGTCTCATCCTTTCTAGCTGCTGGTGATGCCCTGAATTCTGTCTTTTGCTTCCTCAGCAGTAAGACTTTGGTGTCTACCCTCACAGGGCACTGATGGGGGGCTGCCCTTGGGAGAAAGCCATACAAACGGGAAGTTGCTCAGTGCCTTTCAATCTTTCAAACATCAACTCCCCTTCAATTTCTTCCTGCTTTGAGTCACTCTCAGTGCCTTTTGAGCATTGTCTTTTATGTCTTGCCCAGACCTTATGACTGTTTTTTGTTATGACTCTTATTTATGACGGAGAGTTGGTTTAATATGAGCTGCTCTGTGATTATTAGGAGCAGAACTCCCAAGCTTAGCAAATAAATAGATAGGTAGGTAGATAGATGGATAGATAAGATCATTTCAGATGGTGATACATGCTGTCTACGATGGCAAAAAATAGTGTCTGGAGTGTGTCTGTGGAGGGGGTACTTTACCTGAGTGATTGGGGAGAACCTCTTAGGAGATGACGTTGAGCTGAGACCTGAATGATAAGGGGAAGCCAGGCGTTCTTGGATCTAGGTGGGAACCTTCCAGAGGGAGCATCAGTATACAGATGCTGACGTAAGAAGAGGCTTGGTGTGTTGCCGAGGCAGGGATTCGGCAGCAGGGATGAGGGGGCAGTCGGAGGGGTAGATCATGCAGGGCCTCACGGACCCCAGTAAGGCGATGGCATTTTATTTTATATATGGTGAGAAATCACTGAAGAATGTGAAGCCGGCCTGATGTGAGCTGCTTTATGCTTTCCAAAGATCACCCTGGCTCTGCGGAGACCAGGTAGGTGTGCAAGCAGCCTGCTTGTTCATCTAGGTAGGGGAGGGTGAAGGTCGGGCCAAGAGTGGCAGCCCAGAAGAGGCCCTGCCACGGGGGATGGGCCTCAGCCGTGTGGAGGCAGACGAGCACTTCACAGCGGGGCAGTGCTGGCCGTAGCTGGTCACCGTCCCCAAAACAAAGACCTGGATGAAGTTGACAGAATGGCTCCTAAGAGACTGTTCCTTCGCCCAGTGGTCACAGCAGAACAGCCCCGTCTAGCCCCATCTGTCTCTCTGTGGAGCCAGGCCTGCAGGACCTGCCCAACAGAAATGTCTTCTTAAAACCCCACAAAATAAGGTGTCTTGGTCTGAAATTCGACACATGTGCCAGAGATCCGTGCTGGTCTCTCTCTGCTGTGTTTCCTGGGAATTGGCCGGTCCTGGGGTCTCCTGCTCAGGGACAGGAAGGCAGAAATTCAGATGCATGTATTTTCCAGAGCAGCTGGATTATAAAATGTGAGGCCTCCTTCTAGAATGCCGAGGTGGTGTGGACCCTTTCCAGAGGGTGCGTGTGGGTCTCCTAGGGAGGTAATAATTGCCACCCTGTCCCAGAGGCAGGATCTCAGGGGTCTCCTGGGGCAAGGTTATCTGGGGAGCCAGGCCTCCGAGGACAGAGATAAGGAAGGAGACTCCTCCCTTGACATGTGTGGGTGGCCTGGCACTTTCTGCCCTGGGGCTAGGTTTTCCCTGTGGCTCCTCAGAAAATTGAAGTTTGAGATTGAAAGAGAACGAAGAGAGAATAAAGAGAATGGGCAATAAAACAGACACACAAATTCTGAATAAACACTCAGTAAAAATCAAGACAAGGTGATAACATCAGATGAAATTGGTGAGATGAGTGTCTGAGAGCCAAGCCAACAGAACAAGAAGTTAAAAACGGGAGAAAAGAGAGACAAGATGGTAGAAACTGACATGAAGGATTAAGAGCAAGTATTAAAGATGTAAATGATAAATGTGTATTGAAATGGAATCTCACTGGAAGGGAATGTTTTGAGAAGTCAGAAGTCAGCAGAAAGCATGATGCCAGGTGGGGCTTGCAGCAGAAGCGAGGGCTCCTTGAAACTGACAGTTCCGCGAAGAGGGAACTCTTATTAGAGGCAAGAGGAAGGTCTAGAACTAGCTAGAGCCCTTCTTGAAAGGGTGGAGTCCAAACGCGGTCTGGGCCCCTTCCCTTCAGGCTTAGGCAGTTGTGGTCTCACGCTCACGAGTCTGGGCTCAGGACAGCTCCCAGAACGAGCACCTGCTGTGGGCAACAAGGAAATGAGGCAATGAGGACCCACCAGTGTTCCTGTGCCTGGCAACCTGGGGACCTAGACCAGCCCGTCTCCTTCCGAAGAACTCTTGTCTTTGCTGGGTGTTGTGTAAGAGGGCAGTCCCTTATCCCAGGGACCCGGTGGCGAGATGAATGCAGCTTCTCCCTGTCTCTGCACCCCTGCCCCTGCCCCATGGCCTCCAGGGGAAAGGAGCCCCAAAATTCAGGTGTCCGTCTGCAGTGAACGAAGCCTCTCAGGCAGCATCTACCATGTAAAAAGCAGCAGCTGTTTGGGGTTGCAAGAGGCCATGCAGCCTGTGTGGGGTGCGGGGCGAGATCAGGTAATTTCATCCCGGGCTGGAGCAAAGCCCACGTGCGGTGTGAAGTCACATCTGCAACGTACGTGTCTGGCTACATCTTACCTTATTCTTCCAAGCTTCTTTCTGGTTATGTCTTCATACAGTGCTAGGCTTAGGGTTAGGCTTAGGCTTAGGCTTAGGGTTACGCTTAGGCTTAGGGTTAGGGTCAGGGTTAGGGTTATAGCAAGCACTTGACCTGCATACGCACCCTGGAAATGCTCAGAAGATCGGGCCGATCGGGGGCGCCTGGGTGGCTCAGTCGTTAAGCGTCTGCCTTCGGCTCAGGGCGTGATCCCAGAGTCCTGGGATCGAGCCCCACATCAGGCTCCTCTGCTGGGAGCCTGCTTCTTCCTCTCCCACTCCCCCTGCTTGTGTTCCCTCTCTCGCTGGCTGTCTCTTTAAAAAAAAAAAAAAGAAGAAGAAGAAGAAGATCGGGCAGATCGCTGTGATGTCTCCAAGGCCAGCTGGGGCTAGAGATATCTGGGCCACCAGTACTCCTGCAGTCAGGACTAGGAGCACCTGCCAAACCCAGCATCTGAGGATTACCCAAGAAGACCCAGCTATGAGTCCTGAGTTAAAAATGACCAGTAGGTGCCCTGCCCACAGGTCCCACTGGGCAGCAGTGAGGGAGACCAAGTGTGCCTAGGGATCTTCTTTCTTCTACGCTTCTCAATGGATCAGGGTCTGCCCGACCAGGAAGCAGAATTACTGTTTAGGATGTAAAGAGCTTGAACCACTGGAGGCCCATCAAGACCGGGTTGACCAAACGAGTGTCCCACTGGAAAGCTCTCTCACGGTCCAGGAGCCCTAGGTGAGCTGGGAGAGAGGTGGGGGAGGACCGTTGCCCAAAAGTGCCAGCAGTGGTGGGTATAGAGCCGTGGGCATGTCCTGGGCCCGGTGCTGGACACTGTGGTGAATGTGGGGACTGCCATCCTCCAGAGCCCTGGGGTGGGGGTGCCCAGCTCCTCCCAAAGATGAGGAATGGGGAGGCACAGGCAGGCAGCATGGGGAGCTCCCGGTGAACTTGGAGACCCAGGGATCCCTGGGTGGGGCTCAGAGCACAAGGCCACTGTGACGGCGTCTGAGGGCCCTGGATCCCAGGGCAGCCAGGGTTACCCCAGACCTATTGATGAGTCCCCACAACCATGACTAATGAACATGAATTGCTAATGGACGCCTCTCCATTCTCAAAGCCTCTGCCAACACTGCCACCAAGAATAATAAGCATTTAGAAACTAATTATACATCTGGACAAATCTGTTTCAGTCTACTGGATTGAACATAATCTTATTAAAATATAATGAACACATTCAAATACACAATGCCTGGCAGAATAGTCACTGAGGAGCCAACCAGTGCTGGCAAGGGCGTGCGGGCTGCTAACAGAGAGGGGCTGCAGGGGCCTGGTGGGAGTGGAGCCCCCTTGGGCCTGTAATTGATTTCCTTGTCACTTCTGCTTTAGGGCCTGAATCTCCCGCCTCCCATCTGATGCGGGCTTGTCTACACAAACTAGTGGTGGTTCTATACCCGGATTTTGTTATCTGGCGTCTAATCTTTGTCCCATTTGGGTTGGAGGGATGATGTAGGGGTTGCAGGATGCTTCCAGCACGCTGGTGGCCACAGCCTTCAACCGTCTGGGCACCCAAAGCCCACGGAGCAGGGGGCCTTGCCGAGCCCACGGCGTGGGAGGCCGCGCCCAGGTCCTCCCTAGGAGACAGGATGGAGGGCACCAAACCGCCCAGCTGTTCCCCAAACCCCGGCCTCTAGATCCCCATCTGGACCTTCCTGACCTGGACTTACGGAGCGCATCTCCAGGTCTCCAGCTGGGGTGAGGACTCAGGCCTCTACTGGGAGTCCCCGAGGAGCCGAGCCTCCTCTGGAAGCGGACCTGGCACCTGGAGCCTGTTTGGGCCAAGCACGCCCTGGCTCAAGGCTCTGGCCTCGGCTCCTTGTGGCTTCTTGCTGCTGTCCTGCCCTCCTCTCTCCCTTGTACCAGCCCAGCCTGGTGCGGTCCTCGGCTGGGTGCGACATCCCAGATGGAGACTGGAAAGTGTCAAGGGTGGAGTGATGGGGCCCTTACAGGCATGGCAGTCAGCTTCTGGAAGAGCATCACCATGGTGCAAAGGCAAATAGAGTCTGGGGCCAAGGTGGTTTGTTTCTGCGCTGCCTCTAAATGGGAGTTCTTGGACCCTGGGGAGTAAGTTCATCAGAGACTGGTGAGGGCAGCCGAGGGGGAGAGCCTGACTGAGGCCGGTGGGCCGGACATACAGCCACGTACAAGCCTCTTCCTCCTGCCTGGGCTCCCAACCATCTCAGCCCCTGCCCTGGCTTCCAGATTTGTCCCAGGAGGTTCCTCTCGAATGAGACCGGGAAACAGTGGTTCACAGGCCAGAGCTAGCCCGCACAGGGTTTTGCCTCTGCTGCTCTTGGGTTGTTGTGTTTTTTATTTTGTTGTTGTTTTAAAACTTTGATGTAGTTGCCAGCCTTTAAAAATCAGCTGATTTATTATTTTCACAATCTGGATTTCTAGTTCTTCTTTAAACACCCCATCTGGCCATGCTGGGACATAGCCCCTCGCAGCAACGATCGGTTGGTGACAAGCTGTGGTTACTCCTTTGGACAAAGGGAATCATTCCGTCAAGGTCTCCTGCCACCCCTTGCTAGACATTTGGCTTTTTTTTTTTTTTTTTTTTTTGCCTCTTTACATGACTGCCCCGTTCCTGTAGGCCCTGGGGTCTCCATGCCCTCCTGTATAATAAGGAGCTAGTGGACGCACCAGCAGTGGACCCCATACTAGTATGAATTAGACGAGTGCTTAGCCAAGAGAGGGTTGCAAACTTTGTCAGCTCTGGCTGCCTAACGAAATACTGGGGGACTTCGATGACAGACATTTATTTTTCACAGCTCTGGAGACTGGAGGTCTGAGATCAGGGGGCTAGCATGGCCAGGTTCGGGTAAGAGCTCTCTGCCTGGCTTGTAGACAGCCACCTTCTTGCTGTGCCTTCCCGTGGAGGGATGAGAGAGAGAGAGAGCGCGCGCGAGAGAGAGAGAGGAAGAGAAAGGGAAGAAGAGGTGGAGGGAGAGGGAGAGTGATTGTTTCTTCTTCTTCTTCTTCTTCTTAAAGATTTTATTTATTTGACACAGAGAGAGAGACAGCCAGAGAGAGAGGGAACACAAGCAGGGGGAGTGGGAGAGGAAGAAGCAGGCTCCCAGCGGAGCAGGGAGTCCAGTGAGGGGCTCGATCCCAGGACTCTGGGATCACGCCCTGGGCCAAAGGCAGATGCTTAACGACTGAGCCACCCAGGTGCCCCTGTTTTTTCTTCTTATAAAGCTACAGTCCTATAGGGTTAGGGCTCAACACTTATGACCTCAATTGACTTCAATTGTTTCTTTAAAGGCTTTGTCTCCAAATACACTCACGTTGGGGGTTAGAGCTGCTGCCTATGATTCGGAGGGGACACAGTTCAGTCCTCAGCATATCTGGATTTCAGGATGTACATTTGGAGGCAAGAGGACAGCCATTGGAAAGAGCAATTAAATGACCAGCAGGGTGGGGGGAGGGTCTCAGGCCATCCAGGCATGTCACAAAAACGGAAACAAATACTAAAGAAAGGGATAGACTTGGCAACGGTGAAAGCTGGGGACACATGGGGATGCACGGCTGATGGTCCCTGGCCCACAGCCCCCACCTCTCAGCTGTGCTGGGAGAGAGGCTTTAAGGAAAACTCAGGACATCCTTTCACACACATTTGCTTGGCTTAGCCACATTCACAATTTACACTGGACGCTTCCAAACTCTGCTCTTCTGCCACATGTCTAGGAAGTTCTGTGCTCCTGTAAGAGAGGCCGGTGGTGTAGAGAGAGCAGGTGGTATGAGGTCCTTCCACACCCCATCACAGGAGCTCCTGGTCTTGCATCAGGAGGGCCTCTGGCCTGCGAGAGAGGCTGTGTGACCTTTAGAAGTTACTCAGCCTCTCTGTTTCAGTCTCTCCAATTGTAAACTGGGGAGCGACAGGGTTAGTCTCTTTTGCAGGTTGCTGTTTTGATTTTGGCCCATAATTTTAAGGCCCGATGAAGGACCCAGCCCTGTGTGGGCACACAATGTGAATGATCCCTTCCCAGTCCCATCACAGGCCATCTGGAGCTCCTGCCGAACTTCCTCATCCTGGGCCCTTCCAGTCAGACCCCAGCGTGTGAATCAGCCTCCTACCCCGTGCTCCCCACCTGGGCAGGGCAATGAGAAGATACGGCATTAGCTGCTAATTCAGTTCTCAGCTGCTGATGCCTAATTGCCCTCAGGAGTATTTTCATCTTAATAGGGGACTCTTAAAAGCAGAAAGCCTCCGAGACAGCAGGGACATCGTGGAAGCAGAAGGAGAGGGAGCATGCGTGCATGTGTGTGTAGCAGACCTTGTCTCTGCTGGGCTGGCCAGCAGTGAGAAGCAGGTATTAACGTCTGGCCCTGCACGGGGCGGTCCACAGGTCTGAAGGTGGGACTCGTCTGCTCCAGCGAGGCTCAGGGCCCCAGCCTGCACGGCCTCCTGGGAATGTTCTCAGGGAGCTGGCCGAGCAGGACCAGCCATGGTTGAATGCTGTCCTACCAGGAAAGCCAGACCTGCGGCTGTGGCCACCATGATCTGGGAGCTTCTTTTTAGGGGTGGGGAGAGGGCTCCTCCAGGGAGAGCTGGGAGCACGGGGGTTTCTCTGTCCTATGGTAGACTGGTTCTGGAAACTTTTTCTAAGGCTGGGGAAAAGGACTTCAACCAAGGCCTGGAGCTTGAGTTGGAATGTGAGGTATTTTTTTAAATGTTTTTATTTAAATTCCAGTTAGTCAACATACAGTGTAATATTAGTCTCAGGTGTACAATATAGTGATTCAACAATTCTATACATTACTTAGTGCTCGTCATGATAAGTGTACTTTTTTTTTTAATTTGAGAGAGAGAGAGAGGGCATGTGCAGTGGGGAGGGGCAGAGGGAGAGAGAGAGAGAGAGAGTCTTAAGCCGACTCCCCACTGAGCATGAAGCCTGATGTGGGGCTCAATCTCATGACCCTGAGATCATGACTTGGGCCAAAATCAAGATTGGACGCCTAACTGACTGAAAGACCCAGGTCTCCCCATGATAAGCGTACTTTTAATTCCCCTCACCTATTTCCCCCTTCCCCCACCCACCTCCCCTCTGGTAACCATCAGTTTGTTCTCTATAGCTAAGAGTCCGTTTCTTGGTTTCTCTCTCTCTTTTCCTTTGTTTGTTTTGTTTCTTAAATTCCACATATGAGTGGAATCTTATGGTATTTGTCTTTCTCTGACTGACTTGATGTCCTGGTTTGTTTTTCCCACAACAGGTTCCATGGGGCAGGATTGGGGGACAGGGATTGGGGATCCGTTCGTCCAATGGCTGTCCCTGGATAGGCACAGAAACCAACGGGCATGCAGGCTCATCTGTGCTACAGATGACCGCTGGGGCCCCCGTGGGCCAGGGTGGGGTCCCAGTGGCAGTCAGCACTCTGGGTCCATGTCTCTGTATCTTTCATTGTCTGGGGAAGAGTCTCAGCCAGGAGACTGGGCAATGCTTCACCCCAGTGAGGGGAGCGTGGTGAGAGGCAGGGAGCCAGAGCCCACACGAGGGTTCATAACTGAATCCTGGGCCCCAGAAAGCAAAGAGAGCTTTCCTGGCCCCCAAAGGTCCTGACATGTTCGGGACACATGGTAGGGTGCCATGTTTGCCAACTATGCTTGGGCCATGGCACGTGTGTGAGTGACATTTGTGTGATGCACCAGGTAAAGAGAGAGGCTGCAGGTGGCCAGAGGGACCCCGCGAGGAGGCTCGGGTGGATCCCCAAGGGCTGGGCACGAGGGGCACTAGCCAGGTACACCTAGTAGCATCTCTGAAGAAAGTTAGTGGGCCCCAGTGGGGAGCTCAGGAGGGGAGCCGTGTTTGTTCCCAAACACCGTATGCACGTTCCTGCTTCCGCCACCGACCAGCTCTGTGCCTCGTGGCTCAGTTTCTTAATCTTTAAAATGGGGATAATATTAATACCTACATCATAGGCTTATTATCAGGATCAGATGAGTAAAGTCATGTAAATTGCCTAGAAGTATGCTCAGTATGGAGTGCTTAGTTTGTGTCAACTATTACTAGGTATTTCACCCAATTTAAGATGTCAGTGATTGTAAAAGTCACCCTGATTTCTAAATATAAAAATATTTAGAGTCTTGGAACTGATGGTATTATTTGGTGTTGATTATGAGGGGATCAGAACAAAAGGAAGCCAGATCCTGCCCCCTGTGCCAACACAGCTAGTAGGACGTGATGTAGCTTAGAAGATCTTCCTTCGGTTGGAGGCTAGATGTGGGTCCAAGATGGCAGGACCTGGGTGAGATTAATGGCGGGGGGCAGTAAGGGGTCCCAGCAGAGCTAACTGGGCCCTGCAAGCTGAGGCTGGTAGAATTACTGAACACCAAGTCCTGTTGGGCTGAGCCCACTGGGACTTTTGAAAACCAAACTGAGGCAGCAGATATCCCCTCCTTTCTTGCTATGTTCCACGCAGGACTCCCTAGTTATGTTAATATCCTTGTGCTATGACGTAAGACTAAGGATACACGTCTCTTAAATTTGGTTGCTATTATTAGTAACAACGTAGTTGCCACTTACCTTCCAAAATCACGACACACCACTGCATATAGCCACTGCATTTAAGAACAATTCCTGTAACAAGGTCATGGACCAAAGGAGTATCTGTAACTGTGGAAATTCTAGCCACTGTGATAGGCTTATGTGACAGAGATCATTCTGAGTGAAGGTGGATTATTTGGAATGCCTCCCAGCACATCCTGTAGACAGTTGACTTAATGGCATCCAACATTCATTCAACAAACATTTACTGGGTGTCTACTAATGCCAAGCCCTGAGCATATCTGCAGGGACAGGGCCAACTGTCACGTCAATGATCACAGCCAGGGTGGCAGAAACTCTCTTATGCCATCTTACTCAGCCAAGGAAAGCTAAGAAAATGTCCCTGTCCTGTCCCCTCATTTCTAACCTGGCTTCTGCATCTCCATATCTACTTATCTCAGCAAACGCTCGTGAACGTCAACCCCACTTAAATGCAAAACTGACCATATGTGTCCAGACCATATTTTTCCTTTAATTTGCACACAAGATATGGTGTCAAGATCCATACATATCACATCCTGTTTCCAACCATTTAAAAACCTTATTATGGAAAATTTCAAATATGCACAAAAATAGAGACTAGTGTAATATGATGTATAATTTCATGTGTAACTACTTCATCATGTATTTCTAGCAGATAAAAATGCTTTTTATTTAATGTAACTCAAATACTATTATCACTGTCAACAGAATTAACAGTAATTCTTCATTATCATCCCCATGTTCTATTTTCCCTGTTGTCTCAATTATGTAGTTTATTCAAATCAAGATCCAAATTAGGTCCATACATCACAATTGGTTCGATAGTTCTTTTAAGTATCTTTTAACCCATAATAGTTGCCCTCCCTTTCTTTCCGTACCATGTATTTGTTATATAATACCATTTATATACCATATAATTTGTCCTGGAGGACTTGCCACATTCTGGTTTTGTCTTACTCTATCCCGATTGTTATTTATTGATGCTCTCATGACCCTATATTTCTTTTTTTTTTTTTTTAAAGATTTTATTTATTTATTCGACAGAGATAGAGACAGCCAGCGAGAGAGAGGGAACACAAGCAGGGGGAGTGGGAGAGGAAGAAGCAGGCTCATAGCAGAAGAGCCTGATGTGGGGCTCGATCCCAGATCGCTGGGATCACGCCCTGAGCCGAAGGCAGACGCTCAACCGCTGTGCCACCCAGGCGCCCCCATGACCCTATATTTCTGTCTGAGGGCTTGATTGGATTTATGTTCTGTTCTTTATATGAAGAACACTTTTAGGTCACGCTGTGTGCTTCTTATTGTCTCCCATCAGAAGGCACTTAATATCTGGTTGTCCCACTTTGTTGATGTTAAGATTGAGATTCCATCAGCCTGACTCACCCATGACCAAGTTCCCTATCAATATTACACCTAATGATTTTAGTAGCCATTGATGATTATTACCTAGATGTATTATTTCATTATAGGTGGTGAAATGGTGATATTCTATCATTCCTTCTTAATTTATAACTTGTGATTCCTCTCTAAAGAATTGTGTCTCGTCAATAGTCTATATGGAAAAGGCAGGGTACATTGCTTGATTATTCCCTTTCATTTATCATTTAAAAAAAATAATAAGCAGTGGGTGCCTTGGCGGTTACATTCATTTCAGTTTTCAGAATAAAAGTTTGTCCTATATCTGGCCACTAGACATGTCTTCAGATTGGTTCCTCTATCACATGACATCATCGGGAGCTCACCTGTATTCAGGCCTGACCAGAAGTCCCAGGCTGACTTTGACATTTCCTCCCATGGAGCTGACTAGTTATAGCTGGACCTGGTATTTAGAGACCACAGTATGAGTGCTAGTGGTGCTCGTTGCTACTGAGTTTTATTACTGTGAAACCTTTCCAGTGACAGAGCTGGGACATGCATATTCTTGAAAGAAAAGTAAATCCTGAATTCATACTAATATTCTTTTTTTTTTTAAGATTTTATTTATTTATTAGACAGAGAGACAGCCAGTGAGAGAGGGAACACAAGCAGGGGGAGTGGGAGAGGAAGAAGCAGGCTCATAGCAGAAGAGCCTGATGTGGGGCTCGATCCCATAACGCTGGGATCACGCCCTGAGCCGAAGGCAGATGCTTAACCGCTGTGCCACCCAGGCGCCCCTGAATTCATACTAATATTCTTATGCAAATTAAATTTCAGGGTTTTAAGTTCACTTTAAAGTTTTATATTTATGTCTCTTTAATGCAGAAAAAATCTTGGTTCCTAATGATATTAGCTTATTTATGATTTCTTGCTTTTTTTCATCCTTTGGATCTGTCTCTCACTTGGAATGTGCAATCAAAATATTATGCTTTAAGGAATTTGTTTTTGTTCATTTTTTTTAAAAAGTAGGCTCCATGCCCAGTGTGGAGCCCAACATAGGGCTTGAACTCATGACCCTGAGATCAAGATCCCAAGCTGAGATCAGGAGTCAGACACCTAGCTGACTGAGCCACCCAGGCACCCCTGTTTTAAGTAATTTGAAAAAAAAAAATCTTCTCTTCAACGTTAAGCCATCAACCTGAAATACAGTTGTGTCTGCATGTTTTCGTTTATTTTTATTTCTAGGAATTGCTTTACTTTTCCTTTTGATATAATTTTTAAACATGTAAAACTTCTAATTTATTTCTTTTTGCCATTGTAGTAATAGCCTCTGGCTATTATTTATTTCTTCTAACTCAGTATTGTTTCTATAGGTGAAGTCTAATAAGTTCTATATGTTAGTTTTACATCCTGCAAGTTTCTAGATTCTCTTATTATTTGTAATGGGTTTTTCATGGGTTCTGTTGGGTTTTCAGATATACAATTATATTATCTCTAAGGAGAGCTGGTTTCATTTTATTTCTTCCTTTCCAATCTCATGCCTCTAATTGCTTGTCTATTCATGTTGGTTAATGCCTACAATACAGTATTAATAGTAGCAGAGGCACTAACAATACAGTGAATAGTAGGGGTGATAGAGACTTTACCTTGATTTTAGCCATTAAGTCTCTGATGTTACCTCAAAGGTAAAAGTCTGGATGCTGACTTTTGAACTGATGTGGATGTATATGTATTTATGTTGAAGAAATAGACAGTTTCGGGGCGCCTGGGTGGCACAGCGGTTAAGCGTCTGCCTTCGGCTCAGGGCGTGATCCCGGCATTATGGGATCGAGCCCCACATCAGGCTCCTCTGCTATGAGCCTGCTTCTTCCTCTCCTACTCCCCCTGCTTGTGTTCCCTCTCTCGCTGGCTGTCTCTATCTCTGTCGAATAAATAAATAAAATCTTTAAAAAAAAAAAAAAAGAAATAGCCAGTTTCCTATTTTACTGTGGTTTTCAACTTTCAGTTTAATTGCTCAGAGCCATTTATAGTTCTTGGTTTTCAGTTTGAGAAACTAGGGTTTAGGATACTTTGCTTATGTGACTCTGAGCCAGGACATGAAGGGCTATCAGGGCTCTTGAGGAATAGCACTTGCAGAATTACATTGCAGGTGCTTTTGAGGAACTAGTCCCAGTTTTCAGACTTGGGTTAGAGCCTTGGCTTTGCCTGGGTATACATGTTATTTTCATATATCCAAATGATTTTGGATAGAAATAGGGAGAAAGAGGCGCCTGGGTGGCACAGCGGTTAAGCGTCTGCCTTCGGCTCAGGGCGTGATCCCGGCGTTATGGGATCGAGCCCCACATCGGGCTCCTCTGCTATGAGCCTACTTCTTCCTCTCCCACTCCCCCTGCTTGTGTTCCCTCTCTCGCTGGCTGTCTCTATCTCTGTTGAATAAATAAATAAAATCTTAAAAAAAAAAAAAAGAAATAGGGAGAAAATGATTTTTCACTTTTACAGTACATTTAGGGGAACCTTTAGCATGTGCTTTTGTATTTTTCAGAAACTCAATGGACATTTCCTGTGTGCGAACCAGTGGTTTATTTTTTTCTTTTATTTTGGATACTCCTTGGTATTAAAATATTTTCAATGAGGGTGGACAGTCACTTCTGCAGGAGGACAGAGTCTCAGGGTCCGTAAACATAAGCACAATGGTCAGAATTTTTTGCTCATCAGCACTCTGAGCAGCGTTTTCTTCTTTGACAATATCTCTCCTATAAAAGGAGCTCCAGTGCTCACATGTCCCAGTAAATGCAGCACTTCGCTTTGGGGCTGGCTGGACCTCACACTATACCTCTGACTTCTTGCTCTCAGCAAGTGGTACCCCACTAACTACCACATGGCATGACCCACCCCACGCAACATTTTGTCCAAAAGTACCTTCCAAACAGAATTATATTAAAGGGAACACTTGTGCACTATTGGTGAGATTGTAAATTGGTACAACCACTATAGAAAACATTATGGAAGTTCCTCAAACAATTAAAAAATAGAATTTCCATAAGATCCAGTAATTCCACTTCTGGGTATATATTCAAAGGAAATAAAGTCACTACCAAAGAGATATCCCTACTTTCGTGTTCATGGCAGCATTATTCACAGTAGCCAAGATATGGAAACAACCTAAGGGTCCATCAATAGGTGAATCAATAAAGAAAATGTGATATATATCAGTCACGTATATCTCTATCTATTATCTATCATCTATTTATCTATCATCTATCTATCTATGTCTTACACACACACACACACACACACACACACACACGTACATACACTCATTGGAATATTAACCAGCCAAAAAAGAAGGAAATCCATGCTACAACATGGATGAACCTGGAGGATATTATGCTAAGTGAAATAAACCAGGGGCCCCTGGGTGGCTCAGTCAGTTAAGCATCCAACTCTTGGTTTCAGCTCAGATCATGATCTCAGGGTTGTGGGATGGAGCTCCACGTCAGGCTACCTGCTCAGCACGGAGTCTGCTTGAGTTTCTCCCTCTCCCTCTGCCCTTCCCCGCCCCCGCACACATGTGAACTCTCTTTCTCTGCCTCTAAAATAAATAAATAAATCTTTAAAAAAAATAAAAAGAAGTAAGCCAGACGCAGAGTGACAAATAATGCATGACCCCACTTAGATATGCAGAATCTTAAAAAAAGTTGAGCTCAGAGTACAGATAATAGAATGTTACCAGGAGCTAGGCGTGGAGGAAAGGAGAAATGTGGGTTAGAGGGTACAATATTTTAGTTATCAGATACATTCTGGAGACCTAGTGTACAGCAGGAGGACTATAATTAATGATAGTGTATTATATACTTGAAATACACTAAGAAGTAGTAAGAGAAAGGCATGATGAACAAAGAGCTAGGATTGGATTCCATTGTAATAAAATACATTTTATTTGTGGATCAATTTGATGACACATGTGCGGAAGGTTTTGAGAGAAAAGACCCGCATGCAAAACCCTTTTCAAACATTACAGAGCATACAGTTATGATTATAATGTGTCTGTCAACAACTGTACAATAGAACAGGGGCTACAAGACATGAAAGACTCTAACTTTATGCCTGTTATGGTCAGAATGGTGGGAGCATTCTTGGTGGACATTTTTATTTTATTTATTTTATTTTATTTTTTATTATAATAATATTTTTTATTATATTATTAGTCATCATACAGTACATCCCTGATTTTTGATGTAAAGTTCGATGATTCATTAGTTGCATGTAACACCCAGTGCACCATGCAATACGTGCCCTCCTTACTACCCATCACCAGTCTATCCCATTCCCCCACCCCCCTCCCCTCTGAAGCCCTCAGTTTGTTTCTCAGAGTCCATAGTCTCTCATGCTTCATTCCCCCTTCTGATTACCCCCCCCTTTCTTTATCCCTTTCTTCTCCTACCGATCTTCCTAGTTCTTATGTTCCATAGATGAGAGAAATCATATGATAGTTGTCTTTCTCTGCTTGACTTATTTCACTTAGCATTATCTCCTCCAGTTCCGTACATGTTGCAGCAAATGTTGAGAAATCATTCTTTTTGATGGCTGAGTAATATTCCATTGTATATATGGACCACAACTTCTTAATCCAGTCATCTGTTGAAGGGCATCTCAGCTCCTTCCACCATTTGGCTATTGTGGACAATGCTGCTATGAACATTGGGGTGCATATGGCCCTTCTCTTCACTACGTCTGTATCTTTGGGGTAAATACCCAGTAGTGCAATGGCTGGATCATAGGGTAGCTCAATTTTTAACTTTTTAAGGGACCTCCACACTGTTTTCTAGAGTGGCTGTACCAGCTTGCATTCCCACCAACAATGTAGGAGGGATCCCCTTTCTCCACATCCTCTCCAGCAATTGTTTCTTGCCTTGTCAATTTTTGCCATTCTAACTGGTGTAAGGTGGTATCTTAGTGTGGTTTTGATTTGAATTTCCCTGATGGCTAATGATTTTGAACATTTTTTCATGTGTCTGTTAGCCATTTGTATGTCTTCATTGGAAAAGTGTCTGTTCATATTTTCTGCCCATTTTTTGATTTGTTTATTTGTTTCTCGTGTATTGAGTTTGAGAAGTTCTTTGTAGATCTTGGATACCAGTCTTTTATCTGTAGTGTCATTTACAAATATATTCTCCCATTCCATGGGCTGCCTCTTAGTTTTTTTGACTGTTTCCTTGGCTTCTTGGTAGACATTTGAAATGGGACTTAGTCTAAATAATCAGTCTGGGAAATATTTGGGGTTCCTAGAAACTAAGTAGAACCATTTACCCCCTACTTATGAATTCTTTATGCCAAAATACGCAGGCTTGTACACTGTAAACATAAACATTAGATTTTCAGCCATACCTTACTCCCACAGTATTGTAATTTTAGATACTCCAAAAGGGACCAAAATCCATGAAGGACTGAGTTTGCCTGTGACCCATGTACCCGAATAGATAGTCAGAGACACTGATGCTGGCATGACAAGTTGACCAATTCACGCAGAATGCATCCCTAATTCTCCCTTCCTCGGACGCAGGCACAGGGATCCGTTATGTTCTTAAAAGGTGGGACTGAAGGGCAGAATCAAGACCTCCCCTCCCAGATACTCTAGGACAAATTGACTCTTTGAACTGAAGGAGGAAGAAACTTCCTTCTTTGGCGTGTGTTTTGTGTCTGTGTCCCCATCTGGATTCTGGGTTCTGTGGGGCTTTATCTATGGTGCATTCACTTCTGTGCCACCGCCACCCCATCTCACTGTGGGTTCAACCCAACACCCATCTGAACAGAGTGGGTGTGCAGCCACTGCCTATTAGGTGCACAAGGAAGGAATTAATAATGATAGCTAGCATATGTAGTACTCACTCTGTGCCGAGCACTTTACAATAATCCTAAAAAGTAGGTGCTGTTATTTCGAGGTCTATTTTGCAGAGGAGGGAAGTGAAGCACAGAGAGGTCAAGAAACTTGCCCACAGTCACACAGCCCATAAGTGGCAAAGCCAGGATTTGAACTGCATGGTCTCATTCAATTAGCCATGTTCTTAAACACATCACTACCCCCAATCTCTGCATATTATGGGTTGGTAAAAGAGATGGAGCAGATGGAGCCCTTGAGTGGCCCGGAGTGCCTCACAGTGAGTGGCCAGTGCTCAAGGAACATTTTAGGTGTTAAAGGAAGTGGTTGGGTCATTTGTCAAAATGAAAAGTTGAGGAGGATGCTAATGTGGGTCCAGGAATTAGCCCAAAGCTCTGACTTCAAAACTTGGGCTCTAAAACCAGCTCCTGGCTGACCTTTCAGATGATAATAAAGACAACTGGCAAACGGGCATGAAGGAGACATTCTAGAAATTAATTCTCATGAGGAAATGAGGTAAGCAGTTAATTTGGGAACAAAGAGTTATTTTCAGTAGGCGTTTACTGCGGGTCCCAAGGTGCGTAAGGCCAGTGGGGACTTGGGCGGTTGCATACCATGGCTCTCGTCTTTGAGAAGCTCCTAGTGAAATGGCAAGATGGAGGTCCATCTTCTATGCGGAAGCCAACTTAGAGTGCCTCATTCGTTGGCCATGGGCCTGTCCGTCCCAGCCTGTGGAGGGCCGCTTGGTGTCCCCCCATTGTGTGTCAAGCCGGCTATGACCTGGAGAGGAGCATTCTGGTGAAATGGCTTCTGGCTGGACGAGCCAAGTCCCTTCCTGGCTGAGGGACCAGCCCCTGGCTTTGTGTCTCTCTGGCACATCTTGAGAGCCGCAGTGAAGGGCCCCAGAGGCCAGCCGAGCCGTGCGCAATCAGTCCTCATGGGGAGCTGCCACGTCCGGTGCCCAGTGCTCCTGTTGGGCTATGAGCAAGTTCCAAGTAATTAAGTGGATTGGGTTCTAATGCCCTTGTGACCATCCTCTGGCAGGTCCTATTGATGTCTTGGCAGCCAGACTAGCCCTGGAGGGGGCCCTGCCCTGGCGTCCACTCTGCCTGGAAGGGACTGATGAGGGAGGGGACTCGACGTATTTAGAAGTTCGTGTGCATGGGGAGCTGATTACTCTGCTTCGAAATCAGTGTTTGCTACCAATCACAACTTTCATGGTGCTAGGCTTTTCATGGCAACTAAAAGCCTGTCTGGAAATAGAATGTCACTTTCCTTTCGCATTTCTACCGTAATGACACAGGAAACTCGTTTTTCCTTTTTAACTTACCAGGATAACTGGTGATGACTAAGAGTATAGACGTGTGTGCAGGACGTGTGGGTAAGCAGGTGCTCTGGTGTGTGTGAACATGAGTTGTGTGTGTCTGTCTGTGAGCGTGTCTCTGGGTGCTCATGTTGACAGGGACAGTGTGTGCACCTGTGTGGCTGTGGCGTGAGTTCTGCTTGTGTGTCTGTTTGAGGATAGGGGCTGAACGTGGGCCTGAGATCACACATAGGCTGTGAGTGTTTGAAGACCAGTCTGTGAGCATGTGTGTAACAGTACGTGTGTGTGTGTGTGTGTGTGTGTGTGTGTAGATGTACGCCTGGAGAGAAGTGGTGTTGTGGGGCTGTGTCTGAAGAAAGTGGTGTTACGTGGGTGTTTTTACCTATTTTGTTTGGTGAGACAAGGCTTCTGGCTTTAGGGAACTTTCTCTTTATAGGCTTTATAGGTGTCTCTTTATAGGGTGTCTCTGTGACCCCAACCTTTGGGAATTTCCAGCCCAGTCACACGAAATAGAGCCCCAATTCTGGGGGAGAGTCCCAGTCACATGCCACAACCCTCAGAGAACCAAAGATCTTTAGTCAGGCTCATCCAGAGACCATCTGGCCCAGCCCTGCCCTAGATTATGCGGGTTTCTGGTCAACGTGGAAGTTACGAGCACACAGTCAATCTATATGTCTGTCATTCATCATTCTAGGAACCGACATACCTTATGCATAGGGCGGAGCCTGTCTCATTGAGCTGGGATGGGGCTGACATTCCATGCCTTCCAGGCAACAGATTTATACCATAGTTTACAAAGGTGATAACATTCACACACGCCCCTTCAAGGCTCGTGTTTCTTAAAGGCATTTTCTGAGCCTTATCCCCTATGGGCTGGCTTCTGCAGGAGAATGCTTCCCGGACATGAAAATATACCTCCCATCAGAGTCAGAAGGCTGCTCGTAGAGCAGGGGGGCTTTCCCTAGGAGGCGATATGCTGGGGCCAGGAGACCCCTCTGTCTGTTGTCGGCAGACGCCAGCGCCTGCTGCCCTAGCAGACATCCCCACGGGCCAGCTCTCTCAGACCAGGACTCGATGCAGGGTGACCAGAGCCTGTTTGGTTCATCACCAAGATTCTTCCAGTTAAACTCTCTGTACTCCCCATCTCTTGAGACCCTTTGTTTTATTTTCCTTTGAACTTCAATCTGGAACCAAAGAGAATCAACACTGATGAAATGTTAGTTCAATAAGTCTTTCTTGCACACCAGTTCTTTTAAGGTTGTCGCTGCATGGGCCCACAGGACACCATGCACATCTGAATTACTCCCTCTCTGGAGCTCTTCTCAACGCAGTTTTGCCAAGAAAGAGGGGGCAGAGGTTGGGGGCAACAGTAGAAGTAGGCACAGCTGAACGGTGCCTGAAGCCAGCCAGGTGCCCTCCCCTGAGCCCGGGGGGAATGGACAAGCAGGGGTTAACCAGGTGTTGGAGAAAGAAGAGAGATGAGGACGTTAGGGGAACCCGGACGCTCCGTACACGTGGGAAGCAAGCCTGACGGAAGCTGGTAAAGGGATCCTAATCTTGGATGCTCTTTGTTTTGTCCGAGGAAGATAGGATGACATTGCCCTGGGATTGCGAGCAGCGTGACAAGCTTAGGCGGTTTGGCAAGAGTCCTCTCCCTTAAGATGGCTATTTCTAACTCTGGCCCCACTTTGTTTCTGGGGCTCTGCTGATGTCAACAGTGAGGCAACAAATTACGCTGGCAAGATGCTGGGCTTTCTTGCACATTGCAATCATGTTGGCCGCTCTAGAGCTCTCTCCACATCGCTTGTACTCCAGCAAAGCCCGCAGGAGTGTGGACGGAAAAGTACCTGTAAATACGAAGGTTGGTTCCAAAGACACGTTATTGGTTTGCTGTGTGATGCCCTCTGGTGACATTGAGGCCTTATTAATAACTAAACATCTGTCACAGCTGTAATTATTTTTCTTGTGCCAGGATTGTGCTTCTGCCATTGTCCTGTTTAAACACAGAGGGGAGGGTGTCAATTATTTAGGCGACTGACTTGGAGGAAATAACCAACCGGCACTGCAGGCAATAAGTTTCTGTCCACTCCTTGCAGAGTGTGTGTCTCCGCTGACGTTCCCTTGATGTGCTCACAAATCTCTCTGAGAACATCGCTCTGGACCTCCGATGCGGCTGCCCGAGCAACCTGGAGAGGGGAAGCCTGAGAATGAGGAAAAGGGGGGCAGAGGAGCCCCCGGAGGGGGACAGGAGCCAGCGAGGAGCCAGGCCCCCGACTTCCCCACTTGGCAAGTCTTCTCCCCCCAAACCCCCCGGAGAAAGCGCTTTCTCGAGTGTTTGCTCAGGACTTGATTGTTTTCAGCCCTCAGGTAGGGGGTGGTGCGGGGGCTGGGAGCCTTTGCTGCTGAGGGTCCGAGTGTGTGGGGATGGGAGAGGAGGCCCTATGGACAGGACACCTGGGAGGGGTCCTGAGAGGATGGGTGTCCCAGCTGGGTACAGGGACTATATTGTATGTCTTGAGCCTGACAGGTTTCCATTGACTGTCCCCGGGACGTGTGGATGGGGCAGGGGATGGGTTTGAAAACTGACCTTATCAGGGACCGATGAGTTTAGGGGGCGCTTGTTAGGAAAAACAGCAACAGGTACCATTTATAGAGTGCGTCCCATGTGGCAGCATGGGAGCTGAAGCTTGGCAAAGATAATCTCAATGAATCCTCAGGGTAACTCCGAGCAGTGTTTATTAACCCGTTTTTACAGGAGAAAAGTAAGACAGACATTCAACAACTTGCTCCAGAAGGTACAAGCAAAGGTAAACTCAGGACTCCTACCCAAATCTCTGAATCCAAAACTTACAATTGTAACTATGGGCCTACCAGCCTCTCCCCACTTACAGGTGAGAAGGTTAGTTCAAGGGGAAGGGTTTTTATGCGTTCCAAGCCATAGGCTTCCTGGGGTTCAATTCTGCTCTCTTTCTTTTCCTTGGAGACATTCGAGGATGTAAAAAAAAATCAAGAGGAATTTCAACTCCGGGTGGTTCTGTAGGGAGGGGAATTTTGACCCATGTGATGCTGGTGTCGATGAGCTGGTCTGTGGTGAGTCATATAATCGGATATGTTCTGAAATGGTCTCCCTAAGGCTGTTTGGAATGGGCTCTCCAGCCCTCCCTGCCTACTAGCTGTCAGGAGTGGCCAGAAATGTCTATGGTGGGGGCCATGAGTTTATGGTTAGGCTTCAGGGGATAAAAAGGAAGTGGGAATGTTTCTGGTGACTGCAGCTCCTGATTTTCAGTAATTTCACCCAGGGGCTGGGGGCTAGACTGCAGGGCCCAGCACAGAATGCTATAAGACTATCCAGAAACTTCTCCAGCACAACTCATTGTCCTTCTCCAACACAACTCATCAAAGATGGGAGCTGACAAGACCCTTGGCCAAGGGCATGGTATGCTGAAGGGCAGGCTTGGAGTGAGGCTCTGCTTAGGGGGTTGGCCAGGGGTGGGAGGATGACGGGGACTGGGCCTCCCCATCCCAGTTCACCCCTTCCAGGTGAGGAGCCCCAAGGGGAGGAATGGTCCAGTCCAAGGGTGAATTTCCTGGTTGGCCTTTGCTCAGACTGGGATAAGTAATAGAATCCTGGGTGCTTGCCCTGAGAAAGTGGGGGGCATGTCGAGGGAAGGAGGTCAGGACTGGGGCAGAGAAACATTTCTGCACGTCCTGTGTGGGCTGTGGCAAATGGCAAATGTGGCTGGTGCTACAGAGGGAAAGGACAGTTGTCTACCCTACTGGATATGAAGATATCATACAGGAAACAAGAAAGAAGTCCAATGGAGTCAGAAAGACCCTTTTTGCTCAACATAGTCCCGCATTTAAAAAATTTCCTCATTTGTTCCTGTGGCTTTGGGATTTAGAATTGTTTGGCCAGAATTGTGATGGGCATGAATTAGACAGTTTAGTTTCACCTGTCTCCAGGCACAGCAGTAGCCCAAGTGGAACGAGTCTGCTTCTCCCATGCCATCTCCTTGGGGGTTGGTATTAATTCTTTTTGGACCCCAGGCTGAGGGTCTCAATGACCCCAGGATTATTCCCATCACACATTCATACCCACCGCAAACACACATTTGCTTACTTCTTCCTTGGGGTCACACCCACACGTTCCTCAAAGATTTCCTTGTGCAGTGGGCAGAGCAAGACAGCTAAGAAGAAGAAAGATGAGATGGGGCCATGGGAGTGGGTTCCATTGTCAAGGTCTCAGCACAAGGGTTGGGCACGGAGGGTAAGGGAACACAGCCCACTGGAACATGTTCTCACATCAGTCCCCAGCAGCGATGACTTGCAGAGCGCATTGTCTCCCTGTCCTTTGTTCCTTAGCTAGGAACCTCCTTCAGAGAGAGCACAGTATTGGGGCTAGCCGGCAGAATATCAGGGGCCTTCTCAGACCCTGAAGCACGCTGGGTGGTGGCCCATGTGGTTATACCTGATACACGCAGAATTAGGCAAAATTATAAAGCAGGGAGGCATCTCCTTGACGTGTCCCATCTACCTGCCCCAGGTCCTTTTCACACCTCCTGGTACCATTTTGGTTGCAAGCCACAGAAATCAGGTAGAACTCTCCTAAATGAAAAGAGGAACATGTTTGGAAGACTTCAGGCAGGGGTTGAGGGTGGAGGGGTTGCCTCATAGAATCCAAGGCCTCGGAGGTGGCTAGAATGAGAGCCTAGGATGATACAGAAAACCCAAGAAAGCTGCTTCTCTCTGCCTGTCTACATCCCTCCAGTTTCTCTGTCCATATGAGGATTATCCTTGCCAGATAGCTGCCAATTTGGCGGCCCACCTCAATTGAGAGTCAGTATGGTCTCAGTTCCAGACTCCCTGTGCATAGGCTCATTGCTGTCCACCCCTGGTCAAATCAACAGCCCAGGGGAGGAGAGTCAGAGGGCATGAACATGGCTGCTTCCACTGTAAATACATGGATGGAGGAACAAAGCAATGACCAGAGAAGTAGGTACCCTGTCAACCCAGTTCCTTGAGATACTGGTTTTTGTATACCTTTCTGGAAGTTGGCTGGCTATCCATTAATTGCTGGAAAGGTGCTTGTTATTAATGCTCTAAGCTGGAGCATTTAAAAGAAAGGGGTCCCCAGAGGAGAGAATTATCACTGATGGATCAAAAGCAATGACGTAGATAAAGCTGGCTAGGGGCACCAAGTGCAATGTGGAGAGACATCCTATGTAGAGGGCAGGGACTGGGGAAGTAGGGTACCCCCTCCATACTCCCCAGTCTTTCTCCCAGATCTCCTCCTGAGATTTAGAAAAGAATTCCAGACTATCCATTCCTGTCTTTGCCAAGGTGTGGGTAGACTTTCTCTTGACATACCTGATGGAGATGACGTAGAAATGGGGACCTCCCTCAATCCTACTTCATTTCTTTGAGTCTTGCAAGGACACAGGTCATGAAGACCTGACCTGACTTGCCTCTAGCCAAGGTGCATACTCCTGAGGAGATGTTCTTCCCCTTTCCTCCAGACTGTGGGATCTGGGTCTTTGGGCCAGGTCTAGGGCTGACTCATGGATAGGCAGTAGGCCCAGAAGGCCAGCTGGAAGAGAGTACCCAGGAACAAAGAGATGCCCAGGTGGCCTCAACAAACGACCGCTAAGTAAACAGCCCTGTCACTGTGGTGCTGTCCCAACCCAGTCTGAAGGAAGCTTTTCTAATATGGGGAGAAATGGATGCGCACTCTTGATATAGGAACTAAAAATAGCCCATGTTCCAAACAAAGTGTTTTTAGTATTTTGAAATGAAAACGTGTAGACAAAGCAAGGATTCAGAATGCATGACTCATTAAATTGCTGACTCTGAAAGCAATGGCAATTCAAAGGGAATTTTTCTTTCCCTATTTCTCCCTCCCACCCTTGCTTTGAATAGCTTATAAAAAGAGTCTGTACATCAACAGGACCCATAAACTCCCCCACGATTTAAGGTCCTGCGCAGTGAGAGGGAGCCGGAACTTAACCTCTATTGCCTGGTTACTGAGCTGGCCGCCCTAGCTGGGCTGGGACACCACACGGAGAAGCGTGCTTTGCTCTCCCTTGTTACACTGGCCACATCTTTTCTCCTCTCTTCCCTCCAGTCCCAGCCATCCCGTTGGGACGATCTTAGCTGAGAATCTTACAATCACTCATTGTCCAGGAGATTGTCTGACCCTGTCTTGGGAATCCTCTTTCACCCAGAATCTATTTACTTCTGATGATTCTTCTCATGCAACATGTAACAAATGGATGGTCCCCTGAACATCAGTGTAAATAAATTTGCCTCTAAAAGGGTTTCATGGTAAGTAAAATTCAGATCACGCTCCGTGGTTTATCTATCTCTTGGAGAATATCAATGCATAGTAAAATCTTAGAGATGCCCTATAGCAAAGAAAATGGTTTATCTTTGTTTAACTCAGCTTTTCCAAACACAGCTTGAGCCCAGAACACTGGGTGTGAGTACATGTGTGTGTAAAGCCTCGAAATCACACACTACGTGTTTATTTCCTCTTCCTAGGACACGCCTGGTTCTCAGATCAATGCAAATGATAAGTAACTGGTATACCCTAGGCCCAGTGAATGTTCACACCAATGTTCGCTCAAACACCATA
This sequence comes from Ursus arctos, assembly GCF_023065955.2. Lineage (NCBI taxonomy): Eukaryota > Metazoa > Chordata > Mammalia > Carnivora > Ursidae > Ursus > Ursus arctos. The sequence goes on from NW_026622874.1 coordinate 90,055,645, forward strand.
AATTGGTGTGCCAGGTCTGTGCTGGGTGCTGGGGATAAGATGAACAGTCTTCTTCCTCTTGCAGTTTATAGGCTCATGGAAAAGATGGATTAAACTCACCACAGAGTTTAATGTGTTAGGATAAATTCATGCATGCCTAGGATCATGTCACACACACACACACGTGCACGCACACACGCACACACATGAAGGTAGTGGTACAGCTCCGGGGTACAACATTCACTTCCAAACAAGAATAAGAGGGAGTGGCACCCCCCTGCCGTTGTACAATATACGTAGAATAAATGAATATAGAGCCATCAGATATGCAGTTTGTTATTCATAGTTGCATGGTTCCTTAAGTATTTTTTTCTTTTCTTTTTTTTTTTTAAAGATTTTTATTTACTTATTAGAGAGAGAGAGACAGCCAGCGAGAGAGGGAACACACGCAGGGGGAGTGGGAGAGGAAGAAGCAGGCTCCCAGCAGAGGAGCCCCATGTGGGGCTCGATCCCAGGACTCTGGGATCACGCCTGAGCCGAAGGCAGACGCTTAACGCCTGAGCCACCCAGGCGCCCCCCCGCCTTAAGTATTTTTTTCACTTCGCAATGTATTGCCAATGTCCTTTTCTATTGTCCTGTGATTTAGTTAACCAGGGCCCTATTGATGGCTGTCTAGGTCGCTCTATTTTTGCTCCCTCCAGCAGTGCTGCAATGAGCATCTTTGTATATTTATCCCTATGAACTAGTGTAAGTATATCTAAATATAAATTTTCTAGAAGCGAAATTTCTGGGTCAGAAAGTATACACACTTTTTCTTTTGCTGGATTTGCCAAGTTGCTCTCCAGAGTTATTGTGCCGCTTTGCCTAATGGAAGGGCCTCTGAGGACAGGGGGCACTGGAGTGGAGGGAATGGTGGCAATAGAGGAGAAGGGCTTGAAGGTGATAATGAATGGAGCAGCGTCTCTTAGGAAGTGAGAGGGCAGGGCATAGGGTCAAGAGCACAGTCTTCACGAAGAAAAAATTTCTGTACGCACAAAATGTCCATTCCGGACTGCACAGAAAATGTTACAAATGATCTTAGCTAAGAAGTTTTGTTTTTTGTTTTTTTTTAAAGATTTTTTTTATTTATTTGACAGAGATAGAGACAGCCAGCGAGAGAGGGAACACAAGCAGGGGGAGTGGGAGAGGAAGAAGCAGGCTCATAGCAGAGGAGCCTGATGTGGGGCTTGATCCCAGAACACCGGGATCACGCCCTGAGCCGAAGGCAAACGCTTAACCGCTGTGCCACCCAGGCGCCCCTTAGCTAAGAAGTTTTGATCACACTTCCACCTGCCTGGAGATTTTCTCCAAAATCTTCCTTTCGCTAAGGACCCATTTATTTTCTGTGTGATTCTTCTAAAAAAACATGCCACAAATCTATGATTAACATTGACGTTAATAAGGGGGGGCCTCGGTAGCTCCGTTGGTTAAGTGTCTGACTTTGGCTCAGGTCACGGTCTTGGGGCCCTAGGATCGAGTCCTGCATTGGGCTCCTCACTTAGTGGGGAGTCTGCTTGTCCCTCTGCCCCTCCCGCTGCTCGTGCTCTCTTTGTCTCAAATAAATAAATAAATAAATAAATAAATAAATAAATAAATAAATAAAATCTTTAAAAAAACCCAACATTGACATTAATAAGCATCCTCTAAAGGCACTCCATGCTCAATAAGCCAATTAGCCCCTACAAATTTGATTTCTTTGGAAGGGCTTTGGGCATTAGGAGTCTGTACACCTGTCCTTCTGGCTGTTGCAGACTATGACCCCATAATGCTCTATCATCAGAAGCCCTTTTAGGAAAAATTTAGAATTGTTGGGATAGACCAAATTCATCCAGCACACGCCTGGTGTTTGTATCACATTTTTATTCGAGCATTTGGCTCCCATGGAGAAAGTGGGGCAGAGAAGGGGAGGGACAGGGGAGCACATGCCTCAACAGTCTTCCTGCTTGCAGAAGACTGTATAAAAACAGCACTTGGCCTTAGGCTCAAGTCAGTCTTGCCCATCCCAGAGTGCACAGGGAACTGAGAGACACCCCCCCCCCCAGGCCTGTCCCTTCAGTTGCCTCTCCTCCAGTCTCTCCCACGGGAGCCAAATCCAGCTCTCTACTTGTGGTCCACATGTGGCCACGGTTAGGACCTCTTCCCCCTGGACCTCTTATCCCTCCTTAATCTGGCTACTATTGGCTTTGTAATAACTCCCCCAAACTCAGTGGGGTCATAAACCAAAAACATCTTATGCTCATGGAGTCTGTGGGTCAGGAATTCGGTGGGGGCGGGGAGCTCATCCCTGCCCTGTCATGTCCAGTGCTTCTGTTGGAAAGACCCAGATGGCTGGGGCGTGGAATCATATGGTTATCCTTCATAGGTTTGGTGCCTGGGCTGAGAAGGCTGAAGGACTGTCTCAGCTGGGAGCATATGACTTGTGCTTCTCTTAGCATGGCATCTGGGTTTGAAGACGAGCATGTAGGGACAAGGCTTCTAGGAGGACCAGCTAGGACCTCGTTAGCCTTTTATGACTTTGCCTTGTAAAAATCACTTCCGGCATATTTTAGTGGTCAAAGCAGTCTAAACCCTCCTAGATTCAGGAAGTGGAGGCATAGACAGCTCGTATCAATGGGAGGAAGTTCAAAGGATTTGGGTATCACACTGTAAAGCTACCACAGTTTTCCTTCATAGATCCTGGATCCTTCTGCCATCTGATCCCAGGGATGTTCCTCTGTTTCTAGGGGACATGGAAGAACTGGGTGCTGGGCGAGTCAAGATAAGGGACATTCCTAGTGATCCGAGGATCCGGTGCGTAATTTTGAACATTATGCTAGAAAAGGGTTAGTCTCTTGAAGTTATCCCAACCTGGTGTGTGCCATATGGGCAGAGACAGTAACTGAGACAGGTTTTCAGGAGAGAGAGTGGCCGGGGCTCCTGGCATATTATGCCCTCCACAACTCTAGGGGGCGCTTGGAGAGTATAATTAATTGGTCCCTGTTCCCATAGACCTTTGACGAAACGCACTTAAGGGAAAGCAGTAACTGGTTCTACTGTGCTGCTGTAAGACAAATGTCTGCCTCACTCCCTTTCCAGGGTAATTTTCTCATATTGTCCTTGGGGGAAACAGGTGAGCTTCAGGTCTTTTCCTGAGTCAAGCCACCCTGCCCCTGGGTCTTGAAGCAAGAGGGTGATTTCTTTCACTGTACCTTCTCTCAAATCCCGGCAACGCCACCAACACCCAGCAGTGGATATCAATCCTAGGTTTTACTGAAGCCTTAAGAGCAATCAGAGAATTTCAATTTAGGGAGAAAAATTGCAGTATACAAATAGATCTTCTTAGGGTCCCCCCCAAAATAAAAAAATATTTTAAAGGGGTCTTTTTATGCATGGGTCCCTTTGGCAGTCTGGTGAAGCCTGTGAGTTATGTTTTTAAATACATGACATAGAATAATTGAGGCAACAGCAAAGGAAATCAATTATATTTAAGTATACTATCAAAATATTAAACAAAACAAATGTGTGATATAATAATACATGTGCTTCCTTGTTGATGCATTAAATAATAAGGTCTAGCAGCGTGAGTAATAACTATCATAATTTTGACGTATCACAGTCGTAAGTGTAAACAACATTATGGATTAGTCACAACTATAACCTTGTAGGAAAATGAGTGGCAAAGTCACACTATCGTTCATTCCACGGCACCTTGTGGCTTGTGTTTATTTATTTATTTATTTATTTATTTATTTATTTATTTATTTTAATGATTTTTTTATTATATTATGTTAGTCACCATACAGTACATCCCCGGTTTCCGATGTAAGGCTCGATGATTCATTAGTTGTGTATAACACCCAGTGCACCATGCAATACGTGCCCTCCTTACTACCCATCACCAGTCTATCCCATTCCCCCACCCCCCTCCCCTCTGTGTGGCTTGTGTTTATAGTTGGAGAAAATGCTGGATACCATTTAGAGGTTAATGAAAATAAAGATATATTCTTTCCCATTCAAATTCCTGGACCCCTTGAATTCTATCCTCAGGCCCCCCAGGATGAGAGTCCCCCAGGCCCCCTGTCTGGTGTGTTTCTTAGCCGTGTTGCCCTGCCCTCTTATTTCTCAGAGCTACTGCTTCTTTCTTCAGCCCTTCCCGGGGAAAATCTCCATCTCTCTTTAGAAAACCCAACCTCGGGGCACCTGGGTGGCTCAGTCGGTTAAGCGTCTGCCTCTTGATTTTGGTTCAGGTCATGATGTCAGGGTTGTGAGATCAATTCCCACATCGGGTTCCACTCTGGGTGTGGAGCCCACTTAAGATTCTCTCTCTCCCTTTCCCTCTGCCCCTCCCCTTCCTCTATCTTTCTCTCCCTCTCAAAACAAAACAAAACAAAACAAAACAAAACAAAACAAAACAAAAAACAAAACAAAACAAAACACCAACCAAGCCTCTACTACAGGACCCATCTCCCTCTGACTTCCCCTCCCCCTACAGGGACAATCCATAGAACTCAACACACCCTGGCAGTAGGTAATAGGAATCATATTTTCGCAAATACCACATGGCTGCATGTCGATGTTAAGGCTGAACCCAGGTCAAGAGACTTCTTACCCCAGGGCTGGATGTCAGATATTTGACTTCTTAGGAAGGCACTTGGCTTCCAAGTCAAGCTTCACAGACAGTGAAAATTTGTACAATCAAAGGCTATGGGAGAGACTCAGACCTTTGAATTCTTCTCCCAGGGTAAAGAAGGTATCTCTGACCACCTTTCAGGCTTAATGGTGAGGCTGTAGTGAGGAAGAAGGATCATATGACACAGGAGAAGTAAAGGAAACTTCTCTCCTTTTTTTGGCCATGGGTTGGAGGGAGAAGAAGGACAAATGAAAAGGAGGAAGGAGAACTAAGAAGTCTATTCTGCTTCTCTCTCTCTCTCTCTCTCTCTCTCTCTGCACCAGGGGACAGAGGCTCCTGCCTTAACCCTTCATGGAGACTTGGGAGCCCAACAGACAGGGCCCCTGCCCTAAGATGCTGCCATTGGTCTAGTTAAATGTGTGGAGAAGACAACCAGGTTGTTCCCCTGAGCCTCCCCCAGTTGTCGTGGGGCAGAGACACTAAATGAAGAGCTAACTCGTTTGCCACAGGGACACACCAAGGTGTCCCCAGAATAGAGGATGTGTGTAGACACCTGGGCCACACCTGGTTGGAAGGTAAAGCATAGACTCAGGGACGTGCAACCACATAGAGCTGAAAGGTGGTCAAACAGCAAGGGCAGATCCCAGGACTCCAGAAGGAGCCCCACTTTGCCAGTTCTAAGCTCCAGGTTTGGAGACCGGTAGGATGCTTGTGACTATGTGACAAGACCCATCATCTGGGGAGACAAGATGAGGGGCTAAACATTTCTAAAAATAAACTTTATTTTTTGGAACACTCTTAGATTTACAGGAAAATCGAGAAGATAATCCAGAGTTCCCACGTATGAGGATGGTATGTTACGCCGAATGAATCAATATTGACACACGATGATTAACCAAAGTCCATACTTTATTCACATTTCCTTAGGTTTTATCTAATGTCCCTTTTGCTGTTCCAGGACCTCATCTAGAATGTGATGTTAACATTTAGTTGTCATGTCTCGTGAGGCTCCTGTTACTTGTTACAGTTTCTCAGAATCTTCTTATTTTTGATGACCTTGATGTTTTGAGGGCTGCTCATCAGCTGTATTCATTCCCTCCACTGGGATTTCTCTAATGTTTTTCCCAGGATTAGACTGGGGTCGTGGGTTTCGGGGAGGAAGACCACCAGAGGTAAAGCGCCATTTTTATCGCATCGTATCAAAGGTACGTACTATAAACATGTCTTATCACTGTCTGCGTTGACCTTGATCACCTAGTTGAGGTGTTTGTCAGGATTCTGCACTGGAAAGTTACTAATTTAAGCCTTTTTCCACACTGTCCTCTTTTTAATTTTTTTAAATCAAAGTATGGTTGACATACAATGTTAATATTAGTGTGAGGTATACAACACAGTGGCTTGACAATTCTATACATTATACAATGCTCACTGCAATTAATTATAGTTCCCATCTGTCACCATATAACATTATCACAACATTATTAACCATATTCTCCATGCTGTCCTTTTCATTCCCATGACTTATTTATTTTACAACCGGAAGTTTGTACCTCTTTTTTTTTTTTTGGTGAGATTTTATTTATTTATTTGAGAGAGAGAGACAGCAAGAGAGCATGAGCGGGGAGGAGAGGGAGAAGCAGGCTCCCCACTGAGCAGGGAGCCCACCACGGGACTTGATCCCAGGACCCTGAGATCATGACCTGAGCCGAAGGCAGATGCTTTACCAACTGAGCCACCCGGCCATCCCTCAAGTTTGTATCTCTTAATCCTCTTCACTTATTTTGCCCATCTCCCTCCCATCTCCCCTCTGGCACCCACCAATTTCTTCTCTGTATTTCTGAGTCTGTTTCTGGTTTTTGATTGTTTGTTCTTCTGCTTTGGTTTTTAGATTCATTATAGAAGTGAAATTATGTGGTATTTGTCTTTCTCTGTCTGACTTATTTCACTTAGCATAATACCCTTTAGGTCCAATTGGCAAGATCTCATTCTTTTTTATGGCTGAGTAATATTCCACGGTATATATAAATGTGTGTGTGTACCACATCTTTATCCATTCATCTACTGATGGACACCTAAGTTGCTTCCACAGCTTGGCTCTTGTAAATAATGTTGCAATAAACACGGGGGTGCATATATCTCTTTGAATTCATGTTTTCATTTTCTTTGCCTAAATACCCACTAGTGGAATTACTGGATTGCATACTGTAGTTTTTGGAAGAAAGCTACTATGCTCAGACTACACGTAGGAAATGGGGAATAATTATGCTCCATCTCTGTCTCCATAAGGGCAGAGTATCTACATCAATTATCTGGAATTCCGTATAGGAGATTTTCTCTTTATTCAACCATGTGTTTACATACATATGGACTCAAGGGTATTTATTTCATAGTTTGGGTAATAATTCAATACAACTTTGTTTTGTTGCTCATGTGGTTGCAGCCTTGGCCTTTGGGAACTCTTGGCTCCTGTGTTTTGAGCTCTCCCTTACTTTCTGGCACAGTGAAGTGCTCCAGGCTCATCTTGCGTGTTTCCTGCCCCAGCATGCTGGCCTGCTTTCTTCTACTAGAGAATGACATTAGAACCCAGCATCTGAGCCCTCTGTGTATTTTTTTGCTACTGAGGTATTGTTGGTTCTGGCCCCTCTCAGTGGACAGGACAAGGAATATATAAAGCTTGTGCGGTAACCTATGCATAGACATGTATCTATACGTGTTTCTGTATGTAACCATCTGTGTCCACGTTAAGCTAGACGGGTTATTCTGATGTCTTTAACTCTAATCCATTATCGCATGGATCATTCTAGTTGCCTGCCCTTACTTATCTGTAAATTCCCATTTCAACAGTGAGAAAGCCAGCTCCTACCTTCCACCATCCATTTACCTGTCTAATTGCAACACTTTCATAGTTGTATCAGAAGTGCTAGCACATAAACCTGTGGGAACCATTATCAAAGACAATGTTTCTACGTGCAACTCCTTTTCCTTTCGTAGTGCTGACGCCACTCGTTTCCCAAGTTACTTATGTCAACACTCCCCCCACCCCTTCACTGAGGTGGCTTCATACATTTAAATACAGATTGCTTGTCACATTCTGCATTCCATTGAGATTCTGCTGACCTCCTAAATGATTTTTTTTTTAATTTGCATACATTAAGGTTCACTCTTTGCACTGACGTTCAGGGGATTTTGACAAATGCATACTGTTGTATATCCACAAATTATAGTATCGTGTGGAATAGTTTTGCTGCCCTTAAAAACACCTTGTCCTCCACTTATTCAACCTTCCTTCTTCATCCCTAAACACCTGCAACCACCAGTCTTTTTTATGTCTCCATAGTTTTACCTTTCCCAGAAGGCCGTTTAATTGGAACCCTACAGTAGGCAGCCTTTTTCAGACTGGCCCCTTTCATTTATGTATATCCATGTACGATCTGTCTCTGTCTTTTTGTGGCTTGATACCTCATTACTTTTTATTGCTGAATAATATTCCACTTTATAAATGTACCATAGTTGGCCTATCTGTTCACCCATTGAAGGACATCTTGGTTGCATTCAGTTTTTGGTGACTATGAATAAAGTTGCTAGAAATCTATAGACTTATATATAGATTTATAAATGTTACACATTTATATATAGGTTTATAAATAAATGTAACACCATAAATCTGCATGCGGATTTTCGTATGGACATAAGGTTTCGGTTGGTTGGGTAAATACCAAGGAGCGCGATTGCTGGAGAGCATGAGACTATGTAAAGCTTTGTAGGAAACTCCCAAACTGTCTTCCAGAGTGACTGTACCATTTTTGCATTCCCACCAGCGAGGAAGAAAGTTCTTGCTGCTTTATATCTTGGCTAGCAGTTGATATTCTCATTTTTGGTTTTGGATTTCCGCCCTTCTAATAGGTGTGTAGTGATGTCTCATCGTTGCTGTAATTTGCATTTCCTGATGACATATGATGGGGAGTATCTTTTCACATGCTTATTTGCCATCTGTATATTTTCTTCCGTGAGGTATCTGTTCAGATCTTTTCTCCACTTTCTTCATTGAGTTGCCTGTTTCTTTTTCGTTGAATTTTAAGATTTCTTTGTATACTTTGGCTCTAAGTCCTTTGTCAGATATGTATTTTTTCAAGTATTTTCTCTCAGTGTGGGTTTGTTATTTCATTCTCTTGACAGTTCCTTTTGCAGAGCACAGTGTTTTAATCTAAATAAGTCCAGCTTACCCTTTTTTTCTCTCATGGATCATGCTTTTGGTGTTTTATCTAAAAGTTCACTACCAAACACAAGGGGACCTAGATTTCTCCTATATTTTATTCTAGAAATTCCGTAGTTTTGTGTTTTACACTTAGGTCTATAATCTAGTTTGAATTAATTTTAAGAACCTGTGTCTGGTTCATTATTTTGCATGCAGATGTCCCGTTGTGCCAATACCATGTGTTAAAGGCAACACAGGCTTTCATTCTCCCTGGGGTCTTCTGGTCTCCTAGGAGAGGCTCTTGGAGAAAACATGGATACACGCACACATTTGCAAGCCCTCACTCACCTCCCAATGACAAGCAATAATTCCCAAAGATAGTTCAACATAAGTCCATGTAAAAGAAAAAGAACTATTTTATTAAAGTCAGTATAACCTGCAAAATGTTCCCTGCTCATCATGAAGAAAACATTTTTCCTCCTTCTTTTGTTAAGTCATACTCAGGGATGCATTTGTGTAAAAGAAATGGGTATGGTTGTGACAATAATACAACAGAGCCAACTGCTTACTTTCACTATGGTTTGGAAATAATCGGTGAAATCATCTCTTTTTCCCCTTGACTGGGCAGGAGCCAATGTTTGGGAAGGGCTTTTCTCTTCTTCAATGTACAGACTCACCCCCAGCCTTTCTCAGAACAACCCCTGGGAGGTGAGAGTGAAGTCATGTGCTTGCAGTTTACACGAGGACCTTTCGTGCCAGCTGCTGGGGACATAAGTGAAGACAGTATCACATCGATCCTGCTCTCCAGGGCTCACCTTCTTTTTTTTTTTTTTTTTTAAAGATTTTATTTATTTATTTGACAGAGATAGAGACAGCCAGCGAGAGAGGGAACACAAGCAGGGGGAGTGGGAGAGGAAGAAGCAGGCTCCTAGCAGAGGAGCCTGATGTGGGGCTCGATCCCATAATGGCAGGATCACGCCCTGAGCCGAAGGCAGATGCCCACCTGCTGTGCCACCCAGGCGCCCCCAGGGCTCACCTTCTAACCCAAAATAGACTTGAGTTACAAATGCAGTTCTAACAGTCACCAAGCAGCATTTTCCTGACTGCCTGCCACTCACTCTTTGGGAATGTAAGCTTCCCAAAGTCTTCTAGGCATTTCTCACATGGCTGTGTGCAAAAGGGTCTCTTGACTCTTGATTGACAGTTGTCATTTTCCTCCTTTCATCCTTCATCTTCTACCATCAAGGTACCACCTCCTCTCTGAACCTCTGCTTCCTGACACAGAAGTTTCTTTGCTGATCGTCGCGGAGGTGACCAGTGCTGGGACACAGCTGGACAATGCCATGGATGCCAATCAGAGGAAGGGCTGATCAGCTCCATGTACAGTGTTGACCCATCTTAGAGTCTTTCCAAGAGGCTTGGGGTCTCTTTGTCTTGTTTTCTGCTGTGTTTTTTTTTTTTTTAAGATTTTATTTATTTATTCGACAGAGACAGAGACAGCCAGCGAGAGAGGGAACCCAAGCAGGGGGAGGGCGAGAGGAAGAAGCAGGTTCATAGCGGAGGAGCCTGATGTGGGGCTCGATCCCAGAACGCCGGGATCACGCCCTGAGCCAAAGGCAGACGCTTAACCGCTGTGCCACCCAGGCGCCCCTCTGCTGTGTTTTGCTTTTACTTTCCAGTGATTCCCACCCTCCTTACTGTCCTTGAATTTCAAAAAAATTTTCCAGCACGTATTTTACGAGTGAGTCTCTTCTTATTAATTTTGTCAGGCTGGTGGGATCCATGTTGATCTTCATACGTATTCTTTAATCAATTTAGAAAAAAATCTTTATTATTCCCTCTTTTCTGTAGCTTGGGTTTATTCCTAGGGAACACATGTAATTCTTCGATTGCATCCCTATTTCTTTGCCCTCCCTACCTAATACATTTCCTTTTTCACGTGTTTAACCCTCATTCTTTCCTTCTGCATTTTGGGATCTTCTAATTTTTCTCCCGTAGCAAAGCTTTGATATATTTTTCACTGAAACATCTACTCTTCATCGCCTCTAATGTGCGTTTTTATTCTGCTGCCAGACGTTTCCTTCCTTTCCTTGTTTGTATCTCTGCCTTTGCCTTGGTTTGTTCTTTCCCTGTCCCAAGGTCACCCAGCTCATACCTTCCTTATCCTTCATCATGACCTCAAGGACATGGTTTCTAAAACTTACTTCTGTTTCCTAAGATGTCATCTTCAAGAATAGGTTCTTCTCTTGAGCCTCTTGGGCAATATATTCCTTCCCACATGTTACGACGTTGTCTGATAGGCTCCACATTGGGCTTGTTCATTCTTACTGAAGCTTGGCACTTACCAATTTGTGGAATTTAAATCGTACCCATTTGGTCTGGGGCTCTGGGACCTGTGTGGGATGTTCTGTTTTTCTGATTGTTGGATTTCCGGACTCTTAAAGAATTCACAAAATTAACAAAAACGTGCACAGCTTCCAACTCTCCATCTATAGTGCTTTTCACATATTATATTTCAATACCACATATCCTATTTACAATACTTTAAAATATCGAAATAAATATGGAGAGATAGATATCATTCTAGTTATGCGTCTATATCTATCACCTATCTACCCAGGTAAATTTTGAGGAGCTGTCAGCTGCTGTCTCCCTTAACATTACCTTGATACTAGGACATGGTAACCCCCTCTCAGGTGCATGAAGATATTTCCTGAGGTTGCCAGTAGTGTGCTACTCTCTCCCTCATTCATTCAGCTCTTCTTTCTGCTCCACTTCTCTACAAGTCTTACTATGCAAGAAACTAAGTATACCTCCCGGTATATGGTATAGAAGGAAAAGTATTATAAATAGGATATTGGTTATTGAAATGTAATGTATGAAAATCTTTGTAGTTATATATAGATATATAGATAAAAGCTGAAATGGGGGCGCCTGGGTGGCTCAGTCGTTAAGCGTCTGCCTTCGGCTCAGGGCGTGATCCCGGCGTTCTGGGATTGAGCCCCACATCAGGCTCCTCTGCTGGAAGCCTGCTTCTTCCTCTCCCACTCCCCCTGCTTGTGTTCCCTCTCTTGCTGGCTGTCTCTCTGTGTCAAATAAATAAATTTAAAAAAAAGAATAAAAAAAAAAGCTGAAATGATAGCCATTTCTCTATGGAGTGCTAAAAACATTACTGAAATAAATGAGAAATGTGATGGTAGTTAATTTAGATTTCTATACACACCTTTTGTAACTGGTAAAATATTGATTGGTCCTGAGATCATGGTAATAAGAGTACCTTCAAATAGTGTGCAAAATACTTTTCATTTATAGTGTCCACTTCTGTTGGATAGTTTTTTTTTTTTTTTAAGATTTTATTTATTTATTTAACAGAGATAGAGACAGCCAGCGAGAGAGGGAGCACAAGCAGGGGGAGTGGGAGAGGAAGAAGCAGGCTCATAGCGGAGGAGCCTGATGTGGGGCTCGATCCCAGAACGCCGGGATCACGCCCTGAGCCGAAGGCAGACACTTAAGGACTGCGCCACCCAGGCGCCCTTGGATAGTTTTATGAATGTGTTCTCACAAGTTCCAAGGTGAAACTTGGCCTGTCATTAATACCATGACCAGAGAAAAACCTGATGGTTACTTAGAGTTGGCAGTCAGAATTCTGTAACAACATAATGAATGGAGTAGTGCTATTCACAAAGTGAAGTAATTTCACTGGTGTGACTGTTGTATTAAATGAGATAATTCATAGAGAGCATTTAGCCCTGTGTCTGACACACGGTACGCACCTCATAGCTGTTAGCTATCACCACGGTCATTAACTGCATGTACCTTACCTAAGCTTACACTCTTCAATGTATCCTTTAAAATCTACCTTATTATCAGAGAAAATAAGAATAGACCATATTCAATAGGGTAGACTTTGTCATACTAACCTAAAATCTTAGTGGCTTAATAAATAAAGTGTGTGTGTCCCTCGCATGAAGGCTAATACAGATGGGAGATGTGCTCCCCATCTGGGAGCTACACCGTGGGGAGCACAGGGCCTCCAAGGTCACATAGCAAGGGAGGAGAAAAAAGAAGAAACTCACCAGCTTTTTTTTTTAATAATAATTTTTTATTATGTTATGTTAGTCACTGTACAGTATATCCTTAGTTTTTTATGTAGCGTTCCATGATTCATTGTTTGCGTATAACACCCAGTGCACCATGCAATACGTGCCCTCCTTAAACCCATCACTGGCCTATCCCAATCCCCCACCCCCTCTCCTCTGAAGCGCTCAGTTTGTTTCCCAGAGTCCATAGTCTCTCATGGTTCATTCCCCCTTCTGTTTACCCCCCTTCATTCTTCCCTTCCTTCTCCTACCAATCTTCCTAGTTCTTATGTTCCATAAATGAGAGAAACCATATGATAATTGTCTTTCTCTGCTTGACTTATTTCACTTAGCATAATCTCCTCCAGTCCCGTCCATGTTCCAGCAAATGTTGAGAACTCGTTCTTTCTGATAGCTGAGTAATATTCCATTGTATATATGGACCACATCTTCTTAATCCAGTCATCTGTTGAAGGGCATCTCGGCTCCTTCCACAATTTAGCTATTGTGGACAATGCTGCTATGAACATTGGGGTGCATATGGCCCTTCTCTTTACTACGTCTGTATCTTTGGGGTAAACACCCAGTAGTGCAATTGCTGGATCATAGGATAGCTCAATTTTTAACTTTTTAAGAGGCCTCTACACTGTTTTCCAAAGTGGCTGTACCAACTTGCATTCCCACCAACAGTGTAGGAGGGATCCCCTTTCTCCACATCCTCTCTAACATTTATTGTTTCCTGCCTTGTCAATTTTTGCCATTCTAACTGGTGTAAGGGAAACACACCAGCTTTTAATTGCTTTTATCTCAAAGTGGTATATATCACTTCAACACACATTTCATTGGGTAGTCATCTGGCACCAATCCAACTGTAAGAGAAAATGGGAAATAGATCATGAGTCCTAATAGATTCTACCACAGACCAGGAAGTAGAAAATTCTTTTTTTTTTTTTTTAAGATTTTTATTTATTTATTTGGCACAGAGAGAGACAGCCAGCGAGGGAGGGAACACAAGCAGGGGGAGTGGGAGAGGAAGAAGCAGGCTCCCAGAGAAGGAGCCTGATGTGGGGCTCAATCCCAGGACTCTGGGATCACGCCCTGAGCCAAAGGCAGACACTTAACGACTGAGGCACCCAGGTGCCAGAAAATTCTTGTTTTTAAATGTGTTTTCAACAAGACTTCAGTAACAATTTCATGTAAATTATGTCTATGTTTTTTAGAGAGGTATTAATTCCAGCCAACTCTGTGGGATAGCAAAACTCACAAATTAGTGCTAATTCAAAAGGAAAAATGTTATAATGTTTTGCCCCATTCAGTACATATAAGAAAGTCCTTATTTTGAAAATAGAGAGGTATTTCTCAAACAGAAATGTAAGTCCCCAAATTCCCACTAAACATTGACCAATATTGGAAGAAAATCATTTTGAAGAGGAACCAAATTATTAGCTTTCTCAGCTTCTCTTCAGTCTAGAACTGGCTTTCCCTGGAGTCAGAAGTAGATAGTAGGTCTGAATCAAAACCTGTCCAACATTCTCTAGAATTGTTTGTGCTGTTCAAATACAAGAGGTGAACATATTTAATTTAAAAATGGGCTTTCAAGAGACTTCTGCTTCTGGTCAAGAAACAATAACATGAATTGGATTTACCCTCCCACCGGAAACAATAATAACAATAGAAACTGGAAAATACATGAAACAATGGTTTTCACAGCAGTACAATAAAAAATAAATGGGAAAACCTGAGAAACAGGAAACAAAGTGAGCCCTATGATTGCCCCAACATACTGCCTGAGGAGTTTCTAGGCCTCCACTCAGGGAGGAGGAACTCGGATCGCAGAGCTTCAAGGTGCAGGCAGTGAAAATTGATAGGACTTCAAGGAGAAACAGACATATCCAAAATTATAGTTGCAGATTTTACACAAACTTGAATAGCACTACCATTCAACTTGACGTAATTAGAATTTGTAGAATATTCCTTCCAATAACAGCAGAACGCTCATTCTTTTTTCTGTGACTTTGGAACATCTACCAAAATAGACCATATTATGAGCTATAAATAAATAACCTAAAATAATTCAAGTCTTACGAGTTATGTTCATGAATCACAATGAGATTAAATTAGAAATCAGGCGGGCAGATAGTTGGAAAAAAACCCCAAATATTTGGGAAACAAACAATGTACTTCCACATATATAACCTATGAGTCAAAGAACTTGAAAGAGAAGCTGGAACGTATGTTGAATTGAAGGAAAATATAAATGCATCATATCGAAATGTATGGAATGTAATAAAGTGGGACTTAAAGGAAAACTTACACCACTAAACATCCATATTGGAAAAGAAGAAAGGTCTCAAACCAGTAATCCAAACTTCCACTTTAAGAAATTAGAAAAAGAAGAGAAAGTAAATCTAAAGCAAGGAAGGAAAGAATAAAGATCATAAAAAAGCAATAAAACAGAAAAACGATAGACAAAATCAACGAAACCAAAAGTTGGTTCTTTGAGAAGATCGATTTAAAAAAAAAACCTCTAGCTAGAGTGATCAAGAAAAAAAAAGGTGAGGTCATAAATTACCAAGGTTATCAAGAATGAGATTATTTTGATTATCAAGATTTTCAAGAATGAGAGAGGTAACATCACTACGGATTCTACAGATTAAAAGAATAAAAATAGAATATTGTGAATAACTTTATGCCAGTAAATTTGACAGTGTAGATGAAATGGACCTATTTCTTAAAAGACACACACCACCAAGCCTACCCAAAAATAAATACACAGCCTGAATTGTGCTATCTCAGTCCAAAAAAATTCTACGTTTGTCGTTAAAAGTCTTCCCACAAAACAAAAAAAAATAATAATAACTCCAGAGCCAGATGACTTCCTTGGTGAATTCTACTAAACCAATTTAGTAAAGAAATAATGCCATTTCTACATAAACTCCTACAAAAAAACCCATGAAGCAGAGAATACTTCCCAACTTAACCAGCATTATCCTGATTTTTTAAAAGCAGACAAAAACATTACAAGAAAACTACAAAGCAATATCCTTTATGAACAAAGATGCAAAAAGACTTTACAAAATTTGGACAAGTCAAATCAAATCCAGCGTTACATAAAAAATAATACACCACGAGCAAGTGGGTCAGCTTATGTCAAAAATATAACTTTCAGCAAACTAGGAGTAGAAGGGAGCTTCCTCAATCTGATAAAGAACGTCTACAAAAAATCTTAGAGCTACCATCATCATATTGGTAAAAGACTGAGGGCTTTACCCCTAAGTTCAGGAACGAGAAAAGTATACCCATTTTCTCCACTTCTATCTAACATTGTATGAAGGTTCTAGCCCGTGTAATTAGAAAAATAAATAAAAGGCATCCAGAATGAAAAGGAAAAAGTAAAACTGTCTTTATTTACAGATAACATGATGGTTGTATTAGTTACTGCTGTAGAGCAAATCACTACGAATTTAGTGGCTTAAAATACCTCTTTATTGTCTCACAGCATCTGTAGGCCAAGAGTCTGGTTAGGTCTAGCTGGGTTCTCTTTTCGGGGTCTCAGAAAGCTAAAATCAAAATGTTCAGTGGACTGCATTCTCATATGCAAGTTTGGCTAGGGAAGGATCTGCCTCCAAGCTCCTTAAAGCTGTTGGCAAGATTAATTTCCTTGAAACTATAGAATTGATGGCAGAGAGAGAGGGCAGTGGGAGAGAGAGGGCAGTGGGAGGACAAAGAGAGGGAGAGAGGGGTGGGAGAACAGAGAAAGAGAGAGAGACTTCACTACTTGAGTCCCTGACCTAGAGATCTTTTAAAGGGATCATTTAATTAGCTCAGGCCCATCCAGGATAATCTCCCTTTTGGTTAACCTAGAAGTCAGCTTATTCAATATTTTCATTACTTCTGCAACTTTGAAATTTAAATTTATCCCTTCACCTTTGCCACATTCTATTTGCTAGAAGCAAGGCACAGTTCTGCCTTTGCGACAGGCGAAAGGATTACACAAAAGCATGGGCTGCTGGGAAGAGGAAAGTCCTGAGAGCCATCTTAGAATTTTGCCTGCCATATTCACCTCTGAAGAAAATCTAATGGCATTGTCAAAAGAAAATTCAGAGTTTTACTTGATGTGAGTAGTTTGTTGAGTAAGAAACAAAACTGCAAACAGGGAGGCTTCAAAATCGAGAGGTACGAAACTCGGCTCTCTGCCGTTGGAGCTCAGTTTATAAAAACATCATGAGGAAGTACAAGGTTTTGTAGGTTACTAGAAACTTCTTTTCAGAGGAAAGCATTACAGAAACTTACTTCTTTCTAGATGATTGGCTAGGAAGCTACAAGGTCACCCTGACGTGAAGAAAGCTTAAGTTTTATTTTATTTTATTTTATTTTATTTTATTTTATTTTATTTTTATTTTAAAGATTTTATTTATTTATTCGACAGAGAGAGAGACAGCCAGCGAGAGAGGGAACACAAGCAGGGGGAGCGGGAGAGGAAGAAGCAGGCTCACAGGGGAGGAGCCTGATGTGGGGCTCGATCCCGTAATGCCGGGATCACGCCCTGAGCCGAAGGCAGACGCTTAACCGCTGTGCCACCCAGGCGCCCCCAGAAAGCTTAAGTTTTAAGGTCAGAGACAGTGTTTGGGCAAAATCAGGACAGTGTAACGAGGAATCGTAGTGAAAGTGGATATTCTTGCCTGGTTCCTGATCTTAGGGGGTAAGCCTTGAGTCTTTCACCATTAAGTATGTTAGTTTTAGCTTTTTTGCAGATGCCCCTTATCAGGTCGAGGAAGTTCTCTTATATTTCTAGCTTGTTAAGAGTTTTTTAAAATATGGGTGGAGGTTGAATTTTGTCACATTTTCTTCTGCATCTATTTATGAGATAATTTTTTTTTCCTTTGGGCTATTAATATGGTGGATTACATTGATTGGTTTTTGAATATTAAAGGCAGACTTGCCCTCCTGAAATAAACAGCACTTGGTTATGCGGGATTGGATATGCTGATTTTTTTTTAAAAGGAAGTCTGCATCTACATTCATGAGGGATATTGTTTGTAGTTTTCTTTCATTGTATTTCCTTTGTCTACTTTCGTTATCAGGATAATGTTGGCCTCCAAAAATGAGTTGGGTAATCTTTCTTTCTCTTCTATTTTCTGGCAGAAATTGCGTGGAACCGTTGTATTTGTCTCTTTAAAGGTTCGGTAGAATGGGATAGTGGAACCATCTGGGGTTGTTAATCACAAATTCAATTTCTCTAGTAGTTACAGGACTATTCATGTTATCTGTATCTCTGTATCTATGTCTGTATCCTAGGCATGAGGCCACTCAGGTTGTCCATATCGGTATCAGGTTTCATCTCGGGTGAGTTTGAGAATTTGTTGGTCCTTTGAATTTAAGTTCTCATATTTATGTACATAGAGTTGCCTCTACTATTTCTTATTGTCTTTTTTAATGTTTACTAGATCTAGAGTGATATCCTTCTTTCATTCCTGAAACAAGTCATTTGTGACCTCTTTCTTTTTTTCTCTTTCAGTCTTACCAGGGGGTTGTCAATTTCATTATCTTCAGTCAACTAGTTTCTGGTTTCATCAATTTTTCCTATTGCTTTTGTTTTCAATTTCACTGATTCCCACTTGCTTTTTTATTTATTCTGCTTTTCTTTTCTCTAGAATGTTAAAGCGGAAGCTCATATTATTAGTTTGAGACTTCTTCTATTCTAATACAAGCATTTCACATTACAGCTTTCCTTGTAAGCACAGTTCCATCCTACAAATACATTTTAAATTTTATTTAGCTTCAACTATTTCCTAATGTACTTTAAGACTTCCTTTTTGTCTCATGGCTTATTTGGAAGTGTGATATATAATTTCCAACCCACTTAGAGATTCCCCATAATCGTTCATCACGGAGTTAAGTCTAATTCTACCGCTGTCCTATCATAGTCTGTATGATTTCAATTATTTTAACTTTATTAAGGTATGCTTTATGATGCAGGATATAGTACAACTTGGTGACAGTTCCGTGTATATCTGAAAAGAATATATATTACGTTCTTGGATTTAGGGCAATATTCATGTAAATTAGATCCAATTGGTTGATGGTGTTTTTCAGTTCTATATTTTTGCTTATTTTCTGCTTTCAATTATGGAGAAAGAAATGTTGAAGTCTAATTATAATTGGGGGTTTGTCTACTTTGCTTTTTCAGTTCTTCCAGTTTTTGCTTTTTGTATTTTGAAGCTGTTATGCACACACACATTTAGGGTAATTATACTTCTCAGTGAATTCACCCATTCATCAATATATAATGTACATATCTGCCTGGTAGTTTTTTTGCTCAGAAGTTTATTTGTAACCTACCGATGTCATTATATATGAAGTAAGCTACTTGTAGATAACATATAGCTGGATCATAATCTTTATCCATTCTGGCAATCTCTGTCTTTTAATTGCACATAGACCCTTTACATGTAATCCAATTATTAATATATTTGCACCATGTCTATAATTCTATTGTTTGCTTTGTGTTTATACCTTCTGCTTTTCATTCCTCTGTTATCCCTTCTTCCTTCTTTTGGGTCATTTAAATGCTTTTTTAGTATTTCACTCTAACTTATTATTTTTTACTGTATCTCTTGATAAAACATTTTTGCTTTTGCTCTAGGAATTACAATACACACATCTAACTTTTTACAATCTAATTAGAATTCATATTTTAAAATTTTGTATATTAAAAATGGATTTATTGACATAAATGTTGCAGAGCATAGAGTTCACAATTTTCAAGTACATAACTCAGTGGTTGATAGTATAGTCATAGTGATGGTACAACCATCACAGCTATCTAATTCCAGAACATTTCCATCACCCCAAACAGAAATCCTATACTTCCCATTTTTCTCTTCTCCCCATCCCATGGCAAATACTAATCTATATTTTGTCCATATGGATTTGTCTATTCTGGACACTTTTTATAAGTTGGATTATACCATGTACGGCCTTCTGTGTCTGATTTCTTTCACTTAACATAATGTTGTAGGAGGTATCAGTACTTCATTCCTTTTTTGGCTAAATAATATTCCATTTTATGAATATACTGTATTTTGTTTATCCATTCATCAGTTTACGGACATTTGGGTCGTTTCCAATTTTTAGCTATGATGAATAATGCTACTATAAATATTTATGTATAAGTGTTTGTGTGAGTATGCTTCAGTTCTTTTTGTATATCTTAGGAGTGAAGTTGCTAGGTTGAGTGGTAATTCTATGTTTAACTTTTGAGGAACTTCCAGTTTTTCCAAAGTGATTCTATCATTTGACATTCCCACCAGCAATGTACATCCTTGCCCACACTTATTAATTTCATTATTATTTTTTAAATTTTTTTATTATTACTGCCATTCTAGTGGGTTTTGGTCTCATTGTGGTTTTGATTTGCCTATCTCTAAAGACTAAGGTTGTTGAACATCTTTTCATATGCTTATTGACCATTTGTGTGTCTTCTTTGAAAAAATAACTTTAAATTCTTTGCCTATTTTAAAATGGGTTATCTTTTGTTATTGAGTTGAAAGAGTTCTTTATATTCCAGGTATTAGACCATTATCAGATTTATGATTTGCAAATATTTTCTCCTATTCTGTTGGTTGTCTTTTCACTTTCTTGATAGTGTCCTTTGATTCACAAAAATTTCTAATTTTGATGAAGTCCTATTGACCTATTTATTCTGTTGCTTGTACTCTCTGTGTCGTATTTAAAAAGCTATAGCCTAATCCACGGTCATAAAGATTTACACCTATGTTTTCCTCTAGGAGTTTTATAGCTCTAACCCTTACCTTTAGATTTTTAATACATTTTGAGTTAATTTTTGCGCATGGTGTGAGATAGGTGTACAAATTCGTACCTTGCAATATGAGTATCCAGTTGTCCCAACATATGCTGAAAAGATTCTTCTTTCTCCATTGAATGGTCTTGAGACCCTTGTCAAAAATCCATTGACCATAAATATATGGGTTTTATTTCTGGACTTTCAATTCTATTCCATTATGTGTATTTCTATCCTTATGCCTATCCCTACCCTGTTCTGATAATTGTGCTATTGTAGTAAGCTTTGCAATCAGAAAGAGTGCATCTTCCAACTTTGTTCTCTTTTTCAAGATTGTTTGGCAGGAAGACCTGGGTGGCTCAGTTGGTTAAGCATCTGCCTTCAGCACAGGTCATGATCTCAGGGTGCTGGAATTGAGCCCCACATTGGTCTCCCTGCCCATCAGGGAGTCTGTTTCTCCCTCTCCCTCTGCCCCTCCCCTGACTTGTGTGCTCTCTCTCTCTCTCTCAAATCAATACATTAAATCTTAAAAAAAAGATTGCTGTTGCTATTCAGGGCTTCTTGAAAATCCATATGAATTTTGAGATAAGCTTGCCCATTTTTGCAAAAAGGGAGCTGAAATCCTGATATAGATTTCATTGAATTCGTAGGTCAACTTGGGGATTATCATCCTTTAGTTCTTTAGATATAATTTCCCTTAGCTCTTTGAACATTTTATAAATATCTAATTGAAAGTCTTTGTGTATTAAGTCCAACATCTGAACTCCCTCAAGGACAGTTTCTATTGATTGTCTGTTTCTCTGTGGACCATATGGACAATACTTTCTTGTTTCTTTGAATGTCTTGTGATTTTTCTTAAATACTGGACATTTTTACTACTACTATTATAAAGGGATAATTTTGGAAACTAGATCCTCTTCCTAACCCCAGGATTTGTTGTTGCCGCTTGCTTTAGTTGCTTTTGTTTGTTTAGTGACTTATCTGAATTAATTTTGTCAAGTCTGTATACTTTGTCATGTGTAGTCACTGAAGTCTCTGTTCCGTTAATTTAGTAGTTAGCTGATCATTGGGTAGAGATTTCCTTAAACTCTTGGAACAAAAAATCCCCCAGTCTTTGTAAAGCAGCTCAGTTAGGTCATATCATTATCACTCAGTCAAAAAATTGATGACTAATATAGTCTTCACTTTCTGCTTGCATAGAGCCTAAAGGTCAGCCAGAGCCAACTTTTTTGAGTATGCCCACAGCCCTGGGAATGCATATTGCCCTCTAAAGTCTCAGGAATATGCTAGAGTTTTTCAAAAGCCCTTTTCTCCCAAAGTATTTAATTTCCCAGGCTTTCCTCCCCAATTTTTTGATTAGTCTATTGTTTACCCAGTTGTTTTCTCTTGGCTCAGGCAGCAGTGACTAAAATATTTGCCTGTCAATGTTTTCAACTAATGTCCTCTGAGGAATGGTGTTAGCACTAGGCAACCAAGTTAGGTGAGATAAAATCAAGTCTTTTGAGCCATCAGACAGGTCAAAACAAAATAATTACAGTTATTTGTGAATGAGGTCCATTCTGCTATCTCTGGTACCAGTGTTGGGAATGTGGACTGTCGTTTTCAAGGCTACTAATTACCTAGGGAACAAAGATTGGACAAGTTAACGTACTCTAAAACTCATTGTTCTTACCAAGATTCAACTTTTTTTTTTTTTTTTTTTTTTTTTTTTTTAGTAAATGGGTCTTGGGTTTCCGCAAGTTTTTGGCTAATTTCCAGATATCCAAAAAAGTTAAATCTGACTTTTTTGGGTCAGTTTAAATTAATTAGTTTTTTGGATTAACAGAAGTTCAGAGTTCCCTATTCTGTCATTTTCACTGATGTCACCTGCTGTTTTATCACTTCAAGTAGAGTGTAGAAATCTTACCACCACATAGGTCCCTTTATTTTCCCCATCTATGTTATAGTTGTTACTTCTCCATACACTGGGACCCCATCAAATCATGTTACAGTTTCTAATTTCATCCATTAAGCATCTTTCAGCAGAAGAAGAATAGTCCATTACACTAACCCCAATATTTACCTTTCTATTGTTGTTCTTCATTCTCAATGTTCTAAGTCTCCTTATTGTATCATTTACCTTCTATCTGAAGAAATTCTTTTAGCAATTTGTTTAGACCAGTTCTGCTGGCAAGAAATTCTCACTGCTTTCCTGCATGTCTTTATTTCACTTTCATTCCTGAAGGAAATTTTTACTGTGTATAGAAATCTTTGTTATTAGTTCTTTTCTTTCAGCACTTCAAAAGTGTCGTTCTGTTTTCTTCTGGCCTTTATGATTTCTCATGAGAAATCCAGCTATGTGATTCACACTGTTTTCCTCCAAGCAGTGCACCGGATTCTTCTGTCTGATTTCGAGATTCTTTTTTCTTTGCCTTAGTTCTCATCAATGTATGATGTGTTTGGCATGGATTTCTTTGGACTTATCCTACTGCAGTTCTCTGAAAGTCTTGGGCCTGTAGGTTTGTATCTTTTGCCAAATTTGGGAAGTTTTCAGCCATTATGTCTTTAAATACTTATTCTGTACCACACTCTTTTTCCTCTCGCTTAGGACTCTGGTAAAATGCCTTTTGGTATTGTCCCATGGGTCTTTTCGGCTTTGTTCACTTTTTCCAAACTTTTTTTTCTGTATTGTTCAAATTTCTAAGGTTCTGTCTTCAGGTTCTTTGGCTCTTTCCTATCGCGTGTGGAACTCCTCCAGTGTGTTTTCATTTTGTACTTTAAGTTCTGAAATTTCCTTTGGCTATTCTTTAGATCTTCTTTTTGTTTGTTGAGACTTTCTATCTTTCCATTCTTTTCAAAAATGTTTGCCCTTATCTGGAGTATTTTAGGATAGCTACTTTAAAGTATGTATAAAGCATAACGATAATTCCAATATCCATGTCCTCCTGGTATACTATCTTTTTCCAAAAAGTATAGATTTTCCTGTTTTGTTGTATTTTGAGAATTTATGATTATATCCTGGACATTTAGAATATTTTGCTATGTGACTCAGGGTCTCATTTATACATACAGTCAATGTTGACTCTGTGTGTGTGTGTGTGTGTGTGTGTGTGTGTGTGTGTGAGCACACGCACGCTTGCAGGCAATCAGCCCGGTTGGGTTTATGCCTCCCGTTCTGACCAACATTATATTGGTTGGAATTCCAATTGCAGTTAAGTTTTCAAAGCCTTTGCATTGCTATTCGGATCTGTCCCATGTGTGTGACACTAGTGGCTAGTTTGACACGTGTGCTGTTATCTAACCCATTGTTCCATTCTCGAGGTCTACCTATGCTTGTTAGGGTCAGATCAATCTTCTCATATGGGGTTGAGCCCAGAAGTTTATAAACAATTTACAGTAGTCACTTTAGCAAACTTTTCCCCTTTGAATTCTCTTGTTCTTCCCCAATCTGCCTGTTAGTAGTTGTTCTTAGAGTCCTCAAATAGCTGCTTCATGCATTCTGCCCTGATTTTAGACTGCATTGAGTGGGACATATATTAGGTTCAGTATGTTTCTTAACCTTACCCAGAAGTGGAAGCCTAGTCAGTTGACTTTTTGGAAAAAGTGCAAAAGAAATTTAATGGTGAAAACAGAGTTTGTCAATAAAACTTGTTGAAACGTCTGGATATCCACATGTATGTATCCACATACGTACGTACAGTACATACATACATATGTACATACTTTAATCCATACATCTCATAATATTCAAAACTTAATTCATAATGAATCTTAGACCTAAATGTAAAGCATGAAATTATAAAACTTCTAGGAGAAAACTTTTGCGACCTTGGGTTAGGCAAATATTTAAAAAATATCCCAGAAGTATGATTCCTCAAAGAACAACTTCATAAAGTAGACTTCATCAAAAATAAGAATTTTCTCTTTGAAAGATACTGTTAAGAGAATGAAAAGATGAGCCACAGACTGAGTGGAAATATTTGTAAACCACATATCTTATAAAGGACTTGTATTCAAAACATATAAAGAGCTCTCTAAATTCAACTCAAAATCTCAACATAAAAATGGGTAAAAGATATGAACAGATAATTTACCGAAGAAGATATGCAGTTGGCAAATAAGCACCTGAGAAGATATTCAATATCATTAACCATTAAGGAAATGCAAATAAAAAATACAATGAGATGCAATCTTGTACCTATTAAAATGTCTAAAATTAAAATGACTATACCCAGAGATGGTGAGAAAGTAGAGCCGCTGGAATGCTCACACGCTGCTAGTGGGAGTATAAAATGCTATAATCACTTTGCATAATTGGCAGTTTTTTAAACAGTTATATATACGTCTTAATACATTGATTAATACGTTCTAAATACATCTGTTATATGACCTGCCATTCCACCTCTAGGTATTTAATCAATATAAATGAAAGCATATGTTCATGCAAAGATTAGAACATGACTGCTCATTGCAACTTTATTTATAATAGTCAATAACTGAAAGTAACCTAATGTCCATCAACAGGTTAGTAGATAAACAAATTGTGGTATATTCATACAATGAAATACTATCCAGCAAATTCTTGATGTACAAAAATTATGGGTGCATTTCAAAATATTGTGCTGAAATAAAGAAGCCAGACAACAAAAGTGCATACACTGAAATTCTATTTCTATAAAATTCTAGAAAAAGAAACTATGATGATTCCTATGCGAGAGGGGAGAGGATGAAGGAAGTGGAGGAAAGAGAGACGAGGAAACTTTTGGAGGCAGTGGTTATATTTACATCTTGATTGTGGTGATGGCTTCACAGGTGGATACTTGTATTAAAAACTGAATAAATTGTACGCTTTATACGCAGTTTAATATATGTCAGTTATACTTCAATAAGCTTGTTTTTACAATGGTTTTTACATCATTCTCTGTGATTGTGAAATTAGCAGAAATTCCCCTAGTTCTTTGGTTTATGGTTAAAGTGCTGTTTCCCACATTGTCTATTTGCGTAAATTCATGAGTTCATTAATGGTCATTTGGGAAGAAGCATATCGATCCCTTTTCATCTACCTTCATCATATCTGATGGTTTCCTAGCTCTCGTCTTTGTCACTTCATTTATCCCACGTTCTCATTTTGTTTGTTGTTCTAACTTTTTGAGTTGAATGTTCAGTAAATTTGGTTCTGTTCCTTCAGTTAAATTGTGTTTTCCTGTGTATCTATTGATACAGACAAATAAAGAGCAGGAAGGCAAAGTCATATTTGACCCCCCTCTCCAGATAAAAACACTACTGACATTTTTGCCAACATCCTTCCTGACATCTTCCTGTCCATGTG